>NC_084482.1:207519942-210019942 GCF_030035675.1 Rhineura floridana
CCCCATCCTCATCTTCCTGCTTGAGTTCTTCTGCAGCTGCCTGTCCTTGACAGCAGATGGAGCCTGATCTGCCTCTGAAGAATCTGCATGAATGTCTCTAAAGCCACTTAACCCATTGTGCATCAAAACATTTTGTAGCAATTAATTCTGTAACATAGGATGTGCTGCTGTTTAAAATGGTTCTTGAGTAGCCAGTTGTTTTAATAATTGCTGTCTTGCTTTTTATTTATTTTTTTGTTACTGTACACTGCTCTGATGTTTTGTGAGAGGGCAGTATATAAATAAATAAATAAACCAATACCTTTCTTGAAGGAACACACAGTTATAGAACATATGTTTGCATACACCAGGCAATCTCACACTGAAACCAAACTGAAAGGGGAAATTAATGACACAAACATAATAAAATGACTGGCATGTGCTAAATAAAGTTAGGGATAACTATGCATGCTAACCCAAAAGAAGGTCTCCTCTGTGTTTTTAATGGATCTTACTCCCTATTCAGTATGCTGAAAACTGCAGCCTAATTTTGAAAGCTGTATGCATTGTTGTGAAAAGGGGCAATTATAATTAAGAGTTCAAAAACAAAATACGCACAACTTTATTAGTAAGCCTCAATAATTACAGAAATAATCTAAAAACAGCAGTACCTACTACACCAATTTTATCTTTCTGTTGAATGATAGGGACCCTCAGAAGCCTTTCAAACTTTTCCTTCCTTCCCCAGTCTCCCCCTCCATATGGATTCAAGATCCTGAACATTCACCTGGAGCTTATATTTTATTCCAAGAAGTTACATGGTTTCCATCCTATGTGCATTCTCATGTTCATGAAGGTTTGATTCCTCATCAAACCTCTCACTACAGTGTGAACATTTGTAGGGTTTCTCCCTTGTATGGCATCTTTGATGTGTCTTAAAGTTTGGTTTGCGGCTGAAGTTCTTTCCACATTTTCCACATGTGTATAGCTTCTCCCCTGTGTGAGTTCTTTGATGTCTAGTAAGGTCTGAGCTTCGACTGAAGCTTTTTCTACACTCAAGGCAGTCATAGGGTTTCTCCCCCGTGTGAGTTTCTTGATGTCTAGTAAGGTCTGATCTCTGACTGAAACATATTGTACACTCTGAGCATTCAAAGGGCTTTTCCTTTTTGTGGAACCTTTTGTGTCTTCTAAAGTTTGTTTTGTTATTGAAACTCTTTCCACATTTTTTGCACTCATATAGTTTCTCCTCTGTGTGAATTCTTCGATGTCGAGTAAGGTCTGAGGTATTAGTGAAACTTTTACTACACCTTGAACATTGATAAGGTTTTTCCCCTGAATGAATTCTTTGATGTACTTTCAAGTATGATCTGTCACTGAAGCTCTTGCCACATTCTTCACATTTATACTGCCCTGTGTGACTTCTTTGATGTCTAAAATAACTTGACCTGCAACTGAAGCTCTTGCCACATTCTTCACATTTATACTGTTTTTTCTCTGTGTTGGGATTTGGACATCTAGCAGGGTTTTTGCTCTGACTGCTGTTTTCCTCTGACCCTGAGCTTTCATTTGAGTTCTTCTCTGTGGAGATTCTCAACGGATCATCAAGACTCTTCATATGTGTCTCTGTTTGTTCTCCTTGTTCAGCCAAGATTTCATGCTGACAGACAAACAATTTATCTGTTCTCAGTTCTGTGTGGTTTTCCTCTTGCTGCATCAGTTCATCTTGACTGAGGAAGATCTGTTTCACCTCTTCGTCATCTGCTCTTTTGTGTGTTTTACTCTCACTCTCCTGAACATCTCCTGCTGGATCAAAGAGAAAAACCAGATGTCACAGAGTTGGGAAGTTAGAGATTCAGTTTGTTACTTTGATCTTTAAATCTTGATTCAAAGGATCTTTCATAGTCCATACAAAAAAAGATACTATACATGATGCTGGATGGGTAGAGATTGGGAGCTAGCAGAGTGGCAGCTCGTTACTAATCCCCCCCTTTCTCGTATAGTATCCTATTCATCCCAAAATACTTACAAATCCTGCTGCCCTGTTATTTAAGCATCTACTGTTTTATTGAGCCATTTCAGAGTAGAGTAACACTGGAAATTTTGCAGATTGAATGCTCTACTACCAAGTTACAGCCCTCCCACAAAATAAAGAGAAATATTACTCTACTATATATTTTGGAAACTTGTTTGTCTGCTCGTTATACGTTTGGAAACCTCTTAAGATATCATAACCAAATTCTGTATATTGGTTCCTAAGGTCAAGGAACAGGTTTTCATCTATATTTGAATCAAGATGGTGGCCTGAAACTTTCAGAACTGCACTGATTTATCTGGCTTTTCAGAATCCCCAAGCAATGTCAGGTATGTGGCTATGAGTATAAAATAAAGTTAAAAACAGCTTTTTGCCTGTTTACTTGCACTCAATGCACTGACAGCCCTAATTACTGGATGAGCTTCTCTGATATCATAGAATGCTCTAAAACATTGTAGGTATGTTTCTCCCTACAACTGAACGCTATTTCAGAAAAATGAAGAAGAAACACATTTCATAAGAAAATAATTCTACAATTAGGTACACTAATTTCAAGCATTAGTCTATATTATTACAAAAAATAGAATACAGAGATTGTGATTCCTATAAAATATATACTCTGAAGGTCACTACCCCTGAGCTTCCTGAAAGGAGAGAAGAAACCACGGCTGAGGCATTCCCAGGGAGGAGCTTCAGAACTTTCCAGATCTGAGGCACAAAGAAGGCTTACTCCTCCTTACCCAACAGGCTGGATTCCAAGTAGTTATCTTCTTGCTTGGCTTCTGTGCAAGGACTTTGATGTGCCTTAAGGCTTGGTTTGTGGCTGAAGTTCTTTCCACATTTTTCATGCTTATTTAGTTTCATTCCTGTGTGAGTCCATTGATGCCTAGCAAGATCTGAACTCTGACCCAAGCTTTGCCCACACCCTGAGGATTTAGAGTCCTTTTTATTTATATGACGCCTTTTGTGTGCTCTAAGGTTTGATTTGTCATTGAAGTGCTTTCCACAATTTTCACATTGATATGGTTTCTCTCCTGTGTGAATTATTTGATGTCTAGTAAGGTCTGAGTTTTTAGTGAAGCTTTTACTACACCTTGAGCATTGATAAGGCTTTTCCCCAGTGTGAATTCTTTGATGTTCTATCAGGTGTGATCTTTGATTTAAGATCTTTCCGCATTTTTCACATTTATAGGGTGTCTTCCCTTTGTAAGTTATTTTATACTGTTTTTTCTTTGTACGGACTGTGGAACATCTAGTAGATTTTTTGTTCTGACTGCTACTTTCCTCAGACCCTGAGCTTTGATTTGTTTCTGTTTCTGTGCAGATTCTCAAATGATTATCAAGACTCTTCATATGTGTCTCTCCTGTTTGTTGTCCTTGTTCAACCAAGGCTTCTACCAGAGCCATCCTCAGCTCTGGGCTATTTCCCTGTTGCTGCCTTAGTTCATTTAGACTGAGGGAGTTCAGTTTCTCCTCTTCATCCTCCGTCATTTTTTGAAATTTGCTCTCACCCTTCTGCACATTATCTGTTGAATTAAAAAGAGAAATGAAATGCTACACCAAGTTGGGAAGTTAGGAATTCAGTTTGTTAGTTTAATCTTTCAGAATGGATAACATATTATAGCCATGGCTGACTTTTCTTTCAACTCTGCCTAATATCCTGAATTAGGTCTTGCCACTGTGTCAGTTTCACAGGCAAGTTCTTTTAAGTAGATAACCTAGTCTTACGTTTCCAGTCTCCAGTGGAGCTAAATAGCCATGCTTCCTGAAGTTCATGGTCTTCCTTTCCTGGGAGCATAGAGCAATATCTTTAATTCTTGATTCAAAGAAGTTTTTGTAGCACACAAGAGAGAAGTGGCTATATAAGATGCTGGGGGGGGGCCAGAAACCGGAGGTACAACAGTGGTACAGTCAGATCTCTCACCCCAAGTCCTAATGCGCTGTTATTTTAGCATCTACTATTTTAGTCTCAGATGAAAAACTGGAGCGCTTAGGCTTACCTAGTGATCCCTTGGAGTCCCAGGCTAAGGAGAAGTGTAAGGACTCTTGGAATGATTTCTTGAGGGAGTGACAAAGCCTCAAACTGGTATCTCATGAATTTGATGTGTTGGCAACACTTCCTACAGAGCTTGGAAAAGTTACTTTTTTAAACTACAACTCCCATCAGCCCCAGCCAGCCTGGCCACTGGATTGGGCTGATGGGAGTTGTAGTCCAAAAAAGTAACTTTTCCAAGCTCTGCTTTACCTACACGGGCTTCTCTTCACAGAGAATAGGTGGCCACACCCTTTCCCTACAGAAACCCCACTAGGAAGGTAATGACTGGTATAGCATGGCTGCCTTCCTCATATCATTCAGATTCCCCATTTAAACGTTAACTGGTTGGCTTCTCTTACCCAGGACCATTGCCTGATGTTAGTACAGTAGCCTTCCCAACCTGGGAGTAGTTTTGGACTACAACTCCCACTAGCATCAGTCAGCATGTCAGTTTGGGACTATAGATTCCATCAGCCCCAACCAGCACAGCTAATGCAACTGGGAGTCCAAAACATTTGGAAAGCACCAGGTTGGGGAACCTTGTATCTACAGGCTCACTAAAACCCACTGCAGTTTAGGCAGGCTGCAAGTATACCTCTTCCAAAAAAAGACATTATCCTTTCCTCCCTGTTGGCCCAAATCCATAGTGGATTGCTGAAAGCTGCTTTGCTTATTGCTGAAAAGAACCCAGACCGTAGGCGAATGAAGACATGTGATGCAACCAAAACCTTTCATGCAATAGGCCAGGTGTGAGTCAATGTCTTCTTTGACCTCTTTGCCAGCTGTGGCCCATGGAAGACATGTACCTTTGATGTGCCTGTACCCCAGAGATACAACACAGATGGCTACAGTGATCCCTTTTCCCCTTTAAAAGGTGTCAATCACCTGACACAGAATCAAAGAATCATAGCATTGTAGAGTTGGAAGGGGCCTATAAGGCCATCGAGACCAACTCCCTGCTCAATGCAGGCAATAGGCAGCTGGGTGGTCCGGCTTCTCCCCCCATCAAAGTTGGCTAGTGGAGGGGGGGATTTATGGTTGTATCCAAAACTAGTCTTGTTGTAGACCCATTGAAATTATTGAACCTAAATTACTCATGTCTATCAAGTTCAGTAGGTCTACTCTAAGTAGAACTAGCCATATGTACTCTGAAGGTGACTACCCCTGAACTTCCTGTAGGAATAGAAGAAACCACAACTGAGGTATGCCCAGGGAGGACCTTCAGAGCAACCCAGAACTCAGGCACAAGCAAGGCTTATCCCTCCTTACCCAAAATGCTTGATTCCAAATCTTTATCTTCATTTTCCTTCTTGATTTCTGGGCACAGCTTTCTCGGCTCAACATCAGATACAGCTTGGTCTGGCAAACTCAGAGCCATCTCCTCAAACTCCATCTGAAACAGAAGAGGGGAGCTCTTTCAGGTTAGAATGACACCTCTGGATATAAGGGCCTAACCCTCTACTGAGCAATCTTTTTGGCTCCGTGGGCCAGATCCTTATCAGGATTGGCCTCACTAGCCAAATTTGGCCTCAGGGATGCCCACCTGTAAAACTCCCTTGTGGCTTTGCACTTCTTTTCCCCTTCCCCATGTAAGCTCCCAATCTTGGAGGTTTAAAGGGGGAGCAGAGGGAGACTCACAAAGGCTTTAAAAGATCAGAGACATCAGCTGATGGCTGGTGGACAAGGTCTGGAAAAAATGGCCCTGTGGGATAGACTGAAGCCCCAGCTAGGCCCAGATTGGTCCATGATCCAGAGGTTCCCCACTCTGGTTCTAAATAAATATTGTGACTAGGGAGTAAATATTGGATGGACCTGTGGCTATTGAAACCAAACCTGGGACTCTCTCTCTCGCTAAAGAGAGAGTTGAGCTGGTCAGCTGGAGTCTAAACTGCAATAAAGGGGAGTCCAGCCTTCCCATCTTTATATTGGGCCAATGCAGAGAAATCACCCTGCCCGCAATTGCAACTGCTGTTGTCGAATTTGCCTTTGCTGTTTCCTTCCTTGTCTCCATGCCCAGCCCGCAAGCAACTTCCCTTCTTGGCTGTGAAATGGGCAGAGATCTTTTCTCCTGCCCCTTTAAAAGGCCCCCTGCCTCACAGAAACAAGACTTTGAAAACTGTCTCATCTGTCCCTTGGGTGGGGCAGTGAACTTTTGGTCCTCCACAGATCACTTTGCAGAAGTAGCAAAGCAGCAGAAGACAAGAAGAAGAAATGGGAGTGATCTAGACCGGAAAGCTGAATTTCAGCCTGGGGAAAAAAAGGTGGAGATAGAATGGAAAATACTGTAATCAACACCTACCAACCAGCCATCTCCAAGATGGTAACCACTATTTATTTTCCAAAATGTGGAACCCAATCAGAAGACATGTAAATAAGTATCTATACAAGGGAACTGCTATTTTTGCTCAGTCTCTTATCCTTTTGACCATAATATCTTCATATTCTATGGAGGCGTTGGTGGTCATCCTCACTTTGCTTACCTAATCTAAAAGAGCTATTCATCCACAAGAGCAGGCCTCTTGACTGCGACACATCACAGGGACCATATCCAGCTTATTCTTGACTCTATATGGACTCATACAGGCAACACTATTGCAGGACCTAACGTTAGCAACCACAACAATGAGGGCTCGGTTATCTGCTGTCATCTTTCAATGCCTTTTCAACACCCTTCTACATAAGACAAGCAGGTCAGTTTCTAGAGAAAATAATGAATGTCAGTTTCTGAGGATGCACTGCTTTCAACCTAAGAAATGCCATTCTCACATATCACAGTGTAAAATTCAGAAATTATCAGTAGGTTTGAGCCTATCAGTTTTGCCTGAACAGAGACAATGGTTGTCTTGTCCTGTCGTAATACAGGTGGGAATTAATATTGCCAAACTGGGATGACTGAGATAAACTACACTTGTGAATGATCATTCTCCTCATCTTAAGCTTTTCAGCATTTTAGTCCTTAAAGAACCACAAGACTGTTATCTTTGCTAGTACAAAATTCACACACCTTCCCCTCTGAAAGCCTTTATAAAAACACTGGGCAGTTTTTCCTTTTGATTTGGGATGACCACTACAGCCTCTCCCAACCTTTGGGTTCCCAGATGTTGCTGGACAACAACTCCCAACAGCCCCAGCTAGTGTTCCCAGTGGTCAGAAATTATGGGAACTGTAGTCCAGCAACATCTGGGGACCTAAAGGTTGGGAAAGGATGCAGGAGAAGTTCTACCAAAGCTCTGTTCAAGAACAGCCATTCCAAGGGCATCCCTCAATGTATGTAAAGGGCAAAACGCTCTCCCCCATCTCTTCACCTGCCACAGAGGGTGGGGAGTGGGTCTCTTGCCAACTCTTTTTCTTCCCTAGCAATATTCCCCTTTCTCACCCAGGAATCTCCCTGTGTCTTCTTCATTTCAACCAACTTTTACCTTAATTCATCCAGATCCCTTCCCCAAATCAAGATCCACAATGCAGTCCAAAGCAACAGCAGCTGCTGCTCCCAGCAAAAAAGGTAAAATGCATGCAAAAGAATACACAGTGAGTTCATTTCTCCATTTAGATAGCGGTACATAAAACAACCCCTCCCTCTCACCTTGAGCACTTAGCAGGCACATTTATGACTTTTCTTCTGCCATCCGCTCCCCCAGCATTCTCTGTCTCCCGGCTGAGCCTTTGCTAAGTTGAAAGGGGCCAGCTGTGGGTCATTTCTATGAGGTTTGCAAGGATTGCTGGGGATTGTAGTTCACAGGAGGAAGAATCTTCAGGAGGAAGGGAGCCTGCTATGAAACAGCTGAGGATTTTATTTCCTTCACTCCTTCACTTTGATCAGGAATGTCCTAGTTTATGAGTTTGGTGCTCAGCTTTCACTAGTTTTCTCTTGTCAAAAAAAGGGCACACTCATGCCAATCCTGTGAGGTAGGAAAGGCTGTGAGGCACTTTTTCAGTCGCACCATCATCAATCTCCCCTTTAAGCGACTTTGCTCTGGATAGAAAGGAGACCCATCTCTTCTTTCACCTTAAAGGGTTTTTCTTGACTCTACCCTTGGTCACAGACAGACAGCGCTCAAGCTGCAATTTCCAGGGTTTTTTAAATAGCTGGATACACGCCCTTTTTAAAATTAATGTTTTCACACCTATCTTTTCTTTTCCTGAAAATTCTTTAGCATTTTAGTGTGGATTTCTCATACTAAACAGATTTTTGGATGCAGTGTTGACTCATCCACACATTTTTGCAAGTATTCTTTCTTGAAATAATGCATCTTTGTATGTTATTTTTACTAGAATAGTCAAGTTCATGCAAATTTCCCCGTATTATGTGCATTTTTGTAAATACCGCTTGGTTGGAGAACTGCATCACAAAATTCAGATGCGGGAAGGATGGTTGTGTTTTGGTCAGAGCTTGGAAAAGTTACTTGTTTGAACTACAACCCCCATCAGCCCAATCAGTGGACATGGGGCTGGGGCTGATGGGAGTTGTAGTTCAAAAGAGTAACTTTTCCAAGCTCTGGTTTTGGTTCTCCTGTTGTTTTGTAAAGTGTGAATTTGATAGAGTCACCTTTAAATTATTATTATTATTATTATTATTATTTATTTCATTTCTAGACCGCCCATAGCTAATAGCTCTCTGGGTGGTGTACAAAACGGAGTTAAAATACAATATAGGATAAAATCAGTAACAGAGAGAAACACATTAAACTAAAACATTAAACATAAAACGTTAAACATTAAAATGCCTGGGAGTATAACCAGGTCTTAACCTGGCGCCTAAAAGAAAGAACCGTAGGCGCCAGGCGTATCTCCTCCGGTAAGCTGTTCCACAATTCGGGGGCCACCACAGAAAAGGCCCTAGATCCAGTAACAGTCCTCCGGGCATCCTGGTGAGTTGGTACCCGGAGGAGGGCCTTAGATTCTGAACGAAGTGAACGGGTAGGTTCATAGCGGGAGAGGCGTTCCACCAGGTATTGTGGTCCCACACTGTGTAAGGCTTTATAGGTCAACACCAGCACCTTGAATCTAGCTCGGAAACAAATAGGTAGCCAGTGCAAGCAAGCCAGGACAGGTGTTATATGCGCGGACTGATTGGTCCTCGTTAACAGCCTGGCTGGCGCATTTTGCACTAGCTGAAGTTTCCGAACGGTCTTCAAGGGCAGCCCTACGTAGAGCGCATTACAGTAGTCCAGTCTAGAGGTTACCAGAGCGTGAACAACTGAGGCGAGATCGTCACTGTCCAGATAGGGGCGTAGTTGGGCTACTAAGCGAAGATGGTAAAACGCATTCCGTGCCACCGAGGCCACTTGAGCCTCGAGCGACAAGGAAGGGTCAAAAAGGACCCCCAAACTACAAACCTGTTCCTTCAGGGGGAGTGTAACCCCATCTAGAACAGGATAAGCATCCACCATCTGAGCAGGGAAAGAGCTCACCAACAGTGTCTCAGTCTTGTCTGGATTGAGTTTCAGTTTATTAGCTCTCATCCAGTCCATTATCGCGGTCAGGCAATGGTTCAGCACATCAACAGCCTCACCTGAAGAAGGTGAAAAAGAGAAGTAGAGCTGCGTGTCATCAGCGTACTGATGGCAACGCACTCCAAAACTCCTGATGACCGCACCCAGAGGCTGCATGTAGATGTTAAAGAGCATGGGGGACAGAACCGACCTCTGAGGGACTCCACAATGGAGAGTCCAGGGTATTGAGCAATGTTCCCCAAGCACTACCTTCTGGCGACGATCCGCTAAGTAGGAGCAGAGCCACTGCCAAGCAGTGCCCCCAACTCCCAACTCCGCGAGCCTCCCCAGAAGGATACCATGGTCGATGGTATCAAACGCCGCTGAGAGATCAAAGAGAATCAACAGAGTCACACTCCCCCTGTCCCTCTCCCGACAAAGGTCACCATACAGGGCGACCAAGGCTGTTTCAGTGCCAAAACCGGACCTAAAACCGGATTGAAATGAGGACTGATTCGAATTTCTCCCCCATCCCAGAGCAAATGCATTCTGATACTTACAAAAACAATTACCCAATTAAAAATGCATTGAAAGGGGAGACATGCATAAGCAATGCACATTTCAATGGGAGAATGGAGAAACAGACACTTTTGGAACATCCATCCCTCTTCTGTGTTGAAAGATGTGAATTTGAAAGGATTGCTAAGTTTTGGTTCTCATGCTGTTTTTGAAAGTGCGACTTTGATAGATTCACCTTAAAAGGTTAGGCATGGAGTTCCATATAAGGTGAGCACAAGAGGCAATGCTTTGTTTAAATGCCTTCCCAGACTCAGAAACTCCAAGCCTTTAGGGCAGAACCCCATCTGATCACCTACAGGTGTTGGTTGGTTCTGGTGAGAGGTTCAGAAGAAGGAGAAGTTGCATACACACCATACATTTAAAACATGTGGCTTCCCCAAAGAATCCTGGGAACTGTAGCTTTCTCATCACAGAGTTTCAGTTCCCAGCACCATTAACAAACTACACTACCCAGGATTTGTTTTTTTGGAGGGGAGATGTACTTAAAAGGCATGGTGTGTACACAGCCTTTTATTCTTCCCTCTTGCACTTTGATTTATAGCCTTCCTGTTAATTATTTTGTTCCTCATTTTCATGTATTGTCAACATATTTTTAATATTGGCTGGATCTGATCAAAGAGCCATCTAGTCCACCATCCGGTTTTCCACAATCCTTCTGTGTGTTTGATGGGTTTTACTTCGTACCCCACATGTTGAAAACTGCAGCCTAAATTTGAAAGCTGTGCCCATTTGTGTTTCAAGGAGCAAATAAAATTGTCTCCCTTTCCATAGGGATTCAAGATTTTAAACAACATGATCTCCAACATGTATAACGCAACCAGATGAGTGGAAGAGATCCCACTGTTATTAGAACTTTTAGATGTTTATTCTATGAGAACACCCCCCATTGTCTAAAACAGGGGCAGGGAACCCTGGCCTCCAGATGTTTTTGGACTCTAGTTCCCATTGGCCAGACAGCATGGTCAATGGTTAGGGATGATGCGAGTTGTAGTTTAGCAACATCTAGAAGGACACAGATTGCTCACTCCTGGTCTAAAAATACAATGGTCTTTCATAAAATGCACAGTGAAACTGATTGTTACTCAGTGGTGGCTGATGCCTACTGGAACTGGGCATGGCAGAAGACAGGGAGCCTAACAGAAGGTGGATAGGCAGAGCCAACCTGAAGGGCTGTCACATAGAGGAGGGTACAGATTTGTTCTCTGCTGCCCCAGAGGGTAGGACTAGGTCTAATGGTTTTAAGTTGCAGGAGCGTAGATTCAGATTGGACATTAGAAGGAACTTCTTGACAGTAAGGGCAGTTCGGCAATGGAACCGACTGCCTAGGGAGGTGGTGGGATCCCCTTCGCTAGATGTCTTCAAGCAGAGGCTGGACAGCTATCTGCAGGAGATGCTCTAGCTGTGGATTTCCTGCTGTGAGCAGGGGGTTGGACTCGATGGCCTACAAGGCCCCTTCCAACTCTATGATTCTTCTATGATTCTATGAACTCATTATAGCAGGAATGGAGAACCTTTGGCCCTCCAGATGTTCTTGGATTCCATCTTTCATAAGCCCTAGCCAGTATGACCAATGGCCAGGGATGCTAGGAGTTGCAGGTCAGGACCATCTGGAAGAACAAGGTCCCCCATCCCTGAATTATAGTTTTGTCCCTATCTTCCACCTTCCTGAGTTCTACAGGGGCAAAACTGAGGAGGAGGAAGCTGACAGCCAAGGCTACCCTCTGGACTGGTTGCAAGTAAGAAGGCAGGGAGGTGGTTGCTGCCTGAGGACAGACCCAAGTTAGTAGGGCAATAACGCATAACTCTAAAGGAGTAGCCTCCACTCCTGTAACTAGGAGGATTATAAAAAAAACTTTTTTTTAAAAAAAGGTGAGTGGTGGGGGAACATGACAGATACGTATAGCATTGTGTATGCCATGGAGAAAGTAGACAGAAATTTTTCACCCTCTCTCGTAATATTTGAAAAGCTGGGTCATCCAGTGAAACAGAATAGTGCCTCTGAATACCAGTTGTTGAGGAACATGAGCAGGAGAGTGCTGTTGTGCCAAAATCATCCTTCAGTCTTCTGAAAGGCCTCTAGTTGGCCACTGTGAGAACAGAAGGCTACACTAAACGGGCCCATGGCAAGTCCCTTCTTATGGGCAATGCTACTCTCCAATGGATCTTTAGCCTCTCCCACTCGCCCATTGCAAACACAGAGCTACTCAAGAACGATCCTGCCCTGTGGGACGTCACCATACGTTTAAAGCACATGGTTTCCCTCAAAAGAATCCTAGGAACTGTAGTTTACCTCTTACAGAGCTGCAATTACTAGCACCCTCTACAGTTTCCAGGGTTTCTTGGAGGAGGGAGTCATTTTAAAATGCACTCTTGGCACAAAGGAAGGTAACCAAAATACTTTATAACAAACTCAAAACAATAGGTATGAGAAAAGCCCATGAGAAATCTTTCTCCTCAGCTGCCTGAGTTTATTTATTATTTATTTATTATTTGATTTATATCCTGCCCTTCCTCCCAGCAGGAGCCCAGGGCAGCAAACAAAGCACTATAAACACTTTAAAACATCATAAAAACAGATCTTAAAATACATTAAAACAAAACAGCGTTAAAAACATTAAAAAAACAACTTAAAAAAAAGGGTTCTTGAACACATGCAACACATGAACTGGACTCCTCAACATTACACCCACATGCTTTAAATATGTTTTGAATGCATGGTGTATACACAGCCTTCCCCTTGCTGGATCATCACCTTGTAGTGGTGAGTGGGCTTGTGCATTCCAATGAATCCTATGAGCGATGCTGCCGGGAGTCATGTACTCCCAGCAGGGTCACCCATGGCGGTAAGGTCAAGGGAGAGGAACCAGACAAAGAACGTTCCAAGAATGTCCTCAATGGCAGAACAGATGGAGGATAACAATGTGTATGTTACAACAGCTGTGAAGGCAGATGGCTGCAGCAGATAAAGGACTTCCAATCGTTGTGGTACCCATGCCATTGGATCAAAGCCTTTTTCTGTCAAGATTGTGTGTTGATTGTTGTGTGCTGATCTCTCCACATAAAACAAATTCACGCACAGGCGTCTTCCGTAACAAAAGTCCTGTGGCGATTGGTGAATGGCGACGGGGGCAGGACTGTGAAATCCAGAAGCCCCTAGTCATGGACTGGCACATTGGCGGTGGATACAGATTCAGACGGATCCATTGTTAAAGACTTTATTTTGGCAGACAATCTTACTCGGCCACGAGTGATCGCCAAGAAGAACACAACTTTCATTTTTTTAAAAAAGAAGCAGCTCTCCCTTGAAGACTTGTCTTGGCTTTGTTATTATAGTATTAAACAATAAGCATAAATTAAAACATTTTAATTTCAGCCACTATGAGGTTTGCCTAAAAAGCAGCATATAAATATCTTAAATCAACAATGCTTTAATAAATGCTGCAGTGTAAAACTTCAGCTTTGATAAGGGATGAAAGTAAGAAAATAGAAGCAGAAGAAAAAAACACAAAAGAACTTTATTGGTGAATAGAGCAAACACATTCCAATATTTACAGACGCAAATACAAAATAAAACATGCATTTAAAAAGGAGATCCAGCTACGGGAATTACACAGAGAAATGGAAGAATGGGGAAACAGAAGCATTTGGGACATCTCTCTGCCTCTCCAGCGCTCTCTTATGTTGATGAATTTCCCTCCACAGTTATGTCTATCATTTCCCTGATGTGTGATGCACCCTAACAATCACAAAACCCTTTGCTGCAATCCAGCTTTCCACAGCTTTCCTGCAATAAACAATTACATAATGTCTAATGGCTGTTAATTGCAGTACGTGAAAACAGAGTCATTTCTTTGACTACTCTCCTGGGCAATCAAAAGAGCAACTATATTTTGTTAAAATCATTTCATTAAAAGAATCAAAGCTACTCAAGAACTGTAAAAGCTTAGGCAGGGAGTTCCACATAAGGTAACCATATACAAGACCTTGCTTTGGTTAAATACCTTCCCAAACTCAGATATGCAAGGCCCTCAAGGCAGAACTCCATCTGATCACCAAGGGATAGTGGGAGTTTCTGGTAAGAACTTCACCCCTTTATGGATTATTTGGTGTGAAATAAGGTGTGCACTATGATAAAAACTCTTTTTACATGCTGAAAAATTATCTCATGGGCTCCCTCTAGTGGGAATTATCTTATGCTCATTCATTTGATTGATCAAAAGAGTCTTTCTGCAGTACTAGAATTTCGGTGGTGCCTCCTCCTTATGACTTAGCTGATGTAGTCCAAGGCTTCCACTACATTCAAATCTGCGTTCACACTTGGAGCATATAAAATGTTTCTTTGGGGGATGGATTGTGTTATGTGTAATAAAGCTCGATTGGGAAGCAAAGCTTATGTCACCGTTTGGATCTTCCCCTCTATGGGTTCTCTGATGGGCATTAAGCTGTGTGCTGAACCTGAAGCTCTGTTCACATTCTGAGCATTTATAAGGACTCTCTGGAATGTGGGTTCTTTTATGTTTAATAAGGTCAAATGGAGAAGTACAGCCTCTGCCACAGTCTGAGCATTTGTACCTCTCCCCTGCATGGGTTCTTTGATGTGCAATAAGGTTGGTGCTCATCCTGAAGCTCCGTTCACATTCTGAGCATTTATAAGGCTTCTCTTCAGTGTGGAATTTTTGATGTTTAATAAGGTCAGATTGGGAAGTAGAGCCCTTGCCAAGATCCAAGCATTCGTACGGCCTCTCCCTTATATGGGTTCTCTGGTGTGCAGAAAGGTGTGTGCTGAACCTGAAGCCCTGTTTACATTCTGAGCATTTATAAGGCTTCTCTTCACTATGGATTTTTTGGTGTTTAACAAGCCCAGATTGAGAATTATACATCTTGCTACATACTGAGCATTTGTATGGCATCTCCCCTGTATGGGTTTTCTGATGTGCTTTAAAAGTATTGCTGAACCTGAAGCTCTGTTCGCATTCTGAGCATTTATAAGGCCTTACCCCAGTATGGGTTCTTAGATGTTTATTAAGGTCAGATTGAGAATTACACCTTTTGTCACATTCTGAGCATTTGTATGGCCTCTCCCCTGTATGGATTCTTTCATGTACAGTAAGGCTTGTCTTCTGAGTGAAGCTTTTCCTACATAATTTGCATTCATAAGGTTTCTCCCCTGAATGGATTCTTTGATGTACAATGAGGGTTGACTTGTGTTTGAAGCTTTTTTCACATAGTTCACATTCATAGGATGCCTTTCTTGAGTGACTTTTTTTGTGTATACTGAGGTGTGACTTAAGACGGAAGCCTCTTTCACATTGTTCACATTGATAGGGTCTCTCTCCCATCTGAATTCTCTGTGTGAAGTTCACCTCTTCATACTGAGATCCTTCTGATAATATCTCATATGATGCTCCCTCATTCTCAATCACCTGCACATCACCTGCCAAAATAAAGAGAAAAACATGATGGGACCCAAAAGAGAAGCAAAACAGCATTTGGCTCTCCCCTAAATGTGTTTTGGTGTCATTTCATTCATTAGAGGTGGCTATCCCCTGTAGTGGGAGTCAAATCTTTCTTCTGGACAGACCCTGCTAGAGAGCAAATGAGATACTCTACATGTCTGCTTCACCTATCCATTCTAGGATTCCAAATTTAAATTGCTGTACTCCCTGTCCCTAAGCTCCAAGGGTGGCACTCACTAATGATTCCCTAAAACCCAGTTGTGCTAAAGAGACTGCTTTGGGAACCTTTCCTACAGAAAGTTACATCCTCCCGAGGGATGGAATCCATTGGCTGGTGAGTTTCAAATGCATTCCATCGACCTAACAGGGAGTATTGATTTGAGTTTATTCTTTGTCTGCTATCAGCTGCTTTTATTGGTCTAATAAATGGAAGAAAATAATATTTGCAAAAGAAAATATCAATAATTTGAAAGAAAATATTGATAACAGAAAGCAAAGGAACTTTGCTGGCACCTCCTCCTCTGCTGTGACTGAGCCTGGCCAGTTTTCACATTAACAGAGTGTTTTTTTTTTCCTTTTGGAAAGCAAAGGAGAAAAGCAGCATTCAATGCCCCCCAGCCCCACCACCTCTTCCTCCTCAGCAAGCCTAAGTCCTTAATATGGGTAAGGCTTGGCTTGCTTCCTTCTGCTTGGATTTTTCGAGGGAGCAGAGAAAGAGGCAGAGAGGCAGAAAGAGAGAGAAAGGCAGACAGGGGCACAGAGAGAGACAGAGAGAAACCTGTAGCATTGTGCATAAAATCAGCAAAAGAATGTATTCGAGGGAATATTCAAGGGGGAAAATTTGGTATAAGGGGAAAGCCACTGCATTTCAGAGCAAATAGGATCACTCCAGAAAGATGGAGAATGTGGACCACCAAAAAATCTGGTGCTAAATCTGAATTCAGTGGAATTCTTGCCCCTCCCTAATACTCCCTGGTGGTCCCAATCTCACATGGATTGCTGGAGACCTTTTTTAGGCTTTTCTGTAGTGCAATGCTCTAAGAACAGAAGAAGATCCCTGCTGGCTTAGACCAGAGTCCCAACTACTCCAGTACCTTGTTCTTACAGTGCCCAGATACAACAACACTCTCTCCACTTGCGTCCTCAACAATTCCTCCAAGGAATTTTTAAACAAATAGTACAAGTTCAAACAGGAGAAAAACCAGAATATTTATTTATATAAACATTTCTAAAACACACTTTTCATAAAAATACAGCAAGGCAGTGCACAACGTGCAGAATTAAAACGAGATGAATAACAATGGGTTTGGAAAAAGAAGTTTGTGTTCCAAGGGACTGTCTGAACAAGACAGTTTTCAGTAGGTGTCTAAAAGTAGACAGAGATGTTTCCTGCCAAGCCTACTCTGATAGGAAGTTCTATGGGTCAGGGCCTGCCACACTAAAGGCTCGATCCCTAGTAAAGGCTGACTGAACCTCAGGGGTATGGGGTACTACCAGGGCATGGGATTCCATGAGAGGTTCTCAATAACTGAAGTGGAACATAAGGTATCAGTCGGCCCTTAACGTACTTTGGGTCCAAGTTGTATTTGGTTTGCTTTGTGAATTAACACAAGACACTTGAACCCGGGCCAGCAGTAAATTGGCAATCAATGCAGCTCTCTCAGCAGAGGGGTAATATGTTGCCAGTAAAGTTGGCTATTATCAGAGTACTGATGACATTTTGCTGCAAAACTCCTATTGGCTACTCCTAATGGCTTCAAACATGTTGAATAGCATTGGAAATGGGATATTATTTATTTAATATCCCGCCCTTCCTCCCATTAGGAGCCTAGGGCAGCAAACAAAATGCTAAAAACACTCTACAATATCATAAAAATGGACTTTAAAATATATTAAAACAAAACTCTAAAAAATCTTTTAAAAAAATCTTTAAAAACCATCTTAAAGAGCAATTCCAATGCAGACAAGGACTGGGATAAGGTCTTTACTTTAAAGTCTTGTTGAAAGAAGATATTCAGCAGGTGCCAAAAAGATATAACACCTGTCTAATATTTAAGGGGAGGGAACTCCAAAAGGTAGATGGTACTGCACTAAAGGTCCACTTCCTATGTTGTGCGGAACAGATGTCCTGACAAGATGGTATCTGCAGGAGGAGGATCTGCAAAGTGTAGTGACTGACTGGGTATATAAAGGATAAGACAATCTTTCAGGTATCCTGGTCCCAAGCTGTATAGGGCTTTATATACCAAAACCAGAACCTTGAACTTAGCCTGGTAGCTAATAGGCAGCCAGTGCAACTCTTTCAGCAGCAGGGTGACATGTTAATGGCATCCTGCCCCAGTGAGCAGTCGCACTACCACATTTTACACCAGCTGCAGCTTCCAGACCAACCTCAGGGGCAGCCCCACACAGAGCGCATTACAGTAATCCAGCCTGGAGGTTACCAGTGCATGGACAACAGTGGTCAGGCTATCGTGGTCCAGAAATGGCTGCAACTGTCTTACCAGCCAAAGTTGGTATAAGGCTCTCCTAGCCACTGAGGTCACTGGACCTCTAGCTACAAAGATGGATCCAGGAGCACCCCCAGACTACAGACCTGCTCTTTCAGAGGGAGTACGACCCCATCCAAAGCAGGCAACTGACCAATTATCCAAACTCAGGAACCACCAACCCACAGCGCCTCCACATTGCTAGGATTCAGACTCAGTTTATTGGCCCTCATCCAGCCCACCACTGAGTCCAGGCACTGGTCCAGCACTTGCATGGCCTCTCCCAATTGAGAAGTTACAGAGAAATAGAGCTGGGTGTCATCAGTGTACTGCTGACACCTTGCCCCAAATCTCCTGATGACCGCTCCCAAGGGCTTCACATACATGTTAAACAGCATGGGGGACAAGATTGTACCCTGCAGCACCCACAGCACAACTGCCAGGGGGTCCAATGACAATTGCCCAATGCCATTCTCTGAAAACAACCCTGGAGGTAGGATCAGAACCACTGTAAAACAGTGCCTCCGGTACCCATCTCACTAAGTTGGCTCAAAATAACAGGGTCGCACTCCCCCGTCCTTCTCCCTATAAAGATCATCCATCAGGGCAACCAAGGCCGATTCAGTTGTATGACCAGGCCTGAAGCCAGACTGGAATAGGTCAAGATAATCTGTTTCATCCAAGAGGACTTGCAATTGCTGCGCCACAACAGAAAAGTGCTCTGTAGTACCCTATAGCACTTTCCCAATGCTTCTCTGTGGACATTGACCCTGCAGATAGGAAAAGAGCCACTGAAGCACAGGGCCGTTGATGCCCATCCTGCAGAGTCAGTTCAGAAGGATACCATGGTTCATGGTATCAAAAGCCACTGAGAGATGAAGAAGAAGGAGCAGAGTTGCACTCCCCCTGTCTTGCTCTCCTTCAAGGTCATCTATCAGGGTGACCAAAGAGGATTCTGTCCC
This sequence comes from Rhineura floridana, assembly GCF_030035675.1. Lineage (NCBI taxonomy): Eukaryota > Metazoa > Chordata > Lepidosauria > Squamata > Rhineuridae > Rhineura > Rhineura floridana. The sequence goes on from NC_084482.1 coordinate 207,538,907, forward strand.
AAACCCAAGCCTCTGCCCAGACTAGCATGGAACCAGATAATCAGTAGTTCTGCCACAATCCTCTCAATCACCTTCCCCAGAAAGGAGGTATTTGCAACCAGATGATAGTTGCTGCAATCCATTGGGTCCAGGGCTGGCTTTTTCAGTAGTAGCCGCACCACCACTTCCTTCATGGTGCAGGTGGCACCACTCCTCCACACAAAGAACCATTCACCATGACCTCAACCCCCCCCCAGTCAACCCCCCCACCTCAATTTCATCAGCCAAAATGGGCAGGGATCGAGAGGGTACAAAGCCAGGTAAATCCCTGCAAGCACCCTGTCCACGTGCATAAATTGAAATTGATCCCACCAAGTCAGACAAGATGCAGCACTGGATACTTCCATTGGAAATATAACCATAACAGGAAGCATCTAAATCGCCATAGAGTCAAACAACTTCATCCTCAAAATGATAGGCCAGCGTACGTTGGGACAAAGAAAACTATTACAATAGTTACTGTAAAGAAATAGACCAACAAAAAAGGGTAGAACAAGAGCCCTATTCCAAAATATTAGAGAAATTAAGGGGAAATTTAAACCAAGAGTAGGTATGTTGAACAAACTGACTGACTGAGATGAAATAAAAGGAAGATGGAAGCAATACACTGAAGAACTCTATAAAAGAGATGCAAAGATGACAGATTCATTCATGGGGGAACCGTATGATGAAGAACCAGAAATTTTAGAATGTGAGGTGAAAGCTGCTCTTAAAATACTTGGAAGAAACAAATCACCAGGAACAGATGGCAAAGCAATAGAGTTGCTACAAGCTACTGAGACTGAATCTGCCCAAATTTTGACAAATATTTGTCAAGAAATATGGAAAATTAAACAATGGCCCAAAGACTGGAAGCATTCAATATACATCCCAATTCCAAACAAAGGGGATCCTAGGGAATGCAGTAATTATTAAACTTTTACCTTAATATCCCATGCAAGTAAAGTAATGCTCAAGATTCTACAACAAAGGCTCTTACCATATATGGAGCAAGAAATGCCAGACATCCGAGCTGGATTTAGAAAAGGAAGAGGCACCAGAGATCATATCGCCAATATACGTTGGATAATGGAACGGAGCAAGGAATTTCAGAAGGAAATCACCCTGTGCTTTATAGATAACAGCAAAGCCGTTGATTGTGTGGATCATGAAAAATTATGGAATGCTTTCAAAGAAATGGGGGTGCCATGGCATCTGATTGTCTTGATGCGCAACCTATACTCTGGACAAGAGGCTACTGTAAGGACAGAATATGGAGAAACCGATTGGTTCCCAATCAGAAAGGGTGCGAGACAGGGGTGTATTTTATCACCCTGAAAAGTGGGATTGGACCAAGATGAAGGAGGTGTGAAAATTGGAGGGAGAAATATCAATAATTTAAGATATGCAGACGATACCATATTACTAGCAGAATCCAGTAATTATTTGAAACAAATGCTGATGAAAGTTAAAGAGGAAAGCACAAAAGCAGGACTACAGCTGAACATCAAGAAGACTAAAGTAATGACAACAGAAGAATTATGTAACTTTAAATTTGATGAGGACATTGAACTTGTCAAGGATTATCAATACCTCGGCACAGTCATTAACCAAAATGGAGACAATAGTCAAGAAATCAAAAGAAGTCCAGGACTGGGGAGGGCAGCTATGGGAGAACAAGAAAAGGTCTTCAAATGCAAACATGTATCACTGAACACTAAAGTCAGGATCATTCAGACCATGGTATTTCCAATCTCTATGTATGGATGTGAAAGTTGGACAGTGAAAAAAGTGGGTAAGAGAAAAATCAATTCATTTGAAATGTGGTGCTGGAGGAGAGGTTTGCGCATACCATGGACTGCAAAAAAGACAACTAATTGGGTGTTAGAACAAATTAAACCAGAACTGTCACTAGAAGCTAAAATGATGAAACTGAGGCTATCATACTTTGGACACATAATGAGAAGACATGATTCATTAGAAAAGATAATAATGCTTGGAAAAACAGAAGGGAGTAGAGAAAGAGGAAGGCCGAACAAGCGATGGATTGATTCCATAAAGGAAGCCACAGACCTGAACTTACAAGATCTGAACAGGGTGGTTCATGACAGATGCTCTTGGAGGTCGCTGATTCATAGGGTGGCCATAAGTCGTAATCGACTTGAAGGCACATAACAACTACAACAAAGTTTCTTAAGGGATGTGTGCATGTGTGAGGGACAGACAGGTGCTTCTAGTTCTTCCTCTCCAACTCTCTGACCACTGGCCGAAAACATCTTCCCTGGGTGAATACAAGAAGGCAAGGCTAGAAAAAGGCATGGGTCAACCCTAAGGAGAAGAAACTTTAATCCGGGTGCAGAGAAAACAGTTGGGTCACCAGCCCCCTTTTCAGAGGAGCTCTTTCAAGGAAATGGACTTAAATGAGTCAAATTTATTTATGGATTCATATCCCAGAGCTCTGATTTACTCCAGTGTAAATCAGACATTCTTTGCGTTTTTTCTTCATCACAATTTATCTCTGGATAATGGATTTCTGCTTGAAGCTTTTCCCGTAAGAAACAAGTCACTTGCACAGGACACCACCTTCAATAGCATCCACCTCTCAGAGATGGGGAAGGGCCATAGCTCAGTGGGAGGGAATCTGCTTTGCATGCAGAAGGCCCCTGATTCAATCTCCAGCTACTCCAGGTAGGCCTGGGAGTGTGCCCTACCTGAAACCTTGGAGAACTACTGCTAGCCAGTGCAGACGATGCTGAGCTACATGGACCTCTGACTCACTTTTAGGTAGCTTCCTATGTTTCCAACCATCATCGCTGGACAGCTTATGTGACATTGTAGAGCAGGGGGTGAAGAACAGGACCCAGCCAGTGGGCCTGACTCCTAACTGTGGGCCACTTTGACAAGTGTGGGGCTACCATATTACATCAGCTGTGGGGCAGATGGGTGGCTTGGGGAAAACAGCCTCATGGGCCAAATAAGGACCCCTGCCACAGCCAAAATTGGTAGCAGGAGTTTCCCGGTGCCTCTGAAAGGCACCTTGCACAACTGCTCTTTCCCTTCCCCAAAGCGAGGAGCTCAATTGAGCCAAGGGAATACAGTATTCAATTGCTTGAGAATTTGCTTATCAGTAGTTGTCAAAAACAAGGAGCAATCCTATATTCCTGTATATGTCGGTTTGGATGTTCCAGTGGAAAAATTAGGATCCTAGGCCCTGTGTAACCCAGAAACAGAGCTTGGAAAAGTTACTTTTTAAACTACAACTCCCATCAGCCCCAGCCAGCATGGCCACTGGATTGGGCTGATGGGAGTTGTAGTTCAAAAAAGTAACTTTGCCAAGCTCTGCCCAGAACAGTGTCTTACTTTTTTTCTGAAATGGTTATAGGAATGCATCAGGACAGTTCTTCCCTATTCCTGACTACTTTATTTATTTCTTAATTTATTATTTGATTTACATCCCGCCCTTCCTCCCAGCAGGAGCCCAGGGCGGCAAACAAAAGCACTGAAAACACTTTAAAACATCATAAAAACAGACCTTAAATATATTGAAACAAAACAACTTTAAAAACATTTTTTTAAAAAAGCTATGAAGACATCTTAAAATAAAAGGTTAATAAACATATTTTTTAAAAGGTTTAAAAACATATTTTTTTTAAATAAAGGTTTAAAAACATATTAAAAAGCGATTCCAACACAAAAAGAGAGTGCGAGCAGAAGTCCTATACTTTTATAGAAAGTATATAGTATGAAGATTCTGAGGAGCCACCACTCAGCCCAGAAAGACGTTTCAGAGCAGCCAGAATTTAGGTGCAGAAAGGCAGATCTCTCTTACCCAAAGATCTGGCTTCCCTATTAACATGTTCCTGCTCCGTTTCCTTCCGCAGTTGCCTCTCCTCGACAACAGATGGAGCCTGGCCTGTCACAGAAGAATTTGCACCCTGTGCTTCTTCATCCAGTACCATCTGAAACAGCAGAAAGGAGTCATTTCAACAGGGACCTATTGTTCCAGTTGGAGAAAAAGCGCCTGCCCTCCATCTTTCACTCGCCATGTTACAACTGAGAAATTAGGGCTGTATTTCTTGAGAGGCTGCACAAACACCACACATTTAAAGCATATTTAAAGCTTGTTTCCCCCCCCCCTCCAAAAGGGGGGAGAATTATGTGTGCTGCTAATTGTAACTCTGTAAGGGGGTAACTACATTTCCCAGGATTCTTTAGGGAGGGATGTGCTTTAAATGTGTGGTGAGTACACAGCCAGAGAAGCCTCAGAGACTGGAGCATATGCAATGCCAGGCACCTCGGTGGTCTTAATCCTAGTCTAGGAGGCTCACGCAAGTCCCCAAAGTGACTGAACCCAAAACAACCATTTACCCAATTCAGAGCTCTTGTAGTGATACACCTCAATATGAAATGAGATTTCAGGTGTTAGATCACTTGAAACAAACCCTTGTTCAAAAGCTGTGGCCCAAACGCTTTAAGGAAGAGATGGGGAACTAGCAGCCCTCCAGATCTTGCTGGAATCATAGAATAGTAGAGTTGGAAGGGGCCTATAAGGCCATCAAGTCCAACCCCCTGCTCAATGCAGGAATCCAAATCAAAGCATTCCCGACAGATGGCTGTCCAGCTGCCTCTTGGACTACGCAAGAATGTAGGAAGCTCCTGAGCATGAGTCAAACCATTGGTCCATCTAGCTCAGTGCTGTCTACGCTGACTGACAGCTGCTCTCCAGGGTTTCTCCCAGCCCAAGGTGAAGATGGTGGGGATTGAACTTGGGACTTTCAACATACAAGACAGCTCCTCTGCCGCTGAGCTATGGCCCTCCCCATACAACTGCAACTCCCATGACTCCTTACCATTGACCATACTGGCTGAGACTGATGGGAGAGAAAATCTACTGGAGGGCCACCAGCTTTCCCAAGCTTCAAACATTCCTTCCAGGTTAAGGGCTTTGAAACAGGCAATGTCTATTTCCCAGGCCCTCCAGATCCTGAAGAAGTCACATAAGGACTTAAGGACTAGATTAACAATATCAAAGAAGCAACCTTACCCACTCTGGTATGCCCTGTACATCCTCTTCTAAGATGGACAGTGTACTCAACCCCTGTCCCATCACCAACCCAATTGCAGGAAGGAGGGCAGAGCAGAAATAAGAATCCCTGCCTTCAGAACTTTCTGCAAAATCCCATGGTGTTTTATCTTGAGCTCTGGATAGATTCAAATCCCCCTCCCCCTGCAAGCAGGTGGTGGTGGTGAATTTATGATTTACCCCTGCACTTCAAGCCACTTCTCTCTCCTAGCTGTGGTTTTGGTTAGATAAATGGGGCCAGCTGTTGGTCATTTCTGAGAGATTTGTAAAGGCTGCTGGGAATTGCAGTTCACAGCAAGCAAATTGTGGGAGGAAGGAAATTTGACCCAAGAAGAGAAATCAGACAGCTGGGAGATACATTCTCTTCCCTTTTGCACTTTGATTCATAACTGTCCTTTTAAAAAATATATATTTTCACATATTGGCAGCAGAGGATTGTTTAAAAAATAAGAATTCTTTGGCTGAACAGACCAAAAGCCCATCTTGTCCAGCATTCTGTTTTCCACAGTGACCAACCAGATGTCTTTGGGAAGCCCAAACAGAAGACATAAAGCCCTCCCTTGCATGTCTCCAGTATCTGCTGTTGAAAGATTGAAGGCCCTTAAATACGATAGCTAGTGCTACTGAGTTTTCATAGGTAACAGCCATTGAGAGACTTCTCTTCCCCCATGAATTTAAATAATCCCCCTTGAAAGCAATTTAAACCAGTGATCATCAAAACATTTTGTAGCAATGAATTCTGTAACATAGGATGTGTTGTAAGAAGTACTATTGGTCTGCCTCAAAACAACTGCTAATCCATTTCACTGGACCACTGAGGCTGTGATCTTTTACTCAGTTACGTGAAAGTTCCATTGCACTGAATGGGGCTTCCTTCACAGTAGACATATCTCCCAGGAAAGGGGAATCCATGGACCTCCAGATGTTTGTTACATCACACTCCCATCATTCCACACCATTGGCCCTACTGGTTGGGCCTGATCAGAGTTGGAGTGCAACAACCTCTAGAGGGCCACAGGGGGAGGGCCTGGGGCTGGGCATGTCTGATCAAATAGTCACTGATGTTACTGTGTGGGATTGTGGAAGCATGGAGATTCTCAAGCCGGTGGAAAGACTTGCCACTTACTAGTGGGCTGCGTTTAATTTTGCAGTACCCTTCTGGCTAAAGGTAAAGGTGTCCCCGCACTTGTAGTGCGAGTCGTTTCTGACTCTTAGGGTGACGTCTTGCGATGTTTACTAGGCAGACCGTATATATGGGGTGGGATTGCCAGTTCCTTCCCCAGCCTTTCTTTACCCACCAGCATATGCCGGGTACTCATTTTACCTACCGACCACGGATGGATGGAAGGCTGAGTGGACCTTGACCCCTTTTACTGGAGATTCGACTTCCTCCTTCCGTTGGAATCGAACTCCGGCTGTGAGCAGAGCTTCGGCTGCTTTACCGCCGCTTACCACTCTGCGCCACGGAGGGTCTTACACCCTTCTGGCTACCATTGCAAAAAGAAAAGAAAAAAGGAATAGGACAGTTAGACATATTAACACATTGACAATAGCTGCTTTCCCCCTAAAACTAATTGTAGCTTAGTGGAATGATTGTAATCAGGATTGCAGCTAAGGAGGGGAGGGTTAAATCTTCCCCTCCCCGTGTACGGTGTTCGCAATAATAGGGACCCCCTTGTGGTTTTTAAAATAGAATGCAGATACTAAGAAAACATTATTTATTTATTTATTACATTTATATCCCACACTTCCTCCCCAGAGGAGCCCAGGGCAGCCAACAAGTGATTAAAAAATCTTTAAAACAATTCCAATACAGATAGGGAGCTGCCTTATACTGAATCAGCCTGACTGGTCCAATTAACTCAGTATTGTCTACACTGACTGGCAGTAGGTTTCCTGGGTTTGATTATTTTATTTATATGTTTTCCCCCTGTGTGAGAATTCTTTCATGTCTTACATGGACTGAGCTCTGAAGCATTTTTTACACTCTGAACATTCATAGGCACGATGTGTAGCTTGATGTGTGATTAAAGCTCTTTCCACATTTTTGCACCAATATAGTTACTCTCTCATGTGAATTATTTGATGTCTAGTAAGGTCTGAGTGAAGCTTTGTCTACACCTTGAGCATTGAAAATGTTTTTTCCATAACTGATGAGACTGTGCAAATTCTTTGCTGCATTCCCAGATTTGATCTGTGGCAGAAGGCCTTTCCACATTCTCCACATATGCAGTATAGAGTCTGTTCCGTACATGAATTCTTTTATGTGTAGCATGGCTTGATTCCCATCAGAAAAGTGCTTAAGGAAATTTTCTCCCTCTTTCATATCTACTTTCTTCATATCATATGTTCCTGGCTGAGAGGTGGTTTGACCCTTAGTGAAAATTATGGAATACCTTTCCAAAACAATATAGGGATGACTGGATTTAAAAGTGGATTGGACCTTTTCACGAAGGGGAAGGCTCTCAATAATGACTACATATTTGGCTGTCTATTGCCTCTGGTATCCAAGGACATATGCCTCTGGAAACCAGTTGCTGGAGAACACAAGCAAGAGTGTTATTCTGCTGAAATCACACTTTGGGTATCTGAAAGGCATCTGGCTGGCCACTAGGGGAATAGGAAGTGCAACTAAATAGGATCTTGGCCTGATCCAGCAAGTCTCTTTTTAATGTTCTAAATGCTCCTCTCCAATGAATTTACCTAGAAGAAAGTACTTCTGTGTTGAACAGATTTCTCATGATGCTCCACAGTCTAGCTACCACTCTTCCAACTGAGGGGCCTATACTTCCTACAAACACTATCACTAAGCAACTCAAGAACCATCTTGCCCGAAGGAGAGGAGATCTAGATCTTCTCCTTGTACCTCATTTTGGTTGTTATATAGTTTTCAATTAAGTTTATTGTCTTTAACAGTTTTAGGTTAACCACTTTGTGACATTTGCTTGAAAAAGAGTATATAAGTATGTTTAATAAATAATACATTAATAAATACTATGATGTGATTAAAAATACAGCCCTAAACAGACAAATGAAATACAGTCATTGCAGTCATATTCCTGCAAGGACATCTCAACTCAAAAATTGAATGAAAAAGGCAACAAGCTACCCTCTCTGTACTTCCCCAGAAGAAATCTCTGCCTCTCCCCGATTCAGCTTCTTTCTTCTCTGGAGAAGGAATGGAAAGATCCATCAGTTTTGCTTCTCTCAGCTTTTTATTTTTCTGATCTAAAATACAGGGGCGTCACTACCGGGGTGTGGAGGGTGCGGCCAGCACCCAGGTGTCACCATGAGGGGAGTGACACCCAGAGCCGCCCCGCCCTGCGCTGTTGCCCGGCAAGGCTGCTCCAACTCCTCGGAGGCGGGCGGGCGGGCGAGACCGGGAGCAGCGTCGGCGGGGCGAGAGAGGCACGCTGGCATTCCCAGGCCTTCTCCAGCTGGGTGCCCCTCTGGTGCGTGCCCTCCCAAGGGCATGGACGGGGTGGCTGGTCTCGAGTGCGCGCGCGCACGCAAGCAAGCCCAGCCACCTCGTCCATGCCCCTGGGAGGGCACGCACCAGAGGTCCGCACCCCCCCGCACTCCCGCTAGTGATGCCGCTGCTAAAATACAGTTCTCCACATTTCTGCAGAAATTTGCAAATATTTCAGAAACAAAATCCTCATGAAAATTCTCTAGCATTTTAGTGCAAATATGTCCTAACAAACACATTTTGGTCTGTAGTTTTGCTTAACATTTGTGCAACATTTGTGATACAATGCATTTTGCATGTTATTTTCACTCATATATTTATTTTTACATGCACATCCCCCTAATATAGGCATTTGTGTAAACATTGCAAAATTCGAGTAAGTGGCAAATTTCAAAGGATGGCTGCGTTTCAGTCCTCATATTGTTTCAGAAAGTGTAAATTTCACAAAATCAGCTTGAAATGTGAACTGAATAGCCCTTCAGATGTTTCTGAACTACAACTCCCATAATTCCTGGCCATTAGCCATGCTTGTTAGGTCTGACTGAGTAATAGAAACATCTGGCGGGCCAAAGGTTTTCCATTCCTACTGGATGCTGAACTTGATGGATGATTGGACTGATCTAGCAGGGCTCCTGTTGTGTTCCTCATCTAGTTTAAATTATTTTAAGTGTTTAAATTATTTTATTTTGTTTCAACAATTACACCAAAAATAAATAAATAAAATTACACCAAAGAAAAATACATACCCAGTAACCCACACAAACACAATAACTTCTTATAGTAATAAAGTAAATAGATTATATGGATGAACATTATCTTGAATTTTATTGTTCCAATATATCAAAAAGCATTCTGTAAACTGATTTGCCTCTCTCTATTGCTCTTTCCTGTAATGTTAACTTGGATAATTTAACAATATCCCAGATCCTCTCATACGACTCAAAGATAGAGGGTTTTCTGTTTTCAAGCTTTTGCAGTATTTATTCTGGCAGCAAAAGATTCAATATAATCTCTAAGGCAGCCTTTCCCAACCAGTGTGCCTCCAGATGTTGTTGGACCACAACTCCCATCTTTCCTGACCATTGGCAATGCTGGCTGAGGCTGATGGGAGTTGTGGTCCAACAACATCTCGAGGCACACTGGCTGGGAAAGGCTGCTCTAAGGTATCTTAAAGAACAATATTTCTAAATAACTTAGTAACAATATTTTAGGATTATTTGGTATAGAATAACCAATCATATCCCAAAGCAGCTCACAGATCCGGTTCCAATACAGCTGAATCTTTGGACACAATATGTGCAAAAGATCAGTGTTAGACCCACCTTCAGATGTTTCATATCAGGTTTCCTCCCAATCTCAGTTTTCTTCTTGCAAATTCAAGGGAAATGACCAACAGCTGGCCTCTTTAGCAGTATGGTGAGGCTTGGAAGTAAATTCAGCTTTGCAGAACCAAAGTTGCACCTTGGATAGTAGTGTCTAAATACCTAGCTCTGCATTTTTGTCCCTTTTCCTGCTTTGCTTCCTGTGCTCTTTTGCATGTGCTTTGCACCCTCACCTGGAGTGGCTGCTGCTTTGCTCTGTCTTTGGACTCGGTTGTGGAACCTCTTGGCTTTTGCACAGAGCTGGGTGAGTTACGTAAAGATTTTGCATCTCCAAAGTAAATAGAAGATTCCTCCATGAAGAAGGGAGCAATCTCCCCCTTTCCTCCCCCGTCCACCCCCTAAATCTCTTCTGGGGACTTCCCCAACCCTCCAGAGCAGATTTGAAGATAGCACAGGGCATGTGTGGGGGTGAGGAAATCCTGTTGTATTAAACAGTTTATACAAGTTTAAAATATAAAACAAATTCAGCATTTCTAAAAACAAATGGTGGGTACCATCTAGGAGGCTGATGGCTTTCTAGTGTCTGTTCTTCCTGTTTCCATCTCTCTTCCCCCCCCCCCCCCGGAAGAAGCACAATAGCCTTGTTGATTCTTCATTTCTTCTGTAAGTGATTCTGATGCTTCTTGATTGTTCTGGTTTCTTCCAGTCTTCTAGACTGCCACACTGTTCTTGTGGAGTGACCCATGGAAGACCAAACTCCCACACATCCCTCCTTATGGGAATGGCCAGGAGAGACACAAGAGGGCCCCAGTTTCCCCCAGGTGAGACCATTTGCTCTGTGTTGTGTTTGTGGGGTGTAAGTTGAGGGATGGGTCAGGGCCTGAGATATCTTCCCATCCTAGTCAAGAATGGCATCTGGAGATCATGGACGGCTGGATGAGGTATCTCGTTCCACGTTGGTAGTCCAGGACTACATGAAGGAGGCTGTAAATGGCTTTTTCATGATCTATAGGGCCTAATGAATACCAATGGCTTGTTTTAACACTTCTTGTAATTGGGGATCAGATGAGTAATCTAATGTCAGGGGTGTAGAATCTTCTTGAGCCCAAAGGCAGCATTCCTATCTGGGAAACCTTTCAGGGGCCATGTACTAGAAACAAAAGTGGGTGAAGCAACAGATGTAAATTTCATAAGCTAATTTTTATATACACACACACACCTGTCTGTATCCCCCATTGAGGCAATCAGGAGGCATTATTGAGTTCAAGGACAACTTCCAGCCAGGGAAAAACACTCAAGTAGGGATGAAGTAGGACTGGTGAGTGGTGTCACCTGGGGAGAGTCCCCAAGGGCCAGTTAGAAAGGCCTGGAGGGCTGCATGAGGCTCCAGGGCTTGAGGTACCCCATCCCTGCCATATGGCAAAGTTAATGATCAATATATATGGATGGTTTTATTTAATTCATAATCATTGATAGGTGGAGGATCTGTGACATCAAGATGGCCGCCATCATGGTAAAGAAGAAAGTTCATGATCTTGGACCAGTTTTATTCAATGGGTATTAATATGCATTACAAAACATCATCTGTGATAACACATGGCCATAAGCACCATTTTTGGAGGTACGGTGCAGAGGGAGTGGTACACACCCAGACACCATATCGCAGCCTGGATTTGGTGACAATCTCTCACTGCTCCAGCCTGGCCTTGATAGGTACCCCCAATCTCAATGCCATTCCAGGAGGAAGTTATTGTGGATGTGGCCTATCAAATCCCCTACCACATACAGTAGGTCAACTGAATATTTATGAGTCAGGTTAATCTGGCCTCAGAATGGAGTACCTCAAAGACTTTCTTACGCGTACAGGACTGTGGGACTGCTAAGTTGAAAGTGGAGGATAATGCTAGGCCAAACTTTGTCACTCTTCCTTGACCAGGTTCCTCTCTGTTGTCACAGGTAGCATCTGAGGGAGAGACTGTGACTTCCTCTGTGGCAGTCCAGGCTCCATCTGATGTCAACCAGACACAGCTGTGGATGGAAACCAGCCAGGAAGACAATCTGTGTTTTAATAAGTGGTGTCATTTTGTGCCTCAGTCCTGTGATGCTCTGGACATCTTTTCACCAGTACCTCCTATGGCAACTGCAAAAGGTCTCGGTAAATATCCCCTCAAAAATCGACAAAGCAAAGGAGATGGTTTGTCCTTTCTGCTCAGTTCTTATTTCCACTGGCTGAGCTGCTGTGACATTGAACGTGCCCCTTTAGAAATGCCAAGATTTAGTTTAAGATGCTCACTGTACTTTTTCCTTTTCTACTGGGACACGAATGCTATTAGTTGGACTCTATACCTATATCTTACTATTTACTAAAAGCGTAAGCAGCCATTATGATGTCACGCAGCATGACATCAAGGGCGGAGCACAGCAGCAAAGACAGCTGACCTGGTGAGTGGGCAGGCAATGCAATGACAGGCCGGGCATGAGAGGCTAGCAGCAGCAGTGGGAGAGACCAAGGGAGGGGAGGAGAGGGAGAGCCCTGGTAACCATGTGGGGGGAGGGGGAGGGCTCTGGTGACCCATGGGGGGATGGGGGCAGGTTTTTGGTGGCAGTAGGCAGGGTTGGCGAATGGAGCAAGCAGGGACAGCAGCCCCTAGTCATACATTTTTTATTATTATTATTACATTTATATCCCACCTTTCCTCCAAAGAGCTCAAGGTGGCATACAGACATGGTTCTCCCCCTCTTAATTTTATCCTCACAACAACCCTGTGAGGTAGGTTAGGTGGAAAGGCAGTGACTGTCCCAAAGTCACCCAAGTGAGCTTCATGGCTGAGCAGGGATTTGAACCCTGGTTTCCCAGATCCCAGTCTAACCACTATACTGGCTCTCATTATGTAATAGTATTCTCTTATATAATCTATTTGTTCCTAGTGCCCCAAAAAAGTATATTTCAAAATGCATTGGGCTAATGAAATATTTTTGTGTGCCCTTGAGACTTTGGATGGTATCCAACTAAGTTCTACTCAGAGGAGCCCCATAGCAATTAATGAACCTAAGTTACTAATGTCTACTAACTTCAATGGGTCCACTCTGTAAAGGAAAAGCATCAGATACAGCCCTGTATCTCTTTATGGTTGGATGAGAGATGTAACCTTTTCAATATGGGAATAAAACCAATTGAGATGAAGACATCCATCATTTAGTAGGGAAAGTTCTGAAGTTTCGTTTCTCCTCCTTTTGGGCTCTTGTCATGTTTCCCTCTTTCCTCCAGCAGGTGATTTGCAGGAGTGGAAGAATGAGGTGGCACTATGTGGCATTTCATCAGACGGCGCAGAACATGAAGAGACGAAGGAGAACGTCTGGGGTCAGGTTGGATCAAGAAGGCAAGAGGGAACGATCACAGAAGAGGCAATGGATAATTTTCTTGCATGTCTGAGGGGAATCTCCTTTGGAGAACAAGAAGCTGAAAACAGAGAGGAAAAGCATCTTGATGCTTATTTGAGAATCCACACAGAGGACAAACTTGATGAAAGCTTGGAATCTGGGAAGATCCACATTCAGAGTGAAAACCTTGCTGAACGTCAAATGCTTAAAACAAAGGGGAAATTGTATAAATGCTTGCAATGTGGAAAGGGTTTTGCTTCTATGTCACACCTTACTACCCATCAAAAAAGCCACGCGGGAGAGAAAACATTTGCATGCTCAGCGTACAGGAAGAACTTTGGTAACCATGGAAATCTGAAAGTCCACCAGAGTTTCTATAAAAAAAAGAAATCATACAAATGCTCAGAATGTGGAAAGAAGTTTAACCGCAGATCTGCCCTAAAAGAACATCAAAGAATTCACAAAGAGACGAAACAATACAAATATACAGATTGTGGTGAGTCCTTTTACGATAAATCAATGCCTTTCATGTCTCAACATGGGATGCTGTTCCACAGAACAAGGGTGGCCATACCGGAAGCTCTGCTCTGGCTTACTGTGGAGCAGGCTTCTGATATTTTACCGATGTCAAGGAGAAACTCCCGTGGAGGATGCAGAGACATAAGGCAGTCTCTCAGATGAATATCTGATTGCCATCACCTGCAAACCCTTGTGCCTTTGCGGTTCAATTTTAAAAAGTGGGAACAAACTCCCTGCCCACCTGCTGAAATGATCTAGACCTCTGGCTAGAAATGGTTCTCCACCTCTGTCATAGGTTCCTATGACAGAGTGAGATATTGTTGGGTGGAAGGCCCTGAAGAGTCTTGTAATGGTAAGGAGGTCCCCCACTCCAGTGCCAACTCTGTCGGATAGGCTAATAGCCCCGGGGGACCGTTCCTAGTCCGTTCTATCTGCTTCCACCATCTGCTTGTGACAGAAATCCAATGAAGCAGTTTATTCAAAGGAAGTATAGATTAAAAAGGGAGAGGGGTGGGGAGAAACAGCAAATATGAAGCTCTGAATGGGAATGAAACACTTTACCAGAATATTGGTCTGATTTATCCTATGCTTAATCCAAATGAGCATTGCCGAATTTTCTCTCAATGGTCACTTTTGGTGTTGGCAGCTTCAGGCATCAGTTGCAAATTGTGGGGTGGAGATTCAAAAGGGACAAAGACTGTGTGGCTGCAGCCCCCTTTCTAAAGGTTTCTTACTCCCTGATGGCTTGGGTTTTCCAGCCAATCGTAGCTCAGATGCGACACCTTTCCAGGAGGTTGGGAAGATGGTAGTCACCTCCTGGGGGCAGAGGAAGAGGAACACAGGAAGCAACTTGATACCGAGTCAGATCATTGGCTCATCCAGTTCCGTATTGTCTACGCTGACAACTGGCAATGGGTGTCCAGGTTTCAGGCAGGGAATCTTTCTCAGCCCTACTTGGAGATTCTAGGTATGGAACCTGGGACCTTCTGCATGCAAAGCAGATACTCTACCACTGAGCTACGGACCTCCTCAAGAAGGCTATCGCTGGATTAGTCATGTTCTTGCTAGACAGGATTTCATCAGGAACTTTGTGTCCTGGAGCAGGAACATACCTTCTTCACTAAGCGTAACGGGGAAGGAGAGGAACGTTTTTCACAAGCCTCAGCATGCCTGTGTTGTGTCGTTGGTGCTGATGCATCGGCAAGAACAAAGGGGGGGGTCAGTGTTGGAGGTTTGCATGGGGGAGGCAGAATCCATTGCACCAGCCATGAGTGCAGGAAACAAATGACTTGGGATTCTGTAATTTCTCCAACAGGCAATGAATGGAGAATCTCAGAGGATGGGAAAGGGCCACACTGGACTTCAGCCTGGAAAGTAGGAGAGCTGTCTTCCTCATACAGCAGACAGGAAATTGCCTCAGCAAGTCAGGAAGGAGCAGAGTATGGGCAGGACATCCATCCAGTGGAGGAAGCAGACGAACTTGTCCCTTGGGGACGACCTTGGGAGGCTCCCAGTGAAACTACCATCCAGAGAGGTGTTGATGCAGATAAGAGACATTTGCGCTGTCTGTGGGAAAAGCTTCGGGCATTATTTCATCAGCCTTTTGAGCAGGGAAGGGGAACATCTGTGGCCCTCCAGATGTGTGGCCATTTTGGCTGCTGGGGCTGTTGGGAGTGGGAGTCCAGCAGGCCTATGGGATCTCTGGGGCCGGTTAGTTATTAATGTTGTTGTTACTTGGAAGAAGTGGTGCTTAGATGAATGATGGTTTTATTGATTGTATATTGTATTTTATTGTATTAATGTACGTCGCGTAGAGTGGCCGTTAATTCGGCCAGATAGGCGACTCATAAATAAAATTTTATTATTATTATTATTATTATACCTGGAGGGCCACAGTTGTTCCCCATCCCTGTTGTGCCTGGGGAATGGCTTTTTCTGGTGAGAAGCTGTAACAAGGCTAGAAGAACTCTGCACCAAAGGGTGAGATTGAAATGATTAAAACCAACACTCTACCCCCCTTTTTCAAAGCAGCTCACTGGAAAACATGAGTTGCAGCCAATATTCCCATTGAAATTAACGGACAGGACTAATTTCTATTAATTTCAGTCGGTCTACTCCAAGTAAACTTAGTTGCATACCACTGCAAGTGTCTAGTGTCCTCCATTGAAGGGCAGGTGTCAGGCCCAGGATGCGACTCAGGAACCAGACCAGAGGTTGTAGTTAATTCGTGTTTTATTAGAGTAATGTCCAACAAAGACTGCACTTTCTCATGAAGCAATACAGGGATACAGGTCCTGCGACAATGGGAGAAAGTTGACAGAGCAAGGGGCTGCTTCCCGCCTGTTCTTTAAGAAGGGGCTAAACGGGCACGCAACCTTTCGCTCCTCCTTAACTCCCCCTCAGGTACTGCCCACCTTCCCCCCCTTCTCTCCTGTCTTTTCAACCGTCTGCGTGTGCGTGGTGAGGGGGGAGGCATCACCTCCTCCTCTTCTGAAGTGTCCGATTCCCCTATGGGTGATAAAGGAGGAGCTGAGGGTAAACCATCTCTCCGCCTTTCTGCTGTGATCAGCCCTCCCTCTTGCTCTGAGCTGCGGAGAAGGGAGGGCCTGGGAATGTCTGGGGGGGATTCTAAAACTTCAAGGCTCTCAGGCTCCCCATTGCTAGGCGACCCTATCTCTGGCATGTCCTCTGTTTTGGCTTCGCTCCACAGAGGGTAAGTTCCTCCCTCCTCCCTCTGCCAGCCATTTGAATCCTCTTCTGACAACCCCCCAGGAGCCCAGCTCATCCTCCCGACAGCAGGGATGCAAATCAACAGAGAGGTGCCAAGAGTTTATTTCTCTGAGTGAGTATGGTGGTGTCTGAAATTACCCACTACCTGGGAGGACTTGCTTGCATGGCTTTGTGGCCCTGTACCTTTTAATGCTCTTTCAGATCTGGCAGCTGCCATCCCCCACGGCAGCCATTTTGTATGATGCCATGCCCCCACGGCAGCCATTTTGTGACTGGTGCCCATGGCACATTCTCAAAATTCCAAATGGGGCAACTGGCCCAAAATAACATTGGGAACCCCTACTGTAGAGGACATAAGGCCCACTCTAGCTAGAACTTGAATTCACTTGGCCATTGAGCACACTAGAGCAGTTCTTCAGCCTTGGGTCCCCAGATGTTGTTGGGCCATCATTCCCAGCCAGTTTAGCCAATAGTCAGGGATGATGGGAGTTGTAGTCGAACAACATTTGGCGACCCAAGGCTGAAGACGGCTGCACTAGAGAACACAGTGGCATGCTTTTAAAAGTCACTATTTCACAGAAAATTTATTTGATGCGCTTTCCCTTGTTTGGTCGGGACCTGAATGTTATTACTTTCACTTGATACTTCTGCAATAAAATGATTTTAATTTATTATACAAAATGTTCCTATTTGTATAATAATATACTGAAAAGTATATTTCAAAATGCATTGGGCCAATGAAGTATTTTTGTACACCGCTGAGATTTCATGTCTCCTCTTTTTTGCAAGTGTGTGTGTATGATGGTGATGGTGGGAAGAAACCAGTTTAGATGAAGGAAATGACACAGACATGCATCATTTAACAGTAGGAAATGTGGGGCTTTGTTTCTCCTTTTGGGCTCTTACATGTTTCCCTCTTTCCTCCAGCAGGTGATTTGCAGGAGTGGAAGAATGAGGTGGCACTATGTGGCATTTCATTAGACAGCGCAGAACATGAAGAGACAAAGGAGAACTGGGATCAGGATGGATCAAGAAGGCTAGAGGGAACTATCACAAAAGAGTCAATGGATAATTTTCTTGCATGTCTGAGGCGAATCTCCTTTGAACCTGAAAATAGAGAAGATAAGCATCTTGATGCTTATTTGAGAATCCACACAGAGAACTAACTTGAGGGAAGCTTGGGATCTGGGGAGATCCACATTAAGAGTGAAAACCTTGCTAAATGTCAAATGCTCAAACAGAGGGGAAATTATACAAATGCTTGCAGAAAAGCTTTTATGTCATTGTATAAATGTTCAGAGTGTGGAAAGAACTTTGGTTACAATGGAAACCTTTTAAAAAAAAATCAAAGAGCCCATATAGGGGAGAGGCCTCACAAATGCACAATCACAAATGTAACCTTAAAATACATCAAATAATTCACAAGGGGGAGAAGTCACACAAATGTTCATATTGCAGTAAGTCCTTTGATGATAAATCAAGCTTTGATGAGCACAAGAGGACTCACATGGGAGAGAGACTAGGAGATAACTGCTTGGAGTATGGAAAGAACTTCAGTCACAGCACATAACCTCATTTCATGTTAGATGGAGTCACATAAACAAAATCCTCATCTAAAACTCCGATAGGGCTCTGCTTTGAATGTCCAGGGTTTCAGAACCTTGGAAAGGACTTACATGAAGTAGGGCCTTTTCCATAGTTTTCTCTTGTCACCTCAAGGGTGATTGTGACCTTGCGTTTTAGCTGGATGTTTTGAATAGTCATGTTATATAACTCCTTAGGGTAGGAACCAGATAAATTAAGCTCCTTCCCACTCAACTGAGCAATCATCGCATCATCTCTCATGCTGTTAGAACACTACTAAAATAGAGAAGCTATATGAATAATTGGATCCGAACAAAACAGTTTGTGATGATAAACACGGGTTACAGACCAACAGTTCAGGTGACTATAGAAGAAGTAGAATGGATAGAGAAGAGAGGTTGAACAAGGAGAAGATGCTTCAGTGGGTTTTTTCTCCCTTATTTAGTTGAAACGTCAATTAGGACAGTAGCTGTCGCTGCTTTTAACATGTTTTTAATTGATTGCTCATTATAACAGGTTTCCTGTAGTTACTAATAAAATTTGTGTGTATTTTTCTTTGTTTATAATTTTTATTGTATTTTCTACTATAAAGAAGCGCACAAAGGTTAAGTTGCAGTTCTAAAGATGCTGACTTTGGAAACAAGCCTCGCTGAGCCCTTTGATGACTTATGGGTAAATAAGGATTGCACAGAAACTGCTGTGTGCTCATCCCGACACACTTTCACCCTCAATCCAAGAGACAAGTTTCCTACTGTGAAGCAGCTGGCATACAATTTGCTAACTAGCGATGACAAAGTAAGAGCCCTATAATTAGAAGGGTTACTTCTGAGGTCTTTCTAAACGATTAGAATTACTATAGCTTCTGATCGAGATGAAGACAGTGTAAATGAGTTGCCCTAACCTCCTTCAAGCACCCTATCCATCTTGGAGTGAGTGACACAGCAAAAAGATACCAGCCATTTAGTTCCACTGTGTTGGTGTTATGAATGTTCCCCTAACCCTTCCCTTTCAGGGCCAAACAACAGACAGCATGCAAACTTCTGTTCTGGTTGCCCAAATGCACACTATACACAGAGTACAGACCATGGATGGAGAACCTGTGGCCCTTGAAGTTTTTAGACTACAGCTCCCAGATTCCTGACCAGTGGCAATGTTTACTGGGACTGATGGGAGCTGGAGTCCAAGAATACCTAGAGCACTATTCATCAACCTTGGGTCCTCAGATGTTAGGACTACAACTCCCATCATCCATTGGTTAAGCTGGCTGGGACTGATGGGAGTTGTAGTCCAACAACATCTGGGGACCCAAGGTTGAAGAACAGTGATCTAGAGGGCCGCAGGCTCCTCAGCCCTGATTTAAACCATTCAAAACATTAGCTTTCCAGCTTATTTCTTTCTCCCGCTTCCCTCACAGTACAATTGTATGCTTTTCTCTTTGCTTTTTAATGAAGCCTTTCTCCATCTTTCAGTTGGAAGGGGTAGAATTTTACTAGCTGAAAATGGCTGCATGGCTTGGGGGAGAATAAGGGTGTTTTTCTTCTGGGTGTCTCAGAAGAAATTGGCAGATTTCTGCCACCGAATGGGTGTGAGGGGGCACACCAAGGCTGGAAAGGAATTACTTTCACTTGCGTTGCAGATCAGTACCTATATTGGTCTGTTGCATTACTAATCCCCCTCAGTATTATTTGGGAGAAATGCCACCAAACCCATTTGTGCTCACTGTTAAGTGGACATTCCGAGGACTGGGCTTCAGGTGGGTGTTGTGTAAGGAAGCGGGAGAGATAGTCATGGCAAAAATGGAAAGAGGCTGGTCTTTGGCCAAGTCCACCACTAGCAAGTAGTCCCCAGATTGGCCATCAGGGCATGTAGGAGCCCTTGACCTTCTGAAAAAAAGCATCCCTCCACTGGTTAGAGAAAGGATTGTGGGTTCAGCCTTCCTGCTGAGAAAATCTGCATAAGCAGGGGAACATGCCACCCTGGGCTCCTGCTGGGAGGAAGGGTGGGATATAAATCAAATAATAAGTAAATAATTAAACATAGGAAGCTCCCTTACACTGAATCAGACCATTAGTTCATCTAGCTCAGTGTTGTCTACACAGACTGGCAGCAGCTCTCCAGGATTATAGGCAGGGGTTTCCCCATGCCCTACCTGAAGATGCCAAGTGTTGAGGCTGGAGCCTTCTGCATGCAAAGGAAGTGCTCTTCCACTGACCCAAGGCCATCTCTTCCAGGCTCAGAGGCAAATTCCCCCTGAATTCTAGAGGTAAGCAGCAGACTGCAGATGCAGAGGTAGGCATCATCCTATGTACAGTTCTCTTCAGCCCAACACAAAAGGTTAATCATGAAGCTCACAGCCGTGGGAAGTCTCTGGCCCTCCAGATGTTGCTGGAGTCCCAACTCCCATCCCAACATGGTCAACGGTGAGAGCTGGGGAGTCCAACTGTATCTGGACAGCAGCCACAAGTTCCCTGTTTCTTATTTATTTATTTATTATTTAATTTCTATTCCCGCCCTTCCTCCCAGCAGGAGCCCAGAGCGGCAAACAAAAGCAGTAAAAACACTTTAAAACGTCATAAAATCATTTGTGGCTAAACTAGGGCAGCTGAAAAGCATGGATTCTCACTTAAAACGTGCTCTTGCCAAGGCCAGACAACTCGCCAACTGCTTTGTAAGCGAGCAAATGCCCAGCAGGGTGAGAGCGAACCGTTTTCGAAGGAAACTGGCCAACCACCAGGAGTGGGCTTGGGAACAGAGTCTGTATTCCTAGACGGGATCGCCACATTTTTGCTTTCTGTTTCTATTGAGGCCGGAAACCACGTCACAGGCAGCGGCTTTCTCTCTTTTCCTCCGGCGTGGCTGGCGATGTTGTGTCGATTTCAGCCAGGTTTTGCAGGGAGGACTCGGGCGCGTTGGTGGGAGATTTCTGCCCCTCCAGAGAGGAGAGAAACAGCAAGGGAGGGGGAATGTCTTTTTTTCTGGAAAACAGCCAGAAAAGCAAATAGGTGAATATCTGTATTTGCCTATTTTATATATTTTTCGGCATGGAAAGTCGTAGGGGGCGCGGGAGAATCCGTGTGAGCAGCAGCAGCTTCCAAGAGGATTCCCGACCTCACACCTTTGTGGACGCGCTGAGATTTTACGCTTTGCCCCATAAGCCCGCAAAAGGCGGATTCTAACCCAGTGCGCTCCTCCCAAAGTGTTGGATCGCGGATTCCCTAACTTGCCTTCAGGGCCTCCCTGCTTTTCCGCTTTTGACTTCAGAACCCAATTCCCAAGCAGTTTCAAGCGCGTTGCCAAAGTGGGGCCAAGGAATAAAAACCCCATGGGGTGGGGGAGAGGGTAAACTGTGTGTGCCCATACTCGACACATCTCTACATATATTTTTTTATTATTTAAAAAGGCTTGCTCGGAGAAGCAGCCTCGTCCTCAATTACAGCTTTCTATGCAAAGCCCCACCCGCTTCGAAGAGGGTTTCACTCTGTTTCCCAAAGCGCCATGTTTCCGAAAGTGAAATTCTAGCTGTGGATCCAAATCTTGCCTGCGTTCCCAGGGCAAGACAGGATTAAAAAGTTAAAGCGCATTCAAAGTGCATTTGTTTAGAGCACATGGGGTGGTTTTGAATGCAAATCCTACAGACCCATTGAAGCTAGTAGACATGACTAACTTTTTATGTGCCTAATAGTTCTGGTTTAGTTTGTTCAAACACCCAATTATTTGTCTTTTTCTCAGGTTTATTAAGTGATATATGGTAAGTGACTGAGTGAGAGGGGGGAGTACTTGGGCTAGAATGATAGGGAATGCTGTATGATGATTGGCTGAGCGTTTGAGTGGCTGAAGGCATAAATGAGAGGATGACAGTTGGTTCAGGGTTCTGTTTTGTGGGGGAGTTGGTGGTGGTTGGTTGTGGAGTGTGGATTGGAGTTGGTTGTGGGTTGGATTGTATTTGGCTGGTATTTAGGCAGAATATATAAGACTGGAAACATAAAGAGTGACACTATATGAAACCATACGCTTGTTGAACATTCCTAAAGTAATCTTATTTCCTGGTGTTACCAAATAAATACTTTTATCGGTTTACTAAAAGCCTGATCCTTGGCTGGGGATACACAGACCAGAAGGGAGGGCAGGTAATTACCAAGGCTGGAGGGAAACTGTATCAAATAAATGGTGGCAGCGGTGAAGGGAGATATTGTAACATCGTCAAGTATCCAGAGCAACCCAGGATTGTATGCTTTATAGACAAAGATACAGGGGGGTTGTGGACAGCAAGGGCACCCAGACACAAAGTAACAAGCCATAGGGAGACTAAGGCAAAGTCTCTAGCAGTATTGTTTACAGGGAGTGACTGGTGGTGCTGCCTAGCAGTGGGATCTTGTGAGATCTGTGCTAGGGTGAGCTAAAGAAAAATAAAAAGTGTGATTCTGACTGCTGGTAGCCACGGGTGGGAACCTGACAGGTGGTGCCAGGGGGAGGAACATTATAGGGTGTTCCCTCCCTTGCTTGCATTTTGTCACAAGTAGTTCAGGCTCATATTCAGAAACAAGAAACAAAACGGTGTGTTTGTATATCTAATATCAATGGATTGTATTCAGCTACGGTCTCTCCCTTCCCGAGGCAAAGAAACAAGGGGGGGGGGTCGCATCAGGGAACCTGTTTCCAAAAATGCCCTAGTGGAATTCTAGCTGTGGGCCAAATTCCCCTCATGAGAGTTCACCAGCACATTTCTCCTAATGTGCATGTTTGTATGTGATGTTGTCCAATATACATAGTTTTGCAAAGCAGTTTTTCTCAGTGTAATCTAGTTTTGTATGACTTTCCCCCACAGAGCTTTCCCCAATTCCCAGCACCCTTAACGAAACTACATTCTTTGGGGAAAGCCATGTGCTTTAAATATTGTAGAGCTTGAAAAGATTTAAGAGAAAGCCAACTAGAATGATTAAAGAGAGGGAGCAACAGTGGTTGGGAAGTGAAATTTTTCCATTTGAGCTGAACTTTAAACTACTTGTGATAAAATGCACCTTGCAGAACCTGTGGCTCTCTGCATGCTCCTGGACTCCCAACTCCCTATCACCCAGGAGCATTGGCTGTGCTGGCTGGGGCTGTTGAGAGTTGCGGCTCTATAATCCCTGGAAGGCATACACCAGCCCTTCCCAACCTTTGAGTCCCCAGGTATAGTTGAACCTCACCTCCCATCAGCCCCAGCCAGCAGGGTCAAAGGTCAGGAATTATGGGAACTGTAGTCCAGCAACATCTGGGACCCCAAAGGTTGGGAAAGGCTGTTACACCTCGTATCATGGATGGGAAGGTAGAATGATTCAGGCTGAAAACATTCTATAAAGGCTGAAAGAATATGGGCGCAAGGATCTGGTTGGCTCCTGTTAAAAATAAGATGCTAGACTAGGTAGGCCTTTGGCCTGATCCTGCAGGCCCCTCAAGTTCCTAAACTACTAGCCATGATGACTACGTTCTCCTTCCACTGTCGGAGGCAGTATACCTCTGAACATCCTTACTGAGAATCGCAAGATAGGGGGGTTGTACTCAAGTTCTGCTTGTGGGCTTCCTGACGCTGGATTAGAAGCCTGTTTTGGCATTAAGTGGTATATACATAACTATTAAGAGATAGTTAGGATCTTTGATCCAGCAGGGCCAAATGAATGTTCAAGAAATGTTTATATATAACAAGCTTTGATTTGCTTTGATTTGGATTCCTGCATTGAGTAGGAGGTTGGACTTGATGGCCTTGTAGGCCCCTTCCAACTCTACGATTCTGTGATAAGCTGTCTTAAGTAAGGTTCTTGAATCCATTCTCAATTGCCCTTATTTCTTCTAGTTTTCCATAGTGCTGTGCTGTTTCTGTGACGTGACCCATGGAGGACCAAAACCCCACAATTCCCCCCTTACAGAAATGGTCAGAAGGGCCCCCTGACGTCCTTCAGGTGAGATGGTTTGCACTGTGCTGTGATTCGCAGAAGAAGAAGGGAATCCATAGGCCACAGAGGGCTGGGCAAGGTGGTTTCTCCCTTGTTGGCAATCTAGGACCCCATGAGGGAATCTGTAGGGCCTGATACATAACTGTTTTTAATATTTTTATAGGCACTGACTGCACGTCACTGTAAATGGTCGTTAATGGTTGTTATGTGTGGCACACGACTATGATGACCTCATTATGATGGCTGCCATCTCAAGAAGGACAAAACTTGATATCTGTTGTCCTGTTTTTATTGGGTAAGTTTCTGTTGGAAAGATGTTTACATGGGCTACCAAAAAGAAGTGATTTGTCTTCCTCTTTCAACCAGCCTTTTAAGTAGAGACCTTATCCCACTCTACATCTGTTTTGGAATTACTTTGTAAGATGGTTTATTTTTAAGATGTTTGTTTTTGAGAGGTTTTTAGTGTTTGTCCTTTGTTTGCCACCCAGGACTCCTTTTGGGAGGAAGGGCAGGATAGAAATGTAATTAGTAATAGTAATAATGGTTATTTGTGATGAAATGTGGGTTACAGGTAGTTTCCACAGTGGTGGTGGGGAGCTTAGGGGTTTTTTGTAGTTTCTACATTTCATTTAAGATTTCATTTATATATTGATGTGTTCATTATATTCATTTAGTTACAGATTGGTAACTCATTCACCTTTGGTAAGTTCCTTTATTAAAACAAGCCAATGTTTATTTCAACAGGAGACCCAGCTAGTCTTCTACTGCTTGCAATGTTTTCACTTCAAATGATGTAGAAATTATAGGCCTCTGACTCCTCCTTTCAGGCATTAGAGGCCCTTAGAAGCAGTTACGGAAACAAACGTCCTGCCAGCGTTCCATTTCCAAAGGGAGACCCATCTCCTACTCTCCTTTTTGTAGCTTCTCTGTTTTCCATCCTATAGGTAGGGAATTTCAGGCAGTTTATGACGATTTGAAGAGCAGAAAAGCCTGCCTAGCCGCCTTCTGAAGTAAATGAAGATGATTTACAACTGCGTCTAAAAGAGGGCCCCTTTTTTCCTGTATATTTGAAATCTGGCAGGTGTATGAAGAATAGTACAAAGCCTGTAAATTCTGTGCCACTTGGACAGAAAATGCCAAAGTTGTAGGCAGCAGAAGACTCTCTGGGTGTCCCATTCAGATGAATGGTGCACACGTACACACCTTCCCCAGCCTAGATCTGGTTACAGTCGCTCTCAGCGGTAGCCTGGCCCTGATAAATAACCCATATCTTGATAATAGGGTAGCCCCAAAAGTGCTATCTCTCCCTGAGTAAAAACATCACATGAACATTGACTCTCTCTGCTTTTTCCTTCTGTTACTTGCATCTGCTTTTTCCTTCTATGTTACTTGCTTGCATGATAGGGAGGCCCCTGTTCCTTACAGGAAGGATGGGTACCTGTGCCCATTGTACTACAGCTCCATCTTTCCTGACCATTGGCCACAATTGCTGGGGCTGATGGGAACTGGAGTCCAATGACATTTGGACTTTTCAAAACCAAGTACTCAGAAAACCAATATAGAGAGAAAAATAAAAGCAAAAGACTATCGGGGGAATATGAAGTGTTGTGTGGATACAAGCGTATAAGATGCAGGAAAGATGCTGAATCGGATCACCTAAACCAAGGGTGAGGTGGGGGAACCTGTGGGCTGTATCAGCACCAGCCAGCATGACCAATGGTCAGGGACAATGGGTGTTAACACTCTTGCAACATATCAATGTTGCTGTTGTTGTTGTTTATTAAATTATGTACTGCTTATATGCCAAAATGGCTTTTAGGTAGTTTGCAACTATAAAATCAGTGCTCTGGTAACCTCATAAGAACATAAGAAGAGCCTGCTGGATCAGGCCAGTGGCCCATCTAGTCCAGCATCCTGTTCTCACAGTGGCCAGCCAGGTGCCTGGGGGAAGCCCGCAAGCAGGACCCGAGTGCAAGAACACTCTCCCCTCCTGAGGCTTCCGGCAACTGGTTTTCAGAAGCATGCTGCCTCTGACTAGGGTGGCAGAGCACAGCCATCACAGCTAGTAGCCATTGATAGCCCTGTCCTCCATGAATTTGTCTAATCTTCTTTTAAAGCCATCCAAGCTGGTGGCCATTACTGCATGTTGTGGGAGCAAATTCCATAGTTTAACTATGCGCTGAGTAAAGAAGTACTTCCTTTTGTCTGTCCTGAATCTTCCAACATTTAGCTTCTTTGAATGTCCACGAGTTCTAGTATTATGAGAGAGGGAGAAGAACTTTTCTCTATCCACTTTCTCAATGCCATGCATAATTTTATACACTTCTATCATGTCTCCTCTGACCCGCCTTTTCTCTAAACTAAAAAGCCCCAAATGCTGCAACCTTTCCTCGTAAGGGAGTCGCTCCATCCCCTTGATCATTCTGGTTGCCCTCTTCTGAACCTTTTCCAACTCTATAATATCCTTTTTGAGATGAGGCGACCAGAACTGTACACAGTATTCCAAATGCGGCCGCACCATAGATTTATACAACGGCATTATGATATCGGCTGTTTTATTTTCAATACCTTTCCTAATTATCGCTAGCATGGAATTTGCCTTTTTCACAGCTGCCGCACACTGGGTCGACATTTTCATCGTGCTGTCCACTACAACCCCAAGGTCTCTCTCCTGGTTGGTCACCGCCAGTTCAGACCCCATGAGCATATATGTGAAATTAAGATTTTTTGCTCCAATATGCATAATTTTACACTTGTTTATATTGAATTGCATTTGCCATTTTTCTGCCCATTCACTCAATTTGGAGAGGTCTTTTTGGAGCTCTTCGCAATCCCTTTTTGTTTTAACAACCCTGAACAATTTAGTGTCGTCAGCAAACTTGGCCACTTCACTGCTCACTCCTAATTCTAGGTCATTAATGAACAAGTTGAAAAGTACAGGACCCAATACCGATCCTTGAGGGACTCCACTTTCTACAGCCCTCCATTGGGAGAACTGTCCGTTTATTCCTACTCTCTGCTTTCTGCTTCTTAACCAATTTCTTATCCACAAGAGGACCTCCACGTTAGATTACTGCAATGTGCTCTATGTGGGGCTGCCTTTGAAGACGGTTCGGAAACTGCAGCTTGTGCAAAATGCAGCGGCCAGATTGGTAACAGGGACCAGACAGTTCAAACGTATAAAACTGATTCTGGCCTGTTTGCATGGGCTGCCTGTATGTTTCCGAGCTCGATTCAAGGTGCTGGTTTTAACCTATAAAACCTTACACGGCTTGGGACCACAGTACCTGATGGGAAGCCTCTCCTGACACAAACCCACACGTACACTTCGCTCACCATCGAAGGCCCTCCTCTGGGCGCCTACTCGGAGGGAAGCTGGGAGTCTGGCGGCAAGGGAGAGGGCCTTCTCAGTGGTGCCCCCCAAATTATGGAATGATTTTCTTGACGAGGTGTGCCTGGCGCCCACACTGTTATCTTTTTGGCGCCAGGTCAAGACTTTCCCCTTCTCCCAGGCATTTTAGCATGTTTTTAAATTGCTTTCTAAAAATGTGTTTTGAAATTTGTATATTTGTTTTTAATTGTTGTAAACCGCCCAGAGAGCTTCAGCTATGGGGCAGAATATAAATGCAATAACTAAATATACATACATAATTCAAATAGCATAAAAACAGATCAAAACATTAAAACATAGAATAAAAAAGGCAGTTTAAAAGCATGACAGTTATTTTTTTTTTTGGTAACCCACCCTGGGATCTTATGGTGAAGGCTAGGTAATAAATCCAGTAAATAAAAACAGTCTCACCAGGGAATGGTGCTGCTTAGTTTGTCGTGAAGGTCTGGATTGAGCCCAGCATTCTTACTCTGTCCTGAAAGGTCTCCTCTCCGCTCTTGTAGTTGGCAACTGAGGGGACGGTGGTGAGCTTGCCTGTGAAAGGACAGGCTTTGTGGGATCTTGAGCAGAGGCCACTGTCCTCGCCAGTTCAGCAAGGTGGCGCTGGGCAGGCCTGCCTGTCCCTAATTCTCCTGGAGCTCATTGATGCTGTGAAGCTCCTTTGTGAGCTGACAGCTGGATCTCCTTCCCACCTTTGAGGAAGCGCAGAGGCTCTACAGAGGAAGTACTTTATAACAGGGATCCTCAAAATTTCTGCCCCCAGGGCCCCTTTGAGGGCTAAAAAAGTTTGAGGGCCACCAGCCACAAAATGGTGGTGAAGGAGCAGAGTTTGGTGATAGGTGGTGGCAGAATTTGGCATAATCAGCTGGCAATTACTGGCATCATTCTCGACTGATACCTAGTCCATCTTTGGAAATTTGCTTAATTCTTTACCACAGCATTTTGTGACTCAGCCTCCCTTTAGGCAGGATTTGCTGATCCAGAAGCTCTAAGTGGAGAAGACTTTTTATTCATATTTTCCCCTTCCCAGCCCTCTGTACTCATCTCCTGTAATTTCTTCTCCTTTCATGCTCAACTTGTACTTTATTCTACCACCCCACTCCTGAAACTGCCAGTTTCTTTCATCTCCCTGGTTCTTTTACCTTTACTTCTTACTCCTATAACATCTTTCCTCTCTTATCCCCTTTTTTTCTGCCCCTGATTGTTTAATTACTACTAATAATAATTCTAATAAATATTGGCCTTCTGTCTCTCTCTCAGTTTCCAACTCGGGGAAAGATTTGGATGGATCCATTTCATCGAGAGGAGTTCAGAATTTCCCCGTGAAGCCGCAGATGTCCACAAAGGCTCAGAAGTGGGAAACAACGGTGGCCAGCACAAAACCCTTGCTGGATGTCTGTCTGGGATACTGCCAGGGTTTGGCCCAGGCGTGGAGGTTCCCATGATAATGCCTGCTTCAGAATGAGGCCCCTCTGGGCAAGAGAAGACCCAATGGCAGATTGGAAGGGGGTATGATGTGGGGCAGGGACCACAGTGCTAATGTGGGAGGGGGGAGTGTGAAGACAAGGAAGCCCCAGGGCTAAAGGGGGAGAGGGGGACTTGATGGAGGAAGACAGTTACCCAAACTGTCCCCTTTTTATGCCTGATGGAGGAATTCAAGCTGGGGCTCTCCCCTTTTAAGACATAAGAGTCTGCTGGATCGGGCCAGTGGCCTATCTAGTCCAGCATCCTGTTCTCACAGTAGCCAATGAGATGCCTATGGGAAGCTCACAAGCAGGGCCGGAGTGCACAAGCGCTCTTTCCTCCTGCAGTTTCCTCCACCTATGGAAGCAGAGCATAGCCATCACGGTTAGTAGCCATTGATAGCCTTTTCCTCCATGGATTTGTCTAATGGCCAGGCTATGGTGTGAAGGCACATGAGGCCAGCTCCCTGCTGAAGCTAAGCAGGGTCAGGTCTGGTCAGTACCTGGATGGGAGACAGCCTGGGAACCATATGTAAGCTGCCTTGGGTTTCAATCAAGAAAAAGAGGTGGGGTAATAATAATAATTTAATTTATGTGTCGCCTATCTGGCCAATGGCCACTCTAGGCGACGTACATCTCGGTTACAATAAAATACATCATAGTAATACAATACAAACGATAAAAACTATACACAATGACAGTTCAGAGTAGTTGACCAGAGAACTACATTTTCAGATCTTATCAATAGGGGCCAAAGCAAATAGTATTCTAGTTGACCAGAGAACTACATTTACAGATCTTATCAATAGGAGCAGAGAAGAACATGAGGTTCCCTCTTCAAAACTCATATTCTCCACGAAAATTGTGGCTTAGACCCTTATGACTTACCATGAATGAACAAGCATGCCAGTGCACGCTGTTCAAATTCACCCACCCTGCCTGCAGGAAACAAACAGCAGCACTGGCTTAGTGTTACATGTCAACCAGTGCTTGTGGTTTGCTTTTTCCTCTCATGGCTTGTTTGGAGAGAGAGAAAAACCATGAGCAATTGTTTGGGAGATAACAAAAAGCCAGCACCGTGGCCCGTTTCCTTCCGGCTTGAGAAAGGGAGAAGTGGGAGGGGGGGACAATTTGAACAGCATGCGCCAGCATGCCTGCTCATCCACAATAAGTCACAATTTGGTTTACCAGGACAATGTTGGAGATTAAGAAATAAGACACTTTTAGCCTTGACCTCCAAGCATTTGCATTCTTGATCCCACAAGAACACCTCAATGTGTGCTGTGGCAGGGGCAAAAACACAAACAGAAAAACAATGTTTTCTAAGGCAGCCTCCATATGTTCTGGACTACAGTTTCCATCATCCCCAAACCATTAGCCATGCCGGCCAGGGCTGATGGAAGTTTAGTCCACAAACATCTGGAGGACACCAGGTTGGGGAAAGCTGCATTAAGGATACAAACTGCTTTTAAACAATGTTGTTAATTTTGTGTCAAGATTAGAAAGGTAAGAGAACTTAAATATACTCTAACATTTGCTGTACATACTGTTGTGAGAAAAAAGTATTATAAAGCTTTTATTGCACTACTGCTGTATAATTTCTTATAAAGCCCTGCCAGCAGCATTCCCATGAGGTATTTCCAAATCTTCTATATGTATAAAAAAAGATCAACATACAAAGTTGTGTGTCGTGAGTGGAACATGATCAAGGAAGTCCACTTGCAGTTCCTCTCCAATCAAGGATGCAGCATCTGTACTCCAATCTAGTCGTGCTTTTTTACCTTTGTGTTCATTACGTAATCTAAAAACAGCACACCAGTCTGGCTGCAGGCCTCTGACTTTCAGTGCTTTCATGAGGCAATCATGAAGGGTCATTCCATTACGCACATTCACCACTGTGCATTGCTTGTTAGGCAAGAAAACACGAATGGTATTGCTTGTCTTGGAAGAATCTGAAAGTTTCCCATCATCAGATGCTCTACGTTGATAGCCGAACTGCTGAACAATAGTAGGTGAAATACAGTTGGATCCGTTGAAGACAGAATCCTTTAATCCAATTCCATCAGTAAGAGCCTTCCAAGCCCCATGAATGTGGTCCATTGAAGCAGTCTAAGCAATAACCCTGTCCGCCTCTCGGCTGCCGCCGTCTCCCACTCCGACGGTTCTTCCCTCACTCAGAGCCGCCCGGGGTAGAAATGTAATAAATAAATAAATAAATAATTCTCTTTTAAATCCATCCAAGCTGGTGGCCATCATTGCCTCTTGTGGGAGCAAATTCCATAGTTTAACTATTCTGTGTGAAGACGGACTCTCCCAGTGAGGCGTCCAGTACAATGTCTGCTGCAACTTCTTTGGATCAGTTTCAGTCGATGTGGCCTTATGATGTGGACAAGGTGATTGCAACAGTGCAGGCAACAATGTGTCCTTTCGACCTTTGCCCTTATTCGTTTATTAAAGCTTGCCGAGGGGGTATGACTGAGTGGATCCAGGATGTGGTCAATGCTTGCTTGTGAGAGGAAGTGGTCTCAGCAACCTTGAAAGAGGCAGTGATCCGACCACTCCTGAAAAAGTGCACCCTGGACCCATCGATTTGTGACAACTGCCGTCCAGTCGCAAATGCCTTGTTTAGGGAAGATGATCAAAAGGGTTGTGGCACAGCAATTGCAAGTGCTCTTGATTGAAACAGATTATCTTGACCCATTCCAGTCTGGGTTCCGGCCTGGTTATGGGACTGAATCTGCTTTGGTTGCCCTTATGGAAGACCTTTATTGGGAGAAAGACAGGGAGAGTATGACCCTAGTATTCTTACTTGATCTCGCAGCGGCTTCTGATACCATTGACCATGGTATCCTTCTGGGCCGACCTGGTGAGATGGGTATCGGAGGCACTGTTTTACAGTGGTTCTGATCCTATCTCCAGGGTTGTTTTCAGAGAATAGCATTGGGCGATTGTCTTTCGGCTCCCTGGTAGTTGTACCGTAGGGTGCCACAGGGTACCATCTTTTCCCCCATGCTGTTTAACATCTATATGAAGCCCTCAGGATCAGCCATCAGGAGATTTGGGATAAGGTGTCAGCAATATGCTGATGATACCCAGCTCTATTTCTCTGTAACATCTGAATTTGTTTTAATATGTTTTTAAATATGTTTTGTTTTAATACATTTTAAAGTATGTTTTTAAGATGTGTTAGTGTTTTTGTGTGCTGCCCTGAGAAGGGTGGTGTAACGGCCCGTGGGCAAGCTCAGCCTCTTCACCAGCAGAATAGCTGCCTGTAGGCAAGGGGGGCTAGTATCCCCCCCCCAGCCTTAGTTCTTTTTTTAGAGTTTAGCATTCAGCATCTAAGCATGCAGGAGATGGGTGAAGGACAGCCAGTGTGAGCTCAGAGCCACCTGGGGGCCTAATCTGGGGTTCCTTACAGGCATTCAGTCTGATGCTGTGCCAAAGAGTGCTGTGGGATGCTGGGAAGATGCCTCATTAACCAGATAATATAGACCTTGGAGCAGTTAATGCCCCGCCAGGCAATTAGAGGCTTTGCTTATCAGCTGTTATGCTGTATGATCCTGGGAAAGAGCCCCATCACTGGATGGCTAAGTGGTGACTTAATCCTTTGTAGTAATTAGTAGCATGATGTAGCCTTTTCTAGCCATTAATGCTTATTTGAAGTTGCCTTGTTAATGCAAAGATTAATCCAGTCTTTCCCAACCTTTGTGCCTCCAGATGTTGTTGGACCACAACTCCCATCAGCCTCAGCCATTGGCAATGCTGGCTGAGGCTGATGGGAGGTGTGGTCCAACAACATCTGGAGGCACACTGGTTGGGAAAGGCTGGATTAATAGAATAGATGCAGTGATTTAATGCTTCATAATAATCAATGCTTATGTAACCTCATTACTGTATAAAAGGGTTCTCTGGTGCCCAGTTCAGGGTTTAGAACTGGTCACGCTCTGTGCAAGATGTGCAGTCTGTTCCAAGTTGGGTGCGCCTGAGGGCTGAAAGTTACCCAATAAACTTTCTCCTTTTAAGTAAACCTGCAGCTGAGTCTGCCTTACTCATCTCTCTGGTACCACAGAAACCTGAATGGCCATTGGCCAGGGAATACAGGTGGGATATAAATTTAATTAATAATAATGATAGGGAGAGGCTGTGCAAGCCCTGGACCAGTGGCTGGACTCAGTGGTGAGCTGGATGAGGGCCAATAAACTAGGTCTGAATCCTAGCAAGATGGAGGCACTGTGGGTTGGTGGTTCTCGAGTTCGGATAATTTGTCAGTTGCCTGCTTTGGATGGGGTCGTACTCTGAAAGAGCAGGTACGTAGCCTGGGGGTGCTCCTGGATCCGTCTTTATCATTAGAGGCCCAGGTGACCTCAGTGGCTAGGAGTGCCTTTTACCAGCTTTAGCTGGTAAGAGAGCTGCGGCCGTTTTTGGACCTCAATAGCCTGACCACTGTTATCCATGCACTAGTAACTTTCAGGCTGGATTACTGTAATGCGTTCTGTGTGGGGCTGCCCTTGAGGTTGGTCTGGAAGCTGCATCTGGTGCAAAATGCGATGGCACAACTGCTCACTGGGGCAGGGTATTGCCAACATGTCACCCAGCTGTTGAAAGAATTGCACTGGCTGCCTGTTAGCTACTGGGCTAAGTTCAAGGTTCTGGTTTTGGTGTACAAACCCTTATACAGCTTGGGACCATGATACCTGAAAGGCTGTCTTATCCCTTATATACCCAGTCAATCACTGTGCTCTGCAGGTAAGGGCCTCCTGCAGATACCATCTTATTAGGAGGTCAGTTCTGCACAACATAGGAAACGGACCTTTAGTATAGTGGCATCTACCCTTTGGAATTCCCTCCCCTTCAATATTAGACAGGCACCATCAGCGCCTAATGAAGACCTTCCTCTTTCAACAAGCCTTTTAAGTAGAGACTTTTCCCAGTCTGAATCTGTGCTGCAATTGCCTTTTTAGATGTTTTCAAAACTCTTTTTAAAAAAATGTTTTTAAATATGTTTTGGTTTAATATGTTTCAAAGTTTTATTTTTAAGATGCTTTAAAGTGCTTTTAGTGTTTTTGTTTGCTGCCCTGGGCTCCTTCTGGGAGAAAGGGCGGGATGTAAGTGTAATAAAGAAAAAATAATAAATACTTCCTTTTGTCTGTCTTGAATCTTCCAACATTCCGCTTCATTGGATGTTCACGAGTTCTAGTGTTAGGGAGAAAAGAATTTCTCTGTCCACTTTCACCATACCCTGCATAATTTTATATACTTCTATCATGTCTCTTATTCATCTTTTCTCTAAATTTAAAAAGCCCCCAATGCTGCAAACTTTCCTCATAGGCCCTTCAGTTGTTGCTGGGAGCTTAGTCTCTATTGAGAGGGGCAGGAAGGCCACTCTCTGGTCCTTGTGGGGGACATGGAGAGACCCACCTAGGCTGAACAGAAAAAGCCTCTGGATATAGCCCCACGCAGATGTCAGCACCAGACAGGTGAAGTGCTCACACCAGTGCTTTAAGATAGGAGTTCACAAACTGATCCATGGACCTGTGGGTTTGTGGTTGAAGATGGGAGGCGGCGCGCATCCATCACATTACTGATTTTTAACTGCATTGTTAGGGTTGCTTTAATTTCTTAGATATTATTGTATTACAGTTTGAATTCTGCGCAATCATGATTCCTACAAGAGGAAAAACCACAAAGTGGCCTGCCAAGACCCTCAGTAATATTTCAAGCTGGTCTTTGGAAGGGGGTGGAGAGAGTTTGGGAACTACTGCTTTAAGCAAAGAAAGTCAGGCTCGGTATCCCTGTGCCTGAGAACCTCCACCCTTGCCCTCCCAAAGCCCCCCCCCAAACAGAATCCACCCATTTCATCCCTGCTGCCTTAAGGCTTGGAACTGCGTCTTGGAGGTTTTCCAAGCCACCGACCCTCATTTCCTTGAAGGTCCCATTTTCTAGATGGAACAGCTCTCCTGCCATGAACCCACCTGTGCACTACGCTCAACATCCAAGGCCCTCCTCTGGGTGCCTACTGCAAGGGAAGCCCAGAGGATGGCAACAAGGGAGAGGGCTTTCTCAGTGGTGGCCCCCAAATTATGGAATGATCTCCCTGACGAGGTTTGCCTGGCGCCAACAATGTTATCTTTTTGGCGCCAGGTCAAGACTTTCCTCTTCTCCCAGGCATTTTAGCATTTTTTTTTAAAAAGTGTTAAATTTGTATATTTGTTTTTAATGTTTTTAATTGTTGTAAACTGCCCAGAGAGCTTCGGCTATGGAGCAGTATACAAATGTAATAAATAATAATAATGTAACTTCATCTTTGCTGGGAGGCCTTTGACGCATGTTGTACTACCTCACTGCAGCGCTCTGGCCCTTCAGATGTTGCTGAGCTACTTACTGGCTTCCATCATCTTTGGACACTTGCTGGGGCTGATGGAAGCTTTAGTTCAGCAATGTCTGGAGGACCAAAAGGTTCTCCATACCTGCCTTCCTATGGAAATGGACTTTCTTCAAGTTGATCCCGACTTATGGCGACCCTCTGAATAGGGTTTTCATGGTAAGCGGTATTCAGAGGGGGTTTACCATTGCCTTCCTCTGAGGCTGAGAGGCAGTGACTGGCCCAAGGCCGCCCAGAGAGCTTCATGGCTGCGTGGGGATTCCAACCCTGGTCTCCCGGGTCATAGTCTAACACTGTAACCACTATGCCACACTGTCTCTGCCTTCCTGTGGAATGCAGGCTGTAATAGAGGGAAAATGCAATATAAGAGAGGCCATAAAAATGCAATTAAAGTCATACAGCATCTAGCACACAGCACATTACAGTTGCTACAACAGGCAGAAAAACCGTGAAGCGGTCCATCAAGACCATCAGCAATTTGAGAACCACTGGTCTAGGTCTCCACTTCCTCCAAAGAATTGCTGCCTCATTGGCATCGCCATTTAGGTGACTAGATAGCATTGCTATACAAAAGACTATTAAATGGTTATTGTGCTTAAGGCTCTTGTTGCTAACCTTATTTGTGTGGGGGTGGTGTCAATATTTACAAAATGAAGGATTCTTAATAGGAAATTTCCCCAGAGCTTCCCTGAAATTCCTTTAGTTGCTCTCCCTGGCCCCATTTCTGGCAGCAATTATTCTACGCAAAAGGGCCCTGTCCTTCAATGGTCTATGGCTCCAGTCATTTATTTGCTGACACTTTGTGAAAGCCTACCTCGCAAGGAGCTTGTGAATTAAATGAGGGGAGCCGCTCTCTGAAGCGAAACTGAAAGCAAAAGGGCGTCATCAGGCTGAAGCCTAGATTTGAAAAGCAACACTTTAGAAAAAGTAAGTTAATGTATTACGATGAATCTGTTCCTGCTTCTCTCACACAGCTGAAAGTTACATTGGGAGAGTAGCTCGTGAGATACATTAGCCAAATCAAATATCACCTCTCTCAATTGTATCCCAAATCAGCTGTTCCAGTAGAACAATGTGGATGTTTGTCTACCACTAGCCCAAATTGTGTTAGACTTGCTCAGAATAAACCCACTGAATAAGGTCAATTTAGCTTGACCATGTCTGTTAATTTCAGTGGGTCTACTCTGAGTAGGACTGACATTGGATACAACCCAAAAAAATGTCGTGAGGCCACTGGCCATGGGCAGGCACAAATAATAAGGCAGTGGCCACCAACCATTCTGAAACAGTGGAACAGCTGGAAATTTGAAGAAGGTCCTTGGGCACCAGTCACAAAATGGCTGCCATGGAATGTGTGGCATAACACAAAATGGCTGCCACAAAAAAAAGAGACAGGAACATGCAATATAGGGAAGAGTGATGTACTCAGATCCTGCTTGCAGGCTTCCCAGAAGCATCTGACTGGCCATTATGAGAAAAGGATGCTGGACTAGATGGGCAATGACCTGATCCAGCAGCTGTTCTTGTGTTCTTATTGGCATGTCCGTGTTTCCTAAACCAAGTGTGGAAACCTTTAGCCCTGATGTTGCTGAACTACAACTCCCTTCATTCCTGGCCATTAGATTTGCCCATTTCCCTACCCATTTGCTTAGATTGGAGAGATTCTTTTGGAGCTCTGCAATCCTTTTTTTTCCCTGCCCCACAGACTAATTTGGTTTCATCAATCAACTTGGCCACCTCACTGCTCACCCATAACTCTAGCTATGCCAAAATTTAAAAGCACGGATCCCTTTTGGGTTTTATAAAGTAGAGAGTATGTGCAAGTTAAGTCACAAAATGCATTGAAAACAGGAATGTTATTAATCAAAGTGCAAGAGGGACACTAAAACTCCCAGCGGTTTGATTTCAGTTTTCACTTCGTGATTCCTCTCTGTCAAGAGTTTCTTCTTGCTGGGAACTCCAATTCCCAGAAGCCCTTGCAAACCCCATAGAAAAGACTAACAGCTGGCCCCAATTAATAGAGCACAGAGAAAGGAGAATTGGGAGTCAGAAGGTCATAAGTTTCTGATTTTGCAGTGGGTGACACTCAGCTATGAAGAGATGTGAGTCTAAATTCCCCCAAATGGGCTCAAAATTAGGGTTTATGCTTCTGCTCTGACCTCTATGTCCTTTCCTCTAAAATTAATTCACTGGATGCTCTTTTAAATTTATTTCACTCCTTTTTTCCTAGACTAAGTGTTGCTTTGGGGCTGGATTAGTGGCCCTTTGTTGACTTTGGAGATATATTTGGGTGACTTAACCTACAAGAAGGTAAGCAAAGTGACTATTCATAGAAGGAGTGATTTGTGTGGTAGTATCAGCCTTATAAATGATTGGAGAGGTACCTACTGTTTTCAACGTGCCAGCCTGCATTAGCTAAAGGCAGTTTGATTTTTACCTATTTGATTTTTATGAAGTGTGGTATGATTTTATGTGCTATACACACCAGGGCACATGCAGTAACATTTTGTCAAAGCCTTTCCTCAGATTATGAAAAGGAGGCTAAGTGAAGAATACAGTGAAGAATACAGAAAATCTCCAAGTTGCAAATGGGTCTTAACATATATACTTACCTATAAGGAGAGAGGAGCTATATGTTAAACATATTACTCACTGTTAGTAATTATGGGATGTACCCTTGTCTATTTTTTGTTTATTTTTGAAAAAGAAAAAGACTTCCCTAGCTGAAACTGATCCTAATAAATAATAATAATTTATCTGACATACAATGAAGTATTATTTTAAAATTATGCTTCGTAATTTTGTGTTGCAATTGATTTTATCTTATGTCTTATATACCATGAGTCTACTTAGGCATCTTATATATAACAGTTTTTTAAAATCTTAAATACTGATTAAGAAATGTAGTAGGACAGGACACTGTTATCTCTATTTAGGCAACAGTGATAACAGCAAATTTACTGGGAGGCTTCAGTCCTGCAATTTCAAGCTGGGCTCCCCCTTTTTAAATGCTTTTGCTTGGGAATGGCAAATTTTCAAAATCAGTAGTACAGCATCCTATAGCTAATTCTGATGATGAAATTGTGTCTGTGAATTCCTTTCCATAGAGAGTGGAGGGTCTGTTGTCTCTACAAAGCGTATATCAAATTGGAAAGTGAGCAGGTGAATGAGCCTCTGCTGTTGTGGCTAATGTTGTTTAGGTCTAGAGTTTGTCCCCCTGGTACATGCCTGCTCCTTGGGGTGAGTAGTTGTCTTAGATTAGGGGGCTGTCTGTAACCAAGGACATGCCTACTCCCCCCAATGCCTCATGTGAAAGGATGTATTTGCAAAATAGTAAGAGATACGGTGTGTGTAAGTTCTCCATTAAAAAAATTGCATATGTTGAACATGTTTAGTATCTCTAAAAAGAAATAGAGGTTTTTATTAGTATCGATTATCTCTCATTATTATCACTTTTCTCTCGACAGGAGGTCAGTGCACCAAAACAGATTACGAACATCAATCCTCGTCTTCTATACTTCAGTGCTAGTTTTGTGAGGAGAGTCATGGAGGAACACAAACCCACTAGCCCCACATTAGGAGCAGGGATGGAAGGGACAGGAGAAACCGCCCATGTCCTCCCGGTGAGACCTTTTACTGTGCTGTAGGTATGGGACTCAGGACTGGTCATGGGGTCAGGTCTAAGATCCCTTCCCATCTTACGACCAAGATGGGGAGCCACAGGCCATGGTAGGCTAGTTGCAGTGGTCCCTTCCATTGTGTTGGTCTAGGCTGACAGTGTCTGTAGAGGATTTCTTCACTGACTGGAAGGCCCGAGAAATATCCCATGTCTATGTTAAGATTTCTTAAATATTGAAGTTTTGTCTTAAGCCCTTGGTCAAAGCTTGTGGGGTGCATGCAGGGCTTTTTTTTTTTTAACCAAAAAAGCACTCTGTGTATGTTGATGTAGCACCTTAAATATTACATTGTGGGCCACTCAGTTCCAGCCCTTGAAAAGTGAGTCTGGTGCAGTGTGTTCCTCAGAACTTGCTTTCTGCTGTTCTTAGGTAGAACCTGCGGAGGTAGCTGTAAGTCCATCCACTGAAGGCCAGGCTGTGTCCAATGCTGAGCAGAGGCAGCTGTGGACAGTGATCAAACGGGAAATCAAGGAGGAAAATGATGACTGGGAAGAAATCAAGCATGACCAACTCCTTGTTAAAATCAAGCAGGAAGGTGACCATGAGGAAAGGGAACACAGGCAACTCTGTGCAGAAATCAAGCAGGAAGATGACGACGAGGAAATCGAGCATGGGCAGCTATGTATGGAAATCAAGCAGGAAGGTGAGGAGGAAGAAAGCAAGCATGGCCAACTCTATGTAGTAATCAAGCAGGAAGAAGATGACAAGGAGGAAATCAAGCAGGAAGGTGAGGAGGAGGAAAGCAAGCATGGCCAACAATATGTGGAAATCAAACAGGAAGAAGATGAAGAGGAGGAAACTGAGCATGGTCAACTCTGCATAGTAATCAAGCAGGAAGGTGATGATAACTTTCTGGTTTTAATTTTTTTCCCTGTATTTCTTGCTTTTAAAAATATGTTTATTTCCCTAGTCCATGCAATTTTGCCTGGGTTTCTCTCATTTCTCCAACAGACAAAGAGAGGGTGGCCACAAACAGTGGGGAGAAATGTCTACTAGACTCAGAATCAGTAAGAGCTTTTGGGAGATTAATCAAGGAAGTTAAGGTAGAGAACTGCTTCCCCATGCAGTGGGCAGAAAAATGCCTTGGCAAGTGAGAAAAGAGGAGTGTGCCAACAACAGACCCACTCGGGGTAGGAAGTGGGTGAATCCATTCTTGGGGGGGGATTTGTAAAGCCCCCAACAAAATCAGGGTTCCAGTGGTTTCTGATGTTTCTAAGAAATGAGATGCCTGCGCTGAGTATTCAAAAAGCTTCAGTCAGGACCCCCATCATCTATAAGAAAACCTGGTCAGGACAACAATTACAGGTGCCTGGTCTATGGGAAATGGATGGTTTATAACATAGAAGTCTGCTGAACCTTTGAATTACCTTTATTTCAACTTTTTGAAGGAGATGGGAAGCGAAGTGAAATTGCTTCTGAAAAAGGAGAAAGGTGCCTGTGTTAGAACTTTCTTTAAGCAAAAATAAGTGAAGGGGGCAGAGGGATTTTGTTGAACTCCATGAAGTGGCTAACAGCTCTTGTTTTTCCCCTCCTCTAAATATTTTAGAAAAACCTTGTGTGTGCTCAGGAATGTGGGGCTTTTTTCACACAAGATCCATTCTGGCAGAGCTTCTTGGAATATCATGTGACCATGGGTCACTGTAACAGATGATGATAGTGATGGTGATGATAAACAGAAGAGGGAGGGATAACTAATCTAACTAGGTCTGAGGAGGTCTCCCCTGGACCTCCCACGAGGGCGAGCAGGCTTGGGGAAGAGAAGCATGGAGCAGCCTTGTGGGAGAATGATGTAATGAAGTCACGCACAAGAGGTCCTTTGCTAAAGGAACAGGGCTACCATCCTGAGGGAAGTTGTCTCGCAGGTCCTTCTTTCGAGCTTCCATAGATATCTGGTTGGCCAAAGTGAGAACCCATCCATGGCGTCCTGGTTATTTATGTATTTATTTAAAATATTTCTATCCCACCCGTCTACCCTACAACAGGGCACTCAGGGCGGCTACAATGAAATCGCACACATAT
Source organism: Rhineura floridana (assembly GCF_030035675.1). Lineage (NCBI taxonomy): Eukaryota > Metazoa > Chordata > Lepidosauria > Squamata > Rhineuridae > Rhineura > Rhineura floridana. The sequence continues at coordinate 207,579,875 of NC_084482.1, forward strand.
ATAATAAAATACACAATAAAAGCACAAAACGTTACAGTAAATTAAAATGCATAAAATGCTATTGAAATACATAAAATGCATTATGCATTTATGTTCTCACAGTGACCAGTGAGATGCCTATAGGAAGCCTGCAACACTTCATTCAAAGGCTAGTTTCTTTACATATATGCATCCTTGGGCTTGTGGGCACATTTGCAAACTAGAGAATCTAGAGTAGGTACTACACGTGCCTCCCAACAAAGCACACACCACAACCTGTTCTGTCGGCTACGCTCGCATGCTTCTTTCAAGCCTAATTTCAGTGGGGACGTCAGGGAAGGCCTCTGCAAGTGCATGTGAGCCCAGAAACATCACGTTGGGAACCCCTGACATCTAGGAACTGACTGGTGAAACTGATACAATGCCAAGAACTGCTTAACACCATTCGGGTATGGCTAAAAGCAATTAAATGGCTGGTCCATGACTGAAATAAATTCATTCATTCATTCAATTAAAGGGCTATATCCATCGTTCTCTGTCTGCTAGCACAAGAGCAAGGAAACTTGTGCAACGTACTGCACTAGAAGCAGCTGTGGTGCAACAAGCTTCATTTGGCTCTCCGTGTGTTGCTGGAATACATCTCCCATCCTCCCTGGCCATTAGCCATGCTTGCTAGGGCAGGCGGGAGATGTATTCCAGCAACATCTGAAGAGCCACAGGTTCCCCGCCCCTGCGCTAGCAGGCGACTGAGTTTTAAAGGTTGTGCAACAGAGGAATCGAATGCATCAGTTGCACTAGAGGAAGCTTGCTGCATATCAGCTAGTTCTTGTTATGCAATATGTTGCGCAACACTCTTTCGTAATGTGTTTTCCCTTGCGCATCAGTGTTCTGCCTGTGCAACAAGGATACCACCAAGTGACTTTAACTTAGCACAGCATTAGATGCAACCCATTCTGTCATTGCGTTATACTCCAGTCAAGGAAGATGTGAACAGATTCATTTATTTTCTTATAGAGCTATTCCTGCAGTTTAACAAAAGCTTAAACAGGGCTCAGCAGGCCTAGAACTCCTTCTCTGTAGGCCCAGAAGTCCATGTTTCCCTCTCTTCTCCCAGAGTCATACTTTGTTTTTACTTAAAGGGGCAGTAATACATTAACAAACAATAATGACAACATTTAAGGCACACTGTAAATTTAAATTAAGGCAAGCTCAGATGACCTCTCACAGTTACAACATGTTGCCCACCCAAGCAGGATGGAAGTTGGGAAGATGTATAAGGGCTTGAGTACAAGGAAGTATTGGATTTCCGCATTTGTATGCACTTCCTACAATTCAACTTCCAGCTTGCCAACTCTCTCTAACCTTAAGCTTCTCTCTGTTTCAGCAGATGATGTGCAGGAATGGGAGAATAGGGGAGAATGGTATGGGACCTCACCAGAAAGAATGGAGGTTGAAGAGGCAGAAGACAACTTATGCAATCAAGGTGGGCCAAGGAAGCAAGAGGAAAGTCACACAGAGCAGAGGAGGGATCAATCTGTAAGTTGTCTGGGTGGAATAGCCCTTGAACAAGAGCCACCGGAAAAGAAAGATGAGGAGTGTCCTGCTCGTGTGAGAATCTCTGCAAAGGGAAAGCCAACTCAAGGGTCAAAATCTAGGGAAAGCAACTGGCAAACTGGAAACACTGCTCAATGTTCAAAACCGCAGATGGAAAGAAAACGGCATGTATGCTTGGAGTGTGGAAGGAGTTTTGACTGGAAATCAAACCTGAAAATCCATGAAAGAATTCATTCAGGAGAGAGGCCACATAAATGCCTGGTCTGCGGAAAGACTTTTAAGTTACCATCACACCTTGCTGTACATCAGAGAACTCACGGTGAAAAAGAAAAATATACATGCTTAGATTGTGGAAGGAGTTTCAGCTGGACGACGAGTCTGAAACTACATCAAAGAATGCATACAGGGGACACACCCTATCAATGCAAAGAATGTGGAAGGAGCTTCACTTGCAGCTCAAAGCTGACAATACATGGAAGAGTCCACACGGGGGAGAGGCCCCATAAATGCCTAGTTTGTAAAAAGAGTTATAAGGAAGCATCAAGCCTCATTAAACATCAAAGAACTCACAAGGAAAAAGAACAATATAAACGGTTAATATGTGAGAAAACAGCAGGAAGTCAGGTAGGAGTTGAAGCACATGAAATGAGCCATACAGTGGATAGAAAATACCAATGTCCAAACTGTGGTGAGAGTTTTAAGGATGAATCAAGCCTTCATGAACATGAGAATACCCACAGGAGGGAAGCCTCATAATCTGAGAATGTAGTCAGAGCTGCAGGTTCTGCAGATGTCTTATTTCAAATCAAGGACTCCAAATGGACCACATTTCCTTATGAGCCTCCCAACATATATAGGTGATCAGTTAACATATAGGAAATCAGTTGTGTGAGATTTTTAAGGCTAGGAAGGTGATAGCATGAAGAAGAGCTTTAGTGACTGTTTGATGTGGAACTCATGGTACTTGATCATTTTTTTGAAAATGTCTTTGAATGTAGCTAGATAAATGGAAATTGAGCTTTTTCGTCTATCAGATCAAAGGCAACCATCTTTCTTTCCTTTGCACTGGAGTCTTCTCATCACAGAGTAAACATCTAAATACTTGGATAACAATGAGGACTCTTCTGATAACGGAGCTGAATCACCATTTAGGCGATTAGGTTAAGTGGACCCAACATGGTGCTCTCCAGGAGATGTCAGATTGCAACTCCCATGTTCTCTAACCATTGGTTATGCTGGCTGGGACTGATGGAAGTTGTAATAGTCCACCAACATCTGCCTGGAGGGCAGCACAATGGGATTTCCTGGGTAAGAATCTTGAATCCCCACAGAAGGGGAAAGGAGGGAAATATTGGAAAGGCTTCTTGGCATCTCCATAACTCAGTTGTTAATATAAACTGGTACAGTAGCTGTTGCTGCTTTTTAGATTGTTTTACCACTATGTTTGCTTACTAATAAAAGTGAGTGGGTTTTCCCCCCCGTGCTCTTTATTATATTTGTCCTTTAAGCAAGAAGGATCACTGCTTATAAATGTAGGCTAACTTTTTCAACACACATGGAATAGAATCATAGAATAGTAGAGTTGGAAGGGGCCTATAAGGCCATCAAGTCCAACCCCCTGCTCAATGCAGGAATCCAAATCAAAGCATTCCCGACAGATGGCTGTCCAGCTGCCTCTTGAATGCCTCCAGTGTTGGAGAGCCCACTACCTCTCTAGGTAATTGGTTCCATTGTCATACCACTCTAACAGGAAGTTTTTCCTGATGTCCAGTCGAAATCTGGCTTCCTGCAACTTGAGCCCATTATTCCGTGTCCTGCACTCTGGGACGATCGAGAAGAGATCCCGGCCCTCCTCTGTGTGACATCCTTTCATGTACTTGAAGAGTGCTATCATATATTATATTATATTATATTATATTATATTATATTATATTATATTATATTGGCTGTTGGTCTATCTAGCCCAGTATTATCTATATGGGTTGGCAGCATTTCTCAGACATGAGGCATTCCAATCCTATCTGGAGATGCCAGGGATTGAACTTCGGCCTATTTGCATGCAAAACAGTGCGCTCCACCAGCTGAGCAATGACCCTTACTTAGGAGAGAGTGAGACCTCCAGAATACACAGTGCGAGAATTCAAGATAAATATGAACTGGAATGTGATGGAAAGGGGTTCCTCCTAACCCTCATTTGTCAGCCTGTTCTACTCCTTGTCACTACTTTTCCTAACAGTTTGGTTTAGGGGTCAAACTGGAACAACATTGCATGCAACCCGTGTCATGATTGCCTCACAGCTGTTAGTTAAAAGGGAGATCCAGTGCCAGCCAGTGTAGGTAATACCGAGCCAGATGGGCCAATGCTCTCACTCAGTATAAGGCAGCTTCCTGTGTTCCTCTGATGGCTGTGTCAGCCCCCTTTTTACAGCAAGCAAAGCCTCACTGGAAGAGAGCAATTGGGAAGGGGAGATCAGGGCAAGCACTGATTTTCTAAAAACTTCTTTGGTGGCTCAGCTGGAAGTGGAGCAGCCCCATCTGGTGAGGAATGCTAGCTCCGGCCATGCAGTTTCCGTTCACCGACAGTACAGAATTCCAAATGTACCCCCCTAGTCCAAAAAGGTCGGCCACTCCTGACAGTAAATAAGAGTGCTAGACACCAGCTGTTTGGTTTTAGTTTTCCGGTCATGCTTCTTCCCAGAGGTGGTCTTTACATATTGCTTTTCATCAGAAAAGATTGCAAAGCAGTTTGCAAATGGAAAAACAAAACAAAAGGGCAGCATCTAAAACGCCACAAATATTTTTTAAATGCTGTATGTAGAATTGGTGGGGAAGATCATGATGTTGGCCCTCCTGATGCTGCTGGCAGGCAACTCCCACCATTCCTGACAATTGGCCATGCCGGCTGAGGCTGATGGGAGTCCAACAGCATCTAGAGAGATGAAGATTCTCCTTCCCTGCTATAGAATATCAAAATCCCAATATAGGATATACTCGCTCATAACATGTCCACTCAGTGGGACCCACATCTACACACACCCCTGTCATTCAGTTAACCTATACCTGTTCTCGATTCATGCCCGCCCATTCCCTCACTCTCAAGAATGACCAATCTCTAGGTCAGCCTTTCCCAACCAGTGTGCCTCCAGATGTTGTTGGACCACAATTCCCATCTTTCCTGACCATTGGCAATGCTGGCTGAGGCTGATGGGAGTTGTGGTCTAACAACATCTGGAGGCACACTGGTTGGGAAAGGCTGGTGTAGATCATGGGTAATCAATGCGGTGCCCTCTGGACGTTTTGCACTGCAACTGCATAGTGTGGAGCCACATTTCTCACCCTCTCTCATAATGTAGAACTTGCTGATATCCAGTGAAGCTGAATATTGAAAGATTCAAGACATGCAAACAAAAGGACTCCTTCACAGTGCGTAGCTCAAATTACGGCATTCACTCCCACAAGAGGTAACGATTGCCACCACCGTAAATGGCTTTAAAAGAGGATTAGATAAATTCAGGGAGGATCATCAGGCTATCAATGGCTACTAGCCATGATGGCTATGTCACCTCCACCGTATGAGACAGCATGCCTCTGAATGCCAGTTGCTGGGAATCAGAAGCAGGTAGAGATGCTCTTGAGCCCAGGTACTGCTTGTGGGCTACTCGTTGGGGGACCTGGTTGGCCAGTGTGAGAACAAGATGCTGGACCAGATGGGCATTAGCCTGATCCAGCAGGGCTCTTCTTATGTTCTTCACCCTTCTTAAGAGTATCTTTTCCATGGACCCATCATCCCTGACCGCACACCATGCAGGTAAGGACTGATGTGAGCTGAAGTCCAGGAATGCCTGGAAGGCACCAAATTGGCTACATCTGCCCTAGGTACTTAATATAAAAGACTGTGCCACAACATTAACAGCCTAGCATTCTGAAGACCAAAACCAACTTTAGACTGCAATCCTGGCCATATCTAAAATCAATGGGGCTTACTCCTGGGGTTAGGGCTGCAGCCTTAGGCTGTAATTACACACTTACCTGGGAGGAGGCCTCATTGAACCCAATAGAGCTTACTCCTGAGTAGACATGCATTGGCTTGCATCCTTAGTCTAGTATTCCCAGCCATTCCAGCAAATGCTAGCGAAAGGGCTCACAGCTGGCCCCACTTAAGAGAGCAAATGCACAGCTTGAAGAGAGAGAGAGAGAGAGAGAGAGATTGTGCCATGAGAAGGCTCAAGGAAAGCCATAGCTGTCTCTTTTGCAGGAGCTGATTTGTACCTAGGAACGTGGAAGCGGTAAGTCAGAAACAGAGGCTGGATTCCTCGAAAGAAGGTCCAGATTGGACCAGCTGCTTTTCTCTCTGGTATTAATTGACTGTGGGAACTTCACCCCCTTCTCCCTGGAGTGGGTGTTGCATTGGGGCTGGCTTGTGGCCCTCTGGTGGCTTCAGAGGGGGATCTGGGTGAGTTAACTGAAAAGAAGATTTTGCTGCTCTGATAAAAGGAGATCAGAGAAATGGAAATCTCTTACTGGGAGGATGACGAGATTGGGAGATCCCCAACAGCAGAATAAGAGATGACTTCTTTTGCGTTCAGTGCCACTGAAGAGGAGGTGGTGTCCTCGCAACCATAGGAGGTACTGAGGCAGAGCTTTAGGGAAACTGCACCAGAGTGTTTCAAAAGTAACAGGACGAGAAATATGGAGTGTGTGTTAGAGCTTCCAGAGAAGTGAAAACGATCAGTCTATTGCAGCAAAAACAATAGCTTCATGGTACCTTAAGATGAGGACACATCCTAGGGCCCCATCTGCACCATCCATTTCAAACACCATAGGTCAGTGTCTCTCAACCGGTGTGCCTCCAGATGTTGTTGGACCACAACTCCCATCAGCCTCAGCCAGCATTGCCAATGGTCAGGAAAGATGGGAATTGTGGTCCAACAACATCTGGAGGCACACCGGTTGAGAAACACTGCCATAGGTGGTATTCAATGCTAGTCTTCAGAGTAGACCCACTGAAGTTAATAGACATTGCAAAGGTTCTTAGCAACCTTTGCAAGCTACAGCTCCCAGGTTTCTTTGAGGAAAGGCAGGACTGTGAAAGTAGTATCATAGGGTTGTGTTCAACTAAATCCTATTCAGAGTAGACGCATTGGAATTAATGAGCCTAAGGTAGTTGTGTCTATTAACATCTTTGGGACTAGCGCAGAATGCCACCCATAATGCTTTAAAGGTATGGTGCAGGTGTGACCTAGGATAAGCTTGCCTGAACCAGAGTAGATTTATCCTTTCCTATCAGACCACTGGAGTCCAATGCATCTGAAAATTCCAGTTGGACTCTCCCTTTGAAGTTCTTTTGTTGGAGGAGGGTTAGGGTTGCCAGGTCCATGGCCTGAGACTGATCCTGTATTTTTAGGAGAAGAGAAAGTCAGCCAAGTGTAGGTGTTCTTGCAACCCTGTAATGGGAAAAACCACAAGGTGGCATTCTCCCTTCACCCCTGCACAACTTTTAAAGATACAGAAGACCTCTTAGTTGCCAGGCCCAGCCTCCAAGAGGTCTTCTGTATCTTGTGCAGGGGGAAGGGAGGATTCCACCTTGTGGTTTTTCCCATTGCAGAACTGCAAGGACACCTGCACTTGGCTGACTTTCTCTTCTCCTAAAGATACAGGATCAGTCTCAGGCCAAGAACCTGGCAACCGTAAGGAGGGTAACTTTCAGGTCAATAGAAGGGTGTGCTGGGAGTTTGAAATGTGCCCTGCTGGTTTTTGAATATTCCCATTTCTGGTTGTCTAATTCATGTCTGCTAATTTGTGTGTGCATAGAGATGAATTGTTTGTACAATGCAAAAGGACATGAATAGGACTTGATTGCACACATATCAAAGTGGAAGATGAGCCCCTACTTTTGTAGCTAAAGCTGGTGGAGGAATTTCATTCAGCATTTAAAGGCAAACTTACCAAATTCTCACTTTCTGAAACTATATGTGAACTGAAACACAGACACTGGGCAAAATTAGCAGTTATCCAAACTTAGCAATGCAATTCTCCAACCAAACCATGTGTTTAAATATGCACACATTAGGGGAAATTGTGCATAGACATATAGCCATGGAAACAACACAAAGTGCATTATATTGGTGAAAACCGCTTTCAAAAAGGTGTACATTAGTCAAAACTTAATACAAACATGCATTTGTTAAGAAACAATTGTGCTGATATGTTGACAAATCTTCATGAGGATTTTTTTTAAAAAAAATCATTAAATTGGTGCAGAAATATGGAGAACTGTATTTAAAAATGGAAACATGAGAGACAGAGAACTGAAATTGACAGATCAGCCTGTTCCTGGATGAGGCTGATGTCAAAAGGTCCTGAAGTAAGTGGATTCAGGGCCAACGTTGTCATCTTGGTCTGTTACAAAGTCTAATTCCTATGTTTGCCCCTATTATGTTGTCTGTTCTTTGAGGTGAAAAGCTGTTTCAGGTTAGGGGGCTGCCTGTAAGTAAGGATATACCTACTGTATTCAGCTAAGTCCTACTCAGTGGATGCACTGAAATTAGTTAACCCAAGTTAGTCATGTCTCTTAAATTCAGTGGGTCCATTTTGAGTAGGACTAGCATTGAATACCACCCTATGTATTCTCCAAACTGTAAGACTGCATTCCTATGCCCGGAGAGTCAGTCCCACTGAACTTCGTAACATTGTGTTCAGAGTAGACGTGCATAGCATTGCACAGTGTATGTAATTCAGAAAAAAATAAATCAATTTGGTTTGACCTCAAAGAAAGTAGCGTACTTCTAGAAGCAAGGTAGCATTTCTCAAAATGAATGGTAGCTACCATAGTGGAGAGAGCCAGTGTGGTGTAGTGGTTAGAGTGTTGGACTACGACCTGGGAGGCCAGCGTTCGAATCCCCACACAGCCATGAAGCTCACTGGGTGACCTTGGGCCAGTCATTGCCTGTTAGCCTCAGAGGGAGGCAATGGTAACCCCCCTCTGAATACCCCTTACCGTGAAAACCCTATTCATAGGGTCGCCCATAAGTCGGAATCGACTTGAAGGCAGTAAAAAAAAAAAAAACATATTGGAGGTTCTTCTTGGTGTTGGTTCTCTGTTGTTACAATCTCCTTTTGGTAAGCTCAGCACACCAGCCTAGATTGCCGCCTCTGATTCTCATCTGGTACACTGCAGTGGTGTTTTTGTGAAGAGAGCCATGGAGGAAGACAATCCCTCATGTCCCCCATTAGGATCAGAAGTGACAGAAGAATCCCCTCCAGGTGAGACTGTTTCAGTGTGTTGCTGTAGGACACAGAGCTGCTAATGGGTCAGAGCTATGCTCTATCCTACAGGTGGACAACTTGCGGCCCAAGGGGCAACATCCTTTTATGTTGCCTCTCACTACTCCTGAAACTCCCCATGTTCTTCCAAACATCAAAGTTTCTTCTTTCCTATTAGTCTTCTTATTTTTCCTGGTTCTTCAACATATGTTTTCCCTCTTTCTCTTATTGTACTCTGCAGTAATGTGGAGAAATATGTACCATCAGTAGGCGCACACGAGATGCTAATGATGGGAAATAGAAGACAACCACCACCACTATCCACAACATAGTGGGCAAAAATGCATATTTGTCAGGAAAATGCAGAGCCTCAGCTGGAAACTCACTCAGTGGAGACAAGCAGTTGAATCCACTGCTATGGCTTAAAACATGCATAAAATATGCTGTAATCATTTACATCTGCTTATATTTGCTTAGAATATGCTTAAGATATGTTGAAATAGCTTATAAAGTCTGCTTTTTGCATAAAGAGCCAAAGATTTGCAATAAAAGGAGTAGTTTAAATCTGCCTCTTTTCCTCTGTCTCCTGACTTGAAACTTTAATTTTCCTAAGAAAACAATTGGAACAGTCACAGAGATAACAGGTCTGGGCAGACAGCCAATGTGTTATGTTTACTATCAACATGAAGTAAAAAAGGAAGCTCGTTATATGGCATGGCTGAGACTTGTAGAGGGGGCAAAGCAGACTTTCCAGAGAGTTGACAATAGAGGTCCCACCAGAAGCCAGACTAATGCCCTGATTGACAGCCTGATGAGGATGTAGAAGTAGGCACAGAAAAGAGCTGTGAACAGGCAGTAGCTGATAAGATCATGGGAACACGCCTTCCTTTAGATAAGTGTATAAAAATCAGTCAAAGATGCAGAACACAAGCATCCATGTATTCCATCCATGACATCTGATGGGTGATATAGCATGACATGCATTTCCAAGTACTTTGGCTCTGTAATATGACTTACAGGTTAACTTAGTCCTTCATCTATTGTAACCTGTTTTAACTAAGATGTGTCTTCAGAGTCTTATACTTGCATGTTAAATGGATATCCAGCAACTTCTTTCATGCTGACATATATATTTCTGTTTTTCTGTTTCTGTAATGATGGCTAAGGCCACCTAGAATGCATTTTCTTAGTTGTAGTGTGCAAGATACGAATAAATAGTATATATTATAAAGACTGTTCTGCTGTCTGAAGTCTGATGCTCAAATAGAAAATTTCTGGTACCTGCCAAGACTTGAGAATTCTTGAGTGGGCTCTCCTCTATTCTCCACCTACATTGGACGACTGCTGTTGATAACCTGTGAGCTTAGGTGAACTAATGTTCGACATACAAGGACTCTATGTAGACATGGAGGAAGGGAGAAAGCAAGAATCCTCGACCCTATGCATTCATTGGAAAGGGGGCTAGTCTTGCCGATATCACCACTCCTTGTGGAAGAGTCCCCAGTGAAACAAGAATCCAGGTGGACACTGACGTTGCTAAGAAATGAAGACACCTGCATCATGTAAGGAAAGGGTGAAGGGACCTTCTTCCACCTGAGGGCTGTATTCCCTTGTGGGTAACCTTTCAAGGCCTCTGTACCAATAGAGGGCCAGGTCTGATCCATGGATGTGACTCTTACTTTTGTGCAATAGAAGTTGGAGGTTTCTACAAATACACAACACGGCCTCCTCCTTCCTTCCATGGGAACACCGGAGTCAGACGATTGGCCATAGAATCATAGAACAGTAGAGTTGGAAGCCTTCTATGTGGCCATTGGGTACAGCCCCCCCTGCTCAATGCAGGAATCCAACAGGTGGCTGTCCAGCTGCCTCTTGAAGGCCTCCAGTGTTGGAAAGCCCACCACCTCCTTAGGTCATTGGTTCCATTGTTGTACTGCTCTAACACTCAAGAAGTTTTTTCCTGATGTTTAGCCAAAATCTGGCTTCATGTAACTTGAACCCATTATTCCATGTCCTGCATTCTGGGATGATCTAGAAGAGATCCTGGCTCTCCTCTGTGTGACAATCTTTCAAGTACTTGAACAGTGCTATCTTATCTCCCGTTAGTCGTCTTAAGACTAGATAGGCCCAGTTCTTTCAGTCTCTCCTCATAGGGCTTTGTTTCCAGTCCCCTGATCATCCTTGTTGCTCTCCTCTGAACCTGTTCCAGTTTGTCTGCATCCTTCTTGAAGTGTGGTGTCCAGAACTGGAAGCAGTACTCAAGATGAGGCCTAACCAGTGCCAAAAAGGGGGAACTAGTACTTCATGTGATTTGGAAACTATGCTTCTGTTAATGCGGCCTAAAATAGCATTTGCCTTTTTTGTAGCCACATCATACTGTTGGCTCATATTCAGCTTGTGATCGGCAACAATTCCAAAATCCTTCTTGCATGTAGTATTGCTGAGCCAAGAATCTCCCATCTTATAACTACATATGAGGGTTTTCCCCCTAGGTATAGAACTTTGCACTTATCCCTGTTTAATTTCAGCCCATTGCTTCAGCCTATCAAGATCACTTTGAATTTTGTTTCTGTCCTCCTTCCCAATTTTGTATCATCTGCAAATTTGATAAGCATTCCCTGCACCTCCTCATCCAAGTCATTAATAAAAATGTTGAAGAGCACTGGGCCCAGGACAGAGTCCTGCGGTACCCCACTTGTTACCTCCCCCCAGTTTGAGAAGGAACCATTAATAAGCACTCTTTGAGTATGAATCTGTAGCCAACATTTAGCTAGTTTGCTAATATATTATGGGGCACATTTGTCAAAAGCTTTGCTGAAGTAGAGGTATATTATGCCCACAGAATTCCACCAGGGAGGTTACCTGATCAAAAAATGAGATACGATTAGTCTGGCAGGATTTGTTCTTGACAAATCCATGTTGGCTTCTAGTAATTACTGCATTTTTTTCAAGGTGCTTTATCATCTGCTCCAGGATTCAGGAAGAAGGATTAGGGCCTGAGTATAAGTAAATATGAAAATAAAAATGTGCATATGCGCTTTGTACAATTTCAACCTCAACTCTGTCTAATATGAAGTTTTTATCTTTTCCAGCAGATGATGTACAGGAGAGGGAGCATGGGGGAGAATTGTATGGGACCTCATCAGAAAGAATGGACAAGGAAAGCACAGAACAGAACTTGCACAATCAAGATGTGCCAAGGAGGCAAGAAGGAAATGAACAGAAAAGGGATAAATCTGTAATCTGGTATATCTGTTCAGAGTGTGGAAAATGCTTCAATTGTGGAGCCACAGAACATCAAAGAATCCACAAAAACAAGAACTTGAGCAATCAAGATGGACCAAGGAGGCACAAGGGAAATGACACAGAACACAGGAGGGGTCTAGGTGGAATACCCCTCAAACCAGAAGAACCAGAAAAGAGAGATGAGGATTGTCCTGGTGCTCAATTGAGAATCTCTAAGGATGAACAACCAAATCAAAGCTCACTGTCTTGGGAAAGCACTGCTGGATTTGCGACAGCCCACATAGAAAGTAAGGAGCATATATATGTGTTAGAGTTTAGGTTGGTTGATACATATTACTGCAGAGTGCAGAAATAACTGGGCTGTTAAGATTGGGAGCTGTAAGAGTAAAGAAACTTATTACTACAAAGATGAAAAGTCATACATGCTGAAGAAGCCATGTGGCTTGCACTCAGGGAGCCATTGCTAACTAAGTGAGAACAAAGACAGGAAGAGAAGGAAGGAAGGGGGAGAAAAGCTTGCAAAAACAACAAATGCTTTAGAGGAGGAATCAGTCAAGGAAAGAATAGATAGAAAGGCAATTGCCCACCCACTGATTCAGGTCATTTGTAACATGTGTTGATGGTTTACTCCCAACAAGAACATGGCTAGAAAAGGTGGGGGATAAATTTCTTCCTGTGAGTGGATAAGCAAGGAGGGGTAGTTTGCTGCCATTTGCATTCGATGTAGCATTGAGTAGACAGTATCATAGAATCGTAGAGCTGGAAGGCACTTATAAGACCATCAAGTCCAACCTCCTGCTCAGTGCAGGAATCCAAGTTAAAGATACCCAACAAGTGGCTTGTCCTTATAGTAGGAACATGCTTGTTTAAGGCAGAGCTCTTGGGGAGCTGCACCAAGGAGCTCCTAGCAGAAAAGAAAAGATGGGCAGCAGATTCATTAAGACTTTCATAGGGAAAATTTTGGAATGTTTGCAGAAATGGGAAGGAGTCTTGTGGCACTTTAAAGGGTAACATGATTTATTGTAGCTCAAGTTTGGATGGTCAAGAGAGGCTGCTTCATTGTGTGGAAGAAAACAAAGCCTCATGTTGTTTTTGAAACAGATCCATTAGAGGCACCTTTATCTTTAACACAAGATCAAGAACAAACAGCTGTTTGGAGAGAAAGTCAGACTGAGATGGAAACACCATGAAAGCCCAAAAATTTGCTCCCCTAAAATTCTCGCAGCACATTTATATGGTTCCTCAAAAGGACACATACCCCAGAATTCCAGTATGTCATCATCTCAATATGTCACCTTGACATGTGTTTACTTTTTTTTTTTACAATAATTTTTATTCAAATTTTCATAAAACATACAAAACAAAATCATAAAACATTCAAAGACAAAAAACAAAACAAAACAAAAATGATTAAACAAAAAAATAAAATGTTGACTTCCCATTTGTCGCAGATCAAATCAGTTATAGGTCTACAATATATAACAATCCTGTCTCTTAAATTATATTATAAAATCACTTTCCTCCAGTAGTTATCTTAATTAATCATCAAGTCTCATAAACATTACTTTATTCTTTCCACAAAAAGTCAAAGAGAGGTTTCAATTCTTTAAGAAATATATCTATCAATTTTTCTCCAAATAAACATGTCGATTAATCCATCTCGTGAATAATAATAATAATCTTATTGTCATAACCATAGTCCAAATAAACATATCGATTAATCCATCTCATCAAACCTTGACATGTGTTTACTGTCCTTCACATCAAATAGAGGAAATTAAACATGAATTAGGAGAAGCGCTTATTAACAGTTTAAGGTTAAGAGTTACACTAAAAATTAAGCCCTAACTTCTTTACTTCCCCAATTACCTGCAGGAACCATAGGCCTCAGTTAGCAGGGATATACAGAAAACATGTCTTGAGAAAAAAAATATGTGTTTCAGCATTTGGAGGAAGTGGCTTTAATTTGAGACGCTTCCTAATTTCTTTCTGTGTATGGAAATGTCCCTGACGGGGATTTCCTGGCTACCTATGCTGCATGTCCCATGTTCTATTGTAGGGTTGGAGGACCAAAGCCCCACAGTTCCTGCCTTGGGGCTCAAGGGTCAAATGAAGTTTTCCATGCCCCCCCGAGGCTCTTATTTGTCATCTCCTGTTGTGTTGAGAGAGGGCAGGTTATGGGTTGGGCTGAGATCTCTATCCCTCATCTGAATAAGAAGGGGAGGTACAGGTCATGGTGAACTGGGTAAGGTTCCTTCTTTCAAATCTAGTTCTCAGGGAGAGACTCTATCAATCATTTCTTCCTGGCCTAGAGGTCCTGAAAAATATATCTTGTCTACTTCAAGGTTTCTTAACTCTGAAGGTATATCCGTAGCCCCTTCATTTTGGGTCTCCAGATGTTCACAGACTGTAACTCCCATCAGTCCCAACCACAATGGCCAATAGTCAGGGATGATGGGAACTATAGTCCCGCTTGTGGAAGAAAAAACTTTCCAGTCGATTTATTGTGCTCCAAAGGACAGAGGGTGAGGGAGAGCCGTATGAGATACTGTCTGAAGGACCTCAGCCTGAAGGGCCCTGTGTAGGGCTGTATCATCCTACATGAAACTACAACTGCTAAAAGGGGGAAATGTTCCATTTGGGGTTCAGTCACTTTGGAGATTTGCACTCGAGTTGTACACTGGATTCCGATGAGGCCAAGCCAATTCGGGCCATTGGAACATATTTGGGCCTCGGCCAAGTCGGGTTCTGACAGCCACTGATCACGACAGATAGGATTCAATAACCCGGAATGACCAGAGCTGTCGGGGGCCGTGGCATCAGGCTGGAAGAAGAGGCATTCGCAGCTTTCTTTCCTGCCTAATGAGCAGAGGCAGCAATCCTCCAGCGGTGTGGGTGCTGTTTTGTAATGGGCTTTCCTGTAGGAAACAGCTTCATGCAGGGTCTGTCCCTCCACTCACAAGCTAATTTAAATAAAGGGAATAACACCAAAGCACTTTGGGGGAGAACAAACTGTGGCTTTCCTTCTCATGTTGAGTCCTGTTGGGTTTTTCTCTTTATTCCACCAGGAGACTTTCAGGAGACTGAGGGTGAGGGAGAGCCGTGTGAGATACTGTCTGAAGGACCTCAGCCTGAAGAGGTAAAAGATAACTTGCGGTTTCAAGATGAGCGAAGGAAGCAAGTAGGAAGCCACACAGAGGAGAGGAGGGAAAATGCCTCTAAGTCTCCAGCCCTCCCCACAGAGGAAAAACCACATAAATGTGCCATGTGTGGAAAGAGCTTTGATAGAAGCTCTGGTCTTCTTAGACATGCAAGAATTCACACAGGAAAGGCACTTTTTCAGTGTGACATATGTGAAAAAAGCTTCAAACAGAGTTCAAACCTTATCTCCCACCGAAGAACCCATACTGGTGAAAGACCTTATGTATGCCTACAATGTGGAAAAGGCTTCAAACAGAGTTCAGACCTTATTATACATAGAAGAATCCATACTGGAGAGAAGCCTTATAAATGCCCGAAGTGTGAACTGAACTTCAGGTCCAACTCTAATCTTAAAGCACATCAGAGAACCCATAAAGGGGAGGAGCAGGACTGTGCCACGAACTAGGCATCAAGCCTTACTTAATCCTAAAACTGTCCACATTGAAGAGAAACGTTTGAATGCTCAAAGCATCAATGAAGTTTGTTTCAGCACAAGCCTTACAATACATCAACTAAGCCGTATAGCAGAGAGACCATATAAATTCTCAAACTGCAGCAAGTTCTGTGATGATTAATCAAATTAATGCGCATAAGAGAATTAAGACTACAAAGAGCTCATGTGATAACTGCTTGGAGCGTGGAAACTGTTGTAGTGTTTGTAGTACACACTTTTTTCATGTCAAAGAACTCATAGGGGAGAAATTCTCATCGGAAACTCCCACTACTTGTAGCTGACAAGATGGGGTTCTGCCTTGAAGTCCTTGAGTTTCTAGGAAGGCAGTCAATTGAAACAGTGCCTTTTTATGTGGTTACCTTATGTGGAACTCCCTAGCCTTGCCTAAGCTTTTATGGGTCTTAAGTGATTTTAATTCTTTTAGTGGAATAATTTTGACAAAGTATATTTATTCAGTTAATGGTGGCCTTAAATGCCTATGGGAGGAAGTAGTCAAAAGGGATGGTAGATGTGGCTATGGAGGGAAGTTGAATAAGCAGAGAAGAGAGACTGAGGGGGTGGGGGAGATGGTCCAAAGGTTTCTGTTATCTCCGTTCTTCCATGGGCAGGTAAATCACTCTCTTGGTTGTTTCTCCATTTTAAATTCATCTTTTATTTGGTAATTGCTTATGTAAGTATGAATGTGTTTGCTATATTTGCCAATAAAGTCTTGTGTCTTTTTCCTCTGTTTTTATTATACTTGTTGCTTTAAGGATGCCACTTTAAACACCCTGTAGTATGATCTAGTGCAGCCTTGTCCAACCTTTGGGCCACAGATGTTGCTGGACTACAGTTCCCATAATTCCTGACCATTGGCCATGCTGGCTGGGGCTGATGGGAGTTGCAGTCCAGCAACATCTGTGGCTCAAAGGTTGGACAAGGCTGATCTAGTGTATTACTTAAGATATTTATATACTACTTTGTAGGCAAGCCTTGCAACATGTTTACATAAAATATTAAACAATAAATGTAGATGAAAACTGGCTATAGAGTAGGGATGGGAGAGAAATTCAATTTAGTTTGCATTTAAAGCTAAAATGATCAACTTTGCATTTTTTGGAAACAACGTGAGAGCCAAAAATGGCCACCTTTCAAAATTTGCACTTCTCCGAATTTTGTGATGCGGTTCTCCAACCAAACAATGTTCACAAAACTGCATACGTTATGGGGCAGTGTGCTTAAAAATGAATATATTGGTGGAAATAACATACAGAAATGTGTTGCATTGGGACAAATTGCTTACAAAAATGTGTACATTCGTCAACGCTGCATACAAAAATCTATTTATTAGGAGAAATTTGCACTAACACGCTGGAGAATTTTCATGAGGACTTTTTCATTTTCATTTTGCAAATTACTGCAGAAATGAGGAGAACTGCATTTAAGTTTGGGGAAATGAGAAACAGAGAGAAGTGAAACTGACAGGTCATTCCATCCCTACTATGGAGGAAGTTTTAGTCAACACAGAACAGAACCTGCGGTTTATTTATTTATTTATTTATGATTTATTATACTTGTATACTGCCCCATAGCCGAAGCTCTCTGGGTGGTTTACAGTAACCAAAAACAAATACAATTTAAAATACTTCTTTTAAAAAAAACAATTTAAAACACAATTAAAAAAATTAAAATAATGTAAAACACACGCTAAAATGGTTGTGTACACACCATACTTTTAAAGCACATCCTCCTTCCCCCCCAAAGAAAGAATGTTGGGAGCTGTAGTTTCTCTCACAGAGCTATAGCTGTAGCATCAAACTACCATTCCCAAGATTCTTTGGGGGTGTTTTAAATGTGATTTAAATGTATGGTGAATTTTGCAGGGCAGGTCTCCGACCAAACAATATTTACAAAACTCTGCAAACATCTTAGAGGGAGAGAGATGTTCCAAAGACTTCTGTTTCTCCATTCTTCCATGGTCATGTAAAACACTCCCACTGTTGTTTCTCCTTTTTAAATGCATATTCTAGTTGACAATCGCTTCTATAAATATGGGAGGTGGGTTTGCTCTATTCACCCATGAGGTTTTGTGACTTTTCTTCTGTTTTTTCCCCATGTTTTGCCAGAAGGCTGCCAAATCATGAAATGAAAATGGACTGCCTTCAAATTGACCCCGACTTATGGCAACCCTATGAATAGGGAGTTCATGCTAAGCGGTATTCAGAGGGGGGTTACCATGGCCTCCCTCTAAGGCTAGTCCTCCCCAGCTGGCTAGGGCCTGCTCAGCTTGCCACAGCTGCACAAGCCAGCCCCTTCCTTGTCCGCAACTGCCAGATGGGAGGCAACTGGGTTCCTTGAGACTATGCAGCTTGCCCACGGCTGCACAGGTGGCAGGGGACGTAACCCTTGAGCCACTCCCTGTGGGGGTGATCTTCAGTTGGCCCTTGACACCCAGGAGACACGAGCGGGGATTTGAACTCACAGACTCTGGACTTTCTGCAGTAGCCAACAGATGCCTATTTCAACACAATAACACTCTCCTGCTTGTGTTCCCAGAACTAGTATTCAGCAACAGATGTCCTCGGATACTGGAGGCAATGTAGAGCCATCATGCATAGTAGTTATTGATAGTCTTCTCCTCTATGAAGAGATCCAATCTCCTTTTGAAGCCAGCCATCCCTATACAGTCTAGTAATGAATTCTATAATTTTCACTTTGCGCTATGTGGAAAAATACCTCTTTTTGTCTGCCCTGAATCTTTCAGCATTGTGTTCCATTGAATGAGCTGGCTTCTAGTATTTTATGAAAGGCAGAATAATGGCCACCTATCCACTTTCTTTGTGGCATGCCTCATTCTGGATGCCTCTTCCATTCTCCCCCTCCTCCTGTAAGCTACAAAGTCCCAAATGATATTGGCAGTTCTATTCTGATTCTTTCCCTAAAGATCCTGAAGAAGGAATTCACCTTTTCCCAGCAACTGCTCACTGGGAGGTGTTCAACACTAGTCCAATTCAGAGTATACACTTTGAAATTAATAGACATGGCTAACTTAGGTTCATTAATTTCAGTGGGTTTACTCTGAGTAGGACTCAGTTGAATACAATCCAATACAATTGAGCAATGCACCCAGCTTCAAGATCTTTCTCCTGGTCAGCTTAGAGATGGGGAGGGAGTAAGTATGGTATTAATACTAATAACTGTGCCATTGCAAATCCTTTTTGTTTTGACAGTGATAACAAGTAGCACAGGGCTGCAAAATCTGTGGCCAAACAAACAAAATGCACTCCTCTAGTAAGTGGTGAATCTGCCCACAAAATAGAGAAGCCCCATATTTACACAATCTCACACCATTAAATTTGTTATGATGAGGTACCTGTGGTTGCCTTGTAGAACAGGGAAAGGGAACCTGTGGCCCTCAGGGCATTGTCACATTCCACCTCCCATGAGGCCCAGCCAGCATGGCCAATGGAGTGGAATGATGGGAGATATAGTTCAGCAAACATCTAGAGGGCCACCAGATCCCTAAGCCCGTAAGATATGCTATCTCAAAAGGAACGTACATGGAGTACCATGCTCCTTAGCTAAGTGAGTACAGGATTGCAGCATCAGCCATCCAATGGAAATGATTAGCTGTTCTATTGCGGCAGAGAAATAGTACTTCATACAACATATCCCATGTCAAAGAATACATTGCAACCAAATGTTCTGATGGCCATTGGCTTATATGGGGAAATTCCTGGAGAAAAGAGCTCTCCTAATGGCTAGTAGCCATGATAGCTCAAAAGCATCACCTTTTTTAGAGCTCCTCAACCTCTAAATACCAGGTATTGGAGATATATAAGGGAGGCCTTTATGTGCTGCATGTGGGCTTTCCAGTGGCCTCTGGTTAATTTCCATGGAAAACAGGATGCTAGACTTGAGGGACACTTGGTTTGGTCCATCCAAACCAATTCTTATTTTCTTAATCTTTTTCTTTTTTAAAATCAATGTTCTTATGTTAATATGTGAAACTGAACAAGAAAATAAATTAAAAATAGATGAATTAAAAATAGATAAAAATAAATAAATGAAAAATCAAGTGCAAGAGGGAAGAGAGAATACTTGGTGAAACCGGCACTATGGCCTCTTTCTTGTGAATACACAGGATTGAGGGTTCTTACATTCTCCCCTTTGTCAGTAGGCTGTTCAGAGCCCGTTTATATCAGACACTGTGTTCACCTAAGCTAATATAGTTTCACAACAGCAGTCATCTGAACTGATAGGTTGTGGTTGGAGTTCCCACCTGAGATAACGAGAAAATAAATGGGAATCTGACAGCCAAATATCCTCACAATGTTCTATTTTATTTATTTAATTATTATATTATTTATATCCCGCCGTTCCTCCCGGCAGGAGCCCAGGAAGGCATTTATTCATGTCTTACTCACTACCACTATTAAATGCACTCTAGCCAGCCTTGGCCAACATAGCAGAATCATAAATCAGGAATACATATCAGAAACAGGTGTATTGCGGTATACAATCAATATATTGTTATGAGCATGGGGGGGGCTGGAATGGATGATTTCTGTGGGTCACCTTTCCAGCCTCTGTTTTGGAATCCTATGCCTGGGAGGCTGGCTCTGCTAGCCAGATGAATCTCCTTTGTTAATCAAATAGAGTGGCCAGGTAGTTAATGGGCCTGTTTAATTGCCCTGGCAACTGGTGAAAGGGCTAGGAAGATCCTTTTTGTCATTTTAAACTCTACTGGAGGAGAGTCTCTCCCCCCCCCCACTCCTGGGCGGGCAGAAGTGTGTTTGTAGTTGGTAGTGTGTGTTCGGGACAGAACTAGGGCTGCAGGCATGCGGAGAGGCTGGCTCCCTGCATCGTGGCGATAGGATGCCCCTGCACCTAGATGGAAAAGCTGGATATTAGACTGCTGATGCCTTGAACCCCTCCACCCTAAGCTCAGGTTGGAATGTGTGTACATAAATAAACCATATTTCATAAAGACACCGCAGTCTCCGCTGACCTTCTTCCCAAAGGAAACCAAACCCTGGATGGGCGCAGGGACCCCCTGAAATCTCACCGCTCGGAGATTGGGGGAGGCGCGCAACAATATGAAGTATAGAAACGTTCAACTCTGAAGTATGAAACCTTCAAGATACAGCGTCTGTGAGGTTACACTGTTGCACAAGACTGAGTTCAAACTCAAAGTCTCACTAACACAGAATTACAGAGTAGTTGGAAATACGGAAACATACAGTAACACTTCTCACCATCAGATGGAATGAATGGATGGGATACACGCTTCTTGCTTCGACCAGGCTAAAAAAGCACTGGTCCAGGACACTAGATGTTGAGCCTTTGTATACTCTTTCTTATCAAAAAGTGTGCTTTCTTTCTAGTGAATCCAGTTGCTCTATCCCTCCTTGCCGCCCTCGGCTCCTGCTGGGAGGAAGGGCCAGATATAAATAAAATAATAATAATCCCTGATGCTTCCAGGAATCCTGCATCTAAGATGTTCCATCTTCATGAGTCTAAGATGCACCACACTCAACTTCCTTTTAAGAGAGTTCCGTCTTGCTCAGGCAGATACACTTCCCAGAATTCTTATCAGTATGTGTTTACTAGTTCCCTCTTAGCAGCATCTAAGGTGTACTGCACATTACAAACAGGGGTGTAGTCATCTGGGGTCTCAGGGGGACTTAGACCCCTTACTTTTTTGGAAGCAGGGTTCCAACTAGGTCCATATGTTTCCAGCGTCCTATGAGCCAATCAGCATGAAAGAGGTGTGTTAGCTACTGAGAAAACTCTTCTAACATGCTTCCTTGTCCTTTTGGAGCCAGTCAGAGTAAAAGGAGGTGAGCCAGCCACTGAGAAGACTCTTGTCAGTAGCTAACACACACCCCTTAGATGCTGATTGGCTCCTAGGACATCTGTTGTTGAGGCAAAAGGCACATGTGGGAAGGACTGAGGAGTGTGGCGATGAGGATGGAGAGCAAGCGAGGGGGCGTGACATGACTATCATGAAGGGACCCTGCACTTCTGAATTGGCCACTACACTACTAAATATGAAGGGAGGGAACAGACCTCTTTTTCCTCTATGAATCAAATAGCTTAACATAAAATAACAGGTTCTTATGTGAGAAATGTGACTAGGAAAGCCAGTATAGGGTCTAGCCCGTAACACTCACTTATTCGTCTTCTTGTGTCAGTTTACACCACAGTTTGCTTGCTGTGAACTACAGTTCCCAGCAGCCTTTGTAAATGACAAACAGCTGGCCCCATTTATCTGATCACATGCCCAGCTGAGAGGAGTGAGATGTAGTTTGGGATGCAGAAGGCAAGTCATCCGTTCACCACCACCAGGCAGAGGGGTGGGCTTGAACCTACCGAGAGCTGAAGATAAAACCCTGTGGAATTTTGTGGAAACTTCTGAATGGAGGGTTCCTGTTTCTGCTCTTTTCTCTTTCCTGGAAATTGACACACTGGCTTTTTCTTACATCCCTCTAGCAGCTGTTGTTTGGGGTTGAACTGGAGAGCTCCCTTAGTTTTTGTGGATCCAGGTGAGTGAAACAAACACTTCATTGCTTCGGGGGGGGGGTGAAACGAATCTGAGCCAGGGAGATCCCTAGCTGTAGTGAAGGAATATGGTTCAGAATATGGCAAGAAAGGGGAGGAGGGAGGAGACTGAGAGGTTTCTTCCTTTGCCTGGATAAGAAAGGTAAGTAGCTTGTTGCCTTTTGTGTTCAATATTTCATTGAGCAGGGGGAGGCATCCTTGAAGGAATGTGATTGTTGAAGGTAGACCTCTTGGGCGGTTGCACCTAGGAGTCTCTAGAAGGGAGGGAAAACATGGGCAGGTAGTTCACTAGGACAGGAGTATTTATTTGTGTTTAATTGTTAATTAATTAAATTAATTTATATCCTGCTCTTCCTCCCAGTAGGAGCCCAAGGCGGCAAAAAAATATATGAAAAACACTCTAAAATATCATAAAAACGGAGTTAAAATATATTAAAACATCTTTTAAAAAAGGCTTTAAAAGCATCTTAAAAAGCAGTTCCAGCACAGACGCAGACTGGAATAAGGTCTCTACTCAAAAGGCTTGTTGAAAGAAGAAGGTCTTCAGTAGGTGCTCAAAAGGTAACAGAGATGGTGCCCGTCTAATATTGAAGGGGAGGGAATTCCACAGGGTAGGTGCCACCACACTAAAGGTCCGTTTCCTATATTGTGCAGAACGAACCTCCTGATAAGATGGTATCTTCAGGGGGCCCTCGCCTGCAGAGCATACAGATCAACTGGGTATATAAAGGATAAGATGATATTTTAGGTATGTAGGTGTGTTAAGTTTGCTGGAGGAGGGGAAAAAAACCAGGAAAGAGCCACATGCATCCCGGAAGCATATATAGTTAGTGGGGGGTGAGGGGTGAAATATGGGTCCACACTGCAGCATTTGGAGAAAGCTTCTCTACCTCTTGAGGCCCTTCTTTATAACTTTATGTATGTGGAAATATCCTCAAAGGGGACTCCCTGGGTTTCTTTTCTGCATGTCCCATGTTCTGTTGTAGGACTGAGAGTACTGTGCCTGTGATCCATGGATGACCACCAAGTCCCACAGTTCTTATATCGGGGGCGGGGTGGATTGAAAGGGATACAGAGGAAGTTCTCCATGAACTTAAGACACTTAATTGACATTAGCTATAGTGCTGCCAGAAGGTTGGCGATAGGGTAGAGCTTGTGGTCTCTGACCCTCATGTGAATAAGACGGGGAAGTACATCCATGTCTATGCAAGTGCCAAGTAGGGATGGGTGTAAAATTCAATTCAACCTCCATGTGAACCCGAATCAGTCAAAGTCACACTTTCAGAAATGATATGAGAACTGAAAAGCAGCCACCCTTTGAAATTTGCACTTATTTGAATTTTGCACTGTGGTTTGCCTACCAACCAATGTTTACAAAAATTCATTTATTAGGAGAAAGTGTGCATAAAAATGAATATACGAATGACAACAGCAGACAAAAAAGCATTACGATGAGAAAACGCTTGCAAAAAAATGTGACCGTTCATCAAAAGGGCCTACAAAAATTTGTTTATTAGGAGAAATTAGCGCTAAAATGCTGGAGAATTTTCACGAGGATTTTTTTTTTAAAAAATGCAAATTGTTGCAGAAATGCGGAGAACTGAATTTAAGATTGGAAACTGAGAAACCGAGAGAACCAAGACTGACAGATCCACCCAGCCCTAGTGCTCAATGAAAGACGGGGTGACGATTAGAGAACAGCAGGGGTCGCCAACCTTTTTGGAATGGAGGGCACGTTTCAAGTTTTGCGAGAGTGCTGGGGGCACCGGTAACAACATAGCTGCCATGGTGAGCATGGCATAACACAAAATTAGGGGGCATTTGCGATGAAACGTTTCTCAGAATTGCATTGCCATACTTGAAAAGGCTTAACCTGTTGGGTTTCTGCCTGCCATGGTGCTATTAAAGGCACAAGAACCCTACTTTTCCCCAATGCCAGCGCCAAACTAAAGCCTAGGCTTCCATCCTGTACCTGTGTACATTAAAGTAAGCCCCATTAAACACAAAGAGACTTACCTCAGAGTAGACATGTCAACCACTATACTGCATAGATTATTGTATACCATAGTTTGTGTACAGGCCACAATGAGCTGGGTAAGGTTACTCCTTCCATACTGTTAATCTAGTCCTTAGGTAGAGACTGTGTAGGTGACTGCTTCATACCCAGGAGGTCCTGAAAAGCTGTCTTGTCTACTGCAAGGCTTCTTAACAGTGATGGTATCTCTGAAGCTCCTTAAAGCAGGCATGGGGAATTTGCAGCCTTCCAAATGTTTACAAACTGAAACTCCCCTCAGTCCCAGCCAGCATGGCAAATAGTTAGGGATAATGGAAGAACAGGCTATGGTCTGAAGGCACATGAGGCCAGCTCCCTGCTGAAGGTCAGGTCTGGTCAGTGCCTGGATGGGAGACTGCCTGGGAACCATATGTAAGCCACCTTGGGTTTCATGAACAAAGGAAGGCTGGGTGTAAATGTAATAAATAAATAATAATAAATAAATGATGATAATAACAACAGGAGTGTGTTGTATTGCCCCGGCCGTGGGCTTTCAGGTTTTAGAGATACCAAGGAGTCAATAAAAGAGATTCAGGTTTGCTTACAAGGAGAGTTTATTGAGTAACTTATGGCGTGCGTGCCTAATGGATCAGGCTGCAAGGTCTTGCACAGAGCGTTGGCCAGTCTAAACAATCAAACTGGGAACCAAGGATGCTTATATAGCATTTACAAGCATCACAATGAGCTTTGAAGCATCATAGCATTTGATTGCCTTGTTTTCGCAAAATCAAAGTGATAAGACATTGCGCTAATTGGCTCTACTAACGAGCAGATCATCTTGACCTCTTAGAGCTATGTTCCTGGCAGCGCATCAGACCACTCCCTGGCAATGCAAGCTCGTTAGCCCCTTAGATAAGATACCAAGTGAGCTACGAGCTAATTGAATACATTGGCCGTACTTTGACCATCTACCGAACTGCCAAGAAGATGCTAAATCATTGCAAATGCTGACAGATACCAAGGCTCAGAGAGAAAATCATACACAAGCTTCCATGCCTAAAGCAGCTTTATACTTGCCCTCATAAATACTTTATATTTGCTCACCGGCCTATATAGTTGTATACCTAGGAACCTGGAAGCTGCCTTATACCGAGTCAGACCATGGGTCCATCTTGCTCAGTATTGTCCACATTGACCGGTAGCGGCTCTCCAGGGCTTTAGGCAGGGAGTCTCGCCCAGTCCTACCCAGAGTTGCTGGGGATTGAGCCTGGGACCTTCTGCATGCCAAGCAGATGCTCTGCCACTGAGCTACAGCCTCCCCCCAACTGTAGTCCCACCTCATGTGGAGGAACATGAGATCCCTATGCCTTCCCTAATGAGTTTTTGAAAGGGTTTTGTTTTCTGATTGAGTTTGCGCCTTAAATGTCCATGTCATCTTGGACTGTATTGCCCCAAAACTTCTGAAATGGGACAATGTTCTTTTGGAATCCAGTTACTTTGGGGACCTTTGTGTGCATCTCCTAACCTAGGATCAAGACCACTGAGGTGCCTAGCACTGGATGTGCTCAATCCTCTGTGGTTTCTGTCTGACCAAAACACAGTCCTAGTTTGTCCTTCAAACATGGTAACAGAGTTGCTAAATGAAGGATGCCGCCCTGGGCTCCTGCCGGGAGGAAGGATGGCATATAAATCAAATAATTAATAAATAAATAAAGATGGAGCTTAGGCCCTAGCCTCCAGCATGGCTACTCTAGCATGAGCATTAGGCACCTAGTGAAAGGAGATCTTTCTGCTGCTTCAGGTGGCTTTGCAGCAGAAGTTTGCAAATTCCTCCATGAAAAAGCTCCATGAAAGGTTGTCACATAGAGGAGGGCTGGGATCGCTTCTCGATCGTCCCAGAGTGAGGACATGGGCTCAAGTTGCAGGAAGCCAGGTTTCAACTGGACATCAGGAAAAACTTCCTAACTGTTAGAGCCATATGATAATGGAACTAATTACCTAGAGAGGTAGTGGGCTCTCCGACACTGGAGGCATTCAAGAGGCATCTGGACAGCCATCTGTCAGGAATGCTTTTATTTGGATTCCTGCATTGAGCAGGGGGTTGGACTTGATGGCCTTATAGGTCCCTTCCAACTCTGCTATGATTCTATGAAATTCCTCTGGAGCAGACCCATCAACTGTTATCAAGGAGAGGTAGCTATGGAAAAAAATATTGCAGGAAGATGTTGATGGAGAGCTATTGATTGGGTAAGGAGGGATCTGACTTTCTGTCTTTGCCTTCTTGGATGTCCTGAAACGTCTTTCTGGGCAAAGCAGTGGCTCCTTGGGAACTTTACATTGTATACTTATATAAAGAAGTCAGGAATAGGGGAGAAGTACAATATTTTTTCAGAGTTAAAACACTGTTCTGGGTAACGCAAGGTCTTGGGTCCTAATTTTCCACTGGAACATCCAAACCAACAGACTCATCAACCTTCAGCAGTACACAATTATTCCATTCTGAACTGCTACCAATAAGCTAATTGTCAAGCAATTATTATTCCCTTGGCTAAATTGAGCTCCTGGCTTAGGGGAATAGAAATATCTATGTTTCACAAGGCGCCTTTCAGAAGCATTTTGTGCAATGGAAGTGAATTATGAAAGTTCCAAGCCCAGCTCCATTATCCATTAACCTGCCCTACTTGGCTCAACCAACCCACTGATTTATTTAATTCATTTTTATCCCACCCTTCCTCCAAGGAGCTCAACGTAGTGTCCATGGCTCTCTCCCTCTTCATTTCATCCTCGCAACAACCCTGTGAAGAAGGTTAGGCTGGTCCAAGGTCACCCAGTGAGCTTCATGGCTGAATAAGGATTCAAACCCTGATCTCCCAGGTCATAGACCAACACTCTAACCATTACACCACACTGGCTCTCAGCGCCACTCCTGATTCCCAGCAAACAAATTCTTTTGTTTTAAATTCTTTTTTTAAAAAAGGTTCTTAAGAAGATGTTATTGGAAAGGCAAAGAAGGAAAAATAAACATTAAAACAGGAAAGTTACCATTCAAAGTGGAAGAGTGAATAGGAAAGGTAAGCTCAGCTGGGACCCCCCCCCCTCCCTGGTTTCAGATCAGGCTTCCGATCAGGCTTCCAGAGCTACAATTCCCAGCAACCCTTGGAAACCACCTAAAAATTACCAACAGCTGATCCCATTTAACAACACAAATGCACAGTTGGGAGAGGGAGGTTTGGGAGGCTGAAGGAACATCATAAATTCTTCCTTGGCAGTGGCTGGCTTGCCCTAGGAAGAGCTCAGTGGGGAACAGAGTTTTGACTTCCTAGAAAGGCCCTTCAAACTGAGGTTCCTAATTCAGCTGTCTCTTCCTGAAAGTAACTCATTGGATGCCCCTTTGAATATATTTTGCTCTGTACGCCTTGAAGTGGGTGATGCTTTCGACTCCTTTGCTCTCGTTAGAGAGGAATCTGGGTGAGTTCATCTAAAGGAAAATTCCTGCCTCAGTGATTGGCTAGGAGGTGGGGAAAGTGTATTTTCTTTTGATTTGCATTCAGTATTATTGAAGATGGGCAGGGTTGTTCTTCCAACAATATGATGCCCTAAGGCAGAGCTTTGTGGGGACAGCATCTGTGCAAAAAAGAGA
Source organism: Rhineura floridana (assembly GCF_030035675.1). Classification (NCBI taxonomy): domain Eukaryota; kingdom Metazoa; phylum Chordata; class Lepidosauria; order Squamata; family Rhineuridae; genus Rhineura; species Rhineura floridana. The sequence goes on from NC_084482.1 coordinate 207,607,748, forward strand.
AGCTATCCATGGGATTTAATAGGGCTTCTAATTGTGAAGGCATGTTAAGTATATCGCAGCAAAGACAGCTGTCTTGTGGTTCCTTAAAGACTAAAATACTGATTCTAGCATAAGCTCTGAAAGCCAGTGTGTGGTGTAGTGGTTAAGGTGTTGGACTACAACCTGAAAGACCAGGGTTCGAATCCCCACATAACCATGAAGCTCATTGGGTGACCTTGGGCCAGTCACTGCCTCTCAGCCTCATGCAAACCCTATTCACAGGGTCGCCATAATTCAGAATCGACTTGAAGGCAGTAGATTTACATTTAGTGTAAGCTCTCACAGACTAGACTTTGCTGACCTATCTGACCACTGCAAATATAATGGAAGCGGGAAATACAGCCATTGCCCGCTGACAATGATAAGAATATTACATCAATCCTCATTTACATGGATAGATTAATTATAGTCTGTATGTCCAAACAGGCATCTGAATGAGGTTGATTACCATAAGCCATGAGCTCAAATGTAGAAAGGGCAGTGAGAAAGTCAGACTATTGGGTAGTAGGTGGTGAGTGTTGATCTTTCCACCCTTGCAGTATAGGGCTCCATCTATACATTTAAAGCAGTATTATCTCACTTTAAACATGCTTTCCCCAAAGAGTATTGGAAACTGTAGTTTGTTAAGGATGTTGAGCATTGTTAGGAAAGTATAACAGAAGTATAGTTTCCAAATTCAGCACTAGTTAGGCCTCCTCTTGAGTACTGTGTCCAGTTCTGGATGCCACACTTTAAGAAGGATGCAGACAAACTGGAACAGGTTCAGAGGAGGGTAACACAGATGATCAGGAGACTGGAAACAAAGCCCTATGAAGAAAGACTGGAAGAACTGGGCACGTTTAGCCTTGAGAAGAGAAGACTAAGGGGACATATGGTAGCACTCCTCAAGTACTTGAAAGGTTGTCACACAGAGGAGGGCCAGGATCTCTTCTTGATCGTCCCATAAGGCAGGACATGGAATAATGGGCTCAAATTACAGGAAGCCAGATTTTGGCTGAACATCAGGAAAAACGTCCTGTTAGAGCAGTACAACAAGGGAACCAATGACCTAGGGAGGTGGTGAGCTCTCCAACACTGGATGCATTCAACAGGCAGCTGGACAGCCACTTGTTGGGTATGCTTTAAGTTGGATTCCTGCATTCAGCAGGGGGGTGGACTCAATGGCCTCCAACTCTACTATTCTATTATCCCTCTTCCCAAGGAACTCTGGGCATTGCAGGTCTGTGAGGGAGACAGGAGTCATAACAAACTACAATTCCCAGGATTCTTTGGGAGAAGACATGGCTGTTTAAAGTGGTATGATGCTGCTTTAAATGCAAAGTGCAGATGGAGCCTGAGTCTCTTAGCCACTATAAGGGTTCACAAAAGCCACTTCACCAGTTATTTAACACACACATTTGGATTAGATGCCAATGTCTCTGTTTTGGTACAACTGACGCAATCAAACTTCTTTTCCAGTTTTAATTCAGCAGTATCCAAGCTGAAATATATGTTCTGGGAGCTGGGGTAGAAGAGAATGTTCAGAGTGTCCTGCAAGATTGACATGTTCCCCACTGGTTTTTGAATGATGCCAGACTTGTGTCTATTGATTTCTTTGCACAGAGAAGATTGAACTGTTTGTTCTGTGCACCAGGCTGAAGGGCATTGCTGGCCCTTAACAGCATATATCAAGTTGGAAGATGAGCAGAGCCAATGAAGCTGATGTTGCTAGCTCCTGTACTGATGTTCCCTGAGTGGATGTAGAGTCAGTGTTGGCTTCTCAGTCTGTTGCAGGGATTGATCCTTACATTTATGTCTCTCTGTTAAGTTGCCTAGACAGCTGGTATAGCACAGTGGGGAGGAGAGCCTGGCTGGGAGTCCAGAGTCTGTGAGTCCACATCCCCACTTGTGTCTCCTGGGAGTAAGGAGCCAGCTAAAGATCACCCCCACAGTAAGTGGCTCAGGGGTTACGTGCCCTGCCACCTGTGCGGCCGTGGGCAAGCTGCATAGCCCCAAGGAGCCCAGTTGCCTCCCAGCTGGCAGTTGTGGACAAGGAAGGGGCTGGCTTGTGCAGCTGTGGCAAGCTGAGCAGGCCCTAGCCAGCTGGGGAGGACCAGCCTCAGAGGGAGGCAATGGGAAACCCTTTCTGATTACCGCTTACCATGAAAGCCCTATTCATAGGGTCACCATAAGTGGGGATAAGCTTGAAGGCAATCCATTTCCATTTTCATTGCATTGCCCGATCTTTGGGGTAAGTAGTCGTTTTAGGTTAGGGGACTCTCGAAGTACAGACCCATCTCCTGCCCAAGGCATTGCTGGGATCTGAAAGCATTTTTTATAAAATGGTTATACTGCAATCCTATACATGCTTACCTAGGAGTGGGGATGGGGAAAATTTTGATTCCATTTGCATTTAAAGCCAGACCTACCAAATTTACACTTTTCAAAACAACATGAGAACCAAATCCCAGCCATCCTTTGAAATTCGGACTTATACGAATTTTGCAGTGCAGTTCTCTGCCAAGTAATATTTACAAAAAGTGCACAAAATGACTATATTGGTGAAAATAACATACAGCATGCATTGTATAAGGAGAAATCGCTTTCAAAAACGGGTGCATTAGTCAAAACTGCATACAAAATGTGTTTAGTAGGAGACATTCGCACTAAAATGCAACATTTTCAAGAGGATTTTTTTATTTTTAAAATTCACAAGTTTCTGCAGAAACATGAAGAACTTAGTTTCGGTCTTCATGTTTCCACTCCTAAATTAATAGAACCTTCATTGAACAGATCCTTCCAATCTACCTGGGAGGAGTTAGTCCCAATGAACTCAATAAACGTAGATTTGAGGAGAAATATGTAGGTCTGCACTATTTGTGAAAACATGCAAAAACAAATCCAGTTTTGTATCAAAGTATCTGCTGCACACTACTTCTAAAGAGAGATGGTGGCTCCCATATTGGAGGTCCTCGTTGTTGTTGTTATATGCCTTCAAGTCAATTACAACTTATGACGACCTTATGAATCAGCAACCTCCAATAGCATCTGTTATAAATCACCCTGTTCAGATCTTGTCAGTTCAGGTCTGGGGGTCTCATCTTCCAGCACTATCTCGTGTTGCATTTTGGATACTCTGCTCATAGGGTGTTCATGGTAAGAGGTGTTCAGAGGTGGTTTACCATTGCCTTCCTCTGAGTCTGGATGCATCTTAGTCTGGTATCTCAGCTTTGACCATTCCACCTTGGGTGCCCCTGCTAGGAGTCTCTTGGTCTAGACTCCTGACGGAATTGCTCTCAGCTTCTTCGGCACTCTCAAACCCCCTCACCACGTTAAGGTGTGCATCCTAGAGGAGGTGGAGGTCCTTAACAGTGCTGATTCTCTCTGGTGACTATCTCTTTTTCTCTAGGCTCAATACTCCAGCTAGACCATTGCCATTAATTCTTATCTTCTATATTGCTGCCTTATTTTTTAGAGGAGAGCCATGGAGGAACGCAGTCCCACAGGTGCCCCACAAGAAGCCATGTCAGAAGCGACAGGAGAAGCCTCCCATGGCTTCCAGGTGAGATCCTTTCACTGTGGAGGTGGAGCTGCAGACCACTCCTGATTGTCCTCTCCTTTAAGGCAGTTGGACTGCTAAGGATGCAGCGGAGGAGGAGAAGAAGCTCTTATATCTGGCAATGTTTATCTATCCTAAAATGTCTCCTGTGTGAGTCCCCATTGACTCCCTGTTGTTTCTTCATACATATTATATCTATACCTACATCTATCTATATCTCTGTCTGTCTAATCTAGAGCCAGTGTGGTGTAGTGGTTAAAGTGTTGGACTATGACCTGGGAAACCAGGGTTTGAATCCCTACATAGCCATGAAGCTCACTGGGTGACCTTGGGCCAGTCACTGCCTCTCAGCCTCATGAAAACTTGGAATAGATTTGAAGGCAGTACATATACATATACATATAGATAGGTAGGTAGATAGATAGATAGATAGATAGATATGGATAGATAGAAAGATATAGATATAGATAGACAGATATAGATATGTTGCAAAAATGTTGTTCGTTTCCCTGGTAGGCTGTCTCTGAATTACCACCAAGAACGAGAAGTTAGCCAGTCGAGGGTTCAACTAAGTTTTATTCTCGAGAATAGAAACACTCTTACTATTCTCATGCATCAAAGTAAGTTGTCTGGCCATTAGTGTGGCCAGCTTCCTTTTATATTCTATTTCACTATGTATTTTGCATACTATGCTTTTTGGAAGATTTCAGCATTAGCAACAAAATGAAACTTATCATAGGCTACTGCCTTTTGGCTGTATGTCATTCTCATCTATGTCAATAACATCTACGTCAATAACATCTACCATCTAGGTCAATAAGATAAGTTGAACAAGATGCATATATTCAAGCTAACATTGTTCTCCTAACAAGATACATGTATTCAAGCTAACCTTCTGTTTTCCTTTGCCAGTTTGTCAGCATATTTCGTTACAGGTTTTCTATAAGGCCTTGAGACCTCTAACATAGCTGTACTTTGGTTCAGCATTACATATCAATACATATTCTAAGTATAATTATATTCTAAGCATAATTATAACCTGGATTTTCTCAACAGATATATAGATAGATATATAAATAAGACAGTTTTGACCTGAACCTGGAGGACAGTACCACCACTACTTTGCCCCTCTGAGCATTCCATCCTCAAAGCTCTATAACTGCCACCTTGGTAACAGCATTTGTATGTTAGCAGCTGATGAAGGCGGAAACCAAAACGTTTTGTTAATACAATAAAAACCTCTGTTTGGTTAATCACAATTACATTCATATATATTTTTAGGTGATTAACAGAATCCTTATAGGGATCCAGAGCAAGCTTGAGTGAAGTTCTGTTTGTTGCTTTCAAAACTGTCATGCAGAAGGTCCCAGGTCCAATCCCTGGCATCTCCAGATAGAGGGTGGGAGATACCATGGCCTGAAAGCTGTCAGTGTAGGCAATACTGAGCTAGATGGGCCAAAGGCTTGAGTTGTATAAGGCACTTTCCTCTGTTTTCCTACCAGAGTTCCCAGCAATTTAAAAGAACCTGTTCAAGGGCATTTGCCTGTCCAGGGACGGCTGTTTCAGTTCTCATGTTGTCTCAGACAGGGCCAATCTGATAGATTTGGCATCCCTATTTGGCCTTTGCCCTTCATATTTCAGGATTCCTTTTTGCAAACTGTTCCAGGAGAAAATCGGTATGCATGGATCTGATCTCCTAAATCCCCCACTTCCTGCACGCAAGCCAAGCTGATTCAGGGTTTTCTTTTCTCTCCTGTAGTCTGCAAAAGAAGCTCCACAAAGACCTCCAAAATCATTGGTGAAACCCAATCCTGATTTTTCTCTTGTAATCGGGCAATGGGATGACTAAATACACCGTGGAGGAGAGAAGGAAGCTCTTACGTCTGGTAATGTCTGTTTAATGGTTCATTTTTGCTTTTTCAGGTGGCGTCTGAGGCTGCAGCTGTGGGTTCATTGTCCACAGCTGGCCCGGCTCCCTCCACCGCTGGGTTTTGGCAACCATGGGTGGAACCCAAGCAGGAAGATGGCCGCAGGGAAGCCAGCCTGATGGGTAAGGGCAGGAGGGAAATGTCTTTGTGTCCCTGCGTTCTTGGATGCTTTGAGAGTTTGACAGCGCATTATACATGAATAAATCTTGTGGACTATCTGCATGTGAAGCAGAAGCTCTGTCACCGAGCTACGGCCCTTCCCCTATATACTGTCCAGGGAGCATCCAACAAAAAGTATGAGGCTGACGTGGGTTTGGGCCAGAACATCTGAACCCCCAAGGCAAAATTCAAGACTATTCTTTAAAGGGGGGGGCGTTTTATTCAGAAAAAAAGAATACGTACGAACATGTAAGAAACACAAGAAACATAAAACCCAATGATCACTGATAACACTGACCCAGGCTTAAGACATTAAAGGCTAAATATCAGCTGGTATAGCACAGTTCTGCCTACCAGAGTTAAACCTTTACTGGCAGTCTCTGGAGGAACTGAATATGTGTTCATTAACTCTAGAACAGTGGGGAGGAGAGCCTGGCTGGGAGTCCAGAGTCTGTGAGTCCAAATCCCCGCTTGTGTCTCCTGGGGGTCAAGGGCCAGCTAAGGATCACCCCCACAAGGAGTGGCTCAGGGGTTATGTGCCCTGCCACCTGTGCAGCCGTGGGCAAGCTGCATAGTCCCAAGGAGCCCAGTTGCCCCTCAGGTGGCAGTTGCTGACAAGGAAGGGGCTGGCTTGTGCAGCTGTGGCAAGCTGAGCAGGCCCTAGCCAGCTGGGGAGGACTAGCCTCAGAGGGAGGCAATGGGAAACCCCCTCTCAATACCATGAAAACCCTCCTCATAGCGTAGCCATAAGTCGGGATCGACTTGAAGGCAGGCCATTTCCATTTTTTCAAAGCAGCTATTACATGCAAAGACTACAATATGCAGGATTAAAATAGGCTGCAACTTCAGCATTCCTGAACAGAGATTGGTTAATCTGTTAGTTTTTGTTTCCCTCAGTTTTTCATTTTTCCAATCTTTCCATTCTCCACATTTCTACATCCTTTGCAATTTTTAAAAAATCCTAGTGGTTCATAAGCATTCTTGTGCGATTTCCCCCTCAAGATGCATGTGTTGGTATGCTGTTTTGCCTAATGTACATATTTTTGCCAAATATAATGCATTTTTTGCATGTAACTTTCACTTATATATGCATTTTTGTACACATGACTTGTGTGGAGAATTGCACTGCAAAATTGGAAGCAGTGTGAACTTTTAATCATAGAATCATAGTGATAAAGCCATCAAGTCCAACCCCCTGCTTAATGCAGGAATCCAAATGAAAGTATACTCAACAGGTGGCTGTCCAACTGCCTCTTGAAGGCCTCCAGTGTTGGAGAGCCCACAACCTCCCTCGGTCATTGGTTCTATGGTTGTACCGCTCTAACAGGAGTTTTTTCCTGATGTTCAGTCGAAATCTGGCTTCCTGCAACTTGAGTCCATTATTCCATATCCTCCACTCTGGGACGATCAGGAAGAGATCCTGGCCCTCCTCTGTGTGGCAACCTTTCATGTACTTGAAGAGTGCTATCATATCTCCCCTCAGTCTTCTCTTCTCCAGGCTAAACATGCCCAGTTCTTTCAGTCTCTCCTCATAGGCAAGGCCGGATTAAGCTGAGGAGGGCCCCTAGGCTGATTTGTGTTTGGGCCCCCCTATCCCCACGCTTCACCTACCTTTCCATTGTTTTTTGCGGTGTGCGCAGGTTTGCCATCAATTAAGATGGCGGCAGAGGTTTCCCTAAGGAGCTGAAGCCTCTGCCACCATCTTTGTTGATGGCAGCAATGCGCGCGTGTAGCACACATGCGTGCCATCAGCCAAGATGGCGGCAGAGGCTTCAGCCTCTTAAGGAAACCTCAGCCACCATCTTTATTGATGGCAAATTTGCACACCAGAAAAAACAATGGAAAGGTAGGTAAAGCAGGGGGATAGTGGGGGGATGGCAGTCCATGGATGCTTCAGCGGATCGCGGAAGGAGAGTGGGGGGCCCCCTGTAGCTCCAGGGGCCCTTGGGCCAGTGCCCCATGGGCCCCCAAGAGCTCCAGGCCCCTAGGCTTCAGCCTACTAAGCCTAATGGATAATCCAGCCCTGCTGCTAGGGCTTTGTTTCTAGTCCACTGATCATCCTCATTGCCTTCCTCTGAACCCATTCAAGTTTGTCTACATCCTTCTTAAAGTGCAGGGTCCAGAAGGGTGGCTGTGTTTTGGCTCAGAAAGAGTGAATTAAGTAGGTTTGCCTTTAAATGTGCACTAAATTGAATTTCGCCCCATCCCTATTCCCGAATCCTGCATTGTCCCACCTTTAACTTCACCAGCCAGTGGGACAGTGAAATCTGCTTTTCGTCTGAATGAGCTGCCCAAGGTGCTGAATCCTATTCCCAAAATAGGTTCAGCACCTTGGACAGTGACTTTACCATTCAGACTAAAACCTGAAGTAGTGGATTCCACTGTCCCACTCACATTTGAGCCACTATTGCTGCCAACCCTCTAGTTAAAGTTTATTACATAATCCCAGCTATTCTAACTACATGGCCTTTTAGCTTAGGAGACAAACATAGCTACAAAAGCAGAATGAAATCCCAGGAAACTGCCTCCTGTGGCCTGACATGTATCTTGTGTGTGTGTGTTATGTGTATTATGTGCCTTCAAGTCAATTTCGACTTATGGCGATCCTATGAATCAGCAACCTCCAATAGCATCTTTTATAAACCACCCTGTTCAGATATTGTAAGTTCATGTCTGTGGCTTCCTTTATGGAATCAATCCATCTCTTGTTTGTTCTTCCTCTTTTTCTACTCCCTTCTGTTTTTCCCAGCGTTATCGTCTTTTCTGGTTAATCATGATGTGTCCAAAGTATGATAACCTCAGTTTCATCATTTTAGCTTCTAGTGACAGTTCTGGTTTAGTTTGTTCCAACACCCAATTATTTGTCTTTTTGCAGTCCATGGTATCCTCAAAGCTCTCCTCCAACACATTTCAAATTTTTCTCTTATCTGCTTTTTTCACTGTCCAACTTCCACATCCATACACAGAGACTGGGAATACCATGGTCTGAATGATCCAGACTTTGGTGTTGAGTGATACATCTCTGCATTTCACAACCTTTTCTAGTTCTCTTATAGCTACCCTCCCCTGTCCTAGCCTTCTTCTGATTTCTTGACTATGACATGCATCTCACTAGAGATTAATCTGCTGTCCAGGAGATAGGATCCAGGAAAATCCAAACCGAGGATGAGACCAGGTAAAAATTAAATAAAAATGTTTAAAGATAAAATAGGGAAGTCTGAACATCACCTAGGAACCAAAATCTATTCAAAGCTGTCCATAGGCAGGTAAAAAAACTACCCCTGTGTTAGTAAAATATCCTTGCAAGAGGTAAGAAAGAATAACCATACCTCTACAAAGAATGTGTGGAAGATTCAGCACGGAAAACCCTAACTCAGTGCAAAATTATTACAAGCAGCATGAATAAAATCTAAAAGCTAAGTTTTTTTCTCTGTGCATGTGTTCCAGGGAAGAGATGAACCAAAACATCCTTTGAAATTTGCATTGATCCAAATTTTGCAATGCAGTTCTCCAAATAATGTTTACAGACATGCTTATTTTAGAGGAAACTGTGCCTAAAAATGAACATATTTGTAAAAATAACATATTAAATGCATTACATTAGGAGAAATTGCTTGCAAAAATGTGTACATTAGTCAAAACTGCATACAAAAGTGGTTTTATTAGAAATTTACACTAAAATAATGAAGAATTTTCATAAGTAATTGTTTAAAATTGCAAATTGCTGCAGAAATGTGAACTGAATTTAAGACTGGAAAAATGAGAAATGGAGAGAACCCGAAAATAATAGATATGTCCATCCCTGCTTGTCATTTACCAATACAGAACAAATATTAGTTATGAACAAAGAGGGAATTGAAGGAACCAATCGGAGAGCAGAAAAGGGGTTTTTGAAATGTTTGGGAAAGAGAGGAGCTTCACTTTCACACTTTAATCTTTGTAGTCTATCTTAGCTTCATCTCTGTTTCACACAAACAGGATTTTTTCCTAACGTCTTTTTGTGCCAAAAACACATTAGGATGGCTTGGACAAAGCATGAAATGTGGTGATGTGCATGCACTTTCTACAATTTAATCCCCAGCTTCACAGCTCTCCCTGACACCTAGTTTCTCTCTTTCAGCCAATGATGTGCAAGAAAGTAAACATGAGGATGAACCATACAGGAGGGTGGAGGATGAGGGAACGGAAGAGAACTTGCAGCATCAAGGTGGACCAAAGAGACAAGAGGGAAACCACTCTCAGCAGAGGAGGACTCAATCTGTAATCTGGTATAACTGTTCTGAGTGTAGAAAGAACTTCAACATGAGCTGTAACATGACCGAACATCAGAGATTTCACAGAGAAGATAAACTTTATCAATGTGAGGAATGTGGAAAGAACTTTAACAGTAGATCGAACATGACAGTACATCAAAGAATTCACCGAGGAGAGAAACCTTATCAATGCGAGGAATGTGGAACGTGCTTCAATTGGAAAACAAGACTCATATTACATCAAAGAATTCACAAAGGGAGAAAGAATCTATAAAGGTGAAGTATGCAGAAAGAACTTCTGCTACAAACCAAACATGATATACACATGTTCATGCTATAGTGAGAGTCTTGATGATTAATCAAACCTTCAGGAACATGAAAATGCACATAGGAGGGAAATCTCATATCTGCCTGGAATGTAGTAAGAGGTTCAGTCTCTGCACACACCCAATTTTTATCAAGGGATGCAGTCAGAGACCGCCTTTCCTTCTGAATCTCCTAATACATGGCAGTGATCAGCTGGGCCCAGCAGATGTAGGGTGCTTCTTTAGACTTTTTAGACGTGAAAGGTAATTCAGCTAAGCGAGGCTGTTTTTATTGAGTACTCTATGTGGAACTCCCTGCCTTGGGTTCTGTGGCTGACTGATGATATTAATTGTATGTTTTTAATTGGATTGTGTTTAATTGTTTCCCTAGCTTCATTATTTTATGAGAGTTGCGTTTGGGAGAAGCAAGATGATAGAAATGTTTTGCCCTGCCTGATTGAAGGCAACCTTTTCTTCCTTTTTTACACTGGGGCCTTCCCACAGCAAAGTAACTAACTAAATGCTCAGATAATAGGGAAGGGCCGCTGGGTAATCACGCTGAATGGTATATTTTGGAGATCGTGGGAGTTGCAGTCAAACAACATGTGGAGGGCAGCAGAGTGGCTTTTCCTGGATCAGGATCTTGAATTGGGGACGTAAGGAAGAAGGGAAACGTTGGAAAGGCTTCTTGGCTTGTCCATCATTCAGCTGTATTGTAAACTGTTTTTTTAGATCGCTTATGCATCTGTGACTGTTTACTAATAAAGTTGTGTATATGTTTGTTTTCTGCCCTTCCTCGCCCATTTTAAGGTAGAAGGGACACACACAGAGCCTGCCATTTCTATCACACTCAAAGCTGGCCCTAGGATAAATAGCACCCTGGGCAATGAGTGTCTGCGTGCATGCGCAGGCACCCGCCCACACCCAGATCAGCTTTGCATGGCCACCCAGGATGCTGGGGCCACATGCAAGAATTATTATTGCATGCACAGACTACATGGGAGAATTCTTGCCTATAGCTTCTTGCCCTCTGGGATCAAGCAGAATGATAGATGTGTGCTTCATTTTTACTCATATGGGGATAAGGGAATGAAGATCTGGTTGTGCTTCTCCTGAGTACCTCCTCCAATGCCAGAGGCCCCCCTCCCACTGGCAGAGTTTCTTCCTGTTTCCTGGGGCTCAGTCTTACAGGAATTCCAGTAGTGGCCTGCTGCTGGCCTTCTCCACTCAAGAAGGATTCCTCCCTTAAAGCCTGCCATTGCACCACTCCTGTGCCTATGTGGTAACTGCCACAGAAAACTACTCTCCAGTAGCACTGTGCCTGGAAACTCACTACTTGAACTCTTTCCCCAATGGGACTGAAGCCCTTTCAGTTACAAGAACACGCAACCACAGAATCCCTCCTTAAAGCCTTGCCTGTTCCTCCTCTCCTGCCTGAACAATGTTATCTCTATAGCTGCAGAGATATAAAGAAAGGTAACTTTACCGTGGTTGGTTTAGACTCCCTTACAGTCGGGCTGCAGGCCTAGCTAATAAGCAGGCACCTTCCTTCCGGCATCCCAAGGATACATTTTACAGCCAGCTAAAGCCTCAAATTAGCATCTCTTCTGCTTCATACACAGCTATCCAAAAAAATATGCTTCATTGTGATTGGGGAGAGATCCCAGTATCATCTTACACTCTAATATCCTATTTCTTCTTTTTATGGAAAGGTTAGACAAAATACCAAAAATTCTGCTGAGCAATGTAGAACAGTCAGGGCAGGGGCCAATATTCACAGGAACTGTCATTTTTGTAGTTAGTACCTGTAGAACCTTGAAGAAAAGATTGCAGACAGTTGCTTTTTGCTACCCTAGGTCACTGGAGACAGTACATTAAAAAAAGCTACTGAGCTCAGCAGGGTGCCCCCCTCAGCTTGAAACTTTGGGTAACTGCGAATCATGTCCACTCCTAACGCCAGTGTAGATGATACTTAGAAATATGGGGAGCTGCCTTATACTGAGTCTATCTAGCCCAGTATTGGGTACCCAGACTGGCAACAGCTCTCCACGGTTTGAGGGGCATTCCAGCCTTACCTGGAGATGCTGGGGATTGATCCTGGGAAGGTCTGCATGAAATGCCAACTGAGCAATGGACTTAATTAGTAGAGAGCAAGACCAACTGAATACACAGTAAGGCAATTCAGAGAAAATATGAATTGGTATGCGCTGAAAATTAATTCTGGCCAACCTTAATTTATCAGCCTGTCCTAGTCACTGATCTTCACAACACGTAAGTGTTTGTGTCATAGAATCAAAGAATAGAATCATAGAATGGTAGAGTTGGAAGGGGCCTATAAGGTCATTAAGTCCAACCCTCTGCTCAATGCAGGAATCCAAATCAAAGCATTCCCAACAGGTGGCTGTCCAGCTGCTTCTTGAATGCCTCCAGTGTCGGAGAGCCCACTACCTCTCTAGGTAATTGGTTCCATTGCCGTATGGCTCTAACAGTTAGGAAGCTTTTTCCTGATGTCCAGTTGAAACCTGGCTTCCTGCAACTTGAGCCCATGTCCTGCACTCTGGGACAATCGAGAAAAGATCCCAGCCCTCCTCTGTGTGACGACCTTTCATGTACTTGAAGAGTGTTATATCTCCCCTCAGTCTTCTCCAGGCTAAACATTCCCAGTTCTTTCAGTCTCTCCTCATAGGGCTTTGTTTCCAGTCCTGATCATCCTTGTTGCCCTCCTCTGAACCTGTTCCAGTTTGTCTGCATCCTTCTTGAACTGCAGAGACCAGAACTGGACACAGTACTCAAGATGAGGCCTAACCAGTGCTGAATAGAGGGGAACTAATACTTCAAGCGACTTGGAAACTATACTTCTGTTAATGCAGCCTAATATAGCATTTGCCTTTTTTGCAGTCACATCGCACTGTTGGCTCATATTCAGCTTGTGATCAACGACAATTCCAAGATCCTTCTCACATGTCATCTTGCTGAGCCAAGTATCCCCCATCTTATAACTGTGCATTTGGTCTCTTTTCCTAAATGTAGAACTTTGCATTTATCCCTGTTGAATTTCATTCTGTTGTTTTCAGCCCAATGCTCCAGCCTATCAAGGCCCTGAGGTCCTGGTTGCAGGCTTCCCATGGGCATTCCGGATGGCCACTGTGAGAACAGGCTGCTGGACTAGATGGGCCACTAGCTTGAACCAGTAGGCTCCTCCTATAATATTCTTAACTGTAGTTAAGGGTGCTGAAAGTCGGAGAACCCTGTTCCCTCACAGAGCGACAGTTTCCAGAGCTCCCTAGAAAGAGCGGTTTACTGTTAAACCACTCAAGGAATTGTAGCTCTGTGAGGGGAATAGGGATCTCCTAACAACTCTCCACACCCTTAACAAACTACAGTTCTCAGGGATATTGGGGGAAGGCATGACTGTTTAAAGTGGGATAATACTGCTTTAAATGTATAGGGCAGATAAAGCCCTAGACAGGGATGACTGCAACTTGGATATTGCCAAATTAAAACTGTAAAGTAAGTTTGAGTCTACTAGTTTTGCCTAAATACTCACACTGGTGTCCATTCGCACTTCAAGGATTAGTTAACTGATGAAGTGGACTCTGGTGGTCAGGAAGGGCCAGGTCCATAAGAGTTTATGCTAGAATCAGATTGTTGTTTTTCTTGTTTATCTCGAGGTTTGTACAGGCCTACCTTGCTGGAGGACTTAAACATCATGGACCACTCCTTTTTGCACAGGTGCAGTTCCCCAAAAGTTTTGCCTTAGAGCATCATACTGTTATGGGACTGATGGTTCAGAAAGATTATTTCTTGGCTCCCTTTCACACCTGTGATCTCGTACCTGTTGGGATATGCAAGCAAGAAACCTGCTCTGCTGGTCAGACTAGTTTCCTTTGCTAATTTAATAGTTTCGTCAAGTCAGCCTGTGAGTTAATGGATTTATTGAGTGGTCAATCTGCAGATCCAAAGGGAGCTATTGGAACTCTTTTCAGGGGAGAGGCCCTCCGCCCCCCATCCTGGAGCCAAGGAGAGGCTTGTGTTTTTAGTCTAGTCTGGGAAAGCCGGAGACTAAGAAGACATGCAGAGAGGCCTGCTTTCTGCACCATGGCTTTGGGATGCCCCCCTACAAGCCTAATGGAAAAACGAGATCTATTAGACTGTTACCTCCATCTTAAGCTCAGGTTGTGAATATCTGTAAATAAACCATATCTCAAAGAGACACCACAGTCTCCACTGACCTTCTTCCCAAGGAAACCAAACCCTGGGTAAGCGCAGGACCCCCTGGAAGTGTTGCACCGCTTGGAGATTGGGGTGGTGTGCAACATTAAAAATATTTGGCAGGCGCCATCTCTGCTATCTTTTCTGTGCCTTTTGAAGACTTTCCTGCTTCAACAAGACTTTTAAGTTGAGACCTATCCCAGTCTGCATCTGTGTTAGAATTGCTTTTAATATGCTTTCTTTAATATGTTTTTAAACTTTTTTTTTTAAAAAAAGATGTTTTTAAAGCTTTTTAAAAATGTTTTTAACATTTTGTTTTAATGTATTTTAAGGTCTTTTAATGATGTTTCAAAGTGTTTTTAGCGTTTCCGTTTGCCGCCCTGGGCTCCTGCTGGGAGGAAGGGCAGGATATAAATCAAATAATAAATAATAAATGAATAAACAATATTGTTGGAAGAACAACCCTGCCCATCTTGAGTGACCTTGAAAGCCAAAGACAACAAGCTATTCTCACCTCCCAGCTTTCCACTGGGGAGGAATTTTTTTCCTTAAATGAACTCACTTGAGTTCCTTCTCCCGTGTTAACAAAGGGCCCCAGGAGCACTCGCTCCAGGGAAGATGGGGTGAAATGCATTCAAATGCTCTATCTGGTGAATAAATTTCAGGAGCTGAAAACAAAATCAGGAACCCCGACGTGAAGCTCCTTTCCAGATGTTCAAACTCTGTTCGTTGCTGAGCTCTCCGTAGCTTAGGGTTGCCAGGTTCCTGGCCTGAGACTGATCCTGTATCTGTAGGAGAAGAGAAAGTCAGCCAAGTGCAGGTGTTCTTGCAACACTGTAATGAAAAAACCACAAGGTGGAATTCTCCCTTCCCCCTGCACAGCTTTGAAAGATACGGAAGACCTCTTGGAGGCCGGGCCTGGCAACCAAGAGGTCTTCTGTATCTTTTAAAGTTGTGCAGAGGGAAGGGAGAATCCCACCTTGTGGTTTTTCCCATTACAGTGTTACAAGAGCACCTGCACTTGGCTGACTTTCTCTTCTCCTAAAGATACAAGATCAGTCTCAGGCCAGGAACCTGGCAACCCTACCGTAGCTTCAAGCCAAGGACTGCAAAGGTGGTAGTCGCGGCTTGCCTTGAGCCTCCCAAACAGCCTCTCCTCTCCTCTCCCAGCTGCACATTTTCCTCAGTTAAATGAGACCAGCTGTTGGTGATTTCTGTGTGATTTGCAGGGACTGCTTGGAATCGTAGTTCCCAGCAAGGGGAGAGGAGAGGAAACGTGACCTGAACACAGAAAGCAAAACAACGGAGCTTTCATTTTCTGTTCTTCAACCTTGATTAATCACCTTTCTGTTTATAAGATTCCTTTCTTGCTCACCTTTCTGATAATCTCTTCTTAAGAACATGTTCTAAAGGGATTAAGAAGACCAGAACCGGTTTGATGTGAATCAGGGGGTGCTGCTCATGTAACCCCCATGCACGAGTTGGTTCAGCCTAGTAAGGCAGGTGGAGTCACCCAATGGAGCGCTACAAGTGGAGGGGGCGGATTGAATATTTTCTCCTGGGGAGTTGAATAATATTTCTCAGCTCTTATCTCTTTGTATGAGGTATACTGAAATTATGTATACATGCGATTAATTAAGAAGGGATGTATATATATATATCTCATATCTATATCTAAATAAAGAATAGCCCACCCATTACCATACTTGCCACCCTAGGCTCCCTTTGGGAGGAAGGACAGGATATAAATTTAATAAATTAAATCTCTGCTATCTTTTCAGCGCCTTTTGAAGACTTTCCTCTTTCAACAAGCCTCTTAAGTTGAGACCTATCCCAGTCTGTGTCTGTGTTGGAATTGCTTTTAATATGTTTTCTTTAACAATATGTTTTAACCCTTTTTTAAAAAGATGTTTTTAAAGCTTTTTTTAAAAAATGTTTTTAACGTTGTTTTGTTTTAATGTATTTTAAGGTCTTTTTATGATGTTTTAAAGTGTTTTTAGCATTTCTGTTTGCCGCCCGGGGCTCCTGCTGGGAGGAAGGGCGGGATATAGATCAAATAATAATAATAATAATGAATAAATAAATAAATAGTAAAATACTTCAGGGATCACCAGTGTAGTGATCACAAGCCTCAATGTGCCCACCAGTACTACTTCCTATGGCACCCACAAATGGTCTCAGTAAATCTCCCCTCAAAAATTCTCAATACATGAGAGACCATTCACATTTTCTGTTTGCATGAGCTTGGCCTCTGCTATGATTGAATGAACGAGAACGAACACACACACACACACACACACACCATCTTAGTTGATGGCAGAGATGCGCACGCATGTGTGCCATCAACAAAGATGGCGGCGCAGGCTTCATCCCCTTAGGAAAACCGTAGCTGCCATCTTCGTTAAGGGCAATGGTAAAAGACAGCAGACAGGTAGGTGGGGGGGCTGTGCATGCGGGCGAACACAAACGTGCACACATGACAGGGCCCAGGGCAAGCTGATGCCCAAGGGCCCCAGCACTCCTGGAGCCAGCCCTGGGAGTTGCCAAGAGCTTGTCTCCATAAGTAAGTCTAGCAGTTGCTGATGTAGGTGCTTTTTCCCCATTTGGGCAGGCAAGGAGCATGCTCACACCATTTTGTGCCCTGCCTCTTTGTCCTGCCTTTTTAGACGTAAGCCTTTATGGTATACCTGCACAGTAGACAACTGGCCCCCACGGCACTTCCCTCAAAACTGCACATGTGCCCACTAGTCACCCCCCAAAAAAGATTGGTGACTCTTGGAGTCTAAACGGGCAGCTGAGGAGGTTCAGGGAGGCAGAAGGAAAGTCATGAATTCTTCCTTGACAGAGGTTGACTACTTAGCTTGCACCTAGGAAGAGTTTCATGATAAATAGTTATGGGTTCCTACAAAGGTGCTCATAGCAGCCATTTTGTCTTATGGGCAGATTGAGGTATTGTTTTGTATCGTTATGGTCCAAACTAGGGATGGAAAGACCTGTTCTCTCCATGTCTCATTCTTCCAGTCTTAAATTCAGTTCTCCACATTTCTGCAAATTTTTGCAATTTTTAAAAAAATCCTCATGAAACTGCAGCATTTTCGTGCAAATTTCTCCTACCACATTTTTGCAAGCCTTCGCTCTGCAGGGTAGCAGCCCTCAGTTACTTGATAGATGTAAACACCCGAGTGGCAGCACAGCATACAATCCCCTATACAGAGCTTGGAAAAGTTACTTTTTAAAAACTACAACTCCCATCAGTCCCAGCCAGCATGGCCACTGGATTGGGCTGATGGGAGTTGTAGTTCAAAAAAGTAACTTTTCCAAGCTCTGCCCCTATATATCCATAATTCCTACAATCCATATCTCCTGGGATCCCCACACTTTCGATGTCCATGCTGCCTGACTTCCTATTGGGCCCATCAAACTCAGCAGGATGTAAGAAAGAAGCCTGTGAACTCCATGCGCAGAGGTGAGGAATTGTTTCCGGAGTCATAGGTGGGCTACTCTAGTATCCAAAACACTCTCCAATGGAGCTTTCAGTTCCTGATCCTGTGTGAAGCTGCAACACAACAGGCAATTTTTTAGTGGAGAAATCTATCCAGGAGAGCACCAACGGGAGGGGAGAAGGCGCTTATATGGAAAGGGTGGGGAAACGGCCCTGGCTCCCTCACTACTTTCCCACTCCCAGCCGCTCTCTCACAATAAGGCATGGTTAGCCGCACGCCATCAAGGAGCAATTGTTACATGAGTTTGCATGCAATGTACAGCTTGACCTCAAAACTGAAGTGATCGGGGGAGGCAAAGTGATAAATGACCCTTGGGGTAGCTCATTTACAGTGCATTCCAAAATCATATTTGTTCTTTAATTATCCCACTATGTGTTTGAAGGGTTCTTACTCTCTACTACATAAGGGCTGTTGATCGGTAGATACAGTGTAGAATGCCCAGGTTCAAGACCGGTGATCTCTGGATAGGACTGGGAATTTCCCCTGCCTGAAACCCAGGAGTCCTGCTGCCACTGCCAGTCAGTGTAGACCATATTGGGCAAGATGGATCAATCGTCTGACTCGCTATAAGGCAGCTTCCATGTTCCCAAGACTGTTACTTTGGTAAACTGGGCTCCTCCTGAAACGATATCTGCTTAAAATGAGCAAAGATAAAGAGCAGAAAACAGAGAAAGATTACACTCAGTTTTATTAGTAAGTCACAAGCAATCTAAAAAGCTGAACAGCTACTGTACCAGTTCCTATTACACGTGAATTAAGGAGCAGCCAATAAATCTTTCCAACATTTCCCTTCTTCCTTAGTCTCCTCTTCTATGGAGATGCAAGATCTTTATCCAGGAAAAGCCATCTCCAGATGTGGCTGAACTACAACTCCCATCAGCCCCAGCCAGCATGACCCAATGGTTAGGGAAGATGGGAGATGTAGTCCAATGTCCTTTGGAGAGCACCAGATTGGCTACACCTGTTCTAACCGCCGGAATGATCTCCAAAATGTGCAACTCAGTCCAATTATCAGAAGAGTCTTCGCTGGTACCTAAGCATTTAGATGGTTGTTCTTGCAATGGGAAGGCCCCGTTGTTGGAAAAAGAAAAAAAGACGATGATTGTCTTTCTGCTGACAGAGGAAAAAGTTCCATTTATCTGGTTGCTCCCAAAGGTATTGATCATTTTATGAAAATTGCAACTAAGCTACTGGAACAATTAAAAATCATCCTATTAAAACATATGACTAAAACTGCCAATAAACAACAAAACCCAAGGCTAGAAGTTTGATATCAACCACTCACTAAAACAGCCTTGCTTCATATAATTACCTTCCAAAGCTAAAAACAAGCTGAAGCGCCAGTCCAGCTCATCCCAGACACGGTATTGGGAGCTTCAGAAGGGATTGTGGCTTCTGAATAGATGCCTTGATGCAAAACTAAGGTGTGACGTTCTTACCACATGCCAAGCAACTATGTGGTGTCCTTCTTGTGTGCATTCTCATGCTCCTGAAGGCTTGATTCATTATCAAAACTCTCACTAGGTTTCTTCCCTGTGTGAGCTCTTTGATGATCTTTGAAGCCTGATTTGTGGCATAAGCTCTTTCCACATTGCTTACATGTATACAGTTTCTTGCCTCTGTAAATTCTTTGGTGTGTTGTCAGGTGAGATTTCCGGTGGAAGCTCTTTCCACATTCTTCACATTTATAAGGTTTCTCGCCTCTGTGAATTCTTTGGTGTGTTGTCAGGTTTGATTTCTGGAGGAAGCTCTTTCCACATTCTTCACATGTATAAGGCTTCTCACCTCTGTGAATTCTTTGATGTGTTCTCAGGTGAAATTTCCGGCGGAAGCTCTTTCCACATTCTTCACATTTATAAGGTTTCTCGCCTCTGTGAATTCTTTGGTGTGTTGTCAGGTGTGATTTCCAGTGGAAGCTCTTTCCACATTCTTCACATGTATAAGGTTTCTTGCCTCTGTGAATTCTTTGATGTGTTGTAAGGTATGATTTCTGGTGGAAGCTCTTTCCACATTCTTCACATTTATAAGGTTTCTTGCCTCTGTGAATCCTTTGATGTCTTGTCAGATTTGATTTGTGGCGGAAGCTCTTTCCACATTGTTTACATTTATAAGGTTTCTCACCTCTGTGAATTCTTTGATGTGTTGTCCGGTTTGATTTGTGATAGAAGCTCTTTCCACATTCTTCACATTTATAAGGTTTCTCGCCGCTGTGAATCCTTTGATGTGTTATCAGGTTTGATTTCTGGTGGAAGCTCTTTCCACATTCTTCACATTTATAAGGTTTCTCACCTCTGTGAATTCTTTGATGTGTCGTCAGATTTGATTTCTGGTGGAAGCTCTTTCCACATTCTTCACAATTATAAGGTTTCTCGCCTCTGTGAATTCTTTGATGTGTTGTCAGGTGTGATTTCCAGTGGAAGCTCTTTCCACATTCTTCACATGTATAAGGTTTCTCGCCTCTGTGAATTCTTTGATGTGTTGTAAGGTATGATTTCTGGTGGAAGCTCTTTCCACATTCTTCACATGTATAAGGTTTCTCGCCTCTGTGAATACTTTGGTGCCTTATCAGGGCTGATTTTTGGCAGAAGCTCATTTCACATTGCTTACATATATAAGGTTTCTCACCTCTGTGAATTCTTTGATGTGTTGTCAGGTTTGATTTCTGGTGGAAGCTCTTTGCACATTCTTTACATTTACAAGGTTTCTCACCTCTGTGAATTCTTTGGTGTCGTGCCAGGCTTCTTCTCACATTGAGGCTTCTTCTGCCCTCTGAACATTTATACTGTTTTTTCTCCGTTGTTGGAAATTCAGCAGTAATTGTGCTCTGACTGCTGCTTTCCCCAGTTTCTGAGCTTTGATTTGGCTTAATCTTTGTGTGAATTCTCAAATGAGCACCAGGACACTTCTCAGCTCTTTTCTCTGGTTGTTTTTCTTCTTCAAGGAAGATTCCACCCATACATGCTACAGATTTATCCCTCCTCTGCTCTGTCTCATTTCCCTCTTGCCTCCTTGATCCCTCTTGATTGCACAAGTTGTCATCTGCCCCTTCATCCTCTGTTCTTTCTTGCACGGTGCCATATGGTTCCCCCTCATTCTCATTATTCTGCACAGCAACTACTGGAAGAGAGAGACACTACATGTCAAGCAGAACTGTGAAGTTGAGTGTTAAATTTCTGAAAGGGCATACAGATCTCCAAAGTTCATCTTTTCTTACACCAGGTCCAGACATTTCTTCCTGACCTCTATCATGTTTGAGAGGACAATATGTTGAAATTGTACCTGTTAGGGATTCCCAGATCTCTCAGCCTTAGTTTGCATAAACAGAGGCTTCCTTAACTTTCTTCTGCCACCTAGTCACTTAGAATATTTTCAACACACCCCAAGCAGGCTTTGGACATGAGATGGAGACCAGCACTAGAGACAGGAGGATAAATCTTAAACGAAGAGTGTAGGTTTATTAAAGGGATGCTATTTACATAAAAGAATACTGATATTTATATTAGGTCTGTAAGGTGCTTTTTGACCGTTTCTGAAGAGACACTGTCGCTGACACAAGCCCCTATGTGGCTTTTACCTCAGGCCATTTTCCCTCAACCTGCACCCCAGCCAACGACTCCCATAACCCAGTCCAGCTTCTGGGGACAATCTGCCTCTGTACCCCAAAGGTCCTCTGATTGTTTTCCTCATTGTTTGGACAGTTTAGCCAACTTTAAAAACCCACCTGTGCCACCTTTCTCCGGTAAGCCTATTCACACGTTCACACTTAGCTGTGGCTTGGCTTTGCCTTACATGCCAAGCAGGTCCACTATGTATGCAGTAAGGTAAAAAATGGCCTGGTGCCCATCTGCTCTTGTGGCAGCAAATTACTATTGAGTTTCCTGAAGGAGCTACAGTCAGAAACAAGCCCAGATAGTAGCTCCAGAGCATGCCACAATACAAGAACAAAAAGGTATATCCCTCCTTACCCATCAGGTTGGCCTCCCCGCTGCCATCTTCCTGGCTGGTTTCCATCCACGGCCGCCACAGCAACATTTTGGAGACAGGCTAGCTTCCCGTAGTTTAATTCACAGCCACAGCCTCCAATTCCATCTGGGAAAACAACAACAACAAACTGAGCCATTTTATGATAGAAATATTGCCAGATGAAGAACACATACGATGCTACCTTATACGGAACCAGACCATTGGGCCCATCTAGCTCATCTGGTATTGGCTACAATGACGGGCAAATGTTCTCCAAGGTTTCAGGCAGGGAGTCTCTCCCAGCCCTACCTGGAGATGCCAGGGATTGAATCTGGGGCCTCCCGCATGCAGGGCAGATCCTTTACCACTGACCCACAGCCTTTCCTTGTCTTCCACTATGTCCTTAAGTAGTCCAAATGCCTAATAGGAGAGAGGAAAAAACAGAACTGGCCTCACTTCAACTTTCTTGGTCATAAAGTTGGGAGAGATATCTACCCTTGCCCCATTACAAACCCTGTGCCCAGAGCTTGGAAAAGTTACTTTTTTTGAACTACAACTCCCATCAGCCCAATCCAGTGGCCATGCTGGCTGGGGCTGATGGGAGTTGTAGTTCAAAAAAGTAACTTTTCCAAGCTCTGCCTGTGCCCCAAAGGGACAATACAGTGAAAGGAGCTCACCCTGGAGAATTTTGGAGTGGGGTTTCTCCTGTCTCCCCCTACCCTGCCCCTAGAGGGGAATCTGCGGTTTTGTGCCTCTTCTATCCTCTCCAAAAATAGCACAGCAGCATGGAAGGTGAGGATTAACACGAGCGATCTAGGCTGGCGCGCTAAGCCTACCAAAAAGGAAATGAGTACAAAAGAGAATCAGCACTACTACGGACCTCCAATATGGTAGCCACCATTCAGATGTGCTAGTTAACAAACACAGGCGCTGCCCCGTTGCCTTTTCAGTGCCTACTGAGGACCTTCTTCTAGAAACAAGCCTTTTAAGCGGAGATCTTTCCCGGTCTACATCTGCATTGTTTTATTTGTTCTATCGCTTGTGGGGGCTCCTTTGGGAGGAAGGGTGGGCTATGTTGTCATAAATAATAAATAACCTGATGAAGTGAACTTTAGCAGTCTGGTAGGACCAGGCCAACCGATTGTAGTACACGACAGCTTATGCTAGAACCCGTGTTTTAGTCTAAAAACAACAAGACTGTTGGTTTCCCTGTGACAGGAAAAACATCTCCCCAGTCCTCATGGAGAACAAAGCCATCAATTGCCACTAACCATGATAACTACGCTCTGCCTCCCCTGTTGGGAGCAGCATACATCTGAGTTACATTGCTGGATACACAGGAGGAGACATTCCTGTTGTGTTCACATCCTGCTTGAGGACGTCATCCTTAGGGCTCAAGGAAGGGGCATAGCCCAGTGGTAGAGCCTCTGCCTTGCATGCAGAAGGTCCCAAGTTCAATCCCCGACATCTCCAGACAAAGAGACTCCCTGCCTGAAACACTGGAGAGCCACTGTCAGCCAGTGTAAACAGTGCTGAGCTGTATTGCCAGAGGTCTGACTCGGTATAAGCCATATTCCTCTTTCTTTGTAATCCTATGTGACAACAGGTGTCTGGGCTAGATGGGCCACTGGCCTGAACCCGCAGGCTCTTCTTAAGTTTTGTTCTGGAAACCAGCAACTTTAACCTTTTGCCCAGAACTCTGACTTAGTACATCATTTATCGAAAGGACAACCTCAAATAAATCCTAAAGAGGACTGCAGCTCAGATATTCCTGAATTAAAACTTGAACATAAGTTTGATTTTACGAGTTTTGCCTAAGTAGAAACAATGGTGTCCAATCCTGCTACATGAGTTAATGAATTGATGAAGTGGACTGCGGTGTCTGATAGGACCAGGCAACAGACTCTAGTCCATGAGACCTTATGCTAGAATCAGTATTTCAGGCATAAAGCAATCTCAAAACGGTTGGTTTTTGCTGATAAGCATGCCTGTAATGACAACAGAAGTGTTATATAACTTTAAAGTTGACAACAAGGACATTGAACTTGTCAAGGATTATCAATGCCTTGGCCCAGTCCTTAACCAAAATGGAGACAATAGTCAAGAAATCAGAAGAAGGCTAGGACTGGGGAGGGCAGCTATGAGAGAACTAGACAAGGTCCTCAAATGCAAAGATGTATCACTGAACACCAAAGTCAGGATCATTCAGACCATGGCATTCCTGATCTCTATGTATGGATGTGAAAGTTGGACAGTGAAAAAGGCGGATAAGAGAAAAATCAGCTCATTTGAAATGTGGTGTTGGAGGAGAGCTTTGCGCATACCATGGACTGCGAAAAAGGCAAATAATTGGGTGTTCAAACAAATTAAACCAGAACTATACTATCACTATATTATTATTATTATTATTATTATTATTATTATTATTATTATTATTATTCCATTTATATCCTGCCCTTTCTCCCAGCAGGAGCTAGAAGCTAAAATAATGAAACTGAGGTTATCATACTTTGGACACATCATGAGAAGACATGATTCACTAGAAAAGACAATAATGCTGGGAAAAACAGAAGGGAGCAGAAAAAGAGGAAGGCCAAACAAGAGATGGATTGATTCCATCAAGGAAGCCACAGACCTGAACTTACAAGATCTGAACAGGGTGACTCATGACAGATGCTTTTGGAGGTCACAGATTCATAGGGTCGCCATAAGTCATAATAGACTTGAAGGCACATAACAACAAATGCCTGCTTTGCTGGAAGCCCTAAATATTGTGAAACACTTTTCTTTTTTGCACAGGTGAAGTTCCCCCAAAGCTGTGCTTTAGGGCATCAAATTGCAGGAAGCACAACCCTCCCCATCTCCAACAATACAGTATTAAAGGCAAAAGACAAGACGCTTCCCCCAACTCCTGGCCCCTCATTGGGGCAGGAATTGTTCCATAAATTAATTCACTTAGACCCTTCTATGGTGTCCATAAAGGGACACAATCCCAGCCCAGAGCATTCCAGGGAGAGTGGGCTGAAACACATTCAAATCCCATTAGTAAACCTCAAGAGGGGAAAGCAAAATCAGAAACCCCAACTGGACCTCCTTTCTGGGTGCTCAAACTCTCTTACTCAACCCTTCATACCTTCAGGTCAATCACCTCAAAGGAAGAATTTATTACTTTTCTTCTGCATCTCAGACCTCATTTCTCTCCCAGCTGTGCATTTTCTCTATTAAATAGGACCAGCTGTTGGCCATTTCCATGGGGTTTGCAAGGACTGCTGGGAACTGTAGTTTCCAGGAAGAAGAAACTCTGGCAGAGAGAAAGCACCAAGTGAAGACTGAAATCAAACAGCAGAGAGTTTTTGTGTCCCTCTTGCACTTTTGTTAATAACTTTCCTGTTTTTACTAATTTTGTTAGCTTTCACATATTCTCTACTTTTTAAAACCCCAAAGGGGACCTGGGCATGACCTGAAAACTGGAATCAACAGCTGAGACTTCATTTTCTATTCTTCCTACTTTGTTAAGTAAATCGTCCTTATTTATTTGTTTGTTTGTCTGCTTCGGAACATTTTAGAAAAAGGATTAGGAACCTAAGAGTCGGATTGCTATGCATTAGGAGTGGTGCGATTGAATGAGATTGAGATAACGAAACAAACCCTGCGACAGGGCAGTAAGGAGCTGAAAATTGAACTGAACAAAATGACGCAGGAGCTTAAAGAAATAGGGGATCCTGTGAGAGAGGAGAATGAGATCAGAGATGAGAAAAGAAAAAATAAAGGGAAGATACAAGCCCTGGAGATTGGAACAAATGTGGAATTGGAAAAAGATCTGGAGTTTATGGATATTAGAAATAAAATCTACTGTTTGGAATTTAACGTTATCTCTGAAGAAATTAATGAAGATATTAGAGATAAAGTTATCAATGGCTTGGATAATCTTCTGGACTGGAATGACGTGATGGAGCTTGATATAGAGAAAATCTATGGAATTAACAGCAGCCATGTAACAATGGAAAAACTCTCAAGAGATGAACCAGTGCATTTTGTAAAAAAGAAGAACAGAGATATGACTTTACAACAATATTTCAGCAACTTATCCAGAATTGATGGCAAGAAAATATTTGGGATAGAGGAAATTCCCATCAGACTCTTATTATATGACTATGGCTATGACAGCAAGATTATTATGGAATACTGATAATGGAAGATTGGACACTGAAATTACTGGACTTAACAGGACTATTGAAGATGGAAGATGGAATTAATAGGGATAATGGAATAATGGTTATTGAAATTATTGGACCTAACAGATTTTGATGAGATGGATTAATCGATATGTTTATTTGGAGAAAAATTGATAGATATATTTCTTAAAGAATTGAAACCTCTCTTTGACTTTTTGTGGAAAGAATAAAGTAATGTTTATGAGATTTGATGATTAATTAAGATAACTACTGGAGGAAAGTGATTTTATAATATAATTTAAGAGACAGGATTGTTATATATTGTAGACCTATAACTGATTTGATCTGTGACAAATGGGAAGTCAACATTTTTTTTTGTTTAATCATTTTTGTTTTGTTTTGTTTTTTGTCTCTGAATGTTTTATGATTTTGTTTTGTATGTTTTATGAAAATTTGAATAAAAATTATTGTAAAAAAAAAGGAGTGGTGCGATTGCAAATGGTTGGCCACTGTGAGAGGGTGCTGGACTAGATGGGCCACTGGCCTGATCCAGCAGTTCTTACAAATGGTGTGCTGCTTCCTCGCAAGATTCCCATGCCTTGCACTACGTCTAGATGGGTGGGTCTGTTCCCGTCTTCAGAGGCACTCACTAGTCCAGGTAGACAAGGGTGAGCCTGCCTCCCCTTCCAACTCTTGTCCATCCACTTACCCCAAGCTGTAGGTTGGTGCCCTCCCACTACCCCAGTGATGCTCTCCCCTCCACTGTCATGGGAGGAGAGGGAACCCTCCATCAAGAGCTGCTGGAAAAGAAACCAATATAAAAGGCCATTCTAGGTGAGAGGTGAAGGGTTAAAGCGTTCCTTTAACCCTGGATTCCTGGAGGATTCCTGGAGAAGAGAAAGGGTCCAATGAAATGGCTAGAACAATGATTCAGGCCGGAATAGCAGCAACCTGGGGAAACTGTGTAATTATTGCACCAAGATTTTTTATATACAAGTTGGATATTCTGACCTCTTGGAGATGGGGGTGGGGAAAGAACTGAAGCTGAGCAGGGAAAATATGGGAAGGGCATGTTTCAGTTACACCACCATGCCGCTGCACCATAAAAAGCAAGTGAACCGAACGTGGCTATTTTACAATCAATATCCAGTGTGGCAACACTCTTATTCTTTATTCATCATATCCCTCGTGCTGAAGAGTAGAGATTCCCTGGCTGGCACCATCACCAACTGCCTTCCCTTGCACTGATTTATGGAGGGGGGCTAAAACTACATGTAATTGTTTTTTCCATTATATTTCTGACTCTGTCGCATCTTCATCTGCCATAGTCTCTACTATATTGTGAATCAAATCTTGTGAATCAAACCTCCTCAGTGTTCCAGACAGATAATATTTTGCAGAGGTCACCAATTGGCACTCAATTGTGCTTTTGAGGTCTACCCTGCCCTGAAACTCCCACAGCCTCAGAGCCCCCTTTACTTGCTACTCCCTTGGTCATGAGGTGCTGAAGGTTGTGGTTACCTCTTTCTCCCTTGAAAAATACATACAGCTAATGCAGGAAGTTGGAAATCTGATGCTCTTTCCCACTTCCTCTTTCAGCTCTATATGATTTTTAAGGCTCAGATTAATTCTACTGGATCCAAGTTTTACCCAGATCCCTTGGAAAGTGAAGTGGGCACACACAATTTCTCCCTTGCTGTCTCTCAGGAGCAGCCTGATCCAGGGGGGTGGGGGAGAGAAGCGACCAAAGGGGACGGCACTTACAGCACTGATTCAAAAATCCTAATGTGCCCACAGGCCTAAAAAGATTGACAACCACTGATATATTGTTTTGATATTACTGTATTAGGCCTCATTTATACAGTCGTTTACTGTGTGTTTGGTGCTACTCACATCTCCTTTAAATTTCCATGGTTCGCATGACGTTACCGACAAACAGAAGCTATCACACAGTTTCCCCCCTTTAAATATGTACTAACCCAGCCTTTCCCAGCTAGTGGGCCACCAGATGTTGTTAGACCACAAATCCCATAAGCCTCAGCCAGCATTGCCAATGGTCAGGAAAGATGGGAATTGTGGTCCAACAACATCTGGTGGCCCACTAGTTGGGAAAGGCTGTACTAACCCAATCCACTGAAAATATTAAAAGGGAAGAATAAAACATCTTCAGTCCCCTTCTCCAGTGCTTGCAGACACTTTGCTCTGATGCTTTTAGGTGGATCTGCCAGTCATGTCCCTCTCCATGCCCACTTCCTCCTCCTCCCTTCATTCATTTTATTTCCTGTAGGCTGACAAGCAATGTCTGGTTGCTCTTCTCCATTCTGCTGGCCTTTTTTACATTGCTGCAAACAGTGCCTTTATTTTCTTTTTCCTCTAACTTGTGTACAAACACATAAAACTGCTCAAACAAAGATTTGAGCTGTATCCTACCAGGGAAAACAAGATATTCACACTTCTGCATTTGTTTGTTTTTAAAGGAACCTACTGCTGCTGTAGAACAGACTGAGCATGCTTGGTCACCTTGGCAACCAGAGGGAGTAGAAATGTATAATTAGAGGGTGGGGCCACAAGGAAAAAGCAAGATTAACCCTCCCAAGAAGAATGCTTGCTTGTGTGAATGGGAAAAAGCACTTGACAGCTAATTTTTGAGCAGAAACTGCAGATGATGCAAATGAAAAGCGAAGGTAAAATAAGTGTCTTTCCGATGAAGAAATGCTCCCATGTACATGAGCCTTTAGTTTGATTGCTGCTAGAACAAGTAAGTGAAAGGTTGCGTTTCCTTTCTGCCTCAGACATCCAAATGGATTGAGATCATTCCACTCAGGACTTCCCATTATGCCAGAAAGGGCCACAAGAATGAGAAGCCCAAAGGCCACAGTAGCAGTAGTATTACTGCTGCTACTTTGTATACCACTTACTTGCCAAAATGGCTCCAGGGATAAAATGAATAAATAAATTACCCTTCCGGTAGGAGTGGCTTGTGTAGGACATGGGATCCCTTCAACCCTCCATTTTGAATTTTTATTTCCTCCTTTGCTGCTTTGATTAGATACTATCCAATCAGAAGTCTCTCAGAAAGGCACTGAAAGGATTGGACAGGATTATGAATGACCTCCCCAACTAATCCGATGCATGAATTTGCAATCTCTGCCTGTTGTGCTTGTCAGAGGTTGTGCTGACTGTTCCCTTGGTTTTGCAAGCAGCAGGCTAAAGCAACAGCCAGAGGCAGCATGCTTCTGAAAATCAGTTGCTGGAAGCCGCAGGAGGGAGCACTCAGGTCCTGCTTGCGGGCATCCACAGGCATCTGGTTGGCCATTGTGAGAACAGGATGCTGGACTAGATGGGCCACTGGTCTGATCCAGCAGGCTCTTCTTATGTTTTTAAAGGGTGAAGAAATGCCCCTGCTCCCTTGCTGTTTTCCAACTCCCAATAACAGGGCTTTGATAGTCCCCCAAAAAGGGCCAAGGAACCATCGTTACGTGGGCTTGCATGCAATGTACAGTTTGATCCCCAAAAGCTAGGGGAAATAGTGGACACAGGTACAACAGGAAGAGGGTTTGGAGAACTTCAATTCCACTGCATTCCAATTCGTATCTACCGCAAATTGTCCTGCTGTGTGCCACTCTCCATCTACTAAGCAAGGGCCATTGCTTGGTTGGTAGAACATCTGCTTTCCATGCAGAAGTTCCAAGGTTCAATGTTCGGTGTCTCTAGGTAGGGCTGGGAACATCTCCTGTCTGAAACCCTGGAGAGCTGCTGCCAGTCAGTGCAGACAATACTGGGTGAGGTGAAACAATGTACTGACTCAGTCTATGGCAGCTTCCCATGTTTCCAAGTGTGTTGAAAATGGCAGCCTTCGTTTGCTGTGTCCCTTCTTGCTTAAGGGGACAAATACAACAGAGAGCAGAAAACAGTAAAAGCATACACACAACTTTATTGGTAAAAACAGTAACTGTTACATAAGTAATCTAAAAAGCAGCTTAACAGCTAATGTGCCAGTTTATACTGAATACTGAATTCAGAAGATGAGAGATCCTGATCTACGATAGCCATTGTACTACTTTCCAGAAGTTGGAGAACTGCAACTCCCATCAGCCATAGCTAGCATGTCCAATTGTTAAGGAAGATGGGAGGTATAGTCCAACATCTTCTGGAGAGCATTGCATTGGCTACTCCTGTCCTAATCACAGAAATAATGTCCAAATTGAACAATTCAGTCCGATTATCAGAAAAGCCCTGACTGTGATCTGAGTATTCAGATGTTTGTGATAACTCCTCAATGTCCAAAATAAGGTTTATTGCCCTTCATCTTACAGAGGGGGAAAAATCCATTTATCTAGCCTCTCCCAAAGGCAGGTTCCACATCAAGCTGTCACTAAAACAGATATTCTTCATGCAATCACCTTCCTAGGCTTAAAGAAAACCACTCACAACTGATCACCAATATGTTCAAACATGAATGTGGTCCCTGTCTGCATCCCTGAATGTCTGCAGAGGCTGCAGCTCTTACCATATTCCGTGCCATTATGATGTTCCCTCCTATGTGTATTCTCATGTTCATGAACGCTCGATTCATTCTTAAAACTCTCACCACAGTGCGGACAGCCATATGATCTATCCACTCTATGTGTTTGAAGTCCTATCTCGGTACCAAAAGCTAAACCTTTACAGGGGTTTTTTCTTCCCCACAAGTTCTTTGATGCACAGTCTGGTTTGATGATAGCATAAAGGTTTTTCCACAGACCAGGCATCTATAGGGTTTCCCTCCTGTGTGACCTTTTCTGTGGGCTGTCAGGCTGGATTGGCAATTGAAGTTTACTCCACATTCTTCACATTGATAGCCTGCCTGTGCGTGAACGATTTGGTGCAATCTCAGACCAGTAATGCAGCTGAAAAGCTTCCCACAGGCCAAACACGGGTGCCACGTTATATCTGCTGGAAATTCAGCAGCATTTCCACTGCTTTCCCCAGATTTTGAGCACTGGTTTTGTTTTTTCCCTTTGTGGATTCTCAAATCAGCAGCAAGACACTCCTCGGCTCTCTGTTCTTGTTCAAGGAAGATTCCAAGCAGACCAGGCACAGATTGATGCCTCCTCTGCCCTGTCTCATTTCCTTCTTGCCTCATCGGTTCATATTGATGGCCTAAGTTCTCTTCTTCCACTTCAGCCTCCATTCCGTCTCCTGGGGTCCCATACCGTTCTCCTCTATTCTCCCTCTCCTGCACATCAGCTGCTAAAACAAAGAAAAACCTCATGTTAAAGACACCGTGGCAGTTGGGAGGTTAATTTTTAGAAAGTGCATACAAGTTCATAAGTCTGATATTTCATTATGTTCAGGCTCCAACACTTCTTTCCAAAGTTTGCCTGCATGTTACAATGACAGTTCATTTTTCTCTCAACTGTACCCCAACTTCCTTAAGGAATTCTCGCCATTGTGCTCATTCACCGGTAAGTTCACTGGCAGGGATGGGTTCACTCAGGCCCAAGGGCTGAATGCAGCCCCCCAGGCCTCTCCACTTTGCCCTCAGAACTCCACCAAAGCCACACGGTCATCCTCTCTCCCTAGGCCATGCTATGGGTTTCCTATGATTTTTCTTATATTTGGCCCTTTTGAGGTCTCCAAGGGTGAACAAAATGTGTAAAAATCGGAGACAGGAGTTTATTTTGTATAGAAAAAAACCAGCTGGAAGCACAGCTTAGCTGCTTACAGCTGCTATAAGAGTTACAGTTTCTTTCACTCCTCTCCCCTTTCTGAAGACTGGGCAATCTCTTGCCTCTTTGTTTACACAGCTGTCTGAGGACCGCTGCCCAGTCTGGGAAGATAGCCAAGAGGGAGAGGAGAGGAGAAGTGAGGTCTTTTTAAAAGGCTATAGCTCATGTCAGGCTTTTAGGCGACAGGAGCCAAACTTGTCAACTCTCAGGCAAGCCCCCACCGCATGTGCAAGCCTTGAGCTGGCCTATAAATGAGCCAGAATGAAGCTGTTTTTCTATGAGTCCTCCTACAAACATGGCCCAGTGCTAAGCTTGCTCCTGCTCAACAGATTAATGGAGGCTGGAGACAGAAATAATATATGGTATGTAGACAGACTTATTTATGGATACCGAAAAGAGATAAAGGGAAAGCCGTACAGCGTTTAAGGCTGTTAGAAGTAAGAGCCTTTTGGAGGCACCGTTATTTGACTTAAGGCATAGCCTGTTTAAATATTATGCCCTGGCTTATGGCCAGCTTTATAGCTTTCTATGAATTATGCACCGGCCAAGGCCACATATATTCTATGCGGTGGGGGCTTGCCTGAGAATTAGCGTCTCACACGCTCACACAGATAGCACGTATTTCCCCAAGTTGTTGAGGAATACAATAAAGAAAGCGGGAAAACACGTGACAGGGACAGGAAAAATAAGGAGAAAACTGAGAGGGCGGAAGGAACTTTGACGGGTTGGAAGAACAGGGAGCTTCAGGAAGAGTGACAGGCAACATAGAAGGAGGTTAGCCTTCGGGTTTGCAAGTCGCCCACCTGCGAGACAGAGATAGATCACAGTGCAATTCCTTGCCATCTGGGCCCCTCAGCAACATACTGAAAAAGTCTCACCTAGAGGGGATTCTTCTGTTTCTTCCAATCCGGCTCCTAATGGACAAGAGGGATTGTCTTCTTCCATGGCCCGTCCTCACAAAGAGCACTGCAGTAAGCACGATGAGAATTAACGATTTAGGCTACTGCAATGAGCCTAGAGAAAAGGAGAAAGCAACAACACAGAACTGAGTTCATTGGGACTTACTCCCTGGTAACTATCCATAGGAATGCAGAATTATAGTTTACAGCCACGCCATATGTTTAAAGCACATTTATACCACTTTAATCATCGGAGCTTTCCCCAAAGAATCCTGGAAACTCTCAGAGCTAAAATTCCCAGCACCCTTAACAAACGACACTTCCCAGGATTCTTTAGGGATCATGTGCTTTAAACGTATAGTGAACCTAAGAAGAGCCTGCTGGATCAGCATCCTGTTCCCACAGTGGCTAACCATATGGTCCAGAGGGAAGTCCATGAACAGGACCTGTTCAGTCCCAATAGTCGCAGATCTGGCGTCAATACTCAAAACCCAGAGAGGGAACATTTCACGCAACCAGCCCACCCTGAGCTGAAGTTTACCACCCTCCAACAAAAGAATTTCAAATCAAGTATCCAGGTTGAAATTGCTTACATTCCTTTTTAAAAGGCTCCTAGCAGGTTTGACCCTGTCACTTTTCCCTATATAGACACAACGGTGTCCACTCCTACTATGTATGTTAATTCCCATAGCAAACCAAAGTCATCAGCAATTACTGCTCTTGTGAATGGTCCCTTTGCTTGCCTTTTGCTGTACCAGTGGAACCTGGTCCATCAGGGCAAATGGGGTGCTGCCCTACCATCAGCCAGCCCCTCCGTGCTTGCCTTCATGCTTACAGCTAGTCAGGGGATTGCACTGCTTGTCATTTGCTCTGGCTCTAGCCACTGTGCCTTCTGCCCTACGAGTCCCAGAGGGCATCAGCCACCACTGTGCTATAAGCAGAATTTTCTGATGCAGTGGACTCTGGGGTCTGCTAAAACTGGACAAACAGACAGCTTGACTCCTAGAGTCAGTATCACGGTCTCTAAGGAACCATACAATCGTTAATGTCTTTTTTAAATAATGTTTTTAACCCTTTTTTAAAAGATGTTTTTAAAGCTTTTTTAAAAATGTTTTTAACATTGTTTTGTTTTAATGTATTTTGAGGTCTGTTTTTATGATGTTTTAAAGTGTTCTTAGCATTTCTGTTTGCCGCCCTGGTCTCCTGCTGGGAGGAAGAGAGGGGTATAAATCAAATAAATAAATAGTTTCTACTGTGAAAGATCCACCTCTGTTGTGCTCCAACACACACTCTGGAGTAGGATGATGGAAAAATTTGATTAAGTTTGCATTTAAAGCTGAATTTATCACATTTGTGTTTTCCTAAACAATATGAGACTCAAAACGCAGCCACCCTTGGAAATTTGCACTTGCGCAGATTTTGCAATGCAGTTCTCCAACCAAAGAATGGGTGCAAAACTGCATCTATTAGGGGGAAATGTGCATAAAGACGTAAAAACAACATACAAAAATGTATTATATTAGGAGAAAATGCTTGCAAAAGTGTGTTCATTAGTCAGAGCCGAATACAAACATGTTCTTGTTCGGAGAAATTTGCATTCAAATGCTGAAAAAAAATTGTGAGAATTTTTTAATTTGAAAAACTCACAAATTGCTGCACAAACATGGAGAACGGACTTTAAGAGTGGAAAGACAAAAAACTAAGAGAACCAAAATTGACAGATCTTTCCATCCCTACGCTGGAGATCTGTCCTTTTTTTTTTTTTTTTGAACTGAGAGTTGCGGCTCCCCCGGACCTCTGCGTTGGTACATCATATTGTTGCAAGGACACCACCACCCTTTCTTATTGAATTGAATGCAAACAGCAACCCACTCTCCCCAGCGCTTGTCCAACCATTTGCTGAGGTAGTCTTCCTCCTCCCCCCCCCATTCTTAGTCATCTTACATCCTGCCAACAAGGCAGTTTCTTCTGCTTTGCTCAAAGGTGCAAAATTCAGCCAGATCTCACCACAAAGCCTTCAAAGAACCACAATCTAGCCCCAAAGCAACACCCACTCCAGGCAGAATGGGGTGAAAAGCCTACAGTAAGTTAATCCCATAAAGAGAAAGGCAAGTAGAATCAGAGACCCCAACTTGGCACTCCTTTCTGGACATTCAGGCCTTGACCCTCACTTACCTTTCCCAAATTCCTGGTTGCAAATGAACCCCCCTGCAAAGGAGGCAGTTACAGCGTTCTTTCTGTCTCCTAATGGTCCTCCCCCTCTCCCAGCTGTGCATTTGCTCTGTTAAGTGGAGCCAGCTGTGAAGTAATTTCTCTAGCATTTGCAGGAACTGATAGGGTGGCTGGGAATATGGATTAAGATTACACCTGTGCGAGAGCCAGTGTGGTGTAGTTAGTGTTGGACTACAACCTGGGGGACCAGGGTTCGAATCTCCACACAGCCATGAAGCTCACTGGGTGACCTTGGGCCTCTCAGCTTCAGAGGAAGGCAATGGTAAACCACCCCTGAATACCACTTACCATGAAAACCCTATTCACAGGGTCGCCATAAGTCGGGATCCACTTGAAGGCAGTCCATTTCCTTGAATACATTCACCTAGGAGTAAGCCCCATTGAATATATTGGGATTTGCATCTCTGAGTAGATATTGTTAGGATTGCAGCCTAAATTTTATTATAGCTTAATAGTGCAAGGCTGTAAATGTTTTAACACAGCCTTTTGTATTAGTATCTAGGGAGAAAGATGTGAAAAAACTTTACTAACATATGATGTTATGTTCAAGAAGGATGCAGATAATGGCTCACTTCAAGAAGGATGCAGCAAACAAGAACAGGTTCAGAGGAGGGCAACAAGGATGATCGGGGGACTGGAAACAAAGCCCTATGAGGAGAGACTGAATGAACTGGTCATGTTTAGCCTGGAGAAGAGAAGACTGAGGGGAGATATGATAGCACTCTTCAAGTACATGAAACGTTGTCACATAGAGGAGGGCTGGGATCTCTTCTTGATCGCCCTAGAGTGCAGCACCTGGAATGCGCTCAAGTTGCAGGAAGCCAGATTTTGACTGGACATCAGGAAAAACTCCCTAACTTAGAGGCATACAACAATGGAACCAATGACCTAGAGGGGTAGTGGGCTCTCCGACACTGGAGGCCTTCAAGAGGCAGCTGTCAGGAATGCTTTGAGTTTGATTCCTACATTGAGCAGGGGGTTGGAGTCGATGGCCTTATAAGGCCCCTTCCAACTCTGTGATTTAAAGTTCACACTGCTTCTACATCCCTACTACCTCCCAATCCTCCACTGTCTCCCAATTATGCAATGGCTCAGTTAAATGGGTTGTAGGCCATTGCTATTGGGCTGGCAAGGGCTGCTAGGAATCGTAGCTCTCAACAATCACTTCACATCTTGCGGGAGTGAATTCCGTCGTTTTTACTATATGATGTGCAAAGAAATCCTTTCTTTTGTCTGCCCTGAATCTTCTACCATTCTGCTTCACTGGACAGCCAGGAGTTCTAGCATTAAGAGGGAGGTAGAGCAAAGCCACTTTCACATTATGGGAGAGGCCTTCAAAGCAGCTTCAGCTTTTCCTCTACAAGAGGTTCCTTTATACCAGGGATGAAGAGCCTTTCCAGCCAGCTGGCCAGATCCCTACCTTCCCCTCCACCAAGGGTTAAATTTGACATATTGTAAACCGCCCAGAGAGCTTTGGCTATGAGGCGGTATACAAATGTAATAAATAATAACAATAACAATAATAATGTGGCATCAGATGGCACTGCGCTTTGAAGCCCCCTTTTGCAAGAACTCTTTGGCTTTCCTGAGCACAAGAGCCTGCTGGATCAGGCCAAATTGGGAACCTCTGCCAAGAAATTAAATACCTGGGTTTGGCTCAGGCTCTCTACCCTCCTCTCCTCCGTAAACAGCTCTCTAAGTCCTTATGACTCCATCTTTGTGACTCTTCTCCTCCCCACAACAAACGGTGAGAGCTAATCAGCCACGCAAGGGGATTCATGCTGGCTTCGGATTGGCTGTAGCGACTACTGGCCTTGTGGATTCAAAGAGGACTTTTCATGCAAGCAAGGTGCTCTGAGCTGCAATGGCTAGATCGCTGCGGCTAGATTGGCTAGATGCAGAGTTATACTCTGGAGGAGGCCGGCTGCGAAAAAAGGAACTGGTCTGCATCCCGCCATCTATACATACCTGGTTGGGACTTCAGGTCAAAGGGCTGTTTGAAAGCCCTTTTGCAAATAGCCCCACACTGCTCTTTCTGCCTCCAGCCTGTTTGCAAAAGGGCTTTCAAGGCAGCACTGTGGCTGCATACACCTGTTCCCACTTCACTCCCCAATCCGGCAGGGTGCAGAGGGCTGTTTTGTCAGTGCATCCCCCACAAAGCAGACCCCAGCAGGGTTAAATCCCCCCTTCTCCCCTTGATTTCAGCTGACAAGATAGGTGGGCATGGTTTGGGGAAAGTGGCATTGAGGTACACGCACATGCAGCCCAACTGAGCTGCTGGGTACAGGTGTCTCTTTCACTGGGCACATTCCCCAGAGAACGCGCTGGGCAAAGCAGACCCCGGCAAGACTGAATCCCGCCCTCCCACCCATCTGTAGAGAGCACCTGGTGACATCACTAGTGACAGACATACAGATACAGTTTGAGGTGAAATGGCTTCGCCAGCCAAGTTGGACCCCCTGGAAAGTGTAGGGGAGCACACAGAACTGGGTCTTCTCTCCTCCCCCCATGAGCTGGAGTGACGACATCATCTGGCAGAGCGCTAGTTCAACTGATGCAGCCATGGCAAGCAAACTAGGATAGGAGGCTTTCAAGTTTAGCTGTGCCAGGTTAGTGCTGGGCAGGGGGTGGATAATACAGCGCCCTCCAGATGTTGTTGGACCACAACTCCCATCAGCCCCAGTGGCATGGGGCCCATGGGTCAGGGAGGATGGGAATTATAGCCAAGCAACATCTGGGAGGCCAGAGGTTCCCCATCCTTGTCTCATTGATTTTAAAACCAAAATGTCCAAGCTGGCGAAATTTTGGAAGGCAATGAACTGCTTGGTTTTCACGATGCCCAGATAAAGCCCTCCTCCCTCTTAAACCAGCTGTTGGGTACCACAGGGAACACACAGCATCATTATTGTCCAGCACACCAAACCCATTAATTGCAAACAACATTTAACAGGCACATTAAGAATGAGAAAGAACATGTCTACCCGAGAACAGCCCTGCAGGATCAGATCCATTCTAAATATGCTGTTGCTCATGTAGTAGAAGCAGCATCATAGGTCACCATCTATGCATTTTATTTACTTAAAAATCTCTTAAGTGATACATGATGCTTTACAAAGAACAGGAATGGCAGACCACTGGCTCCAGGGGCGTACAATCTAAAACACCAGAGAGAAACAACAGAGGGAGTGGAAAAGGAAGGCGGGGGAAGGACACGTGCTCATTTCAGCTGCATGTACTTTGGCTTAGTTACAAGCAAGGGTTAGGAATCAGTGCTTAATCCCAGAAAAGGTTAAGTTAAAAGGTGGGACCTTCAAGGAAATGAGAGGTGGTTGCTTGGAAGAATTCCAACAGGCCATTTCAGGCCTAAGGGGAAGTCAGTTTGGGGGAGCAGGGACCTTTGGTCGGCCAAAGGTGGAGGTTCTCAGGCATAGGGATACTGAGCTTGCCTTTTTTCCCTTAAAGCATTGGGGGGGGGAGAGATGACCCTCTCTACCTCCGTAAGCTATCTGGCTCTGGGATCAACTCCAGGGTCACTTCAACTATCAAGTCCAGGGCCCCTTCAGCTCTCTGGCCTCGGGACAGGTCCAGGGCCCCTTCAGCTGCCTGGCACTGGGATCTGTGCTGTGACAGGTCGAGGGCCCCTTCTGCTGCCTGGCCCCGGGATAAGTCTGAGGCCCCTGCAGCAGTCTGGCCCTGGGATCTGTGCCGTGATAAGTCGAGGGCCACTTCAGCTGCCTGGCCCCGGGATCTGTGCCGTGATAAGTCGAGGGCCACTTCAGCTGCCTGGCCCCGGGATCTGTGCCGTGATAAGTCGAGGGCCACTTCAGCTGCCTGGCCCTGGGATCTGTGCCGTGATAAGTCAAGGGCCACATCAGCTGCCTGGCCCCGGGATACATCTGAGGCCCCTTCAGCAGTTTGGCCCCGGAATGTGTGCCGTGATAAGTCAAGGGCCACTTCAGCTACCTGGCCCTGGGATAAGTCTGAGGCTCCTTCAGCAGTGTGGCCCCGGGATCTACACCGGGACAATTCCTGGGCCACTCCAGTTATCTGGCCCAGGGATCTGGCCCTCAATAAGTCCAGGGGCTCTTCCTGTACAGCACAGACAGGATGAGCTTCCTCCCACATGGGGCAGAGTGTGGAACTGCTGCCCCTCCCAATAGCGCTCTTGGGAGTTGACAGACTAAACTTGCAGCCTCTGTTCCTTAAAGAGGGCCTCTGCACGAATTCCTCCACCGGGAATAAAAAGGGGCAGTCCGGGGTTCGGGTGTCTGTTGTCCCCACAAAGTACCCATCTCCCCAATTAGTCCCTGGGCCTACTTCCCTTCGCCTCCAATTGCCATTCCAGTTTTCCTTCTCTCTGCTCTGTCTGGTGAGGCAGGTCACACAAATGTCTTGGCTCGCATCACCCCCCAAATCCACCCCTGGATCTCTTCTCACCCAAAGGGGCCTCGGCCCAAAGGGAGCACTACCACTGCAGGGGCCGCCAGTCTGGGAGCAAACCCCAGCAGTGTCCCAGGCAGACATCCAAGAAGGCAGGCCACTCTTTCCCAATTCTGAGGTTTCGTATGGTTTCGCCTCTTTGAGGCGTATTGCGGCTTCCCTGGGGGGCTTCTGTCCTCCTCCAGACAAGATGGATTCATCTGCATCTTCCGCTGGGTTGGAAACAAGAGACAAAAGGACAATATTTATTATAATGCTTACTAATAATTAAAAAACAAGGCATAGAAAGGAAGGAAATACGAGAGGAAAGTTCTTATATCAAATCTTTATTGTTACGGTCAAAGACCACCACAAAATAGACACACAAAACAATCATAAGAGGAAATTATCCTAATATATAGATGAATAAAATGCAATAAAATGGGAAAGTTCTTAAGGGAGAAAGAAGGAAATGGAAAGGGACCAGGGAGGACGGATGCAAGAAATTAGCAGTTTGGGGAGGGGGAGATAAGGTACAAGTTCAGTGTGAAAGGACTATAGGAGAAGAAATTGCAGGAGATAAGTAAAAATAATTTGAGAGGCCTGTAGGGATGGGAGAGTGGAACTATAAAAGAAAAAAACCTCTCCACTTATAAGAACATAAGAGCAGTCTTGCTGGATCAGGCCATCTAGTCCAGTGTCCTGTTCTCGCAGTGATCAACCAGATGCCTATGGGAATTTCTAAAGTAGGACCTGAGCACAACAGCACTCTCCCTTCCTTCAGTTTCCAGCAACTGCTATTCTGAAGCCTACTGTCTCTGACAGTGGAGGGAGAACACAGCAATTTTTGGATCAGCTAGAAGACCCCAGTTATAAAGTACTTACGTTGCAGGTTCTTTGAGCTTCCAGAAGGGCGGAAAGGAGAACTAACTGAGGTCGGCTCAGGAAGGAGTTTCACAGCTTCATTGAGCTCAAGTTGAATCGAGTGGAGGTAGGACTTCCTGTTTCCCTCTTCTCTCTTGACTGCTGAGGACAGTGGCCTCTTTTCAAGGTCACACAGAGTCTGGCCTGCTGTGAGCAAGCTTACAGCAGTCCCCTCAGATGCCACCTGAAAGAGTGAAGGCAAGGGGAGACCTTTCAGGGCAGGGCAATAGTGCCGGGCCCAATCCAGCCCTCCACCCATACTAAGAAGTCTTATTGGGTTGTATGCTGTGCTAATTCCACTCAGAGTAGGCCCACTGAAGTTAATGGACATGCCTAGCTTAGATGCACTTATTTTAGTGAATATACTCTGAGTAGCACTTAGATACAACCTATTGTTTACTGGATTTCTGGCCTGCCGTTCACTAAGGTTCCAGGGTGGGTTACAATATCAAGAGACTATAATAAATTGTTTCAAGAATGTTAATCTCCATCGTCCCTGACCATCGGTCACGCTGGCTGCTGCTGATATAGCCCAACAACATCTAGAGAGCCATATGTGTCCGTCCGTCCCCCAGTTTAGGTGAGCCGTTCAGTTTCTCTCGAACATCTTAACTGTCTGTATCCACCCAATGCTTCATATCCCCCCTGATGGACTATTGCTTATATTTCTCTCTCTCTCTCTCTCTGATGATTTGTGTGTGCTCGGTTCTGAAAAATGCCAAGTAAATAATTGGAATGAATGAATACAGCAAGGATTAGGAACCCATAAGACCTCCAAATGTTAATGGACTCCATCAATCCCAGCCATTGTGGCCAATGGTCAGGAAAGATGGAGGCTGCAGTACAACGGGCACAGGTACCCTTCCTTTCTGTAAAGAACAGGGGCCTTCCTAACATACTAGCAAATAACATGAGAGGAAAAAGCAGAGTCAATGTTCATGTGATGTGTTTACTGATTGAGAGATAACACCTTGCAGCTACCCTAATATTAAGATCAGGGGTACCTATCAGGTTGCAAGTGAGGGCTACTATAACCAGATCTAAGCTGTGAAGATGTGTATGTGTGTACCATTCATTCTGCTGCCTGTAAATTTGGTATTTTCTGTCCAAATGGCATGGAAATTACAGGCTTTCTACTATTCCTTCAAGGTGTTACGCCTGCCAGATTTCAAACATATAGGAGAAAAGGGCCTGTATAATCAGGAGCAGAAGTAGCAGCAATAGTAAGCATTTTCTAGACTTCTCATTTATTTCAGAAGAGGACTCAGCTGTTCCGCTCCTGCTCCACAAGTAGTAACAGAATGTCTGAAAATTCCATACTGACTGGATGGAAAACAGCCAAGTTACAAAAAGGAGAGTAGGAGAAATCAATGGAAGGCTGGCAGGATGTGTATTTTTATTTTTATTTTGTAATTGCTTCTGAAACAAGTATCCCACTTCCCCATTTGTCTGATATTTGGCAGGTCTAATGTC
Source organism: Rhineura floridana (assembly GCF_030035675.1). Taxonomy (NCBI): domain Eukaryota; kingdom Metazoa; phylum Chordata; class Lepidosauria; order Squamata; family Rhineuridae; genus Rhineura; species Rhineura floridana. The sequence goes on from NC_084482.1 coordinate 207,649,481, forward strand.
TGACAGGAGGCCTATAATTTCTATGCCATTTGGATTGAAACCACCAACGCTGCAAGCAGCAGAAGACTGGGTGGGTCTTCCATTGAAATCCATGTTTGTTTTTTAACACAGGGACTTACAAAAGATGAATGATCACCACATCTATAGCTAAGTGAATATAATGAACAAGTAAACACATCAATGAAAACTACTAAAATTAAATGTACAGTTTTTTAAAAAAAGAAAATACCTGTAACCCACATCTCATCACAAACCATGTCAATGTTTTTTGTAGCTTATGTAAACACCCTTCCAAACAAGAGCTTACCTAATAAAAACAGGACAACAGATAAAGCTAATTGTCCTCCTTGTGATGGTGGTCATCAGTTATGTGCCACGCATAACAACCATTAACTATCATTTACAGTGATGTGCAATCAATGCCTGTAAGTAACATTAAAAACAAACAATAGGTATGCATCAAGCCCTACAGATTGCCTCATGGGGTCCTGGATTGCCAACATGGGAGAAACAACCTTGCCTGGCCCTCTATGGATTCCCTTCTTCTGCCGCAAAAGCTCAACACATTGCAAACGGTCTCACCTGAATGGCATCAGGGGGCCCTCTTGACCACTTCTGTAAAAGGGAAGCTGTGGGTTTTTTATCCTCCATGGGTCACCTCACAAAAACAGCACAACGCTATGGAAAGGTAGAAGAAATGAGAGCATTTGAGATTGGAGGTAAGCACATGACAATCAGGGGCACCTATCAGGGCATCAGGCTGCAACTGAGAACTACTGTAACCAGATCAAGGCTAGGAAGAGGTGTATGTGTGCACCGTTCAACTGAATGGAATACCCAGACAGTGCTATGGAAAGCTAGAAGAAATGAGAGCGATTGAGACTGGATGTAAGCACATAACAACGCTTACTCAGCTTAAGACAGCTTGCAATATATAAAAATATCCACTAATAGGCAGAAAAACCCTTGAGGTTTAAGAACGCAACTATAGCCAACAGATATTTCTATCAAATTTTAAAAAGCAGGGAAATTGGGCGGCTATAGTGAATGCACCAGGGGAGCAGGAGACCTGACCTCCTCTCTGAGATATTGTACCGCCCTACAAATTTGTCAAAATGCAAACACAATTTGGGTTGGTCTTTCACAGTCCAATCCACTTGCTGTGTAGCTTGGAAGAATTTGGTAACATGTGTCTCTGAGCATATGGTGAGTGGTGGCAACACCTACCATCTCCAAAGACAGAGAATTACATTTTTGTATGTTTGTTGGTGCTCTTCTTACTTTGTTTCTTTCCTGTGTTACTAATGTTTCTACAGAGCATCTAACCTAGAAAATTACATTTCTCTCATTATTCATCCTAGAAATCTGTGTCAAATTTATTTTTATCTGTGAGAACAGGAATCTCCTAACAACTCTCAGCACCCTTCACAAACTCCCGATTCTTTAGGGGAAGCCATGACAGTTTAAAGCGGAATAGTAGCGGAATACATGTATGGTGTGAATGTGGCCTACATCCTACTCAGAGCAGACCCACTGAAATTAATGAAGCCTAAGTTAGTCATGTCTGTTAACTTCACTTGGTCTACTGTTGAATAGGAGTTAGTTGAATGCCACCCCATGTGCTTTAAATGTGCGTTGAATGTCCTTTAAATGTAGGGTGTGAATGAGACCTTTTTAACTTTGCCTTGCCCTGGCGATGCAGGCACACCAGGATGGGGATGGAATTGCAGCAGAGAGCAAATACTTTGGTTAGGAGCGCTTTGGACCCACAGCGAGAACCCCACTTTTGGAAACAGATTTCCAAGCAGATTTAAGCCACATCCACATCCATACCAGACACTTGTTCCACTTTAAATAGTCATGGCTTCCCCCAAAGAATCCTGGGAAGCGTAGCTTGTGAAGGGTGCCGAGAGCTGTTTAGGAAACAATCCTTCCCTTCACAGAGCTCCAGTTCCCAGAATTCTCCAGGAAGGGGGCCCAACTGTTAAACCACTCTGGCCATTGGAGCTCTGTGCGGGGAATAACAGCACCCTTCACAAACTACACTTCCCAGGATTCTTTGGGAGAAGCCATGACTGTTTAACGTGGAATAAAGGTCTGGTGTGGATGTGGCCCATCATGTTACAAAAGCGAGGCAGAGGGATTTAAAACCTCATCAAGGCAGGCTTGCACTTTGAACCAAAAGCCGTAAATAGGAACTGGGCTTCCTTCTCCTAGAAAGCTTTTTTAAAAAAAAAAAAGATAGAGGTGTGTCGAATATGGGGGACACATGCTTTACCCTCCCTTTATCGAGGTTTTAAATTCTTCTGCCCCTTTTTGGCAACGCACTTGACACTGCTTGGGAATTGCATTCTTAAGCCAAAAGCGGGGACGCCCTTACCGCAAGTTGGGGAATCTGCCAGGGCGATCCAACACTTTGGAAGCAGCGCGTTGGACCCACAATTATAATCTCCCCCTTTTTTGCGCTTATAGGACAAAAGCAAAAAAAATATCCGCCTGCCTGGACTGGAACCACCTGAGAAAATGCTGCTGCTCTTGTTACACGGATTCTCCAGAGCCCCCTATGGTTTTGCATGCAGAAAGGGATATAAAACGGGTAAATAAACATTTGCTCACCTAGGAGCGCCCCGCCCAGGCACCAGCCACGCCGTGGGGGGGGGGGAAAGAGAGCCCGGCGGAAGCGGGAATTTTAAAAAACTGCTGCCTGTGACGTTGTTTCCGGGGAAAGGGCCACAGGCGAAACAGAAAACCAAATGTGGCGATCCTGTCTAGGAATTGAGACTCAGTTCCCAAGCCTTTTCCGGCCGGGGGTGGGCGGGTGCAAAGGGAGGGCGGATCACTGTCCTTCCACTTTCTCTCTGCTGGGCATTTGCTCAGTGAAAAGTCAACCGGTGAGTTGGTTGGGATTGTCAAGGAAATTGGAGTGCCCAGCAAAAAAAAAGAAACCTCGGTTTGAAGGAGGAATCCAGACGTTTCTTTAAAACCCAGCTGAAAAGGTTTATATTCTGTCTCAGCAACGGGAAACCTGTAGCTGCCCTTCAGACTCTGTTGGATTCCCAACTTTCCCCCTCAACTCTGACCTTTGGCTGGGCTGGGCTGCGAGTGGAAGCGATGGGAGGTGGCAGTCCAGCAACGTCTGAAGGGCCACAGGCTCCCCATGGCTGCCAGCCGGGTGATTCGATGATGGTGTGAAGAGAACTGCACATAGGATTCTCTATGGTGTGAACTGCACATCCATCCATCTGCAGTCTTCTGCCTACCCATAGAATTCAGGAGGCACTTGCCTCGGATGCAGAGGGAAAGCTGCAGTTTAGTGGCAGAATATCTGCTTTGTTTGTAGAAAGTCCCGGCTTCAGCCCCCAGTAGGGCTGGGAGACCCTTGCCATTTGAAAGCCTGGAGAGTCACTGCCAGTCAGTACAGACAAAAACTGAGCAAGATGGGCCTGTGATCCGACTCAGAATAAGGCAACTTCCTATGTTCCACGGCTCATCCCCATATCTTGTCCCTGTGAATTCTAGATGACAGCATTTTGTGCGTCCTGAAACTATTGCCAATCAATTTCAATAGGTGCCTGAGAATTTTAGCATTGATGGGGTTTCTCCCTACTCTGGATTATTTTTTGTACAGTAAGGCTTGCATTTTGGCTGAAGCTCTTTTCACATTCTGACTATTCATGTGGTTTCCCCCCTGTGAATTCCTCAATGTAAGTAAGGGCTGGGCTTTGACTGAATTTCTTTCCGCACACCCAATGCGTATGTTCAGGGAAGAATGCAAAAAGACAATACCTCTAGTTAACAAGAGAGAAAGACCTCAATGGATGACTGAAGAAACTCTTAAAATGGTTAAAGAGAGAAGGAAAGCAAAAGGAGACAGAAAACATGGTTAGAACCCTAAATGCAACAATGCAGCGACTAGTACATAGGGACAAAGAGAACTATTACAATAGTTATTGTATAGAAATAGAAGAGGACAACAAAAAGGGAAGAACAAGAGCCCTATTCCTAAAGATTAGAGAAATGAGAGGGAAATTTAAACCAAGAGTAGGAATGTTGAATAATCAACAGGGGAACACACTGAGTGACCGAGATGAAATAAAAGGAAGATGGAAGCAATACACTGAAGAACTCTGTAAAAAAGATGCAAGGATGACAGGTTCATTCATGGAGGAACCATATGATGAAGAACCAGGAATTTTAGAATGTGAGGTAAAAGGTGCTCTTAAAATACTTGGAAGAAACAAATCCCCAGGAACACATTGCATACCAATAGATTTGTTGCAAGCTGCTGAGACTGAATCTGTCCAAATGTTGACAAAAATTTCTCAACAAATATGGAAAACTAAACAATGGCCCACAGAGTGGAAGTGTTTGATATACATCCCAGTTCCAAAGAAAGGGGATCCCAGGAAAAGCAGTAATTATCGAACTATTGCCTTAATATCCCATGCAAATAAAGTAATGCTCAAGATTCTACAACAAAGGCTCTTACCATATATGGAGCGAGAAATGCCAGACATCTAAGCTGGATTCAGAAAGGGAAGAGGCACCAGAGATCATATTGTAAACATATGTTGGATAATGAAATGGACCAAGGATTTTCAGAAGGAAATCACCCTGTGCTTTATAGATTACAGCAAAGCCTTTCATTGTGTAGATCATGAAAAACCATGGAATGCTGTAAAAGAAATGGGGGTGCCACAGCATCTGATTGTCCTGATGCACAACCTATACTCTGGACAAGAGGCTACTGTAAGGACAATATGGAGAATCCTATTGGTTCCCAATCGGAAAGGGTGTGAGACAGGGGTGTATTTTATCATATATTTGTTTAATATATATATTTGTTTAATATAGATGCAGAACATATCATACAGAAAACGGGATTGGACCAAGATGAAGGAGGTGTGAAAATTGGAGGGGGAAATATCAATAATTTAAGATATGCAGATGATACCAGACTACTAGCAGAAACCAGAAATGATTTGAAATGAATGCTGATGAAAGTTAAAGAGGAAAGCACAAAAGCAGGACTGCAGCTGAACATCAAGAAGACTAAAGTAATGACAACAGAAGAGTAACTTTAAAATTGACAACGAAGACATTGAACTTGTCAAGGATTATCAATACCTTGGTACAGTCATTAACCAAAGTGGAGACAATAGTCAAGAAATCAGAAGAAGGTTAGGTCTGGGGAGTGCAGCTATGAGAGAACTAGAAAAGGTCCTCAAATGCAACTGAAGACTAAAGTCAGGATCATTCAGACCACGGTATTCCCGATCTCTATGTATGGATGTGAAAGTTGGACAGTGAAAAAAGCGGATAAGAGAAAAATCAACTCATTTGAAATGTGGGGTTGGAAGAGAGCTTTGCACATACCATGGACTGTGAAAAAGACAAATAATTGGGTGTTAGAACAAATTAAACCAGAGCTATCACTAGAAGCTAAAATGATGAAACTGAGGTTTGGACACATCGTGAGAAGACATGATTCACTAGAAAAGATAGTAATGCTGGGAAAAACAGAAGGGAGCAGAAAAAGAGGAAGACCAAACAAGAGATGGATGATTACATAAAGGAAGCCACAGACCTGAACTTACAAGATCTGAACAGGGTGGTTTACAACAGATGCTACTGGAGGTTGCTGATTCATAGGGTCACCATAAGTCATAATCATTCTGAAGGCACATAACAACAACAAATCCATATGTGGTTCTTCATTGGTGTGAATTCTCTGAAGTTTTGTAAGATGCATTCTCACTAAACACCTTTCCACACTCTGCACATTTCTAGGATTTCTTCTCCATGTGAATTCTTGAATAAGCATCAATTTTAACTGGCTTACTAATGCTGGGATGTGTGTGTCATCAAGAAGTTTGTGAATTAGCATTGTTAAGCACATAATTAGCACTGTAGTTTTCTCTGTTTCATTTCCTACCACACTTTTTACGCTCCTCCCCCCGCCTCCAAATCATGTGTGTATATACTATATACCTATCACTCAGGATAACATTTCATGTATCTGACTAAAGCTTATGCTATATTTAATGTCTTCAGTTTTGTATACCCTGTGCCAGCTAATGATTTTAAGCAAGCTGTTATAGCCTTAAGTTAATCAATATATATTCAATATGTATTTGTTAGCAAAACCTGGAGGCTTGTATTCCCCTTTCAGGCCCCAGCAGCTTTGGGTATGTCAGATCACCTCATAGCCACCTGCAGCCTAATCTAGGTGTTTTAATGAGGATATGATGGCTTGCCCAGTATGATGCTGGGAATGTACCTTGTTAGTTAGAGAAATATCAAAGGAGTTCAATTAGGCATAGGTTCAAGTATATCAGTAGGCAGTTCATAGTTGGCTTGCCTAGTATGATGTTAGAAAGCACCTTGTTAGACTTCAGAGAGTCCTGATAGGCATAGATTCAATGGATGGGTCGAAGGACGGTCAATGAGCAGATAAAGAGAACTTTGCTTGTTAGTAAAGATGGAGATAAAGATGGTAGCCATATAGTTTGCCAAGAGAAGATGTCAAGGTGCTCCAAGAAAGATATTATAGTTTTCTAGCAATTAGTCTGCTTTGAAGGTGTTCTGTGAAAAGGTCAGAACAGCCAATTATATGCAACATATGTTACTTCAAAGTGTATAATCTCATTAATCATGTATGTAACCTCATGTGTATGCCAATAGTATGTGCCAAGATTTATGCTATATAACCATGACCTGTGCCCAGTATGGGTGTTCAGTCTCTGACGTCCGCTACTGCAGAGCGGTGGGACTGATCCACTTTTATTGGGAATACTTGGCTGAATGCTGTAAGTTACTCAATAAGTTTTAACTCTTTGTAAGCAAACCTCTTGTCTGCATCTCATCTCTGGTAATCCAAAATTACCCTGAAGGAATACAATTGGCGACGAGGATGGGATTGCCAGACTTGAGTATGTTTAGATTTAGGGGGAAAGAGGAAGTAACGGAAGTCAATGTGCAAAATCGCCTTCTGGGCTGGCCGCAACATGAAAGTTGGGGGCCAGTGGCCAAGGAGATATCTGTACTGATGGGACAGATGGCTTGGCCAGAATTAGAGAAAGACTGCACACCAGCTGGTCTGGTAACAGCTGTTGAGTCCCTAAAGCTGGAAAAGTGGTCAGCTAGGGAGGAACAGCGTGCAGGGACTCTAGCTTGGCTGTTGCTGACAGCTGGGCAACCTGCTGGGCAACAGGAGCTAGGAAAAGAAGAAGACATCAAAGTCCTGATTAGGGAAACGTTGCAGGACAGTCTTGCCACTAATGAAGCACAGGAAGACTGCACATCAGCTAGAAAGAAGAGCAGGATACGGAACCTGTGGTGTAGAGCTGAAAAATGGGCAGGAAGGCTAATTCATCGAGCCCAGAAGAAATGCCTGAAGCATGCCAAAGTGCGTAGCATCATCACCTCTCCGGAAACTAAAGATCAGGGAGAGGGGGAAGGTGAGATGGCAGCTAATCCTCTCTCAGAGAAGGGAGAGTGCCAGGAAAAGAGCGTCTCTGGAGAGGAAAAGGAGACCCCATATGAGGAAGAAAATGCCCCGTCTGATCAACTGCTGCAAGGGGGTAAGAGTGGCCCAGGAGTCCAGCTGCAGGGCACCCAGAATGGGCAGCTGGAGGGAGAAGACTATGAAAAGTGGCAGTCAGCAGCAGAGGAAGATGAAAAAGAAACTGTGTTCATCCTGGAGCCTGCTGGGGGGCAGGACAGCAAAGAGCTGGAAATCAAGCCCCAAGTGTTGAAGAAAGATGAAGCTCCCTATGAGGAGATGGGAGCCCTGCCGGAGCCGTGGCAGCAAAGGGGAGAGATATGTGAGAGCCTCTCTGAAGAGAAAGAGACCCCCTGTGAGGTAGCAGCCTTATCTGTGCAGCTACGGCAAGAGATCAAAAGTGACCCAGACGTCCAGCTGCAGAGCACCCAGCCTGGGGTGGCTGAAGAGGCCGAGATGGTGAATGAAAAGCTGGAGGGGGTGGATTGCGAAGAGTTGCCGTCAGTAACAGAGGAAGAAGAAGAAGCCGTGAGTATGCCAGCGCCTGCCAAGGAGGACTGCGGAGAGCTGGAAGGAAATCCCCTGGTAAGGGAAGAAACTTTAGAGCAAGTTCAAGTAGGGGCTGAAGAGGAAATGCTACCGATGAATTCCTCTGCTCCGTGCAAGAAAATACAGGAGAAGGAATGTGTGGGAGATGGGCAGCTGCTGCCAGCTCCCTTCACTCTGTGTGTTAGAGAAACAGAGCAGGGAGAGGGAGGAGCATGCCCACCAGATCTTTGCGTCCTGTGTGCTCCTGTTACAGAGACAGTGCCGAAAGAGAAGCCCTTCATTCCCTGTGTCCAAGCGGAGCTTCCAGTACCTGCAGAGATGAGTGAGTTAAAATCCCCCAGTAACATTGCCCCTGGGATGCGCCGTGAGGATCCCATAAAGGGAGAAGCAGGTCCTATGGTGAAGGCAGTCCATGGGCGCATTCCAGCCGTAACAAGTACCCCGCGCCCTGTGAAGGTTAAAAGGCACAGGGATGGTTGTCTACATTTGTTTGAGCCTCTGAGTTATTGTGGAAAAGGACAAAAGCAATTTCTCGCTGCCGACCTGGGAGGGTTGGGGCAGCTAATTGCAAAGAAGATTCCCCCCGATAAGAAGGACGCTGGCTTGCAGCGGGGAGCGGCCATTGCCCACCAGCCAGAAGACCAAACTTTCTCTTGGGAAGAACAGCAAGGTCAGCCAAGTCAGGGGGTGGAATGGTGTGCTGTTTGGGCAGTGATCACAGGTGAGACAAGAGTGTCCCTGCATGTCTACATAAGCCCCTGGGCAAAGAGTAAAGAAGTAAAGAAATGGGCAGAAGAGGAAGGGGTGGCTTGGATCTACCCTCCAAGAGCAGCCGCCCTAATCAAAAGAACTAGCGGTCTGAAACAGCAAAACCTGGAAGAAGCCAGCCATCTATTCATTCAGAGAGGGCTCCTGGGGGGAGGGTCACCCATGGAGCGGCTTGTGAATCCTCCTTCGCTTCAGGAAGCAGGGGGGCACGTGTGGGCACAGCTGCTGGAAGTCGTTGGCTTAACAGCAGAAGAGATCCCTGGATGGCCTCTTCAACAGAAGACCTGCTGTGTGCTGCCAAGGAAACACCGCTGTTCGTGGAAGAGGAATCCTGGCACCCTGCCTGTGGCCGAAGAAATCAGCTTGAACTAGAACCTCCTGAAACCCACGATGGGGAAGAGCCATGTGGATGAAGTTATGCACATGAAACTGTATGCTGGTTTGTGAGTATGAATTTGTTTAATGCTGGCAGTGTTGCTATGCATATGTAACTGTGTGCGATAAGAGCACTTTCTCGATTATTTTAGCATTGCCTTTAAAAAAAAGGGGGCTGCTGAATGCTTAAGATTTATTATGGTGTGTCTGCTAGTATGTGGGAGTGTGTATAGTTGGTTGGGGGGAGGGAGAGAATTAAGTTCTTTGTTCTTCCTTTTTCAGTTCTGATACAGCTCACTACATGCTTGGATAATCTGCTGCATTTCATTGGTCTGGACAGCGTCTGAAGTTAACTCAGCTATAGCCTGGCCAAGCTGGAAAATCTGCTCATTGATGTCTCATCATGCTGATTTTAATAAAAGTTTATTGTGTGCATTTTATGATTTTAAACGAAACCAAGCAATTGCAAGAATCCCTACAGTCAGTAGTCACCCCACAAGATACTGAGGGAGAACCCAGATGGTTTGATGTGAGGGCCACCCAAGCCAGAGCAGTTAGAATAGAGCAGTTACATGATGGGTTAGGATGGGTAACCCCCTTGAGGGTAAATGCCCCACCACAGCCTGAAGTCTGTTGGGAACAAGTAAAGCATAATAGAACAGAAGCTAGATTCCAGAGGCGAGTGGGCTTCAATAGGGGATGTCAGACAGTGCACAAATGTCCCAATCCCAGTGATAGTAAGCAAGGCTGGATATATGTGGAGAAAAAGGCCTGGCCAGAGTTGCCCCCAGGATGGATACGAAGATGTGCTCTGGGATTGCTGTGGGGTCCACATAGATTTGAAAAAACCCTGGAAAGCCCTTTTGTAGGAAATTATAGGGCTTGGAAAGTTAGATGGCAAAGAGACATTTTCAGCTCAGCTGAGTATGCTTGGGCCCTATTTCCCAGTGGGGGGGGATAGCTAACATCATGTATAAAGTAAACATCTTTGGAAGAGCAATGGAAGTAGCTTTAAATGCCACAGCTTTGGCCCTAGAAGCAATAGGAATAGAAATGACCAGCATGAGAGCAGCAGTTTTGCAAAACAGGCTCGCCTTGGACCAGATAAACAAAGTGTAGTGAATCATAGTGTAGCAGCTTTATATAGACAGAGTAGTAAAATAAAGCATTTAGAAGAAGATTCTTTCTTAAATCCTATTTTTGAGTGGTTTCGGGGAATAGGAGGTTGGTGGAAACAATTATTCTCTATTGGACTCACTCTCATTTGTGGTATATTAATCTGCATATGCTTATCTTGCTGGCGTAGCTTTAATGGGTAAATAGTTAAGACTACCCTTGGGGGTCAAATGACAGGGCAAACGAAGAACCGGCTCCTTCGGTAGTAAGAAGAGAATGTAACGCGAAGCATTGACGTCCTTTGACCATCCAGGGGTGGAATGTATACCCTGTGCCAGCTAATGATTTTAAGCAAACTGTTATAGCCTTAAGTTAATCAATATATATTCAATATGTATTTGTTAGCAAAACCTGGAGGCTTGTATTCCCCTTTCAGGCCCCAGCAGCTTTGGGTATGTCAGATTACCTCATAGCCACCTGCAGCCTAATCTAGGTGTTTTAATGAGGATATGATGGCTTGCCCAGTATGATGCTGGGAATGTACCTTGTTAGTTAGAGAAATATCAAAGGAATTCAATTAGGCATAGGTTCAAGTATATCAGTAGGCAGTTCATAGTTGGCTTGCCTAGTATGATGTTAGAAAGCACCTTGTTAGACTTCAGAGAGTCCTGATAGGCATAGATTCAATGGATGGGTCGAAGGACGGTCAATGAGCAGATAAAGAGAACTTTGCTTGTTAGTAAAGATGGAGATAAAGATGGTAGCCATATAGTTTGCCAAGAGAAGATGTCAAGGTGCTTCAAGAAAGATATTATAGTTTTCTAGCAATTAGTCTGCTTTGAAGGTGTTCTGTGAAAAGGTCAGAACAGCCAATTATATGCAACATATGTTACTTCAAAGTGTATAATCTCATTAATCATGTATGTAACCTCATGTGTATGCCAATAGTATGTGCCAAGATTTATGCTATATAACCATGACCTGTGCCCAGTATGGGTGCTCAGTCTCTGACGTCCGCTACTGCAGAGCGGTGGGACTGATCCACTTTTATTGGGAATACTTGGCTGAATGCTGTAAGTTACTCAATAAATTTTAACTCTTTGTAAGCAAACCTCTTGTCTGCATCTCATCTCTGGTAATCCAAAATTACCCTGAAGGAATACAAGTTTTAAGGTGCCACAAGACTCTTGGCTGTAATTTGAGTGGAAATACAAAACATGCTACTGTAGTGGAGAGGATGGTGGCCAGGTGACCTCTGTGCCTTCTTAGCATGGTCTGCAGGTGCTGATTATGGACTGGGAATCAACGTCCCTTCTCTTCCATCTTTGGGTTCTTTATCTTTAAACTGAACTTGGGCTGGAGAGCCCTTCAGACTATGGAGTGGCTTCTGTAAAAGTAGGATACGTGGCCATCCTAACTGGGAAGGTACACCGCGGTGATGTTTTAATATTTCTTTTTTTCACGTGTGCAAATTAAGAATAATTTCACACAAGAGTATAACAAAGTAGCCGTGGTGGCACAGGGAAATGCCCATCTGTGCCAGTTTCCTGTTTAAAACCCACCTTTCCCAATGCTGCTGTTTCCCCTGTGGGAAATGGATATGGGAAGCAGCTTAGCAGGCAGCCTCTGTGCTGACTGGTGTAGGGTTTAAGAACTTGAGTGACCAAGCCAGGTTCAAATCCCCTCAGCCATGTTCAGACCTCAGTGGGCTGCTTAGGTTGTGATTTTTATTTTTTTTGCCCCCTTAGGTTTGTTTGTTGATTACATTTATATCCTGCCCTTCCTCCCAGTAGAAGCCCAGGGCTGCAAACAAAAACACTAAAAATTATTCCTAACATTTTTGGAAAGCTTAGCCATTTCCTCAACCATGCTGATATCTCTGCCTTGTTTCTCAATGTTCACGTTTTGGCGACAATCCGGGCAGCACTCAGAGGGAGCGAGGATATTTTCCAAGGTGCCTGGGATACTCCTGCTGCGGCAGCAAAGTTGTTGCTCCTGTTCAAGTCTGAGTGGGGAAAAGGAAGGAGTCTAACTGCCTCATTCCTCCTGAATCCAGCCGTCCTTTGTGTTCAGCATCTGAGGCCTGGCTCCACCATCATCTTTAGCATGCGTATAGTGTGTTTGACTGTTCGAAGAACTTCACATACATTATCCCAGGAGATCAGCAATGGAGCACCTGCTGGCACTATGGCACCCACAGAGGCCTGCATTGATACTTTCGGGCTCTGAGCTTTCATTTGTTTAGCTGTCCTAGAAAGAAAGTCATGAAGCAAAAAGCTACCCTTCTAAGTGGTTTCTGCAAAATGAGCTAGCCTAACTGCGCCTGCCTGTCAAGGGTTTTTAGCCAATGAGTGAAGTCACAGCTGTGATTGATAAGTGAATTGTTTGGACACCAGGCAATAGGAATCCCTGGGGTCCTCAAAAGCTGCTATTGTCCCCCCTCTTTTAGTGCACTTTTCCTGCTTCTGTCTTATTTTCTAGTCCTTGGAATCTCTGTAGTTTGCCCTTTTTTCCTTGCAACTATGATACATCTTTCCTATGTTGTATTAGTTTGAGATAAAGTAATCCCTAGAAGTCATTTTCTGCAGATAGTAGGTAGATGCTAAACAAACTCTCCTCTCCACAAAAGCAAATGTAAAAACTTTGCAAAGAGGCTTAGGCATGTCTTCTGCTATGCAGGAGCTAAAGACCAGGGACTCATTACCAGGGACTACTTGACTGTAGTTACTGTACAATTAACTGTAGTTAACCTATAGTACAATGGCATACACGTCTACTCAGAAATAAGTCTTTGTGTTTAATACAGCTTACTCCCAGGTATGTGGGTACAGGATAGTAGCCTAGGCTTTGGTTTATGGTTGGCATTGGGGAACGAGAGAGTTATTATGCTTTTAGCAACTTATGGCAGCCAGAAATTCAACAGGTTAAGCCTTTTGTAGTATGGAAACACAATTATGAGGAAAGTTTCGCCATTACGGTACTCTATCTAATTTTGTGTTATGCCATGCCACCCATGCTATTTTATGCCATGCTCCCCATGGCGGCCATTTTGTGACTGGTATCCACAGCACTCTCTCAAAATTCAAAATATGCCCACTACTCCAAAAAGGTTGGTGACTGTAGCGGGCCTGCTGGCAAATCTATAGCTGCTTTTAGCCTAGCGAATAGCTGCCTTGAGCCATGGGGGCATGTGAAGATAGGTCAAAGTACGGTCAATGTGAGCTCATTGCCCACCTGGTCTATCTAAGAGGCTAAGGAGCTTACATTCCAAGGAGCAGTCTGATGTTCTGCCAGGTTGCTCTGCTTGTTAACAGTATCAGCTATTGTTATGCTGCCTCATGCTGGGAAAGTGACTTATTAACCACATAACTAAGTGCTATGCTGAGAGCAACGGCTTAACACTTTGTAGCTATGAATTAGATCATCATTGTGCTTGTAAACATGTATACTATATAGCTGTCTTTGGCGCCCAGTTCGGGGTTCAGACTGGCCAACAGTTTGTGCAGGGCCTTGCAGTCTGTTCCATTATTGGGTACGCCTGCCTGTATGCTGCTACGTTACTCAATAAACCTCTCCTTCTAAGCAAACCTGGATCTGGCTTATCGTTTCCTTGGTATCCCAGCAACCTGCCAGCCTGCACCCGGGGCATACGGTGACCCTTGCATTATCTCATGGCAGTTCTTACAACAAACCTGCTATGTATTAATGTGAACTAGTGTGGTGCAGTGGCTGTCTGACTAGGGAGACCCAGGTCCAAGTCTCCACTCAGCCATAAAGCTCATCGGATGATCTGGGGCCAGTAACTGTCTCTCAGCCTAACCTACCTTACTGTATCTAGAATAATGATCAGCCAAAATCAGAGGGGTGGGGAAAATGCTCCATCAGTCACATAATGGTTATTAAAAATTTGGGATGTGAGTTAATGTTTAACCCATTAACTTTTTTTTTAGGGCTTGAGAAGGTCAACAATTACACGATATATTTATAGGGAAAAATAGCACTTTTATAATATCTTGGAATATGCAGGTACAGGATTCAGGATCACCTTGTACACGGTTATATCCAATACTGCTGCTCTGCTTGTGCAACAGACTTCCGTTTGCATAACAGAGCTCCTCCTTCTCTTCACCCCTGCAAGCCCCTGTGCACTCTCAAAATCTGCTCCTGGGAGGGTTGGTTTTGGGGGTACACAGGGACAGGAGAGGAAAGGGATGTCCTGTTGCACGAGTAAAACCCCACATGCGGAGCGTTGAATACAACCCAAAAGATTGGGAGTCTGTCTCAGCCAGGAACGGGGTATCTGTGGCCCTCCATCATCATCCCTGTCCACTAGCCATGTGGGCTCATAGACGGATGGGAGTTGGAAGCTAAGATCATCTGGAGGGCCACAGGTTCCTCATAACTAGTCCAAGACTTGATATATAACTTACCTACTATCTGCTTATTTGTCTGTTAATTGATTTTAGCTAGTTCATGGGTACTCAACAAGGGGGGAATTCCCCCCCAGGGGGGAATTTTAGGGTTCCAGGGGGGGAATTGGGACCACTATTCAGCAAAGTGTGATGTCCTGTAGATTATGTACAATCTGTAAAATTGTCGTTTGTTTTTAATTTAATCTGCGACATTCAATAAAGTTTATTGAATGTCACAGATTAAAATCGATTCTTGAACATGCAGCATTATTTTCATTTGCAAAATTAAATTATCATTTAAAGACCAGAAAGTGCTCCAAGAAATTCTGTTATAATATAAACTAAGAAATTTTTCTCTCACGAGAAACACCACCGTCACTTGCGAAACGTCAACACGCTATGAGAGACTATCTTGGGAAGGGGGGAATTATATTCTGAACAATGGTGAAAGGGGGGAATGGAGCCAAAAAAGGTTGAGAACCACTGAGCTAGTTCATGTGGGGGGCTGTTATTTGTTTAGTTGCATTTTGTCAAACTCAGTGTGGTATTCAACACTCTTCCTACTCAGAGTCATCCCACTGAAGTTAATGAAAATGACTAAGTTAGGTTCATTAACTTCACTTGGTCTACTGTGAGTACGACTTAGTTGAATACAACCTTTAAAATTCTTTATTATTATAATTAAAAGTTATTACCGGTCCTTAATCCACCGATTCCAGGATGAATTACAACAGTTTTAAAATACATCATTAAAAGCAAAACAACCTAAAATCACAACTGATTCCATCAAGGAAGCCACAGGCCTGAACTTACAAGATCTGAACAGGGCGGTTCATGACAGATGCTCTTGGAGGTTGCTGATTCATAGGGGCGCCATAAGTCGTAGTCGACTTGAAGGCACATAACAACAACAACAAAAATCACAACATCACCAAAAAATGGGTGGGTCCTAAAAGTATACATCACAGGTGTCAAAGGCCAGATTAAAGAGGTGCGTCTTCAGCATTTGCCAAAACTGTAGTGAAGTTGCCAGTTGCATCTTTGTGGGGAGTCAATTCCACAACTTAGGGTCTGCCACAGAGAATGCCCTCTCCCTGGCCGCCACCACCCAGAGCTTCTGAGGGTGGCAGAACTACTATAAGAGCCTCCTCTGCTGATGTCAACACCTAAGAGGGTCTGTAGGGAAGGAGGCAGTCTTTCAAATATTTGGGATCCAAGTAGTTTACTAAAATATTGTTATTTTGACCCCTCACTTTCTCCCTGAAGGAGCCCAGAGCAGCAAAGGGCAAAACACCAAAAACATCTTAAAAACATCTCACAAATAAAACATCTTAAAAACATATTTTTAAAAAAATCTTTAAATCTTAAAAAGCAATTCCAAAATAGATACAGACTGGAATAAAGTCTCTACTTAACAGGCTTGTTGAAAGAGGAAAGACTTCAGTAGGCGCCGAAAAGATAACAGAGATGGCGTCTGTCTAATATTTAAGGGGAGGAAGTTCTAAAGTGTCAGTGCCACAACACTACAGGTCTGCTTCCTATGTTGTGCTGAACGGACTTCCTGATAAGATGTTGTCTGCAGGAGGCCCGCACGTGCAGAGTGCAGTGATCAAGTGGGTATATGAGGGGTAAGACGTTCTTTCAGGTATCCTGGTTCCAAGCTGTGTAGGGCTTTGTACACCAAAACCAGCACCTTGAACTTGGGCCGACAACTAATGGGCAGCCAGTGCAATTCTTTTAGCAGTGGGGTGACATGTTGGTATGAGCATCTTGAATATACAGACTGTTTAAGTTTAAATGGCATGTATGTATAAAAAGTAATAAAATACATAAATAAAAGTGGGAAACTTCTTCCAAAACAACTGCAAAAACTTTATAAAACCTATTTTTCTCCCACTCACAGCAAAGATGGACAAAAAGCAACACTCCATAGCTCTGCTTGAAAACCTGGAAGAAACATTTATTTCAATGTTGTTTGCATAATGCAACGATCACAAATAGAAATGTGTATCTATGAAAACCTGCAAACAATTTTTACTATCCTTGGGTTTACATTTTAACTGAATGATGGAGAAACAATGAACTCCGTTTAGCTGTTGTTTTCCTCAGTTCCACCTGCTATCGCTAGTATGGTTCTCTGGACCTAGGACTGGGCCTGATTTATAACAAAAGGTTTTGTTATAATCTGTACACCTCTTGTGTGAATTTCTAATAAGATGGCAGCTGCATTTCTTTTGTATCTGGAAAAAGTTTTAATTCTATGTTTTCTCCTCTATGTATACATCACAGACTCTTCTTTCTAAACTCCAAGCTTTAACACAGTTACTTGTGCAACTTTCCCACTGTGTGAATTCTCTGATGTGAAATAAGATTTGTATTTTTACTATAGCTCTTTCCACATTCAGAGCACTTATATGGTTTCTCCCCAGTGTGAATTCTCTTATGCGCAGTAAGGCTTGAGCTCTGGCTAAAGCTCTTTCCACATGCAAAGCATTTATAGGGTTTTTCCCCTGTGTGGATTCGCATATGTTTAATAAGAGTCGAGTGATTACAAAAGCTCTTGCTACAATCTGAGCATTTAAATGGTTTCTCCCCTGTATGGATTCTTTGATGGGAGGTCAGGTTTGAATTCCAAGTGAAGCTCTTCCCACACTCTTGACATTTGTATGGTTTCTCTCCTGTGTGAATTCTTTGATGCAAAGTAAGGTTGGTGTTCTTGCTAAAGTTTTTCCCACATTCCAAGCATTTATAAGGTTTCTCTCCTGTGTGAATTCTTTGATGTGAAGTAAGGTGACCACCTTGGCTAAAGCTCTTTCCACACACAAAACATTTATATGGTTTTTCTCCTCTGTGAATTCTCTTATGCTTAATAAGATCTGACTGACTAGAAAATCTCTTGTTACAGTCTGGGCAGCCATATGGCTTCTCCCCTGTGTGGATTCTTTGATGTGAAGTAAGGTTTGTACTCCGTGTGAAGCATTTTCCACACACAAAGCATCTATAAGGTTTTTGCTCTTCATGGAGCATTTGAAATTCTGGAAGATTTTTGCCCTCAGTAAAGTTCATCCCAAATGCTAACCTTTGATCTGGTTTTGCTTCTGTGTGGATTCTCCACTGAGCATCAAGGACCTTGTTCCTTATGTTTTGTGCTTGTTCTTGTTGGACTGGTATGTCATAAAAGTCCCCATCTTGACAAGGAATGGATTGATGTTTCTTTCTCCCTGTGTGGTTTCCTTCCTCTATCATTGGTCCATCTCGATTCCAAAGGATCTCTTTCAACTGTTCATGCTCAGTTCTTTTGGATGATATCCCAGCTACTTCCTCCTCTTCCTCACTCTCCCACCCATCACCTGCTGGAATAAAGAAAGAAACCCAAGGAGAGCCCAAGGAAAAAACAAAGTTCACATTTAGCCTGTACTATTAAGAGGTAATATGATCGCCATCACCAGATGTTTGAAGGGTTGTCACATAGATGATGGAGCAGATTTGTTGTCTGTCGTTCTACAGTGGAGGCCACAGCCCATTGAATTCAAATACAAGAAAGGGGATTTCAACTAAACATTGGGAAGAATTCTTGAAGGTACAAACTCTTCGACAGTGGAATAGACTACCTTGGAAGGTGGTGGACTATTGTTCATTAGAGATTTTTAAGCAAGTGACTGGATGGTCGCTATCAAGGGTGCTAGAGCAACAGAGTTCCTATACTGACAGGTTAGACTTGATGATTTTTGAAGTCCCTTTCCAACTCTGTGATTCTATTCTATGAAACTGAGGCTTCATCTCCTTTGTCTTAGTCCATTTCCCACTTTTGAGTGGTTGGTCACCCCCCCTTTTTTTTCCAGGACTGATCCTCCTAGGGAGTGAATTATGTATTCTGTCCTCCTCCCTAACGGAATTCTTAATTGAACAGTTAGTCTTTTGACCCCCAGAAAAGATATGGATACCTAGCCCTGGTGTCTTCAAAGGAAGGAACATAGAAAGAAGGTGCACTACCATTAGCCCTCAAGGAGGCAGTTATAAAGCCCATCTTAAAAAAGTCCTCCTTGGATCCCCAAGAGTTAAATAACTTCCGCCCAGTCTCTAATTTACCATTTCTGGGCAAGGTGATTGAGCGAGTGGTGGCCAAACAGTTACAGACACACTTGGAGGAAATAGATTATCTGGATCCATTCCAATCGGGCTTCAGGACTGGACATGGAACTGAAACAGCCTTGGTCACTCTGGTGGATGATATGAGGAGGGCGCTGGATAGGGGAGAATTCACCTTCCTCGTCCTCCTGGATCTCTCAGCGGCTTTTGATACCGTTGACCACGGTATCCTTTTAGAACGCCTGGAGGGATTAGGAATAGGGGGCACTGTTTTACGGTGGCTCCGTTCCTATCTCTCAGACAGGCATCAACGGGTGGCATTGGGGGAGGAGGTTTCAGACCCTTGGCCTCTCAATTGTGGAGTGCCACAGGGTTCTATCCTCTCCCCCATGTTATTCAACATCTATGTAAAGCCGCTGGGGGCCATCATCAGGAGATTTGGGCTGCGGTGCCACCAATATGCGGATGACACCCAGCTGTATCTCTCGTTTAAGTCCTCACCAGAGTTGGCTGTGGATACCATCTCCAAGTGCCTGGAATCCGTAAGTGAATGGATGGGAAGGAATAGGCTGAAACTAAATCCCGACAAGACCGAGGTGTTGCTTGTGGGAGACAGGGGCAGGCTGGGGGATATAGACCTGGTGTTCAATGGGGTAAGATTGCCCCTAAAAGACCAGGTCCGCAGCCTCGGGGTCATTCTTGACTCCCAGCTGTCCATGGAGGCTCAGGTCTCGGCAGTGAGCCGGGCAGCTTGGTATAAATTACATCTGATTAGGAGGTTGCAACCCTACCTGCCTGCCCATCTGCTCCCAGGGGTAATACAGGCCCTGGTCTTCTCTCGCCTAGACTACTGTAATGCGCTCTATGTGGGGTTACCCTTAAAAACGGTCCGGAAATTGCAACTGATACAGAATGCGGCGGGACGTTTGATTAAGAACAGCTGCCACCGTGATCATATCACTCCAGTGTTGATAGATCTACACTGGCTACCAGTTGTTTACCGGGCCCAATTCAAGGTGTTGGTATTGACCTTTAAAGCCCTATACGGTTTCGGCCCAGTTTATCTGAAGGAGCGCCTCCAGCATCACCAATTATGCCGCCTGACAAGATCAGCCGCGCAAGACCTTCTCTCGGTCCCACCAGTTAGGACAGTGAGGCTGGTGCGGACCAGAGAGAGGGCATTTTCGACTGTGGCCCCATTTCCCATGACCTGCTACCTGGATCATTCAACCTGACATGCCAAGGAGTGAACTTGAGCCCTTTCGCATGGAAAGCATGCACTCTACCAGAACTCCATCTTCCACAGGAAAGTCTGGCAGAGAGGTTATGGCCCCATCTGCGCTATGCGTGTAAAGCAGTATCATTAAATAGCCATGGATTT
Organism: Rhineura floridana; assembly: GCF_030035675.1. Lineage (NCBI taxonomy): Eukaryota > Metazoa > Chordata > Lepidosauria > Squamata > Rhineuridae > Rhineura > Rhineura floridana. The sequence goes on from NC_084482.1 coordinate 207,669,675, forward strand.
CCCTGAAGAATCCTGAGAACTGCAGTTTGTTAAAGGTGCTGGGAGTTGTTAGGAGACCCCTCTTCCCCTCACAGAGCTACAATTCCCAGAGTTCTCCAGGGGAAAGGACCAATTGTTAAACCACTCTGGGAACTGTAGCTCTGTGAGGAGAAGAGGGGACTCCTAACAAGTCTCAGCACCCGTATCAAACAACAGTTCCCAGGATGCTTTGGGGGAAGTCACAAATTATTTAAAGGGGCCCACATGTACAATCCTGAGAGCTGTTTTCAGAGCGGAAAGGCATTTCCCCCAAAATAAATAAAGTAATATATTGGTGGGAACATGGGACAGGGCCTTCTCACTAGCGGTGCCACCGAAGCTCTGAACTTCCCTTCACTAGGAGGCCAAGTTCTCCCCACACTCTTCACAATGAACAGTGAAGACTGCTCTTTCAAAAATGTTTAATGATCCCTTGTTTGATTTTTATCGTCCCCCATTGCTGTTTTATTACGGGGTATTGTGCCATTTTTATTCATCTGTTTTGCTGATTTACAAACGGGGAGGGGGGGCTTTTAATTATTTTATTATGCAATTTTATGAATGACTGAGGGTAGTTCATGGACGGTAAGGCTATCAAATGGCTACTAGCCACGATGGCTAAGTTCTCCCTCCTCTATTGGAGGCAGTACACTTCTGAATACCAGTTGCTGTGAATCACACATGGGAAGCACTTGTGATTTCCAGCAACTGGTGTTCAGAACCACACTGCCTCCAACAGAGGAAGTAAACAATGGAGGTATGTCTGCTTTTTCCATGTGCACCTCCTGGTATCTTACCAGCATCAATTTCTATTTGGATTGTGGTTTCCCTGGGAGCTTCGAGACCTTCCCTACAAGAAACGGACTGATTTGCTTCCTCATCCAGTTGGATTTTCTGCCAGCACTCCATTATTTCCTGACTGGCTGATGAAGTATCCTGCTCATAACAAGGAGAAAGATTCTCTTCTTCTTTCCACGCTGAAGTCCCACGTGGTCCCTCCAGATCAGAATCTTCCGGCAAGTATTTCTCATCATCATCTGTGGTCATCCATCCTTTGCCTGCTGAAGACACAAAGAGGGAATCCCAAACAAGTCAGTCTCTGGATTAGAGGGGAAAAAATGGAACTAGAAAACAAGGGAATAAAAGACAATTTAGATGATGGAGACGGAGGAGGAGGAAGAGACAACAAAGACAAAGATTGTTCTCCTAAAAGAACTTGGGAAAGGAGATATCCATGGGGGTTAAACAACTCCTGCACAATGGAGAATCCCAAACAGAACACACCAGCATCTTCCCCTCATAATGACAACTTTAAAAAAAAACACCACACACACAGGCTGGGCTCCTTTAAGACTCAGAGACTCCATTCATCAGGGGTCGGCCTGCAGACCTATTTCAGGCACTGGCTATTGGAGCTATCCAGCTTTGCTTCTTTGCCTTGTGTACCTGGATCTCTGCATTGCCTAAACGATAAATAAGTTTTTGTTGTGAGAGACATGCCAACTTGAATCTCTGTTGGCAGAGCATTCCAGAGAACAGGGTCGATGACACTGAAGGCTCAATTTTGCGTCAATGTTAAATGAGCCTCGCCAACTCGGGACGACCAAAGCCGCTCCTGCAGATGATCTCAGTGACTGAGCTGGGATATAAGGGTTCAGGTGGTCCCTAAGGTACCCTGGACCAAAGTTGTTCAGGGCTTTGTAAATTAATACAAGGACCTCGAACCTGGCTCAGTAGTAGGCGGGCAGCAGGTGCAGATGTCTTGATAATGGTGCTATATGTTGTCAGCCGTGTCCCCCTTCAGCAGTCTGGACACGGCATTCTGCACCAGCCAAGAGCAGCCCCACGTACAGTGAATTGCAGTAATCCAGCCTCAAGGTTACCAGTGCATGGACCACAGGAACAGGAGTCCCAGGACTCTGCCTAGCATAGCCGCAAATTTGAAGAGAAACCTGTCCCCCAGTCTCACTCATCAGCCAACAGATTAAGGGCTAGCAGGTTCATAGGATCATAGAATCGTAGAGTTGGAAGGGGCCCATGGCCCTAAAAAAAAGGCAGGCAACCCATAAGGGTAGATGGCCAGAAATGTTCCCTCTCTTTTCTGTCTGATTTTGAATCTAGCAGGCCATCTGCTACACTTACCCAACAGGCTGGAATCCCCACCGTCATTGTCACCAAGTTCCTGCTTGGTTTCCATGGTCAGCTGCCTCTGCATGATGTCAGACGACGCCCTGCCAGCCTCGGAGGAACTTGCAGTCTCCTCCTCTTCCTCCTCAAATACCTGCAATAGCGGAGAAGGCTCATAGCTGAGTGGCAGAGCATCTGCTTTGCACGCAGAAGATCCCAAGTTCAATCCCCACAACTCCAGGTAGGGCTGGGAGAGTCCCTTGCCTGAAACCCTAGAGAGCCCCTGCCAGACAACACTGAACAAGATGGACCAGTGGTCTGACTGGGTGCAAGGCAGCTACTAATGCTCCTCCTGCATTTTTCAGCCCAAGGGCCACAGCTGCCTTACGAGGGCTCCATGCCAGTAGGGGGCGAGGTCAAGCAAATGCCGTTGGGAAGCCTACAAGGAGGGTATGGCGGCCAATAGTCCTGCCCTGCTGTTGCTCCTCAGCATGTGGTATTTAAGAACATCAGAAGAGCCCTGCGGATCAGGCCAATGCCCCATCTTAGTCCAGCATCCTGTTCTCAGTGGCCAACCAGATGCCCCAAATGGAAGCCCATGGGCAGGACCTGACAGCAGTGGCATTCTCCCCGCTTGTGATTCCCAGAAATTGGCATTCAGAAGCGTTTACTGCCTCCAACAGTGGAGGCAGGAACATAGCCATCGTGGCTCAGAGCTTCATTCAGGTGCTCTGCGGCGTGTCTTGTCGATTTGTGGTTGTCTCTCGATAGCGCCTTTAATTCTTATACTGTATTGTATTGCACGACCATTTCAATTCTGCGTAATTCAGATTGTAATGCCCTACGATCCAATACAAAAGAAATTTGAAAAGCAATAAAAAATCCAATTAAATATCATGCAGCATATAGCACAGCGCATAACAGCTGCTAAAACAGGAACAAAAATCATCATTAAGGGGTCCTCCAAGACAAGCAATTTTCAAGCGGTCTATGAGGAAGAAAATTTAGAAGCCACAGGTCTAAGCCGTGAATCATTGGCAACTCACTCCACCACTTTTACATTTAAAAGTGAGGGGGATGCCCCCTGCAGACACCCATGCAATGAGTTAGTCTCACCTGGTTATCATCTCTCTCAGCCTCTCGCTGCCTCAGCAAGAACTCCTCCGCTAGGGCCACCGCCTGGGCACAGGTCTCCGGGCCGTGCTCCCTCACCCAGCTCTGGATCTCTGGTGGCAGGACGGTCAGGAGCTGCTCCAGGATCAGCAGCTCCAGGATCTGCTCCTTGGAGTGCCTCTCCACCTTCAGCCACTGACGGCAGAGCTCCTGGAGTTGGCTGTAAACCCCTCTGGGCCCCTTGGCCTCCTGGTAACGGAAATGCCTGAAGTGTTGGCGCCACCTCTCCCTGGTGAGGGCGTCCCAGCGCAGGATAATGGCCTTCACTTTCCCATAATCCTCTCTGTCTCCGACCTCCAGGCTGTGGAAGGCCAGTTTGGCTTCTCCGCTGAGAGCTGGCAGGAGCCGGGCTGTCCACTCTCCCTTGGGCCACTGGCAAGCTTCGGCCACTTGCTCAAAGGAGGCCAGGAAGGCCTTTGTGTCATCCCATGGTGTGGGCTCCTCTGGCAACTGTAGGGCTCTCCAACTGGAGTGAGGGGATTCCACTGTCCTTAGGAATTCCTGCCATTGGGCCTCCCAACACTGGGCCACAGCTTCCTCCTGTTCTTCCTTCACCTGATGTAGAGATGCTTTTCGGAGCATTCCCCCAGAATGCAGTGCTTCAGGAAGTCTGGTTTCTCCCTCAAAGTCCACCCTAGGTTTGCGGCCTACATTGTCCTGGAGGACACGAGGGGTCTTTCCTATGACTTCTAACTCCTCTCTTCGCGTATGGCCATCAGAGACATCCTTTTCCATTTTCATCCTGGGCTGATCTCCTGGAAAGCTCTAGAACAAGCTACTTGGATCGAGGCAGGTTCTTTGAGCTTCTGTCTAGGAGTGGGGAGAAACAAAACAAAAGATGGACCCAAAGAATGAGATAAACCTTTCAAACCTCTGGTGAGGCTGGCCCTGCTTCTCACTCGAAATTCTGGCTGCGTGAGAAGTATATGCAAAGTATATGCATATGAACATTCCACCTCACTGCAACAGAAGGCGAGACAAGATAGCACAGGCCATTCCACTGGTCTGGGCGGGACCAACTGCTGCCTGGCTCCTCCCCTCCCGGAACATTCTGCCTGCTTATTATGGAACTGGAAAGTTTTGGGACCTGAATTTGCTCATTCTTGTCTTCCCGCCACACACCTTTTTCCTTTGGTGCCATGTATTTTAGTCTGTGACATTGGGTTGTATCTTATGTTTGTTTATTATTTATTTATTTTATTTGGTTTCTTGCCTGCCCTTTCCCACAGGGTCCCAGAGAAGGTGACAACACAAAAACACTAAAATACACAATTACAGAACAAATATAGTTAAATCCATACAATAAAGAAAGAGGCCTTCAATTAATAGAAACAGACCCACTGAAAGTGATGGATGTGCCCAATTTAGCTGCATTAATTTCAGTGGGTCTCCTCTGAGCAGAACTTCACTGAATGCCTGACCTGGAGATGCCAGGGATCTGATTGTTTTTATTTAACAAAATGTATATACTGATAGAGTGTAATAAAACCTCTTGAGCGGTTTACAAAAAGAATGAAACATTAAAATGATCCATAAAAGGTAATTCAAGTCAGGTACTAAAAACATTCAAAAGATAATGAAACAGTAAGCTACGAAGATATTAAAACACTTCCTACATGTCTGGATAGACTCGCCTAAACAGAACTATTTTAAGCAGGTGCTGGAAAGGGTACAGTCAGAGCTTGGAAAAGTTACTTTTTTGAACTACAACTCCCATCAACCCAATCCAGTGGCCATGCTTGCTGGGGCTGATGGGAGTTGTAGTTCAAAAAAGTAACGTTACAGTGAAGACGCTTTCCTGATATCAACAGGCAGAGAGTTCCAAAGGGGAGGTGCTGCCATAGTAAGGCTGCAATCCAATACATACTTTTTGTTATGTGCCTTCAAAGCCTTGGGGCGACCCTATGAATCAGGGACCTCAAAGAGCATCTGTCATGAACCACCCTGTTCAGATCTTGCAAGTTCAGGTCTGTGGCTTCCTTTATGGAATCAATCCATCCCTTCTTTGGCCTTCCTCTTTTTCTACTCCCTTCTGTTTTTCCCAGCATTATTGTCTTTTCTAGTGAATCACGTCTTCTCATTGTGTGTCCAAAGTATGATAACCTCAGTTTCATTGTTTCAGCTTCTAGTGACAGTTCTGGTTTAATTTGTTCCAACACCCAATTATTTGTCTTTTTCGCAGTCCATGGTATGCGCAAAGCTCTCCTCCAACACCACATTTCAAATGAAATACACACTTACCTGGGAGTAAATCCTATTGAGCCCAATGGAGCTTACCTCTAAGTAGACATGTACTGGATTGCAGCCTAAAAGAACAATTTCCCATAAGTGAGGAAGGAGCATTATGTGGCACCCGTAACATGGCCAGGTCTGTAGACCGAAGCGGTCAAGTGGACATACATGGGATAAAGTAGACTGAACCAGGGACCTTCTTTATGCAAAGTAGATGCTCTGCCACGGAGCCATGGCCCCAACCCCAAACAACCTATTTGAGGGGTGAAGGAAGACAATGGGCTGCAGAGGAAAGCAGGGGCTCCCCCCCACACCTTCTATCCACTAGTTCAAAGGGCGTTGCAACAGCAGAGGAAAACAATTTCATACAACCCATTCATATATGTACACATCCATTAGAACTGGATGTGTATTAGGGTTGCCAGGCTCAGGGCCTGAGAATGATTCTGTATCTTTAGGAGAAGAGAAAGTCAGCCAAGTGCAAGTGTTCTTGCAACACTGTAATGGGAAAAACCACAAGGTGGGATTCTCCCTCCCCCCTGCAGAACTTTTAAAGATACAAAAGACGTTTTGGAGGCTGGGCGTGGCAACCAAGAGGTCTTCTGTATCTTTAAAAGTTGTGCAGAGGGAAGGGAAAATTTCACCTTGTGGTTTTTCCCATTACAGTGTTGCAAGAAAACCTGCACTTGGCTGAATTTTCTCTTCTCTTAAAGATACAGAATCATTCTCAGGCCCTGAACCTGGCAACCCTAATGTGTATACAGGGCTGTGGAGTCAGAGTTGGAGTTGTGGAGTCGGAGTTGGAAGCAATTTTGTATGGAGTCGGAGTCGGTAGAAATGTACCGTCTCCGACTTCAAAATAAATTTTGATTGACAAATTTTTTAAAATATAAATTCAAAATGTCAAAGAAGCTTCCCATGAAGTCAGCTGTAGTTGAGCATTTCACCATCACTCAAGATGGAAAACATTTTGTGTGTCCGTGTATGACACAGGACCCAGATGAAGACCAATGCTGTGATGCCAAGATCAGCGCATATTCAGGCAGCGATAAAAATGCTCCTATGAGAGCTTCCAATTTAAAAAGACATTTACAGCCCTTTCCAGGGCTGTGGAGTTGGAAGCAAGTTTGGGTGGAGTCAGAGTCGGCGTCGAAGGCTTGGCGTACCGACTCCACAGCCCTGTGTGTATATATATATAAATTTATGAAAGTAGAAAATATAAATAGAATATAAGCCATGATATAGATACAGGGTCGTTCCCATTCAGTTCTACTCAGCGTAGACCCACTGAAATTAATGAACCTGTCTTAGTCATGTCTATTAAATCTGAGGGGGGCTAGCATTGAATACAACCCACAGAAGACAAAACTGTGCCACTAAAGTTTACTCCAGCAATAAGGCATACTTTCATATTCTAATTTAAAAATGTTGCTTTTATTTACAAAAAAAGTGTATCTATTCTCATTAATTGTATTTATGGTCGCCATTTACAAGAAGTGTCTGAAAGCGACTTACAAAGTCACAATAGAAATAACAAGCATTAAAGCCAAAGCGAAGAACAGCAATAAAACAAAGACCGAAGGACAGCAATGAAAACAATGCTCATCCAAAAATATATAGAAGGGTGACTCCAGCCTACCCAATAAAAGTTAGTAGAACTAGGACCTGGAAGACCTGAGTTCAATTCCCCCAGACAGCCATGAAGCTCACCGGGGGGGGGGGGGGAACCTTGGTCCAATCACCACCTCTCAGACTAACCTACCTCACAGGGTCGTTGTGAGCATAAAATGGGGAGGGGGAGATCCATGAATGCCACCCTGAACTCTCTGGAGGAAAAGTGGGATAGAAACGTAATAAATAAATCATGGATAGACCCACAAACGAGCATACACAGACTTTTGCCTCTAAAAAGATTCTGCCATTTAAACTGCCATTTTTTTTCGATATGGGGTGGTATTCAATGCGAGTCCTACTCGGACTGAAGTTAATGACCATGACTAACATAGGTTCATTCATTTCAATGGGTCTACTCTGAGTAGAACTGAGACCACATTCACATCATGCATTTATGTCACTGTAATTCCACTGTCATGGCTTCCCCCAAAGAATCCTGGGAAGGGTAGTCTGTGAAGGGTGCTGAGAGTTGTTAAAAGACCTCTGTGCCCTCACAGAGCTAGAGGGACTGACTGTTAAACCACAGGGGGAACTGTACCTCTGTGAGGGGAACAGGGGTCTCCTAAAAACTCTCAGCACCCTTCACAAACTACGCTTCCCAGGATTCTTTAGAGGAAGCCAGAACTGTTTAAAGCGGACTAACAGTAGAATAAATGTCTGGTGTGAATGTGGTCTCCGAGGATGGAATACTGTGTACAGTTCTGGCCGCCTCACCTAAAAAAAGCTTTTAAATCTTTTTTAAAAAAAAAACTTTTTAAAGATGTTTTGTTTTAATATATTTAAAGTCTGTTTTTATAATGTTTTAAAGTGTTCTTAGTGCTTTTGTTTGCCGCCCTGGGCTCCTGCTGGAAGGGCGGGGTATAAATCAAATAAATAAATAAAGGCTACTGTAGAGTTGGGAAAGGGTCACCAGAATGATCAAGGGGACAGAGCAACTCCCTTGTGAAGCACAGTTGCAGCCTTTGGGGCTTTTTTGTTTAGAGAAAAGGCGAGTCAGAGGTGACATGACAGAGGGGCATAAAATCACGCATGGCGGAGAGAGAAGGTTTTCCCCCTTTCTCATAGCCGCAGAACTTGGAAAGATCCAGTGAAGGCGAACGTTGGAAGACAACGCATTTGCGCAGCACATTGTTAAACTGTGGAACTTGCTCCCACAGAAGGCCACCAACTTAGATGGCTTTAAAAGAAGATAATGTTAGCAGTGACTACTAAGCCTGATAGTTATCTTCTACCTCCACAGTCGGAATCACAAGTACTCAGGTCCTGCTTTTGGGTTTCCCATTGGGGCATCTGATTGGCCTCTGTGAGAACAGGATGCTGGAGCAGATGAGCCACTGTCCCGATCCAGCTGCAGGGCTCTTATGTCCTTATGGAATTCCACAGTCAGGAGGCCACCTCTAAAAAGGCCTCGTCTTGCATCTCAATCTATTGTGCCTCTCTTGGCAGGGCCTTGGAAGCAACAGAGGATCATGTGGAGGGTGAACTGTCTGTGGCAGCCTTCTCCAACCTGGTGCCCTTCAGATGTTGCTGGACTCCAGCTCCCATCAGCCTCAGCCAACCTGGCCCAACGGTCAGGGATGCTGGGAGTTGTAGTCCAACAACATCTGGAAGGCCCCAATTTTGGGAAGGTATGGATGGAATCCGATCTTTTTCTGCTAGGTCAGTGCTCACTTCTGGGCGGTGAAGATGGTTTTATTTCAGCAAGCTTTGCAGAGGAGAGAGCCAGCGTGGTGTAGTGGTTAAGGTGTTGGACTACAACCTGGGAGACCAGGGTTCGAATCCCCACACAGCCACGAAGCTCACTGGGTGACCTTGGGCCAGTCACTGCCATTCAGCCTCAGAGGGAGGCAATGGGAAACCCCCTCTGAATACCAATTACCATGAAAACCCTATTCATAGGGTCACCCATAAGTCATAATCGACTTGAAGGCAGCCCATTTCCATTGCAGAGGAACAATTTCATGCCGAGACTGCCTTTTACATTTTTAATTTATGACTTATTTCCAAATTTATAAACCACTCTTCATTCAGAGAATACCTGAGCAGTGAACAGAAACAGAAGACAAAGCATAATACAGAGTACAAGAATACAGAAGTTACAGAACACAAAGCACACTACCTCAAAGAGTCTTAAAAATCTCTAAAGCAAAAAAAAAAAAAAAAGGGCAAAAATTAAAACAGGCTGCCTGGCTGTAAATCATGAAAAACTAAGGAATGCTTTAAAAGAAATGGGGATGCCACAGCATCTGATTGTCCTGATGCACAACCTATACTATGGACAAGAGGCTACTGTAAGGACAGAATATGGAGAAACAGATTGGTTCCCAATAGAAAAGGGTGTGAGACAGGGGAGTATTTTATCACCCTATTTGTTTGATCCGTACGCAGAACATATCATACGGAAAGTGGGATTGTACCAAGATGAAGGAGGTGTAAAATTGGAGGGGGAAATATCAATAATTTAAGATATGCAGACAATACCATACTCTTAGCAGAAACCAGTAATGATTTGAAACAAATGCTGATGAAAGTTAAAGAGGAAAGCACAAAAGTAGGACTGCAGCTAAATGTCAAGAAGACTAAAGTAATGACAACTGATGTAACTTTAAAGTTGACAACGGAGACATTGAATTTGTCAACACCTTGGCACAGTCATTAACCAAAATGGAGACAATAGTCAAGAAATCAGAAGAAGGCTAGGACTGGGGAGGGCAGCTGTGAGAGAACTAGAAAAGGTCCTCAAATGCAAAGATGTATCACTGAACACCAAAGTCAGGATCATTCATACCATGGTATTTCCAATCTCTATGTATGGATGTGAAAGTTGGACAGTGAAAAAAGAGGATAAGAGAAAAATCAACTCATTTGAAATGTGGTGTTGGAGGAGAGCTCTGCACATACCATGGATTGCAAGAAAGACAAATAATTGGGTGTTAGAACAAATTAAACCAGAACTATCACTAGAAGCTAAAATGATGAAACTGAGGTTATCATACTTTGGACACATCATGAGAAGACATGATTCAATAGAAAAGACAATAATGCTGGGAAAAACAGAAGGGAGTAGAAAAAGAGGAAGGCCAAACAAGAGATGGGTTGATTCCAGAAAGGAAGCTACAGACCTAAACTTACAATATCTGAACAGGGTAGTTTACAACAGATGCTGTTGGAGGTCGCTGATTCATAGGGTCACCATAAGTCATAATCGACCTGAAGGCATATAACATCAACAACCTGGCTGCAATCCTGATTAATCTTGCTTACTTTGAAATGACGATGATGGACTGCCTTCAAGTCGATTCAGACTTATGGCGACCCTATGAATAGGACTTTCATGGTAAGTGGTATTCAGAGGGGTTTACCATTGCCTTCCTCTGAAGCTGAGAGGCAGTGACTGGCCCAAGGTCACCCAGTGAGCTTCATGGCTGTGTGGGGATTCGAACCCTGGTCTCCCAGGTCGTAGTCCAACACCTTAACCACTACGCCACACTGGCTCTCTTTACTTTGAAATAAGGTCCATTGAATTCAGACTTACATCTGAGCAGAGATGGTTGCAATCACACTGTAATTTATAAAAGGCTTGGGAGGTTGATTTATTGACATTTAATAATGACAAGGTCATCATTCCATTTGGAAGCTGCCTTGACCATTTCATAGAAAGACTGGGGGGGTGCGCACGTGTAAACATATACTATAATAAATCACTAAATAAATCACTGAATCTGGGGCAACAGAGAGGACAGACTCTGGGTCACTGGAGCAAGAAGCCAAGAACCTAGTTTCTTGGCACAGGCATTTGCACACACTTCAGATCAAACTTAAAGAGGGAGCTGCCCTCCTCCTGTTCACAGCCACTTCAAGACTTTCTCTCTGAAAGAGGAGCACCTTCAGTGTGACACTTCCTTGTTAAACAACCCTACTAGAATCAGATTATTATTATTAATAATAATATTTTATACAGTGCCATCGGAGTGCACAGTACTTTATGGAGGTCCCTGCCCCAAGGAAGTTACAGTTCCTTTTGCTTACTAATATATCAAGCACCACTTTAGTGCTACACATCGTCCTATCTGCTGGGAGAGGGAGGTCCCCCAAAGCTCAGCCTTGGGACTTGCTGCAAGGACAGATCCTCTCTCTTTCTCTAGGCTTGTTCACATGGTACACTGAACACACCAGGTACAAGCCGCCTCTCCACGTGTACAAGCATTTGTGTGAAAGCGCGTGCCCATTTTGTACAGCTGAGCTCTTTGCGTACACGGGGCAACCGCTCCTTGAATGCTACCTGTGAATTCCATGTACAAGTCTGCAGCTCAACTCTTCGCGTGCATGGGTAGCACAGATGGTACCCCCGCCGAATGCAACGGGTGAACACCCCTGCTAGGGGGTTATGCTAGGCCCAGGTGCAAGGAGTCTGTACAGGTGTTTGTGTGAATGCCTGCACACAGGGTGAATTTAAAAGTAAGCACTTGGGCTAAACTCCTCAAAACTGAAGAGGGCAGCTTCGTGTACAGACGCACAGGTGCTGAACGTGCCTGCGTGTGATCGTGTGCAGCGTCCAATGGGTGTCCTGTATCCCTCCCAAGCATCCTAAGCATAGAGATGCATCCACACGCACACTCACACGGGTTGGAATGAAGGGAAAGCCCTCACCTTCTCCGCCCCCGTTCTGGCTTGGTTTTGAAGCGATGCTTCTCCGGCTGCCTATCCACAATCCTCCCAGGAGAGGGATGTTCTCCCGTTTCTTCGCCTGTTCAGACGTGCATTATCTTCCTCTTGACTCGCCCGGCTTCCCCCGGCCCCAGTCAAGCCACGTGCGCCCCAGAGCACCCACCGGGGAAACTACATACACCCAAACGATGAAGGAAAGCCTCGATCTGCACATTTGGATCTCCTCCTGACTCTCATTCTCTCTCCCTCACCGCCCCGGGAAGCGACCGAGATCTTGCTGGGCCAGATCCAATTCTACAAAGGGAGGCTTGATTCCATACCCCTCCCCCCGCTTTTCTTTCTCTCTGATCCCCGTTTCTAGGATTTTTTTTTTAAAAAAAGAAATGTATGGAGGGGCTCCCTCCCGGCTGTGCGTTTGCCAAAGAGACTCCTCTGTTTGCACCGATGAGACGAGGCGAGAGCGGAGGCTGGCTCGCTCCCGACTGGACCTTTTTTCTTTTTGCAAGGGAATTCTGGGACTTGTAGTCTTTCGTTGTTTGGACTACAATTCCCGAGGAACCTTTGCAATCGCCAAGAGGGGTTGTTTAAGGATGCTGCTGTATTTAGTTATTTATTGGACTGATTTGCCATTGTATTCCTGCGCCGCTTTCCAGTCAAATGAAGCCCAAAGCACCTGATTTTTTTTTTTAAAAAAAACTAGTTGAATGCAATGAATGTGTCAGGTAATAGGTGGTTGTAAACGCCTTAATATTTTTGAATAATTGGCAGTATACAGTATAGCATTATTATTAGTAGTATTGAAATAAAAGGATAACAACAATAATATAAAAAGGACTCTTATTCTGCAATCCTGTAACCAATTACCTAGAAGTAACATCCCCCCCACACTGAACTTAATGGGACTTATATCTTTCCATATTAATTCTTTATTCGTTTATGAATAACCCACATATGGGTCAAGGTGCAATTTACAAACATAAAAACAGCTGCACATAGTTTTAAAGACAGTAAAAAAACCCTGAAACTAGGTTTAAAAAAATACCAGATGAACACCTAAGGCAGAAATCTTTGAAAGAGAATCAGATAAACTCATGGAGGATAAGGCTATCAATCATGACTAGCCACAATGGCTGTTTTCTTCCTCCATTGTCAGAAATTTTATTTATTATTATTATTATTATTATTATTAAGATTCCTTACCCACCTTTCATCATAAAGTCCCAGGGCAGGTTGCAATAATTTAAAAATTCAATACAATATTAAGATCAGTTTAAAACAAATTACAGCCAAGAAAAAAGCATGGGTCGTAAAAATATCTCTCTCGGGTCTCCAAGGTGAGGCAGGGTAAAGAGATGTGTCTTCACCATAAGATGAAAGCTGTGCAAGTGTTTCTCGCAAAATATGAAGGCAGTGTGTAGCAACATTAATTCCACAGGTGTGGGGCTGTCACATGGAATGTCCTCTCCCAGGCTTCCACCACCCCCAAATGTCCGAGAGCAGCAGAGAGGAGAAGCGATGTAGGGCTTAAACTGCGAGCCCTTCAAACTGGACCTGTAAACAAACTGGCAACCAGTAGGCCTCTGGATATCAGTTGCTGGGAATCACAGGTGGGAAGAGCACTGCTGCACTCGGGTCCTGCCTGTGGGCTTTGCATGGGGGGGGTGTCTGGTTCTCACTATGAGAACAGGTTGATGGACTAAATGGACCACCATTGGCCTGATCCACCAGCCAGGCTCTTCTCGGGTTCTTCATCATTTTTGTTAAAAAAATAATTTTTTTTTTATTGAATATATAATAACAAAACAACAGCATGAACAAAAACAACAATCCCAAGCCCAGGTCACTGAGGATGAATATATATGTATAACATAAAACAAAACCAAAAAGGAACAAGCATCATGATGCTTAGGTTCTTCATCATCATCATCATGGGGTATTATTTTGAAACAGAATTAAACATACATGCAGGGGAAAAACAGCAAAGAGTCTTGTGGCACCTTAAGGACTAACACAGAGTGGTAGCTCAGCGGCTGAGCATCTGCCTTGCATGCTTAAAGTTCCAGGTTTGATGCCCACTAGAATCTCCAAGTAGGGCTGGAAAAACCTCCCTGGTTGAAACCCTGGAGGACAATAGTGAGTGAGCATTCCTGAACCTGGTGCCATCCAAATGTTGTCGGACTCCAACACCCATCAGCCCCAGCCAACAGAGCCAATGGTCAGCAATAGCTTCTGGAAGGCAGCAGATTCCATCTCTGCCTTAACAGCTTGGAACGTGGGTACCTTAGGAAACGCCATCTTCCGAACATCACTCCTCACACACTCCAGTTGTCATTGGGGGTCCTGCACCGGATCCCTTGACCACTACAATGTCAGTGTGATGTTCCTGCTTATAGTGTAAATATGGTAAGTGCTGTTTATATAGAAGACATATGGTAAGTGGAGTGAAAGAGGAGGGGGGAGTACATGAGCAGCAGAATGCTGGATGATTGGCTGAGCGTTTGAGTGGCTGGGAGTATAAATGGAAGAATGACAGTTGAATCTGGGTGGATGTTGGGAGTGTGGAGAAAGAGGTGTTTGAGGGTGGAGGTCAGGAGCGTGGAGAAAGAGGGAGTTGGAGTTCTGATTAATAATAAGTCAAGTACAAAACAGGAACAGATGAAACCATACACTTGTGAAACATTCTAAAACTAATCTTGTTATTTCTGATATTTAATAAATACTTATTTGGTTTACCAAAGGCCTGATCCTTGGCTGGGGGATATATATACCAGAAGGGAGGGCAAGGTAATTACCAAGGCTGAACAGAAACAGTATCTAATGGTGGCAGCGGTGAAGGGAGGAATAATAACAATTCAAGTATCCAGAGCAACCCAGAGTTGTATGCATTATCTATAAAGATACAAGGGGGTTGGGAACAGCATAAGCACGCAGTCACAAAAGTAACCAGCTAGAGAGAGACTCAGGCAAAGTCTCTGGGAGTATTGGTTATAGGACGTGACTGGTGGTGCTGCCTAGCAGGGGGATCTAGTGAGATCTGTGCTAGAGCGGAGTGAGAAACCATATAAAGGACGGTCCGGACTGGTGGTATCCCCGGTGGTGCCTAGTGAAAGGCAGTAGCCACAAGCAGGTGGGAACCTGACAGGGAGAACCAGGGGAGGACGTCACAGTCAGCTCCTGTGCGACGTCTCTGTTGAATGACCTGATGTTTAATAAGGGAGGGGGTAGTTCTGATGGATTTGTCAGGAGGAAGAGTTTCCTCTGATTTTTCCTGGGTCAATCCTTTGGTGTGAATTCATAGTTAATCGACTCCAACAGGAGCACTTTCCATGCTCCAAGAATGTATGCAGTTTATTTTAGGCTGTTTCCTGGGAGTGCAGTCTCTCATATTCAACAAGGCCTGACTGATCACAAAACGACTTGCTACAGTCTGAGCATTTATATGGCCCCTTCCCAGTGTGCATTCTCTGATGGGAAGGGAGATGTGCACTCTGGCCTAAGGTCTTTCCACACTCCATACATTTATAGGGTTTCTCCCCTGTGCGGATCCTCTTATGCTTAAGGAGGCTTGACTGGGCACGGAAACTCTTGTTACAGTCGGGGCATTTATAGGGTCTCTCCCCTGTGTGAATTCTTATGTGTGCACTAAGGCTCCCCCTGTGACTGAAGCTCTTCCCACATTCCAAGCACTTCAACGGTTTCTCTCCTGTGTGGACTCTTCAATGTTGAATAAGGCTTGGTTTATCATAGAAGCACTTGCCACAGTCTGCACAGCTATGAGGTTTCTCCCCTGTGTGTATCCTTTGGTGTCTAATAAAGTTTGTGCTTTTGTTGAAGCTCTTTCCACACACCAAACATTCATATGGTTTTTCTCCAGTGTGAATTCTCTGATGCTGAATAAGGCTTGATTTGTCACACAAGCTCTTGCCACAATGTGAGCAGCTATATGCCTTGTCCCCTGTGTGCAACCTTTGATATCTAACGAAGTTTGTGCTCTTATTGAAGCTCTTTCCACATTCCAAGCATTTATATGGTTTCTCTCCTGTGTGTATTCTCTGATGTTGAATGAAGCTCGATTTATCACAGAAGCTCTGGCCACAGTATGAGCAGCCATATGCTTTCTCCCCTGTGTGCATTCTTTGATGTCTAATAAAGTTGGCACTCTGATTGAAGCTGCTTCCACTCTCCAAACACTTACATAGTTTCTCCCCTGTGTGGATCCGTTGGTGAGATGCAAGGGCTGTGCTGCGATTGAAGCTCACTCTGAGCACTGGTGTGGCTTCTCACCTTTCTGGAGCGCTCCGCATTCTGTAAAGTCCGTGTAGATTCTCCAGTGAGTGTCCAGATAGTCATTCCTTCCCTTTTCAGACTGCTGGACTGGGATTTCATGGAAGTTCCCAACATGACAAGGAAAAGATTTCTCTCTCTTGCTTTCTGTGTAGTTTATCTGCTGCTGATTTGGGCCATCTTGATCCCAAAAGTTTTCTTTGGACGCCTCCAACTTGCCTCTTTCTGACAACATTGCGTGCTGTCTTTCCTCATTTTCACTCTCCCACATATCGTCTTCTGGAAAAAAGAGAGAACTCAGCTAAGGGCTGTATCCAAAGTAGTGCTAGGTAATACGTCCCGTCAGCACAAGGATTCACACTTGCCCAATGGGACTTCCCTGCCCCCCCTCCAATCCCCATGTGCCCTCTAAATCATTATGAGGGAGGAAGGATTATTAATGGCCTGTTGGCGGTTTATGTTCCTTTAGGGTATTATTTTCCCTGCATCATCTGAAGCCTAATAAAGGCTTGGAATTGCACAAACATTTTCCAAAGCATTTGGATACAATGGGTTGCATCCAGAGCAGATCCACTTAAATTAATGGACATGACTAATAGGTCCATTAATTTCATTGGGTTGTAACCAGCTAAGCCTTACTCAGAGCAGAGCCACTGAAATCAATGGACTTAAGTCCCTCCCTGTCCAGCTATCGCCGAGCCTTGAAGACCTGGCTGTTCAGGCAGGCCTACAAGATTGGGACAGATTAATTTATGTTACAATTGAATTAATGAATGGTTTTTTTAGCTTAAAATTTGATTATGTTGATCTATATGTATTGTTTTTATTCTTGTTGTTCGTTGCCTAGAGTGTCCCTAACCCGGACAGATAGGCGGCTGAAAAATAAAATTTTATTATTATTATTATTAAGTTAGGCCCCTTTTGTACTATACATTTTAAAGCAGTGCCGTACCACTTTAAATAGTCGTGGCTTCCCGCAAAGAATCCTGGGAACTATAGTTTGTCAGGAGACCCTTGTTCCCCTCACAGAGCAACAATTCCCAGTTCCTTGGGAAGAGGGACTGATTGTGAAACCGCTCTGGGAATTGTTGCTCTGTCAAGGGTCTCCCAACAACTCTCAGCAAACTACAGGTCCCATGATTCTTTGGGGAAAGCCATGACTGTTTAAAGTGGTATGACAGTGCTTTAAATGCATAGTGTAAATGGCGCCTTCATCATGTCCAATCACACTGAGGAGGGCTAGCATGGAATACAATTCATTGAGTCTACTCTAAATTACTTGGAAACACCCCAAACTATTTATGAATTTAATGGAATTTTTGGCCTGCCTTCACCACGAGGTCCTAGGGTGGTTTACAACAACACCAAAATACAATTTTACGATCAGTTAAAAGAATTTCTATTTTAAATATATATATATATATCAGAAGAATATATCAGAAAAATTGGGCAAGTCCTAAAAATATTTTTTTGTTATTAAATTGATATCCCACCCTTCCTCCCAAAAGGAGCCCAGGGTGGCAAACAACGTGATAGAACACTAAAAACATTTTTTAAAAAATCTTTAAAAACATATCTGACACATCAAAGGCTACGATTAAGAGGTGCGTCTTCATCACATGGCAAAAACTATACAACGATGGTGTCAGATGCACCTCTATAGGGAGAGTTCCACTGCATAGCGGCTCCCACAAAGAATTCCCTCTCCCGGGCCACCAACCCCCCACCCCGAACCTCTACAGAAGTGAAACTGCCAAGAGACCCATGCTAGCGCATAGCTTTTTTTCCTCCTGAGTCCTGTAACTGGAATTCTCATCAAATTCATGGAGGATAAGGCTAGCCATGGAGATAGTGTGCCTCTGAACACCAGCTGCTCAGAATCACAAGTGTGGAAAGCACAATTATGGTCAGGTCCTATCTGGTGGAAGACCTTGGGACCGGCAATGTCAGTCTGTCACTGGGAAAGCAGAACTTGGGGGATTCAGTCACCACTGGTGAAGAGCATCAGAAAAGCCTGCCTACTGGATCAGGCCAGTGGCCCACCTAGTTCAGCATCCTGTCCTCACAGTGGTCAACCAGATGCACCAATGGGAAGCCCACAAGTAGGACCTGAGTGCAACCACGCTCTGCCCACTTGACATACAGAGGCCTGCTGCCTCCAACTGTGGAGCAGAATATAGCCATTGTGGCTAGTAGCCACTAAGAGACAAAATTCATGGAGAATAAGGCAACTCCTCTTTTGAAGCCATCCAAGTTGGTGGCCATCACTGCATCTACTCAGAGCAAATGCGTCTTAGTCCACCTTGGCCCTTCTGCCATAAGCACTGCAGGCATTCTGTGACTTACCAGCCTTGATTCCAGCCTGGGCTGCCATTTCCCTGGGAGCCTCACAACCTCCTTTGCAAGGACCAGGTTCATCTGCTTCCTCCCCTGGAGGGGCTTCCAGCAGATGCTCTGCTCTTTCCTGACTCGCCACTGCATCGTCCGGCTCGCAACGCAGGGAAAGGATCTCCTCTACTTTCCACATGGATGTCCCACTCAGTGGCCCCACCAGTGCCGAATCTCCCGGAGCACATCTCTCCCCATCTCCCGTCGCCATTCACCCTTTGTCTGCTGGAAAAATGGGGAAAGTGACAAAGCAACTTCTTTCCTGGATTGGATTGGAGGAACGGAACTTTTTTTTTTTTTTTTTTCAATAATTTTTATTCAGATTTTCATAAAACATACAAGACAAAATCATAAAACATTCAAAGACAAAAAACAAAATCAAAAATAGTTAAACAAAAAGAAAAAAAAGAAAAAAAAAAAACAAAAATAAAAAATAAAGAGTAAAATATTGACTTCCCATTTGTCAAAGATCAAATCAGTTATAAGTCTATAATATATAACAATCCTGTCTCTTAAGTCATATTATAAAATCACTTTCCTCCAGTAGTTATCTTACTTAATCATCAAATCTCATAAACATTACTTTATTCTTTCCACAAAAAGTCAAAGAGAGGTTTCAATTCTTTAAGAAATATATCTATCAATTTTTTTTTCCAGATAAGCATATCGATTAATCCATCTCATTACTAATTATGATAATCTTGTTGTCATAACCATAGTCAAAATAAACATTTCAATTAATCCATCACATCAGAATCTGTTAGGTTCAGTAATTTCAGTAGCCATTGTTCTATTATCCCTATTAGTTCCATTTTCCATCTTCCATCTTCAGTAGTCTTGTTAAGTCCAGTAATTTCAGTATCCAATCTTCCATTATCAGTATTCCATAATAATCTTGCTGTCAAAGCCATAGTCATATAGTAAGAGTCTGATGGGAATTACCTCTATCCCAAATATTTTCTTGCCATCCATTCTGAATAGGTTGCTGAAATACTGCTGTAAAATCATATCTCTGTTCTTTTTTTCAAAATACACTGGGTCATCTCTTGAAAGTTTTTCCATTGTCACATGGCTGCAGTTAATTCCATAGATTTTCTCTATATTGGGCTCCATCACATCATTCCAGTCCAGAAGATTATCCATGCCATTGATAACTTTATCTCTAGAATCTTCATTAATTTCTTCAGAGATAACATTGAGTTCCAAACAATAGATTTTATTTCTAAAGTCCATAGACTCCAAATCTTGTTCCTGTTCCACGTTTGTTCCAATCTCCGGGATCTCCTCTCTCACAGGGACCCCTGTTCCAGTCTCCAGGGTCTCCTCTCTCACAGGGACCCCTGTTCCAGTCTCCAGGGTCTCCTCTCTCACAAGGACCCCTATGTCTTTAATCTCCTGTGTCTCCAAACAATAAATTTTGTTTCTAAAGTCCATAGACTCCAAATCTTTTTCCTGTTCCACGTTTGTTCCAATCTCCGGGGTCTCCTCTCTCACAGGGACCCCTTCCAGGGTCACCTCTCTCACAGGGACCCCTATATCTTTAATCTCCTGCTTCATTTTACTCAATTCAATTTTCAGCTCCTTACAACCCTGTCGCAGGTTTTGTTTCGTTATCTCAATCTCATCCATTATTTTCTGAAACATAGTTATTTCCAGCTTCTCAGCCACTTTCTTAATTGCCATTTTAAAAGAAAAATATAGGAAAACCACTTCTTATTTCAGCAACAATTGGGTTAATACTCCAAACTTGGTGACATCACAGTATAAACAGAGCAGACAGCCTTATCTCTCCATGCTTAAGTAAACAAAATGCAGTTCCCAGGATCGAAACAATTAATGGCGGTCGTCAGAAAACAGATTCGTCAAAATAAAATAGACCAAAAAGAGAGTAGTCTCAAACAATATAATATTCTTCAAAATAAAAATCTGGAATAGAAATCCCTCTTCTGTGTATATCTTTAGAATGCAAATCCAGGACAGCTTTTTGCAACAAAAACAGAGATAAGCTATTAATTAGTGAGTAGCAGAGAGAAGTTATGGCTCCCCAGTGAGATGTCAAAAACCGATCAATCTGGCAAATCTCTTTTAAACAGCAACAATTTAAGTCAAGTAAAAGAAAAATATAGAAAGAAGGGTGCTTGCCTGTTAGTGCGTTCTCTCTTAGAAGATAAGATGAACGTTCGCTTTTCCAGATAGAGCTTGTTGTTAAAAATCCGTCCCACCTTCGTCGGCTGGACCTCGTCCCATAAATTAATGAGATCTGGTCGTCCCAACAAAAATAGGCTTTGAGGTTAATCTCTTCGTTTCTCCCTACCCGGGAGAAGTTTAATCAGTCAAAAAAAGAAAAAATCTGACTGATATATCTGAATAAGCTTCTTTTGAGGCAGGAGCCCGTCTCAAGAGCAGGCACAGGCTAAGTCACCCTTCCCGGAAGTGAGGAACGGAACTTGAAAAATAAGGAATAAAGACGATTAACAGAACATAGAAAGAGTCCTGCTGCATTATGTCAACTTGTTTTTAAAGTCTGTTGATTCTGAGCAGTATTTTCTTATGAATATATAATTTTATGTCACGGCTGGGGAACCCTCTTCAGCCCGAGGGCCACATTTCCTTCTGGCTAAACCTCCGGGGGCCACACGCCAGTGGTGGGCAGAGCCGGAGGCAAAATTGGACAGAGCAATGAATTTGAATTTTTCCTTTGTACGGTAGGCTAATTTCTACACACACTCACACGCCCCTCTCTGTCTTCCATCCAGAAAAGGCAAGAGGCCTTCTCAGAGTTCAAGGAGCTCTCAGCTGGGCAAAAACACTCAAGGAGGGTGGTCTGTGAGGAGTGTGGTCTGGGGAGAGTTCTGAGGGCCAGATAGACAGACCTGAAGGGCCACATTCACCCTCAGGTTCCCCACCAGTATTTTATTTAAACAGAGGCGGTTGTCGTTTTGATATAAAATCTTGTTCAACAATAAAAATCTTGTATAGAAATCTTGTTCAACAAAGTAAACAAATAAATAAAAAGGCCCGATGCCGGCTTGCAGCCTGTAACTTGAGAGGCTGGCCCAGGAAGGCACTTCAGAGCACCCGTGAACTCAGCCCCTCCCGGAAAAAGCTGATCCCTCCTTACTGACAAAGCTCTCCTCCTCTTCTTGCTTGGCTTCCCTGCACGGCTGACTCTGCTCCACAACTGATGGAGCCCGGCCTACCTCGGAGGGGCTGGAAGCTGCCTCTTTTAACACCGCCTGACAGGACAAGATGGGAGGGCCTAATGATGCCCCCCCCCCGAAGCCTCCTCTGCACTATGCATGTAAAGCAGTATTATCCCACGTTCAATAGTCATGGCTCCCCCCAAAGAATCCTGGGAAGTGTAGTTGGCTGACAGAGCAACCTAGGAGAGACCCCTATTCCCCTCGCAGAGGTATGATTCCCAGAGTGGTTTAGCAGTCAATCCCTCTTCCCAGAAAACTCTGGGAACTGCGGCTCTGTGAGGGGAACAGGGGGTCTCCCAACAACAAGCACCCATCACAAACGACACTTCCCAGGATTTTCTGGAGGAGGAGACCATGACGGTTAAAGTGGCACAGCACTGCTTTCAAAGTATAGCGCAGATGGGGCCTTAGTATCCCCATTGCCAGCGTACGGGAGACAAAAGAGGGTTGCGATTATAAAGGAAATAAGCCAGGGATGGAGGGAACCTATGGCCCCTCCAGATCTTGGTTGGACTACAACTCCCATCATCCCTGACCATTGGGCACTCCGGCTTGGGGAGCTGTTGGGAGTTGGAGTCCAAAATCACCTGGAGGGCCACAGGCTGGGAAGAGGGAGGGCCGTAGCTCAGTGGCCGAGCATCCGCTTTGCATGCAGAAGGCCCCAGGTTCAATCCCCAATGGCATCTCCGGGTAGGGCTGGGAGAGACTCCCTGCCTGACAACCCAGAGAGCTGCTGCCAGCCAGTGTAGGCAATACTGAGGTAGATGGACCACTGGTCTGATTCGGTATAAGGCAGCTCCCTATGTTCCCTGCTTCAAGGGGCAAAGCAAATACTTTGGCAGGGATACTGAAATTGTTATCCTGGGAGACAGAGGACAACCATCACACACAATTTGGCCTCACCTGTTTTCCTTGTTTCTGGGCCTCCTGCTGCCTCAGCAGGAAGGCCTCTGCCAGGGCCACCGCCTGGGAGCAGGTCTCCGGGCCACATTCCCTGACCCAGCTCTGGATCTCCGGCGGCAGTATGGTCAAGAGTTGCTCCAGGATCAACAGCTCCAGGATCTGCTCCTTGGTGTCCTTCTCTATCCTCAGCCACCTGTGGCATAGTTCCCGGAGCCGGCTGTGAGCCTCTCTCGGCCCCTCGGCCTCTCGATAGCAAAAATGCCAGAAGTGTTGACGCAGCCTTTCCCTGCCAGTCACCTCCTCTCGCAAGATGGCCACCTTCACCTTCCCATAATCCTCCTTGTCTCTGGCCGCCAGCCTGTTAAAGGCCCGTTCGGCTTCCCCACTGAAGGCTGGCAGGAGATGGGCCGCCCACACTTCCTTGGGCCACCGATAAGCTCCCGCCACTTGCTCGAAGGAGGCCAGGAAGGCCTTAGCATCGTCCCACGGGGTGGACCCCTCAGGCAATGGTACGGGGCCCCATTCTGAATGAGGAGATTCCACCGTTCTGAGGAACTCTTGCCACTGGGTTTCCCACTGCTGGTGCAGACCTGGCTCTTTCTTCACCTGCTGGGGCACAAACCTTTGGACAGATCGCTCAATACTCCCAGAATGCATTGCTTCAGGGGGTTGACTTCCTCCCTCTGAATCCATCCTAGATTTGCAACCTGCAGCGTTCAAGGGGTCGCGAGGGACTTCTCCCGTCCCTTGTGAGCTGTCCCCTAAGGTGGGGTTTTGGTCTTCTATCTTCATTGTCACGTGGCAGTGGGTTGCAGAAATGTGTTGAATAAATGTGAAGTATTAGTTCCCCTCTATTCAGCACTGGTTAGGCCTCATCTTGAGTACTGCGTCCAGTTCTGGTCTCTGCACTTCAAGAAGGATGCAGACAAACCGGAACAGGTTCAGAGGAGGGCAACAAGGATGATTAGGGAACTGGAAACAAAGCCCTATGAGGAGAGACTGGAAGAACTGGTCATGTTTAGCCTGGAGAAGAGAAGACTGAGGGGAGATATGATAGCACTCTTCAAGTACAAGAAAGGTTGTCACATAGAGGAGGGCTGGGATCTCTCCTCGGTCGTCCCAGAGTACAGGACATGGAATAATGGGCTCAAGTTGCAGGAAGTCAGATTTCGACTGGACATCAGGAAAAACGTCTTAACTGTTAGAGCCATACGACAATGGAACCAATTACCTGGAGAGGTAGTGGGCTCTCCGACACCGGAGGCATTCAAGAGGCATCTGGACAGCCATCTGTCGCAAATGCTTTGATTTGGATTTCTGCACTGAGCAGGGGGTTGGACTTGATGGCCTTATAGGCCCCTTCCAACTCTACTATTCTATGAAACTACTGGGACCTAAACAGAGCACGCTGAGGCTAGAGGAAACAAAAAAGGAACAGGAACGAACAGGCAAAATACTTCTTTCATTTAGGGAAGCCTCTGGCCAGCCACGCTGACCCCATTTGAAAAATTAATTAATCAGTGCCATCGGCTTCCTACGAAACATCTCGAATCAATTTAACCATAAAAAAACCAGCGATAAAAACATACGTAGCAATTCCACATATGAAAACATACATAAATCAACTTCATGCAGATAAAAACATGGCAGAGGTGTGTAAAATCATGCACGGTGTGTCAGAAAAAGTGGGATAAAGTTTTTCTCCCTCTCTCATACTAGAATTCAGGGCCATCCAATGAAGCGAAATGGCCACAGCTCGGTGGTGTATAGGATCTGACTAGCATGCAGAAGATCCCAGGTTCAATCCCTGGCATCTCCAGGTAGGGTTGGGACAGACCCTTACCTGAAACACTGGAGAGCCGCTGCCAGTCTGTGTGGGCAGTACTGAGCCAGATGGGCCAAGGGATAGAGCGGCTTCCACCTGCTACCACTCTGCCTTTAGCAGAGGGAGGTGCATTTTATCAGTTACACACTCTATAACAATGCTGCTGTTAGGGACTTTGCCTTATTCCCCCCTCCCCCCCCAGCTTTTGCTAACAAACGTCCAAGTTTACCATCAAGCTGCTGTCTCTGGGTCTCTAAAAGATCCCAGCCCTGGGTTGATCCTTTGTAACCTGTTACAGTTGCTCTCTAGGGTAACCTTCACTGCCACCATTTGATACTGTTTCCATCTTCGTTCATGTTTTGCCAACCCTTGTATACTTTGCGCTAGCTGACCAAGAACAGGGTGTGTCTTTGAAAACTGACAGATTTATTTAACAGAACATGGAAATGGCCTGCCTTCAAGTCGATCCCGACTTATGGCGACCCTACAAATAGGGTTTTCATGGTAATTGGTATTCAGAGGGAGTTTACCACTGCCTCCCTCTGAGGCTGAGAGGCAGTGACTGGCCCAAGGTCACCCAGTGAGCTCCGTGGCTGTGTGGGGATTCGAACCCTGGTCTCCCAGGTCGTAGTCCTACACTCTAACCACTATGCCACACTGAATGAAAGGGGATCTTCAGTTCACACAACGTACACAATGTACAACCCTGCCTCACTGCCGGTTACTGACCACCCTTCCAACCCTCTCCCTCTCAATCAAGTCTGTGTCCCACTGTTAACATAAGAACATAAGAACATAAGAAGAGCCTGCTGGATCAGGCCAGTGGCCCATCTAGTCCAGCATCCTGTTCTCACAGTGGCCAACCAGGTGCCTGGGGGAAGCCCGCAAGCAGGACCCGAGTGCAAGAACACTCTCCCCTCCTGAGGCTTCCGGCAACTGGTTTTCAGAAGCATGCTGCCTCTGACTAGGGTGGCAGAGCACAGCCATCATGGCTAGTAGCCATTGATAGCCATGTCCTCCATGAATTTGTCTAATCTTCTTTTAAAGCCATCCAAGCTGGTGGCCATTACTGCATCTTGTGGGAGCAAATTCCATAGTTTAACTATGCGCTGAGTAAAGAACTACTTCCTTTTGTCTGTCCTGAATCTTCCAACATTCAGCTTCTTTGAATGTCCACGAGTTCTAGTATTATGAGAGAGGGAGAAGAACTTTTCTCTATCCACTTTCTCAATGCCATGCATAATTTTATACACTTCTATCATGTCTCCTCTGACCCGCCTTTTCTCTAAACTAAAAAGCCCCAAATGCTGCAACCTTTCCTCGTAAGGGAGTCGCTCCATCCCCAAGTCAATTTCCCTGTCTGTCAACTGTCAAGCACTCCAAGGTGAACATTCAACCCTCAGACGCTCAGCCAATCACACTCTCCTTTCCCCCCCCATCGCTCACCACTTACCTTATTCCTTCTAATAATCTCCCTCACCACATGTAACATAATACAAACGCACGAAAATCTTTAACCTAAAAGGGTGGAATATCACCACATTCCTGTGTCCAACCAGAGGCAGAGCCAAGCCGTTCTAGATGCATTAACAATAAACCTCTCTCTCTCTCTCTCTCTCTCTGCTTCTGAAGTCCTGAAGGGCGGGGACAGGGGATCAGTTGCCCTGCCTTAGAAATTGCTGCAAGGACATTCCACCCGCTCGGGCTTTGACTAGCGCCAAGCTCTCCATCTCTCTGCCGCTGAAAAAGGGGGCGTCTGTCTGCCTACTTCCCACCCCCAAAGCCATTTCTCCCAGCCCGGGCTGTCCCTAGTTCCGTTTAGATTCCCACGTGCGCAGTCTCCCGTGTCTCCCGTGTCAACTCACCTCGTGCCTCCAGAGCAATGTGCACTACTGCACTACCTGGGGAAGGGAGGGAAATTGGCTGCATTTACACAAAATCCGTCTATGCCTCCTCCGGGGTCTTCCCTCCCGTCCTCCGGAAAAAGCCTTCAGCTGTTGTTGGGCCCAAATTCAGTTTCACAAAGGATCTCCCACCGCCTGCCTTCCTCTCTGATCCCCATTTGAGGGGGTGGGGGAAGACTCCCTGTTGGGTCTGCATTTGCTAAAAGGCTGCCCCCCCTTTCCCTTTTTTTGTTTTTTTGCAAAGAAGAAGCGTATGGGATTGGCTGGGTCCCTGCTCGACTTGTGCAAGGGAATTCTGGGAGTTGTAGTTTCTCATCCTTTGGAACTACGTACAGTTCCCGGGGAAACTTTACGAAAACGCAGGAGAGGTTGTTCAGGCAGGGTTTGTGTTAGCAAACACGCGGCTGTAAGATCAAAGCCAGCATCTGGGTGAGGCATTTTCCATGCAGATTTGGATTCGTCAAGTGAAAGGTTTATTACCAGGAGTGTATGTGGCGTAGTGGTTATGTGACAATTAGGCCAATGTGTGCAAAATGGAACATATGCTTATCGTCTGCAAAAAGTAAAATGTGATGCTTTTATGCTTTCTCATTCAACAGTTAGAGTGTTGGACTGCGACCGAATGCCCACACAGCCATGCAGCTCCCTGGGTGACCTTGGGCCAGTCACTGCCCCTCAGCCTCAGAGGGAGGCAATGGTGAAACCACCTCTGACTACCATTTACCATGAAAACCCTCTTCATAGGGTCGCCGAAAGTCGGGATCAACTTGAAAACAGTTCATTTCATTTTCAGTGGCAAAGTCAGAAGTGCAGGATCACAGCTACAAACATCCTTTTTTCCTGCTGCTGAGTTGAGAACGAGATCCTTGTTAATGCCTTCTCCCACAACAGATGTTCCTAGGATCAAATAAGCATGAAAAGGGAGAGTGTTAGCTACTAAAAAGAGTCTTCTCACGGCTGACTGGCCTCTTTTCACTCTGATTGTCTCCAGAAAAGGACAAGGAATCATGTTAGACGGTTTTTCTCAGTGGCTCTCTGCCCTTTCATGATGATTGGCTCATAGGATGCTGGAGACACAGGGATCCTGCTGGGACCCTGGTCCCGAAAAAGTAAGGGGACTAAGACCCTCCCCGAGACCCTGTACTACTACACCCCTGTTTATTAGAATAAATAAGAAGAGCCTGGCTGCTGGATCAGGCCAAAAGCCCCTCTAGTCCAACATCCATTTCTCAACCAGCTGCCCCAAAGGGTAGCTGGAAAGCAAGACCCAAGTGCAGCTACTCTCTCCCACCCTCAGTGCAATCCATACTCAGTGGCCTCTGAATGTTGGTGGCTGTTGGGGGTGAAAAATCAGGAGAGAGTTGGAATGGAATGGAGAGGCTGGAGCCCTCAACTGGGAACGTTCTACACTGCAATATTTTGTTGTTCCAGATAGAT
Source organism: Rhineura floridana (assembly GCF_030035675.1). NCBI lineage: Eukaryota > Metazoa > Chordata > Lepidosauria > Squamata > Rhineuridae > Rhineura > Rhineura floridana. The sequence continues at coordinate 207,697,511 of NC_084482.1, forward strand.
AGACAGATAGATAGATCACCAGGGGTGGGGAACCTCCAGCCAGTGCCCCCCAAACCATCTGATGGGCCGGGTGGCAGGTTTCAGTCGTGCTGGGTGCTGCCTGCAGGGAATACACTTGCAAAGCAGACCACTTCTCCCCACACACACAGGTCAACGTTGATGGGTGGGCAGGACCGCCCACCTATCACGTTCTCTGATCTCATCATAATATCAGATGATTGACAGGTAGATGGCCCCACCCATCAACATCGGCCTGCAGGGGTGAGGCGAGATAAAGACACCCACCCACCCACAATATTTAGTTTAAAAAGAAAATTACAAAAATTACAAGGGGCCCTCCAGCCTAGCCCTGTAACAATAGACAACCAGATGTTTCTGAGATCCCTGCAAAGACAGAAGAAGAATAGCCTCCTATCTTGCACATCTCTGCCACCTGGTACTCAGGGGTACACTGCCCCGAGCATTGAGGCTCTCTTCGTAGCAGCCGATGGGCGTCTGTGCCATGAATTGTCCTGCTGGATGAGACCGAAGGCCAATCTGGCCCAGGATCCTGTTTCCAACAGAAGTCAGTTGGATACTTCAAGGAAAGCCACGCTTGGGGCATGCAAGCAACATCCCTCCCTGGGTGTTCCCTGTCCTACCCGCCGCCACCCAGCTCTAGCAACTGTTACTCAGTGGCATTCTGCCCTTGAACATGGAGGTTTTGTTTACTTAACTAATAGCCCCTTTCTCCAGAATTATCTTTTTTTTTTAACAGAGCTTCCTGATGACACTGTCAAGTTGCATGGTAGCTGTGTTTTTAGCGCAGTCCTTTCATGCTTTTTCAGACCCAGTTCATGGCCATTCTTGTGCCAACGCACAATTGCAGCACCAGCCTCTCTTAGGTGGACAGGCAAAGTCTTATGGAGACGTTTCAGGGCATTTGTGCCTTTAATTAAAACTAAAGCTTTTATTTCTTCCCATGGATCCCAGCAGTTGGATTAGTGATGAATGCTCCTTAATTGCCACATGAATTGTCTAATCTCAGTTGCCAGTGTCTGTTTTCAAGGGAGGGAGGCTTTAATTACTGGTTTTCTCAAGTTATTCTCATTCTCGTTATCCATTTTTTAAAAATAAAAAGACCCCAAAAATATAACAAACCAATCTTCTTAACTGTTTACTGCCGCCTTGGGCTCCTGTTGGAGGAAGGATGGGATATTAATTTAATAATAAATGAATAGAATCATAGTAGAGTTGGAAGGGGTTTACAAGGCCATCAAGTCCAACCCCCTGCCTATTGCAGGAATCCAAATTAAAGCATACCTGACAGGTGGCTGTCCAGCTGCTTGTTGAATGCCTCCAGTGTTGGACAGCCCACCACCTCCCTAGTTTATTGGTTCCATTGTCGTACTGCTGTAACAGTCGGGAAGTTTTTCCTGATGTTCAGCCAAAATCTGGCTTCCTGTAACTTGAGCCCATTATTCTGTGTCCTGCACTCTGGGATGATTGAGAAGAGATCCTGGCCCTCCTTTGTGTGGCATCCTTTAAGTACTTGAAGTGCGTTATCATATCTCCCCTTAGTCTTCTCTTCTCAAGGCTAAATAAACTGGCTCAAATAACTGCCTGGCAACATTCCATATTCACCCTCCCCACCTCCAGCAAAGCATGGAACTAATCTACTGATGCCTCAGCAACTGTTTTAAAAACAATTTCATCACTATTTTTAAAAACATGTTTTATTGAAATACTTTTGGGGAAATGCATGCAATAGATGCTACATCATTCTTAGTTCTCTGACAATACACATTACCCCCACTCCCTCTGGTGTTATCCTAATTACCTTTTCCCTCTACCCCGTTCTCTTGTATTTGAATGTCTGTGTACATATTTATTATTATGCCGGCTGACAGACCGCCTGTTTGTAAAGCTGACACTAGCTAATAATCCAGGGGTGATCGGCTGATGTTTCATCAGTGGAAGCTAAGGACTGCAGACCGTCTGTTGATCGCTGGGCCTCCAGCTTTTGCAATGGGACATCCTTCAGAATGAGAACAAAGAAATAGCTAAAAGCAGTTTTGAATTTGGATAGCAAGGAGGAGGGAAGAGTCATAGCCTGACACTGATTTTATACATTAAAGTTTACCCTTGCAGTCCCCTTTAGTACCATTCCCTATATATATGTATATGTGTGTGTGTGTGGAAAGAGATTTTAATTGTATATTATGTATTTTAATGTTTTGTGATTTTATTGTTTACACTTTTATTATGTACGTGTTTGATTTTATTTTTGTAAGCAGCCCTGAATGCCCTATTATAGAAGGGCGGGATAGAAATATTTTAAATAAATAAATAATAAAATAAATAGCTCAGTGGTAGAGCATGCAAAACATCCCAGGTGCAATCCCCAGCATCTCAGGGCAGGGGAGATCCTGATCTGAAACCTTGGGGAACCACTGCCAATCCGTGTGGACAATACTGGGCTACATGGGCCAAAGGTCTGAATTCGTGTGAGGCAGCTTCCTCTGTTCTGACAGAGGGACAGAAGTGCTGTGAGCTAGTTGGAAGCAAATGACCTTAGGGTACAGTCACCCTCTGGGGGTTGAGCCCTGTATGCAGATGGTCTCAGTTAAGCCCCCTGGCATCTCCAGCAAAAAGAGAAGGGATGAAAAACACCCTCAGATAGCAAGTGATGGGAAAGATCTCTGCCCGAGAGTTTGAGAGAGTTGCGGCCAGTCTGAGTAGGCAACACTGGGCCAGATGGGCAAACAATGCCAGCTGGTATCAAAACAGCTACGTTGCCTTCATGTAGAATCGAGCCACCAGTCGATCTAGCCTTGTGTGGTCTTGCCCTAACTCGCCGATTATGGTCTCAGCCGGGGAACAGTGTCACCTGGAATCGGATCCTCTTTCGTAACGGTTCCAGGCCTGGAATCATCCACATGCAAAGTAGGACCTCTGCCCACGGGGCTGTGGGCCTCCCCTGTTTGCTGTGCCCCTGTGCTCGGTGTACATGTTTATTTATTATTTATTCATTTATACCCCTCCTTGCTTTTCATGATTGGAACCTAAGGCGGCTTACATATGGTTCCCAAGCGGTCTCCCATCCAGGCACTGACCTGACCCTGCTTAGCTTCAGCAGGGAGCTGGCCTCATGTGTCTTCAGACCACAGCCTGGGACCTACATGTTAGCAAAGCAAATAATGTAGAGAGGCTGCGAGCGTCCTGCTACATCAGGCCAAAGGAGGCTCCTCTAATCCAGCATCCTGTACTCACAGTCGCCACACGCAATCCAAAAGCAGGACATACATGCCACAGCACTCTCCCCCACTTGTAATTCCCAGCAACTGGCATTCAGAGGCATACCTCCCCTAACAGTGGAGGTAGAATGCAGCCCTTGCGGCTAGTAGCCATGGATAGCCTCCGCCTCCTCCGTGAATTTGTGCAATCCTCTTTTAAAGCCACGTTGGCAGCCCTCACTAAATCTTGCGGGAACGAATTCCATCGTTTAAATTATGCGCTGTGTGAAGGAGTCCTTCCTTTTGCCTGTCCTGAACCTTCCCCAACATTACAGCTTCTTCGGATTGACCCTATTGGGTTCTAGTGAGACCCTTCCACTTTCCCCACCTCGTCCATAAGCCCCCCATGCTCTTGGAAACCGATTCCTACAGCAGTAGCCTGGAAGCACCTGGGGAAGTGAGGAGCATGTAACTAAATCTGTGCCAGTTTCCAGGAACTGTCACATGCCAGTGTGACCAACAAAAAAAGAAACAAGGAAAGGAAATTCACGTTTGTGCAATTAAAGATGTAAGAAGAGCCTGTCTGCTGGGCCAGGCCAGAGGGCCATCTAGTCCAGCATCCTGTTCTCACAGTGGCCAACCAGGTGCCCCAATGGGAAGCCCACAAGCAGGATCATCTAAGCTCGAGGATGTGGACAAGGTGCTTGGACAGGTGCGGGCGACCACTTCTGCTCTGGATCCTTGCCCCTCATGGCTAATAAAAGCTAGCAGGAATGGAACAGCCGGCTGGGCCAAGGAGGTGATTAATGCCTCTTTACGAGAGGGAGTGGTCCCACCCTGCCTGAAACAGGCGGTGGTGAGACCGCTCCTAAAAAAACCCTCCTTGGACCCTGATAATTTGGACAACTATAGGCCGGTAGCAAATGTTCCATTCCTGGGCAAGGTCCTAGAGCGTGTGGTCGCTCGCCAACTCCAGGCTCTCTTGGATGAAACTGATTATCTGGACCCATTTCAATCGGGCTTTCGGCCGGGGTTTGGTACAGAAACGGCCTTGGTCGCCCTGTATGATGACCTATGTCGGGAGAAAGACAGAGGGAGTGTAACTCTGTTGGTTCTCCTTGATCTCTCAGCGGCGTTTGATACCATCGACCATGGTATCCTTCTGGAGCGACTTACGGATTTAGGAGTGGGAGGCACTGCTTGGCGGTGGCTCTGCTCCTATCTCGGGAATCGTCTCCAGAAGGTGATGCTGGGGGAACATTACTCGAGTCCCTGGGTACTCCAATATGGAGTCCCGCAGGGTTCAGTTCTGTCCCCCATGCTTTTCAATATCTATATGAAGCCGCTGGGTGAGGTCATCAGGAGTTTTGGAGTGCGTTTCCAGCAATATGCTGATGATACGCAGCTCTACTACTCCTTTTCATCTTCGTCAGGTGAGGCTGTTGATGTACTAGACCGCTGCCTGGCCGCGATAATGGGCTGGATGAGAGCTAATAAACTGAAACTCAATCCTAACAAGACTGAGATGCTGTTGGTGGGAGGGCCCTCTGCCCAGATGGTTGATGTTCGACCTGCCCTAGATGGGGTTACACTCCCCCTAAAGGAGCAGGTACGTAGTTTGGGGGTCTTATTAGATCCGCTCCTGTCACTTGAGGCTCAGGTAGCCTCGGTGGCACGGAATGCATTCTACCAGCTTCGGCTGGTAGCCCAACTACGACCCTATCTGAACAGGGAGAATCTCGCCTCAGTTATCCATGCTATGGTAACCTCTAGATTGGACTACTGTAATGCACTCTACGTGGCGCTACCTATGAAGACGGTTCGGAAAGTTCAGCTAGTGCAAAATGCTGCGGCCAGAGTTCTCACTGGGACAAAGAAATTTGACCATATAACACCTGTCCTGGCGCAGCTGCACTGGCTACCGATATGTTTCCGGGCCAGATTCAAAGTGTTGGTTCTTACCTATAAAGCCCTAAACGGCATCGGACCGCAATACCTGGTGGAGCGCCTCTCTCGCTATGTACCTACCTGTTCACTACGCTCGACGTCGAAGGCCCTTCTCCGGGTCCCAACTCATAAAGAGGCCGGAGATCAACAACTAGATCTAGGGCCTTCTCGGTGGTGGCCCCCGAACTATGGAATGCCCTCCCAGACGAGATACGCCTGGCGCCTTCTTTGTTATCTTTTCGGCGCCAGGTAAAAACCTACCTTTTCGTCCAGGCTTTTTAAACATTTTTAAATATTTTAAATTTAATATTTTAAACTTAATATGGATTTTAATTTATAAACTCAATGGCAATTCTATTTCAGATTTTTATCATGTTTAATGTTTTTATAATTGTATTATATTTTTCACACTTGCTCATATTTTGTGATTTTATTTGTTGTACACCGCCCTGAGAGCTTTTTTGCTATAGGGCGGTCTAGAAATGTAATTAAATAAATAAATAAAATAAGAGCATCTCTCCCCTCCTGCGGTTTCCAGCAACTGGTATTCAGAGGCACACTTCCTCCGACTGTGGAAGCAGAGCACAGCCATCGTGGCTAGTAGCCGCTGACAGCCGTATCCGCCATGAATTTGTCTAATCCTCTTTCCAAGGCACACAGGTTGGTGGCCATCACTGCCTCATGCGCTGTGTGAAGAAGCACTTTCTTTGGTCTGCTCTGAACCTTCCAACATTCAGCTTTATTGAATGCCCACGAGTTCTAGTGTTATGAGAGAGGGAGAAGAACGTTTCTCTGTCCACTTTCTCCCTGCCATGCCTAATTTTATACGCTTCCGTCTTATATCTTCTTACTCTGAAAGTGGATTAAAGCACTCTGGGGCCCTAGTGCAACAAATCCACTGGGCCGTCTGTGGTTAGGAAATGCACAGAAAAGGGTGGGATTAATGAACAATTCAGGGGAAGACACGGACCAGCCTTCGAAGGTGCATGTAAACAAATCAGGATAAACGCTTGCTGTTATATATCCGCCCCACCAAGAAATCAGAATGCTCGATAGAGAACGGATGTAGTCTAGCCTACGCCGCCTACGATTTGTTCAAGCAAATCGGAATGAGTTCTCAACTATCAGGTCATCTGGAGGACCCCAGTAAGCTCAACAAACACTGGAATTGTGGAGGCCACACCATACAGACATGTGGCTCTCACAAGGGCTACTTTGTGTGAGCAGTCTGGATAAATTTGCAGTGCACCTGTGAAGACTGGTCCATCAGGGCAAATGGGGCACTGCCCCACCAACCTTAGTCTGCTCTCGGCCAGCCCCCATCTGCCTGCCTCCTTACATCCTCCGCCGTAAAGCCTCAATTTTGGCCTTGCAGAACTGAGCAGGGAGGAGGATGAAGACAAAATCAGAATGCATTGGCTCTGACCGTCATTGGCTCTGGCTCCAGCACCCGCGAGTCTCCCTGCTTTCTGCCTGTGCCACCGCTGCAGAGCACCGCACCCAACGTCAAACAGATGACCTCAATAAACTGGAGCTGGAAGAGACACCAGCCCTGCAAAAGCAATATAAGCCGGCCTTGTGTTTTAACAACTCACCCTGCAGCCACAGGCAACCAGGAATTTCATGCCGGCAAGTGGAACTATGCTTCATTCCTCCTTCGCCAGCCTGTTTGGCTTCTTCTGTGCTAGCAGCACAGAAAGGGAAGGCTCTTCTTCCACAACCAGCGCAGAAATGCTCCGGGCTGGCTGGCTGGCTGGCTGCGGATTGCTCCATCTCTTCTCCACCAGTCCACTTAGTAGAAGGCAAGCTCTTTTTGCTAGCCTAATAGGCTGGCTGCCTGCGTTTCTGCGCTGGCCAGTGGAGGCTGGTCCATTAGGGCAAACAGAGCGCTGCCCCACCAGTCAGCCAACCCGTCTGTCTTTCTCACAGCCCGACCAGGGGGTGTCCCTGGCTGTCGGCTTCCTCCTCTTTAGTCTCAGTGTAGCCCTTTGTAGAAAGCAAGGAGGAGGATGGGGACAAAGCCAGAATTATTTGGCTCTGCCTCTCATGGGCTACATCTCCACCTACTGTTGGGCTCCCTGCCTTCTGCCCTACCAGTCCCAAGGAACTTCCCCTCCACCGCAGCCAGCGTGGAAGTGCAGACTACTAGCCCAGGGGTAGACAACGCGGCTCAGCCCCTCCTGTATCAAACTTGCTTTCCTAAACATGCCCACATTTCAGTGGAAAGCAGGATTGGACACCCACCCTCCCACCCATTCTGAACAAAGGAGAGGCGCAAAGAGCTTCTCGCTCTGTGAGCAAGTGGTGGTGGCCAATGTTAGGGGCTTTTTCCCATTGCTGGAGGAGTTCGTTGGGAGAGGGGCATGGCCTACATCATGTTATGGTCCTGCTCTTTTAGATGCGACAGTCATTTACACCCCACAACAGCCATTTTGTGAGTGGTGTCCACAGCACTTTCTCAAAATTCCAAATGTGCCCACTGTCCCCAAAACTCCCATACTAGCTTCACCGCAAGCTAGTTAAAAATTCCTAGGGTTAAGAATCTGTGCAGGATTGTCTGCAAGAGACTGCATTTCCCCCCCCCCATCCCCAGTACACCACCAAGACTGAACTATTGGTACAAAATGTTTCTTTACATCCCCCTTCCCAAGCTCATGTGAACTGCATAGGTTAGCAAGACACTTGATTCTCTTCTGTCTTATGAGCAGTGAGCTCTCAAAAAAAGCTTCCCACCCCTCATTAAAAAAAAGGTCAGATCAGGTGCCGCTCTTGTCTTCACTGTGTACGCTCTGATGCCTTGTGAGGTGTGCTTTGCGGATGAAATCCCTCCCGCATTCGGCGCATTTGTATGGTTTCACTCCCGCGTGGATTCTCTTATGATTAATAAGGCCGGAACCTGAATGGAACCGGCTGCCGCACTGTGAGCACTTGTAAGGCTTCTCCCCCGTATGGGTCCTTTCGTGTATCGTGAGGAGCGAATTGCGGCTGAAGCACTTTCCGCAAGCAGGGCACTTGAACGGCTTCTCTCCCGTGTGGCTCCTCTTGTGCACAAGGAGGTGCGAACTCTGGCTGAAGGTTTTCCCGCAGAACGAGCATTTGTACGGCTTCTCTCCAGCATGGCTTCGTTGATGATAAATAAGACCTTGGCGCGAGTGAAAACTACTCCCACACTGCGTACACTTGTATGGCTTCTCCACATCGTGGGTCCTCTGGTGAAAAATAAGATGCGAACTCTGACCAAAGGTTTTCCCACAGATAGAACATTTGTGGTAGGGTCTTTCCTGAACGTGGGCATTTTCACCTGAATCTTGTCTGAAGCCCTCCCCAGACACACTGCTTGTCTTTTGAGTCTGGATCAGTGGGGTTTCACTGAGGATCTTCCTGTTTGACACAGAAGAAACAGAGACCACCAACCTGTTCCTGAGGTGGTTTCCTTGCTGAATCTTTGGTCTATGCTGATTCTGAGCGACTTTGCCCTGCTCACAACTCTGGGAACTGCTCTCAATGTGTCTCCTTTGGGAAGCCCAGTGTGGTTCTACTTGCTCAGGTCTTGCCTGTAGATTACTTCTACCGTCATGCTCATTCACTTGCCTGTAATCTGTCGGATTGAGTGTGGAGAAAGAAAATAACAGATTTTTGAAACGGTATGTGCAGCTCTTTTCCTCTTGAGTAAAGGAGGGTCTGAGGAACCTGTGGCCCTACCAGATGATGTTGGATTACAACTCCCATCATCCCTGACCACTGTCCATACTGGCTGGGGTGCATGGGAGTTGGAGTCCATCAATATCTGGAAGGCCACAAGTTCTCCAGCCCTGGATTAAAGATATCTTACAGCACAATTCTAACCATGTCTACTCAGAAGCCGGAATGGAGGAGGAACCCGCTCTACTCACATTCCAAAGTGGACTCTCCTGATTCAATTCAGGTGGATCATGACTGAGATCAATGGCCTATTTCAGAATCCACAGTCCAGCGAATTCCATGAGTTTGTCTGAGGGTTGTGCGCTACCTCCATTCCACCTCAGATTCCCCCCCTTTCTAAACTTCTTGCCACCAACACTTTGATGCACACAGAGCAAGTCAATCTAGGAGCGATGGCTCTGGATCATGTTCCGTCACTCTCCTAGGAGGAATTACGCAGGGGAAAAAACCATAAGGCTGCCCCCAACATTTTAGAGGTGGAACAGAGGCAGCAAGATGTTTTGGACTACAGCTCCCCTCCTACCCAACCATTCACTATGATGGCTGAGGCTGATGGGAGTTGTAGTCCAAAACATCAGGAGGACACCACATTGGCTACCTCTGATATATACTAACTAGCGGCAACACCATGGAGTCACACCGAACACCGAGACTTACTTCTGAGCAAAAATGGAACACAATTGTACTGCAGCTGTGCTTTACTGAATTGTTGATTTCTCCAAATATTCCAGTTCAGATTCTTTTGCCTACTGGAGGGAGGCGGGGAGGAATATTTGAGATATTGACACAGCACATCAAATCAACATGGCATAGTGTTCTTTATTTAAAGTTTTGCTTCTAAAATATAAAACCAATATACTAAATCAGATCCCAACCAGTTTTTACGGCAAAAAAATTCTGAATCTAGAAAAAAATATTAAAATACAAAAATATTTAAAAACCACCCAGTCACCTAACAGTAACGTATACAAATACAGTACAGCATAAAATACCAGAAAAACAATACAAGATAATCACAAAAATGGCTAGGGTCACAGTCACACCATATATTTAAAGCACATGGCTTCCCCCAAAGAATCCCAGGTGCTGTAGTTTACCCCTCACAGAGCTACAATTCCCAGCACCCTTAAGAAACTACAGCTCCCAAAATTCTTTGGGGGAAGCCATATACTTTAAATGTATGATGTGGCCATGACCTGGCTTATCTTAAGAAAATCTACACAATGGAACAGGCCTGTCAGCATAAAAAGGTCTTCAAGAGATGCCTGAAAGTCAAAAGTGAGGGTGCCCGCTGAATCTCTGCTGGAATAGTGTTCCATAGCATGGGACCAGAGACTCTAAACGCCTGGCTTCTAGTGGAGGCCAATGAAGCTTCTGCAGTATGGGCGACAACAAACAACGCACCTCTAGATGATTTCAGTGATTGAGCTGGGATATAAGGGCTCAGACCACCTAAGGGATCCTGGACCCAAGAACGTCAGGGCTTTGTGCATCAACACAAGTGCCTTGGACCTGGCCTGGTAGCACATGGGCAGCCAGTGTAGATGCATTATCTTTTCTTTTTTTTTTAAAGCCCAAATTCGGAATTTTCCAGAAAGTCCACTGCAGGGAGGAAGCAGAGTGGAACCCAAGATCATCCAAACATTTAGATACAACCCACCAATACCCAGCAGGCTGATGCCACAATCGCTCTCCTCCTTTGCTTCTCTGTTTGTCTGAATGTGGCCTGGATACAACGAAGTCTGCTCTGTTCCTGGGAAACCAACAGCTACGCCCTCGCTTGGTAGTAGCTCCTGAAACAGCAAGGAAGAATCCATTTCAGCCATGGGTCTGCAAATCTGTGGCTGGACTTCACTTGTCAAGCTTTAGTGGCCATCGGTGAAGTCCTATCTGTTTCCTTTTTCTTTTAATCTTATTGATGAATACGAGCAAAGTTACAGAAGATATTCAACAACGTGAAGAAGCAAAACCGACAGAGCCATTTTCTTTCCCAGCCGTACCTAAACTACCTCCACCATCAGAGGCAATGTACCTCCGAATGCCATTTGCTGGGAATAACAAGTGAGGAGGGTGCTGTTACGCTCGGGGCCTGCTTTCAGGCTTCCCATTGGGGCATCTGAGAACAAGAGGGAAGGAAGGAGGGAAGGGAATGTGGGGCCTCTCCACTAGCTCTGCTAAAATATCAGCTCCACCAGGCTCCTCCCTCAAATGCCATCGACAGCAGTCATCCCATCAGGCTATGGGAGAGGGAAGGGGCTTGTGGGGCCTTTCCACCGGCTCTGCCTTAAGACCACCAACTTTTGGCTCCTCTCCAAACTTTCCCAATCCCTGCTGCTCGCTACAAGATCTCTGTAACTAAGAAGTGCCCAAGCTTGCTTTTTTCCTCCTCCATCCCAGCCTCTTCCTTTTATGTCATGCCTTTTAGAGGGTGAACCTGAGTGCCGGGACTGTCTTGCCACTGATATCTGTAAGCTGCTTTGAAGTCTTCTTCTGGCCAAAGAGCAGGAATAACAACAACAACAACAATAATAAGTGTTCAAGTGTGACTTTTCACTACACCCCAAGGCTCCATTGTTCCTGTCTGTCCTCCTTCCTGAGTGGGCAATCAGGGCTGATGACCCTGCCCAACACTCTGATGCAATTTAGGCCACTGGGTCAGTTTCAGAGGCAACGATCTAGAAAGAATTAGCCAAGTCCTGTGTGGTGGGGTTTCAGCTGGAGTCAACTGGTGAAGATCAAGAGCCTATGAGGGCTCCTTCTGCCACAACAGTAGAAAGACAGGTGTCTGATTCTCCAGTTCAGGAAATGCTGCAGCGCATAAGAGAAGCCTTTTGTTGTTTATTCACAATATCACGTTCAGTATATTTTCTCACTAAATCAAATTTGTTGCTTAAAGGACAGTTTGATCCAAGGGGATTCCAAATAACCTATGCCAGGAGTGGGGAACCTCAGGCCTGCAGGCCAAAGCAGGCCCCCAGGCCTCTTTATGTGGCCCTTGACACTCTTCACTGGTCGCACTCCCTCCTCAGCCACGCCCAAGCAGGGGATGACTTGGGGAAGTTCACAAGTGAGGCATTAAAAAGGCTGCCTCAAATAAGGCCAAGGCCTGGGAGTTGCCCAACCCTGGCCTAGAGTTCTTATTCCCTACACAGAGATGGGTAGAACCTTTCTCCATATCCAGTACTAGCTATAAGCCTTTCAGGTTTATTGGGATTGGACAAAAGGAGGGAAAACTTTTTCAGCCCAAGAGCCACATTCCCTTATAGGGAACCTTCTGCAGGCCACATGCCAGTGGTGGGCGGGGCCAGAGGCAGAAGTGGGTAGAGCAATGGATGTCCAGTTTAATCAGAAGCTGACCTTTGTGTAGTAAAAACAGAGGTTTAGGCACAAATCTGTCTCCATCTAGGCAAGCAAGAAGCATTACAAGAGTTCAAGGCCACATTCCAGGCAGGCAAAAATAAACCACTCAACGAGAGTCTGCAGCGGGGCTGACGAGGGGTGTGGTCTGGGGAAGAGTTCTGAGGGCCACATTTGGCCCCTGAGCCCGATGCTCTCTATATCTGGGTTAGACCTTCTTACCTTCTGTTGTCCCCATCTCTCCGTTTCCTGCTGTCTCCGTAGAAAATCTTCAGCCAGGGCTACTGCTTGGGAACAGCTATCCGGGCCACATTCCCCGACCCAGCTCTGGATCTCTGACGGCAAGATGGTCAGGAACTGCTCCAGGATCAGCAGCTCCAGGATCTGCTCTTTGGAGTGCCTCTCCACCTTCAGCCAGCGATGGCAAAGCTCCTGGAGCCGGCTGTAGGCCCCTCGCGGACCGTCGGCCTCCTGGTAGCAGAAGCGCCGGAAGTGTTGCCGCTGCTTCTCCCGGCTGATGGCATCCTTGCGCAAGATGGCTGCCTTCACCTTCCCATAATCTTCTTTGTCTCTGGCTTCCAGGCTACTAAAAGCCCATTTGGCCTGTCCACTGAGGGCTGGCAGGAGTCGGGCCACCCACTCCTCTTTGGGCCACCGGCAGGCTTCAGCCACTTGCTCAAAGGAGGCCAGGAAGGCCTTTGTGTCATCCCACGGCATGGGCTCCTCTGGCAACTGTAGGATCCCCCACCCCGAGTGAGGAGACTCCACTTCCTTCAGAAACTGTTGCCACTGGGCTTCCCAACACTGAAGAATCCCTTCTCCTGGTTCCTGTTTAACCTTTTGCTGGGATGATGTCCTTTTAGGAAATTTCCCAAGGCTCCCAGTCTGAACGACGTGAGGGTTTTCCCCAGCTCCCTCTGAACCTCCCACCATTTTGAGGCCTGGCGGCTCTTCCACCTTCAGGCTGGTAGCAATGCCCCGGCAGGACACTCACAGTCTCAGAAGCTATCTGTGTGGATCGAGGAGGAAGATGCCCAGGAGAGGAACTTTTTCCAGCGGGAGGGGGTGAAGAGAAGAAGAGAAGGAGTGAACACAAATGAAAACGTTCCTGGTACTGTTTCAGCATCTTCAGTAAACATTTCTTTCGATGCCAGTTTATTTATTCTGCTCAGATTTATCTTCTCATCAAGAACAAGAAGGGTAGGGGGAGAATCACATGACTGAAGGGGGGGATTCCCTGCACGCACATCCATACATACACACACTAGTGGCCTCATATACTACAGTTTGGAAATCAACATACAACAATAAACAAGCTCACCGCTTAAGTCTGCAATTTTTACCCAAAAACAAAGAGAGCCAGTCTGGTGTGGTGGTTAGACAGTTGGACTGGAATGTGGGACACCAAGGTTCAAATTCTGTTCAGCCATGAAGCTCGTTGGACAACCTTTGGCCAATCATTGTCTCTCAGCCTAACCTACCTCACAGGGTTGTCATGAGGATAAAATTGGGAGGAGGAGAACCATGTGTGTACACCACCTTGACCAACTTGAATAAAGGTGGGGTATAAATGTAGTAGTAGTTGTAGTAGTAACAATATGGCATTGTTAAAATTATTCTGGTTTATAACCTTAAGACAAAGCCTCATATCACTGAACAAGTCCCCCATCCACCCCATGGGAAAATATCTGTATATAGAAACATAGAAAGCTGCCGTGTACAGAGTCAGATCACTGAGTCAGACCACCAGCAGCAGCTCTCCAGTGTTTCAGGCAGGCGACATTCCCAGCCCTACCTGGAGATGTTGGGAATTCAGCCTGGGATCTTCTGCAAGGAAGGCAGATGCTCCACCACTGAACTACATCCCAGATCAGACTACTGGTTCATCTAGTTCACAATTGTCTACACTGACAGGCAGCAGCTCCTCCAGGATCTCAGATGGGGGGGGGGTATCTCCCAGCACTACCTGGAGATGCCAGGAGATTTAACCTAAGGCGTTATGCATGAAGAAAGACAGGGAGGAGGCTACAACCCTGTCCTGCTACCTTTCTACATTCAAGGAAATGTCAGGTGCATTCCATCATGGAAGACCCCGACCTGCAGTCACAAGTGTAGGAATCCCACATTGTCAGTCAGAAATGGTGCAGTCCAGACTGGGACTGACTACCCTGTCTGCGGCAGCTCTATTTGGAGAAGCAAACTTTCCCCTATGATCTAGTTTACTCTCCCTCTTCCCCCCTTTCCCCGTTTTTTTAAACTTACCCAATTTTCCAGAATCAGGCTGCTTACTCAGGAGCTGCAGTCACAACACAAAACACGATTTGCAATCATCGCAAAGGAAGAAAATTATCCCCCAAAATACATTACAAAATAAAAAGTGCAGTTTCCGGGGGGAGGGAGAAAGAGAAAGGAACAGGAAAAGAGGCTTTCATTGTTTACATCCTGGTTTAGCTGATGCCACTTCCGCTTACTCCTGTCTAGGACTCACAAGGGTCCTCCAGGAAACTTTCTAGGTTTAACTCCTCTAGCGCTTCCTGGCAGCCAGAGAATCCAGACTCTGGTTTTGGTGTACAAAGCCCTACACAGCTTCGGACCAGGATACCTGAAAGCAGAGCTTGGAAAAGTTACCTTTTTTGGACTACAACTCCCATCACCCCAAACCAGTGGCCATGCTGGCTGGGGCTGATGGGAGTTGTAGTTTTAAAAAAGGTAACTTTCCCAAGCTCTGCCTGAAAGACCAATCTTATCCCCTATATACCCAGTCAATCACTGCGCTCTGCAGGTGAGGGCCTCCTGCAGATACCATCTTATCAGGAAGTCGGTTCTGCACAACATAGGAAACGGACCTTTAGTGTAGTAGCACCTACCCTGTGGAACTTCCTCCCCTTAAATATTAGACAGGCGCCATCTCTGTTATCTTTTCGGCACCTATTGAAGACCTTCCACTTTCAGCAAGCCTTTAAAGTAGAGACCTTATACCAGTCTGTGCCTGTGGTGGACTTGCCTTTGAAGATGTTTTTAAAGCTTTTTCCCCTTAACATGTTTTAAAAGATGTTTTGTTTTAATATATTTTAAAGTCTGATTTTTAAGATCTTTTAGAGTGTTTTTAGTGTTTTTGTTTGCCACCCTGGGCTCCTACAGGGAGGAAGGGTAGGGTTGCCATATTCCAGTTCCACAATCCGGGCAGGTTAATTTGCATATTGTGTAAAGTATATGCATATTATGCAAATTATTTGCATATTATTTGCATATTATGCAAATATTTGCATATTAATACTTGGATTGTCCAGTTGTTTTGTTTTTGTGCCTAGGAATTACCACCAAAAACTGGGGAAAGATGTGAGAAATCTTTTATTTAAAAGCAACATTTTTAGCCTTAAATGCCTAGACTCTAGTTTCCAACACTATGGAGTATTTATTGATTGATTAAGAGAATTTATATCCTGCCCTTTTGCTGTTAAAAACAGAGCTCAGCACAGCTTACAAATATAATAAAAACAATAAAAATACACAATCAATATAAAAACATAATAAAAACACAAAATAGCAACAAACATAAAGTAAGTCAGGGCAACAGTACGGTTAACCATATACGATATATTTCAAAGATGTGGTGGGTGGAGAAAAACAAGAAGCCAAAATGTTAGGAAAAGGAGTCTTTCACACCACATGCTCAGTTGTAAATACTGTTGCAGCAAGCTTTACAAGTTCCTCCAGTATTCCACTGGTGCAGGCACTCAGACATTCAAAGTATCTGTATGTTTCTTAGGTTTTATAAAAGCAGAGCTTTGCTTAACTCAAAATTTCTTCTCCCTTTGATCAACCACATCTACACAGGTTCCACCTCCATACTCAAATGAAACTGGGCCTGGAAGTGTGCAACAACCCCACACATACCTTGCTAATTAGATTACCAATGTCAGGATGTCTGTCTTATGGACTACTCTCCTGCTCCCCCCCCCCCCGGGGCATCATGAAAGACCCAGTCCTGGGCTCAGAAAGAAAATAAATATCTGGTCCTCTTCAAAGTATTGATAAGCCTCTTGTTTTAATTGAAATAATAATTATAAATTCTTGTTCTTATCACTAATGGGAGTTAATTATCTTGCATATGCTGCTGTTGCTTCTATGGCTGTAACGGAGTGAGGTTAAAGATAAGTGAAATGCAAATAGGAAAAAAACAACACAAAAGGCAGTAACACTTTCCTAAGTGTAATACCATACCAACCACAACAAGATTCCTATGAGTAAGGCAGAAAACTAAGCATCTCACAACTAAAAATATGATAAATGAAGAAATATTTATATAAAAGCATGACTATCAAATATATATATTTATTATTTACACAATCTGTAAAGATATTTATAGTGCAATCCTAGGTTTATTTATTCAGAAGCAAGTCCCAGCGTATTCAGTGGGGCTTACTCAAACAGGGACAGAAATGCAACTTCAAGTGATAAGCAACTTCATTCACACAACCCAAAATTCCGAATCATGCCACTTTACACTGTTTTGCAACTGTTTATACTTGTTTTTATGGTTATTGGATTTTAAATGGCTTTATTTCTTGTTGTGAGCTGCCTTGGTTTCCAACCCTACCTCACAGGGGTGTCGGAAAGATTCCATACACGCACACGCACACGCAGACACTGCAGATGTACAAATACATACAGCCCATATAATAGTTTATTGTCAAACCTGTTGGTCATTGCAGAAAAATCAGTATTAGTTTTTAAAAAATCAGTATTACTTTCCTACAGAATAAAAAATGTAATACCTAAGTAAGCCCTGCCTACTTGCTTTAAAATAGGACTGGAGGTCACAAACACAATTCTTTTTTACATTCACTCCAAAGTCCCATTGATTCTTAATCTTTCTACTTTTAACATGTATCCTTCTTAATTTGTGTTGTATTTCGTTTTTGTTGTGCTTTCTGTTGTTTGTTTGTACATGTTTTTGTGATTTTTTACTATGATATATTGTATTTTATCTTGTTTGTTCACCGCCCTGAGAGCTATTCTGCTAAGGGCGGTATATAAATTGAAATAATAAATAAATAATAAATAAATAAATTTTCAGCACATTCATAACCATGTCTACTCAAAAGTAAGTCCTATTGAATTCAATGGGATTTACTCTGGGCATATGGGATTAGCATTGCTTTTACAAAAAGCAAGCATTGGGAAAGTTTTCAAAACACTGCCCAAGATCTGACTCCTGCACACAAAAGGGAAAAAAACTGAAATGTATATACTTACCCAATTTATGAGATTTTCAGATAAACGGGGTGAAACCACCATTTTGTTTTCTAGACACTGCCTAAGGTCAATGAAACTGAAACACAATCCCTGATTGGCTGCAATCCTGAACGGGCGGGGTTAAAGCTAGGAAGTGCTATAGTATACAGTACTGTTTAAAGAAAGATTTAACAGTCGGGGGGGGGGGGCGGCTGACGTTTTTAATGTATATCTCGAGAACCGGACCACCTAGAAACTTAATTTTTTTTTTAAATTAAAGCTGAGAATCCGGGCCACCTAAAGAGGTAGCCGGGTGGCATGCATAGAATCCGGGTAAAACCTGGCTAACCGGGCAATATGGCAACCCTAAGGAAGGGCAGGATATAAATTTAATGAATAAAATAAATAAATAAATAATCCCACTGTGCCTGCAGGAGTGGAGGTGCCTTCACTGTCTAACTTTCGTTATATGCTGAATGTGCCCCTCTTTACCCTGGCCTTTGATACTCGAGATACACGGGTTTAGGCCTCATCCTATTCTTTTGACTGGAAATTGTTTTCAATGATTTTAATGTTGTTTTTGCATTGCTATGACCCACCCTGGGACCTTGTGCTGAAGGGCAGGCAAGAAAGCTAAATGATTATGATTTTCTTAGGACCAATAAACATTCAAAAAGTAGTGAGCAAGCTTGTGGATTTCATAGAACCCTTCCTTGGTCAAAGAAAGAAAGAAAACGTAAGAGCCTGCTGGATCAGGCCAGTGGCCCATCTAGTCCAGCATCCTGTTCTCACAGTGGCCATCCAGTTGCCCACGGCAAGCCTACAAGCAGGACCATAGTCCAAGAGCACTCTCCCCTCCTGCAGTTTCCAGTAACTGGAACTGAGAGGCATTTTGCCTCCGACTATGGAGAAATAGCATAGCCATCATGACTAGTAGCCATTGATGGTCTTATCCTCCATGGCTTTTTCTAATCCCCTTTTAAATCCATCCAAGTTGATAGCCCTCACTGCATTTAACTATGTGTGGTGTGAAGAAGTACTTTCTTTTGTCTGCCTTGAATCTTCCAACACTTGGCTTCATTGGATGCAAGTTCAAGTGTTATGAGAGAGGGAGAAAAACTTTTCTCTATCCATTTTCCAGGTCGAAAAGTTGCTGAACAGGGCATAGTAGGAACATAGGTGCACATTGGTCCACATTGGCTGAGAGGGTCTCCAGGGGTTCAGCCTGGGGTTTCTCCCAACCCTACCTAAAAAGAGGGACAGTCCTATAGGAACATAGGAAGTTGCCTTTTACCAGATCAGGCCATTGGTCCATCTAGGTCAGAAGCGCCATGGGTTTGTTGCTTTAAATGTGCTGGTGAGGATGTGAACATAATGCACAGGATGGACAAAAAAAAAAAAATCTTCACCCATGTAACTCCATGCTGCTGCAGAGGTCACCAGAAACTTCAGCTGCTCCAAACAACAAAGATTCTGGTAGACGTTCATTCCTGGGAGCACATTTTACAACAGCCACAACAGCTTCCAAAGAGACATAGGAAGCTGTCTTATCTTGCATCACGGTTTACATAGCTCAGAACTTTCTACCCTGATCAGCAGCAATTCCCTAGGGCAGTGATTCTCAAACGGTGCGCCGCGGCACACTGGTGCACCGCAAGAGGTGACTAGGTGTGCCACGAATGTTATGAAAGTATATTTTAAAAATGAGAAGAAACCCATTTGTAAACTTTAAGTTATTTTTATTCAGTTTAAAATATATTAATATATTTTTAATTTTGTACACGAAGCGTGCCAGAAATTTTTTATATGTTTTACAGTGCGCCGCGAACCAAAAAAGTTTGAGAACCACTGCCCTAAGGTTTGATAAGGAACTCTTCCCCAGCTCATGCTAGAGGTGCAGGGGACTGAACCTCAGACTTTCTGCATGCAGAGAAGATGCTCCACCACTGAGCTATGGCCCTTCCCAAATAGGAAGCTGCCTTATACTTCTGACCACCAGCCCATCCGGTTTAGTATTGTCTATAGCAGTAGTTCCCATGCTTCCCCCCCCCAGACGACTTGAACATTGCTGAGGGTCTTGGTGGACCACTTAAATGATTTTTCTGCCTTTTGTAGCCATTGCAATGCACCAGATGCTAGATGCTGTGTGATTTTTAATTGTATGATTTCATTCTTATGATTTTATTTTATTCTTACAATTTTATTTTCTTGTGATTTTGTTTCTTATATTGTAGTTTATTGTATTACAATTTGAATCCCACAGAAGTAAAACTGCAAGTGTTCTTCACAGGCATGCCACGGACCACCTGAATGAAACTCGTGGACCACTGGTGGTCCGTGGGCTATAGTTTGGAAATACCCTGGTCTACAGTGATGGGCAGACACTCTTCAGGGTTTCAGACAGGGCACTCTTTCCCAGTGCTCCCTGGAGATGGCAGGGATTGAACTTGGGGCCTTCTGCATGCCAAGCAGATGCTCTACCACTGAGCTACGCCCCCCCCTTCCGTTCATTTCCAGGCACAATTGAAGACACTGGTAGGGATAGAAGGATCTGTCGCTTTCACTTCTCTGCTTCTCATTTTTCCAATCTTCCATTCAGCCCCCCAAATTTCTGCCGCAATTTGCAAAAATAAATAAAAAAAAAACCTTATGAATATTCATTTTAGTGCACATTTTGCCTAATAAAGACATTTTTGTATGCAATTTTGACTGATATACACATTTTTGCAAGCTTCTTGTTTGCAAGTTTCTCCTAATATAATGCATTTGTATTGTTATTTTCACTAATATATTCAGTTATGCAAACTTTCCCTTAATGTAAGCCTTTCCGTAAACATTGTTTGGGTGGAGAACTGCATTGCAAGATTCAAACCAGTGCAAATTTGGAAGGGTGGCTGCCTTTTGGTTCTCCTGTTGTTTCGGAAAGTGCAGATTTGATAGATTTGGCTTTAAAAGAATTGAATGTCTTCCCCATCCTTAGATGTCCAAGAGGCTCAGAGGAAGTTCACGATCCTCTCTTCTGCCATCTAAGAAAGAGTTTCCTTTTTATCCCACTAGGCATTTGATCTGCTAGGCCAGAGACAGCCAACACGGTGCCCTCTGGATGTTGTTGGACTCCCTCCCATCAGCCTGAGCTAGCACTGCCAATGGCCAGAAGTGATGGGAACTGTAGTCTAGCAATACCAGGAGGGCACCATGTTGGCTACTCCTTTGCTGGCCTGAGCTCTGAGTGAACTATCCCTCCATGCCTTACCCAGTTTGATCTGATATACCCATCCTTGAGTCTTCATTTGCTTTCTGGCATTGTTCGAATTTCAAAAAAATCAATTTTCTGATTTTAAATTTTGTCGTAAGCAGCCCTGAGCTTTGTTTTCAGTTAATGAACCTTCAGGGCTGAGCCCAAGACATTTTGCTGTCTGAGGTAGAATGGCAAAACTGCTCCCACGTCACAGGAACATAGGGAGATGCCTTATACTCAGACCAGTGGTCCATCTCCCTACTGGGAGAAAGGGGGGGATATAAGTCTTTGTTGTTATGTGCCTTCAAGTCGATCACGACTTATGGCGACCCTATGAATCATTGACCTACAAGAGCATCTGTCATGAACCTGTAAGTTCAGGTCTGTGGCTTCCTTTATGGAATCAATCAATCTCTTGTTTGGTCTTCCTCTTTTTCTACTCCCTGCTGTTTTTCCCAGCATTATTGTCTTTTCTAGTGAATCATGTCTTCTCATGATGTGTCCAAAGTATGATAACCTCAGTTTCATCATTTTAGCTTCTAGTGACAGTTCTGGTTTAATTTGTTCTAACACCCAATTATTGGTCTTTTTCGCAGTCCATAGTATGCACAAAGCTCTCCTCCAACACATTTTAAATGAGTTGATTTTTCTCTTCTCCGCTTTTTTCACTGTCCAACTTTCACATCCATACATAGAGATCGGGAATACCATGGTCTGAATGATCCTGACTTTAGTGTTCAGTGATACATCTTTGGTTTCCCCAGGCTTACTTGGAGATTGAACCCGGGACCTTCTGCCTACAAAGCAGACACCCTGCCACTCAGCTATGGCGCTTCCCCTAAAAGTAATAACAGTATAAGATGGTAGGCCTCATGGTTCTGAACACAGGGCTGGATTAAACAGGAACAGAGGGAGCTCCCTTATACTGAGTCAGTTCACTGGTCCATCTACTTTAATACTATCTACACCAACAGGCATCAGCTCTCCAGGATTTCAGCCAGCGACGGGGGGCAGTCTCCTCCAGGCCTACCTGGAGATGCTAGGGATTGAGCCTGGGACCTTGTGTATGCAAAGCAGCAGATGGCTATTTCCTATCCTGCCCCCAAGGTGCACAGGACCCAACACTGGCCAAGTTATTTTAGCACTGAAGGCAGAAAACACTGTGAGTACCTCTCCTGCTCTGGCTATGAAAATAATACTCAAAATCTCACTCTGCCCAAAGGTAGAGCCGGCATTTTTTTAGTTGGTTTAACCCACTATGTTGTTCTTTCAGGTCATCCCACAAGCTGTACTTTGTTCACATTTTGACCTGATGGACCTTTGGTATGATCTAGAAGGGCTCTTTTTATATTCTTATAAATCATGACCAATGGGGGCACTTTTCAGGTGAAGCATTCACTATCAAAACAGAAAAATAATTTCATAAGTTAACCAGCTTTTTAAAACAATAAAAACAACAACACAAGGTACAGTCTTAAGATCTCTGGGATTTCATTTCCTCTTCCATCAAGCTAGGGTACTATGCCACCAACCACAGCAACTGTAATCCAGTCATTCTCTCTGTCACAAATCTGGTTTTGCAAAATCACAAGGATCTCATGATTCATCCATACCTGAGCCCAGGCATGATTTATTATCCAGGCAATACCGTGAACCATTTCAGAAAGTTAAATCAAATTGTTCTTGCTTTAATTCAGTGGTGCCTATTCTGATCGAGACTAGGTCTCTGCGGGGTCCAGAGCAAGGTTAGGCAACCTGGTGCCCTCCAGGTGGTTATTGGACTCCAACCCATCAGCCCAAGCCAGCAAGGCCAGTGGTCAGGGACAATGGGAGTTGTAGTCCAATAACATCTGGGAGGCACTACCTTGGTTACCCCTGCTCCAGATCATCACTAAGCCATTTCCCATTCCCTGGTTTTCTATAATACTGTAAAACCTCTGTAAGAATCCAAAGATTTCCCACATTTAATTCATTTTACTCAAAAGTAGCCAGGTTACATCCAGGCTGTTGCAGACTTTCTACTCATTTCGCTGGTGCATGTCCAAAGGACTTTGCCTTCCATCTAGAACTGTCACTCGATTAAAGAAATCCATGTTGATCACAGGGCTGTGGAGTTGGAGTCGTGGAGTCGGGAGCAATTTTGGGTGGAGTTGGAGTCAGTAGAAATGTACCAACTCCGACTCCTTCATAAATGGCAAATGTATATTAACTAGTAATAACAAATTTACTGTAGTAAAATGGTAGCACAAGGCATTTCATCACTACCATGTGAATCCAGAGCTTGGAAAAGTTACTTTTTTGAACTACAACTCCCATCAGCCCCAGGGATTGGGCTCGTGGGAGTTGTAGTTCAAAAACGTAACTTTTCCAAGCTCTGGATTCATGTGGTGGTGATGAAATGCCTTGTGCTACCATTTTACTACAGTAAATGTGTTATTACTAGTTAATATACATTTGCCATTTATGAAGGAGTCGGAGTCGGACAGTAGAAAAATAGAGGAGTCGGAGTCAAAGGTCTGGCGTACCGACTCCACAGCCCTGGTTGATCAATCCCATTTGTTTTAAACCATTCAATGGTCAATCAAACCTCCCAAAACGTCATGCAGATTAAACGAGGATTAGGAGGAAAACTTCTTCAAACAAACTTTTAAAAACAAAGGGAACTGTGATTTTGCTTCCTTAGAACGATTATTGCTGGTTTTTGTCAAGCACAAATTGAGAGATTTCCAGCGCAATCCTCTACTTGCCTACTCATAAGTCAAGTCCCATCAAGTTCAACAGGGCTTACTGCTAGCTCAGCAAGGCCATGATGGCAGCCTTAATCCGAGGACACCTGCTACAAGATCCTTTTACTTAGAGGCAGCGAGGATGGAACCTGGGAGCTTCTAAATGCAAAGCAGGTATTCTACGAATGACCTATCGCTTCTCCCCAAGATGGGAAAATAACTTTCTGGTAGAACAGGGGTAGAAAACTTTTTTTTTTCTGTGGAGGGCTGCATTCCCCCAGGGCTAATCTGTTGTGAGCCACATGCCAGCAGTGAGTGGAGGCTGGAGCCAGTGGTGGGCAGGGCCGAAGCCAAAAGTAAGCAGAGCCAGAACCAAAAGCAGAGCTTGGAAAAGTTACTCTTTTGAACTACAGCTCCCATCAGCCCCAGCCAGCATGGCCACTGGATTGGGCTGATGGGAGTTGTAGTTCAAAAAAGTAACTTTTCCAAGCTCTGACCAAAAGTGGGTGTGGCATCCCTTTTCACTCTAGCTCTCTCTCATTTTATGGCACCCATTTGCTCTCTCTCTCTGTCACCCCCTTCCCTTTCTCCCCCTCCTCACAACATGCATGAAATCAGATCAAAGGCAACACAAAATGAGGAA
Organism: Rhineura floridana; assembly: GCF_030035675.1. Classification (NCBI taxonomy): domain Eukaryota; kingdom Metazoa; phylum Chordata; class Lepidosauria; order Squamata; family Rhineuridae; genus Rhineura; species Rhineura floridana. The sequence continues at coordinate 207,721,577 of NC_084482.1, forward strand.
CAGAGCCGCAGGTTGCCCATCCCTGTCAGTTGTAGAAAGAACTCGATTATACCAATCCAGGACAGTTAAGTATTCCTGGGTAGTTTGCTTTTAAACTCCTTTGGGGGATATTCTCTTATTCTTGCAAGTTAGGCCACTGCAGTAGTTTTCCAAGGATGCTCTGACATTAGTTCTGAGGTGACCAGAAAACCCTTCTGACCAATCAGCAAAGGTTTCTTTTCCCTGGGTAACAGCAACCAGACAAGAGATCACACAGCGACAGGTAGGTAGCATCAGTTTACATAGTTTCCACTGCATGGGTTTTTTCATGGCTGATAAGATGGGAATTAGAACTGAAGCTCTCCCCACAGTCAGAGCACTTAAAGGGCTTCTCCCCAAAATGTATTCTACTGTGCATAAGGAGGAGCCGCTTACGACTGAAGCTTTTCCCACAGGCAGAACATTTATAAGGTTTTTCCCCCGTATGAGTTCTCTGATGTGAAGTAAGGCCCGCACTCCAGCTGAAGGTCTTTCCACACTCGAAACACTGATACGGCTTCTCCCCTGTGTGGATTCTCTGGTGCGAAGAAAGCTCTGCACTCCGGCGGAAGCTCTTCCCACAGTCCAAGCACTTGTACGGCTTGTCCCGCTGGTGGATCCTCGCATGCTGAATAAGGTATGACATGCAACTGAACCTCTTCCCGCAGACTGAGCACTTGTAGAGCTTCTCTCCCGTGTGGCTCCTCTTGTGCTGAATAAGCTGAGCATTGCGGCCAAAGCTCTTCCCACAGACCGAGCACTTAAACGGCTTCTCCTTGGTGTGGATTCTTTCGTGAAAAATAAGGTGTGACCGCTGACGGAAGGTCTTGGGGCAGGAGGAACATTTGTACGGCCTCTCACCGGTGTGGGTCCGTTTGTGCAGAATAAGGTTGGAACTGCAAGTGAACCTCTTTCCACACACGGGGCACTTATACGGCCTGTCCCCTGTATGCATCCTTCTGTGTCTGAGGAGGTACGAATTGCAACTGAAGCTCTTCCCACAGACAGAACAAGTATAAGGTTTCTCCCCTGTGTGGATTCTCTCATGTACAACGAGATACGAATTGCAACTGAAACTCTTCCCACAGATGGAGCAACTAAACGGTTTCTCCCCTGTGTGGATTCTTTCGTGCCGAATCAGATGTGACTTGTCCCTGAAAGTTTTCGGGCAGGAAGAGCACTGATGTGGCTTCTTCTTCCCTGCATGCATCTGCTGGTGCCTTGTAAGGTTGTCCTTACGGCTGAGGCTCTTCCCGCACTCAGCGCATTGATAAGGCGCTTTCTGTGTTTGGGCTTTTTTGTGTCTCAAGAGGGAGATGTCGTCTCTTGAACTCCCAGGAGACATCTCGTACCATTCCACTTGCTCTAGAGTTTCTCGATGACCATGCTTCCTTTCAAACACCCTTGCTTGCCTGTAATCTGGTGGAATGGAAAAAGAAAAAAGACCTGCGTGAGAACAATGTTGGCCAATTTGGGGGAAGCCAAATTAGCTACTAGAAAGAAATGAAGAGTTATGTCGACAGCACATCATGAGAACATAAGGAGAATCTGGCTGTTGGAACAGGTCAAAGGCCAATCTAGAATCCTGGGCTTCTACTGGGAGAAACGGCAGGATATAAATCTAATAAATAAATAAATAATAGAATCCAGAATATAGAGTGGGTCATAATGGCCTGTTAAATCAAGCCAGTGGCCCATCTAGTCCAGCATCCTGTTCTCACAGTGGCCAACTATATGCCCCAATGGGAAGTCCTCAACGAGGACCTGAGTGCAACAGCACTCCCCCCCCCTCTCCCCCAAACTGGGATTCCCAGGAAGTGGTATTGAGAGGCAAAGTGCCTCCGACAGTGAAGGAAGAGCATAGCCATCATGGCTAGTAGCCGCTGACAGCCTTATCCTCCATGCATTTGTTTAATTCCCTTTAAAAGCCGGAAAGTACTTTCTGTCCTGAATGTTAAGAACATCCAAATGTAACAGACAAAAAGTTGTTTGTAAATTAATAACTCAGACCTGAACTGTTCTGCACAAGGATTTGACCTCACGCATTTGCAGCTCTCGAAATTTCTCATTTTCTGCGTCAGTGCTGCGACAACATTGTTGATGCTTTTGCACCACTGTGACAACGGAACAAAAACGGTTTCAAAAGAAGAATATAAGAAGAGCCTGCTGAATCAGATTCACCTAGTCCAGCCTCCTGTTCTAACAGTGGCCAAGCAGATGCCCATGGGAAGCCTGCAAGCAGGACCGGCGTGCAACTCCGCTTGTGACCTCCAGCAACTGGTGCTTAACGGCGCTGACACTGGAAGCAGAGCACAGCTGCTGTCGCTTGTAGCCACTGAATAGAACGCAACAGCCCTGCTGGATCATGCCAAAGGCCCATCCAGCAGCCATAAGCAGGCCTGAGTGCAACGGCCCTCTCCCCGTTTGCGATTCTCAGCCACTGGTATCCAGAGGCATACTGCTTGCAACAGTGCAGGCAGAATATAGCCCCCACGACTAGCAGCCATTGACAGCATAAGCCTCCATGAGCTTGCCTAATCTTCTTTTAAATTTATCCAAGTTGGTGGCCATCATTGCCTCTCGTGGGAGCAAATCCCACAGTTTAACTATGCTCTGCATGAAGAAGTCCTTTATTTTGTCTGTCCTGAATCTTCCAGTCTTCAGTTTCATTGGATGTTCGTGAGTTATAGCGTTACGAGTGGGGGGAAACTTCCTACTCGACTTCTCCACACCATGTATAATTTTATAACGCCTCTATCAACCGCTATCCCCCACTCACCTTTGTTAATAATAATAATAATAAATTTAATTTCTTCGTCGCCTATCTGGCCGATGGCCACTCTAGGCGACTTACAAATTTGTTAGAATACAATTGATAAAATATAATAATACAATATAAAAACAATACATCTGCAGCAACAATATTAAAACTGGGCAGGAGGCATTACAGTTATAACAATTAACCCTCCCCGGATACCCCGAAGGCCTGCTGAAAGAGCCAGGTCTTTAAGATGTTCTCATCTAAAAAGCCCCACACGTAACCGTAGCCTGTTCCTAGCAACGTCCATTTAGAGATATATTGCCTTTGAACATGGAGGATCCAGAGAGCAGGGGTGGGCAACCTGCAGCTTAAGGACTACGTGTGACTCTTGGATAAATGATATGTGCCCCTCCGCCTAATTTGAAAAGCCCTCTCTGCAAGCGAGCAGTTCAAACCCCTGGCAAGATCAATCTGCCTCCCCCTCCGAGCATCTGGACAGGGAAGAATCAGAGAGAAATGAGGTGGCAGAGAAAGGGGAGTGGCCTTCTCATTTTTACTCTAGCCCCTCCCACCGCTGGCTTTGGCCCTGCCCACAAACTACATGCGGCCCCTGAGGGAATGCGGCCCTCGACAGGAAAAAGGAAGTTGGCTACCCATGACAGCCAATAGCCACTTCTGACAAACATATTGTCTTTAAAGGATTCTAATCTACTGGCTTCTATCAAATTCCATGAATTAATTCTACATTGGGTAAAGAAGTGCTTTCTTTTCTCTGCCCTGAATCTACTGCCAAGCAGCTGCACCCAATGACGTAGAAAACAGGTTCCTCAACTGTGGTCCATGGACCACCAATGGTCCACAGTCTTCAGGTGGTCTACGTTGCACCTGTGAAGAATACCAACAATTTGAATTCTAAGGAATTTAGATTGGAACGCAATAATATATAAGAAATAAAGGAACAATAATACACAGTATATAAGAAATAAGAGGAGCAAGAAAATGCAAATAAAAATTATACAGGATCTAGCACAGCACATTACAATTGTTACAACAGACAGGGAAAAAAAACATTAAGTGGTACCCATGGAGACCCTCAGCAATGTTCAAGTGGTTCATCAGGGGGAAAAGTTTGGGAACCACTGACCTACAATACTACTATTATGAGAGAGGGAGGGGAAGAAATCCAGGACGATCGTCGTCTAGAGGAGCCTTCCTTGGGATTGGTCCGGAAGCTGCAGCTGAGGCAGAATCTGAATGCAGCGACCAGGTTGCCAAAAGGGCAAACAATGTGCAGGCGGGCCCCGCTCATATGGCAGCTTCTGTTCCAGACCCCTGCCGTAAAGCGGAAATCGCCGTAAAGCGGAGCCCCATGGAATATAATGGTGCCATCGTGTGAAAATGTTGCGAAAATGTCGCAAAACCGGCTTTAAAAAAGTGAAATCAAAGCTGCAGCATTAGCGGAACGCCAGGAAGAGAAGCGCCGGGAAGCGAAGCACAGGGAAGCAGGGCCCTACTGTAGATGTTCCCCACCCTTGGGCTATTGCATTATGAGAGCAGGCTCCCCCCTTAGAATCTTGCCTGGAGATTTTCTAACCAACACTGTATGTGTTACCATTGGGGATTCTTTGCTGGACCATAATGTCACGGACATTGTTGGGATCTCCTCTACAAGGAATGGATTCATGCAATTCAGGCACCGTCTTCTCTGGGTAGGTCTCCTGATGGATCTCTCGCCTGTGCCGATCCTCCTGCTCACACCACGGGGGGATGCTCTGTTCTGCCCTTCTCATACGCGCCCCATGCAGCCCCATCTGCTCCAAACCATCTGGGGTATATTTTTCCTCTTTGCATACGTTCACGTATCTGTCGGTCACTAAGGAAAAGAGAGAATCCCAATCAGAAATGCAAGATAAACCCTAGCCAAGGGCACGGGGCAGGGATGAAACAAGATAGCAGAAGAGCCCAGCTGCTAGATCAGACCAAAGGCCCATATAGTCCGGTGTCCTGTTCTCACAGTGGCCAGCCAGCAAGTAGACACAAGGCAATCCTTACTTAGAAGACTGCCCTCCCCTTTGCCGTCATCCTCCTCCTTGGGTTCCATGCAGAGCTGCCTTTGCCCACCACCAGCAGGAGCCTGTCCTGACTCAGAGAAACTGACAGCTGCCTCAGCAAGCAGGGTTAGCACCTGAAAACAGACAAGAGCAACACTTTAGGAAGAGAGGGACAAGGGTCAGAGGAGATGGGCTGCACTAACATAGGAGCCCCGGAAGTTGCTGTATACCGAGCCAGACCAGTGGTCCATCCAGATCAGTGTTTTCTATATTGACTGGCTCTTCAGGGTTTCCAGCAGGAAGTCTCTCCCAGCTCTACTGGAGGACACCAGGAACTGAACCTGGGACCTTCTACATGCCAGGCCGATGCTCTGCCACTGAGCTCTGGTTCCTCCCCATAAAGATAATGTAAGATTCCAGTCCTCATGGCTCTGAATGAAGACCACTTAAGCAGGAACAAAAAAAGCTGCTTTATTCTGAGTCAGGCGATTGGTCCACTTAGCTCAGTAGTGTCTACACTGACTGGCGGCAGCTCTCTGCGTTTTCAGGCAGGGAGTCTCCCCCAGCCCTACCTGGAGATGCCGGGGAATGAACCTGGGACCTTCTGCATGCAAAGCAGATGCTCTACCACTGAGCTACGGCCCTTCCCGTACACCAGGATGGGTTGCGTCTCCCCTCTTGGGACAGCCATCGGGAATATTTTGATTTGGATTCCTGCACTGAGCAGGGGGTTGGCCTTGATGGCCTTATAGGCCCCTTCCAACTCTACTATTCTATGATTCTTCGACACAGAAGTGGACAGGTCTTACGCCATGTCCATGCACTGACCCCAGCCCACTCGACCACCACTAGCCTGAAACCTGCTCACCTGTTTCTCCATCCTTTCAGCATCTCTCTGGAGGAAGTCCTCAGCTAGAGCCACCGCCTGGGCGCAGGTCTCTGGACCCCATCGCCTGACCCAGCTCTGGACGTCCGCCGGGAGAACATCCAAGAACTGCTCCAGGATCAGCAGCTCCAGGATCTGCTCCTTGGTGTGCCTTTCAATTTTCAGCCACGCGTGGCAGAGTTCCCGGAGCCGCCAGTAAGCCCCTCTCGGTCCCTCGGCCTGCTGGTAGCAGAAGCTCCTGAAGTGCTGGCGCTGCTTCTCCCGCCTCAGGGCGTCCCACCGCAAGATGGCTGCCTTCACTTTCCTGTAGTCCTCTTTGTCTCGGGCCTCCAGGGCGAGAAAAGCCTGCTTGGCTCCGCCGCTGAGGGCGGGCAGGAGCCAGGCCACCCACTCTTCTCGGGGCCACCGGCAGGCTTCGGCCACTTGCTCAAAGGTGGCCAGGAAGGCCTTCGGGTCACCCCACAGCCTGGGCTCTTCTGGCAGAGCTGGGATAGCCCAGTGCGGCTGCGGGGACTCCATGGTCTTCAGGAACTCCTGCCATTGGGCTTCCCAGTGCTGAAGAAGGCCCTCACACGGCTCCTGCTTAACCAGCGACGAGCCTGGCATTCTTTGAAGGGCTTCTCCAATTCTCCCAAGCTGGGGGTCAGGGGGTTCTTTCCCACTATCATGTGACCCCTCCCCTTGCAGACAGCCTGCTGGGTCCATTTTCATATTGGGTCCACCGTGGCTGAAAGTTTCAGGGGCTCAAGGGACTCCACAGGAGTGCAGCAGACGACGCCACCGCATTCTAGACTGTCACAAAAGGGGCTGCTCCTGGGGAGAGGAAATAAAAAGATCAGGATGTATATTTATTTAAAACATCTGTCTTTAAAACATTTTAGAAACATCCTAAAAACAAAATATCTTTTAAAAAAATCTTAAGAGAGAAAAACCAAAGCATCTTTTAACAAACTTTACGAAGAAACCATCTCAAGAAATATAAAACAACTTCTTAAAAAAAAAAACCTTTGAAAACAATTCTAACATAGGCCGCAGACTGGGAAAAGGGTTACAATGATTTCTAAACCACTTCATAGTTAAAAAAAATTATCTTAGTGGTACCAATCCCTAAAGTGGGCTGCCAACTGCATAGTCTGGTCTCCCCCCCCTCTCCGCAACCTCTGTTGGAGGACCATCAGCTGCATCAGCCTTTCAACCTGTTTCAGAGTTTCCAGTAAAGGTTAGCCAGATGAAGATAATGGGTTAATATAACCCAGCGTCCTGTTTCCAACTGTGGTCAGCCAAGCACTCCAGGAAGCTCGCTTAGCAGCGCTATGATACATCCTCCTTGCTTTTTATCTTTAAGTATCAGCTGCTTTGAGGCACACTGCCTTTGAACATGAAGGTTCTATTTAGGCTATCATGGCTAAAAGCTGCCAATGTCCCCTCCGTTCTCCTCCACAAAATTAGAATCAGAGTACCGTAGAGTGAGAAGGGAACTTTGAGGTCATCTAGTCAACCCTCCTGGCTCAATGCGGGATGCAAGTACAACAGCCCTGTCAGATAGATGTCCAACCTCTGCTTAAACACCTCCAGTGAAGGCGGACCCCCCCACACCTCCCAAGGAAGTCTGCTCTGCTGTCAACCTGCTCATTCTCCTAATATCTCACTGAAATGTCCCTCCCTGCAATTTCCACCCATTGGTTCAAGTCCTGCCCTCCGGAGCCAACAGAGAAGGGGCCTGCCCCATCTCCTCCAGATATTTAGGAACACAGAAAGCAAGGAGTCTCTCCCTGCCCCACCTGGAGATGCTGAGGATTGAACCCGGGACCTTCTGCATGCAAAGCAGAGGCTCTATCCACTGAGCTACGGCCCTTCCATTTGAAGGGTATCTTGTCTGCCCTTAAACTTCTCTCCCCCAAGCTGCACAGAGCAAGCATTTTCAACCATCCCTCACAGGACTTGATTTGCAGATCTCCCCTCGCCATCCTGATAACCCTTCTCTGGACACGCTCTGCTTTGTCAACAACCTTCTGAAAAGGTGGTACCTGGAAATCAACCCAGTATTCCAGGTGTGGCCAGACCACGACAGGACAGGACCCTATGGAGCCACGATGGCTATGGTCTCCCTCCACTGTCAGAGGCTGTAAATGCCTCTACATAGTAGTTGCTGGGACTCCCAAGTGGGGAGAGTGTTGCTCTTGCGCTCAGGTCCGGCTTGCAGGCTTCTCATCGAGGCATCTGGTTGGCCGCTGTGAGGAAAGGATGTTGGATTAGCTCTCCCCCCCCCCGCCTTTGGCCTGATCCAGCGGCCAGGCTCTTCTTAGGTCCTCACTGAAATAATCGGGACTACTTTGTTCTAGGGAATACGCAGGATCAAGGCTTCACACAGGTTCCCTTTTCCCCTCATGGCCTTGCAGAGCTCCACTTGCCAAACGCGCACTGTCTCTGAGCACAGGAGACATCCCTAGTCCTCAGAGATTCTTTGGGGGGCTTTCTCCTCTTCTGATCTGCCCCTGTGGATATCTCCTACGCTCAGAGACAGTGCATGCTGAGGTGAGCACAGCATTTGGCAAGGGGAGCTCTGCAGGGCCACGAGGTGAAAAGGGAACTTGTGTGAACCCTTGATTCTGTGCATTCCCTAGATTGAGGTAGCCCAGACTACGCCAGGCCTGGCCTCCAAGAGGTCTTCTGTATCTTTAAAGGTTGTGCAGGGGGGAGGGAGAATTCCACCTTGTGGTTTTTCCCATTACAGGGTTGCAAGAACACCTGCACTTGGCTGACTTTCTCTTCTCCTACAGATACAGCATCAGTCTCAGGCCAAGAACCTGGCAACCCTACCCTCAGGTCCGGCTTGTGAGCTTGCCATGGGGGGCGACAGGATGATGAACTAGATGAGCCACTGCAGGCCCGGCTCTTTTTAGCTTCTCAGGAAGGAAGGCAGCTGTTTGTCTGGGCTGAAACTTCCCGGCCATCCATTTCATTCGGTGACCCTGAGATCAAGAATTAGGAGAGGACGAACTTCTCCGCACCCGGCATAATGTCACAAAGCTCCGCTAAAGCCACTCCCGGTACAATCCTATGCCTGTTGCTGACTCCGAAGAAACTCTCCGCACGTAGCCCCGCGCCACTTTCTTCCCGGCTTAGACGAGCGTGGGATTTGCACCCTTGCCGTGCAAGCCCATCCAGCTTTCCTCAAAGGGAAGCCCCATCAAGTTCAATGGGGCTTACTCCCAGGTAATCGCGTGCGGCATTGCAGCCTCGTTTGAAAACATACGTTTTCAAAGCAAGAAACAGAACTTCACCCCAGCTTGCTCGGAAGCCCTATAAGTGGTTTTTTTTTTTAATCACGTACAAAACAGACAATCAATTGTGAGTAGCAAAACGGAGGTTTTCCTTTTCCTAGCGCAACGCTTCGGCTTGAACCGAAAAGACCCGGAACGCGCAGGAATCTGAGCAAGCAAGGCTTTTAAAAGAGAAGCAACACGATCGCCCGCTCCCCCTCCTCAGTGCGAGAGCGCTTTGCAGAAATCAGCAATCCCCCCCCCCCGCACGCACACAAATGGGAGCATTGTCATCTTCCTACATTAGCTGCAGATCGAGCTGGGAAGGGGGGAGGAGAGGTGTCCCCATTTTCACTTTCACCAATCAGTCCACCCACTCATCGTCCCCCCCTCGGCCCTTGAACTCACCCAAGACACCCACGGACCGCGTTTTCCCTCGCCAGAAATTTCACTAGAAAACCAGGCGCCCGCGGTGCTCGGACGCGCACACTTTCCGGGGGAGGGGAGGAGTCAAAAAAGGAAAAGGGGCGGTGTTTCAAACCCAGGGCTGTTGGGTCCGTGCTAGGAAGCGCAGGCTCTTTGCGTTTAACTCCTTGTGCCTCTCCCTCACACACGCATTGATTTTGGACGCTTGGCTAGCCCGCCCGAAGGCTGACGAAAACCAGGACTCGGACTGGCCCTGCCATCAGGCTCACAACCTAAACAAACATGGCCCACCCAATTTCTGTGACTGTTACTTGTTTTTTGTCCTTATTACTGCATTTTAAACTGTTGTCACCTGCCTTGGGACCTGCTGGTGAAGAGAGGGTAATAAATATTACAAGAAGAAGACACGCGCACACACACGGAAAGAGGAATGAGAGGGGAAAGCAAGCTCAGGTTTACTGTGCATTCATCCTGATTTGTTTGCAAGGATGTTAGACAGCGGTGTCACTAGCGGGAGTGCGGGGGGGTGCAGCTCTGGGTGTCACCCCCCTCATGGTGTCACCCGGGTGCGATCCACACACCCCGCACCCCGGTAGTAACGCCCCTGATGTTAGATGATGTTGTTGGGAGTAAACCACCAACACAAGTTACATGTGACCTGAAACACTTTGTTACTGTATGTGCCTTCAAGTCGATTACGACCTATGCCGCCCCATAAACACTATGGCGACCCATAACCACCCTGAAACACTAGACAGAAACAATACGCAGAGACAATCCGTTCTGATTCCTCCTCTCAAGTGTTTGTGGTTTTCACAGGCTTTGCTCCTCCCCCTTTCTCCCGTCTCTTCCTGTCTTTCTTCTCAAGTTAGTTTGTAATGGCTGCCTGAGTGGAAGCCGCATGAGCCAATCAGTGTGGAGGGGGAGAGTGTTGGCCACTGAGAAGAGTCTTCTAACATGCTTCCTTGTCCTTTCCTGCTGATTGGAGCCAATCAGAGTGAAAGGAGGTGCGTCACCTACTGAGAACTTTTCTCAGTAGCTAACACACTTCCCTTTCATGCTGACTGGCTCCCAGGGATATCTGTTGTGGGAGAAGTTGCACATGGGAAGAACTGAGGAGTATTGAGATGTGAACAGAGAGCACGCGAGTGAACGTGGCTGTGAGGTGACGTGGCATGACTATAATGAAGGGACCCAGCACTTCCAAATGTGTCACTACACTACTGCTAGTATGGTCAGGCTGCATTTGGAATGCTGGGTCCATTTCCGGGCATCACATTTTAAGAAGGATGCTGACAAACTGGAGTGTGCCCAGGGGAAGGCGAATGGGATCGTGCTGGGGGCTGGAAACCAAGTCCAATAAGGAACCATTGAAATGATGCTGAGCATGTTCAGGGGATACCCAGTTGCCATCTTCAAATATAGGTACATAGGAAGCTGCCTTACATTGAGTCACGCCATTGGTCCATCTAGCTCAGTATTGTCTACACTGAGTGGCAGCAGTTCTCCAGAGTTTTCAGACAGGTTCCGAGCCCTACCTGTAGATGACAGGGATTGAACCTGGGACCTTCTGCATGCATAATATTCGAAGGGCCATCAGAGGGAAGAAGTTCTGTGTTGCCTTGCAGCAGGGGTGGGAAACCTTTTTTGGCCCATCAGACCTGATTTATCTCCCCGCCCCTACCCCGCGGGACAACTTTGACAGGCGGGTTTGCTGATCGTCTGATGTTAAAATGATGTCAGGAGATTGGCAGGTGGGTGCTTCCACCCACCTGTCAAAGTTGGACCATGGAGGTGGGGGTGAGATGGTGAGCAAGCAGAAAGGAACTTCCTGCGCATCAGCCGATGGTGTGCAAAGGATTCAGTCCAGCTTTCTGCAGGCTTAGCATCTATGAGAGAGTTCCCTGCAGGCGCCCGAACGAAGCAGGACTGAACTCTCCACACATCAGCTGATGGGCAACGGGTTGGAGCCAGCATCCTGCAGGAGTCCACCGCATGAGCAGCTGATCCAGCCACATCACTACCTGCTCCACATCTGACTTCATATATTTATTTATTTATTAGATTGATATCCCACCTTTCGTCCCAGTAGGAGCCCCGGGCTGCAAACAAAAACGCCAAAAACACTCCAAAACTTCACAAAAGCAGACTTTAAAATATATTACAACACAACAACCATTACAAACATATTAAAACAAAACATCTTTAAAAACATTTTTTTTAAGCTTTAAAAACATTTTTTTAAAGGTTTAAAAACATCTTAAATAGCAGTTCCAACAGAGAAGCAGACTAGGATAAGGTCTCTACTTAAAAGGCTTGTTGAAAGAGGAAGGTCTTCAATAGGCACTGAAAAGGTAACAGAGATGGCGCCTGTCTAATATTTAAGGGGAGGGAATTCCACAGGGTCGGTGCCACATATGACACCAGGTGTACAGCAAGTGGGCGTGGGTTTGGAGAAAACAGCCTGCCAAGTATTTGGGGAGGCCTGGGAGGCCAAATCTGGCCCACAGGCTAGAGTTTCCCCACCCCTGCCTTAGAGGACAGGACTAGAAGTACCAAAGGGTGGACATAGCAGGAAAGCAATTTCAGCAACATTTTCAGGGAAACGTCCTAACAGTATGAGCAGGTCAACCACAGACTGGAAGATAGGAAGTTGCCTTCAACAGAGTCAGACTATGGATCCCGCTAGCTCAGTATTGTCTACACTGACTGGCAGCAGCTCTCCACGGTTTCAGGCAGGGAGTCTTTCCCAGGCCCTACCTGGAGTGGCCAAGGATTGAACTCGGAATCTTCTGCATGTAACGCAGGTGCCCTACCACTAAGCACTACGCACCTTGCCAGAGGTGTGCAAATCTCGAAGAACGGCTGCGTTTTGGTTTACATGATGTTTCAGAAAGTGCAGATTTGGGAGATTTGCATTTAAATGCAAACTGCAACTTTTTCTTATTGCTTTTGCAATTTTATTAAGGGGGGGGGAAGAAAAGAAACAAATGGAAAAGAGAGAAAAAGCCTGTCCATTCACATTAACAAAACATTTAAACATCTTTACGTCCATTTTATATTCCGTCCAAATATGTATCCAGAGGAAGCTGGTGTATACAGAAAGTACATTCAGATGTAGCCAGGGCATTTCGATCATCAAACCATTGCATAAACGTTGGCGGGTGTTTGTCCTCTTAGCAATCATTAGGGCACGTAAAGTCTATTCTTGTTGCCCTCCGTTAATCCCCATGTTGTTGCTGTATGCTTTCAAGTCGATTACGACTTATGGCAACCCAGTGAATCAAGGACCTCCAACAGCATCTGTCAAGAACCACCCTGTTCAGATTTTGTAAGTTCAGGTCTGTGGCTTCCTTTATGGAATCAATCCATCTCTTGTTTGGCCTTCCTCTTTTGCTACTCCCTTCTCTTTTTCCCAGCATTATTTTTTCTAATGAATTATGTCTTATCATGATGTGTCCAAACTAGCAATGGTTCTGCTGTCAATCCCCATACAACAGGAATATAATTTAAAAGCATGTGGACACTGGCAAAATACAAGGACGAGTTCTACCACACCTCCAGCATACCGTGGAAACATCCCCTCCCCCCAAAGCCAGATATATATGCTTATGGTTGCACTGTCAATGAGACTCCTCTGGAGGTGGATCCTGGAAATATCACAGAAAACAAAACTGGAGCTTGAAAATTGGAGACGGCTTGCCTTCAAGTCGATCTGACATATGGCAACCCTATGAATAGGGTCTTCATGGTAAGCGGTATTCAGAGGGTTTCCCATTGCCTCCTTCTGAGGCTGAGAGGCAGTGACTGGCCCAAGGTCACCCAGTGAGCTTCATGGCTCTGTGAGGATTTGAACCCTGGACTCCCGGGTCGTAGTCCAACATTATGGTCTCTTAAAAAACTTTATATAGGGAATTATCAATTTTACCATCTCTCCCAAACTAGGAAAATAGGAAACTGCCTTACTTATTTATTATTTACTTATTATTTTATTTATATCTCGCTCTTCCTCCCAGCAGGAGCCCAGGGCAGCAAACCTCCGAGTCAGACCACTGGCCCAACTAGCTCAGTATTTTCTACAATGACTGACAATGGCTCGCCTGGGTTTCATGGATGGGACAGTCCCAGCCCTACCTGAAGATGTCAGGGATTAAACCCGAGACCATCTGCACGCAAAGCAGAAGCTACTGCCCTTCCCCTATATATTGTCTATGGAGCATCTGACAAACAGTATGAGGCTGATGTTGTGGGTTTGGGCCAGAACATCTGAATCCCCAAGGCAAAATTCAAGACTACCCTTTAAAAGGGAGGGAGGGAAGTTTTATTCAGAAAAAAAGAATATATATGAACATGTAAGAAACATACATAAGAAACATAAAAACCAATGATCACTGATAACACTGACCCAGGTTTAAGACATTAAAGGCTTAATATCAGGGTGAAATATTCAGAGAGATGTAACAAGGTGCTTGTTTAAAAATGTGTCAGATGCTTCTTTAAAATCATCACCATCATCTCCTCCTCCTCCTCTATCTGGAGTGACTCGCAGTTTATGTGCCTTCAAGTCGATTACGACTTATGGCGACCCTATGAATCAGTGACCTCCAAGAGCATCTATCATGAACCACCCTGTTCAGATCTTGTAAGTTCAGGTCTGGCTTCCTTTATGGAATCAATCCATCTCTTGTTTGGCCTTCCTCTTTTTCTACTCCCTTCTCTTTTCCCCAGCATTATTGTCTTTTCTATTGAGTGAATCATATCTTCTCATTATGTGTCCAAAGTATGATAACCTGTTTCATCATTTTGGCTTCTAATGATAGTTCTGGTTTAGTTTGTTCTATGACCCAATTATTTGTCTTTTTTGCGGTCCATGGTATCTGTCCAACTTTCACATCCATACAGAGATCGGGAATGCCATGGTCTGAGAGACCCTGACTTTAGTGTTCAGTGATACATCTTTGCATTTGAAGACCTTTCCTAGTTCTCTCATAGCTGCCCTCCCCAGTCCTAGCCTTCTTCTGATTTCTTGACTATTGTCTCCATTTTGGTTAACGACTGTGCCAAGGTACTGATTATCGTTGACAAGTTCAATGTCTCGTTGTCAACTTTAAAGTTACATAAATCTTCTGTTGTCATTACTTTAGTCTTCTTGACGTTTAGCTGTAGTCCTGCTTTTGTGCTTTCCTCTTGAACTTTCAACAGCGTTTGTTTCAAATCACTGCAGTACATAACCAATAATCAGAAACACAGCAGAGCAAGGCTAAATCATACAAGATTTGAAACCTGTCCTTCCAGTACAGCATAACAGTTAAGACAGTTTTAATGGCCCAAATATACCAGTCTGACAAAGCAGGTGGAATGCTCAGGTTGGCCTCTCTTAGGAGTTCACAGCAAGCAATATTATATTCAGACTCAAAGACAGATGGGGCTTATACGAATGAAGGTGATCTTAACCAACCCTTTATTTGTGCCGAGACAGCAAGGCAGCTGAGAACTGATCTCTCGTGTTCCCTTGTGCCAACTCTTACTAAGAAAAATGCAGCCTTGTTGAGCACCACCTGCAACAGCTGGACAGTCTCCAAGGGTTGTCCCACACAGAGAACATTGATGTAGTCAATCAGAATTCTCAAGGAGGATTACCAGCGCCATAGGTCGTAGGCATCTTGAAACGCAATTGCTGCCTCTGTCACATGCTTCTGTTCATTTAGCCCCACCAGCTTAACTACACCCCTAGTGTGGGGTGTGCAGAATCTTCATAGACAGAAAGGGATTCCACAATCTGTGTGATGCCACACACATATGCACCCCCCATCTATCCATAGCCAATCGGAAGCCTTTATTTGAACATTTCCAGGCTACCAGGAGTTTAAACCAGTACAGAAAATGGTCATAGGAAGGTTGCATTTTGACTTCATCTCTATCCAGGAAATATTTACATTGCCTTCAACAGCCCTGTCAAAGAAAAGGGTCACAATGGTTTGGAAATAACATTCTCCCCAGACTCTGTCTCCGCTACTGGACTAATGCAAGTGAAGAGGCAATGTGGCAACTTTACACACTGAAACATCACCCTTGTGATTCCCCCCCCAAGAAAAGTGGCAATTTTCTCCCCCACCCCAATCAAGCACTTGATGGTTTTGTACTCAAACTATGCTTTTTGCCCCTCCCATCCACCCCTATCCCTCAGTGTGAAAATTATTTGATTAAAACACTTTTTATTCTCTGCCTTTCCTCAAAACAGGCCAGGGCTATCTGTGTACGTAGTTCGGTCATTTCTTTTAGCCTCGCGGCAACCCTGTGAGTTAGGGTTAGGCTGAAGGAAAATAGTTAGGTCATCCAGTGAGCTTTGTGGGGAGGTGGGGATTTGATAGGCTCTTGTTAGGTCGAGGGTAAGGAACCTTGGGGGCCAAACATGGCCCTCAACATCTATCTGGCTCTCAGAACCATTCCCACATGACACACCCCTCTCTCTAGGTGACACCCCTCACTGGCCCTGCCTCACCCCTCTGAGAGTGTTTTTGCCTGGATGGAGGTTAGAGAGGGGTGTGTGTGCGTGCAGAAACCAGCCTACTGCACAAAGGTACAATTTACATTTGTTGCTCCGGCTTCTTTTCCCTCTGCCCCCACCCCCCACCGGCATGTGCCCCCAGATATTTGCCCACAATGGAATGTAGCCCTTTGCCTGAAAAAGGTCCCCCGATCCTGTTTTAGGTGGACACACTAACATCAGGCTGCCTGAAGCAAAAGACAAAATGGCGCCTCCGTTCCGGTCTCTCCTCATTCCCCACACAGGATCCGAAAAGGCAGGCAACTGAATCTTGCTGCCTCACTGTGTCTAACGGTAGGGCCGGGCCCTTCTCAAGATTAGATGGACATTCTGGAAGATACGACTGTTTCTCTCTCTGTCGGTTTTTTCCCTCTCTCATGAGGATTTCAACATCCATTCTGCTACTTTCTGACACCATGTTTCTACATTCATATAGAGCTGGGGAGTGAGGAACCTCGGGCCCAAATTGTGCCCTCTAGGCCTCTCTGGCTGGCCTTGAAGACTCTCCCCAGGCCATGCCCCCTTTCCAGGCCACACCCCTCAGAGCCACCCTACTTCACACCCTAGCCTACCGTACAAAGGTAAAATTCACATTGGTTACTCTGCCCAGTTTTTACATCTGGCCCCGCCCACCACTGGCATGTTGTTGTCCACCCCTTCTATACAGAATCATAAATTAAAATTAACTCGACTCTGCTTGGGTCCAGCTTTTAAACGCTTGCCTGAAGACAAAAGGCCTCAGAGCCCCTCTGGGAAGTCAGACATTGATGGGCTTCTAAGGGAAGCAAAGGAAGCAATGTGGAGGAAGCCACACACAGCAACCATCTATGCAGCCTTGCTGTGTGGACTTGTGGCTTGGAGGGTATGATTAAAGAAAAAAGACACCTTTAGTTGGCGTGAGAGTTCAGATGTACATAAAAACAGGCGTCGTTCCACTCTGAAAAGTGCTGCCAATGTGGTGTTGTTGCACGTACAATCTCTTAACTGAAGTCAGTGGGGTTGGAGGGGGGGGGGTGAAAGCTCGTTCTGCCAGTTTGAAGCAAAAATGGACTGTGCAGAATGCTGACCGGTTAGTGCCCATGACAAATCACGCTCCCCGAGCAAGAACTGACATTTTTTTAAATGTAAAATCACACAAAAAGTGCTTAAATTAAAAGAAAGAAAGAAAGCTAGAGAGCCCAATGGAAGCATAAGGGAAGGACCTGAATCATTTAGGAACCTGGCAGTTGCTGCTGAGGGCAGGGTATGTGTTCTTTGAAGAACAAAGGCAAAAGGCAGATGGGCTTACCTCATGAGGGCAAAAAAACCAATGTTGGCGCATGTTTTTACATACAGTTGTTATGTGCCTTCGAGTCAATTTTGACTTATGGCAACCCTATGAATCAGCGACCCCCAAGAGCATCTGTCATGAGCCACCCTGTTCAGGTCTTGTAAGTTCAGGTCTGTGGCTTCCTTTATGGAATCAATCCATCTCTTGTTTGGCCTTCCTCTTTTTCTACTCCCTTCTGTACATGTTTAATGCACCCTAAAACATCATAGTGGAATGGTTTCCAAGGTATGTAGAACTCAAACCATCAAGTGCTTTATAGGTTAAAACCCACCCCTTGAACTGGGCCAAGATCTCTCTTCTCCAGCTCTGAGATCCTCTACCTGGAAATGCTCTGGGACCTCATGCATTCCACTACAAGGTTATGAGCTTCCTACTCTGATGTGTATTATGTGTGTGACTTTTAGGAAAAGCCTCCTCTTGTACTCTGGGTGTTTTCATTCCATCACGGATTATTTTATGATTAACGTGAAGACCTCTGTGTGGGTCTTTTCATGTGCAGCAAGGTGCTTGTGGCGGTTGAAGCCCCTCCCGCAGGCTGAGCACTGGTACGGTTTCTCCCCTGTGTGGGTTCTTTGATGTATAACACGGTCTGCATTACGGCCAAAGCTCTTTCCACAGACAGAGCACTTGTGTGGTTTCTCCCCAGTATGGGTCCTTTCATGAAGAATTAGGTATGATTTGCAAGTGAAGCCCTTCTCACAGGTTGAGCATTTGTATGGTTTCTCCCCAGTGTGGATTCTTTCATGTACAATAAGGTGCGATTTAGAACCAAAGCTCTTCCCACACGCAGAACATTTAAACGGTTTCTCCCCGGTGTGGATTCTCTCATGTACAATAAGGTGCGAATTACAACTGAAGCGTTTACCGCAGACAGGACACTTATAGGGGTTGTCCCCCGTGTGGGATCTCTCGTGTGCAATGCGGTGGGAACTCTGAGTAAAGGTTTTTCCACAGAAGGAGCATTTAAACGGTTTTTCCCCTGTGTGAGTCCTTTCATGCCGAGTGATCTCAGAATTGCTAGTGAAGCTCTTCCCACAGATGGAGCAGTTATAAGGCCTCCCTTCGACATGGCTTCTCTCATGCATCATAAGGCGGGATTTCTGACAGAAGCTTTTCCCACAGTAACAGCAACTGTAAAGCTTTTCACCCACATGGACCCTTCGGTGATGAACGAGACCTGTACATGTACGGAACTGCTTCCCGCACTGTGGGCACTCGTAGGGTTTCTCCCCAGTGTGAGTTCTCCCATGGGCAATCAGGCGCGAACTCTGGCTGAAGGCTTTCCCACAGTAAGAGCACTTGTGCGGCTTCTCTTGTTTGTGAAGCCGCTGATGCCGCATGAGGTGGTCCTTGCGGCTCAAGCGCTTTCCGCAGTCGGCACATTGAAACGGTGTCTCCTGATTGTAGATTCTTTTGGGTTTGGGAAGGCCTGATTTCTCTCTGCGGCCTTCCTTGGGCATAGTGCACGCCTCTCCTTTGGGATCTGGCGGGCTTTCCCCAAGGATCATGTTTGCCGCACCAGGAATCAATTTACTCCTCCTTTTCCTGGTGGGGTTCCTTTGCTTCTTTCGTCCATCTTTTGGCTGGGCTTTTGGTTGCCTCTTTGGGCTGCGCTGATTCTTGGAGGCTTTTCCCTCGCCCTGAGCCCAGGAAGTATACCCTGCCAACCGCCTTCGGGATGTCCTGTTCGGTTCTACTGGGTCACAAATTTCCCGTCGATCACTTTTCTCTTTGCCCCCACTCCGGTACCCGTGAACTGCTGGAATTGAGGAAAAAATAAAGAAAACAATGTAAGTGGTGGTCTAGACCAGAGATTAAGACAAATCTAAATTATTTACTTATGAATGTCCGTCCCTCTTTCCAATACAGTACCAGATTAAAAAATGTAAATGTACTGCCTTCAAGTGGATTCCAACTTATGGCAACCCTATGAATAGGGTTTTCATGAGGCTGAGAGGCAGTGACTGGTCCAAGGTCACCCAGTGAGCTTCATGGCTGTGTGGGGATTTGAACCCTGGTCTCCCAGGTCATAGTCCAAAACCTAACCACTACACTACAGTGGCTCTCTAGATTAGGATACCTTTAAAACAGAATCCATATTCAGTGGCAGTATGGTTCTGTATATCAGTCGCTGGAAACTGCAGGAGGGGAGAGTTATATTGCAAGGTCCTACCTGGCCACTATGAGAACAGGATGCTGGCCTAGATGGGCCACTGGCCTGATCCTGAGGTTCTTGTTATGTTCGGATGGCTTTAAACAAGAATTAGGCAAATTAATGGAGGCTAAGGCTGTCAATAGCTGCTAGTTACAATGAACGCAAGGAGAGCCCTACTGGATCAGGCCAATGGCCCATCTAGTCCATTATTCTCACAGCAGTAAACCAGATACCCCCATGTGAAGCCTGCAAGCAGGACCTGAGCGCAAGAGCACTCTCCCCTCTTGCAACTTCCAGCAACTGGTATTCAGAAGCATACTGCCTCCGACTGGATCGTGGCTAGCGCTGTCCCCAGAAATAACCTACTTGCCACGTTCTACAGCCTCCATATCAGCCTCAAGGGTAGCCCAACACAGAGCACATTGAAGCGACCCACAATAATACAGCTACCGTTCTAGAAAGCACGTGAAAACAATCCCTTTCTAACTTTAGAGTGCTATATATCCACACACATGGCAGAAGATGAACAAGTTTTGCTCAAACACCTGGGAGGAAAAACTTGTTTACCCCAAGCCATACAGCCAGGATTTTTATCATCATCCTGATCCTCATCCTTAATTAATACCATTAATAATGTAAAGGCATAAAATTAGTAATAAAACAATAAAAGTAATATTTTTAAATCAGATAAAATACTCCCCTGACACTACATAAGAGGGGCCAGGGGTGGGGGTGGGGGTACACTTTTAAAAAACAGGACATTTCTTTATTTATCCCAGTCTACCTGTATTGGATGGGAAAGTGGGTTTTTTTTCCCATATAAAACTGTTTTCAACTGTTTTTAATACATTGATGTTTTTACTGTGAAACCGCTTTGAGATATGAGAAGCATTCATAAATAGAAACAAACAAATATGTCATTTCTGAAGTGCTTCCCATGAAACATGATCAGGGATTAGTGATAAAAGCATCACAAGAACATTTATTTATTTATTATTTGATTTATATCCCGCCCTTCCTCCCGGCCGGAGCCCAGGGCGGCAAACAAAAGCACTAAAAAACTTTAAAACATCATAGAAACAAACTTTAAAACACATTAAAACAAAACATCTTTAAAAACATTTCTTAAAAAAAGCTTTAAAAACATTGTCTAAGATTAAAAATACTTTTTAAAAAAGGTTTAAGAACATGGACTGCCTTCAAGTTGACTCCGACTTATGGCGACCCTATGAAGAGGGTTTTCATGGGAAGTGGTATTCAGAGGGGGTTTCCCATTGCCTCCCTCTGAGGATGAGAGGCGGTGACTGGTCCAGGGTCACCCAGTGAGCTTCATGGGTGTGTGGGGATTCGAACCCTGCTCTCCCAAGTCGTAGCCCAACACTCTAACCACTACACCACACTGGTTATTAAACAGTACTTCCAACACAGACTGGGAACGTTAAGAGACAGAAATGTACAGAGCTGGCGCCAGGCATGACCGGGCCCTTGGATACCTTCGGCCTGCAGCACTGTAGCCCAACACACACACCCCATTCCAGCAGTGCAGGGCTAATAAGCTCGCCTGTGGACCCAATCTACCTCTCATGTTGTCTGAATGACGTGCGCGCATCGTGTGCATGCCTGCCATCAACCAAGATGGCGGCTGGGGCACTAGCCTCTTAGGGAAACGTCTGCTGCCATCTTGGCTGATGGCAGGCATGCGCGCACGTCATTCACACTGATGGGAGAGATAGGTCGGGCAGGCAGGCAGGCTTACTGAAGCCCGTGCTGTCGTTGCAGGACCAGAAGCTGTCTCAGATCATGGAACAGGAGCGCCACCCTCCCACCCTGAGGAGGGACCCTCCAGGGGCTCTTCTGGGCCACCAACGCCCTCAACCAGGCCCAACCTGGTCACCCTCTGGCACCAGCCCTGGAAGTGTAAATAAAAACATCAACAATGAAGACACCTATTAAAACAATGTCAAATCCAGTAGGATACCAATCTCCACTTAAAAGGATCATTGAAAAAAAGAAGGTCTTCAATAGGCACTGAAAGGACAACAGAGGCTGCATTCAGACAGTACTTTCTTCCATTTTCTCGACATTTCCTTCTCTAATAACGTCCGCATTTTATTTGGTCTTTCATGTGACATAAGAGCCATTTCTGGAAATCTAGCGGAATATAATGAAAGTTTAGTTTTCACTTCCATGTTAATTGCTTCCAGAAGAAATCCTTTGGCAACCCCATTAACCCAGATAATCAGGGGAG
Organism: Rhineura floridana; assembly: GCF_030035675.1. NCBI lineage: Eukaryota > Metazoa > Chordata > Lepidosauria > Squamata > Rhineuridae > Rhineura > Rhineura floridana. The sequence goes on from NC_084482.1 coordinate 207,743,262, forward strand.
GAAATTGACCAAATTTGGGGCGGTATTCCAGCATACAATTCTTTCCTGCCATTTTTATGTGGGAATGATGGGGGAACAGAAGCGTCCATGTGCAGAAAGGGTGGGGGAGTAGCGACATGTCCAATGGTGTTCATGGTTGTGTCACTCCACACCCACTGGTGAGAATGAAATTTACCATGACATGGCGGTATATTGGTCAAAAAGCAGGGCCGGCGCCAGAAGGCGACCAGGTTGGGCCCTGGCTGGGAGCCCCTGTGTCCTGCCCGAACTCGAAGAACCCAGACACAGCTGTGTTTTTTTCTTTTATCGTAGTAAGAGACAGACTCAGTTCAGTGCACTTCATGAAGCTACCTATGACTTACTCAGTACTCAGCATCTGTCTAGGACTAACTAGGCACTACTTCGCAGCATTAAGACATTGACTCAGCAACTACTCCCCCCCCCCACTCGGCTTAAGCAAGGCTGTGCCAACTGTCACTGTTGGGAATGCGCCCTTAGGCGAAGACTCTCCCTCAGCTGTGTCTGTTGAATCTCCCGCTGCATTTGCCTCCTGGTGTGAGTCTCCGTTACATCTTCTCCCTCTGAAGGAGGGGGGCTGCTTGCTGGCTGCGTGGGCGCGGGGAGAGGGAATCATCTGGCTGGGAGCCAACCGGCTGATGAGATTGGCTGTCCGCAGGGACGTCTGCGAGGATTGAGCTGTCAAAGTCTGGCGCCGGGGCGCCCCATGAGTTCAATTGCCCACTCGGCCCCTCCCCAGCTTCAACATTCCACTCTACATCCTCCCCCTCCTCTTCGTCGTCCTCATCCATCCACCCCATCCTAGCAGGGCTCACAACACCCTGCAGCCCAGAGGGACCCCTGAAGGATCCTTCCTTAGGCTGGGAGGGTAGTGCTCCCATTCTGCAATCTGTGGCAGCGTGGGCTCTCGACCCTGCAACAGACCGTGGAGAGGGAGCTCCCAGGCACCCCTCCAATACAGTCAGTGTAGGCTTCAATAAGCCCACACGCACGCCCACCTACCTCTCCCATCCCTGTGAATGACATGTGCGCTAAGTGAGCATGCTTGCCATCAACCAAGATGGCGGCTGGGGCTTTCCTAAACCAACTAACTGGTTAGTGGTGGCTGCCCAGCTCCAGAGATTCTTGGATGAAATGGATTATCTTGACCCATTTCAGTCTGGTTTCAGGCCCGGCTATGGGACAGAGATGGCTTTGGTCGCCTTGGTGGATCACCTACGCAGAGAGCTGGACAGGGGGAGTGTGTCCCTGTTGGTTCTACTGGACCTCTCAGCGGCTTTCAATACCATCGACCATGGTATCCTTCTGGGCCGCCTCGCCGGGATGGGACTTGGGGGCACTGTGTTGCGGTGGCTCGGCTCCTTCCTGGAGGGACGAACCCAGAAGGTGGTGCTGGGGCAATTCCTGTTTGACTCCTTGGCCTTTGACATAAGGGGTCCCTCAGGGCTCAGTTTTGTCCCCCATGTTATTTAACATCTACATGAAACCGCTGGGTGAGGTTGTCCGGGGGTTTGGGGTTCGGTGTCATCAGTATGCGGATGACACCCAACTCTATTTTTCCTTTCCACCTAAAGCCAAGGAAGCTGTCCTGGTCCTGAACTGGTGCCTGGCATCAGTGATGGACTGGATGAGGGCAAACAAATTGAAATTAAATCCAGACAAGACAGAGGTCCTCCTGGTTAGTCGAAAGGCAAATCAGGGAATAGGGATTCAGCCTGTGCTGGATGGGGTTACACTCCCCCTGAAGACACAGGTTTGCAGTTTGGGTGTGCTCCTGGACTCAGCTTTGAACTTGGAGGCCCAGGTCTCTGCAGTGGCCAGGAGTGCTTTTGCCCAGCTAAGACTGGTGCGCCAGCTGCACCCATTCCTGGAGATGCCTGATTTGACTACAGTGATGCATGCCTTAGTTACATCCCGTTTAGATTACTGTAACGCACTCTACGTGGGGCTGCCTTTGAAGACTGTTCAGAAACTTAAACTGGTACAAAGAGCTGCAGCCAGAGTGCTAACTGGGGCTGGTTACAGGGACCATACAACCCCCTTGTTACGACAGCTCCACTGGCTGCCAGTTTGTTTCCGGTCACAATTCAAAGTGCTGGTTTTGACCTATAAAGCTCTATACAGCCTAGGTCCAGGCTATTTGTCAGACCGTATCTCCCCATATGAGCCTGCCCGGGCGTTGAGATCCTCAGGAGAGGCCCTTCTCTCAGTCCCAACACCTTTGCAAGTGCGATTGGTGGGGAAGCGAGATAGGGCCTTCTCGGTGGCTGCCCCCAGGTTCTGGAACTCTCTTCCTAGGGAAGCACGAATGGCCCCTTCCTTGCTATCCTTCTGTCGGCAGGCAAATACTTTTTTATTCCGACAGGCTTTTGGACTAGAAGATGTTTAAGATAGGGCCTCATAAGGTCTGTTGTATTCTATGGTCCTATTCTTAATGTTTTAAATTGTCTTAGTATCTTAAGTGTATGTTTCATGGTTTTAATGTTACGAATAGTTTAATTCTATTTTAATTGTACATTTTTGTATGTTTTTTTACCTATGTGTAGTTTTTATTTGTAAGCCGCCCTGAGTTCCAGTTTTGGACAAAGGGCGGGGTAAAAATAAAGATTCATTCATTCATTCATTCATTCATTCAACTAACACAATGAACCCTGCCTCCGGCTGCATTTAGAGACAGCACCTGTCTGATGTGTAACGGGAGGGGGTTGCAAAAGGTAGGTGCTGCCACATTAACGGCCTGATTCTGACATCATGCAGAATGGGCTTGCTGACAGAATGGTATCTGCAAGAGGCCCTCTCCTGCAGAACACAACGATGAGTTGAATATATAAGGAGTGAGCCCATCACCTTGAACTTAGCCGAGTAGCTAATTGGCAGCCAAATCAAGGAGGAAATGAAAATAACTCTGATGGGATGATGATGATAGTTATTATTTATATCCTCCCAAAGGAGCCCAGGGTGGTGAACATAAAAAAATAATTTTAGCAAGGAAAACATACTAAAAACAGTTTAAAAATATTCCAAACTACTTCAAATAAAACATTCTAAAGCACAGTTAAAAATATTCTACAACACAGCTTAAAACTTTATTTCATCAGTGGCTGTCAGGGATGGAAGAATGGAGTAACTGCAGAGGGCATGGAGAGCCACACAATGCCCACCCGTGGCTTGGGGGCAAGTGCTTCTTACCCAAGGATGTGACGTTTGCATAGTTCTCCTGCATGATTTCCCGATGTAGAGCTCTTTGATGAAGATCCAGGAGGTCCCATTCTTCCTGGGTGAAGTGCACGGCCACCTCCTCAAAAGTCACCAGACCCTGAAAAGGAAAAGCATCCCTGCAACATTCAGACCCTTGTGGCATAATATTATGATTACTATTGATTGTCGATTGCCAACAGGCCTTCTCAGTGGTGGCTCCCTGTTTGTGGAATCCTCTCCCCAGAACATCACACCTGGCGCCATCACTATCTGTTTTGAGGTGCCATGGGAAAAAAATCATTGTATTCAGCCAGGCTTTTGGACCTGAGTTTTCTGCTTATCTTTTAGTGGATTGGGCTTGAGTTGGTCCTGCTCTGGCTCTGCTCTTTTATACATATTACTGGTGAGCATTTTAGGTTGTTTTTACTCTTTTACACTTTGTTTGAAAGTTAGTTTTTGGAAGTCGCTCTGAGTTCACCCTTGAAAAATGCAACGTTCACCTGTTGCTGAAAAAAAGAAGCAAAGTTCACCTCTGAGTTCACCTGCAAAAAAAAGACACTAATCATCATCATCTCCCTTTGCCACGAGGTCCCAGTGAAGGTTATAATAAAAAACTCAACATTAAAATCAATCAAAACCATTTACAATCAGAGGACTAGAGGGGGTCGTAAGAACATAAGAGGCCAGTTAGCCCAACCCAGTGGCCCATCCAGTCCAGCATCATGTTCTCACAGTGGCCAACGAGATACCCATTTGAAGCCCACACATCAGGACCTGAGCGCAAGACCACTCTTCCCTCCTGCAGTTTCCAGCAACTGGTTTCAGAAGCATGCCTTATCTGACTATGGTGGCAGAGCACAGCCATCATGGCTACTAGCCATTGATAGCCTAACATCTTTCAAAGCCATCCAGGTTGGCGCCAATCAATGCCTCTTGTGGGAGCAAATTCCAGAGTTTAACTCTGCGCTGTGGGACTGTATGCACTGTGGGTTCTGAAAATACCTCTCTGGTGTCAAAGGCCAGGGTAAAAAAAGGTGGATCTTCGGCATACTGTGGAAGCTATACAATGATGCTAGATGCACCTCAGGAGAGGAGTCCACGACAGCGTATCTTGAGTCCTTAGAAACGATCATCAAGCACAATTAAAGCTACGTACATGCCATGTATTTAAAGTACATTTCCACCACCCCTCACAAAGAATCCCGGGAAATGTAGTTCACCCCTCACAGTTCCCAGCAACCTTAACAAACGACAGCCCCCAGGATTCTTTTTGGGGTGTGAAATGTGCTTAAACGTGCTTTAAATGCATTGTGTATATGCAGCTGAAGACCCCAGTGCAAATACCAGTCTTCCCTTATGTACATAATATCTCTTTAATAAGCATTCCTAGCTTCATCCTGTCTCCAGTGTTGGTGTCAATCTCATGCCTAAACCTATTACACCAAGCCACTAGGGGTTTTTAAATGAACTCTATGGAAATGGGGGGCAGCGGGAAAAGGGCACACTGAAGAACTCTGTGTTACTGTGGCAGGGAGTTCCACAGACCTTGAAATATAAAAATGAAAGAAACACAAATCTCTCAGCTTGTCAATGGAGGCTGGCCTACTTGGGCAAATGGGCCTGTAGCCTACCTCCCGCCAGCCTGAGTCTGCCCTCAGCCAGCCCCTACCTGCCTTGCCTTCTTACTTATAGAGGGTGGCCCTGACTGTCTGCATCCTCTTCTTCAATCTCAGTGTTGCCCCTTGGAGAACTCAACAAGGAGGTCGTCCTTGGCTCTGGATCCACCCACTGTTTGGGCTCCCTGTCTTTCGCCCTGCCAGTCCTAATGGGCACCAGCCACCGCTGGCTAACTTGTATTTGTAACAAGTGGGACCCGTTTCCCCTCACCAACTTGGGGAAGACCAAGATGGCTGCTGGCCAGGTCTGATGGGAGTTGTCGTCCAAAACCTCTGGAAGGCACCAGCTTCGGGAAGGCTGCTCCTCAACATTTCTCACCTGCTTTTCCAGAATCAGCACAAAATCCTCTGCGGCAGTCACTGCCTGGGCGCAGGTCTCTGGCTCACATTCCCTGACCCAGCTCTGCATCTCCCCGGGAAGGATGGCCAGAAAGTGCTCCAGGATCAGCAAGTCCAGAATCTCCCCCTTTGTCCGGGTCTCTGGCTTCAGCCATGCTTGGCAACGCTTCTGGAGCTGGACGTAAGCACTCTGCGGGCCCTGCGCCTCGTGGAAGTGGAACTGCCGGAAGCGCCGGCGTTGCACCTCCATTTCAGCGCCACCACCACGGGGGGTGGCAACATTTACCTTCCCACAGTCTCTGGTATCCACACTGGAACGGTCTTCTGTGACACAAGTAACGTTTTGTTCTCTTTCCGGAACCTTCCCTGTTGACGTCTGTTCCCCCAAGTCCGTTCTGGAACGTATCCAATCGTCGAGAGCAGTCCAAACAGGGGCACCTAGAGACGCCATCCTTGTACGCTCCTCTAAAGGCATCTTCTCTGTCTGGGGTGCCTTTGACCTTCCCTCCTGATGAACTTTAAAGATTCACATCTCTCTCTGGACAAGTGATGGCATTTAAGTCTCCGGACCGGATCTCGGTGGGCACAGCAGATTTAACGGTGCCTGATGTCAGCAGTCCTCTTATTAAGGTCTCTTGTTGACTGTTGGTTGACCCCAAAGTGTTTCCAGGAGGCCCTTCCTAGAAATGTGGGCCGCAGACTTCCCGTGGATTGGAGCTTCTGAGGGGAGGAAAAGAGATGAAGTTTGAAAGTGTTGGGGGAAAAGAGAACAATGATCTTTGAATGTCAGGTTGAGCAGTGTCCTTTCTCCTGTCAAGCAGTACGAGGCTGAATTCTAATAGTCCTCGTAACAGCAAACTCAGGTAGTGAGGGCTGATGATGATCAAGAGGAAGATGCTTGGGGGAACTCTGAGGTATGCAGAAGTTGCAGCAATTTTAAGTACAAACTATGTTTTTTTAAAAAAACCCTAAGTACCCCTCCTCCCCAAAAAAGCCCACTGAGGACAGTACTCAGTAGCTCTGGAATGCTGGGTAGCAGCTGAACAGATAAAAACAGAAAACTAGAATGTATAGTTTAATGTTTGGGTTACTCCCCGTCTGTCATCTAACACTGTTTTATTTGTTACAGAGTGCCCTTGAAAAAGGGTCATTCAGACCTGAAACGAGTCGGGCTTTAATAAACAACTTCTGTTTGGCAACATTTTTACTGCACTGTGATTGCCCTTGGCATTCTAGAGGAACTGTTTTCTTCTTCGGGGTTCCTTGTTGCAATACCTTGGTGCTTGTGACACCAGGCCCAACTAGGCACATATTCTGGTCTGGCAGGGCTCAGTGAGAGAGCCAGTGAGAGACCCGGGTTCAAATCCCCACTCAGCCAGGAAGCTGACCTTGGGCCAGTCACTGTCTCATAGACTGACCTACCTCACAGGGCTGTTGTGTGGATAAAAAGAGGCAGGGGGGAGACCACCTCGAGCTCCTTGGAGGAAAGGTGGGATATAAATATAATAACAAAGAAACAAACTGGGAAGAGTTTGAAAGTCACAGTCCTGTGATAAGGGAAGGATGATGATGATGATGATGATTACAACCAGACTTCACCACAAGGCTCCCAGGGTAGGGTATAACAATGTAAAAATACCAAATTTAAAACCAGTCAAAACAATTTATAATCAGAGAAACAAGGGAGGTCCTGAAAAATATCTCTCAGGTGTCAAAGGCCAGGGTGACAAGGTGAGTCTTCAGCATTTGACAAAAGCTACGCAATGAAAGCGCCAGATGCAACTCTGTGGGGAGGGAATTCCATTGTTTAGAGGCTGCCACGGAGAATGCCTCCCTGGGGTTGCCACTCCCCCCCAAAAAAATCTTTTTTATCTAGGGCCGCACACCTCACTGCTAGCACTCTGCCCCCCCGTCCCCAAACTTGACTGATGTCACAGTAAACAGAACAGGGGGGAGGGGGGCAATCAACTGGATTATGATGATGATTAATTATCTGCCCCTCACCTCATGGTCCCAGGGCCAGTAGTACAGTGCCAAATTCAGAAGTGCAGAGTCCCTTCATGATAGTCGTAGTCCCAGCCACACACACCCCTTTTTTTGCTGCTGGAACTTGAGAATGAGATCCTTCTTAAGGCCTTCTCCCACAACAACAGATATCCCTAGGAGCCAACAAGCATGAAAGGGGAGAGTATTAGCTATTGAGAAGAGTCTTCTCAGTGGCTGACTCACCTCCTTTCACTCTGATTGGCTCCAATCAGAAGGAAGGACAAGGAAGCATGTTAGAAGACTCTTCTCAGTGGCTAACACACTCCCCACGCATGCTGAGTGGTTGGTAGGATACTAGAGACATAGGGACCCTGTTGAGATCCTGCTCCCAAAAAAGCTAGGGGTCTAAGATCCCCTGAGACTCCAGACGAATACACCCCTGCCCAGGGCGTGTCACAACAATGTAAAATACAACATTAAAACAGTTTAAAAGACGTTACAATCACAACTAGAGTGGGATATAATAGTATATAAGTGTACACACATACATGCACCAAAATGCCAGGGTTAAAAAGAGGAGGCTTCACACACGACGAAATATGTACAGTGAAGCTGCCAAATGCACCTCTGCGGGGAGGGGGTGCCACAACGCAGGAGCTGCCACGGAGAAGGCCCTCTCCTGGGCCACCAACGCGCGCACGCGCGCACGCGCACACACACACACACACACACACTGGCATTTACCCAAAGGGTGCCATTCTGCTGATCTTAACACCCAAGGGAGTCTTGCAGGGAAGGAGGCAGTCTCAGAGACACTGGGATCAAGAAAGTCTTAGCAGGCGATCTGCCCTGCTTGGGAGAGAACTCGTCCAAAAACGAAACAAGAAAAACCGGACATTTCCCCCCCCCTTCTTTTTATGCGTCTGGAAAGGCTGCAGAGAAAGTTGCCCAGGCCGACATGAACTGGCTGACACACGGAAGGCATCGCACTCCGTCTGGGATTCCCACTGCCCTCTCTCTTCCAGCCCAAATCTCCATCCCCCAGTTGGGAAGGGGCCTTACCCTGAGAGCCAGCCAGCTGGTCTATCCCCAGCCCAATGCTGTCTGACAGCAAGCCTCAGAGAGACCCATTTCTGACTGGAGGCACCCGGGATCGAACCTTGGGAACCTTCTGCATGCACAGCAAGCGCTCTGCCACTGAGCCAGGGGCTCTCCTGGCCACAGGAGGCCATCGCTCTCTGCTGCCTGTAGGCTTTTGCACCCTCCCTCTTCCAGCTCACCTCGGCAGCTGCAGCCATTCATCTCCCCCCCCTCCTTCTTCGCTCTATTGTTTAATGGCGTCGGCGCAGAGTCAAAATCTGCTCTCTGCTGCCCTTACTGGACTCTGCTGGCAATTTCCTAAGGGGGCCGCTGTGCCACAGAGGAAACTCAGAAGGATCACTGCGACTCTTTCTGAGCTTTATTTATTTATTACATTTATATCCCACCTTTCCTCCAAGGAGCTCCAGGTAGTGTTCAGGGTTCTCCTCCTCCATTTTATCCTCACAACCACCCTGTGAGGTGGGGTTAGGCTTAAACATGGAGGTTCCACTTTTCTTTCTCATAGTTAATAGTTGGTAAGACATACCTGTCATGAGTTTATCTGATCTCTGTAAGATCTGCCCTGTTGGATCTAGTCCAGCATCCTGTTCTCAGCTAATGGGAATCCTGCATGCAGGCCTAAGCACAAGAGCACTCTCCCCTCTTGTAGTTTCCAGCAACTGGTATGCAGAAGCATACCACCTCTGACTACGGAGGCAGGGCATAGCCGTCCTGCATCTTGTCCTCACAGATGCCCCAATGGGAAGCCTGCAAGCAGGACCTTGCATTCTCCCACCACTCGTGATTCCTAGTAACTGGCATCAGAGGCATCCTGCCTCCAAGTGTGGAGGTAAAACATAACCATCGTGCTTAGTACCCACTGATAACCTTATCCTCCGTGGATTTGTCCAGTCCCTGGTTAAAGACATCCAGGTTGGTGGCCATCATTACATCCTGAATTCCAGAGTTTAACTACTTACTGTGTGAAGAAGTCCTTCCTTTTGTCTGCCCTGGATCTTTCAACATTCAGCTTCACTGGGTGTCCAACAGTTCTAGAGATGTCAGAGACAGGGAGGGACAAACGTCCTCCTATCCAGAATCCCTTGAAAAGTACATAGAGCTGAAAGAGGAAGTGGAAAGAGTGACACTCTTTTCCTCTTTCAGCTCCACATGCTTTTCAACGCTCAGCTTAGTTCTGTTGGACCTGATTTTCACCCTTGCCCCTCAGAAATGCAAAAGGGTGTGCACACACTTTCTCACTTTCTGTCTTGGGGGGGGCGCATCCAGGGGAGAGGGGATAAAAGTGACTAGAAGGGAAGGTGCCTACAGCACTAGGTCAGAACTCCAGATGTGCTCTGGGGCCTAAAAAGGCTGATGACCTTGGAAGATTCTTGGAATGCTCTTTAAAACAAAGTGATGTTACTGTTTTGCTGTGCATTTCAGAAGGCGAAACTCAAATCAGACTGACAGCCTTCGTGGGCTAGGCAAAACCAATAGGAGATTCAGGGTCCTTTCCCCTTCAAGCAACAATGCAGATATCACCCTGCCTTCTTCTTCTTCTTCATCGTCATCATCTTATAATCTGGCATTCTACTTAGTGCCGTAGGGAGTCTACAGTGGCTTCTTTGTCCTGCGGGCCCTTTTATTTTAAAACTTTTATTGGTATATGATAGCATAGCAACAAACCCTTGCGCAAATGCAACATGAAATAACTTCAGATTCTCAATGAGGGAAGTAATTCTCAAGCGTAATAGCAGGAACAGGGGACCTGGGGCCTTCTAGATGTTGCTGGAGTTCAACTCCTATCCTCCCTGACCATTGGCCATGCTAGCTAGGAGTTCAGAGTCCAGCAACAGCTGCAGGGCCCCAGATGCCCTGACCACGCGCAACAGCAGTGCCGTTTACAATCCTTTGCAGGGATGAGGAAAGGCTGAGGTTGGGGGTAGCCAGCCTGTGGGCCTTCAGGTGTCGCTGGAGTTCAACTCCCATCCTCCTTGACCACTGGCCATGCTGACTGGGTGCTGATAAGTGCTGGAGTCAGCAACACTTGAGGGAAAGGAAGATGCCGTCATCTCACAGGACCTTTCCATAAGTTCCACTGGTTGCCATCCACAACAGCGAAGTCCTTATGTTCATTAACAAAGGTCCCATCTGACTACACATTTGTATCATGACATTTTAAACAGTCATGGTTCCCGCAAAGTAGTTTGCGAAAGGGCGCTGAGAGTTGTCAGGAGACCCCTATGCCCTTCACGGAGCTACAACTCCCAAAGCGGTTTAACAATCCCTCTTTCCAGGGAACTCTGGGAATTGTAGCTCTGTGGGGAAGATAGGGGTCTCCCAACAACTCTCAGCACCTTTTCAGTGCCCAGGATGCTTTGGGGGGGGAGCCATGCCTGTTTAAAGTCATGGGATATACATGTATAGTGCAGATGGGGCCAAACAGATACCATTTTTCAAAAAAAAAGATGAAAATTGTCTTCTCTGTAACAAGTGATTTAGCCAACCGGCTTTCCTGTGGGGTCTTTTCATGGGAAGCATATTCTCAAGGCCGAACTCTGCATAGTTTTTACTGCATTGTTGGCCCTGAAGTGCAAGCGTCCCCTTGTCCCCTCAGTGCAAATTGCAGGGACAGGGAGCCCAACCAGTTTCGAACGACAGGAGAGGTTAAGCAGTGATTCTCAAACAGTGCGCCAGGGCACACTGGTGCGCCGCAAGAGGTGGCTAGGTGTGCCGCGAATATTATGAAAGTATATTAAGTTATTTTTATTCATAGTTTAAAATATATTAATATATATTTAATTTTGTACACAAAGTGCGCCAGAAAATTTTTATATGTTTTACAGTGCGCCGCGAATCAAAAAGGTTTGAGAACCGCTGGGTTAAGGGTTCAAACCACCCTGACCTCCCACACCAACTATTTATGGAAGGCAAAGCCTGCACTGGAGGGGAACCCATGTGCAAAATTCCACAGGCAGTTCAGCCCTTACAAAAGCTTTCCCCAGCGTCACATTAGGTCTGTGAATTCCTCCAGTTTTAATAAGGTGCAGTTTGTAAACAAAGTTCCATCGGGGTGGCCAGTGTGGTCCCCCTCCACCGATGCTGCTGGACTACAACTGCCATAGTCCCCAACCATTGGTCATGCTGGCTGGGGCTACAGGAGGTGAAGCCCAATAACTCCCCGAGGGCTCCTCATTGCCCTTGGTCATTCATGCCATTTCCACCTCTGCGGCATGGATTCTTTCATGATTGGTAAGGCCAGCGTCTGAATAGAATCTTTTCCCACACTGTGAGCATTCATACGGTTTGTCCCCAGTGTGGATTCCTTCATGCATAGCGCAGAGCCAGCGATGGCTGAACGATTCCTCGCAGACAGAGCACTTGTACATTTTTTCCTGGTTACATCGTTCTTCCTGCGCATGGGTCCTTTCATGTAGAATGATCTGGGACTTCCAAACGAAGCTCTTCGCGCAGTAAGAGCACTTATAGTGTTTCTTGCAAACATGGGTCCTTTCGAGCAAGAGGAGGAGCCAGCTTTGGCTGAAGGTCATGCCGCAGGATGAGCACTGGCAGAGATTCCTTCTGCTGTGCGCTCGCTCGTGCGCGATACAGTGAGAGCGCTGGCTGAAGGCCCTTGGACAGCGAGAGCACTGGTAAGGCTTCTTCCCCGCGTGAGCTCTCTCGTGGATAGAAAGCTGCAACTGCGCACAGAAGGTTTTTCCACAGTAAGAACAGCTGTGCACGCCGCTCCCTCCATAGATTGGCTGATGCGGCATAAATGGGCCCTTGCAAGCGAGGCCCTTTCCACGATCAGCCAGTTGAGGCGGGCTCTTCCGACTCCCACTGACCATGTCCCGTTTAAGGTGCCTCGAGTCTTCCTTGAACCCTTCTCCAGAATCAGGAGGCGTCTTTGCTAACCGCTGGCAATGGCTTCTTTGCCGCTGCCGCTGCTTTACCCATCTGCGTTGATCTTCGGCAGAGTCTTCCCAGTACTCACCCTGAGAAAGCAGTTCTCCTGCTCTCCTTCCGGATGGTTCCGCTTGCTGGGGACTTACCCGTTGATTTTTCCTCTTGCGCTCACTCACTGGCCTGTAACCTGTCAGGACGAGCAAAGTCAAGGAAGCTCTTAGAGGCAAAAAGTCTTCCTTCAAAAAATGGAAGTCTTGTCCAAATGAAGAAAATAAAAAAGAACACAAACTCTGGCAAAAAAAATGCAAGAAGACAATAAGGGATGCTAAAAAAGAATTTGAGGAGCACATTGCTAAGAACATAAAAACCAACAACAAAAAATTTTATAAATACATTCAAAGCAGGAGACCATCTAGGGAGACAATTGGACCCTTGGATGATAAGGGAGTCAAAGGTGTCCTAAAGAACGATAAGGAGATTGCAGAGAAGCTAAATGAATTCTTTGCATCTGTCTTCACAGTGGAAGATATAGGGCAGATCCCTGAACCTGAACTAACATTTGCAGGAAGGGATTCTGAGGAACTGAGACAAATAGTGGTAACGAGAGAGGAAGTTCTAAGCTTAATGGACAATATAAAAACTGACAAATCACCGGGCCCGGATGGCATCCACCCGAGAGTTCTCAAAGAACTCAAAGGTGAAATTGCTGATCTGCTAACTAAAATATGTAACTTGTCCCTCGGGTCCTCCTCCATGCCTGAGGACTGGAAAGTGGCAAATGTAACGCCAATCTTCAAAAAGGGATCCAGAGGGGATCCCGGAAATTACAGGCCAGTTAGCTTAACTTCTGTCCCTGGAAAACTGGTAGAAAGTATGATTAAAGCTAGATTAACTAAGCACATAGAAGAACAAGCCTTGCTGAAGCAGAGCCAGCATGGCTTCTGCAAGGGAAAGTCCTGTCTCAGTAACCTATTAGAATTCTTTGAGAGTGTCAACAAGCATATAGATAGAGGTGATCCAGTGGACATAGTGTACTTAGACTTTCAAAAAGCGTTTGACAAGGTACCTCACCAAAGGCTTCTGAGGAAGCTTAGCAGTCATGCAATAAGAGGAGAGGTCCTCTTGTGGATAAGGAATTGGTTAAGAAGCAGAAAGCAGAGAGTAGGAATAAACGGACAGTTCTCCCAATGGAGGGCTGTAGAAAGTGGAGTCCCTCAAGGATCGGTATTGGGACCTGTACTTTTCAACTTGTTCATTAATGACCTAGAATTAGGAGTGAGCAGTGAAGTGGCCAAGTTTGCTGATGACACTAAATTGTTCAGGGTTGTTAAAACAAAAAGGGATTGCGAAGAGCTCCAAAAAGACCTCTCCAAACTGAGTGAATGGGCAGAAAAATGGCAAATGCAATTCAATATAAACAAGTGTAAAATTATGCATATTGGAGCAAAAAATCTTAATTTCACATATACGCTCATGGGGTCTGAACTGGCGGTGACCGACCAGAAGAGAGACCTCGGGGTTGTAGTGGACAGCACGATGAAAATGTCGACCCAGTGTGCGGCAGCTGTGAAAAAGGCAAATTCCATGCTAGCGATAATTAGGAAAGGTATTGAAAATAAAACAGCCGATATCATAATGCCGTTGTATAAATCTATGGTGCGGCCGCATTTGGAATACTGTGTACAGTTCTGGTCGCCTCATCTCAAAAAGGATATTCTAGAGTTGGACAAGGTTCAGAAGAGGGCAACCAGAATGATCAAGGGGATGGAGCGACTCCCTTACGAGGAAAGGTTGCAGCATTTGGGGCTTTTTAGTTTAGAGAAAAGGCGGGTCAGAGGAGACATGATAGAAGTGTATAAAATTATGCATGGCATTGAGGAAGTGGATAGAGAAAAGTTCTTCTCCCTCTCTCATAATACTAGAACTCGTGGACGTTCAAAGAAGCTGAATGTTGGAAGATTCAGGAAGTACTTCTTTACTCAGCGCATAGTTAAACTATGGAATTTGCTCCCACAAGATGCAGTAATGGCCACCAGCTTGGACGGCTTTAAAAGAAGATTAGACAAATTCATGGAGGACAGGGCTATCAATGGCTACTAGCCATGATGGCTGTGCTCTGCCACCCTAGTCAGAGGCAGCATGCTTCTGAAAGCCAGTTGCCGGAAGCCTCAGGAGAGGAGAGTGTTCTTGCACTCGGGTCCTGCTTGCGGGCTTCCCCCAGGCACCTGGTTGGCCACTGTGAGAACAGGATGCTGGACTAGATGGGCCACTGGCCTGATCCAGCAGGCTCTTCTTATGTTCTTATGAACTCTAAAACCTATGCTTGGGTGAACCTGAATGATGACTACCTTGATACAAGTAGGGCCCTGCAACAAAGTATTATATAGATCAGAGAGTGTGTGTGATGGGGAGCCTTCAAAGCTCTTCCTTCTCAGTCAGGAGGCTGCCCAGTCAGTGTGAACAGGCAAGCGTCTTCTGCCCCCCTTTTCCAGCCACTCTGTTCCCCCCTCTCACCTGGCTTTCAGTTTTATGCCTCTCGAGCATTTCAAGAAGACTTACTATGCTTGGTTCTCATTCGGTGATTTTGACGGTTCCCCTGCCATAAGCTTTTCACCCCACCCCAAGATTTCTTTGTTTACTTCTGCAAAGTACACAGGGTTTCCCCCGTGCCTGCCGCTATTATTATTTATTAGTTATTTATTAAATTTATACCTCACCTTATGGCCAAAAGGCCCTCAAGGCGGCTTACAAAAACACAAATGTAGCAATTACATACATCAATAAAGTAATGCAATTCTCAAAATTAAATGACAAATAACATTATTAAAAGAAAAGGAAAAAAAAACATTTAAATGCGTCACGATGAGAGAGCCGCTATTTCCCTCTTGTGCGTTGCTGACGCTTGTTTTGGCTCCATTTGCGACAGCCCCTAGAAAAACTGAATCAGAACGAGAAGATAGGATAACAGGCATGAAGTGAAGAGAGCTTGTGAAGCTCTGAACTCCCTAGTCCGCACCCACTCCCTTCCTCACTGGCTGCTGCCTCTGACACGAAGGGCAGCTGTAACTCAGCAGTACAGCACGCTGCCACTGAACATGGAGGCTCCATTCTTAGCTCTCATTGTTAATAGCGGAAGTTGGACTTGAGTGCCATGAATTGATCAAATCTTTATAAGAGCTGACCTGCTGGATCAGGCCAATCTGGACCAACATCCTGCTTCTCACTGTTCTCAAGTGATGCCTCTAGGAAGCCCCCAAGCAGGACCTGAGCGCAACAGTACTCTCCCCACTTGTGATTCTCAGGAACTGATATCCAGAGGCATATTACCTCCGACAGTGGAGGCAGAACACAGGCATTGTGGCTAGTAGCCAGTGATGGCCTTACGTCCTCCATGTATTCGTCTAAACCTCTTTTAAAGCTATCCAAATTGATGGCCATCACTGCCTCTCGCGGGAGGAAAATCCATTGTTTAACTCTGCTTGGTGTGAAGAACGATGCCCATTTGTCTGTCCTGAATCTTCCAATATTCAGCTTCATTGAGCGTCCACAGATTCTGGCGTTACGAGAGTGGGAGAAAAACCTTTCTCTATCCGCTACCTACCCACACCATGCCTAATTTTATACGCTTTTATCATATCTCTTCTTACTCACCGTTTCTCTAAACTAAAACACCCCCCAAACGCTGCAACCTTTCCTCATAGTGGAGTCGCTCCGTCCCCTTGATCATTTCGGTTGCCTTTTTCTGAGCCTTTTCCAACTCTGCAAAACACAACCTCAGCAGTGGGGAATCTCTGGCCCACAGCTGTTGTTCGTTTTTATGGATCAAATCCCTATGCCCTCCCTCCCTCCCAAATCAGACTGCTCTGGAGGCCATTTTAGACAAGCCATGGCCACCTCCCTCCCCCCCTTTAGAATGTACACCTTAACGTGGTGAGGGGGTTTGAGAGTGTTGAAGAAGTTGGACTGTTTTGGCCACCTTCCTGCAGTATTCTCTGCTCCGACTGGCAGCAGGTCTTTGGGGTTTCACGCGGAGAGCCATCTCTCTCATCACTCGTTAACCGGAGATGCCCAGGATTGAACCTGCAACCTTCTACCCTCAAAGAAGGCGCTCTGCCACCGACTGACTTAACAGCTTCTCCTCACCGCTCTCTTGGCTCGCTCTCTGCTCCTTTCTTTGACAAGGGGGGAATTCCTCCAGCCTCTCCCCTCGATCGGGTTGTTGCTGGAACTCAGGCCTGTGCCAGGTCTTGGGGGCATCTCCACGACCATCATAGCAAGGCCGAGAAGAGTTGTTCTCTTCTCTCTGCCTCGGTGCCCCGTATTGCCTCCCTGCCTCTGGCTGCTCTGGGGTCTTGCTCCCCTCCGCGCTTAGGCTTCTCTGCCCTTTATCTGCTTGGGGAAAAAAAGGGGGTGGGAGAAAGAGAATATCACCAAGTGCAGCAGTCCTTTTCCCAAGCTAAAAATCAAACGAGTCAATCAAACTAACCACGATGTCTATGCTCTACCCCCACGGTTGGAGGCAGTAGATGATTCTGAATCCCAGTTGCCGGAAACCGCAGGTCCTGCTTGCGGGCTTCCCTATGGGGCATCTGATTGGCCACTGTGAGGACCGGAAGCTGGACTACATGAACTATTGGCCTGATCCAGCAGCCAGGCTCTTCTTAGGTTCTTGTGAGTCTTGCAAATCAAGAAAAGCTTCCAGAGCTCCATTTCCCCCTCCCCGGGCCAATTGAGAGAGAAGCCTTGCAGCAAAGATATGCAGATCAACAGAGGCATATTTGGCAGAATTTGCATACTGATTATCATCAGGGCCGGCACCAGCCTGCCCCAGGCCCGCAGTGCCGTAGCCCAACACCTCCCCCCATACAGGCGGCACGGTGCTAATAAGCCCACTTGCACACCCCATTTATTTATTTGATTTATATCCCACCCTTCCTCCCAGCGAGAGCCCAGGGCGGCAAACAAAGCACTAAAAACACTTTAAAACATCATAAAAACAGATCTTAAAATACATTAAAACAAAACAGTGTTACAACATTTTTTAAAAAAACTTTTAAAAAGGGTTAAAAACATTATTAAAAAACATATTAAGCAATTCAAACACAGATGCAGACTGGGATAGGTCTCAACCTAAAAGGCTTGTTGGAAGAGGAAAGTCCATCTACCTCTCATGTCGCGTGAATGATGTGCATGCATGGCGTGCAGGCCTGCCATTAACCAAGATCGCGGTGGGGATGTCAGCCCCTTTGGGAAGCCCTTGCTACCATCTTGGGTGATGGCAGGCACGTGTGCACAACACAGATGGCATTCACACTGACAGGAGAGGTAGGTGGGACATGCACGTGTGCTTATTGAAGCCCGCGCTGTCTGTATTGGGGGGGTGCCTGGGAGCTCCCTCTCTGTGATCCGCGGCAGGGTCGGGTTGCAAGACCTGATGTTGCCACACATCATGGAGAGGGAGCACCCCCACCACCACCCTAAGAAGGAGACCTTCAGGGTCCCTCGTCCAGGGCCCAATCTGGCCACCCTCTGGCGCCAGCCCTGATTATCATAAAAACCTCTAATTGGTTTACATAAAACACACAGCAAAAATATCAGTAATAGTCAGAGTTAAAAAAACAACCTAAAAACATTCAAAACATAAATAAAATCCGCAGTTAAAAATCTACATTACAAAATAAAACTACATCTTAAAGTTACATCTCAGCAAGCCTTTTAAGCTAAGATCCCAGCCTGCATCTGTAGTGGCATTGTTTTGAAAATGTTTTGAAGATATTTTTATTGTTTCATTGCCTGCTGTTTGCCGCCCCGGGCTTCTTTGGGATGACGGGTGAGATATAAACAAAACACAAAACATATAGGTCGGCTCGGCTTGCTTAAAGAAAAAAGGGTTTCAGCAGGTGCCGAAAAGAGAACAGCAAAGGCAGGGAGTTTCAGAGGGTAGGTGCTGCCACGCTGAAAGATCGATTCTGAAAGATCACCGTGTGGAACGCAGCCCTGTCTTACAGCACGGCAGACTCAGATGGGGGGCCTTGCAGCACATCTGGCCTCACCTCCCTGCTCCATGGAGGACAGCCAGAGGCAGAGCAATCCCAACAGATTGCTGCCCAGCCTTGTAGCTCAGTGGTAGCGCATCCACTCTGTCTACAGAAGGTCCCAGGTTCAGTCCCTAGGTAGGGCTGGGAGCATCCCATGCCTGAAGCCCAGGACAGCTGCTGCCAGTTAGTGAAGACCAGCCTTTCCCAACCAGTGTGCCTCCAGATGTTGTTGGATCACAACTCCCACCTTCTTGACCATTGGCAATGCTGGCTGAGGCTGATGGGAGTTGTGGTCCAACAACGTCTGGAGGCACACTGGTTGGGAAAGGCTGGTGTAGACAATACTGAGCTAGATGGAGCAATTGCTCGCAATAAAAAATCACGAACCACTGTAGCCTCTTCATAAAACCTGGAGCATCCCAGAATTAAGGTGCGAGAAATATTTACCAAGTGAGGTCACCACGAAGGCGGCGGCCTCCTCCTCCTCCTCCTCCTCTCGCTTCACTTCCTGGCACGGCTGCCCTTGCCCGGAGTCAGATGGTGCCTGCTCTGCCTCTGGGGAACTCGCAGCCACTTCGACAAATGGTGCCGGCAGCGGCTGAACATGACAGCAAAGAGTCAGTGGCAGAGCACGCAGAAGGTCCCAGGTTCAATCCCCCGCACCTCCAGTTAAAAAAAAAGGGATCACCTAGTGTGTGAAGGGAAAGACTTGAGACCCTGGACAGCTGCTGCCGGTCAGAGCAGACCATACTGGGCTAGACGGTCTGAGCTGGTCTCAATCAGCTTTGTCTCTTCCAGGGGACGGACCACGTCAGCGGCAAACCGCATGATCCAACCCCAGGACTGACACTTGGAGCAGGGGTGGGAAACCCTTTTGCAGCCCAAAGGCCACACTGCCTTCTGGGAAACCTTCCGGGGGCCACACGTCAGCAGTGGGCACAGCAACAAATGTAAACGATACACTCGCACCTCTCACCCACTCCAACCTCTCTGTTCCCCGGCCAGATTATCAAGAGACACTGGGTGGTAATGAACACTAATCCTACCCAAAGTACACCCGCTGAAGTTAGATTTATTGATGTATTACATTTCTATCCCGCTTTTCCTCCAAGAAGCTCAAGGTGGCATACACGGTTCTGCCCCCTCTCCTCACAATAACCCTTTGAGGTAGGTGAGGCTCAGAGAGACAGCGACTGGCCCGAGATCACCCAGTGAACTTCACAGCCAGGTGGGGATTTGAACCCTGGCTTCCCAAGTCCTAGTCCGGTGCTCTAACCACTACACCACACTGGCTAATAAACATGACGAACATCTGGAGGACCACAGGTTCCCCCCCCCGGCCGCCCTTGGGTCACCCATTCACACACACCCCTGCAGTCAATGTGGGATATGGCTAACTTAGCTTCATTCATGTCAACGGGTAGGATTTAGTTGGCTGCAACTTGGTATCCCAGTTTATGGATACGTTCAAGCCAGACAAAGACATGCAAGGCGCAAAGCCAGGCTGAGGCATGGCCTAGTGAGGGTTCCCAGGGCCAGACAGAGAAGCCTGGAGGGATGCATTTGGCCCCCGGGCCTGAGGTTCCCCACCCTTCCAAAGGATCAGGTAGAAGATTATGGAAAAGACCTGAAACTCTGGAAAGCAGCTGCCGGTCAGAGTCGATAATACTGGGCTAGATGGTCTGACCTGGTGTAAGGTGGCTCTGTCTGTTTTATTTTATTTATTTTATTTATTTCATTTTTAAACCGCCCATAGCGAATAGCTCTCTGGGCGGTGAACAAAACAAGATTAAAATACAATATTACAATAAAATTACAATAAAATCAGCAACAAGTTAAACGAAAAAAAAAATTAAATGAAACACATTGAACATTAAAATGCCTGGGAGTATAGCCAGGTCTTAACCTGGCGCCTAAAAGAAAGTACCGAAGGCGCCAGGCGTATCTCCACAGGTAGGCTGTTCCACAGTTCGGGGGCCACCACAGAAAAGGCCCTAGATCTAATAACAATCCTCCGGGCATCCTG
Organism: Rhineura floridana; assembly: GCF_030035675.1. NCBI lineage: Eukaryota > Metazoa > Chordata > Lepidosauria > Squamata > Rhineuridae > Rhineura > Rhineura floridana. Next base: position 207,763,532 of record NC_084482.1, read on the forward strand.
ATGAGTTGGTACCCGGAGGAGGGCCTTGGATATTGAACGAAGTGAACGGGTAGGTTCATAGCGGGAGAGGCGTTCCACAAGGTATTGTGGTCCCACACCATGTAAGGCTTTATAGGTCAAAACCAGCACCTTGAATCTGGCTCGGAAACAAATAGGCAGCCAGTGCAGGCGGGCCAGGACAGGTGTTATATGCGCAGACCAGCGGGTCCTCGTTAACAACCTGGCTGCCGCATTTTGCACTAGCTGAAGTTTCCGAACGGTCTTCAAGGGCAGCCCTACGTAGAGCGCATTACAGTAGTCCAGTCTACAGGTTACCAGAGCATGAACAACTGAGGCGAGATCGTCACTGTCCAGATAGGGGCGTAGTTGGGCTACTAAGCGAAGATGGTAAAACGCATTCCGTGCCACCGAGGCCACTTGAGCCTCAACGACAAGGAAGGGTCAAAAAGGACCCCCAAGCTACGAACCTGTTCCTTCAAGGGGACTGTAACCCGATCTAGAACAGGATGAACATCCACCATCTGGGCAGGTAAAGAGCTCACCAACAGTGTCTCAGTCTTGTCTGGATTAAGTTTCAGTTTATTAGCTCTCATCCAGTCCATTATCGCGGTTAGGCAACGGTTCAGCACATCAACAGCCTCACCTGAAGAAGGTGAAAAGGAGAAGTAGAGTTGCGTGTCATCAGCGTACTGATGGCAACGCACTCCAAAACTCCTGATGATCGCACCCAGAGGCTGCATGTAGATGTTAAAGAGCATGGGGGACAAGACCACGTCAGCGGCAAACCGCATGATCCAACCCCAGGACTGACACTTGGAGCAGGGGTGGGAAACCCTTTTGCAGCCCAAAGGCCACACTGCCTTCTGGGAAACCTTCCGGGGGCCACACGTCAGCAGTGGGCACAGCAACAAATGTAAACGATACACTCGCACCTCTCACCCACTCCAACCTCTCTGTTCCCCGGCCAGATTATCAAGAGACACTGGGTGGTAATGAACACTAATCCTACCCAAAGTACACCCGCTGAAGTTAGATTTATTGATGTATTACATTTCTATCCCGCTTTTCCTCCAAGAAGCTCAAGGTGGCATACACGGTTCTGCCCCCTCTCCTCACAATAACCCTTTGAGGTAGGTGAGGCTCAGAGAGACAGCGACTGGCCCGAGATCACCCAGTGAACTTCACAGCCAGGTGGGGATTTGAACCCTGGCTTCCCAAGTCCTAGTCCGGTGCTCTAACCACTACACCACACTGGCTAATAAACATGACGAACATCTGGAGGACCACAGGTTCCCCCCCCCGGCCGCCCTTGGGTCACCCATTCACACACACCCCTGCAGTCAATGTGGGATATGGCTAACTTAGCTTCATTCATGTCAACGGGTAGGATTTAGTTGGCTGCAACTTGGTATCCCAGTTTATGGATACGTTCAAGCCAGACAAAGACATGCAAGGCGCAAAGCCAGGCTGAGGCATGGCCTAGTGAGGGTTCCCAGGGCCAGACAGAGAAGCCTGGAGGGATGCATTTGGCCCCCGGGCCTGAGGTTCCCCACCCTTCCAAAGGATCAGGTAGAAGATTATGGAAAAGACCTGAAACTCTGGAAAGCAGCTGCCGGTCAGAGTCGATAATACTGGGCTAGATGGTCTGACCTGGTGTAAGGTGGCTCTGTCTGTTTTATTTTATTTATTTTATTTATTTCATTTTTAAACCGCCCATAGCGAATAGCTCTCTGGGCGGTGAACAAAACAAGATTAAAATACAATATTACAATAAAATTACAATAAAATCAGCAACAAGTTAAACGAAAAAAAAAATTAAATGAAACACATTGAACATTAAAATGCCTGGGAGTATAGCCAGGTCTTAACCTGGCGCCTAAAAGAAAGTACCGAAGGCGCCAGGCGTATCTCCACAGGTAGGCTGTTCCACAGTTCGGGGGCCACCACAGAAAAGGCCCTAGATCTAATAACAATCCTCCGGGCATCCTGATGAGTTGGTACCCGGAGGAGGGCCTTGGATATTGAACGAAGTGAACGGGTAGGTTCATAGCGGGAGAGGCGTTCCACAAGGTATTGTGGTCCCACACCGTGTAAGGCTTTATAGGTCAAAACCAGCACCTTGAATCTGGCTCGGAAACAAATAGGCAGCCAGTGCAGGCGGGCCAGGACAGGTGTTATATGCGCAGACCAGCGGGTCCTCGTTAACAACCTGGCTGCCGCATTTTGCACTAGCTGAAGTTTCCGAACGGTCTTCAAGGGCAGCCCTACGTAGAGCGCATTACAGTAGTCCAGTCTACAGGTTACCAGAGCATGAACAACTGAGGCGAGATCGTCACTGTCCAGATAGGGGCGTAGTTGGGCTACTAAGCGAAGATGGTAAAACGCATTCCGTGCCACCGAGGCCACTTGAGCCTCAACGACAAGGAAGGGTCAAAAAGGACCCCCAAGCTACGAACCTGTTCCTTCAAGGGGACTGTAACCCGATCTAGAACAGGATGAACATCCACCATCTGGGCAGGTAAAGAGCTCACCAACAGTGTCTCAGTCTTGTCTGGATTAAGTTTCAGTTTATTAGCTCTCATCCAGTCCATTATCGCGGTTAGGCAACGGTTCAGCACATCAACAGCCTCACCTGAAGAAGGTGAAAAGGAGAAGTAGAGTTGCGTGTCATCAGCGTACTGATGGCAACGCACTCCAAAACTCCTGATGACCGCACCCAGAGGCTGCATGTAGATGTTAAAGAGCATGGGGGACAAGACCGACCCCTGAGGGACTCCACAATGGAGAGTCCAGGGTGTCGAGCAATGTTGCCCAAGCACTACCTTCTGGCGACGATCCGCTAAGTAGGAGCAGAGCCACTGCCAAGCAGTGCCCCCAACTCCCAACTCCGCGAGCCTCCCCAGAAGGATACCATGGCCGATGGTATCAAACGCCGCTGAGAGATCAAGGAGAATCAACAGGGTCACACTCCCCCTGTCCCTCTCCTGACAAAGGTCATCATACAGGGCGACCAAGGCTGTTTCAGTGCCAAAACCAGGCCTAAATCCGGATTGAAACGGATCCAGATAATCAGTTTCATCCAAGAGCGCCTGGAACTGGCCGGCGACCACCCACTCCAGGACCTTGCCCAAAAAAGGGACATTCGCCACCGGTCTATAGTTGTTCAAAATATCTGGGTCCAAAGAAGGTTTCTTTAGAAGAGGTCTCACTACTGCCTCCTTGAGACTACCAGGGACTACTCCCTCTCTCAAGGAGGCGTTTATCACCTCTTTGGCCCAGCTGGTTGTTACAGCCCTGCTGGCCTTCACCAGCCAAGATGGGCAAGGATCAAGGGCAGACGTGGTCGCCCGCACCATTCCAAGCACCTTGTCCACTTCCTCGAGCTGCACCAACTGAAACTCATCCAACAATGAAGGACAAGACCGCGCTCTGGACACTTCAATGGAGTCATCTGTCATAACATCAGAGTCTAAGTCCCGACGGATGCAAGCAATCTTATCCTGGAAGTGCTCCGCAAATTCGTTGCAGCGAGCTTCCGATGTTTCCTTAGTATCAGGAGGGCCAGAATGTAAAAGCCCTCGTACCACCCTAAAAAGCTCCGCTGGGCGGCAAAGAGATGATCTAATGGTGGCAGCAAAATATGACTTTTTTGCCGCCCTAACCGCTTTTACATACAACTTAGTGGAAGCACTCACCAAAGAATGACTACATCCGTCAGGAGTTCGCCTCCACCTGCACTCTAGCCTCCTTCTCTCTTGCTTCATCACTCTCAGCTCCGGGGTATACCACGGTGCTGTTTGAGTTCTGCACCGAAGGGGGCGCGCGGGAGCGATCATGTCAATGGCCCGGGTCATCTCCGCATTCCACAGATCGACCATGGCCTCGACAGGAGCGCCAGTGCTATCAGCCGGAAAAACTCCCAGAGCGCTCTGGAAAGCAACAGGATCCATAAGCCTCCGGGAGCGGACCAACTTAATAGGTCCCCCACCTCTGCAGAGGGAAAGGGTTGCCGTGAGTCTAAAGCTCAGCAAGCGGTGATCTGTCCATGACAATGGAGTAGATGAAAAATACCCCACCCTCAGATCACCATCTCCATGACCAGTGGCGAAGATCATATCAAGAGTATGTCCTGATACATGCGTCGGGCCAGTAGCAACTTGAGACAGCCCCATGGTTGTCATGGAGGCCATGAAGTCCTGAGCTGCCCCGAACAAGACAGCCTCGGCATGAATGTTGACATCCCCCAGTACCACAAGTCTGGGGGATCTCAACAATACCTCCGAGACTATCTCCGTCAGCTCAGCTAGGGAAGCCATTGGGCAGCAAGGTGGGCGGTACACCAATAGTATTCCCAATCTGTCTCCTTGGCCCAGCACAAGATGAAGACACTCCAAACCAGTCGCCGTCTGGACAGGGTGCTTAGTGAGAGAGAAAGAACTCCGATAGACCACAGCAACCCCGCCTCCCCGGCCCTCAGATCTACCACAGTGCTGCACCGAATACCCAGGTGGGCAAAGCTGGGAAAGAGCAACTCCTCCCTGCTCACCCACCCAGGTTTCAGTAATACACACAAGGTCGGCACCCTTCTCTACAATCAAATCGTGGATAAGGGGGGTTTTATTAACGACCGACCTAGCATTTAAAAGCAGCACCTGGAGATCCGAGAGCTGGCTGACAGTACAACCAACAGTCCTGTGGATAGGAGAACCGGAACAAGGCACAGACACAACTTGTCTGGGACGAGTTCCCCTTACCTGGCACGTTCTCCTCCCAACGCCATACCTCCCATTACCCGTCACAACGTTAATTGGGGTCCCCGGAAATCTCCCTGCGAGGCCCAAGGCATGTTCTCCCAGGCACATCTTAAAATAAATCTAATACAGCAAAACACTTAAACAACATAAACACAAACACACATTCACTCAATCTCATTCACACAACAACAGACAGACAAACAAACAAACAAATTAAAATACAGCCAAACTTATTGCAAGTTATAAAACGGAGGGGAGGCGTTCCTGATCCCAAAAATAACGCTAAAAGGTGATTAAAAGGTGTTAAAAGAAACATATGGTGGCGGAGCTCCAGCCGTAGCGAGCTCTTACGCCGCCATCTTCATTATGCCCAGCAGCAGATCTTCCCAGTACAAGCAGTTCAATGAGAAGCGCAGCAATGATGACAATCAAAAGAAGAAAGGAGCAAACAGCAATAACAGCTCTCACTCCCTGGGCAGCTGGAACAAATGCTGTGTGTAAGAACCAAAGCAGCAGCCACAGCTGCTCTCTTTCTCTAAGCAACAACAATGTTCCTCTTCCTGTAGGCAAAAAGGTCTCCACACGTCCCTCAGTCCGCAGTCAACATATCCCTCCAAAGGGTAGATGGAAAAAATAAACCACGGCTGGCTAAGGTTCCTGGGACCCAATCCTGCAGGATATAGTGCAATTCCAGGGGGACAGGGCATAACTGAGCAGCAAAGCACATGAACATCGTCCAGTATTGATGCTTAAAGGGTCAGCTAGCAGGTGATGGGGAAGATTTTCCTCTCCCTGGAGAGCCCTTGCCAGTCAAAGCAGACAATACAGGCATAGCTGGACAAACCCTCTTGCCCCAGTCTAAGGCAGCTTTCCCGGTTTACCTAAGACACAATGCAATGCTGGTACATTTAGGAATTTTGCTCGAGCATCCTCTGGGGTAGGGATAAGGAACCTGTGGCCTCCCCAGATGTCACTGGAGTGCACCTCCCATCATCGCTGACCATTGGCCATGCCAGCTGGGGATCATGGGAGTCGGAGTCCAACAATATCCAGAGAGTCACAGGTTCCTCCCCCCGTCCCTGTCTTGGGGTCACCCATCCACTCACCCACCCCCTGCAGTCCACGTGCGAAGAACTGTGGCAAAGATTCTTCTTCACTTTCCGAGCCGCTCTCAAATGGAAAAGGGGGAGTCTCCCACCATATCCGTCCCTGTCAGTCACATTGACCCCTCAAATGAACCGCCCTCACCTGGAGCTGCCATCTCTCCGCCTCTTCCTGCCCCTGCAGGAAAACCTCGGCCAGGATCACCACCTGGGCGCAGGACTCCGGGCCGCGCTCCTTCACCCAGCTCTGGATCTCCGGCGGGAGGATGGCCAAGAACTGCTCCAGAATCAGCAGCTCCAGAATCTCCTCCTTGGTGCGCCTCTCGGCCCTCAGCCACTGAGAGCAACGTTCCTGGAGGCAGCCATAAGCCTCCCGGGGACCCCCGGCCTCCTGGTAGCAGAAGCGCCGGAAGTGTTGTCGCTGCTTCTCCCTCCTCAGGGCCGCCCCCCGCAAGATGGCCACCTTCACCTTTTGGTAGTCCTTCCAGTCCTGGGATTCCAGCTTGCTGAACGTTTGCTGGGCTCCCCCGCCGAGGGCCGGCAAGAGCCGGGCCACCCCCTCTTCCCTGGGCCAGCGGCAGGCTTCGGCCACTAGCTCGAAGGAGACCAGGAAGGCTTTAGCGTCATCCCATGGGGTGGGCTCTTCCGGCAACTGTGGGATTCCCCGTTCCAGGTGAGGGGACTCCAATTTCCTCAAGAACTCTTCCCACTGGGCCTCCCAGCGTTGGAGCAACTCCTCCCTCGATTCCAGATCGACACACGGTTCCGTACTCCTCTGCACAAATTCCTCAATACTCCCGGCGTGGACGACATGAGGGGTCCTGCCTCGTCCATCTCCCACCTGGTCCAACTCCAATGGATCTTGCTCTCCTATCTTTATCCCAGGATGCTCCCTTGGCTCTGCGGCAGTCGGGACCCGGAGGCCGAAATCTGAGCCTCTCAGCTCCACCCCAGCCATGTTGCTCCTCCAACGGAGGACGGCTCAGAGAAACATTCAAACGTTGATCGCTGAAGGTCCTGTTCCCACTTTGGTTGCTGCAAACAGGCACGGGGGGGGAGCTATCCCACACTGTCCCTGTCCCTCACCAGAATGTTGAACTTCAGACGCTACATGGGTGATGAGCGGTAGGCGACAGGGTCCAAAAATGGCGGGACAGGATTGTTCCTGGAGAATAGAAAAAAGAGATGAGAACTGAAATATGAGAACGAGTGGGACTGCAACAAGATGTTGCAGTGCGGAAAGCTCCTGTTCAGGATTCCATCCCCTCCTCCTGCAGCCAGTCAGCATTCCATGGCCAGTGAGCATGCTCATTCCTCACTGGACTGGTTTTGGGAGCCCCTTCCTTGTTTTCTAAACTTTTGTTTTTTTCCTTTTTGCACTGCTGCAAACCTTGATGCCTCCCTCTCGTGCATGGGTAGTGCTGTTTTGGTAATATAAGCAATGGCACTCACCACTGAACACTGGGAAAAAGAGGGGAAAATGAACACAAGACAACAGACTCAGGGACGCTGAACAGACATCGACTGATGTGCCCGGCCCTCCTATCAGAAGAGATCAGGGAATTAAGGGAAGGGAGGAACAGCAATGTAATCTCTGTTACTCCTCACTTGATTTCTCCCTTCATCTGCAATATGGGTTTTTTTAAATATATATATATATATATATATTATGTTCTGTGTCTTTTGCTCATGACCCCCTCTTTGCCTTCTAGCTGCATTACCTCTAATCTGTTCAGATATTTCCTCTCTCCCTATTCTACTATGATCCATGTTATCTTACGTCTTACAATTGTTTTATCTGGTCTGTATTGCGTGATTTTCTCAAAAAAGTTAAACGTTAAAAAAAACATACTTAAGCTCAACAATCAGCTGAAAACAAAGTAAAAGACATCAGTGTCTATGTGTCTGGGTAGGCTTTGGAAGACAAAAATGGTTTAAGCAGGCACTGGAAAGTGATGTCAATAGGCAGGGAGTTGCAAAGTGTAGGTGCTGCCAGGCCAAACAATTTTTTTTACAAATGTGGAACATTATGTGGCACCTTTAACAGTGCCAGTTCCACAGACTGAAGGGGTTGAGTGGGCACATATGAGGTAAGGTGATCCCACAAAGAAACGGATATGGTTTGCCTCACAGGGTCATCATAACCCTCTCAGACACCCACCCACCCGCACGATCTGCAGGGTGGGGAGTAACAACTCTAGACAACAGGGCAGGTGCTTGGCCTCACTCTCAGAACCCTACTATATGCAACGGGGGGATAACACCACTGGGCTACTTTACAGAGCTGTTGTTATGGATTACTGCACATCATCCTGGGATCCCCGAGATCCAAGATAAAAAATAAGTCTTCACAAGACATCTGCAGCAACTGATGGTGGCTGCTTTGTGTATGGCAGAGGGAATGCAGCAGCAGAAAATGCCTGCTTTTGGGTCTCCTCCCTGTGATATTCTGTAGGGTGTGGAGCCCCAAGCAGAATGTTCTCAGATGATCTAAGTGATTTGACAGATCTGTACAGGGGCAGGCGGTCTTGACCTTGTTAGCATGGCTCAGTAACTGATCAGCACTGGTGTAATATGTGCATGTCCAGGTGCTCCACTCAGCCCCTGCCCACAGCGTTCTGCAACAGCTGCAGCTTCCAGACCAATCCCAAGGGAACCTCCCACCTCAAGAGCACATTACTTGTTGACTCAGCGTGCATCCTTACTCAGTGTGCCAGCATAGCCAACAGTCAGGGGACAATGCGCTATGTCATCCAACAACATCTGGAGGACCACAGGGTCCCAGTCCTTGCTTTAAAGTGCCAACTTCGACCTAGAATGGCTCTGAATTAATTAAACGATGATGATAAGAACAGCCTGGCTGCTGGATCAGGCCAGTGGCCCATCTAGTCCAGCATGCTGTTCTCCCAATGGCCAACCAGATGCCCCAGTGAGAAGCCCTCAAGCAGGACCTGAGGGCGAACCCACTCTCCACGGCTGCAGTTCTCAGCAATGGGTATTCAGAAGCACAGGAAGCTGCCTTATACTGAATCAGACCATTGCTCCATCTAGCTCAGTATTGTTTACTAGGCACAACCTTGGGCACCAGCCTGTCCTGGGCCTGTGGTAATGTAGCCCACCCACCCCTACAGACAGCATAGGGCTAATAACCCCGCCCGTGCACCCCATCTACCTCTCATGTCATCTGAATGACATGCGCGCATAGTGTGCATGCCTGCCATCAACCAAGATGGCAGCAGGGGCACTAGCCTCTTAGGGAAGCCCCTGCCACCATCTTGGCTGATGGCAGGCATGCGCACATAGCATTCACACTGATGGGAGAGATAGGTCAGGGATGCAGGCAGGCTTATCGAAGCCCGTGCTGTCTGTATTGGGGGGGGGTACCTGAGAGCTGACTCTCCGTGATCCGTGGCAGGGTCAGGTTGCAGGACCAGATGCTGCCACAGATCATGGAACAAGAGCGCCACCCTCCCACAGGCCCTCCAGGGGCCCTTCCGGGCCAAGGAGGCCCTCGGCCAGGGCCCAACCCGGCCACCCTCCGCGCCAGCCCTGTTGTCGACACTGACTGGTAGCAGCTCTTCCGGGTTTCAAGCAGGGAGTCTCTCCCAGCCCTGCCTGGAGATGCAGAGCACCGAACCTGGGGTCTTCTCCATGCAAGGCAGATGCTCTGGAGGGAGAGCTAGTAGCCGCTTAGAGTCTCAAACGCCATGAACTTGCAACGATTCCCACCCTAAAGGCTTGAGCGCAGCCTCTTTACGTATTGCCCTCCCCTTATTCGTTTCTCCAGCAAGCGGCCTCCTTTTCGCAGGCCCTTCCTCCTCCCTCGGAAGTGGCAAATCCTCTTTTCCCCTCCTGACCCACCTCGTGGCTTTTCCTCCCCTTCACTCACCCAAGCCCCCCACCCTCCGCCTCTTTCGGAAATTGCACTATGGGCGGGACTAAAACAGGAAGCGTCCGGGTCCTGCAAAGGAGTGGGTGGGGAGAAGGCGTCCTTTCTAGGAACGACAAACTTGTTTTCTTTAACCCCTTTATGTTAAAAAAGCACACCCAACAGCAGCGGCAGGTTGTTTATGCTGGCTTCGGGTGCATTTGTGCAAAGGGCGTTTTATTCTTCTCTCAAGCTGCCTCCTGGTCTCACCTCTTCGCCCCACTCTAGGTGGGGCATGGCTGCCCCTTCCCCGCAAAACCTCTGAGGTTTGCTGCAATAAGCCTCTATAGTTGAGTTGGATCTGTACACACGCATACAGCTCTTGTATTTTAGGTTGCTTTTATTCTTTTTACACTTCTTTTTGTTTTTGAAAGTTGTTTTGAGTTTCATTTTTCTGAGCAACAACTTATAAAAAGTTTTTGGATTCCATTTTTGTAAATTGTTACAGAGATATGAAGACATGAGAGCCCTAAATGTTCCTGATTTCAGAGCCGGTGCCAGAGGGTGGCCAGGTTGGGCTCTGGCTAAGGGCTCCAGTGGCCCAGAGGAGCCTCTGAAGGGGCTCTCCTTAGGACAGGAGGATGGTGCTCCCATTCCATGATCTACAACAGTGTCGGGTCCTGCAACCCGATCCTGCTGCACATCGCGGAGACGGAGCTCCCAGGCAACCTCCCCAATACAGACAGCATGCGCTTCAATAAGCCTGCATGCATGACCCATCTACCTCTCCCATCAGTGTGAATGTCGTGTGCGCATGCCTGCCATCACCCAAAATGACAACGAGAGCTTCCCAAAAGGGCTTCACTAAGGAGTTGATGGTAGGTGTGCTTGCTATGTGCGCATTTCATTCACATGATATGAGAGGTAGGTGGGCAGGCTTGTTAGCCCCACGCTGTCTGTATTGGGGGTGTTGGGCTGCAGGCCCAGTCAAGCCAGGTGCCAGCCCTGCCTGATGTAATCCCCTAATGTCACCTCATGAAATCAGAGAATAGTACAGTTGGAAGGGGCCTATAAGGCCATTGAATCCAACCCCCCTGCTCAATGCAGGAATCCAATTTAAAGCATACTGACAGATGGTGCCCATCTGCTGCTTGAATGCCTCCCATGTTGGAGAGCCCATCACATCCCAGGATCATTGGTTCCATTGTTGTACTGTTCTAACAGTGAGGAAGTTTGTCCTGATGTTCAGTCGAAATGTGGCTTCCATGTCCTGCACTCTGGGATGATCGAGAAGGGATTCTGGCCCTCCTCTGTGTGAGTACTAGAAGAATGCTATCATATCTCCCATCAGTTAAAGGAAGTTAGTGAAACTTTAGGTGCCTTGTTTTATTTGGCTATGTTCTATGGACTAACACTATAAACATTATTCTTCAGTTAATAAATATAAATAATGATCATAGTCATAATCAACATTACGGCAGAGGCCATTAGGAGACATCTGTGGGACTTGCAAATCAGAGGGGTATACTGCCTTTGCATAGGGAGACTTCTTTCTTAATACTCATACAGGAATAGCAAAAACAATAGCATCAATGACTTATCTTTATTTGTGTATTTATTTTAGTTGACAAAATTTATACACCACTTGATTGTAATAAAGCCTCTAAGCAGCTTACAAGAAATTAAAAGTTGAAAACAAGTAATTAAAACATTGAAAAGATAATTAACAGGAAACTTAAAAAGAAATTAAAACGCATGTCAACTTCTACATGTCTGGATAGGCATGCCTAAAGAAAAATGTTTTATGCAAGCATTTGAAAGTAATACAGCAAGGGTGCGTGCCTGATGTCAATAGGCAGGGAGTTCCAAAGTGTAGGTGCTGCCACACTAAAAGAATGATTTCTCACAAGTGCAGAACAAGGATTATGTGGCATCTGCCACAGTGCCAATTCCCATGCTGAAATTTTCATTTCTATGATGAAAACTAATACAAATAATAAAGAGTCAACTTCAAAGGTGTTTTTGGGAGAAAGGATTTTCTTACTTTTTCTGATAAATTTTCTTGGATGGAACTACAAACTGATGCACCCAGCAGAGTCTTCTTTACACCTGGAAAGCCAAACAGATGCCTCTGGTAAGCTTGCAGTTGGGCAGGAAGGGAACAGCTCTCCACTGTTGTTTATCCTCAACATAGGGTATCTAGATGGTAGACTGCCCTTGCACGTGAAGGATCCATTGTTAGTTCTCATGGTTAATCAGCTGCTGAGAGTCATGTGCCATGAACTTATCTGAACATAAGAGCCTGGCTGGATCAGACTGAAAAGCCAGCCTAGTCCCCACCACCCTGTTTCCAATGGTGCCCAGCCAGGTGACTCCTCAGAGAAGCCCTTAGTTGGTTCATGGGAGCAAGAGCTCTATCCTCAATAATCCCCTGCAGGGAGGTAGACACTATCTGTACATTTATTTATTTATTGCATTTATATAACACCCCATAGCCAAAGCTCTCTGGGCGCTTTACAACAATTAATTAAAAACAAGTATACAAATTTAAACCATACCAAATTAAAACCCATAAAAAACGATAAGCAAGTTAAAAACACATGCTATTCAATTGCTGATCATGATTAGCCTGGTGGGATGAACTCTGCACATGAGCAGAAATTATTACTTCACATTTTCAGGACAGAGCCATGCATTGCAAATATGTCCTACTGTACTCTGACGTGCCCTGGCTGAAATGAAACAATTATTTGTTTATTGGTAGGAATACTTTGTTCATTTAATTTAGAGGGGAAAGTGTTTTGGATAAAAAGAGTTAGGTTCACTATTATTCCTCCCAGCAGGAGCCCAGGGCGGCAGGTTCCTCTCTCAGCTCTCATCGTCAAAAGCTGCTAATCAAATCTGGGTACCAACATGAGGTTCTCAAATCCTTTATCAGGATCCCCTTGCTGAGTCAGAAAATGATTTTTAGATTTCTGAACACTTCTAGACCTTTTCAAGTCTTCTAAGCAGCTGCCTGCTGTGCTCTTGGCTGGTCTATGACTGTAACAATAAACATTCCTTCATTCATTCCTTCATTCATTCATTCATTCCTTCCTTCATTCATTCATTCCTACCTGCTGTGCTCTCATTTCTACTTCACTCAGCTGTTTCACTGATTTTTCCAGATTGTTCCGTTGTATTTTTGTTTTGTTTTACTGTATTTTACTTTTTATTATAAATGCCGTATATAATTTTCATAAATAAATGCCCATTTGCCCAGGAGTAGGTGGAAGGTTTCAGTGCCGTAACTAGGCAGGTGCAACAGGTGCACACGCACAGGGCCCAGGACGAAGGGGGCCCTGAAATGGATTTGCTGAAATGAAAATTATGTATAAACAATTGTTATATTGTATTTGTTTTATTATTATATTTGCTGAAATGAAAATTATTTATGAACAATTGTTATATCGTATTTGTTTTATTATTATTTCCCACCCCCCCCAAAAAAATTAAGGGGCCCAAAATTAAAACCTTGCACAGGGCACATGAAAAGCTAGTTACGCTACTGGAAGGTTTGGTCATCGCCCAAGCTGGCAAAGCCCATTTAACATCGACACGAAGCAAGCCTTTAGTGTCACCATCCCAGTTCTCTAGAAGCCTTTGCAGATTCAGCAGTCACCTTTTGTTTTAACTTTTAAACGCCTGCTGAAAACCTTTCAGTTCTGCCAGGCTTATGCAGGCAATTAAGAAGATGCCTTTTGGAATAGTTGACCTCGGTTTTTACTGTATTTTTAATGGTTTTTACTTTTTTTAAATTTGTAAACTGCTTTGATATTTTTCCTCTTTCAACAAGCCTTTTAAGTTGAGACCTATCCCAGTCTGCATCTGTGTCAGAATTGTTTAATATGTTTCTTAATAATGTTTTTAACCCTTTTTTAAAGTTGTTTTTTAAAAAAATGTTTTTAATGCTGTTTTGTTTTAATGTATTTTAAGATCTGTTTTTATGATGTTTTAAAGTGTTTTAGTGCTTTATTTGCCGCCCTGGGCTCCTGCTGGGAGGAAGGACAGGATACAAATTAAATAAATAAATATTTTTTTCAATAAAATATTGGTATAGAAATATAGTTATAAATAAATAAACAAGGTAGATTATTTATTTATTATTAGATTTATATCCCACCCTTCCTCCCAGTAGGATCCCATGGTGGCATTAGACTCTATTAGTAGTAGTTCTCTGGGTGATTTGCACTATACCAGGACTCCCAACTGTTTAACAATTGCCAAAAAAAACCAAACAGACCCAAACCCCATTTTAAACCTTTTAAAATTAGACTGTTGAAAAGCTAACTGTTGGCGCTTCCCAAAGCTTGGAAAGTTCATTCTTTAAAAGGAACTACTTCTAGTTCAAGTTTAACATGTCCAAAAAGAAACTGATTCCAGTGCACATTTGTCCCTTTACAAAACCAATTAGATCAGTTTGCATCAGTTCACAGTTCAATTCAAGTTCATCCCAATGATCCTTGGCAATTCCCCCCCCCCCCAGCATTCAGAATGTTACAAGGTGCTGGGGCAAAGTATAAAATGTATCTAGGACTAAGGAAACATCAAAACACCCACCCACCATGGAATTTGAATTGTTTAATTTATTTCCCCCAACAATTATGATCTTTAAGCTCAAAGGCCCCAGTAGTTTCAAGGGTAAAAAAAAACATGTAAGAGAATGAATTTTAAAGTGAACTAGAAATCTTTCAAAGTTCAATCCCCAAAATGAACTTAATTCATGTTCAGTTCACCTAGCAATTTCAGGAGTAGTTCAGAGAGTTAATGAGCTAATTCAGTGATGCTTCCAGATGACCTGTTTATTGAGCATTCATCCTGATTTGTTAGCAGGGAAATTAAGACGCTTGGGAACATTCATTCAGATTTGTTTGTGGGGAGGTCAGATGATGCCGTGTCCAAGCAAGTGTTATGCCACACTTTCTAGCACATTTCCCTATCACTTTCTTCTGTCTGAATCCAGAAACATTCAGAATGGAATTTCTAGAAGGACCACTGTGCTATATGCAGTGGTGTAGTTGTCCAGGGTCTCAGGGGGTCTTTGACCCCTTACTTTTTTGGGAACAGGGTTCCAGCAGGGCCCCTATGTCTCCAGCATCCTATGAGCCAATCAACATGAAAGGAGAGTGTTAGCCACTGAGAAGAGTCTTCTAACATGCTTCCATTTCCTTTCCTGCTGACTGGAGACAATCAAAGTGAAAGGAGGTGAGTCAGCCACTGAGAAGTCTCTTTTCAGTAGCTAACACTCTCTTTCATGCTGATTGTCTCCTAGGGACGTCTGTTGTTGTGAGAGAAGGCATTAACAAAGATCTTATTCTCAACACAGCAGCAAAAAAAGAAGGAGGGACATGGCTGTGACTATCATGAAGGGACCCTGCACTTCTGAATTTGCCGCTACACTACTGGTTATAGGGCACTTCCAGTTCATCCCAGTGCAGAATGCAGTGGGATTTTCTGCTTCTTGAGGAAAACAAGCAAAACTGGACAGCGGCAGCACCGAGTCCCCTCTGCCAGATTTGCCCTAGCTAACCCCATGGGAACATCAACTCATTTGAAATGTGGTGTTGGAGGAGAGCTTTGCAGATACTATGGACCATGAAATAGACAAATAATTGGGTGTTAGATCAAACTAAACCAGAACTATCACTAGAAGCTAAAATGATGAAACTGAGATTATCATACTTTGGACACATAAGGAGAAGACAGGATTCACTAGAAAAGATGATAATGCTGGGAAAAACAGAAGGGAGTAGAAAATGAGGAAGGCCAAACAAGAGATGGATTGATTCCATAAAGGAAGCCACAGAGCTGAACTTACAAGATCTGAACAGGGTGGCTCATGACAGATGCTATTGGAGGTCGCTGATTCATAGGGTCACCATAAGTCATGATCGACTTGAAGGCATATAACAACAACCCCATGGGGAAAAGTGGAAAAGTTGGGCAGTGGTATAGTCATCCGGGGTTCGAGAGGTTGTAAACCCCTTTTTGGGGGAGCAGGTTCCCAACCAGGTTCCAATATGCAAGCCAATCACCATGAAAGGGGAGTGTGTTAGCCACTGAGAAGAGTCCTGTCCCATTGGAGCCAATATGAGTGAAAGGTGAGCCAGCCACAGAGAATACTCTTTTCAGTAGCTAATTCGCAGCTTCCCCTTTCATGCTAGGGACGTCAGCTGTAGCGGGATGTGGACTCGCAAGACCACGGGGAGAGCAAGCGGAAAAGGGGGCATGGCTGTGAGGAGGCGCGGCGTGACTATCACGAAGGGACCCTTCACTTCTGAATTTGCCACTGCACTCCTGGTCGTGGATGCTATTACAGCCTTGGATTCCCGGACAGAGAAATGTTTTACTGCTTGGTCTTCAAAGGAGTTAAATGCACTGAGAGAGATCGATTCCTAGAGAGGAAGGAAAGGAGGAGGGGGTCCTCCAGATCGAAGGCCCCTCCCCATCCCGCCTGATCAATGTTCCTCGGAGAGGAGCTGGAGGTTGATGCAGGAGGGAGTGGAGAGGTGACTATTGCAAGGCTGGAGCTGGTTTCTGCTCCCGTGCAGAGCAGCCTGAACAAGGACCTGAAATTGCACACGCAGCCGCCCCCTGTCGGAGAAACTGGCCTTTGCCCTTCCTCTCCAAGGGGATCTGGTGAGTGCCCCCTTTGTCTGTGCATTTGGATGAAGGAGACCCACACAGAGCTGTTGGGGAGACGCCGTCATGGAGGACAGGGCAATCGATGGCTATTAGCCACAATGACAATGTTCTCCCTCCGCTGTCGGAGGCGTATATGCCTCTGAATACCGGGTGCTGGGAATTGCAGGAGGGGAGAGCGTTGCCATCGCACTCGGGTCCTGCTTGCGGGCTTTCCGTTGAGGCGTATGGTTGGCCGCCATGAGAACAGGCTGCTGGAACAGATGAGCCGCTGGCCTGATCCGTCAGCAAGGCTCGTCTCATGCTCTATTGTGCCATCAGCAAGGCCGGACTAGATGGGCCTTTGTCCTGATCTGGCAGGGCTCTTACGTTCCTTAGCCTAGTTCTCAAGCTACTAGCAGTGATGGTTGAGGACCACCTCCGCTCTCGGAGGCAGTATTCTGGGAATCGCAGGTGGGGAGAGTGCTGTTGCGCTCGGGTCGTACTTGTGGGCTTCCCATGGGGATATGTGGCTGGCCACTGAAAGGACAGGATGTTGGAACAGATGGGCCACTGACATCAATCAGCAAGGCTCATCATATGCTCTTTATTATTACATCAGCAAGGCTCATCCTATTATTACTAACAGTAGTAGGTAGCTGGCTGCCCATCAGCTGCAAGGCTAAGTTCAAGGATCAAGCTTTGGTGTACAAAGACCAGGATACCTGAAAGACCGTCTTATCCCTTATATACCCAGTCGATCACTGCACTCTGCAGGGAAGGGCCTCCTGCAGATACCATCTTGTCAGGAGGTCTGTTCCGCACATCATAGGAAGCAGACCTTGAGTGTAGTGGCACCTACCCTGCGGAATTCCCTCCCCTTGAATATTAGACAGGGGGCATCTCTGTTATCTTTTCGGCGCCTGTTGAAGACCTTCCTTTTTCAACAAGCCTTTTAAGTTGAGACATTATCCCAGTCTGTGTCTGTGTTGGAATTGTTTTTCAAGATGTTTTTAAAGCTTTTTTAAACAATGTTTTTAAAAATGTTTTGTTTTAAAATATTTTAAAGTCTGTTTTTATGATGTTTTCAGGTGCTTTTAGTGCTTTTGTTTGCTGACCTGGGCTCCTGCTGGGAGGAAGAGCAGGATATAAATCTAATTAATTAATTAATTAATTCATAAGTAAGTAAGTAGTAATGGCAGTAGTATTTATTCCTGTTTTATTATTATGTTACTGGGACCTGGGAGATCAGAACTCAAACCAATTCAGCCATGGAGCTCTCTGGGTGATCTTGGGCCAGTCACAGTGTAGCCTTCCTCACAGGGAGAGGGAGGAGAACCACGTACTCCACTTTGAGCTCCTTGGAGGAAAAGTGGAATATAAATGTAATAATAAATAAATAAAGGTGAGGTTTAAATGTAGCGTTAAGTAAACAAAACAAGGGCCTACAAGTGGGTTACAGCAATTGGGATTCAGGATTAAAAACAGCTTCAAACAAATTGCAGTCACAGTTTAATTTCAATTACAGTTACCTGATATGCTGCATGGGTGAGGCAGGAATGGATGGGAAGGCCCTGAGTTTTCTTTAGAAAAGAAAGGAAGTGTTACTAATAAAGAGTGATTCACAGAACGATCTTGGTCATTTTGCAGGGCTTGGGATTCCCCCACCCCAGACATGTGGCCAGTCTTTGCCTTAAGACAGAATCTGACCGAAGAGGAAAACCATCCGTCGGTCATCTTGGAGGCTGTCTTGGATCAAGAACTGAAGACAGAAGAGGCAGACTCAGCTGGCCTTGAAGTAGGAAGCAGCCCTGATGCCATCAGATGTAGAAGTAGTGGGGAATTCTGGGACAGAACCGTGCAGGAGATCATCATCAAGGAGGAGAGTCTCACAACAGATGTGCCATCGGAGGACTTTAGGCAGATCAACTATTGGGAAACCGAGGGGCCCCGAGAGGTCTGCAGCCGACTCTACCATCTCTGCTGTCAGTGGCTGAAGCTAGAGCAACACACAAAAAGTCAAATGCTAGATCTGGTGATCCTGGAGCAGTTCTTGGCTGTCCTTCCACTGGAGATGGCACGCTGGGTGAGGGAATGTGGAGTGGAGACCACTTCCCAGGCAGTGGCCCTGGCCGAAGGTTTCCTCCTGAGTCAGGCAGAGGAGAAGAAGCAGGAGGAGCAGCAGGTGAGAGCTGTTCCAGCCCATCTGTGAGGGTCTCAGTTCAGCCTTTGTAGGCTCCCGGCTGCCAGCTTTGGGCTTTGTTGGCTCTGAAACACCTGCACCAGGAGCCTTCTCCAATTTACCAGATAGTGGCATGACAGCCACAGATTCGGGCTGATTCTCCTCCTCCAACACTGGCTTTGAGGTCACAACAAGAGCATTTAGTTCTTGTCGATTCAAAGAGCAGAGAATACTTCCGAGGAGATGGACAAAATCCCTCACCGCTTGCCTACTTTTTTATGGAGTGGCCTTACGTTGTGCCATTCCTTTTCTAATCCCTCTCTCTCAACCTTTCTGTCTCTTCAATCCTCCCCGTTTTTTCTGTTGCAGGGCCCGTTTGCGGCAGAGGCCTCTGATTTTCCCGCACCAGAGAAGACCCCATCGGATTCCCAGAAGAGGCTGTTGTCCAAATGGATCAAGCAGGAGGATGGAGGTGCCACTTTGCAGGGCAAAAATTAAAGGAGCATGTTTCTGTTTCTACTGTTGGAGGCAGCACTTGAATGCTGGTTGCCGGGAATCACAAGGTGTTGCTGTTTCACTTGGCTCCTGCTTGCGGGCTTCCTATGGGCATCTGGTTGGCCACTGCGAGAACAGGATCCTGGACTAGATGGGCCACTGGCCTGATCGTGCTGGGCTCCTATTAAGTTCAAGTATGCCTCTTATGTGTGGGCAGATTTGATGTCCCCCTGAGTGTGTGTGTAAGACGGAGAGAGAGAGAGAGACTGATTTCTAGCAAAAGTTTTCTTTCAACAGTTTAGGAATTTATATACCCAAATTTTTGAAAAAGCGAAAATGAGAAGATTTGCTCCCAACTCCCTTAAAAAATACCCTGAAACACCAAATGCAAAAATTGGGCTCCTGCTGAGAGGAAGGGTGGGATATAAATCAAATAATAAATAAATAAAAATGCAGAATGTGTTAAAGCATTTTTCCCCCACGGACCACTTGAAAAGTGCCAAAGGTCTTGACTGAACACTTATTTTTCTGCCTGTTTCTGCCTTACACGATCTGAGCAGGGCGGTTCATGACAGATGCTCTTGGAGGTCCCTGATTCATAGGGTCGCCATAAGTTGTAATCGACTTGAAGGCACATAACAACAACAACAATGGGCTATACTAGATGCTGCATGATTCTTAAATGTATTTTTTATTTCTTATGTTGTATTTTATGATATTACAATTTTGAAATTTATGGAGGGCAGATTTTAATACAGTAAAATTATTATTACATTATTATTACATTTTTATTATTATTATTACATAATACAATATAAGAAATAAAAGAAGCAATAAAATACAATAAAAATATGAATATTTAATGCAGACATGCTGTGGACCACCTGAAGGAAAATCGCAGACCACTGGCAGTCCATGAACCACCGTTTGGGAATCCCTGTGTTAAAGGATAAAAATATAAATCAATGGAAGGTCTGATTCTTTAGGTTGGCATCTTGATCATCAGTCAGTCCCAAAGTCCATGGGTTGCCCCTTCTGCCCCCTTCATGGTTGAGGGAACAGCCTGGATCCTGGACAGCAAAATCTTCCTTACATCTTTGTGCCCCTCACAGGAGACGTGCCAACCATAGCGGCGGTATGTTCTAACTCATCCCTTCCTTCTGGTACAACAGCTTCTGAGCAACTGGATCAGGTAAGGGGAGGGATTTCCAGAGAGGTGGGTTCCTCTGCTGCACATCTCCTTGTGCGTGAAAGAAATGGTCGCTTTCCTTTTGCTGCTGTCAAAGCTCCCCACAAGGAATGCTGTGGATGACTCTCCTGAACACCCAAATCCTCCATTAAACCCTCTGATGACTAGGTTGAAGGGTACATTCTGGTGCTCCTTAGCAGAGGCAGAACCATTGCATGAACTGAAAGAGGGTTTCTTTTTCTTTCAGGTGTCCTTTGAGGAGGTGGCTGTGGATTTCACTGAGGAGGAGTGGACCTTGCTGAACCCAAGACAAAGGGCCCTGCATAGTGAAGTTATGGCCGAGAACTGTAGGATCGTGGCCTCTCTGGGTAAAGCTGCCTTTTAAAAGTTCATAAAATCAGTTTATAAGTGCAAAAAACTAATAATTTCCCCCACTATAATCCCTAAAACCATCTGGGGGGAAACGCCTCTGCAGTGCAAAAATATATTCAACACTTGAGCTTCAGAAGGTGCCATTGGTGCTTCTAGCCAATTGCATGATCAGCAGTGGCACTCACAGGTCTCATGCACAACATCTCCAGGCTCCCTGACCAAGATCCTTGAGCTGGAGACGGTAGGGATTGAACCTGGGGCCTTTGGTGTGCAAAGCACATGACCAGCTATAGAGCCAGTGATGTAGTTTCGCAGTTGCAGACTCTGGAATTAGTGGCCACATAGAACAGCCCTCCCCCGCCCAGTTTGAATCTAATGTTCAGGTCCAGTCCAGGTTTTTGTACATCCTTGTGCAACAGAACAACATTGGGTCCCCTTTGGCACTGCCCTTTCAGCACCATCCTGCCTCCTGTAATCACAGCTCTTCCCTCTTTTCCTCCCCCCCCCTTATAATGTTGATGAAGTATTGCAGGAGTGGGGACCTCTGGCCCGTGGACCAAAGTTGGCCTGCCCAGCCTTCCCATGTGGCCTGTGGGGCCGTTTTCCCCAAACCGCTCACCTGTCCCACACCTGGCGTCATATCTGACTTCAGATGTGGGGGCCAGTATAGACACGACTGGTTTCCCTACAGAAAGCAGGATTGAACACACACACAGTTGATACACAGGGAGTTCAGTCCTGCTTGGTTCGGGTGCACGAGAGCATTCTCCTTAGGGAACTTTCTCGTGTCCCTCAGTTCTCCATAAAGCATCTGGCGTGCATGGAGTTCAATCCTGCCTGGTGTCTCTCTCCCCGCACTCCTGCAGGCCAAAGTTGACGGGTAGGTGGGACCGTTATTTTATGACATCAGATAATTGACAGAGGGGTGGTCCCGCCCACCTGCCAAAGTCAGCCAGTTGGGCAGTGGGGGGGGGATTACGATCTGGCCTAGCAACCTGAAAAGGTTTCCCACCCCTTATGTATCGAATGGATCTTTCATTATACCAGTTGCATTCATTTTCTGATAATTGTGTGAGAGTATGAGTCTAAGAGAGAGAGAAACCTTTTAAAGAAAGGGTTTTAAGATCTATTCTCCCTTAAAACTGAAACAGATCTCTTCCCCCACCCCATTTTGTTTCCCTCAAGCCTTGCAGCCAGGGTAGGGCAATTGGGTGCACCGCCCCTCCCCGCCCCCAGTCCTAGAGCTCCTAGAATTTTTTATGAAATTTCTTTTTACATTGTGACAACCTCCATTTGAAGAATGACAGCTGGTTTTAAGGAGCAATTTAAGAATAGGACCCTCTGAAAAAGTCAGTGAAGAAGGCAGGGTGAATGCACAATCAAAGCCTCAGCTGGAAGAGCCTCTAAAAGTTTGCTCACTCAAGGCTTTCCTTCAGTGAGGGTAGATTTTTTATTACCACAATCACCCTATAATTACTTAAGTGATCCAGGAAAAGAAAACAGCCTGTATAGAGTGGTCCTTGAAGAGTTAAATAATAGCACTTTGTATTATGGGCTAGAGTTAGACTCCACCCCTTGGACTTTCTTCTGCTCTACTTTCTGTTTCATTTTAGTTGTGTTCTCTACCCAGCCAGCAATAAACAAGCATGTTTGTTTGTCTACAGTGAGATGTAAGAGTTGGTTTATTCTGCAGTTATTTTGATGAGTAGGATTAGGTGCTTATTGCTAAAGGGTGAAATAAAGAGATAACTTAAAGTTATCTGAAAAAATATCTATCCTAAGTTACTCTTTTATTCTTTTAAAGAACTTACTATACTCACAATCATAGCAGCTATTTCTTCTTTTTCTTGAGTACTTGATGGCAAAGGATGAAAACAATCCTAGAGGAACGGAAACACTGCTGCCTGCACGACAGTTAGCAGCTGGCTGGCCACCTAGGCTGTATCTCAGGCCTAGTTTCTGATTTTCCCAATGTGTGCAGCTCAGCATGAGGCCTTTTCAAGGTTTCTGGGCTGAAAAAACAAACCCAGCAACCAATATAAAAAATCCAATTGCTTTTCACAATTAATTTCCATTTGCTTAGTTAGTCCATTATATAGCAACCAGTTAAAAAGTTTTCCCTTGATTGCCCAACAGAAAGGAAAATCTAAAGGTTATGAATAAGACTAGAAGGTAGGACCCTCAAGAAGACGTTAATGCACCCTAAAGTATTTTCTCTCTGCCGTTACCTAAACCTGTAGTATGGACAACTTTGTTTTTTGGGTAGAATCTAAAACTAAGATACTTGATCCAGCATCAAAGCCAAGCTCAGGAGCTCACTGTCATTACCAACATAATTCAGTTCATGAAGAATCAGACCACAAATGAAAGAGAACTGTAGCAAGAGCCAAAGACAAGCTTTTGAGTCTGCTGTTCCGGGGGATCTCTCAAAAAAGGGTGAGACAGTTCAGCAGATTAAACTTCATTCATGTAGGTTAACACACTCTCTGGATGGAGGAGGAGTGAGGGGGGAAAGTCACTGCCTTTCCCTTCCCCTGGCCTGGCCTTCACATCCTCTCCACCAGTGGGGGCTGGGAGGTGGGATGTCTGGTGCTATGGGGCCCCAATGCCCCACCTACCAAGGAAGGCTGGCTACAGGGCTGTGTTCCTTTCTCTACTCAAGTGGCACAATCCAAGCCAGCTCTTTCTTCCTCTCCTACCCTTTGCTCCACTTCCTTTCCATTCCCGCCTCTGTCTCTGCCTCATCTGGGACTGTTTCTGGCCCCACTTGCCAGGGCTGCCCACCTGCCAGCCCATTGGGACTGCGTTAAGCCTCCTGCTCTGGCCTGCCGAGACCACAGCCCAGGCATGGAGAGCGGAATCAGGATCCCCATTGTTGGAAGGCAGCGTGGGGTGCTAGAAGTGACACAGGCCCTAGTCTTGGGGGGCCTCCTGCTCATTCTGTCCCAAAGTCTAACTTTGACACAGCCACTGCCCTGCGCTGTGGGCCTGCTCCGCCTTTATTTTCTCCCAGTTGCATCCTGCTCTACCTCCGAGGAGAGCAGAGAGGCAGACCTGGGGCTCTTCCATGCAGCTGTGCAACACCCTGTGAGGTGTGATCTGAGAGATAATTGCGTCAGGATCACCTAATGAGTTTCATAGCTGGGAGGACAGATTTAGGACAGGCAAAAGGAAGTCTTCCTTCAGGCAGCGCATAGCTGAACGGTGGAATTTGCTCCCACAAGAGGCAGGGATGGCCACCAATTTGGATGGCTTTAAAAGGGCTTCACACAAATTCAAGGGAGATGAGGCTATCAGCGGTGATTAACCCTAATGGATATCTTCCACTGTTTAAGGGAGCATGCTTCTAAATACCAATTACTGGAAACTGCAGGAGGGGAGAGTGCTGTTGTGCTCAGATCCTCCTTGTGGGCCTCCCATTGGCCACTGTGCAAACAGGATGCTGGACTAGATGGGGCACTGGCCTGATCCAGCAGGCTCTTCTTACGTTCTTCTGGAGGTCTCCACAGTGCCAATCTAGCACGTTATACAACCCCAGTCCTCTCTTAATTTAATTCCACAGTCTGCTTTATCCATGGAAATTTCTCTCTCCTCTGCTCTGCTCTCTTTCACCCAGAACAGCAGTCCATTATTTTAGTTCTTTGATTTCAGCCAATGCGTCTCTCCATTACTTTTCTTACAAGTTTCTTTCTTCCCAGGTGGTGGTGGGTAGGAGAGAGAGATTGAATGAAAATCATGCTGGGTGTTGTGAGAAAGAGCCAGATGTAAGAAATAAAGGAGGGGAAGCAAAAAGTGAAAGGAACCAGAGAAGGAGGACAGAATCCTCTGCTTCTCAGGGTGGTGATGTGTTTGAAACCCCAAACCTAGAAAAAAGGAACAAAGGACAGGAAAGGAGTTGGTGTCTTGTGGGTGGGAAAAGAACCCATGGAAAATTAAGCCTTAGTGTTCATAAAAGAACTCGCACAGAGGAGAAGCTGAAATCCCAAATCTAGAAAAAAAGTGGCAAAAGACGGGAAAGGAGTTGGTGCCTCGTGGGTGGGAAAAGGTTCCACGGAAAATCAAGCAGTGTTGATTAGAGAAACCCATTCAGGAAAGAAACTGTATAAATGCCTTGAGTGTAGAAAGACCTTTTGTGTGAAAACAACACTTAGTTCTCATCTAACAATCCATACAGGGGAGAAACCATATAAATGCTTGGAGTGCGGAAAGACCTTTAATTACAACAGAAACCTTACTTCCCATCATCGAATCCACACGGGGGAAAAGCCATACAAATGCTTAGAGTGTGGAAAGAGCTTTAGTGACAAGAGAACTCTAATAGATCATCAAGGAAATCACACAGGAAAGAAACCATATACATGCCTGGCATGTGGGAAAAGCTTTACATGGAAGGGAAGCTTCACTATACATCAAAGAAACCACACAGGGGAGAAACCATATACGTGCTTGGAGTGCGGAAAAAGGTTTATGTGGAAGAAAAGCCTCACTATACATCAAAGAATCCACACAGGGGAAAATCCATATAAATGCCTGGAGTGTGGAAAAAGCTTTACACAGAAGGGGCACTTTACGGCACATCAAAGATCTCACACAGGGGAAAAGCCATATAAATGCCTGGAGTGTGGGAAAAGTTTTACACAGACATCACATCTAACTACACATCAGAGATCTCACACAGGGCTAAAGCCGTATACTTGTCTGGAGTGTGGGAAAAGCTTCACTGCAAAGGCAACCCTCCATTCCCATCGAAGGTCTCACACAGGAGAGAAGCCGTATAAATGCCTGGAATGTGAGAAAACCTTCAGTATAATTTCAAACCTTAGAAGACATGAAAGAATGCACAGTGGGGAGGAGCCATACAAATGTTTTGAGTGTGGAAAGAGTTTCAGCGATAAGACAAGTCTTACCGATCACCAAGAACGTCACACAGGGGAGAAACCATATCCATGCCCGGAGTGTGGAAAAAGCTTCGCACAGAAGAAAAGCCTCGCTATACATCAAATGAGTCACACTGGGGAAAAGCCCTATAAATGCCTGCAATGTGGAAAGAGCTATAATTACAGGAAAAACCTCACATATCATCAACAATGTCACATAGTAGAGTAATTGTATAAGCACATAGAGTGCAGAAAAAACTTCACATGAAAGACAACCCTAACTGCACATTAAAGAATATACACCGTGCGAAGACCGTAGAAGACTAGGAGTGCAGAATGACTTTTATGCACAATTTAATCCTCAGATAAATTTTCGAGTGCCTGATGGTGAATGTACTGAATCTTAATCCAGGCAAGCTTGGGGACGCTATTGGTGGGAGTTCTGTTGATCAAGAAGGGTGAGGGAGGAAGTGTCGACCCTCTTTTTTTATTCCAGGCTCAATCCAAAGTGTGGATCTTGACCTTTTAAAGCCCTGAACAGCCCGGGGCCAGAGTATCGTCTCCATGGCCATAAACAAGATGACACTGCAGGTGTGAGCATGAAATATATGCGCTGATGTTTCTTGGAATAACATCTTTGTCTGTGATTGATTTGTTCCAGGGCAGAAGGGGCAGTATTTTACCACGAGGAAATATTTCATTCTTCCCGAGAGCACAGCCAGTTCTACTGAGATTGCTGTGCAGATGCCCTGAAATGTTGCTGTGCGACATAACGAGTGAGACAACACCCACCATTTCCCCCACCCCTCTTTTTTGATAGCGATCAGGCGGTTGGCTTCCCCAACACTGTCGCCCTGGGCTGCTGCTGGGAGGAAAGGCGGGATATAAATCAAATAATAAATAAATAAATAAAAACACTTTGCTTGTCAGATTCCTGTCCAAACTTGCCCAGTCCCTGAAATCTTTGGCTTAAGCTCCTACTCACCATCCCAAATGGAAACTCAAGCAGAACATAAGACCAAAAACACGAGCCTTTTAAATCCCTTGAATTGTCACTCAGGAATATCTCCCCACTTCAGTTTATGCGAGAGCCACTGTGGTGTAGTGGTTAAGGTGTTGGACTACGACCTGGGAGACCAGGGTTCGAATCCCCACATAGCCATGACGCTCGCTGGGTGACCTTGGGCCAGTCACTGCCTCTCAACCACCTCTGAATACTGCTTACCATGAAAACCCTATTCATAGGGTCGCCATAAGTTGGGATCGACTTGAAGGCATTTCCATTCCATCAGTTTATGCATCTCATCCCCCCGTCAATCAGCTCTCTGTGTCATGTTCCAGCAGAGAGGAGGTGCCGGGTGCATTTCCACTTGCAACACCTAGAAAAGGCTGCGCTTTCTTGACTTGAGGAAATTTGGAAATTGCTGTTGAATGATTAAATGCTAACTGGTTGTTGCCTCATTACCTAAGCATCCCTAAAATATGTGAATAATAATTAGCAATGAATCCCGAGGATATCAGCAAATGAAACATTCCTCTTCCCCTGCGATCCTTGTCATTATTTAATCCTTCTGTAACTTTATACATGTTTTTTTTTAATTCTGATGTTGTTTTCATGGAAGAGCTGGGGCAGGGGTTATAAGTTGTGTTTGAGCTGTCTTTTCATATTAGTCTTTCTGTTATATTTCTAAGCCACCCTGGAATACAGGTGGAGTGTAATTGTCCAAATAAATAAATAAATCTTCCTTCCCTAACTGACTCCTTTTTTTCCCCTAAGGAGCCTAATTGGAACCTATGGAGCCACCTTATCCTGAGTCAGACCCTTGGTCCATTTAGCTCCATTTTGTCTGCACTGACTGGCAGTGTCTCTCCAGGGTTTCACACAGGGGTCTCTCCCAGCTCTCCCTGGGGACGCCATTGGGGATTGAAGCTGGGACCTTCCACGTGCAAAGAAGATGCTGTGCTACGGCCCTGCTTTGAGATGCTTGAAGGAAATTCGGGGGGTCTAAAGTAGCAAGGCTTTGGGGTTTTTTGCGGGATAGGGATTTGTGCCTTAGATGTACTTTGTATGATTTTTTCCAGTAACATTTGTAAGCAACCCTGAGAATAAGGGTGGGGTACAAATGTCCTAAAATAAATAAGCCGTTCCCTCCTGACTCTCCTAACTGATTTCCCGCAAAAAGGATCCTAAGTGGAATTTAGGAAGCAGCCTTATACTGAGTCAGACCACTGGTCCACCCAGCTCAGATTTGCCTCTTCATTTATTTATTTGGGGTCATTTATTTATTTCCCGATGATCAACCCAGAGGAACCCAGGGCGACAAATATATCAGCCTTAAAACAATACAATGAGTGAAGGTCCTCAAATGCAAAGATGTGTCACTGAACACTAAAGTCAGGATCGTTCAAACCATGGTATTTCCGATCTCTATGTATGGATGTGAAAGTTGGACAGTGGAAAAAGCGGATAAGAGAAAAATCAACTCATTTGAAATGTGGTGTTGGAGGAGAGCTTGCGCATACCATGGACTGCAAAAACAGCAACAAATAATTTGGTGTTAGAACAAATTAAACCAGAACTGTCACTAGAAGCTAAAATGATGAAACTGAGGTTGTCAAACTTTGGACATATAATCAGAAGACATGATTCACTAGAAAAGACAATAATGCTGGGGAAAACAGAAGGGAGTAGAAAAAGAGGAAGGCCAAACAAGAGATGGATTGATTCCATAAAGGAAGCCACAGATCTGACTTACAAGATCTGAACAGGATGGTTTATAACAGATGCTAACAGATTTATAATCAGGAGGTCACTGATTCATAGGGTCGCCATAAGTCGTAATCGACTTGAAGGCACATAACAAAAATTCTACTTGGTGCAGACCTGTTAAAATTAGTGGACCTAAGTCAGGCGGGCCCTTTCATTTCAATGGGTCTGTGTCAGGATCCCTCCTGCTGCCACCTCCTGTCAGGTTCCTCCAGTCAGGATCCTGGTTTTTATTTGTTCTCACACCGGCTCTAGCACAGATGTCGCAAGATCCCACTACTAGGCAGCACCACCAGCCACTCCCTATTTCACAATATTGCTTTGAGACTTTGCCTTAGTCTCCTTCTGGCTTATTGTTACTTTGTGTCTGGGTGCACTTGCAGGCCACAACCCCCCCGTATCTTTGTGCCAATAAAGCATACAGGCCTGGGTTGCCCTGGATACTTGATGATACACTAACTCTTCACTGCTGCCACCATTTGATACTGTTTCTCCACCTTGTTAAATACCCAGCTCACCCCTCTGGTCTGTGAGAGCCCCAGCCAAGGATCAGGCTTTTAGTAAACCAAGAAAAATATTGATTTATAAACACCAGGAAATAACAAGATTACTTA
The DNA here is from genome assembly GCF_030035675.1 of Rhineura floridana. Classification (NCBI taxonomy): domain Eukaryota; kingdom Metazoa; phylum Chordata; class Lepidosauria; order Squamata; family Rhineuridae; genus Rhineura; species Rhineura floridana. Next base: position 207,792,413 of record NC_084482.1, read on the forward strand.
AGGTATATTTAACAAGCGTATGGTTTCATATATTGTGTTACTCTTTATGTTTCTAGTCATATATAATCTGCCTCAATACCAGCCTAATACAATCCAGCCCACAACCAACTCCAACCCACAACAACCAACAGAACTCCCAAAACTCCACCAACAGAACTCCCAAACTCCCTCAACTGTCATCCTCTCATTTATACCTTCAGCCACTCAAACGCTCAGCCAATCATCATACAGCATTCTCCAGCATTCTAGCCCATGTACTCCCCCTCTCACTCCGCCTACTTACCTCATTTACTCTGATAAACCCGCACTTACCATATTTACAGTAAAATCTATATACAGGGACATCACAGTCTGCTCTGACAAACATTGGATGCAACCCAATAAAAGTAAAATAACAGCTAAAAGCAATCACTCTTACAGCCAATAATTTCAAGGTTGCCTGCAAAAGGTTGCCTACACTAACTGGCTGCAGCTCCCCAGGGTTTTAGATGGGGCATTCCCAGCCCTACTTGGCGATGCTGGAGATTGAACCTGGGACCTTCTGCATGCAAAGCTAATGCCTTGCTTTGGAAATTTTTGAGAAGCATATTTAAGCACGCATAGGCAGGTGAATGGTGGCTTACAATCTTTTGAAAGATTTGCTTAACTGTCTCGTGGCACCTTAATGAAGGGATCACATTTTTTAATTTAATTTTTTTTATTCTGCTCTTCCTCTCTCTAAGGAGATCAGAGCAGCATATGGTAAAACCAGTATTCATTTATTTATTTATTTATTTATTTATTATTTGATTTATATCCCGCCCTTCCTCCCAGCAGGAGCCCAGGGCGGCAAACAGAAGCGCTAAAAACACATCAAAACATCATAAAAACAGACCCTAAAATACAACAAAATGTAACTTCAAATTTTTTTAAAAAAAAAATCTTTTAAAGCATCTTTTAAAAAGGGTTTAAAAACATTGTTTTTTAAAAAAACTTATTAAACATATTAAAATACAATCAAATAATTGAGAAATGGTAAAACTCACAGCAGCCCAAATAACTAGTAGAGGGGAAAACACAGACAAAAACAGAAAAGGTGATTATGGCCATAAGCTTTTGTATACAAGAGTCCACTTCACTACATGCAGGAAGCTTAATCCTCAATTGATGGGTGTAAGATACGGGGGTGAAAAGCAGCAGTCCTCAATCTCCCCTGCCCCCCAATGGACCACAGATGTGGTCTTTGTGGACCACATTATCAACTTTGTTTTCTTCAGCACAGGCATCTTAATCTACACCAGCATGTACTATGAAAAGTAAAGACCCTAGGCCAGGCTCATTAGCCTGTTCGATAATCCGGCCATGGTATAATTAGTAATCTGCAGTTTGTTCAGTTAAGACAGAGCGGGGGAACCTTTTTCAGCCAGAGGGCCATGTTTCTTTCTGGGGAACTTTCTGAAGGCCACATGCCAGTGGTGGGCAGGGCCAGTACACACCTCTCTCTATTCTCCATCCAGTCAACCAAGAGGTATTACCAGAGTTCAAGGAATTCCAGCCAAGCAACAAATACTCGGGGTGTGTGTGGCCTGGGGAGAGTTTCTGAGGGCCCGAAAGAGAGGTCTGGAGGGCCCAATGTTGCAGCAAAGTAGGACTGTCATGTTCATGATCTCCCCACAGAGAAGATAGGATCTTCTCCCAAGCCAGGCCATGAAAAGGCTCTGTCTGCGCTCAGCCTCTGTTGCTTAGAGAGCTATCCGTGGTCCTGAAACTTGGTTTCTCAGCCTCAGTGGAGAGTCCCCAGGGGGATCCAGGCTCTGCCACTATGGTTACAGGGGCCTCTTCAAGGGGCTCAGACTCAGTTGGTCACTGTCATGCTTGTTATAGTAATATGTATATATATGTGCAGAGATGCTCAGCGGTCTGAGTATGTGTATTTACCTTAGAAGCAGGCTTTTACCCTGCATTTAGATCACTGAGACTTAAGACTTAGTAAAATAAGAAAAGTTTCTTTATAGAAATACATAGTAGATAGGAAAGGCATACCTAGTTCTAAATTGGAGGTGCAATGCCCAGTCTTGGATATTGGCCTCATGGCTCAGGAGAGAGAACAAAGACAGAGATGTCTCATCTCTCCTTGGACAGTCAAAGAAAAAGAACAAAGGAAGAAGGGGCAGGTCAGCTTCCCTGATCATATCCATTTACAACAGAAGGAAGTTAGGTAGAGAAGAGCACAGGGAAAGGTAGGCAAGCCTAGCCAGCTGGAGGACCCTCACTCTATCTTCCTTCTGGAATGCAAACAAAAGAACCCAAACGGGAGTTGCTCTTGCCCCACTTCCAACAATGCTCTGGTCCAGTGCCTGATCCCGCGGAGAAGGTGGTCGAAAGTTCCCAGACCAAGGACAGCTCCAAATGAGCGACTTTCTCCAACAAAGGTTGGAAGCAGACTGAAGCCTTTGAAGCCTCTGCCTCCAGACTACCTCCTCCAGGCTCTACACCCTTGTAGAGAACTCCAGAGCTGTAAAAGGCCAGCCCTCTGGCCTGAAGATGGGCACTCCTCTGTTCCATAATCTGTCTCCTGGTGTGCTCCCTGCACCACTAGACTAGTGATGTGTGGTGGGAGGCATCTGGTTCTTTGGGCATAGTGGAAAGTGCCCATGAAGATTCAGGCTCTGGTCCTATAGGCCCTGGTGGTCTGGAAGGTTCCTCCTGGGGGTCCTGTCCAACAGCCTGAGGTGCAATGGTCTCCCTATCTTCAGCAGTTAGCCCTGAGCCTTGAACCTGATCCAGCCCCCCAGCTGGCACCATTACAGCCTTCCACTCAGTATCTGGACCACTGCTAGATTCAAGGCCATCTAGTTCAATACAGTCTACAGTGATGGGCAGTGTCTCTCCAGGGTTCCAGGTAGGAGTCTCTCCCAGCCCTACCTGACCATGCTGGGGATTGAACTCATGCATGCAAGACGGATACTCTACCACTGAGCTATGGCCCATCCCCCTTTTCTCCTTATTTTTTCCCTCCTTATACAGCTCTGCATTGTGTCCGCTGTGTACACGCTTTGTTGGAAATTGCTTGATGAGCGCAATGTATATGTGAAAACACACATTTCCAATCAAAGCGACTACAAGGAAAGTTCACTGATAACACTGGTAGGTGAACTCTCTACAGGAAAAGGGGAGTCACCCTTACTCACTTCAATAGCAACAAACCCAGCTACTTTCTCCAGTCCTTCTGACTATGTAGGCCAGCGATCCCCAAACTTATTTTCCCACTTGAAAGTTGCTGATGCACTTAATGAAAAGTTAACCCTTGAAAGGTTGCCACACAGAAGAGGGCCGGGATCTCTTCTCGATTGTCCCAGAGTGCAGGACATGGAATAACGGGCTCAAGTTACAGGAAGCCAGATTTCGGCTGAACATCAGGAAAAACCTCCTGACTGTTAGAGCCATACGACAATGGAACCAGTAAGCTAGGAAGGTGGTGGACTCTCCAACACTGGAGGCATTCAAGAGGCAGCTGGACAGCCACCTGTTGGGTATGCTTTAATTTGGATTCCTGCATTGATCAGGGGGTTGGACTCGATGAGCTTACAGACCCTTTCCAACTCTACTTTTCTACGATTCTATTATTTTTCTGCCTGTTGGAGCAATGGTTATACTAGATGCAATATGATATTTTGTTGTACTTTTATTGCTTTTTTTGTTTCTTATACTGTCTTTTATGGTGTTACAATCTGCATTCCTTAGAATGCAAACTGCAATACAATAAAATGCAACATAAGAAATAAAAGAAGCATTAAAAATACAATTAAAAAAATCAATAAGAATATTCAATGCGGACATGTTGGGGACTACCTGAATGAAGCTTGTGGATAGGGCAGTTTGGGAACCCCTGGTTTAGAAAGAGGGGCGATACTACTCAATTTCATAGACCTACATAGTCAATTTCACACACCTAGATAGAAACCCATCCCTCTGGTCAGCAGAAGGAAACTGACAAACTTCCTTCAGGCCCAGGAAATGGGAAGATAACTCTCCAACTCTGGAGCTTAAAAGCTGCAGGGATATATTCTCCCCTCTTCCCATTTGCAAGGCTCTTCCCTTTGCATCAGGTGACCCCTGCTCCCCACACCTATCGCATGGGGATTGGAGGGAGCGCCCAGAGGGGTCTGCAGATCGTCCAATGGAGACTGTGCAGTTTGGGTGTCACTTTGCACTTGGGATTTTCTGGGTCAGCGCCACACATGATTTTGATAGGGGAAGATTGTGGTCTCTCTTTCCCCCCCGCCTCATCTTCTCCTACACATCTCCCAGATTTTGCACCTTCACTCCTTTGTACTCTCCACATCAAGGAAACCCAGTGATCACTTGTCCTCTCCAGACTGGGGCGGACTAGGAAGAGTGCTTTCACGGAGGACTGCAGAGGTAGAAAAAAGGTGTGAGTTACAGCGCGCACAACTCCCTGCAGTAGCGGAGCGAGTTGCGGGCACATTTCGTGTCACAGTAATCACTGAACTGAAATCAGTTCGGTTCGGGGAGAATATGATGGGATTTCTTGCTTTTTGTGGGGAAACAGAACACAGGCGCGCGCGCACACACACACGCATAGAAAATGTGAAAACTGAAACGGAATCTTATCTTCCACTTTCCTCTTAACTTAGGCTGCAGTCCAATACACATCTACTCAGAAGCAAGCTCCATTGACTTCAACGAGACTTACTCCCAGGTAGGTGTATACTGGATTGCCTTAGACGCGCGAGGGGGTTGGGTGGGGACCCAGCAGCGAGGAGAAATTAAAAATCCTGCTTTTGCATGCTTGCTCAAGAAGTAGATCCCCCTGGGCGTGCGTGCGTTTAAATCCCAGGGAAATGGGAATCCGATTGCAGTTTTGGATTCCCAGACATTTCGACTTTGCTGCTTGGTCTCCAAAGGGTTAAGTGAGCTGGTGGCGGCAGATTCCTAGAGCGGAAGGAAATAGGGGGAAGAGATGGAGGAGGCGCTTGTCCTCCAGAGCAGAGGCCCCTCCCCATCCTGCCTTGCGAATGATCCTTGGAGGTCGGTGCTCGAAAGGGGAGCGAAGAGTTTCATTGCGAGGCCCGGAACTGGCGTCTGCTTCTACCCGGAGAAGCCTGACTGAGGAGCCGGAGTGATTTCTATTGTCCCCTCTGCTCAGTCCCAACTTCCGCTTGTGAGGAACTGGCCTTTGTCTTTCCAACCTAAGGGGATCTGGTGAGCCCTCCTTGCATTTGGGTGAAAGGGACGCGCAGAGCTGCAGTGAAGGCAGGATAGGGAGGAGGGGTGAGGAGCCCCCCCCCAAGGGGAGCGAAGGCCCTGCTCAGAGCTCAGCCAGTGACTGGGGAGAAAAGGCAGGGGGGCATTGTGGGGAGGGAAGTGGGGAGGGCCATCGCTCCGTTCTTCCACCCTTGGGTCCCCAGATGTCGTCGGACTACAACTCCCAGCAACCCCAGCCAGCTGAGCCAGTGGCCAAGGCTGATGGGAGTTGTAGTCCGACAACATCTGGGGACCCTAGAACAGTGGTACAGAGCATCTGCTTTGCATGCAGAAGGTCCCAGTTTCATTCCCCGGCATCTCCAGGTAGGGCTGGGAGAGACTCCCTGCCTGAAACCCTATAGAACTGCTGCCAGTCAGAGTAGACAATACTGAGCTAGATGGACCAGTGGTTTGACTCAGTATAAGGCCGCCTTCCTATGAGGAGTTGAGGGAGAGTAATCCATCCCTCTCTCTGGTAAAATAGGATCCAGTGCAGTGCTGTCTACTCTGACTGGCAGCAGCTCTCCAGGGTTTCAGATGGCGAATGTTCCCAGCCCTACCTGGAGATGCCTGGGATTGAACTTGGGTCCTTCTGCATGCAAAGCAGATGTTCTGCACCACTGACCTATGGCCTTTCCCTTAATGATTTTTCATTGTGGTGAAACATTTTGTGCAGCTGTGACTATTATCTTGATTTGATTGGTGGGAGTAGCGAGTAGCAAAATGATACAAGGCCTTTGTGGTGGCAGCTCCCCATTTATTTTTATTTATTTAATTAATGTATATCCACCACTGCCTCCCAGAAGGAGCCCTGGGTGGCAAACAAAAACACTAAAAGCACTTTAAAACATCCTAAAAACAAAAGACTTAAAAACATATTAAAACAAATCATCTTAGAAACATCTTTAAAAACCAACTTTAAAAACATCTTAAAGAGCAATTCCAGCACAGATGCAGACTGGGATAAGGTCTCTACTTAAAGGCTTGTTGAAAGACGAAGGTTTTTACAGAACTCCTTCCTCAGGTGACAGTAGAAACACTGAAGTGAAGGTTAAAGGCCTTTTTACGTGCCCAGAGTTGGGAGCATAGTGATTATAGCAGGGTGGTATCACAGACATTGCCGCTGCTGCTGATTCTGAGTTGAAGGTTGATAATGATTCTCCTAGCAGAGAACATAAGAACCTGGCTGCTGGATCAGGCCAGTGGCCCATCTAGTCCAGCATCCTGTTCTCACAGTGGCCAACCAGATGGGAAGCCCACAAGCAAGACCTGAGTGCAACAGTACTCTCTCCTCTTGCAGGTACCAGCAACTGGTATTCCGAAGCATATTGTCGGACAGCAGAGGTAGAATATAGCCATAATGGCTAGTAGACACTGATAGCCTTTTCCTCCATGAATTTGTCTAATCCTCTTTTAAAGCCCTCCAACTTGGCGACCATCACTGCCTCTTGTGGGAGCAAGTTCCATAGTTTATGCACTGCATGAATAAATCCATTCTATTGTCTGTCCTGAATCTTACAACGTTCAGCTTCTTTGGATGGTTGCGAGTTCTAGCGTTAGGAGAGAGGGAGAAAAATGAGAGAAGGGAGGAGTCAGTCGGAAGACTGTGAGTGGAGAAAAAGCCAGGCTCATTGGCCGGCCAGTGACTGAACAGAGAAAGGGAGGGAGCCTTAATATGAAAAATGTCATTTGTGGAAACATCTTCTTCACTTTGCAGGACTCAACATCCCCACATGCGTAAGTGGCCAGTCTTTGCTTTAAGACAAAATCTGGCAGATGAAGAAAGTGACCCTTTGGACATGTTGGAGCAGGAATTGAAGTTGGGAGAGCAAGATCCAGCTGGTGCTGGAGTAAGAAGGAGCCCCAATGCCATCAGATGTGGGAGCTATGGGGAGTTCTGGGACAGGACCGTGCAAAAGGTCATAGTCAAGGAGGAGACCCTCACCCTGGATCTCCAGTGCCAGCGTTTCAGGGGGTTCCGTTACCAAGAGGCCAAAGGGCCCCAAGAGGTCTGCAGCCGACTCCACCATCTTTGCTGTGAGTGGCTGAAGCCGGAGCAACACACCAAGGGTCAGATCCTGGACTTGGTGGTCCTGGAGCAGTTCCTGGCTGTCCTGCCCTTGGAGATGGAGAGCTGGGTGAGGAAATGTGGAGCGGAGACCAGTTCCCAGGCGGTGGCCCTGGCCGAAAGCTTCCTCCTGAGCCAGGCAGAGGTTGTGAAGCAGGAAGAGCAGGAGGTGAGAGCTCTTCTGACCCACCTGTGAGGGTCCTGGATGAGGCTGTGCAGCTCTGGACCATGAGCATCAGGTTCTGTAGGCTCCAAACCACCACCCTTGGCTCTGACACATCAGCTGCAGGAGGCTGGTCCAACTTCCTAGCCGGTGGTTTGGCAGCCCCAGGTTTGGAGCACTCCTCCAGCTCTGGAGTCGAGGCCCTGACAAGTGTTTAATTTAGTAGCCCCAAAGAGCAGAGAATACTTCCATGGACATTGTGGAAATCCTTCATGACTTGCCAACTTTTTTATGGAATGGCCTGGCCGGCTTTACCCTGTACCATTCCTTTTCTTATTTATTTTATTTTATTTATTAAATTTATATCCTGCCCTTCCTCCCAGAAGAGTGGGATATAAATTACTCTCTCTGCAGTCCTCCCTGTTCTTTCTATTGCAGGGCCTGTTTGAAGAAGAGGCCTCTGATTTCCCTGAGGCAGAGAAGGCCCCATTGGGCTCTCAGCAGAGGCTGCTGTCCAAGTGGATCAAGCAGGAGGAGGATGGAGGTACCACCTTGCAGGGTAAGTGTTAACAGGACATATTGTTCTTCCTCATCCGTGATGACTTCACATTGTCCCTCCACTGTGAGAGGCAGTAAATGCTTCTGAATACCAGTTGCTGGGAATCACAAACGCAGCTGCATTCATAGGCATCCGTTTGGCCGCTGTGAGAACAGGATGGTAGACTAGGTTGGCCTTTGGTCTGATCCAGCAGGGCTCTTCTTATGCTTTAAAAATGGAACCTCCATATTCAGAGGCAGTATATCTTGGGATACCAGTTGCTTGGAATCACAAGTGAGGGGAGTGCTGTGGCACTCAGGTCCTGCTGGCCAGTTGAAGAAACTGGATGCTGAACTAGACGGGTCCTTTATGTTCAAGTATGCCTAAAATGTGTGGACTGCCTTTTATGTTCTCCTGAAACAACAGAAGGGAGATGCTGCTCTCTAGAAAATGGTTTGTGTTAACAATTTAAAAATCCATATGGTGGTATTCAATGCTAATCCTACTTGGAGGAGACCTATTAAAATTAACGGACCTAAGTTAGTCATGTCCATTAACTTCAGTGGATCTGCTCTGGGTAGGATTAGCATTGAATACCACCATATAAGAACAGAAGTTTTGCGCGCACGCAACTCCACAAAAACCCCACTCTGAAACACTAAATGCAAAATGTATTAAAGGATTATAAAAAATGAACGGTAAGGCCTATTCAGTGGATCTTAAATATCTGCTAATCCCAAAGTCTATTCATAGCTCCTTCTGCCCACTCACGCTGAAGCCTGGATATGGGACTGAACCACTACGTTCTGGGAGCCCCCAAAAGTTGTCCCTACTCCAGAACACACCACCAAGTTCCTAATTACATCACACGTTTCTGTTGCAAGCCACTTTGGCAGCCAATCTCGGTTAAGAAGCAGGATCCTCATGCAACTAATTTGTTAATTTTCCTGACACCTTTGTGCCCCTCACAGGAGATATATCAACAGCACCAGCAATATATTCTACCTCATCTCTTCCTTCTGGTCCAGTGGAAACAGCATCTGGGCAATTGGATCAGGTAAGAGGAGAGATCTCTGGGAGACAGGTTGGGGATTCTCTGGGTTCCTCTGTCCACTGCAGTCTACGCTGGCTTGAAAGAATCTGTCGGTTTACCTTTCGCCTCTTTTAAAGTTGTCCACTAGGAAGACTTGGATGCCGCTTCTTGAAGGCCTGATTCCTCCATTCGGCCCTCTGATGAATCAGCTGAAGTGTGCTTTCAGATCATGCTTAGTAGAGCCAGAACTGTTTGTTGCATTAACTGTGAGAGGGACTTTTTTTTTCTTTCAGGTTTCCTTTAAGGAGGCGGCTATGCATTTCATTGAAAAGGAGCGGGTCCTGCTAGATCCAGGCAAAAGGTCCTTGCACTGCACAATCATGGCTGAGAACTGTAGTGCTGTGGCCTCTCAGGGTGGAAAGAGCTCTAATGGGAAGAGAACTCTAACTAATCATCAAGGAAATCACACAGGGAAGAAACCATATACATGCCTGGAGTGTGGGAAAAGCTTTACACGGAAGAGAAGTCTCACTATACATCAAAGAAATCACACAGGTGAAAAGCTGTATAAATGTCTGGAGTGTGGGAAAGGCTTTACACAGAAGGGACACTACATTACGCATCAAAGATCTCACACAGGGGAAAAGCCATTTAAATGCCTGGAGTGTGGGAAAAGCTTTGCGCAGAAGGGACACTTTACGGCACATCAAAGATCTCACACAGGGGAAAAACCATATAAATGCCCAGAGTGTGGGAAAGGTTTTACACAGACAACACACCTCACTACACATCTGAGATCTCACACAGGGGTTAAACCATATACTTGCCTGGAGTGTGGGAAAAGCTTCAGTGTGAAGGCAACCCTCCGTTCCCATCAAAGATCTCACACAGGAGAGAAGCCGTATAAGTGTCTGGAGTGTGAAAAAAGCTTCAGTATGCTTGCAAACCTTAGAAGACATGAAAGAATTCATGCTGGGGAGAAGCCATACAAATGCTTCACATGTGGAAAGGGCTTCAGTAAGAAGGCAAGTCTAAATGATCACCAAGAACGTCACATGGGGGAGAAACAATCCACATACAAATTCTTTTAAATAAATATCCGTGCTCGGTGTGTGTAAAGAACTTTGCACAGAAGAGAAGCCTCACTATACATCAAATGAGTCACACTGGAGAAAAGCCATATAGATGCCTGCAATGTGGAAAAAGTGATAATTATAGGAAAAACCTCTCCTACCACACACCATGTCACATGAAATACAGGGAGTGCAGAAACAACTTCACTTGGAAGATGACATTCACTGCACATCAAAGAACTAACATAGTGTGGACATTGTAGAAGGCCAGGAGATTAATTCCATAAAGGAAGCCACAGACCTGAATGTACAAGATCTGATCAGGGTGCTTTATAACAGATACTACTGGAGATCACTGATTCTTAGGGTCATAAGTCATAATCGACTTGAAGGCACATAATAACAAAAAAGAGCATAGGATGACCTACGAACACAATAAAATCCTTGGCTCAGTTTTTGAGTGGCTGATGGTGAATGTACTGAATCTTAATCCAGACAAGGTGGGGGATAGCATTAGTTGGAGTTCTGTTGATGCACTGGGAGGGGCATGGAGAGGAAGTGTTCACTCTCTTTTTTGCTCCCGGGCTTAATTCGTAGTGTGGATCTTGACCTTTTTAAAGCCCTGAACAGCCTGGGGACCAGAGTATCCCATGCTTATGAGTGCTGTGACTTTGTCAGCATGAGCATGAAACACATGAGCTGATTTTCCTTAGCACAGTTTTTTTTTTCTTAATCTGTGATTGATTTGTTCCAGTACAGAAGAGGCAATATTTGGCCACTGGGGAGTATTTCACCCTTCTTCCCAAGAGCACAGCCAGTTCTACCGAGATTGCTGTGCAGATGCCCTGAAATGTTGCTGTGCGACATAGCGAGTGAGACAGCACCCATCATTTCCCCCATCTCTCTTTTTGGGTAGTGATCTGGCAGCTGGTGATCTTGAGCATCAGAAAGACAGGGAGTGCAGAAGGGACTTCCCCAAAGCTTTGTGTGTCAGATTCCCCTCAAACCTCGCTCCTTCTCTGAAATCTTTGGCTTAATCTCCTGCTCATAATCCCAGACAGGAACTCAAGTAAAGCCTAAAATCAAAACCACTGGAACCGCTTATTGAATTATCACTTGGGAATCTTCCCCCACTTCAGTTAATGCATCTCACCACCCCACACCCCCCGTTGATTGGCTCTCTGTGTCATGTACCATCACAGAGGTGGTTCCAGGTGCGTTTCCACCTGAGACACCTAGAAAAACCTGAGCTTTGTTGACTTGTGGAAATTTGGAAATCGCTTTTGACTGGTTAAATGCTAGCTAGTTGTTGCCCCATTACCTAAGCATCCCTGTAATGTGCGAATAATAATTAGCAGTGAATCCTGAGGCTATCAGCAAACGAAACATTCCTCTTCCCCTGCAATCCTTTTTTTCTTATCCCTCTGTAAGGGATTTTTTATTGTTATTATTTCTGATGGTGTTTGGTTGGAAAAGCTGGGGGCGGGGTTGTGAATTGTGTTTGAGCTGTCTTTTCGCATCAATCTTTCTGTTAGATTTCTAAGCCACCCTGGAATACAGGCGGAGTATAAATGTCCGAATAAACAAATAAATCTTTCTTCGCTACCTGACTCCTTTTTTCGAAGGATCCTAATTGGAACATCCGAAGCTGCCTTATCCTGAGCCAATCCATTGCTCCGTTTGGCTCCGGACTGTCTACGCTGACTGGCAGCGGCTCTCCAAGGTTTCAGGCAAGGGCCCCAGGCTCAATCCCCGATGGCATCTCCAGGTAGGGCTGCGAAAGATTCCCTGCCCGACTCCCTGGAGAGTCGCTGCCAGTCAGTGTAGGCACCACTGCGCTAGATGGCCCGGCGGTGCGACTCCATATAAAGTAGCTCCTTATGTTCCTACTCTTACTCAGGGCGGTGGGTCCGCCGCGCGCCAAACTGAGGAGGGCTGAATCCCAGGGAAGTGGTCATCTGCTTGCAGGCTTGGAGAATACCGAAGAAATTCTGCTCCGTGGTCTCCGAAGGGGTTAAATGCACCGAGAGGAGGAGGATTCCTAGAGGGGAAGGGGAGGCGGGGCTGGTCCTCCAGAGCAAAGGCCCCTCCCCCGGCCGGTCTTGCGGAGGATCCTTGCGGAGGAGCTGGAGGCAGATGCGCGCAGAGGGCGAGGAGCGTCTTGCGAGGCTGGAGCTGTTTCCCGAATAAGGTGCTGACATTTCCCCGTCTCTCTCCAGCCCCCTTACGCTAGGGGGGGGGCAGGCAGAGGAGCCTTTGACTTTCTGACTTAAGGGGATCTGGTGGACTCTTCCTACCCCGCTCCCCACTTTGTGCATTTGGGTGAAGGAGGCCCGCAGAGGGGCAGGGGAGGGAGGAGGGGGTGGGTAGTCGTCTCCCCCCTAGGGGAGCGAAGGCCCAGCTCAGAGCTCAGCCAGTGACTGGAGAGAAAAATCTGGGAGGCGTCTGTGGAGGGGGGGAGGCTGAGGAGACATGAACCCACCTGTACACTATGCTCAACATCGAAGGTCCTTCTCCGGGTGCCTACTGCGAGGGAAGCTCGGAGGATGGCAACGAGGGAGAGGGCCTTCTCAGTGGTGGCCCCCAAATTATGGAATGATCTCTCTGATGAGGTGCACCTGGCGCCAACATTGTTATCTTTTCAGCGCCCGGTCAAGACTTTCCTCTTCTTCCAGGTGTTTTTTAACACCATTTGAATCACACGTTTTTAATTTGCCTATTGGTTTTCCCCAAGTTCAGTTTCTGACATCAGCAGGCGGGGCTAGGAGAGGATCACTGCCTGGAACTCTGGAGAGCCGCTGCGGTGTAGACTGTACTAGGTTAGATGGACTTGAATCTAGCAGCGGTCCAGACCCCGAGTGGGAGGCTGCAGTGGTGCCAGATGGGGACCCGGGTCAGGTTCAGGGCTCAGACATGACAGCTGAAGATAGGGAGACTGTTGCGCTTCAGGCTGTTGGGCAGGAGCCCCCAAGAAGAACCTCCCAGACCACCAGGGAGACCCCCTGTTTGAAACCCCAGAGAGCTGCTGCCTGTCAGTGGAGACTTTTTAATTACAATTCCATTAAAGAAAATAGAAATTAACCCCCTAAAAAAGGAAAGAAAGGGAAAAAAACAGACCCCCCCAGACCCCCATCAACTCACATTAACAGTACATTTAAACGTCAATACATCCATTTTAGTTTGCACGTGGCGATCAATATACGTCATCCAAATGTCCAAATATGGATCCAGGCCAACTTGGTGTTTATAGAAAGTATGCTCAAACAAGGGCATTTAGGTTATCAAACCATTGCATAATAGTTGACGTGTTTCCAAGGTCGAAGGATAAGTCTCTTAGCAGCCATTGGGGCACGTAAAGTCCGTTCTTGGTGCCCTGCTGTTAATTCCCATAGGAAAATGGAAATGGTCTGCCTTCAAGTTGATCAAATAAATAAATAAATAAATCCCAATTTATGGCTACCCTATGAATAGGGATTTCATGGTAAGCGGCATTCAGAGGGGGTTTGCCATTGCCTCCCTCTGAGGCTCGTCCTCCCCAGCTGGCTAGGGCCTGCTCAGCTTGCCACAGCTGCACAAGCCGGCCCCTTCCTTCTCCGCAACTGCCAGCTGGGGGGCAACTGGGCTCCTTGGGACTCTGCAGCTTGCCCACGGCTGCACAGGTGGCAGGGCATGTAACCCCTGAGCCACTCCCTGTGGGGGTGATCTTTAGCTGGCCCTTTACACTCAGGAGACACGAGCGGGGATTTGAACTCACAGACTCTGGATTCCCAGCCAGGCTCTCCTCCCCACTGTGCTGTACCAGCTGCTAATCCCCATACAACAGGAATATAATTTAAAAGTGCTTGAACATCTGCAATTTTCAAGGATTTTGCCCATACAAACTTAATACGGACGACGACTCCAGACCAGCTGAGAGAGGCTCCCTGCCTGAAATCCTGGAGAGGTGCTGCCGTTCAGCGTAGGCAGTACTGCGCTAGATGGACCAATGATACTGACTTGGTGTGAGGCAGCTTCTTACGTGCTGAAGTACCATGGGCCAAATCTGGCCCACAGACTGCTGTCTCGCCATGCTGGCTGTGCGCATGTGTAAGTCCCATTGAACTGGCTGGGGCTGGTGGGAGTTGTCGACCAAAACATCTGGAGGGCAGCGGGTCGGCCAAGGCTGGCATATGGGCTCCCGGAGAGGAGAGGAGAGCCACTTCACTTCTTCCTGGACATTTTGCTGCTGTGCTACCCTGAGCTAAAGCCTGGTTTGGCTTAGTGTGTTATTTGAATCTAGGCTCGTGGTTTAGATCTCCTGGTCAAGCCATGACCTGTAAACCGTAAGTCAAACCCTAGATGAGCCAACAGTTGTCCTATGCCTTCACGGCGATTATGACTTTTGGCGACCCTGTGAATCTTTTTTGGATATATTCCTAGGGTTTTCATCTTAAGAGGTATTCAGAGGCAGGTTCAAAATGCCTTTTCGAAGCTCACAAGCAAAGCTTTCCCCTATCAGTGGTGGCTGGCTCCATGTCAGTGGGGCAGTGGAATCTGCTCCAGGTTTTAGTCTGAACTATAGCTGTACTTGAAAGAGCGGTCCTTGAAAGTTCGGACTAAAACCCAGAGGGAATTCTAGTTGGCCGCTGTGTGGTAGTTAGACAAGATGGGCTACTGGCCTGATTCCAGCCGGCATTTCTTAAATTGTTATGATTACTTTTGTTGTTATATGCCTTCAAGTCGATTACGACTTATGGCGACCCTATGAATCTTTTTTTAAATATATATATTCATAGAGTTTTCATGGTAAGAGGTATTCAGAGGTGGTTTCCCATTGCCTGCCTCTAAGCCTACGGCACCCCGTATTCCCAGGCGGTCTCCCATCCAAGTACTAACCAGGCCTGACCCTGCTTAGCTTCTGAGATCAGATGAGATCAGGAGTGTCCAGGGTAGTGTGGCCGTAGTGAGCCAACAGTATGACTCAGTAAACGACGACGTCTTATGTTCTGAATCCTTTGGGATGGGGCTGCAGCTCAGCGGCAGAGCATCTGCCTTGCATGCAGAAGGTTGCAGCTTCAGTCCCTGGCACCTTCAGGTAGGGCTGCGAAAGATTCCCTGCTTGAAACCCTGGAGAGCCGTTGCCAGCCAGTGTGGACCACACTGAGCTAGATGGACCAGTGGCCTGATTAGTTATAAGGCTGCTCCCTAAAGACACTGGAGCTATAAGCTGTGGGCCGTTTTATTTGTCCCGCTCTTGGTACTGAGGTTAGCGTCGTAGCATTGCCGATGCTGACCTCTGCAAAGGTTGATAGTGATTCTCCTAGCGAGAGAAGGGAGAAAACAGTGGGGAGACCCCCAAGTGGAGAGCAAAAGCCAGGCTCAGTGGCCAGCCAGCGGCTGGGAAGTGAAGGAATAGTCATGGGTTTCATTCACAGAACCATCATGTTCATTTCGCAGGGCTTGGTGTTTCCCCATGAATACGTGGCCGGTCTCTGACCTAGGACTTTATTAATCGAGCGGAAGGCGAAAGCAAACCTTCAGTCATCTTGGAGCAAGAATCAAAGCCGGGAGAGCAAGACTCAGCTGGCCCTGAAGTAGGAAGAAGCTCCCATAACTTCCAGCGTGGGATCAGTGGGGAATCCTGGGAAAGAAGCATGGAGAAGATCTCCGATGCGGAAGACACCTTCAGCTCACATGCTCTGCGCCAGGGTTTCAGGAGGTTCCGCTACCAGGAGACTGAGGGACCCCGAGAGGTTTGCAGCCAACTCTACCATCTCTGCCGTCAGTGGCTGAAGCCGGAGCGACACACAAAAAGTCAAATGCTAGATCTGGTGATCCTGGAACAGTCCTTGGCTGTCCTTCCCTTGGAGATGGAGAGCTGGGTGAGGGAATGTGGAGTGGAGACCACTTCCCAGGCGGTGGCCCTGGCCGAAGCTTTCCTCCTGAGCCAGGCAGAGGAGAAGAAGCAGGCAGAGCAGCAGGTGAGAGAGAGTTTCATCCAGGTAGTTCCCAGAGGCTGAGAAAATTGTGGTGGCTGATGAGTTTTCAAGTTGGTGCAATGGTAGGGGGTGTGCAAGCGTGTTTAATATTGTCAGTATGCAACTTAAGTATCTGTGCATTTTTATTTTAGTGTCCAAAATATATGCCGCCCTGGGCTCCTGCTGGGAGGAAGGGCGGGATATAAATCTAATAATAATAATAATAATAATAATAATAATAATAATATGGTGGATTCTTCCCTTCACCCACCATGTCTACCAGGATGGCCTCCCTGTATAGCTGCTCCAAATTAAAACAAGGTCCTCCTTCACCAGTGGTTAACTAGGAACATGGAAAGGGCCTATAAGGTCATCAAGTCCAACCCCCTGCTCAAAGCAGGAATCCAAATCAACGCATTCCAGACAGGTGGCTTCCAAGATACTTCCAAGGTCATTGTAAAAATCCTACCACCACTTGCCCACCCAGTACAGGGCATTCTCTCTCTCTCTCTCTCTCTCCTTTGCACTCCTCCCTCTTCTTTATGTTGCAGGGCCTGTTTGTGGAAGAGGCCTCTGATTTCCCCGAGGCAGAGAAGGCCCCCTCAGACTTCCGGCAGAGGCTGCTGTCCTGGAGGATCAAACACAAGGAGGGTGGAGGTGGCACTTTGCAGGGTAAGGATTAACGGGGCATATTTCATCTCAGTCTCCCTGCCCTTGAGTATCCCTAAATGTGTGGGCTGCTTTTATGACCCCCCCCGATCCCATGTAGGGCAGATGCTGGGCCTGTAGCTGACATTTTCTTTTCAACGATTTTTTAAAATTCAGATATCCAAATGGATTCTGATAGCCGAGTGGTGTGACTCGGATTCACTTCTGATCAGGATGCTTTCTCCAGTCTCTGCCTTCTGGTTTTAAACTGGGGCGGGGAACTTTGGGCCTTCTGGATGTTGCTGAATGACAGCTCCCATCAGCCCCAGCAAGCACGGCCAGTGGCCAGGGATGATGGGACCTGTAGTTCAGCAACATCTGGAAGGCCAAAGGTTCTCCACACCTGATCTGGGCAGAGAAAAAGATCCTGGTAAATTTCACACACGTAGAAAAGAAGCCCTCTTTCAGGGCAGGAGAAAGCAACAATATCCACACTCGTATATCAAAAGCTAATATGAGGAGAAGTTCAGACACGCATCCAGCACACACACACACACAGTGAAACACAAAATGCAGAAATGGAAAATGTGTTAAAAGGATTAAAAAAAGAAAATTAGAACAGCTGATTCTGCAGATTGGTATCTTGAACGTCAAACAGCTCCAAAGTCCCTTTATAGCTCCCGCTGACTCTGCCCTCCTCAAGCGGCAGGGAATAGCCTGGCTCTTAAACTGTATCACAAACTGCTAGGAGCCCGAAAAGGGTGTCTGCTTCTCACCCACCCCCAAAGAATCCCTAATTATGTTGCACATTTGTGTTGGTTTTGAGTGCAAGCCACTTCGAGCGCCCATCTTGGTGAAAACGCGGGGTCCACGTGTGTCAAGAACTGCTGGTCCCCAAACCCCAGGACCAGAATGTTGTTGTTGTAGGAGGTGCCAATTGACCAGGGTAAAACCAATCCTGCAAAGGAGAATGCCGCCAACACTCCTCAAGTATATTCCAACTTGGGTCAGGGGTCTCCCAAACTCTACACTGCACATCCCTTGAGATTCAATGGAACAAGAGCTAAAAGTCAGACTCTCTGCCTCTTGAGCCTCAAAAGATACTTAGTAGCAATTTGACCAATTAGTTAGGAACTGGAAGAAACTACTCCAAATTATGAGAAGTAGATTTATTAGTAATTATTTCAAAACAGCTGCATAAAAGAACCCATGTGCCAGTGAGAAATATGAGAATAAAAGACAGTAAGAGTACAGAAGTACATTTAGGGAATTGTGAAACAAGAAATAAAACAGCGCTGCTAAGTTGCCTAACTCTAAATACAACTCAATAGTTGGACCACGACCTGGGAGACCAGGGTTCGAATCCCCCCACAGCCATGAAGCTCACTGGGTGACCTTGGGCCAGTCACTGCCTCTCGGCCTCAGAGGAAGGCAATGGTCAACCCCCTCTGAATACCGCTTACCATGAAAACCCTATTCATAGGGTCAACATAAGTCAGAATTGACTTGAAGGCAGTACATACATACATAGAGCAACTGACCCCACAGGAAACCAGCAACTAGCACAGCGTGTCCAAGATGGGAGGCACAGACAAAGAAACCAAATTGCCTTATAGAAAAAGGCCTAGCAACAGCGAACCAGGCTTCCTCACCGATCAGAGGGCTAGTCAGCTCAGAGCTTGGAAAAGTTACTTTTTTAGAACTACAACTCCCATCAGCCCCAGCCAGCATGGCCACTGAATTGGGCTGATGGGAGTTGCAGTTCAAAAAAGTAACTTTTCCAAGCTCTGTTTAAACTTTCCAGATCTCACCACATCCCCTCCAACTCACAAAACTGCTAGAGTGGCCTTGAGGGATCTCTCACGCCGGATTACACAGGTGTCAGGATGAGCTCATAGCCAATTCATGGGAAAACCTTTTTGCACTGGCCTCTTTCTCTTTCTACCCAGACGTCTGAGCAAAGGAACCAGATTTCTGAACCAAAGTGATCTTTTCTTGAACTAATTTATTATGCTGTTGTGCCCCTCCCAGATGACACATCAAGGATGTCAGAAATATGGGGTAGCTCATCCCTCCCTTCTGCTACAAGGGAAACAACCTCTGTGCAACTAGATCAGGTAAGGGGAAGGATCTCCAAGGAGTTGGGCTAGGGATTATCTGGGTTCCTCTGTTCCCTGCTCATCTCCATGGGCCTGAAAGTAATTGCTGCTTTCCCTTTTGCCTCTGTCAAAGCTGTCCATTAGGAAGGCTGCAAGTGCCTCTCCTAAATGCCTGAATCCTCCATTAGACCCTCTGATAACTTGGCTGAAGTGGGCTTTCTGATGCTGCCTTGCAGGGGCACAACCACTGCGTGAACCACGAGAAGGTTCCTTCTTTTTCTTTCAGACATCCTTTGAGGAGGTGGCGGTGGATTTCACTGCGGAGGAGTGGGCCTTGCTGGATCCAGGCCAAAGAGCCCTGCATCGTGAAGTCATGGCTGAGAATTGGAGGATCGTGGCCTCTCTGGGTAAAATTGCCTTTCTAATGTTTATGAAATCAGTTTACAAGTTCAAAAAAAAATACAATGATTTCCCCATTGTAATCCCTAATACCGTCTGGGGAAAACCCCTCTGCAGGGCAGACGTATTCAGCACTTGAGCTTCGGAAGGTGCATCTAGCCAACGGCGTTATCTGCTTGGACTGGAAGTGGCCCTCATGGGTCTCATGCACAAGATCTCCGGGCTCCCTGACGAAGCTCTCTGAGCTGGAGATTGAACCTGGGGCCTTTGCCATGCAAAGCCCATGGTTGACTACAGAGCCAGTGACATAGTTTGGCAATTAGAGACTCTGGAATTAATGGCCATGTAGGAAGCCTCCATTCTAAATCTAACGTCCAGGTTTTTGTGCCTCTTTGGGCAACAGGGTGTCTTGGGCTGCCCCCTTTGGCACTGCTCCTTTGGTGCTACCCCACCTCCTATAATCGCAGGTCTTCCCTCTTTGCCCCCTCCCCCCTTATGATGATGTGTTAAAAGAACATTTAATTCCACCAATTGCATTCACCTCCTGAGAATAGTGTTCTAATAGTGTAAGCCAAGGGGTAAGAAACAGGGCCTGTCCATTCAGCTGCCTATTGAACTCCCTCTCCATCCATGAGCCACTTTTATTTTATTTATTTATTTATTTATTATTTGATTTATATCCCACCCTTCCTCCCAGCAGAAGCCCAGGGCGGCAATTTTGACAGGTAGGTAGGGCCGCCTACCAGTCAATCACCTGATGTCATTGTGATGTCAGGTGACCCAACTTCAAAAGGAAATAATTAGGAGCACGCTAAGCATATCCCTAATTCTTGCCTTTCCTCTTTTGCAGCCCAGTTTAAATTCAAGCCCAGCTGCCAAGGAAGATCCCTATTGAAAGCGGTTTGCAGGCGCTACCTATTAGCTGATCTGTACCTGTAAACCACACTTTGGTAGGGATCAGCTTCACTCGGGAGCTCTGATTGACAATTTGATTCCCAATTTTATCCTTCCCTACCTCCCAGAAGAGTAGAATCTCCTTTTATGGGGCTCTTTCGTGTAGCTGCATGACAACCCTGTGAGGAGGGATACGAGAGACCTAAGCTTCATAGCTGGGAGCTGAAGTGTCTTCTCTATAGACCCAATCCAACAATTTACACCATGGGGTTCTCAAACTGTGGTTCATGGATCACCAATGGTCTGTGAGCTTCATTCAGGTGGTCTGCAGCATGTCTGCATTAAATATTCATATTGATTTTTAATTGTATTTTCATTGCTTCTTTTCTTAGGTTGCATTTTATGGTATTACAACTTGAATTCTATGTGGTGCACATTGTAATACAAAAAAATACAATATAAGAAATAAAAGAAGCAATAAAATACAATTAAAAATCATACAGCATTGAGCACAGTGCATTAAAATTGCTAAAACAGTCAGAAAAATCATTAAGTCATCCACCAAGGCTGGTTTGCAACACCGGTTTTCTATTAATGACAATCAACATAGTAGATTGTGTCCACTGCTAGTCCTACTCAGAGCTGACCCACTGAAACGAATGGGCAAGATTTAGTTTGGCTCATTAATTTCACTGGGTCTACTCTGAGTAGCTTAATTGGATAGAACCCAATATGTTAAATGCATGACAAGATCTTCTGCTCCCTTTCTTTACTGTTCTGTAATTGCACTCACAGGAGCAGTTAACTGGGTTAATTCCATTCTCTTTTCTTCCCAGGAGGCAATGGGAGGAAGAGTGAGAATGCAGAACCATACAGGATTTTTTTAGACTCAAGAGCCAGATGTGAAGAGGAGGAAGAGCAGAGGTCAAAAACCACTTTTCAGAATGGTGATGTGTCTGAAATCCCAGACCAAGAAACAATAGTCAGAGAAGAAAGGAGTCGGTACCTTGTGTGTGGGGAAAGCTTCAATGATAAATCAGACCTTGAGCTTCATAAAATAATCCACATGGGGAAGAAACTTTTTAAATGCTCTGAGTATGAAAAGAGTTTTCATAGCAGGGACATTTTTACTTCACATCACAATATTCACACAGGGGAAAAAACTTTTAAATGCTGGGAGTGTGGAAAGAGTTTCAGTTTTGCCCTACACCATATCCATCAAAGAATCCACACAGGGGAAAAGCCATATAAATGCCTGGAGTGTGGAAAAAGCTTTAGACAGAAGAGATACCTCACTGCACATCAAAGATCTCACACAGAGGAAAAACCATATAAATGCCTGGAGTGTGGGAAAAGTTTTGCACAGACGAAACACCTCACTACACATCTGAGATCTCACACAGGGGTAAAACCATATACTTGCCTGCAGTGTGGGAAAAACTTCAGTCAGAAATCAAACCTCAATAGTCATCAAAGAATTCACACTGGGGAGAAACCACACAAATGCTTCGAGTGTGGAAAGAGCTTCACTGCAAAGAGAAGTCTAACTTATCATGAAGGAACGCACACAGGGGTGAAACCGTATACATGCTTGGAGTGTGGGAAAAGCTTTATACGGAAGAGTACCCTCACTATACATCAAATAGGTCACACAGAGGAAAAGCCATATAAATGCCTGGAGTGTGGGAAAAGCTTTATACGGAAGGAACGCTTCATTACACATCAAATGGGTCACACCGGGGTAAAACCATATACTTGCTTGCAGTGTGGGAAAAGCTTCAGTGTGAAGGCCACCCTAAGTTCCCATCAAAGATCTCATACCGAAGAGAAGCCATATAAATGCATGGAGTGTGGCAAAAGCTTCAGTAAGATTTCAAATCTTAGAAGACACCAAAGAATTCACACTGGGGAGAAACCATACAAATGCTTTGAGTGTGGAAAGAGCTTCAGTGAGAAGAAAATTCTAACAGATCATCAAGGAACTCATACAGGAGATAAACCATATGCTTGCCTGGAGTGTGGAAGAAGCTTTACATGGAAGAAAAGCCTCAGTATACATCAAATCAGTCACACAAGGGGGCAAGCCATAAAAATGACTGCAGTGTGGAAAAAGCTACAAGAGGAAAAAACTCACTTACCATCAACAACGTCACACTTGTAGGAAATACCTCGCTTTCCATTAAAGGATTCCTAAGGGGGAGAAACTACTCAGAAGACAAACCTCACTACACATCAAAGAACCCTCATGGTACAGAAACCGTAAAAGGGAAGGTTTGTTGAATAACCTTCAGCCAAAATACACTTGTCTGGTCAATTTTCACATGGCTGATGGTGAATGTACCAAATATTAATCCAGGCAAGACTGCAGTACTTATTGGTTGGGGTGGTGATGATTCTGGAAGGGGGAGCGGGATAGATGTTCACCCTCTCATTTGATCCCAGGCTCAAATCAAAGTGTGGATCTTGACCTTTTTAAAGCCCTGAACAGCCTGGGACCAGGGTCTCCATGCCTATGAATGGTGTGACATGTTAGCACATGAGTTGACTTTCTTTGGTAGAGATTTTTTTTGTCTGTGATGTTCATTTCTTTCAGCCAGGATGGGCAATATGTGGCCCTTTGGGAATATTTTTTTTCAGGCAGTTTAGGTGCTACTGAGGTTAGCCAGAGAGAGCCAGTGTGGTATAGTGGTTAAGGTGTTGGACTACGACCTGGGAGACCAGGGTTTGAATCCCCACATAGCCATGACGCTCGCTGGGTGACCTTGGGCCAGTCACTGCCTCTCAGCCTCATGAAAACCCTATTCATAGGGTCGCCATAAGTCAAAATCGACTTGAAGGCAGTACATTTACATTTGAGTTTAGCCAATCTACGACATAGACATCATAAGATGTTACTGTGTGATATAGCTAGTGACAGAAGACAAGCCCTGTCCTTTCCCACGTACACTTTATGGAGACAATTTCGTGGCTGGGGTCTCAGGTGACAGGAAGCAGGGAAGGGGCTTCCCCACACTTTGCGTGTCAGATTCCCCTCAAAACTTGCTCTTTCTCTGAAATCTTTGGCTTAAGTTTCCCGCTCACCATCCCAAATGGAAACTCAAGCAACTATAGCCTCAGAGGGAGGCAATGGTAAACGCCCTCTGAATACTGCTTACCATGAAAACCCTATTCGTAGGGTTGCCATAAGTCGGGATCGACTTGAAGGTACACAACAACTGCAACTTTATATGCTGATTTTTTTTTAAGATTTCGGGTGGGAGTTTTCATGGTAGGGCTTTTGTGGGGTGGGGAGGGCAAAGTTGTGTCTTAGTTGTACTTCTGGTTTACTCTTTCTGTTATGTTTCGATGCCGCCCTGTGAACAAAGGGGCCCTCTTGGTAATTCCGCTTCCCTCAGAAGTTTGGGGCTGGGGTTGGCCTGGGAGAGGGCATTTTCTATTGCAGCCCGGAAGCTGTGGAACTCGCTCCCCACAGAGGTGTGTCTGGTGACTTCACTGTGTAGTGAGCACTGTAGAGACGCACCTCTTTACCTTGGCCTTTCACACCTGAGATGTATATTTTTAGGATTCACCCTATTTTTGATGATGCTGTGCTTTAAAGTTGTTTTTAATTGTTTTAAATGATGTATTTGAAACTGTTGTAACCCATGAAAGGCAGATAATGAATTAAATAAATAAACCTAAATAAATAAACTAGTCCTCCCTAACTGAATCTCCATGTCGGTTTTTCCAAGGATCCTAACTGAAATCTAGGAAGCTGCCTTATTCTGAGCTAGACTATTGTTTCATGTAGCTCAGTATTAATCAATCAATTAATCAATTAATTGGCTATTCCACCCTCCCGCCCAAAGGTGCCCAGGGCAGCAAACACATCAGCCTTGAAACAATACAATAAAAACAACATATCTAAAAATAGCCACAGTGCTCTAAGAGGAGGTGTGTTTCATCCTTGCTCTTAGGCAAGTGATGGAGGATTTGCAACCTTTGCCCATTTCCCTGACATCATTGTGATGGCAGGCGACTGACAGGTGGGCAGCCCTGCCTGTACCTGTCAAATGTGGCCCTCAGTGCTAGGATCTGATCAGGATCTGGTCCCTGGAGCCCAAAAGGTTCTTCATCCCTAGTTTTTCTCTATTGCTCTGGGCAGACACACACCCCGACCCTCCCTCCCTCCCTCCCTCCCAGTACTTTTGTGGATGGTCTTGGAAAACCTTGCTGGCTTCAGACATTCCTAGAAGGCTGTAAAGGTTCAGCCACTACTTGCTGTGTTCTGTTCTGTTGGGGGGAAGAGGAAAAATGATTCTTGTTTGGACCACTTCAACTTCCATTCTCTTTGTGATATCACACAGGCAGGCAGCAGCCAATGGCAGTAGCCAGAGAGGGTCTTCTAGAATTCCAGATCTCTCCAGGCAAGATCTCCACCAGGCACGTAGGGGAGGTAAGCCTGCTGTAGTCTCAGACTCCAACTCTCATCAGCCCCAGCCAAAGGTCAGGGAATGTTGGGTGGTGAAGTTCAGCAATGTCTGGGTGGGCACCAGGCCCCTTATCCCCCTCTAAGCTCTAGGAGGGGATGCCTTCTCCATGAGAGAGCAGTTTGCCTATTTTTTTGAAGAAGGTGCAGAGAGGCAGCTTATCAGGTGATCATCAAGGTATCATCCACATTCCAGTGGGACGCAACTGGAAGCCAGTGTGCTGTAGTGGTTAGAGCTGGGGTCTCCAACATGGAGCCCTCAGGCCCTCACACCCTCTTGGTTCCTACCCCTCCAAATGTTTTCATTTATTTATATAATTGTTTTTTTTATTACATCCTTGGAATCAATTTTTTTTACAAGACAACCAGAAAAGTTAAAAATAAAACAGAATTACAAACCAGGTAACAGAACAAAAGTTTTTGTGGAATACCTTAGGAGCTATGAGTTGTATCCAGCTAAATTCTACTCAGAGTAGATCAATTAAAATTACCTGGGAGTGAACACGTTTGAATTCATTTGGACTTGTCTCTGAGTTGAGACTTATTTATTTGTAATCTGCATTTTCATAAGGGTATATCAAGGCGGAATACAACATACACTGGCTTCTTGTTTCCTCTTGATCTCCAAAGATCTCCTCCTCCATGCTTGATCATTTCTGAGGAGATCTGACCCCATAATAAGGCAACTGTCCTTATAAAACATTAAATAGAAAACAGCAACATGAAGCAAACATCTCATCAAGGCCAGTTGTCTGGGTAGAGTAATAGTAAGTAGTTAAAGGTGAGACAGTTCTGGGCAGTCTTGGCAACTGGCGCTTGGACTGTCAGGAAAGAGGCCGTGGAAGGGACCAGTGAGAAAGAAGAGTAGAAGATGCCAACACTGGGGAGGACATTGTGGGTCTTGTTTTGTTTTTATGGTATATTTATTTGTGGTTTTAAGAGTGTTGATAAGTTGCTTGGGAAACCTTCAGGTAACATGCAACACACTAATAGTAATAACAACAAATTCAACAGAATAGCAGCATACAAACTATCGCCATATTCCAGATGATGCCTTTATCCAATAGTTTGGATTTGAGACTCAGTCTTCAAACATCCAGGGGCCCCATCCCACCCCATCTTTCACTCGGGTAGTGCAGACACTCCCCTTCTGTCTCACTCAGAAGGGGCCTGTGCCTGCCATTATTGTGACTTTTTACCACCCACAGCAGCCAATAACTTTCCTTCCATGCTCTCCCAGCAAGCAAAATAGATTCATCCAGGCTGGGACCTTAAAAGATCTCAAGGGGTAGCACCTTCATGGAGACTTCTGAAGCGCAGATCTTCCAAGGGCAATTTGCACTTTAGTGTTTTCCCTTTGGGGTCAGTCACCCGCTGAAATCAGGTTGTCATACTGGGGCAGTCCGCCTTTTAAGTTGTTTCATTGCAGGCATGCTCCTATAAAGCCAACCACTGCCTTGGCTGTCAATCACTCTCACCAAACAACACCATTTCCCTTCCAAACACAATTTTGAAAAACCATGTTTTTGTCTCTCATACTTTTGCCTCTGCTTCTTAGAGGCTATGCTTTTGTGCTGCAGAAATGACTTTGACCTGCAATGAGCCAGTTAAAACTGATAGCCAGCGCGGTATAGTGGTTAAAGTGTAGGACTAGGACCTGGAAGACCAGGGTTCAAATCCCCACTCAGTCATGATGCTCACTGCATGACCTTGAGCCAGTCACTGCCTCTCACCTACCTTACAGGGTTATTGTGAGGATAAAATCAGGAGAGGGAGAACCATATTTGTACACCACCTTGAGGTCCTTGGAGGAAAGGTCAGATATAAATGTAATAATAAATAATTAAATACATGGAAATGCACCTTGCTATTCTCCCTCTCATCAGGGTTTCACTTTCTTTGTAAAGGTGTGTTGTTGTGTAAATTTGTATAGATGTTAGCAGAGAACATCAGCGGTCTGAAATGCGTGTGTGCATTTACCTAAGAAAGCAGGCATTTACCCTGCATTGAGATCACTGAGACTTAGTGAAATAAGAACAGCTACTTTATTTATAGAAATACATAGTAGATAGAAAGGCATACCTAGTTCTAACTAAGTTGGAGGCTCAACGCCCAAGTTTGGGAGTTGCATTCATGGCTCAAGAGAGAGAGAGCAGAAACAAAGGTGTCTCCTCTTTCTCGGACAGTCGAAGAAGAGAAGAGAGGAAAGGGCGGAAGGAGGACGGGCAGATAAGCTTCCCTAAGCGTATCAGTCTAACGAGGGAAGGAAGTTGGTCAGAGCATCACAGGTAAAGGTAGTCAAGCCTAGTCATCTGGAGGACCCTAACTCTATCTCCCTTCTGGAACATAAACAAAAGAACAAAACAGGAGTTGCTCTTGCCCCTCTTCCAACAAGGTGATCACCTCTTCCAAAATGCCCCCCACCAGTCTTTTAGAGAGGAGAGAGCCAGTTTCTCTGCACTTGTATTTCTGCTGTGTAATGAAGTCCTGCTTTGCTGATTCATTCTTGAATCACTTTACTCTGAAACACCTTAGTACGCATCTACTGAATTGCTTTTAAAATGTGGCATAATTTATCTTAGGTTCGGATGGCAAGGTGAGCTACTGTGATCGGTGGTTTGCTAAAAATAAATTAATAAAAACAAGAAGGAATTAACTTGTCAAGGTAGATTAGCAGGAGCTGCAAGGCCTCAATGCCCAAACGTCATGTGCTGAATGTAGCTCTACATGTTCGGGGCAGAGGGGGAGGATTAGGAATGGGGGAGAAATTCAATTCAATTAAAATTTAAATACAAATATATCAAACCCGCATTTTCCAAAACAATATGAGAACTGAAACACACTCATCCAAGCAATGTTTACAAAAACACATATATTAGAGGAAAGTGTGCAGAAAATGAATATATTGGTGAAAATAACTTACAAAAATGCATTATGTTACATTGCTTGCACAAATGTGTACATGAGTTAAAACGGCATACAGAAATGTAATTAGGAGGAGAAAATTACACTAAAATGCTGAGGAATTTTCATGAAGATTTTTTTTAAAGAAAGTTTGCGGCACGGGTGCCCCCGGGGCAAGATCCAAAATTTCCCTTAGAAAGTTATTCTGGACAATTTCCAGCTAAGCAAGCACCTTTGCATTCCGTCCCCAAATTCCAGCCCCATAATTACTTTGTCTTGAAATATTTTGAGTGCAGGGGTATTAATCCTTAGAAAAGAAGAATGTTAAGACAGCCTCCACTGATTGATGAGCTGTTACTGTAATCGCCGCTTGCTTGGGAATCAAGGAGCAGACTCTCTGACTCTAGACCCTAAAAGTTGGTGTGCTTTGATATGCTGGGTCACAATAAAAGAAGGGCCTCAAATTTGGTGTTTCTCCTGCCAATCAAGTAATGGTACCTTTCTAAAACTCCATTTTATGGCAAGGCTCGTTTTCCGGAGGCAAGACCCCAAACGCCTTATCGGAGATCTGAGAAGATCCAGATCCGCAAAACCTACACTTCAAAGGAAGTCTTTCATGTCCTCTTCTTCAAGCTCATACTTCCCCCTCCCAATTTACATTCACAACTATGAGAGCTGAAATAGCATTTAAGGTGCAGATTCTCCCAGATTAATTCTGCATTCACAGCTCCAACCATCCAAAGGATTACACAGCTCCAACTAACCCCGCTCTCTTCTCGACCGTCCCAGAGTGCAGGACATGGAACAATGGGCTCAAGCTACAGGAAGCCAGATTTTGGCTGAACGTCAGGACAAACCTCCTAACTGTTAGAGCGGTATGACAATGGAACCAATTCCCTAGGCAGGTGGTGGGTTCTCCAACACTGGAGGCATTCAAGAGGCAGCTGGACAGCCACTGGTCAGGGATGCTTTACGTTGGATTCCTGCCTTGAGCAGGGGGTTGAATTTTTTTTATTTAACCCATATTTCACCCAATTTATATATCACGCGATTGTACCAAAAAATAAGAAAAAAAGAAATTGATAAAAACAGTTAAAAGCAAGTAATTAAAAACGTTTTAAAACAATAAAAATAGCCGTAGATTGAAAAGAGATTAACCGAACACATCAACACCTATGCATCTGGATAGTACTTTTATTTAACAATTTTTAAAAAATATATATAATATTACTTTGATACATTGATATCTTTGGATGTCTTTTGATTTTACCTGTTTCCTCAGAGTTAGGGGTTACCCAGGTTTCTGTCTGATTAAACTTGGAAGTGGCAGTTCATGGAAAAGCATCCCAATTACAAACTTGTAGAAAAGGGAGTGAAGGGAGGGGATCTAAAATATGAATGGGGCACTTGAAGGCTGACGTGACTGGTGGCTTCCCCTGTTGTCTGTTAATTACCCAACTGTGTCCCTTTATATTAAACCTCGTTGAGATATATCTCCCAGAATGCTGTTTGGTAAATCACAATTCATTAATATATAGTTAAAAGCAGAGCTTGGAAAAGTTACTTTTTTAAACTACAACTCCCATCAGCCCCAGCCAGCATGGCCACTGGATTGGGGTGATGGGAGTTGTAGTTCAAAAAAAGTAACTTTTCCAAGCTCTGGTTAAAAGTTAATATAAACCCAGATGAAATTTTGGGGTGTTTTAAAGCTAAAGTCTAAAATCTCTCTCTCTTTTCCCTGTTTATCCCTTCATGGTTATAGTACTGTGAGAGACTGACACCATCCAATGGTGTAGAAATTTGTTTGTCATATTAGAGGATTATTTTTATTTTAACCAGTATTTTATTTAACCAGTATCCTGGTTAAACACACAGAGGGATCAGCTTCATGGGCCAGGGAAAGCCTAGGCAAAAAGATATATCTTTTCAAGACGTCTGAAGAAATAGACGGCAGAGGGAAGGGCATTCTATAGCATAGGGACAATTAAAAAAATATGCTTGTCTTCAGCTCAGCATCCTATGATACTCTGTAGGCCATGGTACCATGAGTAGAATTGTGCCAGATGATCTAAGTGATCTTACAGGTCTGTATAGAGGCAGGTGTCTTTCACATAACCTGATCCCAAGTTCTTCAGGGCTTAATATGATAAAGAGACTTTGAACATGGCCTGGTAGATGATTACAACAAATTGTAATAAAATCATAAAACTACAAAACAACCATTAACAAACAGGATTCCTGTGAGTCCTTTGATGTTTATCAAGGGTTGATCTCTACCTCAAGATCTTTCCACACACCAGGCATTTATATGGTTTCTCCTCGTGTGGATTCTTTGATGAGAAATTAGGCTTTTCCTCAATGTCAAGCGCTTTCCACACTCTAAGAATTCATGCTGCTTTTCCCCATGTGAATTCTTTGATGGCCTTTAAAGTGGGCACTCTTAGTGAAGCTTTTTCCACACTCCAGACATTCTAATGGTTTTTCACCCGTGTGGATTCTTTGATGGCGACTAAGGCTGGAGCTTGCACTGAAGCTCTTTCCACATTCCAAGCATTTATATGGCTTTTCCCCTGTGTGAATTCTTTGGTGGCGACTAAGGTGGGTACTCCTGTTGAAGCTCTTTCCACATTCCAAGCATTTATATGGCTTTTCCCCTATGTGAATTCTTTGATGGCAACTAAGGTGGGTACCCGTTGTAGCTCTTTCCACATTCCAAGCATTCATACGACTTTCCTCCTATGTGAATTCTTTGATGGCGACTAAGGCTGGAGCTTGTATTGAAGCTCTTTCCACATTCCAAGCATTTATATGGCTTTTCCCCTGTGTGAATTCTTTGATGGCAATTAAGGTGGGTACTCCTGCTGAAGCTCTTTCCACATTCCAAGCATTTATATGGCTTTTCCCCTGTGTGAATTCTTTGATGGCAACTAAGGTGGGTACTCCTGTTGAACCTCTTTCCACATTCCAAGCATCTATATGGCTTTTCCCCTGTGTGAATTCTTTGATGGCAACTAAGGTGGGTACTCCTGTTGAACCTCTTTCCACATTCCAAGCATCTATATGGCTTTTCCCCTGTGTGAATTCTTTGATGGCAGCTAAGGTGGGTACTCCTGTTGAAGCTCTTTCCACATTCCAAGCATTCATATGGCTTTCCTCCCATGTGAATTCTTTGATGTCTGTTGAGGGTTGATATCTGACTGAAGCTTCTTCCAAACTCCAAACATTTATATGGCTTCTTCCCTGAGTGAATACTTTGATGTCTGCTGAGATCTGAAATCTTACTGAAGGTGTTTCCACACTCTAAGCATTTATATGGTTTCCCCCGTGTGTGAAAAATGTGATGTTTGTTGAGGGCTGATCTCTGACTGAAGTTCTCATACTCCAAGTGTTTATGTGGCTTCTCCTCTGCATGATTTCTTTGATGTGATGTAAGGAGTATGTGCTGACTAAATCTTTTTCCACACTCTGAGCATTTATATGTTTTCTCCCTTGGGTGAATTCTGAGATGTTTTTTAAGGAATGAATACTTAGAAAAGCTCTGTCTACACCTAAAGCATTCCAACAGTTTCCACCCAAGATGACTTCTCTTATGAAGATCAAGGCCTGATTTACTGATGAAGCTGTCCCCACATGCAGGGCACTGGATCCTTTCCATTTTCTCTTGGATTGGGGTTTCAGGGTCATCACTATCGTGGGTGGAACAGGATGTGTCCCTCCTCTTCTGTTTTGCTCTCTGTATTCCCCCCTCTCTATATCTGGGTCTTTCATCTCCTGGGAAGAAGAGAGACAACTGATAAGAGCCCAAAAGGGAAACAGAGATGGAAATCCTAGAGTAATACAATTAAGTGCTCTTGTGAATGACAGAATGAAAATGAAGGAAAGGAGACGATTTTGCTAGATATTAAACAGACTATCCTGGTTGGTATTAACTGGGACCATGGAGACTGGGACTCACCTTCCAACTACGCAGTTCAGTCAGCGGTGAGGCATGATCTCTCATATCCTAGTTGTGGAGCTAAACGGAACAACCTCATTTATGTCTCTGATCTCAATGGCGGTAGGGTGGGATAGAGCAGTTTTTTAAAGAAACAAAATCGGCCTGGAGAAGACGGTATGCTGCCTGCACCCTTTGCTCTTCCTCCAGGCCAATTTGGATCATTGGGGAGGCGATTCAGGATGATTTGGCTGGGAGAGAGGCAGCCCAGGCAGATGTTTTCAAATGGCACTAAGGAGGAACAGATGGAGGGGAGAACGGAACGTAGATGAAGAAAATGGAAAGAGAAGAACAAAGCAAAAGGAGGACAGAGAGGGAGGGGAAAGATGAGCTGGCCTGAAGATAGCCAAGATGGCAGACCAAACCTTTCCAAACTGCCTGCATTTGGACACTTCTTAAGGTTTCGAAACCCAATTGTGCATGATGGTTACTGAGAGCAAGAAGCAGGTTCTGGTCTACGCTTTGATACTACTGGAAGCCATTTCGAATTAAGATGGCAGACTGAACCTCTGAAAACTGCACTGATTTGGACACCTAAAAATACCATAACTATCACACACCTGGTTGAAGAATTCTTTTCAGAGGAGAACATAAGAAGAGCCTGCTGGATCAGGCCAGTGGCCCATCTAGTCCAGCATCCTGTTCTCACAGTGGCCCACCAGGTGCCTGGGGGAAGCCCGCAAGCAGGACCCGAGTGCAAGAACACTCTCCCCTCCTGAGGCTTCCAGCAACTGGTTTTCAGAAGCATGCTGCCTCTGACTAGGGTGGCAGAGCACAGCCATCACGGCTAGTAGCCATTGATAGCCCTGTCCTCCATGAATTTGTCTAATCTTCTTTTAAAGCCGTCCAAGCTGGTGGCCATTACTGCATCTTGTGGGAGCAAATTCCATAGTTTAACTATGCGCTGAGTAAAGAAGTACTTCCTTTTGTCTGTCCTGAATCGTCCAACATTCAGCTTCTTTGAATGTCCACGAGTTCTAGTATTATGAGAGAGGGAGAAGAACTTTTCTCTATCCACTTTCTCAATGCCATGCATAATTTTATACAGGAGGACATGGAGCACCCCAAAGCAAATGTCACAAAGCAGCAGGCTGTGTTGATGGACAGTGAGACAGGGAAGCGGGATCTGGGGCCTTCAAGGGTCACAGCACCCCAACCTCCTCTGCAAGACAGAGAGGGGCCCTGCACAGACTCAGGGATGGAGATGTCACCCAAACCTCCATGTTCAGAGCCTGGCTGCCTCCGATTATCAGCTGTTCAGACACAAAAAATGGGGTAGGGGCTACTGTCATGCCCTGCTTATGAGCTCCCTGGAGGGATTTGGCTGGCCACTGTGGCAAGCACGATGCTGGACTAGACGGACCTTTCGCCTGAGCAAAACCAGGGCACTTGTGACTCTTAAGTGTCCTTCTGAGATAGCAGCCTCAGAGCATCCCACTTCCTCCACATGCAAGGCAGGAGGTAGCCTCTGAAATACAAGCCAGATGCCATCCACTGTGGCTTTGCAAAAAGGTTTGTGGGCTAATGGCTTCCCGGTAAGAGACCCCAGAAGCCAGCCAGTCTGGAAGACGAAAACTCAGAGTGAAGAAATGTAACAAGAGAACAAGTAAATATTCTTTTTTATAATGCAATTGTACACCTATTTTACCAGCCAAGGGCAAGAGGGAGGGAGCCTTACCCACAATAGCCACAATCTCACGATTCTCTTCCATGACTTCCCTGTGCAGGGCCCTTTCATCTGGATCTAGCAGGCTCCACTCCTCCTTAATGAAATCCACAGCCACCTCCTCAAACGCCACCAGATCCTGAAAGAGAAGGACACAATTCCTATTCACCATTCATGCAGTGGATTGGCCCCTGCTCAACACCATCAAAGAGTTTTCAAATCAAATAGTTGATCATGATCAAATAGCTTAAGCAGAATCATCTGAAGGTCTAACGGGGCATCCACAGCATTTCTGCTTGGCAGTTTTGAAAGATACAAAGAGAAAGTGACAGATGCTTCCAGGCCAGGGAGATGTGCAGGGGTCAGAGGAACCCAGAGAATCCCCGGCTTGTCTCTCCAGAGATTCCTCCTCTTACCTGATCCAGTTGCCCAGAAGCTGTTTCCCCTCCTGCACAAGGAAGAGATGGTATTTCCAGCATCTGTGGAGCCTTTTCTGCAAAAGGGATATCAGTGGCCACTTCTGCAAACAGGGCCTGCAAGGTTCTCCAGGAGCAAAGAAAGAGATGGAGTTAGGAAAAGGGCAAGGGGACCGAGTGGTTCAGAAAAAAGAGAGTTAAGGGCAAATAATACATAAATCTAAGAATTTAATACGTCAAACAGTAAAAACTAACTTTAAATACTTTTTTCTAAAAGGCACCTATCTCTCCAGTTTAAAAGACAAATAGATATTAAGAATGTGTTCCTTTGGCATTATGGCCAAACAAGTTCTGACAACCTGTCTTCCTCAGTGGCCAGGTGAATAAAATCCAGGCTTTTAAGTAAAAAAATCCTTTCAAACTGGAAGTAGTAAATATCACGCTCTAGTGTGGGATACCACAGATCACTTTTTCAGTCCAGTTCCAGTGAGTAAAAATAACAAACAAATATTATAAAGAAGCCAAGGACTGAGCGGGATATCCCTCCCCCTTGGAGGATTTCCAAGGAAAGGTGGGCAACTGGTGAGGATTTTGATAACGTTCTTAGAAATATTTTCAGCCACTTGGTACTATCAGGATGAAACACTCTCACCTGCTGCTCTTCCTGATTCTTGTCCTCTGCCTGGCTCAGAAGGAAACCTTCGGCCAGGGCCACCGCCTGGGAACTGGTCTCCGCTCCACATTCCCTCACCCAACTCGCCATCTCCGCTGGAAGGACAGCCAAGAACTGCTCCAAGATCACCAGATCCAGCATCTGACTTTTTGTGCATCGCTCCGGCTTCAGCCACTGACAGCAAAGATGGTGGAGTTGGCTGCAAACCTCTTGGGGGCCCTTGGCCTCTTGGTAGGGGAGCTCCCTAAAGCACTGGTGCTGCACAGCCGAGCTGAGGGTGTCCTCCTTTCCCAGCACCATCCTTTTCCAGGATTCTCTGCTGTTTGCATCCTCCATGGCATCAGGGCGTCTCCCTGCCATCAGGCCAGCAAGTCTGGCTCTTCCACCTTTGATTCATGAACCAAAGCAGCTTCCAACATGGCCGAAGGATCCCTCTTCTGTTGGATGTTGTCTGAAGGCAAAGGGTGGCCAAATGAGGGAGGGTACCAGAGCCTGCAAAACTAAGGAGGGGGTTGGGAATGAACCCTTGTTAACACACCTGAAGCTGCATCTTGCCTTCAGATTCTAAGAAGCGACTCGTTACTTTCACTCTAGAAAAGGCAAAGGGCCGTGACTCAAAACAGGAGTCAAGGGTGTTTTTGCGTAATGTTGAATGTTTCTATAGTAAACGCATCAGAGAGAATGATGGTTGATAGAAGAATTCCTAATGTCACTTCACTAGAGATCATGCGACTGCTTGCAGGTCTCTGATTAAGGCACATTTTGAGTTTCATGCTCAGCCTGATGGTAAATTGGGTAAAATATCTAGCATAAACAGTTATGCTAGATAGAGTTAGCATAAATAATAGGCTGAGATTTATATCTGTAATTGCATATGGCAGAGGAAAGGAGACCCAGATTGTAGGGGCGGGGGGGGGGAGAAGAGTGTTGGAGAAGGTGGTGCTGGGTAGAGAGGTTCTGTAAGAAAGAGTTTAATGTGGTCCACAATTGGTTGAAGAAGACCTTGGGGACCCACAATGTTTGGGTCTTCTCGCAGTTGTACTTAGCTGAGACATTCGCATTCTAGAAGTTTTAGGAATGCCACAACTATAAGGATTGGGGCAATATTATACAGCTACGAAAGTTCGCTGTATACTCTGGCCAGCGTGGATTTTTCGCACTCCACCTTGTTAAAGTGAAAATGTCCTCCATGCCTTTCTGCTGCTTCCTATAAACTCATTTCAAAATGAAGTCTTACAAAACTTCCCGCCCTGAACTCAGAAACGCTGGCTTAACAATCCTGTTAAGTTTTCATGGCAATACGCAAAACAGTCAGAGAGAATCGACAGTTTAAAGTGTAAAATGAGAGGGGAAAAATCAAGACCCCTGTTGGACTTTTTTTTTGTCAGTGGTGTTCTAACTTGTTGAAATTAATTAAAAAGCAGACCTGTTCACAGAGTACCTGTAATCCTATTACTGACCTTGCCCCATACTCTGACCTTCATCTTCTGTAGTTTAAAAGTTTAAAAAATGCATGGCTGATTTTTAATTAATTTAAGAAAATGAACATTGGAGTCTGTGATAGCGCCCTCTGCCCAATGCCCACCCACCTAATCTCCTCTCCTCTCTTTCTCCCCCCTCCCCCCATCAGTTTCACCTGTCCTAAGCATGATTGCACTGGAGTAAATCCCACTGAACTCAATAAGCATGCAAAGGATAAAGCCTGCCCTCCCTCTCTCCTCCTCCTTCCTCCCTTCCCCCCTCCTCTCTTTCTCCCCCCTCCTATCAGTTTCACCTGTCCTAAGCATGATTGCACTAGAGTAAATCCCACTGAACTCAATAAGCATGCAACGGATAACGCCTGCCCTCCCCCTCTCCTCCTTCTTCCTCCCTTCCCCTCTCCTCCTCATCCCCGTCCCCCACTCTGCCCCCAAATTCTTCCAAGCTACACAGGAAGTAGATTGGACTGTGAAAGACCAACCCAAATTGTGTTTGCATTTTGACAAATTTGTAGGGCAGTACAATATCTCAGAGAGGAGGTCAGGTCTCCTACTCCCCTGGTGCATTCACTATAGCCGCCCAATTTCCCTGCTTTTAAAAGTTTGATAGAAATATTTGTTGCCTATAGGTATGTTCTTAAACCGCAAGGTTTTTTTACCTATTTAGTGAATATAAATAGGGTTAGTTCTAGGGATGTGGGGAGAGGGATTCATTTTCTTTGTGGGCCAGAGACCAAGGGCTGCATTCAACCAAGGCTCCACTCACATCAAACATTTAAAGCATTAGTTTTCCACTTTATACAGTCATGGCTTCCCCCAAAGAATTCTGGGAAGTGTGGCTTGTTAAGGATACTGAGAGTTGTTAGAAGACCCCTTGTCCCCTCACAAAACTACAGTTCTCAGAGTGGTTTAACTATCAATCCCTCTTTCCAGGGAACTCTGGAAATTGTAGCTCAGTGAGGGGAATAGGGGGGTCAGCTAACAACTCAATAAAAACAATCTTCATCTGGCACCTAAAAATAAAGATGGTGCAAGCATGCCTCCCTGGGGAAAATATTCCACTAGCAGGGGTCCACCACTGAAAAGGCCCAGTCTCATGTTGCCACCCTGTGCACCTCCCCTGCTTGGCAGCCCAATGTTTGGCACTCTGAGAGATGAAAAGCTCTAGCATTTAATCTGGATCACCAAAGACTTCCATCATGAGAAGACGTGATTCACTAGAAAAGACAATAATGCTGGGAGTATTTTGGTCTATGACCACAATAAATATTTATTCATTCAATAATGCTGGGAAAAACAGAAGGGAGTAGAAAAAGAGGAAGGCCAAAGAAGAGATGGATTGATTCCCTAAAGGAAGCCACAGACCTGAACTTAGAAGATCTGAACAGGGTGGTTCATGACAGATGCTGTTGGAGGTCACTGATTCATAGGGTCACCATAAGTCGTAATTGACTTGAAGGCACATAACAACAACAAACCAAAGACTTCAAATGTTTTTGCAACATTTGAGTTTGTTTACAGATACACCTGTAAGGGAGCTGTCTTGAGCAGAGGGGAGAGGCAATCTGCATAGCACTTTTTTGCAAGCAGTTACTCCCACAGACCTTCAATCAGAGTGGCTGACTGTTAAACCATTCTCTCAGGGGAACAGGAGTCTCCTCTCAGCCCCCTTCACAAACTGCACTTCCCAGGATTCTCTGAGGGAAGCCATGACTGTCTCAAGTGAAATCAAGTCTGGTGCGGGTGTGGCCCCCTGATTAGGCAAGCCCAGCAGCTGTGAGTCTGGCTTTTAGAACACTGACAGTTGGTTCTTACTGAGCATGCTCTGTGCTATCATAGGGCCCCAGCCAAAATTTATTAAATTAATTAAAAATCAGCCAGGCATTTTTTTAAACTGCAGAAGATGAAGGTCAGAGTATGGGGCAAGGTCAGTATTAGGATTACAGGTACTCTGTGAACATGGCTGATTTTTTATTAATTTCAACAGATTGTGAGAACTCTCAGAGAAAAAAGTCCAAAAGGGCTCTGGGTTTTTCCCCTCTCTTTTTATACTTTGAACTCTCTATTCTCTTTGACTGTTTTGTGTATCGCCATGAAAATTGAGAGGGTTGTTAAGCAAGCGTTTCTGAGTTCAGGACTGTAAGTTTTGTAAGGTTTTGTTTTGAAATGAGCTTATGGCAAGCATCAGAATGGCATGGGGGGTATTTTCAATTTAACATTGCAGAATGTGAAAAACCCACACTGGCTATACCCACTCTCCTGCTGTATAATTACAATCCCTCTTAGATTATCCCACAGAGACCTCCCCAAAACCTGTCTTTTTCTGTCTCTTCCTCAGCCTTTGCTGCCCTTTCCCCCCTTGCTCATTTACACACAGAAAGCCCCAGGTTACGCCCTCTTTAGTTGGGGGTCAGCAAAGTTATGCACCCCAGTCCAACAGCCCTCCCCCAAGGGTTTTCCTGGCGTTTCTTGGTTATTTGGACCAGTTAGGCAAAAATCTCCCTAAAGTAGGGAAGGGGATGGGTGGGGGAGACATGTGAAACTCTTGATGTTACAGGACTGGAATTCCCATCATCGTTGTCGATCGGCCACGCTGGCTGCTGGGAGTTGGAGTCCAACAGCATCTGGAGGGCACCCGCAAGTTCACCCCCCCCCATCACTTCCCTAAAGGAAAGGACTGGCCACTGCAGGTCTCTCAGGGTGCAATTCAGTACGCGCTTACCTGGAAGTAAATCCAACTGAACTCAGTGGAGGTTACTTCTGAGTACACGTGTGTCGGATTGCAGCCTACATCACCCTTCCAGTCCCATTAACCATTTCATGTTCAGATCCCACAACTCGACTCCTCTCAGCCCTCTCTCCCTGGGCTTCTCTCTACTTGCGGGGTTTCTTCTTCCCACCCACCCCCTCCTCACTTTCCTCCCTGCATTTCCCCTGCGGCTCTCTGGGTCGTCTTCATCCAAATGCAAGAGGAGGGACTCCTCGGATCATTCCCCCCAGTAGGAAAGACCAAGGGCAGTTTCCCCACCTCTGTTTCAGCTCCTGATTCAGCAGCCTCCTCCAGCTTCCCTCTCGGGAGGGTTTCTAAGGCAGGATGAAGAGGGCCCTTTCCTTTGGAGGACACCGTCCCTCCACCCCCCTTTTTCTTCCTCTCTAGGAAGCCATCTCCTTCACTTAACCCTTTGAAGAAGCGCGAATCTGGCTGGGAACCTGCATTCCCTTGCGCGATCCTTTCCGCAGCCGTGGTTCCCAAACTTTCTTCCCCAAAGGGACCTCTTGAAAATTGCCACCTCTCCTGCCTTTTGCAGCAATTGCAACGATCGCGATTTCAGGCCTGTGGCTTCCTTTATGGAATCAATCCATATCTTGTTTGGCCTTCCTCTTTTTCTACTCCCTTCTGTTTTTCCCAGCATTTTTGTCTTTTCCAGTAAACCGTGTTTTCTCATTATGTATCCAAAGTATGATAACCTCAATTTCATTATTTTAGCTTCTAGTGACAGTTCTGGTTTAATTTGTTCTAACACCCGTTATTTGCCTTTTTTGCAGTCCATGGTATGCGCAAAGCTCTCCTCCAACACCACATTTCAAAGGAGTTGATTTTTCTCTTATCTGTTTTTTTCACTGTCCAACTTTCACATCTATACATAGAGATTGGGAATACCATGGTCAGCGTGTGTTTATAGCAGGTGTATTCCGCAACACGTCATGGATGCCGTAATAGTGCATTAGTTTAGGATGCACACCTTAACATGGTGAGCGGGTTTGAGAGTGTCAAAGAAGCTAAGAGCAATGCAGTCAGGAGTCTAGACCAAGAGGCTAAACTCCTAGCAGGGGCACCCAAGGCAGAATGATGAAAGCTGAGACACCAGACTAAGAGGCATGTAAACTCAGAGGAAGGCAATGGTAAATTACCTCTGAATACCTCTTACCATGAAAACCCTATGAACAGAGTATCCAAAATGCAACACGAGATAGTGCTGGAAGATGAGACCCCCAGGTCAGAAGGTACCCACTGAGCTACTGGGGAAGAACAAAGGACAAGTACGAGTAGCGCTGTGGCTAATGATGCAGCTGGGTGAAAGCCGAAAGGAAGCCCAGAGGCTGATGCGCACAGATGCAAAAGGAGAGTCCGGAGTTGTACGATGCACACAATAGGAACATGGAATGTGAGAAGCATGAACCAGGGAAAGTTAGAACTTGTCAAGCAAGAAATGGAATGTATCAACATTACATGCAAAGACATGATTCACTAGAAAAGACAATAATGCTGGGAAAAACAGAAGAGAGGAGAAAAAGAGGAAGGCCAAACAAGAGATGGATTATTCCATAAAGGAAGCATCGAACAGGGTGGTTCACAACAGATGCTATTGGAGGTCGGTGATAAGTCATAATCGACTTGGGGGCACATAACAACTACAACACGCCACACACCAGTGTGGAGGCCCCAATTCCCCTCCAATTTCCAGAATGGTTTAACAGTCCACCCCCCTTCCCAGGGAACTCTGGGAATTGTACCTCTGAGAGGGGCATAGAGGTCTCTTAACAGCTCTTGGCACCCTTCACAAACTGCCCTTCCCAGGATTCTTTTTCAAGCGAAACTATAGTAGAACAAATGTAAGGTGTGAAGGTGGCCTCATCAGTCAGAGAGAACGGCTCCTTTGTCTACAAAGGGTTAAATGAAACAAAGGAGAGGGATTCCTAGAGAGGAAGGAAATTTGAGGGGGAGGAGGGTGTCCTCCAGAGCTATGGTTCCCCCCCCCCCATCCAGCCTTGTGAATGTTCCTTGCAGAAAAGCTGGAGGTTGATGCGCAGAGGGAGCGAAGAGTGTCTTGCCAGGCTGGTCTTTTGCAGGCAGAAGGCCACAGGTTTCCCCACCTCTGCTCAGCCCCACCTTGGGGAGGGGAGAGAAGGACGGGCCTCTATGTTTCGGGGGGGGGATTTGGTAGGGTCCTTCCCACCTGCTTTGCGCCATGAAGTGAAGGGGGGACCCCGAGAGACCTGCAGCGAGAAAGGTGGGTGGGACATGCAAAGAAATGTGGGTTTTTTTAATAATCTTTTTAACCCTTTTTTAAAGTTTTTTTAAAAAATGTTTTTAACGCTGTTTTGTTTTAATGTATTTTAAGATCTGTTTTTATGATGTTTTAAAGTGTTCCCCTGGGCTCCTGCTGGGAGGAAGGGTGGGATACAAATTAAATAAATAAATAAATAAATAAATAAATAAATAAATAAATAAATAAAGGAAGGAAGAAAATGGATGGGGGGGAAGAGCCTAGTAGTCAGTGACTGGGGAGAAAAATGGGGGGGC
The DNA here is from genome assembly GCF_030035675.1 of Rhineura floridana. NCBI lineage: Eukaryota > Metazoa > Chordata > Lepidosauria > Squamata > Rhineuridae > Rhineura > Rhineura floridana. The sequence continues at coordinate 207,833,436 of NC_084482.1, forward strand.
ATGGGGAGCATCTACAGGGAAGAGCAGAGAGAAGCGAGCCAAATTCTGGGGTTTGGCTAGGCAAGGGTTAAGCAGGGCCAGAGAGGCTCCTCGGGGTGTGCATGCTGGACAAACTTGCCCTCCAGGTTTGGCCACAATTTTTTCCGTTGTGGTTGTTTGGGAGATTGCTGGCTGATTGCTCCAGAGAGCCAGAGAATGTTCTGAAGTGGGGGGGTGTGGGGAGGAGACGGCTAAGGGCCTTCTTCCCTCTCCCAGGTAAGGATGAAATAATTTCAGCCTGTGGGCACATAAAACAGGAAAGGGCCATACATAGCTCAGGGCCAGAGCATCTGCTTTGCCTGCAGAAAGTCCCAAGTTCAATCTCCTCCCCACCCCCCCACCCCATGTTGGACTAGGAGAGACTCCCTGTCTGAAATCCTGGAGAGCTGGTGCCAGTCAGTGTCGACAGGGCTGAGCTAGATGGACCAATGGTCTGATGCTATATAAGGCGGCTTCCTATGTTTCTAGTCCTTTGGAGAGGGCACATGGCTCAGGCGTAAAGCATCTGGTTTGCATGCATGCCCTAGCCCAGATGAGAGTTGTAGTCCAGCAACATCTGGAGGGGCGCAGGTTCCCTGTCCCTGGCTTAGGAGGTAGCATTCTCCATTTTGATGGCTTATTTATAGAAAGAAGTTCATAAATATCACAGCGCTTGCTAACAAATTTATTCTGACCAATCAGTATGATATCTGTACTGGATTTGCAATTGAATTTATATGTGGAATTGTATATATGGAACTGTTTTTAAATGTTTGTATTGTTTTTTTTATATAGAATTGTATTTAATTGTTATATGGAACAACTTTAAATTGTTTTTACACTTTCCGTGTTTTATGCTTGCAACTCTTTTGTTTGTTTTATAATGGTGCATTTATTGTCATTGCATGCCCTGGGACCTTATGGTAAAGAGCAGATAAGAAATACACTTAATCAATTAATTAAATTTTAGAGCAAGGTATTCACGGTGAGATGGTGGAAGAACGTATGAAGGCTCTGGTTTTGGGCTCTCAGCTTCCTGCTTCCACCTTAAGAGCAGCGGAGTCACAGATCGTCTTGTTGACTTTGCAGGACTAGGTATCCGCATTTGTTTGGTCAGCCCTTTGCCATGAAGCAGAATCTTGGCAGGAGGGGAACGCGACCCTTCTGACCACGTTGGAGCCTGCTTTGGAGTACAGACAGAAGGCACAAGAGCAAGACCCGGCCGGTTCAGAAGCAGTAAAAGGACCCCGATACCATAGGGGCTGACAGTGGCAAGGAATTATTTGAAAGAATTGTGCAGAAGATCCTGGGTGGGGGCATGCTCAGCTCAGATGCACTCAGATGTTTCGGGCGGTTCCGCTACCAGGAGGCTGAGGGACCCCGAAAGGTTTGCAGTCGACTGCACCATCTTTGGCATCAGCGGCTGAAGCCAGAGCAACACACAAAGACTCAGATCCTGGACCCGATGATTCTGGAGATCTTCCTGGCTGCTCTCCCACTGGAGGTGGAGAGCTGGGTCAGAGAATGTGGAGCGGAGACCAGTTCCCAGGCGGTGGCCCTGGCCGAAAGTTTCCTCCTGAGCCAGACAGAGGACGAGAAGCAGGAAGAGCAGCAGGTGAAAGGGTTTCATGTGGGTAAGAACATAAGAAAAGCCCTGTTGGATCAGGCCAGTGGTCCATCTAGTCCAGCATCCTGTTCTCTCAGCAGCCAACCAGATGCCCCAATGGGAAGCCCACCAGCATGACCTGAGTGCAACAGTACCCTTCCCCACTCGTGATCCCCAGCACACTGCCTCTGGCAGTGGAGGCAGAACGTGGCCATCCATGAATTTGTCTGAGCCACTTTGAAAGCCATCCAGGTTGGCGGCTATCACTGGTGGATAGTTCCCCAGGGCGGAGATCAGTCATGGCTGTTAAGTTATGGTGTTGGTGTGTCTAGAGAGGAGGGAGTGCATGCGTGCCCTACACTATCAACATCCCGCTTCAGCACACCTTTGCATTGTTCTTGGGGCACACTGTCCTCCACCCACTGAATAATCTCAGCCATTCCTACTCCAAATTAGGGCAGAGGTGGTCAAAAGGTAGGTTGGGATATAAGAACATAAGAAGAGCCTGCTGGATCAGGCCAGTGGCCCATCTAGTCCAGCATCCTGTTCTCACAGTGGCCAACCAGGTGCCCGGGGGAAGCCCGCAAGCAGGACCCGAGTGCAAGAACACTCTCCCCTCCTGAGGCTTCCGGCAACTGGTTTTCAAAAGTATGCTGCCTCTGACTAGGGTGGCAGAGCACAGCCATCATGGCTAGTAGCCATTGATAGCCCTGTCCTCCATGGCTATCAAACCATTGTATCTCTCTCTCTCTCTCTCTTTTAATTGCACTCTCCCTCCTCATTTATTAAAGAAGGCACGCTAGCGTACAATCTTTTATCATCATATCTTTTATCATGAATAACATATGAGGGTATGAAAAATGGAAATGGATGCCTTCAAGTCGATCCTGACTTATGGCGACCCTAAATAGGGTTTTCATGGTGAGCGGTATTCAGAGGGGTTTTTACCATTGCCTTCCTCTGAGGCTGAGAGGCAGTGACTGTCCCAAGGTCACCCAGTGAGCTTCATGGCTGCGTGGGGATTTGAACCCTGGTCTCCCAGGTCATAGTCCAGAGGTGGTCAAAAGGTAGGATGGGATATCAAACCATTGTCTCTCTCTTTTAATTGCACTCTCCCTCCTCGTTTATTAAAGAAGGCACACTAGCGTACAATCTTTTATCATCATATCATATGAGGGTATGAAAAATGGAAATGGATGCCTTCAAGTCGACCTGGGAGACCAGGGTTTGAATCCCCACACAGCCATGAAGCTCACTGGGTGACCTTGGGCCAGTCACTGCCTCTTAGCCTCAGAGGGAGGCAATGGTCAACCCCCTCTGAATACCGCTCACCAGGAAAACCCTATTCATAGGGTCACCTTAAGTCAGAATCGACTTGAAGTCAGTCTGTTTCATTTTTTTTTCATGAATAGGGTTTTCATGGTAAGCGTATTCAGAGGGGGTTTACCATTGCCTTCCTGAGAGGCAGTGACTGGCTCAAGGTCACCCAGTGAGCTTCATGGCTGTGTGGGGATTCGAACCCTGGTCTCCCAGGTCATAGTCCAGCACCTTAACCACTACACCACACTGGCTCCACGCTATGTGCCCTCGTTGAATGTACGGTGTGTTCTTGCCTGTCTGCCCCACTGAGCCACTAGGCAAACACCTAAGAAAGTAAGAAGAGCTTGCCGGGTCAGGCCAAAAGGGACCCATCTAGTCCCACGTCCTCTTTTCACAGCAGCCAACCTGATGCCTCGGTGGAAAGCCCACAAGCAGGACTTGAGTGCAGCAGCAGTCTGCCCACTGGTTGTTCCCAGCAACCGATATTCTAAGATACTCTGTCTCTGAGCGTGGAGGTTCCATTTAGCTAGCATAAGAAGAGCCTGGCGGCTGGGTCAGGCCAAAAGTCCATCTAGGCCCGCATCCTGTCCTCACAGTGGCCAACCAGATACCTGCGGGAAGCCCACAAGCAAGACCTGAGCACAACAGCACTTTCGTCCCATTTGTGATTCCCAGTAACTGGCATCCAGAGGCTGTACGGAGGCTTCATTCAGCTAGCATAAGAGCCTGGATGCAGGATCACACCAAAGGGGGCCCACCAAGCCTAGCCTGCTGTCCTCACAGTGACCACCCAGATGCTCCAGTGGGAAGCCCACAAGCAGGACCTGAACGCAAGAGCACTCTCCTCCTCCTGCAGTTTCCAGCAGCTGGTACTCAGAAACATACTGCCTCCTGTTGGCCAGTCTCTGGAAATCTGGTATACCAAAACCTACAGGAAGATTTCCACAAGCCTGAAGTCAGCCCACTTTCCCTCCTTTGAGAATCCAGTAGCTGTGTTAGCATTACCTGGAACTTTGCAGGCAGGAGAGTGCCTCTGAGCTTATGCAGAGTACATTTTTCTTCACTGCTAGCTGGGTCTGGATAACCAAGCTGGTGAATCTATCTCACGTCGGGGATCGTATCTACCAGAACGGACCAGCTTCCCTGCAGTGCTGCCCTGAATGGGTTGTTTGTCTTGTTTACCACCATAATTTGTTATCACATTAATATCCCACCTTCCCTCCAAGGAACGTGAGCTGGCATACATGGTTGGCTCCTCCCCGTTAAAGCCTTGCAACAACCCAGTGAGGTAGGTTAGGCTGAGAGACAGTGAGGTCACCCAGTGGCATGCTAGTTGTTGCTTTCTTGAGCTCCTTGGAGAAATGGTGGGATATGCATGGGATAATAAAGTAAATAAATAGTTGGAGGGCTGAGTTGCAGTGGGGCAGAGAAAGTATGGGGTGGTGCCATAGGGTTGACAGAAAAAATAATAATTGAGGGTGTATCTTACAGAACGTGGGGGGAATTGTGTCTTACAGAATGTAGAAATGTTTTGTATCTTTTTTTATAAAAGATGTTTTAACCTCTGTTGCCAACCGCTTACAGATTTGTTTAAACATCAGCAGCGTCTAAGTGGTCTAAATAACAAATACTTTTTCAACGTATTTCGTATGAGGAGAGGCACTGCCCCACAGGCTCCCCTGAGTAAAACTCTTAAGGATATCCTAAAAATCCCGACCAGATGCTTGTCTAATCTCTTTCTCTCTCTCTGGGCCCTGGGATTCTCATTGTCTTTCAGGAGCAGGGCCTGTTTGCCGAAGAGGCTGATGCTCTCCCTGAGGCAGAGAAGGCTCCGTGGATGCTGGAGATACCATCTCTTCCTTGTGCTAGGGACATATAGCTCAGTATTGTCTGCACTGACTGGCAGCAGCTTCTCCAGGGTTTCAGGCAAGGGGTCTCTCCCAGCCCTACCTGGAGATGCCGGGGATTGAAATTGGGACCTTCTGCATTATTATTGTTGTTGTTGTTATGGTTTATTTCTATGCCGCCTTTTGGCCAAAAGGCCCTCAAGGTGGCTTACAAAAAAGAAACACAAATACAGAATACAAATCAAGAAAAACAGTAGATAACAAAGTATTAACATTATTTAAAAGCAGCAATAACAACCTCCAGTGACATTACAATAACAGGCAACACTTTCCTAATACTTTCCTAATGAATTCCTAATAATTGGACGATGTCTACTAGTTCCTGCTTCAATATGTTGACATCAAAGCATAGTACCGCTAGGGTGTCCTGCTGGTACTGCACCTGCCAGTCCGGATACAGGAAAGGGAGCAGGCGCAGTTCAGCTTTTTGCCAACGTAAACGGTGTCCATGTAAGCAGTACTTCAACTTGACCGCGGAAATAAAGCGATCGATGTTTCGGCCCACAATCTCCCTGCCCTGGCTGGCCAGGCTGCTCTCGTAGGTCGTTGCGAAGATGGAAACGAGGGGCTTGAAGGAAAAGGAGAGGAAAGACAGATGCAAGGTAGATGCTCTGCCACCGAGCTGTGGCCCTTCCCCAATGATTGGGGTTGGGCGGGAAGAGGACAGCTAGGAGGCTTCTGTCCCCTGCACGTCTCCCTGGGCCTGCAAGAATCTCTTTTCAGGGTTAAGGTAGCCCCACTAAAGAGGCTGTGGATGCCCCTTGTGAAGGTTTAAATCCTGCTGGGCAGCGCCCAGTGACCTCACCTTAACTGCCTTAAGAACATAAGAAGGGCCTGCTGGATCAGGCCAGTGGCCCATCTAGTCCAGCATCCTGTTCTCACAGTGGCCCACCAGGTGCCTGGGGGAAGCCCGCAAGCAGGACCCGAGTGCAAGAACACTCTCCCCTCCTGAGGCTTCCGGCAACTGGTTTTCAGAAGCATGCTGCCTCTGACTAGGGTGGCAGAGCACAGCCATCACGGCTAGTAGCCATTGATAGCCCTGTCCTCCATGAATTTGTCTAATCTTTTAAAGCCATCCAAGCTGGTGGCCATTACTGCATCTTGTGGGAGCAAATTCCATAGTTTTACTATGCGCTGAGTAAAGAAGTACTTCCTTTTGTCTGTCCTGAATCTTCCACCATTCAGCTTCTTTGAATGTCCACGAGTTCTAGTATTATGAGAGAGGGAGAAGAACTTTTCTCTATCCACTTTCTCAATGCCATGCATAATTTTCTACACTTCTATCATGTCTCCTCTGACCCGCCTTTTCTCTAAACTAAAAAGCCCCAAATGCTGCAACCTTTCCTCGTAAGGGAGTCGCTCCATCCCCTTGATCGTTCTGGTTGCCCTCTTCTGAACCTTTTCCAACTCTATAATATCCTTTTTGAGATGAGGCGAACGGAACTGTACACAGTATTCCAAATGTGGCCGCACCATAGATTTATACAACGGCATTATATCGGCTGTTTTATTTTCAATACCTTTCCTAATTATTGCTAGCATGGAATTTGCCTTTTTCACAGCTGCCGCCTTGCCTACATGTGCTTAGAGGGGGAAGAACTTTTGCATTAACCAGGCGGGTGGGTGGGGTTGGTCTCTTCTCTTTCAGGATCCGGTGACGTTTGAGGAGGTGGCTGTGCATTTCACCAAGGAGGAGTGGGCCCTGCTGGATCCGGACCAAAGGGCCTTACACAGGGAAGTCATGGAGGAGAATTGGGGGATCGTGGCCTCTCTCAGTAAGACTCCCTTATTCTCAGGGTTGATGAAATCAGTTTAAAAATATCATTGCGTCCTCTTGTTTGCACTTTTCCCCCAATGAAGCACCCCGAGGTTTCCTCTTCAAGCCTGGCTGGCTTCTGGGGTCTCTTTGCAGGAAGCCCTTAAGTGGCAGACCTCTGCCAAATCCAGAATAGGTGGTGTCAGGCATGGATGCTGGAGGCTGCCTCCTTCCTTTTATCTGGAGGGAGTGGGATGGTGCTGCAAGGCAACAATCTCCTATGGGCACTTACGACTTGTTTTGATCAGGCCAAAGGTCCATCTAGTTCAACATCCTGCTTTCTACAGTTGCCTATCAGATACCACCGGGAAGCCCACAAGCCGTTAGCTCCCACCTTGGGTGTTGCTTCTGAGCAACTGATAATTGGAGGCAGATTGCCTCTGAACATGGAGGTTCTCACTTGATTGCATAGGATTGCACTCTAAGAGGACTCTCTCCTCGCAGTTGCGGCTCCTCTTTCCTGACCTGGATCAGAGGTGAAAAGTGAAACTTTAAAGCAACCTAGGACACGACTTTATACCAAGACAGATGGTTGCTCCATTGTATTGTTGATGGGGGCGGTATAGAAATGTTTTCAATCAGGGGTGGGCAACCTTTTTTAAGATAATGCCTCTTGGTTGCCTGGAGAGGGAATAGAGAGGGGAGTGTGATTGGGTGAAGAAGTTAGTCTACTGTACAAAGGTAAAAGCTGCATTCATTGCTCCACCCTCTTTTGCCTCTGGAACTGTCCACCACTGGCATGTGGCCCCCTGAAGATCGCAGCCCTCAGACTGAAAAAAGATTCTGACACCTGATTTAATAAATGGCGAGATCCTCTCTTCTTTTCACCTCCCCTTTGTATTGTTTTGCTCTGTCACAGCTGTTAATTGTGTTGTCAGGTTCCCTTTCTTTCTTGGACTCTCACCGGTTTTCTCTCTTCTTCCCAGGAGATGGCGGGCTGGAGAATGAAAATGACGAACTCTGCAGGGTGTTGTTGGAAAGAGACAAATGTAAAGAGGGAAAACAGCACAGCACAAGAACTGGATCAAAACAGAAGAGGAAGAGTGAATCACCAGCTTTGCAAGGTGTCTTTGAAATTCCAGTCCAAGAAAAAACAGATGAAGGAGAAGAGATGATTTGTTGCCTTGTGTGTGAGAAAAGCTTCAGTTGTAAATCAAGCTTTGCTCTTCATATGAGAACTCACACAGAGGAGAAAGCATTTATTTGCTCTAAGTGTGGAAAGAGCTTCAGTACAAGCAGATACCTAGCTTGCCATCAAAGAATTCACACAGGGAAGAAACCATTTAAATGTTCGGAGTGTGGAAAGAGCTTCAGGGAAAGCACACATCTTACTCTCCATCTGAGTATTCACACAGGGGAGAAACCATACAAATGCCCGGAGTGTGGAAAGAGCTTCAGTCAGAAGATAAATCTTATTTCTCATCAAAGAACTCATACAGGAGAGAAACCTTATAAATGCTTGGAGTGCGGAAGAAGCTTTACATTGAAGGGAAACCTCACAATACATCAAAGAACTCACACGGGGGAAAAACCATATGAATGCTTGGTATGCGGAAAGAAGTTTCGTCATTGCACAAGTTTCACTGACCATCAACGTTTTCACACGGGGGAGAAACCATATAAATGCTTGGAATGTGGAAAGAACTTCAGTACTGGCAGATATCTCACTTACCATGAAAGAATTCACACAGGGGAGAAACTGTTTAGATGCCTGGAATGTGGAAAGCGCTTCTGTTTGAGCACCAGCCTTACTATACATCAAAGAATCCACACGGGAGAGAAACCATTTAAATGCCTGGAGTGTGGAAAAGGCTTCAGTCAGAGATCAAACCTTAACGAGCATCAATCAAGTCACACAGGAGAGAAACCATACAAGTGCTTAGAGTGTGGAAAGACCTTCAGTAAAAACAGCAGCCTTACTTCACATCAGACTATCCACACAGGGCAGAAACCCTATACATGTTTCAAGTGTGGAAAAAGCTTCACTACTAGTAAATACCTTACTTGCCATCAAAGAATTCACACAGGGGAGAAACCATTTGAATGTTTGGATTGTGGAAAGAGGTTTAGTCATAGCACAAACCTCACTTCACATAAAAAAATCCACACAGGGCAGAAACCATATACATGCTCAGAGTGTGGGAAAAGCTTCATTACTAGCAAATACCTCAGTTCCCATAAAAGGATTCATGTAAGGGAGAAGCCATTTAAATGCTTGGTGTGTGGAAAGAGCTTCTCTTTTAGCACAAGCCTTATTTCACATCAAACTGTCCACACCGGGGAGAAACCATTTAAATGCTTGGAGTGTGGAAAGAACTTTAGTAGTAGCAAATCCCTCAATTCTCATCAACAAATTCACACAGGAGAGAAACCATATAAATGCTTGGTGTGTGGGAAGAGCTTCCGTTTGAGTGCAGACCTTACTTCCCATCAAAGAACCCATACAGGGGAGAAACCATATAAATGTCTGCAGTGTGGAAAGAGCTTCACTACTAGCAAATACCTCACTTGCCATCAACGAATTCATATGGGAGAGAAACCATATAAATGCTTGGAGTGTGGAAAGAGCTTTCGTCAGAATTCATACCTTTCTTCCCACCAAAGAATCCACAGTAGGGAAAAACAGTAAATATGCCTCATATGTGGAAAGAGTTTCAGCATGAATACAAGTCTCACTTGCCATCAAAGAACTCACATGGCAGAAAGCATATAAATGCCCAGAATGTGGAATGAGCTTGACTGAGAAGATAAATCTCATTACATGTCAAACCAAGAAAATCATATAAATGTGTGGAGGGTAGAAGTGGCTTCTATCAAAATGCAGATCTTAATTTCCATCAAAGAATTCACCCAGGGGCAGAAATTGTATAAATGTGTGATGTTTGGAAAGAGTATCAGTGTGCAGCTCAATCTCACTTAGATCAAAACATTGACGGGGGTGGGTGGGAGTGGAAAGAACCTCAATCAGTAGGCAGGTCTTACTAAACATCAAATAATCCACATAGTGAGAAATCACGATGAGGTGCAAGGAGTGTACAATTAGTTTCAAATGGATAAAGGTAAAGGTGTACCCGCACTTGTACTGCGAGTCGTTTCCGACTCTTAGGGTGACGTCTTGCGACGTTTTACTAGGCAGACCATATATATGGGGTGGGATTGCCAGTTCCGTCCCCGGTCTTTCCTTTACCCCCCAGCGTATGCCGGGTACTCATTTTACCGACCGCGGATGGATGGAAGGCTGAGTGGACCTCGACCCCTTTTACCGGAGATTCGACTTCCTCCTTCCGTTGGAATCGAACTCCGGCTGTGAGCAGAGCTTTGGCTGCGCAGCCGCCGCTCAAGGGGCAACATTTTGTCAATGAGAATATTCCATTTCTCTTCCAGATGGTGCAGCCATTTGTACTGGGATTGCTATGCTAATATTGTGAAATGTTACTGTGTAATATAGAATCTCCCCTCCCCTCATTATGGTAACGATCAGGTGGCTGGGCTCTCAGGTTTTGTGCGCTCTGCCCAATATTCACTCGTCCTGCGAAACCCATCCTTCCAAACTGAAACTGAAGTGAAGCCTAAAACTAAAATCAGAGGAGCCTTATAAATCAGGCATGAGGAATCTCTGCCCCTTGAGATGTTGCTGGACTATAGCTGACCATTGGCCATCCTGTCTGGGGCTGATGGGAGCTTGTAATCCAACAACATCTGGGGAACACAGCAGGTTCCCTAACCCCATTATAGATCATTTGAATAGTTACTCTGGAATCTTGCCCCCACTTCAGGTAATGTATCTCCATTCACAAGTGCCAAGATTCAGCAGGTTCCTGTCCAGATTCTACCTGAGATCCCTGGGGGAGGCAGAGATTTTGTTCACGCAGACAGAAGTTGTAAATCTATGGAATTGCTAAAAACGAATGAGATGTCTTTTCATCAGGTAATCTGCATCACATGCAAATTATAATTTAAGAGTGAATCCTGAGGTTGTAAGCAAATGAAAAATCTCTTCCTATATTCTCTCTATTTATTTTTCACCCTTAAAATTGTTCCAGTGGGAGCCTTTCCATGGGTTTTCAATTATCTGATGGTAATTTCCTCTGTGTTACTGCTATAGTACTTTTTGTAAGTTATGTTATTAGCTCAATTTATTATTGTAATATTCCTTCTATGGTCTTTGTAAGCCACCCTGGGAATATTTGTAAAAGGGGTGGCAGTAGCTATACATAAAAAGCCATAAACAAACCAAAATCCTCACTAACTGGCTGCTTTCAACAGATTCTAACTACCTTCGAATGTATTTACTGAACGCTTCTGAGGTGCCTAACTTTTTTAAGGGCTGTGGAGGTACTGAAAGATAGGACCTTTGAGCACCAGTCCTCAAATCTCATAGCATACAAAAGGAAGGATGAGGGAAGAGGAAAGCAACCTTTGCTGCCAGCATTTTTTCCTTGGCTGATGACCTTGTCACAACCATCCCTTCCAGCTGGACCATAGTGCCTTGCGACTGAGGTCAGAAGCAGCCCCATCCTGATGGGGTTGGTGAGAATCTGACAGGGGCAACTCAAAATACACAGAAAGGTTGAAATGGAATGAAAAATTCAGCATTCTCCACAACCATCAATCAGGCAGTGAACATGAAATCTAGCATAGCACCCTGCCACTTGGGTCAGAGGTAGTTCCCTCCCCCCCCCCGTCCATTTAAAAAACAATACAGAAAGGAGAACGACATATAATCATTGACCCCAAACCATTGAGAAAATATAGAATCATGTTTTAAACTAAAGGGAGCAATGAATATGGTCGTGTTTCATCACCAACTTTCTCATTCCTGAAGGAAATAAAACAAATGCACTGCCTTCAAGTCGATCCCGACTTACGGTGACCCTGTGAAGAGGGTTTTCACGGTAAACGGTATTCAGAGGGGGTTTACCATTGCCTTCCTCTGAGGCTGAGAGGCAGTGACTGGCCCAAGGTCACCCAGGGAGCTTCATGGCTGTGTGGGGATTCGAACCCTGGTCTCCTGAGTTGTAGTCTGACACTCTAACCACTACACCAACTGCCCATCTTTTGACACATTTGTTTTCATACCATACATTTTCTTGCTTATACAATATTGCTGTGGTCCAGATTTTAAAGAACTAGCCTGACGGCGGTGGTGGAGTTCCTTCATTTTACCTGCTGTCAGTGGAATAGCAACCATTTCTGTATCCACGTTTTCAACACATCCAAGTGTTTTAAAGGGTAAGGGTTGTATCCAGCGTTAGTCCTACTCAGAGCAGACCCATAGAAGTTAATGTGCATAACTGGCTTTAGTTCACTCCTTTCAGTGGGTGGTATTCAACTAAGTCCCACTCAGAGCAGACAGATTAGCTGCGTGCTGGTTGGGCCTGACGGGAGTTGTAGTCCAAAACATCAGGAGGGCCCCTGGTTGGCAGAAGGCTGCCATAAAACAGCCAAAGGGCCTAGTTAATTTCAGACATGCACGTGTCGAATGATTCAGGGCAGACAAAAGAAAGTCCTTCACGCAGCGTCAAGTTAAAACTATGGGATTTGCTCCCGCGAGAGGCAGCGACGGCCACCAACTTGGATGGTTTTAAAAGAGGATGAGGCAAATTCATGGGGGAGGATAAGGCCATCAGTGGCAACTAACCCTGGTGGCTATGTTGTACTTCCACTGCCAGAGGTAGTAAATACCTCTGAATACCAGGAGGGGAGAGGGCTGTTGCACTCTGGTCCTGCTTGTGTCTGCCCCATAAGTATCTGGTTGACCATTGTGATCATAGGATGCTGAAGTAGATGGCCCACTGGGCTGGTCCAGCAGGCTCTTAGGTTTGGTTTGATTTGAATATTTCTACCCCGCCTTCTGGCCCAAAGGCCCTCAAGGCGGCTTACAAAAGAGCAGCAATATCAATAAAACATCAATAATATATCAATAAAACATCAATAATAAAACAATAAAAACAATAGAATTTGTAATACATTTCAAAGTTAACACAAACTACCTCCTGCCCTCACTTTAGCAAAATAGGCATTATAGACATTGGGCACCTTTGCAAGGCTAGCCGCACTTTCTCAGTCATAGTCCTATCCCCATAGTTCTGGGTGTGGCGTGGCCCTCTCAGCCTGCGGAAGCCCGCTTACAATGGCAGCTGGATGGCGGTTCTGGCCCTGGAGCTGCCGGTTTGCCTTGCGAGGGTCCCGAATGTGGAGCCCAATGGGGGGGGGAGGAAGAGCGAGAAGCTGCCAGAGGCCTTTCCTTGCCACTGCCTTCCTTTCTTGTGAAAGGTGGTTGCGCTGGAGAATTAGGTCTTGCCAGTATGTCCAGAGCCTCCAATTGATCAGGCTTGGAGGAATGGGATACTAGCCTGAAGAGTTTGAGACCACACCACTGTAGATTTACTGAAAATTACCAATGACCACAACCAGGATGCTCTTGTGTTTCATCCAATGCAAGTAAATTTATGGTGGAAGATAAGGCTATCGGTGGCTACTAGGCACGATGACTATATTCTGCCTCCGCTGTGAGAGGCAGTGAATGCCTCTGAACACCAGTTGCTGGAAAGCGCAGGAGGGGAGAGTGTTGTTGTGCTCAGGGCCTGTGCTTGCGGGCTTCCCATTTGAGGCATCTAGGTGGCCCCTGTGAGAAGAGGATGCAGGACTAGATGGGCCATTGGCAGAGCTCATGTTACAGTTTTGCCATGCAGTGTTGCAACTAGGGGCCAAAGTCCACATCCCTCCCCCAAATAACCCTCCAGCAGAGAGTGGGAGATGATGGGGGCAGTGGCAAAACTCCACGTCCGCAACTGGACCACCGTGACCACCAGAACTGATGCTCCTTTTAGGGAAGAAGCTGTAGCTCAGTGGCAAAGGAACTGCCTTGCAGGCAAAAGGTCCCAGCATCTCCAGCCAGTGCTGGGGGAGAGAGAGAGACTCCTGCCTGAAATCATGGAGAGTTGCTGTCAATGTAGACAATACTGAGCTAGATGGACCACTGCTCTGACTTTGCATTAGGCAGCTTCCTGCATTCTTATTATACAGCCACGAGAAAAGACAATAATGCTGGGAAAAACAGAAGGGAGTAGAAAAAGAGGAAGGCCAAACAAGAGATGGATTGATTCCATGAAGGAAGCCACAGACCTGAACTTACAAGATCTGAACAGGGTGGTTCATGACAGATGCTCTAGGAGGTCAATAATTCATAGGGTCGGCATAAGTTGTAATCGACTTGAAGGCAAATAACAACAACACTTCCGAATACCCAGTTGCTGGAAACGGCAGGAGGAGTAGCGCTCTTTGGACTCAGGTCCTGCTTTCGGGCTCCCCACCATGAGCATCTGGCTGTCCACTGTGAGAACAGGAAGCTGGACTAGATGGGCCACCGGCCTGATCCAGCAGGCTCCTCTTATGTTCTTACCCAGAGATGCTGAATTGAACCTGCGGCTTTCTGCATGCAAAGCACCTGCTCTACCAAGCAAGCCCCTTTCGCGGTGCTAAGGCACCTCTAAGGGTTAAACAAGGGAGATGGATTCCTAGAGAGGAAGACAATTTGGGGTGGAGGAGGAGGAAGGATGGTCCCCTCCCCTCCCGAGCCAGCCAGCTCCTCCCCATCCTGCTTTGTGAATGATCCTCGGGGAGAAGCTGGAGGTTGATGGATGCCGCGGGACAAAGGAGGCTCGCAAGCCCGGAGCTAAGCAGAGCAGCCTGGACAGGAGAGGCGGACAAGGGTTCCCTTGGGCGTTTGCAGGGCGCTTGATTTGGAGGAAAGCGGCCCTTCGGCCATGTCGGAGGTTGCCTTGGATCCCGGGGCGAAGTCGGCAGCAGAGCACCTCCTGGCTGCCCCCAATCCAGGCGGAGGAGGCCCCCATGCAATCCAGGCGGACGGCGGCGGGGAAGCCTGGGCAAGGGCCGTGCTGGCTGAGGAGGGCACCCTCGGCTCAGACGCGCAGCGCCAGCGGTTCAGGCAGGCCCGCTACCAGGAGGCCGAGGGGCCCCGGGAGGTTTGCAGCCGGCTCCACCATCTCTGCCACGGGTGGCTGAAGCCAGAGACACACACGAAGAGTCAGATCCTGGCTTTGGTGGTCCTGGAGCAGTTCTTGGCTGTCCTTCCCGCGGAGACGGAGAGCTGGCTCGGAGACTGTGGGGCAGCGATAAAAAAAGGTTTCCTCCCGAGTCGGGCAGAAGTTGACAAGCGGGAAGAGCAGCGAGTGAGTGTTTCGCGTGGCACTTCCAAAGGGGCTGAGAATATTTCCAAGGATGTTGAAAATCCCCACCAACTTGGTGTGAGGATCTTTCAAGGGGGAGGAGAAGGGCCATATCTCAGTGGCAGAGCATCTGCCCTGCAAGCAAAGTGCTCCAGGTTCAAATCCTCACTGGGTATACGGCAGCTGCCTACGGTGCTAGCCTTATAGGGGGAAAAGCCACAGCTCAGGGGCAGAGCATCTGCTTTGCAGGCAGAAGGGCCCAGGTTCAAGCCCCAGTGGCATCTCCCGGTGGGGCTGGGAATATCCCCTTGCTCTGAAACCCTGAAGAGCCACTGCTAGCCAGTGTAAACAGTACTGAACTACATGAACCAGTGGTCTGGCTCAATGTCAGGCAGCTCCTATGATCCTAAACTGACAAGAGGGGTGCGTGGTGAATTTATTTTAAACATTTAGAAACTGCTCTTTTGTGGGGAAAAATACAAGGCTGGTGGGTTGGTTGAATTTATTTATATGCTACCTTTCCACAGCAAGTTGTGCCCAAATCAGCTTACAACAAACATCCAAAATATAAATCATTGGGGAAAGGGAGAGAAATCATTTTACAAAACAGAATAAATTCTTGGCACAGTCATTAACCAAACTGGAGACTATAGTCAAGAAATCAGAAGAAGGCTAGGACTGGGGAGGGCAGCTATGAGAGAACTAGAAAAGGTCATCAAATACAAAGATGGATCACTGAATACTAAAGTCAGGTATTCCCGATCTCTATGTATGAATGTGAAAGTTGGACAGTGAAAAAGCAGATAAGAAAAAAACCAACTCATTTGAAATGTGGCGTTGGAGGTGAGCTCTGTGCATACCATGGATTGCAAAAAAGACAAATAATTGGGTGTCAGAACAAATTAAACCAGAACTGTCGCTAGAAGCTAAAATAATGAAATTGAGGTTATCATACTTTGGATACATAATGAGAAAACACGGTTCACTGGAAAAGACAAAAATGCTGGGAAAAACAGAAGGGAGTAGAAAAAGAGGAAGGCCAACCAAGAAGCTAAAATGATGGAACTAAGGTTATCATAGTTTGGACGCATAATGAGAAGACATGATTCACTAGAAAAGACAATAATGGTGGGAAAAACAGAAGGGAGTAGAAAAAGAGGAAGGCCAACCAAGAGATGGATTGATTCCCTAAAGGAAGCCACAGACCTGAACTTACAAGATCTGAACAGGGTGGTTCATGCCAGATGCTCTTGGAGGTCGCTGATTCATAGGGACGCCATAAGTTGTAATCGACTTGAATGCACATGACAAAGGACAAAACCCCACAATGTGTTGGTATGTTCCTTCATGTCGATTTAGACTTATGGTGACCCTATGAATTAGCGACCTCCAATAGCATCTGTCATGAACCACCCTGTTCAGATCTTGTAAGTTCAGGTCTGTGGCTTCCTTTATGGAATCAATCCATCTCTTGTTTGGTCCTTCTCTTTTTCTACTCCATAAGTTCAGTATTACAAAATAAATAATCTAAATTTAAGTTCATAAGTACAAAGCAAAAAAAAAAGTTAACATACAATAAAGCTCCAGGTGCTGCATTGTGTACACCATACAAAAATTACAACAATATCAGGAAAACATCAGAGGGGAAAAATCCAAAAATACTAGTGGGTGAAAAGAAACTTCATGTTGCAAAGCCCTGCCTAAATTTATTATTTATTTATTTTATTAATTACATTTCTAGACCGCCCTATAGCAGAAAGCTCTCAGGGTGGTGTACAACAAATAAAATCACAATTAAAATATGAGCAAGTGTGGGAAAAAAAAAAATATATATATATATAGTACAATTATAAAACATTAATAAAATTGCCATTGAGATTTATAAATTAAGATCATATTAAGTTTAGAATGTTAAATTAAAATATTTAAAAATTTACAAAATTTAAAAAGCCTGGGCGAAAAGGTAAGTTTTTACCTGGCGCCGAAAAGATAACAGAGAAGGCGCCAGGCGTATTTCGTCTGGGAGGGCATTCCATAGTTCGGGGGCCACCACCGAGAAGGCCCTAGATCTAGTTGTTGATCTCCGGGCCTCTTTATGGGTTGGGACCCGGAGAAGGGCCTTCGACGTCGAGCATAGTGAACGGGTAGGTACATAGCGAGAGAGGCGCTCCATCAGGTATTGCGGTCCAATGCCGTTTAGGGCTTTATAGGTAAGAACCAACACTTTGAATCTGGCCCGGAAACATATCGGTAGCCAGTGCAGCTGCGCCAGGACAGGTGTTATATGGTCAAATTTCTTTGTCCCAGTGAGAACTCTGGCCGCAGCATTTTGCACTAGCTGAAGTTTCCGAACCGTCTTCATAGGTAGCCCCATGTAGAGTGCATTACAGTAGTCCAATCTAGAGGTTACCATAGCATGGATAACTGAGGCAAGATGCTCCTTGCTCAGATAGGGTCGTAGTTGGGCTACCAGCCGGAGCTGGTAGAATGCATTCCGTGCCACCGAGGCTACCTGAGCCTCAAGTGACAGGAGCGGATCTAATAAGACCCCCAAACTACGTACCTGTTCCTTTAGGGGGAGTGTAACCCCATCTAGGACAGGTCGAACGTCAACCATCTGGGCAGAGGGTCCTCCCACCAACAGCATCTCAGTCTTGTTAGGATTGAGTTTCAGTTTATTAGCTCTCATCCAGCCCATTATCGCGGCCAGGCAGCGGTCTAGTACATCAACAGCCTCACCTGACGAAGATGAAAAGGAGTAGTAGAGCTGCGTATCATCAGCATATTGCTGGAAACGCACTCCAAAACTCCTGATGACCTCACCCAGCGGCTTCATATAGATATTAAAAAGCATGGGGGACAGAACTGAACCCTGCGGGACCCCATATTGGAGTACCCAGGGACTCGAGTAATGTTCCCCCAGCATCACCTTCTGGAGACGATTCCCAAGATAGGAGCAGAGCCACCGCCAAGCAGTGCCTCCCACTCCTAAATCCATAAGTCGCTCCAGAAGGATACCGTGGTCGATGGTATCAAACGCCGCTGAGAGATCAAGGAGAACCAACAGAGTTACACTCCCTCTGTCTTTCTCCCGACAGAGGTCATCATACAGGGCGACCAAGGCCGTTTCTGTACCAAACCCCGGCCGAAAGCCCGATTGAAATGGGTCTAGATAATCAGTTTCATCCAAGAGAGCCTGGAGTTGGCGAGCGACCACACGCTCTAGAACCTTGCCCAGGAATGGGACATTTGCTACTGGCCTATAGTTGTCCAAATTATCAGGGTCCAAGGAGGATTTTTTTAGGAGCGGTCTCACCACCGCCTGTTTCAGGCAGGGTGGGACCACTCCCTCTCGTAAAGAGGCATTAATCACCTCCTTGGCCCAGCCGGCTGTTCCATTCCTGCTAGCTTTTATTAGCCATGAGGGGCAAGGATCCAGAGCAGAAGTGGTCGCCCGCACCTGTCCAAGCACCATGTCCACATCCTCGAGCTGTACCAACTGAAACTCATCCAATAAAACAGGACAAGGGTGTGCTCTGGACACCTCATTAGGATCAACTGCTACAATAATGGAGTCAAGGTCCCGGCGGATGTTCATGATCTTATCACGAAAGTGTCGCGCAAACTCATTACAGCGGGCAATTGATGGTGTTATTGCGTCCTGGGGACCAGAGTGTAAAAGTCCCCGGACAACTTTATAAAGTTCCGCTGGGCGGTTAAGGGATGACTGAATAGAGACAGCAAAGTATTGCTTCTTTGCTGCTCTCACTGCCTTCACATAGAGTTTGGTAGAGAGCTTCACAAGTGCATGATTACAGCCGTCGGGAGTTCGCCTCCATTTGCACTCAAGCCGTCTCCTTTCTTGCTTCATCACTCTTAGCTCCGGAGTAAACCAGGGAGCCAATTGAGCTCTGCAATGGAGAGGGCGCACCGGGGCGATCGTGTCAACTGCCCGGGCCATTTCCGTATTCCACAGCATGGCCAGGGTTTCGACAGGACCGTCAATTCTGTCAGCCGGAAAATTCCCTAGAGCCATCAGAAAACCCTCAGGATTCATTAGTCTCCGGGGACGGACCATCTTAATTGGTCCTCCACCCTTGCAGAGGGGAGAAAACAGTGTGAGTCTAAACCTTAATAGGCGGTGATCTGACCATGACAAAGGAATAGATGAAAAATCCCTCACTCTCAGATCACCATCCCCTAATCCAGTGGCAAAAATCAAGTCCAGAGTGTGCCCCAACACATGCGTAGGGCCAGTAACAAATTGAGACAGCCCCATGGCTGTCATGGAGGTCATGAAGTCCTGAGCTGCTCCAGATAAAGCGGCCTCAGCATGAATGTTGAGATCCCCCAATACCAAAAGTTTGGGGGAACACAACAATAGATCCGAGACCACCTCTGTCAGCTCAGTTAGGGAGGCTGTTGGGCAGCAGGGTGGACGGTACACCAACAGAATTCCCAGTCTGTCTCGCTGACCCAACGTTATGTGCAGACACTCTAGACCATTAGCCATCTGGATAGGGTGCCTAACAAGAGGGATGGAACTTCTATAGACCACAGCGATTCCCCCTCCCCGACCCTCGGATCTACCCAGATGCTGAACCGAATACCCAGGTGGGCACAACTGGGAGAGATTAATACCTCCCAGATCACTCACCCAGGTCTCGGTAATACATGCCAGATCGGCCACCTCATCCACAATTAGGTCATGGATGAGGGAGGTTTTATTATTTACCGATCTGGCATTAAAAAGCAGCAACTGGAGATCCGAGGGTTGGCTGATAGAACTACCAGCAATCCTGTGGGTGTGAGGAGGACCGGAACACGTCACAGCCACCAGTTGTCTGGGGCGAGTTCCCCTTAACTGGCATGTCCTACTCACAGCGCCATACCTCCCATTACCCGTCACTACACTAATAGGGGCCCCCTTTGGTCCTCCCTCCCACAACACTGTCCTCTCGCCCAGGCACATAATAAAAATAAAATAAATAATAAAACTCATGGCATATACACACAATCACACACTCACTCATACAACCCACTCATACATTCAGACAACACAGCAGCATCCGAGGAGCTTCAGCAGCCGATAATCCGTAGTAGCTGATGTAATGGGACCCAAGAACGATAGACAGCAATGACCCCCAACCTGGTGATAATGACAGCAGCAACGGTGGCATACACCTCAGAAGAGGCAACAGCAGCACTTCAGTCTCGCATTCCAGGACAGCCCAACGGCAGCAACAGAAACGTCCATGCCCCGATCAGGATCAGGCCAGGGGCCTGGTCCTGCCAGGCAGAAGTCCCTCTGGGAAGGGTGGTGGAGGTGGTGGTCCCACAGCAGCAGCAGCAGCAGCAGCAGCAGCACAGCAGCAGCAAGAGCAGCAGCCTCTCCTTCCCTTGGGCGATGGTCTCTTCCTCCTGCAGGCCCTGGGTCTGGATAACACTGGATTTTGTCAACGTCTAAAAAGAAATGTCTAAAAGAAAGCAGGGATTGCTCCTGCCCATCCCCTGTTGGCAGGGAGTTCCACAGGGCAGGGCCTGCCACACTAAAGGCTCCGTCCCTCCCTGGTAAAGGCCAACCAAACCTTAGGGGCACAGGGAACTGCAAGAGATGCCCCCATCAGAGAATCTCCGTGATCGAGGTGGAGCATAACAGATGAGACAGTCCGTGATGGATGATGGAGTTGGTGGGCGTCATGGGTGCCTTGTGTTATTCACAGGTTGCTTCAGAGCCTTCCTCATTTTTAGTGTCTGTGCTTTCGAACTCAGTGTTCACTTCCTTTGCCCAATGAATGATCGCAGCCATCCAAATCCTTCTTCAGGGATATAGCCTTTTCAAACCTGGGGCAGCCGGGGGGCGGGAGGGTTATCTGGTGAGTGCCCCCCCCATTATTTTATTTTTTTATTTATTGAATGTATGCCCCACCCTTCCTCTCAAAGGAGCCCAGGGCAGCAAACATGAAAACAAACTTGAGAGTTTGGGTGAAAGGGACCCCCAGACCTACAGGCGCGATAGGAGGATGGGTAGAAAATGGAAGACCAGAAAGTGAGGAGGAGGGAATTCCCCAAGTGGGTTGAAAGCCCCAGGCAGCAATGTGAAGGAAACGGCAGGGAGGTCTCCGTGGAAGAAGTCCAAGTCCAAAGATTTCTGTACTTCCTTTTTACCCTTATCATTGTTATTATTGTTGTTGTTTATATTCCACCTTTCCACCAGGAGTTTAAGGTGGCATACAAACATGATTCTCCCTTTCTTCCAATTTTATCCTCCCAACAACCCCACGAGGTAGGTGAGAGACAGTGACAAGCCCAAGGTCACCCGGTAAGCTTCATGGCTGAGCGGGGATTTGAACTCTGGTCTCCCAGGTCCTAATCCAATGTTGTAACCACGACACAAGTTGATCTGTACAGCTGAGCAGTCACAGATTTATTGTTGCTGGTTTATTCTTTACAATGTGCCTCGATACTGTCTTGCATCTGGCAGAGTGGACCAAAGCTTCTGTTGCAGTTGGTCGCTCGTGGTGCCTCCAACCTGTCAGTATTTTGCAGGAGGGAATCAAGCATATACAGGAACTTTAGATTTGCACAGTTCTGCAGCGGACTGAAGCGCTCTGTTGCCTTAGCACAACGAAACCACTTTTTATTATTTCTAACAGACTTTTTTGAAGTTTGAAAAATAACGAGGAAAGGCGTTGCAAAGCATGAAATGAGCAGATAGCTAATGGAAAGACATATAAACATTCTGCTGGCAAATAAAAACAAATGCTCAATAAAGACCAGGCATAGTCTAACTATTGCATAAGCTTTGTCCAAGCAAGTCAGGTTGAAAGTTGGCTAAACTTGGAGCTCTCAGGGTCTCTAAGGCCCCATCTGTATGATATGTTTAAAAACCCTTTATACTACTTTAAACAGCCATGCCTTCTCCCAAAGAATATTGGGAACTGTAGTTTATTAAGGGTGCTGGAAACCCCTATTCTCTTCACAAAGCTACAATTCCCAGAGTTCCCCGGGAAGAGGGATTGAGTGTTAAACTACTCTGGGGGAGAAAGAGAGAGTGTAAAGGGTGGAGGGATTGTTAGGTACAGGTTAAAGGGAAGAATGTTGCATTGTATTTATTTACTTAC
Organism: Rhineura floridana; assembly: GCF_030035675.1. Classification (NCBI taxonomy): domain Eukaryota; kingdom Metazoa; phylum Chordata; class Lepidosauria; order Squamata; family Rhineuridae; genus Rhineura; species Rhineura floridana. The sequence goes on from NC_084482.1 coordinate 207,855,419, forward strand.
AAGATTTCTTGCCGGTCTTTCATCATAAAATCCTAGGGTGGGTTACACCAATATAATATACAATCATAAAAACAGATTAAACCATTAAAATGATAACATAAGCAAAACAGTTTTAAACGGAGCACAACAGTATAAATTCAGCAAAAGAGGTGGATCCTATCAAACAAAATACCTTAAACTGCCAAACGTCAAGGTGAAGAGGGGTGGCTTCAGTGTTCAGTGAAAGCTGTACAATGAAGGTGTCAGACACAACTCTGTGGGGAGAGTGTTCCACAACTTAGGGACTGCCCCAGAGAAAGTCCTCGCCCAGGTTGCTATTCTCTGCCCTTCTGATGGGGCACGGAAGTACCAAGAGGGCGCCCTCTGCAGAGCTTAACACCTGAGAGGGTCTGTAGGGAAGGAGGAGGCCTTTCAGATATTTGGGGCCTAAGCACTTTAGGGCTTTGAATTGCACCCAGAAATGACCTGGCAACCAATACAGCTGTTTTAAAATATGGTTTGTGCGAGTCCTAAATGGGACCCCAGCCAGTATCTGTGGCCCACAAGAAAAGGAATCTTTCCCCACCCAATGTCTGGCCATGATTTCTCTTTCAGTTATGCCCTTTGCCTTTTCTGCAGGGAAAGGAACCAGTCACCTCATGGAAATTGATTGCAAAATCCCACCCTGCCTCAAGAGGGTTTATAATCCCGGCCTCCAGAGAGAAGCTTGTAGAAGAGGCAGGCGATCCTGCAGCCGTCTTGGATGCCGCCTTGAATCGCCCTTCAGAGATGGACGAGCAAGACTTGGTTGGTTCTCAGGCAGGAAGAGAACCTCACGCGATCCAGGCGGGGAGCTGTGGGGAATTCTGGGAAAGAACTGTAGAGAAGATCCCGGGTGAGGAAAATGCCTTCAGCTCAGATGCTCAGTGCCAACGTTTCAGGCACTTCTGCTGCCAGGGTGCTGAGGGTCCCCAAGAGGTTTGCAGCCTGCTCCACCAGCTCTGCTATCAGTGGCTGAAACCAGAGCGACACACAAAAAACCAGATCCTGGACTTGATCATCCTGGAGCAGTTCCTGGCTGTCCTTCCCCCAGAGATAGAGAACTGGGTAAGGGAATGTAGAGCAGAGACTAGTTCCCAGGCGGTGGCCCTGGCTGAAGGTTTCCTCCTGAGCCAGGCAGAGGAGAAGAAGCAGGAAGAGCAGCAGGTGAGAGAGGGTTTCATCCTGATAGTTCTAAGGGGTTCAGAATATTTCCAGGGATATGGTAAAAATCCCCACCCCTTCCTCAAAGGAGGGCATAGCCCACCCCGGCCTTAACCTGCACCATCCCTTTCCTCATCTTTCTTTCTGTGTCTGTATGATCCTTGCTGTTCTTTCAGCTGCAGGGCCTGGTTGCCGAAGAGGCCACAGAGCAGGCCCCATCAGACCCCAGGCGTAGGCCTCTCTCCAGGTGGATCAAGCAGGGGGAGGATGGAAGGGCCACCTTGTTGGGTAAGGATGAATGAGGAGACTTTTTCAGCTTGGTCACAGCATCTTGAGTACGCCTCAAACACGCGGCCCATGCCCTGGTAACCCTGAAGATTTGATGACTGTGAGTGATATTCTGTGCTAGTCCTACACAGAGTAGACCCATTGAATGGACATGGCTAAGACTGCAGTCTAATACATGTCTACTCAGAAATAAGCTCCATTGGGTTCAATGAGACTTAACTCCCATGTAAGTGTGTGCTGTATTGCAGGCTAACTTGAAATGGAAATAGCCTGCCTTCAAGTCGATCCCGACTTATGGCTACCCGATAAATAGGGTTTTCATGGTAAGCGGCATTCAGAGGGGGTTTGCCATTGCCTCCCTCTGAGGCTAGTCCTCCCCAGCTGGCTAGGGCCTGCTCAGCTTGCCCCAGCTGCACAAGCCGGCCCCTTCCTTGTCCGCAAGTGCCAGCTGGGGGGCAACTGGGCTCCTTGGGACTCTGCAACTTGCCCACGGCTGCACAGGTGGCAGGGCACGTAACCCCTGAGCCACTCGCTGTGGGGGTGACCTTGACATCCAGGAGACAGGAGCGGGGATTTGAACTCACAGACTCTGGACTCCCAGCCAGGCTCTCCACCCCACTGTGCTATACCAGCTGTATACCAGCCTAACTTAGGTTCATGGATTTCAGTGGTCTGCTCTGAGTAGGACTGGGTTGAATACAGCCCTGTAACATCCTTTATGCCCTTGTATCTGGTCCAGAAGCTACAGCTAGTGCAGAATGCAGGGGCCAAACTGTTCACAGGGGCAGGTTCCTGGCAACATGTTACTCCACTGCTGAGAGAGCTGTACTGGTTGCCAATTTGCTACTGAATTTGGTTCAAGATTCTTGTGTTAATTCACAAAGCCCTAAACAACTTTGGTCCCAAAGTTCCATAAGGACTGCCTACTTATGCTCCACCTTGATCACGGAGATCAGGCCCAGCGCCAGCAGCCAGCCAGGTTGGGCACTGGCCAAGGGCCCCTGCAGCTGACAGAGGCCCCTGCTGCTGGGGCTGGGCAGGTGTAGCTCCCGCTCTGCGATCTTCACTACCACTGGGTCACAGAGTGTGTGCTCCATAACCCAATGCTGGTGTCGATTGCAGAGCGGGAACCACCCTCCTAGCCGACATCCCTCGCTGCTGCTGCCGGTGCGGGCTGGCCGTGCCACTTCCACGTTGCTGTGTCAGCATGCTGCACGTGCATGCTTACTACCTTTGGTGATGGTCCAGCAAGAATCGTCCCTGCTTTCTTTCATTCTTTTTAAAAAATGTACTGCTCAGTTAGGCCTTGGAATTTGACTTATTATTTTTTTACCAGCCAGTTTTTATTGACACGCTACTGGTGTTTTTATTGTTGCATTGTGATTTTATGCCAGTGTGAGGAGCCTGCAGGCCAGTCATGGCCCCCCAGGAGGTCCAATTTGGCCCGTGACGCCATTTCCCCCAAAACACACCCATCTTGCCCATCAGCTGATGTCACTAGTTTCATGATGTCACTAGTTTCATGTTAATAAGCTAACAGTGTTCAATCATTATGTTTAATCGATTCTAGCCTCACAAAACATAGGATTAGCCAAAGTCATTTTTAAAAGAGACCTGTCTTCACCAACTTGGCCTACCTCACTCAACCAGGTATTCCACAGGGAGAGGTGCCACAACTGAAAAGGTCCTGCCCCCTACTTGACATCAGTCTTGCCTCCTGAGGTCAAAGACCTTGGAGCAGGGCCCTAGACAACAATTGGAGGAACGTTCAGAAAAAAGGTGGTTCCTTAACTGCCCAGGTCCCAAGCCCTTCAGGGCTTTACCAGCCCAGAAGCAATTGGCAGCTTGTGCAAATCGCATAGAACCAGCATGATAAAAAGTCAGATAAGAAACAGGAGGGGCCCTGCATCAAAATGTTGCAGTGTGGAGTCTGGGTTTTTTCCCCCCTCCCCCTGCCACACAGTGTCAGTCAGCCTTCTGTGCTCAGTCTATACTGGGCTATATTGGTGTCCCACTCCTTTCATTTTGGGGTGTGGATGTGGACACACTTTTGCCCAATCCCAGCTATGTTAAATCTAGGACAGGGGTTCCTAAACTATGGTCCGTGGACCGTCTCTGGTCCACAAGCTTCGTCCAGGTGCTCTGCAATGTGTTCACATTAAATCTATTGATTTGTAATTGTATTTTTGTTGTTGCTTATATTTGTCATACTGTGTTTTACTGTATTCCAGTCTGAATTCTACAGAACACAAATGCAAATATTATAGCATGGTGATGCTATAAAACGCAACTCGAGCAATAAAAGAGGCAATAAAAAGATAATTAAAAGATCACACAGCATGTAGCACAGCGCATGGCAATGGCTGCCACAGGCAGAAAAAAATGTCAGGTGGCCTCCGCCAAGACCATCAGCAATTTTCAAGTGGTCTGTGGGGGTGAAAAAGATTGGGAACCACTGATTTAGGATTTCTCTGTTGATGCACAGAGTTGGAGCACTCTTCTGTCCGTGGAGACTTTTCAAAGTAGCTTCTCGTGAGCCAGGAAATGACCCATCCACACAATGGGCCCTTTTTACATCTGTGTCTCTCTCTTTCTCCATTCTTCCAGCACTCCACTCCATTCTTGCTTCGCACTCCATTGTCACCTTACTACCACCACCCCAGTTAAGGCAGATCCACAGCGCACATTTGAACAGGTGACTTTCCCCAGAGAAACCTGAAAACTATGGTTTTCCCCCTCATACAGCTACAATTTCCCAGCAACCTACACTTGGGGGAAGTCACATGCTTTACATATGTGTTGGAGGTGCTTTAAATGTATGGTGTGGACTTGCTCTCAGTTAACATTCTGTGGTTGGATCCTGAGGCCTCGTGGGGCTGTTTGGGGGGGTATACTGACCCTGGGGTTTTTTTTCCAACCCTTGAGGTTTTATTTTTGTGCCCTTGTGCAAACCTTTAGTGACTTTGCTGACACCTCCCTATTAGATATTGCAGCTTTGGAGACGTTTGTGCAAGGACAAGGAAAATTTGAATAGGTAATGGAAGTAATTATAAATAATCTCCCCCTCACCTTTTGCATCCCTCACAGGAGATGACCTGAAGGTGGGGGCAATATGTACAAACTTATCTCTTCCTTGTGGTGGAGCAGAAGCAACTTCTGGGAGGCTAGAAGAGGTAAGGATCACTGGAGAGAAGGGCCAGGGATTCTCTGGCTTCTTCTATTGCCTGCACATCTCCCTGAGCCTGGAAGCATCTGTCTCTTTCGCTCCACTTCCATCAAGGTTGTCCACTAAGGACTCTGAATGCCCCTTGGGAAGGTTTAAATCAGGGGTAGGGAACTGGATCCAATCACGGGGCCAGATCCTTATCTCTCCTATCCCGCGAGCCAAGTTTGACAGCCCACCTATCCAATCACCTGCACTATCGACTACTGCTGCTGCTTTTCATTCAAATGCATTATTGAAATTCATTGTTAATGTATTTAGTGCTACCTCTGTATATGGCCCTCTGATCAATTCAGTATGCTAGATGTCACTGTCACGTTCCTCTTGGTAGTTTCATCACACACAGAAGCTCAGGGTGGTGGTGGCCCAATAGAGGTCATTCTCTGTGGCACCCCCTAAGTTGTGGAACTCCTTTCCCCCAGAGGAGCGCCTGGCACCTTCACTATGCAGTTTTTGTGGTATGCTGGAGACACACCTCTTTACCCTGGCCTTTAACAGTTGAGATGTCTGATTTTAGGACCCACCCTATTTTTGTGATCTTGTTTTAAATTGTTTTTGAGGATGTATTTGAAATTGCCATAGCCTACCCTGGGACCTTAGGGTGAAGGGCAGGTAATAAATCAAGATAATAATAGTAATAATAGCAGAACCACAGGAGCTAGGGCCTCAGTCCCAGGAGATAATAAGCCTCTCACCAACACAGGCAGGGTTTCTGACACAGCGCAGTCCAAACAAACCAAGGTCAGACACAGGGAATCAGCCTAGGTCTAAACACGAGCTGGAAGCAAGATCAGTTTCATAAGGAGTTCAGCAAGGTGGGTGACCTAGGATCAAGAACAAGGAGCCAGAAACCGGTGTTGATGGTAGTAACTGGAAGGCTCAAGAGGGAGACCTCCTGGACCACACCCTGACTAGAGCTGCCACTGCTAATGGATTGCTTCCTCGCCACTAGGCCCATTACTCTCAAGCAGATGCATGCTATGAGGTTGTTCAGTCAGCATGGACTTTTTGGCTCCAGCATTCTTGAGGACTGAGAGGAAAAATTGTTACTCCACCTCCTTCTCTGACAGATCTAGGGGTTCTCCAGCAGGTCCCAACCCAGAGGGCCCCTCAAGGGGATCCTCAGCACTGGTTCCAGGAGACTCTGCCTGCTCCTCAAGGTCCTCGACCCGCAAGGTGTCTGGCTTGTCCTCAGAGGATTCCATGTCTGGTGCCAGCTCAGGGCCACGCGTGACACCGTTATGTGTTCTGTGAAACCAATAGGGACTGAATTTGCAGTACAGCACAACACTTGGGTGCCTTTTTGGTTATTTGTAAGATTTTGAAAATAATAAAAAAAATTCACAGTGACATCAAATGACCCATTTATTGCCTGCAGGGTTTGAAAAATCAGTCCGTGTGCGCAAAGGCACAGTGGATATGTGACATCAGGTGTAGGGCAGGTGGGTGGGGCTTGCCCAAGTGGCCTCGCGGGCCAAATGGAGAAGCCTGGTGAGCCTAATTAAGCCTTCGGGTTGGAGGTTCCCCATCCCTGGTTTAAATCCTACAGAGCCAACCCCAACTATATAGATAGGCTTTTCTGATTGTGCTTCACCATTAACATTTTCTTTTTTTTCCCCCAGGTAACTTTTGAGGACGTGGCTGTGTATTTCACCGAGGAGGAATGGAGCTTGCTGGATCCGAACCAAAGGGCCCTGCACAAGGAAGTCATGGAGGAGAATTGGGGGATGGTGGCCTCCCTGGAAGAGCAAGACTCGGCTGGCCCTCAAGCCACAAGGGAGCTTCATGCAACCCAGGCTGGGAGCAGTGAGGAATTGGGGGGAAATAGTGTACAGAGGATCCTAGGTGAGGATCTCCCTTTTCCTCAGGGTTGATAAAATCAGTTTACAGGTGCTAAAAAAATAGCTGCTACATCTCAGCACGAGTCTTCCTCTTCCAGCCCAGCCGGCTTCTGGGGTCTCTGCCAAGGAAGCCCTTAGATGGCAAACCTTTGTCCCAAGCCAGAATAGATGGATGTTGGAGGCTGCCTCCTTCCTTGCATCTGGAGGGAATGGGGAGATACCCCAAGGCTGCGATCTCATATGCATTCCTGAGAATATTTTATTACTTACTTATTTATTTCATTTATACCCTGCCTTTCTTTTCATCGTAGAAACCCAAGGTGGCTTACACATGGTTCCCAGGCAGTCTCCCATCCAGGCACTGACCAGACGTAACCCTGCTTAGCTTCAGCAGGGTGCTGGCCTCATGCGCCTTCAGACCGTAGCCTGGGATCTATTACTACATTTATATTAAAATTATATCCCGCTCTTCCTCCCAGAAGGAGCCCAGGGCGGCAAACAAAAACACTAAAAACACTTTAAAACATCTTAAAAACGAAATACTTCAAAACATATCAAAACAAAACGTCTTTTAAAAAACAACTTTAAAAACATATTAAAAGGCAATTCCAACACAGATGCAGACTGGGACAAGGTCTCTACTTAAAAGGCTTGTTGAAAGAGGGAAGTCTTCAATAGGCACCGAAAAGATAACAGAGATGGTGCCTGTCTAATATTAAAGGGGAGGGAATTCCAAATTATTTATTTATTTAGTCAGTCAATGGGTCAGTCAGTGTAGGCTTCAGCAGCAAGAGCCCTAGGTTGGTCCAAAGTGTGTAGCCACTGTAAAAAGGGCTAATTTCATGTTAGGAATAATAAGGAAAGGGACTGCAAATAAAACTGCTGATACCATAAAGGTGTTACACAAATCTACGGGGCGACCGCATTTGGAATACTGTGTAAAGTTCCGGTCGACTCACCTCAAAAAGGATAATAATAATAATAAATTTAATTTTTGTGTCGCCTATCTGGCCGAAGCCACTCTAGGCGACGTACACATTAAAATTCAACAGTACAATATAAATACATAATAAAATACAGTGCAGTCAACAATAACCATTTTAAAAAGCAGCAGTACAGAACAGTTTAGGGCCATCAATAGACAATTTTAAAACAATATAGAGAAATTAGCCCACCCCGGGGATCCCAAAGGCCTGTCCAAAGAGCCATGTTTTTAAGGCTCGGCGAAATGTATCCAGGGAAGGGGCATGGCGAAGATCGAACGGGAGGGAGTTCCAGAGAGTGGGGGCCGCCACTGAGAATGCCCTCTCTCTAGTCCCCACCAACCTAGCTGTTTTCGTTGGTGGGACGGAGAGAAGGCCCTGTGTGGCTGATCTAGTCGGGCGGCTTAATTGGATATTGTAGAGCTGCAAAAGGTTCAGAGAAGGGCAGCCAAAATGATCAAGGGGCTGGAGCGACTCCATTGTGAGGAAAGGTTACAACTTTGGGGGCTTTTTAAATCTAGAGAAAAGGCGAGTTGAAGGCGACATGATAGAAGTGTATAAAATGGTGCATAGCGTGGAGAGGGTGGATAGAGAAAAGATTTTCTTCCTCCCTCATAACATTAGAACTCGTGGACATCCAGTGAAGCGGAATGTTGGAAGATTCAGTACAGACAAAATACTTTTTCCACACGGCGCATAGTTAAACGTTGGAATTTGCTCCCACAACATGTAGCAATGGCCGCCAACTTGGATGGCTTTAAAAGGAGATTAGATAAATTCATGGAGGATACAGCTACCAGTGGCTAGTAGCCACGATAGCTGTGTTCTACCTCTGCTGTCTGAGGAAGTATGCCTCTGAATACCAGTTGCTGGGAATCGCAGCTTGGGGAGAGCACTGTTGCACTCGGGCCCTGTTTGCAGGCTGCCCATTGGGGCATCTGCCTTGGCCAGAGCTTGGAAACGTTACTTTTTTTGGAACTACAACTCCCATCAGCCCCAGCCAGCATGGCCACTGGATTGGGCTGATGGGAGTTGCAGTTCAAAAAAGTAACTCTTCCAGTCTCTGGCCTTGGCCAGTGTAAGGACAGGATGCTGGACCAGATGGACCACTGGGCTTATGTAGCATGGCTCTTTTTATGTTTTCATAGAGTTTCTCTCTTCTTTCCAGGTGAAAGACAAGATGGAGGACAGCCAGGCAGGGTGTTGTTGGAAAGGGTCAGATGTAAAGAGAAGGAAGAGCAGAGCACGAAAGCTGATGCTAAACATAAGAGCAGGAACCAACCCTCTGTTTCTCAAGATGGTGATGTTGAAGAAAAAATGGACGGAGGAAAAGAAAGGTGTCAATGCCCTGTATGTGGCAAAGGGTTCAAATGGAAATCAAGCCTTTATACTCATAGTAAACTCCACACAGGGGAGAAACCATTTAAATGTTTGGAGTGTGGAAAGAGCTTCAGTCAGAAGTCAACCCTCACTACTCATCAAAGAATTCACACGGGGGTTAAACCATACAAGTGTTTGGAATGTGGAAAGAGCTACAGTAGAAACTCAAGCCTTAAATTTCATCAAAGGACTCACACAGGGGAAAAACCATATGAATGCTTGGAGTGTGGACAGAGCTTCAGCAAGAAGAGAAATCTTACTGCTCATCAAGGAACTCACACAGGGGGGAAACCCTTTAAATGTCTGCAGTGTGGAAAGAGCTTCAGTCAGATATCAAGCGTCAGTAGACATCAAAGAATTCACACTGGTGAGAAACCATATACATGCTTAGAGTGTGGGAAAAGCTTCAATCAGAAGAGAAATCTCACTGTTCATCAAGGAACTCACACGGGGGAGAAACTATTTAAATGCTTAGAGTGTGGGAAAAGCTTTAATAGGAGAGACCGGTTTATTTTACACCATAAAATTCACAGAGGGGAGAAACCATTTGTATGTCTGGAGTGTGGAAAGAGCTTCAATCAGAGCTCAAGCTTTACATTACACAAAAGAATCCACACAGGGGAAAAACCATTTAAATGTTTGGAGTGTGGAAAAAGCTTCCGTTGGTCTAGCGTCTTTACTTTACACCAACGAATTCATACAGGGAAGAAACCATACACATGCTTAGAGTGTGGAAAAAGCTTCAGACAGAAAAGCAATCTCGCAGCTCACGAAGGAATTCATACAGGGGAGAAACCATTTAAATGCTTAGAGTGTGGAAAGAGCTTCAGTCAAAAGATGCATCTCACTTGTCATCAAGGAATGCACACAGGAGAGAAACCATTTAAATGCTTGAAATGTGGAAAGAGCTTCCGTTGGGCTACCTCCCTTACTTTACATCAAAGAACGCACACGAGGGAGAGACCATACACATGCTTGGAATGTGGAAAGAGTTTCAGTCAAAAAATGCATCTCGCATCTCATCAAGGAACTCACACAGGGGAGAAACTATTTAAATGCTTAGAATGTGGAAAGAGCTTCTGTTGGGCTCTCTCTCTTACTTTACATCAACAAATGCACACAGGGAAGAGAGTGTATACTTGCTTGGAGTGTGGAAAGAGCTTCAGGAAGAACTCAAATCTTAGATCACACCAAATAATCCACACAGGAGAGAAACCATTTCAGTGCTTGGACTGTGGAAAGAGTTTCCGTTGGAATAATTCTCTTACTTTACATCAAAGAATTCACACAGGGGAGAAGCCATATGCGTGTTTGGAGTGTGGAAAGAGTTTCAATAGAAGAGCAACTTTTATTTTACATCAAAGAATTCACACAGGGGAGAAGCCCTTTAAATGCCAGGAGTGTGGGAAGAGCTTTATTAGGAGAGACTCCCTCATTTCACATCAACACATTCACACAGGGGAGAAGCCATTTAAATGTTTGGAGTGTGGAAAGAGCTTCAATCACAGCTCAAGCTTTACATCACACCAAAGAATTCACACAGGGGAGAAACCATATAAATGTTTGGAGTGTGGAAGGGGCTTTAACAGGAAAGGGACCCTTACTTTACATCAAAGAATTCACACGGGGGAGAAACCTTTTCAATGTTTGGATTGTGGGAAGAGCTATATTAGGAAAGGCTCCCTTATTTTACATCAAAGCATTCACACAGAGGAGAAACCATTTAAATGCCTAGAGTGTGGAAAGAGCTTTATTAGGAGAGACTCCCTCATTTCACATCAACACATTCACACAGGGGAGAAGCCATTTAAATGTTTGGAGTGTGGAAAGAGTTTCAATCACAGCTCAAGCTTTACATCACACCGAATAATTCACACAGGGGAGAAACCTTTTAAATGCTTGGTGTGTGGAAGGGGCTTTAATAGGAAAGGGACCCTTACTTTACATCAAAGAATTCACACAGGGGAGAAACCTTTTCGATGCCTGGAGTGTGGAAAGAGCTATATTAGGAAAGGCTCCCTTGTTTTACACCAAAGCATTCACACAGAGGACAAACCATTTAAATGCCTTGAGTGTGGAAAGAGCTTTTCCAGGAGAGATTCCTTTATTTCACATCAATACATTCATACAGGAGAGAAACCTTTTAAATGTCTGGAGTGTGGAAAAAGGTTCAATCACAGCTCAAGCTTTACATCACACCAAAGAATTCACACAGGGGAGAAACCATATAAATGCTTGGATTGCGGAAAGAGCTTTAACAGGAAAGGGGCCTTTAATATTCATCAAAGAATTCACACAGGAGAGAAACCTTTTAAATGCCTGGAGTGTGGAAAGAGCTATATTAGAAAACACTCACTTATTTCACATCAGAGCATTCACACAGAGGAGAAATCATTTAAATGCTTGGAGTGCGGAAGGAGTTTTAACAGGAAAGGGACCCTTAGTTTACATCAAAGAATTCACACAGGAGGAACTGTGTAAATGCTTGGGAGTGTGGAAAGAGCTTCAGTCACAGCTCAAGCTTTACATCACACCAAAAAATTCACATGGGACAGACCATATAAATACTTGGGAGTGTGGAAGCTTCAGGAAGAGCAGGGATCTTAGTAGACATCAAAGAATACACACAAGGGGTAAACTATATATGTGCCAGACCATATCATTTTTCATCACAGAGAAAGCCTTAAAAATCATCAGAGACATCCCATTGATGAGCAATTATATGCAAGCTTGGAATGTGGAAATACTATCCATGAGCAGCCAGAGTAAAGGGTTCACATCACATCAAAGAGCCCACACAAACTGAAGTATGGAAATAACAGGTGGTGTACATATTATATTGGGAGGAAGCTGATAAAGAAATAGACTACATCTTTTCTGACCAAACAAACCTTTATAGCGAACAGAGAATTCACGCTGGGTTTCTAGTATAACTCAAATAAAAAAGATCATGGGATGTGAATTACCCCTAGACCTGCAGTGGAATCCTAACCATGTTTACTCAGAAGTAAGTCCTACTGAATTTAGGGTTTACTCCCAAGTAAGATGGGTTAGGATTGCAGCCCAAATCATTTTATTGTTGTGTTATATAAAAATACAGTTTTAGTTGATGATGTTAAAATGATCATTCATTTGCAGGCTGCTGCCTGGGCATAAATCCAATACCGGAAAAAAGTAATCCTTATCCTATTAACAAATGGCTTTTAAGAATATTAGATTCAGTATATATGATTAAATTCTCAAATATAATCAGAATAAGAGAAGGGGGAAGCAATGCAATCAGTTGAAAAGAGGAGCTCATTATATATTGGAATTTTGAAGACAGTTCAAGATGCAGTAGAGTTCAATATTCAGTTTTAAGAATATTAAAAAGGTAAAGGTGTCCCCGCACTTGTAGTGTGAGTCGTTTCCGACTCTTAGGATGACGTCTTGCAACGTTTACTAGGCAGACCATATATATGGGGTGGGATTGCCAGTTCCGTCCCTGGTACTCATTTTACCGACCACGGATGGATGGAAGGCTGAGTGGACCTCGACCCCTTTTACCAGAGATTCAACTTCCTCCTTTCGTTAGATTTGAACTCTGGCCATGAGCAGAGCTTCGGCTGCATTACCGCCGCTTACCAAATATTAAATATTAATATTATTAAATATTATTTAATATTAAATATTATTTATTTAATATTTATTCCATTTTGCATACTTGTTAGTCATGGATGTCTTCTTGTTACTCTATTTTTCCTGTCCCAGGAAATGTGTAAAAATCTTGTTTAATAATAAAGGATTAGACAAATTCATAATGGCATCCGTATTTTATTTATTATTTGATTTATATCCCGCCCTTCCTTCCAGCAGGAGCCCAGGGCGGTAATGATTAAATGGAATCTAATAGATAATTAAAAGTGTGACAACTGCAGAGTACATTTATTGAAAAGGGGGGTTTATCATGTTTTGCATGGGTGGGGAACCTGAGGCCCAGGGGCTGCATGTGGCCCTCTAGGCCTTGCTGTCTAGCCCTTAGAACTATCTCTAGGCCACACCCTCTCTCCACAGGCCACACCCCTCCTTGCCCCTGCTTTGCACCCCGAGTAGGTTTGCATGGCTGGAATGTGCCCTTGAGCTCTGATCGTGCCTCTTGTTTGGCTGGCTGGTGTGTGAGCGTGTGAAGAAACTAGCCTACTGCATAAAGGTGGAAAATTGCATTCATTGTCCCACCCTCTTTTGCCTCTGGCCCCGCTTGCCACTGTCATGTGCTTCTGAAAAGGTTGCCAGGAAGGAAATATGGCCCTTGGACTGCAAAAGGCTTCTTATTCTCTTGAAAAGCTTCTGTGGGGCTGGAAAGTAGTCTCCCGTACAAAGGTAACGGTTGCATCTGTTGTCTTGCCCACTCTTGCGTCTGGCCCCCGCTAGCCACGCTGGACCTCAAACTATCCGAGGAATGCACTGAAAAGGGTGGGATAATGCTCAATTGACAGAAAGATGTATGAACAAATCCGGATGAATGCTTAATAAAGAATGAGCAACAGATTACCTTGGCATTAGCTTTGGAGAAGCAAAACAGGATGGATCCTCATTGTCGTATAACCTCTCCGCAAATGAATCAGAACAAGTGCTCAATAAAGGGCAAATGTTGTATAACCTCCCTGCAAGCCAATCAAGATGAATGTGCAATAAACAGGTTCACCTGGAGGAGACCATAGTATTTATAAGCTGGACTTGCAACCAAGCTCTGGCAGTATGGAGTGGCCTGTTCCATGTGCCAGCCAGCCAGCCAGCTGTGCCATCTTCTGAGATACTCCATTTCATGCCCCCTCCCCTGTGGTTTTCTGTTCCACATACCCAAAAAAGTCAGTCAGCGCTCTGTCACCACTAAGCATGCTCAATATTCGTTGGGCAGTTTCTCCCCCTCCCTCTTTTAAGGTTTTTAGTTCCACCACCCTCTAAAGCAGCCAATGGCCAGGAATGATGGGAATTGTACTTCAGCAACATCTGGGGATCCAAAAGTTGAGAAAGGCTGCTTTAAAGTATCATAAGAATGGGCCTTCTCAGTGGTGGCTCCCTGTTTGTGGAATGGTCTCTCCAGGGTTGCCAGGCCCGGCCTCCAAGCGGTCTTCTGTATCTTTAAAAGTTGTGCAGGGGAAAGGGAGAATTCCACATTGTGGTTTTTCCCATTACAGAGTTGCAAGCACACCTGCACTTGGCTGACTTTCTCTTCTCCTAAAGATACAGGATCAGGCCATGAACCTGGCAACCCTAATACATTGTCAGCTTCCCATTTATTTTCCTGTTATCTCTGAAGACCCATAGATGTGTGTGTGGGAACTCTTGTTGACATGTGTGCGTTGTTGCGTGAAACAGCATACGTTACATTGGAGTTAAGTTGCTCAAGAAACTTCTCAGATGCATTAGATCAGGTTAAGAGTCTTTTATTAAGACATTATGGCTTAAGGCTTTAAGATCCCCCCCTCTAGGAGAGAAGTTCTCAGTTCAAAGACATTACACAAAAGACCAGCCTCACAGTTCAGAGACAATATTCAGAAGACACAACTTACAGACTCTGTTAGAACTTTCCCAGTTGCTATCTCACGTTACCATGACAACCGCTGGCCTTGGATGTCTGCTCACTCTCAGGCCAGGAGATAACAGTTACTTCTCCAAACTTGCAGGCTTTATGGAAAACAACTAGAGACAGTAATGCCTATGGGTCACAGCCCAACATACCCACTTTTTTTCCATTGAGACTGCAAATACTTTCCATTGCATCTATAACTTTTCCATTTCAGCAATACATTTCTACAATACAAAGGTAATACATTTCAATACATTGCATCATACAGATCCATATTACATCTCAGTACATTGCAGTACATTTCAGAACATCTCTGTACATTTGGCTTGAACTTATTCAATCAAACTTCAACTCATTCCAAGCCTTGTCACCAGTTTGCCAAATTTCTCCTCACACAACGGCTTGGTCATGATGTCAGCCACCATGTTGTTAGTGTCACAAAATGTCAGGTTAATGAACCCCTGCTGCACACAATCCCTCACGTGAAAGTATCTGACACTAATATGTTTTGTTCTTTTGGTATGAGCTTCTGATGTGGCTATCTTGATGCAGGTCTGATTGTCTTCATGTACAGTGATTGGTAGTTGTATCTCCATGCCTAAATCCTGCATGAGCATTGTGAGCCATTGCAACTCATTACAGGCCTGGGATAGGGCCACATACTCTGCTTCTGCACTTGATGTTGCAACCACAGTTTGTTTCTTGCTACTCCAATCAATGCAAGATCCGTGCCACATCATAACTATGCCAGAGGTTGACTTACGACTGCTCAGCTCCCCTGCATGATCTGCATCCACAAAACATTCAAGACCTCCTGTCTTTGCTCCTGTCAAAACCAGACTCTTTGTCTTCGTGCCTTTCAAATAACGCACTACCCTTTTAATTCCCTGCCAGTCAGCCTCTGAAGGATGCTCTACCTTCCGGCTTAAAATGCTGACTGCATTACATATGTCTGGGCGAGACACCTTCACCAAATATTGCAATTCCCCTATTATGTGCCTGTACTTCTCGGGTTCTGTACAGGGCGTCTCCTGCACATTCTGTTGGAAAGCAACAACCATTGGAGTCTTCACAACATTGCATTCTGTCATGTTGCATTCTTCTATGATCTGATTTATTTTACTTTCCTGACTCAATGTTATGCTTCCATCTTCTGCAAGCACAATATCCGTGCCTAAATAGTGTGTGACAGGCCCCAAATTCTTTGTGTCCACCTGCCTGCCTAGTTGCTCCCTGAATTCTAGTTCCTCTTGCTGATCATGATACATGTACATGATGTCATCCACATAAACAGCACAGATATTGGTTTGTGTTCCATTTCTCTGGACATATACACAGGGATCTGCCTTGCACCTTTGAAATCCCATCCCTTGTAACACACTGTCCAGTTTCTCATTCCAGCAGCGTGCACTCTGCCGCAATCCATAGATAGACTTATGTAACTTGCACACAAACCCTTCCTGTGACACAGAACCAGGAGGCAGCTCCATGTATATCTCCTCCTTTAAATCACCATGAAGAAAAGCCGTCCCTATATCATAGTGATTAATGTGCATTTTCTGCATCGCTGCTAGTTTCAGCAGAACACGAATAGACTCATGTTTCACAACCGGGGCGAAAACAGCATCAAAATCTGTTCCATGTTGCTGGGTGAATCCCTTGGCTACCAAACGTGCCCTGTACCTCTGTACTTCCCCGGAATTTGCTTTCTTCTTCTTAAACACCCATCTGCAACCTATGGCCTTTTTACCCATGGGTAACTTTACTAATGTCCACGTGCCATTCTTTTGCATGGCTTGTAATTCTTCCTGCATGGCCTGCTGCCATTTGTGCTGCTCTGCCTCAGGCATCAGCCTGATTGCTTGAAATGATGCTGGCTCTTCTAGTTCTCTGTGAACTTCCTACATCTGGGCAGTGAATACCGACGGCATGCCTTTTACGGCTGTCTGTTTACAGCCCTGACCGTCATTCCCTTTCCGCCCCATTGAACTCAAGGCATCAGCACACTTCACACCCATGGACATTTTAAACTGTGAATCATTAAGGCTTCCCTGCAAACACACTTGATCTCCCCTCATTACATAACATTTGTCTTTGTGGAACAATACAGAAAAATCACAACTCACCAGTTTTCTGACTGACAAAATGTTATGAGCTAATTCTGGAACAAACAAACATTCTGAAAGTATTCCCAGTTTATCAAATCTCACCAGTCCTCGGGCTTCCACCCTCTTCTGTGATCCATCCGCAAGTTGCACAAAATCCTGCACGTTTTCTGAAGAGTAAAACAAACTCCTGTCTTTAATTAATATATGGCTTGCCCCGCTGTCAACAATCCAGTTAACAGGTGCTAAATCTTGAGACTTCTGTTTACAAAGTTCACACTTCCCTGCTTCAAGCCTCCTTCCCTGGAGTTTCGCTTGACTGCACAGTCTCTTTGGAGATGCCCACGAGCCCCACAGGCATAACATGATTTCAGCCGCTGTTCCTGCTTGCTTCTGGCTGCCTCCTCCGGCATGGCACTTTCCTTTGCCTCCTTGCCTCTGACAGCTTCCATCAGCTCGGCTCTCTGCGCCTTCTGCCTCCGCTGCCATTCCTGGGACAAATCCTGCAACGCATCCCACATCTGTTTAGCCGACGGCTCATCTCTCACACACATCAGTTGAGAATCCGATAGAGCCAAGATTATAAACGCCTGCGCCCTCTGGTCTCGATGCTTCCAGGCCGCGGTCGGTACCGCCGGGGGTTTTTCTTTAATCACTTCCCATAAATCCTCTTTTATCAGCAAAGCCCTCATCCTCGGCTTCCAGCTGGCAAAATTCTTTTCCGTCAATCTTTCCATTGGCATGCCTCCCCCAGACAGGTTTACAGCCATGTTGCTCACCTCTGTCTGGTACAATCAATCAAGCTGCCCTCTGGAACTCCATCTGCCTTTCAGACCAGCAACTTACTCTTGTGTAACACGCTGTGGATCTGGGCCCATAACCCTTGTTGACGTGTGTGCGTTGTTGCGTGAAACAGCATACGTTACATTGGAGTTAAGTTGCTCAAGAAACTTCTCAGATGCATTAGATCAGGTTAAGAGTCTTTTATTAAGACATTATGGCTTAAGGCTTTAAGATCCCCCCCTCTAGGAGAGAAGTTCTCAGTTCAAAGACATTACACAGAAGACCAGCCTCACAGTTCAGAGGCAATATTCAGAAGACACAACTTACAGACTCTGTTAGAACTTTCCCAGTTGCTATCTCACGTTACCATGACAACCGCTGGCCTTGGATGTCTGCTCACTCTCAGGCCAGGAGATAACAGTTACTTCTCCAAACTTGCAGGCTTTATGGAAAACAACTAGAGACAGTAATGCCTATGGGTCACAGCCCAACAACTCTGACCGTTAGTCTGCCTGTTCAGATAACTGCTGTTGGATTCTCTGTAAGCTTAGGTAAACACAACATCTGACACTTAAGGCCTCTGAATAGCCAATGGACAAAGGAGAGTACATAAGAACCCTCAATTCCTGTGCATTCACAAGAAATGAACCATCTTGCTGGTTTCAAACTCCTCCTACCTCCCAACCATATGTTTAATTAGGGTTTTAAAAAACCTAATTAAACATTAGCCCCACCCATGAATTGAGTCGGGGTTGCATCTGGGTCAGGCTGAGTGTTCTCTGGGTGAGTCTGGGCCGGGTTGGAGGCTATTCAGTCCTGCAGATTGGGTTAGGGGGACTGTGCCCAGCCCTGATATTCACATATATCCTAGAGATGAACATCTCAGTCCTGACGCTAGGAAGGTGTTTTGTCAGTTAAAGGCCAAGCTTACCTCTCCCTCCACACTGATCCATGTCAAGACCAGGGAGCCACTTTGGTGAGCTCTTGTAAACAATGTTTTCCTCCAGCTCTACACCTGCATCTTGAGCCGTATAGAGACTCCAGGTGATGCTTGTCTCCCTTGTAATTCTTCTTCTTCGTGGCAAGTTCTAAGGATTTGCCCAAAGACGGCCTGTGAGACCAAATCCCTAAACATCAGAATCAAGGGCAAGGTGAGGTAATTTCTTACACTCTGCCTGAAATGTTTGGTACATAAGATATCCCTTGGGGTACTGAGGGCTTGTGCTGAGATTTTACAGGAGGGAGAGGGAGAGGGAGAGGGAGGGAGGGAGGGAGGGAGGGAGGGGGAGGGGGAGGGGGAGGGAGGGAGGGAGGGGGAGGGGGAGGGGGGGAGGGAGGGAGGGAGGGAGGGGGAGGGGGAGGGGGAGGGGGGGAGGGAGGGAGGGAGGGGGAGGGGGGGAGGGAGGGAGGGAGGGGGGGAGGGAGGGAGGGAGGGGGGAGGGGGGAGGGGGAGGGGGGGAGGGAGGGAGGGAGGGAGGGAGGGGGGGAGGGAGGGAGGGAGAGGGAGGGAGAGGGAGGGGGGGAGGGGGAGGGAGGGAGGGAGGGGGGAGGGAGGGAGGGAGAGGGAGGGAGAGGGAGGGGGGGAGGGGGAGGGAGGGAGGGGGAGGGAGGGAGAGGGAGGGAGGGAGGGGGAGGGAGGGAGAGGGAGGGAGGGAGGGAGAGGGAGAGGGAGGGAGGGAGGGAGAGGGAGAGGGAGGGAGGGAGGGAGAGGGAGAGGGAGGGAGAGAGGGAGGGAGGGAGGGAGGGAGAGGGAGTGAGGGAGGGAGAGGGAGGGAGGGAGAGGGAGAGGGAGGGAGGGAGGGAGAGGGAGAGAGGGAGGGAGGGAGGGAGGGACAGGAGGGGAAAAACTATGGTTGTGAAAAATTTAATAGAATCCCCTGGAATGTAGGAACGTAAGAGCCTGCTGAATCAGGCCAATGACCCATCTAGTCCAGCATCCTCACAGTGGCCACTTAGATGCTCCAATGGGAATCCTGCAAGCAAGCCATAGCTCAGGGGTACAGAAGTGGATCTGGCTGGAGGACTGGATCCAGAACTGCCCCACCCTTTCCCTGGCCACTTAAATGAAGCCACGTGATTCAGCTTTAATCCCACAGTGGCAATTTGGAGCCTTCCCTAAAACTAATCTGGATTCTCCCTTTCGCCTATGGCAGTTGATGTATGTTGTTACAACACATGTCCTTAGGAACCTGTGCGTGTGAAACTGCCACCCACATGCCCCTTGAGAGGAGGGGGATCTTTTGCTAGGGATCAAACAAGTGCTTTGCCCGGAAATGTGCCTAAATAGTGTGTGTATAACCCAAGAAATGCAGGGCCAAACCAGGCTAAGGCAAAGCTTTCTTTTTTTGAGAGAAAAGAAAAGAATAGCATTACAAAATTACTGGGTGTGTGGCAGCATTAATTGTTCATATCCTAACCCATTTAAACTAAAGAGATCAAAGGACCCTATTACTATAAGGAGTGACAGGTAGGAGAGATTACCTATCCTAGGCCCAGAGTGGGCAGCTGAATGCAGCTGAAGTGATATGAAGGAGCCCTGCCCCAAAAGCAGGAAGGAATCTGTTTGCCTCAACGCTTGTGCCGAGACACAGAATCCCTGACTGTTCTGTCCCTGCAGTCCCACGTTCTTTGAGACCGTAGTTACACGTGCTGGAGCTCAGATCGCCATTACCCCCCCCTTTGGATCTCAAGCCTTGCTTTTTAAAGACACCTTTTCTCTTCCAACTCCCCTGAAAAAGGAGGGGTCTGGGTAAGAGGTGATTTCGTGTGTATGTGTGTGCGTGCGTGTTTCTAGCTGACACTGAGAAAACTCAGTGATTTCATCTAATGCTTTCTTTGAACAATGGGATAGTTCTGCTGGACTTGAGGGAAGTCTGCCAAGGAAGAAGAAAACATTTATTTCAGTTTCTCTTGGTTATTTTTGTTGCTCACGGGATGGCCTTGTGCTGCCCCTTTCACAGTATCTCAGCAAGGCAACAGGGGGTGTGGGGTGGGAATTATAGTCCAGAATGCTCCAGGGCCTTGCACCACCTTGATTCCACTTGAACCAAAATTGGGTTAGCCAAGCACTCGTAATGTTTATCCCTGCAAGTTTGTGATGAGATTGATGTTTGGGTCATGTTTCTGTCTTTTCCATTCCCCAGTGCCCTGAGTCTGAGCAATCATGATTTTTTTTAGTGCTTGAGGTAGCCCTTTTGAAGAGAGACCACTATTTCATACACCTTTCTGGCTGTTTTCCCCCCTTTCTTTCAGCGTGCAGTGACTCTGAGCAACTTTCCTTTTTGTCAACAGCCCCAACTTCGGACTGTTGCTTCAGCAGATCTTTTTCTTCTTTGTTTCCTAGATTCTTGTCAGTTCCCCTTTTGTTTCCTCTTGAGCCAAGCCATCTTTTAACCCAATAATAATAATAATAAATTTAATTTCTGTGTCGCCTAACTGGCCAAAGGCCACTCTAGGCAACGTACAAAACAGTTAAAACACAATGTTAAAACCCAGGCAATAAATGCATTCTGGTGTTGCAGTCTTTTCCAACCATCCCTACTTCCAGGCCCTGAAGCATAAGTCATGGCTTTTCCTATACTAGGTTTGTTCCAACATGCCGTAAACAGTTTCAGCTGCACCCAAGAGGGCATCTCCCACTCTTCTTCCTCACTGGCCCCTCCATTACTTTCTTTCCCTTCCCCTTGGGCCTAACTGCCCCCACTGCCCCTTTCCCCACAATTGCCTTAGCAACAGTTGCCAAGACTGCTGAGAACTGCCTCACCCTTAACTACTGACATTTATTCTCCCCTGTTTACCCCAGGCAAGTAGCCATGATGGATGCTTATTTCATGTGTTTGTTGGGGATTTAATAAATTTCATACGGCCGCTTCCATGGACACCACCTCCGCTGTGGGAAGGAAGACGAGAGTGAGGCAAAAGAAAGAGCAAGGCCTGCTCTGCTCAGAACCTCCCCATGCACCCCAGGCCAACGTCACATTTTATATCCAAACTCCTTTCCCAGAGTGTGAACTTAGAGTGTGGCCTTCCACCTGCCATGTTTCCTTGGCAGCCAATTCATAAAGAATTCAACCCTGTTCCCTTCATCAACTGCAACCCTCTCTCCTCCTCCTCCATTTATATTCCTTTAGTATGGCAGCACCTACCCTGTGGAATTCCCTCCCTTTGAATATTAGGCAGGAGCCACCTCTGCTATCTTTTTGGCGCCTTTTGAAGACTTTCCGCTTTCAACGAGCCTTTCAGGTTGAGACCTATCCCACTCTGCGTCTGTGTTAGAATTGCTGAATAAGTTTTTTAATAATGCTTTTAACCCTTTTTAAATGTTTTTAAAAATGTTTTTAACGCTGTTTTGTTTTAATGTATTTCAAGATCTGTTTTTATGATGTTTTAAAGTGTTTTTAGCGCTTTGTTTGCCGCCCTGGGCTCCTGCTGGGAGGAAGGGCGGGATACAAATTAAATAACAAAATAAATAAATAAATAAATAAATATTCCCACCTCCTGAAAATGGCTGCCTAGAGCTCTGCATGCTCTCCTGGACACACCTTCATTCCACCCAGTGGGGTCCTCTAAATGTTTTCCTTATGAAGTGAAATCGGAGGGCATTCGAATTTTGTGTGTGTTGGGAGGGGAGGAGATGAGTGAGATTCTGGGCAAATGTGCATTCAGCTACCAGGATATATGGCCCGAAGGTACACATAGTCATCACCTTGCTAAAAAGCTAAGCAAGACTGGGCCTGGTCAGGACCTGGATAGGAGACCAGGTGGGGACCACTTAGGGCTCATCTACACAGTGGCTATCCACATCTCCTTTCAATTTGCATGGTTCACATGATGTCACTGGCAAACAGAAGATATCACACAGTTTTCCCCCTGTAAATCCATACGAACCCAATCCTCTGATAATACAAAAAGGGATGAAAAAAGGTCTCGACTGCGCTGTGCTCCTCCTTGTAGGCGCTTTCCTCCGATGCTTTCAGGTGAGTATTTTAGTCGTTCCCCTCTCCACGCCCACTCCCTCCTCCTCCTCCTTTCGTTCATTTTGTTTCCTGAGGGCTGAGAAGCAACTTCTGGCTGCTCTGCAAAAATCAGCCCCTGCCTAACGTGATTGACCTCAGTGTCAATAGAAAACAGCATGTTTGCAGCTGGAATCGAGCCCTTACTGCGGACGGTGCAAATTGAAAATGAAGGTTTAAAAAGTGTCTGTTGTATGAACTCATGGTCCCATGTGGATAAGCCCTCAGTTATTTCACACGTTGCCTTGGGTTCCATGACAGAAGAAATGTGGGATATAAATGCAAGTAGAATAATAAGTAAAAATATATGACACGGGGGTGGGAGTGAAGAGGAATCACCAACAATACCATTTCATTAGTTTAAACTTCAGATTTAACTGAATGCAATTCAGAGGAAGTTCACACGCGTGAGACCACATAGATCCTTTTTGTAAAATTGGGCTCACAGTCAAGCATTTAATGCACTTATGTTAGATTATACTTTTGAGTTTTGTCTGATATCTTGTTAAATACTAGAAGAAGCAGGGTTTCAGGTTACACTAAATTCTTCTTCAGGCTTAGGCAATGAGCTAAGACATCAACCTTGCTCGAGAGTCAGGCTGATGGCCACCTAGCTGCAGAGGTTTACTGGCCACTGGCGTTACCATGGAGATGGCCTAGATTGGATGCAATATGTCCTTATGACATCATGTATGATGTCAAAAGCAGGATAAGTTTCAAGTCTCAGCAAAGTGAGAGGCAGTTAACAGTCAGGCCCAGTGGGCTTAATGCTCTCAAGGTGGACCTTCATGACAGGTAATGAAAAGGTAAAACTTGGGGACTCTGTTAACTAAGATTTGAATTGATTTGCAGAGGAGGTTTCTGTGGTCCTTATTTGTGTATCTTTCTACATTTGAGTGCCTCTCATATCTAATGTTCTGCTTCTGTTATTTTGTAATTGGAAATCTGTACCTGAGTGCAAAATGAAACATCAGAGGCAGCCCGTAGAAATGACAAGGGAGGTGTCAAAAGAGGAAGAGGTCATGATATTATGTAGGGCCAAAGCCATTCAGGGCTCTGCTAGTTCAGATCAGAGCATGAAAGGAAATGTGTTACCCTTTAGGAAGAAAATGTCCATGCTAGAATACTTTGGGGCAATTTGTTCCTGGTGACACAAAGCTGCCAGCAGATTCTGCCTCTGCAGTTTCTATTAGCTAAAGCTTCTGAACATCCTTCAAGAACATTAATTCCTACCCAAAAGCCATTGGAGCCATCAGGTAATGAGGCGGTGAGAATGTGAGATTATGCCTTTAAGGAAGGAGACACCTGAAAAAAGTCAGCAGCAGGGGAACCTTTCAACAGGTATTGGGAGACGGTCCTTCTACAGAAGGAAATTTCCAATTCGAATACCAGGCATCACGAGGCAGGTGTTCTTCCTGAACAAGACGTCGCTGCTCACTGAGGTGGCCATTAGTATGTGATCTTCTTCCCTTTGATTCATGGGTCTGTTTCTCCCATCTGAGGAAACTAGAAGCAGATAGCATCAACCCGCTCTCCAAATCTGGAACCCATTTGCAGACCCTGAGCTTCAGGAAGCCATCATATGTCTCAAAGGCTTCAACTTCTCCAAGACTGGAAACCCCAAAGACCATTTCCAAACAGAGATGACTTGAGGGGGGGGGAGGCAGAAGGCTACATCTCCTCCTCCCCCCCCAAAAAAAATATCTAGCTATATCTAACATTTGTGGCCCTTTCAACTTGAGTCCTTCCTAGGAGAGCCAATGGGGATGGGCGTGTTCATAGAATCATAGAGTTGGAAGGGGCCTTGTAGGCCATCGAGTCCAACCCCCTGCTCCAACCCCCTGTGTTGTTGAAATGAGGAGAGTCAGCTGTCACATTTCTTCATGGAAGGGCTCCTGTGTCTCTTATGGGTGCTTGAGAATCCTCATTTCTGGCAGGTGAAGCTCTTCCCACCATCATTGTATTTGCATGCTAGGAAAAACTTCCCTGGCCTGTCAATGAGCCACTAAAGCTACAGGAGGCCACCAAGGGAAAAAATTGAAAGGACACAGCAGGACACAGACTGTTTGTTCATGGAACTTCTCACACTCCCTTTCTGGCATCTCCATATAACAGGGCAGCCATCTGAATAGGCCAGAAAACATGAGCAGGACATTCTCACCCTCCTTGAGCTCTTGATATAGGAAGGACTTTCAGGATTTCTTTCCAAAATTAGGGATGGAAAGATCTGTCAATTTCAGTTCTCTGTTTCTCACTTTCCTAATGTTAAATTCAGTTCTCTACTTTTCTACAGCAAACTGTGATTTTTTTAAAAAAAAATCCTCTTGAAAATTCCCCACCATTTTAGTGCAAATTTCTCCAAATAAACACATTTTTGTAGGCACTTTTGACAAAGATACACATTTTTGCAAGCCATTTCTCATCACATCATGCCTTTTTGCATGTTATTTTCACTCATATATTCATTTTTTTGCACAATTTCCCCTAATATGCGCATTTTTGTAAATATTGTTTAGCTGGTGAACTGCATCCCAATATTCTAATAAATACTAATTTTGAAAGATGGCTGCGTTTCAGTTTTCATATTGTTTCGGAAAGTGCGGATTTGATAAATTCTACTTGAAATGCGAACTGAATTGAAATTCTCACCCATCCCTATCCAAAATGTATCCTCAGAGCACAGAGGGTGGGCTTTTGGGGTTCTGTTTCCTGATTGGCTCTCTCATCCCAGTCCTCCATCCCATTAGTGCTCTCCTGCATCTGTCTGAGACCAGCTTTTCTGGCCTATTTATCCCCTGTAAAGAGGTCAAAGGGCAATGTTACTGAGCTCATTTGGGGGTGTCGAATCTCCATGCATGGCGAAGGTGACCATGCCAAAGGTTGTAGAATAGAACGGAAGGAAACTTTGGTCCGGAAAAGGCTGGTTCACGATTTAAGCAAACCTGAATGTCTGCTTGAAGAGTGTAAATGTCTCTGGACCTTGCTGGAAAGTGAGATACTGGAAGCTTGGCAGGGCTTGTGTCAAACTGAGGTGAAGGAGACGCATGACTCCTTAGCAGCTCTGAGTGACCATCATTTCACTTCTCCTGGCACACTGACAAGGTTCAGAGGAAAAATAAATAATTAAAAAGAAAAGAAAACCCCTATTTGTCACTTACCAATACAGAAGTGAATCCGAGTGAGAAAAGGTGGGGTGAGAGAATCCATAGTGTAGTGGCAAATTCAAAAGTGCGGGGTTCCTTCATGATAGTCACGCCACACCCCCTCACAGCCATGCCCCCTTTTCCAATTTATCCCATCTGTCTTGCTGTCTCTGTCATCTCGTGAATCCACGCCCCACTACAACAGAAGTCCCTAGGAGCCAATCAGCATGAAAGGGGAAGGTGTATGTTAGCTACTGTGAAGAGTCTTCTCCATTGCTGACTCACCTCCTTTCACTCTGATTGACTCCAATCAGCACAAAAGGACAAGGACTCTTCACTAACATGCTCCCTTTTCATGCTGATTGGCTCATACATAGAGACCTGGCTGTGAGCCTGCTCCCGAAAAAGTAACGGGTCTACAACTCTCTGCAACCCCAGACGACTACACCCCTGGAGAGAGTACAGCTTTTTGCTTGTTCAAAGGTCTTTGGAGCCCAGCTCGGCTTTTTGCCTCCTCTTTGTGAGAGGAGAAGGGATTTATTCCTTTGAGAGCATGCATACCTCTCCTTCAGTCTTGGAAGGTGCTCTTGGCCAGTTTCTCTGAGCTAAACGTTTGGGGTCTGGGTATTTTACTCATGAACACTTTGGAATAGATGCAGTTTTATAGTTTTTTATTTTCCCAAAATACTTTAGGGAAAATATCTTGATCTTGATTTTACTTTCTGTTTAAAATTACCATAGTGAAGAAATAAATGGTTTCCCTCTATTTTTAAAAGGTAAAGGTGTCCCCGCACTTGTAGTGCGAGTCATTTCCGACTCTCAGGGTGACGTCTTGTGACGTTTACTAGGCAGACCATTTATATGGGGTGGGATTGCCAGTTCCTTCCCCGGCCTTTCTTTACCCCCCAGCACATGCCGGGTAGTCATTTTTAACTTATTGTATTTCCCATGTGGACCATTTTGGATCCTGGATTAATCTTTCTTGTCTTTCCTCTGAATTCACAGAAGTCAGTTCCTTGCATCCCTGTTTGGACTGGGAGCTATAACGCCCCCACCCCCGCTCCCCAATCTGGGTGCAATTGCTATGAGTCTGGGAATTCCCGTAAGCTTTCAACTAGTTTGGTTCTCCTCCTTTTACAAATTATTATTATTTTAAAATCATACTTCACCATCAATATCCTTAATAGACCATAATAAATAGTACGATATACGCACATGCACATACCAAAGAAGGTTATAATGTGTATAAACAGAATAATATGGAAACCATCTAGCTCTTAATTATAATAAGATTAAGAAAAACAACAACAAAAGATGGAATAAGAGGCAATATTCAAATTAGACTAGACTAAAAAATGTAAAGCTTAAAAGTAATCATAATAACAGCTTTTCAAAAATCAAGACAGGGTTATAACTAAACCCCACCTCCTTACTCTTCCAAAGTTCTATAAACTGTACCCAGACCTGTTAAAATCTGTCTCCTTTGTTTTTCCTTGCTGAAGCAAAAGAAACCAATTGATTTTACTCAAAACATCCATTTCCCCGAATCTGACATACCATTCCCTCAACCTGTTGATTTGGCTAATTATTTTAATTTGCCCATCTTATATTGCTTTTCTGATTATGTTCATATGGAATGTACTTGTGTTTGGTTGTAAGTTGCCCAGAGTGGCAGGTTAACCTCTGCCAGATGGACGTCTAACAAATCTCATAAATA
Source organism: Rhineura floridana (assembly GCF_030035675.1). Taxonomy (NCBI): domain Eukaryota; kingdom Metazoa; phylum Chordata; class Lepidosauria; order Squamata; family Rhineuridae; genus Rhineura; species Rhineura floridana. The sequence continues at coordinate 207,882,645 of NC_084482.1, forward strand.
AAATAAATAAATAAATAGAAATGGGTATCTTATATTTCATCCACACATTCTTGTATTCTTATTTACTCATTTATGTGTTTTGAAAGAGGATCACATGACTACTAGGATCAGAGGCTGCATGTGGGGAGGTAATGAATGGGGTACCACTGAGCTCATTCTTGAGCCCAGTATACTTCAAGCATTTTTATTAATGACTTGGATGAGAAGGTACAAGGAAATCTTACCAAATTTGCAGATGATACAAAATTGGGAGGGACACCAAATACCCTGGAAGACAGAAACAAAATTCAAAGGGATCTTGATAGCTAGAGCATTGGGCTGAAAACAACAGAATGAAATTTAACAGGGATAAGTGCAAAGTTCTGCACCTAGGAAAAAGAAATCAAATGCACACTTATAAAATGGGGGATACTTAGCAATACTACATGTTGTTGATCATGAGCTGAGTATGAGCTGACAGTTCGATGTGGCTGCAAAAAAGGCACATGCTATTTTAGGTTGCATTAACAGAGGTATAGTTTCCAAATTGCATGAAGTACTAATTCCCCTCTGTTTGGCACTGGTTAGGCCTCATCTTGGGTACCATCCAGTTCTGGACACCTCACTTTAAGAAGAATGCAGACAAACTGAGACAGATTCAGCTATAAGGATGATCAGGGGACTGGAAACAAAGCCCTATGAAGAAAGACTGAAAGAACTGGGTATGTTTATTATTTATTTATTTATTATTTGATTTATATCCCGCCCTTCCTCCCAGCAGGAGCCCAGAGTGGCAAACAAAAGCACTAAAAACACATCAAAACATCATAAAAACAGACCTTAAAATACACCAAAATAAAACAACTGTTTAGCCTTGAGAAGAGAAGATTGAGGGGAGATATGATAGCACTCTTCAAATAGTTGAAAGGTTGTCACACAGAGGAGGGCCGGGATCTCTTCTTGATCGTCCCAGAGTGCAGGACACAGTATAATGGGCTCAAGTTACAGGCAGCCAGATTTCGGTTGAACATCAGGACAAACTTCCTAACAGAGCAGTACGACAATGAAACCAATGACCTCAGCAGGTGGTGGGCTCTCCAACACTGGAGGCCTTCAAGAGGCAGCTGGACAGCCACCTGTTGGATATGCTTTTATTTGGATTCCTGCCTTGAGCAGGGGGTTGGATTCGATGGCCTTATAGGCCCAACTCTACAATTCTGTGTCTTGGAATGCCAGTTGGTGGGGAACAACACCAGGAAAGGGCTGTTGCCCTCCTGCCTTGCTTGTGTTAGCTTCCCAGAAGCGTCTGAAAGGCTACTGTGGGAAACAGATGGGCCTTTGGCCTGCTCCAGCTGCAGGGCTCTTCTAATGCTCTTGTCAGCAACGTTCAGGCCAAACTCTCCCCCAACACACACACACACACTTTGATCCATGTCAAACATTGGAGCCGCATCTGTGATTCCTCACAAACATGTTTTTCTCCAGCTCTGCACCGCCTCTCAAGCCAATCAAAGGCTCCAGGATGTTGCTTAACAATTATCAAAAGTACGGTGATCCTTATTCTTGCTGAAGCTCAAGAGATATTTCTGAAGAGTGCACAAACATCAGAAGCAAGGGCAGCGTGAGGTTATTTATTGCTCTGCCCCTGGAAGAGGGTGGGGAGTTGGCCAGAAAATATATCCTCTGTCAGAGACAAATTGAATCAAGGCTTAGAAGAGGTAAAGGGGAGGTATGGCTGCGTAAAGGTTAATGGCTTTGAAGCCATAGGCGAACATCCCCCACATTGGTAAAGCCAATGCCCCTTTGGTCTTGCCAAAATTTTCAGCTTCTTAGCTGACTATGGAGGAGAGAGGAGCACTCACAAGAGTGCACTCACAAGCAGATCTGGAATGATCTCCCTGCTACTCCTGCTGCAAGTGCCCTGTGGGGTCTGTGGGGACCTAAAGACCAGATGCCCCTTGAATCTCATCAAAGAAGAAAACGAAGCACTCAGTTACTACCGGCCTGGAGACTTCCTCATTAGTGGGATCATCTCTCCCAAATATGTTTTTAACCAACTTCCATTCAACTTTTCCCAGCCCCCCTTAACCAGGCTTCAGACGTAAGTAATGATATGCTGATGTACGACATGTTTCTCCACCCCTCACTCCAATAGTTCCAATTTAGCAGGGAGTTAGCCCCTATTTTAGGACTGGACAGCCGGTAGCTAGCCAGATGTGGCCCTCCATTGGAGGCATTCAAGAGGCAGCTGGACAGCCACCTGTCGGGAATGATTTGATTTGGATTCCTGCATTGAGGAGGGGGTTGGACTTGATGGCCGCATAGGCCCCTTCCAACTCTACTATTCTATGATTCTATGATGTTGCTGGGCTACAGCCACCATCGTCCCTGACCATTTGTCATGCTGATTGGGCTTGATGGGAATTTGAGTCCATCAACAGGTTCTCCACATCAACAGGTCCCTATTTTCTGGTCCCCTTAGTCATCCCTGGAAAATTGTTCTAAGTTGCTGTATTGCCTTCTGAAGAATGGGACACAAGACGGTGAATGAATCTGGCCAGGGATCAAAATGATTCACTGAATTTATTTATTATTATTTATTAATTATATTTCTATACCGCCCAATAGCCGAAGCTCTCTGGGCGGTTTACAACATAAAAACATCCAGTATACAATTAAAACATATATCACGACTTAAACAATGTATCAAAAGTAGCTAAACATAATTAATAATTAATAAAGGTTGCTGTAACCTTTGCATTGAGTATACTTATGACTAGAAAGGAGGGATAGAAAATTTGAAACCAACAAGAAAACACACCCAAGAGGCTTCCCTGGCATGATGTTCTGCATCAAAGGGGATTCCCTGGTGCATGGGTCATGGGAACTAGAGGAGATCCTGGTGGGTCCTTCCCAAAATCACTAAATGAATTCCATAGACACAAATAGACCAGGATCTTAGACATTTCTGAGCCAGATCCCAGCAGGGTCCCTACATTTCCAGTCTTCTATGAGCCAATCAGCATGAAAGGGGAGTTTGTTGGCCACTGAGAAGAGTCTCAATTGCAAGCAAGTCTTTAGTAGTTCCTTCTTCAAACACACAAGACAAGGTGAAACAAAGCTGCCATAGTTCTATAGTACTATAGGGTTAGAAACTGAATCTGGCTGGTAGGAGGGATTCCCACGGGCCAACCAGGCATCAATGAATCAATAAATGGCAGTCCAGCCAGGAGCAGTAATGATTGGATGACCTTTGGCCACTCCATTGTTCTCACATTAAACTACCTAATGTGGTTATTGTGAGGTGTAAAGGAGAACAATCTGCATCGTGGCGCCTAACATAGTGTCATGGCCCCGTCAGAGGACTCTTCCGATGAGGACGACTCGGGAGTAACAGCAGCAGACCCAGGAGCAGCAGACCCAGAAGGAGACACGGAGGAGACTCCTGACAATTCAGCTCCTTCTCCCCCTCAGCTGCAGAGCACCCCAGATACAGCGGAGGCCCTGCAGCCAGACGCAGACAGTGAACAGGATACTCCCCCCTCACCTGCAGAACGTAGACAGCAGAAGGTCAGGCAGAAGAGAGGCAGGCTGTCCCCTTAAGGCCCAAATGCTGAGGGCTCACACCTGCTGTCAAACCTGCTCCTTATAAGGCACACATTGGCCTCAGCTTGTTGCTGACTGCAACGTCAGGTGTGGCTTTGTGTATTCCCAGTTTCCCTGCAGCATCTCTTGGACTGACCCCTTGGCAATTGATCCCGGACCTCTACTGACCTCGCTTCTGGACTTCGGACTCGGCAAGTAAGGTTCGGACAGGCCTGGCCCTTATCAGGTTCCCTTCTCATAGACCTGGCAGATTTATGACCAGACTACCGGCTAAGGACTTTCCTTCCCTGCCAACAACCCAGGAATTTCCAGCCCCCACCGGCACTGCTGACTCAGTGCAGAGCTGACACATATGGAATGCCCACTCCCCACTGAGATCTGGGAGAGACCAACACTATGTGTTTCCATCCACTGAAGAATCACCCAGGATTTCCCTGACCATTAATATTATTAGTATCAGTTCCTCATGTTCTTGATCATTGTGAAGGTTTTGCTGGTTCCATTGGTTTTTATTGGATATAGTTATGTTTTCTTATCGTGTGAACTACTTTGATATTCTTTCCACAAATGAAAGATGATGCTGATGTATATAAGGTAGACATTACTCTTGTTCTTTACAGGATTTCCCTGACTTTTAGTATTATTAATACTGATTGCTGAACTCCTTGGTGATGTGCAATGAGTTTACTAATTTCATTTATTTACTAATTTTTATTTATTGGATATAATCATCTTATCCAATAATGGGAATTGCTTTGGTATTTCTTTCTGTAAATGAAAAGTGGTAGAGAATGGATATAAGGAAGGCATTTCTATTGTTCTTTGCAGATGCAGAGCGTTGTACTAGGTGTCCAGAAAATCAACATCCAAACAAGGATTGAAATCAATGCATCCCCAAGATTATCACATTCCTGGCTTATGAGCAATTTCTGGGGATCCTCCTGGCTTCCTTTGCCCTCTTCTTGTCCTTAACTACAGGCTTTGTGTTAGGAATCTTCATTCAATTCCTAGAAACTCCAATAGTCAAAGCCAACAACCGGGACCTCTCGTTCATCCTCCTCATCTCCCTCTTACTTTCCTTTTTGTCCTCTTTCCTCTTCATTGGCCGGCCAAGGGAAGAGACCTGCCTTCTCCGACAAACAGCCTTCAGCAGCATCTTCTCAGTTGCCATCTCTTCTGTCTTGGCAAAAATCATCACTGTGGTGCTGGCCTTCCTGGCCACAAAGCCAGGAAACAGAGTGAGGAGATGTCTAGGGAAGAGCCTGGCCAACTCCATTGTCATTTCCTGTTCCAGTGTCCAAGTTGTCATCTGCACCATGTGGCTAGGGATCTCTCCCCCATTCCCAGATTCCGACATGCACTCCCAGCCTGGAGAGATCATCCTGCAATGCAATGAAGGGTCTGTCACCATGTTCTACTGTGCCCTCGGCTACATGGGCTTCCTGGCTACCAGCTGCTTCACGGTGGCTTTCCTATCCAGGAAGCTTCCTGGGGCCTTCAATGAAACCAAGCTGATCACCTTCAGCATGCTGGTCTTCTGCAGTGTTTGGATTTCCTTTGTGCCCACCTACCTGAGCACAAAAGGGAAATACATGGTAGCCGTGCAGGTCTTCTCTATCTTGGCCTCCAGTGCTGGACTTCTGGGCTGCATCTTCATTCCCAAGTGCTACATTATTGTACTGAGGCCTGATCAGAACACAAAGGATCACATGATGACAAAAACTAAGGATGCCATCTGATTCTGAAAATATTCAGTAATAATGGAACTCACACTACTGACTTGGGATTTTACCTCCTTACCTCTCTTTGTCTTGTATCAATCAGAAATGATGAAAATGCATGCATGACCCTGCAAAGGCCACAGGCCCTCTGAGCTTACTGTTTCACAGGTATTGCTTTATCACACTCTGATGTGCACTTGATACCTGATCAACCACACTCGTCTTTATGCTACTAATCATCATCTTCTTCTGTTTATCTGTATGGCAACATTTCCATGAAATTGTGCTTTTGTGCTAAGATAGTTCTCTTCTTAGGTGAGAATGGCAAGATGGCTATTGTGATCTCTGGGTTGTTAAAAATTAAATGGATTAGGAGATGGCACAAGGTCTCAGGGCTTTCACACTATGTGTTGAATGTTGTTACTACATGTTAGAAGCAGAGTGGGAGGATGCAACATGGAAATGCTATTTTCAGCAGCTCTTTTGTGTCTTCTGTAATGTGGAAAGCAGAAATATGAAATAAAGCATCTGCCTGTTTACTTCACTGAACAGTGTCCATAGAACCAACCACTCCTAGTCTCTGAATTGAGGCTCCCACCGGTGGTAATTTCAGGGTTGCAGGATAAGGGGAATTACTCCATGTGCATGCACGTAGACATAGAGGTCTGTTGACTGCCCTATCAGCCAGCTCTCAGGCCTCCAGATGCTGCCCCTAAATTCCAGATCAGTGCATAATAAGATTTCCCTCATTCATGATATAATTGTGGATAAGGCAGCCAATCTGACGTGTATACCTGAGACCTGGGGGGTGGGTGGGTGAGCAGGGAAGAGTTAGTCTCTCCCAGCTATGCCCACCAGGGTATCTGGTTCAGCATCAAGGTAGATCTGAGAGTTGGGGAGGGGGGTTGCTGTGGTGTATAGGAGCTCCCTCTGCAAGCTCCCTGTCTATGTGACTACTGGTCTGGAGAGTTTGCACCTTGTGTTGGGTCAGCGGGACAGATTGCGGATTCTGTTGGTGTACCGCCCACCCCCCTGCCCAACAGACTCCCTAGCTGAGCTGACGGAGGTGGTCTCCTGTGCACTGCTGAGATCCCCCAGACTGTTGGTTCTGGGGGATGTCAACATTCATACTAAGGCCGCCTTAACTGGGGTGGCTCAGGATTTCATGGTCTCCATGACAGCCATGGGACTGTTCCAACATGTCACTGGCCTAACACATGTAGCGGGGCATACTCTAGACTTGGGTTTTGCAACCGGACGTGGAGATGGTGATCTGAAAGTGGGGGGCCTTACATCAGTCCCTTTGTCATGGACAGATCACTGCTTGTTGAAGTTTAGACTTACAGCAGCGTTGCCCTTCTGCAAGGGTGGGGGACCTATTAAGATGGTCCGCCCCCAGAGACTAATGGATCCGGATGGTTTCCAAAGGGCTCTGGGGAGTTTTCCGGCTGATAGGGCTGGCACTCCTGACAAAACCCTCATTGATCTGTGGAATACAGAAATGACCTGGGCGGTTGCCATGATTGCTCCTGAGCACCCTCTCCTGTGTAGAGCTCATATGGCTCCATGGTATACCCCGGAGCTGAGAGCGATGAAACAATACTGGAGACGGCTTGAGTACAGATGGAGATGAACTCCTGGTGGATGTAATCAAACACTAGTAAATGCCTATGGTAAGGTGTATTCAGGGACAGTGAAGGCAGCAAAAAAACAATATTTTGCTGCCACTATTAAATCATCAATTTGCCACCCAGCGGAGCTCTTCAGAGTTGTCCGGGGGCTATTACATGCTGGCCCCAAGGACATGGTAAAACCCTCTGAATTTCAGTTGGTACAGCTAGATGACTTTGAAGGTGCTTGGACAGGTTCGTGCAACCACTTCTGTATTGGATCCTTATTTATTTATTTATTTATTTGTTAAATTTTTATACCGCCCCACTAGCATAGCTCTCTGGGCGGTGTACAACAAAGAAATACAAATATATACAATAAAATCCCATAATATAATACAACAAAAAGATATATAAGAGAATAAGAAATCTAAAATCAGTTACAGCACATTTTAAAACTAAATTAAATTAGATTAAAATGCCTTAGAAAAGAGGAAGGTTTTAACTTGGCGCCGAAAAGATAGCAATGTCGGTGCCAGCGCACCTCGTCGGGAAGACTATTCCACAGTTTGGGGGCCACCACTGAGAAGGCCCTAGTTCTTGTTACCACCCTCCGAGCTTCTCTATGAGTCGGAACTTGGTGGAGGGCCTTCGATGTAGAACGCAGTGTATAGGCAGGTTCATATCGGGAGAGGCGTTCCAGCAGGTATTGGGTCCCGCGCCGTATATATATATATATATCCTTGCCCTTCTTGGCTAATTAAAGCTAGCAAGGATGGAACAGCCGCCTGGGCCACAGAAGTGATTAATGCCTCTTTGCGAGAGGGAGTGTTTCCAGGGGCCTTGAAAGAGGCGGTAGTGAGACCACTCCTATAGGCCGGTGGCAAATGTTCCATTCCTGGAATGAGTGGTTGCAGGCCAGCTCCAGACACTCTTGGATGAGACTGATTATCTGGATCCATTTCAGTCAGGTTTCTCCCTCCCTCTTTCTCTCTTGGCCCAGGGGCCTCCTTTATACATTTCCCCCAATAGCACTGCTTCAAAGAGTCCTCATAAAGATCTCTCAGGAGAGGGGAGAAGTTTTGCTAGTGGCTCCACCACAGACTTGGCAAAGTTGGTTCTTGGACATAGTAAACCTAGTGAAGGGAGGTCCTTGTCCTCTTCATCCAAGGCCAGACCTTCTGAGTGGTATATATATATATATTTAAAAACCAAATAAATAAAGGTTCTTAATTTGCCCCAATGCTGCTGTGACCAAATAGGACCTGAGAGGCTAAAATCTGTTTGGAAAGATTTATCTGAAAGACATCCCCAGAAGACCAGTGAATGCATTTCAGTTTATAAAAGATATGAGCATAATCATATCAAACAGAAATCAACAGTACATTATTATGCATAAATAAATCTTGGGGAAGGGAGAAACGCTAGGAACAGTATAAGCAAATGACAATTACATGGAAAAACAAAATAGTATACGAATATGAAACTTAGCTATTAAACGTAACTCTACTCAGAGGAACAATATGCATCGTAACCTTTGCAAAAAGTAATGATGGCATGCAAAACCTAGGAAAAATATGATTTTAAAGCTATTATGCATTTCTACTTTTATTACCCCTAAAACGTTCCCCAGGCTAGACTAGTTAAAAGCTTTGCTAAATTCCAGCTATTTAGTAACTTATCCTAAACATCAAGAAATAGAAAAGAAAGAATATGATGGCTATCTATCCAGGCAGGAAGCCCTTTCTGTGGGTTCAGGGAAGAGCTGAGAGATTAATGGAGGATCCAAGGCAGAGGGACACAGGGGGCTCCAAAGTCCTCAGAACAAGCCAAAATCTGCTAGAAAAAACTGGGAGCTAAGCAAAAATAAGGCTGGAGGCACAATTGCAGTTGTAGTGGTTTTGGCACGTCTCCACGTCTGTTTTCTGAAACTGGGGGCACATGACGTTAATCAAACTCTGCCCCTTTTTACTCCAAAAGTTGGAGACTGAGTACATTGCATGTTTTAGTCAGCTTCACACAGACTACACACCTGATCAGCTATCAACCCCGTTGACAGTTTGAGGTGTGTCCAATGGAAACGCTTTCCTGTAGGCTCAGGCAAATCATTGATTTTCATTCATTGGCGATCACTCGTGGCCAAGTAAGATTGTCTTCCAAGATAAGGTATTTAGCAATGGGACAGTAATGGGCTCAGCACTCTGATGTGAGTGGTCATAAAAGGTCTGACATCAGCTGTGGCAAAGGGAGATATGTCCAGCCATGTGCAAATACATTTCGAAGTGCAGCCCGACAATGGTGTCGGTGGCAAACAACTAGTTTGCACATAGCCCGAAAAAGAGCACTGAGTGCAGGCTCTTTGTGATCCTCAATGACAGCCCACATTTTCAGCATTCTGATTTGTCCTTCCCCTCACTTTCTCGCACTAAAAATTCACTTCTGTCTTGGTAAATGACAGTTCATCTTCAGAAACAGTTGTCCGCTGTTTAAGAGGGCAACATGATCTTAAGCCTTACTGAGATCACTGAGCACTAGGAGCCCATGGTGCACTTACATTGGCAGTGGGGGAAACTGGGGGGGGTGAGGGAGGGCGAGGAGATGCAGCATCGCCTCCCCCCTCTCAACCATATGTTTAATTAGGATATTAAAGGGCCTCATTAAACATTAGCCCCACCCTTAAAATGATTTGGGGTTGCATCTGGGTCAGACCGGGTGTTTCCTGGATTCGGCTGGGGGCGATTCAAGCCTTCAGATTGGGTTAGGGGGCTATGCCAAGCCCTAATATTCACATATATCCTAGACAGAGCTTGGAAAAGTTACTTTTTCAGCTACAACTCCCATCAGACCCAGCCAGCATGGCCAAGCTCTGATCCTAGAAGAATAGCTTGGTCTTGACCCTGTAAAGGTGCTTTGTCAGTTAAGGGCCAAGTTCACCTCCCCCCCACACACACACACTGATCCATGTCTAGACCAGGGAGCCACTTTGGTGAGTTCTCGCAAACATGTTTTCCTCCACCTCTGCACCTGCGCCTCGAGCCACACAGCGGCTCCAGGCGATGCTTCTCCTCCTTATAATTATTCTTATTCTTGTCAAAGCTCCAGGGATTTGCCCAAAGATTGCCTGAGAGACCAAACACCTAAATGTCAGAATCAGGGGGAAAGTGAGGTAATTTCTTGCACTCTGCTTGTAAAGTTTGGTGCATAAAATATCCCCTAGGGTACTGAGAGCCTGTGCTGAGATTCTGCAGAGTCAAAGGGGGGAAGCACGGGAACTATGGTTGTGCAAAGTTTAATCAAATCCCCCTGAACATAGGAAAGGAAGAGCCTGCAAAATGACCAGGCCAATGACCCGTCTAAACCAGCATCCTGTTCTCACAATGGCCACCCAGATGCTCCAAAGGGAGGTCTGCAAGCAGGTCATAGCTCAGGGGTACTGAAGTGGAGCTGGCTGGAGGGCCGGATCCAGAACTGTCCCCCTTTTCCTCAAGCCACTTACATGATGCCACGCGATTCAGCTTTAAACCCACGGCTGCAAAGGAGGAAATTAGAGTCTTCCCTAAGACCTATTTGGATTCTCCCTTTCTTCCGTGGCAGGTGCTGTATGTTTATCCCTGCGGGTTTGTCCAATGTTGAACATGTTTCTGTCTTTTTCCTTCCCCCGTGCCCTGAGTCTGAGTGATCATGATACAGTAGGGCCCACTCATATGGCGGGTTACGTTCCGGACTCCTGCTGTAAAGAGAAAAACCCTGTAAAGCGGAACTCATTGAATAGAATGGCGTGCAATGCCCGAACACTGCCGTAAAAGTGGAACTAGCACCGTATGAGTGGGACTTTAGTCTAATTGGTCTAATTGAGACCGCTGTATTAGCGAAGCGCTGTAAAGCGAAGCGCCATAAAGCGGGACCCTACTGTAATTTGTGAGCGGGTGCAGTAGACGCTCTGAAGAGAGATGACAATTTCATACACCCTTTCAGCAGTTTTTTCAGTGACTCTGAGCAACTTTCCTTCATGTCACCAACTCAGCAGATCTCTTTGTCCTTTGTTTCCTAGACTCTTACCAACTCCCCTTCTGATTCCCCTCAAGCCCAACCATCTTTTTACCCAGGGAATAACTTCATTCTGCTGTTGCAGGACTACCTAGTCTTCCCCAACAATCCCCATTTCCAGGCCTGCTGCAGCAACAGGGTCATGGCTGTTCAAAACCCCCCTCAAGCCTGACTTTCCCCTTTTCCCCTTCACCAGCTCCACCCCTCTCTGCTCAGAGCAGGAAGGCAGGCCTTTGGGATTCTGTTTGCTGATTGGATCTCTTGTCCTAGTACTCCATCCCATTGGCACTCTCCTGTGTCCATCTGAGATCAGTTTTCCCTGGAAAGGAGTCAAAGGGCGTGTTACTCAGCTCCTTTCGGGAGTCAAATCTACATGCAGGGTAGTCCAGCATTCTCTTCTTTCAGGTCATTATGGCAATAGCCCTCTCCCACTCTGACTGTGGAGGTAGTGCATAGCCATCATGGCTAGTAGCCATTGGTCGTCTTAATGAATTTGTCCAGTCTTGCTTTAAAGCCAATCCCGTGGCTAAGGTTTTCCTCATAAAACTACAACCCAAAGGGGCCACCTCATGAACCTGGAGGTTGGGAGATTCAAGGCAGACAAAAGGAAGCATTTTTCACAGGGCATGAAGTCAAACTGTGGGACTTGCTGCCATAAGGTGTGGTGATGGCCACCAGCTCAGATGGTTATGAAATCGGATTACACAACTGCCCACAGCAGATGCTGCATGTCTCTGAATGCCATTTGGTGGAGAACAACCTGGGAAAGGGCTATTGCCCTCCTGCCCCACTTGTGAGCTTCACACAGCTGTCTGATTGGCTGCTGCAGGAAACAGGACGCTGGGCTAGAACGGCCTTTGGTCTGATCCGGATGTAGGCCTTTTCTAACGCTCTTCTCAGCAAAGTTCACTCCAAACTCACCCCCTCCCTTCCCTCACTCGTGTCAAACTTTGGAGCCGCATCTGTGATTTCGTGCAAACATGTTTTTTTCCAGCTCTGCACCTGCCCCTCGAACCACACAGGGCGGCTCCAGGATGTTGCAGAGGTGAACTTTCTTCCCCTTACAATTATCAAAATCATGGTGATTTATTCTTCCCAGCTCAAAAGATATTCCTGGAGATTGCCTAAACATCAGCACCAAGGGCATCATTATTCATTGCCCTGTGCCTGGGGGAAATATTGGTGCACAGAATATCTTCTGTGTCAGAGACACACTGAGTCAAGGCCAAGACTGAGAGCAGGAGAAACTGGGGGACGTGCCTGAGTGAGGTCTAAGGGCTCTGAAGCCACAAGTGAACACCACCCACAGTGGCAAAGCCACTGCAGCTTTGGAATTACAAGAACATGTGGCTTCTTCTGCTCAGCTGACTCTGGAGGAGAGAGGAAGAGTTGGAGGCAGAGCCAGAATGATCTCACTGCTGCTTCTGTTGCTTCTGCTTCTGCTAGAGCCCCGTGAAGCCTGTGGGAACCTGAAGACAAAATGCCCCTTGAATCTGATCAGAGAACAGAATGAACCAGACAATTACTACAGGCCTGGAGACTTCCTCATTGGCGGGATTGTATTTCCAAAAGCATTTTTTATACAACATCCTTACATCTTTTCACAAACCCCTTTAATCAGGCTTGAGCGGTAATTATAAGTAATTATTAATTATTTGCAGACAGATGTCATGTTTCACCACCCCGACTGCAATGATTCCTATTTAGCAGGAGAATTGGCCCCATTTCAGGGCAGCAAAGATTGTGGCCCTCCAGATGCTGCCTGACTATAGCGCCCAGCATCCCTGACCACTGGCCATGCTGGCTGGGGCTAATGTAGTCCAGCAACAACTGGTGGGCTACAAGTTCCCCTCCTGTCCTGTCTTCTGGTGCCCCGTTAAAATGCTCTACCTGCTCTGCTGGTTGTGTTGCCTGTTGAAGAACAGAATATGTGAATGCAACTGATTCCAATCAGGTATAATCACATGCAATTAGATCATTGGGAAAATCATCCTGGCATCATTTCCCTCCCAAGAAAAGCCTCATTGCTTCAGCACAGGTGGAAGCTAAAGCGGCCCTTTCATGGGGGTCTAAACTCAAATGCCAGCCCACAGCTTCTCCCTCTGTGCCCAGCACGACTGCTGAATATGAAGGCAGCAAGTGTCGTTGCATGTGCTTGATTTGCACCTCTTCTGTCGTGTGGAGAATCAAATCCATTGTACAATTGGATGTTTGGAGAGAGGGGAGGGGAGGGGAGGTGGAATGCTCAGGCAGGGTCCGTCTTTTGTTTTGTGTTAAGGTCCCCACTCTGAAGTAATCTCCTGGAAGGCATCAGCAGAATTGGCTCCCCACGTCTGGCACTGCCTTTGCAGTGAGGCTGAGGAGAGAACAGTTCGCAAAGGGAGGAAAATGGATGATGAGGCAACTTTCCTTCTGCCAATTTGTCCATTGTAGCTGAATGAGATTAGAGTCGGTCAGAAATAATATTTTTCCAACTGGAACCACACCAGAATTCCCCCATTCGCAAGTTTAGGGAAGCACAGTTCATCTGGCCCCCAGCCTCAACCCAGACTCCTAAGACTTCCTTCTCAGTGAAGTCCTTGCAAGCTCCTTTCCTGGGCTGGGCTTCCCATAATTAATTAGGCTGAAAGTGTCCTTTATTCACTTAAAGTGCAGCCCTAACTATTGCCAAGGCAATTGTTCCGTCAGTTCAAGGATTTCTGCTTGTGCAATAAAATGTTCTCCCTCTCTCTTCCCCATGTCTTCTAAATTTATTGTAAGGATTTCCCCAATCCTCTGGAACAGATTTGAAGTACAGCTACAAGATTTGTACAGATTTGGAGAGGCCAGTGAGCAAGCAGAAATCCTTGCGCTGATGGGACATCTTAGCAGAATACCACCCCTTGACTACTGAAAATTAGTCCTGGTGATTCAGTATGGCTTCCTGCAAGGTAACTGAGGATTGGATCACAGCATTATCCCTTTTCCAGAGCTCTCCATTTCAGCAATGGGGCATTTACGCAAACCCTTTGGATCAGCCAAGACCACTAAACCAAGGACAGCCTTTGCAGCAATTCTCCAATATTTCATGAATCTTAGAAAAATACATTTTTTTAAAATTCAGTTTAACTCTTTGAAGGTCCTGTGCTTCTCCTCTTCTGCAGTGCATTTTCACACTGCGATAATCATATGTCACTTCTCACTCCCCACTACAAACATAAAGACCATTATTTGAGGACCAGCTACTGTGGGGTGTATATTGCCTGGAAGGTTCTCTGGCCCTCAGCATCAACCCAGACTCTAAGAATTCCCTCTGATTGCTGTGCCCCACAGCTCAGGGGACTCAAGGAAAGGGCAGAAGAAGTCCTTGCAGCCCCCTGATGGTTTGTCTCATTGCTGGGCTGGACTTAAATAGCCAGGCTGAAAGTGATCTTTATTGACTTAAAGCACAATCCTAAGGCAATTGTTCCTCTGCACAAGGATGTTTGTGTAATGGAATGTTCTCCCCCTCTCCTCTCCTAAATTTGCTTTAGGGGTCCCAGTGGGATAATTAAGACACCCCCCAACCAAGAAAAGCCTCATTGCTTCAGCACAGGTGGTAACTAAAGCGGCCCTTTCATGAGGGTTCAAACTCAAATCTGAGCCCACAGGTTCTCCCTCTGTGCCCAGCACGACTCCTGAATATGAAGGCAGCAAATGTGGTTGAATGTGATTGAATTGCACCTCTTCTATCGTGTGGAGAATCAAATCCATTGTGCAGTTGGATATTTGGAGAGAGGGGAGGGGAGGGGGAGTGCTCAGGCAGTGTCAGTCTTTTGTTTTGTTTTACATTTCCCACTCTGAAGTAATCTCCTGGAAGGCATCAGCAGAATTGGCTCCCCACGCCTGGCACTGCCTTTGCAATGAGACTGAGGACAGAACAGTTCCCAAAGGGAGAAAACGGAATGACGAGACGACTTTCCTTCAGTTGGTTTGTCCATTGTAACTGAATGAGATTCTAGTCGGAGTTAATATTTTTCCTACTGGAACCACACAAGAATTCCCCCAATCACAAGTTTTGGGAAGATTTGGCTTGGGAAACTTTTTCTCTGGCCTTTGGCATCCACCCAGATTTTAAGAATTCCCTCTGATTGCTGTGCCCCACAGCTCAGGGAGACTCAAGGAAAGGGCAGAAGAAGTCCTTGCAGCCCCCTGATGGTTTGTTTCATTGCTGGGCTGGACTTAATTAGCCAGGCTAAAGCAAATGTTCCGTCTGCACAAGGATGTTTGTGCAATGGAATGTTCTCCCCCTCTCCTCTCCTAAATTTGCTTTAGGGGTTCCCCCAACCCTCTGGAGCAGATTTGGGAAGGGCACTGGGCATGTTCGGGGGAGAGGAGAGAGGGGAACTCCCACTGGGCAAGCAGAAATCCTTGCGTTGATGGGAAGTCTTAGCAGAATGCTGCTTCATGTCCACTGAAAATTGCTCCTGGTGATTCAATATGGCTTCCTACAAGGTAAGTGGAGTTGGGATCATAGCCTTTTCCCTTTTGTAGAGCTCTCAATTTCAGCAAAGGGCATTTATGTAACCCCTTTGAAGCAGCCAAGTCCGTTAAAGCAACAGCAGCCTTTGCAGAAATTTCCCAGTATTTCATGAACCTTAGAAAAATGCATTTTTAAAAAAATCGGTTGAACTCTTTGAAGGTCCTGTTGTTCTCCTCTTCTGCAGTGGATGGTGCATCTCCTCCTTTTCATTCTTAAGTGGTTAATGCAGTTTCACTTTACAACAGGCATATGTCTCTTCTCACTCCTGGCAACAAACAGAAAGACCATGGTTTGGGTATCAGCTATCGTGGGATGTATATTGCCTGGAAAGGCCCTTGGATGTATAAAATGATGCAAATTTTAATTTCATTCTGTGGGAAATAGCAGTTGGAGAATTTTCCATTTTTAATTACTTTATTATTATTATTTTGCAGTTTAACATCTAGGAACTACTGGCACATCTTGTCCTTCATGTTCACCATCCAGGAGATCAACCAGGATCCCAGACTCTTGCCCAACATCACCCTGGGCTACAACCTCTATGAGAACTATTTTGATGCAAGGGTGACTTCTGATGCCATGATGGACCTGCTTGCAGGCGGCAAAAGCAATATTCCAAACTATCACTGTGGAAAAGGGAAAAACCTGCTGGCTGTTCTTGAGGGAGCCAATTCTGCAATCTCTAAACAGATTTCAACTATCTCAGGCACCTACAAAATCCCACAGGTATGAAGCTTGGTGGGACATGGAGGGTCAGACGAGAAATTCAGCTGCATAAAATGCCCCTTTCTCTCTAGGAAAGACAAGAAAGGGCATCAAAAAGTGAGAAAATCCTGCCCTATGGACCGAGGGCTCTTTCTTCTACCAACCTGGCACCCTCCAGTTATTTCAGATTAAAGCTCCCGTCAGCCCCACCCAGCACAAACTTTGTTAGAATCATAGAATCGTAGAGTTGGAAGGGGCCTACAAGGCCATCGAGTCCAACCCCCTGCTCAATGCAGGAATCCATATCAAAGCATTCCTGACAGACGGCTGTCCAGCTGTCTCTTAAATGTCTCCAGTGTCGGAGAGCCCACTACCTCTCTAGGTCATTGGTTCCATTGTCGTATGGCTCTAACAGTTAGGAAATTTTTCCTGATGTCCAGTCGAAATCTGGCTTCCTGCAACTTGAGCCCATTATTCTGTGTCCTGCATTCTGGGACGATAGAGAAGAGATCCCGGCCCTCCTGTATGTGACAACCTTTCATGTACTTGAAGAGTGCTATCATATCTCCCCTCAGTCTTCTCTTCTCCAGGCTAAACATGCCCAGTTCTTTCAGTCTCTCCTCATAGGGCTTTGTTTCCAGTCCCCTGATCATCCTTGCTGCCCTCCTGTGAACCTGTTCCAGTTTGTCTGCATCCTTCTTGAAGTGCAGAGACCAGAACTGGACGCAGTATTGAAGATGAGGCCTAACCAGTGTTGAATAGAGGGGAACTAG
This sequence comes from Rhineura floridana, assembly GCF_030035675.1. NCBI lineage: Eukaryota > Metazoa > Chordata > Lepidosauria > Squamata > Rhineuridae > Rhineura > Rhineura floridana. The sequence continues at coordinate 207,899,587 of NC_084482.1, forward strand.
TACTTCTCGCAGTTTGGACTCTATACCTCTGTTAATGCAGCCTAATATAGCATTTTCCTTTTTTGCAGCCACATCACACTGTTGGCTCATATTCAGCTTCTGATCAATGACAATTCCAAGATCCTTCTCACATAGATATTAGATATTAATAATTTCAGATTAATAAACATCTGTTCTTAATCTCTTCCTTTCCTCACAAGATCAGCTATGGCTTTATTGCTGAGGCTCTTGAAGATGAAACCCAGTTTTCTTTTGTCTACCGGGTGGTCCCCAAAGAAGAAACTCAGTACCCGGGGATTGTCAAGTTGCTCCTGCATTTCGGATGGACGTGGATTGGCCTCTTTGCTCCAGACAATGAGAATGGAGAAAAGTTTTTGAGGGCTTTGACATCTCTGCTGATCAGCAAGGGAATTTGTGTTGCCTTATCCATTAGAATACCTGAAAAGAATCCCAGTCAAATGTTCAGCTCAAGTGAATCGTTTATCACATGGAGACAAGTCAGTGTATTTGTTTACTATAAAAACACTCACAGAGGATGGAATCCGATCATGTTACTGCAAAGATCCCTTGAGAAAGAAATTGGGGCAAAAGTCTGGATCACAACAGCTTTTCATGACATCAACTTGTGCCTGTTTTATAATTTTGATGACTTCCAGTACATCCATGGGACTTTGTCCTTTGTAATGAAGTCGGGGAAAAAGACAAAACATCACTACTATAATCCCATTTCGTTTGCTCTCCAACAATTTTGGAAAAGGGCATTTCACTGTTCGTATTCAAAGCATGTGCTGTCCGTGAAAGGCTGGAAACGATGCACAGAGCAGGAGCGCCTGGGGACTCTGCCCCAAGAGGAGCTTGAGAGAGCCCTGTCTCAGGACAGCTACAGCACTTACTTCAGCATCCAAGTCATGGCACACGCCTTACAAGCTGCATATTTATCTAGATCAAAGTGGATGCTGAGGGTGGATGGAGGAGGCAGGTTAGAGCTTCAGAGGCTACAGCCATGGCAGGTATTCCCTTTTCCTTTCTGCAGTCTTCAATTCATTTCCCCACCTGCAGAATCAAATACAATATTTATTTATTGATGAAAAGAGGTTGAGGGGCACTGCACGTATCAGCATAGCCAAGTACGAATAAAATGTGCACCATTAACAATTCCTGGAAACCAAATATAGTAGTGAGATAAAAATAAAATTGTCAACTTCTGAGGGAAATCCAATGTGAAGGGCTCCTTGCAGAGGCCAGCCTTTTCCCCTGTTATCATCAGGTCGGAAGCTTCTTCCATTCTGCAGTGGTTCTTTCCTGGTGTCCTTAGAGAGATACAGCTTTCTTAGATACAGGGGGACTCTCTTCGTGTCGCTCTTCACCTCTTCTCATCCTTGAAGTTGGTCATCAACAGTCATTAACTAGAGCATAGACTGAGCAGGCATGCAGGTCTCCTGCTCACAGTTCTCCCCCACTATAGTGAGATGTACTGTATTTTTAATTAATGATTTCATAACCTAAGAAGAGCCCTGCTGGATCATGGCAGTGGCCAATCCAGTGCACCATCTGCTCTCACCGTGCCAACCAGATGCCCACGGGAAGCCCACAAGCAGGACCCGAGCACTCTCCCCTCCTATTAATATTTAAACATCTATATACTACCCTTTGTCAGAAGAACACAGGGATGTATACAATATAATAATTCGAGAAGAGAAAAAGCTAAAACCATTTTAAAAAACAATATGAAACAACCTCTCGTGGTGTTAAATACAATAGAAAAATGCAAAAAGATCATCTGAGGAAAACACCTCATCAACCTGGAAAAGGGTATTGATATAAAAATGTCTTGAACTGTTTCTGGAAACCACAGATATTTTTATTTCTGTTTCTAAATTTTCATCTGTGCCCATGAATTAGCACATACAGATTTTATGCAAAACATTGGCCTTGCCTGTGGTGTGGTGTAAATTGTACCAAACACTACGCCGCTCTGAAGGAAATGCAGAGCTGTCACATTTGCAGGCTTCCACATGATCTGGAACCTTGAGCGATTAGCATTCAAGAGGAAACCTATATATGTGAAAGCTCCCCCTCCATATGTTTGCACGAGTTAGAGGAGCTACTTGGCACAACCGCACGTCCCACTCATATGCTGGTCTTGACTGTCAGTAGGCCTGTGAGGTGCCTCCCTGCAGTGGCCTCCGTATTATGGAATAACCTTCCCTTTGCTGTTGTTATGTGCCTTCAAGTCAGTTATGACTTATGGCGACCCTATGAATCAGCGACTTCCAATAGCATCTGTTGTGAACCACCCTGTTCAGATCTAGTAAGTTCAGGTCTGTGGCTTCCTTTACGGAATAACCTTCCCTAGAGATTAGGAATGAGGGAGAAATTCAATTCAGTTTACATTTAAAGCTGAATCTTTCACAGTTTCACTTTCCGAAAGAGTATGACTGAAATCCAGACATCCTTCACAATGCGTACTTTTTAAAAAAAGTGACAGGTCCTTCCATCCCTACTAGAGATACAGCAGAAACCTGCAATAATGGTGTTCCACCAACTGGTTATAACATACCTATTCACAAGGGTATCCCCACTGATTTTTAGTACCTTCTCTATGAGAAATTATCTGTTGTATTTGCGGGTTTTTACAAACATGTTATTGTCTTTTGTATTGACCTTATTCTGGAAACTGTCTTGTTATTTTATATGAATGGTAGTCTACAATTTTTAAATCAATAAATAGAATTTCTGAATAGGGCTTATATCTAGATAACATGTGCTCTCACCCCAATTCATGGCCTCCAAATCAGCAGAGCTGAGAGATCCAACATGCTTACATGCTTTCTAGATGATGTTGTTTTCCCTGTCATTCCAGCTTCACCCTTTCTTAAGAGAAGTCCAGTTTTCGAATACTTCTATTGGCGGACTGTATTTGGATGAGAATGGGGAGCTACCAGGCAACTATGATATTGAGAACTGGGTGATGTTTCCCAATACATCTCGAGTGAGAGTGAATATTGGGCGCATAGAGAGAGAGGCATCCAATGGCATAAGATTCACGATGAACCCGGAAGCCATTGAGTGGCCCAAGGAGTTTAACAAGGTAGAGGACATTTTATTCCACATGGCATCTCTTAAGCTCTAATTACTTCTTAAATATACCATATACCAGGAAGTAAATTCTACTGAATATATAGTACAGGGTTTGGAACTGGCAGTCCAGGCACCTCCCCCATGTATAGTGTTGCATGTAAAGATCATATAACACCAATCATCTTCCACTTACACTGGCTGCCTGTACTCTTCCGAGCCCAAATCAAAGTGCTAGTTTTGACCTATAAAGCTCTTTTCAGATATCTGTTAGAACGTGTCTCCTGATATAAACCTATGAACCCTTAGATCTTCTTCTGAGACCCGTTTCCAGGTCTACCCTTTGAGCAAGGCTCAGAGGATGGTGACAAGAGAGAGGGCCTTTTCAGTTGTGGCTCTCCATCTGCGGAATGTGCTTCCCAGCAAGGTCCACCTGGCTCCTTCATTGACATCTTTTTCACACCAGCCAAAGACCTTTTGCCCCAGGGATTTGACAGATGGAGATGGGGTTGTTCTGTTATGAGTATGCTGCCAAACTTTTCTGTGGTTGTATAGGGTGGTGGTTGTTTTATTGTTTTGATTTTATGGTACAATATATTTATTTTTGTTTATAACAATGTTTTATGTTGTTTGGAGACCTTTGGGTAACAAGCAACTAACAAGCCTATCACAACAACAACAATCATCAGCATCATAAATGGGAGCCTCTTATATCCATGGAGGGTTGGTGCACATTTTGAAATCCTGGAAATGCAAGGTTTGCAGTAGGTGTTAGTGTCAGTGATTGACCACTGGCCCAGGCAGCTGAGAAGGTCCTCTCACCATCTTGACCCAGCTGTACTGACTTTACTGGCCTCCTTACTAGTTCTCTGGACATCTTTTGTAGGATCGAGCAGGTAGAGAAAGAGTAAGCTTTTTCTATAATGGAGTAGCCTCCCACGAGAAGCTCATCTCTCTTCCTTTTTGTCAGCACTCAAAACTTTTTTAAAAATTATCACAAAACAATAATTTAGAAGATATTATTTTAGAGTTATTTTGTTGCTGTAACTCTTGTTCTCTGAGTATACTTATGAATAGAAAGGAGGGTTAGAAAAGTTGAAACAAACAAGCAAACACACCCAACAGGCTTCCTTGGCATGACTTTCTGCATCAAAGGGGCTTCCTTGGTGCATGGGGTCATGGGAGCAGCAGAGATCCTGTTGGGTCCTTCCCAAATTCTCTAAACAAATTCAATAGACACGAATATTCATAACACTTCCTGCTTGATGCACCTTCTTTATTATTAGACTGTGCCTCGCTCCAGGTGTACCAAGAGCTGTCTCCCTGGATATAAGAAGGTGGTTCAAGAAGGACAGCCGATTTGCTGCTACGCTTGTGTTCCATGTGCGGAAGGGACAATCTCCACTCAGGAAGGTGGGTGACTTGAAAGAAATGGTCTTGGAGAAGCCATCTCTGGTCTACAAAGTGGAGAGCAGGAAGAGGGGCTCACCAACCCACAATGTGTTGCTTTTCCTATTTTAAATTGTGACCTCAGTGAAGAAAGCACCACAACCACACCTAGAATAATTTTTTAAAATGTTATTAAAAATAACTGATGAATGTTGAAAATCTGTAAATATTTATGTAAAACACTTAAAGCATGATACAAAATAATAAATTATTTGAAAACTTCTAGAATACAATGCATTGGAATAATAGAATAGTAGAATTGGAAGGGGTCTATAAGGCCATAGAGTCCAACTCCCTGCTCAATACAAGAATCCACATTAAAGCATACCCAACAGGTGGCTGTCCAAGTGCCTCTTGAATGCCTCCAGTGTTGGAAAGCAAACCACCTCTCAGTGCAGTTGGTTCCATTGTTGTACTGCTCTAAAAACTATGATGGGGCTAGAATGAGTATTACATGGGAGAAATATAAAACCATTTGCATGAGAGGATCAGAGGTATAGTAGTCTAGAGTCCCGGGATCTTAGACATTTTTGGGAGCCAGATCACAGCAGCGTCCCTCTGTCTCCAGTGTCCTATGAGCAAATCAGCATGAAAGGGGAGTTTGTTGGCCACTGAGAAGAGTCTCAATTGCAAGCAAGTCTTCAGTAGTTCCTTCTTCAAAAAGCCAAGACAAGGTGAAACAAAGCTGCCATAGTTCTGCCTCCCGCTTACTACAGCGTGGGTGGGAAACATAATCCAGCTGGTAGGCGGGTTTTCCACAGGCCAACTGGGCATTGATGAATCAATAAGTGCCTGCAGGAGCAGGAATGACTTTAGGCCGCTCCATTTTTCTCATATTAAACCACCTGATGTGGTTATTGTGAGGTGTGAAAGAGGATAGTCTCCATCGTGAAAGTGATAGAGAAAGGATATAAGGAATACATTTCTATTGTTCTTTGCAGATGCAGAGCGTTGTACCAGGTGTCCAGAAAATCAACATCCAAACAAGGATCAAAATCAATGTGTCCCCAAGATTATCACATTCCTGGCTTATGAGCAATTTCTGGGGATCCTCCTGGCTTCCTTTGCCCTCTTCTTGTCCTTAACTACAGGCTTTGTGTTAGGAATCTTCATTCAGTTCCTAGAAACTCCGATAGTCAAAGCCAACAACCGGGACCTCTCGTTCATCCTCCTCATCTCCCTCTTACTTTCCTTTTTGTCCTCCTTCCTCTTCATTGGCCGGCCAAGGGAAGAGACCTGCCTGCTCCGACAAATGGCCTTCAGCATCATCTTCTCAGTTGCCATCTCTTCTGTCTTGGCAAAAACCATCACTGTGGTGCTGGCCTTCCTGGCCACAAAGCCAGGAAACAGAGTGAGAAGATGTCTAGGGAAGAGCCTGGCCAACTCCATTGTCATTTCCTGTTCCAGTGTCCAAGTTGTCATCTGCACCATGTGGCTGGGGATCTCTCCCCCATTCCCAGATTCCGACATGCACTCCCAGCCTGGAGAGATCATCCTGCAATGCAATGAAGGGTCTGTCAGCATGTTCTACTGTGCCCTCGGCTACATGGGCTTCCTGGCTGTCATCTGCTTCACGGTGGCTTTCCTAGCCAGGAAGCTTCCTGGGGCCTTCAGTGAAACCAAGCTGATCACCTTCAGCATGCTGGTCTTCTGCAGCGTTTGGGTTTCCTTTGTGCCCACCTACCTGAGCACGAAGGGGAAATACATGGTAGCCGTGCAGGTCTTCTCTATCTTGGCCTCCAGTGCTGGGCTTCTGGGCTGCATCTTTATTCCCAAGTGCTACATTATTGTACTGAGGCCTGATCAGAACACAAAGGATCACATGATGACAAAAACTAAGGATGCCAACTGATTCTGAAAATATTCAGTAATAATGGAACTCACACTATTGACTTGGGATTTTACCTCCTTACCTCTCTTTGTCTTGTATCAATCAGAAATGATGGCAATGCATGCATGGCTCTGCAATGGCCACAGGCCCTTTGAGCTGTCTGTTTCACAGGTATTGCTTTTTCCCACTCTGATGTGCACTCGACACCTTATCAGCCACACTCGTCTTTGTGCTACTAATCATCACCTTCTTCTGCTTATCTGTATGGCAACATTTCCATGAAATTGTGCCTAAAGTGGATCACAACATGCCACATTAAAACATGAATAAGAATTCAACAATGTATTAGAAATAATCAAACCTTAAGTATATAAGGAAAATATAATATGGTCAAAATATTCATCATCAAAATAGATACAAAACATCAACCCATTCAACTGTATAGAAGAATAAAAATATGCTAACCTAATTTTAATAGCTTGGACTAAAGAATATTACCAACACAAAAACAGAATAGTAGCAAATAAAAGTCATCATGTTCCAGACAATGGGCTTGTCTCCAATATTTAGGACAGAGAAGTCAATCTAATCAGCATTGCACAAACCGATACATCAGATCATCCAGGCTGGGGCCATAAACGAGGTCTCGTTGCACCCTCATGGAGACCCCTAAAGAATAGAGCTTCAAATTAGAAACCACCCTGGTAGTGTTTCCCTTTGGGGCCAACCCACTGGGATTGGCCTGCCATGTTAGTGCAGTCGGCCTTTTCAGTTGTTCCCTTGCAGGCATACTCTCATCAAACCAACCACCACCTCTGCTCTTCCACTGGGGATGATTACAAGCAGTCTCAAGAACTAGCAACAAGGTCTCTCTTCCAAATGAACATTTCAAGAATCATTCTTTGTCACTCACATTTCTGACTCAATATCTTAAAGGCCATGCTTTTGTGCTAAGATAGTTCTCTTCTTAGGTGAGAATGGCAAGATGGCTATTGTGTTCTCTGGGTTGTTAAAAATTAAATGGATTAGGAGATGGTACAAGGTCTCAGGGCTTTCATACTATGTGTTGAATGTAGCTACTACATGTTAGAAGCAGAGTGGGAGGATGCAACATGGAAATGCTATTTTCAGCAGCTCTTTTGTGTCTCCTGTAATGTGGAAAGCAGACATATGAAATAAAGCGTCTGCCTGTTTACTTCACTGAACCATGTCCATAGAACCAACCACTCCTAGGGCTCATCCAGACGACTGTATAACGTGTGACATGATCGCTTTGTGTAGTCATTATTTTGTGGTTGTCCTGATGAAGTCGCGCGCAAAAGAGCGTTTTCGCATGGTTAAATCCGCTTTGGCACAACCGCGCAAAATGCGATTATCTTTTTTAAAGTGTGAATCATCTGCTGTGCCTTCAGCCGCTCGGATGCAATACCATGGATTTTAGAGATGATGCTGGTGTATGGGCGGTCCTTGGGCGGTTCCCCATTCCTCTTCCTCTTTTCCATCCAATCCTGTGTTTTCACGTTTGCACATGTGTGCAAACGCCTGTGTGAAAAGCCCGGGAAAACTTAACCAATCCGAGCAATTGGATATACTTAGGGTTGCCATATTCCAGTTCCACAAATCCGGTCAGGCTAATTTGCACATTATGTAAATTATTTGCATATTATGCAAATGTTATGCAAATATTTGCATATTAATATTTGGATTGTCCAGTTGTTTTGTTTTTGTGCCTAGGAATTACCACCAAAAACTGGGGAAAGATGTGAGAAATCTTTTTTTAAAAGCAACATTTTCAGCCTTAAATGCCTAGACTAGTTTCCAACAGTATGGAATATTTATTGATTAAGAGGATTTATACCCTGCCCTTTTGCTGTTAAAAACAGAGCTCAGCACAGCTTACAAATATAATAAAAACAATACAAATACACAATCAATATAAAAACATAATAAAAACACAAAATAGCAACAAACATAAAGGAAGTCAGGGCAGCAGTATGGTTAACCATTACATATAAGATGTATTTCAAAGTTGTGGTGGGTGGAGAAAAACAAGAAGCCAAAATGTTAGGAAAAGGAGTCTTTCACACTACATGCTCAGTTCTAAATACTGTTGCAGCAAGTTTTACAAGTTCCTCCAGTATTCCACTGGTGCAGGCACTCAGACATTCAAAGTATCTGTATGTCTCTTAGGATTTATAAAAGCAGAGCTTTGCTTAACTCACAATTTCTTCTCCCTTTGATCAACCACATCTACACAGGTTCCACCTCCATACTCAAAATGAAACTGGGCCTGGAAGTGTGCAACAACCCCACACATACCTTGCTAATTAGATTACCAATGCCAGGATGTCTGTCTTATCGACTACTCTCCTGCTCCCCCCCCCCCCACTGGGCATCATGAAAGACCCAGTCCTGGGCTCAGAAAGAAAATAAATATCTGGTCCTCTTCAAAGTATTGATAAGCCTCTTGTTTTAATTGAAATAATAATTATAAATTCTTGCTCTTATCACTAATGGAAGTTAAGTATCTTGCATATGCTGCTGTGGCTTTTATGGCTGTAACGGAGAGAGGTTAAAGATAAGTGAGATGCAAATAGGAAAAAAACAACACAAAAGGCAGTATCACTTTCCTAAATGTAATACCATACCAACCACAACAAGATTCCTATGAGTAAGGCAGAAAACTCAGCATCCCACAACCAGTCAGGATTCATAAGCAAAAGCCCAAACTAAAAAAATCCTAGCAGACAGTCAGCCAAGGTCACAGAAATCCCCATGCAGCACAACCTGACCTGGGGACTGCAGTTAATGCAGAATGCTGCAGCACAATTGCTGACATGAGTGAGATCCTAGCAGCACATAATACCTCTGCTCTGAAATCTGCATTGGTTGCTGATTTGCTACCAGGCCAAGTTCAAGCTGTGCTTTCCATGTTATGGGTGCCACATAGTACTTGTTCTGCTCTTGTAAGAAATCAGTCCTGTTAAGTGGCAGCACCTACACTTTGGAACTCCTTGCCTATTGACATTAGGCAGATGCCTCTTTTCAGCACCTGCTAAAATCAGTTTTCTTGAGACAAGCCTCTCCAGGCATGTGGAAGCTATTGTGTTTTTAACTCTGTTTTTAATTCATTATTCGTTTTATTATTTTGAATGTTTTTAAGTATCTGTCCTTAACGCTTTTGCCAATAATTTTATTGTTTTAATTCTTTCTGTAAACCGCTTTGAGATTTTTTACAATAAAGCGGTATATAAATGTTGTAAATAAAAATAAATAAATGTTGGAGTCACTGTGGCCCTTGAGTCTCTTCCCACTTTTAAGAACCAAGGAATCTGCCTTATACTGATTCAGGCCATTCCGTACCATGATTTCTTAAATGCAACACCATACCAACCACAACAAGATTCCTATGAGTAAGGCAGAAAACTAAGCATCTCACAACCGGTCAGGATTCCTAACCAAAAACCAAAAATATGATAAATGAAGAAATATTTATATAAGCATGACTATCAAATATATTTATTATTTACACAAACTGTAAAGATATTTATAGTGCAATCCTAGGTTTATTTATTCAGAAGCAAGTCCCAGTGTATTCAGTGGGGCTTACTCAAACAGGGACAGACATGCAACCTCAAGTGATAAGCAACTTCATTCACACAACCCAAACTTCCAAATCATGTCACTTTATGCTGTTTTGCAACTGTTTATACTTGTTTTTATGCTTATTGGATTTTAAATGGCTTTATTTCTTGTTGTGAGCTGCCCTACCTCACAGGGTTGTTGGAAAGACTCCATACATGCACACACTACAGATGTATAAATACATACAGCCCATATAATAGTTTATTGTCAAACCAGTTGGTCATTGCAGAAAAATCAGTATTAGTTTAAAAAAAATCAGTATTAGTTTCCTGCGGAATAAAAACTGTAATACCTAAGTAAGCCCTGCCTACTTGCTTTAAAATGGGGGGGGGTCAGAAAGAGAACACAAACACAATTCTTTTTTACATTCACTCCAAAGTCCCATTGATTTTCAGCACATTCATAACCATGTCTACTCAAAAGTAAGTCCTATTGAATTCAATGGGATTTACTCTGGGCATATGGGATTAGCATTGCTTTTACAAAAAGCAAGTATTGGGAAAGTTTTCAAAACACTGCCCAAGATCTGACTCCTGCACACAAGAGGAAAAGAAATTGAAATGTATATACTTACCCAATTTATGAGATTTTCAGATAAATGGGGGGAAACCACCATTTTGTTTTCTAGACACTACCTCAGGTCAATGAAACTGAAACTATCCTGGCTTCACTGATTGGCTGCAATCCTGAACGGGCGGGGTTAAAGCTACAAAGTGCTATAGTACTGTATACAGTAATGTTTAAAGAAAGATTTAACAGTCGGGGGCAGCTGACGTTTTTATGTATATCTCGAGAACCAGACCACCTAGAAACTTAATATTTTTTAAATTAAAGCTGAGAATCCGGGCCACCTAAAGGGCTAGCCGGGCGCCGGGTGGCATGCAAAGAATCCAGGCAAAACCCAGCTAACCGGGCAAAACCCGGCTCACCGGGCAATATGGCAACCCTAGATATACTGCGCAGATGCGGAAATACGCTTTTGCGCAGAAGCAGATACTGCAGTTAACGTTGGTTGGTAGTGGAGAAAGAAGTGATTGCCCGCCATTGCATCTTTCCACTTCCCCCCCCCCGGCTGGGGGTTCCTTCGGGAGGCAGAGCGGGGATGGGGGAGTCCCCATGAGGGCTACGGAGCCGGCTCCCCCTTTTCTTGGGGAGCGGAGGGGGCATGGTGACAACGGAGGGGGGAGAGGAGAGATTGCAGCAGCAGCGGCTTGGAGCCGAAGCTGGCTCGCTACAGCTGGGTTGCTCTTGCGCCTCTCCAGCTGCCTGCAATGATAAGGAAAGTGCCGGGCGAGCTGCTGCTCTGAGCCGGCGGCTGCTTGCAAGTCCTGGCATGGATCAGGCAGCAGGAAGGGTGGATGACGGAGCGGCAGCAGCTGGGGCGGTCAGAGCTGTAGTGGTGGAGAGGGGAATGTAGTGTCGGGGGTGGGCGCAGCCCCCCTATACCCCCCTGCTCTCCTTGCCCCCCCTAACCCCATCAGTTCCCTCACAGAGGGTGGCGGAAGCTGTCTTTGCAAGCTGTTTGCAGGAGCAGCATCCCGGGATGGGAAGCAAGCTGGGACCTGTGGGGGTGGCGGTGAGGGGACTGGCCACGGAGGGAGGGGGCGCTGAGCAGGAGGAGGTGGTAATGGCGACGTTTGCGGATACCGCAGTTAACATTGCTGAATCAAATATACACAAAAAGGCAGGGGCTGGTAAATGGAGGTGGGGTGGCAGTAGCGCTGAGGATGAGGGTGACAGCAAAGGAACATGCTCTCGCCATCCGATCATACTGTGTGTATATCAAAAGCAGTTTAACGAGGCAGAAGAATAGTTCCATTTTGCATAATAGCGCAAATCAATGCAAGCACATTTGTGGAAGCAGCAGCAAGATGGGTAAACTTGAATGGGAAACACTATCACTATTACACAGACATTTACCGCAAGGAGGCTATACACTGCAAGACATGTCCAAAGTTATTTACATTTATTGGAGAAATAATTGGAATCGGAGGGCGTGTTTGGCAAGTAGAAAAGGCAAGATGCAAAAAGCCACATGCAAAATGCATTCAGTTTTGCGCTATATCACAAAAGCACAGTTCTGGACACCTCCCCAAGACAGTATGTAACATAGCAGACGTGTGTGTGTGTGTGTATAGAGAACGTTTAATGGGGCAGAAGACCCAGGAAATGGACCTGGGGGACACATATCACTATTACACAGACATTCACGGTGAGGAAGCTTGCAGCTTTTCTTCCATATCATATGAACCAGCTCATCCTCCTCTGCCTCCCTTTCTTGCTCTGCCAACATGAACTGAAGGGAAACTTCCCTCAGCTGCACAAGGCACAAATTTAAAAGCTGTAAGTGGAGGTGCACAAGAGCCAAAAACTCCGTGAACTCCATTGCAGGCACTACTACAGAAGTATCACAAAATTCAAACTTTCACGCTGTCACGTTAATGCATAACTGATCGAGGTGGAAGGGGAGAGAGTGCACGTCATATTTTCCCCACCAATTGGATGATAGTGGGTTATGTCAGGGGCGGAGCTCGGAAAAAAGCGAGAAGAATGTTGCGTCTTCTGGCTGCATGTGCGGTCAGAAAAAATGTGTTTTTAATATCGGGAAAGAGCGGGAAAAGAGGCAAGTGAGGACTCTCGGATGACACAGCAGATATGGAAAACCTGGATTATCCCGCTCCGTTTGGATGAGCCCCTAGTCTCTGAATAGAGGCTCCCACCGGTGGTAATTTCAGGGTTGCAGGATAAGGGGAATTACTCCATGTGCATGCACGTAGACATACAGGTCTGTTGATTGCCCTATCAGCCAGCTCTCAGGCCTCCAGATGCTGCTCCTAAATTCCAGATCGGTGCATAATAAGATTTCCCTCATTCATGATTTAATTGTGGATAAGGCAGCCAATCTGACATGTATACCTGAGACCTGGGTGGGTGGCTGGGTGAGCAGGGAGGAGTTAGTCTCTCCCAGCTATGCCCACCAGGGTATCTGGTTCAGCATCAAGGTAGATCTGAGAGTTGGGGAGGGGGGTTGCTGTGGTGTATAGGAGCTCCCTCTGCAAGCTCCTTGTCCATGCGACTACTGGTCTGGAGAGTTTGCACCTTGTGTTGGGTCAGTGGGACAGATTGCGGATTCTGTTGGTGTACCGCCCACCCCCCTGCCCAACAGACTCCCTAGCTGAGCTGACGGAGGTTGTCTCCTGTGTACTGCTGAGATCCCGCAGACTGTTGGTTCTGGGGGATGTCAACATTCATACTAAGGCCGCCTTAACTGGGGTGGCTCAGGATTTCATGGTCTCCATGGCAGCCATGGGACTGTTCCAACATGTCACTGGCCCAACACATGTAACGGGGCATACGCTAGACTTGGGTTTTGCAACTGGACATGAAGATGGTGATCTGAAAGTGGGGGGCCTTACATCAGTCCTTTTGTCATGGACAGATCATTGCTTGTTGAAGTTTAGACTTACAGCAGTGTTTCCCTTCTGCAAGGGTGGGGGACCTATTAAGATGGTCCGCCCCCAGAGACTAATGGATCCGGATGGTTTCCAAAGGGCTCTGGGAAGTTTTCCGGCTGATAGGGCTGGCACTCCTATCAAAACCCTCATTGATCTGTGGAATACAGAAATGACTCGGGCAGTTGAACTCTCAGAGGCTTTCGATACCATTGACCATGGTATCCTTCTGGGACGACTGGCTGAGTTGGGAGTGGGAGGTACTGCATGGCAGTGATTCTGCTCCTACTTGGCAGGTTGATTCCAGAAAGTGGTGCTTTGGGAACACTGCTCAGCCCCGTGGATTCTCCAGTATGGGGTTCCACAGTGGTTCTGTCCCCCATGCTGTTCAACATCTACATGAAACTGTTGGGTGCGGTCATCCGGAGTTTTGGAGTGCGTTGCCATCAGTACACTGATGACACGCAGCTCTACTTCTCTTTTTCATCTTCTTCAGGTAAGGCTGTCAATCCTGAACCGGTGCCTGGCTGCGACAATGGACTGGATGAAGGCTAATAAACTGAAGCTCAATCCAGGCAAGACTGAGATGCTGTTAGTGGGTGGTTCTTCTGACTGCATGGTGGATGTCCAACAGGATGGATGTTGTCTGTCTAGCCCAGCTCCTGGATTCCATGGTGTGTTGCATGGACATTGTTCCCTGGGTCAGGGGCTATTCCACAATGGTTTCTTCTATGTTTTCACAAGGACATTGCCGAAGGCCACCACTGCAAGGTAATTCTTCCTGCCTCATGAATGGCTCCTTTCAATGGTGGCTGTCACCTGTAAAGGGCAAAGGGGATCGAAGATCTGCCTCAAATTTAAATCATGACAGGTGCCAGTTTCCAGGGCTGAGGGGCTCAGCTGTGGTCTCACTTTTGCCAGGGCCTGTGGTATCTGGAGGGACAGCCCTACCCATTAACTTACTAAAGCTGAGAACAATCAGGCAGGCACTTCAGTCCCTCTCACCTTCTTCAGGGTCTCAATGTTTTTGTCCACATGGACAACATCACAGGCAAAGCCCATGTCTACAAAGAGGGGGATATGAGGAAAGTGGATCTGTTACCAATCTGGGCAGAAATCTATCTCGGCTTCCTATCAGAAGAGCACGTGTTGTGGGCAATCATCTCTTGGGACAACTGGCTCATCCAGGAAGACATTGAGCAGGCAGAGTGGAGTCTTCACCCTGAGGTGTTTCAGATGATCACGGACAGGTTTGGTACACTGCTCCTAGATCTTTTCTATCCAGAAACACAAGGTGAGGAGGTTCTGCTCCAGACACCTGACATATGGGGCAGAAGATATGGATTCTCCCTCCCTCTTTCTCTCTTGGCCCAGGGGCCTCCTTTATGCATTCCCCCCAATAGCACTGCTTCAAAGAGTCCTCATAAAGATCTCTCAGGAGAGGGGAGAAGTTTTGCTAGTGGTTCCACCATGGACTTGGCAAAGTTGGTTCTTGGACATAGTAAACCTAGTGAAGGGAGGTCCTTGTCCTCTTCATCCAAGGCCAGACCTTCTGAGTCAAGGAGAGATCTGCCATCCCAACTCCTCTTGGCTTTAAGTTCACAGTCAGCTAGATGCAAGGCTCCTGTAATATTCACCATCCTTGCATCTCGAAAGACTTCCTGCCTGTGATAGAATTTCATTGGAACACAAAACATAGGAAGCCATCTTATACTGAGTCAGGCCATTGGTGTATCTTGCTCAGTATGGCTTGCACTGATTGGCAGCAGCTCTCCAGGGTTTCAGACAGGAAGTCTTTCCCCACCCTTTCCTGGAGATGCAGGGATTGAACCGAGGACCTTCTGCATGCAAACCAGATTCTCTATGACTGAGCTACGCCCTTCCCATAGGAGTGGGGAGTAGGACGATGACAGCAGAGCAGCTTTAAGTGGGGCAGGCAGCGGGGAAGGCCTTTGGCAGTTGATGTGGATGGTCTATGGTGAATGTCTGAAGAGGTCTTGTAAACCAATTAATGGTTGTTGTTTTTTACAATCAAGTGGTATATATTTTTTAAAAAAACCAAATAAATAAAGGTTCTTAATTTGCCCCAATGCTGCTGTGACCAAACAGGACCTAAGAGGCTAAAATCTATTTGGAAAGATTTATCTGAAAGACATCCCCAGAAGACCAGTGAATGCATTTCAGTTTATAAAAGATATGAGCATAATTATATCAAACAGAAATCAACAGTACATTATTATGCATAAATAAATCTTGGGGAAGGGAGAAATGCTAGGAACAGTATAAGCAAATGACAATTACATGGAAAAACAAAATAGTATACGAATATGAAACTTAGCTATTAAACGTAACTCTACTCAGAGGAACAATATGCATCGTAACCTTTGCAAAAAGTAATGATGGCACGCAAAACCTAGGAAAAATACGATTTTAAAGCTATTATGCATTTCTACTTTTATTACCCCTAAAACATTCCCCAGGCTAGACTAGTTAAAAGCTTTGCTAAATTCCAGCTATTTAGTAACTTATCCTAAACATCAAGAAATAGAAAAGAAAGAATATGATGGCTATCTATCCAGGCAGGAAGCCCTTTCTGTGGGTTCAGGGAAGAGCTGAGAGATTAATGGAGGATCCAAGGCAGAGGGACACAGGGGGCTCCAAAGTCCTCAGAACAAGCCAAAATCTGCTAGAAAAAACTGGGAGCTAAGCAAAAATAAGGCTGGAGGCACAATCGCAGTTGTAGTGGTTTTGGCACGTCTCCACGTCTGTTTTCTGAAACTGGGGGCACATGACATTAATCAAACACTGCCCCTTTTTACTCCAAAACTTTGTTTCAGTCAGCTTCACACAGACTACACACCTGATCAGCTATCAACCCCGTTGACAGTTTGAGGTGTGTCCAATGGAAACGCTTTCCTGTAGGCTCAGGCAAATCATTGATCTTCATTCGTTGGTGATCACTTGTGGCCAAGTAAGATTGTCTTCCAAGATAAGGTATTTAACAATGGGACAGTAATGGGCTCAGCACTCTGATGTGAGTGGTCATAAAAGGTCTGACATCAGCTGTGGCAAAGGGAGATATGTCCAGCCATGTGCAAATACATTGCAAAGTGCAGCCCGACATAATGGTGTCGGTGGCAAACAACTAGTTTGCACATAGCCTGAAAAAGAGTACAGAGTGCAGGCTCTTTGTGATCCTCAATGACACCCCACATTTTCTGCATTCTGATTTGTCCTTTCCCTTGTGATAAATGAGATATATAGTTTGGGAACTATAGTATGTAGTGTTGATTTGGCACAGCAGAAAATGAGTTAACTTGATCCACATAGAAGCAGAAAATAAATTCCTAACAGTCTCTGTGAAGGCTAGATGTTCAGTTGCTGTTTGATACTTAAAATGCTAGTTTGCTCTTCCCATGTAACGGGACACCTTCCAGGTAGATAGCGCGAGGAACAGCACCAAAAGTACTCAAGGCCAGAACGCTAAATGCAGAGACAATAGAGTTCACTGAGAAGTGTTGCTAACAAGATGGGAGGGGCTATGTGTGAGGAGGATTTGGAGCCATATATCAATGTAATCTGTGTAGCTATGCTTTCAGACTAGGATTCTGGCGTTAGCCGAATTCTTCGTCTCTCTTTTGCAAAAGATATAGGTAATCAATCAATACAGGTGTTGTTTTTATCCTGGTTTCTCATCTGGTGATTATTGGAGTTTCCTCCAGATGTAAAGAGCCTTTTGGTGTAACACCCTCACTTTCTCACACTAAAAATTCACTTCTGTCTTGGTAAATGACAGTTCATCTGCAGAAACAGTTGTCCTCTGTTTAAGGGGTAACATGATCTTAAGCCTTACTGAGATCACTGAGCACTACAAGCCCATGGTGCACTTACATTGGCAGTGGGGGAAACTGGGGGGGTGAGGGAGGGAGAGGAGATGCAGCATCGCCTCCCCCCTCCCAACCATATGTTTAATTAGGATATTAAAGGGCCTCATTAAACATTAGCCCCACCCTTAAAATGATTTGGGGTTGCATCTGGGTCAGACCGGGTGTTTCCTGGATTCGGCTGGGGGCGATTCAAGCCTTCAGATTGGGTTAGGGGGCTATGCCAAGCCCTAATATTCACATATATCCTAGACAGAGCTTGGAAAAGTTACTTTTTGAGCTACAACTCCCATCAGACCCAGCCAGCATGGCCAAGCTCTGATCCTAGAAGAATAGCTTGGTCTTGACCCTGTAAAGATGCTTTGTCAGTTAAGGGCCAAGTTCACCTCCCCCCCCCACACACACACTGATCCATGTCTAGACCAGGGAGCCACTTTGGTGAGTTCTCGCAAACATGTTTTCCTCCACCTCTGCACCTGCGCCTCGAGCCACACAGCGGGTCCAGGCGATGCTTCTCCTCCTTATAATTATTCTTATTCTTGTCAAAGCTCCAGGGATTTGCCCAAAGATTGCCTGAGAGACCAAACACCTAAATGTCAGAATCAGGGGGAAAGTGAGGTAATTTCTTGCACTCTGCTTGTAAAGTTTGGTGCATAAAATATCCCCTAGGGTACTGAGAGCCTGTGCTGAGATTTTGCAGAGTCAAAGGGGGGAAGCATGGGAACTATGGTTGTGCAAAGTTTAATCAAATCCCCCTGAACATAGGAAAGGAAGAGCCTACAAAATGACCAGGCCAATGACCCGTCTAAACCAGCATCCTGTTCTCACAATGGCCACCCAGATGCTCCAAAGGGAGGTCTGCAAGCAGGTCATAGCTCAGGGGTACTGAAGTGGAGCTGGCTGGAGGGCCGGATCCAGAACTGTCCCCCTTTTCCTCAAGCCACTTACATGATGCCACGCGATTCAGCTTTAAACCCACGGCTGCAAAGGAGGAAATTAGAGTCTTCCCTAAGACCTATTTGGATTCTCCCTTTCTTCCGTGGCAGGTGCTGTATGTTTATCCCTGCGGGTTTGTCCAATGTTGAACATGTTTCTGTCTTTTCCCTTCCCCCATGCCCTGAGTCTGAGCGATCATGATACAGTAGGGCCCACTCATATGGCGGGTTACGTTCCGGACTCCTGCTGGTAAAGAGAAAAACCCTGTAAAGCGGAACTCATTGAATAGAATGGCATGCAATGCCCGAACACTGCCGTAAAAGTGGAACACGCACCATATGAGTGGGACTTTAGTCTAATTGGTCTAATTGAGACCGCTGTATTAGCGAAGCGCTGTAAAGCGAAGCAACATAAAGTGGGGCCCTACTGTAATTTGTGAGCAGGTGCAGTAGATGCTCTGAAGAGAGATGACAATTTCATACACCCTTTCAGCAGTTTTTTCAGTGACTCTGAGCAACTTTCTTTCATGTCACCAACTCAGCAGATCTCTTTGTCCTTTGTTTCCCAGACTCTTACCAACTCCCCTTCTGATTCCCCTCAAGCCCAACCATCTTTTTACCCAGGGAATAACTTCATTCTGCTGTTGCAGGACTACCTAGTCTTCCCCAACAATCCCCATTTCCAGGCCTGCTGCAGCAACAGAGTCATGGCCGTTCAAAACCCCCCTCAAGCCTGACTTTCCCCCTTTCCCCTTCACCAGCTCCACCCTCTCTCCTCAGAGCAGGAAGGCAGGCCTTTGGGATTCTGTTTGCTGATTGGATCTCTTGTCCCAGTACTCCATCCCATTGGCACTCTCCTGTGTCCATCTGAGATCAGTTTTCCCTGGAAAGGAGTCAAAGGGCGTGTTACTCAGCTCCTTTCGGGGGGTCAAATCTACATGCAGGGTAGTCCAGCATTCTCTTCTTTCAGGTCATTATGGCAATAGCCCTCTTCCACTCTGACTGTGGAGGTAGTGCATAGCCATCATGGCTAGTAGCCATTGGTCATCTTAATGAATTTGTCCAGGGTGTGAAGTCAAACTGTGGGACTCGCTGCCATAAGATGTGGTGGTGGCCACCAGCTCACATGGTTATAAAATGGGATTACACAACTGCCCACAGAAGAGGCTGCATGTCTCTGAATGCCATTTACTGGGGAACAAACCTGGGAAAGGGCTATTGTCCTGCTCCTCTTGTGAGCTTCCCAGAGCTGTCTGATTGGCTGCTGCAGGAAGCAGGATGCTGGACTAGAACGGCCTTTGGTCTGATCCAGATCAGAGCTTGGAAAAGTTACTTTTGAACTACAACTCCCATCAGCCCTAGGCAACATGGCCACTGGATTAGGCTGATGGGAGCTGTAGTTCAAAAAAGTAACTTTTCCAAGCTCTGATCCAGATGTAGGCCTTTTCTAACGCTCTTCTCAGCAAAGTTCACTCCAAACTCACCCCCTCCCTTCCCTCACTCGTGTCAAACTTTGGAGCCGCATCTGTGATTTCTCACAAACATGTTTTTTTCCAGCTCTGCACCTGCCCCTCGAACCACACAGGGCGGCTCCAGGATGTTGCAGAGATGAACTTTCTTCCCCTTATAATTATCAAAATCATGGTGATTTATTCTTGCCAGCTCAAAAAATATTCCTGGAGATTGCCTAAACATCAGCACCAAGGGCATCATTATTCATTGCCCTGTGCCTGGGGGAAATGTTGGTGCCCAGAATATCTTCTGTGTCAGAGACACACTGAGTCAAGGCCCAGATTGAGAGCAGGAGAAACTGGGGGACGTGCCTGAGTGAGGTCTAAGGGCTCTGAAGCCACAAGTGAACACCACCCACAGTGGCAAAGCCACTGCAGCTTTGGAATTACAAGAACATGTGGCTTCTTCTGCTCAGCTGACTCTGGAGGAGACAGGAAGAGTTGGAGGCAGAGCCAGAATGATCTCACTGCTGCTTCCGTTGCTTCTGCTTCTGCTAGAGCCCCGTGAAGCCTGTGGGAACCTGAAGACAAAATGCCCCTTGAATCTGATCAGAGAACAGAATGAAGCACTCAATTTCTACCGGCCTGGAGACTTCCTCATTAGTGGTATCATATCTCCAAAAGCATTTTTAACGCAACATCTCTACATCTTTTCACAAACTCCTTCAATCAGGCTTGAGCAGTAATTATAATTAATTATTAATTATGTGCAGACAGATCTCATGTTTCGCCACCCCGACTCCAATGATTCCTATTTAGCAGGAGAATTGGCCCCATTTCAGTGCGGCAAAGATTGTGGCCCTCTAGATGCTGCCTGACTACAGCGCCCAGCATCCCTGACCACTGGCCATGCTGGCTGGGGCTAATGTAGTCCAGCAACAACTGGTGGGCTACAGGTCCCCCACTTGTCCTATCTCGTGGTTCCCTGTTAAAATGCTCTACCTGCTCTGCTGGCTGTGTTGACTGTTGAAGAATCAAATGTAGGAGTGCAAAAGAATCCGATCATGTAGGATCACATGAAATGGGATAAGACATCCTCCCCCCAAAGAAAAGCCTCATTGCTTCAGCACAGGTGGAAGTTAAAGCGGCCCTTCCATGGGGGTCTAAACTCAAATGCCAGCCCACAGCTTCTCCCTCTGTGCCAAGCACGACTGCTGAATATGAAGGCAGCAAGTGTGGTTGTATGTGCTTGATTTGCACCTCTTCTGCCATTGTGCAATTGGATATTTAGAGAGAGGAGAGGGGAGGGAAGGGGGAGTGCGCAGGCAGTGTCAGTCTTTTGTTTTGTTTTACATTTCCCACTCTGAAGTAATCTCCTGGAAGATATCAGCAGAATTGGCTTCCCACTTCTGGCACTGCCTTTGCAATGAGACTGAGGACAGAACAGTTCCCAAAGGGAGAAAACGGAATGACGAGACGACTTTCCTTCAGTCGGTTTGTCCATTGTAACTGAATGAGATTATAGTCAGAGATAATATTTTTCCAACTGGAACCACACAAGAATTCCCCCAATTGAAAGTTTAGGGTAACTCAGTGCATCTGGGGACTTAATTTGGTTCTGGAGACTTTTTCTCTGGCCCCCAACATCAACCCAGATTGCTAAGACTTCCCTCTCAGTGAGGTGCCCCTCAGCTGATTTCACTTGCAAAAGGGAGACTCACGGAAAGGGCACAAGAAGTCCTTGCAGGCTCCTGATGGTTTGTTTCATTCCTGGGCTGGACTTCCCATAATTAATTAGGCTGAAAGTGTCCTTTATTCACTTAAAGTGCAGCCCTAAGTATTGCTAAGGCAATTGTTCCATCATCACAAGGATTTCTGCTTGTGCAATGGAGTGTTCTCCCTCCTAAATTTCTTTCTTCCCCATACCTCCTAAATTTATTGTAGGGGTTTCCCCAATCCTCTGGAGCAGATTTGGAGCACAGCTACAAGATTTGTACAGACTGGAGAGGCCAGTGTGGAAGCAGAAATCCTTGCGCTGATGGCGTCTTAGCAGAATACCATCCCTTGACTACTGAAAATTAGTTCTTGTTTTTCAGTATGGCTTCCTGTAAGGTAACTGAGGTTTAGAGCACAGCATTATTCCTTTACCAGAGCTCTCCATTTCAGCAAAGTGGCATTTATGCAACCCCTTTTTTAAAAAAAAATCAGTTTAACTCTTTGACGGTTGTGTGCTTCTCTTCTGCAGTGGAGGGTGCATGTCCTCATTTTTATTCTTAGTAGCTAATGCATTTTCACTTTGCAACAATCATATGTCTAATGTCACTCCCCGCTATAGATATAAAAACCATTATTTAGGGACCAGCTACTGTGGGATGTATATTGTCTGGAAAGGCCCTCAGATGTATAAAAGCATGCAACATTTTGATTTCATTCAATGGGAAGTAGCACTTGGAGAATTTTCCATTTTATTTATACTTTATTATCATTATTATTATTGCAGTTTCACATCTAGGAACTACTGGCACATCTTGTCCTTCATGCTCACCATCCAGGAGATCAACCAGGATCCCAGACTCTTGCCCAACATCACCCTGGGCTACAACCTCTATGAGAACTATTTTGATGCAAGGGTGACTTCTGATGCCATGATAGGCCTGCTTGCAGGTGGAGAAAGCAATATTCCAAATTATCGCTGTGGAAAATGGAAAAACCTGCTGGCTGTTCTTGAGGGAGCCAATTCTGCAATCTCCAAACAGATTTCAACTATCTCAGGCACCTACAAAATCCCACAGGTGTTAAAGTTGGAGGAACATGGAGGGGCAGATGAGAAACTCAGTTGTATAAAATTTCCCTTTCTCTCTAAGGGAGACAATCCTGAGCTATGGACCAAGGGCTCTTTCTTCTACCAACCTGGCACCCTGGTTATTTCAGGGTTAAGCTCCCGTCAGCCCCAGCAATTTATTTTACATATTAATAATTTCAGGTAAATAAATACCTGTTCATAATCTCTTCCTTTCCTCACTAGATCAGTTATGGCTTTATTGGTCAGGCTCTTGATGATAAAACCCAGTTCCCTTTTGTCTACCGGGTGGTCCCCAAAGAAGAAACTCAGTACCCGGGGATTGTCAAGTTGCTCCTGCATTTTGGATGGACGTGGATCGGGCTCTTTGCTCCAGACAATGAGAATGGAGAAAAGTTTTTGAGGGCTTTAACATCTCTGATGATCAGCGAGGGCATTTGCATTGCCTTCTCCAAAAGAATACCTGAAAAGAATCCAGATCAAATGTTCAGCCCGAGTGAATTGTTTGTCACATGGAGACAAATCAATATATTTGTTTACTATGAAAGCACTCACATGGGATGGTTTTCGATCATGGCACTGAAAAGAACCCTTGAGAAAGAAATTGGGGCAAAACTCTGGATCACAACAGCTTTCCATGACATCAACTCGTGCCTTTTTTATAATTTTGATGACTTCCAGTCCATCCATGGTTCTTTGTCCTTTGTAATGAAGATGGGGAAAAAGACAAAACATCACTACTATAATCCTGTTTCACAAAATCTCCAACAATTTTGGACGGGCACATTTCACTGTTGGTATTCAAAGCATGTGCTGTCCGTGAAAGGCTGGAAACGATGCACAGAGCAGGAGCGCCTGGGGACTCTGCCCCAAGAGGAGCTTGAGAGAGCCCTGTCTCAGGACAGCTACAGCACTTACTTCAGCATCCAAGTCGTGGCGCATGCCTTACATGCTGCATATTCACCTAGATCAAAGTGGATGCTGAGGGTGGGTGGAGGAGGCAGGTTAGAGCTTCAGAGGCTACAGCCGTGGCAGGTATCCCCTTTCCCTTTTTGCAGTCTCAAATCCATTGCCCCACCTTTTGAATCAAATATAGTATTTATTTATTTATGAAAAGAGGTAGAGGGGCACTGCACGTATCAGCATAGCCAAGTACGAATAAAATGTGCAGCATTAATAATTCCTGCAAACCAAATACAGTAGTGAGATAAAAATAAAATTGTGAACTTCTCAGGGAAATCCAATGTGAAGGGCTTGTTGCAGAGGCCAGCCTTTTTGCCTGCTTTCGTTGTATTGCTCTTCCACTCTGCAATGGTTCTTTCCTGGTGCCCTTAGAGAGATACAGTTTTCTTAGATGAAGTTGGACTCTCCTTGTGTCATTCTTTGCCTCTTCTGGTCCTTGAAGTTGCCCATCAACAGTCGTTACCTGGAGCACAGATTGAGCCAGCATGCAGGTCTCCTGCTCACAGTCTCCCCCACTATAGTGAGATGTACTGTAGTTTTAGTTAATGATTTCATATCCTAAGAAGAGCCCTGCTGGATCAGGGCAGTGGCCAATCCAATGCACCATCTGCTCTCACCATGCCAATCAGATGCCCACAGGAAGCCGACAAGCAGGACCCGAGCGCTTTCCCCTCCTATTAATATTTACGCATTTATATGCCACCTTGTGACAAAAGAACACAGGGCCATAGACAATATAGGAATTCCAAAAGATAATAAAAACAGCTAAAACTATTTTAAAAGACAATACGAAACAACTTCTTGTTGTATTAAATACAATACAAAAACACAAAAAGATCATATGAGTCAAAGGGCTTTTCATCTGCCTGGAAAATAATATTGAAAGAATAATGTCTACATTTTCATCTGTGCCCATAAATTAGCACAAAGAAATTTTATGTAAAACGTTGGCCTTGTTTGTGGTGTTGCGTAAGTGGTACGAAAAACTTCTGCACTCTGAAGGAAAGGCAGAGCCGTCACATTTTCAGGCTCCCACATGATCCGGAACCCTGAGCGACTGGACTTCAGGTGGAAACCTGTATATGCAAAAGCTCCCCCTCCCTTCATACGTTTGCACAAGTTAGAGGAGCTCCTTGGCACAACTGCACGTCCCACTCATGTGCTGGTCTTGACTGTCTGTAGGCCTGTGAGGTCCCTCTCTGCAGTGGCCCCCGTATTATGGAATAACCTTCCCTAGAGATTAGGAATGAGGGTGAAATTCAATTCAGTTTACATTTAAAGCTGAATCTTTCCAATTTGCACTTTCCAAATGAGTATGAAGACTGAACGACAGTCATCTTTCTCCAAGCAATGTTTACAAAAAATGCATATATTAGGGGAAAATGTGGTTAAAAATATATTAGTTAAAATAACATACAAAAATGCATTATATTAGGAGAAATAACTTTGAAAAATATGCACGTTCATGCAAAAATGTGATTATTGGCTGATATTTGCACTAAAGTTGTTTTTGTAAAAAATAAGTGAATTGCAAAAATGTGGAGAACTGAATTTGATTGGGAAAATGAGAAACTCAGACAACCAAAATTGACAGATCCTTCCATGCCTACTAGAGATACAACAGGAACCTGCAATAATGGTGTTCCACCAACTAGTTATAACATACCTATTCACGAGGGTATCCGCACTGATTTTTAGTAGCGTCTCTATTAAAAATATCTGTAGCATTTGTGAGTTTTCAAAAATGTGTTCTTGTCTTTTGTGTTGACCTCATTCTGTAAATTGCCTCATTATTTTATAAAAAAGGTAGTCTACAATTTTTAAATCAATAAATAGAATTTCTGAATAGGGCTTATATCTAGATAACATGTGCTCTCACCCCAATTCATGGCCTCCAAATCAGCAGGGCTGAGATATCCAACACGCTTACATGCTTTCTAGATACTGCTGTTTTCCCTGTCATTCCAGCTTCACCCTTTCTTAAGAGAAGTCCAGTTTTCGAATACTTCTATTGGCGGACTGTATTTGGATGAGAATGGGGAGCTACCAGGCAACTATGATATTGAGAACTGGGTGATGTTTCCCAATAAATCTCAAGTGAGAGTGAATATTGGGCGCATAGAGAGAGAGGCATCCAATGGCATAAGATTCACGATTAACCCGGAAGCCATTGAGTGGCCCAAGGAGTTTAACAAGGTAGAGGACATTTTATTCCACATGGCATCTCTTAAGCTCTAATTATTTGTTGAATATACCATATACCAGGAAGTAAATTCTACTGAATATAGTACAGGGGTTGGAACTAGCAGTCCAGACACCTCCCCCTCGTATAGTATTGTGTGTAAAGATCATATAACACCAATCCTGTTGCACTTACACTGGCTACCTGTACAGTTCCGAGCTCAAATCAAAGTGCTGGTTTTGACTATAAAGCTCTTTTCAGCTCAGGATCCCAGTATCTGTTGGAAAGTCTCTCCTGATATAAACCAATGAACCCTTAGATCCTCTTCTAAGGCCTGTTTCCAGCCCCCCCCTTTGAGGGAGGCTCAGAGGATGGTGACAACAGAGAGGGCCTTTTCAGTTGTGGTTCCCCATCTGTGGAATGTGCTTCCCAGTGAGGGCCACCTGGCTCCTCCATTGACATCCTTTTGGCACCAGGGAAAGACTTACCTTTTGCCCCAGGGATTTGACACATTGAGATGGTGTTGTTTTGTTTTGAGTATGCTGCCAATGCTTCCTGTGGTTGTATGGGGTGGTGGTGGTTGTTTTTATTTTATTTAATGTTACAATATATTTATTTTTGTTTTTAAGAATGTTTTATGTTGCTTGGAGACATTTGGGTAACAAGCCACTAAGAAATCTGTAAGAACAATCATCATCATCATCAACAACTTTGCAACAGGGAGCCTCTTATATCCATGAAGGGTTGCTGAATATTTTGGATTCCTGGAAATTCAGGATTTACAGCAAACCTGGGGTTAGTGACAGTGGTTGGCCACTAGCTCAGGCAGATGAGAAGGCCCCCTCACCAGTCCGACCAGCTGTCCTGACTGGACTGCCCTCCTTCCTAGAACCCTGGACATCTTTTGTCGCATTGAGCAGACAGTGGTGCTGATTTGAACAAGAGCCAGGGTTAGCTTCCATCTGCAGTGGCTGGCCACCACATTAATTTACTCACAGATTTATGACATTTTATCCAACCACTCAGATGCTGCAAAACTACATAATAGCCATTAATCCATCAATACTTATTGCACAAATATGCAACTCTAGTTGTTGCTTTTTTTCAGCCTGAAACCTTTGAAAACATTTGTGTTGTATCCTGGCTGGGCATCCTGGCCTCAGATTCCAGAAGTCTTCAATCACTCACCCAGTGCCAATCAACTGGCCATTTACACCACTCTTCTTAACAAGCCTTTTCCAGCCGTGACATCAGGGTTCTGGTCCTTCCTGTGCCCCTTGCCTTGACATTCAAGACCAGCAGTACCCTACAGTGTGGTATTACACACTGTAGTACCTGCAGTTATAAAGAAAACCAGTGTGTTGTAGTGGTTAGAATGTCAGACTAGGACCTGGGAGACCACAGTTCTGTTTTTAAGATTTTTTTTTTTAAGATGTATTTTATAAAATATGTTTTCAGGGCTTTTTTTGGTGTTTTCTGTCCCACAGGCCTCTTTCTAGGGTGAATTATAAATGAATGAATGAATGAATGAATGAATGAATGAATGAATGAATGACCTACCAACTATAACATGGCAGGGGGAGGGAATATACCATGGATACATCTTTAAGGAGGAAAGGTGGGATTATTATTGTTGTTTTTATGAGAGAGAGAGAGAGATTTCCACAATTGAGTAACCTCCCATGAGAAGCTCATCTCCCTCCCCCATTTTGTCAGCACTCAAAACATTTTTAAAATATATATAATAAAATAATAATAATTTAGAACACATTATTCTGGGGTTATTTTGTTGCTGTAAATTTTGTCCTCTGACTTTATACTTATGCACAGAAAGGAGGATAGAAAGGTTGAAACAAACAAGGAACACCCAGGAGGCTTCCTTGGCATGATGTTCTGCATCAAAGGGGCTTCCCTGGTCCATGGGGTCATGGGAACTAGAGGAGATCCTGTCGGGTCCTTCCCAGATCCTCTAAATGAGTTCCATAGACACAAATACTCATAACACTTCCCTATTGATGCACCTTCTTTATGATTAGACCGTCCCTCGCTCCAGGTGTAGCAAGAGCTGTCTCCCTGGATACAAGAAGGTGGTTCAAGAAGGACAGCCGATTTGCTGCTATGCTTGTGCTCCGTGCGCGGAAGGGACAATCTCCACTCAGGAAGGTGAGTGGCTTGAAAGAAATGGTCTTGGAGAAGCCATCTCCGGGCTATGAAGTGGAGAGCAGGAAGAGGACCTCACCCCGTTCTGCCCACAATGTGTTTATTTATCTATTGTATTTATATACCGCCCTATAGCCGAAGCTCTCTGGGCGGTTTACAATAACTAAAAACATTAATAACAAATATACAAATTTAAAAACACATCTTTTAAAAACAATAAACACAATTTAAAACAATTTTAAAAGATTATGGCTTTTAATAATAAATGTCTCCCTAAATTCATATAGGTATCATCATACATAATTTTTCTTGAAGTGGGTGCGTGGACTCAGCAAATTCATCTGTAGCAACCCAGGAAATTATATTCTGAGCAAATAAAAAGAATGATTGATACCTTTAGCAGAGTACTTCTGCTCTAACTCATGAAGATCTGGCAGCAGGTGAATACAATTGATGCAGCAGTATGTGAAGAAATCTAACACCACCACTTTTCCACAAAGGTCTTTGTACAGAGATGGGGGACCTTCAGTATTCAGCCATTGTAGATCTGCTCCGAACTCGGGGCCTTTCAAATCCCGCTCCCAGGTATCCACCTTGCGCAGGTGCTGATGTACTAAGTTGTCCTCCTGAGCTGTCCCTGCTTCCTCAAGCTTGGAATCCAACTGGGTTTGCACGGGTAAAAGGCCAGCCAAGCTGCCATCCACCACCATCTTGCCTTTTGCTGTCTGCTTCCTGACTCCTAACAGAGCAGAGCAGAGCAGAGGGAGCTGTCTCAGTTGATTTTGGAAACAGGAAACAGTGATTTGAAGGCAGGTCAAATTATCTTAAATTGTGTCTTCAGTGACGAAAGAACCAGAATCACACCTAAAATAAATTTTAAAATATTATTTAAAATGACTTATAAATGGTGAAAATCTGTAAATATTTATGTAAAACAGTGAAAGCACGATACAAAATAATCCATAAATTATTTGAAAACTGTTGCAACATAATAGATTAGAATCATAGGATCATAGCATTGGAAGGGGCCTATAAGGCCATGGAGTCCAACCCTCTGCTCAATGCAAGAATCCAAATTAAAGCATATCTGACAGGTGGCTGCCCAGGTGCCTCTTGAATGCCTACACTGTTGGAAACCCACCACGTCTTGATGTAACTGGTTCCATTGTTGTATTGTTCTAAAAAGTAAGATGGGACTACAACAAGTAATACATGAAAGAAATATAAAACTATTTGCAAAACCTTCCATGCCAGCTCTGTTTCCTTGGAGGAAAGCCAGGATTAGGGTTGTGGTAGTCTAGAGTCCCGGGATCTTAGACATTATTGGGAGCCAGGTCCCAACAGCCTCCCTATGTCTCCAGCGTCCTATAAGCCAATCAGCATGAAAGTGGAGTTTGTTGGCCACTGAAAAGTGTCCCGATGTGAGTCAATTGCAAGCAAGTCTTTATTAGTTCCTACTTCAAAAAGCCAAGACAAAGGTGAAACAAAGCTGCCACAGTTCTGCCTCCCACTTACTATAGCGTGGGTGGGCAACTGAATCCAGCTGGCAGGCAGGATCCCTACAGGCCAATCGGGCATCAGTGAATCAATGGAGGAGGAATGCAGGAATGCTAGGTTGACCTTAACGCCAGTCCTTTTTTCTCACCTTAAACTACCTGATGTGGTTATTGTGAGGTGTGAAAGAGGACCATCTCCGTCTCCTAACATGTGGAATAGCCCCTCCCTACTGAGATCAGAGAGGGACCAATGGTGGGGTGTTTCCTCCCACTGAAGGATCATCCAGGATTTCCCTGACCCTTTACATTATGAATATCCATTCTTGATGTTGTTAATTATTGTGATGATTTTGCTGGTCACATTGATTTTTATTGGATATAGTTATGTTTTGTTATAGTAAACCAATTTGACATTCTTTTCTGTCATTTAAAAATGGTGCAGATGGATATAAGGTATACATTATTCTTATTCTTCATAGGATTTCCCTGACCTTCAGTATTATTAAGACGCATTCGTGATCTCCTTGGTGATCTGCAATGATTTCACTAATTTCATTTATTTTAATTGGATATAGTCATCTTTTCTTATAATGGGAAACACTTTGGTATTTCTTTCTGTCAATGAAAAGAGGTAGAGAATGGATATAAGCAAGATAGTAATGACCTATTGTTCTTTACAGATGCAGAGCGTTGTACCAGGTGTCCAGAAAATCAACATCCAAACAAGGATCGAGATCAATGCGTCCCCAAGACTACCACATTCCTGGCTTATGAGCAATCTTTGGGGGTCCTTCTGGCTTCCTTTGCCCTCTTCTTGTCCTTAACTACAGGCTTTGTGTTAGGAATCTTCATTCAATTCATAGAAACTCCGATAGTCAAAGCCAACAACCGGGACCTCTCGTTCATCCTCCTCATCTCCCTCTTACTTTCCTTTTTGTCCTCCTTCCTCTTCATTGGCCAGCCAAGGGAAGAGACCTGCCTGCTCCGACAAACGGCCTTCAGCATCATCTTTTCGGTTGCCATATCTTCTGTCTTGGCAAAAACCATCACTGTGGTGCTGGCTTTCCTGGCCACAAAGCCAGGAAACAGAGTGAGGAGATGGCTGGGGAAGAGTCTGGCCAACTCCATTGTCATTTCCTGTTCCAGTGTCCAAGTTGTCATCTGCACCATGTGGCTGGGGATCTCTCCCCCATTCCCAGATTCCGACATGCACTCCCAGCCTGGAGAGATCATCCTGCAATGCAGTGAAGGGTCTCTCACCATGTTCTACTGTGCCCTCGGCTACATGGGCTTCCTGGCTACCATCTGCTTCACGGTGGCTTTCCTAGCCAGGAAGCTGCCTGGGGCCTTCAATGAAACCAAGCTGATCACCTTCAGTATGCTGGTCTTCTGCAGTGTTTGGGTGTCCTTTGTGCCCACCTACCTGAGCACAAAAGGGAAATACATGGTAGCCGTGCAGGTCTTCTCTATCTTGGCCTCCAGTGCTGGGCTTCTGGGCTGCATCTTTATTCCCAAGTGCTACATTATTGTATTGAGGCCTGATCAGAACACAAAGGATCACATGATGACAAAAACTAAGGATGCCATCTGCTTCTGAAAACATTCAGTAATAATGGAACTCACACTATTGACTTGGGAATTTACCTCCTTACCTCTCTTTGTCTTGTATTAATCAGAAATGATGAAAATGAATGCATGACTCTGCAATGGCCTCAGACCCTCTGAGCTTACTGTTTCACAGGTATTGCTTTATCACACTTTGATATGCACTAGATACCTGATCAGCCACACTCGTCTTTATACTACTAGTCATCTTCTTCTTCTGTTTATCTGTATGGCAACATTTCCATGAAATTGTGCTTTTGTGCTAAGATAGTTCTCTTCTTAGGTGAGAATGGCAAGATGGCTATTGTGATCTCTGGGTTGTTAAAAATTAAGTGAATTAGGAGATGGCACAAGGTCTCAGGGCTTTCATACTATGTGTTGAATGTAGCTACTACATGTTAGAAGCAGAGTGGGAGGATGCAACATGGAAATGCTATTTTCAGCAGCTCTTTTGTGTCTCCTGTAATGTGGAAAGCAGAAATATGATATAAAGCATCTGCCTGTTTACTTCACTGAACCATGTCCATAGAACCAACCACTCCTAGTCTCTGAATTGAGGCTCCCACCGGTGGTAATTTCTGTCACCATGTTCTACTGTGTCCTTGGCTACATGGGCTTCCTGGCTGCCATCTGCTTCACGGTGGCATTCCTAGCCAGGAAGCTTCCTGGGGCCTTCAGTGAAACCAAGCTGATCACCTTCAGCGTGCTGGTCTTCTGCAGTGTTTGGGTGTCCTTTGTGCCCACCTATCTGAGCACGAAGTGGAAATACATGGTGGCTGTGCAGGTCTTCTCTATCTTGGCCTCCAGTGCTGGGCTTCTGGGCTGCATCTTCATTCCCAAGTGCTACATTATTGTACTGAGGCCTGATCTGAATACGAAGGAGCATCTGATGACAAAAACTAAGGATGCTATCTGATTCTGTAAATATTCAGTAATAATGAAACCCACTTGGTTTGTCTTGGGAATTTAGCTCCTTACATATAAATCTCTCTTTGTCTTGCATAAATCAGAAATGATGAAAATGCATGCATGGCTCTGCAATGGCCACAGGCCCTTTGAGCTTAGTGTTTCACAGGTATTGCTTTATCACACTCTGATATGCACTCGATACCTGATCAACCAGATTCATCTTTATGCTACTAATGCTCATCTGGGGTCACCCTGACTCGTTTTCCACAGTCTTATTTTGTAGGAAATATTGTGCAATTGCAGCATGATGTTATCATCATCATCTTCTTCTGTTTATCCTGTATGGCAACATTTCCACGAAATTGTGCCCAAAGTGGATCACAACATCGGACATTAAAATATGAATAAGAATTCAAAAATGTATTGGAAAGAATCAAAATATAAGTATATCATAAAAATATAAACTTAACTGGATGGAACAACAATAATATGCTAACCTAATCTTAAGAGCGAAGACTAAAAGATATTACCAAGACAAAGACAGAATAGTAGCAAAGAAGTCCATCCAATCAGCATTGCACAAAAAGATACAAATAATCTGAACTAATTTTAAAAGCAATAGTTCGGATCTGAGACTTAATATTCAGACATCCAGGAACTCCGCAGGGCAGACACTCCCATCCTGGCTCTCACCAACAGGGGTCTTGTGCCCACCATTAGTATAGGCTTTCATTCCACATGGTGACCGATACCTTTCATTCCACACTGTCCACCAAGCAACACCAAATCATCCGGCCGGGGCCATAAACAAGGTTTCAAGGGGTAGCACCCTCGTAGAGACCCCTGAAGAGTAGATCCTCAAATGAGAAACCACCCCATTAGTGTTTTCCCTTTGGGGCCAAGCCACTGCGATTGGCCCGCCATGTTAGTGCAGTCGGCCTTCTCAGTTGTTCCATTGCAGGCATACTCTCATCAAACAAAACACCCCTCTGCTGGTCAGCTGGGGCTGATTACAAGCAGTCTCAAGAAGCAGCAACAAGAGGTCTCTCTTCAAATCATACGTTCCAACAATCATTCTTTGTCTCTCACATTTCTGCCTTAATATTGTAAAGGCCATACCTTTGCGCTAAGATAGTTCTTTTTCCATCAACAACTGCCTTGACGGTGAATTAGGAGATGGCACAAGGTCTCAGGACTCACATACTATGTGTTGAATGTAGCTACTACATGTTAAGAGCAGAGGGGGAGGAGGCGACATGGAAATGCTCTTTTCAGCAGCTCTTTTGTGTCTCCTGTAATGTGGAAAGCAGAAATATAAAACAAAGCTTCTGCCCTTTTACTTCACTGAACCATGTCCATGGAACCAACCGCTCCTGAGTCTCTGGATTGAGGCTCCCACTGCAGGTACTTTCAGGGTGCAGGATAAAGGGAATTACTCCATATGCGGGCACACAAAAACTCACCCACACTATCTTCTTTAATATACCTTGTGCTTAAGAAGGGAGAGATCACCATGGAAAACCCAGTTTCTGACCACAGATTACTCCTTGCCTAATGCTAGGCATTGTTGGGCTACATTTGTCTATGCTGCTCCTTTGTCATCTTTTTTTCATTTACCATTTTTCACTTTGACAGTAAAATGTTGTTTTATTTGGGAACTTGACTATGCGAGTGCTACAATAAATACAACCAACATGTGGACTCAGTAGTGACCCCTTTGAATAAAGAAAAGTTGAGAAGTGTAATGGAAAATGTTTCCGGGTGGGGGGGGGACGGGACTGAGAGTGAGTGTGAGAGAAACTGGGTGTTCAAAGGGTTTGTTGGTGGGAAGAAAACCAATTCAGAAATAATTGATCCCTCACTGGAAGGAGCATTTGAAGGATGTGGGAGCTTGAGATCTGTGTTGTCCTTGACAAAATGCTCATGTATTCCAAACTAAGTTGTGCATATGTATGTGTCTTCATTAATAAATATCAGCTTACAGGTACTGAAATGGCTGATTTCTCCTCCAATGGACTGTAAACTTGGCTTGAATAAAAACAAGTGATAATCCTTTTTCATCAAGGGAATCACCAGATCATAGCCAGGGAGGGAGGGAGGACTTATGACTTTTAGGAACAGTGCTGGTGAACATGCAGCCTGCAGCGTGCAAAGTTACTTTGACTGCAACCTCAGCCTCTTTAACAAAATTTATTACATAAACATGGATATCTATCTTGTCAAGAAAGAACAGGCCTGCTCAAATCCCAAAAGGTAATAGCAAAAAAGCCCTCTGTAATACAATGACTGAAACAAATAAATTCATAGACTACACATATGTCAAGTTAATATAACCACAACATTTTGAAAACCTTGTAAAAATCTGAACAGAAAGGACATTTCTGTGCACCTCATAAAATGCCCTTACAATTCTCAAATCATGTTCTTTAAATGGCTAAAATCTCACATAGGATGTTCTGAATTTGCTGTGGTGCAGATCTCTGAATAATTGAAAATGCCAGATGCAATTTGGCTCATGTGCCTTCTCCAGTGGCCTGTTTGTTATAAAACATCCTTTATGCATGAATTCATCCTCTCCAAAATTAAATATATTTGCTTTGTAAACTGAAGAAGTATTTACTTATCCTAGCAGCAATAGATCATCTTTTGAGCATCCAACCATTGAATTGGTTCCAGAGTCCCAGAAATTCCTGGGGTGCAATTCATTCTTTTTCATTGTGCCCCAAAATTCTGGAGATTGGAGGACTGTCCTTGACCTCATGAATGTCAACAAATTTCCCAGAAACACAGGTTCCAAATGGAAACCCTCAGGACTTTCCTGCAGGGCCTCTACAGAGTTGAGTTCTTAGCCTCTCTGGAGTTCATGGAGGCTTACTTGCATGTCCCAATTCACCCCAGCCATTGCCAATATCTTTACTTTGCTTATCTGGGCCATCACTTTCGATACAAGGTTCTCCCATTTGGTAGCAGTGATAGCACACCTCAGACTTCAGGGAATATAATTTCCCTAGCTGGATGGTATTCTACTATGTTTTCCTTCATTCTCAGTTGCCATTGTTTCTTATTAAACTTCAGCAAGAGCCATCTTGTTCCATTTCAGGAGATCCTAAACCCAGGAGTGTTGTCAACCCCACATTGGGAACACATTCTCTTCCCGAAAAGAGAGACAACAAGCTGGTTGGCTTTGTCCTCTAGGAGGGTGGATGTTGTCTGTCTAGCCCAGCTTCTGGATTCTATGGTGTGTTTTATGGACATTGTTCCCTGGGTCAGGGACTATTCCACAGACCTTCAATGGTTTCTTCTACCTTTTCACAAGCAATCAACAAAGGCCACCATTGCAAGGTAATTCTTCCTGCCTCATGAATGGCTCCTTTCAATGGTGGCTGTCACCTGTAAAGGGCAAAGGGGATCAAGGATCTGCCTCAAATTTAAATCATGACAGGTGCCAGTTTCCAGGGCTGAGAGGATCAACTGTGGTCTCACTTTTGCCAGGGCCTGTGGTATCTGGAGGGAACAGCCCTACCCATTAACTTACTAGAGCTGCGAACAATCAGGCAGGCACTTCAGTCCCTCTCACCTTCTTCAGGGTCTCAATGTTTTGGTCCACATGGACAACATGACTGCCAAAGCCCATGTCTACAAAGAGGGGTGGATGGAGGAAGCAGATCTGTTACCAATCTGGGCAGAAATCTATCTCGGCTTCCTATCAGAAGAGCACGTGTTGTGGGCAATCATCTCTTGGGACAACTGGCTCATCCAGGAAGACATTGAGCAGGCAGAGTGGAGTCTTCACCCTGAGGTGTTTCAGATGATCATGGGCAGGTTTGGTACACTGCTTTGTTTTTGCTTCTATCTGAAGACACATGGTGAGGAGGTTCTACTCCAGATACCTTATCCATTACTGTTTTCATGGCACAAGCCATGTATCAAGAAAAATATTTTTCTTGTCTTTTATGCAGTTTACTGCACATTAAATTTTATCAGATCCAGATATGCACCTAAAGTATTAGACAATTTCAGGATACTCTTTTACCTTTCCAACAAGCCATAGCATAAATAAATTAATTTTGATATGCCATGGTTAGACTCATTTGAGCATATCCATATTTTATGCAATTTTACCCAATGTAGAACAGGTAACTTACTGTTTTTGCAAAGTTCAGCAACTGTGCAATATGCATATGTTTTTATTTACACATGTTAAAATGTCATCATTTCATGAATCTTGTTATCTAAGTGACCATAAGTAATATTATTAGCAATAACTATGTGTTATAGCCTCAGCAGGGCAACAGCCAATACTGATACCAAGGTAGATGGACGAAGCAGACTGACTTATAGTAAGGCAACATCCTATGTTCTGTTATATTCTTATTTATTTATTTATTAGATTTATATCCCGCCCTTTCTCCCAGTAGGAGCCCAGGGTGGCAATATTCTGACGGTTATAGATGGTTTCTCCAAATGGGCAAAGCAGAGCTTGGAAAACTTTTTCAAACTTCAACTCCCATCAGCCCAATCCAGTGGCCATGCTGGCTGGGGCTGATGGGAGTGGTAGTTCAAAAAAAGTAACTTTTCCAAGCTCTGGGGCAAAGATGTATTCTTTAACTCGTTGTGGCTAAGGCATTGGTGAAGGTTTCTAGGAGAAGCACCAGTGCCAAAGAGCAACTCAGTCCACTGCCAATCTCTTTAGCTCCAGTTTGAAATACTTATCTATGGAAAAGACACAGAATCAGCCCATTCCTCAGATGGCCAGGTTTTGGTGGTTTCATGTCCTGTCTCAGTAAAAGGAGGTTTCATGTGCTCATAATGTTCAGTATTACGCCATATTGTGCATGTGTATTCAGTAGGGCTGTTCATCAGATATGGCATGATCCAAGTTTTGGCTGATTTTAGTGGTGACATCCCCCACTGCTATCAACCCAGGTCACGTTGGGCCTCCCAGCAATCCTGGAGGGAACACACTTGGGGACACAAACCCTGAAAGGGAGCAACTGGTGAGTGGAGATTCAATCCTGCTCAGTTTGACTGTGCATGTCTGTTCTGTTGCTGGGAACAGACATGCACCGCCAAATCTCCTTCTTATAGGAATCACAGGGCAGGGGGAACAAATGGAGGCTTAACGGAGGCATCTCTGCCTTAAAGCAAACCTAGGGTGCGGCTACACCAGCAGTGGGGAGAAACTGTACTCTGTGCATGTGCAGATGCACACACTGATTTTTATGTGGTTGGGGACCATTCACACCTGAGGGCTGCAGGAACACACTTGCGTTGTGAATATATTGTCTCTTGCTTGGCTCACACTAAAATCTGTTTAATAATTAAAGCAGGCTTCCATTCACAATGTAAACGGGTTCAATCAGTTAGCTCAAACACATTGCAAGGGGTTGTGTGCTGGACAAATGTATGACCTGTCCTCCCTTTCCTAGGAGCTTCTTAATGAAACTGACAGTCAACCTCCTTTTTGACGTGATTTCCAGTACCACACACTCTTGTAGCTTGTGAGCCAATAGAAAATGAGTAGAATGCTGTGATGGTGTCCCAACATTCTACCACATGTTACATACAGAGTCAGGATGCCTCCTTTTGCCAGAGTCTGGGCTTTTGTGGAGCCTCCGCAATGGGAAAGTTGGTGAGCCAAGTCCTGATGGGTAGCATTATGATCCTGCTAGCTGGGGTGGGGTGGGTAGCATTCCCTCTCCCTCCCAACCATATGTCTAATTAGGGTATTAAAAACCCTTATTAAACATTAACTCCACCCCTGAAATGATGCAAGGATTGCATCTGGGTCAGGCCAGGTGTTTCCTGGATTGGGTTGGGGGTGATTCGGGCCTCCAGATTGGGTTGGGGGAGCTGTGCCCAGCCCTAATATTGTTGTTCCCCAGACGCAGGGAGAGTTAGATCAGGGAGAGGAGTCAGATGAGGATGAGGTTCCTTGGGGAGTTGGGGAGCTGGAGGAAGCAGGGAACGTTCTGGCAGCCCTCAGACTCCCATAGCCACCCCCCCGAGACCGTTCCTGCCTTGCCTGCAAGTCCCACACCTGAGCTGTTGGGAAGAGACCCTTCGATCGCGCCATCCACTCCCATGCAGGAATCCCTGCCAGGCACTTCAAACACTTCCCAGCCAATCAACGTCCTGCTTCCAGAGACTGCGCTGTCACCTGCTGAAGTCCTACGGTCAGATGGGCCATTTGAGGCTCACCGCCCCCTCGCACTGCGCGAGAAGAGAGACTTTGAAAGGGTGGAACTCCGACGGAGCCGTCGTTTATGTGTGAAAACCTTCCCTACTTAAGCAGGTGTTCCCCAAGGCTCTAGTGCTGACCCAGCTCTCCCCAAATGCTGCAGAGACTGCTTAGTTTATTTATTTTATTTATTTATTATTTCATTTATATCCAGCCCTTCCTCCCAGCAGCAGCCCAGGGCGGCAAACAGAAGGCTAAAAACACTTTAAAACATCATAAAAACAGACTTTAAAATACATTAAAACAAAACGGTAAAAACATTTTTTTAAAAAAGCTTTAAAAATATCTTTAAAAGGGTTAAAAACATTATTAAAAACATCATATTAACAAGCAATTCTAACACAGACTGGGATAGGTCTCAACTTAAAAGGTTGTTGAAAGAGGAAAGTCTTCGAAAGGCGCCAAAAAGATAACAGAGATGGCACCTGCCTAATATTCAAAGGGAGGGTATTGGAGGAGCCCAGAACGATAGTCCTGTGTGATTTCAATGTCCATGCTGTGGCTGCCTCTCCTATTCTGGCTCGGGACTTCATGGACTCCATGACGACCATGTGGCTGTTTCAAGTTGTCACCAGCCTGACACATAGAGCAGGGCACACCCTTGACTTGGTTTTGCTCCAGATAGAGGAAGGGTAGAACAGAGATGGGGGTGGATGTCACCCCACTGTCATGGTCAGACCACTTCCTGGTGAAGTTTAGACTTGTAGCTCCGATCCTTCCCTGCAGGGGTGGTGGACAGATTAAGATGGTCCACCCCCGGAGACTAATGGAATCCACTGGATTCTTGAATGCCCTGGGGGAGTTCCCAGTAGATAGAGCAGGTGACCCAGTTGAAGCCCTTGTCGTGCTCTCGAACAGCAAGGCGCATCGGGCTCTTGACACAGTTGCCCCTCAGCACCCTCTCCGACATTCTGGAGTCCGGTTTGCACCTTTGTACACCAGTGAGCTAAGGGCAATGAAACAGGCTGGACAATGGCTAGAGGGCAAGTGGCAAAAGATGTGCTGTGAGGCTGATCGGGCATGAGTAAAACATCATAATCGTGCCTAATGTGTGGCAGTGAGGGCGGTGAAGAAGACCCACTTCTCTGCCTCCATCACATCCTCAAGTAGCTGTCCGGTGGAGCTTTTCCATATTGTCAGGGGTCTGTTGATGTCAACTTCAGGAAATGGAGTTTTAGACCCTTCAGAGGCCCATGGTGAATTGTTTGCAAGGCAATTTGAAGGTAAAGTTACTCACCTCCGTAGCAATCTTGATGCCCCATCCACATCTACTGTAGTCCCCAATGAGGTGTCCAGTGCAACATCTGCTGCAACTTCTTAGGAATGGCTTCAGTTGATGCGGCCTGATAACATAAACAAGATTCTTGAGATGATGCAGCCAGCAATGTGTCCTCTAAACCCTTGCCCTTCTTGGCTTATTAAAGCTTGCCGACAGGGGTTGACTGAGTGGATCCAGAGTGTGGTCAATGCATCATTGCAGGAGGGAGTGGTTCCAGCCACCTTGAAAGAGGCGGTGACAATTACCGACTGGTCGCAAATACCCCCTTCTTAGGGAAGGTGATGGAGAGGGTTGTGGCACAGCAATTGCAAGTACTCTTGAATGAAACAGATTATCTGGACCCGTTCCAGTCTGGGTTCAGGCCTGTTTATGGGACTGAATTGGCCTTGGTCGCCCTGATGGATGACCTCTATCGGGACAGGGGGAGTACGACCCTGTTATTCTTACTTGGTATCAAAAGCAACTGAGAGATCGATACCATTGATCATGGTATCCTTCTGGGCCGACTTGGTGATATGGTTATTGAGGGCACTGTTTTACAGTGGTTCTGATCCTATCTCCAAGGTCATTTTCAGAGAATAGCATTGAGTGATTGTCTTTCGTCCCCCTGGTAGTTGTGATGTGGGGTGCCGCACCATCTTGTCCCCTATCTTGCTGTTTAACATCTATGTGAAGCCCTTGGGAGCAGTCATCAGGAGATTTGGGGCAAAGTGTCAACAGTACGCTGATGATACCCAGCACTATTTCTCTGTAACATCTGAATTGGGAGAGGCCATGCAAGCCTTGGACTGCTACCTGGACTTGGGGGTGGGCTGGATGAGGGCCAATAAATTAGTCTGAATCCTAGCAAAACGGAGGCACTGTGGGTTGGTGGTTCCCAAGTTCAGATAAGTGTTCAGTTACCTGCTTTGGATGGGGTCATACTCCCTCTGAAAGAGCAGGTCCAAAGTCTGGGGGTGCTCCTGGATCCATCTTTGTCACTAGAGGTGCAGGTGACCTCAGTAGGTAGGAGTACCTTTTACCAGCTTCAGCTGGTAAGATAGCTGTGTCCATCTCTGGACCAGGATAGCCTAACCACTGTTGTCCACACACTGGCAATCTCCAGGCTGGATTACTGTAATGCACTGTATATGGGGCTGCCCTTTAGGTTAGTCCGGAAGGTGCAGCTGGTGCAAAATGCAGCAGCGTGACTGCTCACTGGGATAGAGTACCATCAACATGTCACCCCGCTACTGCAAGAATTGCACTGGCTGCCCATTTGCTACCGGACCAAGTTCAAGGTTCTAGTTTTGGTGTACAAAGCCCTATATAGCTTGGGACCAGGATACCTGAATGACCGTCTTATCCCTTATAAACCCAGTCAATCACTGTGCTTTGCAGGTGAGGGCCTCCTGCAGATACCATCTTATCAGGAGGTCCGTTCTGCACAACATAGAAAATAAGACTGTGGAAAACAAGTCAGGGTGACCCTGGTAAGCATTAGTAGCATAAAGATGAATGTGGTTGATGAGGTATCGAGTGCACAACAGAGTGTGATAAAGCAATACCTGTAAAACAGCAAGCTCAAAGGGCCTGTGGCCATTGCAGACCCATGCATGCATTTTCATCATTTGTGATTCATACAAGACAAAGAGAAATTTATATGTAAGGAGCTAAATTCCCATGACAAACCAAGTGGGTTTCATTATTACTAAATATTTTCAGAATCAGATGGCATCCTTAATTTTTGCCATCAGATGCTCCTTCGTATTCAGATCAGGCCTCAGTACAATAATGTAGCACTTGGGAATGAAGATGCAGCCCAGAAGCCCAGCACTGGAGGCCAAGATAGAGAAGACCTGCACGGCCACCATATATTTCCCCTTCGTACTTAAGTAGGTGGGCACAAAGGAAATCCAAACACTGCAGAAGACCAGCATGCTGAAGGTGATCAGCTTGGCTTCATTGAAGGCCCCAGGAAGCTTCCTGGCTAGGAATGCCACTGTGAAGCAGATGGCAGCCAAGAAGCCCATATAACCAAGGGCAATGTAAAACATGGTGATAGACCCTTCATTGCATTGCAGGATGATCTCTCCAGGCTGGGAGTGCATGTCAGAGTCTGGGAAAGGGGGAGAGATCCCTAGCCACATGGTGCAGATGACAACTTGGACACTGGAACAGGAAATGACAATGGAGTTGGCCAGACTCTTCCCCAGCCATCTCCTCACTCTGTTTCCTGGCTTTGTGGCCAGGAAGGCCAACACCACAGTGATGGTTTTTGCCAAGACAGAAGATATGGCAACTGAGAAGATGATGCTGAAGGCCATTTGTCGGAGAAGGCAGGTCTCTTCCCTTGGCTGGCCAATGAAGAGGAAGGAGGACAAAAAGGAAAGTAAGAGGGAGATGAGGAGGATGAACGAGAGGTCCCGGTTGTTGGCCTTGACTGTCGGAGTTTCTAAGAATTTAATGAACATTCCTAACACAAAGCCTGTAGTTAACAACAAGAACAGGGCAAAGGAAGCCAGAAGGATCCCCAAAGATTGGTCATAAGCCAGGAATGTGATAATCTTGGGGATGCATTGATTTTGATCCTTGTTTGGATGTTGATTTTCTGGACACCTGGTACAACGCTCTGCATCTGCAAAGAACAATAGAAATGTATTACTTATATCCTTTCTCTATCACTTTCACGATGGAGACTATCCTCTTTCACACCTCACAATAACCACATCAGGTGGTTTAATATGAGAAAAATGGAGCGGCCTAAAGTCATTCCTGCTTCTGGTTGGACAGGCATTTATTGATTCACCGATGCCCAACTGGCCTCTGGGGATCCTGCCTGCCAGCTGGATTCAGTTGCCCACCCATGCTATAGTAAGCGGGAGGCAGAACTATGGCAGCTTTGTTTCACCTTGTCTTGGCTTTTTGAAGTAGGAACTAATAAAGACTTGCTTGCAATTGACACTCATTGGGACTCTTCTCAGTGGCCAACAATCTCCTCTTTCATGCTGATTTGCTCATAGGACACTGGAGACATAGGGACGCTGCTGGGACCTGGCTCCCAAAAATGTCTAAGATCCTGGGACTCTAGACTACTATACCCCTGATCCTAGCTCTTCTCCAAGGAGACAGAGGTGGCACACAAGGTTTTTTCTCATGCAAATAGTCTTAACTTTCTTCCATGTAATACTTGTTCTGGCCCCATCATAGTTTTTAGAGCGATACAGCAATGGAACCAATTACCTCAAGAGGTGGTGGGCTTTCCAGCACTGGAGGCATTCAAGAGGCACCTGGACAGCCACCTGTCGGGTATGCTTTAATTTGGATACTTGCATTGAGCAGAGGGTTGGACTTGATGGCCTTATAGGCCCCTTCCAACACCACAATTCTAATCTATTATGTTGTAAAAATTGTCAAATAATTTATTGTCTATCTTGTATCGTGCTTTCAACATTTCACATAAATATTTACAGATTTTCACCATTTATCATTTTTAATAGTATTTTAAAAATTCTTTTAGGTGTGATTCTGGTGCTTTCGTCACTGAAGACACAATTTAAGATAGAGAAAGAAACACATTGTGGGCAGAACGGGGTGAGCCCCTCTTCCTGCTCTCCACTTTGTAGCCCAGAGATTGCTTCTCCAAGATCATTTCTTTCAAGTCACCCACCTTCCTGAGTGGAGATTGTCCCTTCTGCGCACGGAGCACAAGCATAGCAGCAAATCAGCTGTCCTTTTTGAACCACCTTCTTGTATCCAGGGAGACAGCTCTTGCTACACCTGGAGCGAGGCACGGTCTAATCATAAAGAAGGTGCACCAAAGGGAAAGTGTTATGAGTATTTGTGTCTATGGAATTCATTTAGAGAATTTGGGAACAACCCAACAGGATCTGCACTGGTTCCCGTGCACCAGGAAATCCTCTTTGTTGCAGAACTGACGTCATGCCAGGGAAGCCTCTTTTTAAAAAAGTTTTGAGTGCTGACAACATGGGGGAGGAGAAGAGCATCTCACGGGAGGCTACCCCATTGTGGAAAAGTCTCTCTCTCTCTCTCTCTCTCTCTCTCAATAATAACAGTAATAATCCCACCTTTCCTCCACGGAGCCCAAAGTGGCATTCATGATATATCCCCTCTCCCCTCCAT
Organism: Rhineura floridana; assembly: GCF_030035675.1. Lineage (NCBI taxonomy): Eukaryota > Metazoa > Chordata > Lepidosauria > Squamata > Rhineuridae > Rhineura > Rhineura floridana. The sequence continues at coordinate 207,943,069 of NC_084482.1, forward strand.
GTTATAGTCAGCAGATTGTTTATTTATTTATTTATGCATGCATGCATGTATGCATTTGCTATCTCACCATTTCTCCTAGAAAGAGGTCAGTGGGGCAGAAAACACTAAAAAACCTCTAAAACACTAAAAAAAAATTAAAAAGCAAAACTCTGGTCTCCCAGGTCCTAGTCCGACACTACAACACACTGGTTTTCCTTATAATTGCAGGTACTACAGTGAGTAATACCACACTGTAGGGTATTGCTGATCTTGAATGTCAAGGCAAGATGTACAGGAAGGACCAGAAGCCTGATGTCACAGCTGGGAAAGGCTTGTTAAGAAGAGACGGGTACATGGCCAATTGATTGGCACTGGATGAGTGATTGAAGACTTCCCTGGGCTGGTCTGGGCTGGTGCGGGGACCTTCTCAGTTGCTTGGGCCAGTGGCCAACCCCTGTCACCAATACTAGGCCTGCTGTAAAGCCCGAATTCTAAAGTTCCAAAATGTGTGGCAATCCTCCATCGATATAAGATATTATTATTATTATTATTACTGATTTGTCAGTTGCTAAGTACTCAGTGTTCTACAAGTGACATACAACACTGTTAAAAGAAATGATAGCATAAAAACAAAACAATAAAACAACCACAACCCCTTTGGCAGCATACTCATAACAAAACAACTCCATCTTAATCTATCAAATCCCTGGGGCAAAAGGTAAGTCCCTGGTGCCAAAAAGATGTCAATGAATATCCTCTACCTTGTTAAACTCCTTGGGCCACTCAATGGCTTCTGGGTTAATGGTGAACTTTATGCCATTGGATGTCTCTCTCTCTACACGTCCAATATTCACTCTCACTTGAGATTTATTGGGAAACATCACCCAGTTCTCAATATCATAGTTGCCTGGTAGCTCCCCATTCTCATCCAAATACAGTCCGCCAATAGAAGTATTCGAAAACTGGACTTCTCTTAAGAAAAGGTGAAGCTGGAATGACAGGGAAAACAGCAGCATCTAGAGAGCATGTAAGCATGTTGGATATCTCAGTCCTGCTGATTTGGAGGCCATGAATTGGGGTGAGAACACATGTTATCTAGATATGTCGTCTAGACTTAAGCCCTATTCAGGAATTCTGGGTATTGATTAAAAAATTGTAGGGTACCTTTCATATAAAATAACAAGGCATTTTCCAGAATAAGATCAATACAAAAGACAATAACATGTTTTTTAAAAACCACAAATACTACAGATATCCCTAATTCCTAGTAGAGAAGGTACTAAAAATCAGTAGGGATGTTATAACTAGTTGGTGGTACACCATTATTGCAGGTTCCTGGTATATCTCAAGTTGGGATGGAAGGATTTGTCTGTTTCGATTTTCCCAGTTTCTCATTTTCCCAATCTTAAATACAGTTCTCCACATTTCTGCAGCAATTCACACTTTAAAACAAATTAACAACTTTGGTGCAAATTTCTTCTAATAAGCACATTTTTGTATGAAGATTTGTCTAACGTACATGTTTTTGCAATTTCTACTAATACAATGCATTTTTGAATGTTATTTTAACTAATATGTGCTAGTAGCTTCTCCGACTTCTGCAAAAATATGAAGAGAGTGCAAACTTTCACACATATAGATTTCAACTCCGATCACTCAGGGTTCCTGATCATGAGGAAGCCTGCAAATGCAATTCCCTCCCCTTAAGTATTAGACAGGTGCCATCTGTGTTATTTTTTTGGCTCCTACTGACGACCATTCTCTTTCAACAAGCCTTTTAAGTAGAGACCTTATCCCAGTCTGTGTCTCTGCTGGAACTGCTTTTAAAGATTTTTTAACGTTGTTATTTAAAGATGTTTTTAAGATGCTGTGTTTTAATATGTTTTTAAAGATGTTTTGTTTAAATATGTTTTAAAATCTTTTGTTTATGAAATGTTTTAAAGTGCTTTTAGTGTTTTTATAAAATGTATGTATGTGATGGCTCTACCTTCCCTTTAGAGTGCAGTGCTTTTTTTTTACCACTTACACAACACCACAAACGAGGATACCATTTTGCATACAATTTATATGTGTTAATTACAACAGAAACAAATTTATGGATACGGATGGAAATACAGAAACAGTTTATAGTGCTTAAACAAAAACATCTGCGCTTTCTAGAAACAGTTGAAGACATTTTTATTTTAATATGCTTTACCAGGTAGAGGGAAATGTCTTTGCCTCAGACGATCTTTTTGCATTTTTGTATTGCATTTAATAACATGAAAAGTTGTTTCGTATTGTCTTTTTAAAATAGTTTTAGCTGTTCTTGAATTCCTATATTGTCTCTGCCCCTGTGTTCACCTGACAAAGGGCAGCATATATATGCTTAAATTTTAATAGGAGGGGAGAGTGCTCGGGTCCTGCTTGTCGGCTTCCCGTGGGCATCTGGTTAGCACTGTGAGAGCAGATGGTGGATTGACCACTGCCCTGATCCAGCAGGGCTCTTCTTAGGATATGAAATCATTAACTAAAACTACAGTACATCTCACTATAGTGGGGGAGATTGTGAGCAGGAGACCTGCATGCCGGCTCAGTCTGTGCTCCAGGTAATGACTGTCGATGGGCAACTTCAAGGACCAGAAGAGGCACAGAATGACATGAGGAGAGTCCAACTTCATCTAAGAAAACGGTATCTCTCTAAAGGCACCAGGGAAGAATCATTGCAGAGTGGAAGAGCGATACAACGAAAGCAGGCAAAAAGGCTGGCCTCTGCAACAAGCCCTTCACATTGGATTTCCCTGAGAAGTTGGCAATTTTATTTTTATCTCACTACTGTATTTGGTTTGCAGGAATTATTAATGCTGCACATTTTATTCGTACTTGGCTATGCTGATACATGCAGTGCCCCCCTACCTCTTTTCATCAATAAATAAAGACTGTATTTGATTCTGCAGGTGGGACAATGAATTGCAGACTGCAAAAAGGGAAAGGGAATACCTGCCACAGCTGTAGCCTCTGAAGCTCTAACCTGCCTCCTCCACCCACCGCCAGCATCCACTTTGATCTAGGTGAATATGCAGCATGTAAGGCGTGCGCCACGACTTGGATGCTGAAGTAAGTGCTGTAGCTGTCCTGAGACAGGGCTCTCTCAAGCTCCTCTTGGGGCAGAGTCCCCAGGCGCTCCTGCTCTGTGCATCGCTTCCAGCCTTTCACGGACAGCACATGCTTTGAATATGAACAGTGAAATGCCCTTTTGCAATATTGTTGGAGAGCAAGGGAAGTGGGATTATAATAGTGATGTTTTGTCTTTTTCCTCATCTTCATTATAAAGGACAAAGAACCATGGATGTACTGGAAGCCATCAGAATCATAAAAAAGGCACAAGTTGATGTCATGGAAAGCAGGAGTGATCCACAATTTTGCCCCAATTTCTTTCTCAAGGGTTCTTTTCAGTGCAATGATCAGAATCCATCCTCTGTTAGTGTTTTCATAGTAAACAAATACATTGATTTGTCTCCATGTGATAACTGACTCACTCGGGCTGAACATTTGATCTGGATTCTTTTCAGGTATTCTTTTGGAGACAGCAACGCAGATCCCTTCATTGATCATCAGGGATGTCAAAGCCCTCAAAAACTTTTCTCCATTCTCATTGTCTGGAGCAAAGAGCCCGATCCACGTCCATCCAAAATGCAGGAGCAACTTGACAATCCCCGGGTACTGAGTTTCTTCTTTGGGGACCACCCGGTAGACAAAAGGGAACTGGGTTTTATCATCAATAGCCTGACCAATAAAGCCATAACTGATCTAATGAGGAAAGGAAGAGATTGGGAACAGATGTTTACTAACCTGAAATTATTAATATCTAACAAAATTTGTGCTGGCTGGGGCTGATGGGAGTTTTACTCTGAAATAACTGGAGGGTGCCAGGTTGGTAGAAGAAAGAGCCTTTGGTCCATAGCTGAGGATTTTCTCACTTTTTGATGCCCCTTCTTGTCTTCCTCAGAGAGAATGGGAAATTTTATGCAGCTGAATTTATCCTCTTTCTGTCCATGTCCTCCCAACCTAAATACCTGTGGGATTTTGTAGGTGCCTGAGATAGTTGAAATCTGTCTAGAGATTGCAGAATTAGCTCCCTCAAGAACAGCCAGCAGGTTTTTCCCTTTTCCACAGTGATAGTTGGGAATATTGCTTTCTCCAACTGCAAGCAGGTCCATCATGGCATCAGAAGTCATCCTTGCATCAAAATAGTTCTCATAGAGGTTGTAGCCCAGGGTGATGTTGGGCAAGAGTCTGGGATCCTGGTTGATCTCCTGGATGGTGAGCATGAAGGACAAGATGTGCCAGTAGTTCCTAGATGTGAAACTGCAATAATAATAATGATAATAAAGTATAAATAAAATGGAAAATTCTCCAACTGTTATTTCCCATTGAATGAAATCAAAATGTTGCATCCTTTTATACATCCAAGGGCCTTTCCAGGCAATATACATCCCACAATAGCTGGTCCCCAAATAATGGTCTTTATATCAAAGTGGGGAGTGAGAAGAGAGATATGATTGTTGCAAAGTGAAAATGTATTGGCCACTTAAGAATAAAAATTCACTAATAGGCAAAAAACCTTGCAGTTTAAGAAGGTACCTAAAGCCAACAGATATTTCTATCAAACTTTAACAAGCCAGGAAATTTAATAAACATGCAAATGATCAAACCTGTCCTTCTCCTCCCCTCTCCATCCTGCCTCCTTCCCTCCCAGTCCTCCCCTCTGCATTTCCTCCCTTCCCTCCTCCTCCTCCTCCCCTCCCCTCCCCATCCTCTGTGCTCAGTTTCACCTATCCTAAGCATGATTGCAGGGGAGTAAATCCCATTGAACTCAATAAGCATGCAAATGATCCATCCTTTCTCAGCAAACTTGGACAGGATCCCATTTCTTACCTCCCGGATTAAAAAGCAGGGAAATTCACTATTAGGCAAAAAACCTTGCGGTTTAAGAACATACCTATAGCCCACAGCTATTCTATCAAACTTTAAAAGGCAGGGAAATTGGGCAGCTATAGCGAATGCACCAGAGGAGCAGGAGACCTGACCTCCTCTCTGAGATATTGTACTGCCCTACAAATTTCTCAAAATGCAAACACAATTTGGGTTGGTCTTTCACAGTCCAATCCACTTGCTGTGTAGCTTGGAAGAATTTGGTAACGTGCCTCTGAGCATATGGTGAGTGGTGGCAACACTTGCCATCTCTAAAGACAGAGAATTATATTTTTGTATGTTTGCTGGTGTTCTTACTTTGCTTCATTCCTGTGTTACTATTGTTTCTACAGAGAATCTAATCTAGAAAATTTTATTTCTCTCATTATTCATCCTAGAAACCTGTGTCATATTTCTTTTTATTAATTTCAAAGCCTTTTTATTGGTCAGTGTCATATGATGGGGAAGACAGCCTTTTGTGTTTCAAATTGGAGGTTATGTTCTATTTCTGTTTTGGGTACATTAACAGTTGAATCTGAAACTGCAGTTTGATGTAAAATCACACTGATTACAATATGTTGCTACGTCAGCAATGACTCTAGCTGTTGGAAAAAATGAACTTAGCTTGCCCAAGATGCATGTTTTCAGCCTGCTATGTTTAAACCACTTCATTTAAGGCAAGGTGAGCATGGTCAATTAAAAACATAGAGCACACCTAGCATTTCGCTAGAATATATTTCACCTCCCACTGTGCAAACTGAAAGACTCCTGATATCCACTGGAGACTATTCTGCAGAATAGTCAGTGCCATTATTCCACATTTAGTTTTGGAGTTTTTTTAGTGTAAATTTTGCAAAGTGTTTCTGTACTTCACATATTCACAAAAATAGAAGCAAAACAAAATGATTTCCTATAGGAAACTTCACTAAAATTGTAAAGGAAATCAGACAGATTTAAAGTAACTATCTGAAATATGTCAACAGTCTTAATAATGTTGCTTCCTCCCTGCTAAAACAAGATCAGAACAGCACATGTCTTCTTTTTATTATTTGGGCTGATTGCAGGTGTTGCCATCACTCACCATATGCTCAGCGGCACATGTTACCAAATTCTTCCAAGCTACACAGGAAGTGGATTGGACTGTTTATTATTATTTATTTATTATTTATTTATTAGGCTTATATCCCGCCCGACTAGCGATAGCTCTCTGGGCGGTGAACAGCAAAAAAGTACAATAAATACAGTAAGAAAAACAATACAGTGCAAAAATCCAATTAAGTTATAGTAAGTTAAAAAGTACAGTTAAAATGCTTTGGGAAAGAGGAAGAGGATCCATTCTTACTCTCTCGCCTCTCGCACTGGGAGCCCTGCTGCCTGCATTGTGCTGACATTGTTGGTCATACTCATCAGGGAGATCATTCCATAAGGTGGCTGCTCCTCCTTCAGTTCCCAAAGTGGTCAGCATGAGGACGGACTGAGAAGGTTTCCTCAAGTGTAATGACTGGAGGCTGGGATCTCCCTCCTGAGGCCTTGCGCTCTCCCTGCCCTTCCCTGCCAGTCACCTGCTTTGGGGCTCCTAGATGGCCAGGTTGCTCCCAGAACAGTCCCCCAGCAGGAAAGCAGCAGGCCCCAGCAGGAGCAAAACGGGCCATTGAAGCAGCCCCATCGGCTTCGGCGGATTGTTAAAGACCAACCCAAATTGTGTTTGCATTTTGAGAAATTTGTACTGCAGTACAATATCTCAGAGAGGAGGTCAGGTCTCCTGCTCCCCTGGTGCATTCACTATAGCTGCCCAATTTCCCTGCTTTTTAAAGTTTGATAGAAATATCTGTTGGCTATAGGTACCTTCTTAAACCGCAAGGGATTTTGCCTATTAGTGAATTTCTCTGCTTTTTAAGAAATGGGATCCTGTGCAAACTTGCCGAGAAAGGATTGATCATTTGCATGCTTATTGAGTTCAGTGGGATTTACTCCCCTGCAATCATGCTTACGATAGGTGAAATTGACCATAGGGGATGGGGTGGGGAAGAGGAGGAGGCAGGGGGGAGGGCAGAGTAGAGGAGGGGGTAGGAACAGGAGGAGGGGGAGGGGAGGGGAGGAGGACAGGTTTGATCATTTGCATGTTTATTGAGTTCAGTGGGATTTACTGCCGTGCAATCATGCTTAGGATAGGCAAAACTGACCGGGGGGAGGGAGGGACAGCTGGAGTGGGCAGGGAAGTAGGAAGAAGGAAGAGGGGAGGGGAGGGGAGGGGAGGAGAAAGGGAGAGGAGAGGGGAAGGAGGGAAAAAAGCAGGTCTCATCATTTGCAAGCTTATTGAGTTTAATGGGATGTACTCCTATGTAATCATGGTTAGGATAAGTAAAACTGACCATGGGGGAGGAGCAGGGGGAGGGGGGAGGAGAGGAAAGGAGAAAGGGAGGGGAGTGGGGAGCGGAAGGAGGGGGAGGGGGAAGGAGGGAATTGGAGGGGGGCAAAGGAAGGGGCAGGAGAGCGCAGGTTTGATCATTTGCATGCTTATTGAGTTCAGTGGTATTTACTCCCATGAAATCATGCTTAAGGTAGGTAAAACTGACCATGGGGAGGGGGAGGGGAGGGGCAAGAGGGAGGGGATAGGAGGGAGAAGGGAGGGTGAGTTTGATCATCTGCATACTTTTTGAGTTCAATGGGATTTATCTCTGTGCAATCATGTTTGAAAATGGAAATGGATTGCCTTCAAGTCAATCCCGACTTATGGCGATCCTATGAATAGGGTTTTCATGGTAAACTGTATTCAGTGGTGGTTTTACCATTGCCTTCCTCCAAGGCTGAGAGGCAGTGAATGGCCCAAGGTCACCCAGTGAGCTCCATGGCTGTGTGGGGATTCATACCCTGGTCTACCAGTTTGTAGTCCAACACTGACCTGGGGGAGGGGAGGAGGAGGGGAGGAGATTGGGTGGGTGGGCACTGGGCAGAGGGGAAGCCCCTTTCCTTTCCAAAAGGAAAACATTGTGAACAGTATCATTGCTTTTCAGCATTTGCCCCACCTTTTTATTCTACAGCAGGCACATGTAGCCTCCTGCCCAAATTTAAACCAAAGATATCCCTGGCCACATCCACACCAGGCCTTTAGTTCACTTTGGACAGTCATGGCTTCTCTCAAAGAATCCTGGGAAATGTAGTTAATGAAGGGTGCTGAGAGTTGCTAGGAGACGCCCTGTTCCCCTCACAGACCTTCAGTCAGAGCAGCTGACTGTTAAACCACTCTGGCCACTGGACTTCTGTCAGGAGAATAGCAGCCTCCTTTCAGCACCCTTCAAAAACTACACTTCCCAGGATTCTCTGGGGGAAGCCATGACTGTCTCACTGGAAATCAAAGTCTGGTGTGGATGTGGCCCCCTGATTAGGCAAGCCCAACAGCTTTGAGAACACTGACAGTTGATTCTTACTGAGCATGCCCAACATTATCACTGAGTTCAATGCAAAATTTATTAAATTAATTAAAAATCAGCCAGGCATTTTTTTAACTTTTAAACTGCAGAAAATGAAGGTCAGAGTATGGGACAAGGTCAGTAATGGGATTACAGATACTCTGTGTTCATGGCTGATTTTTAATGAATTTCAACAGATTATGAGAACTCTGACAGAAAAACGTCCAAAGGGGGTCTGGGTTTTTTTTCTCTCTTTTTAGACTTTGAATTCTAGATTCTTTCTGACTGTTTTGTTTATCGCTATGAAAATTGAGGAGGTTGTTAAGCAAGCGTTTCTGAGTTCAGGATTATAAGATTTGTAAGGTTTTGTTTTGAAATGAGCTTATGGGAAGCATCAGAATGGCATGGGGGTATTTTCAATTTAACATTGTGGAATGTGAAAAATCCACACTGGCTATAGTATACAGCCACTCTTGTGGCTGTAGAATGAGGAGATGCGCCCTCTACTGCAGAAGAGGAGAAGCACACAACTGTCAAAGAGTTAAACTGAATTTTTTACAAACACATTTTTCTAGGATTCATGAAATTCGTGAAGTAATGGTCTTGGCTGCTTCAAAGGGGTTAAATAAATCCCCCCTTGCTGAAATGGAGATTTCTACAAAAGGAATAAGGCTGCGATCCCAGCCCCATTTACCTTGCAGGATTAATTTTCATTAGACATGGGATGGTATTCTGCTAAGATGTCCCATTAGTGCAAGTATTTCTGCTTGCCCAGTGGGAGATCCCCTCTCTCCTACCCCCCTAGTGCATGCCCATTGCTCTCCCCAAATCTGCTCCAGAGAGTTGGGGAACCCCTAAAAGAAATTTAGGAGAGAAGAGGGGGAGAACATTCCATTGCACAAACAGACATCCTTTTACTGATGTAACAATTGCCTTAGCAATAGTTAGGGCTGCACTTCAAGTGAATAAAGGACACTTTCAGCCTAATTAATTATGGGAAGTCCAGCCCAGGAATGAAACAAACCATCAGGAGCCTGCAAGGACTTCTTGTGCCCTTTCTATGAGTCTCCCTTTTGCAAGTGAAATCAGCTGAGGAGCACCTCAGTGAGAGGGAAGTCTTAGGAATCTGGGTTGATGTTGGGGGCCAGAGAAAAAGTCCCCAGAACCAAATTAAGTCCCCAGATGCATTGCACTTCCGTAATCTTGCAATTGGGGGAATTTTTGTCTGATTATAATCTCATTCCACTACAATGGACATACCGGCAGAAGGAAAGTTTCCTCGTAATTCATTTTCCTCCCTCAGGGAACTGTTCTCTCTTCAGTCTCATTGCAAAGGCAGTGCCAGAGCTGGGAAGGCAATTCTGCTGATGTCTTCCAGGAGATTACTTCAGAGTGGGGAACGTAACACAAAACAAAAGACGGACACTGCCTGAGCACTCCCCCTCCCCTCCCCTCCCAATATTCAGTTGGACAATGCATTTGATTCTCCACACAACAGAAGAGGTGCAAATCAAGCACATTCCATGACACTTGAGACTTTATATTAAGCAGTCGTTCTGGGCACAGAGGGAGAAGCTGTGGGCTGGCATTTGAGTTTAGACCCCCATGAAAGGGCCGCTTTAACTTCCCCCTGCACTGAACCAATGAGGCTTTTCTTTCGGGGGGGGATGTCCTAATTATCCCACTGCATGTGACCCTACATGATCGGATTTTCTTGCACTCCCACATTCGATTCATCAACAGGCAACACAGCCAATGCGTCAGCGGTGCAGCAGGTAGAGCATTTTAATGGGGAACCAGAAAATAGGTGGGGAACCTATAACCTGCCAGTTGTTGCTGAACTACAACTCCCATAAGCCCCAGCCAGCATGGCCAGTGTCAGGGATGATGGGAGCTACAGTCTGGCAGCATCTGGAGGGCCAAGGATCTCCCTGGTAAATAGGAATCACTGGCATCTGCATGTAATTACTTACTGCTCAAGCCTGATTAAAGGGGTTTGTGAAAAGATGTAGAGATGTTGTATTAAAAATGCTTTTGGAGAGATGATCCCGCTAATGAGGAAGTCTCCAGGCCTGTAGAAATTGATTGCTTCATTTTCTTCCCTGATCAGATTCAAGGGGCATTTTGTCTTCAATTTCCCACAGACTCCGTGTGGCATTCGCAACAGAAGTAGCAACAGGAGAAGCAGCAGGGAGATCATTCTGGCTCTGCCTCCGACTCTTCCTCTCTCCCAGCTGAGCAGAAGAAGCCACACGTTCTCCCAAGACCAAAGCTGCAGTGGCTTTACCACTGTGGGTGGTGTTCACTTGTGGCTTCAGAGCCCTTAGACCTCACTCAGGCACGTCCCCCAGTTTCTCCTGCTCTCAGTCTTGGCCTTGACTCAGTGTGTCTCTGACACTGAACATATTCTGTGCACCAACATTCCCGCCAGGCACAGGGCAATGAATAATGATGCCCTTAGTGCTGATGTTTAGGCAATCTCCAGAAATATCTTTTGAGCTGGCAAGAATAAATCACCATGATTTTGATAATTATAAGGGGAAGAAAGTTCACCTCTGCAACATCCTGGAGCCTCCCTGTGTGGTTCAAGGGGCAGGTGCAGAGCTTGAAAGAAACATGTTTGTGAGAAATCACAGATGAGCTCCAAAGTTTGACATGAGTCTGTAGGGGAGAGGGGAGGAGTTTGACGTGAACTTTGCTGACAAGAGCATTAGAAAAGGCCTACATCCGGATCAGACCAAAGGCCGTTCTAGCCCAGCCTCCTGTTTCCTGCAGCAGCCAATCAGACAGCTCCGGGAAGCTCACAAGTGGGGCAGGAGGGCAATAGCCCTTTCCCAGGTTGTTCTCCACCAAATGGCATTCAGAGACATGCAGCCTCTGCTGTGGGCAGTTGTGTAATCCGATTTCATAACCATCTGAGCTGGTGGCCATCACCACACCTTATGGCAGCGAGTCCCACAGTTTGACTTCATGCCCTGTGAAAAATGCTTCCTTTTGTCTGCCTTGAATCTCCCAACCTCCAGGTTCATGAGGTGGCCCCTTTGGGTTGTAGTTTTATGAGGAAAACCTTAGCCACGGGATTGGCTTTAAAGCAAGACTGGACAAATTCATTAAGATGACCAATGGCTACTAGCCATGATGGCTATGCACTACCTCCACAGTCAGAGTGGGAGAGGGCTATTGCCATAATGACCTGAAAGAAGAGAATGCTGGACTACCCTGCATGTAGATTTGACCCCCGAAAGGAGCTGAGTAACACGCCCTTTGACTCCTTTCCAGGGAAAACTGATCTCAGATGGACACAGGAGAGTGCCAATTGGATGGAGTACTGGGACAAGAGATCCAATCAGCAAACAGAATCCCAAAGGCCTGCCTTCCTGCTCTGAGCAGAGAGGGGTGGAGCTGGTGAAGGGAAAAGGGGGAAAGTCAGGCTTGAGGGGGGTTTTGAACAGCCATGACCCTGTTGCTGCAGCAGGCCTGGAAATGGGGATTGTTGGGAAAGACTAGGTAGTCCTGCAACAGCAGAATGAAGTTATTCCCTGGGTAAAAAGATGGTTGGGCTTGAGGAGAATCAGAAGGGGAGTTGGTAAGAGTCTAGGAAACAAAGGACAAAGAGATCTGCTGAGTTGGTGACATGAAGGAAAGTTGCTCAGAGTCACTGAAAAAACTGCTGAAAGGGTGTATGAAATTGTGGTCTCTCTTCAGAGGGTCTACTGCACCCGCTCACAAATTATCATGATTGCTCAGACTCAGGGCACTGGCTATGCATTACCTTCACTTATCTATGCCTCTTGTCTTATGAAATTCTTGGCAGGCCTATTTCTGGAAGAAGAAACGGGGTTGCTTTAATAGTTAGAAGTGATGTAGCAACAGCAATTAGGAGCTATAATGCAAAGTCTGAGTGAGTTATATCAATGAGATTTAATGGGAAACCTATTAACATAACCATTAACCAAGTCTACGCTCCAACAGCAAATGACAAAGAGGAATTGGACAGATTTTACACAGACGTACAGGAAGAAATTGATCACACACCAAACCAAAATGTGCTGATAATCATAGAATCACAGAATAGTAGAGTTGGAAGGGGCCTACAAGGCCATCAAGTCCAACCCCCTGCTCAATGCAGGAATTCAAATCAAAGCATTCCCGACAGATGGCTGTCCAGCTGCCTCTTAAATGCCTCCAGTGTCGGAGAGCCCACTACCTCTCTAGGTCATTGGTTCCATTGTCATATGGCTGTAACAGTTATGTAAGTGATGTCCAGTCGAAATCTGGCTTCCTGCAACTTGAGCCCATTATTCTGTGTCTTGCACTATGGGACGATGGAGAAGAGATCCTGGCCCCCCTGTGTGTGACAACCTTTCATGTACTTGAAGAGTGCTACCTTATCTTCCCTCAGTCTTCTCTTCTCCAGGCTAAACATGCCCAGTTCTTTCAGTCTCTCCTCATAGGACTTTGTTTCCAGTCCCCTGATTATCTTTGTTACCCTCCTCTGAGCCTGTTCTGGTTTGTCTGCATCCTTCTTGAAGTGCAGAGACCAGAACTGGACGCAGTATTCAAGATGAGGCCTAACCAGTGCTGAATAGAGGGGAACTAGTACTTCATGTGATTTGGAAACTATACTTCTCTTAATGCAGCCTAATATAGCATTTGCTTTTTTTGCAGCCCACTGTTGGCTCATATTCAGCTTGTGATCAACTACAATTCGAAGATCCTTCTCACATGTCGTATAACTGTGCATATGGTTTCTTTTTCCTAAGTGTAGAACTTTGTATTTATCCCTGTTGAATTTCATTCTGTTGTTTTCAGCCCAATGTGCCAGCCTATCAAGGTCCCTTTGAATGTTCTTTCTGTCTTCCATGGTATTAGCTGTGCCCCCCAATTTTGTATCATCTGCAAACTTGATAAGCATGCTCTGTACCTCCTCATCCAAGTTGTTAATAAAAATGTTGAAGAGCACTGTGGGGGACATGGGGGGCTGGAATGCAAAAGTAGGGAACAGAGAAGAACTAGGAATTGTGGGGAAATGGGGCTTAGGAGATAGAAATGAAGCAGGAGAAAGACTTACTGAATTCTATGAAGCCAATAATTTGTTTCTCACAAACACATTTTTTGAGCAACTGAAAAGACAACTGTACACATGGACATCACCAAATGGTCAAGATAGGAATCAAATTGATTATATAATTGGTAGCAGAAGATGGAGAATTTTCATACTTCCTGTGAAAACAAGACCAGGAGCAGACTGCGGTACAGATCATGAACTGGTCATATTAAAGATTAGAGTAAAGCTAAAGAACAACAACAAAGCAATCATAATGCCAAAATACACTTTAAATAACATCCCAGAAGAACCCCCGTTCCGCGCCGGGACTTACCGGCGAAGGGACGAGTTTTGCGGCTGCAGCCGAGCCGCCATCTTTGTGAGGGAGGCGTGCTCGCAGCGCGCTCGCGCGCTGACATAGCACGCAGCGAAGGGGCGGGGTGGCAGACGGCCATTTAAGGCCATACCGCCAGCCGCCCACCCTCACTTCAAATTTTGGTGGCATTTTCAAACGGAGGCTCCAGAGGCTCCTGCATCGGCGGTGCGACGCGGCTCAAATCGCCCGCCGACGCACGCGGCTTCTTCGGGCTCCTGCGGGCCAGGCCTTGGTGCAGTGGCGCCGACGGCCAGGAGCGGTCAGCGCGGCTCTATCGTGGCGCGGCTGGGGCAGTGGCGAGCCCTAGGCAGCTGCGGAGGTGCGGCCTGTGGGAGAGAGCCCTAGGCCATCGGCCGTCTAGTGGCGGAAGTGCGGCGGCAGCGGCCATCCAGCAGCGGATCAGGCGAGGCGGCCTTGTGGCTGCGTTCTTTTTCTTTAATTACTTCCCAGGGGACCCTTGTGGGAAGGTTCTCAGCCCCTCACCCACCCCATAGCAAGGGAGTGGGTCCCAGCCCCATCTTGCACAACACCCCCATTGTGCCGCTTAGGGCCCAGGTGGCCAGGATTGTTGGGTGAGATAAAGGGGCCCATAGGCAGGGGACGGGATTGAGTGGGTCCCAGCCCCATCTTGCAAGGGGCCCATAGGCAGGGGACTGGATTGAGTGGGTCCCAGCCCCATCTTGCACACCACCACCCCATTTGTCACTTAACGGCCCAGATGGTCAGGATTGTTGGGGTGAGATAAAGGGGGCCATAGGCAGGGGACTGGATCAAGTAGGGGACACGGTCCACCTGGACTGTGAGGGTGCTGCCCCCCCCTCTTGCTTCCGCAACGGACATAGGCCTTGGGGGGTCATTAGTGAGGATAGACCCGGCTACACTCTAGCTCAGGATGCCACCCGAAAAAGGCCAAGGTGGGCCAAAAGGGAAGGGAAGGGCCCCCAGGGCAGAGGGTAGACGCCCACCCCCTGCTGCGGAGGATGGGGGACAAGGGGAAGACATACCATGGACCACTATACTGGCTAGGTTAGAAGCCCTGGAGAGGGGCCCTGCCCAGCCGGCAACTAGGAGAACAAAGGAACCACCCCCCAAGCGGCCCCGGGAGAAAGTGCAACGTCCAGTTGGCGGGGCTAACGCTGCGGCTATTACTTCTATCTTAGCGCGACTGGATGCGCTGGAGGCAGGGCCTAGTGGGGCCGCAGCAAGAGCGCCCGGAGCAGAAGCAGGACATGCAGCCCCAGGACCAGAGCCCAGGCATGGGCCTTCAGCGGACAACATAGGGGGTGAGTCTCCCTGGGCAGCACAACAACAGGGGCAGCCCCAGTGGGGCTGGCCCCCGTGGGGTTTCCCATACTGGCCCTTTTCCCCACCAGCTGAAACCGAGCGGTATGGGCAAGCGGGGATCACCATGGGGGCGGGGCATGGTACACCACAACAGCTGCCTCCGCTAGGGGTGGCCTGTGAGCAGGTCTGGCAGGCCACTGCCAGAACAGGGATGGGAGTGGGGGCTCAGCCCTCCTGGTCCCCAGCAGAGGACACTGACCCTCTGGCCTCAGTGAGGGAAGGGGCTATACCTTTCGGGGAGACATCAGCCCCACTGGGCTTTCACCTGCTGCCCGCTACAAAAGAAAAAATTTGGAAGGGGGAGTACGTCGACTTATTCTCACTTCTGTACAGGGAACCAGTGAGGAGGGAGAAGGATAAGGGCGAAGAGGCAGAACCTGACAAGCCCAAGAGGCGGCGCATTGAACGCACTTGGGCTAATTGGTTGCCTGCATTTCTGACATACATGGGGGTGGTGATGCAGAAACATCCACAGAGGGGCCCTATTCTGATTAAATACCTCGATATTATATATCGGGGCTACTCCGAGTTCCAGGGGGCAGCATGGCTCACCTATGATGAATCGTTTCGTATGAGGGCGGCCTTTGATACCTCCCTCCCCTGGGACAAAAAGGAAGCAGACCTGTGGCTACAGTTTATGTCACACTCCAAGCCCATAGCCGGGGATAGAACAGACAGCGGCCACCTCCTGGCCCGCCAGGCAGCAGCAGCTCCTTCCCACGGGCCTGCGGGGCAGGGGGTTCAACCCCGCCTGCTCTGCTGGGAGTTCAGCTCCCGAGGCCGCTGTGGTCGTAACCCCTGCAGGTTCCGACATGAGTGCGCAATATGCGGGGGCCCGCATTCCTGCGCTGCCTGCCCCAGGGGCCACCCCTTCAGAGGTGGGAACAGGGACTCACCTGGCGCAAAGAGACCGGGAGCTGCTAGCGCAGCTCAAGGAAAGGGGCCCCAGTCCAGTTAAACTCTCCGAACTCCAGCGCTTGCTCTGCTGTTACCCCCGAGTCCAAGACGCCCAATTTTTGCTATAGGGCTTTACAGAGGGTTTCCGGATTCCCTATTTGGGTCCCAGGCACCCCTTCATGTCCCGCAACCTAAAATCAGTGACGGGTATGGAATCGGTCGTGGGGGAAAAAGTTAGGAAGGAGGTCATGGCAGGCCGCGTGCTGGGCCCCTTTGCGGCACCACCCATCCCTTCACTCAGAGTTTCCCCGCTGGGTCTTGTTCCGAAGAAGGCACCAGGCGAATTTCGCCTTATACACCACCTGTCCTTTCCCCAGGGTGGGTCAGTAAATGACTTCATCCCATCAGACCTCTGCTCTGTCCGCTACACGTCATTCGACTGTGCAGTTCGTATGGTTAGGGACTGCGGGATGGCTGCCCTCATGGGAAAGTGTGACATCAAATCTGCCTTCCGTCTCCTCCCTGTGCACCCACGGGACTTTGAGCTGTTAGGCTTTGCCTTCATGGGCAAATACTATGTGGATAGGGCATTGCCTATGGGCTGCTCCATCTCATGCTCGGTTTTTGAGTGCTTCAGCTCTTTCTTGGAGTGGGCAGTCAGGAGACAGGCAGGCCGGCAATCAGTGGTGCACTATTTGGACGACTTCTTGTTTGCGGGCCCTGCAGACTCGGGTGCCTGTCAGGCATTTATGGAGCAGTTCGCAGGGATGGCGGGGGAACTGGGTGTTCCCCTTGCGGCTGAGAAAACTGAGGGCCCATCCACTACCCTCACTTTCCTGGGCATAGAGATCGATACAGTGGCCCAGTGCTGTAGGCTCCCGCTGGATAAGCTGGTGGCCCTTAAGGGGAAAATCTCAGGGGTGGTTGGGGCGAAGATGACATTGGCCACACTTCAACAGCTGGCAGGACATTTGAACTTTGCATGCAGGGTAGTAGCACCTGGGCACGCATTCTTGCGCCGCATGTACGATGCCATGGCGGGCCAGTCACGCCCCCACCATCACACACGTGTTACAGCCGCTCTCCGGGAGGACCTGGCAGTTTGGTCCACCTTCCTGCGGGAATTCAATGGGGTCTCCTTATGGAGAAAAGATCGCCTGTTGGAAGCGGAGCTACAGGTGAGCTCCGATGCCTCAGGTTCCTGCGGTTTTGGGGTCATTTTCCATGACTCATGGTGTCATGGCAGCTGGCCACAGAATTGGGCGCAGGCTGGCCTAACCAGAGACCTGACCCTTCTGGAGTTCTTCCCCATTGTCGTGGCCGTACACCTTTGGCCGGACAAACTGGGCAATTCCTCAGTCCATTTTTGGTGCAACAACCTCCCCACGGTACATGTCATCAACACCCTGTCCTCTAGAAATCCCAATGTTATGCGTTTGGTTCGAGTGTTTGTGCTCCAATGTCTCTGCTATAATATACAGTTCCTTGCGCGCCATGTCCCGGGTATTGATAATAGCATTGCTGATGCTCTATCACGGAACCAGATGGAGAGATTTCACCAGCTGGCGCCGTGGGCAAGGGCTCAGCCGGACGTGGTACCCCCAGCGCTATGGGAGATTGGAGGACCGAATCAGAACGGGCCATAAGCCTTTCTGTGGCACCCAGCACTTTGGCCAGCTACCAGGGGGCAGGTAGGGACCTGGCAACCTTCAGGGAGTCCAGAGGCTACACCCAGGAGTGGCCCATCCCCGTGGAGCATCTTATGGAGTTCTGCGTGGAAGGGAAGCGGAGGGGGCTTTTAGTCAGGACCATCAGAGGTAAGCTCTCAGGTCTATCCTTCCTAGGGAAAGCACGGGGCTTTCAGGACTACTCCGGTGACTTTAGGGTACGCCGGATGCTGGAAGGGTGGTCCCGTGAGCGCCCGCACACACCTGATGCGCGCGCCCCCTTTTCCCCAGAGTTACTGTTGGGTCTGCGGGGACAGTGGAGGGTGCTATGTTCTTCCCATTTTGAGGCACTGCTATACCACGCTGCGGCCCTCACCTTGTTCTTCGGGGCCTTCCAAATAGGGGAGGTGGTGGCAGGTTCTAAGACGGATAGCTCCCTCCGGGCCCTCCAGGTTTCTGATCTCAGCTGGGAGGCAGGGGGGGCCCGCCTGCGACTCAGGCAGTCAAAGACGGACCAACGCCAAAAGGGTCACCTGATTGTGTTATCCCCATGCCAACAGGAGGAGCTCTGCCCGGTCAGGGCCCTACGCATTTTTCTGGCAGCCCGCGGGCTGCAGCCAGGGTACCTGTTCAGGCACAGGGACTTCCAGCCCCTTACCAAGTACCAATTTTGGTCGGTGGCAAAGACAGCACTCCAGCGGCTAGGTGTGGATGCCCGCAAGTTCGGGACACACTCCTTCCGAATAGGTGCAGCTTCCACCGCTGCCCACCTGGGTTTTTCCAAAGGGCAGCTGCAGGCAGTGGGCAGGTGGTCCTCGGATGCATATAAGACGTATGTTAGACCACTAACGGAGATGCATGAGGCCAGCAGCTAACGGCGATGTTGTCAATTTTGGCAGGCCGCTTGGAAAGATCGGAACAAGTGAGCATCCTCCTCTGCGGCCACAGCATGATCTTCTGGGCAGGCCGCAGGGCGGCGAAGTCCCGCATTGGAACGCAGCTGGGGCTCAGTCAGTGGGCCTCAGTGCGGTGGCTGGGACGACGGGGGATGCGTTGGGACAGCCTCCTGCCTACGTTGTTCCGGTCGGCTGTGGACTGGGCAGTGCCCCAGGTGCTGGTCATCCACCTGGGAGGTAATGATTTGGGTCTGTTGAGGGGCAAAGCCCTAATCGAACAGGCATGTAGTGACCTCCAGGCCATTGCGCTGCGCTGGCCTGGGGTGCACTTGGTATGGTCCAACATCCTGCCGCGTAGGACGTGGAATTGGGCTGATGACCCATGGGGAATGGACAGGGCTCGGAAAAAGGTTAATAGGCAGATTCAGAGGGCCATGAAGGGCCTGGGGGGTTCTGTCATACACCACCCAGAGATCAAGCAAGATAGGCTGGAGTTGTTTAGGCCAGATGGCGTGCACTTGACTGACGAGGGCAATGACATCTTCCGAATGGACCTGCAGAGGGGTGTGCACCGGATTCTTATCGGGTGTGGGGCAAGGGGAGACTAAGCAGAGGCTTGTCCCCCTTTTGTGGCAAGGAAGCGCGGGGGAAAGGTTAAAAGGGAAAGGGCAGCTAGGTGACACCTTTAGGCACCTTTGGGGATGATTGGCGGTCCGGGGGCCTGCAGCTCTGGGCTATACGGCCCGGGGAGGCAGAACACGGGCCGCTTTTGGGGCCAACGTGCCTCATCCGCTCGGAGTTTCACGGCTCCGGGGGGCGGTGATGCGGGTTGGACCCCCTACACATCTTCAGGGTGTGGCCGGAGCTGGGGCCTGGCACAGGGCAGCCTCAGGCTCTGGCAAGGTTTGGTTGCCCTATAGCTGCAAGCAGGCTTCGCTTGGATCAGCTGAATTCCCCCACACTGTATGGTCCCTCTGCAGGTTCATTGGTTATAATTGACTCTGTTTTTAATAAAGTGGCCCATGATTTACCCAATGAACGGTGTCTGTGTTTATTTCGGCAATAGGCCGCAACCCCCGTTCCGCGCCGGGACTTACCGGTGAAGGGACGAGTTTTGCGGCCGCAGCCGAGCCGCCATCTTTGTGAGGGAGGTGTGCTCGCAGCGCGCTCGCGTGCTGACGTAGCACGCAGCGAAGGGGCGGGGCGGCAGACGGCCATTTAAGGCCGTATCGCCAGCCGCCCACCCTCACTTCAAATTTTGGCGGCACCCGCCCGACCCTCCCTTGGCTGCAGTGTGATTAATTTGGTCGCTACGGGGCCGACTAGGAATTTTTGGCCTGCCTGCCTCGCTTTGCTGGAGGGTTTCTTTTGCCTACTCCACACTGAGGTTGCAGGGGAGAGTCAAGGGTTAGCACGGGTGCCTGTGGGGGCTAATAGGCTAATTGGTTCATTTTGGCTGAATAGTTTAATGGTCACTGGGCAAGGAAGTGTGGGGGAAAGGTTAAAAGGGAAAGGGCAGCTAGGTGACACCTTTAGGCACCTTTGGGGGTGATTGGCGGTCTGGGGGCCTGCAGCTCTGGGCTATACGGCCCGGGGAGGCAGAACACGGGCCGCTTTTGGGGCCAACGTGCCTCATCCGCTCGGAGTTTCACGGCTCCGGGGGGCGGTGATGCGGGTTGGACCCCCTACACATCTTCAGGGTGTGGCCGGAGCTGGGGCCTGGCACAGGGCAGCCCCAGGCTCTGGCAAGGTTTGGTTGCCCTATAGCTGCAAGCAGGCTTCGCCTGGATCAGCTGAATTCCCCCGCACTGTATGGTCCCTCTGCAGGTTCATTGGTTATAATTGACTCTGTTTTTAATAAAGTGGCCCATGATTTACCCAATGAACGGTGTCTGTGTTTATTTCGGCAATAGGCCGCAATATAAAGATCAAATAAGGAACAATTTGAGGCTTTAAACTAGTTGACAGAGAACCAGAAAAACGATGGTGTGAAGTCAGAGACATTATCAGGAAAGAATGCAAACAGACAATACCTCTAGTTAAAAAGAGAGAAAGACCTCAATGGATGACTGAAGAAACTCTCCAAATGGTTAAAGAGAGAAGGAAAGCAAAAGCAAAAGGAGACAGAAACACGGTCAGAACCCTAAATGCAACAATACAGTGACTAGTACGTAGAGACAAAGAAAACTATTACAATAGTTATTGTATAGAAATAGAAGAGGACAATAAAAAAGGTAGAACAAGAGCCCTATTCCAAAAGATTAGAGAAATGAAAGGGAAATTTAAACCAAGAGCAGGGATGCTGCACTCGGGTCCTGCTTGCGGGCTTCCCCCAGGCACCTGGTTGGCCACTGTGAGAACAGGATGCTGGACTAGATGGGCCACTGGCCTGATCCAGCAGGCTCTTCTTTTGTTCTTATGTTCTTATGTTGAATAATCAACAGGAGAACACACTGACTGCCTGAGATGAAATAAAAGGAAGATGAAAGCAATACACTGAAGAACTCTATAAAAGAGATGCAAGGATGACAGATTCATTCATGGAGGAAAAATATGATGAAGAACCAGAAATTTTAGAATGGAGGTGAAAGCTGCTCTTAAAATACTTGGAAGAAACAAATCACCAGGAATACATGGCATACCAATAGAGTTGCTACAAGCTACTGAGACTGAATCTGTCCAAATTTTGACAAAAATGTGTCAAGAAATATGGAAAACTAAACAATGGCCCACAGACTGGAAGCGTCCAATATACATCCCAATTCCAAAGAAAGGGGATCCCAGGGAATGCAGTAATTATCGAACTATGGCCTTAATATCCCATGCAAGTAAAGTAATGCTCAAGATTCTACAACAAAGGCTCTTACCATATATGGAGCGAGAAGTGCCAGATGTCCAAGCTGGATTTAGAAAGGGAAGAGGCACCAGAGATCATATAGCAAATATACGTTGGATAATGGAATGGACCAAGGAATTTCAGAAGGAAATCACCCTGTGCTTTATAGATTACAGCAAACCCTTTGATTGTGTAGATCATGAAAAACAATTGAATCCTTTAAAAGAAATGGGGGTGCCACAGCATCTGATTATCCTGATGTGCAACCTATACTGTGGACAAGAGACTACTGTAAGGACAGAATATGGAGAACCTGATTTGTTCCCAATCGGAAAGGGTGTGAGACAGGGTGTATTTTATCACCCTATTTGTTTAATCTATGTGCAGAACATATCATACGGAAAGTGGGATTGGACCAAGATGAAGGAGGTGTAAAATTGGAGGGGGAAATATCAATAATTTAAGATATGTAGACAATACCATACTCTTAGCAGAAACCAGTAATGATTTGAAAAGAATGCTGATGAAAGTTAAAGAGGAAAGCACAAAAGCAGGACTACAGCTGAACGTCAAAAAGACGAAAGTAATGACAACAGAAGATTCATGTAACGTTAAAGTTGACAATGAGGACATTGAACTTGTCAGACAGACAGACATTCTTTATTACAGTCAACGACCCGTCAAAAGAGATAAAAAGTTTACAGACAATATGGCAAATTAGCTAAAATAAGGACTGAAACTACTAAAATAGTATAAAATCTACAGAGAGGAGTTAGAGGCAAATAACGATCGTTTACACTGAGCTGCATAGAAATACTTAGCAACTGGAATCAAATGGGTACTGTCCTTACCAGATAACAACAGTATCATCATCTATTAGGAAACTTTGGGATGAGAGGTGTAATATATCGGACCCTTTCCTCAGCATATAATGGGCAGTCAAATAGAACATGGGAAAGGGATTCTACATGTCCTTCCTTGCACAGACATAAGCGTTGCGCTAGAGGTATACCCTTAAATCTGCCCTCCAGCAGCGCCGACTCTAGGCAGTTAAATCGCGCCTTAGAGAAGGCTAATTGATATTTAGGGTTCGTTAGAGCGTCTAGATAGGGAGCGTGCTTTATAAAATTGGAGCACAATTTGTGCTGAAGGGGAGAGCACGTTTTATCTGCAGCTTGCATTGTAGATTGTCTGTCGATGTCCTGTAGCCGGGATCTAATAATCTGCCCAGCCTTGCTGGGGTCTTTGGAGGAGAGAAATTCTATAGATAGGCCAAGGTAAGGCAGCTTAAATAAAAAACATTTCATCCAGGTGGAAAGGTACCCGTCATCCCTTAATAGCGACAAGTACCCTGACAGGCATTCAAGAATAATTTTGGTCCAAAAGGTAAAGGCGAGGGACCACACTTGGCATTCAA
The DNA here is from genome assembly GCF_030035675.1 of Rhineura floridana. Lineage (NCBI taxonomy): Eukaryota > Metazoa > Chordata > Lepidosauria > Squamata > Rhineuridae > Rhineura > Rhineura floridana. The sequence goes on from NC_084482.1 coordinate 207,965,891, forward strand.
CTGTGCTTGATCCCACCTCTATTCTTAAAGCAGCATTTGGTACACAGTTCGGGACACCAAAGACTCGGCGTAGGAAAATGGACAACACTGACTCAACAGAGGGATTAAAAGCATGTATCCAAAGTTGGACACCATACAGTAGTTGGGATAATATTTTGGCTCTGAACACCAGGATAGCTGCCGGAATACGTTGGCCCCCATTATTGTAGTAATACCTTATGATGCTCTTCATTGATGACCGAGCCGTCGCAACTGCCGCACGTATGTGTGGAATCCAGGAGAGGGAGGAGTGGAATATAATGCCTAAATACTTATAAGATCTAACTTGCTCAATAATGTGACCATTAATTTTCCTATTAGAAATTAAGGGAGATTTTATAAATGCTAAAATTTTGGTTTTTGAGAAATTAATCGTTAGGGAGTTCTCTGAGCAGTAGTTCATAAAGATCTTAGTCAGATGTTTAAGGCCGACTTTTGAGAAGGAGAGCAGAGCCGCATCGTCAGCATAAAGTAGGATTGGGCAGCTGCTTCCTCTAATTTTAGGCGGATGAAGGTCAGGCAAAAGGCATTTAGGGGCCAGATTGTTCAAAAAGAGATTAAAAAGGAGAGGGGCCAGAACACAACCTTGTCTGACCCCTTTTGACGTAGTGACTGAATTGGAAATATCTCCTTTTTGGCCGCAGCGAGCACGAAGGGAGGTGTTCAAATGCAGATTATATATCAAAAACAACAGTCTCTTGTCAATGGATGTTTTAGCCAATTTGGCCCACAGAATATCCCTTGGTATAGAGTCAAACGCCGACTTCAGGTCGATAAAAGCAGCGTATAGACCACTCCCTACCTGATTCTGATATTTTTCGGCTAGGTGGTTTAATAGGAGGCAGTGGTCCATGACCGATTTGCCACTCCTGAAGCCTGCTTGTTCCCATCCTAATATGTTTTCCTCCTCTACCCAGTTGGACAGTTTCTTCTTTAAATAGATGGCATAAAGCTTTCCAATCACTGAAAGCAGGCTAATTGGCCTGTAGCTGGAGGGTTCAGTCCTAGGTCCTTTCTTATAGATAGGCACCACTATGGCTTCCTTCCAGGATTGTGGAAAGTGACCTTTGTTATTGACCAATGTGAATAGATTGGCCAGGATAGGTGCCCACCAATCTGGATGTGTTTTTAGAACCTCAGGGGGAAGGTTGTCACCACCTGGAGCTTTAGCCGGTCTTAGGTTTTTAATCATGTCCATTATTTCAGACTGCGTAACCGGGGGCCAATTAGGCAGAGTTTCACAGTCAACTGCTGACAGTGTCATCGGATAGGAATATTGTGCGTCCTTTTGGAAAACCGCAAAATGTTGCTCCCAGACACTTGGAAGGATATTACAGGGGGCAGAATTAAAAGGTCTGATAGAGCCATTAACTAATGACCAGAATTTTGGGGGGGGGTTGTCCTTGGCTGCCTGTCTCAGGGACTCCCATCCTTTTTGTACTGCTTGCCGTTTTTTGATAACTATAAGGGCCTTATATTTCCTTTTGGTCTTATAATAGGCCTCAGGCAAGACTTTGGCATTTTGATATCGATAGCGAAGATATATCTTTTTCAGTTGTCTCTTTAGATTTCAGCATTCATGATCATACCACCTATTTGGGCCTGCATATGCATTTGATCGTCTAAACATATTATTTGATACTAATAACGGTTGAAGTGACTCAACCAGGAAATCAAAAATATTTAACGATTTAGAAAGATCAGCGGAGTTTCCAAGAGACTCTTGTATGGTCTTAGCCAAGGGGGATGTCATGAATTCCGCTATTTTAGAGGCTACCAACTGGGTCCACATAGGGCATTTATGATGGAAGTACAGTTGATTGGCAACCGAATTGTATTCTGCCTCTAGCTGACAATTCGTCTTTAATCGCAGTGAAAGGGATAAAGGGAGGTGATCGCTGTCTAATTCTTTGCCAACTGAAAAATTCGTTATTAACTGCGTGAGATGGGGAGAGGTGATCGCATATCGATCACACTACTTCCCCTGTTTGAAATAAATGTGTATTCCGCGCAGGCATCAAGGGGCTTCAAGCCATTAAGAATGGTAAGGTTATGACAACCAACAATACGGGTCAAACATATCCCCGGGTAATTAATGCTATGGTCTTTAGAGGTTCTCTCTAACTCTGGAACTAGATGTATATTGGTTTCACCCCTCCAGAGCTTAGAAGCTAAGAGACTCTCATTGTTCTGCCCAATTCTTGCGTTAAGATCCCCCAAAATAATTAATGGAACTTTGGGGAATCGTGCCTCCAGCTCTGTAATATAATAATCTAAGTCCTCCCACACTGAATCCGTAAGTGCCCTGGAGGTAGCTGGAGGAATATAGACATTGATTAATAAGAGGGATAGTGTATCAAAAATCAGGTGAACAGCTATGGCGAGATTGTGGCATGGTGGAGTTCTAATACAATGAACATTTAGTGCTGTGGATATTAGGATTGCTAATCCTCATTTAGGGCGTCCCTTGGTTTTGGTTATTTGAGGGGCAGCTGGTAGGGATATAGAATTGAACCCGCCTATATTTAATTCACTGGTATACCAAGTCTCCTGCAGGCAAATTAGATCTTGGCGATTTAAAAAGTTAATAAAGGCTGGCGTATGTTGTTTAGCAGGCCAGCCAGCAATGTTCCAGGACAGCAGGCGTACTGTACAATCAGTCCTCGGTAAGGTATGGTGATTACATATGGGATGAGTTGCCTCCAGTGAGGCTAGCCTTGGCTGAAGCGGTCAATGTAGCACTTCAATGTGGTTCAAAAGGCCCAATTCGTCCTTAAAGACTGCTCCAGAGGATGGACGTGAATTCGAGGTTGTAGCGTAGGTCAAGGATAATTCAGATGAGGAAGAGGTCGTATCAGAAGTAGAGGAAATAGACGTTCCCTCAATAGAGCTCTTATGTTGGTTTGTATCTGTGAGGCGCTGAATTAGGCAATAAAGTTTATTAATAACCGTGTCTCTCTCCAAGTCTGTTAGTTGGGTGCATAGATCTGCAAGTTGGATCTCTTCCGGTTCCAGCTCCCCGAGTAAGATCGAAAGCAATAGAGCCGGGACAGCTGAGGCGTCAGTCGGAGTTCGTTCCTTGTGCTGGGAGTAAACTGAGTTCAGGGTTACCTCTGTCTCCGAGCAGTATGGACTCGCTGGGCTTCCAGAGTAAGGCCATAGTAGTTCTGGGGGAGAGGAGTTGATATAGTATCGCTGTATCAATAAGCCTCTATGATGTAGTTCCTCTCTTACTCGGAAAATCTGGTTGGCTATTGCCGGGGAATGCAATACCACAATTAGACGCCATACTCCAGGTCTTGCAGATACATTAATCATGGATTTGATGTAATTAGTAGGTTGTCCAGGATGTAGAGACTGGGCAAAGCATTTGTCCAGGAAGGTTATACTTGGGAAGGTGGGCCAGCTTCTAGAAGTCCTGGAATTATAAGATAATACTAATTTTCCAGGCTGTAAGACCAGGTTCCAGGGACGAGGCTGCATTTTAGCAGATACTGTCTTTTTGTTCATTTGTGCCGACGCTATAATAGCACTCTCTTCCCCAGATATAAGTTCGCTGGATGAGACTCCTGTGGAATGTGTAGGAGATGCTTTCTGCTGGATGTTTTGTTTGGTTGACAATGTCGGTGCATACACTTCCATGGAGGAATCCGGTCCTTGTGGTCCGAGAAGTTTGAATAATGGTTTAAAGTTCATCTTTCTTTTTTTAGTTGCTAAAGTTTCTGTATTTTTATAGTTCTTGGATTTCTTGCCATTCTTTGTTTGTCTTATCTTTTCCCTCCCACAAGAAGCGACCTTGGGCTGCTGCCGTTTGTTCTTTTTCTTCCTTTTTTTATTGTTAGCTGTTTCTCTTACAGGCTCCAGCTGCTCTAGAGAGCCAGGACCCGCCGCTACAGGAGCTGGGTGCTTCGGGGGGGCACATGCAAATTGTGGCCCCCAGGACTTCACCAGGGTGGTTAGAAGGCTGTTGGTTTCATTTATAAAGGATTTAATTAATCTCAGTTCCTGCAGGATAATATGATGCCCATCTGTGTCCATTCCTTTATGAACGTCAGTAACATCAGCTACTGGAGAGGATGATTCAAAGGCTCCAAGGGACTTGATGGTGGAGTAGTTTTCACTGAACTGCTCATGAAATGAATCGATGGTGACGGTCTCCGAAGGAGGTATATCGTAAAGTGAGTTGAAGGAGTTAAATGAGCAATTAAAACCAGCATCTCGCAGCTCCTCGGCTAAACTTGGAACTGTGACTTTGGCAGCATTCTCTGTATGGCTATTAACAGCAAGAGATTTCCCTAGTGACCATTCATGTGCCACTGCTGGTAAAGGGTCCTTAGCCTGAGAATACTGTGTGGTTTGAAGGGGATACACTGCATCCCGCATTCGTGGGAAATAATTAGATATCTTAGGTTGCCATTTGTTTAAGCCTTTTCCGTTCTCCATGACAGGCTCTTCGCCTCTCTCAGTTGCTAAGGTCGTTTTACTTATTCGAGCCGTTGCTTAACATATGACACTAAGGCACTTGCACCCTTCGCTCCCGTGTGAGTTACGTTGTTTATCTGTGTCTTTATACAAGCTTGGCCTCAAGGCCGAGACACTTTGAGAGGGAGCAGAGTAATTGCTCTTGCATGAGTTGCATATACTGCAGCAGTTCCCCAGATTAATGGCGGCAATTAGCCCAGATGTATGAGGCTTCTGTTTACTCTACTGCCTCTCTTTATTGCTTTTAACTATAGCCTTCTGGGGCTAGCAAGCAGCTTGCGTATAAAAGGTTCAGAATTCACGGATATGATAGATAAGAGCACGTATTTAATGCAAAGTCCTAGTAACTACAGGAGCTTTCAGATAAGCGTCTTACCAGAAGACGATCCTTGCCCCGCCTCCAGCCATTGAACTTGTCAAGGATTATCAATACCTTGGCACAGTCATTAACCAAAATGGAGACAATAGTCAAGAAATCAAAAGAAGCCCAGGACTGGGGAGGGCAGCTATGGGAGAACAAGAAAAGGTCTTCAAATGCAAACATGTATCACTTAACACTAAAGTCAGGATCATTCAGACCATGGTATTCTCAATCTCTATGTATGGATGTGAAAGTTGGACAGTGAAAAAAGTGGGTAAGAGAAAAATAAACTCATTTGCAATGTGGTGTTGGAGGAGAGCTTTGCGCATACCATGGACTGTGAAAAAGACAAATAATTTGTGTTAGAACAAATTAAACCAGATCTGTCACTAGAAGCTAAAATGATGAAACTAAGGTTATCCTACTTTGGACACATAATGAGAAGACATGATTCACTAGAAAAGACAATAATGCTGGGAAAAACAGAAGGGAGTAGAAAAAGAGGAAAGCCAAAGAAGAGATGGATTGATTCCATAAAGGAAGCCACAGACCTGAACTTACGATCTGAACAGGGTGTTTCACAACAGATGCTATTGGAGGTTGCCAATTCATAGGGTCGCCATAAGTCATAATTGACTTGAACGCATATAACAAAAATATATCTTATGAGTATAACCACAACATTTTTAAAATCTTGTAAAAATCTGAACAGAAAGGACATCTCTGTGCACCTCAAATGTTCTTATAATTCTCAAATTATGCTCTTTAAATGGCTAAAATGTGACATATGTTCTTAATTTGCTGTAGTGCAGATCTCTGAATTACTGAAAATGCCAGATGAGATTAGTGCATTTCTCCAGTGCCTTCTCCAGTGGCCTCTTTTGTTTTGCAAAATCCTGCATGAATTCATCCTATCCAAAATTAAATATATTTTCTTTGTAAAATAAAGAAGCATTTACTTATGCGAGCAGCGATAGACCATCTTTTGAGCATCCAAGCCATCGTTCCAGAGTCCCAGATATTCTTGGGGTGCAATTCATTCTTTTTCATTGTGCCCAAATGTTCTGGAGATTGGATGGCTATCCTTGACCTCTTTAGGGTCAACAAATTTCACAGAAAACACATATGGAAACCCTCAAGACTACTTTGCAAGGCCTCCAGAGGGGTGACTTCTTAGCCTCTCTGGAGTTCATGGAGGCTTATCTGCATGTCCCAGCTCACTCAAGCCATTCCCAATATCTTTGTTCCACCTATCTGGGCCATCACTTTCGATACAAGGTTCTCCCATTTGGCATCTTCTCCGCCAGCCCCCCAACATTGGTAGCAGTGGTAGCACACCCTAGACTTCAGAGAATACACTTATTTCCCTATCTAGATGATATTCTAATGTTTTCCTTCATTCTCCATTGCCATTGTTTCTTACTAAACCTCAGCAAGAGCCATCTTGTTCCTTCTTAGAAGATCCTAAACCAGCCTTTCCCAACAACATCTGGTGGCCCACAATTCCCATCTTTCCTGAGCATTGGCAATGCTGGCTTAGGCTGATGGGAGTTGTGGTCCAACATCAGCTGGTGGCCAACTAGTTGGGAAATGCTGTCCTAAACCTAGGGGTGCTTATCAACACCAGGTTGGGAACACTTTCTCCTCCTGAAAAGAGAGACACCAAGCTCATTGTTTCTGGAGGGTGGATGTTGTCTGTCTAGGCCAGCTCCTGAATTCCATGGTGTGTCACATAGACATTGTTTCCTGGGCCAGGGGCCATTCAAGAGACCCTCAAGAGGTCTTCTCTATCTTTAAAAATTGTGCAGGGGGGAGGGAGAATTCCACCTTGTGGTTTTTCCCATTACAGTGTTGCAAGAACACCTGCACTTGGGTGACTTTCTCTTCTCCTAGAGATACAGGATCAGTCTCAGACCCTGGACCTGGCAACCCTAGAACCCACATAGGTAGCCACCTATAGGCAAGATGGAACCCAAGGGAACAAATCTAAACTTCCAATCCTATTCTTATAGAAAAATCCTTAGCAACAGTCAAGAATTCATTAGCCAATCAGGGGGCTTTCTCATGATGCAATACTCTAACTGGCATGTACACCTCAAACCTTCCCAGGCTTTGTGACCTTTAGTACCAGGCCCTTAGCTGATAAGCAGGTGTTCTTGCTTCGGCCTCACTAATTAGCTTCAGCTGTGGGGGAAAAATGCAAAATCATTGCTCTCACACAGAGGCCCCATTTCAAACAAGATTAAATCCCACAGTTCTTTACCACAGAGCGATGTTAGATTCAGGCTTTCTTGACAGAGAAGAGGTTGAAGGAAGGATAGGAGATGCAGCATCTCCTCCCCACTCCCAACCATATGTTTGTTTAGGGTTTTAAGGGGCCTTATTACACATTAGCCCCACCCCTAAAATGATTTGGGGTTGCATCTGGGTGAGGCCAGCCATTTTCTGGGTAGGGTGAGATTGATTCAGGTCTCCAGATTGGGTTGGGGGGCTGTGCCCAGCCCTAATATACACATATATCCTAGAAGAATATATTGATCTTGACCCTGTGAAGGTGCTTTGTCAGTTAAAGGCCAAGCTCACCTTTTCCCCACTCTTAACCTGTCAAAACTAGGGAACCACTTTGGTGAGTTCTCATAAACATGTTTTCCTCCACCTCTGCACCTGCGCCTCGAGCCAGACAGAGGCTCCACGTGATGCATCACCTCCTTATAATTCTTCTTCTTCTTGCCAAAGCTCCAGGGATTTGCCCAAAGATTGCCTGTGAGATCAAATGCCTAAATATTAGAATCAGGGGAAAGTGAGGTAATTTCTGGCACTCTGCTTGCAAAGTTTGGTGCATAAAATATCCCCTGGGGTATTGAGAGCCTGTGCAGAGATTTTGCAGAGTCAGAGGGGGGGACATGGGAAATATGGTTGTGCAAAGTTTAATAGAATCTCCCTGAACATAGGAATGTAAGATTCTGTTAAATGAGTAGGCCAATGACCTATCTAGTCCAGCATCCTGTTCTCACAGTGGCCACTCAGATGCCCTAGTGGGAAGCCTGCAAGCACACTATAGCTCAGGGGTACGGAAGTGGGTCCAGCTGGAGGGCTGGATCCAGTACTGTCCCATCCTCTCACAGGTCATTTACTGTATATGATGCCACATGACTTGGTTTCAAACCCATGGCTGCAAAGGAGGAATTTGGAGTCTTCCCTAAGACCACTCTGGAGTCTCCCTTTTTTCACTGGCAGGTTTATCCCTGCAAGTTTGTGATGAGATAGATTTTTGGGTCATGTTTCTGTCTTTTCCCTTTTCCAGTGTTTTGTGTCTGAGCGTTCATGATGGGGTTTTTTTGAGAGCTTAAGGCAGACGCTCTGAAGAGAGACCACTATTTCACACACCCTTCCAGCTGTTTTTTCAGTGCACTGACTCTGAGCAATTTTCCTTTTTGTCAGCAACACCAACTCAGCAGATCACTGTCCCCTTTGTTTCCTAGACTCTTATCACCTCCTCTTCTGAGGGCTCATCTACACGGTGGTTTACTGTGTGTTTGGCATGGTTCACATGAAGTTACCAGCAAACAGAAGCTATCACACAGTTTTCCTCCTTTAAATCCATACTAACCTACTCCACTGGTAATATCAAAAGGGAAGGAAAACGTATTCACTCCCTTTCTCTAGTGCTTGCAGATACTTTGCTCCTATGCTTTTAGGTGGGTGTGTCAATCGTTCTCCACTCTATGCCCACTCCCTCCTCCTCCGTTCTTTCATTTTGTTTCCTGTAGGCTGACAAGCAACTTCCAGTTGCTCTCCTCCATTCTGCTGGCCTTTTTATGTTGCTGGAAGCGGTGCCTTTATTTCCCCCCCCCTAACTTGTATGCAAAAGCATAGCACTGCTGAAACAAAGATTTGTATTTCAGCTGTATCCAAAAAGGAAAAACACATATATACGCACTTCCGGGGTTTTTTTTAAAAGGAACCTACTACAGGTGGTAGAACAGACTGAGCATGCTTGGTCACCTAGCAACCAGAAGAAGTGGAAATGTATAATTAGAAGGTGGAGGAAAAAGGAAAAAGCAAGACTAGTCCTCCCCAGAGTAATCTTTGCTTGTGTGAATGGGAAAAGGCGATTGGCAGCTAACTTTTGAGCAAGAACTACAGACGATGCAAATGAAAAGCGAAGGTAAAATAAGCGTATTGCCTAGGAAGAAATGCTCCCATGTAGATGAGCCCTGATTCTCCTTGAGCCCAACCATCTTTTAACCCTAGGAACAACTTCCTTCTGGTATTGCAGGTCTGCCCAGTCTTCTCCAATGATCCCTACTTCCAGGCCCTACAAAAAAAGTCATAGCTTTTCAAAAGTACAAACTCTCAACCCTTACTTTCCTCCTTTCCCTTCACCAGCTACACCCTTCTCTCCTCCTCCTCCTCAGTTTAACTGCCATTCTCCTGCTCCCCAAAACATTCCCATCACCCTGGAAATGGTTGTCTGCACACTCTCCTGAACACACTTTTCCTTTATCCCATCCAGTGGGGCACCCCAAGTGTTGATTCATGAAGTGAAATTGGTGGCATTTGATTTGGGGGGGGTTGGATGAGGAGTAAGTGGTGAAATTCTGGGCAAATAGGGATTTAGGTCCCAGTGCATGTGGTCTGAAGGCACATGAAGTCACAACCATACTGAAGCTAAGCAGGCCTGGGCCTGGTGAGGACAGGAATAGAAGACCAGGTGGGGACCTCTTCCTTTATACTAGCTAAAGCTTCTGAACATCCTTCAATAGCACTCATTCGTACCAAAAAGCCATTGGAGTCATCAGGTGATGAGACTGTGAGAATGTGAGATCATCCCTTTAAGGAAGGAGACTCCTGAAAAAAGACAGCAGCAGGTGAAACTTTCAGCAGGTATTGAGGGATGGTCCTTCTACAGAAGGAAATTGCCAATGCAAATACCAGGCATCACAAGGCAGGTGTCCCTCCTGAACAAGACGTAGCTGATCATTGAGGTTTCTATTAGTATGTGATCTTCCCTTTGATTCATGTCTCTGTGTCTCCCATCTGGGAAATCTAGAAGCAGATAGTGTCAGACTCCTCTCCAAATCTGCCACCCATTTGCAGGCCCTGAGCTTCAGAAAGTTTCTCCAAGAGTGGAAACCCCAAAGACCATTTAGAACCAGAGATGACTTTGGGGGGGGGGAGGCAGGAGCCCTTTAACACACAGACTAAAAGTTCTCACACTCCCTTTGTGGCATCACCATATACAGGATGGCCATTGAAACAGGCCAGAAACATGAGCAGGAGATTCTCACCCGCCTTGAGCTGTTGGTATAGGAAGGACCTTCAGGATTTGCCTTCCAAACATTATCCTCAGAGCATGAAAGCAAGCCTTTGGGATTCCTGATTGGATCTCTTATCCCAGTTCTCCATCCCATTGGCACTCTCCTATGTCCATCTTAGACCAGCATCCCTTGCCTCTTGATCCATTTTAAAGGGGTCAAAGGGCATTGTTACTCAGCTGTTTTTGGGGGTCAAATCTACATACAGGTTAGTCCAGGATTCTGTTCTCACAGGACATGATGGCATTAGCCCTCTCCCACTCTGACAGTAGTGCATAGGCATCATGTCTAGTAGCCATTGGTCATCTCAATGAATTTGTCCAATCCCACTTTAAAGCCAATCCCGTGGCTAAGGAAAGGGTTTCCCCATAAAACTACAACCCAAAGGAACCATCCCACAATCCTGGATCTTGGGAGATTCTCAGCAGACAAAAGGAAGCATTTTTCACAGGGTGTGAAGTCAAACTGTGGGACTCGCTGCCATAAGATGTGGTGATGGCCAACAGCTCACATGGTTATAAAATCGGATTACATGACTGCCCACAGCAGAGGCTGCATGTCTCTGAATGCCATTTGGTGGAGAACAACCTGGGAAAGGGCAATTGCCCTCCTGCCCCACATGTGAGCTTCCCAGAGCTGCCTGATTGGCTGCTGCAGGAAGCAGGATGTTGGACTAGAACGGCCTTTGGTCTGATCTGGATGTAGGCCTTTTCTAACGCTCTTCTCAGCAAAGTTCACTCCAAACTCACCCCCTCCCTTCCCTCACTCGTGTCAAACTTTGGAGCTGCATCTGTGATTTCTCACAAACATGTTTTTTCCCAGCTCTGCACCTGCCCCTTGAACCACACAGGGAGGCTCCAGGATGTTGCAGAGATGAACTTTCTTCCCCTTATAATTATCAAAATCATGGTGATTTATTCTTGCCAGCTGAAAAGATATTTCTGGAGATTGCCTAACATCAGCACCAAGGGCATCATTATTCATTGCCCTGTGCCTGGCAGGAATGTTGGTGCACAGAATATCTTCTGTGTCAAAGATACACTGAGTCAAGGCCAAGATTGAGAGCAGGAGAAACTGGGGGACGTGCCTGAGTGAGGTCTAAGGGCTCTGAAGCCACAAGTGAATGCCACCCACAGTGGCAAAGCCACTGCAGCTTTGGTCTTGGGAGAACGTGTGGCTTCTTCTGCTCAGCTGGGAGAGAGGAAGAGTCGGAGGCAGAGCCAGAATGATCTCCCTGCTGCTTCTCCTGTTGCTACTTCTGTTGCGAATGCCACACGGAGTCTGTGGGAAATTGAAGACAAAATGCCCCTTGAATCTGATCAGGGAAGAAAATGAAGCAATCAATTTCTACAGGCCTGGAGACTTCCTCATTAGCGGGATCATCTCTCCAAAAGCATTTTTAATACAACATCCATATATCTTTTCACAAACCCCTTTAATCAGGCTTGAGCAGTAAGTAATTATAGGCAAATGCCAGTGATTCCTATTTACCAGGGAGATCCTTGGCCCTCCAGATGCTGCCAGACTGTAGCTCCCATCATCCCTGACCGCTGGCCATGCTGGCTGGGGCTGATGGGAGTTGTAGTTCAGCAACAACTGGCAGGTTATAGGTTCCCCACCTATTTTCTGGTTCCCCATTAAAATGCTCTACCTGCTGCACCGCTGACGCATTGGCTGTGTTGCCTGTTGATGAATCGAATGTGGGAGTGCAAGAAAATCCGATCATGTAGGGTCACATGCAGTGGGATGATTAGGACATCCCCCCCCCGAAAGAAAAGCCTCATTGGTTCAGTGCAGGGGGAAGTTAAAGCGGCCCTTTCATGGGGGTCTAAACTCAAATGCCAGCCCACAGCTTCTCCCTCTGTGCCCAGCACGACTGCTTAATACAAAGTCTCAAGTGTCGTGGAATGTGCTTGATTTGCACCTCTTCTGCATTGTCCAACTGGATGTTTGGAGAGAGGAGAGGGGAGGGGGAATGCTCAGGCAGGGTCCATCTTTTGTTTTGTGTTAAGGTCCCCACTCTGAAGTAATCTTCTGGAAGGCATCAGCAGAATTGGCTCCCCACGTCTGGCACTGCTGAGGGGAGAACAGTTCCCTGAGGGAGGAAAATGAATTACGAGGCAACTTTCCTTCTGCCAGTTTCTTCATTGTAGTTGAATGAGATTATAATCAGACAAAAATTCCCCCAATTGCAAGATTACGGAAGTGCAATGCATCTGGGGACTTAATTTGGTTCTGGGGATATTTTCTCTGGCCCCCAACATCAACCCAGATTCCTAAGACTTCCCACTCACTGAGGTGCCCCTCAGCTGATTTCACTTGCAAAAGGGAGACTCACGGAAAGGGCACAAGAAGTCCTTGCAGCCTCCTGATGGATGTCTCTTTGTGCAATGGAATGTTCTCCCGCTCTTCTCTCCTAAATTTCTTTTAGGGTTCCCCAATCCACTGCAGCAGATTTGGGTAGAGCACTGGGCATGCACCGGGGGGGGTAGGAGAGAGAGGAACTCCCAGTGGGCAAGCAGAAATACTTGCACTGATGCGACATCTTAGCAGAATACCACTCCATGAAAATTAGTTCTGATGACTCCCCATTTCAGAAAAGGGGCACTTATGTAATGCCTTTGAAGCATCCCCTTTGAAGCAGCCAAGACTATTAATGCAATGTTAGCCTGTGCAGCAATTTCCCACTATTTCATGAACTGTAGAAATAGGCATTTTTAAAAAATTCAGTTGAACTCTTTGAAGGTTATATGCTTCTCCACTTCTGAAGAGGAGCATGCATCACCCCATTTTTATTCTTCAGTGGCTAATGCATTTTCACTTTGCAGCAATCATATGTCTCTTCTCACTCCCCACTACAGATATAAAGACCATGGAAAGGCCCTTGGATGTATCAAAGGATGCAACATTTTAATTTCATTCAATAAAAAATAGCAGTTGGAGAATTTTTCATTGTGCATTACTTTTATTTTTCTTTTGCAGTTTGATATCTAGGAACTACTGGCACATTTTGTCATTCATATTCACCATCCAGGAGATCAACCGGGATCCCAGGCTCTTGCCCAACGTTACCCTGGGCTACAACCTCTATGAGAACTATTATGATGCAAGGATGACTTCTGATGCTGTGATGGACCTGCTTGCAGGCGGAGAAAGCAATATTCCAAACTATCACTGTGGAAAATGGAAAAACCTGCTGGCTGTTCTTGAGGGAGCCAATTCTGCAATCTCCAAACAGATTTCAACTATCTCAGGCACCTACAAAATCCCACAGGTATTAAAGTTAGGGGGACATGGAGGGGCAGATGAGAAATTCAGCTGCATAAAATTTCCCTTTCTCTCTAGAGGAGTCAAGAAGGGACATCAAAAAGGGAGAAAATCCTGAGCTACAGACAGAGGGCTCTTTCTTCTACGAACCTGGCACCCTCCAGTTATTTCAGAGTAAAACTCCCGTCAGCCCCAGCCAGCACAAATTTTGTTAGATATTAATAATTTCAGGTTAGTAAACATCTGTTCCTAATCTCTTTCTTTCCTCACTAGATCAGTTATGGCTTTATTGGTCAGGCTATTGATGATAACACACAGTTCCCTTTTGTCTACCGGGTAGTCCCCAAAGAAGAAACTCAGTACCCGGGGATTGTCAAGTTGCTCCTGCATTTTGGATGGACGTGGATCGGGCTCTTTGCTCCAGACAATGAGAATGGAGAAAGGTTTTTGAGGGCTTTGACATCCGTGATGATCAGCAAAGGAATTTGTGTTGCCTTATCCAAAAGAATACCTGAAAAGAATCCAAAGCAAATGTTCAGTTTGAGTGAATCATTTGTCACATGGAGACAAATCAGTGTGTTTGTATACTATGAAAACAATAACATGGGATGGATTCCGATCATGTTACTGCAAAGATTCCTTGAGAAAGAAATTGGGGCAAAAGTCTGGATCACAACAGCTTTCCATGACATCAACTTGTGCCTTTTTTATGATTTTGATGACTTCCAGTCCATCCATGGTTCTTTGTCCTTTGTAATGAAGACCGGGAAAAAGACAAAACATGACTACTATAATCCTGTTTCACAAAATCTCCAACAATTTTGGACGGGCACATTTCACTGTTCATATTCAAAGCATGTGCTGTCCGTGAAAGGCTGGAAGCGATGCACAGAGCAGGAGAGCCCAGAGACTCTGCCCCAAGAGGAGCTTGAGAGAGCCCTGTCTCAGGACAGCTACAGCACTTACTTCAGCATCCAAGCCGTGGCACACGCCTTACATGCTGCATATTCGTCTAGATCAAAGTGGATGCTGGCGGTGGGTGGAGGAGGCAGGTTGGAATGTCAAAGGCTACAGCCATGGCAGGTATCCCCTTTCCCTTTTTGCAGTCTGCAATTCATTGTCCCAGCTGCAGAATCAAATACAGTCTTTATTTATTTATGAAAAGAGGTAGAGGGGCACTGCACTTATCAGCATAGCCAAGTACGAATAAAATGTGCAGCATTAATAATTCCTGCAAACCAAATACAGTAGTGAGATAAAAATAAAATTGTGAACTTCTCAGGGAAATCCAATGTGAAGGGCTTTTTGCAGAGGCCAGCCTTTTTGCCTGCTATCGTGGTATTGCTCTTCCACTCTGCAATGGTTCTTTCCTGGTGCCCTTAGAGAGATACAGTTTTCTTAGATGAAGTTGGACTCTCCTCGTGTCATTCTTTGCCTCTGCTGGTCCTTGAAGTTGCCCATCAACCGTCGTTACCTGGAGCACAGACTGAGCCAGCATGCAGGTCTCCTGCTCACAATCTCCCCCACTATAGTGAGATGTACTGTAGTTTTATTTAAAGATTTCTTAACCTAAGAAGAGCCCTGCTGGATCAGGGCAGTGGCCAATCCAATCCACCATCTGCTCTCACAGTGCCAATCAGATGCCTACAGGAAGCCCACAAGCAGGACCCGAGCACTCTCCCCTCCTATTAATATTTAAGCATTTATATGCTGCCCATTGTCAGAAAAAAACAGGGCCGTATACAATACAGGAATTCAAGAAGATAATAGAAACAGCTAAAACAGTTTTTAAAAGACAATACAAAGCAACTTCACATTGTATTAAATACAATACAAAAACGCAAAAAGATTGTCTGCAAAGACTTTTTCATCTACCTGGAAAAGCATATTGAAAGAATCATGTCTTCAATTGTTTCTGGAAAGCAAATATTTTTTATTTCTGTTTCTGGATTTTCATCTGTGCCCATAAATTAGTTCATACAAATTTTATTTATTTATTATTTGATTGATATCCCGCCCTTCCTCCCAGCAGGAGCTCAGGGCGGCAAACAAAAGCACTAAAAACACATCAAAACATCATAAAAACAGACCTTATAATTAAAACAAAACAACTTTAAGAACACTTCTAAAAGCTTTAAAAACATCTTTTAAAAAGGGTTAAAAATATTGTTTAAAATAAAAATAAACGTATTAAAAGCGATTCCACCACAGACGCAGACTGAGATAAGGTCTCAACTTAACAGGCTTGATGAAAAGGAAAGTCTTCAAAAGGCTCCATTAAGATAACAGAGATGTTGCCTGTCTAATATTTAAGGGGAGGGAATTCCACAGGGTAGGTGATGCCACACTAAAGGTCCATTTCCTATGTTGTGCAGAATGGACTTCCTGATAAGATGGTATCTGCAGGAGTCCCTCACCTGCAGAGTGCAGTGATCGACTGGGTATATAAGGGGTAAGACGGTCTTTCAGGTATCCTGGTCCCCAGCTGTATAGGGCTTTGTACCCCAAAACTAGAACCTTGAACTTGGCCCAGTAGCAAATGGGCAGCCAGTGCAATTCTTTCAGCAGCGGGGTGACATGTTGGCGATACCCTGCCCCAGTGAGCAGTCTCACCGCCGCATTTTGCACCTGCTGCACCTTCCACACCAACTTCAAGGGCAACCCCATATAGAGTGCATTACAGTAATCCAGCCTAGAGGTTACCAGTGCGTGGACAACAGTGGTCAGGCTATCCCGGTCCAGAAATGGCCACAGCTGTCTTACCAGCCAAAGCTGGTAAAAGGCACTCCTAGCCATGGAGGTCACCTGGGCCTCTAGCGACAAAGATGGATCCAGGAGCACCCCCAGGCTACAAACCTGCCCTATCAGAAGGAGTACAACCCCATTCAAAGCAGGCAACTAAACAATTATCCAAACTCGGGAACCACCAACCCACAGTGCCTCCATCTTGTTAGGATTCAGACTCAGTTTATTGGCCCTCATCCAGCCCACCACCGAGTCCAGGCAGCAGTCCAGGGCTTGCACGGCCTCTCCCAATTCAGATGTTACGGGGAAATAGAGCTGGGTATCATCAGCATACTGCTGACACTTTGCCCCAAATCTCTTGATGACCAGTCCAAAGGGATTCCTATAGATGATAAACAGCATGGGGGACAAGATGGTATCCTGCAGCACCCCACAGCACAACTACCAGGGGGTCGAAAGACAGTCACCCAATGCTATTCACTGAGAGCAACCCTGGAGATAGGATCAGCACCACTGTAAAACAGTGCCTCCAATACCCATCTCACCAAGTCAGCCCAGAAGGATACCATGGTCAATGGTATCAAAAGTCGCTGATAGATCAAGTAAGAATACAATGGTTGCACTCCCCCGTCCTTCTCCCAATAAAGGTCATCCATCAAGGCAACCAAGTCCAATTCAGTTCCATAACCAGGCCTGAACCCAGACTGGGATGGGTCAAGATAATCTGTTTCATCCAAGAGTACTTGGAATTGCTGCGCCACAACCCTCTCAATCACCTTCCCTAAAAAGGGGGTATTTGCAACCGGTTAGTAGTTGTCACAAACCGATGGGTCCAGGTTGGGCTTTTTCAGGAGTGGTCGAATCACCGCCTCTTTCAAGGCGGCTGGGACCACTCCCTCTCGCAATGATGCATTGACCACATCCTGGATCCACTCGGTCAACCTCCCTCAGCAAGCTTTAATAACCCAAGAAGGGCAAGGGTCAAGAGAACACGTTGCTGGCCGCATCATCACAAGCACCTTGTCTACGTCATCTGGCCGCATCAACTGAAACGGTACCCAAGAAGTTGCAGCACTGGAACAGAGCTTGGAAGTTACTCGTTATTTATTACTTTTATTACCTTGTCTTTGTCATCAGGCCATATCAATTGAAACCGTTCCCAAGAAGTTGTAGCAGACGTTGCACTGGACACCTCATTGGGAACTATAGTAGATGCGGCTGGGGCGTAAGACTGCTATGGAGGCGAGCAACTTTACCCTTAAAGTGCCTTGCAAACAATTCACAGTGGGTCTCCGAAGGGTCTAAAACTCCATTTCCTGGAGTTGATGTCAACAGACCCCTGACAGTACGGAAAAGCTAAACTGGACGGCTACTTGAGGATGCGATGGAGGCAGAGAAGTGGGCCTTCTTCGCCACCCATGCAAACGTTGGCCTTGTTTGTGGTGTATAAGTGATACCAAGAACTACTCCACTCTGAAGGAAAGGCAGAGCTGTCACATGATCTGGAACCCTGAGTTGTTGGAGTTCAAGTGGAAACCTATATATGAGAAAACTCCCCCTCTTAATTTATGATTGGAAAAATAAGAAACTGAGAGAACTGAAAGTGACAGGTCCTTCCATCCCTACTAGAGATACAGCAGAAACCTGCAATAATGGTGTTCCATCAACTAGTTATAACATACCTATTCACAAGGGTATCCCCACTGATTTTTAGTACCTTCTCTATGAGAAATTATCTGTTGTATTTGCGGGTTTTTACAAACATGTTATTGTCTTTTGTATTGACCTTATTCTGGAAACTGTCTTGTTATTTTATATGAATGGTAGTCTACAATTTTTTAATCAATAGACAACATTCCTGAATAGGGCTTATATCTAGATAACATGTGCTCTCACCCCAATTTATTACCTCCAAATCAGCAGGACTGAGATATTCAACATGCTTATATGTTTTCTAGATGCTGTTGTTTTCCCTGTCTTTCCAGCTTCACCTTTTCTTAAGAGAAGTCCAGTTTTCGAATACTTCTATTGGCGGACTGTATTTGGATGAGAATGGGGAGCTACCAGGCAACTATGATATTGAGAACTGGGTGATGTTTCCCAATAAATCTCGAGTGAGAGTGAATATTGGGCGTGTAGAGAGAGAGGCATCCAATGGCATAAGATTCACGATTAACCCGGAAGCCATTAAATGGCCCAAGGGGTTTAAGAAGGTAGAGGACATTTTATTCCACATGGCATCTCTTAAGCTCTAAATATTTGTTGAATATATCACATGGGACTATTCAGTAGAATTTATTTCCTGGCATTTGAATATAGTACAGGGTTTGGAACTGGCAGTCCAGGCATCTCCCCCTCATATAGTGTTGTGTGTAAAAATCATATAACACCAATCCTGTTGTACTTACACTGGCTGCCTGTACAATTCCAAGCCAAAGTGCTAGTTTTGACCTATAAAGCTCTTTTCAGCTCAGAAGCCCAATATCTCCTGGAATGTGTCTCCTGATATGAACCTATGAACCCTTAGGTCTTCTTCTGAGGCCCTTCTCCAGGTCCCCCCCCCCCTCTGAGGGAAGCTCAGAGGGTGGTGACAAGAGAAGGAGACTTTTCAGTTGTGGCTCCCCATTTGTGGAATGCGCTTCCCAGTGAGGTCCGCCTGGCTCCTCCATTGATATCTTTTGGGCACCAGGCCAAAACCCAGGGATTTGACAGATCGTGATAGTGTTGTTTGTTACTAGTTGTTTGTTGTTTGCCAAAGCTTCCCGTGTGTGTATGGGGGTTGTGGTTGTTTTGCTATTTTGCTTTTATGGTACGATATATTTATCTTTGTTTTTAAAAATGTTGTATATTGCTTAAAGAACTATGAGTAACAAGCCACTAACAAATCTACTACAACAACAATCATCATCATCATAGGAGCCTCTTATATCCACTAAGTGTTGCAACATATTTTGGAATTCTGGAAATTCAGGGTTTACAGCAGGCCTGGGGTTGGTGACAGTGGTTGGCCAATAGCCCAGGCAGCTGAGAAGTTCCCCTCACCAGCCTGACCAGCTGTCCTGACTTTACTGCCCTCCTTGCTAGGACCCTGGACATCTTTTGTCGCATTGAGCAGGCAGTGCTGCTGCTTTTGAACAAGAGCCAGGGGTAGCTTCCATCTGCAGTGGCTGGCCACCATATTAATTTACGCACAGATTTACGCACAGCCTGAAACCTTTGAAATCATTTATGTTGTATCGCGGCTGGGCATCCTGGCCTCAGATTCCAGAAGCCTTCAATCACTCACCCAGTGCCAATCAATTGGCCATGTACCCCTCTCTTCTTAACAAGCCTTTCCTAGCTGTGACATCAGGCTTCTGGTCCTTCCTGTGCCCCTTGCCTCGACATTCAAGACCAGCAATACCCTAAAGTATTCTGCAGGTTTCTGCAGTGGCCAGGAGTGCTTTTGCACATTTGAGATTAGTGCGCCAACTGCGCTCAGTCCGATTTGACCACGGTGACACATGCCTTAGTCACATCCCGTTTAGATTACTGTAACGCGCTCTACGTGGGGCTGCCTCTGAAGACTGCTCGGAAACTTCAGTTCGTACAACGTGCTGCAGCCAGAATGTTAACTGGGGCTGATTACAGGGACCATACAACTCCCCGTTAAAAAAGCTCCACTGGCTGCCAGTTTGTTTCTGGACACAATTCAAAGTGCTGGTGCTGACCTATAAAGCCCTATACGGCTTGGGTCCAGGCTATTTGTCAGATCGCATCGCTCTCTATGTGCCTGCCCGGACCCTGAGATCTTCAGGAGAGGCCCTTCTTTCAATACCTACATCTGCACAAGTACAACTAGTGGGAATATGAGATAGGGCCTTCTCGGTGGTGGCCCCTAGGCTTTGGAATTCCCTCCCTAAGGAGATAAGAATGACCCCTTCCCAGCAGTCCTTTCGCCAACAGTTAAAAACTTTCTTATTTCAGCAAGCCTTTGATTCCGAAGGCGGCCAAGGATAGGCCCAAAAGGATGTTATATTGTTCTTGCCAGTTTATTTTTTAATTATTCTGATTTTATGATTGTGTTTTTTAATTATTAGAAACAGTTTAATGCTATCTTAGACTAGAGTTCATTTTTTAATTATATCTGTTTATACTTATTCATTATATGCTTTTATTTTTATATTTTATTTTTGTATTATATGCTTTTATTTTTGATAGGTTTTTAATTGTATGTGTCTTTTATCTGGAAGCCGCCGTGAGTTCCAATTTGGAAAAACGGCGGGGTATAAATAAAGTTAATAATAATAAAGTGTGGTATTACACACTGTAAAGTAAGTAAATCTGCTGCCTTCAAGTCGATTCCGACTTATGGCACCCTATGAATCGGGTTTTCATGAGGCTGAGAGGCAGTGACGGGCCCAAGGTCACCCAGTGAGCTTCATGGCTATGTGGGGATTCGAACCCTGGTGTCCCAGGTCGTAGTCCACCACCTTAACCACTACACCACACCGGCTCTCTACACACTGTAGTACTTGCAATTATAAAGAAAACCAGGATGTTGTAATGGTTAGAACGTTGGACTAGGACCTGGGAGACCATAGTTTTGTTGTTAAGATTTTTTTAAAAGATGTTTTATTTTAAAGATTTTGTAGGGTTTTAAGTTTTTTAGTGTTTTCTGCCCCACTGGCCTCTTTCTAGAACAAAGGGTGAGATAGAAAGTGCATAAATAAATAAATAATCTGCTGACTATAATAACATGGAGGGGAGAGGGAATATACCATGGATGGCACTTTAAGGAGGAAAGGTGGGAACAATAGCCTCTCGTCTCATGGGATGGAGTAGCTCATCTCCCCACCCCCATTTTTGTCAGCACTCAATACTTTTTTAAACAAATAAAATAAAAATAATATTTAAATATGTAATAACATTATTTAAATAAGATGATATTTAAATAAAATAAAAATAATTTGGAACACATTCTGGGGTTATTTTGTTGCTGTAACGTTTGCCCTCTGCCTTGAGTATACTTATAAGTAGAAAAGACTGATAGAAAGGTTGAAACAAACAAGGAAACACACCCAGGAGGCTTCCTTGGCATGACGTTCTGCATCAAAGGGGCTTCCCTGGTGCATGGGGTCATGGGGACCAGCGGAGATCCTGTTGGGTCCTTCCCAAATCCTCTAAATGAATTCCATAGACACAAATACTCATAACACTTCCCTCTTGATGCATCTCCTTTATGATTAGACCGTCCCTCGCTCCAGGTGTACCAAGAGCTGTCTCCCTGGATACAAGAAGGTGGTTCAAGAAGGAAAGCCGATTTGCTGCTATGCTTGTGCTCTGTGCGCGGAAGGGACAATCTCCACTCAGGAAGGTGGGTGACTTGAAATAAATGATCTTGGAGTAGCAATCTCTGGGCTATGAAGTGGAGAGCAGGAAGAGGGGCTCACCCCATTCTGCCCACAATGTTCTGCCTATCTCAAATTGTGTCTTCAGTGATGAAAGCGCCAGAATCACACCTAAAACAATTTTTAATATTTCATGAAAAATAAGTGGTTGATGGTGAAAATCTATAAATATTTATGTAAAACAATGAAAGCATGATACAAAATAGACAATATATTATTTGAAAACTTTTACAATATAATAGATTCTGTGTGTGCTATGTGCCTTCAAGTCAATTATAATGTATGGTGACCCTATGAATCAGCGACCTGCAATAGCATCTGTTATAAACAGATCTTGTAAGTTCAGGTCTGTGGCTTCCTTTATGGAAACCAAAAGCAGAAAGTGGCAAGCATCCAAAAAGCCAGGGAAAAAAAGGGGAAACCACAATATGCTGGAAAATGTGGCGTTTATTTTCAAAAAAAGCCCAACACATTTCGGCCACTATATTTTCTGGCTTTTGTCAGGGACCGTAAATAAAATTGCAAGGACACACAACATTATTACACATATTACACAAAGTACATATTACATTACAGCATGAAATCATATTCTACATAACTAATCTGTACAAAAAAATAGGGTAATTCCCCTATGTTTAATTGGTTACACTGGAATTCAGAGATTTTGTGATGTATATACATCAGCATGCTCGTGTGAATTCTTTGTGGTCATCTATCATTTCAAGCAATTTTGCTAGAAAAAGAATGTTGCAGACCAGTCTGTGTAAGTGAAAAGAATTTTTTTGTACACATTAGTTATGTAGAATATGATTTCCTGCTTGAATGAACTTTGTGTAATGTGTGTAATAATGTTGTCCTTGCAATTTTATTTACAGCCCCTGATGAAGGCCAGACAATGTAGTGGCTGAAACGCGTTGGGCTTTTTTAAAAATAAACATCACATTTTCCAGCATCTTGGGGTTTTCCCTTTTTTATTCTTGGCTTCCTTTGTGGAATCTATCCATCTCTTGTTTGGCCTTCCTCTTTTTCTACTCCCTTCTGTTTTTCCCACCATTATTGTCTTTTCTAGTGAATCATGTTGTTGTATTCTGTGAATAATAAGTTTGAGTCATAAAATTGGTCTGAAGAGGGCCCTGTAGAAAGGGGGCGGAGAGAGAAGAAGGGGGGAGGAAGAAGGAGAAGTGAAGGAAGAAGAAGGAGAATAAAAGCTCTTTAAGACTCCACAGAGGTTTTGTCTCATGAATAAAAATGGGGTAATTACAAAACAAATGGCGACGAGCTTTACAAACAACCCACAGTAACATCTGCTGCTTCTACTTCAATCCACTCAGTCTTGGTTTCTGCTGCTGCTTCCTACTCTCCACAGTGAGATCCAGCGGGATCTCTGAAGTTTGGGCAACTACTGCTGCTTCCAGGTACTTCAGTTCTTGTCCCAGAGCATTTTCCTTTGCTGCAGCTTCTCCTCACTATGTATCCTGTACCTCCACCACCTTTCTTCCTGCCTACCCCAGGGGACCCTCCTCTTCCCTGGAAACAGTGGAAGGCCTACTTTTGCAATTATCTTCTTACCATCCAGACTACAGATATAACCCCTGCAAAACAGAAGGCCTTACTGCTTCATTGTTTAGGTCCAGAGGGCCAGAGAATCTACACTCATCTACCCTCCCCTACTCAAGTAGCTCAGGATGTAAATCCTTGTGAAGTAGCTCTCCAAACCTTGGATGATCACTTTAATCCTCCTTTAAATGTAATTGCTGAAAAGTATAAATTTTATTCAAGGATTCAATTGCCAGGAGAGCCAATAGATCAATATGTCACTGCATTACGTGCACTGAGTGCTACTTGTGAGTTTGGCAACATGGCTGAAGAAATGATTAGAGACCAAATTGTCATGAAAACCTCTTCTTCCAAACTTCAAGAAAAACTCTTAATGGAAAGGAAGCTTACTTTGACTACTGCAGTTGAAATAGCTAGAAGGGTTGAGAATGCCATTCACTATGCTAAATCACTCTCTTCAACTCCAAATACTTCTCAGGCTCCTCAAACCATGGAGGTGCAAGCTGTTCGAGACAATATTTCCAAGAACAAGACTTTCACTTCCGTTCTGTCTCGCAAGGCACATGTACAGGGCAAACAAAGTTATGTTTGCTACAGATGTGGGGATCCAAACCATAAAGCTGATTTTCAAAGGTGCCCTGCCCAAAAGGTGACTTGCAATAAATGCCACTAGAAAGGACATTTTGCCAAAGTATGCAAGTCTGCTATACCAGTTGTGGCAGAAGTGTACTCTGAGGGTGAAGGTGATGCACAGCCTCAGGACAGTATTTTATGTGTGACAATGCCCCATTACATGCCTCCATACTGTCAGTTGAAAATAAATGGACATGAACTAAGAATGTTAGCTGACTCCGGATCACCTTATACTATAATTCCTGCTCAGCTATACCAGGTATTATTTTCCAAGCCAGGCTTTACCTTGGAAGCTCCAGATATAAACCCAGGGGGTTATGGAGGATCTCCTATTGTCATCAATGGATATTTCCTAGCTACTTTGAACTATAAGGGTCGCACTGCAGAAGGTAAAGTGTATGTTGCAAAGAAAGGAGTCTCCATAATAGGATGGAATCATCAATGAGAACTTCACATGATTTTGGATCCCAATAGCAATGATCCTGTATTACAAATGAACAATGAGCCATATACAGACATGATCACTCAATTTTCAGATGTTTTCTCTGACTCTCCAGGTGTTGCCAAGCATTTCAAACATAAAATTCAACTGAAAGCTAATGCAGTCCCTGTACAACATAAAGTGAGGAAAGTCCCCATAGCATTGCAGCAAACACTAAAAGAAGAGATATTGAAGTTATGTAAAACTGACATCATAGAGCCTGTTGACTCATCTGAATGGGTTTCTCCCATTGTCTTGATACGGAAACAGAATGGATCTCTTCGCATGTGCATAGATCTGAGAGATGTAAACTCCAACATTGTAGCAGATTGTCATCCCTTACCCAATATCAACAAGATGTTGCTTACCTTGAAGGAGGCTTCAGTGTTTACAACTTTGGATATGTCTTCAGCATATCATCAGATTCCTTTGGTTACAAGTTCTCGTAAATACACAGCATTCATAACTCCAGAAGGACTGTTTCGATTCAAAAGAATGCCATTTGGATTAGTCTCAACAGCCTCGGTTTTTCAAAGAATGATGCATGCAATATTTGGCAATATGTCAGGTGTCACATATTTTCAAGATGATATTTTAATATATGGAAAAACAGTTGCAGAACATGATGCTATTTTGAGAGTTGTTTTGCGAAAACTTCGACAACATGGTCTTACGGTCAGTGCACAAAAGTGCCAATTCTGTACTAACTCAGTGACATATTTAGGACACACAATATCTCAGAAGGGTATACAACCTAAGTTGGACTTAGTGGAAGCTATAAAAGAAGCACCAGAACCCAAGAATAAAGACATGCTTCAGTCCTTCCTAGGCCTTTGTGAGTATTACTCCAAGTTTGTGAAACAATTTGCCATGAAAGTTGCTCCTTTACGTCTTCTCTTAAAAAAGGATATAGCCTTTCAATGGGATGAAATTTGCAGGGGCAGTTTTCAGGAAATCAAAATGGCTATATCAGAGTGTCCTGCACTTACTTCCTTTGATACTGGCAGAAAAACAATTCTCACCACTGATGCTTCTGAGTATGGTTTAGGTTCAGTCTTAAGCCAGTTAAAAAATGGAAGAGAAGTTACAATTGCATTTGCTTCCAGGGCACTTACTGAATCAGAAAAAAAGTTTTTGGTCATAGAAAAAGAAGCTGTGGCATGTTTTTGGGCTGTACGGCACTTCCAGACATATTTGTGGGGTAGGAAGTTTATATTGCGTTCGGATCATAAACCATTATTTGCTTTGTTCACCACTCGAGGTTCTGGCCGAGCAACACCAAGAATTGCTAAGTGGATTGCTAAACTGATGGATTTTGATTTCCAAATGGAATATTTGCCAGGTGCTTGGAATACCACTGCTGATTGCTTATCACGTCTCCCAATCCCAAACTGAAAGGACAATGTGATTGTTGATGATGACGATGGAGAAATAGTTATTGCACAAATAACCTCATCTACCCAAGGTGCAATCACTCCTTCTGAATGGAGGACATCCATAAATGATGACCCAACACTTACTGATCTGAAAGCGTATATACTGAATGGATGGCCATGTGTGCAAAGGACACCTGAACATAAGAACATAAGAACATAAGAAGAGCCTGCTGGATCAGGCCAGTGGCCCATCTAGTCCAGCATCCTGTTCTCACAGTGGCCAACCAGGTGCCTGGGGGAAGCTCGCAAGCAGGACCCGAGTGCAAGAACACTCTCCCCTCCTGAGGCTTCCGGCAACTGGTTTTCAGAAGCATGCTGCCTCTGACTAGGGTGGCAGAGCACAGCCATCATGGCTAGTAGCCATTGATAGCCCTGTCCTCCATGAATTTGTCTAAACTTTTTTTAAAGCCGTCCAAGCTGGTGGCCATTACTGCATCTTGTGGGAGCAAATTCCATAGTTTAACTATGCGCTGAGTAAAGAAGTACTTCCTTTTGTCTGTCCTGAATCTTCCATCATTCAGCTTCTTTGAATGTCCACGAGTTCTAGTATTATGAGAGAGGGAGAAGAACTTTTCTCTATCCACTTTCTCAATGCCATGCATAATTTTATACACTTCTATCATGTCTCCTCTGACCCGCCTTTTCTCTAAACTAAAAAGCCCCAAATGCTGCAACCTTTCCTTTTGTATAGGCAAGTAGCCAGTGAATTATATCTCATTGATGACTGGATTATGAGAACAGACCTGCTGGTTGTCCCAACATCATTACAAACAAAATTGATTAACTTAGCCCATGAAGGTCACCTGGGTATGAGTTTGACTACAAGACAACTCAGACAAAATTTTTGGTGGCCAGGAATGGACAAACAAGTTGAGGAAAGCATTCGGCATTGCATGGTTTGTGCTGCAAGTGATAAATCCCAGAAGGTCTTTTGTACTCCGTTAACTCCAGTAGAATATCCCACTTGTCCATGGGAGAAATTGGCATTGGATATAATGGGTCCTTATGACGATCAACCTGTCTGTCAATGATTTGTTATAGTAATGGTTGACTATTATTCTAAGTGGCCAGAACTTTCATTTTCTGATAAAGTGACCACAGACAAAGTGATTCAATTCATGGCATCTATTTTTGCTAGGGAAGGTCTTTCTAAAGAAATAGTGACTGATAATGGGCAGCAGTTGACCTCTGATGGCATGGAACAATATTTCTGCAATAATGGCATAAATCATAAAACTGTTTCCTTGTATCATCCACGGGGAAATGGGTTAGTGGAAAGAATGAATAAACTAGTGAAGGAGAGTTTGCAATTAGCCAGTTTCCAACAACGACCATGGAAGGAAGCAATTCGGGAAACTCTGTTTGCTTACAGAACTACTCCTCATTCTACTACAGGAGCATCACCTTTTGAATTGCTGAGAGGACGCAGAGCTAACACTAAACTTACAAAATGGAAAGACATCTTGGGTTCTTTTCTCCAATCCAAATCTACAGATGAGGAGATTCGCAATTGAGTGAGGGAAAAGCAACATAAATACAAAGTGTATGTAGATAAAAAGAAGGGTGCCAAACCTCCTACCTTTCAAAGAGGAGATTTAGTTTGAGTGCAACTGCCCTATAGGGTTAGGAAAGGACAATCCAAATATTCGGAACCCAAACAAATTAAAGAGATTATAGGACATTCTGTAATATTGAACGATGGCAAGAAATGGACTATGTCAAGATTGTCCAAAGTATACATGCAAAAAAAAGTAGATGAGGAGTTTGATTTTTACTCTGATGTGGACCTATCCGATGAAACAGAGAGAAGATCTGAGAATCTGTCAGGTCAAGCAGATCAATTGTCTGGTCTTGATCCCAATACAGGTGTCAGGAGAAGTTGCAGAGATAGAAGACCACCAAAAAGATTTCAGGACTTTGTTACCCAGTTTTCAGCAGGCAGCTTACATAATGTTGGTTAATATAAAAAGGGAAGATGTGTTGTATTCTGTGAATAATAAGTTTGAGTCATAAAATTGGTCTGAAGAGGGCCCTGTAGAAAGGGGGCGGAGAGAGAAGGAGGGGGAGGAAGAAGGAGAAGTGAAGGAAGAAGGAGAAGTGAAGGAAGAAGGAGAATAAAAGCTCTTTAAGACTCCACAGTGGTTTTGTCTCATGAATAAAAATGGGGTAATTACAAAACATGTCTTCTCATGATGTGTCCAAAGTATGATAGCCTCCGTTTCATCATTTTAGCTTCTAATGATAGTTCTGGTTTAATTTGTTCTAATACCCAATTATTTGTCTTTTTCTCAGTCCATGGTATCCGCAAAGCTCTCCTCCAACACCACATTTCAAAGGAGTTGATTTTTATCTTATCCCCTTTTTTCACTGTCCAACTTTCACATCCATACATAGAGATCGGGAATACCATGGTCTGAATGACACATCTTTCCTTTTGAGGACCTTTTCTACTTCTCTCATAGCTACCCTCCCTAATCCTAGCCTTCTTCTGATTTCTTGACTATTGTCTCCATTTTGGCTAATGACTGTGCCAAGGTATTGATAATCCTTGACAAGTTCAATATCCTCATTGTCAACTTTACAGTTACATAAATCTTCTGTTGTCATTACTTTAGTCTTCTTGACATTCAGTTGTGGTCCTACTTTTGTGCTTTCCTCTTTAACTTTCATCAGCATTCATTTCAAATCATTACTAGTTTCTGCTAATAGTATGGTATCGCCTGCATATCTTAAATTATTGATATTTCTCCCTCCAATTTTTACACCTCCTTCATCTTGGTCCAATCCCACTTTCTGTATGGTATGTTCTGCATATAGATTACACAAAGTGATAGGGTGATAAAATACAGCCCTGTCTCACACCCTTTCCAATGGGGAGCCAGTCGGTTTCTCCATGTTCTGTCCTTAGAGAAGCCTCTTGTCCAGAGTTTAAGTGATGCATCAGAACAATCAGATGCTGTGGCACACCCAATTCTTTTAATGCATTTCATCATTTTTCATGATCTACACAATCAAAGGCTTTGCTGTAATCTATAAAGCACATGGTGATTTTCTTCTGAAATTCCTTGGTATGTTCCATTATCCAATGTATGTTTACGATATGATCTCTGGTGCCTCTTCCCTTTCTAAATCCAGCTTGGACATCTGGCATTTCTTGCTCCATATAGGGTAAGAGCCTTTGTTGAGCACTACTTTACTTGCATGGGATATTAAGGCAATAGTTCGATAATTCCCTGGGATCCCCTTTCTTTGGAATTTGGATGTATATGGAACGCTTCCAGTCTGTGGGCCATTGTTTTCTTTTCCGTATTTGTTGACAAATTGTTATCAAAATTTGGACAGTTTCAGTCTCAATAGCTTGTAGCAACTCTATTGATATGCCATCTATTCCTGGTGATTTGTTTCTTCCAAGTATTTTAAGAGCAGCTTCCACTTTGCATTCTAAAATTTTTGGTTCTTCATCATACGGTTCCTCCATGAATGAATCTGTCATCCTTGCATTTCTTAAATAGAATTATTCAGTGTATTACTTTCATCTTCCTTTTATGTCATCTCGATCAGTCAGTGTGTTCCCATTGTTGATTCAACATCCCTACCCTTGGTTTAAATTTCCCTATAATTTCTGTAATCTTTTGGAATAAGGATCTTGTTCTTTTTTTAATCCTCTTCTATTTCTATACAATAACTATTGTAGTAGTTCTCTGTCCCTATGTATTAGTTGCTGTATTGTTGCATTTAGGGTTCTAAGCATGTTTCTATCTCCTTTTGCTCTTGCTTTCCTTCTCTCTTTAACCACTTTAAGAGTTTCATCAGTCATCCATTGAGGTCCTTCTCCCGTTTTAGCTACAGGTATTGTCTTTCTACATTCTTCCTTGATAATGTCTCTGACTTCAATCCATAGTTCTTCTGGTTCTCTATCAACTAAGTTTAAAGCCTCAAATCTGTTCCTTATTTGATCTTTATATTCTTCTGGGATGTTATTTAAATTGTATTTTGGCATTATGATTGTTTTGGTGATCTTTAGCTTTTCTCTTATTTTTGATATCACCAGTTCATGATCTGTATCGCAGTCTGCTCCTGGTCTTGTTTTTGCAGAAAGTATGGAACTTCTCTATCTTCTGCTACCAAATATATAATCAATTTGAGTCCTATCCTGACGTGTCCACGTGTATAGTCACCTTTTTGGTGACTCATAAATGTCTTTGCAAGGAACTGATTATTGGCTTCACAGAATTCAATAAGTCTTTCTCCTGCTTCATTTCCATCTCTTAAGCCCCATTTCCCCACTATCTCCCAGTTCTTCTCTGTTCCCTACTTTTGCATTCCAGTCCCCCATGATTATCAGCATATCTTGTTTTGGTGTGTGATCAGTTTCTTCCTGTACTTTTGCGTAAAATCTCTCCAATTCCTCTTCTTCTGTGTTTGCCATTGGAGCATGGACTTGGATAATGGTTATCTTGAAAGGTTTCCCATTAAATCTCATTAATATCACTCACTCAGACCTTGCATTGTAGTTCCTAATTGCTTTTGCTACATCACTTCTCAGTATTAAAGCAACCCCATTTCTTCTTAATTTCTCATTTCCTGCATAAAATATTTTGTAGTTGCCTGATTGAAAATGTTCCATTCCCATCCATTTTAATTCACTCACACCAAGTATTGCAATGTTGATACATTCCATTGCTTGTTTGACAATTTCTAACTTTCCCTGGTTCATACTCCTCACATTCCATGTTCCTATTGTGTACATCAAACAACTCCAGATTCTCCTTTCACATCTGTGCACATGAGTCTCCGGGCTTCCATTCAGCATTGTCCCAGCTGTGTTATTAGTCACAGTGCTACTTGTACTTGTCCATTGTTCTTCCCCAGTAGCTCACTGAGTGTCATCTCCTGCTGTGAGGAAGGGCGGGATATAAACAAACAAACAAACAAACAAATAAATAAATCTGATTTGGGGGTCTAATCTTCCAGCACTATCCCATGTTGCATTTTGAACAGTTTATTCATAGGGTTTCCATAGTAAGAGGTGGTTTACAATTATTTTCCTCTGATGTCTCACCTTTGACCATTCCACCTTGGGTGACCCTGCTAGAAGTCTAGCCTCTTGGTCTAGACTCCTGATGGCATTGCTCTCATCTTCTTCAAAACTTACAAACCCCCTCGCCACCACAAGGTGTGCATCCTAGATGGGATATAATAGATTAGAATCATAGAGTTGGAAGGAGCCTATAATATCCATCCCTTGTTCCAGGTCTGTCCAGAACCAGAAGGAAGCTGGGGAACGCAGGATTCCTACTGACCTTCGACTGCTGATGTTTAATGCCAGGTCTGTAGTACAAAGGACATCTATCATTCATGACTTGATCTTGGATGAATGTGCAGACCTGGCATGTATTACGGAGACCTGGTTGGATGAAGCCTCAGCTCCTATTCTTGGGGCTATGTGCCCACCGGGTTTCCGTTACGCACAGCAGCCGAGGGTCGGAAGGCGGGGAGGGGGAGTGGCAGTTATTTACCGAGAGTCGTTGCTCTTTGCCAGACCTCCCCTTCGCGGGACTAGCTTTGTTGACTGTATGTACTGGAGGTTGGGCTCGAAGGGCAGTTTAGGGATCCTGCTCGTGTACCGCCTGCCCCGCTGCACGGCAGACTCCCTGGCCGAGGTGATCTCAGACATGCGAATGTTGTCCCCGGAGCTGTTAGTTCTGGGTGACTTTAACATACACGCTGAGACCACTGTCACTGGAGCTCCTCGGGATTTCCTGGAAACCATGGCTTCCTGGGAACTGCGCCTTAGTAATACTGAGCCCACCCATGTAGCCGGTCATACTCTTGACCTTGTATTTGTCCCGGGGGGGAGGGTAGTGTGCTGAAGTTGGGGGCTAATTCTTTTACCCCTGTGTCATGGTCAGACCACTATCTGGTAAAGATGGATCTCTCGATGCCGCACGCCCTCTGCAGGTGTAAAGGTCCTATTAGAATGGTCCGCCCCAGGCGCATGATGGATCCTGATGGTTTCCTGATGGCGCTTGGGGAATTGAAACCTGCTGAAGGTCGCTCAGTTGAAGCCCTAGTGATGGAGTGGAACGAGAGGATCGCCGGGGCCTTAGACCGAGTGGCTCCAAAACATCCTCTCCCCCTGAACAGAACTCAAGTAGCACCATGGTACACACCACTGTTGCGTACATTGAGACAGGAGGTGAGACGACTAGAGCGCTGGTGGCGGAAGTCGCACTCTGAAGATGCCCGAACACAGGTTAGAGCAGCAATAGCTGCCTACCAGGTGGCGGTAAGGGCAGCAAAGAGGGAATTCTTTGCTGCCTCTATTGCATCAGCAGAGTGCTGTCCCAGGAGGTTGTTCCAAGTGGTCCGCAGCCTGGTCGGTCCAGTTGCTCAGGAACCCTTGGAACAGTCTAAGGCCTCCTGTGACAAATTGGCAAAGCACTTTGCTGATAAAATCGAGCACCTGAGGAGCTCAATTCCGTACGCCGTGGATACAGTGGGTGAACCAGAGTTGACCAGTTGCAATCCGGTCAAATGGGATCGATTTCGGCCTCTTCTGAGGATGTGGACAAGGTGCTCTCATCTGTAAAGCCTACCACTTGTCTAAATGACCCTTGCCCATCATGGCTCCTTATGAGCTGTAAAGAGAAATTGGGTGAGGGGATCAAGGCAATGGTTAATGCATCCTTGCAAGAGGGTGTTATGCCACTAGCCTTCAAGGAGGCTATTATAAAACCCATCTTAAAGAAGTCCTCCTTGGATCCCCA
Source organism: Rhineura floridana (assembly GCF_030035675.1). NCBI lineage: Eukaryota > Metazoa > Chordata > Lepidosauria > Squamata > Rhineuridae > Rhineura > Rhineura floridana. The sequence goes on from NC_084482.1 coordinate 207,998,370, forward strand.
GATCTTAAACAACTTCTGCCCAATTTCAAACTTACCATTCTTGGGCAAGGTCATTGAGAGAGTGGTGGCAAATCAGTTGCAGGCACACTTGGATGAAACGGATTATCTTGATCTATACCAATCGGGTTTCAGGACTGGACATGGAACTGAAACAGCCTTGGTCGCTCTGGTGGATGATATGAGGAGGGCATTGGATAGGAGAGAATTCACCTTCCTTGTCCTCCTGGATCTCTCAGCGGCTTTTGATACCGTAGACCACGGTATCCTTTTAGATCGCCTGGAGAGTTTGGGATTGGGAGGCACTGTCTTACAGTGGTTCCACTCTTTTCTCTCTGATAGGCGCCAACAGTTAGCATTGGGTGAGGAGGTTTCAGACCCTTGGCCTCTCAATTGTGGTGTGCCACAGGGCTCTATCCTCACTCCCATGCTATTTAACATCTATGTAAAGCCGTTGGGAGAGATCATCAGGAGATTTGGGCTGCAGTGTCACCAATATGCGGATGACACTCAGCTCTATCTCTCATTTAAATCTTCACCGGAGAGGGCTGTGGAGACCATGTCCAAGTGCCTGGAATCCGTGAGTGGATGGATGGGCAGGAACAGGTTGAAGTTGAACCCTGATAAGACCGAGGTACTACTTGTGGGAGACAAGGGAGGGTTAGGAGATGTTGACCTGGTGTTTGATGGGGTGAAGTTGCCCCTACGGGACCAGGTCCGCAGCCTCGGAGTTGTTCTTGATTCCAGGCTGTCCATGGAGGCTCAGATTTTGTCTGTGAGCCAGGCAGCTTGGTATCAATTACATCTTATACGTAGGCTGCAACCCTACCTCCCTGTTCAACAGCTCTCGCTTGTGGTACACGCCCTGGTCACCTCTCGATTTGACTACTGTAATGCGCTTTACGTGGGGTTACCCTTGAAAACGACCCGGAAATTACAACTTATACAGAATGCAGCGGCGTGTTTACTTACCAACAGCCGCCGCCGGGACCACATCACGCCAGTATTATTTGATCTACCCTGGCTGCCGGTTGTCTTCCGGGCCCGATTCAAGGTGTTGGTATTAACCTTTAAAACCCTAAACGGTTTCGGCCCTGCTTACCTGAAAGAGTGCCTCCACCGCCACCAATTATGCCACCCAACTAGATCAGCCACACAAGGCCTTCTCTCAGTCCCACCAACCAAAACAGTTAGGTTGGTGGGTACTAGGGAGAGAGCCTTTTCTGTGGTGGCCCCCACTCTCTGGAACTCCCTCCCATGTGATCTTCGACATGCCCCTTCCCTAGACGTATTCCGCAAGGCCCTGAAGACGTGGCTATTCCATCAGGCCTATGAGGTCCTTGGAATGGGTAAATCTCCATGATTGTCATCTGTCGTATGCTGCTAATATAACTGTTTTTATATGTATCGATGACTGTCCAATATTTTATCTATTGTTATTATGTGATTGCATTTGAAATTTTTGTATTTTATCTCATTTTAATGTACGTCGCCTAGAGTGGCTAATTGCCAGATAGGCGACAAACAAATTAATTATTATTATTATTATTATTATTATTATTATTTGAGTCCAACCCCTTGCTGAATGCAAGAATCCACATCAAAGCATACCCAACAGGTGGCTGTCCAAGTGCCTCTTGAATGCCTCCAGTGTTGGAAAGCAAACCACTTCTCAATGCAGTTGGTTCCATTGTTGTAGTGCTCTAAAAACTATGATGAGGCTAGAACGAGTATTACATAGGAGAAATATAAAACCATTTGCATGAGAGGATCAGAGGTATAGTAGTCTAGAGTCCCGGGATCTTAGACATTTTTGGGAGCCAGGTCACAGCAAGATCCCTATGCCTCCAGTGTCCTATGAGCAAATCAGGATGAAAGGGGAGTGTGAGTGTCAATTGTAAGTACGCCTTTATTAGTTCCTACTTCAAAAAGCCAAGACAAGGTGAAATAAAGCTGCAATAGTTCTAGCTCCCACTTAATTGTACTGCAGATGGAAAACTAAATCTGGCTAGCAGGCAGGATTCCCACAGGCAAACCGGGCATCAATGAAACAACAAGTGCCTGTCTAGTCAGGAGCAGGAATGATTGGTTGCCATTAGGCCACTCCATTTTTCTCACATTAAACCACTTGATGTGGTTATTGTGAGGTGTAAAAGAAGACAGCCTCCATTGTGGTGCCTAACATGTGGAATGCCCACTCCACACTGAGATCAGGGAGGGACCAGCTATGTTGTGCTTCAATTCACTGAAGAATCACCCAGGATTTCCCTGACCATTAATATTTTTAGTATCAGAACCTCATGTTCTTGATCATTGCGAAGATTTTGCAGGTTTCATTTATTGTTATTGGATATAGTAGTGTTTTCTTATAATATGAACCACTTTGATATGCCTTTCTGTAAATGAAAAATGGTGCAGATGGATATAAGGTAGGCATTACTCTTGTTCTTTGCAGGATTTCCCTGACTTTTAGAATTAATAATGCTCATTTCTGATCTCCTTGGTGATGTGCAGTGACTACTAATTTTATTTATTTTAATTGGATATAGTCACCTTTTCATACAATTGAAAGCACTTTGGTATTTATATCTGTAAATGAAAAGTGGTAGAGAATGGATATAAGGAATACAGTTCTATTGTTCTTTGCAGATGCAGAGCGTTGTACCAGGTGTCCAGAAAATCAACATCCAAACAAGGATCGAGATCAATGTGTCCCCAAGATTATCACCTTCCTGGCTTATGAGCAATCTTTAGGGATCCTCCTGGCTTCCTTTGCCCTCTTCTTGTCCTTAACTACAGGCTTTGTGTTAGGAATCTTCATTAAATTCTTAGAAACTCCAATAGTTAAAGCCAACAACCGGGACCTCTCATTCATCCTCCTCATCTCCCTCTTACTTACCTTTTTGTCCTCCTTCCTCTTCATTGGCCGACCAAAGAAAGAGACCTGCTTTCTCCGACAAATGGCCTTCAGCATCATCTTCTCGGTTGCCATCTCTTCTGTCTTGGCAAAAACCATCACTGTGGTGCTGGCTTTCCTGGCCACAAAGCCAGGAAACAGAGTGAGGAGATGGCTAGGGAAGAGTCTGGCCAACTCCATTGTCATTTCCTGTTCCAGTGTCCAAGTTGTCATCTGCATCATGTGGCTGAGGATCTCTCCCCCATTCCCAGATTTCGACATGCACTCCCAGCCTGGAGAGATCATCCTGCAATGCAATGAAGGGTCTGTCACCATGTTCTACTGTGCCCTCGGCTACATGGGCTTCCTGGCTACCATCTGCTTCACGGTGGCTTTCCTAGCCAGGAAGCTTCCTGGGGCCTTCAGTGAAACCAAGCTGATCACCTTCAGCATGCTGGTCTTCTGCAGTGTTTGGGTGTCCTTCGTGCCCACCTATCTGAGCACGAAGGGGAAATACATGGTAGCTGTGCAGGTCTTCTCTATCTTGGCCTCCAGTGCTGGGCTTCTGGGCTGCATCTTTATTCCCAAGTGCTACATTATTGTACTGAGGCCTGATCTGAATACAAAGGAGCACCTGATGACAAAAACTAAGGATGCCATCTGATTCTTTAAAAATTCAGTAATAATAAAACTCACACTGTTGCCTTGGGAATTTAGCTCCTTACATATAAATCTTTTTCTTGTATCAATCACAAATGATGAAAATGCATGTATGACTCTGCAATGGCCACAGGCCCTTTGATCTTACTGTTTTACAGGTATTGCTTTATCACACTCTGATATGCACTAGATATGCACTAGATACCTGATCAGCCACACCTAATATTATCTGATTGGGCTGGATAATAATGTAAGCAGCAGAGTCTCTATGTAATGCTTAGCTGTAGCCTCATGATTGGCAAATGCTAATTTCCTTGCCCCAGAACTGTATAAAAGATTTATGCAGGCAGTGCCATGTTGTTGTCCTCACCGGGCACTGTGGGGGGACTTACCCTGCGTGCGCTTGTAAAAAATAAAGGCCCATGTGTGTGTTGCGCGCGGACACAGAGAGGGAGAGAGAGAGAGAGAAAGAGTGTAACCTCTTTACCTTGTGTTTAAGAAGGGAGAGATCACCACTGAAAACCCAGTTTCTGACCACAGTTTACACCTTGCCTAATGCCAGGCATTGTTGGGCTATTTTTGTCTATACTGCTCCTTCTGTCATCTTTTTTAATTTACCATTTTTCACTTTTACAGTAAAATGTTGTTTTATTGAAGAACTAGATTACGCGAGTGCTACAATAAATACAGCCAAGATGTTCACTCAGTAGTGACACCTTTGAGAAAAGAAAAGTCAAAAAGTGCAATGGAAAATGATGTTTCTGGGGGGGGGGGGAATCCTGAGAATGAGTGTGAAAGAAACTGGGCGTTCAAAGGGTTCGCTGGTGGGAAGAAAACCAAATCACGGATAATTGTCCCTCACTAGAAGGAGCCATTTAAAGCACGTGGGAGCTTGAGATCTGTGTCCTTCACAAAATGCTCATATGTTTCAAACTGAGTTGTGCATACATATGGGTCTTGGTTAATAAATATCAACTTACAGGTACTGAAATAGGTGATTTCTGCTCTTATGGACTGTAAACTTGGCATTAATAAAAACAGGTGCTAATTCTTTTTCATCAAAGGAATCACTAGATCATAGCCAGGGAGGGAGGGAGGACTTATGATTTTAGGGATAATGCAGCCTGCAAAGTAACTCTGAGTTCAGCCTCAACCCCTTTAACAAAATTTATTACATAAAAATGGAGTTCTATCTTGTCACATAAAAGAGACCAGAAAGAACAGGCCTGCCCAAATCCCAAAAGGTAATATTTTTTTTAAAAGCCCTCTGTAATGCAATCACTGAAACAAATAAATTCATAGACTACACATATATCAAGTTAATATAACCACAACATATGGGAAATCTTGTAAAAATCTGAACAGAAAGGACATCTCTGTGCACTCCATAAAATGTTCTTATAATTCTCAAATCGTGTTCTTTAAATAGCTAAAATGTCACATAGGATGTTCTTAATGTGCTGTGGTGCAGATCTCTGAATAACTGAAAATGCCAGACACATTTTGGCTCATGTGCCTTCTCCAGTGGCCTGTTTTGTAATACAAAGTCCTTTATGCATGAATTCTTCCTATCCAAAATTAAATATATTTTCTTTGTAAAATGAAGAAGCATTTTTTTATTCTGGCAGAGATCGATCATCTTTTAAGCATCCAAACATCGAATTCGTTCCAGAGTCCCATAAATTCTTGGGGTGTGACTCATTCTTTTTAATTGTGTCCAAAATTCCTGGAGATTGGGGGACTATCCTTGACCTCATGAGGGTCAACAAATTTCACAGAAAAAGCAGGTTCCAGATGGAAACCCTCAGGACTCTTCTGCAGGGCCTCCAGAGGGGTGACTTCTTAGCCTCTCTGGAATTCAGAGGCTTATCTGCATGTCCCAGTTCACCCCAGCCATTGCCAATATCTTTGCTTTGTCTATCTGGGCCATCACTTTATACGAGGTTATCCCATTTGGCCTCTTCACCCCGCCCCCCAGTTGGTCGCAGTGGTAACACACCATAGACTTCAGGGGATAAATTTATTTCCCTATCTGGATGATATTCTAATATGTTTTCCTTCATTCTCAGTTTATTTATTTATTATTTGATTTATATCCTGCCCTTCCTCCCAGCAGGAGCCCAGGGCGGCAAACAAAAGCACTAAAAACACTTTAAAACATCATAAAAACAGACTTTAAAATACATTAAAACAAAACATCTTTAAAAACATTTTTTAAAAGTTTCAAGACATTTTTTTTAAAAAAGGTTAAAAACATTGTTTTTTTTTTAAAAAAAAAGGTTTAAAAACGTATTAAAAAGCAATTCGAACACAGACACAGACTGGGATAAGGTCTCAACTTAAAAGGCTTGTTGAAAGAGGAAGGTCTTAGAGCTAATCCTAATGTTCTCTCATTTTACCCATTTCTCTGTCTTCTTCTTTTCTCGTTCATCCCCTACCATCTTTTAATGCTTTCATGTAATTGAATTGGAATTGTATGTTGTATTTAGATTTTATTTCTAATAAAGTTTATAAAAAAAAAGAAAGAAAGAGGAAGGTCTTCAATAGGCTCCATTAAGATAACAGAGATGGCACCTGTCTAATATTCAAGGGGAGGGAATTCCACAGGGTAGATGCAGCCACACTAAAGGTCCGCTTCCTATGTTGTGTGGAACGGACCTCTAGATAAGAGGGTATCTGCAGAAGTCCCTCACCTGCAGAGCACAGTGATTGACTGGGTATATAAGGGGTAAGACGGTCTTTCAGGTATCCTGGTCCCAAGCTGTATAGGGTTTTGTACACCAAAACTAGAACCTTGAACTTGGCCCGGTAGCTAATAGGTAGCCAGTGCAATTCTTTCAGCAGCAGGGTGACATGTTGGCGATATCCCGCCCCAGTGAGCAGTCTCGTTGCTGCATTTTGCACCAGCTGCAGCTTCCAGACCAAGGGCAGCCCAACATAGAGTGCATTACAGTAATTAAGCCTAGAGATTACCAGTGGACAACAGTGGTTAGGCTATCCTGATCCAGAAACAGCTGCAGCTGTCTTACCAGCCAAAGGTGGCAAAAGACTCGTAGCCTCTGAGGTCACCTGGGCCTCTAGCGACAAAGATGGATCCAGGAGCACCCCCAGACTATGGACCTGCTCTTTCAGAGGGAGTAGGACCCCATCCAAAGCAGACAAGTGAACAATTATCTGAACTCGGGAACCACCCACCCACAGTGCCTCCGTCTTGCTAGGATTCAGACTCAGTTTATTGGCCCTCATCCAGCTCACCCCTGAGTCCAGGCAGCAGTCCAGGGCTTGCATGGCCTCTCCCAATTCAGATGTTACTGAGAAATAGAGCTGGGTATCATCAACGTACTGCTGACACCTTGCCCCAAATCTCCTGATGACCACTCACAAGGGCTTCATATAGATGATAAACAGCATGGGGGACAAGATGGTATCCTGTGGCACCCCACAGCACAACTGCCAGAGGACAGAAAGACAGTCACCCAATGCTATTTTCTGAAAACAACCTTGGAGATAGGATTGGAACCACTTGAAAACAGTGCCTCCAATGCCCATCTCAACAAGTCGGCACAGAAGGATACCATGGTCAATGGTATCAAAAGCCATTGACAGATCAAGTAAGAGTAACAGAGTCGCACTCCTCCTGTCCTTCTCCTGATAAAGGTCATCCATCACGGTTACCAAGGCCGATTCAGTCCCATAACCAGGCCTGAACCCAGACTGGATCAAGATAATCTGTTTCATCCAAGAGTACTTGCAATTGCTGCGCCAGAACCCTCTCAATAACCTTCATTAAGAAGGGGGTATTTGTGACCGGTCAGTAAGTGTCGCAGACCAATGGGTCCAGGGTGGGCTTTGTTTGGAGCAGTCAGATCACCACCTCTTTCAGGGCAGTTGGAACCACTCTTTCCACCAATGATGTGTTGACCACACCCTGGATCCACTCGGTTAAACCCCCTCGGCAAGCTTTAATAAGCCAAGAAAGGCAAGGGTCAAGAGGACATGTTGCTGGCCACATCATCGCAAGCATTCTCAGTTGCCATTGTTTCTTACTAAACCTCAGCAAGAGCTAATTTGTTCCTTATCAGGAGATCCTAAACCTAGGGGTTCTAATCAACACCAGGATGGGAACACTTTCTCTTCCACAAAAGAGAGGTACTAAGCTAGTTTGTTCTAAATCAGCTTGGATCTCCAGGAGGGAGAATGTTGTCTGTCTAGCCCAGCTCCTGGATTCCATGGTGTGTGGCATGCACATTGTTCCCTCTATTGTTTCTTCCATCTTTTCACAAGGACATTGCCGAAGGCCACCATTGGAAGGTAATTCTTCCTACCTCGATGAATGGCTCCTTTCAATGGTGGCTGTCACCTGTAAAGGGCAAAGGGAATCTGGGACCTGCCTCAAATTTAAGTCATGACAGGTGCCAGTTTCCAGGGCTGAGGGCCTCACCTGTGGTCTCACTTTTACCAGGGCCTATGGTATCTGCGGGGGGAACGGACAATCCTACCCATCAACTTACTAGAGCTGAGAACAATCAGGCAGGCACTTCAGTCCCTCTCACCTTTGTCAGGATCTCAATGTTTTGGTCCACATGGACAACATAACAGCCAACTCCCATGTCTACAAAGAGGGCGGTTTGAGGGAAGCAGATCTGTTACTAACCTGGGCAGAAAGCCATCTCGGCTCCAGTGGCATCATTAGGGTTGGTGTCACCCCCATGGACCTCCTCCCGTACCAGACCATACAGAATCCTTAGTAATGTTTTTTGTGCTAATGTTACTCATAAATCGTAATTCCCGTATATCACTGAATGTAATGGCAATAGTAGTGACATAAACAACTAGCAAAATTAAAATTACACCTTTAAATTACAATAACATACGCACAGCCCAAATTCTTGCTCTTATCACTAATGGGAGTTAATTATCTTGCATATGCCCATAGTAAATTTTCAGATACTTTCAGACCCTCAGCAATTTTCAAGCAGTCTATGTAGAAGAAAAGTTTGGAAACCCCTGGTATAAGAGATCTGCTTATGTCCCTATGCTGCTCTCACCCCTCATTTAGGTGCCTGGGATGCATGCATGTGGACATACCTCCTTACAGTTATGGAAAGTGATTCTTAATAATAAGCCTCCAGACACAAAGTTACATAGGTATTTATCAGTAGTTACATCCACATACACCCTTTTTTACTCCTGGATTAAGAATGAGATTTTTGTTAATGCATTCTCTCACAACAACAAACATCTCTAGGAGCCAATCAGCATGTAAGTGGAGAGCATTAGCAACTGAGAAGAGTCTTCTCAGTGGCTGACTCACCTCCTTTCACTCTGATTGGCTCCAATCAGCAGGAAAGGCAAGGAAACATATTAGAAGACTCTTCTCAGTGACTAACACACTACCTTTTCATGCTGACTGTAGGATGCTTGGAGACATAGGGACCCTGCTCCCAAAAAAGCAGAGTGACTAAGATCCCCTGGGCGACTACCCTCCTGGTGCTTATGGACATGACCGTAATATATTTTGTGACGTGCAAGTTTGATATTATTTATTGTGTTTAGGATTACACTGATGGCATTCCCAAATATGTACTTTCACACAAACTTTGGTTTTCCATAACACAATGTTTATCCAAGCCTCCACACTTGAGGGGGGGAACTACTTGCACACCCCTTCCATAAGCACATCAAAGTTGGATACACACCTGAACCAAGACCCAGACAAAAGGGCACTCAAAACAAAAAGGTAATTACAGTGGCTGAGTAGGTCTTGTACAGTGGTTATACTGACTGGGCAGCCACTGTCCTTCACATTTTACAAAATACTTTTTGCTATACAAAGATTAAATTTCTGTCTATGAAAAAGTAATATATGAAGTGGTCTCAATAGTGAGAAAAGTAAACAAGTGAATGGTGATCCAAATGTTTTTCATTCTCACGTTATGAAGCTAGCTGCCAGATGATGTATCACCTTCCCTACGCATGCAGCGTAGACTGAAAAAACAGCACCCAAGCCACCATTCAATATGTGCACGTGTTCTTTCCAACATGAATCTACAGGTCTCAAAAAGTAATGTGTGACAAAGTCCTCAAACACCTTATAACATGCCTCAAACATGGTCTCTTGTTCTACCAGCATGCCTTCACACCATCACTTTGCCAAAACATAAGGATAGGTAAATTGCTTTTAGGGAGGTTCACAATTATGATTTCCTATTTATTTAATCTAAAAATATTTAAAATACATAAAAACAGCCAGGGGAAGATATTGGAGAAATATAAAATAAATACAAATAAAAAGGGGGGGAGGTGAAGAGACCTTAAATGTGCTACTCACCATCTCTCAGCCTATCCTCCCCTCAGGATGAAAACAACAGAGAACCATGACCACCCCCAGGAAGAAGGGCACACTTAAAATGTAGAGGAAAAAATCATCTACAACCATAGTGTGAAATCAAATACTTATTGGGACACAGTATGAAGAAATATTTATATAAACATGACTCTCAAATATGTTTATAAATTACACAATCTGTAAATATATTTATAGTGCAATCCGATGTTTGTTTACTCAGAAGCAAGTCCCAATGTATTCAATGGGGCTTACTCAAACTGGGAAGTGTGCAGAGAACTACAGCCTCAAGTGATAAGGAACTTGTTCTTTCAACTTGTTCTTTTAAGTTTATTTATTTTATTTATTTATTATTTCACCTTATCCCATTCTGAGTCTGTGTTGGAATTACTTTTTAATATGTTTTTAAGCTTTTTCTTTTTTTTAAAAAAGGTGTTTTTTAAAGCTTTTAAAAATATTTTCAAAGATGTTTTCATATATTTTAAAGTCTTTTTTTATGATGTTTTAAAGTGCTTTTAGTGCTTTTGTTTGCTGCCCTGGGCTCCTACTGGGAGGAAGGGCGGGATATAAATCAAATAATAAATAAATAAACTTCATTCACCCAACCCAAAATTCAGAATCATGCCTCTTTAGGCTGTTTTCCAACTGTTTATTCTTGCTTTATGGTGATTGGATTTTAAATGGCTTTATTTCTTGTTGTGAGCTGCCTTGGTTTTCAACCCTACCTCACAGGGTTGTTGGAAAGACTACACACACACACTGCAGATATATAAATACATACAGCCCATATAATAGTTTATTGTCAAACTAGTTGGTCATTGCAGAAAAATCAGTATTAGTTTTTTAAAAATCAGTATTAGTTTCCTACAGAATAAAAACTGTCATACCTAAGTAAGCCCTGCCTACTTGCTTTAAAGGGGGGGGGGACAGAAAGAGAACACAAACACAATTCTTTTTTACATTCACTCCAAAGTGATTTTCAGCACGTTCATAACCATGTCTACTTAAAAGTAAATCCTATTGAATTCAATGGGATTTACTCTGGAGATATGGGATTAGCAATGCTTTTACCCCCACAAAAGCAAGTATTAGGAAGGTTTTCAAAACACTGCCCAGGATCTGACTCCTACACACAAGAGGGGGGGAAACTGAAATGTATATATTTACCCAATTTTATGAGATTTTCAGATAAACGGGGGGGAAACCACCATTTTCTGGCCTTGCAATGAGGTTTACTAGACACTGCCACAGGTCAAACAAACACTTCACTGATTGGCTGCAATCCTGAATGGGCAGGGTTAAAGCTACGAAGTGCTATACAGTAGTTTTAAAAAAGATTTAACAGGGGCTGCTGACGTTTTTATGTATATCTCGAGAACCGGACCACCTAGAAACTTAATATTTTTTTTAAATTAAAGCTGAGAATCACCCCCCTCTGATGGTGTCACCTGGTGCAGTCTGCACCCCCCGCACCCCCCTAGTGACGCCACTGCTCGGCTCTCTAAGAAGAGTACATGTTGTGGGTGATCATCGATAGGGCAGACTGCCTCATCCAGGAAGACATTGACTAGGCAGAGTGGAGTCTTGATTCTGAGGTGTTTCAGATCATAATGGACAGGTTCAGTACACATGCTTCTAGATCTTTTCGCTTCTATCCGGAACCACAAGGTGAGGAGATTCTACTCCAGATACCTGACGCAAGGGGGGGGAGATATGGATTCTCTCTCCCTCTTGGCCCAGGGGCCTCCTTTACGCATTTCCCCCAATAACACTGCTTCTAAGAGTCTTCATAAAGATCTCTCAGGAGAGGGCAGAAGTTCTGCTGGTGGTACTTGCGGACCTTGTTTCTTAGGCATAGTAAACCCAGTGAAGGGAGATCCTTGGCCTCTTCCTCCAAGGCCAGACCTTCTAAGTCAAGGAGAAATCTGCCATCCCAACTCTCTTGGCTTCAACTTCACGTTTGGTGATTGAGCAGCAGAACACAGACAGCTAGGTGGAAGGCTCCTGTAATAGCCACCATCCTTGCATCTAGATGGACTTCCTGCTTGTGATGGAATTTCATTGGAACACAAACATAGGAAGCCATCTTATACTGAGTCAGGCCATTGGTCTGTCTTGCTCAGTATCGCCTACTCTGACTGGCAGCAGCTTTCCAGGGTTTCAGGCAGGAGGTCTTTTCCCACCATTACCTGGACATGCTGGGAACAAACCAAGGACCTTCTGCATGCAAACCAGATGCTCTATGATTGGGGTAAGGGCCTTCCCATAGGAGTGGGTAGCCGGAGGATGACAGCAGAGCAGCCTTGAGTTTAAGTGGGGTAGGCAGTGGGGAAAGCATTAATGTGGACAGTATGTGGTGAATGTCTGAAGAGGTCTTATAAACCGATTAATGGTTGTTGTTTTATGCAATCAAGTGGTATAATTTTTTTTAAAAAACAAATTATTTTTTGTTTAATCATTTTTGTTTTGTTTTGTTTTTTGTCTTTGAATGTTTTATGATTTTGTTTTGTTTGTTTTATGAAAATTTGAATAAAAATTATTGTAAAAAAAAACAAATAAATAAAGGTTCTTAATTTGCCTCAACGGGTAACAGGGTGTTGTGACCAAACAGGACCTGAGAGGCTAAAATCTGTTTGGAAAGATTTATCTGAAAGACATCCACAGAAGACCAGTGAATGCATTTCAGGTTATAAAAGATATGAGCGTAATCATATCAACAGTACATTATTATGCATGAATAAATCTTGGGGAAGGAAGAAATAGTAGGAACAGTAAAAGCAAATGATGATTACATGGAAAGACAAAATAGAAAATGAATATGAAACTTAGCTATTAAACTCAACTCTACTCAGAGGAACAATATGCAACTTAACTTTTACAAACAATGATGATGCCATGCAAAAACAAATAAAAATAAGATTTTAAAGCTATTATGCAATTCTCCCTTTATTGCCCCCTAAAACTTCCACCAGTCCAAACTAGTTCAATCAATAATCAATAAGTTTATTGCCAGGCCATAAGCCAACACAAAATTAAAACAAAGTAGTTAAAAACATATTAAAACTCACAGAGTAATGATACATAGATTATATCTTTCAAAAAGCGTTTGACAAGGTACCTCACCAAAGACTTCTGAGGAAGCTTAGCAGTCATGGAATAAGAGGAGAAGTCCTCTTGTGGATAAGGAATTGGTTAAGAAGCAGAAAGCAGAGAGTAGGAATAAACGGACAGTTCTCCCAATGGAGGGCTGTAGAAAGTGGAGTCCCTCAAGGATCGGTATTGGGACCTGTACTTTTCAACTTGTTCATTAATGACCTAGAATTAGGAGTGAGCAGTGAAGTGGCCAAGTTTGCTGACGACACTAAATTGTTCAGGGTTGTTAAAACAAAAAGGGATTGCGAAGAGCTCCAAAAAGATCTCTCCAAACTGAGTGAATGGGCGGAAAAATGGCAAATGCAATTCAATATAAACAAGTGTAAACTTATGCATATTGGAGCAAAAAATCTGAATTTCACATATACGCTCATGGGGTCTGAACTGGCGGTGACCGACCAGGAGAGAGACCTTGGGGTTGTAGTGGACAGCACGATGAAAATGTCGACCCAGTGTGCGGCAGCTGTGAAAAAGGCAAATTCCATGCTAGCGATAATTAGGAAAGGTATTGAAAATAAAACAGCCGATATCATAATGCCGTTGTATAAATCTATGGTGCGGCCGCATTTGGAATACTGTGTACAGTTCTGGTCGCCTCATCTCAAAAAGGATATTCTAGAGTTGGAAAAGGTTCAGAAGAGGGCAACCAGAATGATCAAGGGGATGGAGCGACTCCCTTACGAGGAAAGGTTGCAGCATTTGGGGCTTTTTAGTTTAGAGAAAAGGCGGGTCAGAGGAGACATGATAGAAGTGTATAAAATTATGCATGGCATTGAGAAAGTGGATAGAGAAAAGTTCTTCTCTCTCTCTCATAATACTAGAACTCGTGGACATTCAAAGAAGCTGAATGTTGGAAGATTCAGGACAGACAAAAGGAAGTACTTCTTTACTCAGCGCATAGTTAAACTATGGAATTTGCTCCCACAAGATGCAGTAATGGCCACCAGCTTGGATGGCTTTAAAAGAAGATTAGACAAATTCATGGAGGACAGGGCTATCAATGACTACTAGCCATGATGGCTGTGCTCTGCCACCCTAGTCAGAGGCAGCATGCTTCTGAAAACCAGTTGCCGGAAGCCTCAGGAGGGGAGAGTGTTCTTGCACTCGGGTCCTGCTTGCGGGCTTCCCTCAGGCACCTGGTTGGCCACTGTGAGAACAGGATGCTGGACTAGATGGGCCACTGGCCTGATCCAGCAGGCTCTTCTTATGTTCTTATGTTCTTATATAACCAGAATCCTAACCAAAGTCTCTAAGATTTAAAGTCATTTAAAGTCATTCAGATATTTAGCTCTCAATTTTTGGGCAGCAAATCCAAAATGGGCCACCATATTAGTAATTTGGGAATCATTATCAGAAAGGAGGAAGACAATAATTTGTGAAGCATCAGAAGTTCCCAGATTATTAATCACAGGGTCCAGATAAATAGATCTTGGCTGTTTGTATAGGGGACAATCGAGCAAATAGTGAGACAGATCTTCCACTTGCCCTGAATGACAAATGCACCAGCGCTGATCCCATGGAATTTGTAAGTAGCGACCTGAAGTTATAGCGGAGGGCATGGTCTGGAATCGAAGAGCAGTAAATGCATGTCTTAGATGTACCGAATTAAGATTCAACAGATAGTCCGCCCTTATATGGTCGTGTTTATATATATGAAACCACTTTGAGAACTTGGAGTTAAGGATAGCTATTTTATCTATCCAGATGGAGTGTTGTGTGATCTGTGCACGAATATTAGATTTATCAAGAAGAGTAGGAGAATCAGAGGTAAAGTGGTAGTGCTTATAGATATTAAGAGATCTCTGGTTCCAATATCTAGTCGCCATCGCCTGCACAAAACAGGCCTTCGCTAGGATCTTAGTAGATGAATTACTTAAAGAAGACCAGTATGCTAATAAGGACATATGTATATGTGCACTAATTGGCAATAAGCCACATTCAGAGCGCAAGAAGGCTGAGGGGGAGCCAGGGGGTAAACGTAAAAGTTGTTTCAGAAAATTATTTTGAATGGTTTCGAGAGAAGGGAAGGAAAGAGCGTCCCATCCCCAAACTGCCGCTCCATATAAGATCTGTGATAGTACCTTGTACTGATATATTTTCAAAGCAGCAGTCGCCTGGTGGCCCCCCACAGACCTATAAAAACTGAGTAATGCTCCCACTGCCCTATTTGCTGATTGTTTTGTAGCACTCAAATGTCTTTTCCAAGAAAGATTATCTTGGAACCATATCCCCAAATATTTAAAATAGCGGCATTGTTCTATAGGAAGATTTCCCATAGACCATTTGTGCTGTCTATATCTGTTTCCAAAAACCATGATTTTAGTTTTCTGGCAGTTAACTTGTAAATGCTCCTTTTTGCAATACATGCCCAAATTTGTCAATAATCTCCTTAGCCCAACTGGGGTAAGGGATAATAAAATCTTATCGTCTGCGTACAAAAGAATTGTAACTTTTCTATTTCCCAATGAGGGGGCAAAAAAGGATGAATCCTGAAGCTCAGATACAATATTGTTTAAGTAAAAATTGAACAAAAAGGGGGCTAATAGACAGCCCTGTTTTACACCTTTATTCACTACTATAGGATCGGTGAAGATGGTTCCTGTTCTTATTTTTGTAGTGTTATTCGAATATAATTCTCTGATTAAATGTAAAAGGCGTTTATCGATGCTAGTGCTTGCCAGTTTGGACCATAAGCGCTCTCTATCAATTGAGTCAAAGGCTGCCGCCAAATCGATAAAGGCAGCATAAAGATGTTTTGTAGGTCCATTTATCGATTGTCTGGCTAGAAAATATAGAGTAAAGCAATGATCTATAGTGCTTTGCCCTTTTCTAAACCCCGCTTGTTCCGGGTGGATAATCGTGTTCTCAGCTTCCCACTCCTGTAATTTTAATAGAAGGAATTTACTATAAAGCTTTGCACCAACATCTATAAGGCTAATCGGGCGATAATTTGCTGGATCTTGTCTCCGTCCCTTTTTAAAAATGGGCAGAACTATGCTCTGCCTCCAGCCCTCTGGTATTATACCTGTGTTATTTATCTGGGTAAAAAGTTTGGCTAAAATCGGAGCCCACCAATCTGAAAAGTCGATAAACAATTCAGGTGGGCTCATATCTTCCCCAGGGGCCTTTCCCTTTCTCAAAGAGGAAATAAGCATTTGTATTTGTGTTACAGTAACTGGAGGCCAGCAACAATAATTTATCGTATTGAATGCCGGTAATATATCACCCGCTACAGTCAGGGAAAAATAAAGATTATTAAAATAGGCTGTCCATTCTTGAGCGGAAATTTGATCAGTTGTAAAATGGTTACCCACTCTATACCGCTCATAACTTTTTCCCAGAACAGATTATCATTCCCTTCCCGCTGGGCTTGGATGAGTTGTTGCCATTGTTTGTTCGCGAATAGGGCCTTTTTATGTCTTAATTGTACCTTATAGGAGGAGCGTAGGTAAACAAGATGTTCACGGGTGTAGATAGATGGATTCCTTATAAACCTACGTGCAAAATATACTAGGTTACGTTTAGCCATTTTACATTCCCTATCATACCACCTCTTTTTCAAAGGGCATAATGATTTAGGGCAGCCTTTTGTTGTCAGAAAAGGATTAAGGTGGGAAATAATGGCTTGATAGGAAGCATATATATCAATCTCTGAATTCATGATTTTATATCTAAGGGTAAGCATAGGGTCGCTATTCAGGAATTGAGAAATAGAAAGATTTACAGATGTGGACCAACGAAGTCTACGTTCAGTTATTTGTAAATCCTCTGGATTTATAGTAGTAGCAGGTGATGAGTGGTATCGTAAACTAAGGGTAGGAAAATGGTCACTTTTGGTTCTATCAAATATTTGAAACCTATGAACCTCTGGGAGTAATGATCTTGAAACAAATAAGTAGTCTATTACAGAGGCTCCAGCTGAGGAAACATATGTATAGGCACCATTAGTCAAATCTAATGGGGAGCCATGTAGACATTCCAATTGATATAATTGAGTAATTTCTATCAATTTTTTCCCTTGCTTGTTTGCGACCTGGTCTTTTGAATATCTGGGAATCATAGTAAAGTCGAAGTCTGGGCCCTGATTCGTAGACATCCCCTCGATGTCCGTGGATCCTAATCTGGCATTAAAGTCTCCAGAAAGTAAAATTTTAGAAGTGGGAAATTGGTGTACTACAAAAGATAGAAATTCAGAGAGACAATCCCAGATACAACCAGGAGTAAAACTTCTAGCCACATCTGGGGGAATATATACATTTATAATTATAAGATCTCCTATGGGGGGCCAATTAACCTTACACCCCTAAAACTTCCACCAGTCCAAACTAGTTAAAAGCTTTGCTAAATTCCAGCTATTTAGTAACTTTTCCTTCTCATTAATTTTTTTTTATTCAATGTTTCAAAAAACAAAACAAAACAAAACAAAAACAAATTAATAACTAATACAATAAAATGAAATGTTGACTTCCGATTTGTCGCAGATCAGTTATAGGTCTATAATATATAACAAACCTGTCTCTTAATATATTACAAAATCACTTTCCTCCAGTAGTTATCTTAATTAATCATCAAATCTCATTAACATCACTTTATTCTTTCCGCAAAAAGTCAAAGAGAGGTTTCCAGTCCTTGAGAAATATATCCATCGATTTTTCTCCAAATAAACGTGTCGATTAATCCATCTCATCAAGTCTGCTAGGTCCAGTAATTTCAATAGCCATTCTTCCATTATCAGTGTTAATTCCATCTTCCATCTTCCATCCTTACATCCATAATAATCTTGCTGTCATAGTCATAGTCATATAATAAGAGTCTGATGGGAATTTCCTTCCTCACAAATATTTCCTTGCCATCAATTCTGAATGTGTTACTGAAATGTTGTTGTAAAGTCATATCTCTGTTCCTCTTTTTTACGAAATGCACTAGCACATCTCTTGAGAGTTTTTCCATTGTCACATATCTGTAATTAATTCTATAAATTTTCTCTATTTCAAGCTCCATCACATCATTCCAGTCCAGAAATTTTTTCGAAACATTGATAGCTTTATCTCTGATATCTTCATCAATTTCTTCAGGGACAACGCTGAATTCCAAACAGTAATCTTTATCTCTAAGGTCCATAAACTAAAAATCTTTTTCCAGTTCCACATTTAATATATCTGTTCCAATCTCCAGGACTTGCATCTTCCCTTTAATTTTTCTTTCTTCTTCTATTGCTTGTCTAGTTATATGTTTGATCTCATCAACCTCCTCTCTCATAAAATCCTCTATTTCTTTCAGTTCCTGCTTCATTTTGCCAAATTCAATTTTCATCTCTTGTTTGCCATGTCTAAGTTCTTGTTTCGTTATCTCAATCTCATCCATTATTTTCTGAAACGCATTTACTTCCAGGGTCTCAGACACTTTCTTAATTGTCATTTTTAAAACCAAGAAGAAGAAAAAAACCCTTCAATTTCCAATATAGCACTATTCCCAAGCAAAGAGCAATTTATTTCTTTTTCCAGCAACAAAGGAGTTAATATGCCAAACCTGATGACATCATAATGTAGACAGCACAAACTGCCTTATCTCTTATGTGTCCAAGAATGCAAAACAAATTTAGTTCACAGCATCTAAATAGTTAGTGGCATAAAGAACAAGCAGATTCGTCAAAATGAAGTAGACCAGAAAAAATAGTCCCAGACATATAATACTCAAAAGTTCATATAAATCAAAAATTTTCTCCTCAGATTAGATATCTCTCATCCATTTGTATCTTTATAATTCTCAATTCCAGGCCAGCTTTTTGCAATAAAAACAAAGATAAGCTATTTCGATTTCCTTCCGCCTTAATTCCGTGTACAAAAGAGAAAAGTTATAACTCACCCAGGGATTCTTTACTGCTGATTCTTTTAACAAATCTCTTTTACTGCAACAATTTAAGCCAAATGATAAGGATAGAAAGAATGCTTGCCTGTTAAAATCTGTTTTTCTTTGAAGAAAAGAAAAACGTCTCACTTAATCAGTTTGAGCTTGCTTGAAATTCCTTGGCTCCGTCCGACGTTGCTGGCTGGTCCTTCGTTCATAGGCAATCCTAATGAATTCAAGTTCCCCAACAAACACAATGAAGCTTGTGGATGATCTCTTCATTTCTCCCTTGCCTGGGAGAAAGTTTTTACCAGTCAAAAAAAACCTTTTGACTGGTTTTAAAACTGAAAAAGCTTCCTCTAAGACGAGAGCTCGTCTCAGAGGCAGGCACAAGCGAAGCAATCCTTCCCAGAAGTCTCCTATTTAGTAACTTTTCCTAAACATCAACAAAAGAGAGAAGAAAGCATACAATAGCTATCTATCCAGGCAGGGTTTCATAGGAAGCCCTTGCATTTCCTGCATAAAATACTTTGTAGTTGCCTGATTGAAAATGTCCCATTCCCATCCATTTTAATTCACTCACGCCAAGTATTGTAATGTTGATACGTGCCATTTCTTGCTTGACAATTTCTAACTTTCCCTGGTTCATGCTTCTCACATTCCATGTTCCTATTGTGTGCATCATAGAACTCTGGACTCTCGTTTCGCATCTGTGCACATCAGCCTCTGGGCTTCCTTTCGGCTTTGACCCAGCTGCATCATTAGTCACAGCGCCACCCGTACTTGTCATTTGTTCTTCCCCAGTAGCTCGATGAGTGCCTTCTGACCTGGGGGTCTTATCTTCCAGCCCTATCTCATGTTGCATTTTGGATACTCTGTTCATAGGGTTTTTGTGGTAAGAGGTATTCAGAGGGGGCTTACCATTGCCTTCCTCTGAGTCTGGATGCATCTTAGTCTGGGGTCTCAGCTTGGACCATTCCACTTGGGTGCCCCTGCTAGCAGTGTAGCTTCTTGGTCTAGACTCCCAATGGCATTGCTCGCAGCTTCTTCAACACTCTCAGACTCCCTCACCATGTTAAGGTGTGCATCCTAAAGGGGTAGATGTAGATGAGCCCTGATTCTCCTTGAGCCCAACCATCTTTTAACCCTAGGAACAACTTCCTTCTTGTGTTGCAGGTCTGCCCAGTTTTCTCCAATGATCACTACTTCCAGTCCCTACAAAAAAAAAGTCATGGCTTTCAAAACAAACAAACCCTCAACCCTCACTTTCCCCTTTCCCTTCACCAGCTACACCCTTCTCTCCTCCTCCTCCTCCTCAGTTTAACTGCCATTCTCCTGCCCCACAACATTCCCATCACCCTGGAAACAGTTGCCTGCACACTCTCCTGAACACACTTTTCCTTCACCCCATCCAGTGGGGCATCCCGAGTGTTGATTCATGAAGTGAAATTGGGGGCATTTGATTTGGGGGGTTTGGATGAGGACTGTGTGAGATTCTGGGCAAATGGGAATTTAGGTCCCAGTGCATGTGGTCTGAAGGCACATGAAGTCACAACCAGAAAGCCATCGTATCTCTCAAAGATTTCAATTTCTCCAAGACTGCCAACCCAAATACCATTTCCAACCAGAGATGGCTGGAGTAGGGGAGGCAGGAGCCCTTTAGCACACAAACTAAATGTTCTCACACTCCCTTTGTGACATCTCCATATAACAGGATGGCCATCGAAACGGTCCAGAAACATGAGCAGGAAATACTCACCCTCCTTGAGCTCTTGGTGTAGGAAGGACCCTTAGGATTTGCCTTCCAAAAATTAGCCTCAGAGCATGAAGGCAGGCCTTTCGGATTCTGTTTCCTGATTGGATCTCTTGTCCCAGTACTCCATCCCATTGGCACTTTCCTGTGTCCATCTTAGACCAGCATTCCCTGACTGTTTATCCCCTGTAAAGGGGTCAAAGGGCGTTACTCAGCTCCTTTTGGGGCTCAATTCTACATGCAGGGTAGTCCAGCATTCTGTTCTCTCTCACTCTGACTATGGAGGTAGTGCATAGACATCATGGCTTAGTAGCCATTGGTCATCTTAATGAATTTGTCCAGTCCCGCTTTAGATGCAATCTCATGGCTAAGGGAAGGTTTTCCCCATAAAACTACAACCCAAAGGGGCCATCCCACAATCCTGGATCTTGGGAGATTCTCAGCAGACAAAAGGAAGCATTTCTTCACAGGGTGTGAAGTCAAACTGTGGGACTTGTTGCCATAAGATGTGGTGATGGCCACCAGCTCAGATGGTTATAAAATGGGATTACACAACTGCCCACAGCAGATGCTGCATGTCTCTGAATGCCATTTGGTGGAGAACAACCTGGGAAAGGGCTATTGCCCTCCTGCCCCACTTGTGAGCTTCCCAGAGCTGTCTGATTGGCTGCTGCAGGAAACACGACACTGGGCTAGAACGGCCTTTGGTCTGATCCGGATGCAGGCCTTTTCTAATGCTCTTCTCAGCAAAGTTCACGCCAAAGTCACCCCCTCCCTTCCCTCACTCGTGTCAAACTTTGGAGCTGCATCTGTGATTTCTCACAAACATGTTTCTTTCCAGCTCTGCACCTGCCCCTCGAACCACACAGGGAGGCTCCCGGATGTTGCACAGGTGAATTTTCTCCCCGTATAATTATCAAAATCATGGTGATTTATTCTTGCCAGCTCAAAAGATATTCCTGGAGATTGCCTAAACATCAGCACCAAGGGCATCATTATTCATTGCCCTGTGCCTGGGGGAAATATTGGTGCACAGAATATCTTCTGTGTCAGAGACACACTGAGTCAAGGCCCAGATTGAGAGCAGGAGAAACTGGGGGACGTGCCTGAGTGAGGTCTAAGGGCTCTGAAGCAATTGGTGAACGCCACCCACAGTGGTAAAGCCACTGCAGCTTTGGTCTTGGGAGAACGTGTGGCTTCTTCTGCTCAGCTGACTCTGGAGGAGAGAGGAAGAGTCGGAGGCAGAGCCAGAATGATCTCCCTGCTGCTTCTCCTGTTGCTACTTCTGTTGCGAATGCCACACGGAGTCTGTGGGAAATTGAAGACAAAATGCCCCTTGAATCTGATCAGGGAAGAAAATGAAGCAGTCAATTTCTACCGGCCTGGAGACTTCCTCCTTGGCGGGATCATCTCTCCAGTAGCATTTGTTATACAACATCCCTACATCTTTTCACAAACCCCTTTAATCAGGCTTGAGCAGTAAGTAATCATGTGGAGACAGATGTCATGTTTTGCCACCCCACTCCTATGATTCCCGTTGACCCGCAAAATAGTTCCATTCAGGGCAGGAAGCCTGTGGCCCTCCAGATGTTCCCATCTGGGTTTCCATCATCCCTGACCACTGGTTCCTTGTTAAAATACTCTGCCTGCTACACTGGCTGTGTTGCCTTTGGAAGAATACACGAATGCAAGGGAATCCGATCAGGTAGGATCACATGCAATTACATCTTTAGGGCCTTCTAGTATCATTTTCCCCCACAAGAAAATCCTCAGCACAGGCGGTAGCTAAGGTCACCCTTTCATGGGGGTCTAATCTCAAATGCCAGCCCACAACTTCTAAAGCTAATAAAGGCAGCGAGTGTCATTGAATGTGATTGAATTGCACCTCTTCAATCATGAGGACAATCAAATGCATTGTGCAACTGGATATTTGGAGAGAGGGGAGGGGAGGGGGAGTGCTCAGGCAGGGTCCGTGTTTTGCTTTGTCTTTGTTTTTTTAGTTCCCCACTCTGAAGTAATCTCCTGGAAGGCATCAGCAGAATTGGCTTCCCAGCTCTGGCACTGCCTTTGCAATGGGACTGAGGAGAGAACAGTTCCCTGAGGGAGGAAAATGAATTATGAGGCAACTTTCCTTTTGCCGGTTTGTCCATTGTAGCTGAATGAGATTAGAGTCAATCAGAAATAATATTTCTCCAAGTGGAACCACACAAGAATTCCCCCAATTGAAAGTTTAGGGTAATTCAATGCATCTGGGGACTTAATTTGGTTCTGGGGACATTTTCTCTGGCCCCCAACATCAACCCAGATTCCTATGACTTCCCTCTCACTGAGGTGCCCCTCAGCTGATTTCACTTGCAAAAGGGAGACTCACGGAAAGGGCACAAGAAGTCCTTGCAGCCTCTTGATGGTTTGTTTTAGTCTTGGGCTGGACTTCCATAACTACCCAGGCTGAAAGTGTCCTTTATTCACTTAAAGAGCAACCCTAACTATTGCTAAGGCAATTGTTCCATCATCACAAGGATTTCTGCCAAGGAATGTTCTCCCTCTCTCCCCCCCACATGCCTCTAAATTTGTTTTAGGGGTTTTCCCCAACCCTCTGGAGCAGGTTTGGGGAGGGCACTGGGCATGTTTGGGGGAGAGGAGAGAGGGGAATTCCCAGTGGGCAAGCAGAAATCCTTGCGCTCATGGGATCACTTAGCAGAATACCGCTCTATCACTACTAAAAATTAGTCCTGGTGATTCAGTATGGCTTCCTGCAAGGTAACTGAGTTTTGGATCACAGCATTATTCCTTTACCAGAGCTCTCCATTTCAGCAAAGGGGGCATTTACACAACCCCTTTGAATTAGCTAAGACCATTAAAGCAAAGACACCCTTTGCAGCAATTATCCACTATTTCATGAACCTTAGAAAAATGCATTTTTAAAAAATTCAGTTGAACTCTTTGAAGGTTGTGTGCTTCTCTTCTGCAGTGGAGGGTGTATTCTTAAGTGACTAATGCATTTTCACACTGCGACAATCATATGTCTCTTCTCACTCCCCACCACAAACTTAAAGACAATTATTTGGAGATCAACTATTGTATGATGCATATTGCCTGGAAAGGCCCTTGGATGTATAAAAGGATGCAACATTTTGAAATCATTCAATGGGAAATAGCAGTTGGATAATTTTTCATCTGTCATTACTTTATTTTTTGCAGTTTCACATTTAGGAAGTACTGGCACATCTTGTCCTTCATGTTCACTATTGAGGAGATCAACCAGGATCCCAGGCTCTTGCCCAACATCACCCTGGGCTACAACCTCTATGAGGACTATTTTGATGCAAGGATGACTTCTGATGCCATGATGGACCTGTTTGCAGGCGGAGAAAGCAATATTCCCAACTATCACTGTGGAAAAGGGAAAAACCTGCTGGCTGTTCTTGAAGGGGCCAATTCTGCAATCTACAAACAGATTTCAGCCATGACAGAAACCTACAAAATCCCACAGGTATTAAGGTTGGGGGGACATGGACAGACAGGGGATAAATTCAGCTGCATAAAATTCGTGTTTCTCTCTGAGGAAGACAAGAAGGGGCATCAAGAAGTGAGAAAATCCTCAGCTATGGACCAAAGGCTCTTTCTTATACGAGACTGGCACACTCCAGCTATTTCAGGGTAAAACTCCTGTCAGCCCCAACCAGCACAAATTTTGTTAGATATTAATAATTTCAGGATAATAAATACCTGTTCCTAATCTCTTCCTTTCCTCACTAGATCAGTTATGGCTTTATTGGTCAGGCTATTGATGATAAAGCCCAGTTCCCTTTTGTCTACCGGGTAGTCCCCAGAGAAGAAACTCAGTACCTGGGGATTGTCAAGTTGCTCCTGCATTTTGGATGGACATGGATCGGACTCTTTGCTCCAGACAATGAGAATGGAGAAAGGTTTTTGAGGGCTTTGACATCTCTCCTGATCAGCAAAGGAATTTGTGTTGCCTTATCTACAAGAATACCTGAAAAGAATACAGATCAAACGTTCAGCTCGAGTGAATCGTATATCACATGGAGACAAGTCCATGCATTTGTTTACTATGAAAACACTAACAGGGGATGGATTCCAATCATGGCCATCATGGCACTACAAAGAACCCTTGAGAAAGAAATTGAGGCAAAAGTCTGGATCACAACAGCTTTTCCTGACATCAACTTGTGCTTCTTTTACGATGTTCATGTCTTCCAGTATATCCATGGGACTTTGTCCTTTGTAATGAAGATGGGGGAAAAGGCAAAACATCACTACTATAATCCCGTTTCGTTTGCTGTCCAACAATTTTGGGACAGCGCATTTCAGTGTTCATATTCAAAGCATGTGCTGTCTGTGAAAGGTTGGAAACGATGCACAGAGCAGGAGAGCCCAGAGACTCTGCCCCACAAGGACTTTGAGAGAGTCCTGTCTCAAGACAGCTACAGCACTTACTTCAGCATCCAAGTCGTGGCGCATGCCTTACATGCTGCATATTCACCTAGATCAAAGTGGATGCTGGTGGTGGGTGGAGGAGGCAGGTTAGAGCTTCAGAGGCTACAGCCATGGCAGGTATTCCCTTTCCCTTTTTGCAGTCTGCAATCCATTGCCCCACCTTTTGAATTTATTTACAGTATTTATTTATTTATGAAAAGAGGTAGGGGGGCACTGCATGTATCAGCATAGCCAAGTATGAATAAAATGTGCAGCATTAATAATTCTTGCAAATCAATACATTAGTGAGACAAAAAAAACTGTCAACTTCCAAGGGAAATCCAATTGGAAGGACTCCTTGTGGAGGCCAGTCTTTTTGACCAGGGCAGTAGCCAATCCAATCCACCATCTGCTTTCACAATGCCAACCAGATGCCCACGGAAAGCCCACAAACAGGACCCGAGCACTCTCCCCTCCTATTAATATTTAAGCATTTACATACCACCCTTTGTCAGAAGAACACAGGGCCAAAGACAATATAGAAATTCAAGAAGATAATAAAAACAGCTAAAACCATTTTTAAAAACAATATGAAACAACTTCTCATGGTATTAAATACAATACAAAAATACAAAGAGATCGTCTAAGGCAAAGACTTTTGCATTTAGCTGAAAAAGTATATTGAAACAAAAATGTCTTGAACTGTTTCTGGAAAGCACAGATATTTTTTATTTCAGCAATATAAACTGTTTCTAAATTTTCATCTGTGCCCATAAATTAACACATACAAATTGTATGCAAAACAGCATCTGCGTTTGTGGTGTTCTGTAAGTGGTACCCAAAACTACTGCACTCTTGAAGGGAAGGTAGAGCAATCACCTTTATCATGTCATTTATCATTTATTTATTTATTGCATTTATATCCTGCCCTTCCTCCAGAAGGAGCCCAGAGAGGCAAACAAAAACCCTAAAAGCACTTTAAAACATCTTAAAAACAAAAGACCTTAAAATATATTAAAACAAAACATCTTTAAATACATATTAAAACAAAACATCTTAATAACATCTTTAAAAAACAAATGCAATTCCAGCAGAGAGGCAGACTGGAATAAGGTCTCTACTTAAAAGGCTTGTTGAAGTTGGAAGGTATTCAGTAGGAGCCGAAAAGATAACAGAGATGGCACCTGTCTAATATTTAAGGGGAGGGAATTCCATTTGCAGGCTTCTTCGTGATCTGGAACCCTGAGCGATTGGAGTTCAAGTGGAAATCTGTATGTGCAAAAGCTCCCACTCTCTTCATACTTTTGTACAAGTCAGAGGAGCTACTTGCACATATTTGTTAAAATAGCATAAAAATGCATTATGTTAGTAGAAATCACTTGAACATGTATGTTAGTCAAATACAAAAATGTGCTTATTAGGAGAGATTTGCACCAGAGTTGTTGATTATTTTTTTTTTGAAGTGTGAATTGCTGCAGAAATGTAGAGAACTAAATTTATGACTGGAAAAATGAGAAACTGAGAGAATCAAAATTGACAGATATATCCATCCCTACTAGAGATACCATGGGAACCTGCAATAATGGCGTTCCACCAACTAGTTATACCTGTTCACAAGGGTATCTCCAAGCACTGATTTTTAGTACCACCTCTATTAGAAATTATGGATATCTGTTATATTTATGGGTTTTTAAAAACATGTAATTGTCTTTTATATTGATCTTATTCTAAAAACTGCCTTGTTATTTTATATGAAAGGTAGCCTACAATTTTTTAATCAATAAACTGAATTCCTGAGTAGGGCTTATATCTATATGACATCCCAATTCATGACCTCCAAATCAGCAGAGCGGAGAGATCCAACATCCTTACATGCTTTCTAAATGCTATTGTTTCCCCTGTCATTCCAGCTTCACCCTTTCATAAGAGAGGTCCAGTTTTCAAATACTTCTATTGGCGGACTGTATTTGGATGCGAATGGGGAGCTACCGGGCAACTTTGATATTGAGAACTGGGTGATGTTTCCCAATAAATCTCGAGTGAGAGTGAATATTGGGCGTGTAGAGAGAGAGGCATCCAATGGCATAAGATTCACGATTAACCCGGAAGCCATTGAGTGGCCCAAGGAGTTTAACAAGGTAGAGGACATTTTATTCCACATGGCATCTCTTATGCTTTAATTATTTGTTGAATATATCAAATGGGTCTTCAAACACCAGGAAGTAAATTCTACTAAATATAGTACAGGGTTTGGAACTGGCAATCCAGGCACCTCCCCCTGATAGAGTGTTAGGTTAAAGATCATATAGCACCAATCTTCCACTTACACTGGTTGCCTGTACTCTTCTGAGCCGGAATCAAAGTGCTGGTTTTGACCTATAAAGCTCTTTTCAGCTCAGGATCCCAGTATCTGTTGGAACGTCTCTGCTGATAGGAACCTATGAACCTTTCGGTTCTCTTCTGAGGCCCTTCCCCAGGTCCCCGCTCTGAGGGAAGTTCAGAGGATGGTGACAGGAGAGAGGGCCTGTACTTCCCAGTGAGATCCACCAGGTGCCTTCATTGACACCTTTTTGGCACCAGGGAAAAACCTACATTTTCTCCCAGGCATTTGATAGATTAGGATGGTGGTTTTGTTATGAATATGCTGCCAAAGCTTTCTCTCTGTGTCTGGGGGTTACTGTTGTTTTATGGTATCATTTTTCTTAACACTGTTCTATGTCGCTTGCAGACCGTTGGGTAATAAGAATTAAATAATAATAGCAATAACAACAAGAACAATAATAAGGCCTGGGGTTGGTGACAGTGATTGGCCACTGGCCCAAGTGTGGTATTACACACTGTAGTACCTGTAATTATTCACTAATAGGCAAAAAACCTTGCGGTTTAAGAACGTACCTATAGCCCATAGCCATTTCTATCAAACTGTACAAAGCAGGGAAATTGGGCAGCTATAGTGAATGCACCAGGGGAGCAGGAGACCTGACCTCCTCTCTGAGATATTGGACTGCCCTACAAATTTCTCAAAATGCAAACACAATTTGGGTTGGTCTTTCACAGTCCAATCCACTTGCTGTGTAGCTTGGAAGAATTTGGTAACGTGCCTCTGAGCATATGGTGAGTGGTGGCAACACTTGCCATCTCTAAAGACAGAGAATTATATTTTTGTATGTTTGCTGGTGTTCTTACTTTGCTTCATTCCTGTGTTACTATTGTTTCTACAGAGAATCTAATCTAGAAAATTTTATTTCTCTCATTATTCATCCTAGAAACCTGTGTCATATTTCTTTTTATTAATTTCAAAGCCTTTTTATTGGTCAGTGTCATATGATGGTGAAGACAGCCTTTTGTGTTTCAAATTGGAGGTTATGTTCTATTTCTGTTTTGGGTGCATTAACAGTTGAATCTGAAACTGCAGTTTGATGTAAACTCAGACTGATTACAATATAAAGAATCATAGAATAGTTGAGTTGGAAGGGGCCTATAAGGCCATCAAGTCCAACCCCCTGCTCAATGCAGGAATCCAAATCAAAGCATTCCCGAAAGATGCCTCTTGAATGCCTCCAGTGTCGCAGAGCCTACCACCTCTCTAGGTAATTGATTCCATTGCCATATGGCTCTAACAGTTAGGGTGTTTTTTCTGATGTTCAGTCAAAATCTGGCTTCCTGCAACTTGAGCCCATTATTCCGTGTCCTGCACTCTAGGACGATCAAGAAGAGATCCCGGCCCTCCTCTATGTGACAACCTTTCATGTACTTGGAGTGGTATCATATCTCCCCTCAGTCTTCTCTTCTCCAGGCTAAACATGCCCAGTTCTTTCAGTCTCTCCTCATAGGGCTTTGTTTCCAGTCCCCTGATCATCCTTGCTGCCCTCCTGTGAACCTGTTCCAGTTTGTCTGCATCCTTCTTGAAGTGCGGAGACCAGAACTGGACACAGTATTCAAGATGAGGCCTAACCAGTGCTGAATAGAGGGGAACTAGTACTTCACACGATTTGGAAACTATACTTCTGTTAATGCAGCCTAATATAGCATTTTCCTTTTTTGCAGCCACATCACACTGTTGGCTCATATTCAGCTTGTGATCAATGACAAGTCCAAGATCCTTCTCACATGTCATCTTGCTGAGCCAAGTATCCCCCATCTTATAACTGTGCATTTGGTTTCTTTTTCCTAAGTGTAGAACTTTGCATTTATCCCTGTTGAATTTCATTCTGTTGTTTTCAGCCCAATGCTCCAGTTTATCAAGGTCCCTTTGAATTTTCTTTCTGTCTTCCATGGTATTAGCTGTGCCCCCCAACTTTGTATCATCTGCAAATTTGATAAGCATGCTCTGTACCTCCTCATCCAAGTCATTAATAAAAATGTTAAAGAGCACTGGGCCCAGGACCAAGCCCTCTGGTACCGTACTCATTACTTCCAGTTTGAGAAATAACCATTGATAAGCACTCTTTGAGCACAATTCTGGAGCCAGCTGTGGATCCACCTGATAGTTGTTCCATCCAGCTCACATTTAGCTAGCTTGCTAATCAGAATATCATGGGGCACTATTTCAAAAGCTTTGCTGAAGTCGATATATATTATGTCCACAGCATTCCCACAGTCTACAAGGGAGGTTACCTGATCAAAAAATGAGATGAGATTAGTTTGGCAGGATTTGTTCTTTATAAATCCATGTTGGCTCCTAGTAATCACTGCATTGCTTTCAAGGTTTTACAGATTGACTGCTTTATAATCTGCTCCATGTTGCTACTTCAGCAATGACTCTAGCTGTTGGGGGAAAAGAGGATGCATGTTTTCAGCTTGCTATGTTTAAACCACTTCATTTAAGGCAAGGTGGGCATGGTCAATTAAAAACATACAGCACACCTAGAATTTTGCTAGAATATATTTCACCTCCCACTGTTTTATCTTGTGCAAATTGAGACACTCCTGATGTCCACTGGAGACTATTCTGCAGAATAGTCAGTGCCATTATTCCACAATTATTTTTGGAGGTTTTTTAGTGTAAATTTTGGAAAGTGTTGCTGTACACATATTCACAGAAATAGAAACAAAAGAAAATAATTTCCTATAGGAAACTTCACTAAAATTGCAAAAGAAATCAGACATATTCAAAGTGACCATCTGAACCATATCAACTGTCTTAATAATGTTGCTTCCTCCCTGCTAAAACAAGATCAGCATAGCACATGTCTTCTTTCTATTCTTTGGGCTGATTGCAGGTGTTGCCACCACTCACCATATCCTCAGAGGCACGTTACCAAAAGTCTTCCAAGCTACACAGCAAGTGGATTGGACTGTGAAAGACCAACCCAAATTGTGTTTGCATTCTGAAAAATTTGTAGGGCAGTCCAATATCAAGAAGTTTTGAAAGACATTTTGTTTTCAAGGTTTTTTTAATAAGATGTTTTTAAATATGTTTTTAAGTGTTGTATAGTGGAGTAGACTCCAGAACAGAGTAGCGTCCCATGAGAAGCTCATCTCCCCCCTTTTTTGTCAGGACTCAAAACTCTTTTTAAAAAATAAATAAATAAAACAATAATAATTTAGAAGACATTCTGGGGTTGTTATTTTGTTGCTGTTACTTTTGTCCCCTGCCTTGAGTTTACTTATGAATAGAAAGGAGGGATAGAAAGGTTGAAACAAATAAGCGAATAAGAAAGAGGTTTCCTTGGTGTGACATTCTGCATCAAAAGGGCTTCCCTGGAAAAAGTGCATTGGGTTACAGTGACCAGCAGAGAACCTGTTGGGTCCTTCCCAAACACTATGAATGAATTCCATAGACACAAATACTCATAACACTTCCCTATTGATGCATCTCCTTTATGATTAGACCGTGCCTCGCTCCAGGTGTAGCAAGAGCTGTCTCCCTGGATACGAGAAGGTGGTTCAAGAAGGACAGCCGATTTGCTGCTATGCTTGTGCTCCGTGCGCGGAAGGGACAATCTCCACTCAGGAAGGTGGGTGGCTCCAAGGGAGATGTCATTCGCTTGGGAGAATAGAAATAGGTTCACTTTCTCTGAAGATTATACAGACATTTTTGAATGTGGATCCTTTCTTGGCTGTGAGTTCAAATCCAGTGTTGGAAAGCCCACCATCTCTCAAAGCAATTGGTTCCATTGATGTACCACTCTAACAACTATAATGGGGCTAGAACAAGTATTACATACAATAAATATAAAACCATTTGCATGAGGAAAAACCTTGTAAATGACCTCTGTCTCCTTGGAGGAAAGGCAGGATCAGAGTTGTAGTCATCCAGGATGTAGTCATCTTAGACCTCTTACATATTTGAGAACCAGGTCCCAACCAGGGTCCCTATGTCTCCATCTTCCTATGAGCCAATTAGTATGAAAGGGGAGTGTGTTGGCCACTGAGAAGAGTCCCAATGAGTGTCACAAGCAAGCCTTTCTTAACTCTTAGTTCAAAAAGCCAAGACAAGGTGAAACAAAGCGGCCATAGTTCTGCCTCCCACTTACTATAGTGCGGGTGGGAAACTGGATCCGGCTGGCAGGCAGGATTCTTACACGCCAACCAGGCATCAATGAATCAATAAGTGCCTGTCCCTACAGAAGCAGGAATGATTGGTTGCCGTTAGGCCACTCCATTTTTCTCACCTTAAACCACCTGATGTGGTCATTGTGAGGTGTGAAAGAGGACAATCTCCATCGTGGAGCCTAACATGTGGAATGCCCACTGCCCACTGAGATCAGGGAGGGACCAACTGTGGGGTATTTCCACCCACTGAAGATATATCTGTTCACCCAGGATTTCCTTGACTGTTAATATTATTAATACCAATTCCTGATGTCCGTTATCATTGTAATGATTTTATTGGATTGATTGGATATACATGAGTTTTCTTATAACATGAACCACTTTGATATTCCTTTCTGTAAATGAAAAATGGTGCACATGGATATAAGGTAGACTTATTATTTCCAGGATTTCCCTGACCTTTAGTATTATTAATACTGATTCCTGATCTACATGGTGATGTGGAATGTTGCTACTAATTTTATTTGTTTTAATTTGGATATAGTCATCTTTTCTTATAGTGGGAACTCCTTTGGTATTTCTTTCTGTAAATGAAAAGTGGTAGAGAACGAATATACGGAAGATATTTCTATTGTTCTTCACAGATGCCGAGCATTGTATCAGGTGTCCAGAAGATCAACATCCAAACAAGGATCAAGATCGATGTATCCCCAAGATTATCACCTTCCTGGGTTATGAAGGACATTTGGGGATCTTCCTGGCTTCCTTTGCCCTTTTCTTGTCTTTAACTACAGGCTTTGTGTTAGGAATCTTCATTCAGTTCCTAGAAACTCCGATAGTCAAAGCCAACAACCGGGACCTCTCGTTCATCCTCCTCATCTCCCTCTTACTTTCCTTTTTGTCCTCCTTCCTCTTCATTGGCCGGCCAAGGAAAGCAACCTGCCTTCTCCGACAAACAGCCTTCAGCATCATCTTCTCAGTTGCCATCTCTTGTGTCTTGGCAAAAACCATCACTGTGGTGCTGGCCTTCTTAGCCACAAAGCCAGGGAACAGGATGAGGAGATGGCTGGGGAAAAGTCTGGCCAACTCCATTGTCATTTCCTGTTCCAGTGTCCAAATTGTCATCTGTGCCACCTGGCTGGGGATGTCTCCCCCATTTCCAGAGTCCGACAAGCACTCCCAGCCTGGAGAGATCATCCTGCAGTGCAATGAAGGGTCTGTTGCCATGTTTTACACTGGGCTAGGCTACATGGGCTTCCTGGCTGCCATCTGCTTCACGGTGGCTTTCCTAGCCAGGAAGCTGCCTGGGGCCTTCAATGAAGCCAAGCTGATCACTTTCAGCATGCTGGTCTTCTGCAGTGTTTGGGTGTCCTTTGTGCCCACCTACCTGAGCACGAAGGGGAAATACATGGTAGCTGTGCAGGTCTTCTCTAGTTTGGCTTCTAGTGCTGGGCTCCTGGGCTGCATCTTCATTCCCAAATGCTACATTATTGTACTGAGGCCTGATCTGAATACAAAGGAGCACCTAACGACAAAAACTAAAGTTGGTATCTGACTTTTTTGACAATTTTTGTCCAGCACAACAGTTATGAAACCCACACAGTTCTCTTGAGTATATAGCTGCTTAGATTTAAATTCAGCCCTGTAAGCAGCCTTCCTTATTAGGTGGGCAGCCACATTTCCAGATGGAGCAGAGTCTGTGTTAACTTATGTAACAGGCTACCTAAAGGTCAAGTTAACAGAAAATTTAGTATGAAGACCAGGAATTAAATGACTGGCATATTTTTTGTTTCATAAGAAAAAGGATGTTAAGACTACAGTGAACTAGGGGATATCAAAAGGTGTTAACTCTCCCTTCAGGGTCTCTTCTTCTAGTCTTTTTCCTGACCCTGAGATTTTCCTTCCAGTTGGACAATCAAGGGAAAATATTTTAACTAGTTGTTATTAAAAGGACGAGCTAAGTGGTTGGAAACTAATTGTGGAAAGCAATTGGGTTTTTTTTTACTGGTTACTGGGTTGATTTCTCTGCCCAGAAACACTAAAAAGGCTTCATGCTGAGCTGCATACATTGGGAAAATCAGAAATTAGGCCTGAATTACAGTCTAGGTAGAGAGCCAGTGTGGCATAGTGGTTAAGGTGTTGGACTGTGACCTGGGAGACCAGGGTTCAAATCCCCACACAGCCATGAAGTTCACTGGGTGACCTTGGGCCAGTTACTGCCTCTCACCCTCAGAGGGAGGCAATAGTAAACCACCTCTGAATGCTGCTTACCATGAAAACCCTATTCATAGGGTCACCATAAGTTGGGATCGACTTGAAGGCAGTCCATTTTTTTTTACAGTCTAGGTGACCAGCCAGCCAGCTAACTGTAATATGCACAGCAGTGTTTCTATTCCTCTAGGGCTGCTTTTATCCTTTGCCATCAAGTACTCAAGAGAAAGAAGAAAAAAATAGCCACTATGATTGTGAGCATAGTGGGTGTTTTAAAAGAGTAAAAGGTAACCTATGGTAGTATTTTTTCCAGATTACTTTAAGTTTTCTCTTTATTTTACACTTTAGCAATACGCACCCAATCCTGCTGTACTTGTCATAATAACTGCAGAATAAGCAAACTCTTACTTCTTACAAACACGTTTCTTTATTGTTGGCTGGGTAAAGAACATAACTCTGGGGGTCATTACAAGCAGTTTAATCAAACAGGGGCAAGTTCTCTCTTCCACATCCTTCTGAAGAACCATTTTTTGGTCCCTCATACTTCTGCCTCTACTTCTTAAAGGCTGTGCTTTTGAAATGTGTCTCGTTATTCTTATACGGAGGGCCTTTTGGCCATAAGGCGGGGTATAAATAAACTAATAATAATAATAACAGTTTCACTTTCTCTGGAAATGCAATTAACTCTTGCAAATACCCCTCTGCACTTGTATTTCTGCTGTGCAATGCTGTGCTGCTTTGCTGATTCACTCGGTTGTGCTTTGGACCATTTTCCTTTTAACATGTCATCTTTTTCCGCTCTGCAACAACTTTAGGGTGCATTGATTGAATTGCTTTTCAAATGTGGTATTACACATATATTTCTCGGGCGAGAACGGCAAGATGGGCTGTTGTGATCTGTGGTTTGCTAAACATGTTTTTTATATATATATGTACATCTTTATGTCTTCTGTAATAAATATCACCTTAAAGATACTGAGATGGCTGATTTCTGCTCCGATGGATTGTGAACTTGATTTGGCCCTGAGGCTAAAGACGGATGATAATTCCTTTTCACCAAAGGAAGCACTGGGTCATACCACAAGAGGGAGGCAGATTTATGACTTTTAGAGGCAATACTGCTGCGCATGAAGTGAGCAGACTCATGTTGAGTGCAACCTCCTCTTTCAGACTACAGATCTCTATAGCCTGACCTGGCATAAGGTACTTTCCTATGTTCCTAAAGCTTCCTGCAACCCTCTGGGTGCCTGATAAATACCATAGTTCTGTAGAATGTGAAACTCTATATGTTCACTCCTAACACCATCTAAGTTGGACAAATAAATACATCACTTAATAGTAATATGCTAGTTCATTTTTCCAGAAAATACACCAGAGGGCATACTCTGTCTTATATTTATTTGCATGGATTCAAAATTCATGGTACGAATGATTGTGCTATTCATGTTGTATCTCAGAAGGGTTTTTTGTGTTCCTCATCTCTGGTATAGCACAGTGGGAAGGAGAGCCTGGCTGGGAGTCCAGAGTCTGTGAGTTCAAATCCCCACTTGTGTCTCCTGAGTGTCAAGGGCCAGCTAAAGATCACCCCCACAGTGAGTGGCTCAGGGGTTACGTGCCCTGCTACCTGTGCAGCCGTGGGCAAGCTGCAGAGTCCCAAGGAGCCCAGTTGCCCCCCAGCTGGCAGTTGCGGACAAGGAAGGGGCTGGCTTGTGCAGCTGGGGCAAGCTGAGCAGGCCCTAGCCAGCTGGGGAGGACCAGCCTCAGAGGGAGGCAATGGGAAACCCCCTCTGAATACCGCTTGCCATGAAAGCCCTATTCATAGGGTCGCCATAAGTCAGGATCGACTTGAAGGCAGTCCATTTCTATTTTCATTTTCTCTTGTATCATGCAGCTCACTCAAAATTGTCCCTTTCCAACTTTCTCAAAAAAAAAAGGCTGTTGCAATTTCTGCCGGTGTGAAAGAAACCATCCAGCAAGTGACAGGGAGAACAAAACAGACGCCATATTTAAACTCGAGGAGGAAAGACTGATGTCTCATCATCAACAAAATCATCCCCATTTATTAGTTCTACACCAATTTCTCTTGTTCTTCCATGCAGACCCGCAGGCCTCATCTGCACTATGCATTTAAAGCTGTTTCATGCCACCTTAAACAGTCATGGCTCCCCCCCCAAAGGATCCTGGGAACTGTAGTGTGTTAGGGGTGCTGAGAGTTCCTAGGAGACCCCCCTATTCTCCTCACGAAACTACAGTTCCCAGTGTGGTTTAACAGTCAATCCCTCTTCCTGGGGAATTCTCGGGGATTGATGCTGGTCTACAGGATCCACAAGGACATTTTTGATGGCAGGATGATATACAACACTTTGGTCAATCTGGCCACAGTGCTTGTCAAATGCCGCCCCCAGTGCTTGACCCACCTACACCTGAGGCTGCCCTCCTGTCCCGCCTCCTTGCGATCCGGTTTACAATTTCGCCTTATTATAATAAGCCCCCTGCCGAATGACCTCTTTACTAGGAATGAAAAGGCAGGAAATGCGGATCTCAGGGTTGAAACACACTCACTGCTCTGCCGGTTCCAGTGGGTCGCTCCCTCTCTCTTCTGAAAACAGGGCCCACACAACGCTGGTCAAACCCCGCCCCTTTTAACCCCTTTGCATTTTTTTTAAAAAAAATAGCTTCACAGAGATTTTGCAACTGATCGGCAGATCAGTCCATTCCCCCTCCAGGAGTGGCTTATTATGGAAATGCTCACAAGAGAGAACCAATGGGATGGGACAGTGTGAGGAGAAAGCAAATCAGGAAACAGGAGCGTAAGATCTGTCCTTTCTGCTCTGAGGAGAATTTTCAGAGGGAAATTCCTGAAGGTGCCTCCTATCTCAAGAGCTCAAGGAGGGTGACAATGTCCTGCTCACGTTTTCTGCCCTATTTAGATGGCCGTCCTGTAAATGGAGATGCCAGAAAGGGACCATGTCGCCTTCAGTGGGTGTATAGTCCGCGTGCCGCTGTGTCCCTTCATTTTTTTCTTGGTGGCCTCCTGTAGGATTAGTGGCTGAGTGACAGGCAGCAATTCCACCGTGGAAGTTTTTCCTAGCGTTCAAATGCAGTGATGCTGGCAGAGACTTTGCCTGGCAGAACTGATCCCTCTCAGGCACTTATTAGACAGGGGGCACAGGAGCCCTGCCAAAAAGAAATGTAGCAGCTCTTATTTCTGCACTGACTCTCCATGTTATTTCAGCACGGCGCGCACACACACCTTTTGGCTCTCCTAGGAGGGGCTCAAGTTGAAAGAGCTGCAGTTGATAGTGATGGATAGAAATGGGGTGGGAAGAAAGGGCTCCTCTCTCTCCTCCCCCCATCATCTCTGGCCGGATATGGGTTTTGGGACTTCCAGCCCT
The DNA here is from genome assembly GCF_030035675.1 of Rhineura floridana. Lineage (NCBI taxonomy): Eukaryota > Metazoa > Chordata > Lepidosauria > Squamata > Rhineuridae > Rhineura > Rhineura floridana. The sequence goes on from NC_084482.1 coordinate 208,035,566, forward strand.
TATGAAATTAAAAGCTTTGAGACACAGGATGACTTTCTGATGCAGATTGGTGGTAAATTCAGACAAGAGTTTGATTGTCTCTTCTGCTAGGTTCCTCAGATGGCAGAAACAGACCCATGAATTCATAAGGAAAGGTCACATACTAATGGACACCTCAGTGACCAGTAGAGATGGGCAAGAAATTCAATTCAGTTTTTTATTTAAAGCCAAATTTATCAAATTTGCGCTTTTTGAAATAATATCAGAACTGAAACACAGCCATCGTTCAAAATTGACACTTATCTGAATGTTGTGATGCAGTTCGCCAACCAACCAATGTTTACAAAAATGCATATATTAAGGGGAAATATAAAAAGCAGATGCTGGTGAAAATAACATACAAAAAATGCAAGATGTAAGGATAAGTTGCTTGCAAAAATACAAAAATGTGTTTATTAGGTGAAATTCGCACTAAAATGCTGAAGAATTTTCATGAGGATTTTGTGTGTTTTTTTAAAGCAAATTGCTGCAGAAAAGTGAAGAATAGAATTTAAGATTAGAAAAATGAAAAACTGAGAGAACTGAAACTGACAGATCCTTCCATCCCTAGCAGAGCTTGGAAAAGTTACTCTTTTGAACTACAACTCCCATCAGTCCCAGCCAGCATGGCCACTGCATTGGGCTGATGGGAGTTGTAGTTCAAAAAAGTAACTTTCCCAAGCTCTGATCCCTAGGGACCAGCTACTTCCTGTTCAGCAGGAACACCTGCCTTTGTGATGTCTGGCATTTGCATTGTTGTTTCCTTCTGTGGAAGGCCCATCTCCCAATACCCGCTGAAAGGTTCACCTGCTGCTGACTTTTTTCAGGTGCCTCCTTCCTTCAAAGGATAATCTCACATTGTCACAGCTTCATCACTTGATGGCTCCAATGGCTTTTCTGTAGCAATGAAGGCTCTCCAAGAACCTCTGCTGGTAGCTTTGTGTCCCTGGGAGCAAAACTGCCCCAGTTTGTTCTAGCATATCCATCTTCTTCTCGAGGGTAACAGGTTCCCTTTGAAGTTCTGATTTCAATAAGAAGAGCCTTAAATGGCTTGTTCAGTGTTATGTGCGACCCCATGAAACAGCGACCTCCAATAGCGTTTTGAGCCCTACATAACATCATGTCCTCATCTTCTTTCTGTCACATTGCTGCTTCTAAGGACCCCCTCAGATGTTTCATTTTGTACTCAGGCACACAAAATAACACCAGCCAAACATTGGATGTGAAGGTCACCCAAATGTAGAAATGGCTGCCGTTTCCTTGACAAACAGGCAAGGATCATGTGAAACTCCTCTGCAGATCATTCCAGAACCACTACTGTATGGCAGAGGTTCCCAAACTCCCCCCCCCAGGGGCTGCTTGAACAGTCATGGTTTCCCCCAAAGAATCCTGGGAAGTGTAGTTTGTTAAGGTACTGAGGGTTGTTTGGAGAGCCCCTATTCGCTTCATAGAGCTACAATTTCCCAAATGGTTAAATTGTCCATCCCTCTTCCCAGGGAATTCTGTAAACTGCAGCTCTGTCAGGGGAATAGGGGTCTCCTAACAATTCCTAGCACCCATAACAAACTATAGCTCCTGAGATTCTTTGGGGGAAGCCATGACTGTTTAAAGTGGCATGATGTTGCTTTCAATGTATAGTGCAAATAAGGTCAATGATTTTTCTGCCTATGTTGTTGTAACTGCAATGCGCTGAGCTAGATGCTGTATGATTTTTAATTGTATTTCTATTGCTTCTTTTATTTTTTACACTGTATTTATTGTATTACAGGTTGGATTACTGTAATGTACTCTATGTGGGGCTGCCCTTGAGGTTGGTCTGGAAACTGCAGGTGGTGCAAAATGCGGCGGCATGACTGCTCACTAGAGCAGGGTATCGCCAACATGTCACCCTGCTGCTGAAAGAATTGCACTGGTTGCCCATTAGCTACCGGGCTAAGTTCAAGGTTCTGGTTTTGGTGTACAAAGCCCTATACAGCTCGGGACCAGGATACCTCAAAGACCGTCTTATTCTTTATATCCCCAGTCAATCACTGCGCTCTGCAGGTGAGGGCCTCCTGCAGATACCATCTTATGAGGAGGTCCATTCCGCACAATGTAGGAGGCAGACCATTAGTGTGGTGGCACCTACCCTTTGGAATTTCCTCCCTTTAAATATTAGACAGGTGCCATCTCCCTTATCTTTTCAGTGCCTACTGAAGACCTTCCTCTTTCAACAAGCCTTTTAAGTAAAGACCTTATCCCAGTCTGCATCTGTGTTGGAATTGCTTTTTAAGATGTTTATAAAGTTTTTTAAAAAGATGTTTTAATATGTTTCTGAAGATGTTTTGTTTTAATATATTTTAAATTCTGTTTTTAAGATGTTTTCAGGTGCTTTTTAAATGTTTTTGTTTGCCGCCCCAGGCTCCTACTGGGAGGAAGGGTGGGATATAAATTTAATAATAAATAATTCAGATTGTAAGTGTTCTTCACAGATACACTGTGGAGCACCTGACTGAAGTTCTGGACCACAGTTTTGGGACCCCTGCCCTATTGTAAAAAAAAGAGCCCCAAATTTTACCTTTTCATCACCTGTCATGAAGGTCCACCTTGAGAGCATTAAGCCCACTCGGCCCAACAGTTAACTGTCTCTCACTTTGCTGAGACTTGGAGCTGACACTGCTTGTGACATCATACATGATGTCATAAGGACATGCTTGCATCCAACTTAGGCCATCCCCATGGCGGCAGCAGCAGTGACTCTGCAACTAGGTGACCATCAGCCTGGCTCTCTGTGGCACATGTGAGGTTTTAGTTCATAACTGAAGCCTGGCGAAGAATTTGTCAAAAACATTCAGGCCTCCCTGAATGTAGTATGAGACACCTTAACCTCCTTCTGCCTCCCAGTTTTTCCTATAGCAAAAAGGAGCTGGTGGCATCCATTTGCAATCTTGGCTGTGCACATTGGCAGGAGATGCTCTTGCTCACTTTAACTTTGGGTGGGCAAGGAGAAAATGGCTGAGTCCGAAGAGCTGCTTCTTCCCAGGGGTCTGCCTGGAGGAGAGATTCTATGCGTGACTGAGAGTAAGAGAGTGAAGTTATGCAAACCTAGGTAGGTCTACCCAGAAGACATATTGTGTAGAAATGACCTTCATTTCCAGCTCTGCTGTGAGAGGGAACCCCCCATGCACCCCCCAAAAAAATGAGTGTAGGGCAGGTGGGCATGGCTTGGCCAAAACACCCTCGTGGATCATATGAGGAGGTCTGGTGGGCCTAATTTGATTCGCGGGACAGAGGTTCGCCACCACTGTCCTAAAAGGAAATCTTGACACTGACCATTGCGAATGTGAGTTTTTCAACAAGGTTAGACATGCTCAGCTGTCTCCTCTGTTCTCCATCTCAGAGTTCGGGGGCGGATCTGGGAATTTTGGCAAACATGTTTTTCTCCAGCCTTGCACCTGTGCATGGAGCCGCAAAAAGAGTTCAGGATGTTGCAGAGGTGATGCTTCTTCCTCTTTATAATTATCAAAATAATAGTGATTTCTTTCCATCTCCAGGGATTGGTCCAAAGATCCTCTTGGAGTCCACTAAAATAAACATGGATAGCAACATGAGATAAGTGTTTTGCATACAAAAGGGGCTGGTGCATGAACGTCTCCTATACCACCGTAAGCTTGGGCTGAGATTTAGGGCAGGTGAGGAGGACGATGTGGGTGTGTGAAGCTGGCTTACTCCCATCTCCTTCAGATGTGAAGCCATCAGCAGCATTAGGAAAGCCTTGCAAAAAGAGTTTGGCTTCATCTGATTATACTTCTGATGGGTTGAGGGGAGCAGTCCCAAGGGAGGAGGCGGTTTCAGGCCGACATAGAATGGTCCAGCTTCTGCTGGTGCTGCTTCTGCTGCTGCCTTATGCAGACTGTGGGATGCTGAAAGCAAAATGCCTCTTGACTTTGGAGAGGGAACAGGTAGACCCAACCAATTATTACAGGCCAGGAGACCACCTCATTAGCGGGCTCGTCTCTGCCACAAGAGCTTTATTTCATCCACACCTCTTCACTGAGCCTCCGACTACCAACTTCTCTCAGTAAGTTTGTGGGGATGGAGTTGCTGCGGCTTCACTCACTGTTGATTTCATCACCTTCATTTATCTCCAGTTGTCTGGCTCTTTCCTGCTCCTACTAAAACCTTGCCTGGTTTTGCCATTACAAGGAGAGTTTGGGAGTGCATCAGTGCTAAGGCACCACTGAATACTTAGCCTGACTTCTCAGACGCTGCTGCTGGTGATGTAACTTTTCAAAGACTAGTAGTATAGGACAATGTGTTGTCGTTCTGTGCCTTCAGGTCGATTACGACTTATGGCAACCCTATGAATCAGCAACCTCCAAGAGCATCTGTCATGAACCAGCCTGTTCAGATCTTGTAAGTTCAGGTCTGTGGCTTCCATTAGGGAATCAATCCATCTCTTCTTTGGCCTTCCTCTTTTTCTACTCCCTTCTGTTTTTCCCAGCATTATTGTCTTTTCTAGTGAATCAGGTCTTCTCATTATGTGTCCAAAGTATAACCTCAGTTTCATCATTTTCGCTTCTTGTGACAGTTCTGGTTTAATTTGTTCTGACACCCAATTATTTGTCTTTTTCACAGTCCATGGTGTGCACAAAGCTCTCCTCCAACACAACATTTCACATGAGTTGATTTTTCTCCTATCCACTTTTTTCACTATCCAAATCCTATGATGCAACTAGTAAAAATATACAAACATGAAAATGGAAACACTACACAAATGTTGTGTTGATGGCTCTGGTGGAGGCATCTGATTAGCTGCTGAGAGAGCAGGAGGCTGGACTAGATGCCACTCTGGGCTCCTACTGAGAGGAAGGGTGGGATATACATATATATATCAGGGAGAGCTAACCATTGCTAGCAAACTCTGAACATCTTGCTAGAGCCATCAACAAACTTCCTGTTGTAGTATTTCGCCAGCCTCCTCATTTATGCAGACTGTAAGAGAGCTGTACTGAAGCCACCTGTCAGCAACCCTGAGTCTCAACCTTGTCACGCCAAACGCTGTATCACCTGTGTGTACCTCAGGAAGACAGATACTTTCAAAAGCACTAGGACAGGTATATTTTATTTATTTTATTTAGACCATTTATTATACAGCCACAAGAGTGGCTGTATACTATAGCCAGCAGGGATTTTTCACATTCCGCAATGTTAAATTGAAAATACCCCCTGTGCCATTCTGATGCTTCCCATAAGCTCATTTCAAAACAAAACCTTACATAACTTATAGTCCTGAACTCAGAAACGCTTGCTTAACAACCCTCTCAATTTTCATGGCGATACACAAAACAGTCAGAGAGAATAGAGAGTTCAAAGTCTAAAAAGAGAGAAAAAAAACTCAGAGCCCTTTTGGACTTTTTTCTCTGAGAGTTCTCATAATCTGTTGAAATTCATTAAAAATCAGCCATGTTCACAGAGTACCTGTAATCCTAATACTGACCTTGCCCCATACTCAGACCTTCATCTTCTGCAGTTTAAAAGTTAAAAAAATGCCTGGCTGATTTTTAATTAATTTAAGAAATTTTGGCTGGCAGTCCATGATAACATTGGGCATGCTCAGTAAGAACCAACTGTCAGAATTCTAAAAGCCAGACTCACAGCTGCTGGGCTTGGCTAATCAGGGCCCCCCACCCACACCAGACTTTGATTTCACTTGAGACAGTCATGGCTTCCCTCAGAGAATCCTGCGAAGTGTAGTTTATGAAGGGTGCTGAGAGGAGACTCATGTTCCACTGAGAGAGCTTCAGTGGCCAGAGTGGTTTAACAGTCAGCCACTCTGGTTGAAGGTCTGTGAGGGGAACAGGGTGCCTACTAGCAACTCTCAGCACCCTTCACTAACTACACTTCCCAGGATTATTTGAGAGAAGCAATGACTGTCCAAAGTGAAATAAAGGCCTGGAGTGGATGTGGCCAGGGACAGCTTTGGTTTAAATTTGGGTGGGAGGCTACATGTGCCTGCTGTAGAATAAAAAGGTGGGGGAAACGCTGAAAAGCAATGATACTGTTCACAATGTTTTCCTTTTGCTCTCTGCTATCTTTTTGGCGCCTTTTGAAGACTTTTCCTCTTTTAACAAGCCTTTTAAGTTGAGACCTATCCCAGTCTGCCGCTGTGTTAGAATTGCTTTTAATATGTTTTCTTTAATAATGTTTTTAACACTTTTTTAAAAAAACAACATGTTTTTAAAGCTTTTTTTAAAATGTTTTTAACTTTTTGTTTTAATGTATTTTTATGATGTTTTAACGTGTTTTTATCGTTTCTGTTTGCTTTTCTGGGCTACTGCTGGGAGGAAGGGTGGGATATAAATCAAATAATAAATAAGGAGAGGAAAGGGGCTTCCCTTCTGCCCAGTACCCACCCACCCAATCTCCTCCCCCTCCTCCTCCCTGCCCCTCCCCCAGGTCAGTGTTGGACTACGACCTGGGAGACCAGGGTTTGAATCCCCACATAGCCATGAAGCTCACTGGGCAACCTTGGGCCAGTCACTGCCTCAGCCTCAGCCTCAGAGGAAGGCAATGGTAAAACCACATCTGAATACCATTTACCATGAAAACCCTATTCACAGAGTCAACATAAGTCATGATTGACTTGAAAGCAGTCCATTTCCATTTTCAAACATGATTGCACAGAAATAAATCCCACTGAACTCAAAAAGTATGCAAACAATCAAACCCCCCCTCCCTTCTCCTCCCTCCTATTCCCTTCCTCTTGCCCCTTCCCTTCCCCTTCCTTTGCCCCTCCCTCCCCATCCCCAACCCTTTCCAATCCCCTCCTTCCCCTTCTCCCTCCTCCCTCTCCCCCTTCTCCTACCCATGGTCAGTTTTACCTATCTTAAGCATGATTGCATGGAAGTAAATACCATTGAACTCTATAAGCCTGCAAATGATCAAACCTGCCCTCCCCTCCTCCTTCCTTTGCCCCCTCCAATACGTTCCTTCCCCCTCACCCTCCTCCTCCCCCATGGTCAGTTTTTCCTATCCTAACCATGATTGCATAGGAGTAAATCCCATTGAACTCAATAAGCATGCAAATGATGAGACCTGCTTTTTTCCCTCCTTCCCCTTTCCTCTACCTTCCTCCTCCCCTCCCCTCTTCCTTCTTCCTCCTCCCCTGCCCACTCCAGCCCTCCCTCCCTCCCACCGGTCAGTTTTACCTATCCTAAGCATGATTGCACAGCAGTAAATCACACTGAATTCAATAAACATGCAAATGATCAAACCTGTCCTTCTCCCCTCCCCGTCCTGCCTGCTCCCATCCCAGTCCTCCCCTCTGTGTTTCCTCCCCTCATCCCCTGTGGTCAGTTTCTCCTATCCTAAGCATGATTGCAGGGGAATAAATCCCACTGAACCCAATAAGCATGCAAGTGATCAATCCATTATCAGCAAACTTGCACAGGATCCCATTTCTTACCTCCCAGATTAAAAAGGAGGGAAATTCACTAATAGGCAAAAAATCTTGCGGTTTAAGAACATACCTATAGCCCACAGATATTTCTATCAAACTTTAAAAAGCAGGGAATTTTGACTGGAAGGGTAAACTTTTGGATATGCTCTCTGGACACATTGACACCACATGGCTTTCACCTGGAAGACAGTACAACATCACTTCAAGCCCCTCTGAGCATTCCATCCTCAAAGCTCTATAACTGCCACCTTGGTAACAGCATTTGTATGTTAGCAGCTGATGAAGGCGGAAGCCGAAACGTTTTGGTAGAACAATAAAAACCTCTGTGTTGTTGATCACAGTTATGTGCATATATTTTTAGGCGATTAATGGAATCCTTACAGGGATCCACAGCACGTTTGGGTGAAGTTGTTGCTTTCAAAAAACTCTCTCTCTCTCTCTCTCTCTCTGTATCTGACACACACATACATACACATAACTGATTAACAAAACAGGATTTTTGTTTTACTAGCAAAACGTTTTGGCTTCCGCCTTCATCAGCTGCTAACATACAAATCCTGTTACCAAGGGGGCAGTTATAGAGCTTTGAGGATGGAATGCTCAGAGGGGCTTCATAGGCAGAAGTGAAGTGATGCTTGTACTTTCCTTCAGGAAGGCCATGTGGTGCCAATGCGTCCAGAGAGTATATCCAAAAGTTCTCCCTCTCAGTCAGTGCTGTTGGATCTGCTGGCATCTCTATAGGTGTTACAGAAAAGTCCAACAGGCTGTTGCCCTCAGTGTTGAAACCTTTTGCAACTGGTTGCTTTTTCTGTCAAGATTGCTGATTTGTGGTTTCTGAAGCGTGTGCGTAGGTCAGTTGTAGTTTTTCCTATGTATTGGATATGACATCCTGGTCTTTTGCATTCAATGACATAAATTATATTGCAGGACCTGCAGGTGATGTTCTGTTTGATGTATTATGTTCTGTTTAAAAATGTTTTTCTTTATATGCTCTGGATGGCAGGATTTCCAGTTAAGATAGGTGTGGGCATCAGTGGGTTTGCTGTAGAGATCAGTAGCTATTTTGTTGTTTTCAGTGGTGAGAAGGACATCAAGAAAAGGGATGTGTGGGTTACCATTTGTACTTGTAAATGTAAACTTAATAGAGGGATGGATGGAGTTGACGTAATTTTTAAATTCTTCTAAACTCTCTTTACCAATTGTCCAGACCGTAAAGATGTCATCAATGTATCGCCACCATATAAGTGGTTTGTTGCCTTTATAAATATGTTACTCCCGAGTGATTCCTCCATTTTAATCATTCCCACCTTCAAACTAACTCACACAGATAGCAGTAAATGTTTCCCATCAGTTAATTAACCTTTTGACATTTTTGTCTGCTATTCTTCTTTGAAAGGCTGTGCATGTTTAATCCCACCACAAGAATGATCATTTGCCTTCGTTCTGTTTTCAAAAGGATCATTGCTGTCGATTCATGAACAAGGCTATCCGCCCCCCCTCACCCAGACATCATTAAGCAAGGACTGGCTGTTGAGCTTGTGGCTTTGGCTCTGGATCAGTGCCAGCATAAGTTCTAGAAATTAAATGTAGAGCTTTACAGTGTCCATAAAAGCTTCTCAAAAAGCTAGAGTTGAATCTCATGTTCAACAAATGCAGAATGATGGTGCGATATCTATACTTTTGCAGGAAAGCATTCACAAAATACTGGCAGTTCCTCTCCTTCTTGTTTGCCATTCAAGAGATTAACCAGAATCCCAGGCTTTTACCCAACATCACCCTAGGCTACAGCATCCATGAGAACTTTTATGATGGGAGGGTGACGTATGATGCTTTATTAGACCTGCTATCTCCTGGACAGGTGAATGTTCCAAATTACAACTGCAGAGGACAGAATAACTTACTGGCTGTTCTTGAAGGAGCCGACACTCAACACTCCATCCAGGTTTCAAGCTTGTTGGGCCTCTATAAAATCCCACAGGTAAGAATGGGGGGGAGGGCATTTGCTGGCTGAGCCAAATTCCAAAAAACTCAGAAAGGGGATGGGTTGATGTGAAGCGAGACTGGAGACAGACAGCGGTTTTTCAAAATGTATTGCAAGTGATTTTAGAGGTTTCACAAAACTTGGTGGACAGGGACAGCTCATGGTCACCTCTACTCCAATGGATTTCTTTCCTTTTTTTAAGAATGTCAGAACAAGACACAGGATGCTTCCACATGGCAGTTTATGGTGGAGTCAGTGCTACTCGTGCTTGCACTTTTTGTGCGGTGTTTGACACGATGTCATCCTTATCGAAATGAAGACATCAGGGCACTGAATAAAAGTACCAGTTGAAAACAATTCTGGGGGGAACAATTCAGATAGCGGAGCTCTTTCAAAAGAAGCCGATACTGTTTCTTTTGTATTGGAATCACTGACGCAATGACTAGGGATGGGTGAGAATTTCGATTCAGTTCGCATTTCAAGCAGAATGTATCAAATTCACTTTCCAAAACAATATGAGAACCGAAATACAGCCGTCCTTCGAAAGTCATATTTATTAGAATATTGGGATGCAGTTCGCCAACTAAACAATATTTACAAAAATTCAGGGGAAAGAGTGCATAAAAATGAATATATGAATAACATGCAAAAAGGGCATGAAATGATGAGAAACGGCTTGCAAAAATGCCAACCTTTGTCAAAACTGCCTACAAAAATGTGTTTGGTTGGAGAAATTCGCCCAAAAATGGTGGAGAATTTCCATGAGGATTTTTTTTTAAAAAATTCACAGATTGCTACAGAAATGTAGAGGACTGAATTTACCATTAGAAAAGTGGGGAACAGAGAAGCAAAACTGACAGAGCTTGCCATCCCTAGCAATGACTATTAGGGGGGCTGTGCAGCAGATTCGGCCGAGTCCCGAGTCCCAAACTGGGCTAATACGGAGGGATCCGAGCACTGGTTGAGTCAGATTGAAACATCCCCAAAGTTCCTGCAGGTGGGTTGGGTGGCCCAAAGAAATCTGGAGCTACCAAGGGCAGGTCATCAGGAAGAAAGGAGAGGCAGGGAAACCTGCAAAAAAGCTGAGATTTACCTGACCACTGGCTGAGTCTTCTTGGGAGATGGTAGGAGACAGATGCCACGCGACTGCCCTTCCTCCCTGATGTTCTGCTCCTAAAACATCCCATGGGATTGATGCCTGCACTCGACAGCTGTTGCATGGAGGTTTTTATGCTGTAGGGTGCAGGATACTCCTTCGCAAGCAGCTCTCCTGCAGGGAAGCCGTTTGTGAAGCAGCAACCCAAAGGATTAATGTCTCTATGCAGCAGCTGTTACATAAGAACATAAGAAGAGGCAGCTGGATCATTGGCTACTAGCCATGATGGCTGTTGCTCTGTCTCCATAGTCAGAGACAGCATGCTTCTCTGATCTGCTCTGCCTGTGAAACGTGGACCATCTCTGAACGCCACTCCCAACTTCTTGAAAGATTCCACCAGCGCTGCCTCTGGAAAATACTGCAAATTACTGGGAAGACAGACGGACTAATGTTAGCATTTTGGAAGAAGCAAAGACTACCAGTGTTGAAACACTGATCCTTCAACGTCAACTTCGCTGGACCGGCCACAGTCACTTACAGACCCACTGTTAAAGACTTCCATTTTGGAAGACAATCTTACTCGGTCATAAGTGATCGCCAATGAATGAATGTTACTGAAAACCAGTTGCCGGAAACTGCAGGAGGGGAAAGTGAGTTTCCTGGCTGGGTGGGTATTCGAACCCTGGTCTCCCAGGTCATAGTCCAATACTAGGTATTAAAAAGCTCTAAATGGCTTCTAGTGATAGTTCTTGTTTAATTTGTTCTAACACCCAATTATTTGTCTTTTTCACAGTCCATGGTATGCATAAATCTCTCCTCCAACACCACATTTCAAATGAGTGGATTTTTCTCTTATCCACTTTTTTCACCATGCAACTTTCACATCCATACACAGAGATCGGGAATACCATGGTCTGAATGATCCTGACTTTAGTGTTCAGTGATACATCTTTGCATTTGAGGACCTTTTCTAGTTCTCTCATAGCTGCCCTTCCCAGTCCTAGCCTTCTTCTGATTTCTTAACTGTTGTCTCCATTTTGATTAATGACTGTGCCAAGGTATTGATAATCCTTGACAAGTTCAATGTCCTCATTGTCAACTTTAAAGTTACATAAATCTTCTGTTGTCATTACTTTAGACTTTTTGACGTTCAGCTGTAGTCCTACTTTTGTGCTTTCTTCTTTAACTTTCACCAGCATTCGTTTCAAATCATTACTGGTTTCTGCTAGTAGTATGGTATCGTCTGCATATCTTAAATTATTGATATTTTTCCCTGCAATTTTACACCTCCTTCATCTTGGTCCAATCCTGCTTTCTGTATGATATGTTCTGCGTATAGATTAAATAAATAGGGTGATAAAATACACCCCTGTCTCACACCCTTTCCGATGGGGAACCAGTCGGTTTCTCCATATTCTGTCCTGACAGTAGCCTCTTGTCCAGAGTATAGGTTGCGCATCAGGACAATCAGATGCTGTGGCACCCCCATTTCTTTTAAAGCATTCCATAGTTTTTTCATGATCTACACAGTCAAAGGCTTTGCTGTAATCTATAAAGCACAGGATGATTTCCTTCTGAAATTCCTTGGTCCATTCCATTATCCAACATATGTTTGCAATATGATCTCTGGTGCCTCTTCCCTTTCTAAATCCAGCTTGGATGTCTGGCATTTCTCGCTCCATATATGGTAAGAGCCTTTGTTGTAGAATCTTGAGCATTACTTTACTTGCATGGGATATTAAGGCAATAGTTCGATAATCACTGCACTCCTTTGTGATCCCCTTTCTTTGGAATTGGGATGTATATGGAACGCTTCCAGTCTGTGGGCCATTGTTTAGTTTTCCATATCTCTTGACAGATTTTTGCCAAAATTTGGACACATTCAGACTCAGTAGCTTGTAGCAACTCTATTGGTATGTCATCTATTCCTGGTGATTTGTTTCTTCCAAGTATTTTAAGAGCAGCTTTCACCTCGCATTCTAAAATTTCTGGTTCTTCATCATACAGTTCCTCGGTGAATGAATCTGTCATCCTGTCATCTCTTTTATAGTTCTTCAGTGTATTGCTTCCATCTTCCTTTTATTTCATCTCGGTCAGTCAGTGTGTACACCTGTTGATTATTCAACATTCCTACTCGTGGTTTAAATTTCCCTTTCATTTCTCTAATCTTTTGGAATAGGACTCTTGTTTTTCCCATTTTGTTGTCCTCTTCTATTTCTATACAGTAACTATTGTAATAGTTCTCTTTGTCCTGACATACTAGTCGCTGTATTGTTGCATTTAGGGTTCTGACTGTGTTTCTATCATCTTTTGCTTTTGCTTTCCTTCTCTCTTTAACCATTTTAAGAGTTTCTTCAGTCATCCATTAAGGTCTTTCTCTCTTTTTAATTAGAGGTATTGTCTTTTTGCATTCTTTCCTGATAATGTCTCTGACTTCATTCCATAGTTCTTCTGGTTCTCAGTCAACTAAGTTTAAAGCCTCAAACCTGGTCAAAGCTGAAAAACCAGACTAAGATGCATCCAAACTCAGAGGAAGGCAATGGTAAACCACCTCTGAGTATCTCTTACCACAAAAACCCTATGAACAGAATATCTAAAATGCAACATGAGATAGTGCTGGAATATGAGACCCCCAGGTCAGAAGGCACTCACCAAGCTACTGGGGAAGAACAAAGGACAAGTACGAGTAGCGCTGTGACTAATGACGCAGCTGGGTCAAAGCCAAAAGGAAGCCCAGAGGCTGATGCGCACAGATGCAAAAGGAGAGTCCGGAGTTGTACGACGCACACAATAGGAACATGGAATATGAGAAGCATGAACCAGGGAAAGTTAGAAATTGTCAAGCAAGAAATGGAACGCACCAACATTACAATACTTGGTGTGAGCGAACTAAAATGGATGGGAATGGGACATTTTCAATCAGGCAACTACAAAATATTTTATGCAGGAAATGAGAAATTAAGAAGAAATGGGGTTGCTTTAATAGTGAGCAGTGATGTAGCAAGAGTAATTAGGAGCTACAATGCAAGGTCTGAGCGAGTTATATCAATGAGATTAAACGGGAAACCTATTAACATAACCATCATCCAAGTCTATGCCCCAATGGCAAATGCAGAAGAAGAAAAATTGGAGAGATTTTACGCAGAAGTACAGGAAGAAATTGATCACACACTAAAACAAGATGTGCTGATAATCATGGGGGATTGGAATGCAAAAGTAGGGAACAGAGAAGAACTAGGAATTGTGGGGAAATGGGGCCTAGGAGACAGAAATGAAGCAGAAGAAAGACTTATTGAATTCTGTGAAGCCAATCATTTGTTTCTTGCAAACACATTTTTTGAGCAACCGAAAAGACGACTGTACACGTGGACATCACCCAATGGTCAGTATAGGAATCAGATTATATAACTGGTAGCAGAAGATGGAGAAGTTCCATACTTTCTGCGAAAACAAAACAAAAATAAAGCCAGTAAAACAGTAGTATAAAATTGTGTAAATACCAAAATAAAAACAGGGATTCAGGGAATTCATTCTGATAAAAACAGGATCTGATTGATGTATTGTGGAAAGCCTGGGCAAAAAGGTAATGTCTTTAGAAGGCAAACATTTGTTATTTGGGGTAACAAATATTTAGGCTTTGTCCCAACACAAAAGTAGCCACTCATCTTCCCTTCCTTGCCAGGTCAGTTATGCTTTTGTCTCTCGCGTTCTCAGTGATATGGCCCAGTTCCCTTTTTTCTACCGGGTGGTCCCCAAAGAAGAAGCCCAGTACCCCGGGATTGTCCAGCTGCTTCAGCACTTCAGGTGGACATTCATTGCTGTCATTGCTCCAGACACCGACAACGGGGAGAGGTTCATGAAGGCTCTGATGCCTGTTCTCATTGGGAGTGGCATTTGTGTGGCAGTGGCACTAAACTTTCCCCAGCTTAATCTAAATCAAGTGAAGATCCCCTTTCTTCCATTCCAAAAATGGAGACAAGTCAACGTCTTTTTTTACTATGTGGAGAATACTTACGTCTCAGTGGGAATATTTATCTTAGAAAAAATATTCGACAAGCTAATAAAACCCATTGCAGGGAAAATTTTGGTCACAACAGCTATGTGGGACATCTCCTTGGAGTTAATGTACAGTGGCTTATCATTCCAACACTTCCATGGTATTTTTTCCTTCTTTGTCGGGACCACAAAAAGGACAAAATATGATGACGTTGAACCCTTTCTCCTGGCTATCCAGCAGTTTGTGGAGAACGCTTTTCAATGTTCGTATTTCAAGTACGCATTGTCGGCGAAAGGCTGGACAAGATGCACAGAGACAGAAAAACTGGAGACGTTGTCCCAAGACGATCTGGAAAGGATCCACTCTCTAGACAGCTACAGGATTTACAACACTGTTCAAGCTGTGGCACGGGCCTTAAGCATCGCATATTCATCTAGATCTAAGTGGAGGGTGACGGACAGTCTGGAAGTTCAAAGGCTACAGCCATGGCAGGTATTTCCTTTTATTGATTGATTCATTGATTTATTGATTTAATTTATATCCTGCCCTTCCTCCCAGTAGGAGCCCAGGGCAGCAAACAAAAAAACTAAAGCCATGCTTCAAAAGATTGTAAAACATATTAAAACAAAACGTCTTTTAAAACATATTAAAACAAAACATCTTTCAAAACATCTTTTTAAAAAAGCTTTAGAAACATCTGAAAAAGAAATTCTAACACAGATGCAGACCGGGTTAAGGTCTCTACTTAAAAGGCTTGTTGAAAGAGGAAGGTCTTCAGTAGGCACTGAAAAGATAACAGAGATGGCACCTGTCTAATATTTAAGAGGAGGAAATTCCAAAGGGTAGGTGCCGCCACACTAAAGGTCCGCTTCCTATGTTGTGCTGAACGAGCCTCCTGGTAAAATGGTATCTACAGGAGGTCCCCACCTGCAGAGAGCAATGAGGGGTAAGATGATCTTTCAGGTATCCTGGTCCCAAGCTGTATAGGGCTTTAAACACCAAAACCAGAACCTTTTCCGTCATAGACATCTCAGCTGAACATGACAATAGACTACAATTTCCAGAATCATTGTTGTGGAATTTGAATAGGAAAAATGTAGTGAAATTTCACAAACCCAGTTGCGAAATTGTTTGCTGTTCCCTCTGTATGCCCCCTTATGCTGGCCTTGGAGGGGATAGCCCCTTTGGTACTAGTCCCCATCACTGGCATAACTGCGTGCCTGGGGAAAAAAATTAATCAACTTGCACAGTTTGATGCTGAGGCAAGAAATTCAGATGTCTCTCCTGCTTACCTGGGAGTAAGTCCCACTGAACTCTCTATTTGTTATTGTTGTTATGTGCCTTCAAGTCGATTACGACTTATGGTCACCCTATGAATCAGTGACCTCAGCTACCAGCTCTGAGACAGAGGAGAGCCACACATGGAATAGGCAGAATGGGATAGCCAATGCGCAGCAGAAGTCGATGCTTCTTTGTCAGTGGGGCAGTGGAACCCACTACGGGTTTTTCCAGGAGCTGTCCAAGGTGCTGGGAATTGGTTTCAACACCTTGGACAGCTCTGGGAGAAACCCAGAGTAGATCCCACTGCCCCATTGACAAGGACACACCAGCCTCCACTGCCAATATGGTTTCCCATATTCTGAATGCTGCTGTTTCTGTTTAGTTTCATCCTGTCTTGAGAAACTCCCAGTTTTACAATTCAGCTACGGACGGCGTGTACTTGGATCAGAACAGGGAGCTGGCAGCCGACTTGGACGTTGTGAACTGGGTGATGTTTCCCAATAAGTCCATCCTTAGAGTGAAGTTTGGGATCATTGCCAGACAGGGATCCCCAGACCTACAGTTCACCATCGACCAGGATGCCATTGTGTGGCCCAAATTGCTCAACCAGGTAGGGGGGATCAGGTCATTCATTTCAATTTGTTTCCCATCCCTTAAGCTCTAATAAGTATACCATGTTGTGTGTGGAGCTGCCTTCGACTGTCTATCAACTTCAGCATTCAGCATTTCTTCACAATCTAGCAGGGTGTCCTTGTAATTGTTTTCAGCTGTTTTGGGGGCTCAAATTTTCCCCAAATTTCAAGGGGGTTCATAATTTTAGTAACTGATCTTTGAGGATATTTCTTCTTCCCCCACTGTCCTCAGCTCTACCTCAATCAGAGGCTGGGGGACACTTCACCATTCAGGGATTCCTGGATGAAACGGATTATCTGGACCCATTTGAGTCTGGTTTCAGGCCTGGTTGTGGGACGGAGATGGCTTTGGTCGCCTTGGTGGATAACCTACGCAGAGAACTCGACAGGGGGAGTGTGTCCCTGTTGGTTCTGTTGGACCTCTCGGCGGCTTTCAATACCATCAACCATGGTATCCTTCTGGGTCGCCTTGCCGGGATGGGACTTGGGGGCAACGTTTTACGATGGCTGCGTTCCTTCTTGGACGGGCGAACCCAGAAGGTGGTGCTGGGGGATTCCTGTTCAATCCCCTGGCCATTGGCCTGTGGGGTCCCTCAGGGTTCAGTTTTATCCCCCATGCTATTTAATATCTACATGAAACCGTTGGGAGAGGTTGTCTGGAGGTTTGGGGTTCCGTGCCATCAGTATGCAGATGACACCCAACTCTATTTCTCCTTTCCACCTAACTCCAAGGAAACTGTCTCGGTTCTAAACCAGTGTCTGACAGCAGTGGTGGACTGGATAAGGGTGAACAAGCTGAAGCTTAATCCAGACAACACAGAGGTGCTTCTAGTCAGTCAAAAGGCAGATCAGGGAATAGGGATTCAGCCTGTGCTGGACGGGGTTACACTCCCCCTGAAGACGCAGGTTCGCAGTTTGGGTGTGCTCCTGGACTCAGCTTTAAATTTGGAGGCCCAGGTTTCTGCGGTGGCCAGGAGTGCTTTTGCACAGTTAAGGCTAGTGCGCCAACTGCGCCCGTTCCTGGAGTCATCTCTTCTGGCCACGGTGACCCATGCCTTAGTTACATCCCACTTAGACTACTGTAATGCACTCTACATGGAGCTGCCTCTGAAGACTGTTCGGAAACTTCAGTTGGTGCAATGAGCTGCAGCCAGAATGTTAACTGGGGCTGGTTACAGGGATCCTTCCACTCCCCTGCTGCAACAACTCCACTGGCTGCCAGTGTGTTTCCGGACACAATTCAAAGTGCTGGTTATGACCTATAAAGCCCTATATGGCTTAGGTCCAGGCTATCTGTCAGACCGTATCCCCCTATATGAACCTGCCCGGGCCCTGAGATCTTCAGGAGAGACCATTCTTGCAATCCCAACACCTTCGCAAGTGCGACTGGTGGGGACACGAGATAGAGCCTTTTCGGTGGCTGCCCCTAGGCTCTGGAACTCCCTCCCTAGGGAGGCAAGAATGGCCTCCTCTGTGCAGTCCTTCTGCTGACAGCTAAAGACTTTTTTCTTCTGGCAGGCCTTTGGAACTGAAGACTTTAAGGGTAGTGATTGAAGAGGGTGCTGTATGTTATTGTTTACTTGTATGCTCTTAAACTGGGTTGCAGTATTTTAAGTGTATGTCTAATTGGTCTTAACATCTTAATAGTTTAATTCTGTTTTAATGCTGATTTTTATATGTTTATATGTTTTATATGTTTATATGTTCTTAATGATATGTACTTACTTTTATCTGGAAGCCGCCTTGAGTTCCAGTTTGGAAAAAGGGCGGGGTATAAATAAAGATGATGATGATGATGATGATGATGATGATGATAATAAAAACAGCTAGTACAGCTCTTGGGGGATTGGCGAGATGTAATCCCATTTGGCTGTCCCACACTGAACAGCCAAAGAACCACAATCTGCATCAGCTACAGCTTCTCAAGGGTAGCCCTTCATTGAATGTGTAACAATAACACAATCAAGTGATTATCAGAGTATGGAAAACCAAGGCCAGACTATTTCTGTCTAGGAATGACCAGAGCTGGAGATAAGCATTTCATACCACTGAGGCCATCTGGGCCTCAAACACCAATGCAGTGATTTCAGTTTTGCAGGCTAAAGCTTAATTACAAGCTTCAAGCTAAACCATGGTGCTAAAGGTCCAGCTCTAACACATTTCCCTTGATGCTCCTTGTCTTTGTGCTTAGACCCTGCCTCCTTCCAGGTGTGTGGAAAGCTGCCGCCCTGGATCCTTCAAGGTGGTTCAGGAAGGAAAGCCACTTTGCTGCTATGACTGCATTTCCTGTGCGGAAGGAACCATCTCCCCTCAAGAAGGTTGGAGACTCCAGTGGAAAGGGCCACCCTTGGGGAAGAGGGGGAGAGTCCACTCAGATATCTTTAAAATGCACTTCCAAACTTGGAGTCTGTTAGAGCTGATGGACTACCAGGGGCAGAAATAACACATTATTCAAAAGAAAAAAGAAAAATCCTTCTATAGAACGTCCAGTTTCACAATTTGCAAATCTTCCCAGCCCCATACTTCTGCCCCATACAAAAACCAAGCCACTTTGAAACAAAGAGGCCATTGTTCTGTCTCCCACTTACTATAGCGTGGGTGGGGGACTGGCAGGTGGGATCCTGATGTTCCCCAAAACCCCACAGGCCAACCAGGCATCAATGAATCAATAACTGCCTGTCCCGACAGAAGCAGGAATGATTGGTTGCCATTAGGCCACTCCATTTTTCTCACCTTAAACCACCTGATGTGGTCATTGTGAGGTGTGAAAGAGGACAATCTCCATCATGGAGCCTAATATGTGGAATGCCCACTGCCCACTGAGATCAGGGAGGGACCAACTGTGGGGTATTTCCACCGACTGAAAATATATCTGTTCACCCAGGATTTCCTTGACTGTTGATATTATTAATACCAATTCCTGATGTCCATTATCATTGTAATGATTTTATTGGATTGATTGAATATACGTGTGTTTTCTTGTAGTGTGAACCACTTTGTTATTCCTTTCTGTAAATGAAAAATGGTGCACATGGATATAAGGTAGACTTATTATTTCCAGGATTTCCCTGACCTTTAGTATTATTAATACTGATTCCTGATCTACATGGTGATGTGGAATGTTGCTACTAATTTTATTTGTTTTAATTTGGATATAGTCATCTTTTCTTATAGTGGGAACTCCTTTGGTATTTCTTTCAGTAAATGAAAAGTGGTAGAGAACAAATATACGGAAAACATTTCTATTGTTCTTCACAGATGCCGAGCATTGTATCAGGTGTCCAGAAGATCAACATCCAAACAAGGATCGAGATGGATGTATCCCCAAGATTATCACCTTCCTGGGTTATGAAGGACATTTGGGGATCTTCCTGGCTTCCTTTGCCCTTTTCTTGTCTTTAACTACAGGCTTTGTGTTAGGAATCTTCATTCAATTCCTAGAAACTCCGATAGTCAAAGCCAACAACCGGGACCTCTCATTCATCCTCCTCATCTCCCTCTTACTTTCCTTTTTGTCCTCCTTCCTCTTCATTGGCCGGCCACGGAAAGCAACCTGCTTTCTCCAACAAACAGCCTTCAGCATCATCTTCTCAGTTGCCATCTCTTGTGTCTTGGCAAAAACCATCACTGTGGTACTGGCCTTCTTAGCCACAAAGCCAGGGAACAGGATGAGGAGATGGCTGGGGAAAAGTCTGGCCAACTCCATTGTCATTTCCTGTTCCAGTGTCCAAATTGTCATCTGTGCCACCTGGCTGGGGATGTCTCCCCCATTTCCAGAGTCCGACAAGCACTCCCAGCCTGGAGAGATCATCCTGCAGTGCAATGAAGGGTCTGTTGCCATGTTCTATACTGGCCTGGGCTACATGGGCTTCCTGGCTGCCATCTGCTTCACGGTGGCTTTCCTTGCCAGGAAGCTTCCTGGGGCCTTCAATGAAGCCAAGCTGATCACTTTCAGCATGCTGGTCTTCTGCAGTGTCTGGTTCTCCTTTGTGCCCACCTACCTGAGCACGAAGGGGAAATACATGGTAGCTGTGCAGGTCTTCTCTATCTTGGCCTCCAGTGCTGGGCTTCTGGGCTGCATCTTCATGCCCAAGTGCTACATTATTATGCTGAGGCCTGATCTAAACACAAAGGCATTTCTAACAACAAAAACAAAGGCAGAAATCTGATTCTTGTGAAAAAGAGTTTTGTAGGCATCACTTAGCAAGTGGGAGGTGAAACCTCCTTGACGTTTCAGATTATGTGAGGTGATTCCACAAGAATTACTGTATCTCGGGTTACTTTCCTTGTTCCTGGCATCAAGTGTCAGATGCTTCCAATCTAAAAATTCACCTAGAACAATATGTTTTAAAACTGTTTTTAGGTTGTTAAGTTGTGATAAAAATTCGTCAGTCAGTCTTTAGTAAAGCACTGAAACACAAATCAAATAATTGTCTAATAAAAACGAAGGGCTCCCCCAGGCAACCTATTTATGGAGCATTCACTCCCCATATGAGTTTGTCCATCCCTTCAGATCTCTTCAGTGCAAGTCTCACTTCTAGTCAAAGAATTTGTACAGGAAGCAAAGCATAAAGTGTAGCTGGTGGATCCATGGAATGGGGGCCCTTGGTTCAAGACAGTGAAATGCATCCAGACCCATCTCTCTTAACAAGCAAAAAACATACCTTTTAAAAAAAATAATCATCTATATCTGGTATTCCTTTTAAAGTTGTTTCTCTCATTGCAACGTTTTTTCTTCCCATCTTGATGGCTGGTATAGCACAGTGGGGAGGAGAGCCTGGCTGGGACCCACTCAGTCTGTGAGTTCAAATCCCTGCTCGTGTCTCCTGGGTGTCAAGGGCCAGCTAAAGATCATCCCACAGTAAGTGGCTCAGGGGTTACGTGCCCTGCCACCTGTGCAGCCGTGGGCAAGCTGCAGAGTCCCAAGGAGCCCTGTTGCCCCCCAGCTGGCAGTTGCGGACAAGGAAGGGGCTGGCTTGTGTGCAGCTGTGGGAAGCTGAGCGGGCCCAAGCCAATGGGAAACCCCTCTGAATACCGCTTACCATGAAAACCCTATTCATAAGGTAGCCATAAGTCGGGATCAACTTGAAGGCAGTCCATTTCCATTTTGAGTCAACTACTATTTTTAAGCTAAGATTCTTAAGTGGGATTAAAAAATATTGAGAGCAAATAATAAACAGTCAAATTTGTGCTTTTTTCTACATCATAGAAACCACTTGCGTAAATGAATCTCAGAGAAGAGCCATAACTGTCTGCTGTAGCAAAAGCAACAGAGTCCTGATTCTGTCAGGAGCTTTTGGGAGGCCTATTTGACAAAAGCAGCTCTTGCTGATAACACCAAACGTGGATCAACCTTAGTTCTGAGAAACTCCTGCAGACTAAATGATTACATATTTTTTTGCTCTACAGTGTAATCCTATCCATATCTACTTACAAGTAAGTCCTTCTAAGGCTCTGATTTTAAACATGCCTGGGAGGAAGTCTCCTTGAACCCACTAGTGTTTACTTCTGAGTAGTCATATGTCGGATTGCACTGTGAAAGGGACACTGCACAGCAGTATTCTCCACTGCCAACATATTTTGTGAGCCATTTAGTCAGCTGGGTTGTTCAAACATTCTTTGTAAGGATCAGACACATTTTAAAAAATAATAATGATTTAATAAATAATAATCACCGCCATCACAGAATTTTGAGTGGTCAAGTGAGGCTGGATACAGCCAGAGGGTGGAAGGCAGGCCGAGAACGTTTCCCCCATTTCCCACAATCAGTCGTAATTCGGAAAGCATGGATTAGGGCCATTTGCCTTTATATGCGAACCAAAATTGAACTTCTGCCTCATTCCTGTGTGCACATGGGCACAGGTACAAAGACACACACAGCACACTATTTTTATTTATTTATTATTTAATTTATATCCCGCCCTTCCTCCCAGCAGGGGTTGTGCATTCCTCAGATGGGCTTTTCCTCACTTCAAGGTAGCTGAACCTGAACTGTATTTTGTGTCATCTGCCACTGTGGTTGCATGAATTGTGCTAGCCTGGGTCTCCTCTCCAGGCCTTCTCCCACTGTCAGGCAGGGGAGATCAAAGGAACGTATTGAAGCTGAAAGAGGCAGCATTTTTTTTAAAAAGACATGTATCTTATTCTTTTTAGCCAATGTAGTGGTTAGAGTGCTGGACTAGGGCCTGGGAGCCCAGGGTTCAAACCCCCACTCGGCCATGAAGCTCTCTGGGAGACCTTGGGCCAGTCACAGGCTCTCAGCCTAACCTACTTCACAGGGTTGTTGTGAGAATAAAAGTGGGGGGGGGAGAACCATTGTACACCACCTTGAGCTCCTGAGAGGAAATGTAAATGTACTAATATGTCCATCTGGCTCTGTCCTTTACTGTCATCTGCAGCAGCCATTGCATAAAGGTGTAAGACAGCCTTCACCAACCTGGTGCCCTCCAGATGTTTGGACTACAACTTCTATTCAGTCTTGTTGAAAGACCAGCAACTTTTGACTCCTCCTTTCTTTGAACTCTTTCCATTCCACAGTTGCTCATGACAAGGTTCCTGTGCCTGAGTTTGCTTTTTTCTCCCTCATCTCTCTCGATCCCTTTTCCTTTAGTGTCATATCTTTTAGATTGTATTTGTTTATTTAATGTTGCATTTATATCCCACCATGGCTCTTCTCTCCCTCTCCATTTTATCCTCACAACAACCTTGTGAGGTAGGTTTGCCTGAAAGGCAGTGACTGGCCCAAGGTCACCCAGTGAGCTTTATGGCCAAATGAGGATTTGAACTGTGGTCTCCCAGGTCTTAGTCCAACACTCTAACCACTTTGCCACACTTGCTCCCAATTGTAAAGCTGAGGGTAGGACTGTCCTATCACTGACATGTGGGACCCTTCTTTTATCTAAGAACAGAGATAAAAATGAGTCCATCTTTTGGCTGAGGCATAAAAATGAGTAAAATAAACAAGGTATACAATTCCTGTAAGTGGAGATTCTGTCTGACTTGCCAAATGTTATCACACTACGGTAGATGTCATGTTATTCCCTTCTGCCAACACACTCCAAGTTTCAAACAGGACCAGTGATCCACTACTTGACACCAGTACCAACTGATACCAAACCCTCCTTTTCCTCCCCATCCCTCTTAAGTGACAAGCAGGACAACTGATCCAGTACTTGACACCACTCCTTCAGCCTCCAGATAGCCTGCTGTGAAATCCCTTTGGTTCCCCAGCCTGCCCCAAGCTAGACAAATGATCATTTCTTTTTTTAAAAAAATGCCTTCATTCGGGACCAGACAGTGTTGCATATCTGATTCTCTGATGAAGTGAACGTTTGATTCTCTGGTTTTTTAATTGATTTTTAATGCAATTTCATTAAAGAAAAAAGGAATGAAAAAGAAAAAAACCATCAGCTTACACTAACAGTACATTTACGCATCGATACATCCATTTTAGTTTACACAGGGAGATCAGTATATGCCCTCCAAATGTCCAGATGTGGTTCTCTGATGAGTTATGGTGCTCAGTGACTCTGCCGTTGTGATATGCTGCTGGTGTTAATAATGCGGCTCTTACTGTATTCACAACTGCTATGTTCCAGGGTTAGCCAAAGTGTTGCCGAACTTCAACCCGCATTGTCCCTAAGTCTATTGGTCTTGCTGGCTGGGGCTGATGAGAGCTAGAGCCCAACAACATCTGGAGGGCATCCCAGTGGCTACCTTGGCTAGGGATTTCTTTGTACAGGTCAACAGATAGATCAAACTAATAATAATTGTGAAAAAGAGAGGTCTGCATTGTCCTCTGATCATGAAAGAGGAAGGCTATTGAAGGAAATAAAAAGAAACCTGCACATAGGAATTCAGTGTCCTCCACCTTTACTATTTGCTGTCCTACCCCCCTTCCTCGTCATTCTCAACATCAAGGGTGACTGTTTTCTTGCTGTGGTAAAAAAGGAAAAGGACGTGCATTGTGTTATTTTTCACTTGAGGAACCAATGGAGACAAGACACTTGCGGTAGTGAGGCTGACCACGTGCCCTCTCAATCCCTGTCCATCGTGGCTGGTAACAGTCACATTCTGCATTAGCTGCCCGGTCAGACCATGGGCTTATCCACATGGGAGCATAAGTTCATGCTAAAGACGCTGTTTTTACCTCCGTTTTCTGGTTGCACTGTCCACAGTAAGGCCTCAATGCCAGCTGCAAACATGGTATTTTCTAGTCACGCTTGAGGGGAAGCATCAATCATGCAGTTTCCTAAAGACCATGCCCTCTAATTTAACATTTCCTCTGGTTACCTGGCCACCGAGCATGCTCCGTTTGTTCTACCAGTAAGTTTCATTTAAGAAAACAACCACCCGGAAATGCGATTGTTTGTATTTTCATTTTTTTTCCATTAATTTTTATTCAAATTTTCAAAGACAAAAAACAAAACAGAACAAAAACAATCAAACAACAAAATAAAATGTTGACTTCCGATTTGTAGCAGATCAGTTATAGGTCTACAATATATAACAACCCTATCTCTAAAATTATATTATAGAATCACTTTCCTCCAGTAGTTATCTTAATTAATCATCAAATCTCATAAACATTATTTTATTCTTTCTACAAAAAGTCAAAGAGAGGTTTCAATTCCTTGAGAGATATATCTTTCAATTTTTCTCCAAATAAACATGTCGCTTAATTCATCTGATTCAAATCTGTTAGTCCCAATAATTTCAATAGCCATTCTTCCATTATCTATATTAATTCCATCTTCCATCTTCAATAATCCTGTTAAGTCCAGTAATTTCAGTAGCCATTCTTCCATTATCAGTATCCCATAATAATCTTGTTGTCATAGCCATAGTCCAAATAAACATATTGATTAATCCATCTCGTCAAATCTGTTAAGTCCATTAATTTCCATAACCATTCTTCCATTATCAATATTAATTCCATCTTCCATCTTCAATAGTCCTGTTAAATCCAGTAGTTTCAGTGTCCATTCATCCATTATGTTAAATCCAGTGGTTTCAGTATCCATTCATCCATTATCAGTATCCTATGATGATCTTGCTGTCATAGCCATAGTCATATAACAAGAGTCTGATGGGAATTTCCCCCATCACAAATATATCCTTGCCATCAATTCTGAATATGTTGCTGAAATATTGTTGTAAAGTCACATCTCTGCTCTGGGTACATCTCTGCTCTGTCACATATTTGTAGTTAATTCCATAAATTATTGATGGGAGCTTATTGCTATAGGGCGGTCTAAAAATGTAATAAAATAAATAAATAAAAATAATAAATTTCTATGACAAGCCCCATCACATCATTCCAGGAAAGAATTCTGAATATGTTGCTGAAATATTGCTGCAAAGTCATATCTCTGTTCTTCTTTTTTACAAAATGCACTGGCTCATCTCTTAAGAGTTTCTCCACTGTCACATATCTGTAGCCAACTCCATAGATTTTTTCAATGTCAAGCTCCATCACATCATTCCAGTCCAGAAAATTATCCAAGGCATTGATAACTTTACCACCAAAATCTTCATTAATTTCTTCAGAGACAACGTTGAATTCCAAACAGTAAACTTTATTTCTAACATCTATAAACTCCAAATCTTTTTCCAATTTCACACTTGTTCCAATCTCCAGGGCTTGTAACTTCCCTTTAATTTTTCTTTTCTCATCTCTAATCCCATCAAACACCTCTTTCACAGAATCCCCTATTTCTTTAAGGTCCTGTGTCATTTTGTTAAATTCAATTTTCATCTCCTGTCTCAATCTCAATCTTGTTATCTCAATCTCATCCATTATTTTCTGAAACATAATTTCTTTCATGGTCTCAATCACTTTCCTGGTTGCCATTCTTAAAACCACAGAAATAAAAATTATTTCAGCCACAATTGGGTTAATATTCCAGGCTGCTGATATCAGTGTAGGCAGTACAGCCTGCCTTATCTCTATGTGTTCAGGAATACAAAACAAACTTAGTTCCCAACATCAAAACAATTAGTAGCATCTTGAACAAGCAGATTCGTCAAAATGAAATAGACCAAAAAAAATTTTTCCCCCTCCTCGAAATAGAAATCCCTCTTCCGTTAGTATCTTTAGAATGCACCTCCAGGACAGCTTTTTGCAATAAAAACAAAGATAAGCTTTTTCGATTTCTTTCCTCCTTAATTTCGTGAGTGAATGAGAAAAGCCATAACTCACCTAGGAATTCTTCACAGCTGCTTCATTGACAAATCTCTTTTTTACTGCACCAATTTAAACCAAGTGGAAAAAGAAAATAGAAAGGATGCTTATTTGCCTGTTAAAATCCGTTTTTTCTTTAAAGAAAAGATAAACGTGTCGCTATAATCAGCTAGAGCTTGATGAAAGTCCGTCCGACATTGCAGTTTGAACCTTTTCTCATAAATAAATGAAATCCAGTCCTCCCCACAAAAACAGGCTTTGTGGTTAATCTCACGTTTCTCCCTGCCCGGGAGAAAACCTTTACCAGTCAAAAAAGGCGTTCTGACTGATTTTAGAGCTGAAAAAGCTTCATCTGAGACAAGAGCTCAGCTCAGAGGCAGCACAGGCAAAGCAACCCTTCCCGGAAGTCGATCATTTGTATTTTCACTGGTACAACACAGCTAAACTACAAATCTTTGTTTGAGCCGTGATATGCTTTTGTATACAAGTTAGTGGGGGAAAGAAAATAAAGGCACCGTTTGCAGCAACATAGAAAAGCGTTGCAGAACAGGAGCAAGCGGCCCACAGGAAATGAACGAAGGGAGGAGGAAGGAGTAGGCGTGGAGAGGGGAACGACTGACACGCCCACCTAATAGCATCAGAGCAAAGTGTCTGCAAGCCCTAGAGATACGGAGTGAAGACACGGAGAGATGGAAACGTTATCAGAGGATTGGGTTAGTACAGATTTACAGGGGGGAAACTGTGTGATAGCTGCTGGTAACGTCATGTGAATCACGCAAATTAAAAGGGGATGCAAGTAGCACCAGCCACACAGTAAAACCCTGTGTACATGAGCCCCATGTGTCATCGGTCCTGAAAGCTCTGCACTGGCTGCCAGTGAGCTACTGGGCCCAGTTCGAGGTGTTACATATAGTCTTAAATGGCTTGGGACCCAAGTACTTCAAAGAGCACCTTCCACAGAACCATTTCAGATCCTGCAATCAGCAGATGAGACCTTCTTGGTGGTGCTGTTACTGGGGGCTGCCCCGTTGGTGTTCACCCATGATAGAGCCTTTTCAGTCGCATTTCCATTTGAGGAAAGCCCTCCCTGATGAGGGGCATCTGCCTACCCCACCCCAAGGGCCTCAGGGGAAGATACTTGCATGCCAGGAGGAGTAGGTGAGTCCTTTGCCAGAACTCCTGGATTGCTGCAGCCAGTCAGATGGCCCAATGGTCTGACTGGGTAGAAGGCAGCTTCGTGTGTTCCCGTATTCCCAATTGGTTTGTGGGGTGTTCACATGTCTTCCTGTTAAGTCCTATTAACTTATTTTAGGCGTACCCAAGAGGGGAAGACCATGATGGGAAATGATGTTTCATTAGTCCTTTACCCAGTGAAGTGGCATCTCCGTCAGGCTGCTGCTCGATCCACCTGGTGAGCGGCCTCTGTCTGGGCTCAGTCAGGACCTTCCCTGCCTCAGACAACTCTGTGGCCCCTTCAAAGAACAGGCCCTGCAGCTGAAAGATCAGCAAGAATGAGAAAGAGCAGGCTAGGAAAAGAATGGCACAGGATAAGGCCTGGGTGGCCCATCTCCTCCTTGGAGGATTTCCAGATTTTTAAAAGTGGGCAACTGTTGGGTATTTTTACAATATCCTTGGAAATATTCTGAGCCTGGGATCAAACTGTCTCTCACCTGCTGCTCTGTCTTTTTCTCCTCAGCGTGGCTCAGGAGGAAACCTTCGGCCAGGGCCACCGCCTGGGAACTGGTCTCTGCTCCATATTCCCTCACCCAGCTCTCCATCTCCAGGGGAAGGACAGCCAGGAACTGCTCCAGGATCACCAGATCCAGGCTATGAATCCTTGTCTGCTTCTCAGGCTTCAGCTACTGATGGCAGAGATGGTGGCTGCAAAATGGGGTGGTGGTGATGTCTCAGCCTCTTGATCGGGTCACCCTCCCTCTCCCCCTCCCCAAATGGCCTTCCTGTCTAGAACTCCACTCGCTTTTAGTTCATGTAACCCTTTGATGACTAAAGAGCTCAATCTCTACACAGCCAGTATTTACCAACCTGATGCCCTCAAGGTAGGAACCTAGGAGGCTGCCCCAATAGGAGTCAGGCCAGTGGTCCATCTAGCTCAGTGTTGTCTACACTGACTGGCAGCAGCTCTCCAGGATTTCAAAGCAAGGGCATTCCCAGCTGGAGATTGAACCTGGGACCTTCGGCACAGCAGATGCTCTTACCACTGAGCTATGATCCTTCCCCCACAATTCCCATTGGCACCTCCTTCAGGTGTTGAAGGGATATTCAGCCCGCAGAACCTGTCCCAAGAATGGAGAAAAAACTGTGTGAAACGCAATTGACAATTTCATTTTGCCGCCCTGGGCTCCTGCCAGGAGGAAGGGCGGGATATAAATCAAATAATAAATAAATGAATAAATAAATAAACAAACCAATAAATAAATAATGTTTATTTCATAGTATTATATACTATTATTACATGCATATCCCACCTCCAAGGAGCTCAAGCTGGGGTACACAGTTCTCTCAGCAACCCTGTGAGGTAGGTTAGGCTGAGATACACTGCTGGAAGGGTTTGAAGATACATTTGAATGTTACCTTTCTTTGAAACTCGGTTTTGTTTTTGAACCATTGGCTCTCCCCAAGTTGCATCGCTTTCCCCCCTTAATAGAAAGGATGTGATTCTGCTGGGGAGGCCTCTATTGAGGACACTGTGCTAAATCCCAAAAAATCCCGGCAGAGCCATGCATGCATGGGCAGACTCTACCACATGGGTGGACTCTACCACATGGAGCCACTGCTTTGCAAATTCTCCTCCATGTTCTTAATACTTCCAGTAGAGAAGCTTTTTGATGGGAAAAAAATCTCAGCACGGGGAAGATTACAGGAGAATGAACATCATTTGAAGCAATAGCGATATAGAGACAAGAATACCATCTCATATATATCAGGCTTTTATAGCCACTGAGGAAAATTAAGGGAATGAATTCAAACAAAAATGGCAAAAGGTGCTCAAAGTGATAATCACAGAAGAAACACAGGAAAATATATTTTCTAATAGCAATGCCGTCAGGAGAGGCTAGTCTCCTAGCAGGTCACCCAAGGCAGAATGGTCAAAGCTGAGACACCAGACTAATATGCATCCAGACTCAGAAGGCAGCAGTGGTAAACCACCTCTGAATACCTCTTACCACGAAAACCCTATGAACAGGACAGTGAAAAAAGCGGATAAGAGAAAGATCAACTCATTTCAAATGTGGTGTTGGGAGGAGAGCTTTGCAGATACCATGGACTGAGAAAAAGACAAATAATTGGATGTTAGAACAAATTAAACCAGAACTATCATTAGAAGCTAAAATGATGAAACTGAGGTTATCATACTTTGGACACATAATGAGAAGACATGATTCACTAGAAAAGACAATAATGCTGGGAAAAACAGAAGGGAGTAGAAAAAGAGGAAGGCCAAACAAGAGATGGATTGATTCCATACTGGAAGCCACAGACCTAAACTGATAAGATCTGAACAGGGTGGTTTGTAACAGATGCTATTGGGGGTTGCTGATTCATAGGGTCGCCATAAGTCGAAATCGACTTGAAGGCACATAAACAACAACAACAATTTGAAACTAGCATCTTGTGTATAAATATAAAGGAACACATTTTTAAGCTGTTATACTGCTGGTACCTGACTCCAGTTTGCCTAGCAAAAAATTATCCTGTTAGTAACCTAAGCTGGAAATGTGAGACAAGGGAGGCCGATTATACCCATGTATGGTGGACCTCTACAAAAATCAGAAGGGTGGGTTTTTTGGGGTGGCGGAGAAATAGTAATACTATACAAAGTAGGAAGAAATGCAATACGCCACTGATTGTTATGACGTCTTTTAGGTTAGCTTTAAAATAACATGCAAGAACACTGTACAGCAGCCAAATGGCGCACTCAAAACAATTCCAAGTGAACAAGATGTCAACTGCTTCTGGGAACAGGCGCAGCTGGTAGACCAGTATGAGTTTGCCAAAAGCACTCCTGGCAACCACAGCCACTTGATATTCAAGCAGCAGGCAGTACTCCCAAATGCATGTTCAAGGGGAGTGCCACCCCATCCAGAACAGGATGCAGCCCTGTCCCGGGCACAGCTTTTCCTTTGACCAGCAACGTTTCCATCTTGTCTGGATTGTTTCAGTTTGCTAACCCATGTCCAGCCCTTCACAGCCTCCAGGCACCGGTTTAGGATGAGCTCTCCCTCTCTGCAATAGGGTGGGGAACCTCCAGATGTTGTGGGACT
The DNA here is from genome assembly GCF_030035675.1 of Rhineura floridana. Classification (NCBI taxonomy): domain Eukaryota; kingdom Metazoa; phylum Chordata; class Lepidosauria; order Squamata; family Rhineuridae; genus Rhineura; species Rhineura floridana. The sequence continues at coordinate 208,066,478 of NC_084482.1, forward strand.
ACAACTCCCATCAGCCCCTGCTAGCACAGCCATTGGTCAGAGATGATAGTATGTCATAGAATTTATTGCTTTTAGCCATAAGCCATTGCAGAATACAACAAATTTTGCCAATAGAGCATCAACAAGTTATTAAGACAATTAAAACCATGTATAAAATGTTAAAACACTTTATAATCTCGAATATGGGTCGCTCGCAGCTTCCTTGCGGCCAGCGCAAAGTTGGCCACGGGGGCTGTCACCTGTATAAAATTATCACTCAGTAACTCCACTACCAGCTCCTGATGGCATTTGTCTGGTGAAGAGTAAATAAGGGGGTCCAGGAATTTCCATCTAGGATGTCGTACAGTGGACAGTACAGAAGATAATGGGTGATATCTTTGACAGATTCACACCCAAAAATGCATCTCCTTTGTTCTAGTTGGATTCCCATATATCTCCCATCTAGGTAAGCAGAAGGCATCAGTTGGAATTGAAGTTCCGAGAAAGCTCTACGTAAGGGTGCCCACGTAAGGCTCTCTAGATACTATGACATAGCATGATTAAGTTTGAGTTGGGGGTACCAAAGAGAGAAGGGAGCTATTAAGATAGATACTCGGTCTCGGCCCGTGTCCTGATTAAAAACCCAGTTCCTAAGTGCTCGTGGGCTGAGAGTCAGGAGCTCCCCCAGGAGGAGATTGTACCACTCCAGCATTTTTTGGCAATTAGAGGCCCATCCCCCATCCTTCAATTTCTCCATCCAGCAGAGTTTGATGAGGGAAGGATCGACTGTCCTATATAATCTGCGCCAATATCTAGAGGGCCAGATCAATTCTAGCTGACAGTGAGGGTAAGCCAAGCTCCGCTCTGAGGTGTGCCGCAGGGGTTCCCGAGGGGAGTCCTAAGATCTGTCTCAGGAACTTATTTTGTAGGGGTTCCAAGAGATGATAGTAGCTGTAGTCCAACTTCTAGAGAGCCACAGGATGTGCCCCCATCATACAAGCTGGCAGAGTCCAATAGTTTACAATGGAATAAGCTTGTGACAACACTTTAGTGTTTTTTTGCTAGTTGTTGTACTACTTAACTGTAAATATCTAATGAAAGAAAAAAGGGGCCCAGCAGGTTCTTATCTTGGGCCCTAACCAAAATGTGTGAAATAACTTTGCCCCAAGGACACATTCCATTCAAACAAGACTAGATTCAAAGAAGTCTAACAGGAGCTAGTCTCACCCCTTAACACTCAACGTTTCATTGCATATATTTCATAATTAGGCATTGTACAAAGAAATACGATCTTTCTCTCACTCATTAAATATCGCTGATCAGTTTCACTGAGTAAGCCTGAGTTCTGATGAGGAAAAACATTTCCACTGTCCCCTATTTACATACCTTTCATAACTTAGTATGACTCTACCATAGCCCCATTTAGTCATCTCCCCCCTGCCATATTGAGGTATCCCAAATTCCCATATGAATCATCTATCCTCATGTGGGTGGCCCTCTTGGTCACTAGGAGTCATGATTCATTCACAAAAGGCAACCAGACAAATGCCTAATCACAATATTTCACTGATATATTAGATTCATTTATATCTAAACATGTAATCTTATGGATTCTGTGTTGGCTGCTCATGGTCTGCTCGGTCTCTAAAGCTCCAATGTATTTCTTTATATGCCTCCTCTCAGTGTGAGTATTTGTCTTTCACTGACAGTTTCCCCCATGCTCTGCATCTTTCTAGTATTCACCCTTGTATGGATTAGTTGATGCAATGCGATCCTCGTAATCTGGCTGTGATTCTTTCCACACTCCAAGCATTTTTATGTGAACTGATGTTTATCTGAGTTTTCATGGAATGTGTTTCCACATCCCAAGTTTGTATATGATCGTTGCTCTATTTGCAGTCTCTGATTATTTTAAGGCTCCTCCTATGATGTATATATGCTGATGCATATATACAGTTTATCCTTTACATGAGTTGTTGTTGTTATGTGCCTTCAAGTCGATTACGACTTATGGTGACGCTATGAATCAGCGACCTCCAACAACATCTGTCATGAACCACCCTGCTCAGATCTTGTAAGTTCAGGTCTGTGGCTTCCTTTATGGAATCAATCCATCTCTTGTTTGGCCTTCCTCTTTCTCTACTCCCTTCTGTTTTTCCCAGAATTATTGTCTTTTCTAGTGAATCAGGTCTTCTCATGATGTGTCCAAAGTATGATAACCTCAGTTTCATCATTTTAGCTTCTAGTGACAGTTCTGGTTTAATTTGTTCTAACACCCAATTATTGGTCTTTTTCGCAGTCCATGGTATGAGCAAAGCTCTCCTCCAGCACCACATTTCAAATGAGTGGATTTTTCTCTTATCCACCTTTTTCACTGTCCAGCTTTCACATCCATACATACAGATTGGGAATACCATGGTCTGAATGATCCTGACTTTAGTGTTCAGTGATACATCTTTACATTTGAGGACCTTTTCTAGTTCTCTCACAGCTGCCCTACTCAGTCCTAGCCTTCTTCTGATTTCTTGACTATTGTCTCCATTTTGGTTAATGACTGTGCTGAGGTATTGATAATCCTTGACAAGTTCAATGTCCTCATTGTCAACTTTACAGTTACATAAATCTTCTGTTGTCATTACTTTAGTCTTCTTGACGTTCAGCTGTAGTCCTGCTTTTGTGCTTTCCTCTTTAACTTTCATCAGCATTCGTTTCAAATCATTACTGGTTTCTGCTAAGAGTATGGTATCGTCTGCATATCTTAAATTATTGATGTTTCTCCCTCCAATTTTCACACCCTCCTTCATTTTGGTCCAATCCCGCTTTCCGTATGATATGTTCTGCGTACAGATTAAACAAATAGAGTGATAAAATACAACCCTGTCTCACACGCTTTCCGATGGGGAACCAATCGGTTTCTCCATATTCTGTCCTTACAGTAGCCTCTTGTCCAGAGTATAAGTTGCGCATCAGGACAATCAGATGCTGTGGCACCCCCATTTCTTTTAAAGCATCCCATAGTTTTTCATTATCTACACAGTCAAAGGCTTTGCTGTAATCTATAAAGCACAGGGTGATTTTCTTCTGAAATTCCTTGTTCCGTTCCATTATCCAATGTATGTTTACGATATGATCTCTGGTGCCTCTTCCCTTTCTAAATCCAGTTTGGACGTCTGGCATTTCTCGCTCCATATACGGTAAGAGCCTTTGTTGTAGAATCTTGAGCATTACTTTACTTGCATGGGATATTAAGGCAATAGTTCGGTAATTACTGCATTCTCTGGGATCCCCTTTCTTTGGAAGTGGGATATATATTAAACGCTTCCAGTCTGTGGGCCATTGTTTAGTTTTTCATATTTCTTGACACATTTTTGTCAAAATTTGGACCGATTCAGTCTCAGTAGCTTGTAGCAACTCTATTGGTATGCCGTCTATTCCTGGTGATTTGTTTCTTCCAAGAATTTTAAGAGCAGCTTTCACTTCACATTCTAAAATTTCTGGTTCTTCATGAGTTATTTTATGGCTATTAAGATCCCTGATCTTCCTGAAAGTATTTTCACACTCCAGCATTTAAAAGGGTTCTCTCATGTATGAATGCTTTGATGTGAAATGAGAGAGCCTTTGCGAATAAAGCTCTTTCCACACTCCAGGCATTTAAAAGGTTTCTCCCCTGTGTGAATGCTCTGATGTGAAATAAGAGAGTGTTTGCGAATAAAGCTCTTTCCACACTCCAGGCATTTAAAAGGTTTCTCCCCTGTGTGAATGCTCTGATGTGAAATAAGAGAGTGTTTGCGAATAAAGCTCTTTCCACACTCCAGGCATTTAAAAGGTTTCTCCCCTGTGTGAATGCTCTGATGTGAAATAAGAGAGTGTTTGCCAATAAAGCTCTTTCCACACTCCAGGCATTTAAAAGGGTTCTCTTCTGTGTGAATGTTTTGATGTAACATAAGTGAGCGTTTGATAATAAAGCTTTTATCACACTCCAGGCATTTAAAAAGGTTTTCTCCTGTATGAATTTTCTGATGTGAAATAAGGGAGTGTTTGCTAGTGAAACTTTTTCCACACTCCAGGCATTTAAAAGGTTTTTCCCATGTGTGAATGCTCTGATGTGAAATAAGAGAGTGTTTGCGAATAAAGCTCTTTCCACACTCCAGGCATTTAAAAGGGTTCTCTCCTGTGTGAATTCTCTGATGTGAAATAAGGGAGTGCTTGCTAATAAAGCTCTTTCCACACTCCAGGCATTTAAAAAGGTTTTCTCCTGTATGAATTTTCTGATGTGAAATAAGGGAGCGTTTGCTAGTGAAACTTTTTCCACACTCCAGGCATTTAAAAGGTTTCTCCCCTGTGTGAATGCTCTGATGTGAAATAAGAGAGTATTTGCCAATAAAGCTCTTTCCACACTCCAGGCATTTAAAAGGTTTCTCCCCTGTGTGAATGCTCCGATGTGAAATAAGAGAGTGTTTGCGAATAAAGCTCTTTCCACACTCCAGGCATTTAAAAGGTTTCTCCCCTGTGTGAATGCTCTGATGTGAAATAAGAGAGTGTTTGCCAATAAAGCTCTTTCCACACTCCAGGCATTTAAAAGGGTTCTCTTCTGTGTGAATGTTTTGATGTAACATAAGTGAGCGTTTGATAATAAACCTTTTATCACACTCCAGGCATTTAAAAAGGTTTTCTCCTGTATGAATTTTCTGATGTGAAATAAGGGAGCGTTTGCTAGTGAAACTTTTTCCACACTCCAGGCATTTAAAAGGTTTCTCCCCTGTGTGAATGCTCTGATGTGAAATAAGAGAGTGTTTGCGAATAAAGCTCTTTCCACACTCCAGGCATCTAAAAGGGTTCTCTCCTGTGTGAATTCTCTGATGTGAAATAAGGGAGTGCTTGCTAATAAAGCTCTTTCCACACTCCAGGCATTTAAAAAGGTTTTCTCCTGTATGAATTTTCTGATGTGAAATAAGGGAGCGTTTGCTAGTGAAACTTTTTCCACACTCCAGGCATTTAAAAGGTTTCTCCCCTGTGTGAATGCTCTGATGTGAAATAAGAGAGTGTTTGCGAATAAAGCTCTTTCCACACTCCAGGCATTTAAAAGGGTTCTCTCCTGTGTGAATTCTCTGATGTGAAATAAGGGAGGGCTTGCTAATAAAGCTCTTTCCACACTCCAGGCATTTAAAAAGGTTTTCTCCTGTATGAATTTTCTGATGTGAAATAAGGGAGCGTTTGCTAGTGAAACTTTTTCCACACTCCAGGCATTTAAAAGGTTTCTCCCCTGTGTGAATGCTCTGATGTGAAATAAGAGAGTGTTTGCGAATAAAGCTCTTTCCACACTCCAGGCATTTAAAAGGGTTCTCTCCTGTGTGAATTCTCTGATGTGAAATAAGGGAGGGCTTGCTAATAAAGCTCTTTCCACACTCCAGGCATTTAAAAAGGTTTTCTCCTGTATGAATTTTCTGATGTGAAATAAGGGAGCGTTTGCTAGTGAAACTTTTTCCACACTCCAGGCATTTAAAAGGTTTTTCCCCTGTGTGGGTGCTTTGATGTGAGATAAGGGAGTACTTGCCAATAAAGCTCTTTCCACACTCCAGGCATTTAAAAGGGTTCTCTCCTGTGTGAATTCTCTGATGTGAAATAAGGGAGGGCTTGCTAATAAAGCTCTTTCCACACTCCAGGCATTTAAAAAGGTTTTCTCCTGTATGAATTTTCTGATGTGAAATAAGGGAGCGTTTGCTAGTGAAACTTTTTCCACACTCCAGGCATTTAAAAGGTTTCTCCCCTGTGTGGGTGCTTTGATGTGAGATAAGGGAGTATTTGCCAATAAAGCTCTTTCCACACTCCAGGCATTTAAAAGGGTTCTCTCCTGTGTGAATTCTCTGATGTGAAATAAGGGAGTGCTTGCTAATAAAGCTCTTTCCACACTCCAGGCATTTAAAAGGGTTCTCTTCTGTGTGAATGTTTTGATGTAACGTAAGGGAGTGTTTAAAAATAAAGCTCTTTCCACATTCCAGGCATTTAAAAGTGTTCTTGCCTGTATGAATGCTTTGATGTGAAATAAGGGAGCGCTTGCTAGTGAAACTCTTCTCGCACTCCAAACATTTAAATGGTTTCTCCCCAGTGTGCATTCTTTTATGTAATATAAGGGAGTATTTGCGAATCAAGCACTTTCCACACTCCAGACATTTAAAAGGTTTCTCCCTTGTATGAATGCTTTGATGTGAAATAAGAGAGTGTTTGCTAGTGAAGCTCTTTCCACACTCCAAGCATGTAAAAGGTTTCTCCCCTGTATGAATGCTTTGATGTGAAATAAGGGAGTATTTGCCAATAAAGCTCTTTCCACACTCCAGGCATGTAAAAGGTTTCATGCCAGTGTGAATTCTTTGATGTGAAATAAGGGACTGTTTGCTGATAAAGCTCTTTCCACACTCTAGGCATTTAAAAGGACTCTCCCCTGTGTGGATTTTTTCATGAGTAGTGAGATTGCTCTTCTGTCTAAAGCTCTTTCCACACCATTTGCATTTATATGGCTTCTCCCCTGTGTGGATTCTTTGATGAAAAACAAGGGTCCCTTTCCTATTAAAGCTCTTCCCACACTCCAGACATTTAAATGGTTTCACCCCCGTGTGGATTCTTCGATGACTATTGAGGTTTGACTTTTCACTGAAGCTCTTTCCACACTCCAAACATTTAAATGGCTTCTCTCCTGTGTGGACTTTATGGTGAGCATCAAGTCTCGATTTCCATTTGAACCTTTTCCCACACATAGGGCACTGATTCCTTTCTTTTCCTTTGCCCTTCTTTTCTTTGTCTGAGATTTTACAGACGTCACCATCTTGAGAAGCAGAGGATTCCTTCCTCCCCTTCTGTTTAGCTTCAGGTATTGTGCTCTCCTGTTCCTCTTCTTTACATCTGGCTGTTTGGAACAACACCCCGCCTGGTTCTCCTGCATCCTGCCTTTCTCCTCCTGGAAAGAAGAGAGAAACATTTTAAGTGCCTAAGAGAGAAAGGGAGCTTGTAATCAAAGGACAATCGTAGGCAGAACAGAAAAGAAAAGAAAGGCGAGTTGACATGGCACAGATCGATGATGCTGATTAGCATTAACTGAGGACTGGTGTGATATAAAGTCTTGGATTAGGTCTATGGAGACCAGGACTCAGCTCCCAGCTATGAAGCCCATCAGGGTGCCTTATGCTGGTTGGTATCTCTAATCCTAGGCTATGGTCTGAAGGCACGTAAGAGCAGCACCCTGCAGGTCAGGTCTGGTCTAGTGCCTGGATGGGAGACTGCCTGGGAACCATATGTAAGCCGCCTTGGGTTTCTATCATGAAAAGAAAAGCGGGGTATAAATGTAATCAATAAATAAAATAATCCACTGCTACCCTCACAAGGCTGTTTATTTTATATGTATCTTTTCCATGTAAAAATAGCCAAAGTGGTTTGTTGTGCATCTACAGTAAATGGAACCCAGTGTATTTATTTACTTACATTTACAATGTAGTAAATAAGCAGAGAGAAGTTGGTGCATCTGCCCGCATCTGCCCTAATGGACTAGCCTCTACTGCCACCAACTCATACAATATTGAGGTGATGTAGAACCATATACATACAAATACAATGAAACATAAAATCAATTCAAAATAAACATTAAAATGACTGGGTAATTAAGAACATCTAAACAACGGAACAGGCATGTCAACGTAAAAAGGTCTTCAAGAGATGTCTGAAAGCCAGCAGCAAGGAGGATGCCTGTCGACTCCCTTGCTGGCAGAAGGTGCTCTGCAGCATGGGACCGGTAACAAAACATGCCCAAAGGGTTTTAGCTGAAGCCAGTTGGGCTTCTGAAACACGGAGAACAATTCACAGTGCTCCTCCTGATGATCTCAGTGATCGAGCCGGGATATAAGGATTCAGGCAGCCCTTCAGGTATCCCGGACTCAGGTTGTTCAGGGATCTGAATATTAATATAAGAACTCTGAAACTGGCCCAGTGGCATATGGAGAGCCAATGCAGATGTTTTCACAGAGGTTACACATGGTGTCAGCCATCTCCCCACATCAGCAGACTAGCCGGCACACTCCACATTAGGTGGACCTTCTGGACCAGGCCCAAGGGCAGCCCCACATAGAACTGAACTGCAGTGACCAGGCTATCCAGATCCAGACATTGCTGCAGCTGGCAGACCAAACGAAGCTTGTAAAAGGCACTGCCGGTGGCAGAGGTCGCTTGGGCCTCTACCGACAAAGATGTATACTGGAGCACCCCCAAGCTCTGTACCTGCTCCTTTAAAGGGAGTGCAACGCTATCCAGAATAGGGCCTATCTGTCAGAACAGTATGCTGTTCTGCTCAACCTGGAGATGGGGCACAACTCTTAGAATAAAACTTCAAAGGAAGGAACAGGCTCGAAGCAGAGGATGTGCTTTGTGAGCGTAGGGTCCCAGATTCGAATTTCCAGTGAAAAGATAGAATAGAAATAGAACAGATCATCATCGCAGGTCTTTTCTCTGAGACCTTGGAGAGAACTGCCAAACAGAGCAGGCACTACTAGCATGGATAGATCAATGGCAACTTCCATTGTTTATGTCTTTGCAAATCTGTCTGGGTACTGCCTAACCCAGCTTTCTGCAACCTGGTGCCCTCCATATGTTTTGGATTACAACTCCCATTACCCAGCATGGCCAATAGGTGAGGGATGATGGGAGTTGTAGTCTCAAACCTCTGGAGGGCACAGGTTATGGAAGGCTAGACTACACCTTTTCCCCAAAAGAGATTATAATGAGGAACTGAATGGCAAATTTTGATGATCAAGGACCAAATCAGCTTTAAAAAAAATCATTTTACAATACAACCCAATGCCCCTCCAGCTATTTCCAGTGCTATATCCTGCCAATCTTCTTGCAACCTGAGGGCGGAAATGAACATCGTGATCTTATCAGCCTCAAAACATTCTTCCCCAAGAAGAGTTACATGCTCTCAAATAGTCCTCTAGCTGTTGGTGTGTTCAGTCCTGTGACAGAATGGAAGTTACTCCGTGCCCAGCTTGGTTTGAAACGGCAAAAGGAAAGCAGTTATGGATGATAACGCCCGTCGCTCAGCAATAGCACACATGTCCTGTACGCAAGAGGTTCGGTCCTTGGAGTCTCCAGGGAAGGCTGGGAAAAGACCCATCCGAAACCCTGCAGAGCCTCTTCCAGTCAGTAGAAACAAGAATCAGCTAGAAGCAGTGGCAGCTGGAGGCTCCATGTCAGTGGGGCAGTGGAATCGGCTCCGGATTGGACTAAAACCCAGAGCGGATTCTACTGCCCCACTGACATGGAGCCACCAGCCGTCACTGGCTAGAAAGGCCAATGGTCTGACATGGTATAAGGTAGTGGTTCCCAAACTTTTTTCCCCACGAACCACTTGAACAATCCTGATGCTTTTGGCGCACCAACCTAATGATTCTTCTGCCAGTTGTAGCAATTGTAATGCATTGTGCTAAATCCAGAGCTTGGAAGTAACTCGTTATTTTTAACGAGTTACTTGTAATTCGTTACAATTTTAAATAACGAGTGGGTAATTCCATTACATTTGGCAAGTAACGGAACGACTAGTAATTTCCCTACTTTTCAGCCGCAACTTTAACATTTCCACGTTAGGTTGCATGTTACTTGGGGGCGGGAACAAGAGGAAGTCAGCTCCTGGCTGTGATTGGTTAACACAAGACATGTGCCTCACACTGATTGGACCTCTGCGCAGACTCTCTCTTCCCTCGTGATCTGTGTTAGGATGCACGAGGGAAGAGGTGAATAGGCAGGGCCTGCTAGCGTCTGAGAGGACAAAATGGACGCCGGAGGAAAAAGCCAGGGCAAGGACAACGGAGGAGAAAAGGCAGCAGCAGAATGGTGAAGAGCTGTGGAGGTGAGTGACGATGATTTGTGTGTGTGTGTGTGTGTGTGTGTGCCCCCCCGCAGCACCGTTCTGCCTCCCCACCCCTGCAGCACCATTCTGCCCCCCCCACTGCCTCTCTTTGCCTCTGCCACCCCCTCCATCAATCACAAGGCACTTCCGAAACTTCGGCCTACTCAGAGCTTGGAAAAGTTACTTTTTTGAACTACAACTCCCATCAGCCCTAGGCAACATATAGGAGCATTATCTCTTGTTTATTACAGAGATGCCTGTTGCAGGTTTTGCTGCTGAGAGCAGCAGTCAGTTAGTGCGGCCACTTGAGTCACAGCTTGTTGATTCTGAGGAGGCAAAACTAGAAAGTGAGGTTCAGAAAGGAGGCCCTGTGCATGAAGAGGAGGAGGGCATGAAGCAGTGCCAGTTGCCCACAGCCACATCTGCAGAACAGCAAGTACCATGGTTTGGCTTTGAGAAAGCTTGTACATTTGTGAGCCAGAGTGGGAAAAACGTTGTTGTACGATGCAATTACTGCCTTCCAAGGATCAAAAATCTGAGATCAGCTGTTTCCTCCTCATCCAACGTGAAGAAACATTTTGAGGTAAGCCTTTGTCATGCTGGTCCTCAAAGAGTGTCCATTGTCTATTTATGTTTAAATTGTGAAGTTCCTCTTCCATTTTTTCTTGGATTCATGCTTTGTTCTTCTTCCTCAGAGGGCACACCCTGAGAAGCTGAGAGCAATTGAAGAAGCAATAAAGGCAAGGAGACGTGGCCTTCCTGAACCAATGCATGACACCCGTCCTCCCAAAATGCTGAAGCAGCAGCAGACAACCCTTGAGAGGTGGGGATCTGGCAGGGAGCCTGTCACCCAGAGCAATCTCGACAGGAGAACCATTGATTTCATTGTAGAGGAGACATTACCACTTCAGACTGTGGACAAACCATCATTCATTAATCTGGTTCGCATTGGACTCCCCAAAGATCTCACCATCATATGTGCCAAGACTCTGAGAGACAGAATTGAGAAGAGAGCATGCCACATGAGAGAAACTCTTGCAAACCGAATGGGTGCTGTGGCATATATAGCAACCACTGCAGATTGTTGGACCAATGGCAAGAAGAGTTACTTTGGGGTAACAGCCCACTGGATCAACCCAACTACCCTGAAACGTGAGGTCGGGGCCTTGGCTTGTAAGCGTCTGAAGGGGCGCCATACATACAATGTCCTTTCAAAAGCACTGCATGATGTACATGTGCAGTACAGGATCCACAACAAAGTTATGTGCACTACTACAGACAATGGCTCCAACTTTGTGAAAGCGTTCAGAGTTTTCATGGCCAAAGAACCAGTGGAAGCTGCAGGCACCAGTGACGACGATGGTGATAACCAGGAGGAGGAGGAGGCTGAGGTGGAGTTTGTGCCTATCTGTGAGATCCTGGACACAGGACCTGAGGCAGAGGAAGAAGCTGCAGACTCAGGAGAGGATTTTGTGTTACCACCACACCAGAGATGTGCTAGCCACACCCTCAACCTTGTGGAAACACAAGACATAGAGGCCATGCTTTCTGACTCCTCCAAAAGTAGTCTTCTTGGTCCTTTCAAGAAACAGTTTCGTTCCTTGATGGGAAAGTGCAGCAAGTTGTGGTCCAAGCAGAACCAGTCAGCACAGATTGCTGAGTATATCCATGCGCAATGTGGTGTGTATCTGAAGGTACCGAATAAGACCAGGTGGAATTCCACCTTTGATGCGTTGAAGCAACTACATGAGCTCCTGTCAACTGTGCCACTAAAAATGCATGCCATAATGGACCGCTGCTCCTTGTCCAGGATCACAGCTGCTGAGATTGAAGTGGTACAGGAATACACAGAGATTATGGAGCCACTAGCGCAGTCCCTAGATATCCTGCAACGGGAGAACGGCATGTTCATGGGGTATTTGCTACCAATGCTCTGCAATCTGGACTGCAAGTTAGGAGGACTGGAAAACAAACCTGAGAGGTACACATACTGTTTTCAGCTGCTGAGAGGTGTGTGCGAAGCCCTAAGAAAGCGGTTTGCAGCTATCTGGGAGGACAAGAGGCTTCTTCTGGCAGCCTGCCTACACCCTCGCTTCAAACTAGATTGGCTGGAATCGTGTCAGGCCGCCACCCATACCAACAAGTAAGAACATTAGGGAAGCCCTTTGGGTGGATTACTCCAAGGGAAATGTTGTCTCAAGGGAGGCATCAGAGGGCTTAAGGTGGTAGGCAGGGGGTGGGCCTTTTCTTCCTGGGGCTCCTCATCACAACCTTGGGTTGCTGCAGGTAATCCTTAAGGGTCTGCTGTGCTGCCCCATGAGTGTGGTGACTTGGTCACCTTCCTACCTTCCATGTCATCATCCACAGGCTCAGGCTGGACCCTGAACCAGGGGACATGACAAGCATCAGGAAATGAAGAGCAGATGATGGTTTCCTAACATATATGTGTTAACATATCCTCTCTCTTTCTTAGATACACAATGGAAGCCTTGTTGAAAGCTGAAATAAAGGTGTACTTAATGAGGACAGTGATCAGTCTTCAGATAAAGACCAGGAAGGAGATGACTTAGAAGATGACTTCTTTAACTTTCTGCCCCAGGGCAAGAAGTCAGCAGTGGACACTGCTGAGGAGGAACTGGTGAGGGACCAGAGGTCTCCCAGCAGGGAAGTGTCATCACTCCATGGCTTTCCATGTGTGCTGCGGTGTTTTTTGCAGCACAACACAGGCATGCCTTCAAGCGCCGCAGTAGAACGCCTGTTCAGTACTGGTGGCAACGTAATGACTGTAAAAAGACATTCCTTGTCTGACATGCTCTTTGAGCATCTTGTTCTTTTGAGACATAACAGAAACATATTATAAAAGCATTTCAAGTGTAAAATTTGATTTCAAGAATTGGGGTATCTTCATTGCTTGGGGGGATGTGAGATTCTGTTATGCCATTATGTTAATCTTATGGATAATTTTTTTTATTCTACTACCCCCTGTGTGTGTGTGTTTATTTTTAATATTGTTTTAGGCTTCTTAGATGTGCAGCAGCCAAGGCCAGCACCTTGTAGGAGTTTTTTAAAAAAAGTAACTGAAATGTAATTGTAGTGATTACTTTTGAGAAAAAGTAAAGTAATCAGTTACTTTCAGAGCAATTGTAATTGTAACGGTAATTACTACTTTTTGGGCCAAGTAATTGTAACTGTAATTTATTACTTTTTAAAAGTAATCTTCCAAGCTCTGGCTAAATCCTGTATGATTTCTACCCCTATTTTATTTCTTATAGTGTATGGTATCGGAGAACAATCTGCGCTCCACTGCATTCAAACTGCGATACCATAAAACACAATCTAAGAAATAAAGGAAGCAAGAAAAGTACAACTCAAAATCAATATGAGTATTTAATGCAGACATGCAGCAGACCACCTGGATGAAGCCCAGGGACCACCGGTGGTCCACAGACCACTCTGGTATAAGGCACTTTCATCCACGGCAGAGGAGCTTGGGCTCTGCTTTCCATCTCTGATCCAGCACAGAGAAGGGAAGCCCCAAATGGAAGAGGAGAGCACAGCCCTACGCAAGGAAGTCCCATTGAGTTAAAACCTCCGTGAGTATTGTGAGCTGCTTGGAAATAAGAAAGGGAGCGAGGGAGGAATGCCTTCTGCTTCCGCTTGTGGGCTTCTGTGGACAGGAAGACCCTGGACTAGAGGGACCTTTGGCCTGACCAAAGATAGTTAAGTGCCAATAGGAGACTGCAGCCTTACAGTCTCATCCCATTCCCTCCAGATGCAAAGAAGGAGGCGGCCTCTGACTTCCAAACCTGATGCCATCCATTGGCCTGGACAAAGGTCTGCCTCCTAAAGGCTTCCTTGGAAGAGACCCCACATGCCCGCTGGAAAAGGAACACTCATGGTGCTGAGATTCTGCAAGAATGCACAAAATGAGGCTGCAATACTTATTTAGCACCTGTAACCCCATTTTATCAGCCATGCGGAAAAAGGAGAATCTCACCCAGGGCCTTCTGCATAGTCCTTTCCCAGAATTCCTCACTGCTCCCAGCCTGGGTTGCAAGAGGCTCTCTTGATGCCCGTGGGCCAGCCGAGTCTTGCTCTTCCAGGGAGGCCACCATCCTCCAATTCTCCTCCATGACTTCCCTGTGCAGGGCCCTTTGGTCTGGATCCAACAAGCTCCACTCCTCCTCGGTGAAATACACAGCCACATCTTCAAAAGTCACCTGGGGGATAAAAAAAACACCTGTATCTGTGTGCAGGAAATGTTATCAGCTAGAAAAGGGTAATTATATAGCTAATGGGGGCTTGTCAAGCAGGATTTAAACCTTCCAAAGGGGAATAATAATAATAATAATAATAATAATAATAATAATATTTAATTTGTGTGTCGCCTATCTGGCAGATAACCACTCTAGGCGACGTACATTAAAATGGGATAAAATACAATAGTATCAAATGCAGTCACATTAATCTCAATAAATAAAATACTGGACAGTCATCAGTACATTTATAAAAACATTTACATATACAGCATATAATAGATGACAAAATCATGGAGATTAACCCATCCCAAAGATCTCAAAGGCCTGTTGAAATAGCCACGTCTTCAGGGCCTTGCGGAATAGATCAAATAACACCGGCGTAATGTGATCACGGCGGCGGCTGTTGGTAAGTAAGCGCGCCGCTGCATTCTGTATAAGTTGCAATTTCCGGGTCGTTTTCAAGGGTAACCCCACGTAGAGCGCATTACAGTAGTCTAATTGAGAGGTGACCAGGGCATGTATTACGAGTGGGAGCTGTTGAACAGGGAGGTAGGGTTGTAGCCTACATATAAGGTGTAACTGATACCAAGCTGCCCGGCTCATGGCCGAAATCTGAGCCTCCATGGACAGCTTGGAATCAAGAATGACCCCAAGGCTACGGACCTGGTCCTGTAGGGGCAGCCTCATCCCGCCAAACACCAGGTCAACATCTCCCAACCTTCCCTTGTCTCCCACAAGTAGTACCTCGGTCTTGTCAGGGTTCAGCTTCAGCCTGTTCCTGCCCATCCATCCACTCACGGATTCCAGGCACTTGGATACGGTCTCCACAGCCCTCTCTGGTGAAGATTTGAATGACAGATAGAGCTGAGTGTCATCCGCATATTGGTGGCACTGCAGCCCAAATCTCCTGATGATCGCTCCCAGCAGCTTTACATAGATGTTAAATAGCATGGGAGAGAGGATAGAACCCTGTGGCACACCACAATTGAGAGGCCAAGGGTCTGAAACCTCATCACCCAATGCTACCTGTTGACGCCTATCGGAGAGAAAGGAATGGAACCACCATAAAACCGTGCCTCCCAAACTCTCCAGGCGATCTAAAAGGATACCGTGGTCGACGGTATCAAAAGCTGCTGAGAGATCTAGGAGGACAAGGAAGGTGAATTCTCCCCTATCCAATGCCCTCCTCATATCATCTACCAGAGCGACCAAGGCTGTTTCAGTTCCATGTCCAGTCCTGAAACCCGATTGGTATAGATCTAGATAATCCGTTTCATCCAGGATTACAGGTTCCTTAGTGGGCAGCTATGAAGGAAGCAGAGCAAAAAGGGGGAGATTCTTCCAGGTCCAGGAAGACGTGCAAGGCACCAGCAATCCCTCCTCTCACCTGATCCAGCCAAACAGAAGCTGCTTCCACCTCACCACAATGAAAGGATGGAGAACATATTGCTGGAATCCACACTCCATCTCCTGTGAGGGACACAAAAGGTGAAGCGGAAGACTGATCAGTTATTATTTAGACCCTGCCTTTAAACCAAGACTGGCTTACAACACAAGTGTGCAGTATTGGTCACATCCACACCATACATTTAAAACACATTTAATGTACATGGCTTTCCCCAAAGAATCCTGGGAAGTGTAATTTGTTAAGAATGCTGGGAATTACAGTTCTGTGAGAGGTCATCTAGTTCTCAGGATTCCTTGGGTGACGCCATGACTGGCTACGTACCTCCTGTGTGAGGCTGTATGTATGTATGTATGTACAGTAGGGCCCCGCTCATACGGCAGGTTCCGTTCCGGACCGCCGCCATAAAGAAAAATCCGCCATAAAGCGGAACGCATCGACTAACATTGTCTAAAATGGCACCCGACGCCCGAAAAATGCCATAAAAGTGGAACAAGCGCCGCAGGAGCAGGGCCTTTCTGCAATTGACAACCGCTGTATTGGTGGAACTCTGCAAAGCAGAGCGCCGCAAAGCGGGACCCTACTGTATGTATGTATTAGATTTATATCCCGCCCTTTCTCCCAGCAGGAGCCCAGGGCAGCAAACAAAAGCACTAAAAACACTTTAAAACATCAAAAAAAACAGACTTCAAAATATATTAAAATAAAACATCTTTAAAAACATTTTTTTAAAAGCTTAAAAACATTTTTTTAAAAAAGCTTTAAAGCAATTCCAACAGAGACGCAGGCTGGGATAAGTTCTTTACTTAAAAGGCTTGCTGAAGGTCTTCAGTAGACACGGAAAAGATAACAAAGATGGTGCCTGTTTAATATTTAAGGGGAGGCAATTCCACAGGGTAGGTGCCGCCACACTAAAGGTCCACTTCCTATGTTGTGCAGAACGGACCTCCTGATGAGATGGTATCTGCAAGAGGCCCTCACCTGCAGAGCGCAGTGATCAACTGGGTATATAAGGGATAAGTGTGTCTTTGAATACCAGTTGCTGGGAATCACAGCAGGGGAGTGAAGTGCTGTTGCTTGGAAGCTTCCCAGAGGAGGCATCTGATTGGCCGCTGTGAGAACAGGATGCTGGACCAGTTGGGCCTTTGGCCTGATTCAGCAGCCAGGCTCTTGAAATGTTCCAGGCTCTTCCCCTGGGAGCTAGGGAGGGAGCAGGAGCTCTGGGTGGACTCTGGGTCTGGCTGATGTCCACATCCTTTCTATGCATTTTGTATTTTTGTCTATATTTGATATTTCAGTTTTGCCAGAGGGGGAAGACCCAAACCTTCTCTGTCCACATCTGGCTTCGTCAGAGCACCAGTTTGGATATATAAATGGTTGAAATTAAGCATTTGCTGGAGACCAACATCTCCCCTACGTGGGCTTAAAGGAAGAATAGAAGAAGCCTATGTATTTGAGGTGAACTTGAGAGGGGAGATCGTGGACTGGAAAATAATGCCTCATTTATCCTTACCCAATGGAGTGGCATCTGAGTCCTCCTCCTGCTTGATCCATTCTGGGTCTGATGTGACCTTCTCTGGCTCAGGAAAGTCCATGGCCTCTTCTGCAAACACGGCTGAAAGAACAGCGAGGATCTCAGACAGACAGAGAGGTAAGAACGGAATGGTGCAGGAGAAGCCCTAGTTGGACAATCTGTTCCTTGTAGAATTTCCAAATAAAGTTGGGTGATTGGTGGGGATTTTTTTTTTTTATATCCTTGGAAATATTTTGAGCCCCTGGGAACTACCGGAGTGAAACGCTCTCACCTGCAGCTCTGCCTGATTCCTGTCCTCTGCCTAACTCCCTGATCTCAGCATTATGAAGAATCCTCCCACTTTTTGAAGAACCAGGGCCGGAACTGGTTATTATCAAAGGACGTAATCCTAAGTGGGCTTTAAATCATAGGGACTGCCCACCCATTTGATTCCAGGCTCAATTCAATGTGTTGCTGTTTACTTATTTATTATTTGATTTATACCCTGCCCTTCCTCCCAGCAGGACCCCAGGGTGGCAAATAGAAGCACTATAAACACTTTAGAACATCATAAAAACAGACATTAAACTACATTAAAACAAAACAACTTTTAAAACATTTTTTAAAGCTTTGAAGACTTTTTAAAATATATATATATTAAAAAACATATTTTTTTAAAAAAGGGTTAAAAACTTATTAAAAAGCAATTCCAACACAGAAGCAGACTGGGATAAGGTCTCAAGTTAAAAGGCTTGTTGAAAGAGGAAAGTCTTCAATAGATAACAATAATATTTAAAAAGGTAAAGGTGTCCCCGCACTTATAGTGCGAGTCGTTTCCGACTCTTAGGGTGACGTCTTGCGACGTTTACTAGGCAGACCGTATATATGGGGTGGGATTGCCAGTTCCTTCCCCGGCCTTTCTTTACCCCCCAGCATATGCCGGGTACTCATTTTACCGACCGCGGATGGATGGAAGGCTGAGTGGACCTTGACCCCTTTTACCGGAGATTCGACTTCCTCCTTCCGTTGGAATCGAACTCCGGCCGTGAGCAGAGCTTTCGGCTGCGTTACCACCGCTTACCACTCTGCACCACGGAGGATCCTTGCCTAATATTTAAGGGGAGGGAATTCCACAGGGTAGGTGCCACCACACTAAAGGTCCGCTTCCTATGTTGTGCAGAACAGACCTCCTGACAAGATGGTATCTGCAGGAGACCTCACCTGCAGAGTGCAGTGATCGACTGGGTATATAAGGGATAAGACAGTCTTTCAGTTATCCTGGTCCCAAGCTGTATAGGGCTTTGTACACCAAAACTAGAACCTTGAACTGTACACCTTTGAAAGTCCTGAACAGTCTGGGATCAGGATATTTTAAGAACCCCCTCCTCCTGCCCATCCCTTCAAATAATCAACTGAGGTCCGGCTCCATGTTTCAAAGTGCAGGAGGTGGGCACAAAAGACGGAGCGTTTTGTGTGGTGGCACCAAGACTGTGGAGTGCGCTGACAGAGGAAATTTCCCCTAAATCTCTCCTCGGTCAGCAGGGGATGGGAACAGACAGCAAAGGACAGTCTCAACATGTTAACTTCTAGTGATAGTTCTGGTTTAATTTGTTCTAACACCCAATATTTGTCTTTTTTGCAGTCCATGGTATGTGCAAAGCTCTCCTCCAGCACCACATTTCAAATGAGTTGATTTTTCTCTTATCCGCTTTTTTCACTGTCCAGCTTTCATATCCATACATGTTGTTGTTGTTATGTGCCTTCAAGTCGATTACGACTTATGGTGACCCTATGAATCAGCGACCTCCAAGAGCATCTGTCACAAACCACCTTGTTCAGATCTTCTAAGTTCAGGTCTGTGGCTTCCTTTATGGAATCAATCCATCTCTTGTTTGGTCTTCCTCTTTTTCTACTCCCTTCCATCTTTCCCAGCATTATTGTCTTTTCTAGTGAATCATGTCTTCTCATGATATGTCCAAAGTATGATAACCTCAGTTTCATCATTTTAGCTTCAAGTGATAGTTCTGGTTTAATTTGATCTAACACCCAATTATTTGTCTTTTTCGCAGTCCATGGTATGCGCAAAGCTCTCCTCCAGCACCACATTTCAAATGAGTTGATTTTTCTCTTATCTGCCTTTTTCACTGTCCAACTTTCACATCCATACATAGAGATTGGGAATACCATGGTCTGAATGATCCTGACTTTGGTGTTCAGTGATAACATCTTTGCATCTGAGGACCTTTTCTAGTTCTCTCATAGCTGCCCTCCCCAGTCCTAAGCCTTCTTCTGATTTCTTGACTATTGTCTCCATTTTGGTTAATGACTGTGCCAAGGTATTGATAATAGAGCGGGGGAGAACTGCTTAGGCCTCCTTGCACTCTTTGGAGGAAAGGTGGGACATATATGTTGTTGTCATAGTAATCAGAGCTTTCTTTTTTTCAGACAGCACTCACTGGTACAGAGTATGGTAATCAACCTGGATGGCTTTCAAAGAGGACTAGTCAAATTCATGGAGGATAAGGTATCAATGGCTACAAGCCGTGATGCCTAATGCTCTGCCTCCCCAGTTAGAGGCAGGATGCTTCCAAATACCAGTTGCTGGAAACCACAGGAGGGGAGAGTGCTCTTGCGCTCCAGTCCTACTTGAGGGCTTCCCATGGACATCTGGTTGGCCACTGAGAGAACAGGACGCTGGCCTAGATGGGTCACTGCCCGGATCCAGCAGGATCTTCTTAGTCTCTCTCTCTCTCTCTCTCTCTCTCTGCAAACACTCATAGCACTTTTATCAATGTATAAGTACCAAAACAACACAAAAAAAGCGCTTGTGACAATAACACCCAGATGTCATCATCCCTAGTTGGGGGACTGGGAAGTTATGCACCCCACTCAAATACACTCCCCCCACACACACACACACTCCAGTTCACTTATGGATTATTCCAGCTATTTTCTGGCTGTTGGCAGCAATGATCCCCCCCCCCGCAACCTCCCCAGCCCCAGGAATTGGGAGGTTGCTCCAGCACGGGACTCTTCAGGCCTCCACGTCGCCCCCTTAACCCTTTCCGGTCCAAACCCCCGGATGCCTTGCAGCAGCCCGAAGGAAAAATCTGGGACGGCTCCCCTGCGCAGAACATCTCCCCCAGGGGATAAAAAGTGGGGTGGGCGGCGCCTTGGCTTGCTCTTCTCCCAGACCCCTCCCCAAAGAGGCCTCCCCGCCTTTCTCTCCAGGCGCTGGCTGGCCTCTGCGCCTGAGCTGCCCCACCCGGCACCCCCTCCAGGATCCCCTTCGCCCCACAGCTGAAGGAGGTGGGCGAGAGACTCACGTGGGTGGAAAAGGGAAAGGCCACTTTCCCTCCACAGAAGGGGGGGTCTGAGCAGAGGGGGGGGAAGGTTCGCCTCCTGCTCCTCTCCAAGACGCATCCGCGAGGCAAGATGGGAAGGGGGGGTTGCTTTGGAGGACCCTGTCCTCCCCCGTATTTCCTTCCTCTCTAGGAATCCTCCTGCCTTTGCTTCATTTAACCCTTTGAAGACTAAGGAGCAAAAACGACAACAACCACACAGCACATTCCGCATTGCGGAATCCGCAACCTGGTGCCCTCCCGACGGCGTGGCTGTGGCAAGTCCCATCAGACGAGCGTAAGAAGAGCGCGGCTGCCGGATCAGGCCAGTGGCCCATCTAGTCCAGCATCCTGTTCTCGCAGTGGCCATCCAGATGCCCCAATGGGAAGCCCCCAAGCGGGACCTGAGCGTAAACGGCAATGCTCCATGCAATTTCCCGCAACCGGCGTTTGGAAGCATGCTGCCTCCAACCCGGGAAGGCTGAGCATTGCCGTTATGACTGGCACTCGCTGAACGCCTTTTGTCCATGGATTTGTCTGATCTTTTAAAGCCATCCAAGTCGCTGGCCGTCGCTGCCTCCTGTGGGAGCGAATTCCATAGTTTAACTATGCTCTGTGTGAAGAAGTCCTTCCTTTTGTCTGTCTTGAATCTTTCAGCTTCATTGTTGCTGTTGTTATGTGCCTTCAAGTCGATTTTGACTTATGGTGACCCTATGAATCAGTGACCTCCAATAGCATTTGTCATGAACCACCCTGTTCAGATCTTGTCAGTTCAGGTCCATGGCTTCCTTTATGGAATCAGTCCATCTCTTGTTTGGCCTTCCTCTTTTTCTACTCCCTTGAATGTCCACAATTTCTAGTGTTTATGGGAGAGGTACGAGTAGCGCTGTGACTAGCGCTGTGACTAATGGTGCAGCTGGGTCAAAGATTCCATAAAGGAAGCCACAGACCTGAACTTACAAGATCTGAGCAGGGTGGTTCATAATAATAAATAATAATAAATTTTATTTTTCAGCCGCCTATCTGTCCGGGTTAGGGACACTCTAGGCGACGAACAACAAGAATATAAACAATACAGAGATTAAAGCTTTTAATCTTATTTTTTTAGTTTTCTTTCACTTTGTTTATATAATGTTTATATTGTCTGCGCAATACACACTTGCTGTATTTTAAATATTGTGGTTTTATCATGTTGTACACCGCCCTGGGAGCTGCTAGCTATAGGGCGGTTTAGAAATGCAACTAAATAAATAAAATAAATAAATAATAGATCAACATAATCAATTTTAAGCTAAAAAACCATTCATTAATTCAGAACATAAATTAATCTGTCCCAATCTTGTAGGCCTGCCTGAACAGCCAGGTCTTCAAGGCTCGGCGATAGCTGGACAGGGAGGGAGCATGTCTGAGATCGAAAGGGAGAGAGTTCCAGAGGGTGGGGGCCACAACAGAGAATGCCCTCTCTCTGGTCCGTACCAGCCTAGCTGTTCTCACTGGTGGGACCGAGAGAAGGTCTTGCGAGGCTGATCTCATCAGGTGGCACAATCGGTGATTCTGGAGGCGTTCCTTCAGATATACTGGGCCGAAACCGTATAGGGTTTTAAAGGTCAACACCAACACCTTGAATTGGGCCCGGTAGACAACTGGTAGCCAGTGAAGATCTAATAACACTGGGGTGATATGATCCCAGCGACGGCTATGCGTAATCAAGCGTGCCGCCGCGTTCTGTACCAGCTGTAATTTCCGGACCGTTTTCAAAGGTAACCCCACGTAGAGCACATTGCAGTAGTCTACGCGAGAGGAGACCAGGGCATGTATCACCTGAGGGAGCAGGTGAACAGGAAGATGCTCTTGGAGATCACTGATTCATAGGGTTGCCATAAGTCGTAATGACTTGAAGGCACATAACAACAACAACGATAGAGGGAGAAAAACTTTTCTCTATCCACTTTCTTCATGCCATGCCTAATTTTATACACTTCTATCATCTGGCAACCTGAAGATCTCTGGTGAAAGAATGTTTTTAAGCTACGTTTTAGAATGTTTTTAACCGCATTTTACTATCTGTCTGTCTGTCTGTCTATATTGTTTTGGAATGTTTTCAACTGTTTTTAGTATTTTCCAAGGAACAATCGTGAGCACAATTTAAACTCCTGACTGTCCCTTTACTGGCCCCACATCTGACATCACATATTATGTCTGCTGTGGGGCAGGTGGGTGTGGGTTTCGGGAAAACAGCCTTGTGCGCCAAGTTAGGACGCCTGGCGGACTTAATGAGGATTATGAGCAGGAGGTTCCCCACCACTGAGCTAGTTTTTTTTTTTTTAGTGTCAAATTCATATTTTGGTTTCATTGCATTAATTTTTTGTTTTTGTTGTTCGTGTCAGAATAGAAAGACAAAGAATAGATTTCTTTTTCAATTTTATCTCTGGGTTTTATTTATTTATTTAAAATATTTCTATCCCGCCCTTCTGCCCTATAATAGGGCACTCAGGGCGGCTTACAAAATAAAATCAAGCACGTACATGATAAAATTGTAAACAGTAAAATCACAAAAACATTAAAATAAATTAAAATACATAAAGTACAATAAATATTTTCTCCCTTTGCTCCTGCTTTTCCCTCCAATGGGTTCTTAAGGCCACTTATACCCATGAAAGTATTAAATTGAATTAAAAGTTAGGCGGAAGAAACACACACAATGAGAAGCCAAAACTTTAATATAATCAATTGTTTATTAGAACAAATAGGAATGTAGATAGAGCGCCTTGGAAGATGAAAGGCTTGAATAAAATTGGAGGGCTGCTTAGCATGCAGAGTAGCCTTTGCCAACCTGGTGCCCACCATGTGTTTTTGACTACAACACCTATCAGCACAGCCAGTGATCAAGGATGATGGGACTTGTAGTCCAAAACACCTGGAAAGGACCAGCTGGTAAAGGATTGTGTTAGCTGCTAACACACAATCATGGGCTTCCTAAAACTCCCAAGTATTTTGAACATGAAATTAATGAACCTAAGTTAGTAATGTGCATTGACTTCAGTAGGTCTACTCTGAGTAGGGCTAGCACTGGATACAACCCTATGTGAACATCCAGTAATTATGATTCATTTGAAGCTGTTACAAGCCCATTAGTCAGAAAACATCTATTCTCATTATTTAAAGGCTTTCACATATTTGTACTATACCTGACGTTCTTGCTTCAAACACTTCTAGTGTAAATTCCTGCATGGATTCTTTGCTTTGACATTAGGCTTCCTCTGGCCAAAGTTCTTTCCACGCCCCAAGCATTTGTATGGTTTCTCCTGCATGAATTCTTTGATGGGCGTGTAGATTGGAGTTCTGACTGAAACTCTTTCCACACTCCAAGCACACGTATGGTTTCTCCCCTGTGTGAGTTCTTTGATGTCTAGCAAGGTCCCCATTCCTCCGAAAGCTGTTTCCACATTCCAAGCATTTATATGGTTTCTTCCCTGTGTGACTTCTTAGATGCGAAGTTAAGTTAGTGCTATTAGAGTAGTTCTTTCCACACTCCACACATTTATATGGTTGCTCCCCCGTGTGCAGTCTCTGATGGTTTTTAAGCGTCCATTTGTGACGAAAATTCATGCCACACTCTAAGCATGCATATGGTTTCTCTCCAGTGTGAATTCGCTGGTGCCTCGTAAGGTCTGCATTCTTAATGAACCTCTTCCCACACTCAGAACATTTATATGGCTTTTCTCCTGTGTGGATTTTTTGGTGGGAATGGAGGTTTATTTTCTGACTGAAACTCTTTCCACACTCCAAGCACTGAAATGGTTTCTCCCCTATATGGATTCTTTGATGTGTCTTAAGGCTTGAATGACCACTGAGGTTCTTTCCACATTCCAGGCACTGAAATACTTTCTCCCCTTTGTGGATTCTTCGATGTGCCTGAAGGCTCAAATGGCCGCTGAAGCTCTTCCGAAGTGGTTTCTCCCCTATGTGTATTCTCCAATGAACATTAAAGCTTTTCAAATTTAAGCTTTTCTCACACACAGGACACTTATTCCTTTCTTTTCCTTTCTCCATTTTGTCTTGGATCGGGATTTCCCAGAAGTCACTATCTTGATGAGCCACGGATCTTTTTCTTCCCTTCTGTTTTCCTTCATTTTCCCTTCTCCACTCTTTTAGCTCTCTGCATCTGTCTCTTTTCAATGATACCCCACGCGATTCTCGCTCCTTCTCCCTCTCCTTCATGATTCCATCCCATGCTGGAAGAAAGAAGAAGAAACTAAGAAGACCACAAGGGAGTAATGGAGCTAGTGTTGTAATAGGACACACCCGTCATATCCCACTACTTGCTTACAAAAGCCCCGAAGCTGGGGGGAAAACAGATCTAGTTAACAAATAATCTGTGCTCGTTGGCATTAAACAACAGCCAGTGTGGTGTTGCATAAACAGACTTGGATATGGAACAAAGGATACCTGACTTCAGCCGAGTGACAAAGCATCCACTTTGCATTGCTTAAGGTCCCAGGTTCAATCCCCAACATCTCCAGTTAAAGAAGATTGAATGCTAGGCCTTCAGATGAGAACTTGGAGAGCCAATGGCAGGCGGCGCTGCCTGTCATTGGCTCTGGCTCCACCTGCTGCTGGTCTCCCTGCCTTCCACCCCACCAGTCCCAGTGAGCACCAGCCACCGCTGGTGCTGGGAAAGGGTCTATACATTTGTTTTAACAGTAATGATAAGTAAGGATCGTTTTGCATCTAACTACAGTGCCATTCAATGCTGCTCAAAAAAAAGGCGAGCAGGTACAGCTAGGAAGGGGAACCGTCCTGCGGTTCACTTAAGGAGGCTGTGAATGCCACTCATGGAGGCTTAAATGAGGGGTGGGGAACCTGTGGTCCTCCAGATATCGGTAGACTACAACTCCCATAATCCCTGACTATTGGCCATGCTGGCTGAGGGAAGGTGGAGGCCAACCGCTTGTGCTCTTTGGAGGAAAGGAGGGATAGAAATGCAATAAACATCTGGAGGGCCACAAGCGCTCCACCCCTGAGCTAAGGGTCTTCCCCTTCCTAGGAAGCTGCCTTATACCGAGTCAGACTATTGTTCCATCTAGCTCAGTGCTGCCTACCCTAGAGGTAGGGAACAGGATCTGCCTGGAAAGCTGGATCCGGACCTCCCCAACTCGCCACAGGTCATTTGGGGCAGGGCCTCAGGAACACTTGCTTTGCGGGTGCGGCTTGAGCCACACCCGCAGGGGAAGATCCTTTCCACCAGCGCCTTAAATTCAAGCTGGAGATTCAAAGGAAAAACTGGGACTCCTTACAGGGGTTTTGTTTTGGGGCTTTTTTAAAAAAAACAATCAAGCGGTTGTTGTTTTGTTATGTGCCTTCAAGTCGATTACGACTTATGGCGACCCTATGAATCAGCGACCTCCAATAGCATGTTGTAAACCACCCTGTTCAGATCTTGTTTCAGGTCTGTGGCTTCCTTTATGGAATCAATCCATCTCTTGTTTGGTCTTCCTCTTTTTCTGCTCCCTTCTGTTTTTCCCACCATTATTGTCTTTTCTAGTGAATCATGTCTTCTCATTATGTGTCCAAAGTATGATAACCTCAGTTTCATCATTTTAGCTTCTTGTGATAGTTCTGGTTTAATTTGTTCTAATTATTTGTACCAAATTATTTGTCTTTTTTGCAGTCCATGGTATCCGCAAAGCTCACCTCCAACACCACATTCCAAATGAGTTGATTTTTCTCTTATCCGCCTTTTTCACTGTCCAACTTTCACATCCATACATAGAGATCGGGAATACCATGGTCTGAATGATCCTGACTTTGGTGTTCAGTGATACATCTTTGCATTTGAGGACCTTTTCTAATTCTCTCACAGCTGCCCTCCCCAGTCCTAGCCTTCTTATGATTTTTTGACTATTGTCTCCATTTTGGTTAATGACTGCACCAATCAATCAATCCAGCGGTATATGCATTTTATTAAATAAAATAAAATAAAATAAAATAAGGAACAGAGCACACTCTTCATTTTAGCTGCAACTTGAAAGTGTCAAGCTGCAGTTTTCACCTTCTTGCTTCTGATGTCATATGCCTGATATATACGACATCAGACATGGGAAAGGTGGGTGTGGTTTGCCCAAAACAGCCTGGCAGCCCAACCTCCAAGACCTGGTGGGCCTAATTAGGCACAGGGACTGGAGGTTCCCCATCCCTGCTCTGCCATTGGTCCATCTACCTCAGTATTGCCTACACTGACTGGCAGCTGCACTCTAGGCTTTCAAGACAGGGGACATTCCCAGCACTAACTGGAGCTGCTGAGGATCAAACCTGGCAGATTATCTACCACTGAGCTACAGCCCTTCCCAAAGTCCCCGCAGTCTTCATAACCCTGCAGAGAAGAAACTGGGATCCTGACTGCAAGCAGCCTTCGATTCTATGTCCTTGCATCTATCATTCAATTTTAACCCCCGAGGCAAACAGAGGCGGAGCCTTACGCAAAGAGGTCACATTCCAAAAATTCTCCTCCATAACTTCCCTGTGTAGGTCTCTTTGATCCGGGTCCAACACTGCCAGCTCCTCCTCATTGAAATACACAGCCACGTCCTCAAAGGTCACCAGACCCTAGAAGAAGAGAACATTGTTTCCAAACAGAGGATTAGTGATGCTTTGTCCCCTTCCAGGCATATTCTAGTAAAACAGGAAAAGGGGAGCGCCTGGGCAGGGAGTTCTCCAGGAAGATTTAAGCTGGGGGTTGGGAACCTATGGCTGCCATCCAGATGTTGTGGAACTCCCTCACCGAGCCCAGCTAGCGTGGCCGATGGCCAGGGCTGATGGGAGTTTGCCACTTGTCCAGCCTGCCCCATCCGCGTGGGGGAAGCTGGCCTTTCTCCTCCACACCCAGGGGGATCTAGTGAGCCCCCTGCCACACTTGTTCATTTGGGTGCAGGGGCAGAGAGAGATGTGAGGCAGGTTAGAGGGAAGGGGGATGGGGAACTCCCAAGTACAGTTTCCAGCCAGAATCTGGAGGGGAAAGACTGGGGGGGGGGGGAAGTGCTGAGAATATCAATCAAAATCTCCTCCCATTCTCAGTGGGGAGATGTTCTTCACCACTTGTAAAATCCTGGATTGAGGAACATGGGAATCCATCATATATTTATTATTATTATTTAATACATTTCTACCCTGCCTTTCTTTTCATGATAGAAACCCAAGGCGGCTTACATATGGTTCCCAGGCGGTCTCCCATCCAGGCACTGACCAGACCCGACCCTGCTTAGCTTCAGCAGGGAGCTGCTCTTATGGGCCTTCAGACCATAGTCTGGGACCTATATACTGAATCAGACCATTGATCCACCTAGCTCAGTATTGTCCACACTGAGTGGCAGGGGCTCTCCAGCATTTCAGGCAGGGGATGTTCGTGGATCTACCTACAGATGCCAGGAATCGAACCTGGGACCTTATTCATGCAAGGCTGACGCTCTGTCACTGAGCTACGGCCCTTACCCATGTGGAGAGGCCTGCTCACCCTCACCACAGAAGCGGAAAGGACATTGAAGGTCATCTAGTCCAAATATGACACAAATCAGAAAAATAAAAAATGGGGAGCAGCAACCTTAAAACAAATACAGGATTCTTGAAACAATACAGGACCTGCAATTATCAACTCTACTACCTGATCTCGTTTCCTGGACTCTGTTTCCACTTCATCCCAAAGATCAGGCGACCCAGAGATGATCACCGGTGTCATTTCAGTGCCTTAAAGGAGAACAAGATGGCAGGAAGATGTTTCATTCTTTAGACATTTTTTCCTATTTTTATTTATTCAGATCTTTACATCCTTCTCAGACCAAGTTAGAACTTCCATATCCAAAAGCAGCGCACTTCTCGATACCAACTTCTCAGAAACAGGAGGGAGCTTATTTCTTCTCACTCTGCTTAGCAGCTTTTTGGAAGCATCTCGCTGGCCAGCGTAGAAGGCAGGATGGTGAACAAAATGGACCTTTGATCGGACAGAATACAGGGCATGAGTGACGTTCTTCTAAGTGCATATGAAATTGCAGCCTTGGAGCATCATTCCGCTTCCTCCAAGAGGAAGGGAGCAACCTACAACATGCAAACCTGACACTGTCTACTGTGGCTTTCACAAAGGTCTGCCAGCTCAGGGCTTCCTGGGGGGAGACTCTGGACGCCAGTAAGGGTGGAAGACACAGGATGATGAAATGTAACAATAGTGCAAAAAAAATAGGCTCCCATCATCTCTGAGAACTTGTGAACTGATCTGATCAAACGCGAGAAAGAGGTAACCTCACCTAGAGAAGCCATAATCCCACAATTTGCTTCCGTGACTTTCCTGTATGGGGTTCTTTGGTCCGTGTCCAGCAGGCCCCCTTCTCCTTGGCGAAATACACAATCACCTCCTTGAAGGCGAACAGATTCTAGAAGAGACCATTCCCCCCTCACAGTGAATGCAGAAATTCTTCCCCTTTCAAGCTGAATCAGGCAAAGCAATTAAGGTGAGACCGGCGGAGCATTTGGTGGGAGACTTTTATGAAGGCAAGAGATAAATTCTTCCAGGCTCTGGAAGAGGAGCGGGGGACACCGGCACCCAAGATGTCCCTTCCTTGGCTCTCCAGAGATCATCCCCTCCTACCTGATCCAATTTCACTGAAGAGGCTTCCTTTCTGCCACAGAGATGATATTTCTGGCGTCCATGGCACTTTCTCCACCTCAGGGATATCAGTGGCTGCTTCCCGCTCCTGAAACTAGACCAGGATTTTTGGGGAGCAAAGAGAGAGACCGATTGGAAAAGGAATGGGGCAGGACAAGGTTTGGGTGAGGGGTGGGCAATGCCCTCCTTGGAGGATTTCCAGGAAAAAGTGGGCAACTAGAGGGGAATTTTTAGGAGGCCCTCCAAGTTCTCTCAGCAAGGAAAGGATGCTCCATTTTTGGTTGTGGGGCTGCGCCTCCCTTGACAACAGATACATGGCTTGGGACCACAGTACCTGATGAAACGCCTCTCCCGACACGAACCCTCCCATACCCTACGCTCAACATCAAAAGTCCTCCTCCGGGTGCCTTCTCCAAGGGAAGCTCGGAGCATGGCAACAATGGAGAGGACCTTTTCAGTGGCAGCCCCCAAATTATGGAATGATCTCCCCAATGAAGTTCGCCTGGCACCAACATTGTTATCATTTCAGCACCAGATCAAGACTTTCCTTTTCTCCCATGCATTCTAACAACATGTGCTGAGCTCTGATCCCAGGTCTTTTCACTTGTTTATCTGTGCTTCATGGTTTTTAAACTTTGTATGATTTTAAAATTGTATATTTGTTTTAATGTTCAATGTTTTTAATTTTGTAAACCACCCAGAGAGCTTTGGCTTTGGGGGGGATATAAATGTAATAAATAAATACATAGAAGTAAAAGTCTTGGGTTAGGAATCACTACATTATTCAAAGGTTGCCATTTTCCTTTTAAAAAATTACATTTTCAAATAATATACAGATATTACACAATATCTCATACAAATATATTACACAAATCAGAAATAAAAAGGGGGCAGGGAAGCAGTTGACATGGCTTTGATTAGCTGTTACAGTTAACACAATTATCTATTGTGTTTTTTCTTTTGCAAGCCTATAACTTGCACAGCAATCCGACCAGGTCTGTGGAGTCACGTCAAATCTTCGACTCCGACTCCAACTCCAACTCCTTCATAAATGGCAAAGGTATATTAAGTTATTAATATTATAATATTAGTATTAAAACAATAACTTTATCTTGAAGCCGGAGTTGGAGTTGGTACATTTCTACCGACTCCAACTCCGACTCCACCCAAAATTGCTTCCGACTCCACAACTCCCACAGCCCTGAATCCGACACGAGGGAAGCCAGCAGAAGGGGTGCCGGCGGAGGAGGAGCCGGCAGGAAGCTCCACGGCATCCATTCGCCATTCAGGAGCTGCTGGGCTGGTGGAACGTCAGCTCAACCAGGAGCTGTGCAGATAAACAGAAAAGAAAAAGCTGGCTCTCGTGAATACCCCTACCGGAGAGTCAGCGCTCCCCATTGACTGCCATTATAATTCTTTTCTTAGACCAAGCTTCTTCTCAGCAGAACGTTGACCCCGATCGGGACCCGCAGGAACGTTCCGAACGGGAAGTGGATGGTGCATAAGCCCCCATCGTCGGTCCCTCCTCCGACACGCCCCTGGAATGCCCCTATCTCAGGCCTTTTGCTGGCTTCCGCCAGCACCCTTTCTGCCATTGGGCTTCCCTGACTGAGCCAGCAGTGTCCGGGCTCCACCGCAGCTAAGCCAGGACCAAGGGCTTCTGCCAGTGGAGCCTGGCAGAGCCCAGGCCCTGCCGGTGGAAGCAAGGAGCCAGGCGCATCCAACTCCCCTCACCCCAGTGTAAATACATGTTGGAATTGCACTCTACGTTGTTATTTTCCCCGCTGCTCTGCTTCTGCCTTTTGAACCGCAGTGGGAAGGGCCTTGGAGAGACACCAATCCATTTGTAAGGATATTGTGAGCCATTTTCATATTAGCTGTGCAAAATTTGCTCCTGAATCCTCCTTCTCAACTTACACCTGGGCAAGTAGCTAGGGAGAAACAAGGGGAACTGGGGAGTGGGGTTGAAACAGGCCGACATTATTTTAAAACTAGCGCAGGGAAAAAGTGCAGATGGGTGATGAAGTTGTGTTTGAATAATACAGGACACGCAAGCGCCCCCTACTATGGTCACATCAACTCCATAGGTTCACCAGCCGCCACTGTTCTCAGCCTCGAGGGACTATCAACGACAAAACTGTCTCACCATCTGTTCTGCCTGCTTCTCGTCCTCTAACTGACTCAGGAGGAAACCTTCGGCCAGGGCCACTGCCTGAGGAGTGGTCTCTGCTCCACATTCCCTCACCCAGTTCTCTATCTCTGCTGGTAGGACAGCTAGGAACTGCTCCAGGACCACCAGGTCCAGGATCTGATTCTTCGTGCGTCTCTCTGGTTTCAGCCACTGATGGCAGAGATCGTAGAGTCGGGTGCAAACCTCTCGGGGGCCCTCAGCGTCCTGGTAGCAGAACTGCCTGAACCGGTGGCGCTGGGCATCTGAGCAGATGGGGTCCTCCTCACCCAGGATCTTTGTCACATTTCCTTCCCAGAATTCCTCACTACTCCCAGCCTGGATTCTTGGAGGGCTTGTTCTGCCTCAGTGCCAGTTGAGCCTTGTTCTTCCATCTTTGGTTTATGATCCAAGGCAGCCCCCAACATGGTCGAAGGATCACATTCCTCTTCTGCCAGATTCCATCTGGAGGCAAAGAGTGAACAAATGAGTGGGGATATCAAGTGCTGCAAATCCAGCAAGAAAATCTGTGGATGAGGTATTATTTAAACACCCCGAGTTTATTTTACAGTTAAGTTCTGTAAGATACACGTCTAACTCTGTAGGAAAAGCTATGAGCGTGACTCAAAAGAGAAGGCGGAGACAGATGAGATGGGGAGGGTCAGAAGAGACCCTTGCATTGGCTGCCTGTATGTTTATGAGCTCGATTCAAAGTGCTGGTTTTAACCTATAAAGCCTTACACGGCTTGGGACCACATTACTGATGGAACGCCTCTCCCGGCACGAACCCACCTGTACAATATGTTCAACATCAAAGGCCCTCCTCCAGATGCCTGCTCCAAGGGAAGCTGGGAGTCTGGCAACAAGGGAGAGGGCCTTCTCAGTGGTGGCCCCCAAATTATGGAATGATCTCCACTGTTATCTTTGCAGCGCCAGGTCAAGACTTTCCTTGTCTCCCAGGCATTTTAGCATGTGTTTTTAAATTGGTTTTTTAAAAATGTGTTTTTAAATTTGTATATTTGTTTTTAATGTTTTTAATTGTTGTAAACCGGCCAGAGAGTTTCAGCTATGGGGCGGTATACAAATGTAATAAATAATAATAACAATAATAAGAGAGAGAGAGAGACTCCTTTCTGTAGAAGCTGCCATATGCTGAGTCAGACCATTGGTTCCTCCAGCTCAGCATTGCCTACACTGACTAGCAGCAGCTCTGCTGGTTTTAGGCAGGAGTCCCTCTCCCAGCCTACCTGAAGATACCGGGGGTTGAACTTGGGACCTTCAGCATGCAAGACAGATGCTCTACCACTGAGCTATGGCCCTTCTCTGTGTGGGCCACGGAGACTAAAGCCTTCATACAATGTAGCATACCTCCCATGAATTTATCCTTAATCCCCTCCCCTGGTTTTCTTCGATTCCTTCTCCTACAACAGCTGCCTCCACTTCACCCTCCTTCCTCCAACACAATCCCCAGCTAGCCCCCTCCCCATTTCCTCTATCCCTCCTCATCCCAGGATCAATGTAAACTAGCTTGAAACTGGCTTGTATTGAAAATAATGCTCTCCTGGATTTGCAGAGAGGAGGAAGGAAGCTCCACAATCTGGCTGTTGCAGAGAAATCAATCCCTTTCTGTCAAAGAGTGACAGAATTGCCTTGTTTTCCTCTTCCGTCCTCATCCCCACTTCCTTTCACAGCATGTCTCTTAGGTTGTCACTCTGTGGCCAAGGAACGCGTTGCTTTTTAATCGTTGTGCAGGGCCAAGAAACCTTTAGGAGCGGTAGCCATGCTCGGTTGCGAAAACCATAAAAATAACCTTAAAGATGCTGAAAAGCTTCATTATTTTATTTAATTTATTTATTTTTATTTATTTAATTTAATTTATATACTGCCCTAAGCCCGAAGGCTCTCTGGGCGGTGTACATAAAAGGATTACGTAGGATATGCTTCTTCGACTGCAAGAAAACATGAGGCACTTTGTAAATAACAATAATATGTTTAGAGGGGGCGGTAGCTCAGTGGTAGAGCATCTGCTTTGCGTGCAGAAGTTCCTGGGTTCAATCCCTGTCACCTCCAGGTACAGCTGGGAATGACTCCAGATCAGAACTCCTATAGAGTCACTGCCCGTCAATGCAAACAATATTGAGCTACATGGCCCAATGGTCTAACTCGGTATAAGGTAGTTTACTATGCTCCTAAATCCAGGGATTATCACGTGGCCCAGAACATCGCCCCACTGAGGAGGGGAGATTTCGATTGATCTTCTCAGCGCCCCCCTCCCCAAGTCTTTTCCCTCCAGATTCTGGCTGGAAACCCCACTTGGGACTTCCCCGTCCCCTTCTCTCCAACCCGCCTCACCTCTCTCTCTCTCTTTCTGTCCCTTCACCCAAGTGGACAAGCGTGGCTGGGGGCTCAACAGGTCCTCCTGGGCGCGGAGGAGAAAGGCCAGCTTCCCCGCGCGCATGGGGCGGGCTGGACAGAGGCGGAGGTGAAACTTTGCCTCCTATTTCAGGCTGCTCCGGGTTGAAGGAGGAACCTCGCGGTAAGATCGCTTTGCTCCCTCCACGCATCAGCCTCCAAGGATCGTGCAGAAGGCAAGACGGCGAGGAGATCATGCGCTGGAGGATCCAGACGCTCCTTCCCAGATTTCCTGCCTCTCTAGGAATCAATCCCTATAATTTAACCCTTAGAAAGCCAGGCAGGAATCCAAGGCGGCCGCGCTTGCTGTTTTAAAAGGTGGAGTTTTTTTTTTTTTTTAAAAATGTATTTATTTGTGTTTTTGATGATGTTGTAAACCACTTAGAGCAGGCCTTGGTCTGAGCCTCGGAGCTCTCCCCAGGCCTCCCCAAGTGTTTTTGCCTAGCTAGGACTTGTCCTTGAACTCTGATTAATGCCTCTTGCTCGTCTGGATGGAGGACAAAGAGGGTGTAGGAGTGTGTGCGGAAGCCAGCCTGGAGATAACATTTATGTTTACAATATATAGAGAGATAATATTGGCAGTCATTGCTCCGCCCACTTTTGCCTCTGGCCACTGGTATGTGGCCCTCGGAAGGTTGCCCAGAAAGGAATGCGGCCCTCAGGCTGAAAAAGGTTCCCCACCCCTGACTTAAGAGACTTCATCAAAGCATTATACGGCCCTCAAGGGCTGCCTCTCCCCACTTGAGTCGATCCAGACCCTGCAATCGTCATCTGAGGCCCTTCTCTGTGTGCCCTCCACCAGTCCAGAGGGTGTGGCAAGAAGAGAATGGGCCTTTGCAGTGGTGGCTCCCCATTTGTGGAAAGTTCTCCCCAGGAAGGTACGCCTGCCACCATCATTATCTATTTTTAGGGGCCAGGCAAAAACCTTGCTTAGCTCTTAATGTGAAGGGCTAACGGTATTGGCAGTCTCTTTTAGCATGGCACGTTTTGCAAGACCGGTCTTTTATCTGTACACATGTGCTTCTAGGTTTTTTATCAGTTCGTTGGTTACAATTGGTTTTAGTATCTTAGGCTGCAATCCAATACACACTTACCTGGGATTAAGACCCATTGAGTGGGAATGGAAACAGTTGAAGGAAAGGAGCCAAAAGCTTCTGTGGTCTGCACATCTGTCCCTCTCCTTCTCCTATAGCCTGATGGAATAACTACTGCTAGATGACAGTAGAGGGAGAGCTGGATGGAGCTGGACTTTCAAGCCAGGGCCAGCACCAAAGGACGGCCAGGTTGGGCCCTGGCTGAGGGCCCATGAAGGGCCCCTCATTAGGGTGGGAGAGTAACGCTCCCCTTCCGCGATCTGTGGCAGGATTGCAGGGACGGAGCTTCCAGGCCACCCGCCCATTCACTCGCTCCACCTACCTCTCCTGTCTTCTGCTGTTGCATGTGCTGCACATGCAGAGCTACCATCCACGAAGATGGTGGCAGAGGCTTCTTTAAGGGGCTGATGCCCCCACTGCCCTCTTGGTTGATGGCAGGCATGTGTGCACAAGTAGCGTACTGTGCATGCATGCCATCCATGAAGATGGCAGCGGGGGAATCTACCCCTTAGAGAAGCCTCCGCTGCCATCTTGGTTGACGGCAGCCTGCACGCACAGGAGATAGGTGAAACAGGCAGGAGCTGCGTGCCCAGGTCAGGCTGGTGCTCAAGGGCCCAGTCATGCCTGGCTCCAGCCGTTTCAAGCCATTAACTGCGACAACAATTAAGCTAGCTAGTTGTTCATTTAGATTCAAAGTCTAAATCTCTTCTTCCTGTTTTACAAACCCAGGACTATCATGGCAGCAGAATGAAGTCCTGCCTTCTGTTGTGCCCCCTTGCAGGCAGACCTGATCCAAGAGAGCGCCAGCCAGATCAGCAACAAGAGGCTCTTTCATTCCATGCTGCTGATAGACAGGAAACAAAGCATGCACCTTTAGCAAAAGGCCTTGCAGGAATAAAATGTAATTGTACTGCCTTCAAGTCGATTCCGACTTATGGCAACCCTATGAACAGGGTTTTCATGAGGCTGAGAGGCAGTGAGTAGCCCAAGGTCACCCAGTGAGCTTCATGGCTGTGTCGGGATTCAAAGCCTGGGCTCCCAGGTCATAGTCCAACACCTGAACCACTACACCACGCTGGCTCTCAGAACAGTTTACTTTTAAAACATTTGCATGTCACTTTTTCAGAGAAAGGCAGCAGAGTTCTTGAACAAGCAACTGGCTGGGCCATAGCTATGGGGCAGAGCATCTGCCCTGCGTGCAGGTCTCGGGTTCAATCTCCAGCATCTCCAGGTAGGACTAAGAACGCTCCCTGCCTGCAGCCCTGGAGAGCCACTGACGTTCAGGGCAGACAATACTAAGCTCGACTCGGTCTGACTCTATATAAGCTCCCATGTTCCTATGATTGCAGCTATGTGTGAATTCTGCATTCTTTGCCTACCTCCGCCATTCAGTCTGTTTTTGGGGGAAATCAGGCCCTGGAGATGGAAGCCGAAAACCTGAAGGGAAGAAAGGAAATCCCTGAAGAGCAGGTCAACATGCCTGAAGCCAGGTCTCGACGGTGAATTGCTACAAGCACCACAGCAATATTCCATGCTCATTCCCTCTCCTATAGTACCTTTTCCTTTTCCAAGCAAAAAGAATCAGTGTACAATTGAGCCAGTTACTCCATCAATAAGGGGGGGGGGACACCTTTGTAGAAATGCTTTCAGTTGAAACAAAGTAGTATTAAAACACATTTTCTTTTCTTTTTTTAAAGTCTTCAGTGACTTCTTTTAAGAGTTACAGGGCCACATATGCATGGTGTAAATAAGTAGACGTTTTTCTCCTTCTCTCATAATACTAGGCCAACAATGGGGTTATCTAATGAAGCTGAATTCTGAACAATTGAGGACAGAGAAAAGGAGATGGGATTTCACATGGGACTGGCTCTCTGACATCACCTGACTTGAGGACCAAAAGGAAAAATGGAGGGATCCCCTCTTCAAGGCAACTATGAAAAGTCAAGGAGCCAGTCTGCATCTGGTCACCCAACCACCCACCCATCTACTCTTCCAGACAGTCTGATGCTTTTCCCAGACCTGGCTTTTCTTAAAGTTACACTTTATCCCACAATCATGCTGAACAAACACCATTTGTAGGCAAGATCTAAACAGATGCAATTCCACAAATACCAATAGTACAATATTCTGTTGTGGGGAGAGAGAGAGAGAGAGAATTGCATTTCATAGATTCACGGTTGAAAAATGGGTAAGATTTCACTCCTGTAATAATGCATATAATATTATGTTAATATTATGTATTTATTTAATTTTAGTTTATGAATTTCTTCCCATGACATATCCCAAAGCAATCAATAAAAACACACACATAAAAATGAATTTCAAATCCAAAACCAATGTAGACTGGGGTAAGAACCGCCACTTTAAAAAGGACTATATGTTTGATCCTTGCAACTAAGAGGCTCACAAAATATTTATTTATTTATTGTATTTGTACCCCACTCTTAAGCCAAAAAGGCTCCCTGAGTGGCTTACATACCATCAATTAATACAGACAGGCCCTGCCCGCAGGCTTACAATCTAAAAAGCATGACACACAAAGAGAAAGGGCAAGGAGGGAAGAGGAAAACACAAACTCAGCACTAATCAACATGTTACAATAAAAACAGAATAGAGAGCTGTTTATGTGGCCAATGGAGTGTCGACTCAGAAGTAAACCCCAGTAAGTTCAAGGCAAGTATACTTCCAGGTATGTACAGGATTACAGCTTTCTGACCCTCTACACCCCCCCTTGAGTGTTCTCGCCTGGCGGGAATGCGTCCTTCAGCTCTGACAATGTCTCTTGCTTGCTCAGATGGAGGAGAGAGGTGTGTAAGTGTGGTCACCAACCTCCTTGGGCCAGTGAGCGAACGCACTTGGAATGTTGAGAAAGTGTCATGGGCGCCAGTCAGAAAATGCTTCATTCACAAAAGGCGAAGAGGCAACTGTCTAATCACAACAGAACACTGATGCGTAAGACGATGACCCTAATCTTTCCTTTTTCCTCTCTCATTCAGTATCGCTGCTCGGATTCACTCTTCCATTCCAATAAGGTGGGAGAGGAAGTACATTTCTCCTCTATCCTCTCTCTGTGCACGATTCCTAGCTTTGTAAGCCTCTAACATAGCCCCATTTATTCATCTCCCCGCCCTGAAGTATCCCAAATTCCCTTATGAGTCATCAGTCCCCATGGTGGTGGTGACGGTGGCCTTCTCGGTCACTAGGAGTCACGGTTCATTCACAAGGTGACCAGGCAAATGCCTAATCACAACATTGCACCGTGCAAGACAATGGCCCTATTCATTTCCCCAAGTACAATGCAGTCTGCGGGTTCACAGATATCTGAACATTTTGTTGGTTTTAGACCAGCTTCTATAGGATTGTGAAGGCTTTTTAATTACATAGAGGTACTACATTGGATACGGAGACAAGTTAATGATTATGCAGGCATCTGCTATACTAAGGTAGTTACAAGTAGAAGTATTTTAGTATTTTCAAACAGACAATGACCTCATAAAAAAATCTTTAAAACACTGAACTTGTAATGATCATAATCCTACATTGGATCCAACCACAACTTGGCTGAGCCAAAATGCCCCTCCTTCATTTTGCCATCCCATTTTGCCATTTCTGAACTGAGTGGGCAATGTTCTGAAGTCTGATAATTTGGGAGGCTCTGAACAGCCAAGATAACTGAACATTTAAGCCATCAATATCGTGAATGGATAGCACTGACTGCAAGGGTCTGGTAGGTCACTAAAACTCTGTTTTTTTATATGCTCTCATTACTCAATGTGAAGCTCAATGTTCCACTGGCAATTTTCCATGCTCTGTGTATTTCTAAGATTCATCCTGGTGCGGACTAGGTGATGCGATGTGAACCTTGTACTCTGGCTGAAGGTCTTCCCACACTCCAAGCATTTGCATGGTTCCTCCATTTATTGGCGTTTCCATGGTAGGTATTTCTATATTCCAAGTTAGTTCTTCTATGTGCAGTCTCTGATGTTTTTTAAGGCTCTCATTCCTACTGAAGCTTTTCCCACACTCTAAGCAATGATATGGTTTCTCCCCTGTGTGGATTCCTTCATGAGAAGTGAGATTGCTCTTCTGCCTGAAGCTTTTTCCACACTCCAAACACGTGTATGGTTTCTCTCCCGTGTGAATATTTCGATGTGAAATAAAAGAGTCTCTCCTCATAAAGCTCTTTCCACACTCTAAGCATTTAAATGGCTTCTCGCCTGTGTGAATTCTTTCATGTGAAATAAGGGAGCCTCTCCCAAGAAAGCTCTTTCCGCACTCCAGGCATTGAAAAGGTTTCTCCCCTGTGTGAATTCGCTGATGCAAATTCAGGGTGCCTCTCCTAGTGAAGCTCCTTCCACACTCCAAACATTTAAATGGCTTCTCCCCTGTGTGAATGCTCTGATGTGAAAGAAGGTTTGAATTTTTCCGGAAGCACTTTCCACACTCCAGGCATTTAAATGGTTTCTCCTCTGTGTGAACGCTTTGATGTGAACTAAGAGCGCCTTTCCTAATAAAGCTCTTTCCACACTCCAGGCATTTGAAAGGTTTCTCCCCTGTGTGAATTCGCTGGTGTAAATTAAGGTTCCCTTTGCTATTAAAGCTCTGTCCACAATCCAAACATTTAAACGGTTTCTCCCCCGTGTGAGATCCTTGATGAGCAGTGAGACTTTTCTTCTCTCTGAAGCTCTGTCCACACTCCAAGCATTGATACGGTTTCTCCCCCGTGTGGATCCTTTGATGAGAGATAAGGCTCGAGTTTCTACAGTAGCTCTTCCCACACTCCAAGCACTTATACGGTTTGTCCCTTGCATGGATTCTTTGATGAAAGATAAGGCTTCCTTTCCTGTTAAATCTCCGTCCACACTCCAAACATTTATATGGCTTCTCCCCCGTATGTATTCTTTGGTGTGAAATAAGGGAGTCTCTCCTAATAAAGCTCTTTCCACACTCCAAGCATTCATATGGTTTCTCCCCGGTGTGAATTTTTTGGTGCGATGTAACACTTGAGCTGCGACTGAAGCTCTTCCCACACTCCAGGCATTTAAATGGCTTCTCCCCCGTGTGGCGTTTACGATGAACATCGAGGCTCGATTTCCACTTGAACCTTTTCCCACACAAGGGGCATGGAATTCTCTCTTTCTCCTTGTCCTGTTTTTCTTTAGCCGAGATTTCACAGACATCACCACCCTGAGAAGCAGAGGGTTCCTTCCTCCTGGCTCTTTGCAACGACACCCTGTTTGGGTCTCCTTCATCCCGCCTTTCACCTCCTGGAAGGAAGAGCAAAACTTTGTAAGTGCAGAAGACAGAAAGGGAGCCAATAATCAGAGGGTGACCACAGAGCAGAAAAGAAAGGTGAAATGATGCCGATTTTGATAGGTATGAAACAGAGTATGCTGATTTGCATTAACTGAACGTAAGAAGAGCCCTATAGCTGCATCAAGCCAGCAGCCCATCTGGTCCAGAATCCTGTTCCCAACAGTGGCCAGCCAGATACCTATGGGAAGCACATAAGCAGGACTGAGCACAACAGCACTCTCCCCTCCTGCCGTTTCCAGCAATTTGTATTCAGAAGCACACTGCTTCCAACAGTGGAGGAAGAAGATGGCCATCATGGTTAGCAGTTATGGATAGGCTTATCCTCCATGAATTTGTCTTGTTGTACAAGAAAACTGAGAACTAGTGTGATGACGTGTTAGACTGGGTCTATAGAGACCGGGATTCATCTCACAGGCCAGTTGGCATCTAATCCAATGCTATCTCAGTAGGTTGTTTATTTAATTTCTTCTTAAATCTATACAGTACCTCTCCATGTAAAAGCAGCCAAAGGGGCTTGTTCGATATCTTCATGGAACTAGCCCAATATAAGCCGCTCTGATCACCCTGATGATAGGCCAGGATGCAATTCTGATAAGGAAAAGGCTAACAAGGCAGCAGAGCATGTGCTTTGCATGCCTGAGGTCCTAACATTTCCCAGTTAAAGGATCTTGGCAGGAGGCCTTTTCTCTGAGACTTTGGAGAGATGCTAATAATCAGAGCTGACATTACTGGCACAGATAGGCCAAAAGCAAACTTCAAACGTATTTTTGTAAATCAGTCCTGGTATTGGTCTTCCGGGAAGGGTGACTTAGCCTGTGCCTGCTTTTGAGACGGGCTCCTGCCTCAAAAGAAGCTTATTCAGATATATCAGTCAGTTTTTTCTTTTTTTTTTGACTGATTAAACTTCTCCCGGGTAGGGAGAAACGAAGAGATTAACCTCAAAGCCTATTTTTGTTGGGACGACCAGATCTCATTAATTTATGGGACGAGGTCCAGCCGACGAAGGTGGGACGGATTTTTAACAGCAAGCTCTATCTGATAAAGCGAACGTTCACCTTATCTTCTAAGAGAGAACGCACTAACAGGCAAGCACCCTTCTTTCTATATTTTTCTTTTACTTGACTTAAATTGTTGCTGTTTAAAAGAGATTTGCCAGATTGATCAGTTTTTGACATCTCACTGGGGAGCCGTAACTTCTCTCTGCTATGCACTAATTAATAGCTTATCTCTGTTTTTGTTGCAAAAAGCTGTCCTGGATTTGCATTCTAAAGATATACACAGAAGAGGGATTTCTATTCCAGATTTTTATTTTGAAAAATATTATACTGTTTTGAGACTACTCTCTTTTTGGTCTATTTTATTTTGACGAATCTGTTTCTTGACGATTGCCATTAATTGTTTCGATCCTGGGAACTGCATTTTGTTTACTTAACTATTGGAGAGATAAGGCTGTCTGCTCTGTTTATACTGTGATGTCACCAAGTTTGGAGTATTAACCCAATTGTTGCTGAAATAAGAAGTGGTTTTCCTATATTTTTCTTTTAAAATGGCAATTAAGAAAGTGGCTGAAAATCTGGAAATAACTATGTTTCAGAAAATAATGGATGAGATTGAGATAATGAAAATTGAATTGAGTAAAATGAAGCAGGAGATTAAAGATATAAGGGTCCCTGTGAGAGAGGTGACCCTGGAAGGGGTCCCTGTGAGAGAGGAGACCCCGGAGATTGGAACAGGGGTCCCTGTGAGAGAGGTGACCCTGGAGACTGGAATAGGGGTCCCTGTGAGAGAGGAGATCCCGGAGATTGGAACCAACGTGGAACAGGAACAAGATTTGGAGTCTATGGACTTTAGAAATAAAATCTATTGTTTGGAACTCAATGTTATCTCTGAAGAAATGAATGAAGATTCTAGAGATAAAGTTATCAATGGCATGGATAATCTTCTGGACTGGAATGATGTGATGGAGCCCAATATAGAGAAAATCTATGGAATTAACTGCAGCCATGTGACAATGGAAAAACTTTTAAGAGATGACCCAGTGTATTTTGAAAAAAAGAACAGAGATATGA
Source organism: Rhineura floridana (assembly GCF_030035675.1). NCBI lineage: Eukaryota > Metazoa > Chordata > Lepidosauria > Squamata > Rhineuridae > Rhineura > Rhineura floridana. Next base: position 208,108,572 of record NC_084482.1, read on the forward strand.
TTTTACAGCAGTATTTCAGCAACCTATTCAGAATGGATGGCAAGAAAATATTTGGGATAGAGGTAATCCCCATCAGACTCTTACTATATGACTATGGCTTTGACAGCAAGATTATTATGGAATACTGATAATGGAAGATTGGATATTGAAATTACTGGACTTAACAAGACTACTGAAGATGGAAGATGGAAAATGGAACTAATAGAGATAATAGAACAATGGCTACTGAAATTATTGAACCTAACAGATTCTGATGTGATGGATTAATTGAAATGTTTATTTTGACTATGGTTATGACAATAAGATTATCATAATTAGTAATGAGATGGATTAATCGATATGCTTATCTGGAAAAAAAAATTGATAGATATATTTCTTAAAGAATTGAAACCTCTCTTTGACTTTTTGTGGAAAGAATAAAGTAATGTTTATGAGATTTGATGATTAAGTAAGATAACTACTGGAGGAAAGTGATTTTATAATATGACTTAAGAGACAGGATTGTTATATATTATAGACCTATAACTGATTTGATCTTTGACAAATGGGAAGTCAATATTTTACTCTTTATTTTTTATTTTTGTTTTTTTTTTTCTCTTTTTTTCTTTTTGTTTAACTATTTTTGATTTTGTTTTTTGTCCTTGAATGTTTTATGATTTTGTCTTGTATGTTTTATGAAAATCTGAATAAAAATTATTGGTAAATCAGTCCTGGTATTGTCTACCCCAAACTTTCTTCAACCTGATGCTCTCCAGCTGTTTTGATCTACCACTACCATCAGCACCGCCCAGCTCAGCCAACGAGTGAGGGATTGTGGGAGGTGTAGTCCAACAGCATCTGGAGGGCGGCAGCCTGGGGAAGGCTGGACAACACCTTTTCCCCAAAAGGGATTATAACAAGGAACCAAGTGCCGACCTCTTCCATAGTTTATATGTATTTGTACAGTGGCATTTTGAGGCCCGTCGAGTTAGAACCACCATGATTTTGCCTCTGAATATCAGCTGCTCCGACACAAGGAAAGGATGGGGCTAAGGCCTTTTCATCCGGCTTGTGGGCTTCCGATTGGGGAAATCAGAAGGAGGCTGGGGAAGCAGAAGGCTGCGCTAGACAGGCTTTTCTGCTCCACTTGATTTTGCTCCGGGTTTTTTTTTTTTTAATCTTTTTTAAATATATTTTTATTGGACTTATTTTTAATCTTAGGCCAACCCGGGGCTCATAGAACAGACTTGGAAGGGGCCTATAAGGCCATCAAGTCCAACCCCCTGCTCAATGCAGGAGTGCAAAGCCAGATGGCTGTCCAGCTGCCTCTTGAAGGCCTCCAGTGTCACCCACTACCTCTCTAGGGAATTGGTTCCATTGCCGTATGGCTCTAACAGTTAGGAAGTTTTTCCTGATGTCCAGTCGAAATCTGGCTTCCTGCAACTTGAGCTCTTCTTACAGAAGACAAGATAGACAAAGAAGAAAGAAGCCTCTGACATCCAAACCTGATGCTCTGTCTTTGTATAAGGTTTCTATGTTGCTAAGTAGCTCACAGTCCTCATCTCTTCAGAGTGCAATCCTATGCAACTGAGTTAGAGCCTCCATGTTCAGAGGCAGTCTGCCTCTCATTATCAGCTGGTCAGAAGCAACAACCAGTGAGAGAGAATAACGGCTAGAGTGTCGGGCTGGGACCTGGGAGACCAGGGTTCAAATCTGCACTCAGCCATGAAGCTCACTGGGTGAAGTTGGGCCAGTCACTGTCACTCAGCCTAACCTACGTCACAGGGTTGTTCTGAGGATACAATCAGGAGGAGGGAAGGACCATGTTTGTACGCCACCTTGAGCTCCTTGCAGGAGAGGTGGGATATAAATGTAATAAATAAATCAGTAAGGAAAGCAGCCTGCTAGGCTAGATGTGTCTTCAACCCGATTAAAACAAATCTTAAGTACCCATATGAGATTGCAGCCTTAGAGCATCATCCCCCTCCCCCTCCAGATACTAGGAAGGAGGCAGCCTCTGCCATCTAAGGGCTTCCTTGGAAGAGACACCAGAAGACGATTGAGCTGGCAGAGGTGTAGCGAGATGGCAGAAAAATGAGACTGTAATACTTATTTAGCATCTGTAAACCGATTTTGTCAGCCATGCAGAAAAGGAAGCCTTAGCCAGCGAAAAAGGGAGAGTCTCACCCAGGGCCTTCTGCACAGTCCTTTCCCAGAATTCCTCACTGCTCCCAGCCTGGGTTGCAAGAGGCTCTTTTGATGCCCGTGGGCCAGCCGAGTCTTGCTCTTCCAGGGAGGCCACCATCCTCCAATTCTCCTCCATGACTTCCCTGTGCAGGGCCCTTTGGTCTGGATCCAACAAGCTCCACTCCTCCTCGGTGAAATACACAGCCACATCCTCAAAAGTCACCTGAAAAAAAGTGCGCAGAAAAATGCTAACAGAGAAAACACAATCGGGAAGGGTTGTCTTCTGAGATCTAAACCTTCTGAAGGGGCAATCAAAGCTCCCTCTGGGGGCAACAGAAGAGACACAGTCTTCCAGGCCCAGAAAAACGCACAGGGTGCAGAGGTACCCAGGCTGGGCATTGATCTTTCCCCATACCTGATCCAGATGCACAGACGGCACTTCCGCTGCGTCACAAGAAAGGGACGAGGGTGAACACACCACCATAATCCTCAGTCCGTCTCCTGCAAGGGACACAAAGGAGAAGGGAAGACTGATCCGTTCGTTAGACCCTGCTTTGAAACCCAATTTGGCTTATGACATATAGCAACAGAAATGGACAATATCACTGGGGGGTTGTTGGTGCGCTGTGCAGTCCAGGTATCCCAGGACAAATTCACGGAGGATAAGGCTATCACTGATTACTAGCCACAATGGCTATGTTCTCGCTCCACTGTTGTTGTTACATGCCTTCAAGTCGATTACCACTTATGGCGACCTTATGAAGCTTTTGGATTCATAGGGTTTTCGCGGCAAGAGGTATTCAGCGGTGGTTTCCCATTGCCTGCCTTTAAGCCTACGGCGCCCAGTATTCCCAGGTGGTCTCCCATCCAAGTACTAACCAAGCCTGACCCTGCTTAGCTTCCGAGATCAGACGAGGTTCTCTCCACTGTTGGAGGCAGTCAACGCCTCTGAAGGCAACAACAAAAAGTGGCTAGCATCCAAACCAGGAAAAAGAAGGAGGGGCCAAAGCCAAGATGCTGGAAAAATAGAAGATTATTGTATTGTAAGCCCAACGCGTTTCAGTCTGTTAATTTTCAGGCCTTCATCAGGGGAATGCAGGCTAACGAGAAGTTTGAATGAGCAGACCGCTTACAACAGTATAAACACCTCTGAAGACCAGTTGCTGGGAACGACAAGCGAGATGAGTGCTGTTGCACTCCAGTCCTGCTTGGGAGCTTCCCAGAAGAGGCATCTTGGTTGGCCACTGTGAGATCAGGATGCTGGACCAGATGCACCATTGACCTGATCCAGCAGCCAGGCTCGTGTAATGTCACAGGCTCTTCACACCAGAGCAAGCGAGGGAGCAGGAGGAGCTTCAAGTGGACTCTGGCGTTGACTGGTGACCAAGATACCCACTCAGAGAAGCATCCCTTGCATCCTTTCTATATGCATTTTGCGTTTTAGGAATGATATTTCAGTTCTACAAAAGCAAGACTGCAGCTGAACATAAGAAGACTCAAGTAATGACAACAGAAGATTTATGTAACTTTAAAGTTAACAATGACAATGAGGACATTGAACTTGTCAAGAGTTATCAATACCTCAGCACAGTCATTAACCAAATTGGAGACAAAAGTCAAGAAATCAGAAGAAGGCTAGGACTGGGGAGGGCAGCTATTAGAAAACTAGAAAAGGTCCTCAAATGCAAAGATGTATCACTGAACACTAAAGTCAGGATCATTCATACCATGGTATTCTCGATCTCTGTGTATGGATGTGAAAGTTGGACAGTGAAAAAAGCAGATAAGAGAAAAATCAACTCCTTTGAAATGTGGTGTTGAAAAAGCTTTGTGCATATCATGGACTGCAAAAAAGACAAATAATTGGGTGTTAGAACAAATTAAACAAGAATTGTCACTAGAAGCTAAAATAATGAAACTGAGGTTATCATATTTGGACACATCATGAGAAGACCCGATTCATTAGAAAAGACAATAATGCTGGGAAAAACAGAAGGAAGCAGAAAAAGAGGAAGGCCAAACAAGAGATGGATTGATTCCATAAAGGAAGCCACAGACCTGAACTTACAAGATCTGAACAGGGTGGTTCATGACAGATGCTGTTGGAGGTCACTGATTCATAGGGTCGCCATAAGTTGTAATCGACTTGAAGGCACATAACAACAACAACAATTTCAGTTCTGGCAGAGGGGGGACAATTGCCTCCCTCCACACTGGCGTTTTCAGTGCGCCAGTTTGGATCTATACATTCTTAAATGGGTAAGCCTTTTATTTTATTTCCTTATTTATTTAAAACATTTATATACCGCTTAATCATCTGCATTGCTAGCCAGTGTACATAAAAACAACCCAAGCACAAAACTAACACCAGAACAATAAAATCATCCTAAAACCAAACACAAAACCGCACATGACCTTAAAATGCCTGCTGGAACAACAAGGTGTCAAACACACGCTCAAAGTTCAACAACGATGGCGCCTGTCTAATCTCAAGCCACATCCACACCAGACGTTTATTCCACTTTGAACAGTCATGGCTTCCCCACCCACTCCAAAGAATCCTGGGAAGTATAGTTTGCGAAGGATGCTGAGTGTTACTAGGAAATTCTGGTTCTTCTCACAGAGCTCCAGTGGCCAGAGTGTTTTAACAGTCAGCCCCTCTTCCCAGAGGATTCTGGGAATCAGGAGTCTCCTAACAATTTTCACCACCCTTCAAAAACTACACTTTCCAGGATTCTTTGGGGGAAGCCATGACTATTCAAAGTGGAATAAATGTCTGGCGTGGATGCGGCCTCAGTTAGGAAGGAGTTCCACATGCTTGGGCCCACTACACCAAAAGCACAGCTTCTAGTAGTTATGAGCTGTGCATATATGCTGGAGACTAGCAAATGGGCTCAAGGAAAAATCAAAGAAGGCCATTTATTTCAGGCATACTTGAGAAAGGGAGCCCAGCCCGGGAAACGACACCTCATTCATCCTTACCCAATGAAGCATCATCTCCATCCTCCTCTTGCTTGATCCACCAAGACACCAGGCTCTCTGTGGGATCCGATGGGGCCTGTTCTGCCTCATGAAAGCCCATGGCCTCTTCCGCAAACAGGGCCTGCAAGGGAAAGAACAGCAAGGATCACAAACAGAGAGAGATTAGGAAATGAGCGAGGCTTGACTGGACCACCCCCTCTTTCGGTGATTTTCAGGAAAAAAAGAAGTGGGCAACTAATGGGGATTTTAACAGGATCCTCGGAAATATTCTCAGCCCCTGGGAACTACCAGGATGAAACTCTCTCTCACCTGCCGCTCTTCCTGCTTCTTCTCCTCTGCCTGGCTCAGGAGGAAACCTTCCGCCAAGGCCACCACCTGGGAACTGGTCTCCGCTCCACATTCCCTCACCCAGCTCTCCATTTCCACGGGAAGGACAGCCAGGAACTGCTCCAAGGTCCAGGATCTGATTCTTTCGTGTGTTGCTCCGGTTTCAGCCACTCACGGCAAAGACGGCTGACTCAGCTGCAAACCTCTCAGGGCCTTTCAGCTTCCCTGTAGCAGAGCTGCTTGAAACCCTGGCGATGCGCTTCTGAGCCGGGAGCGACTTTTGTCAGCCAGGATATTCTGCACAGATCTTTCCCCAGAATTCCACACTGCTTCGATGGAACGAGTGGCTTCTCTATGCCGTGTTTTCCTCTGCCATCTGCGCTCCAAGGAGCCTCCAACCAAGCTAAAGGGGACGCCTCCCCATTTTGCCAATTTCTGTCATAAAGCTAAGTTTCCTCAAACGAGTGGGGATCCTGCAAAGCCAACAACAAGAGCTGGATGAGAACCTTTGCACAACAGTCTGATCCTCTTTCAAGTTATGTTTGCACTCTAACCCACAACAACTGCCTCCACTTCACCCTCCTTTCTCCATCACATTCCCCAGCCAGCCCTTTCCCCATCTCCTCTGACCCCTTTTCCCTGCCATTTTCTTCCCAGAGCAAGTTTCTAAAAAAACAAACAAATGTAGCTTGAAACTGGTTGGAACTGATGGAGTCTCCTCTTTGTAGAGAGGAGGAAAGAAGCTCCCTGATCTGGGTGCTGTGCAGAAATCCATCACTTCCCAACCTAGTTGCAGCAGTTGCTTGTTTTCCTCTTCCCTCCCCATCCCTTTTTTCCTTCTGTACTCTGTCTGTTGGATCGTAAATCTCTGGGCAGGGGCATCTTGCTTTTAAAATAAACAAATCTACCAATAACAGAACTGCACTAAGCACAGATCAGTGGCCGCAAATCGACAGCCCCGTATCAGACGCCCACAAAACAGCAGTTCCCAAACCTTTTCCCCTGATGGACCACTTGAGAATTGCTGAGGGGCCTGGCAGAGCATGTAACACTTTTTTCCCCTGCCTTTTGTGGCAATCATAATGTGCTGTGCTAAATGCCGTACGATTGTCAATCGTATCTGTGTCGCTTCTGTTATTCCTTATATTTTATTGCATTACAATTTGAATTCAATAGAATTAATTTGACAGAATTCAAAGTATGTGTTGTTCACAGGCATGCTGTGGTCCACCTGAATGAAGCAAACGGACTATACTTTGGGAACCCCTGCCATAAAGCATCTTGAAAAAGTCTTTGCCAGAGCTTAAGGCTGGATCTCTCTACCTCTGCCCCTGCCTCTTTCTCAGCCTTTCCCTGAGAGAAAGAGAGAGGCCCAGATTACACTACCTTTTGTTCAGGGGGTGATGAGGAATTTACCCCCCCTCCCCAGTTTAGATCATTCATGGGACTATCACAGCACACAGCTGTCTTGCCTGTTTTGAGCCATTGGAAAATGGAAATGGACTGCCTTCAAGTTGATCTCGACTTATGGTGACCCTACAAATAGGGCTTTCATGGTAAGCGGTATTCAGAAGGGTTTCCCACTGCCTCCTTCTGAGGCTGGTCCTCCACAGCTGGCTAGGGCCTGCTCAGCTTGCCATAGCTGCACAAGCCAGCCCCTTCCTTGTCTGCCACTGCCAGCTGAGGGGCAACTGGGCTCCTTGGGACTCTGCAGCCTGCCTACGGCTGCACATATGGCAGGGCACGTAACACCTGAGCCACTCACAGTGGGGTGATCTTTAGCTGGGCCTTGAAACCCAGAAGACACGAGCGGGGATTTGAACTCACAGACTCTGGACTCCCAGCCAGGCTCTCCTCCCCACTGAGCAATTAGCCATCCATAAAGTTAGGATCATTCAGACCATGGTAACACAGCCAAAGCTCTGCTCATGGCCAGAGTTCGATTCCAACGGAAGGAGGAAGTCAAATCTCCGGTAAAAGGGGTCGAGGTCCACTCAGCCTTCCATTCATCCGTGGTCGGTAAAATGAGTACCCGGCATATGCTGGGGGGTAAAGAAAGGTCGGGGAAGGAACTAGCAATCCCATCCCATATATACGGTCTGCCTAGTAAACGTTGCAAGATGTCACCCTAAGAGTCGGCAACGACTCGCACTATAAGTGCGGGGACACCTTTATCTTTTTTATGTATGTGAAAGTTGGACAGTGAAAAAAGCAGATAAGAGAAAAATCAATTCATTTGAAATGTGGCGTTGGAGGAGAGCTTTGTGCATGCCATAGACAGCGAAAAAGACAACTAATTGGGTGTTAGAACAAATTAAACCAGAACTATCACTAGAAGCTAAAATGATGAAACTGAGGCCATCATATTTTGGACACATAATGAGAAGACACGATTCACTAGAAAAGACAATAAAGCTGGGAAAAACAGAAAAAGTAGAAAAAGAGGAAGACCAAACAAGAGATGGATTGATTCCATAAAGGAAGCCACAGACCTGAACTTACAAGACCTGAACAGGGTGGCTCACAACAGATCCTGTTGGAGGTCGCTGATTCATAGCGTCGCCATAAGTCATAGTCGACTTGAACGTACATAACAACAAAGCCTAACAAACGAGATGTGGAGGGGGGTATGTGTTCAGGAAACCACCTTATACCTGAGCCACACCATTGGGGTCCATCTAGCACAGTGCTGTCTACACTGACTGGCAGCACCTCCCAGCCCTACCTTGAGTTGCCACTGAGGATTGAACCCTGGGACATTCTGCAGGCAAAGCAGAGCCACGGGGCCTTCCCTGTTCGCCCAGAATGGAGTCCTGGTGGCCCCTTTCCCGTCCAAACCTCAGAACGCCTTGCAACAACGCGACGGCAAGCCTAGAAATTAATAATAAGAATTAAGATCAGAGGCGCAAGGTGGTGGTGGGGGGGGTGAAGCATCCTTGGCTTGCTCTTTTTAAGCCCCCTCCCGGCAAAGGCTGCCTTTTCTTTCCGGGCTCCGAGCCTGACTTGGGGCGCGCCCCGACAAGCCCTTTGCACAAAAGCCTAAGCCGGGGTGGGGTGGAAGACTCACGTGGGTGGGAAGGACAAAGGGCCTTCCTCCCCCCCCCCCAACAAGAGGGAAAGGCGCTGCGCGGCGGATGCAGGGAAACTTCAGCCCCTTACCCGGGTCGCTGCGGTACGGGGAGACACGCCAGCCTCTTTGCTGCCCCCGGGCCGCCCATCAATCTCCAGCTGTTCTCGAAGGATCATTCACAAAGCAGGTCGGGGAGGGGCCTTTGCTCTGGAGGACTTCCCCCTCCCAAACGTCCTTCCTCTCTAGGAAGCATCTCTCCTTTCTCGTAATCCCTTGTAGTCCAAGGAGCAAAACGTCACCGCGCCCCTGATTCGCTCCCGCAGGTTTGGACGACAGCTGCCAGCAGCGTTTGACTGGGGCTGAAGGGAATTGCAGGCCAATAATGATGATGATGATCGCTGGTTCCCCAATCCATTTGGAGCCGTATCTGGGTCAAGTCGGTGGAGTGAGGGGCGTGCACAGCCCTCGAAAATACATAATTCCTTTTTCATTAGGAAACTACTGTAAAGCATTTGAAACATCCATTTATGTATCTCTTTTTTATTTCTTGTTCTAAGAATTTCTGGGCAACACCGGGTACTTCCTGCTAGTGAATAGAGATGTCTATATCAATGCCTGGCGTGGTTGAGGTGTCTGAATTTTCTACGTTGCAGAGGCAGTAGAGGGTTTGGGATTCTGCAGGTCCCCAGGTGGCCTGCCACCAGTGGTGTAGTCATCCAAGGTTTCAGGGGGTCTTAAACCCCTTACTTGTTTTGGTAACAGGGTCTCATCAGGGTCTCTATGTCTTCAGCATCCTACGAGCCAATCAGCATGAAAGGGGAGTGTGTTAGCCACTGAGAAGGGTCTTCTAACATGCTTTCTTGTCCTTTCCTACAGATTGGCGCCAATCAGAGTAAAAGGAGGTGAGTCAGCCCTGGAGAAGACTCTTCTCAGCAGCTAACTCTTCCCTTTCATGCTTATTGGCTCCTAGGGACGTCTGTTGTTGTGGGAGAAGGCGTTAACAAGGATCTCATTCTCAATCCAACAGTAAAAAAGGGGGAAGGGGCGTGGCTGTGACAATTATGAAGGGTCCCTGCACATCTGAATTTGCCACTAAACTACTGCCTGCCACACCCAGATTCCGCCCCATTTGCACAGCTTTCTGCGAGTGTACTGGGTGCATAGGTGCCACCCACACTAGTGGAAGGGTGCTTTAGTTCCCCCCCTCTTTAGGATTGCTCCACAGGTAGCCACATGAGTTGTTCCTAAATTATGCCCCTGGAATAAGAATGAATCCTTTCCCCCTGCCTGCATGTTGATGTTCAACATTTCCAATTTGATCCTTCCCCCCCTTTTCTTTCTGACCTGTTATTTCATTATCCTTTGCTGTCAAGTGCCAAAGATCAATCTTTTCTCCCTTTTTTCCTGGTACTTCTGCACACATTTGGGTTCCCCCCAAGCCTGCCAATAGCTCTCTTCTTGTGCATTTGTTTGGCTATTAAGGAACAGCACTCCTTAACATCAGAAATAGAAGGAACGGCACTTTGGAGGTTTTGTGGATGCCCGAAAGCTGCCAATAGGCTTGTCCTTCATGGTGTCCTCGGTTCTAAAGAATGGCTGTTCTGTTAGGCTCCCCATCTTTTAAAACTAGCCCCTGCAAGTGACCCCAATCAGAGCAGCTTAATCGGAGAACTTCTTTCCAAGGTGTCACTAGGGTCTTGAAAGGCCTTAGGGCACAGGCTCATGGCTTAAATGTGCATGTGCTCATTGATCTGTACAGATGCCTCTAGACAAATTAAGATGATGGGTGGCTGGAGTCCCACCAGCCTTATGCTTTGTAGGGGTTTCAAGAGGCAACCCAAATACCTGGGTCTTGTGTCTGCTGGGCCATCCATTAATATGCATTACCCACTAATGCATCCAGCAACCACACCTCATTTTGTTGCAAGGGGGCTCATGCAATAGATGGGACTGTGTTTCACATGAGCTCTGGACTCTGACATTGCAGGGCACCCACACGTTTCTTTCTTTCTTTATTATTTGATTTATATTTATTTATTATTCGATTTATATCCCTCCCTTCCAACAGGAGCCCAGGATGGCATTTAAGTCTGATATGTCCGATATATTTAAGTCCAATATGACTATGTTGAACTGTGAATACTTACATCCTCCTTCCCCATTTAGCCATCCTCCACTCTCTCCCCTTCCTCTGCTGTTCCTCTGTGTGGAACAGGGGTGTAGTCGTCCAGGGTCTCAGGGGGTCTTAGGCCCTTTACTTTTTTGGGAGCAGGGTCCCAAAGTCTCCAGAATCCTGCAAGCCAATCAGTATGTAAGGAAGAGTCTTCTAACATGTTTCCTGGTCCTTTCCTGCTGACTGGAGCCAACTAGAGTGAAAGGAGGTAAGTCAGCCGCTGAGAAGACTCTTCTCAGTAGCTAACACTTCCCTTTCATGCTTATTGGCTCCTAGGGACATCTGTTATAAGAGAAGGCATTAACAAGGATCTCGCTGTCAACTCAGCAGCAAAAAAAAAAGCAGGGAGGGGGCATGGCTGGGATTAACATGAAGGGACCCTGCACTTCTGATTTTGCCATTGTACTGCTGGTGAAGATTGTAAGGTTCTTGTGGCAGAAACCCATCTGGTGATGGGTAAAGCAAGCCTCTATGCACCCTGATGGCAAAGTAAACATATGTGTCATAAGGACAATCCAAAACAGAAGGGTAACATTATTAATACAACTAATAATACAAATATTTATTACAGAAGACAATAAATATATATAAAATATTAACAATTATATATGGATTCACATCTTTAAACCAAAGCAAATAGTGAATACGGTTCTATGTCATCCCCAGCTTTCTCTTTCCAAAATAAAAGTTACCCATTTTTAAAAAAAACTCATTTTCATATAGTATCTTTTCTCTTGCTCTAACATAAGTGCATTGTTGCCAAGTACCAAATCCTTAAAAAAAACACTCTGGCAAGGGAAAGGGAATTGTTTTTTTCCCAGTAAGTCAAAACTGACATTCTAGCTGCTGTTAACAAAATAGTGACCATTTTAATGTCCATGTTCTCAACATAGTCTTCTAAATAATTTAAAAGTATATATAACAGGTTCTTTGGGATCTCATACCTGGTTGTTTGTCTGATGTTGTCTAAGACATGATTCCAGAAATTCTTAATTTTACTACAGTCCAAAAGATAACGTGAGTCATCAGGCTGGGGTTCATCACATTTCCAACCATTATCATGTGACTTTTTTTTTCAATTTGTAATTTTTTTTAAATCTGTCACGTGACAGATTTTTAATTTTTTTTAAAAAAAATAATTTTTAATTTTAATTTAATTTGTTAGATGCCACTGATGCAGTACGCTGACGACACACAACTCTTATCTCTCCATTCCACTGGAATCAGGAGAGGCTGTGAAGGTGTTGGGACAGGTGTCTACACGCCGTAACGGACTGGATGGGGACCAATAAACTGAGGCTGAGTCCTGATAAGACGGAAGTGCTGTGGGTGGGCACTTTCCATGTCTGGGCATCACCTGTGCTAGTAGGGGTTGCGCTCCCCCTGAAGGAACAGTATTCTGGAAGTACTCCTGGATTCCAACTCATCACTAGTCTCAAGTGGCTTCTGTGGCTAGTTCTTATGCCCCAGCTTAGGCTGATTTGCCAGCTATGGCCACTTCTAGACCAGGACAGCCAGGCCTCAGTTGACCATGCTTTGGTGATCTCCTGCCTGGACTTCTGTAATTCACTGTAAGTGGGGCTGCCTTGAATGCAGCTGCTAGGCTTGTAAATGGGGCAGCCCAATGGGACCTTGGGTCACTGATCCTGAAAGCGTTGCACTGGCAGCCACTGAGCTACTGGGCCAGATTTAAGGGGTTCATTCTAGCATATAAAGCCATAAATGGCTTTTGGCTCAAGGACCTAAAATTGTCCCTTCCCCACTATCGCCCCTGTGATCCCTATATCCTGGGGGGTGTCTTCCCCATCTCAGACCCTATGATCAGCAGGCAAGACCATGTTGGTGGTGCTGCTACTGGAGGCTGCGTAGTAGTTGGTGTTGACCCGCAACACAGCTTGTTCAGTGGCAGTTCCCCACTTGTGGAATGCCCTCCCTGGTGAAGTGTGTTTGTCTCCCTCAAGTTTGACTTTCAGAGCACTCTAAAAATATTTGCCCCTGCGTGACTTCTCTTCTGAAGATCAAGGCTTGATTGACAGAGGAAGCTGTCCTCACCCACAGGGCACTGACACCTTTCCCTTATCTACTTTCTCTTGGATTGGGAATGCAAAGACATCACAACCTCGAGATGATGAGGATTTGTCCCTCCTCTTCTGTTTTGCATCAGTTTTTGTTCTTTGTTTCCCCGTCTTTACATCTGGCTCTTTCGCCTCCTGGGATTGATAGAGACAATTAAGTAAGAGCTCAAGTGGGAAATGGAGCCTGACATCCAAAACTGGACACAATTAACGGCTACCACAAATGACAGAAAGCAAAAGAAGGAAGGGGGAGAAGCTTGCTAGGGCCTCCTGGAGGATCTCCTGGAAGCATCTGGCTGGCCACTGTTGGAAACCGATGCTGGCTTTGGTCTAAATAAAATTAGGTATTAAATAGACTGTGCTGATTGGGATTAACTCAGCAAAGGAGAGCAGAGGTGGTGGGATAAGAAGAAACTAAGAGGGAGGAGAAAAGGGGGTCTTTTGGAGGGGCGAAAGAAAATGGCGGGGATTGGGAAGGACCCAAGGCCATTTGATGGCTGAAGAGCTGTTCCTGGCAAGACCACTGATGAAAGAATGTTTTTAACGGTAACGGTGTTTTAGAATGTCTTTAACTATCTTTTTAGAATGCTTGTCTTTTTCTTGTTGTTCAGTTGTTTGCGCTGATATATTTGTTACCCTGGGCTCATTGGGGAGGAAGGGTGGGATATAAATTCAATAAATAATAAAAATACATCATAATAGGCAAGTTGGACAGTGAAAAAGGCGGATAAGAGAAAAATCCACTGATTTGAAATGTGGTGTTGGAGGAGAGCTTTGCGCATATCATGGACCGCGAAAAAGACATATAATTGGGTGTTACAACAAATTAAACCAGAACTGTCACTAGAAGCTACAATGATGAAACTGAGGTTATCATACTCTGGACACATAATGAGAAGACATGATTCACTAGAAAAGACAATAATGGTGGGAAAAACATAAGGAAGTAGAAAAAGAGGAAGGCCAAACAAGCGATGGATTGATTCCACAAAGGAAGCCACAGACCTGAACTTACAAGATCTGAGCAGGGTGGTTCATGACAGATGCTCTTGGAGGTCACTGATTCATAGGGTCGCCATAAGTCATAATCGACTTGAAGGCACATAACAACAACAAGGCAAGTGGCAGGGAAGCTTCACCCTTCAGGCCAGATAAAGCCAGGCAGAGATCTTGATTTAGCCTGCGAGGCCATTTTTCCTGAAACTACACCCACCTGCCCCACATCTGACATCATATGTGATGCCAGATGTGGCGCAGGTAAAGACATGGCTGCAATGGAACCTTTGGGAGCATTCAGTTGTGCTTCTCATTGTTCCCTGCCAATCTCAGCTTGCTGTAAGCACCAACCAGATGACTGATGCTGACAGCACTAGGCTGCGCTACCGAGTCCTGCGGGGACTTCTGGACAGCACCAGTCAGCAGAACACATCCAGTTTCTGAACACTTGATTTCAGTTGAGGTTTTGAGTCAGGACACGTGTAGGGTAGTAATTACTTTGTCTTCTCTAAAATGGTTGTTGTGGTAGAACTCACAGAGGATCAATGAGTGGGTTGGGGTTTGAGGATGAGACCTCCCTGTGTGCATCTGGCAGCCTTAGGCAGTACACTGCTCAAAAGCAACAATGGAAAGGGGTAACTGCATTCATGCCCTGCTTGTGGACCTCCTGGAGGCATCTGGCTGGCCACTGTGGAAGCAGATGCTGACTTTGGCCTAATGAAAGTCAGGGCACATCTGATGTTTTTAAGTATGCACATAAGATTACATCCCATTTCCTTCAGGTGCAAGGAAGGAGGAAGAATCTAAGATCCAAGATGGACACTATCTACTGTGGTTTTGACAAAGGTCTGCTGCCTTACATCATCCTGGGAAGAATCATAGAATTATAGAGTTGGAAGGGGCCTATAAGGCCATCGAGTCCAACCCCCTGCTCAGTGCAGGATTCCAAATTAAAACAGACCTGACAAGTGGCTGTCCAGCTGCCTCTTGAATGCCTCCAGTGTTGGAGAGCCCACCACCTCCCTAGGTCATTGGTTCCACTCTAACAGTTGTTAGAGTGGTCATTGTCATACCACTCTGTTAGGAAGTTTTTCCTGATGTTCTGCCGAAATCTGGCTTCCTGTAACTTGAGCCCATTATTCTGTGTCATGCACTCTTGGACGATTGAGAAGAGATCCTGGCCCTCCTCTGTGTGACAACCTTTCAAGTATTTGAAGAATGCTATCATATCTCCCCTCAGTCTTCTCAAGGCTAAACATGCCCAGTTCTTTCAGTCTCTGCTCATAGGGCTTTGTTGTCAGTCCTCTTTGCCCTCCTCTGAACCCATACCAGTTTCTCTGCATCCTTATTAAAGTGCGGTGTCCACAACCGGACACGATACTCAAGATGAGGCCTAACCAGTGCCAAATAGAGGGGAACCAATAGCTCATGCGATTTGGAAACTAAGAGACCCCAGAAGCCAGCCAGGGTGGAAGAGGAGGTCTCAGGGTGATGAAATGTAGCAAGAGAACAAATTAATATATTTCATTTTTTTTATGCAATGGTAGACTGCTTTACCAATCAAGTGGCCTTACCCAGAGTGGCTACAGTCCCCCGAACTTCCTCCATGACTTCCTTGTGCAGTGCCCTTTGTTCCGGATTGAGCAGAACCCACTCCTCCTCAGTGAAATGCACAGCCACATCTTCGAAGGTCACCAGATCCTGAAAGAAAAGAACACATTTCCCACTCAAAAGTTAATGCAACAGTTTTGTCCCTTCTAAACACAATCAGAAAGAACATTTAAGCCGCTTCATCAGGTCTTCAAGGAGTGGTATCCATAACATTTCTACTTGGGAGCTTTAAAGAAGCAAACCGGCAAATGTTTCCAGGCCCAGGGAGAAGCGAAGGGAACAGAGGAAGCCAGAGAATCCTCGGCTTGTCTCTCCAGAGATCCCTCACACATGGGGAAACTTTGGCTCTCCGGATGTTGCTGAACAACAACTACCATCAGCCCTAACAAGCGTGGACAATGGCCCACTCCAGCCTTACCTGATCCAGGTGCCCAGCTGTTGTTACTCCAGCACAAAGAAAAGGTATTTCCTGCATCAGTGAAACCTTCTTTGCCTCATGGATATCAGCAGCCACTTCTGCAAATAGGTCCCGCTAGGATTGTGAGGAGCGAAGAGAGAAGGGGTGGTTAGGAAAAGGAACATTACAGGACAGGGACTAAGTGGGATGTCCTCTCCTTGGAGGATTTCCAGGAAAAACTGGGCAACTGGTGGGGACTTTTTTTCTTAGAAATATTCTCAGCCCCTTTGTATCACCAGGATGAAACCCTCTCACCTGCCGCTCTTCCTGCTGCTTCTCCTCTGCCCAGCTCAGGCAGAAACCTTCGGCCAGGGCCACCGCCTGGGAAGTGGTCTCCGCTCCATATTCTCTGACCCAGCTCTCCATCTCCGGGGGAAGGACAGCCAGAAACTGCTCCAGGATCACCAGGTCCAGGATCTGAGCCTTTGTGTGTCACTCTGGCTTCAGCCACTGATGGCAGAGATTGCAAAGTTGGTTGAAAACGTCTCTGGGCCCTTTGGCTTCCTGGTAGCAGCATTGCCTGAAAAACTGGTACTGTTCACTGAAGCTGAGGATGTCCTGTCAGGATCTGCACGGTCCTTTCCCAGAATTCATCCCTGACTGCAGCCTGGGTGGCATCAAGGCACCTCCCTGCAATCAGGTCACCCACGTCCTGCACTTCCACCTTCAATTCAAGATCCAAGGTGATCAAAGGATCACCTTCCCCTTCTATCAGATGCTCTCTTAGGCCAAGATTGGCCGACTGAAGGAGGATCTTGAGCCCTGCTGCTCTTCCCGCTTCTCGTCCTCTGCCCGGCTCAGGAGGAAACATTCCGCCAGGCCCACACCCTGGGAACTAGTCTCCAGTCCACATTCCCTCACCCAGCTCACCATCTCTGGGGGAGGGACAGCCAGGAACCATTCCAAGATCACCAAGTCCAAGATCTGATTTTTTGTGTGCTGCTCTGGTTTTAGCCAACAGCTGCAGAGATGGTAAGAGTCGACTGCAAACCTCTCGGGGCTGCTCAGTGTCCTGGTAGCAGGACTCGCAAAAGCTCTACATCTAACCGGAGGGTATCCTTTTCACCCATACCCTTTTGCATAGTTTTCTCAGAATTCCTGGTCGTTGGCAGCCTGGAGAGCATCAGGGCACCTCCCTCCCATCAGGCCAGCCAAGTCCGTCTCGTCCGTCTTCGATGCGTGAGCCAAGGCAGCCTCCAACATGGCCGAAGGATCGCTTTCCTTCCTCTTCTGTCGGATGCCGTCTTAAGGCCAAGGCTGGCCCAATGAGGGAATGTACCAAGCCCTGCAAAGCCAAGAAAGAAATCCGTGAATGAACTCCTGTAAGCTCTCTTGAAGCCATTTTTCACCTTCGGGTACGAGCTGGTGACTGGCCATTTTTGCTGTAGAAAAGTCAAAGACTCAAAAAGAAGCGAAAGGCACATGTGGGGATTGGGGGGTGGGGAGAGATTTCTTTCTTGGTCTGCTCCAAGCCCAATGCACATGCAGCCTCACATCCTTCCCATTAGTCCGTATTGCAATCCCTTTCCTTTTTCTCTCTCCACCCCCCCCGAGCCTTCCCTTGCACCTCCCTCCCACAACTGCTCCCACTTCTTTTTCTCACAACGTTCCCCAGACACACCTGCTTCTCCTAGAGCCGCCTCTCCTAAGAAAAATGGAAAGTAGCTTAAAACCAATTTGAACCAGAGAGGGCTCCTGGCTTTGCAGGGAGCAGGAAAGCCCCCTCCTTCCAGCTGGGTGTTATGGGGTAATCTGTCCCGTTCCGATTCTGAAGAACAAGCTGTAGCGTTTGCTTGCTTTCCTCTTCCCTCCCCATCCTTTTTTCCTTTTCTAGCATGCATGTGGGCAGGGAGCATCTTGTTTTCAAATCTCTAGATTTCAGAGCCTAGAAAGACTGATGACGATGATGTTATGTGCACTTCTGTTTCCCCAAGAGGCAAGACATTCCAGGGGAAGCATTTGTGTGGGTCTGGTTTCCTTAGGCATTTGTGTAAAGTCTATTTATAGATATACACACTGAGAGCTTCCTGAAGCACAGAGGGAGGCAATCAGTGCAGTCCTTTTTACAAGCTGCAGTTCCACCGCCTCTCATCAGATCCCCCATAGAGTAGACCCAAAAGGTCTTTTCCAGAGCTCAAGGCTGTATCTCCTCTCCCTGCCTTTTTCTCAGTCTACCTCTGTCAGACTGAAACTGACACTCTTCTGTGGTCCTTTACATGAGAATCAGGTTCTGAATAATGGGAGTAAAGCACCTGACCTGAATCAGCGGGAGGCGATAGACAGAAAAGCAATCTATTCTTCCCCTCTACTGATTCCTCCTCTAAAGTGTTTGTTGTTTTTGCAGGCTTTACTCCTCCCCTTCCTCTCTTCCTTTGTCCTCAGTTGGTTAGTAACCACTCCCTGAGTGCAGGTGGCATCACTGCTTCTGCGTGTGTGACTTAACCTCTTTGTAGTAATGAACCTTATGTTTCTTGGCTCTTTCAATGACCAGTCTTAACAGATCAGCTATTTCTGCACTCCACTGCACACATGAAAACACTTAACACTAAATTCAGACTATATTAATTTGCTCCAGTGAGCCTATGAATAGTGATTAAAGAGCCACAGCCACGCCAAAAAGAAAGTCAATTTAAAATTTATTGAAAATTACTGACAATGTGAGAAAATGTCAATGTCTATTTACCAAAGGAAGAATTAATAAAACAGTAAGTTATATAAAAATGATTACATGAATACATGAAACAATTACAATGGGACTACTACTTGCACTAAATAGAAGACATATAAAGTTGTAAAGCTATTTGCTTTATTTGTTTGTTTGATTGATTGATTGATTGATTGATTGATTGATATCCCGCCCTTCCTCCCAGCAGGAGCCCAGGGCGGCAAACAGAAGTGCTAAAAACACTTTAAAACATCCTAAAAACAGACCTTAAAATACATTAAAACAAAACAATGTTAAAAACATTTTTTAAAAAGCTTTAAAAACATCTTTTAAAAAAGGGTTAAAAACATATTATTTAAAAAAAACATTAACATGCAATTCTAACACAGATGCAGACTGGGATAGGTCTCAACTTAAAAGGCTTGTTGAAAGAGGAAAGTTAGCTACCTAACTTAAAAGCAAAAGCAGTAAGAAGGTAAGAGCATCCTGGGTCAGGCACTTGACCCATCTAGTTCTGCATCCTGTTCTCCGAGTGGCCAACCAGATGCCTCAACAGGATGCCTGCAAGCAGGACCTAAGCACTCTCCCCTCCTGCGGTTTCTAGCAGTTGGTACTCAGAAGCATACTGCCTCCCAGTGGAGGAAGAGAATAGCCATCATGGCTAGTAGACACTGATAGCCTTCCATGAACTTGTCTAATCCCCTGTAAAAGCCATCCAAACTGGTGTCTGTCAATGCCTCTCGTGGGGGTGAATTCCATATTCTGCTATGCACTGTGTGAAGGTTTTACTATATTATAAAGGCATTATAACATAACATGTGAACAGAAGAAGAGCCTGCTGGATCAGGCAATGGCCCATCTAGTCCAGGGTCCTCACGGTGGCCAACCAGATGTCTAAGGGAATCCTGCAAGCAGGACCTGAGTGCAAGAACACTCTCCCCTCCTGAGTGCACAAAAGCACTCTCCATTCCTGCAGTTTCCAGCAACTGGTATTCAGAAGCACACTGCCTCTGACTATGGAGACAAAGCACAGCCATCATGGCTAGTAGCCATTGATAGCCTAATCCTCCATAAAATTGTCTAATCCTCTTTTGAAGCCAACCAAGCTGGTGGCCATCACTGCCTCATGTGGGAGCGAATTCCATAGTTTAACTATACAGTGTGTGAAGAAATGCTTTCTTTTATCTATCCTGAATTTTCCAACATTCACCTTACTTACTTACTTACATTTATGTCCTCTCCTTCCTCCTAGAAGGAGCCCAGGGTGGCAAAGGAAAACACTAAAAGCTCTCTAAAACATCTCAAAAACAAAACATCTTTCAAGACACATTAAAACATTGCTGTAAACCACCCAGAGAGCTTCGGCTATGGGGCGGTATATAAATGCAATCAATCAATCTTTAAAGACATATTAAAACAAAACACCTTAAAAACATCTTTAAAATATTTAAAAACATCTTAAAAACCAATTCCAACACAGACGCAGACTGGGATAAGGTCTCTACTTAAAAGGCTTGTTGAAAGAGGAAGGTCTTCAGTAGGCGCCAAAAAGATAACAGAGATGGTGCCTGTCTAATATTTAAGGGAAGAGAATTGTGAAGTGTCAGTGCCACAACACTACAGGTTTGCTTCCAATATTGTGTGGAAGAGACCTCCTGATAAGATGATACCTGCAGGAGACCCTCACCTGCAGAGCGCAATGATCGACTGGGTATATAAGGCACCTGGTTGGCCACTGTGAGAACAGGATGCTGGACTAGATGGGCCACTGGCCTGATCCAGCTGGCTCTTCTTATGTTCTTATGTTCTTATGTTCTTAAGATGGTCTTTCAGGTATCCTAGTCCCAAGCTGTATAGGGCTTTGTACACCAAAACCAGAAGTTTGAACTTGGCCCGGTAGCTAATGGGCAGCCAGTGCAATTCTTTCAGCCGCTTGCACAGCCTCTCCCAATTCAGATGTTACAGAGAAATAGAGCTGGGTATCATCAGCGTACTGCTGACACCTCGCCTCAAATCTCCTGATGATATCTCCCAAGGGCTTTATATAGATGTTAAACAGCATGGGGGACAAGATGGTACCCTGCGGCACCCCACAGCACAACTGCCAGGGGGCCGAAAGACAGTCACCCAATGCTATTCTGTGAGAACGACCCTGGATATAGGATTGGAACCACTGTAAAACAGTGTCTCCGATACCCATCTCACCACGTCAGTCCAGGATACCATGGTCAATGGTATCAAAAGTCACCAAGAGATCAAGTAAGAATAACAGGGTCGCACTCCCCCTGTCCTTCTCCCAATAAAGGTCATCCATCAGGGCGCCCAAAGCTGATTCAGTCCCATAACCAGGCCTGAACCCAGGCTGAAATAGGTCAAGATAATCTGTTTCATCCAAGAGGATTTGCAATTGCCACACCACAACCCTCTCAATCACCTTCCCTAAGAAGGAAGTATTTGCAACTGGATGGTAGTTGTCACAAACTAATGCGTCCAGGGTGGGCTTTTTCAGGAGTGGTTGAATCATTGCCCCTTTCAAGGTGGCTGGGACCACTCCCTCCCACAAAGACGAGTTGACCACACCCTGGATCCACTCGGTCAGACCCCCTAGGCAAACTTTAATAATGCTACCGGTTCCACGCGCAGGACCAGCCAGACAGGCCCAGCTTTGCAGTCTCAATGCGTGGATGAGACAATGGTGTCGGGTGGAAGGGTTTGGATTTGTTAGGCACTGGGGAACATTTTGGGACAAGCTAGGCCTGTACAAAAGGGACGGGCTCCACTTGAACCAGAATGGAACCAGACTGCTGGCACTTAAAATTAAAAAGGTAGCAGAGCAGCTTTTAAACTGACTGAGGGGGGAAACCCGACAGGAGCTGAGAAAGGTCCAGTTCGGAATAAACCTCCCCCCTGGGATAAAAACCAAAGAGATGATGAAATTTTAAAAGGGGTAGGCCTAGAAGTAGGCATTGTGAGGGCAGGGGCACAGGATATAAATTCAGAAGAGCAAAATTACCACAGGCCAAACCACAAGTGCCAAAGACACTTGAAGAGAGACACTGCTTACAAGTGCCTGTACGCTAATGCTAGGAGCCTGCGAACCAAGATGGGAGAACTGGAGTGCTTGGTCTTAGAGGAGAGCACTGATATAGTGAGCATAACCGAGACCTGGTGGAATGGAGAAAACCAGTGGGATACGGTTATCCCTGGATATAAACTATATCGGAAGGACAGGGAAGGACGTATTGGTGGTGGAGTCGCTCTATACGTGAAAGAAGGCATTGAATCCAGCAAGCTGGAAACCCCAAAAGAGGCAGACTCCCCCACAGAATCATTGTGGGTGGTGATACCATGCCCCAGGAGGGATTTAATACTGGGAACAATCTATCGTCCCCCTGATCAAAATGCTCAGGGAGACCTTGAGATGAGATATGAAACTGAGGAAGCATCCAAACTAGGAAATGTGGTAGTAATGGGTGACTTCAACTACCCGGACATAGACTGGCCGCATATGTGTTCCAGTCATGACAAACAAGCAAAGTTTCTAGATATTCTAAATGACTATTCCCTAGACCAGTTGGTCATGGAACTGACCAGAGGGACGGCAACCCTGGACTTAATCCTCAGTGGGAACCGGGACCTGGTGCGAGATGTAAGTGTTGTTGAACCGATTGGGAGCAGTGACCACAGTGCTATTAAATTAAACATACATGTAAATGGCCAATTGCCAAGAAAATCCAACACGGTCACATTTGACTTCAAAAGAGGAAACTTCACAAAAATGAGGGGATTGGTAAAAAGAAAGCTGAAAAACAAAGTCCAGAGGGTCACATCACTCGAAAATGCTTGGAAGTTGTTTAAAAACACTATATTAGAAGCTCAACTGGAGTGCATACCGCAGATCAGAAAAGGTACCGCCAGGGCCAAGAAGATGCCAGCATGGTTAACGAGCAAAGTCAAGGAAGTTCTTAGAGGCAAAAAGTCTTCCTTCAGAAAATGGAAGTCTTGTCCGAATGAAGAAAATAAAAAAGAACACAAACTCTGGCAAAAGAAATGCAAGAAGACAATAAGGGATGCTAAAAAAGAATTTGAGGAGCACATTGCTAAGAATATAAAAACCAACAACAAAAAATTCTATAAATACATTCAAAGCAGGAGACCATCTAGGGAGGCAATTGGACCCTCGGATGATAAGGGAGTCAAAGGTGTACTAAAGAACGATAAGGAGATTGCAGAGAAGCTAAATGAATTCTTTGCATCTGTCTTCACAGTGGAAGATATAGGGCAGATCCCTGAACCTGAACTAACATTTGCAGGAAGGGATTCTGAGGAACTGAGACAAATAGTGGTAACGAGAGAGGAAGTTCTAAGCTTAATGGACAATATAAAAACTGACAAATCACCGGGCCCGGATGGCATCCACCCGAGAGTTCTCAAAGAACTCAAATGTGAAATTGCTGATCTGCTAACTAAAATATGTAACTTGTCCCTCGGGTCCTCCTCCGTGCCTGAGGACTGGAAAGTGGCAAATGTAACACCAATCTTCAAAAAGGGATCCAGAGGGGATCCCGGAAATTACAGGCCAGTTAGCTTAACTTCTGTCCCTGGAAAACTGGTAGAAAGTATTATTAAAGCTAGATTAACTAAGCACATAGAAGAACAAGCCTTGCTGAAGCAGAGCCAGCATGGCTTCTGCAAGGGAAAGTCCTGTCTCAGTAACCTATTAGAATTCTTTGAGAGTGTCAACAAGCATATAGATAGAGGTGATCCAGTGGACATAGTGTACTTAGACTTTCAAAAAGCGTTTGACAAGGTACCTCACCAAAGACTTCTGAGGAAGCTTAGCAGTCATGGAATAAGAGGAGAGGTCCTCTTGTGGATAAGGAATTGGTTAAGAAGCAGAAAGCAGAGAGTAGGAATAAATGGACAGTTCTCCCAATGGAGGGCTGTAGAAAGTGGAGTCCCTCAAGGATCGGTATTGGGACCTGTACTTTTCAACTTGTTCATTAATGACCTAGAATTAGGAGTGAGCAGTGAAGGGGCCAAGTTTGCTGATGACACTAAATTGTTCAGGGTTGTTAAAACAAAAAGGGATTGCTGAGAGCTCCAAAAAGACCTCTCCAAACTGAGTGAATGGGCAGAAAAATGGCAAATGCAATTCAATATAAACAAGCGTAAAATTATGCATATTGGAGCAAAAAATCTGAATTTCACATATACGCTCATGGGGTCTGAACTGGCGGTGACCGACCAGGAGAGAGACCTCGGGGTTGTAGTGGACAGCACGATGAAAATGTCGACCCAGTGTGCGGCAGCTGTGAAAAAGGCAAATTCCATGCTAGCGATAATTAGGAAAGGGATTGAAAATAAAACAGCCGATATCATAATGCCGTTGTATAAATCTATGGTGCGGCCACATTTGGAATACTGTGTACAGTTCTGGTCGCCTCATCTCAAAAAGGATATTATAGAGTTGGAAGAGGTTCAGAAGAGGGCAACCAGAATGATCAAGGGGATGGAGCGACTCCCTTACGAGGAAAGGTTGCAGCATTTGGGGCTTTTTAGTTTAGAGAAAAGGCAGGTCAGAGGAGACATGATAGAAGTGTATAAAATTATGCATGGCATTGAGAAAGTGGATAGAGAAAAGTTCTTCTCCCTCTCTCATAATACTAGAACTCGTGGACATTCAAAGAAGCTGAATGTTGGAAGATTCAGGACAGACAAAAGGAAGTACTTCTTTACTCAGTGCATAGTTAAACTGTGGAATTTGCTCCCACAAGATGCAGTAATGGCCACCAGCTTGGATGGCTTTAAAAGATTAGACAAATTCATGGAGGACAGGGCTATCAATGGCTACTAGCTGTGATGGCTGTGCTGTGCAACCCTAGTCAGAGGCAGCATGCTTCTGAAAACCAGTTGCCGGAAGCCTCAGGAGGGGAGAGTGTTCTTGCACTCGGGTCCTGCTTGCGAGCTTCCCCCAGGCACCTGGTTGGCCACTGTGAGAACAGGATGCTGGACTAGATGGGCCACTGGCCTGATCCAGCAGGCTCTTCTTATGTTCTTAAGCCAAACTTCACTGGATGTCCACAAGTTCTAGTGTCATGTGAGAGGGAGAGAAACATTTCCCTGTTCACTTTTTCCACGCCGTGCATCATTTTATACACTTCCTATCATTTCATGTCTTACCTTTTCTCTAAACTAAAAAGCCCCAAATGCTGCAATCTTTTCTCACAGGGGTGTCGCTCCATCCCCTTGATCATATCATCCTACAGCAATGTAAGAAAGGTTACTTAACATTTTAAAGCAAGAGACAGACTTTAATAATAAGTCAAAGGCCCACATCCACCAGACTTCCTGCGGTGAGGTCTACTGATTTCCACTGGAAGACTCCCGAGCAAAAATAATCCATGGGGATATGGGGAAAATCGAAAAATAGCATGGAAAAGGAAAAACCCTGAGAAAAATCTAGCCCCCAGGAGACCTGTCCTGCAAGTACAAGTCTCCTCTTAGCAAAAACACAAACCTGCACAAAGAAATGCAAAGAGCAGAGGCCAATTCTCCATCTCCTTACGGGGAGACCTTGGGATTAATTGGCTACTATATTATATTGGCTACTATATTATATTGGCTGGTATAGCACAGTGGGGAGGAGAGCCTGGCTGGGAGTCCAGAGTCTGTGAGTTCAAATCCCCGCCCATGTCTCCTGGGGGTCAAGGGCCAGCTAAAGATCACCCCCACAGTGAGTGGCTCAGGGGTTACGTGGGCAAGCTGCAGAGTCCCAGTTGCCCCCCAGCTGGCAGTTGTGGACAAGGAAGGGGCTGGCTTGTGCAGCTGGGGCAAGCTGAGCAGGCCCTAGCCAGCTGGGGAGGACTAGCCTCAGAGGGAGGCAATGGGAAACCCCCTCTGAATACCGCTTACCATGAAAACCCTATTTATTGGGTCGCCATAAGTCGGGATCGACTTGAAGGCAGTCCATTTCCATTTTTTTTCCATATCTCAGTATTGTTCAAATATTAGTTGGGGGGAGACTATACAATGAAGTAATACATGGAATCTTTGTTCCGTGACTATTACACTGTGTATTTGTAACGGGGGGGGGAAGTATGTTAAAAAGGCCAGGGGAGCCTGGTCGCTTTCCGACACAGGTGTCAAAATAAGGCTCGTAGCCTCTCAAAGCATCCCTTTGGAAATAAAACACCTTTCCTGCCACTCATAAAAGTTGCTTCGCTGGTCACTGGCCCCCCAAATGACTGACATCTAGATCTCTCTGGAGGCTTCAGTTCTCTGTTAAATGGCTAGATACGAAGTGCAATCTGGGCCACCTGTTACAGGTCCCCTGGGATCTGTCACACCAGAATCTGGCTCGTACTTCTCAGCCCCTTCCCCACAGATGCCTCCCAGCCAGGGGTGTAGTCATCCAGGGTCTCGGGGGACTCTTAGACCCCTTACTTTTTTGGGAGCAAGGTCCCTATGTCTCCCGCATCCTGTGAGCAAACCGGCATGAAAAGAAGACAGAGAAGTCTTCTACAGTAACATGCTTCCTTGACCTTTCCTGTATTTTGGAGCCAATCAGAGTGAAAGGAGGTGAGTCAGCCACTGAGAAGACTCTTCTCAGTAGCTAACACTCTCCCTTTAAAAACTTACTGGCTCCTAGGGACCACTGTTGTTGCTAGAGAAGGCATTAACACGGACCTCATTCTCAACCCAGCAGCAAAAAAAGGTGGGGGGTGGCTGTGACTATCATGAAGAGACCCTGAACTTCTGGATTTCCCACTACACTGCCCAGCCTTTTCTCTCCGGTCGCTAGGCTTCTCTCCACTTGACGGACGGGGGGGGGGCGGCTTCTTTCCCTCCCTCCTCACTTTCCTCCCTTGCGTCTTCCACTCACCCACCCCTACAATTCTGTAGCCAGCTGAGCAAAAGTTGGCAACATTTCAGCTCCTTTTTCAATAGCTGCTCGGGGTAGAAGCGGACGCCAGCCTTGCAATAACCTCCACGCTTCCTGCGCGCATCAGCCTTCTCTGTAAGGAACACTCACAAAGCAGACCTTTGCTCTGGAGGACACCCCCTCCTTTCCAGTTT
Source organism: Rhineura floridana (assembly GCF_030035675.1). Classification (NCBI taxonomy): domain Eukaryota; kingdom Metazoa; phylum Chordata; class Lepidosauria; order Squamata; family Rhineuridae; genus Rhineura; species Rhineura floridana. The sequence goes on from NC_084482.1 coordinate 208,135,173, forward strand.
TTCCTTCCCCTCTAGGAAATCCATCGCTGTGATTTAACCCTTACAGAGAGCCAAGGAGCAAGTTCTCGGCAAACTCAAGACTGCCTGCAATCAAATGCTCGCTCCTGCCCCAGAATTGTAGGAACAGAGGAAGCTGCCTTATACGGAATAAGAATTCTGGTCCATCCAGTCTCGTGTACTCTGACTGGCAGCAGCTCTCAAAGATCAGACAAAGTTCAGGCATATTGTGGTTGGACTAAAAACAAAATATCAAAGACATTTTAGATTGAAATCATAAGGAAGACAGAGTCTGATACAACTGAGATTGCTAAAATCAGTCATTGTGATCTCAACGATACAGAACGATGACTTAACATCAAGCAGATGTGACAAACAACGATAGAATTAATGATCTGCACCAAACACTTTTGACGCCCCCAGGGGATCTTTCTCAGTGGTCAATTAGTGTGCAACACATAATGTCATCACCAGAAGTTAAGTCATTTGGTTGATCTGTATGGAAGATAAAATGAGCTGACCTGCAATGGAGGCATGTTTTTGATGTATGCCTTCAAGTCGATTACAACTTATGAATCAGTGACCTCCAATAGCATCTGTTATAAACCACCCTGTTTAGATCTTCTAAATTCAGGTCTGTGGCTTCCTTTGTGGAATCAATCCATCTCGTTTGGCCTTTCTCTTTTTCTACTCCCCTCTGTTTTTCCCAGCATTATTGTCTTTTCTAGTGAATCATGTCTTCTCATTATGTGTCCAAAGTATGATAACCTCAGTTTCATCATTTTGGCTTTTAGTGACAGTTCTGGTTTAATTTGTGCTAACACCCAATTATTTGTCAAATGGAGGCATAGTGCATGATTAGTGTACCTTTGTAACTGAAAATCTTAGTCTAATTTATAAAAAGAAAATCTCTTTTAGGAAACTCACCAATGACTGTGCACATCTGATAAACATAGAGATGTATAAGTTGTTATGAAAAGCTGGTATTTTTCTACTAGTGGTTAATCTGCTGATATGAATAATGCCAGATTCAAACAAATTGAATCTTAAGCAATATAAGAACATAATACCATAGGGGCACTTGCCATATATGTTTTGAGGACATCCTCCAGCTCACCTCATTGACCACTGAGGAAGACCCTTCAGAGGTGGACATGTGTGTGGTCTTTTAGCATTAATCTTATCGTTGCTTGTCACATCAGCTTGATGTTAAGGCATCATTCTCTACTGCTGAGACCATTACGATTCGTTTTAGAAATTCCATTTGTATGTTCAATATATGTCCTTACTTTTTGTAAGACTGAAGTTGAATTTTATTTTCTTGTACTCATTTCAGTCGCAATTTGTATACATTTTTTCCTCCCACACAATCTTCTGTCTAAGTCTACCTTTTGGGGTTGGGTTTTGCATTTCCTTTTTTGGTGTCTGGGAGTAAACCTCTTTCAGTTCCCTCTTTTACACAAACAAGTTGACCTTGATGCAAACCAAATGGAGGTCAGCTTGCATGCATCTCCTGTCCTCCGGTTCTTCTCCTTCAGTGGGCCTCTGTGCAGAAGCGTCCCCCAACACGGACAGATAAATTGCTGAAAGCAAAAGATCTCTGTCTCCCTCCCTTCTTTGTGAATGAGTCTCTCTTTAATAATAATAATAAAATTTAATTTGTTAGTCGCCTATCTGTCCAATTTTTGGACACTCTAGGCGACTTACAGCAGCAACAAAATACAATATACAATACAATAAATACACTACATAATACAATAAATATAACCACAGTCATCAATTAAAACTAACATCAAAAACATCAGTTAAACATTACAAACTAATCTAGCTCGAAGTTCCTGTAGGCCTGCCTGAAGAGCCAGGTCTTTAAAGCTCGTCGAAAACTCATCAGGGAGGAGGCATGTCGAAGATCGTAGGGGAGGGAATTCCAGAGGGTGGGAGCCACTACCGAGAACGCCCTCTCTCTGGTCCGCACCAGCCGAGCTGTTTTGGCCGGCGGGACCGAGAGGAAATTCTGCTGGGCTGATCTTGTAAGGCAGCTCAATTGGTGATACTGGAGGCGGTCCTTTAGATAAACTGGGCCGAAACCGTATAGGGTTTTAAAGGTCAATACCAACACCTTGAATTGGGCCCGGTAAACAACTGGTAGCCAGTGAAGATCTATGAACACCGGGGTGATGTGTTCCCTGCGACGGCTATGCGTAATCAAGCGTGCCGCAGCATTCTGCACCAGCTGGAGTTTCCGGACCGTCTTCAAGGGTAATCCCACGTAGAGCACATTACAATAGTCTAAGCGAGAGGAGACCAGGGCATGTATCACTCCCGGGAGAAGCTGTACAGGAAGGTAGGGTCGCAGCCTCTGTATCAGATGTAATTGATACCAAGCTGCCCGGCTCACTGCCGAAACTTGAGCTTCCATGGACAGCTGGGAGTCAAGAATGACCCCGAGGCTGCGGACCTGATCCTTCAGGGGTAATCTCACCCCGTTAAACACCAAGTCGATGTCTCCCAACCTTCTCTTATCACCCACGAGTAACACCTCGGTCTTATCAGGATTTAGCTTCAGCCTCTTCTTGCCCATCCATCCACTAACGGACTCCAGGCACTTGGACATGGTCTCCACAGCCACCTCTGGTGAGGACTTAAATGAGAGATAGAGCTGAGTGTCATCCGCATATTGGTGACACTGCAGCCCAAAACTCCTGATGATGGCTCCCAGCGGCTTCACATAGATGTTAAATAGCATGGGGGAGAGGATAGAACCCTGTGGCACTCCACAAGTGAGAGGCCAAGGGTCTGAAACCTCATCCCCCAATGCTACCCGTTGGTACCTGCCTGAGAGATAGGAATGGAACCACCGTAAAACAGTGCCCCCTATCCCTAATCCCTCTAGGCGGCTTAACAAGATACCGTGGTCGACGGTATCAATTATGATTCATGGAGGGTAAGCCAGTGTTGTGTAGTGGTTCAGGTGTTGGACTACGACCTGGGAGACCAGGGTTTGAATCCCCACACAGCCATGAAGCTCACTGGTTGACCTTGGGCCAGTCACTGCCTCTCAGCCTCAGAGGAAGGCAATGGTAAACCCCCTCTGAATACTGCTTACCATGAAAACCCGATTGGTAGGGTCGCCATAAGTCGGGATCGACTTGAAGGCAGGCCATTTCCATTTCAAGCCTATCAAAGACCACTATGCGCAGTGGCTATGCTCTGCCTCCCCGGGCAGAGGCAGTGTGCTTCTGAATACCCATTGCTGGAAACTGCAGGAGGGGGCAGGAGTGCTCTTGCGCTCAGGTCCTGCTTGCAGGTTTCCCATTGTGGCATCTGGCTGGGCACTGTGAGAATAGGATGCTGGACTGGATAGGCCACTGGCCTGATTCCACAACCGGGCTCTTATGTTCGTATGTTCTTATGTTAGGAGGCCGTTGCTGTTTTGGCCCCCAGGATGCCAATTCTGCGAGGAGTCCTTGAGAGATTAACAAGGGAGAAAAGTGGGCACTTACCTAGTGGGTTCCCCTTACCATAGTTGCTGGCTGGCTGGCAATGGAAAATGTGTTGAGAGTTTTTGGCAGATATACACTGCAGCAGAGTGTAGAAATAACTGGTCTGTTAAGCCTGGTCGTTGAAAGAATAAAGAAGTTTAAGGTTTATTACTACAAAGAGGTGAGGCCATACATGCTGAAGCAGCCATGCGGCTTGTACTCAGGGAGCCCTTACTAAGCTACTGAGAATAAAGGCAGAAAGAAAAGGAAGGGGAGGAGCAAAGCCTGCAAAAACAACAAACATTTCAGAGGCGGAATCAGCAGAGGGAAGAATAGATTGCCTTTCTGTCTATCACGCCCCCCCCCCCCGTTCAAGACACTTGTAATATGTGTTGGTTCTTTACTCCCAACAGAAGTTCCCTCTAACAGAGGCTGCAGGACTGTGGACTCAATTGACTGCAAAAAGTAGGAGCAGAGTGCTGCATGTGGGAAGCTTGGAGAGGCCTCCTAGCTATCCCACGGCAGAAGCTCAGTGGAAGAGCATCTTCCACTTGCAAGTTCAATCTCTGGAATTTCAAGTAGCTCTGGGAGAGAATCCTGCCCGAACCCTTAGAGAGCCACTGCCATACTGAGCTAGGACCCGGTGGTCTGATTCGGTGCAAGGCATTCCCCTATGTTCCTATATGAGTACTGTATGGCATTGCTTGGCAAGGTCTCCTCGCTACCCCAGGCAGCTTTCGCCCCTCCCTGACGGAGCAGAGTGCTGTCCACAGGAAACTCAGAGATCACCTCCTTGCTAACACAAGCAGCTGACACGAGAACCACCAGCATCCTCATTTCTCACTCAGTGGTTCCCAACCTTCCCCCCCCCGACCACTTGAAAATGGCTGAGGGTCTTGGCGGACCACTTAAATGTTTTTTTCGGCCTGTTGGAGGCTTTGTAATGCCCTGCGCAAGGTACATTTTGTTGCTCCTTTTATTTCTTACGAGCAATGAAAATGCAATTAGAAATCAGTATGAATATTTCATTCAGACATGCCGTGGACCACCTGAATGCAGCTCGCAGACCCCTGGTGGTCTATGGATCACAGTTTGGGAGCCTGTAAGCGACAACACAGCAGTAGCTCAGGAGGAACTGAACTATACACCACTCTTCTCTAGAAGGTGCAGCCAAACCCTGATTTTTCCACTCTAGAAAGGGGCAGATTTATTCTGATTGGCCCTGCCTTCTTCCCAGAAAAGAAGTTAACTCTTTGCTCTCTGCTGCACTACCTTTTGTGACTCTCTGGGAAGCTCTTTGTTACTTAGGGTTGCCAGGCTCCTGGCCTGAGACTGATCCTGTAGCTTTAAGAGAAAAGAAAGTCAGCCAAGTGCAGGTGTTCTTGCAACACTATAATGAGAAAAACCACAAGGTGGAATTCTCCCTTCCCCCTGCACAACTTTTAAAGATACAGAAGACCTCTTGGTTGCCAGGCCCAGCCTGTATTTTTAAAAGTTGTGCAGGGGAAGGGAGAATTCCACCTTGGGGTTTTTCTCATTATAGTGTTGCAAGAACACCTGCACTTGGCTGACTTTCTCTTCTCCTATTGTTACTTAAGATTTGGTACCCCCACCCATCAATGTACACTCAAACAGGGGTGTAGTCATCTGAGGTCTTGGGGGGGTCTTAGACCCCTTACATTTTTGGGAGCAGGGTCCCACAAGCCAATCAAAACAAAAGGGGAGTGTGTTAGCCACTGAGAAGACCCTTCTAACATGCTTCCTTGTCCTTTCCTGCTGATTGAAGCCAGAATGAAAGGTGAGTCAGTCACTGAGAAGACTCTTCTCAGCAGCTAACATTTGCCTTTCACGCTGATTGGCTCCTAGGGACATCTGCTGTTGTGGGAGAAGGTCAAAAAGAAGAGAGAGAGGCTCTGGTGCTGAGTGTAGATTTATTGAAATGCTGTACTTTCCTTCTTCAGGAGCTAAAAACTTTCAAACAAACTCAAATCAGTGTCATGGAGACAACACAGTGGTCCTAAACATAACATTTTTAAAGACCACATTCAATATGAATCATTTGAAAAACATTTTAATTTTTTTTTAATAATTCACAATGAGACATCCCTGATCACTGACGATAAACTAACATATTATACAAGCCTAATACATGGCTTAACTTGCTTCCTTGTCCTTTCCTGTTGATTGAAGCCGATTAGAGTGAAAGGAGGTGAGTGAGCTACTGAGAAGATTCTTCTCAGTAGCTAACACACTCCCCTATTATGCTAATTGGCTCCTAGGGACGTCTGTTGTTGTGGGAGAAGGCACACGAGGAAGGACTGAGGAGTGTGGAAATGGCAATGGAGAGCATGCGAGTGAGGGGGTGTGGCTGTAGGGGTGTGTGTGGTGACTATCATGAAGGGACCCTGCACTTCTGGATTTGCCGCTACACTACAGCACTCAAACTCTGGTGAGGGAACCTCAATATCTATGTGTTGTTTACTTGGGAAGGGACAACTCAGCAAATCCTCCCAGTCGCCCCTGACTAGAAAGAGATTCAGGCTGCTGTTCCTTTCACTCTTTAGCCAGACGTGGAGTATGGAAAGAAGAACATGGCACACTGGGGGGGGGGAATTAATCTTCAGATGTCAAAGCAAGCAATCCATCCCCAAGGTCCAAATTTAAAAGATTTATTAAGATTAAGGAAAAGGGAAGAGAGAGAGAGAGCAAACAGATTGCATTCAAAAGTTTTTTAAAAAAACACGCTCTAAATAACTGTACACTGGACAGCCCTAGAGCAGAGTTCCAAAATTTACGTGCAGGCCACACAGACTAATCTTGCGCTCTACGATGGCAGAGGGATGTCCAAAGGGATGACAGATTTCATAGGGGAACAGCCCTACTTTTATCTCTAACTCTAGGGCAGGCCTTTGGATTACCCTGAGCAGCACGGCCTTTTGGCTACGCAAAGAACAACTTTGATCCGAGATGTGATGTCGTATTTTAGCTCCTGGTAAAAAGCATTTCAGGTTTGGGGGAGGGCTCCACCCAGTGACATTTGATATGGTACAGGGGGAAAAACTTACAGAAGAGATTCGAGTTCATCAGCCAGGCCACTTTTGAGAGAAAGGCATTTTTTTCCACAAGCTTCTCCGTAACTCATGCAACAATCTGGTCATACGTATGGTTTTTCCCATTCGTATTTTCCATTCTGAGTAAACCTGTTTCCGTGATCCAGGAATTTGTGGTTTTCCCCCTGGGTGACTTCCTTGATGGGAAGTGAGGCTTTCTCTCCAAGTGAAGGTCTTTCCTCATGCCAAGCATTTATCTGGCTTCTCCCCTGTATGGCTTCTTTGATGTCTGTTGAGGTCGGTTCTCCAAATGAAGCTCTTTCCACACTCCGAACATTGATATGGTTTCTCCCCTGTATGAAGTTGCCGATGTGAAGTGAAGCTTTTTCTCCAAGCGAAGCTTTTCCCACACTCCAAACACTGATATGGCTTCTCCCCTGTATGAATCCTTTGATGTTTGTTACAGGCTTTCCTCTGGCTAAAGCTCTTTCCACACTCCAAGCATTTATGTGGCTTCTCCCCTCTGTGAGTCGTTTGATGTATGGCGAGGTAATTTTTCTGAGTAAAGCTTTTTCCACACTCCAGGCATTCATATGGTTTCTCCCCTCTGTGATTCATTTGATGTGTACTGAGGCTCCTCTTCTGAGAAAAGCTTTTTCCACACTCCAGGCATTCATATGGTTTCTCCCCTGTATGAATTCTTTGATGTCTGATGAGGTCTGATCTCTGTAAGAAGCTCTTTCCACATTCCAAGCAGTCAAAAGGTTTTTCCCCTGTATGGGTTTTTTGATGGCAAATGAGGTGTGTTTTTTGACTGAAGCTCTTTCCGCACTCTGGGCATTTAAATGGTTTCTCCCCTGTGTGAATTCTGAGATGTCGTTTAAGGTACGAGTTTGCAGAAAAGGTCTTGTTACACTTGATGCATTTAAAGAGCTTTCCTCCTGTGTGTCTTCTCTGATGAAAATCAAGGCTTGATTGACAGATGAAGCTGTCCCCACACACAGGGCACTGGCTCCTTTCCTTTCCGTTGTCTATTTTTTCTTGGATTGGGAATTCAGGGACGTCACCACCTTGAGAAGGAGAGGATTTCTCCCTGCTCTTCTGTTTTGCTTCTGCTTTTTCCTTTCCCTCTGCTTTATATCTGGCTCTTTCATCTCCTGAGAAGAGACACAATTGGAACATAGGAAGAGGCCTTATACTGAGTCAGACCCACTGGTCTATCTAGGTCAGTGCTGTCTACATTAACTAGCAGGAACTCTCCTGGGTTTCAGACAGAATCTCTCCCAGCCCTCCCTGGAGAGGTCAGGGATTGAACCTGGGACCTTCTGCACAGATAATTGGGTGTTACAACAAATTAAACCAGAACTATCACTAGAAGCCAAAATGATGAAACTGAGGTTATCCTACTTTGGACACATCATGAGAAGACAGGAGTCACTAGAAAAGACAATAATGCTGGGAAAAACAGAAGGGAGTAGAAAAAGAGGAAGGCCAAACAAGAGATGGGTTGATTCTATAAAGGAAGCCACAGACCTGAACTTACAAGATCTGAACAGGGTGATTCGTGGCAGACGCTCTTGGTGGTCACTGATTCATAGGGTTGCCATAAGTTGCAGTCAACTTGGAGGCACGTAACAACAACAACAATTTTTATTTCTTCCTACATACATAAAAATGTAATTGTCACACTGCAGTTTGCTTGGCCAGAGACAGGTGGTGCTGCCAGCTATAGGGAGATTAACTGCAGCATTCCATAGTTGCAGCTATCTATAGATGTAGCAGGCTGCCTATATTTAAGATCTGTTTGTTTTGCGCTGATCTTGACCCCTTCACCATGAACCTTCTGCTCCTTCCTCACAAGAAAGCCAAGGCTGCACTCCTGTACCCACTTACCTGGGAGTAAACGCCATTAAACACAAACAGACTTACTGCTGAGTAGACATAGAGACATTGTACTGTAAGCTAACGATACCGTGAATTCTTAATGAACTCCTGGACTTCAGCTACTTTCTGTATCATAATATTTGCAGAAAGTAACTGGTAGGGAGTAACTTATCTCAGATGAAACCACCAGAGGAATGATGCATTGTGGTTGTTAGGAAGAAAGGAAGGGCAAAGGGGGGATCTAGTAGGTCTCGAGAACTATGGAGATTCCAAGGACTAAAAAATACAGGTAGATGAAAGGTTGCCACACAGAGGAGGGCCGGGATCTCTTCTCGATCATCCGAGTTCAGGACATGGAATAATGGGCTCAAGTTGCAGGAAGCCAGATTTCAACTGAACATCAGGAAAAGCTTCCTAACTGTTAGAGCCACACGACAATGGAACCAATTGCCTAGGGAGGTGGTGGGCTCTCCAACACTGGAGGCATTCAAGAGGCAGCTGGACAGCCACCTGTTGGGAATGCTTTGATTTGGATTCCTGCATTGAGCAGGGGGTTGGACTTGATGGCCTTATAGGCCCCTTCCAACTCTACTATTCTATGATTCTATGATAAATGCAACTGAAGCAGGAGAGAAAAGTGTAACAAGAGGAAGGGGGAACAGAAGCTCTTTAGTATTCCTATAGTCTGGTGTCCAAATAACTCACTCATTAATTGCACTTCTGACTTCACTCATTGGCTAAAAAGACTGAGAGGTGGGAGCAGCCAGGCTGGCTTATCTCACAGAGATCAACGAGAAGGGTTCCTGCAGTTTGCTTTACAACTTTCCTTCTACTAGGGCTAGAGAATTTTATACTTTTAAAAAGAAACGAATCCTTGCAGGCATGGGCCTTCCTTGGTGCAATTGCACCATTATAAATCCACCCGTGTTGTCATATATTAAATAGACTAGGCTGAGTGGCGTAAACTGTAGTGATGTGTACAGCATCAGACTGGGGCCTTGGAGACCAGAGTGCAGCTTCTAGCTATAAAGCTCATTGGGTGGCTTTAGGTCAACCAGGATCTTTCATATTCTACCTAAATCCTTGAAGGTAGGTCGGGATTCAACTGTCATTTAAAGATTTACTTTAATGCATGTTGTGTATTTTTTCTAAATCGCTTGGAGATGTGGTTCCCAAGCTTTTTTCCCCCTACTGACCACTTGAAGACGGCTGATGATCTTGGCAGGCCACTTAAATGATTTTTCTACCTGTTGTAGCAATTGCAATGCACTGTGGTAGATGCTGTGCTTCTTTGATTTCTTACACTGTATTTTGCTGCATCACAATTTGCAGACCACTTAATGATTTGTTATTCCTGCATAGCAATTGTGCTGTGGCAGATTATATGACTGCAGACCACCTAAATGAAGCTCATGGACCACCATTTGGGAACCCCTGCCATGGGCCAATATGGACCTTGGCCTAAAAAAGGTCTGCTGCCCTGGTCTAAACCTTGCCTAGAATGTTTTCCTACTTAAACCAAGCCATAGCAATAAAGCAATTTGTTTTAGCTGACTCTAGTACATTGGGAGTACAGCTGCCAGCCTTCATGCTTTTGGCTCAACTTCTTTTATTCCTGGAGTCCGGGTCCTCTGCAACACTCACCATTCTGGCTTCTTTCTTCTTATTTCCACCTCTAGAACTCTCCAATTATTGACCCCTTCACTTATATACTGTATTATAACTCTGCCTCCACATCCATTACCCATTCAGAAGCACAATAAATTTTCTAGATCCCATAGTAATGAGACCAGCGGTAGCCAACATGGTGCCTTCCAGATGTTGTTAAGATGACAACTCCATCCTCCCTGACCATTGACGATGCTGGCTCGGGCTGATGGGAGTTGGAGTCCAACAACATCTGCACTACACCTGTTTTAGATTTACACCCCATTTTAGAAATCCATTGGCCACATCTTTATAAAACTTTTTTCACTTACCTGTATTCCATCAGCCAACGCCAAGACTCCCTGCCCACCTTCTTGTAAATGATTAAAAGACAAATGTACACTAATATCTTATCAGTCCCAAACCAAAGGCAAGTGGGAGCCTTACCAAGGAGGGCCACGATCCCCCAATTCTCCTCCATGACTTCCTTGTGCATTGCCCTTTGGTCCGGGTCCAGCAGAGCCCACTCCTCCTGGGTGAAATGCACAGCCACCTCCTCAAACATCACAAGTTCCTGAAAGAGAGAAGGAAACATTTCCGGCTTACAGTTAATGCGACAGATCTGCCCTTGCAAATAGGGTTGATCCTGTATCTTTAGGAGAAGAGAAAGTCAGCCAAGTGCAGGTATTATTGCAACATTGTAATGAGAAAAACCACAAGGTGGAATCCTCCCTTCCCCCTGCACAACTTTTAAAGATACAGAACCTCTTGGTTGCCAGGCCCAGCCTCCAAGAGGTCTTCTTTATCTTTAAAAGTTGTGCAGGGGGAAGGGAGAGTTCCACCTTGTGGTTTTTCCCATTACAGGGTTGCAAGAACACCTGCACTTGGCTGACTTTCTCTTCTCCTAAAGATGCAGGATCAGTCTCAGGCCATGAACCTGGCAACCCTACTTGCACAGCACAAGCAAAAAGTGCAATTACGCAGAGTTGTCAGAGGATCTTATAGAGGTCTCAGGCATGAGTGGCATCCTCAGTATCTCGAATCAGCAGCTATGAAAGAAGGAAAGGGAGCTTTCAGATTCAAGGAAATATCCCAGGGACAGAGGAACCCAGAGAATCTCCAGCTGTATCTCCAGAGATGCCTCCACTTGCCTGATCCAGATGCTCAGAGGCAGTTTCGACTCCAGCACAAAGAGATATTTCTGGCAACTGTGGAGTCTTCTTTGCCTCAGGAATATCAGCAGCCACTTTTGCAAACAGGCCCTGCAGGGAGCAGAGAGGGGGGGGGTTAGGGAAAGGAATGGTACAGGCAGGAAGGATCCTGGGAGGATTTCCAGGAAAAGTCAGTCAACGGGTGGGGATTTTTTTACAATATTCTTGGAAATAACCTCAGCCCTTTTGTACTTAGCAGGTTGAAAAGCTCTCACCTGCGGCTCTTCCTGCTTCTCCTCCTCTGCCTGGCTCAGGAGGAAACCTTCGGCCAGGGCCACCGCCTGGGAACTGGTCTCTGCTCCACATTCCCTCACCCAGCTCTCCATCTCCGGGGGAAGGACAGCCAGAAACTGCTCCAGGATCACCAGGTCCAGGATCTGGTTCTTTGTGTGCCGCTCTGGCTTCAGCCACCAATGGCAGAGATGGTGGAGTCGGCTGCAAACCTCTCGGGGTCCCTCGGCCTCCTGGTAGCGGAAATGCCTGAAGCGTTGGCACTGGACATCCGAGCTGAGGCTGTCCTCCTGGCCCAGGAACTTCTGCATGGTTCTTTCCCAGAATTCTTTGTCATTTGCAGCCTGGATTCCATTGGGGCACCTCCCTGCCATCAGGCCAGCCAAGTCTGGCTGGTCTACCTTTGTTGCGTGACCCAAGGCAGCCTCCGATGTGGCCGAAGGATCGCTTTCCTTTCTCTTCTGTCAGATGACGTCTTAAGGCCAAGGCTGGCCCAATGAGGGAAGGTACCAAGCCCTGCAAAGCCAAGTAAGAGATCTGTGAAGGAATTCCGATAACCCCTCTTGAAATGGGTTTTAACCCGCAAATTCCAGGAAAAGTGTGGCTTATCTTTTTTTTTTTCATTAATTTTTATTCAAATTTTCAAAAACAAAACAAAACAAAAAGAACAAATCAATAACCATTACAATAAAAACTATCGACTTCCGATTTGTCGTAGATCAGCTATAGGTCTATGCTATATAACAAACCTGTCTCTTAACAAAATTATACAATCACCTTCCTCCAGTGGTTATCTTAATTAGTATCAAATCTCATTAACATCATTTTATTCTTTCCACAAAAAGTCAAAGAGAAGTTTCTAATCCTTGAGATATATATCCATCAATTTTTCTCCAAATAGACATGTCAATTAATCCATCTCTTCAGGTCAACTAGGTCCAGTAATTTCAATAGCTCTTCTCCCATTCTCCCATTATCAGTGTTGATTCCATCTTCCATCTTTGCACACCCAATAATCTTGCTGCCATAGTGATATAATAAGAGTCTGATAGGAATTTCTTTCATCACAAATATTTCCTTGCCATCAATTCTGAATGTATTACTGAAATGTTGTTGTAAAGTTGTATCTCTGTTCCTCTTTTTTACAGAATGCACTAGCACATCTCTTGAGAGTTTTTCCATTGTCACATATCTGGAATTAATTCTATAAACTTTCTCTATTTCAAGTTCCATCGAATCCTTCCAATCCAGAAATTTTTTCGAGCCGTTGATATCTTTATCTCTAATCTCTTCACCAATTCCTTCAGGGACAGCGCTGAATTCCAAACAGTAATATTTGTCTTTAGGATCCATCACAACCATAAAATCCAAATCTTTTTCCAGGTCCATATTTGATAAATCTATTCCAATCTCCAGGGCTTGAACCTTCCCTTTGATCTTTCTTTCATCTTCTTTTTCTTGTCCAGTTATAGAATCCTGAATTTCTTTCAGCTCCTGTCTCATTTTGCCAAATCCAATTTTCATCTCTTGTCTGTTCTGTCCCAGCTCTTGTTTGGTTAGCTTAATCTCATTCATTATTTTCTGAAACATATTTAGAGAGAGAACCCCTTCCTGAACATCCAGGGTCTCAGCCATCTTCTTGATTGTCATTCTTAAAACCAAAAGAACAAAACCCCTTCAATTCCAATATAGTCACTATTGTCAAGCAAAGAACAGTTTATTTCTTTTTCCAGTCACAAATGAGTTAATCTTCCAAGCCAGATGACATCACCCTCTAGACAGCACAAACTGCCTTATCTCTTATATGTCCAAAACAAATTTAGTTCACAGCGTCCAAATGATTAGTGGCATAAAGAATAAGCAGATTCGCCAAAAAAAAAAAAGTAGACCAGAAAAAATAGTCCCAAACATATAATATTCAAATATCAAATAAATCAATTTTTTTCTCTTTAGATTAGATGCCTCTCATCCGTTTATATCTTTATAATGCCAATTCTATGCCAGCTTTTTGCAATCAAAAACAAAGATAGGCTATTTCGATTTCTTCCTCCTTAATTTCTGTATATGAAAGAGAAAGTTATAACTCACCCAGGATTTCTTTGTTGCTAATTCTTTGACAAATCTCTTTTTGCTTTAACGATGACAAACTGATAAGAAGTAGACAGGAGGATGCTTGCCTGTTAATTTCCGTTTTTCTTTGAAGAAAAAAAAACGGCTCGCTTAATCAGTTAGAGCTTTGTTTGTAGTCCCTAGCTCCGTCCGGCGCTGCTGGCTTCCTTCTTTCATAGGCAATCCTAATGAATTCCAGTCCCCAACAAACACAGCTTCTGTGGGTGATCTCTACGTTTCTCCCTTGCCTGGGGGAAAATTTTTCCCAGTCAAAAAATCTTCTGACTGGTTTTAAAACTGAAAAAGCTTCCTCTGAGACGGGAGTTCGTCGCAGAGGCAGCACAGGCGGAGCGATTCCTCCTGGGAAGTCCCAAAAAGTGTGGCTTATCAATGCATCAATAAATAAATAATTAAAACCCCTATAAACTCTCTCCCAGCTATTTTCAAATTCCAGCTGGTGACTGGCTATTTTTGCTGTACAAAAGGCAATGGCCATGACTCCAATAATAATAATAATAATAATAAAATTTTATTTCTGAGTCGCCTATCTGGCCGAGTTAACAAAAGAATGCTACAGGCAGGTACGGGGGTGGGGGAGGGAAGAGATTCCTTTCTCTGCACACCAGAGACCGCATCTGCATGCAATGCCACATCCTTCCCCTTCACCTGTGTAGCAATTCCTTCCTTTCTGTCTCTCTCTCTCTCTCCACCTCTCCCTATGCCTTTTCTCTTACACCTCACTTCCTACACTAGCACCCTAATCTCTTACGGTCTCTCTCTCTCTCTCTCTCTCTCTCTCTCTCTCTCTCTCTCTCTCTCTCTCTCTCTCACACACACACACACACACACACACACACACACACACACACACACACACACACACACACACACACACACACACACACACACACACACACACACACACACACACACACACACACACACACACACACACACACACACACACACACACACACCTTTGTTTCTCCTTTAGATGCCAGTCAGGGACGTAGTCGTGCGGGATCTCAGGAGGTCTTAGACTCTACTTTTTGGGGAGCAGGGTCCCAGCAAGGTCTGTCTCCAGCATTCTATGAGCCAATGAGCATGAAAGGGAAGTGTTAGCCTCTGAGAAGAGTCTTCTAACATGCTTCCTTGTCCTTTCCTGCTGACTGGAGCCAATCAGAGTGAAAGGAGAGTCAAACACCGAGAAGACTCTTCTCAGTAGCTAACACTCTCCTCTTTCAAGCTGATTGGCTCCTAGACATTAACAAGGATCTAATTCTCAACCCCATAGCAAAAAGAAAAAAGAAAGCAGGGAGGGGGCATGGCTGTGATTAACATGCAGGGACCCTGCACTTCTGAATTTGCCGCTACACTACCGATAACAGTTATTCCAAACTTTTAAAATGCTTAACAGCGGTTTAACTTGAAGGGGCCTTGTTGAAGGGGCTCTGCAAAGAGGAGAAAAGAAGTGCCCTCCCCCCGCCCCAGCATCTGATTGTTATGGAGAAATCTCTCCCTTTCCAGTGCCAGAGCTTGCTTTTTTCCTCTCCCCTCCCCAGCAGATTTTCCTTTTCACCCTAAGTATGTGGGCAGGGAGCACCTTGTTTTGAAATCTTGATACCGAGTCAATAAAACTTTCACACATGCCTTCCTTTTCTTTGAAAAGCAGGGGTCGCGGTAAGGCGTTTCTCTAACATCTGTGTTTATTTATCCATATACAAACAGGGGTCTTGGGGGGGGGTTAGACCTTTACTTTTTTTGGAGCAGGGTCCCCATGTTTTTAGCATACTAGAAGACAATTAGCATGAAAAAGTAGTGTGTTAGCCACAGAGAAGAGCGGAAGGCTGCTTGTCTCTCTCTTCTTGCCTCTGTCTGTCTCTTCCGGACTCCGTTTTTCTTTATTCCTTCATACATAGACAGTCTCATGTTACATCAGCCTTAGTGGGGGGGGGGAGGCAAGTAACGCTCGCCACTCCAATGGTTCCCCCGTTCAGATCTTCCAGGTGTTTCCTGGCTATTTGGACCAGTGCCCAACAATCTCCCTCTAGCAGGGATGGCGGACAACCGGGGACCCTCTGACTGGTGCTGGGCTACCACTCCCGTCTGCTTGACCATTGGTCCTGCTGGCTACTGGGGTTGATGGAAGCTGGAATCCAGTAACATTTGGAGCCCGCCTCCGCCTCAAAGGAAAGGAGGTCTGGCCGGACTGGGACAGCAGATCTCTCCCTATACGAAGCCGCCCTTGCAGGCCCGTCAAGGCTTTCCTGTCCAAACCCCGGGACTGGCCTTGACTCCTCTCAGCCCCCTTTCTCTGGACTTCTCTTTACTTGCGAGGTGTGTGTGTCTTCTTCTCACCCACCCCCTCCTCACTTTCCTCAATCTTCCCTTGCGGCTCTCTGGATCGCCTTCATCCAAATGCAAGAGGAGGGACTCGCCGGATCCCCCCCCCCCCGTAGGAAAGACCAAGGCCAGTTTCCCCACCTCTGTCTCAGCTCCGGATTCAGCGGCCGGCTCCAGCCTCGCAATCGAGCTTGCCTCCCTCCGTGCATCAACCTCCAACTTGTCTCTCGGGTGGATTCGCGAGGCAGGATGGGGCGGGGCCTTGGCTCTGGAGGACGTCCCCTCCCCCTTCCCCAATTTCATTCCTTTCTAGGAGATCTTGTCTCCGTTCCGCTCTTTGATGACCAAAGAAAACGATCTCTACCCGGGAACATGCACCTTCCTACAATCTTGTACTTGTTTCTTTCATAGAGAAAAGAGGAATCGGCCTTGTACGAGTCACACACTCCACTCCAGGTCGCTCAGTACTGTCTACCGCACTGACCCGCAGCCAGTAGTGTAGTGGCAAATTCAGAAGTGCAGGGTCCCTTCATCGTGCTCACAGCCACGCCCTTCCTCTTTTTTTGTTGCTTTAGAATGATCCTTGTTAATGTCTTCTCCCAAAACAGCAGACGTCCCTATGAGCCAACCAGCGTGAAAGGGGAGTGTGTTAGCTACTGAAAAGAGTCTTCTCAGTGGCCGACTCGCCTCCTTTCACTCCAATTGGCTCCAATCAGCAGGAAAGGACAAGGAGCATGTTAGAAGACTAACACCTTCCTCTTTCACAGTGATTGGCTCGTAGGATGCTGGAGACATAGGGACCCTGCTCCCCAAAAAGTAAGGGGTCAGACCTCCCAAGACCTCACACAACTACACCTCTGCCTGCATCAGAGCTCCAGGATTTCTCAGGGGTGTAGTCCTCCAGGGTCTCAGACCCCTTCCTTTTGGGGGGCAGGGTTCCTATATCTCCAGCACCCTATAAGCCAATCAGCATGAAAGGGGAGTGTGTTAGCCACTGAGAAGAGTCTTAACATGCTTCTTTGGCCTTCCCTGCTTAGAGCCAATCTGAGTGAAAAGAGGTGAGTAACCTGCTGAGAAGACTCTTCCCAGTAGCTAACACTCTCCCCTTTCATGCTTATTGGCTCCTAGGGATGCCTGTTGTCGTGGGAGAAGGCATTAACAAGGATCTCATTCTCAATCCTGCTGCAAAAAAGGGGGAGAGGCGTGGCTGTGACTAACATGCAGGTGAGGGCCTCCTGCAGATACCACTTTATCAGGAGGTTCGTTCTGCACAATATAGGAAACGGACCTTTAGTGTGGCGGCACCTACCCTGTGGAATTCCCTCCCCTTAATTATTAGGCAGGCACCACCTCTGATATCTTTTCAGCACCTTTTGAAGACTTTTCTCTTTCAACAAGCCTTTTAAGTTGAGACCTATCACAGTCTGCATCTGTGTTAGAATTGCTTATTCATATGTTTTTTTAATAATGTTTTTAACCCTTTTTAAACGTTTTAAAGCTTTTTTAAAAATGTTTTTAACGTTTTGTTTGAATGTATTTTAAGACATTTTTATGATGTTTTGAAGTGTTTTAGCGCTTCTGTTTGCCACCCTGGGCTCCTGCTGGGAGGGTGGAATATAATTAAGAAAGAAAGAAAGAAAGAAAGAAAGAAAGAAAGAAAGAAAGAAAGAAAGAAAGAACATGAAGGTGCCCTGCACTTCTGAATTGGCCACCGCCCTACTGTTTCATACATGGGATGTCCCCAGCCCTACCTGGAGATGTGGGGAGATGTTAACCTGACAGCACCCAGGACAGCCTGCATGCAAAGTACATACCTTATAGCCAAACACAGAGATTTGTAGACATTCTGTTCAGCGTGGGTGGGTGAAATGGATCCATGAGAGGTTGAAAAAGATGGCAAAACATAGCCATCCTGTGGGATAATATTCACTCCTAACCAATGTGTGTAAACAGTGTGGGTGCTTCTGTATGAAATTTCATTTCACGGTGGGGATTTATGTCCCCAAACTAAGAACCCAAAACATCCTCAAGGGATTGGCCTGTTCATCCATCTGTAAAGCAGTGTACAGTGTGCAGAAAAGCTGAAAAGGTTGTAACTTTTCCTGCTAGTGCAATTGATCCAACCCTTTGATGATTTTATCCCTTCCGCCCCCCTTGTAGGTGGCTACCAGCCTGCCCCCTGAAGCTAACCTAACATGTTAAGATCTTTACAAGACATCTGGCAGATTTTTAAAAAATTTAATTCTCCCATCCTTTTAAAACTGTGTTTTAAACCCAGTCCATAAATCAATCTATGCTGCCTATACACAAGGAAACATAATTTTGGCTGCCTTTTATAATTTATTCTTAGGTTTTTAAATCATGACCATATACTGTACTGCATTTTTAATATCTTTGTTTTATTTAACCTCCTGGGCGAATGTTTATTTAATGGGTGTCTGTACACCTCAAATAAATCAATCTACACCAGTTCCAGGGCTGGCATAGTTGGGGGGGGAAGGTCTGCTTTTTGGTGCTTCGGAGGGATGAGAGTGGTTTACGATTCCGCAGATCCCCCAGATGCCATCACACACCTTGTTTGCAGTCCCATAATGGTGGTGCAACATCTACGTGTGCAGAACATACAGTGTTTGCATCAGGGTGTCTCCATAAGTGACATCCAGGCTGGCCCTTCAGCCACCTGCTTTAGGACTGCACCCTAAGTATCCAAACGGGCTGTTCTTAAATTATGCCCTGTAATAACACCTAGTTCTTCTTTCCCCCTTGGCCTGCATGTTGATGTGCAACGTTTCCAGTTTGATCCCTTTCCCCCAACCCCCCACTTTTTTTTCTAAACTGAGATTTTGTGATACTTTTCAATGAGGCGCAACTGAGGCGTGCACCTCCAGCCAAGCTGCAAGCTTAAGCACCTGTGAGGTGGAATACAGCCGGACAAACACTTAAAGGCTCATAAACACCTTTTCTGAAAGCAGTTCCTCCCCTGCACCTTGCACCAACCCTAATTATTTCAAGGAGGCGTGTGTAAAAGATTGCACTGTGTCCCATAGGATTCTGGCATTACACTGCACCCACAGATAACCTTTATGTCCATCAACAGTATGTGGAACTGTGAGTAATTGCGTCCTCTCTCTCAGTTTACCTCTCCCCCACTCCCTCCTCTTCCTCTGTGGTTCCCCTTTGTCAAGCTTACGATTGCAAGCTCCTTGCGGCGGAGACCTGTCTTGTCCTCTGCAAGTGCTGAAATGGCATGCAATATAAACCTGCAGTGATGCTCCCAGTCACCTGCTCATGAGATCCTTGACCATCCTGGCTTATTAAAGCTAGCCGGAGTGGGGGGAACTGAATGGGTCAGAGGTGTCGTAAATGCATCTTTGCGTGATGGTGTGATGGCCACTGCCTTTAAAGAGGCGGTGGTGCGTCCACTTCTTTAAAAGCCCACACTGGACCCAACGGAGTGTGACAACTATAAGCCAGTCAACGACACCCCTTTCTTGGCAAAGGTGGTGGTGAAGGTGGTTGTAGAGCAACTGCAGGTATTCCCGGACGAGACTGATTATCTAGATCCATCACAGTCTGGATTTAGACCTGGTTTCGGAACAGATTCAGCCTTGGTTGCCCTGACGGATGACCTGTATCGTGAGAGAGATGGGAGCATGACCCTGCTACTTCTGATCAATCTCTCAGCAGCATCTGATATCATTGACTGTGGTATCCTCCTGGTCCAACTCAGTGGGATGGGTTCCAGAGGTACTATATTACAGTGGTTCTGCTCTTACCTTAAGGGCCATGCCCAGAGAGTAGCACTGGGTGAGTATTCCTCGGCTCCTTGGCACTTGTCCTATGGAGTTCTGCAGGGTTCTATTCTCTCCCTAGCACTATTTGACATCTATGTGAAGCCTTTCGGAGCGGTCATCGGGAGTTTTGGAGCAAGGTGTCCGCAGAATGCTGATGACACACAGCTCTGTTTCTGCATAACATCTGAATCAGGAGAGGCTGGTGAACACTGGATCAGTGTCTAAATGCTGTAGTGGACTGGATGAGAGCCAATAAACTGTGCTTGAATCCAGGGAAGACAGAGGCTCTTTGGGTAGGTGGTTCACATGTCTGGCAGGTTAACTGTTCTGGACGAGTTTGGATGACCAGGGTTGTAGTCGTGGGGTCTCAGGGACCCTTTACTTTTTTGGGAGCAGGGTCCCAGTAGGGTCCCTATGTCTCCAACACCCTACAAGCCAATCAGCATGAAAGAGGAGTGTATTAGCCACTGAGAAGAGTCTTCTAACATGCTTCCTGGTCCTTTCCTGCTGATTGGAGCCAATCAAGAGTGAAACGTGGCAAGTCAGCCACTGAGAAGTCTCTTCTCAGTGCTAACACTCTCCTCTTTCATGTTTATTGGTTCCTAGGCATTAACAAGGATCTCATTCAAAATCCCACCGCAAAAAAAAGTGAGGAGGGGCATGGCTGTGATGGCCACTACACTACTGTCTCTGAAGCAGCAGGTCCGTAGCTTAGGGGTGCTCCTGGATTCATCTTTGTCACTAGAGGCCCAAGTATCTTCTGTGGCTAGGAGTGCCTGTTACCAGCTTGTGACGGATTTTCTCTGTTCGAGGTAAAAGACTAAACAGGGCATCTGGCTGTGAGCCTGGCAGTTAAGCTGCCCCTTAGCTCTCCCTGAAACAGATGCCATGTCAAAAAAAGAAAGAGAATTAGTCCCTGTTATGAGTGTTTGGGCTTACCCCCACTTTGGTTCATTTGGTGTCGGCAGCAAGACCCTGGAGCATTCTGGACTACATTTCCCACCCCAAAGTTTTCTGACTCGTCGTGCCTTCCTAAATACTGTGAAATGAGGACAAGAAGCAAGGGCCATCTTTTGGCACTTTTGGAGGAACGTCAAGACCTTGAATTAAATGTTATCTCATTTTTGGGCCGATTTCCCTCATGTCCAGCAGAACAATCCCATTGTTCAAAGACAGCATTTGAAACTAGTTTTTCTGAGTGTCAGCAAGAAATACACACACAACATGAGATCACCTCATACCCAGACCCCCCCCTTTCATGTTGATTTGTAAGAGAGAAAGTGTTTTTAAGAGCAGGGTTTGAGACCCAAGATGGGCATCTGAGCTCCAGCATGTGCAACTACGCTCTCAAGGAACGCAGCGCAGGACTGCAGGACTGTGTCTCAGCGCAAACTTTGAGGCAAAGAGATTCCTTCCTGCATTTTGGTCAGAGCTCCTTCACATCACTTCAGCTGTATTCCAGTGCCCATTCCTTGACTTAGGATAGGTAATCTCTGCTACATGTCATTCCTTATAGCAATGTTGTTGTTATGTGACTTCAAGTCGATTATGACTTATGGCGACCCTATGAATAAGTGACCTCCAAGAGCATGTTCAGATCTTGTAAGTTCAAGTCTGTGGCTTCCTTTATGGAATCAATCCATCTCCTGTTTGGCCTTCCTCTTTTTCTACTCCCTTCTGTTTTTCCCAGCATTATTGTCTTTTCTACTGAATCAGGTCTTCTCATGATGTGTCCAAAGTATGATAACCTCCGTTTCATCATTTTAGCTTCTAGTGACAGTTCTGGTTTAATTTGTTCTAACACCCAATTATTTGTCTTTTTCGCAGTCCATGGTATGAACAAAGCTCTCCTCCAACACCACATTTCGAAGCAGTTGCTTTTTCTCTTAATCCGCTTTTTTCACTGTCCAACTTTCACATCCATACATAGAGATCGGGAATACCATGGTCTGAATGATCCTGACTTTAGTGTTCAGTGATATCTTTGCATTTGAGGACCTTTTCTAGTTCTCTCACAGCTGCCCTCCCCAGTCCTAGCCTTCTTCTGATTTCTTAACTATTGTCTCCATTTTGGTTCATGATGGTGCCAAGATACTGATAATCCTTGACAAGTTCAATGTCCTCATTGTCAACTCTAAAGTTGCATAAATCTTCTGTTGTCATTACTTTAGTCTTTTTGACGTTCAGTTGTAGTCCTGCTTTTGTGCTTTCCTCTTTAACTTTCATCAGCATTCGTTTCAAATCATTACTGGTTTCTGCTAGTAGTATGGTATCGTCTGCATATCTTAAATTATGGATATTTCTCCCTCCAATTTTCACACCTCCTTCTTCTTGGTCCAATCCTGCTTTCCGTATGATATGTTCTGCATATAGATTAAATAAATAGGGTGATAAAATACATCCCTGTCTCACACCCTATCCGATGGGGAACCAATCGGTTTCTCCATATTCTGTCCTTACAGTAGCCTCTTGTCCAGAGTATAGGTTGCGCATCAGGACAATCAGATGCTGTGGCACCCCCATTTCTTTTAAAGCATTCCATAGTTTTTTCATGATCTACACAGTCAAAGGCTTTGCTGTAATCTATAAAGCACAGGGTGATTTTCTTCTGTAATTCCTTGCTCCGTTCCATTATCCAATGTATGTTTACGATATGATCTCTGGTGCCTCTTCCCTTTCTAAATCCAGCTTTGACGTCTGGCATTTCTCGCTCCATACATGGCAAAAGCCTTTGTTGTAGAATCTTGAGCATTACTTTACTTGCATGGAATATTAAGGCAATAGTTCGAGAATTACTGCATTCCCTCAGATCCCCTTTCTTTGGAATTGGGATATATATTCAACGCTTCCAGTTTTCCATATTTCTTGACAAATTTTTGTCAAAATTTGGACAGATTCAGTCTCAGTAGCTTGTAGCAACTCTATCGCTTTGCCATCTGTTCCTGGTAATTTGTTTCTTCCAAGTATTTTAAGAGCAGCTTTTACTTCACATTCTAAAATTTCTGGTTCTTCATCATATGGTTCCTCCATGAATGAATCTGTCATCCTGGCATCTCTTTTATAAAGTAATTCAGTGTGTTGCTTCCATCTTCCTTTTATTTCATCTCGGTCAGTCAGTGTGTTCCCCTGTTGATTATTCAACATCCCTACTTTTGGTTTAAATTTCCCTTTAATTTCTCTAATCTTTTGGAATAGGGCTCTTGTTCTACCCTTTTTGTTGTCCTCTTCTATTTCTATACAATAACTATTGTAATAGCAATAGGGACCTTTTATTTCTGTAGTTTAAAGTTATGAATGGGTTAGGATATTAATGATTAATGCTGCCACACACCCAGTAATTTTGTGATGCTATTCTTTTCTTTTCTCTCAATAAAAGAAAGTTTTGCTTTAGTCTGGTTTGGACCTGCATTTCTTGGGTTATACACACACTATTTAGGCACATTTCAAGGCAAAGTGCTTGTTTTATCCCTAGCAAAAGATCCCCCTCCTCTCAAGGAGACGTGTTTAATGGGACACATGGATGGCAGGTTCACACACTCAGGTTCCCAACAGATAGGTGTGTTAACACTCCCCTCTTCCATATCTGCACACAGAAAACTTAAGGTTCAAGAAGTGAGTTTTCAGACAGATAAGCTCAGTAAACCAAGTTTCCTTTACTTAATAAAATTAAACATTATAGAAGAGAAACAAGTGCAGTGAAGATAACAACGTACAATACAATACCAGCATAGATATTTTAGGTTAATAGAGCTGAGAATTACCCTTTAAATATCTGAATCTTCAAAGCTATCTGGGCAAGCAAGCAAGGGTATGAGCCTTCTCAGAGAAGACTGCCTTAACACTAAAAAGCATGAATATTTATACTACATTTTCCTTTGAAGATCACATTTATGAAACATTACCAGCTGCTTATCGCAACTGTCAGAGAAAAATTAACTATTCTAAAATATAACAAGATGGTATATTCCACAATATATCTGAACATGAAATAAATACTATAAATTCCAGCTACAGAATAATGTACATTAATTCTCTTAGACATGAAACTTCCTTGCTACACATCTGGACATACTCAAAACTGTCAATTTGGGAATGTTTTTCAGTATTTCTACAAACAAAATGTCCCACTAATTGCAGCCAGTTAGCGATTTACAATACAGGTAATTCACAGCCTGATTATCAGTGTGATTTTATTGCATGTCATTGATAGTAGTCACTCCAAGAATTTGTCTTTAAGATAAGCTTAAAGTTGATGATTTTATGGCTGAAGACATTGGAACTAGGATAACAAATCTTGGAACATGAATCTTTCCCATCAAGTGTCACGGCAGTGAGGCTGTCACAGACAAAGACTTTATCTATTTGCTGTGTGTTAGATTCAATTGGACTGTATTGAGTCGGTTGAAATTTATTAGTATGAATATTATCTCTGAATCCTGCATCATCTCTGGGTTAAAAGTGGGAATATGTGGCTCAGGCTTTGTCTGGTTCAACAGCTATGGCTGTTCCTGGACAGGGATAGCTTCACCACTTTAGTCCATGCATTGGTAACCTCAAGACTGGATTACTACAATGCGCTCTATGTGGGGCTGTCCTTGGCCCTGGTTCAGAAGTTTCAGCTGGTGCAAAGTGCGGCAGCCAGACTGCTGATGGGCACATGGTTGAACATCTGCACTGGCTGCCCATTCACTACCAAGCCAGGTTCAAGGTCCTTGTATTAATTTACAAAGCCCTGAACAACTTAGGTCCAGGGTATCTCAGGGACTACCTGAACCCTTATATCCCAGCT
The DNA here is from genome assembly GCF_030035675.1 of Rhineura floridana. Classification (NCBI taxonomy): domain Eukaryota; kingdom Metazoa; phylum Chordata; class Lepidosauria; order Squamata; family Rhineuridae; genus Rhineura; species Rhineura floridana. The sequence goes on from NC_084482.1 coordinate 208,159,710, forward strand.
TGACCACTGAGATCATCTGCAGGAGCGGCTTTGGTCGTCCCCCAAGTTGGTGAAGCTCATTTAACATTGACACAAAATTGAGCTTTCAGTGCCATCAGCCCGGTTCTCTGGAATGCTCTGCCAACAGAGATTCAGCAGGCGCCTTGTTTTAATTTTTAAGCACCTGCTGCAAACCTTTCTGTTCCACCAGGCTTATGCAGGTAATTAAGAAGTCTTTTTGCAATAGTTCGCTTTTGTTTTTACTGTATTTTTACTGTACTGTTTTGTTTTTAACTTGTAAATCGCTTTGAGGTTTATAAATGAAAAAGCAGTATACATATGTTGTATATTTGTAAATAAATAATAAATACATTTCTTTTGGATCTCCTTTGGGTTAAAGTAACGGAATGCTCAGTGACTAGTGCAGAAAACGTTCTAATGAAGTCACTGGTCAAAGGTTAGCTTAAGAGAAGTAACCAGAGGTTGGGCTAAGAAACAGAAAGTCACAAGGATCTGATTCCAGAATTAAGGTCTGGGGGAGCTAGGGGTGTCTCCAGTGGCATAGGGGTGCCCATGCTGGTGAAGGGACAGAGGTGCCCACTTTAGGATCACATCCTAAGTATCCAAATGTGCAGTTCTCAAATTATGCTCCAGTTCCTGTTATGTGCCTTCAAGTTGATTTCAACTTATGGCGACCCTATGAATCAGTGACCTCCAATAGCATCTGTCGTGAACCACCCTGTTGAAATGTTGTAAGTTCAGGTCTGTGGCTTCCTTTATATCAATTCATCTCTTGTTTGGTCTTCCTCTTTTTCTACTCCCTTGTTGTTCCCAGCATTATTGTCTTTTCTAGTGAATCAGGTCTTCTCATGATGTGTCCAAAGTACGATAACCTCAGTTCCATCATTTTAGGTTGTAGTGACAGTTCTGGTTTAATTTATTCTAACACCCAATCATTTGTCTTTTTCACAGTCCATGGTATGCGCAAAGCTCTCCTCCAACACCACATTTTAAATGAGCAGATTTTTCTCTTATCCGATTTTTTCACTGTCCAACTTTCACATCTATACATAGAGATCGGGAATACCACGGTCTGAATGATCCTGACTTTGGTGTTCAGTGATAACATCTTTGCATCTGAGGACCTTTTCTAGTTCTCTCATAGCTGCCCTCCCCAGTCCTAGCCTTCTTCTAATTTCTTGACTATTGTCTCCCTTTTGGTTAATGACTTTATCAAGGTATTGATAATCCTTGGTCCTCATTGTCAACTTTTAAGTTACATAAATCTGTTGTCATTACTTTAGTCTACTCTCTAAATAACTCTATCCTAGGCTGTCCTAAAGAGAAGTTCCAAAAATTTCATGGAAGTTACATGTGTGTCCCGAGCCAGGAGAGGGAGTGTCCAAAGGGATGACAAAATTTCACAGAGGAATAGCCCCGCTTTTATCCTTATATCCTATATCTCTAGGGCAGGGATGAGCAGGCAAGGAAATTAGCCAAACAGGCTAGGTGCTCTGATACTCTTGAGAAGTGTGGCCATTTGACACCCAGGCAAAGAGGAACTTGTGGAAATAAGGGATTAACCCCTTTCAACACCCATGAAGAGGTATGAATGGAAGCTGATTATTCATGGCTCCTGATAAAAAGGATTCAAAGTGTGTGTGAGGAGGGAGTTGGCTACATCGTGCAACAATCTGAGCATCTGTATTGTTTTATCATTTGTAATTTGAGACATTGTCCAGTTTCTGTTTAGTTCGGAGTAAAGCTCTTTCCTGGCCCGAGGTACTTCTATGCTTTCTCCCTGGTATGAGTTCTTGCATGATTAGTGAGATGAATCTTCTGACTGAAGTTCTTTCCACATTCCAAGCATTTATATGGTTTCTCCCACGTGAGTTCTCTGATGCACAAGAAAATGTGGTTCCTCCTCTGTATGGATTCTTTGATGAGAACTGAAGCTTTTGCTTAGATTCACAATCCAAGCATTCTCTTCCGCTGTGTGAATTCTTTGATGTCTGTTGAGCGTTGATCTCTGGCTGAAGCTCTTTCCACACACCAGGCATTCATATGGTTTCTCCCCTGTGTGAATTCTTCTATGACTATCGAGCGTTGATCTCTGGCTGAAGCTCTTTCCGCACTCCAGGCACTCATATGGTTTCTCCCCGGTGTGAATTCTTTGATGCAAAATCAATTTGTCTCTTCTACTAAAGTTGTTTCCACACACTGAGCACTGATACGGTTTCTCCCCGGTGTGGTTTCTTAGATGGTAAATGAGATGTGTGTTCTGGCTGAAGCCCTTTCCACATTCCAAGCATTTATAGGGTTTCTCCCCTGTATGAATTCTCTGATGCAAAAGACAACTGTCTCTCCTACTAAAGTTCTTTCCACAAACAGAGCACTTATATGGTTTCTCCCCTGTATGGATTCTTTGATGAGAGATAAGAGCTGAGTTTCTAATGAAGCCCTTTCCACATTCCAAACATGAATATGGTTTCTCCCCTGTGTGAATACTTTGATGATTACCAAGATGTATCTTTTTGCTGAAGCTCTTTCCGCACTCCAAGCAGTTATATGGCTTCTCCCCTGTGTGAATTATTTTATGTCTGTTGAGATCTGCTTTCTGACTGAAGCTCTTTCCACACTCCAAGCATGTGTATGGCTTCTCCCCTGTGTGAATTCTTTCATGTTTGTTGAGGGCTGTTTTCTCAGTGAAAGTCTTTCCACACTCCAGGCATTTATAGGGTTTCTCACCTGTGTGGATTCTTTTATGTCTACGGAGGCCTATTTTCTCACTGAAGCTCTTTCCACATTCCAAGCATTTAAACGGTTTCTCCCCTGTGTGAGTTCTTTGATGCACAAGAAAACGGACTCTCTTACTAAAGTTCTTTCCGCATTCCAAGCATTTATATAGTTTCTCCCCTGCGTGAGTTCTTTGATGCAAAGAAAGCTTGCCTCTTTTACTAAACTCCTTTCCACATTCCAAGCATTTATATGGTTTCTCTCCTGTGTGGTCTCTTAGATGGTAAATGAGGTGTGCGCTCTGACTGAAGCTCTTTCTGCATTCTGAGCATTTATATGGTTTCTCCCCTGTATGAATCCTGAGGTGTTCTCTCAGGCTTGATTTATGACAAAAGCTCTTGCTACACACCAAACATTTATAAGGCTTTTCCCCTGTATGGATTCTTTGATGGCAAATGAGGTGTATGCGCTTAATGAAGCTCTTTCCGCACTCTGAGCATTTATGCGGTTTCTCCCCCATATGACGTCTGAGGTGTTCTTTAAGGTATGAATTAGTAGAAAAGCTCTTGCTACACTTGAAGCATTCAAACAATCTCCGCCCCGTGCGACTTCGGTGATGAATTTCAAGGCGCGATTTACAGATGAAGCTGTCCCCAGACAAGGGGCACTGACTCACTTCCTGCCCGTTGTCTGTTTTCTCTTGGATTGGGATTTCAGAGACATCGCCACTTCGTGAGAAAAAGGGTTTCCCCCTCCTGTTTTGTTTGGCATCCGTTTTTGTTCTCTGTTTTCCCCTTTCTTTACATCTGGACCTTTCATCTCCTGGGAAGAAGAGAGACAATTGGTAAGAACCCAAGAGGAAATGGAGCCTAAACACCACGAACGAGCACAGTTGTTGTTTAACGTAATTTCTACACTGCTAGACTGTAATAAAACCAGTAAGCCGTTTACGGTAAACTGCACCTGTGAGGGGCGGAATGGAAAAGAAGGAAACGAGAGCAGCTTGCTATATAATTGACAATGCTGATTGACATTAAGTGAGAGCTGGTGGTGTTGGACTGAGACTAATGGGAATTCTGCTCCATGTGCAATTTGTTTCAGCTCATATTTTCTCCCTGGAGTCTGGCTCCTCTGCAATGCTCATGGCCCTGGCTTTTTCCTTCTCATTTCTAGCCCTTGAACTCTCCTTTACCTGCTTGCCAGCTTCACTTACTTAAGAGTATTTCAATTCCACCCCCTCCCCACCTCTTATTCAATTAGACAGACAGTAAAGTTTCTGGTTCCCACGACAATGGGGTCTGCTCCCACCCCCTTAGGGTTCAGCATCCCAGGGTAGTGTCTTGTAACTTTTAGGATTTTTTCAAATCAGCTAGCCTGAACTGCCTCTTCATAACCAAACATCTAAACAGATTAAAAACATTTTATAAGTAATGACAAACACAAAATGTCTGAATAGCTTCATCCCTTCATGTTTCCCAACTCTGAGATTGTTTTCCAGAAAGCATATTGTGTATGTGGCTTGGATTACTTCCTTGAGTTATCTGCTCTGCCCATAGGGCATTTTCCTGCTTCCCAGTTGTTGTCTGGATTATCATCATCATCATTAGATTTCTCGCTTTTCCTTTAGGCCGGAGCCCAGGGCAGCAAACAAAAGCACTGCTGAACCGGTGCCTGGCTGCGACAATGGACTGGATGAGGGCTAATAAACTGAGGCTCAATCCAGACAAGACAGATGCTTTAGTGGGCAGTTCTTCTGACTGGATGGTGGATGTCCAACCTGTCCTGGATGGGGTTGCACTCCCCCTGAAGGAGCAGGTTCGTAGCTTGGGGGTTCTCCTAGAACCATCTCTGTCACTTGAGGCTCAGGTAGCCTCGGTGGCACGGAGTGCCTTCTACCAACTTCAGTTGTTGGCCCAATTACATCCCTATCTGGACAGGGATAACCTGGCTTCAGTTGTCCATGCTCTGGTAACCTCCAAGCTAGATCACTGCAATGCACTCTACTTGGGGCTGCCTTTGAAGATGGTTCGGAAACTGCAGCTTGTGCAAAATGCAGCGACCAGATTGGTAACAGGGACCAGACAGTTCGAACATATAAAACCAATTCTGGCCCGCTTGCATTGGCTGCCTGTATGTTTCCGAGCTCGATTCAAGGTGCTAGTTTTAACCTATAAAGCCTTATACGGCTTGGGACCACAATACCTGATGCAACACCTCTCCTGACACAAACTGACCCGTACACTACACTCAACATCAAAGGTCCTCCTCCGGGTGCCTACTGCGAGGAAAGCTGGGAGTCTGGCAACAAGGGAGAGGACCATCTCAGTGGTGGCCCCCAAATTATGGAATGATCTCTCTGATGAGGCACCAACACTATTATCTTTTCAGCGCCAGGTCAAGATTTTCCTCTTCTCCTAGCATTTTAACAGGATTTTAATAGCATGTGTTTTTAACTTGCTTATCGGTTTTTAATTTGGTATAGTTTAAATTTGTATACTTGTTTTTAATGTTCTTAATTGTTGTACACTGCCCAGAGAGCTTTGGCTATGGAGCAGTATATAAATGCGATAAATAAATAAATAAAAACATTAAAACATCATAAAAACAAACTTTAAAATTATGAAACTTTTGTACCTCTGGTCAAACACACTTCTATAAGGACACTCCTCAGTATTGCTGCCTCAAGGAAGATGCAGGTTCAACACCTGGATGTAAAGACAATCTTCCTATATAGAGACATTGAGGAAGATATATATATGCAGCAATCACCAGGGTTTGAAGAACCTGGGAAAGAAGGACTGCTGTTCAAGCTTCCGAAAAGCATTTATGGCCTGAAGCAAGTATCAGGGCCTGGAATGACAAACTAACTACTACTTAAGGAGGGGATCATGCAAGAAAAGTCTGGCCCTTGCCTATACTCGAGGTTCAAGAATAATAGATGGACATTCATCTTGACCTATGTGGATGATTTGGTCTTATGTCACCAAGACAAGGAAGATAGTGATGAAATTGTGAGAAATCTTAAGAAGGAAATAGAAGTGAAAGACCTGGGAGACATCTCTTACTATCTTGGAATCCAGATGGAAAGGGGAGAAAATGGAAATTATTAACCAGAAACAGAAGATAATGTTTCAAGGTGCTGGTTTTAACCTATAAAGCCTTGCACAGCATGGGGCCACAATACCTGAAGGAACGCCTCTCCCACTATGAACCTACCCGTACACTGCGTTCAACATCGAAGGCCCTTCTCCGGATGCCTACTCAGAGAGAAGCCTGGAAGATGACAACAAGAAAAAGGGCCTTCTCAGTGGTGGCCCCCGAACTCTGGAATTCTCTTCCTGATGAGGTACGCCTGGCGCCAACATTACTGTCTTTTCGGCGCCAGGTAAAAACCTTCCTCTTCTCCTAGGCATTTCCAGCATTTTAATATTTTAATATTTTAATATTTAAATATGCATTTTACTATGTGTTTAATTATGTTTTAAATTTTGATATCATTATTTATCTATTTTAAATTGCTTAATATGTGGTTTTAATTATATGTATACTGTTTTTTATCTGTTGTAAACCGCCCAGAGAGCTTCGGCTATGGGGCGGTATATAAATTTAATTAATAAATAAAATAAAATAAAAATAAAACACATTAAAACAAAACTTCTTCAAAGACATTACTTTAAAAAAGCTATCAAAACATCTCCTAAGATTAAAAACATTTTTTAAAATAAAGGTTTAAGAACATTATTATTATTATTATTATTTATTAAATTTATATACCGCCCGACTAGCAATAGCTCTCTGGGCGGTGAACATAAAATAGCATAAAAATACAATAAATAACAAAATAATACTAAAATACATATTAAAAAGCAATCCCAACACAGATGCAGACTGGGATAGGGTCTCAACTTAAAAGGCTTGTTGAAAGGGGAAGGTCTTCAATAGGCGCCAAAAAGGTAACAGAGATGGCGCCTGTCTAATAATCAAGGGGAGGGAATTCCACAGGGTAGGTACCACCACGCTAAAGGATTGTGTTGGATCTGCGATTGCTGCATTTCATGACTGGATAGTGTTAGATGATGGCAGGGCCCTTGGAAATACCTGCAAAAGCTGCACGCTTTCACTGTACATATTTTTTTTAATGGGGGCTCTGTCACCTGACCCTTGAGGCCTCCCCAGGCTCTGCCTCTCAACCCTGGAGGGTCCAGACCCAACCTTCTTAGCTCCCAGCCTGGCCAAAAGGGAGAGATCAAACAGGGAAGGGTGTGGCTAGAAGAGGATGGGGCAGTGCCAAAGGGAGCTGTCTGATGCTGTGTTGGTCAAGGTCACATGCAAAACCGGGATCAGCCTGGAGGCAGGAACTGGGCTCTGAATGGTGCAGCATGAATTCTCAATATGCTGGCCTTGGCATGGGGGTGGGGAGGCAAAAACTGGGCTCCACGTCAGGCAGCAATATCCCCTGGACCAGCATCACCCCTAGAACGACACATACACCCCACAGTTATGGAGACAACGTTGTCAGTTGAGGAGGAGAACAGAATGAGTGAGGGACTATTGGGCACTCTGGCTGGGACTGATGCGAGACAGAGCCCAACAACCTCTGGGCTAAAGATGTGTCAGGCAGCTCCTTCTTTAGGTCTCTAGGAACCTGAAGACCCCATGTGACCCTTTGGCCTAGTGGGACCCTTACCGCTAGGGCTTGAAAACTGCTTTTTCATCACAGGACCCCCTTTTCTATTAACCTTTCCAAGATGGAGGTCTTTCCTACTGACACTCCTGTCTACTTTTCTACAGCGTAGCGGTTCCCTTATTTATTTATTTATTTATTTATTTGCCGCCCATCTGGCTGGTTATGCAGCCACTCTGGGTGACGTACAACATAAAAACATACAAATTACATTAGAACATTAAAAATCTCAAACAATAATAATAAAACCTAACCCACCCCCAAAAGCCTGCTTGAAGAGTCAGGTCTTCAAGGCCCGGCAGAAGCTCATCATAGAGGGGGCGTGGCGGAGATCATTTGGGAAGGAATTCCACAGAGTGGGGGCCACGATTGAAAAAGCCCTCTCCCTAGTCCTGACTGGTCTAGCTGTTTTAACTGGTGGGATGGAGAGAAGGTATGCTAGTGGGGCGGTATAAAAATTTAACAAATAAATAAATAAGGTCTTTTGAGGCTGATCTTGTTGAGCGGCATCACTGATGATGCTGGAGGCGCTCCTTCAGCCGCCCTTCCGCTGCCCATGCTATTCTGTTCTGCTCCCTTAGAACAGCAGAAGGGGCCTATAAGGCTGTCGAGACCAATTCCCTGCTCAATGCAGGAATCCAACTTAAAGAAAACTCCCTACAGGACAGAATCATAGAGCAGTAAATAACAGAGCCTTACTGGCTCACCACTGAGGGTTACCTCCAGGACGAATCTTTTTCCTCTCTGGCTCTAATTGCTGCCAGCCCAATTCTTCCACTAGCTTTACTCTCTTGTCCTTTTTCCTCTTCCAGCCTCTGTTCTCTTCCACTCACAAATTCCCTGGGACCCCTCTTCCAACATGCCGGCACCTGGCCATTTATACAGACACTCTGAGTATCGGATTAATGCTCCACAGCTGCCCCCTCCTCCACCTCACCTGTGTTTCACTGGAGTACCAGGACACCAATGCCATGAGAAGAAGCAGGTGCTGCAGCAGCCTTTGACACCTGTATTAGATTTACCCTTTTGGAATTCATTGACCACATTTTCATAATGCAATTTTAACTTATTCTTATCCCACCAGCCACTACCCACTTTTTTTGTAAACTACGTCTTCAAACAAAGTCTAACCCATTGTCTTTTCGGCTCCCAAATACATAAGCTACAAGCCCCTAAACACTGTGGGGTGTTTTGGACCAGGAATGGGGCCTCTGCTTGCCAGAGCGAGGAGGCAGCCTCAAACACCCGAGCCTACTGTGGCTTTGAGAACGGTCTTCCACCTGCAAAGAAGACCCAGAAGCTAACCAGGCCGACAGAGGAAGACTCAAGGCAATGAACTATTTCAAGAGAGAGGGACAGAGAGACCATATAAATAATTGTAAATAACTCCTAAATTAAATAAAGACAAAAATGGAAACAATTGTAAATTTAAAAGTGCAAATATTTTTTCAATTGCAAACTGACTTAAATAACCCAGGCCAAGAGGGAACCTTACCTTGGGAGGCCACAATCCCACAGTTCTCCTCCATGACTTCCCTGTGGAGGGCCCTCTCATCCGGATCCAGCAGGGCCCACTCCTCCTCGGTGAAATAGACACCCACCTCCTCCAAGGTCACCAGATCCTGAAAGACAAGAAAATATTTCCTGTCCTCAGAGAAGGCAACAGGAAAGGGTTGTGGCTGAGCGGTAGGGCACCTGCTTTGTGGCAGAAGGCCCCAGGTTCAATCCCTGGCATCTCCAGTAGGTCTGGGAATACCTCCTGTCTGAAGCTCTAGAGACCTGCTGCCAGTCAGGGTAGACCATACTGAGCTAGATAGACCAAATGGTCTGATTCAGTATAAGGCAGCTGCCTATGTTTCTCCTCCTGCTCAGAAAAAAAAATCACTTCATCAGAGGGTCACATGCAGGATTCAAGCTTTCAAGCTATGGTATCGACAGTATTTCTAACTGGCTGCTCTGAAAGAAGCAAAGAGAAAGGGAAGGATGCTTCCAGGCCCAGGAAGGTGTGCAGGGGTCAGAGGAACCCAGGGAATCCCCAGCTTATCTCTCCAGAGATCCCTCCATTTACCTGATCCAGTTTCCCAGAAGCTGTTTCTACTTCAGCACAAAGAAGTGGCGATATTTCCAGCATCCATGGAATACTCGCTGCTCCAGGAATATCAGCAGCCATTTCTGCGAACAGGACCTGCAAGGATCCCAGAGAGAATAAAATAGTTAGAAGTAACAGTACAGGACGAGTGGGGCATTCCCTCCTTGGAGGACTTCCAAGAAAAGTTGGGCACCCAGTGAGGAATTTTACAATATTCTTGAAAAAGTTCCTTGGTACTACCAGCACTATTCACCTGCTGCTGTGTCTGCTTCTTGTCCTCTGCCTGACTCAGGAGGAAACCTTCGGCCAGGGCCACCGCCTGGGAACTGGTCTCCACTTCACATTCCCTCACCCAGCGCACCATCTCCAGTGGAAGGACAGCCAAGAACTGTTCCAAGATCACCAAATCCAGGATCTGAGCCTTTGTGCATTGATCTGGCTTCAGCCAATCACGGCAAAGATGGTGAAGTCGGCTGCAAAGCTCTCGGGGTCCATCGGCATCCTGGTAACAGAACTGTCTGAAAAGCTGGCGCTGTGCATTTGTGCTGAGGGTGTCCTGCCTACCCAAGATCTTCTGCACTGTCCGTTCCCAGAATTTTCCACTGTTTGTAGCCTCAATTTCATCGGGGCTCCTCCCTGCCATCAGGCCAACCAAGTCTGGCTCGTCCATCTTTGATACGTGACCAAAGGCAGCCTCCAACATGGCCGCAGGATCGCTTCCTCTTCTGACAGATGCCGACGTAAGGCAAAAACTGGCCAAATGAGGGATAATCTCAAGACTTGTAAAACAAAGAAGAAGGTCTGTCAAGAAAGTAACACTCCTGAAGGCGTGCTTCAGCTTCCTCCTGGTAACTGGCTATTTTCACTGTAGAAAAGGCAAAGACCATGAGGAGGGGTTGTTAGGAGACCTGTAGCTAACCCCCACTTTGGTTCATTCTGAGTTGAGGGGGTAACAAAGCCTGTCTAGCAGGCTTTTCTTATGTTCTTAACAGGCAGGTAGCTGGTGACAGAAAATACTGTGAAAGATGGTGCGGTGAGAGAGAAAGTGACAGCAGAGAAAGGACTGTGCAAGAAGGCAGCAAACAGAAGGTGGAAAGTGAGAAGAGAGGAAAACAAAGCCAAGTCTGGTGACTGAGGACAGAAAGTGCAAGAAGGTGAAAAAAAGGCACCAGCAGGTGTCAGAGATAGAGAGGTGATGGTGACAGTTATAGCAAGTGAGAAGACAGACAGAAAGTGAGGCAGAGTTGAATCTTGTTGGATGCTATGTATACATTCTTAGTAGGAAAACGCATGCATAGCAACGACGATGACTTGCCTTCTTGCTCAACATCAAGCACAGGCTTCACTGAACAGAAAAACCTCACAAAGCAAAGAGGACAAATCTCCCCCCAAGATTTGAAAGTTTGACCTAAAGTACATGAAATATGGGTTCATTTGTGTTGAAAAAAATAGCATACAAATACCTCACTGTGGGATATGTGGTGAGATGCTGGCAAATGAAAGTTTGAAGCCATCAAAGCTCTTGCGGTGTTTAGAAATGAAACATGCCGGATTTAAAAAAACAACCACTGAATTTTGTTCAAAGAATGCACAATTGGTTTTTGAAGCGCAAGAAAACTCTGCTCCATTCTACAGCCTCAAGAAAACGCAACGAGAGCTTCATTTCTTCTCTCATATCGAATTGCAAAAGAAAAGAAAAAAAGACTACCACAATTGAGAGAAAAACTTATGTTGCCAGCTGCCATTGGTACGCACACTGAAATGCTTGGTGAGACCTCAGCAGCAAAGCCGAAAAGTAAAGCCTTGTAAGACACAAGAAGTCAAAAACTTGATGACCTTACTGAAGATTTAAAAACACAAGTAGTTCAGCATATAAAACAAAGCATTTTGGAATTGTGGAATTCCCTCCCTAGTGAGGTTCGACTGGCCCCCTCGCTTTTGTCTTTTCGTGCCCAGGTGAAGACTGTTTTATTTAAACGGGCTTTTAATTGAAACTGACATTTTTAACTTTCTTCTGATTCGTTTTAAATGTTTTAATTTGTATATTTGCTGTTTAACTGTTTATGGTTTTTATTTGTAAGCCGCCCTGAGTTCCTTGGAAGAAGGGCGGGGTATAAATATTAAAATCAATCAATCAATCAAAAATCAAAAATCATTTTGCAATATAGTTAGATGAGTCAACAGGTATATCCAAACATGCTGTTCTTTTTGCATATGTGAGGTATGTATGGGAAGAAGAAATTGAGGAAGAAATGATATTCCGTAAAAAAACTACCAACTACAGCAAATGATATCTCTTCAAAGCTTTGGACAGCGTCGTGGTAGAAAATGAAATAATGTGCAGCCAGTGCTCTTCATTCAAGACACTTTTAAGTTCTGTGCACAGAAATGGGTTCTGAACACAAAACTCTATTGTTGCACACAGAAGCAAGATGACTGGTATGAGGAAACATGCTCACAACTTAGACATGAAGTTCTTGAGTTTTTGAGAAATAAATCGGCAACATACGCATCATCGTTTGACAACTCATTGTGGCTTTTAGGGTTGGTGTACCTTAAAGATGTATTCAGCTAATTGAATTAATTAATTACTTCAATGCAGAGAAGAAATTTTACAATATTTGACTATGCAAAAAAAAAAAAGAGACATTTAAAAAACCTCTGAAACTCTAGTTGAGATGCTTATCAGGAAATTCTACTGACATGTTTCCAAAGGCGGAACAGTTTCTTGAGGAAGATCAAGCAAGAAATTTTGCTTCTGTCCAAGCCAATGTTATGCAACATGTGGAACAGTTAACGGAACAATTCAGTGCCTATTTCCCCAAAGATTTGTGTGAGGGTATAGGGTGGGGACAATCACTGTGGACACAGAGTAAACGGAATTAAGATATGAGTTGCAGAAGCAATTCCTTGAGCTCTCTTGTGATGCAAACCTAAAACTGCAGTTTCAGCATCTAACATTACCAACATTTTAGATCTTGATTAGTAAAGAAGACCCAGAATTGACAAGTCAAGCTATCATCCATCTGTTGCTATTTGGTACCACCTCTCTTTGTGAGCAAGGCTTCTCAACAACGGCGACCCTCAAAACAAACAAACAAGAAACTTGGTTGTGGAAAATGAGTTGTAAGCCTTTCTAATATCACTCTTCGCTGGAATGCAATCTGGAAGAAACACTCCCAGGTACATGGCAAGTCTTTTTCAAATATTTAACAGTCTTTTAACTGTTTTTGCCAATAATTTTATTGTTTTAGTTTCCTCTGTAAACTGCTTTGAGATTTTGGACAATAAAGGGGTCTGAGTTTTTCTCTCTCTTTTTACACTTTGAACTCGCAATTCTCTCTGACTGTTTTGTGTATCGCTATGAAAATTTAGAGGGTTGTTAAGCAAGTGTTTCTGAGTTCACGACTGTAAGTTTTCTAAGGTTTTGTTTTGAAATGAGCTTATGGGAAACATCAGAATGGCATGGGAGGATATTTTCAATTTAACATTGCAGAATGTGGAAAAACCCATGCTGGTTATAGTAAACAGCCACTCTCATGGCTGTATAATAAACATGACTGTCAAAGATGTTTATTATTTACACAACCTGTCAAAATATTTGTAGTATAATCCTATGATTGTTTATTCAGAAGCAAGTCCCAATGTATTCAAGGGGCTTACTCAAACAGGGAAGCATGCACAGAACTACAGCCTCAAATGATAAGGAACTTCACTCACCCAACCGAAAATTCAGAATGCCACTTTAAGTAGTTTTGCAACTGTTTATGCTTGATTTTACGGTTATTGGATTTTAAAGGGATTTATTTCTTGTTGTGAGCTGCCAAGGTTTCCAATCACCAACCCTACTTCACAGAGTTGTTGGGAAGATTCCATATACATGCACACATTAGAGATGTAAAGATACATAGACCCCATATAATAGTTTATTATCAAAACCGGTTGGTCATTGCAGAACATTGTTTTTAAAAATAAAATCAGTATTAGGTTCCTACATAATAAAAGCAGTGATACCAATGTAAGCCCTGACTAACTGCTTTAAAAAATAGGATTGGAGGGGGGGGAAGATTTACAACACAAACACAATTCTTTGCTATGTTCACTCAAAAGTCCCATTAATCCTATTGAATTAATGGAGTTTTATTCTAGATATGTGGGATTAGCATTGCAGATTTACTCCCAGAAAAGGAAGTATTGGATTAAAGCTTCATATTGGGAAGGTTTTCAAAACATTGCCCTCTTCAAAATTTAAACTTGTTTAACTCCTGCACACAAGAGAAAAAATGACTTCTGGTACTGCTGAAAGCTATATACTTACTCGATTTATGAGATTTTCAGATAAACAGGGGGGGAAAACAGTTTCTACCTTTGCAATGGGGTCTAGGTACTGCTTGAAGAAATGCCTTGTCAATTACAACCCTGACTTCACTTATAGGCTACAAACCTGAAATGGCAGAGTTAGAGCAGCCAGCTAAGAGACCATTTCACAGATGTTGCGCGGGGGAGCTGAAGTTTTGGTGTATATTTCGTGAATCAGACTACCTAGAAAGTTTTTTTTTAGTGAAAGCTGAGAGTCCAGAGATTAAGCTGACTCACCCAGACACCTGGAGAGGACCCCGAAAATCCAGAGTCTCTGGGCAAAAACTGGACACCTGGCAACCCTACTCCCACAAGAGCTACATCTTCTTTACCCTCTTTCTCTGACTGCAGTCCTCAGCCAGACCCACCCTTTCCTCTTTTAGCTACTATTTCCTTCCTATTCAAATATAATCTAGTATGAACTGAAGAAACCTGAATTGAAGAAAAAAGCTGCCCAATCATGGTGTTCTACAGCAATCCATTGTTTTCTAAACACTGCCAGAACTTGCTTGTTTTCCTCTTCCCTCCTCAGCACATTTTCCTTTTTGAAGCATGCCTAGTAGATGATAAGCCTCTGTGCAGGGAGTGTCTTCTTTGCAAAACTTGGTACAGGGTTTTTGTTGTTGCTATGTGCCTTCAAGTCGATCACAACTTATGGGGACCTTATGAATCAGTGACCACCAAGAGCATCTGTCATGAACCTCCCTGTTCAGATTTTGTAAGTTCAGGACTGTGGCTTCCTTTATGGAATCAATCCATCTCTTGTTTGGCCTACCTCTTTTTCTACTCCCTTCTGTTTTTCCTAGCATTATTGTCTTTTCTAGTGAATCAGGTCTTCTCCTTATGTGTCCATAATAATGTGACACACTGCTCCTCAAGAGGCGAGACAGGCCAGGGTCTGCATTTATCAGGATCTGGTTTCCTTAGAAAGGAGGGATCGCTGAAGCAGGAAGGCGTTTCTGTAATATCTGAGTTTTTTAAACGTATACAAACGGAGCATAGACAGAGGTCATCAGCACAGCACTCTTTACAATGACCAACTCCACTGCCCCTCATCAGATCACCCCATAGAGGCAGACCCAAAAGCTCCTTGCCAGAGTTCAAGGCTGGCTCTCTCCCTTCCTCTCTCTCAGTCTGTCTCTGCGTGACTCCATCTGCCATTTTTTTCCCTTTGTTCATTTACGCATAAAGAGACCCAGATTACATCCCCCTTAGTTGTGGGGAAAGGGAAGTGATGCGCCCCACTCCAACAGTTCCCCAACCCCATTCAGATTACTCAAGGATTTCCCAGGTGTCCTTCGGTTATCCAGACCAGTTAGGCAAAAATCTCCCTCAAGCAGGGATGAAGGGGGGGGGCTCTCTGGATGCTGCTGGACTACCACTTCCATTCTCACTGGCCACGCTGGCTGCTGGGAGTTGGATTGCACCAGCACCTGAGAGGCCACCACTTCCCCATCACTGCCTTCAAAGGAAACCTCTGGCCAGACTGACAGAGCAGGTCTCTCCCGCCTGCCCCCCACCCCACCCCTTTAACCCTTTTCTCTCCGAACCCCAGGCCAGGACTTCCCCCTCTGAGACCTTCCCCAGAGATGCCTCCATGCCCTTTCCGTCTCTGTCACGGGCCTTCCCTCCCCTGTGGCCCTCCTTTTTCTGGCCCCCTCCCCGCGGTCCTCCCTCGCCTTTCCCACCCAGCCTCCTCCCTCTCCTGCAGCTGGGCAGGTCTCCTTCTCCCACATGCAAGAGGAGGGGCTCACCGGATCTCCCCCGAGCGGGGAGGAGGGCAAAGGCCAGTTCGCAGAAGGCGGCTGGGCAGAGACGGGGAAACGTCCAGCTCCTGATTCCCGCACCGCCTCCAGCCCTGCGGTCGCGCTTTCCTCCATCCCTGCATCCAGGGAGGGGCCTTTGCTCTGGAGGACCGCTCTCCCCTCCCCCGCTTCCTTCCTCTCTAGGAAACCATCTCCTTCATTTAACCCCTTAAAGACCAAGGAGCAAGAGCTCTGTCTGCGAACTCACGACTTTCTGTAATTGTCATGACAACAGAAGATTTGTGTAACTTTAAAGCTGACAACGAGGACATTGAACTTGTCAAGGAGTATCAATACCTCGGCGCAGTCATTCACCAAAATGGAGACAATAGTCAAGAAATCAGAAGAAGGCTAGGACTGGGGAGGGCAGCTGTGAGAGAACTAGAAAAGGTCCTCAGATGCAAAGATGTATCACTGAACACTAAAGTCAGGATCATTCAGACCATGGTATTCCCGATCTCTATGTATGGATGTGAAAGTTGAACAGTGAAAAAAGCGGAGAAGAGAAAATCCACTCATTTGAAATGTGTTGGTGCTTTGCGCATACCATGGACTGCGAAAAAGACCAATGATTGGGTGTTAGAACAATTAAACCAGAACTGTCATTAGAAGCTAAATTGATGAAACTGAGGTTATCATACTTTGGACACATCATGAGAAGACATGATTCAGTAGAAAAGACCATAATGCTGGGAAAAACAGCAGGGAGTAGAAAAAGAGGAAGGCCAAACAAGAGATGGATTGATTCCATAAAGGAAGCCACAGACTTGAACTTACAAGATCTGAACAGGGCGGTTCACGACAGATGCTCTTGGAGGTCATTGATTCATAGGGTCGCCATAAGTCATAATCGACTTGAAGGCACATAACAACAACATCATCTAAGAGACTGTACTGTGCCCAGTATGAGTGCTGCACTCTGGCATTCCACTGCACCCACAGTTGTACATTCACTTCCAAATTCAATACGTGGAACTGTGAATAACTGCATCCTTTCTCCATTTTCCCCTTCCACTGTGGTTCACCTTTGTCCAGCTTGAGTATGCAAGCTCCTTGTGGCAGAAACCTATCTTGTACTCTGTAAAGCCCCTCCATGCACAACGATGGCCCAATAAATGTAAGAAAAATGGAAGACCCATGGACAATCCAGGGGCCGCCAACATGTTTTGGACCTGAGGGCACATTTCAAATTGTATTTACATAATAGCAAAGGCTTGGCCTGTTGAATTTCTGCCTGCCGTACAGCAGTTAAAGACACAATAACCCTGTTTGTCCCTCATGCAAACCCTAAACAAAAGCCTAGGCTGTTCTCCTGTACCCACTTACCCGGAAGTAAGCCCAATTAAACACAAAGAGGCTTACTTCTGTGTAAACACTGTACTGTAAGTTAACTGTACAGTCAATTCTTAATGAGTCCCCGGTCTTTAGTTCCTGCAAAGCAGAAAACACACGTCAGACTCTTTGCAAACTTTTCACATTTGCCTTCTGCAGGGAGGGAATTCTTTAACGTTCATCTACTCTTATTATGTATTAGTGTTTGCAGAACATAATTTCTAGGTGCTGCCAGGCGAACCCAGCACAGGAAAGATGCATTCTGGTTACTAGGGATAGAGGAAGGGCAAACTATCGAGAGTCCAGGAACTAGGAAAAAAAACAGAAGCTGGAAAGTGCACTAAAAGGGAGGGCAAAATAGCAGCTCTTTAGAACCCCAGGGATTCCTATTGCCTGGTGTCCAAACAACTCAGTTATCACTCACAGCTCCGACTTCACTCATTGACTAATAACACTGGCAGGCACAAACAGCCAGGCTAGCTCATTTCACATAAATGGCTTAGAACGGTACCTGCACATTTTTCCCCATAACTTTCTTTCTAGGAGACCTAGATATTTACTTTGGGTTTTTTTTAATGAAAACTCAGATTCTGGGCTACCTGCTGGGGGAACTAATGAAGGCCTTCACGGGCACCATGGCATCTATGGGTGACAGGTTGACAACCCCTGCTATAGAAACTCCCTTTATAGGCATATAGGAAGCCACCTTATACTGAGTACAGGACCACTGGACCATCTACCTTAGGATCGTCTACACTGACTGACAGCAGCTCTCCAGGATTTCAGAGAGTGGGGAACTTCCCAGCCCTAACTGGAGATGTTGAGGATCTTTTGTATGCCAGGAAGATGGTCTGTACCACTGAGCTTAAGAGATTCCATTCAGGTGGGGTGGATGGAGTTGATCTGCAAGTGTGCCTGATGTTCCTGGATCCTGTGAAACCTGGGGAAAGAGGGCAAAATATTATAGCCCCAAATGTCATAGCCTTTCCTCCCTGGGGGACTGCTCCAACCTCTTGATCTTTTTCATTTTTATTTGTTCCCCTGCCCAGTTCCAGGTGGCTCCAAGGAGAGGGGGTCCTTTTTGGTAGTGGCAACTTACCGAGAGAACAGCCTCCCCACTGAGGGTCTCCTAGTACCTGGGTTAAGATCTTCAGCTTTCAGTGACTGTACAGGCGGACAGTCGGGGGGGTATCCAATGGCACCCTAAGGACCCAAACAGTGTTCTTCAAAACCCATTTTTTTAACATTTCCAATTTGATCTCCCCCCACCCCTTTTCTTTATAACTTGATATTTCGTTATAGTTTTCTATATAGTTTGCAGTCGATGAATCCTACCTTTCTCACTCCCATCCCGTTTTTTAAAATGTAGGTTAAATATAAAAAACCAGTGGGACTGGTAACAGAATGTTGCAGCGTGTTGTGCTCCTGTCCAGGGTTCCAGCCAGCCATGGGCTTTTTCAGGATATTTCATTCCACACACCCTGTTTTTTTGGTCTCCTTCTTGTTGTTATGTGCCTTCAAGTCAATTACGACTTATGGCAACCCTATGAATTAGCAACCTCCAACAGCATCTGTCATGAACCACCCTGTTCAGATCTGGTAAGTTTAGGTCTGTAGCTTCCTTTATGGAATCAGTCCATCTTGTTTGGCCTTCCTTTCGGCTTTGACCCAGCTCCATCATTAGTCACAGCGCTACTCGTACTTGTCCTTTGTTCTTCCCCAGTAGCTCGGTGCCTTCTGACCTGGGGGTCTCATCTTCCAGCACTATCTCGTGTTGCATTTTGGATACTCTGTTCATAGGGTTTTCTTGGTAAGAGGTATTCAGAGGTGGTTTACCATTGCCTTCCTCTGAGTTTGGATGCATCTTAAGTCTGGTGTCTCAGCTTTGACCATTCCGCCATGGGTGCCCCTGCTAGGAGTCTAGCTTCTTAGTCTAGACTCCTGACGGCATTGCTCTCAGCTTCTTCAACACTCTCAAACCCCCTCACCACATTAAGGTGTGCATCCTAAAGGGGGTTTGGTCTCCTACTCACCTCCAAATATCAGCCACCATCCCTTAGACAACGGTGTCACCCTTTGGGCTGAAAGTAAGAAGGCAGGCAGATAGGAGCAGGGGAAGGCAGAGTGCAGCTGGTGGGGCAGAGCCTCATTCGCCCTGATGGAGCAGCTTCCACTGCCTGGGATAGTGCTGACAGAACAGCAATTCTGGATGCAACCCTATGCTACTTAATAATAACATTCTGCTTTTCCCATTGAGAAATGCTCAAAGATGGCTTACATACAAACTAGAAAATCAAACATTTATTTATATTATAGTTATATACCATCTTTCCTCCTAGGGGCTTAAATTGGTACACATGGCTCTTTCCCTCTCCATTTTATCCTCACAACAACCCTTGAGGTAGGTTAGGCCGAGAGACAGTGATTGGCCCAAGGTCACCCAATGAGCTTTGTGGCTGAGTGAGGATTCAAACCCTGGTCTCCCAGTTCTCTGGTACCCTCACACCTGCCACCTTATGCATCTGTGGTGCCATTAAGGACCGTCACTCATACCTGAACATCAGAATTAAAAGGAATTCTATTTTGGAGGCTCTATTGGTGGCTAATCGTTTCCTGATAGGCTTGTCCGTCATGAACTGGTGTCCTCTGTTCAAAAGAATGGCTGTTCTGCTAGGCTCGCCAAATTTTAAAACAAGCCCCTGCAGATGACCCAATCGGAGCAGCTTCTTCTACAGTCATCTTCCCAAGGCATGACTAGGTACTTAAAAGCACGCAGGGCACAGGCCCATGGGCAGAAATTTACATACACTGGTTTACCTGTGCAAATGCCTTTAAGCAAATGAAGATGGCAGGCGGCTAGGTCTCGCCAGCCCTGCACTTTGTGGATGGTCCAAAGACCTGAACTTTGTGCTCCCTGGGCCACCCCCACCCCCCACAGCTTGCACCAGCCAATTTTATTTCAAGGGAGCTTGTGTAAGAGGTTAGACTGTACCCGGTACGAGCTCCACTTTGACATTACAGTGCACCTACAGAGGTACATTTAGGTCCAATATAATTATTATTACTATTAGGAAATGAGTAAGTGCATCCTCTTTCCCCGTTTACCCCTCCTCCACTCCCCCGCTTCCTCTGTGGTTCCCCTTTGTCAAGCTTGAGAATGCAAGCTCCTTGCAGCAGAGACCTCTCGTGTACTCTGTAAAGCACTTCCAGGCACAATGCTGGCCCAATAAATGTAAGGAAAATGCATGACTCATGGACAATTCGCATGAGAGAGGTAACTTTGTGTTTGCAATCTCTCTGGCTTTGGCGTGTCATAAGCAAGGGCGCCTTTTGTCCACTGCATCCCATCAAAGCTGGTGTCAAAATAAGTATGTTTCTCAGGTGCCCCAAGATTCTCTGTTGCATTTCTTACAGCAGATTATGATGACTCTTTTTTCCTGTAAGCCATTTACACAATGCATCTCCTGAGTGGCTCACCCTTGAAAAAAAATTTTTTTTAATTTTCAAGGGTTTATTATTTATTTACATAAAAACCAACTCTACACACATCTGCTCGAGGTGACTAACAAAATAATAAAGACTTAAAACACATTACAACAACGTGGAGAGGAAGAAAGCAAACAGATAGCATATAAAATAATAAAACCTACCTACTCTCTCGATAACCCTACACTAGGCCATCCTAAAGAGAAGTCTCAAAACGTACATGTAAACTATCAGTGCGTTCCAAATCGGGGATGTCAAAATTTCACAGAGGAACAGCCCTGCTTTTACTCCTGTATTTCTAGGGCAGAGATGAGCAGGAAAGCAAATTTCCCAGACAGGTTGGGCCTTTCGATATAATGAGGAGCATGGCCATTTGACACCAAGGCAAAGAGCAACCTCTGGAATTGAGCAATTAACACTGTCAACGCCCATAAGGAGGTGTGGAGATTTTTTTTCGTGGTTCCTGATAAAAAGGATTTGAGGAGTGGGGGGGAGGGAGTTGGCGCCACCATGCAACAACCTGAGCATTTTTATAGTTTTTCCATTAGCAATTTATTTAATGCATTGTCCGGTTTCTGTTCTAAGCAAAGCTCCATGCCCGAAGTATTTCTATGGCTTCTCCTCAGTATGAATTATTTGATGATCAGTGAGATATATCTTCTGGCTGAAGCTCTTTCCACACTCCAAGCATTTACATGGCTTCTCCCCTGTATGAATTCTTTCATGTCTGTTAAGGACTTTTTTCTCACTGAAGCTCTTTCCACACTCCAGGCATATATATGGTTTCTCACCTGTGTGGAGTCTTTGATGTCTGTTGAGGTCTGATCTCTGACTGAAGCTCTTTTCACATTCCAAGCATTTATATGGTTTCTCCCCTGTGTGAGTTCTTTGATGCACAAGAAAACTGTTTCTCCTACTAAAGTTCTTCCACACTCTGAGCATTTATATGGTTTCTCCCCTGTGTGGATTCTTTGATGGTAAATGAGTTGTGCGCTCTGACTGAAGCTCTTACCACACTCTGAACATTTAACTGGTTTCTCCCCTGAGTGAATCCTGAGGTGTGCTTTCAGGTTTCCTTTATGACAGAAGCTCTTCGTGCACACCAAACATTTATATGGTTTCTCCCCTGTGTGGATTCTTTGATGGTAAATGAGGTGTGTGCTCTGATTAAAAAAATTTCCGCACTCCAGGCATATATATGGTTTCTCTCCTGTGTGAATTCTTTGATGTCTGTTGAGAGCTGTTTTCACACTGAAGCTCTTTCCACATTCCAAGCACTTATATGGTTTCTCTCCTGTGTGAGTTCTTTGATGGAAAAGAAAACTGTTTCTCCTACTAAAATTCTTTCCACACTCAGAACAGTTATATGGTTTCTCCCCTGTGTGGATTCTTTGATGGTAAATGAGTTGTGCGCTCTGACTGAAGCTCTTATCACACTCTGAACATTTAACTGGCTTCTCTCCTGTATGAGTCCTTAGGTGTGCTTTCAGGTATCCTTTGTGGCAAAAGGTCTTGCTACACACCAAACATTTATGTGGTTTCTCCCCGGTGTGGATTCTTTGATGGTAAATGAGGTGTGTGCTCTGACTGAAGCTCTTTCCGCACTCCAGGCATTTATATGGTTTCTCACCTGTGTGAGTTCTTTGATGTCTGTTGAGGGCTGTAGTCTGATTGAAGCTCTTTCCACACTCCAGGCATTTATATGGTTTCTCCACTGTGTGAATTCTTTGATGTCTGTTGAGGGCTGTAGTCTGATTGAAGCTCTTTCCACACTCCAGGCAGTTATACATTTTCTCCTCTGTATGATTCAATTGATGCATGATGAGGAACTCTTTCTGAGGAAAGCTTTTTCCACATTCTACGCATGTATATTGTTTCTTCTCTGTGTGAATTCTTTGGTGCAAAATAAAAGGTTTTTTTCTACTAAAGTTCTTTCCACACTCTGAGCATTTATATGATGTCTGCCCTGTACGAATTCTGATGTATTCCTTAAGGTATGAATTAGTAGAAAAGCTCTTACTACACTTGAAACATTTAAACAATTTCGTTCCCGTGTGACTTCTGTTATGGATTTCAAGGCTTGATTTACAGATGAAGCTGCCCCCACACAAAGGGCACTTACACCTTTTCTTTGTCTGTTTTCTCTTGGATTCGGATTTCAGAGACATCACCACTTCGTGAGAAAAAGGATTTTCCCTTCCTGTTCTGGCTTGCAACAGTTTTTGTTCTCTGCTTTCCCCCTTCTACACATCTGGATCTTTCATCTCCTAGAAAGAAGAGAGACAACTGCTAAGATCCCAAGAAAAAGTGGAGCCTACACTCCAAGAACACAATTAATTAATTTATTTATTTGACAAAATTTAAACACTGCTTGATTGTACTAAAACCTCTAAGCAGTTTACAATACGCTGCTCTTGTGAGTGACAGAACGGAAAAGAAGGGAAGGAGTGGAGCTCGCTATGTAATAGACTATGCTTATTGTCATTAAATGAAAGCTGATCGTGTTGGACTGGAACCAATGGAAATTCCATTCCACGTATGATTTGTTTCAGCTCATCCTAGTCTTTGGTCAGTACGGGTGCAAGCCTTCATGCTTTCGGGTCATCTTTTTCTCCTTGGCGTCTGGGTTCACTGCAACATTCACTGCCCTGGCTTCTTTCTTCCAACATCATGCCCTTGAACTCTATTGGCCATGCTTGCTGGGGCTGATGCAAGTTGGGGCCCAACAACATCTGGGCTAAACGTGCGTCAGATATTTCCTCGTTTAGGTCTCTAGAATCCTCAAGACCTCAAGCGGCCTCTTAGCCTCAGAAACTGCCTGGTGGGATATTTAGTGCTAGAAATCCCTTTTTCATCATAGGACCCCTTCTCTATTCTGCTTTCCAAGGTGGATGTCTTTCCTACCAACACTCCTGTCTACTTTGCTATAGAGTAGCCGTTCCCTTCACCTGCCCATGCTATTCTGTTCTGCTCCCTTAGAACAGCAGAGCTGGAAGAGGCCTATAAGGCCGTCGAGTCCAATTCCCGGCTCAATGCAGGAATCCAGCTTAAAGCATACTCCCTACAGGACAGAATCACAGAGTAGTAAACAGAGCCTCACTGGCTCACCACGGAGGGTTACCTCCAGGATTAGTCTTTTTCCTCTCTGGCTCTAATTGTTGCCAGTCCAGTTCTCCAACTAGCTTTACTCTCTTGTCCTTTTTCCTCTTCCAGCCTCTGTTCCCTTCCACTCACAAATTCCCTGGGATCTCTCTTCCAACATGGCGACACGCCATGTACGAAGACACCCTGAGTGTCAGATTACTACTACCATTCAGCTGCCCCCTGCCCCAGCTCACCTTGTTTTCACTGGAGGTAAATGTCCAGGAAGGCAAGTGGAGCCACAGCTCCTGCACCCTCCTGGCACCTGGAGCAGATTTACCCTCCATTTTTGGAATTCACTGACCACATTTTCACGATGTAATTTTAACTTATCTGCATCCCACCAGCCAACCTTCTTGTAATCTATTAAAACAAAGGCTACGACATTATCTTATTGGCCCCCAAATACTCATCCCAGGTTATGGTCCCAGACTATAGTCTGAAGGCACATGAGGCCACCACCTTGCTGAAGCTAAGCAGGTCTGGTCAGTGCCTGGATAGAGACCGCCTGGGAGCCACATGTATGCTGCCTTGGGTTCCAGGGTGAAAGAAAGGCAGGGTATAAATGTAACAAATAAATAATAAATAAATAAATAATCCCAGGCATAGCTACAACCCTCCAAACGCTTGGGATGTTTTGGGGCAGGACAGGCCAGATGCAAGGAAGAAGGCAGCCTCCGACATCCAAGCTTACTTTTGCTTTGACAAAGGTCTTCCACCTACAAAGAGACCGCAGAGGCCAGCCGCAAGAGGAAGAGTCATGGTGACAAAATATTGCAAGTGTGTGTGTATTTGCAATTGTAAATAATTGCAAAAAAAAATGGAAATAATAGTAGATAAAAGAGTGCATATATTGTTCAACTGCAAACTGATTTTACAAACCCGGGACAAGAAGGATCCTCACGCAAGTGGGCCACGATTCCACAATGTTCTTCCATGACTTTGCTGAGCAGGGTCCTTTCACGTGTGATCCAGCAGGGCCCACTCCTCCTCAGTGAAACAGACACCTACCTTTTCCAAGGTCAATAGATCCTGAAGGCAAGAAAACATTTCCTATCCTCAGTTAAGGCAACAGGGAAAGGTTGTGGCTGGGTAGTAGAGCACCTACTTTGTGTGAAGGTCCTAGGTTCGATTCCTGTGACTGAAACCCTGCCCGACAACACTGAGGTAGATGGCCTAATGCTCTCAGCATAAGGCATCTTCCCATATTTCTGTCCCTGCTAAGCACAAAAAGTGCACTTCATCACAGGGTCACATGGAAGATTCAGGCCATCAAGCAGTGGTATCTATAGCCTTTCCAATCGGCTGCTCTGAAAGAAGCAAATGAAAACAGATAGATGCTTCTAGGCCCAGGGCAATCTTTTGAAATGTTGAAAAGAGGTTTGAATTGAAGCAACCTTCTTGAAGAGGCTTTGCCCAGAGGAGAAAATAAGTTCCTTCTCCCCAGCATCTGATTCTTATGGAGAAATCTCTCCCTTTCAAAAGAACCAGGGCCAGAACTTGCTGCCCTGGGTTCCTGCTGGGAGGAATGACAGGATATACCTAATAACTAACAAATAAATAAATAAATAAATAAAACTTGCTTGTTTTCCTCTTCCCTCCCCAGCGACTTTCCCTTTTGTAGCATAATTAGATTGTAAGCCTCTGGACAGGGAATGTCTTTTTTCTAAAACTTGGTACAGTATAGGGAATTGAAAACTTTAGACACATAACATTACGCATTCTTCTGCTCCCTAAGAGGCGAGATGTGCCAGGGTCCACACTTATGAAGATCTAGTTTCCTTTGAACAGAAGGTTTGCTGCAGACAGATGGCATTTTTGTAATATCTGAGTGTTGTGAAACGTATACAAATTGGGCATAGATAGAAGCAATCAACACAGCACTTTTTGAAAGCAAAGATTCTGCCATCCCTCATCAGCTTCTCCCATAAAAGCCAAACAAACAGTCCTTGCCAGACCTAGAGGCTGGCTCTCTCCCTTCCTCTCCCTCAGTCTGTCTCTGCCTCACTCCATCTGCCATTTTTCGTTTCCTCATTTACACAAAAAGAGACCCCAATTATATCCCCCTTGGTGGCGACAGGGAAGTGATGCGCCCCACTCCAACAGTTCCCCAACCCCATTCAGATTACTCAAGGATTTTCCAGGTGTTCTTTGGCTATCCAGGCAACAATCTCCCTCAAGCAAGAATGGGGGGGGGACTGTGAATGCTCCTGGGCTACCACTCCCACCCTCACTGGCCACGCTGGCAGCTGGCCTGGACCAACGCTTGAGAGGCCACCACCCATCACTACCTTGAAAGGAAACCTCTGGCCAGACTGGGAGGGCAGATCTCTCCTACCCGAGCCCCCAGCCACCTTAACCCTTTTCTGCCCAAACCCCAGAATTGGACTGGCTCCTCTCAGTCCCTTCCCCAAAGATGCTCCCTCCGCTTTTCCTCCCCGCCCCCGGCCCGCTTTCCTGCCTCGCTTTTCCCACCCAGCCTCCTCCCTCCGCTGCCGCTCTCTGGGTCTCCTCCTCCTACATGCAAGAGGAGGGACTCACCAGATCCCCCCGGAGCGGGCAGGAGGACAAAGGCCGGTCCGCAGAAGGCGGCCGGGCAGAGTTTAGAGAAACGTCCAGCTCCTGATTTAGGCACCGGCTCCAGCCCACGATCGGCTCTTCGCTCCCTCCGGGTGTCTCAACCTCCGGCTTCCCTCCAAGCAGGATTCCCACGATGGGCATGGCCCTTTGCACTGGAGGACTCCTCCTCATTTCCTTTCTCTCTAGGAAGCCATTTCCTTCCTTTTAACCCTTTGAAGACCAAGGAGCAAACTCTCTGGCTGGGACCCCACAACTTTGCGTCATCCTGCACACTCTCCTTTCATCGGCATAAGGGAAGCTGCCTACTGGCGCCTCATCTGCACCTGCAGACCTTTCAGTGATTGCACGGGGGGGAGGGCATCTCGGATGGCCCATGCTGATAGAGGGGTAGCTTAGCCGCCCCCTTTAGGGTTGCGCTGTTAAGTATCCAAATGGGCTGTTCTTCCAGTTATTCCCCTGTAATGAAACCTCATTCTGTCGACATTTCCAATTTGATTTACCCCCCCACCTTCCATTAATCTTATTTTTCTTTCCGTCCCCCTTCTCGTTTTAAATAATGTATTTTGAAATGTATTTTATTTATTTATTATTTGATTTATATTCCTCCCAGCAGGAGCCCAGGGCGGCAAATATAGAAAACCAGTGGGACCTGCAACAACATGTTGCGGGATGGACGGCTCCTGTTCAAGGTGCACTCTTTTTTCGGGATATTTCGTTGCACCCCACGCCCCCCCCCGTTTTTTGTCCCCAACCTTCCTCCAAAGGTCAGTCAGCATTCCTTCCACACTAGGATTGCCAGGTTCAAGGCCTGAGACTGATCCTGTATCTTTAGGAGAAGAGAAAGTCAACCAAGTGCAGGTGTTCTTGCAACCCTTGCAGGGGGAAAGAATTCCACCTTGTGGTTTTCATAGCTGAGATAACAAAAACATCAACCGAAGCCAAGTCACTAACTTAAATCAGAATTAGAATTCTTGAAACTGGCAGTCTATGATGTCTATTAGTGAATTTCTCAGCTTTTTAATCAGGGAGGTAAGAAATGGGATCCTTTCCAAGTTTGCTGAGAATGGATTATTTGCATGATTATTGAGTCAGTGGGATTTACTCCCATGCATCATGCTTAGGTTAGGTTGGACCATGGGGAGGGAAGCCTGGAGTGGGCAGGGGAGGAGGAAGGGAGAGAAGGGAAAGGCAGGTCTGATCATTTGCATGCTTATTGAGTTCAGTGAGATTTACTCCTGTGCAATCATGCTTCGGATAGGTAAAACTGACCATGCGGGGGGAGGGGAAGGAAGGGGGAGAGGAGGGGAGGGCAGGTTTGATCATTTGCATGCTTTTTTACTTCAGTGGGATTTACTCCTGTGTAATTATGCTTAGGATAGGTGAAACTGACCTGGTGGAGGAGCAGAGAAGGGAGGAGATTGGGTGGATGGGCACTGGGCAGAGAGGAAGCCTCTTTCCAAAAGGAAAAAATTGTGAACAGTATCATTCTTCAGTGTTTTCCCCACCTTTTTATTGTACAACAGGCACATGTAGCTTCACACCCAAATTTAAACCAAAGCTGTCCCTGGCTACATCCACACCAGACCTTTATTTCCCTTTAGACAGTCATGGCTTCTCCCAAAGAATCCTGGGAAGTGTTGTTAGTGAAGGGTGCTGAGAGTTGCTAGGAGATGCCCTGTTCCCCTCACAGAGCTTCAATCAGAGCAGCTGACTGTTAAACCACTCTGGCAACTGGAGCTCTGTCAGGGGAATAGGGGTCTCCTCTCAGCACCCTTCAGAAACTACACTTCCCATGATTCCTTGGGGGAAGCCATGACTCTCTAAAGTGAGATAAACGTCTGGCGTGAGTGTAGCCCCAATTAGGCAAGCCCAGCAGCGGTGAGTCTGGCTTTTAGAACACCAACAGTTGGTTCTTACTGAGCATGCCTGACCTTATCATTGAGTTCAATACTAAATTTCTTGAATTAATTAAAAATCAGCTAGGCATTTTTTTAACATTTAAACTGCAGAAGATGAAGGTCAGAGTGTGGGGCAAGGTGTTGCTTCCTCCCTGCTAAAACAAAATCAGCACAGCATATGCCTTGTGTGACGTTCCCATCTTTCTCTATGACCACTAGTGATGTCTCACCTCAGTCAGGCCCACCTACAGTTCTCCCAATGGAGGGCTGTAGAAAGTGGAGTCCCCCAAGGATCAGTATTGGGACTTGTACTTTTCAACTTGTTCATTAATGACCTAGAATTAGGAGTGAGCAGTGAAGTGGCCAAGTTTGCTGATGACACTAAATTGTTCAGGGTTGTTAAAACAAAAAGGGATTGCGAAGAGCTCCAAAAAGACCTCTCCAAACTGAGTGAATGGGCAGAAAAATGGCAAATGCAATTCAATATAAACAAGTGTAAAATTATGCATATTGGAGCAAAAAATCTGAATTTCACATATACGCTCATGGGGTCTGAACTGGCGGTGACCAACCAAGAGAGAGACCTCGGGGTTGTAGTGGACAGCACGATGAAAATGTCTACCCAGTGTGCGGCAGCTGTGAAAAAGGCAAATTCCATGCTAGCAATAATTAGGAAAGGGATTGAAAATAAAACAGCCGATATCATAATGCCGTTGTATAAATCTATGGTGCGGCCGCATTTGGAATACTGTGTACAGTTCTGGTTGCCTCATCTCGAAAAGGATATTATAGAGTTGGAAAAGGTTCAGAAGAGGGCAACCAGAATGATCAAGGGGATGGAGCGACTTCCTTATGAGGAAAGGTTGCAGCATTGGGGGCTTTTTAGTTTAGAGAAAAGGCGGGTCAGAGGAGACATGATAGAAGTGTAGAAAATTATGCATGGCATTGAGAAAGTGGATAGAGAAAAGTTCTTCTCCCTCTCATAATACTAGAACTCGTGGACATTCAAAGAAGCTGAATGTTGGAAGATTCAGGACAGACAAAAGGAAGTACTTCTTTACTCAGCGCATAGTCAAACTATGGAATTTGCTCCCACAAGATGCAGTAATGGCCACCAGCTTGGATGGCTTTAAAAGAAGATTAGACAAATTCATGGAGGACAGGGCTATCAATGGCTACTAGCCGTGATGGCTGTGCTGTACCACCCTAGTCAGAGGCAGCATGCTTCTGAAAACCAGTTGCCGGAAGCCTCAGGAGAGGAGAGTGTTCTTGCAGTCGGGTCCTGCTTGCGGGCTTTCCCCAGGCACCTGGTTGGCCACTGTGAGAACAGGATGCTGGACTAGATGGGCCACCGGCCTGATCCAGCAGGCTCTTCTTATGTTCTTATGATGTCTAGCCTACCTCTGGCCACCCCCAGTCAGGATCGTCGTGTTTATTTTTACCTCTCTCCGCTCTAGCACAGATCTCAAAAGATCCCCCTGCTAGGCCACACTACCCAACACTCTGTGTACCCAATATAGCCTCTAGACTGTGCCTTAGTCTCTTCCTGGCTATTTAGATACCTTGTGTCTGTGTGTATAGGTAATTCCCAACCCCCCTGAAGCCTCTTGCCTATGAAGCTCACAGCTCTGGGTTGCTCTATGGTACTGGATGTTGATACAATATCTCTTCCTTCACCGCTGCCACCATTCGATACTTTTTCTTCTTCAGCCTTGGTTACTCTGCCTCCCCCCTGGTCTGTGCCCCCCAGTTAAGGAATCAGGCTTTAAGTAAACCAAGAAATTATTTATTGATAACACTAAGAATAACAAGATTATAGATTTCGTTGACAAGCATATGGTTTCATATATGTTTCTCTTATGTTCCTAATTCCTAATATTTGCCTCAGAACTCTTAATCCAATCTCTCAACAGCCACCTTCTACTCTCCACATCAACCTCTCTGTCCACAACCACCCTGTCCAACACCCACCACCCAGACTCAACTGTCATCCTCTCATTTATACCTTCAGCCATTCAAACCCCCAGCCAATCATCATCCAGTATTCTACAGCCCATGTACTTACCCTTCTCACTCACTCCACTTACCATATTTCCTATAATAAACCTGCACTTACCATATTTAATTACATTCGCATACAGGAACATCACACCTTGTTTCTGTTATTTGGGCTAATGTGTTGCCACCACTTACCATATGCTCAGAGGCACGTTACCAAATTTATCAAAGCTACACAGGAAGTGAGTTGGACTGTGAAAGACCAGCCCAAATTGTGTTTACATTCTTACAAATTTGTAGGGCACTACAATATCTCAGAGAGGAGGTCAGGTCTCCTGCTCCCCTGGTGCATTCACTGTAGCTGTCCAATTTCGCTGCTTTTAAAGTTTGATAGAAATATCTATACCTACTTAAACCATACGCTTTTTTCCCCATTAGTGAATTTCTCTGTTTTTTAATCCAGGAGGTAAGAAATGGGATCGTGTGCAAGTTTGCTCAGAATGGATTGATCATTTGCATGCTTACTGAGTTCAATGGGATTTCCTCCTCTGCAATCATGCTTAGCATAGGTAAAACTGACCATGAGGAAAGAGAAGAGGGAGGGATGGAAGGTTGGAGTGGGCAAGGGAGGAGGAGGGAGAGAGGAAGGAGGGGAAAGGGAAGTCTGATAATTTGCATACTTCCAGAGTTCAGTGGGCTTTACTTCCATGCAGTCATGGTTAGGATACGAAGGGAGGGGGAGGGTAATGGAAGGGGGAAGGAAGGAGAAGGGGCAAAAGGGAGGTGATGGGAGGGAGGAGGATGGGAGGGCAGGTTTGATAATTTGCATGCTTTTTTAGTTCAATGGGACGTACTCCTGTGCAATCATGCTTAGGATAGGTGAAACTGACCTGGGGGAGGAGGAAGGGATGGAATTGGGTGGGCAGGCTCTGGGTAGAGGGAAAGGCCTTTCCTTTCCAAAAAGAAAACACTGTGAACAGTATAATTCTTTTTCAGGGTTTTCCCCACCTTTTTATTCTACAGCAGGCACATGCAGTCTCCCATCCAAATTTAAACCAAAGCTGTCCCTGGCCACATCCATACCCGACTTTTATTCCACTTTAGACAGTCATGCCTTCTCCCAAAGAATCGTGGGAAGTGTATTTATTTATTTATTGCATTTGTATACCGCCCCATAGCCGGTTTACAACAAGCGTAAGTTAGTGAAGTGTAGTTAGTGAAGGGTGCTGAGAGTTGCTAGAAGATGCACTGTTCCCCTCACAGAGTTTCAGTCAGAGCGGCTGACTGTTAAACCACTCTGGCCACTGGAGGTCTGTCAGATTAATAATAATAATGTGGCATGCAGTGTGGTGTAGCGGTTAGAGTGCTGGACTAGGACCTGGGAGACCAGGGTTCGAATCCCCACTTAGCCATGAAACTCACTGGGTGACCGTGGGC
Organism: Rhineura floridana; assembly: GCF_030035675.1. Lineage (NCBI taxonomy): Eukaryota > Metazoa > Chordata > Lepidosauria > Squamata > Rhineuridae > Rhineura > Rhineura floridana. The sequence continues at coordinate 208,191,234 of NC_084482.1, forward strand.
CAGTCACTGCCTCTCAGCCTAAGCTACCTCACAGGGTTGTTGTGGGGATTAAATGAGGAGGGGACTGTGACACCCTTCCCTGGCTCTCCCTGTCAGGTTCCTACCTGCTCATGGCTACTGCCTTTCACCAGGGACTCCACCAGTCCGGACTGTCCTTTTTATGGTTTCTCTCTCCGCTCTAGCACAGATCTCAATAGATCCCCCTGCTAGGCAGCACCACCAGTCACGTTCTACAACCAATGTTCCCAGAGACCTTGCCTGAGTCTCTCTATCCGGTTACATTCGTGACTGCGTGCCTATGCTGTTCCCAACCCCCTTGTATCAATGCAGATAACTCATAACTCGGGGTTGCTCTGGATACTTATAATGTTATCTTCTCCTCTTCACCGCTGCCACCATTTGTTACTGTTTCCCTTCAGCCTTGGTTATTACCTTACCCTCCCTTCTGGTCTGTGAAACCCCAGCCAAGAATCAGGCCTTTGGTAAACCAAAATAGTATTTATTAAATAACATTAATAACAAGATAACTTTGATAATGATCTACAAGCTTATCGTTTCATCTCTTACTGTGATATTTGACTTATTACTAATCCGAACTCCACCTCCCTCTTTCTCCACACTCTCCTGACATACACCAACTCACACCCACCTCCAAACTCCACCAAAACAACCCACTAACGTCCACCCAGATTCAACTGTCATCCTTCCATTTATACTCTCAGCCATCCACTCAGCCAATCATCCAGCATTCTACTGCTCATTTACTCCCCCCTCCTCTTTCATTCCACTTACCATTTATCTTCTATACAAACAGCACTTACCATATTTACATTAATACAGGAACATCACATTTCCCCCCCCTTAAAAATAACGGCAGAGTATTATTCCTGCTCTAGGATTCATACGCCGCGTTAACAATAAAATCAAGTCTTTATGGGGAAAATGTCTTTTTTGTTCCTACGTCTGCATCATGTCACTGCAGTCCCAGCCACTTGCCTTGAAAGTCCACCGGCCAATACATTGTCCTTGCCTTTGATGAACTTGAAGTCCACTTGATAGTCTTGTAGAGCCCAGGACCACCTCTGCAGCATAGTGTTATGGTTTTTCATAGTCTGCAACCATAACAAGGCCCGATGATCCGTCGTCACCGTAAATCTTCGTCCCCACACGTATGGGCGCAACTTGCTCAGTCCCCACACGACCGCTAGGCACTCCTTTTGGACCGATGAATAATTCTTCTCCCTCGATGTTAGCTTGCAACTAAGATACGCCACCGGATGTCTGGTGCCTCCTCTCTCCTGCAGCAAGACGACTCCCAGCATGAGGTCCGACGCATCTGTAGCCACGATGAATGGTTGCTCATAGTCTGGTGCTATTAATATAGGTCCTTGGCACAAGGCTTGCTTCAGAAGATCAAAAGCCTTTTGACATTCATCCGTCCATATCACACGTTCAGCACTTTTTCTTTGTCAGCTCATGCAAGGGGGTCGCTATTTCCCCAAATTTTTTCACAAACTTTCGGTAGAATCCAGCCACACCTAAAAATGCCCTAACTTGTTTCTTTGTTAAGGGGATAGGCCATGATTGTATTGCCTCAACTTTGCTCCATAAGGGGGTTATTTTCCCACTCCCCACCTTATGTCCTAAATAGATTACTTCATTCAACCCAAACTGGCATTTTGTAGCTTTTATAGTTAGCCCTGCTTTCCTTAATGTCTCTAATACTGCTGTCAGGTGTTGGACATGCTCAGGCACCGACTTGCTAAAAATGGCCGCGTCATCGATATAGGCCACTGCAAAATCTGACATGCCTCGCAACACAGTATTAATTAGCCTCTGAAACGAACTTGGTGAGTTCCTTAGTCCCATGGGTAAAGTCACAAACTCATACAACCCATCTGGTGTACTGAAGGCAGTTTTGGCTCTGGATTGTTCGTCTAGTTCCATCTGCCAAAATCCTTTACAGAGGTCTATCGTAGAGATAATGGTTGCTGCCCCCAACAACTCTAACATTGCGTCCACCCTAGGCATAGGATACGCATCTGGGAAAGTAATTTTATTGATTAATCGATAATCAATACAAAATCTTGTGGTTCCATCTTTTTTCGGAACCAGGACAATACTTGAGGCCCAGGGACTGATGGATTCCCTGATCACTCCTAGTTCCAGCATATCTTCGACCTTTTTAATTTCACTCAAAACTTTCCCATTCACACGGTACGGAACAGATCTGATTGGGGCATGATTTCCAGTATCAATGGAATGTCTGGCTATACTGGTTCGGCCAGGTTTATTACTAAAGAGATCTCCATAGTTTTTCAAAACTCTCAGAATCTCTTCCTTCTTCTTTCACCTCCTCCGACCATTCCACTTGACCTACCCCTCCTTTGTCTTTGCTTTCCTGTACCAAATCTGGAAGTTCAGGCCCACTTCCCTCAGGGAATAAGGTAACTTGCAACACCTTTGCATCCCTGGTATGGTAAGGTTTCAACATATTTACATGAACCACTTTGTTTTTGTTTAATTGGTCTGTGGTAATTACATACGTCACTGTGTCAAGCTTTTCTCTTATGGTATATGGTCCCTCCCAGTTAGCCTGTAATTTATCATGTTTCCTGGGTATGAATGCCATAACCATCTCTCCCACATCATACACACGTTCCCTGGCTGTTCTGTCATACCAGTAACTTTGCTTCTCCTGAGCTTGACTCAAATTCTTTTGCACAACTTCCATCATTGATGTTAATTTGCTGCGGAAGTCTAATACAAAATCAACTACAGATGTTTTGTACTCTCCCAGGGTTCCTTCCCATGAATTTTTTAACAGTTCCAAAGGTCCCCTCACTTTTCTAGTGAACATCAGTTCAAAGGGTGAGAAGCCTGTTGACTCCTGAGGGACTTCTCTGTACGCGAATAAGAAGCACCCCAAACGTTCATCTCAGTCTTGTGGGTGATCTTGAACATAACTTCTTATCATGCCCTTCAGAACCCCATTAAATCTCTCAGTCAATCTGTTAGTGGCTGGATGGTAAGTGGTGGTCTTTAGATGTTTTAGACCACAACACTTCCACATACATTGCATCACTTCTCCCATGAATACACTGCCTTGATCCGTCAGCACTTCATGAGGGAAACCCAGCCTCATAAAGATTTTTAACAAAGCCTCTGCCACTACAGGGGCTTCTACGGATCTTAATGCTTCCGCGTCTGGGTACCTGGTGGCAAAATCTACCGCCACCAATAGATATTTCTTGCCATGCCTTGTGGGTTTGGAAAAAGGGCCCACCAAATCTACTCCCACTCTATAAAAGGGTTGTCCAATTATAGGAAGGGGCTTTAAGGGTGCCTTTGTCTTTACTCCACTTTTTTCCACCTTTTGGCATATACCACAAGATAGACAATATTGTTTTACATCTTTGGAGATATTTGGCCAATAATAGTGTGCAGCCAATCTCCTCTTGGTCTTTTTTATTCCCAGATGTCCTGCACATGGGACATCGTGGGCTACCTCTAGCAATCTGGTTCTGTATTTGCTAGGTACTATCAATTGCTTCACTGGTTCACATTCATCCTTTCTCTCAGCAGGCATCCACAGTCTATATAAAATCCCATTCTCACACACAATTTGATTCCTCAGTTTGTCAGTGAAAGGAATCTGTTGGGTCAGGGCTTGCTCCTTTATTTGCCTCAAACTTGTATCCTTATCCAGCTCTACCCTGAACTGCTCTGCCTCTTCCCCAGAGACCATTTGATACAGTTTGTCTCCTTCAGCAGGCCTGCCAAGGGTTGCTATGGTGACCGTAGGCTCGATAACAGGTTGCACCCTGTTTTCTTCAGCCTCTGTTAACATGGCTTGTCTCTCTGCCAAGCTGTCGTCTGGTTACCACATATATTTTTCCTTGTGCCCCCATTACATCTCTTCCCAGTATCACTGGTTCTTGTTGCTGGGCATTAATACCTACTTTATAATTTCCCTCTTTGCCTCTCCACTGTATGTTTACTAGGGCCATGGGTAAGCTTTCTGGTTCACCCCTCACTCCTTGGATGGTCACCGTTTCCTGAGGTAATATTTCCTCAGATTTTATTAAATCTGGCCTCAGTAACGTCTGAGCGGCACCAGTATCAAGCAATGCCCAATAATTTGCCCCCTGAACACACACTTCCTCTCTTAGACTCATATCAAAGTCTTTTACTTCGGTCCAGTTTATCTGGCAGAACTGAACCTTTTTTGTTTCCAGCTCTTTTGGTTCTGTTTTTACTGCCCTTCCCTGAGCAGGATTACTAATGGGGTTGGCAACCCCACATTGAAAACGTAGGTGCCCCGGTCTACCACATTTATAGCATAATTTCTCCTCCATTTTAGGGTACACAGATCCACTCTGTTGTGTCCTGTGCCCTTCAGATTTTATTGGAGGACTCCCTCGCTGTGGTACCACATCCTTTTTGCCGCCATTATATGGTCTGGGTTTAAACTCTCTTGATGTTTTCCCCACCCAGCCAGTTCTATTGGAGGCAAAGTGATCCGCCATCTCTGCGGCCTCCTGTACCGATGTAGGGGAACGGTCTTTGACCAGGAGCCTTATTTCTGGTGGTAACTGATGGAATAATTGATCCAGTATCATGAGGCTTTTCACCTCTTCCACTGACTGAGCTTTGGCACTACTCATCCACTTTCCAAATATATCCATCAACTTTGCTCCCAGTTCAACAAAAGACCTCCCTGCTTGGATCTGACAGTTTCGGAATAACTTTCTAAAATAGTCAGGTCCCAGTCTGAACCTTTTGTATACTGCCTCTTTAAACTCGGCATATGTGACGGGCTTGTCTGAGGGGAAATATTGGTATACCTCTGCCAACTCCCCCTTGATCAAGTTCGATAAATATTGCATATATTTATCCTCTGGTAGCCCACACATTTGAGCCGCTTTTTCAAAAGTGCTGAGGTAAATTTATGGATCTTGTCCCGGCTCAAACACTGCAAAATCTTTCAGTGTAACCTTTATCTTTGTTTCATTTCTGTCCTTTCTTGTTTCATCAGAATGAAACTTCTCTCTTTCAAACTTTAACTTTTCCACCTGTATTTCAGCATCCACTCTCATTCTCTCAAATTCCAACTCCCTCTGCTTGTCTTTCTCATCAGCCTCCCTCCTCAATCTGTTTCCAACTCCCGCTGTCTTTCCTTCTCTTCCGTTTCAAAGACCCTCTGCTTGTCTTTTTCCTCAGCCTCCCTCCTCAATCTCTCAGTTTCCAACTGCCGCTGTTTTTCCTTCTCTGCACCTTCCATCCTCACTCTCTCAGTTTCCAACTTTAACTTCTCTCTCAAATACTCTATATAAGCGGGATTGCTTGAGTATCCTTCTGGGGTCTCTTCCCTGACAGGTTGTTTTTGCTGGACAGTTGTAAAAGCTATTAGTGCTACTCGCAATTCATCTACTCCTTTACCCTCGTGAGGTAAATTGAATGTTATGCACTTCTCCACCAGCTCCTCTCTTTTCATCTTTATATATTCAACCATGGTGTTTGAGTTCACTCACTCTTTGCCAGTCACTCTTTGCCAGTCACTCTCACAAGTAATCTTTATTTGTTATTTCTGTTTGCCACACCACTGTTAGGGACTCTCTTTTGTCCATATTCCACCTCTGCCACCACCTGTGACGCCCTTCCCTGGCTCTCCCTGTCAGGTTCCTACCTGCTCGTGGCTACTGCCTTTCACTAGGCACCACCAGGGACTCCACCAGTCCGGACTGTCCTTTTTTATGGTTTCTCCGCTCTAGCACAGATCTCAATAAATCCCCCTGCTAGGCAGCACCACCAGTCACATTCTACAACCAATGTTCCCAGAGACCTTGCCTGAGTCTCTCTATCCGGTTACATTCGTGACTGCGTGCCTATGCTGTTCCCAACCCCCTTGTATCAATGCAGATAACTCATAACTCGGGGTTGCTCTGGATACTTATAATGCTATCTTCTCCTCTTCACCGCTGCCACCATTTGTTACTGTTTCCCTTCAGCCTTGGTTATTACCTTACCCTCCCTTCTGGTCTGTGAAACCCCAGCCAAGGATCAGGCCTTCGGTAAACCAAAATAGTATTTATTAAATAACATTAATAACAAGATAACTTTGATAATGATCTACAAGCTTATGGTTTCATCTGTTACTGTGATATTTGACTTATTACTAATCCGAACTCCACCTCCCTCTTTCTCCACACTCTCCTGACATACACCAACTCACACCCACCTCCAAACTCCACCAAAACAACCCACTAACGTCCACCCAGATTCAACTGTCATCCTTCCATTTATACTCTCAGCCATCCAAACACTCAGCCAATCATCCAGCATTCTACTGCTCATTTACTCCCCCCTCCTCTTTCATTCCACTTACCATGTATCTTCTATACAAACAGCACTTACCATATTTACATTAATACAGGAACATCACAGGGACAGCTTGAGCTCCTTGGAGAAAAGGTGGTACAGGCATACCCCGCTTAATGTTGCTTCGCTTAACATCGCCTCGCTATAACGTACACGCTCCATTTCTCCCCATACCCCACTTAATGTTTGCACGCTTCGCAATAACGTATACTTTATTGGCATGACGCTGCTGCCATCTAGTGGTGATTGCGTGCAGTACAAGTGAAGACAATTGCTTCACTTAAAGGTTATTTTCGCTTAAAGGACACTCTCCGGTCCCACTGCATAAGTTAAAGTGGGGTATGCCTGTATAAAAATGCAATAAATAAATAAACAATATCTGCTTTTTTGTAGTATGGAATCACTGGGAAAGATTCACCTTTGAGTGTGACCTCTGGATTATTTTTGGTGCTCCACTCCCAACTGCAAAAGGGGTAACAAATTTCCATTTGACATGAAGTGTATCCACATTATATGTAAATTTGTCTTTGAGAAGTGCAGCAGAGGGCCCAATCTACATACAGTATAGGAAGCCCAGAAAATCTATACACATGGTATAGTAGCCCTGCTTCCCAATATGGATCCTTTGATGCACAGGAAGAGTTGAACACTGCTTAAAGCTTTTTCCACAATCAAAGCATTTATACGTCTCTTCCCTTGTACGGACCATTTGATGTGCCTGAAACATTCTAACAAAAGCTCTTTCAACACTACAAGCATGTAATAGGTTTGTCCCCTGTGTGACTTCTTTGATGCAAAGCAAAGTTGCCACTCTGACTGAAGGTCTTTCCACACTCCAAACATTTATAATGTTTGTCCCCTGTGTGTGTTCTTTCATGTGTACAAAGGGTGCACCTCTGACTGAAGCTCTTTCCACACTCCAAGCATTTATAAGGTTTGTCCCCTGTGTGTGTTCTTTCATGTTTACGAAGGGTGCCATTCTCACTGAAGGTCTTTCCACACTCCAAGCATTTATAAGGTTTGTCTCCTGTATGAGTTCTTTCATGTGTACGAAGGTTGCCACTGTCACTAAAGCTCTTTCCACACTCCAAGCATTTATAAGGTTTGTCCCCAGTATGAGTTCTGTGATGCAAAGTAAGACTGCTACTATAACTGAAGGTCTTTCCACACTCCAAGCATGTATAAGGTTTGTCCCCTGTATGAGTTCTGTGATGCGAAGTAAGACTGCTACCCCTACTGAAGGTCTTTCCACACTCCAAGCATTTATAAGGTTTGTCCCCCGTATGGATTCTTTCATGTTTACTAAGGGTCCCACTCTGACTGAAGCTCTTTTCACACTCGTAGCATTTATAAGGTTTCTCTCTTGTATGAGTTCTTTCATGTGTACGAAGGTAGCTACTGTCACTAAAGGTCTTTCCACACTCCAAGCATTTATAAGGTTTGTCTCCTGTATGAGTTCTTTCATGTGTACGAAGGTTGCGACTGTCACTAAAGGTCTTTCCACACTCCAAGCATTTATAAGGTTTGTCCCCTGTATGAATTCTTTCATGTCTACTAAGGGTGCTACTCTGACTGAAGCTCTTTTGACACACCAAGCATTTGTAAGGTTTGTCCCCTGTATGAGTTCTTGTATGTGTGCAAAGGTTGCTACTTGAACGAAAGTTCTTTCCACACTCCAAGCATATATGAGGTCTGTCCTCTGTGTGACTTCTTTGATGCAAAGTAAGGCTGCTATTTAGACTGAAGGTCTTTCCACACTCCATGCATTTATAAGGTTTGTGCCCTGTATGCGTCGTTTGATGTTTACTAAGGGTGCCACTTAGACTGAACCTCTTTCCACACTCCAAGCATTTATAAGGTTTGTCCCCTGTGTGACTTCTTTGATGCAAAGTAAGGGAGCCACTCTGACTGAAGGTCCTTCCACACTCCAAGCATTTATAAGGTTTGTCCCCTGTGTGAATTCTTTTATGTGAAGTAAGGGTGCTATTCTGACTGAATCTCTTTCCACACTCCAAGCATTTGTAAGATTTGTTCCCTGTATGAGTTCTTTGATGTGAAGTAAAGTGAAAACGCTGACTGAAGCTCTTTCCACACTCCATGCATATATAAGGATTGTCCTCTGTGTGACTTCTTTGATGCATAGTAAGAGTGTAATTCCGACTGAAGGTCTTTCCACACACCAAGCATTTGTAAGGTTTGTCCCCCGTGTGACTTCTTTGATGCGAAGTAAGGTGGCAATGCTGGTTGAAGCTCTTTCCACACTCCAAGCATCTATAAGGTTTATCCCCTGTATGACTTCTATGATGCAAAGTAAGGTTGCTACTCCGACCGAAGGTCTTTCCACACTCAAAGCATTTATAAGGTTTGTCCCCTGTGTGACTTCTTTGATGCAAAGTAAGGTTGCATCTCCGACTAAAGGTCTTTCCACACTCCAAGCATTTGTAAGGTTTCTCCCCAGTATGAATTCTTTCATGTTTACTAAGGGTGCCACTCTCACTGAAGCTCTTTCCACACTCCAAGCATCTATAAGGTTTGTCCCCTGTGTGACATCTTTGATGAATAGTAAGGTTGCTAATATAACGGAAGCTCTTTCCACACTCCAAGCATTTAAAAGGTTTGTCCCCTGTATGAGTTCTTTGATGTGAAGTAAGGTGGGAATGCTGACTGAAGTTCTTTCCACACTCCAAGCATTCATAAGGTTTGTCCCCTGTATGAATTCTGTGATGCAAAGTAAGGCTGCCACTGTAACTGAAGCACTTACCACACTCCAAGCATTTATAAGGTTTGTCCCCTGTATGAGTTATTTGATGTCTACTAAGGGAGCTACTATGACTGAAGTTCTTTCCACACTGCAAGCATTTGTAAGGTTTGTCCCCTGTATGAGTTCTGTGATGCAAAGTAAGGTTGCTACTCCTACTGAAGGTCTTTCCACACTCCAAGCATTTATATGGTTTCCCTCCTGTATGCACTCTTTGATGTGAAGTAAGATCTGAGCTATCTTTAAATCTCTTTTCACATTCCAAGCATTCATACTTTAATTCCGTTTCCCATTGACTTTTATATTCAGTACCCTCTCCTGGCATCTGTGTTTGTCTCCCCTGTTGTCTCTTTGCTCCATCTTGACTCCTCCGTTTCTGTTCCTGCACCTGCTCCTCAGATTTTTCCAGTGATACTTCTGATGGTTCTCCCTCAGCTTTGACCCTCCAGACATCTCCTGGTAGAATGAAAAAGAAAGGAGATAAAATGCTGTGGAGAAATGTTATGAATATATTATGATTTGTATTTTGAAAATATATTTCTGGGACCTCTGATATCAGAGATTAACAGGCCTTGTACAGATTTATTTTAGCAGTAGGTGCTTGGTAACAGGTTAAGAAAAGAGAGACACAGAGAGACGATTGTGACAAAGATCTAGTCTCTTGTTCCTCCATTTCAGGTGGGCAGCCCACTGCTTATGTAGAGCTGGAATTCACGAAGGTAGGATGGATCCTGTCTGACAGAAACATAGCCCCTTCCTCTGCCCAGAGGGCGGCTTGCTTTCCCTCCATCCCCCCATGAACATTAGCCCCCTGTTACCTGCAATATGAGATAGTGCTGGAAGATGAGACCCCCAGGTTAGATGGCTCTCAGTGAGCTACTGGGGAAGAACAACAGACAAAGATGAGTAGCGCTGTGAATAATGATGCAACTGGGTCAAAGCCAAAGAGACACCGGGGGCTGATGTGCAGAGATGCGAAAGGAGAGTCCGGAGTTAGACAACACATACAACAGGAACATGGAATGTGAGAAGTATGAATCAGGGAAAGTTAGAAATTTTTTTAATATGGTTTGAATTTATTGTTTACAACTCGTGGACATTCAAAGAAGCTGAATGTTGGAAGATTCAGGACAGACAGAAGGAAGTACTTCTTTACTCAGCACATAGTCAAACTATAGAATTTGCTCCCACAAGATGCAGTAATGGCCACCAGCTTGGATGGCTTTAAAAGAAGATTAGACAAATTCATGGAGGACAGGGCTATCAATGGCTACTAGCCATGATGGCTGTGCTGTGCCACCCTAGTCAGAGGCAGCATGCTTCTGAAAACCAGTTGCCGGAAGCCTCAGGAGCGGAGAGTGTTCTTGCACTCAGGTCCTGCTTGCGGGCTTCCCCTAGGCACCTGGTGGGCCACTGTGAGAACAGGATGCTGGACTAGATGGGCCACTGGCCTGATCCAGCAGGCTCTTCTTATGTTCTTATTAACCAAGGCATTACTAACGCAGTTCAAAGCAGGAGAAGACAACATCAATAATTCAGTGTCTCAAATAAGAGCAATTTGAAACAACCTGATCTTCAGTGCCTGTTAAAAACGGAAACAAAGACAGCCGTATCTATTGCTTGAGAAGGATACCCAAGTATTCCACAAGTGAGGGGCCTCCACAGAAAAGGCCCAATCTCTAGTATCCGTCAATCTATCATATTATCATTTATAATTGCATTTACACCCCTCTCTTCCTCCCAGGAGTCTAAAATGCGGAGGCTATCACAGTATCTCCATAACAAACGTCACCTTGAAGAAAGCTAAGTTATGGAACTCCTTGCCCAAGGTAAACGCTATTGCAAAGAAAATAGCAATTTTCAAAAATGGATTGGTAGAAAATGTCAGTAATAGCCAGCTGAGTATGCCATACTTTACTTCCTTCTGCCACCATTTTGTGACCGATGGGCTTCAGTAATTTTCAGGTTCCCAGGTGAGCCCTGGGGATAGAAAATTGGAGAACCCCTGTGCCAGACGATGCTGAAGGAGGAACAATTCATGTTCTACAATTAATTCTCAATTCCTGAACGCAGAGGAGTGCAATCACACATCTGAGTATATTTCTCCCCCTCTGCAAAACCCTGGACAAAGAGGTCTTCTCCATCTCCTTCCAGCCAGGAGGTGAGACTAGGTTTCAAATTCACATGTCCTTTTCCGAGCAAAATACATAAAAACGTGAATCTGCCTTAAACGGTGAAAATCTATTGGCCTACCCAGGAGTGGCCAACTGGGAGGGGTGCCGGCCATCAGGCCTCCTGGCAGTGACATCGCTGCCACCTACCATGAAGGAGAGGGGCAAGGTGATGGGGAAGTTGGGGCTGTGTGGGCACACTGGGGGAGCCAATCCAGTAGTCCTCCTGGTGTGCCCACACAGCCCCAAACTACCTGCTGCCTTGCCCCTCCCTCTCCCTGACAGCTACTCCTGGGTCTATCCACCTTAGTTTGTGTCCTTAGTTCCCACCACCTGCAACCCAACAAGAGACCTGCCTGACCACAAAAAAAGAATCAAGATAAATAACTCAGGGCGGATGTGTCTGTTTCCTAAAATGGCTACCATTAGGCAGTATCAGAGGCAGTATGGGGAAAACAAGTGGGTAGAGTGCTATTCCACCCATGTTCTACTTGTGGGCTCCCCATGGGCACCTGGTTGGCCACTGTGAAAACAGAATCCTGGACTACGCAAGCCTTTGGTTTCATCCAGCAGGCCTCTTGTTATCTTCTTATGCCCAGGGTAAATCTATCAGTACACTTCTAATAATCTCATAGACAACACCACCAAGAGGAATGCATACCTTCCATAGCTATTGAGTAAGGGCGAAAGAATCCTTGTCCAGAGAGGTTGCGATCTCGTTAATCTCCCGCATAACCTCCTTGTACAGAGCTCTCTTCCTCCTTGATGAAATGCAAGGACACCTCCTCAAAGGTCACCAGTCCCTGGAAGAAGAAAACAATTGTCTTCCTCATTAACGCTCCCAGGCAAGGCATGGACATCATCTGCCCTCCACTCATACTCTGAAGAGATGGGGCAAGTGGGATATTTTCCTTCAATGTTCACAAATCACTTTGGGTCCAGATGGCATCTACCCGACAGGTCTTAAAACAACCCAAATGCGACACTGCTGATCTTCTAACAAAAATATGTACCTTCTCCCAAAGACCTGCTACCATATGGACTGGCAAATGTATTACAATTTAAACGCAAAAGGACACAGCAGATATCCTGGAAATTAGACGCCTATTAGCTTAATATCTGTTTTGGGAAAAGTAGTGGAAAATAATATGAAAGATAGAATTACCAAACATGGAGCAGAACATAGCAATCATGGGATAAGAAATATGTTCTTATGGATCAGTAAGTGTTTAAAGATCAGGAATAAATGAATAGTTCTCCCAAAGGAAGGATGCAAGAAGTGCCCTCCCATCATCAGTATTAAGACCTGTGCTTGTAAAATTGTTCCTAAATGTCCTGGAGTTAGTGGTGAGCACCAAAGTTTACTGATGAGACCAAATTGTTCAGGGTGATTAAAACAAATGGGGATTGTGAGGAGCTCCAAAAGGAAGATTCAGGACAGACAAAAGGAAGTACTTCTTTACTCAGCGCATAGTTAAACTATGGAATTTGCTCCCACAAGATGCAGTAATGGCCACCAGCTTGGACGGCTTTAAAAGAAGATTAGACAAATTCATGGAGGACAGGGCTATCAATGGCTACTAGCCATGATGGCTGTGCTGTGCCACCCTAGTCAGAGGCAGCATGCTTCTGAAAACCAGTTGCCGGAAGCCTCAGGAGGGGAGAGTGTTCTTGCACTCGGGTCCTGCTTGCGGGCTTCCCCCAGGCACCTGGTTGGCCACTGTGAGAACAGGATGCTGGACTAGATGGGCCACTGGCCTGATCCAGCAGGCTCTTCTTATGTTCTTATGTTCTTATGTTAGGATCTCTCCAAGCAGACTTTGGTATTAAAGAGCAAATGCAATTAAACGAAAGCAAGTGTAAAGTGATGCACATTCAAGAAAAAAAATTCCTAACTTAATGTGTCTACTAATGGGTTTTGAACCAGTGGTGACTGACCAGGAAAGAGGCCTTGGGGTCATAGTAGATACTTCAGCGAAGATATTGACGCAGTGTGTGGCAGCTGTGAAACCAGTGAATTCCCAATATTATAATGTTATACAAATCTAACAGGCGACTATATCTGGAATACTGTCTACAGTTCTGGTTGCTTGACCTCAAAAGAGAGGTAGAAGAGGTTCAGGAAAGGGCAACCAGAAACATCAAGGGAATGGAGCAATTCCCCTATGAGGAAAGGTCATGAAAATGGGGCATTTTAAAATGGGGCATTTTAAGTTTAGACCAGCCTTTCCCAAGGTTTGGGTCCCCAGATGTTGCTGGACTACAGTTCCTATTCATTCCTGACCATTGGCCATGTTGGCTGGGGCTGATGGGAGCTGTAGTCCAGCAACATCTGGGGACCCAAACCTTGGGAAAAGCTGCTTTGGAGAAAAGGAGAAGTCATGATAGAAGTACGGTCATACCATACATTTAAAACATGTCCAACATATTCAAAGCACACTGATTACCCCAACAAATCCTGGGAGTTATAGTTTACCAGTCACAGAGCTACAATTCCCAGCACCCTCAATAAACTACAGCTCCCAGGAGTCTTTGGAGGAAGCCATGTGCTTTAACTATATGGTGTGGCTGTGACCATAATGATGCAGGTGTGAAGAAACTGGACAGGAGACTCTGATTTAGCTGTGCTCTTATATCTGGGATGTAGGAAAAGCGGACAGGAAGTTGTTCCTGCCAATTTCACATCCGTTTCAAGAGAACCTTCATTTGCTAAACATTTTGTCTGTCAGGGTACTCTATAAAGCATGCCGGCAGGGCCCCAGTTTTGTAAATGAAATGGCGACCTTAACTCTGAGAGAGCAGGAACCTGGGGAGGGCTGGCAGGACCGCACTGGAAGAATAACCTCAATATTAACGATCAAAGCTGAACCAAAGAACAAAGCAAGAAACACTGTCTTATAACGAATCAGTCCGTTTAGCTCAGTATCGTCTACTTAGATATATTCTAACTATTCCACGTTTACATATCAAAAGCTTAGATATATTAAAGCTAATGAAGAAAAAATGCAGCGCTTTAAAACAGCCGGGCTCGCTTGCTATTTACATACCTCATTTTATTCGTCACCAAGTCTGCAGGTGTTCTGGAGGGACGCTCCAACACGGCCCAAACACAGCAACGACGGGGCCCAGCTGTAGGGCAGGCCTGTGGCCTCCAACAACAGGGGGGCGCTGGGGAGGGGTCAAAGGGAGGCCCTGCCTTCTTCCCGCTTCTCCCTCCTCCCTACGCACCGCCCCAAATGGTAAAGCTTGATTCGGGGACGCCCTCCATGCAGCAGCCCCTCTGAGACGGCGGCACACCGGAAGGCTCCTGCGCGACAGGAAAGGGCAGCCCCTCTTTTGCAGTCTTCCCTCCGGCTCTAGGAGAGGCTGCTCCTTATTGGTCGTTGTTTGTCCTTGTTGGTCGCGAAGAGCGCAGTGGCTGAAGCCCCTCGGCTGCTTCCGCGGAGAGCAACGGGAGGGTGCCAGCAAGTTTCGCGACTGGGTCACTCCTCCTCCATATTATTAAAAATAAAAATCCCATGTACATTTAAAAAACAAAGGCTGTCAGGGAAAAGTTTCTGCCGGCAGATGGCATGGCATGTGTACTTGCGTCGCGGCAGCAAATCGAATTGGTTCTGCCACGCTGTCCCCAAAGCAGACCTGACGCTCAGTAATACGCGGTCACATTGGTCCCTGAACTGGCTACATTCGTGATTAAGCTCTCTTCTTTAGCTTTAGCTCCAGCTCTACGGTGACGAGAGAGGCAGTGTGGTGTAGTGGTTAAGGTGTTGGACTACGACCTGGGAGACCAGGGTTCGAATCCCCACACAGCCGTGGGCCAGTCACTGCCATTCAGCCTCAGAGGGAGGCAATGGTAAACCCCCTCTGAATACCAATTACCATGAATCGACTTAAGGCAGTCCATTTCTATGGTGACGGTTTGCCTCCTGATTACACAGTGACTGGTAAGCCCAAAATTAGTCCCACACCAGGGGTCCCCCCACAACTTACAAGAAGAACCTTATGAAAATCCCTTCTCCCAAAAATATCCTTGGAAATAACTCTGCTCATTCTTTAGTTTTCATCCTAGTATTTAAAAATAATTTGCTGCTGTTGTTATTCCTCCTTGAGAACCAAGAATGGAGCTTTCGTATGGAAAGGCAGCATATCCCTCTATTTATTTAACAAAATTGATACACTGCTTGATTGTAAATAGAACTACTAAGCTGTTTACAAAAAAAACCCATTACAACTGTAATGAAAGAGAAAGTTAAGAAAAGGTATTTAAACAATTCAAAATATAATTAAAATCAAGTTAAGCTATAAACAGATTAAAACACATCAGCTTCTGTATGTCTGGATAGGCCTGCCTGAACAAAAATGCTTTTAACAGGCAAAAAAAGCAGTGCAGCAAAGGTGCCTCCCTGATGTCAACAGGTAGGGAGATCCAAAGTGTAGGCACTGTCACAATAAAAGAACTGTGGCATACACCCTAATTTCTGAGCCATGAGAGACTTCCGGGGGTTCCCGCACTTACGCAGGGTTTGGTTTCCTCATAATGAAGGTCAGCAGAGATCATGGTGTCTTTACAAGATATGGTTTATTTACACATACACACAACCTGAGCTTAAGGGTAGATATACACCAGTGCATCTCCACCTCCCTCTTCTGCCCCTTTTTACTGTAAAACTTGGTAGAAGCAGCTTGAGTCATTTTCTTTTTTTAAAAAGTCAGCTTCAAAGAGATTTTGAGATTGATCAGCAGATCAACCCATTTCCCCGTCCAGGTGTTGCCAATGAAAACACTTTGCTCTGGCAACTAGTGTGTTCACAGACTGGTTGTTGTTTTTTAATTCACCTTCAAAAAGATTTCACAACTGATCAGCAGATCAACCCATTCCCTTCCAGGTGTGCCCAATGAAGACGCTTTGCTCTGGCGACTAGTTTGTTCACAGCCTATGATGGAAGGGTTCGCAGCATTCGCGGCCCTTGCTCCCGAAAGCCCATAGTTTTGGGGGTTCAGAGAGAGCAAGCAAGCAACCTTCTCTTGTCTGTTTTCAACTCCTAGCCCTTCCTCAGACTAACTCGAAGACGACTTCCTTCCTGGGAGGCAGGAGGAGGCCTCTCTCCTGAAAGAGTTGTTATGGCTCACCAGCGTTTTCCTGGCAGATCCTTACACATGTTAATAAAGGCCCTTGAATGGAACTAGCCTGGCCAGTGGGGTAGGTTTCTTCCTTTGCAGAGCCCAAATCACAGGCTGGAAAGGGGACTCACAGAAATCATCCATCTCAACCCCCCAAATCCCGTAACAGAACGATTCTTAACAAGCGCGGGATATAGGCGGTAACCCAAGTGAACTGGTCCCAATTGGTTCAGGGCTTCACACGTCCTACAGAAGTTTCCAAATGGCCGTCATAATGCCGGGGAGGGGCGGGGGGAAGGCTCCCTTGGAGCAAACGCTGAGCCGAGGACAGCCGACCTGCTCCAGCTAGACGGGGATGGAAGAGTGAGATCAGAAGGCAGCCTGAAAAAAAGAAAGGACCGTTTTGCAGCCAGTAAAGAAAAGCGGTGCTGGGCGATGGTTGGTCGGTTTTTCTATTGCTTTAACACAAAGGGGTTTAACAACAAAAAGGAGTTTTGGATTCCTAGACAGAACACTTCTCCCTTTAACTATTTTTTAACAAAGAGACAGACCCGGATGTCAACTGAGGCTGCCACCGTTTCCTGTTTTGGTCCCGCCCACAGATGCAATTTCCAAATGTTGATTTCCACACGCTGGAAGAGTTGGCATTTGGAGGAGGAAGCGGCGGAGGGCGATCCCTGGCCGTGGGACGCTTGGGTGAGTGAAGGGCAGGAAAAGCCAGGCGCTGAGTTAGAGGAAAAGTGGATCTGCAGCTTCAAGAGGAAGAAGGATTTGCAGAAAAAGGGGAGGAAAAGGTGACTAAAATGAGTGAGGGTAGAAAAGTGTAAAGAGCCTGCGCTGAAATCGTTCAGGTGGGAGCCGTTGCATCATTGAGTCATTTAGAGCTGCTCTGTGTACAGCTTGGTATTTTTAAGCGGGGGGGGAACATTTGTGGTCCTCCAGATGTTAATGGACTACACACAACCCTATTTCCCCAGGCTGTTGGCCATGCTGAAGGCCTGGGCTGATGGGAGTTGGAGGCCAACAGCATCTGCAGAGCCCCATATGTTCCTCATCCCTGCTTTAAAGAGGGCAAAAGGACAGGTCTCTGGCCTGAGCAGCTTATAGGTGGGAGTGTGGTGTAGTGGTTAGAGTGTTGGACTACGACCTGGGAGACCAGGGTTTGAATCCCCACACAGCCATGAAGCTCACTGGGTGACCTTGGGCCAGTCACTGCCTCTCAGCCTCAGAGGGAGGCAATGGTAAACCCCCTCTGAATACCGCTTACCATGAAAACCCTATTCATAGGGTTGCCCATAAGTCAGAATCGACTTGAAGGTAGTCCATTTCACACACCATACGTTTGAAGTATGTTACTTCTCCCCAAAGAAGCCTTGGAAATGTAGCTTTAAAGGGTGCTGGGAATCGTAGCTCTGTGAGGGGATGAACTACATTTCCCGGGATTCTTTGGCAGAAGTAATGTGCTTCAAGTGTATTATGTGAATCAAATGATAGTTTCAGATCCAGGAGAGGAAGGATGATGAAATGAAGGAAAGGGTTAAGATTCAGTGGAAAAAAGGGTTAAAATGTATATGTGGGTAAAATAATGTACACCTGTATCTTGCCTTTCCTTTAATGAGCTCAAGGCAGCATCCTAGTTCTTCCCGCCTTCTTTTATGCTTACCTCAACCTTGTGGGATTAGGTTAGGCTGCGAGAGAGATAGGCATAAGTTCACCCAGTCAGTTTTGGGGCTGAATGGGGATATGAACCCTGAGGATTAAACAAATTCCTCTGACCCTTGAACAGCGATTTGTTGTTGTTGTTATGTGCCCTCAAGTTGATTACGACTTATGGCGACCCTTTGAATCAGTGACCTCCAAAAGCATCTGTCTTGAACCACCCTGTTCAGATCTTGTAAGTTCAGGTCTGTGGCTTCCTTGATGGAATCGATCTATCTCTTGTTTGGCCTTCCTCTTTTTCTACTCCCTTCTGTTTTTCCCAGCATTATTGTCTTTTCTAGTGAACTTCTCATGATGTGTCCAAAGTATGATAACCTCAGCTTCATCATTTTAACTTCTAGTGACAGTTCTGGTTTAATTTGTTCTAACACCCAATTGTCTTTTTCGCAGTCTGTGGTATGCGCAAAGCTGTTCTCCAACACCACATTTCAAATGAGTTGATTTTCCTCTTCTCCGCTTTTTTCACTGTCCAACTTTCACATCCATACATAGAGATCGGGAATACCATGGTCTGAATGATCCTGACTTTCGTGTTCAGTGATACAGTAATGGAGGATGTAATGTGCTTCAAGTGTATTATGCGAATCAAATGATAGTCTCAGATTCAGGAGAGGAAGGATAATGAAGTGGAGGAAATGGTTAAGATTGAGTGGAAGTAAGGGTTAAAATGCGTGTATGTGTGTGTAAAATAATGTACATTTGTATCTTGCCTTTCCTTTAATGACCTCAAGGCAGCATCCTAATTCTTCCCGCCTTCTTTTATGCTTACCTCAACCTTGTGGGATTAGGTTAGGCTGTGAGAGGAAGATAGGCATAAGGTCGCCCAGTCTGAATGGGGATATGAACCCTGAGGAAAATCCCTTCTCCCAAAAATACCCTTGGAATTGCCTCTTTTATTCTTTTAGTTTTCATCCTAACATTTAAAAATAATCTCTTGTTGTCATTCCTCCATGAGTACCAAGAATGGAGCCTCCCTATACAGAAGCAGTACACCCCTCTGATTTGCAAGTCTCATTAAAAAAAAAAAATCCAAATAGCCTCTGTCATAATGTTGACAAAAAAGGATTTAGAGTGAATGCAGGGCCGGCTGCTCAGGCTAAGCGAGGGTGAAGGGGTGAGATCAGGAGGCAGCCTGAGAGAAGGAAATGCCCTTTGTACGGCTGTACCTGCATCCAGCAAGGAAAATCTGGTGCCGGTAGGTAGTTTTGTGTTGCTGTATACAAAGGGGTTAAACAAACAAACAAAAAAGTGTGTGTGGTTCCTAGAAAGAGCTCTGCCCCAAGTAAGGCACTATAATTAATCTATTTATTTGTTCGTTTATTATTTGGTTTATATCCCCCCCTTCCTCCCAGGCAAAGAAAAGCACTAAAAACACTTTAAAACATCATAAAAACAGACATTAAAATACATTAAAACAAAACTTTAAAAATATTTTTTAAAAAGCTTTGAAGTTTTTTTTAAAAAAAGGTTAAAATACTGTTTTGTTTTGTTTTTTAAAAAAGGTTTAAAATCATATTAAAAAGCAATTCCAACACAGAAGCAGTCTGGGACAAGGTCTCAACTTAAAAGGCTTGTTGAAAAAGGAAGGTCTTCTCTAGCCACTCTGGATCTCAAAGCATGCATTTATCTCAGTTGCATGTTGTTAACCTTAGTTACGGCAGGGTAAGGGCGACTAAGCAGTTGCGTGCTTGATGGCAAATTGGGGAGTTGTGAGAGAGGGGGAGCTGTGCCCACATGTTACAGGAGGCACCTCCAGGCATATGGGGCTGTAAGTGTTCTAAACTGGGGGTTTGGGGAGGTGCCTGCCTCCTATAAGGAGATGGGCAGAGAAGGTAACAGCCTTACTGCACTGATGGAGGCAGCAAATGCCAGTTGCTGGGAATCACAAGTGCTTTTGGGCACACTGTATTTTGCTCCCACCAGAGGCACCAACTTGGCTGACTTTAAAAGAGAGGATTAGATACATACATAGAAGATAAGGCGGTGACTACTAGGCATGATGGCTATGTTCTGCTTCCACTGTCAGACTTACCATTCACACCAGATATTTATTCCACTTTTATTCCACTTTAAACAGTCATGGCTTCCCCCAAAGAATCCTGGGAAGTGTAGTTTGTGAAGAGTGCTGAGAGTTGCTCGGAGACCCCTATTGTCCTCACAGACCTACAGTTTGTCAGAGTGGTTTAGCAGTCATTTCCTCTTCCCAGAAAACTCTGAGAATTGTAGCTCTGTGAGGGAAACAGGAATTTTCTAACAGTTTTCAGCACCCTTCATAAACTACACTTCCCAGGATTCTTTGGGGGAAGACATGACTGTTTAAAGTGGAATAAATGTCTGGTATGAATGTGGCCACAGTGTATGCTTCTGAATGCCAGTTCCTAGGAATCTCAAGTGGCCCTGCCTTTGGGCTTCCTGTTGGGGCATCTGGTTGGCCACTGTGAGACTTTAATACCGGGCTAGATGGGCCTTTGGCTTGGTCCAGCTACAGGGCTCTCCTTACGTCCTTATTTGGGAGCAAATCCCTGATGAGTTCAGCGAGACCCAAATCTTCATCGGCTGGTTGGCAATCGTTTTTTTTAATGGGTCAAACTCTGAGTTGCACCCAGACCAGAAGTCTATAGCCTTGCCAGCTCTGCCTGGTGATTTGGTCCTCGGATTGCTACAGTGAGGACTCGTCGACCCCCTGCCTCTCCAGTAACAGCAGCAACGGAAGCTTTATCCTCCTGCCTGCCTTCCTCTGCATGGAGCCGACTGATTCCTTCATGTGAGGCAAGATGCAAGCAACAGGAACATAGGACGTTGACTTCTACTGAGTCGGACCATTGGCCAATCTAGCTCAGTATTGTTTACACTGACTGGTAGCCACTCTCCAGGGTTTCAAGCAGGAGAGATTCCAAGCCCTACCTGGAGGTGCCGCTAGGGATTGAATCCTGGGACCTCCTGCATGCAAAGCAGATAGTCTGCCACTGAGCTATGGACTTTTCCCAGTTGGGATTGAGGATCTAAAAAAGGGGGATCCTGTTGTTCCCACACTGCAGACAGAAGGGACAAAAGAGTTTTGGTGCTGCTGAGGGTGTGTGTCATGGGTGGGTGGGGCGGCTGTGGGCCAGTTGCTCACTTAGTAAGTCTGTTTAGGATTGCGGCCTTAAAGCATAATCCTATGCAAATTTACTGAAGGCGTCACTCCTGCTGTGTCCGATGGGATTTGCTCCTATGGTAAGTATGTGGAGGGTTGCAGCCTTAAAAGGGCTTGCAAGATGGTCTCAAGTGGCAGGAGGCTGTTTGCCTGGGAACAGCTCAAGGGGTCGGCAATTGCTGCTCAGCAACGATGAGTAAACACATCTGCCGACATTTACGGCAGGTGTGGGGAACCTTTGGCCCTCCAGATGTTACTGAACTGCAGCCCCCATCAGCCCCAGCAAGCATGGTCAATGGCCAGGGATGGTGGGAATTGTAGTTCAGCAACATCTGGAGGACCAAAGGTTTTTCCATGCTTGGTTTGCGGGGACCACAGACCTTGCCCCGCTCTGAGTCAGTCCCTTGATCCTGTCCTGCTGCTGTGATGTAACCAAGGACACACCTTGATTCTAGCCTTTCCTTTGTCAGGAATGCGACAATCCACAAGTCTGGATTTGAGCAATACCCTAAGCCAAACCTTAGCTTAGCTCGTAGCAGGAGGAGCCAAGCAGCCATGATTTTGTGCTAAGCCATGGTGGTGGGGATGGAATGCTGAACAGGAGCGTTGCATGCAACAACATCGTCTTGCAGTCCCACTTGCCATCATGTTTTGATTCTCATCTCACTCTCTTTCTGTTTCTCTTCTCCCCTCCCCTCCAGGAACAATCCTGTCCCATCTTTCATGGACCCCATTTCTTCCTGCTCATCACCCTTTTAGTCTCTGAAGAGTAATATTCTGGTGAGGGAAAGTGGCATTGTGGGACAACCCTCCCCACCCACCCCACCTGTGCCTGATTGCAGCAACCCTAGCGGCAACAGAGAGCCGCCTGCAAGACCTTCAGTGATCAACATTTCCACCCACACTGTGGGAGAGCACTCTCTGAACCGTCCTCCGTTGGAGGAGCAACATGGCTGGGGTGGAGCTGAGAGGCTCAGATTTCGGCCTCCGGGTCCCGACTGCCGCAGAGCCAAGGGAGCATCCTGGGATAAAGATAGAAGAGCAAGATCCATTGGAGTTGGACCAGGTGGGAGATGGACGAGGCAGGACCCCTCATGTTGTCCACGCCGGGAGTATTGAGGAATTTGTGCAGAGGAGTACGGAACCGTGTGTCGATCTGGAATCGAGGGAGGAGTTGCTCCAACGCTGGGAGGCCCAGTGGGAAGAGTTCTTGAGGAAATTGGAGTCCCCTCACCTGGAACGGGGAATCCCACAGTTGCCGGAAGAGCCCACCCCATGGGATGACGCTAAGGCCTTCCTGGCCTCCTTCGAGCTAGTCGCTGAAGCCTGCCGCTGGCCCAAGGAAGAGTGGGTGGCCCGGCTCTTGCCGGCCCTCGGCGGGGGAGCCCAGCAAATGTTCAGCAAGCTGGAATCCCAGGACTGGAAGGACTACCAAAAGGTGAAGGTGGCCATCTTGCGGGGGGCAGCCCTGAGGAGGGAGAAGCAGCGACAACACTTCCGGCGCTTCTGCTACCAGGAGGCCGGGGGTCCCCGGGAGGCTTATGGCCGCCTCCAGGAACGTTGCTCTCAGTGGCTGAGGGCCGAGAGGCGCACCAAGGAGGAGATTCTGGAGCTGCTGATTCTGGAGCAGTTCTTGGCCATCCTCCCGCCGGAGATCCAGAGCTGGGTGAAGGAGCGCGGCCCGGAGTCCTGCGACCAGGCGGTGATCCTGGCCGAGGTTTTCCTGCAGAGGCAGGAAGAGGCGGAGAGATGGCAGCTCCAGGTGAAGGCAGTTCTTCTGAGGGGTCCTTGTGACTCAAAAGTGTGAGGGGGATGGATATGGTTGGAGAGACCTCCAGTCCCCCCCTTTTCCATTTGAGAGCGGCTTGGAAGGTGGAGAGGAATCTTTGCCTCAATTCTTCCCACGTAGACTGCAGGGGGTGAGTGAGTGGATGGGTGACCCCAGGAGAAGGAAGACGGGAACCTGTGGCCCTCCAGATGTTGTTGGACTCCATCTCCCTGGAGCCCAAGCCAGCATGAGCAATGGGTAGTGGTCTGGAGGGCCACAGGTTTCCCTGCCCTGCCCCAAAGGTTGCTCTAGCACAGCCTTTCCTAACCTCTGGGTCCCCAGATGTTGCTGGACAACAACTCTCATCAGCCCCAGCCGGCACTTGCTAATGGTCAAGAATGATTGGAACTGTAGTCCAGCATCATCTGGGGTCCCAAAGGGTAAGAAAGGCTGTGCAGCTTTAAAAATGGATCAATATCGCACAGAGGAAGCTGACACAGACCTGGTCAGACCCTGTGTCCGTCTAACCCTGTATTGTCTGTTCTGACCGGCAGCAGCTCTCCAGGCTTGAAGGCCTTTCCCATCACTTGCTAAGATAGCCTTTTTTTAAAATCTGGAGGTGCCACTGGGGGTTGAGCCTGGGACCTTCTGCGTGCAAAGCAGGTGTTCTGCGACTGAGCTCCAGGGCCCCTTCCGAGTCTCTTCCGCTTCCCGGCTTAACTCTGAACAGACTCTTTGCTGTTGTTTCGGCAGCCGGTGCCATTTGTGAAAGTGGCTGTGAGTTCCCCAGGGGCAGAGCAGGCGCCATCTGTCTCCAGGCAAGGGCAGCCATGCCAAGAAGTGAAGCGAGAGGAGGAGGAGGAGGCCTTCGAAGTGACCTCGCCTGGTAAGTAACATTTCTCTCATGTTAATTCTGGAATGCTTCTGATTCCCTGAAGGGGCTACCTTGGTTTTGTTTCTTTATCCCACCTTTTTTCAATGGTAGATCTCAAGGCAGCATAAGGAGATCCCCTGGATGGTCTCCCATTCAAACGCTGACCAGACCTAAACCTGCTTAGCTTCAGTAAAGTGGCTACGTTAAGCACTTTCAGACTGTGACTTAGTCCTGTAGCCTCTCTCCATGTAGAGAGCATGGATGAACTGAAGGACCACCAGCACCCATAACAAACCTGCCAGGGCTTACAGTCAGCCCCAGAGGCCTGGCTCATAACCACATGATGAAGACCCATTAGACTGGCGAGCACTGGAGACTGGGCCTTTTCAGTGGTGGCTCTGTATTCGTGGCAATCTCTACAACGCAGCTCCCATCTCTATTACCTGTCAAACGCAATTACTCCCCGAGTGTGGAGCCTTGTGTAGCCAAAACAGCTGCACCCCTCCAGGCACAGAGGGAGATAGGAGCAACTTGCAACGTGAGGGGAGTGCCAGGGTTTGCAGTATAAAAAAAGGCTTTAAAGGGAGGGGGGAAATCTATGGAGGGGGCAACCCCCTCCCCTCCAAAAGAGCCCACTGAAGATTGAGCATGCTCAGTAGGCGTGGAATGGAGTATGCTCAACAGGAACACTCCACACTGCAACATTTTAGTTTGTTTGTTTATTTGTTATTTGATTTATATCCCGCCCTTCCTCCCAGCAGGAGCCCAGGGCGGCAGTTGTATCAGTCGGTTATATTGCTCTCTTGTCATAACATTAGAACTTGTGGACATCCAATGGCGCTGAACGTTAGAAGATTCAGGACAGGGAACAGAAAGGACTTCTTCACACGCACACAGTTAAACGATGCAATTTGCCCCCACAGGATGGCCACAAACATGGATAGCTTAAAAAAAGAGGTTTAGGCAAATTCACAGAGGGCATGGCTATCAACAGCTACTAGCCACAACGGCTGTGCTCTGCCTCCACAGTCGAGACTGTATGGTTACGAATACCGGTTGCTGTAAACCGCAGGAGGGGAGAGATACTTTTGCACTCAGGTCTTGCTTGTTGGCTTCCAATCGGGGCATCTGGCTGGCCACTGTGAGGACAGGATGCTAGACTAGATGGGCCACTGGCCTGACCCAGCAGGGCTCTTATGTTCTTATCTATTAGTAAGTCACATAAAACAGAAGTGCAGGATTCTTTCCTCCTTTCAACAGGTTGTGGAGCAGCAGATGAGTGCAAGAGGAAGAATCTCCAACAGGGATGCCCCAGGCGAGCAGAACCATTTGGGAGAAGGATGAGAGTTTCTGAGGATGAGGATCAGGAAGCCACTGAGGAGCAGCACAGGCTAAAGAAACGACAACGGCGACGGAACCACTGTGGGGAAAAAATGGGAAGACCTGTTTTTTGTACACTGACTGACAAAACTCCACACCGGCAACAGCAAAGTCCAGAGCCAGTCGTCACGGAAAACTTCCAGCAGGGCTCCGGCTGCTGTAGGCATGCTGCGGCCAACGGGAGCAATTCCGCTCTGCCTTTTAGGCAGGCCTTTAGCTTGCACGTCCCCACGGAGGGAGACCTGCAGCCCACCAGAGATCCGGGGACACCAAAGAAGCGGAGGAAGCCAAATTGGAATATGGAGGAGAAGAAATTGCTCTACGAGTTAGTGGTAGCGAACAAGGAGGCTGCTCTCGGCCTCGTCCCGGGGAGTGGGGCTGCGGCACGCCAGGCAGCCTTTTTTGTGGCTGCAGGGCGGAAAGTGTCCACCTTGGGTTATTACGAGAGGTCGGGGCCTGCCACCCGCAAGAGGTGGAACGACACTTACGGGAACCTGAAGAAGAGGGTGCGAACGTACCGGCGCCTAGGCCTGTCATTTGACAGGGCGGTGGAGAAAGCCACACGGCCGG
Source organism: Rhineura floridana (assembly GCF_030035675.1). Taxonomy (NCBI): domain Eukaryota; kingdom Metazoa; phylum Chordata; class Lepidosauria; order Squamata; family Rhineuridae; genus Rhineura; species Rhineura floridana. The sequence continues at coordinate 208,217,112 of NC_084482.1, forward strand.
AAGAGGCAGTCCTCCGCCCGCTCATCCGCTGCAAGCGCCTGAAGGCCATGGCATCCGGCACCCGGAATCGTGAGTATCGTCCATGTGGTGGGTGGGAAGAGGAGGGTGTCTTGTTTTGCCCCTATCTAATCTTGTCTTGCCCTTTCATTCCAGCCCCGCCAGAAGAACCCACAGACACAGAAGAGGACTCCACACCCCCGACCTCAGACCAAGAACACTCGCCAGGAAGGATGGTGGAGCTGGTGGCATCCCCAGGGACTGCGACTCATTGTAAAGGCGCAGGAGGCAGATTGCAGTCAGGGACACCTTCCCCAACAGCATGGGAGGAGGTAGCATTGGGGAAAGGTGAACGCTCAGGAGCTACTCGGCGGGCTTCCGAAGTGGAAACCAGTGTCCCTGCAGATGGTGCTGGACTACAGCTCCCATCATCTCGGACTATTGGTGGTGCTGGCTGATGGGAGTTGGGGTTCAACATCTGGAGGGTCCTGAAGATGATATCATAATCCTTACAAACGATGCGTTGCAATATTAATCTGCTGGTTGGCTGCAACAACTTGAGTTTATGGTGATCTTCATGGCCACCTTACAATTTTTTTTAAAAAAGGTCATGTTGCCCTCCAGTGCCAATCTCTCTTCTTCTACCTAGCAATTGTGAATGAAGCAACCCCAGTTTGTTCCTCCTCTTTTCTTTGTATGTTTCATTTTCATTCATTTGTATGTGTTTTATTTCATAGAATCATAGAGTTGGAAGGGGTCTTGTAGGCCATCGAGTCCACCCCCTGCTCACAGCAGGAAATCCACAGCTAGAGCATCTCCCGCAGATAGCTGTCCAGCCTCTGCTTGAAGACATCCAGCGAAGGGGATCCCACCACCTCCCTAGGCAGTCGGTTCCATTGCCAAACTGCCCTTACTGTCAAGAAGTTCCTTCTAATGTCCAATCTGAATCTACGCTCCTGCAACTTAAAACCTTATTTCCTTATTTCTTACATGTTGCCGATTATGTTTTTGATTGAATAAATTTGGAAAAAAAATCTGGAGGGCCACAGGTTCTGAATTCCCCAGAATTGCAGCCTGAATTGTTTAAATATGCATTGCAATTGAGAGGATGTTTATGCAGCTAATTATGCAATATTTGAGAATTTAAGGAGGGAAATAAATAAGTTGTCCCCATTTTGAATCTCTTGGATAAGAAGGAAAAAAGCACTTTAACCAACATTTCTTAAAGCACTTGTTTTTTTAAAAAAGATGATTGCTTCTGTTTTGTCAAGAATGTAATCTTGTTGGTTACAACTATAAGCATTTTATCAACTTGGCTGCGACAGATCGTTTTTTTATATTTCTTAAATCATTTTTAATTTAAGTTGAAAAAAAAATAGAGTTGGCTATCATTAGCAGAGCATGCTTCACTCCAAATATTTGAATGACCTTATACTCAGTGCTTTAAGGTACAATTTCCAATAGAACCTTGGCCACAGGCCGTTCCATTGCCAGTGAGAGACGAACCATTCATAGAAAGATTCAGGATAGACTAAAGAAAGTCCTTCTTCATGCAGCACACAGTTAAACAATGGAAGTCACTCCCACTAGAGGTAGTGATGGCCCTCAACTTGGATGGCTTTAAAAGAGCATTAGACAAATCATATCAATAGCTACTAGCCATGGTGGCTGTGTTCTGCCCCCACCAGTTTTTTACTACCTACTGGCATGTAGGTTCAGGACAGACGAAAGAAAGTACTTTTTCATGCAGTGCATAGTTAAGCTATAGAATTCACTCCCGGAGGAGACGGTGATAGCCACCAACTTGGATGGCTTTAAAAGAGGACAGATTCATGGAGGATGACTATCAAAAGCAAATAGCCCGAACTCTAACCCAGTCCTTCAATTAGCTAAAATCGCTGATGCTAGATAGTGTCTGGTTTTTATATTTTCAAAGTGGGATTCCTAGAGCATGCTTACCTTATGTAAGTTGTATAGAAATTCACAAGATCTGCCTTGGGGCAGGCACACATAGGATCATGCTTCTAATTTGCTTCTTTAGAAAAGTGTGTCATATAGTTTTTATTATGAGGTGTGTGTCTGGTTGTTTTTTTAAAAAAAATCAAAATCATCTGTCTTAATTGGTCTCTAAGAACTCTTTCAACTTATCTGAAGACAGATTACAGATTCAGCCAGATTCTCACTCCCTTAAATATCTCCCCTCACTTAAATTCCTTCCACTAATTTCATAGAAGCCCCCATTACACAATATTACAGACATATTCCAATGTTCACCAGCCAGAGTGAAACTCTCTCTCACCTGCCACTCTCCCTGCTGCTTCTCCTCTGCCTGACTCGGGAGGAAGCCTTCTGCCAGGGCCACCGCCTGGGCACTGGTCTCCGCTCCACATTTCCTTGCCCAGCTCGCCATCTCCGGGGGAAGGACAGTCAGGAATTGCTACAGGATCACCAAATCCAGCATCTGAATCTTCGTGTGTCACTCTGACTTCGGCCACTGATGGCAAAGATGATAGAGTCGGCTACAAACCTCTGCTGGTAGCGGACATGCCTGATAAGCTGGCACTGTGCATCTGAGCTCAGGGTGCTCCAGGATCTTCTTCATAGTTATTTCCTAGAATTCTCCACTGCTCCCAGCTTGAAAGTTATGAGGCCCACTTCCTGCCTCAGGGTCAGCCGAGTCTTCCTCTTCCATCTGTGATCTGTGTTCCAATGCAACCTTAAACATGATTGAAGAATCTCTTTCCTCTTCTGCCAGATTTTGTCTTAAGGCAAAGGACTGGCCAAACAAGTGGGGGGAATACCACGTCCTGAAAAACCACGAAGGTGTTCTGTGATTGAACTGTTTATCATTAACATTTTTTTTTAATCATTTTTATTGTAAATATAACAGAAAGAAAAAAGAAACAACATTTGTTTGCGTTAAAAATAATCAATCAGTCCCAATTTTAATGTATACATTAATATAGGCAGTCCATATGTCCAAATAGACATCCCATCAAGATTTATGATTATAAAATTGATGTTCAAATGCAGGAAGGCCTATAGGGTTCCAACCTTGAAGTGTAAGTCACATTGCAACCATAACGGCTCGCAAGATCCATTTTTGTTGGCCATCTATTAGTTCCCACTTCACAGGAATATAATTTAAAAGTGTGTGAACATCTGCAAACTTTCCAAAACAACATTAATACCGTGGGTAGGGAATATTTTTGGCTTGGTAGTAGGCCAGATCATTATCTCCATCCAGCCCCATGGGCCAAATTTGTAGGTGAGTGGGACCACCAACCTGTCAATCATCTGACATAATGAGGCCAGGTGATTGACACCTTGCACAGCGTTTCCCTAGCAGCCAACAATCAGCTGGTTGTCAGGTGCCTGGGAAGCATTCCACAAGGGGCTTCGCAAACCCAGTGTTTGGGGCTTGGAAGTGCCTGCAAAGCGCCTTTTGGGCAAGCCCCACCCTTATGTGGCAATCATATACAATGTCAGGTATAGGGCATAGGTATAGGTGTGGGTTGACCAAAATGGCCTGATGGGGCAAGTGGGGAGGCCTGGTGGGCCAAATGTCCTCAACCAGAGGTCCTCTACACCTGTTAATACAAACAGCAATTCTGACCAAAAACAAGTCGACATGCTCCCCCATCATATGCCTCAAAGAGGCATTGTCAGCCTTACAGTGCAAGCTCCTATCTGAGCTAGCCAATTCCTTTCTATAAATTCCAGCCTATATATCCAAAATACCCAGAACATGATATTTTTTTGGTTAAATCAATCTCAGTTTTCACTGATGGAAGAATGTTCTGTGTTTCAGAATTTTTAACAGTATTTTAAAAAATATTTCAACTGTGTTCTGAAATGTTTTTAGTTGTACCTGTATTTCACTACAGTGTGTGCTAGAACTCACTACATTTATTTATTTATTTATTTATTTATTTATTTGAGCATTTGCACCCCATCTTTCAACCAAAAAGGCTCCCAGAGTAGTTTACATACAATCAATCAAAACGAGACAGTTGCTGATTACACCTTATGGCGACCCTATAAATCAGTGACTTCCAAAAGCATCTGTCATGAACCACCCTGTTCAGATCTTGTAAGTTCAGGTCTGTGGCTTCCTTTATGGAATCAATCCATCTCTTGTTTGGCCTTCCTCTTTTTCTACTCCCTTCTGTTTTTCCCAGGGTATTTGTCTTTTCTACTGAATCATGTCTTCTCATTATGTGTCCAAAGTATGATAACCTCAAGTTTCATCATTTTAGCTTCTAGTGATAGGTCTGGTTTAATTTGTTCTAACACCCAATTATTTGTCTTTTTTGTGGTACTTGGTATGCGCAAAGCTATCCTCCAACACCATATTTCAAATGAGTTGATTTTTCTCTTACCTCCTTTTGTCACTGTCCAACTTTCACATCCATAAATAGAGTTCGGGAATACCATGGTCTGAATGATCCTGACTTTAGTGTTCAGTGATACATCTTTGAATTTGAGGACCTTTTCTAGTTCTTTCACAGCTGCCCTCCCCAGTCCTGGACTTCTTCTGATTTCTTGACTATTGTCTCCATTTTGATTAATGACTGCGCCGAGGTATTGATACTCCTTGACAAGTTCAATGTCCTCATTGTCAACTTTGTTACATTGATATATTAATGTTATTTACCAGATCAGAGAGAAGGATATTACACTGGTGCTGAAAGCTCTCCTCTGGCTACCCGTATATTGTTGAGCTAAGTTTAAGTATACAAAGTCCTAAATAATCTAGGACCAGGTTGCCTTGTCCTTTATACCCCATCCAGGTCACTGTGATCATCTGGAGAAGCCTGACCATCCCATCATTATCTCATGTTTGTTTAGTTTCTCTGCCAGGTGTAGGGAACCTGTGGCTCTCTGGCAGGTATTGGAACTCCACCTCTTATCAGTCCCGGCTGTCAGCTTCCTCCTCATCCTCAGTGTTGGTGGTTTCTTTGGACAGCTCGGCTGGGAGGAAGATGGGGTCAAAACTAGAATGAGTTGGCTGTGGCTGTCATTGGCTGTGGCTCCGCCTACTATTGGGCTTTCTGCTCCGACCAGTCCCAGTGGGCACCAGGCACCAGCCATCACTGCCAAACTGCATTGACCAATTGTCCTGAAAGCTCCTCTGGGCTTGACTCCATAGGGTAGACGGTGGAGAGCGGGGTCTCCTGATGCAAAGGGAAGAGGCTTGCATGCAGCTGGAGAAAAACCCTCTTCCCATTTCCCAGGCCTGAAGGAAGCTAGTCAATTTCCTTCCACTAAGAGGAAAGGGAGTTTCTTTGCATTTGACCTGCATGTGAAATTGACTCGACCCTTTCCCCCTCTTTCTATAGCCCCAAAGCAGAGCTTAGACAAAGGGCTCTGCAGACTGATGTGCTGCTGCTGCTGCTGAAGGGGACCAGAGTGACTCCACTTTTCCTGTAAGAATTTCATTTCTGCAGGGGAAAATAAAAGGACCCCTGCCCTGAGGAGCTTACAAGCAACATGTTAACATTAGGGCAAAAGGTCAGCAGCCTTGTTGGGCCAGTGAGCACATATGTAATGTTGAGAAAGTGCCATGGGTGCCAGTCACAAAATGGCTGCTGGGAGGGTGTTACACAAAACAGCCGCCAAGGGGAGGGGGTTGTAGGAGAGGTGGAACTAGTGAACAGAAATTGGACCGGAAATCTTCTGCATTGCAGATTTTTGAGGGGAAATTTATTGAGATCTTTTGCAGGAGCCATACTGGCAGGCACACTGGTGGCCCATGGGTGCCATGTTGCTGAACCCAGCATTATGGGAAACACATGAGAGCTGGGGAGAGAGTGCCATGGGAGAGCTATAGGGAAGCCAATAATATTTTATCCTATTATCATTGCTAGTCCTATTGATAAACAGAACCATTAAAGTCAATAGACATCACTAACTTAGGTTCATTAATTTTCATGGGTGTGCTCTGGCTAGGACTGCGTAGGAGTCTGGCAGTTCTTCAGAGAGCCAAACAGGCAGCCAGCATTTTTTGTACTTCTAAGCCTTGGTGGCACCTGGGAGATTGCACAGTTAAACTATGAAATTCACTCCCAACTTGGATGGCTCTAAAGGAGGTTTAGACAAATCCAGGGAGGGTAAGGCTATGAATGGCTACTAGCCACAATGGCTATGGTCTCCCTACCCCGTGTGAGGCAGTAAATGCCTCTGAGTGCCAGTTGCTGGCGATCACAAGTGAGGAGAGTGCTGTTGCACTCAGATCCTGCTTGTGAGCTTCCCACTGGAGCATCTGGATGGCCACTGTGAGAACTGGATGCTAGCCTAGATGGGCCTTCTTTGGCCTGATCCAGCAGCCAGGCTCTTTTTAGGTTCTCAATTAGACATGTTACCAGCACTTTACCATAAGGTCCTAGGGTGGGTTACACTATAAAGATATATTAAAATCAGTTTTAAAAAATGACATTAGAACTGAGCACAAGTCATATTACAGTGCTATATTTAATGTCTTTATTTTTATTCTGTACCTTATAAAATCTATAATTTTGTATCTCCTGAGAAATGTATCTCCTGAGAAATGTATCTCGTGTGTGCATGTGTATATGCGCACACACACCCTTTTTTGGTATATTTCTTAAGACTTGTAAAAATGTATACATTTCATACGTTTCATACGGTATCTACACCTTATATATTTTCTCTGTATAAAGAAAGAAAAAAGACTAGGGTAGGTCATATATACATATATCCCAGAGCGTGGAAAAGTTACTTTTTTTGAACTACAATTCCCATCAGCCCAATCCAGTGGCCATGCTGGCTGGGGCTGATGGGAGTTGTAGTTCAAAAAAAGTAACTTTTCCAAGCTCTGATATATCCATGGCTGTGAGCCGTGAAGGTTATGTTCTACCTGCCCTGTCGGAAGCAGTATGCCTCTGAAAACCGGTTCTGGGAACTGGAGGTGAGGAGAGCACTGTTTCACTCAAATCCTGCTTGTGGGCTTCCCCATTGGGGAATCTGGTTGGCCACTGGCCTGATCCAGAGGGCTCTTCTTATGAACACTCTTCCGTTCGCTGAGAGGCTGTTAAGTTCCAGGGTAGCGAGTTTATGGTTTCCTTTGAAGGATGGATCACTGGAGACTTAAGGCATTTCTGTAGTATCCGAGTTTATTCACAAATTAAGACATGCACACACACAAGCTGCCTTGAGCATAGACGGAGGCAATTGTTGTAAACCGCCCAGAGAGCTTCAGCTGTGGGGTGGTATACAAATGCAATAAATAAATAAATAATCCGCACAGCACATTTTACATTCTGCAAATCCACCATCCCACATCACATCCTCCACTGAGGCAGCTCCAGAAGCTCCAAAAGATCCTTTCCAGGACTCAGAAAGCTCTCCAACTCAAAAGCTGTGTTTCCTTTGTACCGGGAATAGCTAATGTGGTGCGCTGCAGATGCAACGGACTACAGTTCACATCAGCCCCAGGCAGTTTGGCCAGTGGTCAGAGATGTTGGGAGTTGTAGTCCAACTCCAAACATCTAGAGGGCTATCTCTGCTTTACACACACAGGGAGACCTAAATTGCATCATCCATAGTTGTGGGGGGGGATGCAGAAGGTATGCCCCCTACTCCAATTGGAGGTCAGCCATTAACAAAGGTGCTATGGACTTTGAAGAAGCACGAATGCAGGGTGAATGGGACAAACAAGCTAAGTGGAAGGCACGTCAAGCAAATCCTCATCGTGACCATCTTCCAGAGCTTGGAAAAGTTACTTTTTTGAACTACAACTCCCCATGCTGGCTGGGGCTGATGGGAGTTGTAGTTTTAAAAAGTAACTTTTCCACTGTGGGAGGCTGTGTGGATCCAGAATTGGCCTCCACAGTCACTTACTGACCCACTGTTAAAGTCCTTCTCTTGGAAGACAACCTTACTCTGCCACCAGTGATCACCAATGAATGAATGAATGGCTTCGTCCCCTCCCCCCCACCCATTCGGAACTCTCCCTGGCTATTTGGGGCAATTAGCCAGCAACCTCGCTAACAAAAGGACCCGGCAGGAAGGTTTGCACAGAGTGCCGCTCTGAAGGGGTGCCTCTGGCCCCCTTCTGTCTAAATGCCAGAATGTGTTACAGTAACCTGATAGCAATGCAAATAATAAAGAACTCGGGATTTATCAACTGCATGAAGCATTGCCCCTCAAGGTAAAATGGATGGTGATGATTTAGTAATTTATATTGGCTGCCCAACAACAGAGTTCTGGGAGAGGGCTCCCAAAGAGAATATCCCTGGTTAAAAACAACTGAGAAACAATGGCAGCATGATATGGTTGGTGGGGGGGTAGCCTTTGTTTGGTCTTCTCAGCCCCCACTCCCGGCTTTTCTCTCCAGTCACTGGCTGAGCTCACTTTACTGGCTTACAGATGCACACCCCACTTCCCAATCAACTCCCTCCGCCCATCAACCCCCACCTTTTTTGCAAGGAACATTCTCTAGGCAGGATAGGGAAGGATTGGGAACATTTGCTCTGGAGGACACCCCCCCCCAAATTCCCTTTCTCTTTAGGAATCAACCTCTGTCAGTGTGTGTGTGTTATGTGCCTTCGTCAATTACGACTTATGGCGACCCTATGAAGTAGCAACCTCCAATAGCATCTGTTATAAATCACCCTGTTCAGATCTTGTTAGTTCAGGTCTGCGGCTTCCTTTATGGAATCAATCCATCTCTTGTTTGGTCTTCCTCTTTTTCTACTCCCTTTTATTTTCTCGGCATTATTGTCTTTTCTAGTGAATCATGTCTTCTCATTGTGTGTCCAAAGTAGGATAACCTCAGTTTCATCATTTTAGGTTCTATTGATAGTTCTGGTTTAATTTGTTCCATCACCCAATTATTGGTCTTTTTCACAGTCCAAAGTATCCATAAAACTCTCCTCCAACACTACATTTCAAATGAGTTGATTTTTCTCTTACCTCCTTTTGTCACTGTCCAACTTTCACATCCGTACATAGAGATTGGGAATACCATGGTCTGAATGATCCTGACTTTAGTGTTCAGTGATACATCTTTGCATTTGAGGACCTTTTCTAGTTCTCTCATAGCTGCCCTACTCAGTCCTAGCCTTCTTCTGATTTCTTGACTATTGTCTCCATTTTGGTTAATGGCTGTGCCGAGGTATTGATAATCCTTGACAAGTTCATTCATTCATTTATTATTGTACAGTCACAGACCCGGTATACAATACAAAATTAAAGTAAACAATGTCAATCAAGATACAGAAATAAAAATAAGAATAAAAATAAAAATGGGGGCGCCAACCTGAACTTATGGGACTTGGTTTTTACGTATAAGTTGGGCTGCGTGGAGGAATTTGGCCACCCCAATAGTTAAAAGCTTGTCTGTGCCTGAAAGGAGAATTTTCAGCTTCTCGGCTGTTGAACTTCCCGGCAGTTTCTCAACCATAGGGTTTAAGAACCTGGTACGTTCATTGGAATAAAATGGGCAAATAAAAAAAACATGAAACAGATTCAATGTCCTTCTGACGGCAGGAACAGAATCGGTTATCGTAGGGTACCCCGCGATAGCGGCCGTCAAGAAGGGCAGATGCAAGGCAATTAAATCTGGCCCTAGTAAAAACCTATCTATAGGATGGGAAATCTAAGAACTCCAAGTAGTGAGCTGGGAAGGGGGAATGCAACTTTAGGCCTAAATGAAGTGGGGAACATATTTTGGCGGCATTTGCTACATCTCGTTGGAGGTCAATGTCCTTTATGCGATTAACAATGATCCTTTTGGCTGAACAGTAGTCAAATAAGGCTAAGAAGTCCAAAGAAAGACCGAGAGAGGATAATTTATGCTGAATGGCTTTAGCCCATGAACTGACGAAACAGTCTTTCTGAATGGCATTGAGATAGCCAAAGGAGGGGGTTGCTTTTGAGCCACCTTGAACCAAAAACATAAAGTTCGAGTCCAAGAAAGGCAGTCTAAGGATGGAAGACCAGCTTCCAGCCGTAGTACTGCATTTGTAACACAACGGGGGACTCCAAAAATTAGGCGAAGAAAGCTGGAGAGAACAGCTTCGATTTTGGGGCCAAAGTCCTTTATCCAAATTGGGGCACCATAGAGAAGCTGTGCAGCAATTTTGGCGAGAAAGACTCTGGTGGCAGCAGGAATGTATTGCCCGCCTTTGGGGGGAAAAAAACAGAAGAGGGCCTTAGACATGGTCTTAGCTGAAGCCACAGCTGTACGGATATGGAATGACCATGATAGAGAGGAGTGGAATATGATCCCCAAATACTTATATTGTTTAACTTGGGAGATCCGCTGGCCACTAATTACCCAATCGGTCGTGGGAGAGTGAGAAGAGAAGGCTAGTATTTTGGTCTTAGTGAAATTAATGCATAGCATGTTATCTGCACAATAGGCTATGTATGCACGGAATAATCTCTTCAGGCCTATTCTCGATAGAGACAGTAGGACCGTATCATCAGCGTACAGCAAAAGAGGGCAGGCATGATCAGCTATTTTGGGAGGATGGAAGACAGGGGAGTGCCAGATTTGACTCAAATCATTAAGATAGAGATTAAATAGGGTGGGAGCAAATATACACCCTTGTCTCACTCCCCTGGCAACAGAAATAGGATTGCTTAAAGAGCCATCTATGCCACATCTGACCCTAAAGGTAGAGGGTTGGTAGAGTTGGTAGATGAGGAAAAGAAGCCTTTTGTTAATGCTAGACTGAAAAAGCTTTGTCCAGAGTCTGTCTCTGGGGATGGAATCGAAAGCAGATTTCAGATCAATAAAGGCCACGTACAGGCCATTTCCAAGAGAGCCAGAATATTTTTCTGCCAGGTGGTTTAGCAGGAAGCAATGGTCAAGTGTGGATCTATATTTTCTAAAGCCTGCCTGCTCCGGGCCCAAAATATTTTCCTCCTCAATCCAAGCGGATAGTCTATCATTAAGATGACCTGCGTATAATTTCCCAACTGTAGAGAGCAAGCTAATAGGTCTAAAATTTTGGGGATCATCTCGAGCCCCCTTTTTGTAAATAGGGATCACTATGGCGTCAAGCCAAGAGGCAGGAATACATCCATAGTTATCAATCATGGTAAAAAGGTTAGCTAATAGAGGGGCCCACCAGTCCTGCTGGGATCTTAGCAAGTCAGGGGGGATAGCATCTAGGCCGGGGGCTTTGCCAGCCTTCAAACATTTGATGAGGAATATAATCTCGCTTTGAGAGACTGGCAGCCATGTTGGAAGATCCACAGAATCGATTATATCTGGCCAAACTGAAGAAAGAGGAGATTCCTTGAAGAGGGCCAAAAAATGATGTTCCCAAACATGGGAAGGAATGTTACAGGCTATGGGGTTTGCGGACGACAGGGCATCAGTGACAAGAGCCCAGAACATTTTGGAATCATTCAGTTTGGATCCGTTAATTAGCGCCTTCCAACCTTCTTGTATGGCCTGCCTTTTTTTGGAGGCTAAGAGAAGTTTATAGGAGCATTTTGCGTAATAATATTCCGGCGGTAGTTGGTTGAGATTATTGGTCCTATAATTGCGGTAAATCCTTCTCAAATTTCTCTTCGCTTCCACGCAGGTATTATCAAACCAGCAGGCATGATGGTGAAGCGTACGGGTCTTATGGTGGGGAGGATTAGGTTTGAGGAAAGACTCCAAAGCAAGAGTCAGAGTGGAATAGCCCTCAAAGCAGGTTTGGACATCTAGGATGCGTCCTTTAAGGGCTTGACCCGATGGGGAAGCTAAAAAGGAGGCTATCCTATCCGAGATGTCCAATGACCATTTAATTCTTATATCGGGAGGAGAGCGAGTTATATGGGTAGATGTTTGTTGTCATCAGGTGACCACTCTCACACACTAAAAGTGTAAAAGTTAGAGGGAGATGGTCACTATCCAATCTGTTTCCCACTGTAAAATTAGAAATCCACCTAAGTAGTTGGGGAGAAATCAGAACATAATCTACCACACTGCTGCCCCCACCCGAAAGATAGGTGTATTCCGCTCGGTTATGAGGCAACCTTAGCTATTAAAAAGAACTTAGAAGTCAAAGAGGAATGGAATAATCTCATTCCAGCGTCTAGGTCTAAAAATTCAAAAAAAATTTGGTCGATAATTTCGAACGCCTTTAGACTCTGGCGACCGGTCATTTGTAACATCTCTCCCCATATATGGGAATGTTACTTTATGACCTTATATAATAACAACTGCTCTAATGTCACTACTGCATTCTTACCTCCTGAGCCCTCTTCGCTTCTGTTTTGGTTGCCCGTGAATTCAATTGAAATAAAGACCTTGATTGCTGGGCTGAAATCAGGTAAAGCGCCTGGATCGGACAACATTCCCCCGGAACTTCTAAAAAATTTCCCAGACTGGTGGGCCCCGTTACTTGCAAAATTATTTACTAGGTTTAACAAATCGGGTCATTTCCCGACATCTTGGCGAGAGGCAATAGTCATCCCCATTTATAAAAAAGGGGATAGAGAGGATCCCTCTAACTACTGTCCCATTAGTCTTCTATCAGTTATTGCCAAACTATATGCTTCTTATCTGAAAGCAAAACTCCAGAATTGGATGGTTGAACAAAATATACTTGGTAAGGAACAGGCAGGATTTAGAAAAGGTTCCTCTGTTTTAGATCACTGTCTTATTTTACAACACCTTGCGGAAAAGTATAGCAAACATAAAGGCAATGGTTTGCATGTAGCCTTTATTGATTTAAAGGCCGCATTCGATTCGATTCCTAGGGACATTTTGTGGTCCAAACTATCAAAAACCACTGTTGATAAAAGACTTTTATTTTTGATGTATCACCTGCATCAACAGACATCCCTACGAGTACGTTGCGGAAAAGAGGGCGGGTTGACCAAATCTATCCCCACGTCCACAGGGGTGAGACAGGGATGTATACTTGCACCTCTTCTTTTTAATCTTTTTTTGAATGACTTGAATGAATGTTGCCTATCTCATGATTTCCATACTCCCAAGATTGCGGATGAGAGATGTCCTTTGTTATTATATGCTGATGACGCTGTGATTCTCTCATTATCGAAGGTTGGCCTCAAACGTACGCTAAGGGCGTTTATGTCCTATTGTACAGAGAACCACCTAATCATAAATTTTGATAAAACAAAAATTTTAGTGTTTTCAAAGCGAATAAACACCCCAGTTTGGATAGTCAATGAACATCCAATTGAACAAGTTGCCGACTATAAATATCTTGGTATCACCTTTCATTCTTCTATGAAATGGTCTTTTCATATAAGAAAGACAAGAATGAGAATTAAGAATTCCCTAAACAGCCTGCTTCAATATTTTTACTATAAAGGGGGACAATTTATTCCTGCGGTCATCCAGATTTTTAAAAATAAAATCATTCCCCAAATTCTATACGGAGTTCCAATCTGGATCCACTATCTGGACTCTACAGTTGAAGCAGTTCTCTCCTCTTTCTTACGACGCTTGGTAGGCGTCTCCAGATGCGCCCCCTCGGTGGCGCTTAGACTAGAATGTGGGTTTATGTCAATGGAATACCAGGCCTGGCTGTTGACTGTAAATTATTGGGTCAAAATATCAACCAATGCTATGTTTGGTTTTCTATCTTTACTTTGGAATGATAATTGGCCTTCTAATTGGAACCATAAATTGGAAATGAAATTAATGCAAATGGGTCTCTCTAAGGAATATTTACTATCTCAAGCTCCAAACGATGCCTTAGCCATAATCCGCTAGCGAATTAAAGATATCGATTATCAGAATACAATTTTCCTGGCTTCCAAAACATGCTCCCCACTGTATTTGAAATTAAACTGCCTCCCTGGAAAGTTTAGTTCCTATTTAGATTTCCTTACAATTCCCAAATTCCGTTTAGCATTTTCTAAAGCCAGGTTTAATTCTTTATATTCTGCAGTCCTGGAAGGGAGGTTTAGGGGGGTCCCCTATGAGCAACGTGTCTGTCCATGCGGTGCTGATATTGAAACTCTGTATCACAGCTTTTTCTCATGTCCCTTGTATTCTCAGATTCGTTTTAAGCATCTTAATGATATACTGTTAAAAGTCACACATAAATCGCCTGAAGCCACGATTGTCTATTTGCTTTCCGGCTCTGTTAAAGAAATCACTTTTCAAGTTGCCAAGTTTGTTTCTGCGGCTCAACAGAAACGCATTTCTCTTTCATGTACTTAATCTTTGTTCATGTTATTATTGTATGTACTTTTTTAATATGGGTCTATGACTGTAAATAAATATTGAAGAGTCAGAGTGGAATAGCCCTCAAAGCAGGTTTGGACATCTAGGATGCGTCCTTTAAGGGCTTGACCCAATGGGGAAGCTAAAAAAGAGGCTATCTTATCCGAGATGTCCAATGACCATTTAATTCTCTTGTATCGGGGGAGAGAGAGTTATATGGGTAGATGTTTGTTGGCATCAAGTGACCACTCTCAAACACTGAAAGTGTAAAGGTTAGAGGGAGATGGTCACTATCCAATCTGTTTCCCACTGTAAAATTAGAAATCCACCTAAGTAATTGGGGAGAAGTCAGAACATAATCTACCACACTGCTGCCCCGACCCGAAAGATAGGTATATTCCACTCGGTTATCAATCAGATGGCAGCCATTCAGAATCGTCAGATTATAGCAGCCCGCCAAAAGGACCAGGCAGATCCCTCCAAAATTCACCTTCTGATCTTTAGATGATCTTTCATAAGTGAAAATGAAATTGTTAAGGTCTGTAGCATCCCAAAGATTGGAAGAAAAGAGAGTGGAGTTATTAGGGCCAGTCCTAGCATTAAAATCCCCCATAATAATCAGGGGGACTCGGGGGTAAAGGGATTCTAAGTCTAGAATATAGCTCTCCAAAGCTTCCCATGCTTGTTTAATATCCGCCCTAACCGAAAAAGGAGGGATATAAACATTAATCAATAGGAGAAACACAGCACTAAATTCCAGTAAAACAGCCAGAGCCAGTGAACCGCATGATGGAAGTTTTGTTGATTTAACAGACAGGGAGGCTGAAAGAAGAATGGCCAGTCCAGCCTTAGGTCTGCCCTTACTCAAGGGGGGTACAGCTGGTAAATCAACGGTTAAAAAACCATTGAGATAAATTGAGTTCGTAAACCAGGTTTCCTGTAAAAGGATTACGTCAAACTTGGAGAGATAGGAGACCAGATCTGGGGATTTCTGCTTTACAGCAATGTTCCATGATAAAAAGGTCATTTGATCCCTAAGGTCAACATGACTGGCCCCAGATGGGGGAGGATGAGTAAAAGGAAAATTCGTGGGTGATTCGGGGAAGGGACCAGGGGAAAGTCAGATGGGAACATTGATGAGGGAGTGGGCTGAAGGTGAAAGCGCAGCAGATGAACAGCTGGGAAAAGAAGGGTTAATCAGATTATCTTGGATATCAGAGCGGAGTAGAGCCTTCCCGGTCAAGATAGCCTCTACAGACCTTACGGTGTTTACCCTGTTTAAAGGGGTGAGGGAGCATTTCCCAGTCTGTTCAACGCTCTCTCCAAGGACGAGGCTGCCACTGTCCAGTGGAGACTTTGAGACTGAATCAGCCTCTTCTGTGCTACAGACCATCTGTGCTTTCCCCTATTTGAAAATATTTAACAGATGGACCTTAAGCTGATCGAGGCTAAGCAGGACGTCGATTTGGTCCTGGGGGGATAGCGTGTCGAAGGAGTTGATAATCATTTTCTCTTCCTCATTATACTGGTCCACAAAGTTACTAAGAGGAGGACTGACATCACGGTTTCTGGCCGTCCGGCTCTCTGCAAGGTTAGTTGAAGTAGATGCATCAGTAACAAGTGAAAGTTCAACTGGAGTCCGATCCTCTGGATCCGCCCGGTTCTTATTCCTTTCCATCCGTGAAACAGTATTAGATCTGTGATTGAGGAGGCTGAATTGAGAAGTGGCGAGGGGGCAGAAACATTGATGAAATAATGTTGAACCCATATGCCAGAATTCTTCAACTTCTCCTTCGCGTTATAAATCTGGGAGGCAATGTTCACGGAGTGGAAGGAGACAATCAGTCGCCAACGGGATGTATTGGATGACAGATTCACCATTTGCTTAGTATAGCTCATGCGATGCGTTGCAGAGAGAGTCCGACTAAAGCAGGAGTCCAGAAACAGAATAGCATGTGATCGCGAGCTTTTCAGGTTCCAATTTTAGATTCCAAGAGGTGGATTTGGAGAGACTTGCTGCTATAGATGAAAGAGCAGAGGTTTCTCGGCGTGTCGGGAGGAGAGAAAGGTTTATCCCCGGGACAACGTTGCTTTGTTCAGGAGATAGATGAAGGTTCCTGTCATATTGAAAAAGGCCCGACTTAAACCCCTCAAACTTGGGGGGCAGCTTTATGGGAGAATGATACGTGTCTGGATCTTTCTCTGCGGGGATAGACAATGTTCTCAGGACCTGGGGGCCAGACTTGCCGACATCCTTTTGAAGATCTTTGCACAATGCGGCTTTCTTACGCCTGACAACAGCATGAGGCTGGGTGGCTGAAGGAGGAGTTGGTGGAGAGTCCAATAATCTAAATAGCGGTTTAAAGTTCATTTTCCTATCTCCAGCTGGTTTTGCATTTTTGATGTTCTTTGACTTTTTGGCCCCTAGTAATGGGCGTTCATGAGGAGAAGGTCTGTTAGATTTCCTCCTCGAAACCGTCTTTGGGCGGCAAGAGTTATTAGGTGAGCTAGGAGACGAGCCTGTGTTACTAGATTTATTTTCAAGGATCGAACCCATAGCCTGGACCAAGGTGGTTAGTAGGTTGTTTGTTTCGGCAAGGTATGCTTTTATCAGGCACAGTTCTTCCATCACAGGTTCTCCACTACTCAGCGAAGGGGGCTTAAGGTTCGAGGGGTCCGAATAGGGGAACTGCTCATGCTTGGAGTGGTTGGACAATGGGGGGTCTGAGGGCTCCTGCGACTCATGCAGTGAGTCTAAAGTGAGCAGTTCATTAGGAATACTGCCATCAAGGAGGCTGAGAGAGCAGGTATAGCCAGCATCAAACAGTTCCTCAGCCAAGCTTTTGGAGTGAGAAATCTCCCTTGCTATTTGCATGGGTAGTTGCAAATCCAAGGACCATTCACGTGAGTATTCATTGTAGTTTGGAGCCTTCTGAGCATCTGGAGGTGAAAGGGCAGTGTCAGAGCTTCCAGGCTTAGGGGGGAAATATTGAGTGATTTTAGGCTGTTGACCATTTGGCAGCCTCTCTGCCCCCGGGATATACCCCATTCTCTGCATTTCTGCCTTGTGTATATCATTGGTGCTGTGCACCTCCGGCCTCTGAGCAATGAGAGCGTAACGCTGAGAGTCAGAGGTCACTTTCAAGGCTGCCTGATAAACGTGTTTCCAGACCCCAGGCAGATGCAGAGTTCAGGGAAGGAGAAATATCACAAAGGAGTGTAGAAGTTTGAGGCAAATACAAAACAGGCAGAGCAGCAGAACACCAGCTTCTTATCTCCTTAGCAGAGATAGCAGAGTCGAAACGGCCAAAGACTATGTTATGTTTTGCATGAAACCAGAGGTCAGTGGCCATGCAATCAGTGGAGAGATAAGAAAGAAAGGAGAAGAGCTGAATCACGTCTTACCATGGCGGCCGCCAAACCGGAAGTTCAATGTCCTCATTGTCAACTCTAAAGTTACATAAATCTCCTGTTGTCATTACTTTAGTCTTTTTGACGTTCAGCTGTAGTCCTGCTTTTGTGCTTTCCTCTTCAACTTTCATCAGCACTCGTTTCAGATCATTACTGATTTCTGCTGATAGTATGGTATTGTCTGCATATCTTAAATTATGGATATTTCTCCCTCCAATTTTCACACCTCCTTCTTCTTGGTCCAATCCTGCTTTCCGTATGATATGTTCTGCGTATAGATTAAATAAATAGGGTGATAAAATACACCCGTCTCACACCCTTCCTGACGGGGAACTGACATCAGACTAGGATGCATCCAGACTCAGAGGAAGGCAATGGTAAACCTCCTCTGAATACCTTTTACCATGAAAACCCTATGAATAGACTAACCTCATACAAGACCAAGCAGCACAACCTCTGTCTGGGAATCCAAGGCTGCAGTCTGATCCAAACACTTCTCTTGGATGAAATCCCCATTGGGGGTTCTACTCCTGAGTAAGCATGCACACAACTGGTGATGAAAGCAGGATCCATTATGGGCCATCCACTGTACACTGTCTTTTTGGGATTTGCCTGGGTACAAACTTCACTGGGTGGATTTGGGGGTGGGTGTCTCCCACTCCCTCCTCCCTTGTCTGTAGGGCATATCCCACCCACCCTGCCTACATCCACGAGACTCCCCTCCACCTCAATGCTCTTGGGATTCATCAGATCTCTGGGTGGGGGGCCTCGAGCCCCCCCAGGAAGCACTTTTCATGCTGCCTTGTTCCAAGATTCCCTCCCCACTTTTCCAGGAATCCTGACTCACCCACTTTAACCCTTAGACTGACTCCCACTGGGCAGCAAAGAGGATGCGCCTCACAAGAGGGAAGAACAGCAGGGGCAGGATAAAGCCTTAACCTTGCACTGTTGCTCCGGATTAACAACCAAGTTGGGGCACCACCTCGCAAAATTCCTGTGCCTTTGCGGATCTACGCGAGATGCAGAATAGCGAGAGAGGCACAGCTCTGCCCAGTGTTCACAAAACACAATGGGATCGGCCTGTTGAATTCCTGCCTCTCTTCACACAACTGGTAAAAGGAGAACCATCACTGACCCTACCCCCAAATACTAATCTGGCGGTCTTTATTTTATTTTTTATTTATTTATTAAATTTATATACCGCCCGACTAGCAATAGCTAGTCTTGCTGTCCGGATTCCCATTTTTCTGTACTGAGGTTCACTTCTGGCTCTTACCCAGAGTCACCTACGGCGGATTAGTTACCCCTCAGTCAGCCTTTCGAAAAAAACAAAGTGATTGATGGGTGAAGAAATACATTGCCCACCCCACCTGTACACACACACATGGCAGAAATCACATGGATCCATCTAGCTTTTGTCTACAGTACTGATCTTCAACCTCGGAGCCCTAGATGTTATTAGACTACAACTCCCATCATCCTTGACCATTGGCAAAGCTGGCATGGGTTGATGGGAGCGTAGTCTCTGATAACATCTGGGGACCAAAGCTTGAAGAATAGTGGTCTACACTGACTGGCAATGGCAGCTCTCCAGGATTTCAGACAAGGGTCCCTCCCAGCTAGGGTTGCCAGGTCCATGGCCTGAGACTGATCCTGTATGTTTAGGAGAAGAGAAAGTCAGCAAGTGCAGGTGTTCTTGCAACTCTGTAACAGGAAAAACCACAAGGTAGAATTCTCCCTTCCCCCTGCACAACTTTTAAAGATACAGAAGACCTCTTGGAGAGGTTGTGCAGGGGGAAGGGAGAGTTCCACCTTGTGGTTTTTCCCATTACAGGGTTGCAAGAACACCTGCACTTGGCTGACTGTCTCTTCTCCTAAAGATACAGAATCAGTCTCAGGCCATTAACCTGGCAACCCTACTCCCAGCCCTACCTGGAGATGCCACTAGAGAAGACCTTTTGCATGCAAAGCAGGTGCTCTGCCACTGAGCTAAGGCTCTTTCCCAAAGATCAGCTGCTATCTTAGGAACACAGGATGCTGCGTTATGCCAAGTCTGACCAACGGTCTGTGGTGCTTTCCAGATGTTTCTGGAGTACAACCCTCATCAGCTCCAGCCAGCACAGGCTACAATAGACGTTGCTGTCCCGAGCATCCGGCGGGCACCAGGTTGCAGAAGGGTGGTCTACACTGAACGGCAGTGGCTCTCCAGGGTTTCAGACAGGGGATGTTCCCAGGCCCACATTGACATGCCAAGGGATTGGACTTGGGATCTTTTGCATGCAAAGCAGATGCTCAATACTACATTCCCCCCCCCCGCCATGTGAATCACATCGGGGTGGTTCATTTGCAACATAATAAAGAATTGAACAATCATGATCAGAAAAAATAAATATCATCATTAAAAAAGTCTACAAACATTTAAGCTACAACTTCAGTTAACTCGAGATCAGTGGGGGGGAAAACACCCCACTATGGCAGCCATGGGAAAAGAGATCTACAACAAATGCACCTAAGTGGTATGAGAAAAAAAAAGCCCATTGAAAACGGCCCATCTCTTTTTTGTTTCTTGAGGAAAGGTGAGTAGCGATGGGGCTGGGTGAGCTGACTTCGGCAAGGTGTCCCACTGACTTGGCGACTACACAGATAAGGCCCCATCCTTCACACCCACTGGCTGTACATCAGAAATACAACACAGAACCTCTGTAGATGATTTGAAGGCTTGGGCAGAACTCATACAGCTGGAAGGGATTCTTAAGCTACTCTAGTTCCAAGCTTTAAATGTCAAGATCCACACTTTGAAGTGAAGCCAGAATGAAATGGGTCCCAGTGCAGAGGCTACAAATGCAGAATGATAGGCTCCAGTCTGATTGCCCAGTGGACAGCTTGGCAACCTTGAACAATAAAGGCTTAAAAACATCCCCACAGGCAGCCCCAAGTATGAATGTAACTTGAAAGGGACCAGAGCATGAGCAACAGAGACTAGATGTTGTTATTTGAGAAAGGGCAGAGGCAGTCTACCAGCTAAAGATGGTATAAGGCAGCCTTTCCCAACCAGTGTGCCTCCAGATGTTTATTTATTTATTTATTTTATTTTATTTATATACCGCCCTAAGCCCGAAGGCTCTCTGGGCGGTGTACATAAAAGTTATGAGTGGCAGTGGAAAGGATTACCTTATACCAGCCTTTCCCAACCAGTGTGCCTCCAGATGTTGTTGGACCACAACTCCCATCAGCTTCAGCCAGCATTGCCAATGGTCAAGAAAGATGGGAGTTGTGGTCCAACAACATCTGGAGGCACACTGGTTGGGAAAGGCTGGTATAAGGTAATCCTTTCCACTGCCACTCATAACTCTTCAGCAGCGGGACCGGATCTAAGGACATCCCTAAGCTTCAGACATGCTTCTGCAGAGAAAGAACAATTCCATCCCAAAGAGGATCATCAGAACCCCAAGCAATAGTACCTCCATCTTGGATTAAGATCTACTACATTCATTATCAGTGACTCCAAAACCGACCCCAGGAATGTATTTTGAATGAAACAAATTCTACACTCCTTAACAGTTCTATCGTTTCTCCACTATGTGGATTCTCTGGTGTTTAGTGAGGTTTGTCTTGTGAGTGAAGTTCTTTCCACACTCAGAGCATTTATACGGTTTCTCCCCACTGTGAATTCGTTGATGGGAAGTGAGGTATTTGCTAGTACTGAACCTCTTTCCACACTCCAAGCATTTATATGGTTTCTCCCCTGTGTGGGTTCTTTGATGGGAAGTGAAATCTGAACTCTGACGGAAGCTCTTTCCGCACTCTGAACATTTAAATGGTTTCCCTCTGGTGTGAATTCGTTGATGAGCAGTGAGGTATTTGCTACTACTAAAGTTCTTCCCACATTCCAAGCAATTATATGGTTTCTCCCCTGTATGGAGAGTTTGATGTGAAATTAGGCTGGTGCTGAAAAAGAAGCTCTTTCCACACTCCAAACACTTAAAAGATTTCTCCCCGGTGTGGATTTTTAGATGTGAACTGTGGTTGGTTCTATGACTAAATCTCTTTCCACACTCCAAACATTCATATGGCTTCTCCCCTGTGTGGATTCTTTGATGTGAACGGAGGTTTCTGCTATCGCTAAACCTCTTTCCACACTCCACACATTTATACGGCTTCTCCCCCGTGTGGATAATTTGATGTGAAGTAAGGCTGGCGCTTGTACTGAAGCTCTTTCCACACTCCAAGCATGTATATGGTTTCTCCCCTGTGTGAAGTTGTTGATGGTAAGTAAGGCTTGTGCTGTGATTAAACTTCTTCCCGCACTCCAAGCATTTATATGGTTTTTCCCCCGTGTGAATTTTTTGGTGTGCAGTGAGGTTAGTCTGCTGACTAAAACTTTTTCCACAATTCAAGCATTGATATGGTTTCTCCCCTGTATGAATTCTTTGATGTGTAGTGAGGTTTATCTTCTGTCTGAAGCTCTTTCCACACTCCAGGCATTTAAATGGTTTTTCTCCAGTGTGGATTCTTTGATGGGAAGTGAGGTACTTGCTGCTACTGAAGCTCTTTCCGCACTCCAAGCATTTGTATGGTTTTTCCCCTTTGTGAATATTTTGATGTGCAATTAGGCCATCCCTCTTATTAAAATCCTTCCCACATTCCATACATTTAAATGCTTTTTCACCAGTGTGAATTCTTTGATGAGAAGTTAGGTATTTGCTGTTACTGAAGCACTTTCCGCACTCCAAGCATTTATAAGGTTTCTCTCCTGTGTGGATTTTTTGATGTGAAGTAAGGGCATCTCTCCTATTAAAGCTCTTTCCACACTCCAAGCATTTAAATGGTTTCTCTCCAGTGTGGATTCTCTGATGGATAGTGAGGTATTTGCAAGTACTGAAACTCTTTCCACACTCCAGGCATTTATATGGTTTCTCCCCAGTGTGGATCCTGCGATGGGAAGTGAGGCTGGTGCTCTGACTGAAGCTCTGTCCACACTCCAAGCATTTATATGGTTTCTCCCCAGTGTGGGTTCTCAGATGTTTTCTCAGGGTTGATTTATCACTGAATGTTTTGTTACAGTCTGAGCATTTAAATGGTTTCTCCCCTGTGTGGATTTTCCAGTGAGACATATGGCTTGATTTACAAGTGAAGATTTCCCCACACACAAGACACTGATTCTTTTCCTCTCCCTTGTCCATGTTTTCTTGGACTGGGATTTCAGAGATCTCAGCACTCTGGCAGGCAGAGGATTCATTTATCTTCTGTTTTGCTTCAGGTTGTATTCTTTGCTCTTCCTCCTCTTCACGTCGGGTTCTGTCTAACAATTCCCTGTATGGTTCTCCTTCATTCTCACTCTCCCTCCCACAATGTCCTGGAAAAAGGAGAGATGATTAATTTATAAGAGCCCAAGAGAGAAACAGCTTCTGAAATCAGCCAGCTTGCCCAGAGATCACCAATCTTTTTTGGCCCAGTGGGAAAATTTGGAATTTTGAGAGAGTGCTGTGGGCTGTCTTGGGAACATGGCTTCATACAAAATGGCTGCTATGGGGGTGTGGCATAGAGAATAAGGGCCAAGACCACAAAATAGTGTAGGTATGCCCCCATCAATGGGGAAAAGCACCTACATCAGCCATGGCCTGCCATGCCTAACCCTGACCTAGTGCCAGACATTGAGTTCTCAGAAGATGAACCAGATACTCCACCGATCCAGGGACTTGAGGAACAGGCAGCCACCCCCACCCCCGAATCCAATGCTGAGGATCCCCTTGTGGGGCCCTCTGGGTTAATTCCTGATGAAGAACCCCTTGGGACAGTCAAAAGAAGAGGGGGAACTGCCTCCCCAAGTCTTTGAGAGCATCGGGCCCAATAGCTTCAGGTCCAGGCCAAAGAGTGACAAGACAGTGTGTGTCTTTGGGTTCATAGTCTACTCGAGAGTAAAGGGTCAACTCATGAATAAGCAATCCTTGATACTGCTTCACTGCCAGCACTGACTGTTTCCTGACCGCATTTCTAGATCATGTTTTGGACATAGACTGATTCTCTGTCCTTGACCTTCCTTTGCTGAGACTATGCTGCTCCCGGAACCCGGCTCTCTCGGGTAAACGTTTTGGTAAAAGGCTTTACTCTCCTTGGACTAAGACCTTAGCCCCTGAGGGCAACCCCCTGGAGCACAGCACCAGGAACATTTCTTTGCACCTCTCCTCTGTTCAGAATGGAAGGGAGGGCGGCTGTCCAGTCCTGACATCTATTGAAACACAGGCACGTTTAAGGAGGGGTGTTTTATGTGGGAGAGGCGGAGGCAACGCAAACAGGAACCAAGCAGGAATAGCAAACGGTCTCTCTTGTGGGTTTTCCAGGACATAGTCACCGAGACCTTCGATGGGCTCATTAAAAGGTACTGGTGGGCACACTGGCACCCACAGGCACCATGCTGGTGAATGCCAGAACTAGCACGATTAACCGTCATTTTGAGTGACAGAACAGAGGAGGAGGAGAAGGCTGGCACAAACAGCAAACTGGCGTTTTGTAGGCTGAACAATTCCTCCTATGAGATTTCCTTGGATCATCCTCTGTTCTTCAACCCTGAGAAACGCCATCAGCGCAAGCGTGCAGAAGAGCCCTGCTGGGTCAGAACAAAGGCCCACCTAGTCCAGCATTCTGTTCTCACAATGGCCTACCAGATGCCCCAATGGGAAGCCCACAAGCAGGGAGTGGGATGCCTCTTCCACACGTGCAGGGAGTGAGCACAACCGCCCTCTCCCACTTGCAACAGGAACATAATGGTCCATCTAGCTCAGGGGATTGAACCTGGGACTTTCTGCACGCAAGACAGGTGTTCTGCCACTGAGCTCAGAAATAAAGGACATAGGAATGTACAGAGTGCACCTCCCTTGCCAATGAGGAACTTCGGTGCATAAGAAATTGCTCGCTAACCTGCAGTGGAGGCTGGTCTGTTGGGGTGAATGATTTAAAATACCAGCTGCTTGGAAGGAACAACTGGGCTGGGTGGGGGCTAAGTCCTTTACGCCCCGCTCGTGGGAAGCTGGATCCTGGACTACGTAGATCTTTGGCCTGATTTTAAAAAGAGCATGTATGATGGTCTTGCCTACGGCCATACTACCCTGAACACACCCAATCTCGTCTGATCTCGGAGGCTAAGCAGGGTCAGGCCTAGTTAGTACTTGGATGGGAGACCCCCTGGGAATACCAGGTGCTGTAGGCTTAGAGGAAGACAATGGCAAATCACCTCTAAATACCTCTTACCATGAACATCCTATCAATATATCCAAAAAAGATTCATAGGGTCGCCGTAAATCATAATCGACTTGAAGGCGTATATCAACAACAAAATGATGGTCTTATCTGCGCATATGAGACAGGCACATGGGAAGCTGTGTTCTGCTGAGTCAGACCCTCGGTCCATCTAGCTCAGTCAGTATTGTCTACGCTGACTGGCAGAGGTTCTCCAGGGTTTCGGAGAGGAGTCTCTCCCAGCCCTACCTGGAGATGCTATCGGGGATTGACCTTGGGACCTTCTGCATGCAAAGCAGGTGCTCTGCTCACTGAGCTAAGGCCCTTCCCCATTGCAGGCTTGGAGCATCACTTCGCTACCTTCAGATGCAAGGAAGGAGGCAGCCTCTGACACCATCTACTGTGGTAGATCCAAGCCTGACACCATCTACTGTGGCTTTGGCAAAGGTCTGCCAGCTCAGGGCTTCCTGGGAAGAGACGCTAGAAGCCGGCTCGGCTGGAAGAGGAAGACTCGGTGATGAAATGTAACAAGAGTAGAGAAAAGAAGGCTTCAACCATCTCTTAAAACCTGTCAACTGATTTTATCAGCTATGAGAAAAAGAGAGTCTTACCCAGACAGGTCTCTATTCCCGATTTCTCCTCCATGGTTTCCCTGTGCAGTGCCCTTTGATCTGGGTCCAGCAGGATCCTCTTACTGAAATGCACTGCTGCAGCCTCAGACGTCCCCAGAAGCTGAAAGAGAAGACATTTCCTCCTCAGTGTTTACAGTTCTTCCCCTGTTCTTGGCAGAACAAGAACAATCTTGGTTACACCTTGTGATTTGCTGCTCTCTTGTAACACTAAAACTCGTGGACACCCAATGAAGCGGAAGGCTGGAAGATTCAGGACACATGAAAGAAAGTGCTTCTTTCCACCGTGTGTTGTTAAGCTGTGGAATTTGCTCCCAGAGGAGGCAGTGAGGCCCACCAGCTTGGATGGCTTTCAAGAGAATTAGACAAACTGATGGAGGGTAAGACTATCAAAGGCGATTAGCCGCAACGGCTATGCTCTGCCTCCCTACTCGGAGACGGTATGCTTCTGAATACCACTTGCTGGAAACTGCAGGAGGAGCAATCTTGCGCTCACGTTCTGGTTGCCGGCTTCCCATGGGCACCTGGCTGGCCACTGTGAGAACAGGACGCTGGACTAAATGGCCCACTGGCCCGATCCAGCAGGCTCTCCTTATGTGCTTATGACTAGATGGCCCAGTGGCCTGAGCCAGCAGGCTCCTAATCCCCGCTTCCAAACCCTGGAGGTAATATAGCCATCATGACTAGTAGGCCAGAAGCTTCCAAACTCTCCCCCCCCCCCACCTCACAGGCCACTTAACTTTTTTTTCTTGCTTGTGGTAGCAACTGTCATGCGCTGTGCGAGTTGCTGTATGAGTTTTAATTGTGTTTTATTGCTGCTTTCACTTCTTATATTATTCCAATCTGCGTTCTGTAGAAGGGGGAAAGCAATAAAATACAATTAAGAATCAATATGAATATTGAATGCGTACATGCTGCAGAACACCTGAACATTTATTTTTATTTATTTTTATTTTGTTGCATTTATATACCGCCCATAGCAAGTAGCTCTCAGGGCGGTAAACAGAACAGGATAAAATACATACATCATCATCATAAAATCACAAAACATATAAGACACAATGAAAACAAAATACAATTAAACAAAATATAAGATGATAAAAGGATTAGTATTACAAGATTAAAAAAAAAAAGAATAAAATGATTAAAATGCCTGGGAGCATAAGAAGGTCTTTACCTGGCGCCGGACCATTGGGGACCTCATGGACCATTGGTGGGCCACAGGCCACAGGTTGGCAACCCCTATGGCAGGCCACCGAGGCTTGCCCTTCTCAGGCTGCTCCCCACAGGTGCCTCCCTGTCTTACTCTACAGTCAGGGGCTGGGGCTGTTCTCCCCTTAGGGTTTCCTTCCTGCCCCCACCCCCCGCCCACTTCACACCCTTGCATTTCCCACCCACCCTCCTTCTGCTGCACAGCAGCATAGTGGCAACTTTGGAAGTGCAGGGTCCCTTCCTGTTAATCACAGCCACACCCCCTCCCTGCTTTTTTTGCTGTGGGATTGAGAATGAGATCCTTTTCTCTTTCAAGGAGCCTTGCTGGAAGTGTGGGATATAAATCAATTACGACTTATGGCGACCCTATGAATCAGCGACCTCCAACAGCATCTGTCATGAACCACCCTGTTCAGATCTTGTAAGTTCAGGTCTGTGGCTTCTTTTATGGAATCAATCCATCTCTTGTTTGGCCTTCCTCTTTTTCTACTCCCTGCTGTTTTTCCCAGCATTATTGTCTTTTCTAGTGAATCATGTCTTCTCATGATGTGTCCAGAGTATGATAACCTCAGTTTCATCAGCCTAGGAACTAATAAACATGAAAGAGGAGAGTGATAGCACTGAGAAGAATCTTCTCAGTGCCTGGCTCACCTCCTTTCCCTCCGATTGGCTCCAATCTGCAGGAAAGGACAAGGATGCATGTCAGAAAACTCTTCGCAGTGGCTAACACACTCCCCTTTTCATGTTGATTGGCTTATAGGATGCAGGAGACATAGGGATCCTGCTTGGACCCTGGTCCTTAAAAAGTAAAAGGTCTAAAACTCCCCAGACCCCGCATAACTACCCCCTTGCTCCTGCAGTTCTGTGGGTCTCCTCCGCCCCCCCCGCCCCCCCATGCAAGAAGAGGGACTCACTAAATCATCCCTGGGCTGAAAAGACAAAGGCCAGTCCCCCCCCCGCCACAAGGTGGCGCTGGGCAGAGGAGGGCTATTTAGGGAAAGCTCCGCAGCCTTGCAATGCTCACCGTTTTGCTCCCTCCGTGTACCCACCTCCGGCTTCTCTGCAAGGATACTTCGCAAAGCGGGACGGGGAGAGGCCTTTTCTCTAGAGGACACGCTCCCCTTCCTCTTTTCCCTCCCTTCCTCTCTAGGACTCCGTCTCACACGCTGCATTTAACCCTTAGGAGACCAGGCAGCAAAATAACTTCAGACCACCGTTTCTCATCGTTTGTTGTTGTTATGTGCCTCCAAGTCGACCACGACGTATGGCGACCCTATGAATCAGCGACCTCCAAGAGCATCTGTCATATGCCCCCGTTTAGCTAGCATTAAAAAAAGTTTTTTAATCCCACGCCCTTCAAACCAGGCTCCCCTAATTATGTTATATGAATTTTCAAAAGGATTGAAATATCGTGACGTCTAATTATAAATAAGAGTTTGGTCTTAATAATAAAAATGAATCAAAGTACTTTTTTTTACAAAAAAAGATTCAGATTTTACTTATATTGCATATACACTTTTTAAACACTTGCCCAGCCCCCAAATCCTCATATGCACACACACCGTGGGGCACCCCACTGGTTGAGAAACACTGCTCCAGAGCTGTGTACGCACCATACATTGAGGAACGCTCCACTCACAAAGAATTCTGGGAACAGTAGTTTGTTAAGGGTGCTGGGAATTGTAGCTCTGTGAGCGTTAAACTACAGTTCCCAGGATTTTGGGGGGAGGGAAAGATGCACACCTAAATGTGATGAGGCGGTTTGAGAGTGTTGAAGAAGCTGAGAGCAATGCCATCAGGAGTCTAGAGCAAGAGGCTAGACTCCTAGTAGGGGCACCCAACGCAGAATGGTCCAAGCTGAGACACCAGACTAAGATGCATCCAGACTCAGAGGACGGCAACGGTAAACCACCTCTGAATACCTCTTACCACAAAAACCCTATGAACAGAGTATCCAAAATGCAACACGAGATAGTACTGGAAGATAAGACCCCCAGGTCAGAAGGCACTCATCGAGCTACTGGGGAAGAACAAAGGACAAGTACGTGTAGCGCTGTGACTAATGACGCAGCTGGGTCAAAGCTGAGAGGAAGCCCAGAGGCTGATGTGCACAGATGCGAAACGAGAGTCCAGAGTTCTACAATGCACACAATAGGAACATGGAATGTGAGAAGCATGAACCAGGGAAAGTTAGAAATTGTCAAGCAAGAAATGGAACGTATCAACATTATAATACTTTGTGTGAGTGAATTAAAATGGACTGGAATAGGACATTTTCTATCAGGCAGCTACAAAATATTTTATGCAGGAAATGAGAAATTAAGAAGAAATGGGGTTGCTTTAATAGTGAGAAGTGATGTAGCAAAAGCAATTAGGAGCTATAATGGAAGGTCTGAGCAAGTTATATCAATGAGATTAAATGGGAAACTTACTAATATAACCATCATCCAAGCCTGTGCTCCAAGGGAAACACAGAAGAAGAGGAATTGGAGAGATTTTACGCAAAGGTACAGGAAGAAATTGATCACACACCAAAACAAGATGTGATGATAATCATGGGGGACTGGAATGCAAAAGTAGGGAACAGAGAAGAACTAGGACTTGTGGGAAAATGGGGCTTAAGAGATAAAAATGAAACAGGGGAAAGACTTACTGAATTCTGTGAAGCCAATCATTTGTTTCTGGCAAATACATTTTTTGAGCAACCGAAAAGACGACTGGACAAGTGGACATCACCAAATGGTCAATATACGAATCAAATCGATTATATAATTGGAAGCAGAAGATGGAGAAGTTCCATACTTTCTGCGAAAACAAAACCAGGAGAAGACTGCGGTACAGATCATGAACTGGTCGTATCGAAAATCAGAGTAAAGCTAAAGAAGAACAACAAAGCAAATGCCAAAATACAATTTAAATAACATTCCAGAAGAATATAAAGATCAAATTTATTTATTTATTTATTTATTTATTTATTTATTTGATTGAACTTTTATACCGCCCATAGCAAGCTGTCTGGGCGGTGTACATAAAAAATAAAACACAAACAATTCAAAAGCAGCTAAAAAAACCAAATAAGGAACTAAAGTAATGACAACAGAAACTTTATGTAACTTTAAAGTTGACAACATTGAACTTGTCAAGGATTATCAATACCTCGGCACAGTCATTAACCAAAATGGGGACAATAGTCAAGAAATCAGAAGAAGGCTAGGACTGGGGAGGGCAGCTATGAGAGAACTGGAAAAGGTCCTCAAATGCAAAGATGTATCACTGAACACCAAAGTCAGGATTATTCAGACCATGGTATTCCTGATCTCTATGTATGGATGTGAAAGATGGACAGTGAAAAAAGCAGAGAGGAGAAAAATCAATTCATGTGAAATGTGATGTTGGAGGAGAGCTTTGTGCATACCATGGACTGCGAAAAAGACAAATAATTGGGTGTTAGAACAAATTAAACCAGAACTGTCACTAGAAGCTAAAATGATGAAACTGAGGTTATCATACTTTGGACACATCATGAGAAGACATGATTCACTAGAAAAGACAATAATGCTGGGAAAAACAGAAGGGAGTAGAGAAAGAAGAAGGCCAAACAAGAGATGGATTGATTCCATAAAGGAAGCCACAGACCTGAACTTACAAGATCTGAACAGGGTGGTTCACGACAGTTGCTCTTTGAGGTCGCTGATTCATAGGGTCACCATAAGTCGTAATCGACTTGAACGTGCATAACAGCAACAAAA
Organism: Rhineura floridana; assembly: GCF_030035675.1. Lineage (NCBI taxonomy): Eukaryota > Metazoa > Chordata > Lepidosauria > Squamata > Rhineuridae > Rhineura > Rhineura floridana. The sequence continues at coordinate 208,247,516 of NC_084482.1, forward strand.
TTTGCAATGCATGCTCCTAAGGGCAGCCTTCCACAGCCTGGCGCCATCCATGCAGGGGTGTAGTCATCCAGGGTCTCCAGGGGGCCTTAGACCCCTTACTTTTTTGGGAGCTGGGTCTCAGCTGGGTCCCTATATCTCCAATGTCCTATGAGTCAATCAGCAGGAAAGGGGAGTGTGTTAGCCACTGAGAAGAGTCTTCAAACTTGCTTCCTTGTCATTTCCTCCTGATTGGAGCCAATCGAAGTGAAAGGAGTTCCTATTAGTTCCTACTTCAAAAAGCCACGTTGTGGAGAGTGAGAATTCTGTAACTGCAGAAGAAGAAACAGTGAATCCTAGCATCCCATTACATTATCCAGGAGTTTGTTAGCAACAGATAAACACGCACACAGAATTCAGTAATTCAAGCAGTATCTCTGATGGTGAGAAAGGACAGTCAAAATGGTGACAGTGATAGAGAAGCAGAAAGCACGATTCAAACCTGGCCAGATTATTCTGTAACCTTAGAAGGTTATATAATCTTAGAATGGGGTGTGGCTGTGGCTGTTATGAAGAGTCCTTGCACGTCTGTATTTGCCACTACACTATTGCATCCATGCTGGCTGGGGTGATGGGAGATGTAGTCTGAAACATCTGGAGGGCACCAGGTTGGGGAAGGATGCCCTTAGGGGCTCAAAAATGTGAATTGTGCAAGTGGGAGGGATGCAGAATTGGGAGAAAAGAGGACAGCAGGATGAGCACAGGTTGCTGGACTTCTATTTTACTTTATTCTCCGAACAACCCTGTGAGGTAGCTTAGGCTAAGCAATGGTGACTGGCCTGCCCAAGGTCGCCCAGTGAGCGTTGTGATTGAGCAAGGATTTGAACCCTGGTCTCCCAGGTCCCAATCTGACACTATCCGCTACACCACACTTCCTCCAGGGAACTGTGGATCTCAAGGGTGAGAACATGGTGCTCTCCAGATATTTAGTTGTTTGATTTATTTAGAGAAACTTATATTCCCATTTGACTGCAAAAAGCTGCTAAGCGGTTTACAAAAGACATTAAAATGGTCAACAGAACAGTTAAAAACAAGTAATTAAAAACATTGTTAAAACAATCAAAATAGCAACAGACTGAAAATGTTAAAACACATCAACATCTATGTTTCTGGATGGACTTGCCTAAACAGAAAAGTTTTAAGCAGGCACTGAAAAGAAGACAGCACAGGCTCCTACTTGATGTCAATAGGCAGGGAGTTCCAAAGAGTAAGTGCTGCCACACTAAAAGAACGATTTCTTACAAGTGCCAAACAAGTATTATGCGGCACATGTAACAGTGCCTGTTCTGCAGATCGAAGCACTTGAGTGGACATGTATGGGGTACTGCAGTTCCCCCAGTGAAATCCAGCCACATATGGAGAGCCACAGGTTTCATTACCTGTGGTCAGTAGTGTAGTGGCAAATTCAGAAGTGCAGGGGCCCTTCACGATTGTGAGAGACACACACATCCCCCTTTTTGAGATCTTTGTTAATATCGTCTCACACAATAACAGACATTCCTATGAGCTAATAATCAGGAAAGGGGCAAGTGATTGCTACTGAAAAGAGTCTTCTCTGTGGCTGACTCATCTCCTTTCACTCTGATTGGCTCCAATCAGCAGGAAAAGTCAAGGAAGCATGTTAGAAGACTCTTCTCAGTGGCTAATGCGCTCCCCTTTCATGCTGTAGGATGCTGGAGACATTGGGACCCTGCTCTCAGAAAGGTAAGGGGTCTAAGACCCGACTACACCCCCGCGGCCGCCTGCGACGCACCAGATTGCAGCCTTGGATTCCCGAACACTTTGACACTTGGTCTTCTAAACGGTTAAAGGAGCCGATGGAGGGAGATTCCTAGAGAGGAAGCAAATGTGGGGAGGAGGGGGGAGAGGGGTTTGTCCTCCAGAGCAAAGCCCCCCCTCCTTCCCCCCCCCGTCTCGTAAAGGGTCCTTGGAGAGAAGGTGGCGGTTGCTGCAAGGGAGGGAGCAAAGAGCTTCTTGCCAGGCTGGAGGTGGTGGATGAATAAGGGGGCGAAGTGCACCCATCGCTGCTTGCCTCCACCTTCTCTGTGGAGGGAAACCGGCCTTTGACCTGCCCGACCCAGGTGAGTTTCTCTTCCGCCCCCCCCCCCCCCCGCATTGTGAAGGGACTCCACAGAGCTGCAGCAGGTCAGGGGTGGAAACTGCAAGGCAGCCCAGAGGGGAGGAGCCGTGCCAGAGCCTGGAGAATAGCAAGCAGGCCTGAGGTGGAGGGGGGGCTCAGAAGAGCAAGCCAAGCACCAATCTCATGCCGCGATAGAAATGTAGGGAGCCCCCTTCTATTGGATCAGACCGTAGGTCCATCTAGCTCACTAATGTCTACACTGACCGGCAGTGGCTCTCCCGGGTTTCAGACAGAAGCCTCTCCCAGCCCTACCTGGAGATGCCCTTGGGGATTGAAGCTGGGACTATCTGCATGAAAAGCGGATGCTCTGCCACTGAGCTACGGCGGCCCTTGTCCCAACTATGCCAGTGTCTTATGCTTTGTAAGTAACAGAAACGTAGAAAGCCGCCTTACACCAAGTCAGATCATTGGGCCCATGTAGCTCAGTAGTGCCTACACTGATGGGAAATCTCCAGGATTTCAGGCAGGAGTCTCCGACCCGGAGATGCAGGGGCGGGGATTGAACTGGGACCTTATGCATGCAAGGCAGGTGCTCGCCCTCTGAGCTGCAGCCATTCCCCATTGCTTTTAATCGTGTCTGTTCTCTTTGTGAACTGCCCAGAAAGGAGAGGGTTCCACAAAGCAACCACCAAAACAAGGGAGTCACTACCCAGTCGAATGGAATGCAAAAACTGGAAAGCAACAAGCAGCGGGGCATGGCACTATCATGCAAGGCAGACAAGTGTTACGGCTGGCAAAAATACAGTACAGTTCAGGGCTGTGTTATTGGGCAGCCCATATAATTTCCTATATTATTATTATTATTATTATTATCCATTTCACCTTGCAGGGCAGTGTTCTGCACCGTTGTTAAACCCCCAATTCTTTCTCATTCATATTGCTCTCTGGTTGCAAGGCGTCGGCAGAAACAGGTTAAGGGGCAAGGTGTCCCGTACTGGGCGAACCTTCCTGCCAGCTCCTTTTGTTAGGGAGCTTGCCGGCTAATTGCTCCAAATAGCCAGGCAGTGTTCTGAATGGGGAGGGGGAAAGTGTTAGAGTAGGGGGTATGCTTTCTGCATCCCTTGCTCCCTACCTATGGATGATGTAACTTAGGTCTCCCTTTGGGTGTGTCAAGTAAAAGTAGCCCATGTTTTGGACTACCACCATCCCTGACTGCTGGCCAAACCGCCTGGGGCTGATGGGAGTTGTAGTCCGCTACATTGGAAGGCCACCACATTGGCTGTCTCTGGTGTAAAGGAACAGCAATTTCTGAGTTGGGGAGAGAGAAAGGGAGGGAGGCAAGGAGAGATCCAGCTTTGGGTTGTGGAAAGGATCTTTAGGAACATCTCGGCTTGCGTCTGTGAGGGATCTGATGTAGGGCGGTGGCAGGTTTGAAGAATGTAAAATGTGCTGCGCAGATTGCCTCTAGCTACGCTCATCTCTGCTTAAGGCAGCTGTCGTGTTTGCATGTGCCTATCTGTTAATCGACTCAAATGTTACAGAAATGCCATAAGTCTCCATCTGGACTGAGCCCGTCAGCAAGAAATTCACAGTAATCCGAAGCCGTCATTGCCTGAGTAGCCTTTTAAAAAATTATTATTGTGCTTTAAAGAGAAGGGATGTAAAATCCAGTAGCGTTCTCCCTTTCTTGTAGGACCTGGTGACCTTCAAGGAGGTGGCTGTTATTTGAGGAGGAGCGAGCCCCACTGGATCCGGACCAAGAGCCCTGCACAGGGAAGCCATGGAGGAGGATTGTGGGATTGTGGCCTCTCTGGGTAAGGCTCCCTCTTCCTCAAGCTTGACACAAAACTGTTTACAAGTACTTAAAAAAAAAAAGTATGGGTGCTCTTTTTTGCCCTCTGCCTCCCTTTCATTACCCCGAGTCCTCCTCTTCCAGGCCAGCTGGCTTCTGGGGTTTCTTCCCCAAAAGTCCGGAGTTGGCAGACCTTTGTCAAAGCCACAGTAGATGGCGCGGATGTCAGAGGCTGCCTCTTTTGCTTGTTTCTGGAGGGAGGAAGGTGATGCTGTCATCAGGCCTGCCCTGTTCTTGATCAACCCAAAGGGCCATCTCGTCCAGCATCCTGCTTTTCACAGTGGCAAGCCAGAGGCCTCCGGGAAGCTCACAAACAGGGCATGAAGGATTTAGTCACGCTCCCTGCCCCCCTGCTCTGCCTTCTGAGTATCTGTCATTTTCAGTTGTACTGCCTCTGAACATGGAGGTTCTACTTCAGTGGGACTTAAGTTGCACAGGGTAAACGCATAAGAGGAGCCTACTTAATCAGGCCAGTGGCCCATCTAGTCCGGCATGCTGTTTTCTCAGCGGCCAACAAGATACCCCAGTGGGAAGCCCGCAAGCAGGACCCGAGCGCAATGGCAGCTCTCTCCTCTGCGGTCTCCAGCGACTGATATTCGAAAGCATCCCACCTCTGGTTATGGAGGCAGAGCACAGGGATCACGGCTAGTAGCCACTGATAGCTTATCCTCCGTGAATTTGTCTAATCCTCTTCATGGGATCCATGCTGGTAGCCATCACTGCCTCTTGTGGGAGCAAGTTCCATAGTTTCACTATGTGCTGAGTGGAGACGGACTTTCTTTCCCCTCCTCCTCCGTCCCATCGCCGCATCTGCTTTCTTTGTTCCCTGAAGGTCTCCCCCTTTCAATCAGAATATAAGTGGTCATGAGCAGAAAACGCCCTAGCAAGGGATTTCAATCAGCAAAAGAAGCAATACAGGGAGACTTTTTTCCAATTTCCCCTCCTCCACCCACCCTGCTGTTGGGTGCAGAGGAGAGCAAGTAGTCTTGTGGGCCCCATGGCAGCCCTGTCTAGATCAGGAAGCTTTCAAAGTTTCCAGACCTCAGTCATTCCCCAATGCCTCTTTTATGCTCTTCAGCTCTTGGTATGTTTCTGCTGCTAGCATATTAGGTATTTTTGACCCTAGTCATACAGGTTCATGGGAGGAGTTTAGAACTAAACTTTCAAATGGGTTTAGAGGCAAAATGTAATACTCTACATCCACATCCAACTTACTGAAGGCTCCTGTTGTGTTTCGGAAATTGGCTTTCCTTTTGTGGACAGTTGTTTCCTTCCCCTTGAGTACCAGTTGTGAGAGCCAGTGTGGTGTAGTGGTTAAGATGTTGGACTACGACCCGGGAGACCAGGGTTCGAATCCTCACACAGCCATGAAGCTCACTGGGTGACCTTGGGCCAGCCACTGCCTCTCAGCCTCATGAAAACTCTATTCATAGGGTCACCATAAGTCAGAATTGAAGGCAGTACATTTACATTTTTTTGAGTACCAGTTGCTGGGAATCACGAGTGAGGGTGGGCTATCGTGCTCATGCCCCTACTTGTGAGCACCCCACAGGCATCTGATTGGCTGCTGTGAGAACAGGATGCTAGACTGGATTGCCCTGATCCAGGAGAGCTGTTCTTTTACATGTATTATACTGAAGGTGCTTATTTGCTTTGTAGAATCGCAGGTTACTCAGGAAAGATCTCAAAGCAGTGATTAGTTGGGCTACACAACACGTTGTTGTTTTTGTTATTATTATTGTTATTATTAGATTGATTAATTGCTTGTTACCCGAAGGTCTCCAAGCGACTTACAACACGGTTAAAAACAAAAGTAAATATATCATAAGACAGAATAATAAAACAATCACCACCTCTGTACACCTACAGAAAGCTTTGGCAGCACACTAATACACGCAACATAGCTGCCCATTAACTACCGGGCTAAGTTCAAGGTTCTAGTTTTGGTGTACAAAGCCCTGTACAGCTTGGGACCAGGATGCCAGAAAGACCGTCTTACCCCTTATATACCCAGTCGATCACTGAGCTCTGCAGGTGAGGGCCTCCTGCAGATCCCATCTTATCAGGAGGTCTGTTTCGCACAAAATAAGGAATGGACCTTTAGCATGGTGGCACCTACCCTTTGGAATTCCCTCCCCTTACATACTAGATAGGCCATCTCTGTTATCATTTTGGTGCCTACCTTCCTCTTTCAACAAGCTTTTTAAGTAAAAGCCTTGTCCCAGTCTCCATCTGTGTTGGAATTGTTTTTTAATATGCTTTTAAAGCTTTTTTTAAAAAAAAGTTGGTTTTAAATATGTTTTGTTTTAATATATTTTAAAGTCTGTTTTTAAGATGTTTTAGAGTGTTTTCAGCGTTTTGTTTGTCGCCGTGGACTCCTTCTGGGAGGAAGGATAGAATATAAACACAATAAATAATAAACATTATTTTAGGCTGCAATCCAGTATACACTTACCATTGAACCCAATGGAACTTACCTCTGAGAAGACATGTATTGGATTGCAGCCTTAGTCTGTTAAATGCATGGGAAAAAATAAGTCTTTACCTGGCACTGAAAAATGTCATTGAAGGCACCAGGTGGACCTCACCGGGGAGCACATTCCATAGATGGGGAGCCACAACTGAAAAGTCCCTCTCCTTTGCCACTACCCTCCGAGCCTCCCTCAGTTTACAGTTAATGTCAACCTGTTCCTATGTACCTACCTTTTCTCCTCCTCTTCAGTTCTGTCACTCACAACAGCAGTTAATTGTGTTAGTTCTTTGATTTCAGCCTCAGCTTCTCTCTTGTTTATTTATAACAAACTTTGTCTGCCACAATTTTATTTAAAAACATCAAAACGGTTTACAACAATTATAATATAATAAACGCATAGACAAAAATTACAACAGATTGCCAGCTGATTAGTATGGAGATTGTTTTTCTTAATTGTCTGCATGAACCTGGTGCCAAAGAAAAGTTTTCAGCGAGCGTTTGAAAGTTGATGCAGAAGGCACCTGCTGAATCTCTGTTGGAAGAGAATTCAACATGAATGGGCCAGTAACAGTGACTGCTCAGTTTCATGGTGATGTCAAATGAGCCTCAACAATCTGGTGGGACAATCAGCAACATTCTTACACGATCCCAGCGATTGAACTGGGATATAAGGGTTCAGGTAGTCCCGAAGGTATCCTGGACCTAAGTTGTTCAGAGCTTTGTAAATTAATACAAGAACCTTGAACCTGGGGGCTTACTAATTAACTGTATCTTTTCTTCCCAGGAGGTGATGGGCCAGAGAGTGGAAAACCACTCAGTGTGTTCTTGGAATTAAGCAGATGTAAGGGGGGGGAAGAGCAGAGAGGAAAAACTGAAGCAAGACAGAAGGGGAGGAAGGAATCTTCTGCTTTTGAAAATGGTGAGGTCTCTGAAATCTCAGTCCAAGAAAACATGGATGAAGGAAAGGAAAGGAGTCAGTGCCTTCTGTGTGGGGACAGCTTTAGTTGTAAATTGAGCCTTACTGCTCATTGGAAAAGCCACACAGAGGAGAAATCCTTTAAATGCTCGGACTGTAATAAGAGCTTCAGTGATAAATCAACCCTTAAAAAGCATCTGAGGATCCACACTGGGGAAAAACCATTTAAATGTTTGGAATGTGGACGGAGCTTCAGTCGGAGCACAACTCTCACTTCCCATCGCAGGATCCATACAGGGGAGAAACCATATAGATGCGCGGAGTGTGGAAAGAGTTTCAGTACTTCTGAATACCTCACTATCCATCAGAGAATCCACACAGGAGAGAAACCATATAAATGCCTGGAGTGTGGAAAGAGGTTTAATAGGAGAGGTACCCTTTCATCACATCAAAAAATTCACACAGGCGAGAAACCATATAAATGCCTGGAGTGTGGAAAGAGCTTCAGTGATGGCACAAACCTCCGTTCACATCGAAGAATTCACACAGGAGAGAAACCATATGAATGCTTAGTGTGTGAAAAGAGGTTTAGTTACAGAACCAACCTCAATTCACATAAAAAAATCCACACAAGAGAGAAATATTTTAAATGCTTGGAATGTGGAAAGAACTTCAGTAATAGCCAATACCTCAATTCCCATAAAAAAATCCACAAAAAGGAGAAACCATTTAAATGCTTGGAGTGTGGCAAGAGTTTCTCTTTCAGCACCAGCCTTATTTCTCATCAAACTGTCCACACAGGGGAGAAGCCCTTTAAATGCCTAGAGTGTGGAAAGAGCTTTACTAGTAGTAAATACCTCACTTCTCATCAACGAATCCACAGGAGAGAAACCGTAGAAATGAATGGAGTGTAGACAGAGGGCTGCATCCAGTGCTAGTCCTACTCAGAATAGACCCATTGATATTAATGGATGTGTCTGACCTAGGTTCACTAAGTTTGACTCAGAGTAGACCCATTCCTATTAATTAACATAATTTCAATGGGCCTACTTTGAGTCAAATTTAGTGGGATACAACCCAGAGCTTCCATCAAGAGTTCAGACCTTTTTTCACATTAGATAATCCACACAGGGGCGATGCATTTTGAATGCTTCAGTATGGAAAGAAGTTCAGTACGAGCCATGAACAAATTCATATGGAGGAAAACTTTCTAAATGCTACAAGTGTGGAAAAATCTTCCATCAGAGTTCTGATCCTAGCTCACACAGGGGGAAAAAAACTATCTGCCTCTCCTTTTTTCTATCTGTCCCTTCTGTAAATTTATAAGGGGAAGTTCTTAAAAGTCTCTGTTGTTTTGCTGCCTTTTATTGCTCTTGTAGATTTTTAAAAGGTGTGTTTTTTGCTATATTTTATTACTGTATTATTCTTTTCCATGTTTGGAAAGCCATCCTGAGAATTGTTTTAAAATGTGAAAAACAAACTGATAAATAAACAAGCCTTTCTTCTAAGTGATTGACTTTCATTATGGATCTCAATTGCTTTGTTTATTTATAATCTGCTTCATCAACCCCACCCCACACACTGTAAGGGTCAAATTAAATGTTTTATGCTGTGTAGACCTGTTTAAATTAATGGATATTTGTCACTTGGGTTCATTTCTACTCAGTCTTCCCCCACTGAATTCAGTTGGATAGAGTCCTAAGCTATATACATAAAATTTTCCTTTAGCGTTTGTAAATTTCCTGTCTATTGCATGGAACTCCGCAGAGACTTTCTAAAAGGGCTCGAACACTACAAGTGTTTTTGTCACTTTAAAAGAGGAGAGGGAAGCCGATGGTCCTCCCAAGCTGTTGCTGGACTGGAGGATCAGGCTATCAATGTCCGCTAACCACAATGGCTATGCTCTCCCTCCATGATTGGAGGCAGTATGCTTCTGAATGCCAGTTGCTGGAAACCACAGGAGGGGAGAGTGCTCTTGCACTCAGGTGATGCTTATGGGCTTCCCAATTGGAGCATCTGGTTAGCCACTGTGAGAACAGGATGCTGGACTAGATGGGCAACTGGCATGATCCAGCGGGCCCTGGTCCTGTTCTTATGGACTCCCAACTCCCATCAGCCCCAGCCAGCTGGGCCAATGGGATGATGGAAGCTGGAGTCCCAACAGCCTTTCGAGGGCCACAGGTTCCCCATTCCGCCTTTAAAACACGGTCCCTCCAGCTGGTGCTGAGACTCGGTACTGGGTGAGAGAAAAGGGGCATGTGCAATAGCGCAGGTGGTGAGGCGCATCTCTAGGAGAGTTGAGCAAAACTCCCAGTGAGTCTGTCTATAGGAGGGGTGGGGAACCTTAGGCCTGGGGGCCAAACATGGCCCTCCAGGCTTCTTTAGCTGGCTCTCAGAGCTATCCCGACGCCATACCTTCACTGATCCTGTTTCGCATCTCAGGTATTTTCTCCTGGCTCCTTGGGACTCTGATAATTAGCAGAAACTGTTTTCTGTAAACAGGACCTATTAAACTAAATAGACTAACTCAATGGAGAATAAAGGCTGCAGACTTTGGTAAGAAAGGTTTGGAGTTGTGCTACCAGCAGTAGAGCAGCATTCTATCACTGTGGAAGTTGTGTGGTATCCCCCGGCCAAGCCGCTCCTCTCTCAGCATCATGCTGCCCTGGTGCCCTGGCTGGAGGCCCTCCTGAGCCGCAGGGGGCACGCCGTCAGCCTCCAGCAGCTCTTCGAGGCCCACACCGGCCCACCCAAGCCACTGCTGCCGCCAGCAGGGCAGGAGGAGGCGCAGGAGCCAGAAGGGAAGCCCCAGGAGTGAAAAGACTGGCGCCATTTGATGATCTGGGTTGGGGCAGTCAGTGGCAGTGGCGCTAACCCATCGTCTTGGTCGTCATGGAGAAAGGATCTCTCCTCCAGGTCTTTCCCCTCAAGATCCATTCCTTTGGACTTCTCCTGTGCCCATCCTTCTTCTCACCCACATTTATTTATTTATGTATTGCCTATTGTAAATTGTAAACTGTATTGTTTTTATTGATGTATTTTTATATTTGTGTTTTTTGCAAGCCGCCTTGAGGGCCTTTTGGCCAAAAGGCGGGGTAGAAATAAACAACAACAACAAAACAACAACAACAATAAAATAATAACAATAAAACAACAACAATAATAAAACAACAACAATAATAATAACAACGGCAACAATAATAATAATCTTGCTTGTCTAGATGGAGGACAGAGAGGGGAGTGGGTGTGTCAAAACTAGCCTACTGTACGATGACAAAATTTCAACAGGCATCCTCGCTACTCATTTTCAGACATCTCTTGAAGATCTGTTTATGCCAACAAGCTTCTTTACTTGAGCCAGTATGATTATTTTGGATCATTTTTATAGTGTTTTGTTTTATTGTACTTGGACATTTTGTTGTATATCACCCTGATATTTTACATGGGGGATGTATAACAATAAATAAAAATAACATTTATATTAGCCCCACTTTTGCCTCTGGCCTTCCCCGCTACCGGCATCCGGCCCTCAGGAAGTTGCCTAGGAGGGAATGCGGCCCTTGGGCTGAAAAGGGTTTCCCACTCCTGAATTTAAAACATCTTCACCCTCCAGAAAAAAGGGAGGCAATCTTGGGAGTGGTGTTGAGCCTCCCCAGGGATTTGTTGTTCCGTATGTGATTTCAGAGGCAGAGGCAGCTCAGCAGTTCGTGGTCACCATCAGGCCCTGTCCCTGTGGTGAATCAGATTCTGGAGTTAGTGTATACCAGGGGTAGCCAACGTGGTGCCCATGGGCACCAATGGGCCCACCAGAACCTCGTTCAGTGCTTGTGAAATGTTTCAGCAAATATCCCCCCAGAGATCCACAATGCAGGAGAGACTGTTTGCTCTTCCTGCTCAGTTCCTGTTTGCGCTGGTTCAGCCTTTCTTGCATTGAATGTGCCCCTTTAAACATGTCCACATTTCATTGGATGCCAGGATTGGAGACCCACCCTCCCATCCATCCCAAACAGGGAGAGGCACAAAGAGGTTCTATGTATGAGCAAGCAGGCCAGTGGCTGATGTAGATACCTTTTTCCCTATTGATGGGGGGCGCTGATGGGGAGGAAACATGAGAGGACCCCATCTCTTGAAGACACACCAGTTTGGGCAAACATACCCCTGAACCTGAACGTCCTGATCCAACTGTTCGAACAGCTCCTTTACCTGTTTTACTTGTTCTGCTTTTTGATAGGCTTGTTTCCTGTGTATTTTAAAGTATGTATGGCTTTTACAATTAGAAGCCATTCTGGCATGTAAGCAGTAAGTTGAATAATTAATTCCATAGTAACAATAATACGAAGATTTCTCATCACTGTAGTTGGCCTTTGTTTTTACTGTATTTTTAATGGGTTTTATTTTTTATGGCTTTTATACGTTGTTAAATCACTTGGATGCTTTTGAAATGAAATAGCGGTATATGCAAATAGGTTTATAAATAAGTCAATGCAATGATGATGATGATGATATCCGTACTATTCCAGGGTGCTGCCTCTCCCCCCCCCCCGTTATTCTGACTGTGGCAGCCCTTTTGTGTTATGCCACACCCTACCCCCTGCAGCCTTGTTGTGATTGGTGCCCACAGCACTTTCTCAAAAATTTTATTTTTATTTATAAATGTGTTTGTAGACCACCATTTCATTTAAAAACATCAAAGCGGTTTACAAGTTAAAAACAAAACAGTTAAAATATAGTAAAAACAAAGAGCAACTATTGCAAAATTCCCAAATGTGCCTACTGGCCCTAAAAAGGCTGGCAGTCCTTGATATTATACTGCTGGGTAGGATGATGGTGGCTGAGCTGGGCCATGATCAGCAGTCTGAGGTGGTTCGGGGCCATCAGACAAGTCAGTGGTCAGGACTGATGGGCTACCAGGATCAGAGGCGGAAAGCAGAAGGCAGAACTAGCAGAAACTGACAGGATTCAGGACCAAGGCCAGCTATTGACACCACACTTCAGAACCCCAGATGACTCCTTCCAGCAGTTTCATATCGACGTTAAATAACATAGGGGACGGAGCCAGATGCTGTTCAGCAGAAGTCCCCCCTCCCCCAAATCCGACTGTCTGGTAGCAGCCCCGTAGGTAGAAACCAAACTAAAGTTGTGATCAATGATTTGACAGCAATTTCCGGGAGATCTCCTGTAGAAACCAAGGGGAACCATAAGGATCTGTGCTTGGGATTCAGGTTTTTTACTATGGTAGTCCTAAGAAGCAGGAGAGCTGCGGTTTCCCCCCCCCCCCAAAAAAAAAGATTTGGTGTGTGATCTGAAGGTGGTTTTTCTGGGGATGCTTTCTAAGAATGCAGGGGATCCATGCATTGCATCCAATGCTAGTCCTACTCAGAGTACACCCATTAAATGAACGTAATTTAGGTTCCTTAATTTCAGTTTCTCTAGTCTGAGTAGGACTAGCATTGAAAACCACCACCCAAAGCTTTTGCACCACAGTGGCTATCTGTGGTTTCTGTGGTGCAAGCCATGCACACGTGATGGATTTGGTAGCTTCCCCTATTTAAAAAACAAAACTCAACTATCTATGAGGATCTGCTAGGTTGCTGCTAAAAGAAAAAAGGGTAAACACCACTATTATTTCCAGCAATTTATGGTGGTTAGAAAACAAACCCACAGCAAAATTATTAGGGTTAAGTCAGCTTTCCCAAACCTGGTGCCCTTCAGATGCAGTTTGACTGCAGCTCCCATCATCCCTGACCATTAGTCATGTTGGCTGGGGCTGATGGGAGTTGGAGCCAAACAACATCTGGAGGGCACTGGGTTGGGGAAGGCTGGGTTAAGTGCTCTCAATATATATGTTTTTTTAAGTCAAAATACTTTTAAACTATCTTTTCCTTGTGGACTTTGTACTCCTCCATGAATGGATTGAGGTAATATACGGTGGCGGTGGTGATATAGGTCCCAGGGTAGGTTACAACTATTTTAAAACATGACATTAAAAAATTAGAAACCTAAAATTACAAAATAGGGTGGGTCCCATTGTCTCCAATGGTAGTCCTATTCAGAGTAGACCCACCCATTGAAGTTATCCTTGGGATCCTTAATTTCAATGGGCCGTTTTATTTATTGAACAAAAAATGATACACCAAGTCTGACTGTAATAAAACTTCTAAGGGGTTGTCAAGAAATATTGAAAAGTGTCTGTGAAAAAAAGAGTTAAAAATAAATCAATGAAAAACATTTAAAAGATCATTAAAACCAGCAGCGAACTTAAAAAGAGAACATGGGGCGCAGAGGGGGGGGCATTTGACCCAGTCTCAGGAGGGACGCGGACAAGCAAAGTTTAGGGATGTAACACACACACTTCTCTGCCATCACATTCACTGATGGCCTACAGCCAGCCTCCACATCTTTACCATAAAGACCAGGGGCAAGGGGGGGTGTTATTCACAGGGTCACACAGCAGCCTTCTCCAATCTGGTCCCCTACAGACATTGCTGAACAAGGACCCGAGGAAGCTGCCTTACACCGAGTCAGAACCACGGTCCGCCTAGCTCAGGAGGAACCAGTGGTGCGGAACCTTTCTTCCACCTGAGGGCCACATTCCCTTCTGGGCAATCTTCCAGGGGCCACATGTCAGTGGTGGGAGGAGGCAGAGGAAAAAAAATGAGCAGACCCATGAATGTAAAATTTCCTCTTTGTTCAGGAGGCTCGTTACTACATGCATGCACACACCCCTCTCGGTCCTCCATCCGGCCCAGCGAGGGGCTTCCTCAGTGTTCAAGGACGCATTCCAGCCAGGCAGAAACAGAGAGTCCCAACGGCCAGACAGAGAGGCCTGAAGGCCAGTATTTGGCCTCCAGGCCTGAGGTTTTCCGCCCCTGGTCTACACTGACTGGCATCCGGTCTCCAGAATTTCAGCCAGGGGACATTCCCAGCCCTGTTTGGAGATTCCAGGGATCGAACCTGGGATCTTTACTTGCAAAGCAATTGTTTCCCCCAAACCAAAGGTTTCCAAGCGCTTTCAGCTAAGGGTTGGGAACCTGTGGCTCACCAGATGCGGATGGACTGCAACGTGCATCATCCCTGACAGCTGGCCATGCTGGCTGGGAGTAAGGGAGCTGGAACCTGACACCAACCACATTCACCCCAGACATTTATTCCACTATTTATTTTTATTTATTTATTGAATTTATTAGTCGCCCATCTGGCTGGCTGTCCAGCCACTCTGGGCGACGTACAAAATAAGGCATACAATACCTAGACATTAAAAAACTAAAAACAATGAAGATAAAATCTAGCCAACTATTATTCCACTTTAAACAGTCATGGCTTCCCCCAAAGAATCATGGGAAATGTAGCTTGTGAAGGATACTGAGAGTTGTTAGGAGACCCGTTCTCCTCACAGGGCTACAATTTGCCATAGTGGCTCAACTGCCATTTCCTCTTCCCAGAAAACTCTTGAGATTGTAGCTCTGTGAGGGGAAGAGGAGCCTTCTAACAGCTTTCAGTATCCTTCACAAACTGCACTTCCCAGGATTCTTTGAGAAAAGCCGTGACTGTTTAAAGTGGAATAATAGTGGAATAAATGTCTGGGGTGAATGCGGCCGATATCACCTGGAGAGCCGCAGTTTCCCCACTTGGGAAGGTGCTCTGCCCCACCCACTTCCAAATGGAGTTTGGTATGTATTGGAGCGGAGGGCAGAAATGAGTAGTCTTGTAATGCTGGTGGTTGAAAGAATAAGAATAAAGAAGTTTATTACTCCTGGGAAATAACGCCATTCTGAGTATAAACATACATGTGGCCATTATGGAGTCAGCAGGTTAACAAGTACACACACGAACACTAACAAGATGCAGGAGGAAGGAAGTAAAGCCTGAGAAAAGCAATCAACAAGTGGTTTTTAAAGAAGGAATCAGCGAGGGAAAAATAGGTTGTCTTTCTGTCTATCACCCTCTCCCCCCGCTGCCACTGGTTAAGGTTACTTGTTGCAAGCACTGGTGCTTTACTCCCAACACTCCTTTTAGTCATTTCTGCTCATTTCCCATCTACACCATATCTGTTTTGAGATGGGGTGAGCAGAGCTGTTGACAGTGTTCTCAATAGCACACAGTCAATATTATATCTCCTAACAGCGAACTTGGTGACCCTGTGCAGATAGCATTAAAGCCAAAACAGAGCCACCACGGAACAAGGAGGAGATATCTGCATGCTCAGGACAATCCGGGGTTATGGAGAATAAAAAAAAAGGTTCTAGGGGAAGCAATCCAAGGTTGCAGCCTGCCTCATCCTCTTAAAAGAAAATAAAAATGGGCAGGTACTCAGATTTGAAGGCTGGTAAGTACTCAGATACGACAGAGATCAGGAACGATGGCACTGTGGAGGGACATCTGCATGGCCTCTCCCTCCAGTGTCAGAGGCAGTATTCCTCTGAATACCAGTTGATCTGGCACTCAAGGTTTTGCTTGTGGGCTTCCCATAGGCATTTGGTTTGCCACTGTCAGAACAGGATGCTGGATTAGGAAGGGGCCTTGATCTGATCCAGCAGGACTCTTCATATGTTCTTAATAGCAGCACCAGCTTGTCTGGATTAAGATTCAGTACATTCACCAGCATCTACTCCCAATTTGACTTCAGAATTGTGTTGTGATTGAAGCTCGTTCTACTCTACATGTACCATTATGGCTTCTCAACTGTGTGGGTTCTTTGATGTCTAGGGAGGTTTGTCTTCTGAGCAGAGTCCTTTCTACACTACAGGCATTTACATTTTTTCCCTTCTCCAAATTCTTTAGTGGCAAGTTATGTGATCTCTTCTGTGTGAAGATGGGAAGTGAGGGATTTGCTATGACTAAAGCTCTTTCCACATTTTAAGCAGAAGGTCTTTCCACCCTGCGTTGATTTAAGTGGTTTCTCTCTTGTGTGAATCCTTTGATGTAAAGTAAGGGAGTTAGTCCAACGGAAGCTCTTTCCACACATCAGGCAGTTATATGGTTTCTCCCCTGTGTGAATTCTTTGGTGGGACGTAAGGTCTGAACTCTGATGGAAGCTCTTTCCACATTCCAAGCATTTGTATGGTTTCACTCCTGTGTGAAGTTGCTGATGGTAAGAGAGACTTTTGCTATCAATAAACCTTTTCCCACACTCCAAGCATTTATATGGTTTCTCTCCTGTGTGCATTCTTTGATGTTTATTGAGATATTTGGTCAAAATGAAGCTCTTATCACATTCTAAGCATTTATATAATTTTTCCCCTGTGTGAATCTTTTGATGTGAAAGGAGGGCATCTCTCCTATTAAAACTCTTTCCACACTCTGAGCATTTAAATGGTTTCTCCCCTGTGTGAAGTCGTTTGTGTAAAGCAAGGATTTTTTTAGTGCTGAATCTCTTTTCACATTCGAAGCACGTATATGGTTTCTCCCCTGCATGAGTTCTTTGATGAGAAGTGAGGCTTGAGCTCTGACTGAAGCTCTTCCCACACTCCAAGCATTTAAATGGTTTCTCCCCTGTGTGAATTCTTTGATGTGAAGTAAGGCTGGTACTCCTAGTGAAGCTGTTTCCACACTCCAAGCATTTATATGGTTTCTCTCCTGTGTGCATTCTTTGATGTGAATTTAGGTTGGTGCTTCTACTGAAGGTTTTTCCACACTCCAAGCATTTAAATGGTTTCTCTCCTGTGTGAATTCTTTCATGTGAAGTAAGAGTTGAGCAGTCACTAAATTTCTTTCCACACTCAAAGCACGAATACGGTTTCTCTCCTGTGTGAATTCTTTGATGAGAAGTGAGGCTTGAGGTCAAACTAAAGCTTTTTCCACATGCCAGGCATTTAAATGGTTTCTCCCCTGTATGAATTCTCTGATGTGAAGTAAGGCTGCTGCTTCTACTGAAGCTATTTCCACATTCCAAACATATATATGGCTTCACTCCTGTATGAAGTCGTTCATGGTAAGTGAGGCTTTTGCTGTGAATAAATTGCTTTCCACATTGTAAGCATTCATACGATTTCTCTCCTGTATGAATTTTTTGATGTAACATAAGGGCGTCTTGCCTGTTAAAGCCCTTTCCACACTCCAAGCATTTAAATGGTTTCTCCACTGTGTGGATTCTCAGGTACTTTTTCAGGGCTGATTTATTACAGAAGCTCTTCTTACACTCTGAGCATTTAAATTGTTTTTCCTTGGTGTGGATCTCCCAATGAGCAATGAGGCTCGACTTGGAACTGAAGGTCTTCCCACACACAAGGCACTGATTCCTTTCCTCTCCTTTGACTGTGTTTTCTTGGACTGGGATTTCAAAGATGTCATCCCCCTGAGAAGCAGAGGACTTGCTCTGTCCTACTTCAGTTTTTCTTCTCTGCTCTTCCTCCTCTTTATGTCCATTTCTTTCCAACACCCTGCATGGTTCTTCATTCTCACTTTTCTGCCCATCAGCTCCTGGAAAAAGAGAGATGCAATTGGTGAGAACCGAAGAGGGAAAGGGAGCCTGACATCAATGAACATACACAAGTAGCTGTTATCAAGAAACAGAACGTAAAAGGAGAAGCTATGTTGATTAGCATTAACTAGAACTGGTATTGTGTAAAAGGACTGAGACTGTGGAGACTGGGACTGAGCTTCTGACTATGAAGGGTGACCTTAGACCACTGTTCTTCAACCTTGGGTCTCCAGATGTTGTTGGATTACAACCCTCATCACCCCCAGACAGCATGGTCAATGGTCAGGGATGATGGGAGTTGTAGTCCACCAACATCTGGAGATCCAGGGCTGAAGTACACTGCCTTAGACCAGTCAGTATCTCTTAAGCCAGTCCGGGATGGGAAAACTGTGACCCTCCACATGTGGTTGGAATACAACTCCTATCAGCCCCAGCCACCAGAGAAAATGATCCAGGATGATCAGAATTGTAGTGCATCAACATCTGGAGGAACCCCTCCCTGTCTTAGCCTTTCACATTAGCTGCCCTCCTTACACCAGCATTGCTGCAGCATACCTTGATGAGACAGGGCAGGTGGTGCGGTCAGGATTGCATGGGCATACCAGCGGAGCCAATCTGGCACTACTACTGGTCCCTGTGAACAACCTCAACTTCACTGCCACCTTGGCCCATCCCCATCCAGGTAAACGGATGCCTGTGTGTTTCAGGAAGGTATGCGTCATGTCCAGTGACAAATTCTTTTTGGTCTGAAGTTATTGTCGATATCAATTTTGTACTGCAGAAATCCTTGATATTTGCAGATGCCCATGTATTTTTAAACTATCATCCTGTCGTTTGGGGATTAAAGGCAGGGCAACAAAAGCAGATTTTGCAAGCCTTTCAGGTCACCAAGAAACTTTTACTTTGATCATGGAAGGACAAACACCCACTGCCTCTTACACAATGGTCTGAGGATTTCACTGCACTGGCTACATTTGAACACATTTCTTTAAACATCAATTTTGTCTGGATACCTATCTGGATATTTGGATGACACATCGATTTATATATTTAAAATAAGATGGCTGCACTGATGGTTTTTTTTCTTTCACCTTTATTTGCTTTCTTCATTTAAGCGTTATTTTAAAAAAAGCAATTAAAAAAAGGAAGTCAGCTTCATCCCACAACACACAGGCTGCCTCTGGCTTTTCACCATCCGTCTGGCAATGGAATGGGATCACTGCTTGCCCAGCTGGGTTTGAAATGGTAGCAAGAATACCTGAAAGACGGTCTTACCCCTTATACACCCAGTCAATCACTGCGCTCTGTAGGTGAGGGCCTCCTGCAGATACCATCTTATCAGGAAGTCCATACCTCACAATATAGGAAGTGGGCCTTTAGTGTTGTGGCACCTACCCTGTGGAATTCCCTCCCCTTAAATATTAGACAGGCACCATCTCTGTTATCTGTTCAGTGCCTACTGAAGACCTTCCTCTTCCAACAAGCCTTTTAAGTAGAGACCTTATCCCAGTCTGCGTCTGAGTTGGAATTGCTTTTAAGATGGGTTTGCTTTTTAAAGATTTTTTTAATGTTTTCAAGAGGATTCATTTTTATGATGTTTTAAAGACGTTTTGGCTCTTGTTTGCCACTCTAGGATCCTTCTGGGAGGAAAGGCGGGACAGAAATTTAATAAATAAATAATAAAGTCCCAGGCTATGGTCTGAAGGCACATGAGAAGCTAAGCAGGGTCAAGTCTGGTCAGTGCCTGGATGGGAGACCGCCTGGGAACCATATGTAAGCCGCCTTGGGTTTCTATCATGAAAAGAAAGGCAGGGTATAAATGTAATAAATAAATAAATAATAAAGTAGTCACAGAGGAGAAGTCCGTGTCTCTTTGATAAAGTACACATGTTGCATGCCAAACGCTTGGTGCGTGGCTAGGAGACCCCTGCCAACCAACATAAACAATGCCGAGCTTAGTGGACCAACAGTCTAACTCTATAAGAATCAGAACGCCCTAGTAAGCTTATTTTATTATTTATTATTTTCTTTATTAAATTTATACCCCAACCTTCCTCCCAGAAGAAGCTCCTCATCTGTGATCTAGCACAGTGACAGCAGAGCCCTATTAAGAGTGCCATCCTATGCAGGTAAGCTGCATTCTATTAGAACCTCCGTGTTCAATATCTCTTGAAATTCCACCTGCTCAGAAGCAACTATGGAAGGGAGCTAACGAACACGTGCCCTCCTTATGAGCTTCCAAGAGGCACCTGGTTGGTCAGGGTGGGATGCATTACAATGCTAGGCAAGATGGACCTTTGGCCTGAACAAAAACAGGGCACTTCTAACGTTTTTAAGCATACATATGAGATTGCAGCCCTGAAGCATCACCCCCCTCTCTCCAGATGCAAGGAAGGAAGCAGCCTCTGACATCCACACCTGACACCATTTGCTGTAGCTTTGACAAAGGCCTGCCACCCATAAGATTCCTGGGAATCACAGAATAGTAGAGTTGGAAGGGGCCTCTAAGGCCATCAAGTCCACCCCTCTGCTTAATGCAGGAATCCAAATTAAAGCATCCCCGACAGGTGGCTCTCCAGCTGACTCTTGAATGCCTCCAGAGTTGGAGAGCCCACCACCTCCCTAGGTAACTGTTTCCATTGTCATACTGCTCTAACTGTTAAGAGGTTTTTCCTGATGTTCACTTGAAATCTGTCTTCCTGTATGTTGAGCCTATTATTCCGTGTCCTGCACTCTGGGATGATCGAGAAAAGATCCCAGCCCTCCTCTGTGTGGCAACCTATCAAGCCAGCTGGGCTAGAAGAGGAAGACTCTGGTTGATGAAATGTAGCAAGAGCGCAGAAGAGAAGGCTCCAAAAATTTGTTAGAACTTGTAAATGGATCTTATGAAGTGCGACAAAGAGGAAGTCTCACCTAGAGAGGCCACAATCCCCCGATTCTCCTCCATGACTTCCCTGTGCAGGGCCTTTTGGTCCGGATCCAGCAGGGCCCACTCCTCCTCGGTGAAATGCACAGCCACCTCCTCAAAGCTCACCAGATCCTGGGAGAGAAGAGAATATCTCCCTGTCACACTTAATGAAACAGCTCCTCCCATGATCACCAAATTCAGAAAAGACAATTACGGTGAGGCTGCCCTGTAGGATTTGAGCCTTCGTAAGAGGCATCCGCTAGTGGGAAACTTTGACCGAAGGAAAGGGAAAGGCAGATTCTTCCAGGGAGATGTTCAGGGCACAGAGGCACCCAGGCCGTCTCCAGTGATCGCTCCCCCTTACCTGACCCGGTTGTACAGAAACTGCTTTCACTCCATCATGAGGTAGAGATGATATTTCCAGCATCCAAGGAGCTTTCTCTGCCTCAGGGATTTCTGTGGCCACATCTGAAAACTTGCCGAGCTTCTGAAAGATCAGTGAGGATCCCAGGCAGCACAGAGAGAGAGAGAGAGAGAGAGAGAGGTTAGAAAGGAATGGGAGACAAGACTAGATGTGGGCGAGTAGTAGACCATCTCCTCCTTAGATGATGTGGGGATTTTTAGGATCCCCCTGTGGGACTGAGCTTCCCCGACAACAAATACCTAGAACACATCCGCTTGTTGTTATGTGCCTTCAAGTCAGTTATGACTTATGGCAACCCCATGAATCGGAGACCTCCAAGAGCACATATAGAACACATCATATATTTAAAGCACTACGATAACATTTTCAACAGTCCTAGTTTCTTCTCCCAAAGAATCTGGGAGTTGTATTTGTTCAGGGTGCTGAAGGTTGTTAGGAGACCCGCTTATTCCCCTCAGAGTTACGATTCCCAGAATTCCTTGGGAAGAAGGACTGATTGTTAAAGCACCACTGAGATTCTCAGAGAGAGAGAGAAATGCGGGAGAAGGAAAGGGATGGTCCATCATATGACCTTGCCGGGATGCGGCCTATCCCCTTCTTGGATGATCTCCCAAAAAAAATGATTATTGGGAAGGGAGTTTCAGGATATCTTCAGAAGTCTTCCCAGCCACAGGAGGCTCTTCCAGTTTGGGCTGTGCTTCCCCTGACAACAAAGAATGAGCTTTGTGTTAACCGCTGCTGTGTTGTCTCATTCAGGCTCCAGAATGGTGGGCCCAGAAGGCTACTGAAGAGAGGGAGAAAAATAAGAGGGTGGGGGAATCTCTTTGAGAGCTGTCGCATTGACAGGACAAACCTTGTGCTCCGGGCACTGAAGAAGGGTGTCTCATCAAGCAAAAGGCATTGGGCTTTTTAGTGAGTTACACAAGAACTAATACTATTTGTTAAAGAATGATCTTCAGTACCATTATGAGCCCTCACTCTTCTCTCTCTCTCTCTCTCTCTCTCTCTCCCCCCCCCCATTTATTTAGTTTTCTTGGAATATTTAACAGCACAGCCATCCAACTACCCTATCGCAATGTCCATCTCATTGCAGTCCTCCCCTGAAACCTGAGCAAGGAAAGGTTTACCAAGAAAGAAAGTTGATAAAACCTGGCCTTCTTTTGGAAGTCTCACAGGCGTTCTATCTTCTCTCGACCCCTTGGCTTTCTCCAGCGCTTGGGGTCCTCACAGGAGTCACAGTTCCGTAAGGATCATTGCCCTTGGGTGACGTTTCCAGCCAGGCCAGGCGGTTGCGGCTTGTGGGTGTGGGCAGGTGATTCTCACTGCAAATACTCCTTACCACGAGTGGAAGGATCACAGCCCAGCAGTGTTCCCCATCCCTTTCTTCATCATGTCTCTTAGACTGAAAGCCTGAGAGCTGAAGTTGTCTTCTTTTAATTGATCTACAGGCCACTGTGAGAACCTTTTCAGTTAAAGATGGCGGTAAACACGCTTCAACGTAGGTCCAGGGTATTTTAGGGACCCTGAACCCTTATATCCCAGCTCGATCCCTAAAATCCTCTGTAGAAACAGCATTGGTCGTCCTCTGGGTTGGCGAGGCTCACTTAACATAGGCACGATATCGAGCCTTCAGCGTGACTGGCCCAGTTCTCTGCAGGTGCCTTCTGCTTTAACGGTTAACCCCCCTGCTGAAAACCTCTCTGCCCCACCAGACTTATGCAGACAATTAAGACCTTTGTTTTTATTGTATTTTTTATGGTTGTTATGGTACAGTTTTTATCTGTTGTAAGCTGCTTTGATTTTTTTAAAAATGAAAAAACAGTATGTAAATATGTTAATAAATAATGACATAACTAAATAAATAAATAACACTGCAATTATCGGTTTTTTAAAATTGGTATCTTAAGTAATCAGCCCTGGCAAAAACATCTCCAGAAAGGTTTTCAAGCTCAAAATAGTCAGCTGGTGATCTGTTTTAACTTGTGTCTGTGTGTGTTTTATTGTATTATAAATGTTGTAAATCCAGGGGTGTAGTCATCCAGAGTCTCAGGGAGTCTTAGACCCCTTACTTTTTTGGGAGCAGGGTCCCTATGTCTTCATCATCCTATGAACCAATCAGCAAGAAAGGGGAATGTGTTAACCATTGAGAAGAGTCTTCTCACATGCTTCCTTGTCCTTTGCTGCTGATTGGAGCCCATTAGAATGAAAGGAGGTGAGTCAGCCACCGAGAAGACTCTTCTCAGGAACTAACACTCTCCCCTTTCGTGCTGATTGACTCCTAGGGAGTCAGTTGTTCTGAGAGAAGGAATTAACAACGGTCTCATTCTCAATCCTGTAGCAAAAAAGTGGGGATGTGACTGTAATTAACATGAAGGGACCCCGCACTTCTGAATTTCCACTATATTTCTGTGTGAGTCACCTTTATTTTTTTTTAATGAAATTGCGGCATACAAATATTTGTCTAAACGAATAAGTGAATCCATCAGGAGCACTTCTCAACTGGTTTGTAAGACCTTTTGCAAATGTCATTTTCAGACTAAAACAGATGGCAGAATGGGCTAAATGCTAGACCCTCTCCCAGAAAAATATCTCTCCCCCTGACCCCTGTTTAAGTGCTTGTGTTCAGTGTGCCTCAATGGGAAGCCAGTGGCTGGCATTCAGAGGCATTTACTGCCTCCGACAGTGGACGCAGAACACAGCCATTGTGGCTAGTTGCCATAGATAGCCTTATCCTCTATGCATTTGTCTTAATTGTCTTTTTAAGCCATCCAAGTCAGTGACCATCGCCGCCTCTTGTGGGAGCGAAATACAGGGTGCCCGAAAGCATGTACACGCACAAGAAAAACGAATAAGCGCACTGAAGCAGCACATTAGGAAAACAGGACATACGTGTACCCCGCTAGGGCCCATCATTCACCACTGTTCTCAACCCCTAGGCACCATCAAGATTAAACTCTCTCACCTGCTGCTCTTCCTGCTTCTTCTCCTCTGCCTGGCTCAGGAGGAAACCTTCAGCCAGGGCCACCACCTGGGAAGTGGTCTGCACTCCACATTCGCTGACCCATTTCTCTATCTCCACTGGAAGGACAGCCAGGAACTGTTCCAGAATCACTAAGTCCAGGATCTGATTCTTCGTGTGTCGCTCTGGCTTCAGCCACCGACGGCAAAGATGGTGGAGTCGGCTGCAAAGCTCATGAGGGCCCTTGGCCCCCTGGTAGCAGAACTGCCTGAAATCCTGGTGCTGGACATCTGAGCTGAGGGTGTCCTCCTCACCCTGGATCTTGCACACAGTTCTTTCCCAGAATTCCCCAGCCTGAATAGGACAAGGGTCTTTTACTGCTTCAGGTCCAGGCAATTCTTGGCCTTCCAACTTCAATTCGTGATGCCAGCCAGCTTCCAACATGGCCAAACAACCACTTTCGTCTTCTGTCAGATTCTGCCCGAAGGCAAAGACTGTTGAAATGAGAGGGGATGATACCTTGCCCTGAAAAGCCACAAAGATGTTCTGTGATTGACCTTGAGGCAGGATTGATTGACTGATTCATTTGCACATGCAATTCCCCTCCCCAAATAAAAAAATAATTACATAAACAGTTTCCAGACGTTTCTAAGGGATCATTCATTCATTCATTCATTGGCGATCACTCGTGCCTGAGTAAGATTGTCTTCCAAGATAAGTGACTGTGGAGGCCAATTCTGGATCCACACAGCCTCCCACAGTGCGTCACATGATCCTTTAACAGCTTTTTTGTGTTAACATACTGTCGCCGTTTAAACAGTAAGTAGTAATATTTTACATGTGGATAAATTATTTTCATAATATGCAATTATGGAATCACAGTAGACACAAAACTATTCCACCTCTCTCTTTTCTCTCTATATAAAGCCATCCAAGTTGGTGGCCATCCTGCCTCTTGTAGAGCGAATTCCATACTTTAACTATGCGCTGTCTGAAGAAGGACTTTCTTGCGTCTGTCCTGAATCTTCCAACATTCAGCTTCGTTATATGTTCCGGAGTTCTAGTGTTAGCAGCGAGGGAGAAAGACTTCTCCTCTGTCCACTTGCTCCAAACAGCTTCGATTTCCATCCACCCTCCTCTGCAGATCCCCTTCACACAAATGCACAAGGGAAGGGGGCGAGAAGAAACTCTGCAGCAAAAGGCAGAAGTGGGGTGGGGATGGCTGTGGGGTGGGGTTGGTATAGGAAAAGCAGACATGGGCACAAGAAAAAATGTGCAGGTGTGCTGAAACTGCACTTGAATAAGGTCACATTCTCACCAGACACTTATTCCACTGTTATCCCACTTTAAACAGTAGCGCCTTCCCCCAAAAAATCCTGGGAAAAGTAGTTTGCGAAGGTTGTTGAGAGTTTTTGGGAGGCCCAAATTCCCCTCAAAGAAACACAATTTTCAGAGTGGTTTAACAGTCGGTCCCTCTTCCCAGAGAACTGGCAATTGTACTGTGGGGGGAACAGGCACCTATGGCCATACTACCCTAAACACGCCTGATCTTGTTTGATCTCGGAAGCTAAGCAGGGTTAGGCCTGGTTAGCACTTGGATGGGAGATCACTCAGTGCTGTAAGCTTAGAGGATGGCAACCTCTGAATACCTTTTACCATGAAAACCCTATGAATATATCCAAACAAAGAATGATGAAACTGAGATTTTATTTATTCTATTTTATTTATTTATTTATTAGATTTATATTTTGCCCCTCCTCCCAGCAGGACCCCAGGGCGGCAAAAGTATGATAAAAGGTTATCCTACTTTGGACACATAATGAGAAGATGTGATTCACTAGAAAAGACAATAATGCTTGGAAAAACAGCAGGGAGTAGAAAAAGAGCAAGGCCAAACAAGAGATGGATTAAGAACATAAGAACATAAGAACATAAGAAGAGCCTGCTGGATCAGGCCAGTGGCCCATCTAGTCCAGCATCCTGTTCTCACAGTGGCCAACCAGGTGCCTGGGGGAAGCCCGCAAGCAGGACACTCTCCCCTCCTGAGGCTTCCGGCAACTGGTTTTCAGAAGCATGCTGCCTCTGACTAGGGTGGCAGAGCACAGCCATCATGGCTAGTAGCCATTGATAGCCCTGTCCTCCACGAATTTGTCTAATCTTCTTTTAAAGCCATCCAAGCTGGTGGCCATTACTGCATCTTGTGGGAGCAAATTCCATAGTTTAACTATGCGCTGAGTAAAGAAGTACTTCCTTTTGTCTGTCCTGAATCTTCCAACATTCAGCTTCTTTGAATGTCCATGAGTTCTAGTATTATGAGAGAGGGAGAAGAACTTTTCTCTATCCACTTTCTCAATGCCATGCATAATTTTATACGCTTCTATCATGTCTCCTCTGACCCGCCTTTTCTCTAAACTAAAAAGCCCCAAATGCTGCAACCTTTCCTCGTAAGGGAGTCGCTCCATCCCCTTGATCATTCTGGTTGCCCTCTTCTGAACCTTTTCCAACTCTATAATATCCTTTTTGAGATGAGGCGACCAGAACTGTACACAGTATTCCAAATGCGGCCGCACCATAGATTTATACAACGGCATTATGATATCGGCTGTTTTATTTTCAATACCTTTCCTAATTATTGCTAGCATGGAATTTGCCTTTTTCACAGCTGCCGCACACTGGGTCGACATTTTCATCGTGCTGTCCACTACAACCCCGAGGTCTCTCTCCTGGTCGGTCACCGCCAGTTCAGACCCCATGAGCGTATATGTGAAATGCAGATTTTTTGCTCCAATATGCATAATTTTACACTTGTTTATATTGAATTGCATTTGCCATTTTTCCGCCCATTCACTCAGTTTGGAGAGGTCTTTTTGGAGCTCTTCGCAATCCCTTTTTGTTTTAACAACCCTGAACAATTTAGTGTTGTCAGCAAACTTGGCCACTTCACTGCTCACTCCTAATTCTAGGTCATTAATGAACAAGTTGAAAAGTACAGGTCCCAATACCGATCCTTGAGGGACTCCACTTTCTTAAAGGAAGCCACAGACCTGAACTTACAAGATCTGAACAGGGTGGTTCATGACAGATGCTCTTGGAGGTAGCTGATTTATTGGGTCGCCATAAGGGCAGGGTAAAAATAAAGTTTCAATAAGTCGTAACTGACTTGAAAGCACATAAGAACAACAAATAACACTTAGCACCGTTCACAAACTACAGTTCCCAGGATTCTCTGGGGGACGCCATGACTATTTAAAGCGGAATAAAAGTGGAACAAATATCAGGTGTGAATGAGGCCTCACAGGACTTGAAATTGCACAGTTGCCCCCCCCCCCTGCATAGGAAAATGCCTTATCTCCAGTCAGACCTTTGGTCCATCTGGCTCTATATTGCCTACACTAACTGGCAACAGCTCTCCAGGGTTTCAGACAGGGGACATTCCCATTACCTGGAGATGCCCACTGAGGATTGATCCTGGGCCCTTCTGCATGCAGAGCAGATCCCCTACCACTGAGCTACGGCCCTTTTTCCTTTTAAGCTACATCCGTTCCAAAACGCAGCAGCTGCCATTGTTCTCCGGCCCTGGGAAATCCCAGGATGAAACTGTCTCTCACCTGCTGCTGTTCCTGCTTTGGGTCTTCTGCCTGGCCCAGGTGGAAACTTTCCGCAGGGGCCAGGGCCTCACAACTGATCTCCGCTCCATGTCCTCTGACCCAGCTCTCCGTCTCCGCGGGAAGGACAGCCAAGAATTGCTCCAGGACCACAAAGTCCAGGATCTGAGTCTTTGTGTGTGTGTCTGGCTTCAGCCACTGATGGCACAGATGGTGGAGTCGGGTGCAAACCTTTCGGGGTCCCTCGGCCTCCTGGTAGCGGAACTGCCTGAACCGCTGGAGCTGGACATCTGAGCAGATGGGGTCCTCCTCACCCAGGATCTTCTGCATGGTTCTTTCCCAGAATTCCCCACGGATCTGGGGCAGTACTTGGGGCTCTTCTAACTTCCAGGCCAGCCAAGTCGCCTTCTTCCAACTTGGGTAGAGGATATCCTCTTCTGCCAGACTCTGCCTTCAGGCAAAGGGTGGTCAAATGAGCGAGGAGGCCAAGGCCAAGAGGGCTGACCAGAGGTGGGCAAAATCTTCAGCTCCTGATCCAAGCGGTTCTGGCTCTGGGTAGCAGCATGAAGCCGGTCTGGCCTCTTTGCCCTAGCTCCCTGCATCAACTCCCAGCTTCTCTGCAAGGCGGGATGAGGAGGGCACTTGCTCTGGAGGACCTCCTATTGCCTTCCTCTCTAGGAATCCATCTCCTTAGCTTCATTGTAACCCTTTGAAGACCAAACAGCAAACCATATCTCTGTCTTTTAGGAATCAGATACCCACTTCCCTGGGATTTAAGCCTCATTTTGGACCTACATGTGAATAAGCATGCAAATAATTTTGCTTTCCAGGCAAGATTCAATGACACAAGCATAGTTTTAGATTAATCCTGGACTGGGTTGCTTTCAGCTAAATTTTCCTCAAGAGTGGACCCGCTGAAATTAATGAATGAACCTAAGTTAGTTATGTCTGTTAACTGCAATGGGTCTACTCTGAGTAGGACTAGCTTTTGCAGACCAACCTCTGCTCTGATCTTACCTCTTTTCTGTTTGCCCCTATGAACAACAATGCCAAATCCCACCATATTCCGACTATTCAAATTGCTTTAGCCTAGGGTTGCCATATTCCAATTCCACAAATCCAGGCAGGCTGATTTGCATATTATGCAAATTATAAATTAGTTGTGTAATTTGCATATTATGCAAATCATGTCCTGGTTAGGCAAATTAATCATATTAAAAGTTGCATTGTCCAGTTTTGTTTTGTGCCTAGCAATTACCACCAAAAACGGGGGAAGGATTTGAAGATTTAAAAAAATCCTTCATTTTCAACCTTAAATGCCTATTATGGAATATGTATTTATTAAGAGGATTGATATCCTGCCTTTCCACTGTTAAAAACGGAGTTCAGGGCAGCTTACAAACATAGGAAAAACAATAAAAATGCACAATCAATGTCAAAACAATACAAACACAACAAACATAAAACAAGTCAATGCAGCACTATAAAAATCATACCACTTTTAACACAGATAGAAATCAAGATTTCAATATTATCAGTTCTGTCAATCATCTTATCTAAAGGGAGCATGTCTGAGCATGTAAGAAGTGTCTTTAGTACACCGATTCTCACATATCTGATCAGACAAAGGGGAAATGCAGCCTTCTACGATAAAGGCTGGAACATGGTGGAGACCTGGGTGCTGGCACCTCTTTTTTTAAAAAGAAAATAAAAATGCAGTGAATTCTAGAGACCTGGCAAGCTGTGGCAGCGTTAGACAGGGTAGCTGTTCCATTCCTATTAGTCTTAAGGGGGGGGGAAGGTTACACCCCCCCACTGCATTGAATATATGCGCAGAGAGAGGGAGCGCCTGTGTGTGTATGTATATATATACATGTGTGTAGGTATACGTGCACACACACACACACACACACATCTCCATCCCTGGGGAGATGGAAGTAGGGTGATCTTTGGTGGAGAGATGCCTGCCAGTCATTTTGAAGAAGGGTATGTATCAAAAACTACTTTTTAGCCTTTTCTGAATTGCTGAACAGAGGCCCTGTCAGGCAACAGGGTGAGTGAGGCAGCATTCCAATGCAACTTTACTTAGGAGTAAGCACCATTTAACAAGGTGGATGCAGGGCCGAAAATTGCAAATGCTAGTATCACTGCCTTTTCTACAGAGAGGTTTGCTTTTATATCTTGTATCTGTTCAGGGGAGGAAGTGTTTGGGGGAATCAAACCCTTTTATTCCATCCTCCATGATGACAGGCAGACCCTCCCATTGCATTCACCACTTAAGACACGTATCCTGAGAAAGAGGCAACTGAGATGAAAGCTGCTTCTCCTTGCTGACTAAACCAGAAAGTCTATGGGCAAGGGGTGGAGCTGCATGTGTCCATCAAATGGGAACGTGCAGGTTTCTAAACTGCTAGATTCTGCAGATGCAGCAGGCAAGCAGACTACAATTCTTCATTTTTCCAGGACAACTGTGGTGTCCCTCATCTGCTAAGAACAATGGAAGGTGGGAATTAGGGTTGCCAGGTCAGAAGCATCCCAAACCCTGAAATTTCAGGGGCGGGCCAGAGGGGGTACTGCTGAGTGATGTCAGAGGGTACACCTGAGTGATGTCATAGGGATGGGCCCTAGTGCTGTCATTAAGCATGATACATTAAGCATCAATCACAATTGTTTAGAGCATACAAGGGGAAAAAACATTTCTCTGATTGGAAATTAAGATAGAAATCTTAGCTAAAATATGGAGCCCGGGTAGGGAACATTTAATCTAGCCCATTTGCTTTCAGCAAGAAGGGTTTAAGTGCCCCAGGCCAGGCCAGTCACCAGAAGGCCATTGTAGGAAGAAAGGAGCCTAGTGTTGTGGAGATGTTAGATGGGAGCATTCGGGAGTAAAGATGGATGCCCCCAAAGGCTGCAATTCTAAACACACGTACTAAGGGACTAAGCCCCATAGAACTGAACAGGACTTACTTCTGAGTAGATATAGTTTGGATGGTGCTGTTGGCAAACCTTGACTAGGGATCCTCTGCAAAGACATCCATATCCAAGCAGGGTTGGCAACCCCCTGCCTGCAGTGCCCTGCCCCTATCTTTTAACATGGCTGCTCCAAAATTCTTAATAGATTTGACCCTTCAGAAAGAGGTCTGAGAAATGAGTAAGAGTAATAAGATTCTCTACCCATTCTGTCTATCCTGTGGGCTGCTATAAACTCACTTTGACAGCCAACCCAATTCCAGTGAGTAATAATGGACAGAGAGAAAACACACATGGTTTGGTCTACTTTCATAGGCAGCAGCTTGGGAACAACAGTTGTAGCCACACTTCCAAATATGTGAATTCTCTTTTACCATTATTCGGCAAGAAACAAACTGTCATGCAACCGACAAGGTGCATCATCAGTGGGTTTAAGGGGGTTGACCTGAGCACATGGAACCACTGCTGTTGCTTCTATGGCTGTAACGGAGTGAGGTTAAAGGTAAGTGAAATGCAAATAGAAAAAACAACAACACAAAAGGCAGTAACACTTTCCTAAATGCAATACCATACCAACCACAACAAGATTCTTATGAGTAAGGCAGAAAACTCAGTATCCCACAACCAGTCAGGATTCGTAACCAAAAACCCAAACTAAAAAAATCCTAGCAGCCAGTCAGCCAAGGTCACAGAAATCCCCATGCAGCACAACCTGACCTGGGGACTGCAGTTAATGCAGAATGCTGCAGCACAATTGCTGACATGAGTGAGATCCTATCAGCACATTACACCTCTGCTCTGAAATCTGCATTGGTTGTTGATTTGCTACCAGGCCAAGTTCAAGCTGTGCTTTCTATGTTATGGGTGCCACATAGTACTTGTTCTGCTCTTGTAAGAAATCAGTCCTGTAAAGTGGCAGCACCTACACTTTGGAACTCCTTGCCTATTGACATTAGGCAGACGCCTCTTTTCAGCACCTGCTAAAATCAGTTTTCTTGAGGCAAGCCTCTCCAGGCATGTAGAAGCTATTGTGTTTTTAAATCTGTTTTTAACTCATTGTTGGTTTTATTATTTTGAATGTTTTTAAATATCTGTCCTTAACGCTTTCGCCAATAATTTTATTGTTTTAATTCTTTCTGTAAACCGCTTTGAGATTTTTTACAATAAAGCGGTATATAAATGTTGTAAATAAAAATACATAAATAAACGTTGGAGTCACTATGGCCCTTGAGTCTCTTCCCACTTTTAGGAATCAAGGAATCTGCCTTATACTGACTCAGGCCATTTTGCACCATCTAGCTCAGTACTCATGACATGGACTAGCATTGGCGCTCCAAGATTCCAGGCAATAGTGTTTTCCAGGAATTGAATTTTGGACCTTGCATGCAAAGCATATGCCCTACCAATGAGCTCCCCCTTTTAAAATTGTTCTTTGCAATTCACCCTTGAATGCACATCATACCTAGGGCAAATCCACACCATTCATTTATAGTACATTCAACACACATTTGAAGCACATGAATCCCACCACAGAATCATGGAAATTTTAGTTTGCCTGAACTTCACTGAACAAATAGTAAGCTAATTAATACTAGTTGCTGGAGGACAACAGCAGGAGAAGGTTTAATATGACCTGGGAGACCAGGATTCAAATCCCCCCACAGCCATGAAGCTCACTGGGTGACCTTGGGCCAGTCACTGCCTCTCAACCTCAGAGGGAGGCAATGGTAAACCACCTCTGAATACCACTTACCATGAAAACCCTATTCATACGGTCGCCATAAGTCGGGATCGACTTGAAGGCAGTACATTATCATCATCAGGATTCACTAGAAAAGACAATAATGCTGGGTAAAACAGAAGGGAGTAGAAAAAGAGGAAGGCCAAACAAGAGATGGATTGATGCCATAAAGGAAGCCAGGGACCTGAACTTACAAGATCTAAACAGGGTGGTTCATAACAGATGCCCTTGGAAGTCATTGATTCATAGGGTCGCCATAAGTCGTAATTGACTTGAAGTCACATAACAACAATAATAGTAATCATAATCATGTCCCACTTCCTCCCAAAGAAACCCAGCATGGCAAACACACAAGCAATAAAACTATTGAACATCTAATAACATCTTAAGATATCATAACCAAAGTTTGCATGATGGCTCCTGAGATCAAGGAGCAGGTATCTGTCTAGGCTTGGATGCTAGTGGATGCCATTTTGAATCAAGTTGGCAGACTGAGCCTTTCTAACCTGCACTGATTTTAACCACTGATTTCAAATCTGCACAAAACTGGGAGTTTCTTGTCCCCAGCAATGCCAGGTATGAGGGTACTCGTCTTAAATGAAAGACAAATACCAAAAACGTCAAAAAATGTCCACATGCTATAAAACACAATTAACAATCAAATAGAGCATCCTGTTTAGTATCAAAATAAGCATTAAACATAAAAATCAGCTACAAAAATACAAGGGAAATTCCACATTGTAAAACATAGTAAACGACTAAACAAATTATACCCTGAACATCAGGTAATAAAAATATTACAAATGAAAACGAACTGAAAAGCCTAAATTCCACATTTATAGATAACATGATTGACAACTAGGCAAAGGAAAAATCTGCTCACTCTTCCCAGCCGCTATTGTGTGCCTAACTCTCAGCTTTCCGTATCAACAAAAGGTACTTGGTGAGTGATGCGCCTTCTAAATCTGCCCATCTGGAATGGGGGGAAAATTGACATCATGGCAAAGGTATTCTCAGTACTTTTAAACAATCAGTTTGCTATAGCTTTGTAGCCAGGATAGGGTACTGGATCTAGCTACCAGGCCAGTTTTGAGAGGTGGCGGAGCTACCACCTGCGAGTAACCACTGGTGCTGAGAGCAAGCTTGTTTGAAGGCGCGCTGTCCTAGTGCAGTCAATCCCAGCGGGGCTCGCTATCAGCAAGCCCTGCTTGCTGAGGAACAATCAGGAGCACACTTTCTGTTCCTGATTGCATCTTAACAGTCCATGTCTTTACTTGCCCCACACTTGTCATCATACATGACATTAGGTGTGGGGCAGGTGGGCATGGTTTGGGGAAAATGGCATTGTGAGCTAAATGAGGACCCCTGCCAGGCTTAATTAGGCTGGAGGTTCACCACTGCTTTATAACCCTTCAGAACCATACATGGTGCTGATCCAGACAACCCAAGTGCAAAGTGAGGCCCAGATTACATGGTCTCTATTACTTGATCTTCCTACAGGCTGAGAGCTTCCTCCAGTCTCATGGGGTATACGTGGGAAGAGGTCTCCTGATGGGGGTGGAACATGCCCCTGCAGTTTTTGTCCTGCAGAGTTGGAGGAGAACCATCTACCCATTTTGGAGTGCGCGTTGACTCCCCCTTTACCAAGCAGCTCTTGGGATGCTTCAAGCACATCACCACCCCATGACCTCGAGCCGGTCGCTAAGGAGATGGTTCTTTCTGATGAGCCATTGGAAGCGCGCCCCCTGTCACCCCGCTCTCGATGCTGCGAGAAGCGGATGGGACAGAGGCAGGACTTGCGAAGGAGTCAGAAATTACGATCGAAAACTTTCCCTACTTAAGACTGCAGCTCTCTGGCTTGAGCTGCTGAGTCAACTTCCTTCACATGTTGCAGAGCATGTCTAGAGTGCCATTAGAGAATTCTAGTGAGCTAGCTTAGAGGTTTCTGTGAAGCGCATCGCCTTTGATGTATCCATTACTTTAATAAAACAAGATTTAATTGCACCAGCATCTCAGCCTCATGAATCCCACTCTGAACAGGACACATAGCAATGTTCTATGGGCTTCCTATGGGTGTATGGCTGGCCACTGTGAGAACAGGATGCTGGACTAGATGGGCCAGTGGCCTGATCCAGCAGGCCCTTCTTATGTTCTTATGTGTGAAACTGATTATGTTCTTATGTGTGAAATTGATAATGTTCATATGTATGAAATTGATTATATTCATATGTGAGAAGTTGATTATGTTCATATGTATGAAATTGATTGTTCTTATGTGTGAAATTGATTATGTTCATATGTATGAAATTGATTATGTTCATATGTGGGAAATTGATTAGGCTCCCTTTCTCTTTTTAAAGCGGCAAGGCAGAGACTGGTGAAAGTGCCCTTTTCCGGGATACCGTGGTCCTGCTGCAGTGAATCAAAGGAATCCCACTTTTTTGGCAGGAATTTTCCTTGTCATCATTGATTATTAATTATTGTTATTATAATTAAAACTTACATGCCGCCCTTCTGAAGGAGCCCAGGGCAGAAAAGAACAAATAATAAAATAATAAAAATTTAAAAAATATTCCTTTTAGATTGTTAGCCAGACCCTGAGAACTCTTCCCAGACAGGAAGACACTCTGGACAGCAGCTCTCATGTACGACTAGGGTGGTTCCTGGTCCTGTTATTATTACTACCTGAATTTATATCCTGCCCTTCCTCCCAAAGGAGGCCAGGGTGGCAAGAGCCCCAGCTGGATCCTGACTGAGCTACACCGAGGCAGAAAGAGGAAGGTGCCAAAGGCAGTTTAATCCCCCTTGGATCAATTTCACATTCAACACTTGATGGATTGATGGTGGTGTAAAAAAGGCTTGCTAATCGCCCGTCAACTTTCCTGTGTATTTGTGTCCCCCTGTGAATGGGATAGTGTGTGTGCATGTATGTATAGTCTATGACCCATTGTTACCACCAACCACACTGTGATGGGACTGTATCGAAGCCAAGTCACACGGGAGCCCAGCCCAGCATGGGCACCAGGTGGTGGCAGTGATGACATAAAAAGCGAGAAAAGGATTCGCGGTGCCCAAGCTCTTTTAGAAAGTCTGCGAGGACCTTCATGTGATGGACAGGAGCGTTCCAAAGCAGTTATGACAGTTGGATAGGGAGAAAAAGGTTATTTATTTATTTATTACATTTATATACCGTCCCATAGCCAAAGCTCTCTGGGCGGTTTACAGCAATAAAAAACAATATAGAAATTTTAAAACACAAAAAACAATTTAAAAACACAATTTTTAAAAAATTATTTTTTTTTTTAAAAAAAACACATGCTGAAAAGCCTGGGAGAAGAGGAAAGTCTTGACCTGGTGCCGATATTTATTTATGTATTACATTTTTGTTTATACCCCACCTTTTAAAGTATGTGGGGAATCTTTTCCAGCTTGAGGGCCACATTGTCGCATGGGAAAACCTTCCAGGGGCCACATGCCAGTGATGGGTGTGGTCAGAAGCAAAAGTGGGTGGAGCAACACATGCGATTCTTAAACTGCACAGAAGGCTACCTTCCAGCCATGCAAAAGTTAGAGGTTTCTACACGCATCTTTTGATCCAGGCAAGCACGAGACATTCTCACAGTTGCTGATTTTATTGAAATATTTATAGACTTCCATAGAAAACATAACAAGATGGTGCACAACATAAAAACACAACGCTACAATAATGTCAGCAAAACGTATCAGTAAACTGGTTGGTAAAAAGAAAATTCAAGTTCCAAAGTCCTGTCTGAACAGTATCGTTTTTAAGGGATGTCAGGGGAAGGACTGTCGCGCAGTGGTACAACCGCTGCTTTGCATCCACAAGGCCCCAAGTTCAATCCCCGGCATCTCCAGGTAGGGCTGAGAAAAAAAACTCCTTGCCTGAAACGGCCAAGAGGCACAGCCAGGCTGTGTAAACAATACCGGTGGATCTATGGTCCACCTCAGCATAAGGCAGCTTCCTATGGCATAAGGCATCCTTCCACCAGATGTTACAGAAGAGACGAAGATACCCCTTTCAGCTCAAGCTGTGGGTTTAACTTTTCCCAAAGTGTTCTTTTATACGGTATCTACATCTCAAGCATTTAGTGATGGGTATCATGGAGTTTGGACTGCAACTTAAGCCATCTTCAGAAACACCAGTGAGGAATACCTTGTCTCCCTGTAACAGAGAGAATTACTTCCCTGGAGCTCTGTATTTGGGGGTGGGGGAGATCAGATGCCTCTCTTCTGCTTCCAAAATTTTTTATTTTGCTTACCAACCCCACCTACTCCCTTGCCATCCACCCCTCCGTTTACCCCTCGGCCAAAGACACTCCTCCCTTTACACCTTCCTGCCTCTGCCTCCCCCCTCCGCTATCCCAGCACCTCTCAGAAGTCTGTCATCATGCTGTCGGTGGCCAAGAGAACTGCTGCATGACAGCAGCCTTAGGTAAATACAGAACACGAAAAAGCCTCTTCAAACTACAGCAGACCAGTGTGGCTCTTTTCCTGGAAATCATTTACACAATCCACTGAACATCTGTTTTGCATGCAAAAGGTCACTGGTTCAGTCCCTCAGCACCTGGGCTGAGGAATACCCCGTGCCTGAAATCTAGGAGAGATGCTGCCAGTCAGTGTAGGCAATACTGAACTCTATGGACCACTGACCTGACTTATACTAGGGCAGCTTCCTATGTTCCAGTGCCTGAGTGGCTTCATTGATGTGGAAGAAATGTTTTGATTGATTATTTTTTAAAAATAATTACCCTATCTTCCTGAACAGCTATCCAAGGTGGCTAAAAACACATATAAAGAATTTTTAAAAACCACACAATTATTTCCACAATAATTTAGCAAAAAACCAGCAGTAAAATCAAGTTCTGAATAAAAATGGCAACAATTAAAGACACAATGTTAAAAGTGGCACTGTAAAGAGTCCACAAAAAAAAAAATATGAAGAAGAGGCATTTGCTTCAAACGATGAGCAGCGATGAGGCTGGAGAAGCTTCCTTTACCAGGGGATACCACTGTCTTCACGCCAACACATAAAAGTCCCCGTTCCTCTTGCCCACCTGCCACACTTCAGAACATGGTGCAGCACCTCTATAGATCATTTGAGGAGCCCAGAAGACTCTTGGGGTAGAGGTGATCTTGAAGATACTCTTACTCCAGAGTTTTTAGGCTTTTAAGAGGTCAAGATCCACACTTACAATAGAAACTAGAATTAAAGAGAGGCCAGTGCAGATGATATAAATTTGGAATGATGGGTGCTAATTGCCCGCTCCAGTCAAAAAAACTGGCAGCCTTGAACAATTGCAGTTTCCAAAGGGTATGCAAGTATTATGGTAGTCTAACATAGAAAGGATCAGAGCATGAGCAACAGAAGCTAAGTCTGGTTGCTCAAGGACAGAGCATGGGCAGTGGTCTAGCTGAAGAAAGTACAAGGTGCTCTCTTCGCAGTGCTGCTACCTCCAGGATCAGGCCAAAGGTCCACCTAGTCGAGCATCCTATTTCCAACAGAATGGGCAGGGCCGGTTCTAAAGGGTGGCCAGGTTGGGCACTGGCCCGAGGGCCCCGGAGCTACAGGAGCCCCTGAGGGGTCCTCCGCTCCCCTTCTGCGATCTGCACCCCCCCATGCACCCCACTTACCTGTCAGCCGGCTTTTTAGCATTGCCTTTAATGAAGATGGCAGCCGCAGCTTCCCTAAGGTACTGAAGCCGCTGCCGCCATCTTAGTTGATGGCAGAGATGTGCGCGCGTAGCACGCACGTGTGCCATCAACAAAGATGGCGGCGGAGGCTTCATTCCCCTTAGGGAAACCACAGCCGCCATCTTCATTAAGGGCAATGGTAAAGACTAGACAGGTACGGGGGCCGTGGCGGGGAGCGCTCGCGCACTCACACACACTGGGGGGCCAGGGCAAGCTGATGCCCAAGGGCCCCCGCATGCCTGGAGCCGGCCCTGAGAATGGGAACAGACCACAGAGGAGCAATGCTAGGCTTTAGACCTGCTACGTGAGAGGAAGAGCAACTCTTGCCTAAAAGAGAATGGACACTTACTCTCCCCCCCAGGCTCACCAGTACCCCAACCAATAGCACCTCCATCTGTCTGGTGTTTCAGCAGATTCACCATCAGACACGCCAGGTGCGACCCCAGGATTGCATTGGGATGGAAGGCAATTATACATTCCTCTGCAGCTCTAACTTTTATCCATTGTGTGGATTCTCTGATGTGTAGTGACATGTGCCTTCTGAGTGAAGCTCCTTCCACACTCCAAGCACTTGTATGGTTTCTCTCCTGTGTGGATTCTTTGGTGTCTAGTGAGGTGCGACTTATGAGTGAAGCTTTTCCCACACTCAAAGCATTTATAAGGTCTTTCTCTTGTATGATTGACCTGATGTGCAGTAAGATGTGTCTCATCAGTAAAACTCTTTCCGCACTCCAGGCATGTATACGGTTTCACTCCTCTGTGCGTCTTTTGATGCGTAGCAAGATTTATCTTCTGCCCAAAGCTTTTTCCACACTGCAAACACTGAAATGGCTTCTCCCCTGTGTGGATTTTCAAATGAACTTTAAGTCTCGACTTCCAACGGAAATTTCTCCCACACAGGAAGCACTGATTCCTTTCCTTTCCCTTGTCTATTTTTTCTCGGTCTGGGATTTCATAGATGTCACCATCACAAGAAGCAGAGGGTTCATTTCTTCTCATTTGTCTTGCTGCAGGTTTTGTACTCTGCTCTTCTCCAGCTTTCCATCTGGATGTTTCTGACGACACCCTACGCGGATCTCCATCAGTCTTAGTCACCTGCCTATCATCTCCTAGAAGGAAGACAGACAATTAATTGGTAAGATCCCGAGGAAGAAACGGAGACTGAAATACAAGAACTAGCACAGTTAGTTGCGTTTAGGAATGACAGAACAGGAAAGAAGAGGATCCGGCAATGCAGTAAACAGACTATAATGACTGGCATTAACTGAGGACTAGTGCAGACTGCGGTAGAGCATCTGCTTTGCATGCACAAGGTCCCAGGTTCGATCCCCAGCATCTCCGGGGAAGGCTGGGGAAGGCTCCCTGCCTGTTATCCTAGAGAGATGCTGCCAGTCAGTGTAGACAATACTGAGCTAGATGGACTGATGGCCTGACTCGTTATAAGGCAGCTTGATTGGTTCGTGTGGGACCAGAGATGAGCTCCCAGAGATGCAGCTCATTTTGTGGCCTTAGCCCAGTTGCTATTTCTCAGCCTCTCCTATGTCCCAGATGATCTAGAGAGAAACGGATTCTTGGGAGGAGTTGTAACCAGGGCTGTGGAGTCGGAAGCAATTTTGGGTGGAGTCGGAGTCAGTAGAAATGTACCGACTCCGACTCCAAAATAAAAACTTTCAGAGGAATTTAGGAAAGCTTTCTTGTTCAGAAATTTTAATCAAATAAATATATTTTATGTTCTATCAATCTAGCCTGATGATTCACATGGTGGTGATGAAATGCCTTGTGCTACCATTTTACTACAGTAAATTTGTTATTACTAGTTAATATACGTTTGCCATTTATGAAGGAGTCGGAGTCGGACAGTAGAAAAATAGAGGAGTCGGAGTCGAAGGTTTGGTGTACCGACTCCATAGCCCTGGTTGTAACTCAGGGTTAGGGCACCTTTCTGTTGTGAATGCAGGAAGTCCCATGTTCCATCTCCTGCCACTCCTTGGAAGGGACCCCAGAAGCCAGCCAGGCTTGAAGAGGAAAACTCAGGGGGATGAAATGCACCAAGAGTGCAAAAACAGGCCACAGTGTTGTCTTGCCGTTTTGGTACTTGTAAGCTACTCTTATCAACCGCGAGGAAAAGGGGATCTTACCCAGAGAGGCCAGGATCCCCCAGGTCTCCTCCATGACTACCCTGTGCAAGTCTCTTTGGTCTGGATCCAGCAGGGCCCACTCCTCCTCCGCGAAATGCACAGCCACCTCCTTGAAGGTCACCTGAAGGAAGAAAGAAAATCGGTTTGCAGTTCTTTCCCTGTTGGGCACACTCAGGAAAGACAGTTCGGGGGAGGTCATTGGGTATTGCCCTGCAGGATCTAAACTTTTACAAGGGGTATTCATAGGTGGGCAACTTTGCCAGAAAGAAAGAAAGGGACAGATTGGTTCAGGTCTGCAGAGATGGGCAGGGGGGCAGAAGCACTCAGGCTGTCCCTTCCTCAGCTCATAAGAACATAAGAAGAGCCTGCTGGATCAGGCCAGTGGCCCATCTAGTCCAGCATCCTGTTCTCACAGTGGCCGACCAGGTGCGTGGGGGAAGCCCGCAAGCAGGACCCGAGTGCAAGAACACTCTACCCTCCTGAGGCTTCCGGGAGCTGGTTTTCAGAAGCATGCTGCCTCTGACTAGGGTGGCAGAGCACAGCCATCATGGCTAGTAGCCATTGATAGCCTTATCCTCCATTTGTCTAATCCTCTTTTAAAGCCATCCAAGCTGGTGGCCATTACTGCGTCTTGTGGTAGCAAATTCCATAGTTTAACTATGTGCTGAGTAAAGAAGTACTTCCTTTTGTCTGTCCTGAATCTTCCAACATTCAACTTCTTTGAATGTCCATGAGTTCTAGTATTATGAGAGAGGGAGAAAAGCTTTTCTCTATCCACTTTCTCAATGCCATGCATAATTTTATACACTTCTATCATGTCTCCTCTGACCCGCCTTTTCTCTAAACTAAAAAGCCCCAAATGCTGCAACCTTTCCTTGTAAGGGAGTCGCTCCATCCCCTTGATCATTCTGGCTGCCCTCCTCTGAACTTTCTCCAACTCTATAATATCCTTTTTGAGATGAGGCGACCAGAACTGTACACAGTATTCCAAATGCGGCCGCACCATAGATTTATACAACGGCATTATGATATCGGCTGTTTTATTTTCAGTTCCTTTCCTAATTATCCCTAGCATGGAATTTGCCTTTTTCACAGCTGCCGCACACTGGGTCGACATTTTCATCGTGCTGTCCACTACAACCCCAAGGTCTCTCTCCTGGTCGGTCACCGCCAGTTCAGACCCCATGAGCGTATATGTGAAATTCAGATTTTTGCTCCAATATGCATAATTTTACACTTGTTTATATTGAATTGCATTTGCCATTTTTCCGCCCATTCACTCAGTTTGGAGAGGTCTTTTTGGAGCTCTTCGCAATCCCTTTTTGTTTTAACAACCCTGAACAATTTAGTGTCGTCAGCAAACTTGGCCCCTTCACTGCTCACTCCTAATTCTAGGTCATCAATGAACAAGTTGAAAAGTACAGGTCCCAATACCGATCCTTGAGGGACTCCACTTTCTACAGCCCTCCATTGGGAGAACTGTCCGTTGATTCCTACTCTCGCTTTCTGCTTCTTAACCAATTCCTTATCCACAAGAGGTCCTCTCCTCTTATTCCATGACTGCTAAGCTTCCTCAGAAGTCTTTGGTGAGGTACCTTGTCAAACGCTTTTTGAAAGTCTAAGTACACTATGTCCACTGGATCACCTCTATCTATATGCTTGTTGACTCCAAAGTGATCATTCCCTCTTGCCTGATCCAGTTGCACAGAAGCCGCTTCCATTCCACCACAAGGAAGAGATGATATTTCCGGCCTCCATGGAGCCTCCTCTGCCTCAGGGATGTCAGTGGCTGCTTCTGCAAACTTGCTCAGCTCCTGAAAGACCAGCAGGAATCCCATGGGACAAGACAGACAGACAGACAGACAGAGAGAGAGAGAGAGAGAGAGAGAGAGAAGGAGAGAGAGAGGTTAGGAAAGGAATAGTACACAAGGAAGAGTGGTGGGCATTCTCCTCCTTGGATGATTTCCAGAAGAAACTGAGCAACTGGAGGAGATTTTTAGGTTCCCCTTGGAAGTCTTCTGAGCGACGGAAGGCTCCTCCATTTTATTACTATCATTATTAGAATTTATTACCAGCCCTTCACCCAGAGGTCCCAGGGTGGGTTACAACAATGATTTAAAACACATAATTAAATATTGGGATATGGGATTATTATCTGACAACAAATAGACCACATCCACACCGTACATTTAAAGCACTATTATACCCCGTTAAACAGGCATGGCTTCCCCCAAAGAACCCCAAAGTTTAAGGGTACTGAGAGTTGTTAGGAGACCCCATATTCCCCTCATAGAGCTGTTGGCATTAGGCCGTACTGCCTAAGGATGTTTTCATCAGGTCTGAAAGAGTTACAAGCATGTGTCTGAAGGAGCAGCGTTATCAGCTAAGACTGGCCTGGGAAACAGACACGTTGCCATGGAAATGGGTGATAACAGCTTGGGAAAAAGTGCTAACTGTTTTCTATTGCTGTGCTGTGCTGTCTGTGTCTTGTCTCTGAACTGAGAACTTCTCCTAGAAGGGGGGGAAACTCTACATGTATCTACTTTTAAGCCTTTGGCCTTAATGTCTAAGTAAAGACTCTTAAACTTTCTCAGGCCTCTGTGATGATTCTTTACCATATTACATCCAAACGTAACGTGTTGTTTCACGCAAGAACCGCCAAGCATCAACAAGAGCTACAATTTCTAGTTCCCCGGGAAGAGGAATTGATTGCTAAACTGCTCTGGGAACTGTAGTTTGTTAAGGGTGCTGAGAACTGTTAGGAGACTCCTGTTCCCCACACAGAGCTACAATTCTCAGAGTGGTTTAGCATTCAAACCCTCTTCCCAGGAAACTCTAGAAACTGTAGCTCTGTGAGAGGAATGACAACTCTCATCACCTTTCACAAACTACACTTCCCAGGATCCTTTGGGGGAAGCCATGACTGGTAAGAGAGAGATCACAGTATGTTAAATGTGTGGTATGGATGTGGCCAGAGAGACAGAGTTTTTCATTAACAGTCACTGCATTGACCAAAGATTGGGTTGTATTCAAGTGACTTACTCAGAGTAGACCCATTGAAGGTACCAGACATAACTAACTTAGGATCACAAATTTCAAAGGACCTACTCTGAGTAGGAGTAGCTTTGAATACCACCCATTGTTATTTTCCACACTGTGCCATTTGCCTCTTAAGACTCCAGTAACAAGAGTTCCTTCAGGAGCAGTCATTTCACTACAGAATCACATG
The DNA here is from genome assembly GCF_030035675.1 of Rhineura floridana. Classification (NCBI taxonomy): domain Eukaryota; kingdom Metazoa; phylum Chordata; class Lepidosauria; order Squamata; family Rhineuridae; genus Rhineura; species Rhineura floridana. The sequence continues at coordinate 208,290,979 of NC_084482.1, forward strand.
CTTAAGACCTGGTCTTATGTTGGCAGCTTCACAGGATGCAAACACAGACAGTCCCAGGTTTAATCCAAGGTATTCTCAGGTAGGGCTGGAAAAGACCCCTGCCTGAAATCCCAGAAAGTCACTGCTAGTCAGGGTAGATAACTGTGAGCTACACAAACCAATGGTCTGATTCAGTATAAGCTTCCTTTGTTCCCATTTCAGTAGCTCAACCATGAGGACTAGAATCTTACTTATGTTTTAAGGAAAAAGACCACAGCATTTACTTTGCACACAGAAAATCCTAGTTTCAATCTCCAGATAGGGCCTGGAATGTCATAAAAACATAAGAAGAGCCGGCTGGATCAGGCCAATGGCCCATCTAGTCCAGCATCCTGTTCTCACAGTGGCCAACCAGATGGCACAAATTTTCCATGTCTGAAACCCTGGAGAGCTGCTGCCAGCCAGTAGAGACAATACTGAGCTAGATGGACCAGTGATCTGACTTGGGATAAGGCACCTTTCTATGTTGCTCCCAACTTTCTTCTACAATAGTATTATTATATATTTATTATTTGATTTGTATCTCACCTCTATTTTTGTCTAAGGAGCTCAAGATGGTGTACATGATTCTCCCTCTCCGTTTTAGCCTCGCAACAACCCTGTGATGTAGGTTAGGCTCAGAGACAATGACTGGCCCAAGGTCACCCAGGGAGGTTCACGGCTCAACGGGGATTTGAACTCTGGTCTCCCAGGTCCTAGCGCAACACTCTAACCACCACACTATCTCAGCCCCTGGGAACTACTGGGATGAAACTCTCTCACCTTATCCTCTGTCTGCTTCTTGACCCCTTGCTGGCTGAAGAGGAAGACTTCTGCCAGGGCCACTGCCTAAGAACTGGTCTCCGCTCCACATTCTCTGACCCAGCTCTCCATCTCCGGGGGAAGGACAGCCAGGAACTGCTCCAGGACCACCAGGTCGAGGATCTGAATCTTTGTGCGTGTGTCTGGCTTCAGCCACTGACGGCAGAGATGGTGGAGTCGACTGCAAACCTTTCGGGGTCCCTCAGCCTCCTGGTAGCAGAACTGCCTGAAAGGGTGGCACTGCACAGCACAATTGAGGGTGTCCACACTGAGAATCAACTTCATAGTTCCACCCCTGTGTTCTTCAGAGTTTCTACCCTGAATGGTGTCAGGGACTTCTCTACCTTTCAGGCCAGGTGAGTCTTCTGTCTTTAGTTGTTGCTGAAGAATCTCTTCCCTCTCCTGCCAGAATCCTGTCGTAAGGCAAAATGGAAATGGACTGCCTTCAAGTCGATCCCGACTTATGGCTACCATATGAATAGGGATTTCATGGTAAGCGGTATTCAGAGGGGGCGTTACCATTGCCTCCCTGAGGCTAGTCCTCCCCAGCTGGCTAGGGCCTGCTCAGCTTGCCACAGCTGCACAAGCCAGCCCCTTCCTTATCCACCACTGCCAGCTGGGGGGCAACGAGGCTCCTTGGGACTATGCAGCTTGCCCACAGCTGCACAGGTGGCAAGGCACATAACCCCTGAGCTACTCCCTGTAGGGGTGATCTTTAGCTGGCCCTTGACACCCAGGAGACAGGAGCAGGAATTTGAACTCACAGACTCTGGACTCCCAGCCAGGCTCTCCTCCCCGCTGTGCTATACCAGCTGCTGCATTATATGGAGTCAGATCTAACTCACTATTGTCTTGACTGGCAGCAAATCTCCAGGGTTTCAGAAGGAAGAAGTTCCAAGCCCTACCCAGAGATGTTGGGGATTGAACCAGGGCACCTTTTGCATCTTAAACAGGTGCTTTCCCAACTGAGCTGTGGTCCCTTCCCTTAAAGATAAAACAAGATGCCAGTCCTCATGGTTATAAATGAAGCGCTGTTTAAATCGGAAGAAAGAAAGCTGCCTTATGCAGAGTAGGACTATTAGTCCGCCTCGCTCTGCACTGGACCACTTCAGTCCTTTTCTGTTCAAAGCCAGGACGTCCCCTTGAACTGAATTTAGCAGTATTTAAAAAAGCTGAATAAAAAAAGAAATAGTGGGGAAAGGCCACGGATCAGTGGGTAGAGCATCTCCCAGGTTCAGTCCCCAAGGGCATCTCCGGGTTGGGCTGGGAGAGACTCCCTGTCTTAAATCCTGGAGAGCTGCTGCCAGTGAGTGTCCAGAATACTGAGCTAGATGGCCCAATCGGTATACAGCAACTTCCTGTGTTCTGTGCGGTGCCCCCTTCCTCCTTTGGCTGCCGCTTTGAGAGAAGACCAAGCTGCGTGACCTTCTAAGGGTTACAATGGACGAGACGAGATTCCTAGAGAGGAAGGATATAGGAGGAGAGAGAGTATCTGTGCCCTTCAAAGGAAATGCGCCTCCCCTCTCCTGTACGTCACTTCCTGCCTAGGAGGAACGCTGTTTCTGGCTCCCCCGCCCACAAGCGCTGCAGCCTCGGTGGCGAGCCCCCGGTGCATCCCTGCTCCCTTTCAAAGGCCAAATGTCCTGGCCTTGCAGGCCTCTGCCACCACAGGCAGCGCCTCCCAACCCCACCCCCCCGTGCTTTGCTGCCGCCAGGACCTTCCCCTCGGAGGTCCAGATGTGAGTTTTTGGGCGGACTCTTGACGTGATGCTCTATTTCCCTCCCTCCCTGCTCAGGAACCGAGCGTGAGGCACGGGAGGACGGAAACAAAAGAGATCAGCACTGATCCATTTGATCAGAATAGCCCAGGGAGGCGCCACAGTCCTAACTGGACCTGACCCTACGCCGGCTCCGTCCATCTCTAAGCCAGACCCTGACAGCCTCTGACTGTCACTCAGCCCCATCTGTCTCCTGTCAGACGCTGAAGGTCACTCATGAAGGAATGATTTCACCTCTGTTTTAGAATATTTTAAACTGTGTTTATAACATTATAAACTGTATTTTAGAATATTTTGAATTGTAATCGCCCTTTGGAATTTTTTGACAAATGTGTTTTTCTTCGTTTTGTTAAATTGTTTTGTTTCTGTTTGCTGCCCTAGATTTCTTCAGGAGGAAGGGCGGGATATATTATGTTTAACTACTATTATTATTACTGCCCAAGCCCTGTTGTTGTTATGTGCCTTCAAGTCGATTTCAACTTATGGCGACCCTATGAATCAGCAACCTCCAATAGCATCTGTTATAAACCACCCAGTTCACCTCTTGTAAGTTCAGATCCGTGGCTTCCTTTATGGAATCAATCCATCTCTTGTTTGGCCTTACTCTTTTTCTACTCCCTTCTTTTCCCCCCAGCATTATTGTCTTTTCTAGTTAATCATGTCTTCTCATTATGTGCCCAAAGTATGATAACCTCAGTTTCATCATTTTAACTTCTAGTGATAGTTCTGGTTTAATTTGTTCTAATACCCAATTACTTGTCTTTTTCACAGTGCATGGTATGTGCAAAGCTCTCCTCCAACACCACATTTCAAATGAGCTGATTTTTCCCTTACCCACTTTTTTCACTGTCCAACTTTCAAATGCGTACATAGAGATTGGAAATATCATGGTCTGAATAATCCTGACTTTAGTGTTCAGTGATATATCTTTGCATTTGAGGACCTTTTCTAGTTCTCTCATAGCTTCCGTCTGATTTCTTGACTATTGTCTCCATTTTGGTTAATGACTGTGCCGAGGTATTGATAATCCTTGACAAGTTTAATGTCCTCATTGTCAACTTTAAAGTTACATAAATATTCTGTTGTCATTACTTTAGTCTTCTTGACATTCAGCTGTAGTCCTGCTTTTGTGCTTTCCTCTTTAACTTTCATCAGCATTCATTTCAAATCATTACTGGTTCCTGCTAATAGTATGGCATCATCGGCATATCTTAAATTATTGATATTTCTCCCTCCAATTTTCACACCTCCTTCATCTTGGTCCAATCCCGCTTTCCATATGATATGTTCTGCGTATACATTAAACAAATAGGGTGATAAAATACAACCCTGTCTCACCCCCTTTCACGTGAGGAACCAATCTGTTTCTCCATATTCTGTCCTTACAGTAGCCTCTTGTCCAGAGTATAGGTTGCACATAAGGACAATCAGATTCTGTGGCACCCCCATTTCTATCCTATCCCTATCAAATCAGTTCCCTGTGCCACTCAAGGCCATTACCCAATCTAATCCTCAAGCACATTCATGTAATGGTGGTAGACTGAAGCTGGATGGAGATATGGTGTGTTTTTCTCTGGCCGATGAGTCTGCATAATAACATATGGAAAAAGAAAGAAAGGGGGAAGAAAAAAGAGAGACGGTCTTGTTTCAATTAGGGGCAGGGCAAATGGGTGGTGTGTATGATGGGAGCTCTTTTGGGTGGGAAATGGAGCTTCCATGTACAGAAGCAGCATACTAGACATCAGTGGATTAAATCACCTGAACTCAATCCCTAGAGAGGAAATGAATGGGGTGTGTGTGTCTGTGTCTCCTAGAGGAAAAGCACCGCTGTCCAAAGTCCCTTCCTGCCTGGGTTCTCACTTGGGGGGGAAGTAGGCACTCTTTTCCCCAAAGCACTGCATCAGTGGTCCCCTCTGAAACCTGCTGACCCCCCTTCCCCCTTTGCACATTTGATTGAAGGGTGTTCCAGGGCCACAGGGAGGGGGGCACATAGGAGGCCTGTTCATCTTATCCATTTAAATCAGAGAGCATAGCTTCTCCCCCTTCTCTCCTCAAAGCTAGTGCAGCACTTTGAATTTGGGTGGGTTTTTTTCCAAATAGTCTGTTAGTGACCCCTTTCCCACACACTGACTGGTGTTATCAGTCCTCCTGGCTGACACGCGTATGCCCATTCAGACATGCAACCCTTGGGATGCAGAAGGGATCCTTTGAGGTTGGTATAGCACAGTGAGGAGGAGAGCCTGGCTGGGAGTCCAGAGTCTGTGAGTTCAAATCCCCGCTCCTATTTCCTGGGTGTCAAGGCCCAGCTAAAGATCATCCCCACAGGGAGTGGCTCAGGGGTTACGTGCCCTGCCCCCTGTGCAGCCGTGGGCAAGCTGCATAGTCCCAAGGAGCCCAGTTGTCCCCAGCTGACAGTTGCGGACAAGGAAGGGGCTGGCTTGTGCAACTGTGGCAAGCTGAGCAGGCTGTAGCCAGCTGGGGAGGACTAGCCTCAGAGGGAGGCAATGGGAAACCCCCTCTGAATACCGCTTACCATGAACACCCTATTCATAGGGTTGCCATAAGCTGGGATTGACTTTAAGGCAGTCCATCAGAAAGTGCTATTGAAAACTGGCAACTTTTAATCAAATGAGTCAAACTCGGGAGACCCCAACTGAAAGCAAACAACCCTCTTGTGTTAAAAGTGTAAATAGGTTAAGATAGCCATCCAAGTGCCTCCAGGGCAGCCACCTCTGTGTCCATAGCCCCGTCATTCATGCCGGCTGTGGTGAAGGTAAATTAATTCATTAATTAGTTCATTAATTTATGCCAGTTCCAAAATGTTGGATTCTCTTCTCGGTCATAACCTCCAGGAACTGCAGTGTTCCAGTTTAATTATAACACAACAACATTGCTAACTCCTGGCTCTGCAAGGAGGCAGTTCATTACCAAAGACATCATTGGATCAGAATGACATTTCATTCCCAATTAAACAAATATTCTGTGTTCCAGCAGAGGCTTGAATAAATCACAGAGATAAGTCAGCGAATATAGGAAACTGCCTTATACTGAGTGAGATATAATTAGCAACCAAACCAAGAGGAAGGTCCTCAGTGTGAGAGCAAAAAAGAAGAAATCAATACAGGAAGCAATAGGCAAGCATAAAGTGCTGTTAATGAGAACTAAGATAATATGGGCAAGAAAGAACCAAAACATGAAAAGATAATAAATCATTGATAAGCTACTACATAAACATAGTTGTCCAAATGTTCCAGTTGTTAACATGATCTCCTGGATGGCATCTTGTTTCGTACTTCCTCAGATGGAAAATGGAGACTTGTGTTGGGATTATTGCCTTAAATTCTTGACAAAACATTTCTTTCTTCAGGAATATGTCCTAAGACTATATCCAGTTGCAAATCCACATCTGCACATTTCTTTCATCTGGAATCTGTCCCAAGATTAAATCTTGAAAAAGTATAACATGCAATTAATCACCTCACAACTAAATTTGTTTGTGGAAAGACATCAATAATACAATAAATTTTCCTGTTGCCTTACAAACATAAGAACATAAGAAGAGCCTGCTGGATCAGGCCAGTGGCCCATCTAGTCCAGCATCCTGTTCTCACAGTGGCCAACCAGGTGCCTGGGGGAAGCCCGCAAGCAGGACCCGAGTGCAAGAACACTCTCCCCTCCTGAGGCTTCCGGCAACTGGTTTTCAGAAGCATGCTGCCTCTGACTAGGGTGGCAGAGCACAGCCATCACGGCTAGTAGCCATTGATAGCCCTGTCCTCCATGAATTTGTCTAATCTTCTTTTAAAGCCGTCCAAGCTGGTGGCCATTACTGCATCTTGTGGGAGCAAATTCCATAGTTTAACTATGCGCTGAGTAAAAAAGTACTTCCTTTTGTCTGTCCTGAATCTTCCAACATTCAGCTTCTTTGAATGTCCACGAGTTCTAGCATTATGAGAGAGGGAGAAGAACTTTTCTCTATCCACTTTCTCAATGCCATGCATAATTTTATACACTTCTACCATGTCTCCTCTGACCCGCCTTTTCTCTAAACTAAAAAGCCCCAAATGCTGCAACCTTTCCTCGTAAGGGAGTCGCTCCATCCCCTTGATCATTCTGGTTGCCCTCTTCTGAACCTTTTCCAACTCTATAATATCCTTTTTGAGATGAGGCGACCAGAACTGTACACAGTATTCCAAATGCGGCCGCACCATAGATTTATACAACGGCATTATGATATCGGCTGTTTTATTTTCAATACCTTTCCTAATTATTGCTAGCATGGAATTCGCCTTTTTCACAGCTGCCGCACACTGGGTCGACATTTTCATCGTGCTGTCCACTACAACCCCGAGGTCTCTCTCCTGGTCGGTCACCGCCAGTTCAGACCCCATGAGCGTATATGTGAAATTCAGATTTTTTGTTCCAATATGCATAATTTTACACTTGTTTATATTGAATTGCATTTGCCATTTTTCCGCCCATTCACTCAGTTTGGAGAGGTCTTTTTGGAGCTCTTCGCAATCCCTTTTTGTTTTAACAACCCTGAACAATTTAGTGTCGTCAGCAAACTTGGCCACTTCACTGCTCACTCCTAATTCTAGGTCATTAATGAACAAGTTGAAAAGTACAGGTCCCAATACCGATCCTTGAGGGACTCCACTTTCTACAGCCCTCCATTGGGAGAACTGTCCGTTTATTCCTACTCTCTGCTTTCTGCTTCTTAACCAATTCCTTATCCACAAGAGGACCTCTCCTCTTATTCCATGACTGCTAAGCTTCCTCAGAAGCTTTTGGTGAGGTACCTTGTCAAACGCTTTTTGAAAGTCTAAGTACACTATGTCCACTGGATCACCTCTATCTATATGCTTGTTGACACTCTCAAAGAATTCTAATAGGTTACTGAGACAGGACTTTCCCTTGCAGAAGCCATGCTGGCTCTGCTTCAGCAAGGCTTGTTCTTCTATGTGCTTAGTTAATCTAGCTTTAATTATACTTTCTACCAGTTTTCCAGGGACAGAAGTTAAGCTAACTGGCCTGTAATTTCCGGAATCCCCTCTGGATCCCTTTTTGAAGATTGGCGTTACATTTGCCACTTTCCAGTCCTCAGGCACGGAGGAGGACCCAAGGGACAAGTTACATATTTTAGTTAGCAGATCAGCAATTTCACCTTTGAGTTCTTTGAGAACTCTCGGGTGGATGCCATCCGGGCCCGGTGATTTGTCAGTTTTTATATTGTCCATTAAGCTTAGAACTTCCTCTCTCGTTACCACTATTTGTCTCAGTTCCTCAGAATCCCTTCCTGCAAATGTTAGTTCAGGTTCAGGGATCTGCCCTATATCTTCCTCTGTGAAGACAGATGCAAAGAATTCATTTAGCTTCTCTGCAATCTCCTTATCGTTCTTTAGTACACCTTTGACTCCCTTATCATCCAAGGGTCCAATTGTCTCCCTAGATGGTCTCCTGCTTTGAATGTATTTATAGAATTTTTTGTTGTTGGTTTTTATGTTCTTAGCAATGTGCTCCTCAAATTCTTGTTTAGCATCCCTTATTGTCTTCTTGCATTTCTTTTGCCAGAGTTTGTGTTCTTTTTTATTTTCTTCATTCGGACAAGACTTCCATTTTCTGAAGAAAGACTTTTTGCCTCTAAGAGCTTCCTTGACTTTGCTCGTTAACCATGCTGGCATCTTCTTGGCCCTGGCGGTACCTTTTCTGATCTGCGGTATGCACTCCAGTTGAGCTTCTAATATAGTGTTTTTAAACAACTTCCAAGCATTTTCGAGTGATGTGACCCTCTGGACTTTGTTTTTCAGCTTTCTTTTTACCAATCCCCTCATTTTTGTGAAGTTTCCTCTTTTGAAGTCAAATGTGACCGTGTTGGATTTTCTTGGCAATTGGCCAGTTACATGTATGTTTAATTTAATAGCACTGTGGTCACTGCTCCCAATCGGTTCAACAACACTTACATCTCGCACCAGGTCCCGGTCCCCACTGAGGATTAAGTCCAGGGTTGCCGTCCCTCTGGTCGGTTCCATGACCAACTGGTCTAGGGAATAGTCATTTAGAATATCTAGAAACTTTGCTTCTTTGTCATGACTGGAACACATATGCGGCCAGTCTATGTCCGGGTAGTTGAAGTCACCCATTACTACCACATTTCCTAGTTTGGATGCTTCCTCAATTTCATATCTCATCTCCAGGTCTCCCTGAGCATTTTGATCAGGGGGACGATAGATCGTTCCCAGTATTAAGTCCCTCCTGGGGCACGGTATCACCACCCACAACGATTCTGTGGAGGAGTCTGCCTCTTTTGGGGTTTGGAGCTTGCTGGATTCAATGCCTTCTTTCACGTATAGAGCAACTCTGCCACCAATACGTCCTTCCCTGTCCTTCCGATATAGTTTATATCCAGGGATAACCGTATCCCACTGGTTTTCTCCATTCCACCAGGTCTCGGTTATGCTCACTATATCAATGCTCTCCTCTAAGACCAAGCACTCCAGTTCTCCCATCTTGGTTCGGAGGCTCCTAGCATTAGCGTACAGGCACTTGTAAGCAGTGTCTCTCTTCAAGTGTCTTTGGCACTTGTGGTTAGGCCTGTGGTAATTTTGCTCTTCTGAATTTATATCCTGTGCCCCTGAATAATTTCAGTGGTTATGTCCTCAACCGCAGTAATAAAATGAAAAGTCAATATCAGATAATAAGCCATATCAAAAATTATACTTATTAAATAATAAATAAATACAAACCACAAACTAGTGGGTGAAAATTTCACAGAAAAAAATTCAAATGCCTGAAGAAATAAGTTGGATGATGCCTTATATAGGAGATAAGAAGCCACTCTGTTCATAGGGTTTTCATGGTAAGAGATATTCAGAAGGGGTTTACCATTGCCTTCCTCTGAGTTTGGATGCATCTTAGTCTGGTGTCTCCGCTTTGACCATCCCGCCTTGGGTGCCCCTGCTCGGAGTCCAGCTTCTTGGTCTAGACTCCTGACGGCATTGCTCTTAGCTTCTTCAACACTCTGGGAAACATGCTGGGAAAAACAGAAGGGAGTAGAAAAAGAGGAAGGCCAAACAGGATGGATTGATTCCATAAAGGAAGCCACAGACCTGAACTTACAAGATCTGAACAGGGTGGTCCATGACAGATGCTCTTGGAGGTCACTGATTCATAGGGTCGCCATAAGTCATAGTTGACTTGGAGGCACATAACAACAAGAAGAACTCACACCCCATTTTGTCTACAGCTGTGTTTCTCAACAGTGAAATGACTGGCTCTGGAATACAGCATTTTTAAAAGGGAAATGGGTCTGATAGTCTTACAAGGTCAGATACAACGATGCAAAAATATAAATAATTTTTATAAGATCTTTATAGAACAATCTTTATGAAATAGTAGCACAGATACAAAAGTTTATAAAATTACAGAGAATTTGTAGGAATACAGATAGGTCCAGGTTATCATTCAGACCAGCTGTGTTTAGTGCGTGTATCCAAAAAGCCTCCCTACAAGAGAGTAACAGATCTAACAAAAGTCTGTTGTAAGGAACAGGTTGAATTTTTTTCTATTACAAAAAACTTTAAATCACTATCTATAGTTAAAGAAGCTTCTAGATTGCCACTACAAATCTTGGACTTATGTTCAGTGATCCTTAGTCTGAGTGATCTGGTGATCTAACCAATGTATAATGTAATCACATTGGATGAATTATAACTAGTAAAAAACTTTAATATGAACTTCCTATTGTCAAATGGATGAATAAGTTATTTGATTTCCAAGGACTGAGTGCAACAAGCACAGTGGCCACACTTAGAATGTCCAGTGGGGTCATGTGAACGAGGTGGTGTATGTAAAATATCTGAGTGGACTAATTCATCTGTGAAATTACAAGCCACACAAAAACCAAATAAAGGGTTGTTGACACTCCAACAGATCCTGTACCACGTGCCACTGTTTCTGAACAATATGTTCAATCTTGTATGCTAAATGATTGAATTTAATGACTAAAACAATCTGTTTTAGTTTTTGAGCTAGTTGTAAACAATGCCTGCCTACTGATGTTGTCTGCTCTTAATCTAGACTCTTGTACCACCCATTTAGGGAAACCCCTGTTATACGGGTCCTGAGAAAATTGGTCAGCTTCTAGGTTACAAACCTGTTCTAGTGTACAGTTCTTTGTTAAACGCAGGAATTGACCATATGACAAATTATACTTCCAATTGTTTTGGATGATTGCTGAGATAACGTAACAATGAGTTCCTGTCGGTGGCTTTTGTATATCCTGTCACTCTAAGAATATTCTTTGTTGTTGTTATATGCCTTCAAGTCAATTACGACTTATGGCGACCCTATGGATCAGTGACCTCCAAGAGCATCTGTCATGAACTACCCTGTTCAGATATATACTATTACATCCAAGAAAGGAATTTCCATAGGGTCCATGTGACACGTGAACTTAATATTGCCATCAGTCAAATTAACCCACTCAAAAAATTCATCCACCTTAGAAATCTCAGCAAATAAAATAAAAATGTCATCTATGTATCATGCATAATACCCAAAATAGTTTTTAAAGGGATTGCGTAGAGGATTCAAGATGATGGTGTTCTCCAGCTCTGTCAAGTATAGATTAGCCCATAGCTAATCTCCCTTAATTTGAAAAAAGAAATCAAAAATAATTTTCTCTAGGATAATATCCAATAAATCCAACAAAAAATGTGTAGGTGAGATGGACTGATGAACGAGACATTAAAACATATTCAATAGTTGACCTAGCACCTTTATGTAGTATGGAGATACATAATGAATTCACATCTAACATAATTAAGCACGTGTGATTTTCCACACAAAGGTTTTCTATCTGAAGTAAGAAGCTATTTGTACTACATTAGCTATCAAAAAAGAATCTAGATATTGGGCTGGTGGTTCTAGCCCTGAGCCAGAGCCTGAGGCAATGAGTGGAAAACCTTCCTTAGGGAAGGTTAGAGAAGAGGTGGAAAACCTTCCTTATGTATTTTAGGTAAGATATAAAAAACAGGAGTCCTAGGAAAATCCTTGGTAAGACATTGACCTAGGCTCTGATCAATATAGCCCATAGAGATAGTGTCTTTATGACAAATTGCATTTCTCTGGTAGGATCTTTATCTGTAGGTTTATAATTAGAATCTCTCAGCTGGCGTAACGCTTCCTGACAGTATTCCGTTTTAATTAAAATCACTACAGCTCCACCCTTGTCAGCCAGTTTGATGACAATGTCTGGATTATTATTATTTATTGAATTTGAATTTATTAGTCGCCCAGAGTGGCTGGATAACCAGCCACTCTGGGCGACGTACAAAATAGACATACAAATACATTAGACATTAAAAATCTGAAAACAATGATAATAAAATCTAGCCCACCCCAAAAGCCTGCCTGAAGAGCCAGGTCTTCAAGGCCCGGTTGTAGCTCATCATAGAAGGGGCATGGCAGAGATCATTTGGGAGAGAGTTCCACAGGGTGGGGGCCACAATTGAAAAAGCCCTCTCCCTAGTCCTCACCAGTCTGGCTGTTTTGACTGATGGGATGGAGAGAAGGTCTTTTGAGGCTGATCTTGTTGGGCAGCATAGCTGATGATACTGGAGGCGCTCCTTCAGATAGACTGGGCCAAATCCGTGTAGGGATTTAAAGGTCAAAACCAACACCCTGAATTGGGCCCGGCAAGCAACTGGTAACCAGTGCAACTCTTTTAGCACTGGAGTGATGTGATCTCGCCAGCGGCTGCCTTTGATCAGGCGCACTGCTACGTTCTGTACCAAAGAATTATTAGCCAAAGAATCCAAAATACCAAAAAGGCAGCGGCGGCGGCTTCTTCTTCTTCTTCGCTTATAATGAGTCCGACTGTTGACCAACTGGCTGAGTATTGTCTATAATGACTGGCAGCTTCTCTCCACTATTACAGGCAGGGAGTCTTTTCCAGCCCTACCTGGAGATGCTGGAGATTGAACCTGGGACCTTCTGCATGCAAAGCAGCTGCTCTACCACAAAATTATGGTCCTTCCCCAAAAAAGTTCTCTCTTTGGTTTTTTTTTTTTTAAATAAGAATAGGGGGTATTCAGGATCATGCTCCTCTCAGGGCCCCTCTGGAGCTGCTATAAGAGAGCTATCAATCATCCAGGCGCCCATCTTCAAAGGAAGATATAGGTCCCATCACTGGGTTTATCTCAAAGAGTATTTGTTAGGAAGAATAATCCCCATATTCTTTCTCATATTCATAATCCTCACGTTCAAGGATGCTTCGCCAGCATTCTTCCTGGTCCTCCAGCTAGGCATAATGATCTCCGTGGCTCTCTAAAACCAAATGTTGGTTCATACAGTAAGTGATTCTCCTCCTTTGGTACAGTACTTCAGAACCCAGAAAATAATCCCAAAAAAGGACACAAGTAACAAAAGGGATGAGGGCTCAGTGAAAGGCCAAGAGAGGGAGAATGAACAGGAGAGACAGAGTTGTGAGGGTTAGATCAGCAGGACAGATGCTGCATCTTCTTACCCACAGATCAAAGATGGAAAAGCCAGATTCGGTTGCCCCTGAAGCAGGAAGAAAGCCTGATGTCATCAAGACTGGGACCCATGGGGAGGAATCGGGGAGAAACATGCAGAAGATCTTGAGGGAGAATCCCGTCAGCTCAGGTGTCCAGTGCCAGCAGTTCAGGCATTTCCACTGCCAGGAGGCTGTGGGGCCCCGAGAGGCTTGCAGTCAACTCCATCTTCTTTGCTGTCAGTGGCTGAAGCCAGAGCGACTCACAAAGAACCAGATGCTGGACCTGGTGATCCTGGAGCAGTTCCTGAGGATCCTTTCACCAAAGATGGCGAGCTGGGTGAGGGAATGTGGAGCGGAGACCACTTCCCAGGCGGTGGCCCTGGCCGAAGGATTCCTCCTGAGCCAGGCAGAGGAGAAGAAGCAGGAACAGCAGGAGGTGAGAGGGTTTCATCTAGGTCAGGGAAAGCCAACATGGTGCCCTCCAGATGTTGTAGTAAAACTCCCATCATTGCAGACCATTCATCATTTTGGCAGTAGCTGGAGTTGGAGTCCATCAACATCTGGAGGGCACCATGTTGGCTGCACCTGAGATTCAGTACCTCCAAAGGGTTTTATCTATGTCAGTCATTTTCTATTCCTTCTCCCTGTTAGATGACTTTGGTTCTTATTGCTATTTCAGGAAAAGTGTCTCTTTACAGAAATAGGAACTGATTTCCCTGGGGCAGAGAGGACTCTATCAGAGACCAGACAGAGGCCGCTGGGTAAGGATTAATGGGGTGCATTTCATTTGGTCTCTCTCTGTTACTTTTGACTCCTTTGACCTTGTCTCCAGCCTTTTCCACAGATCTTATTTATATAACATCGCAATTTTGAACCAGCACTTTGATTTGTGGCCAAGAGGTATGTTGGGGGAGATATTTTATCACCCAACTGAAATATAAACTGAATAAACATCAGAGACTCACCCAACAGATAAGAGCCATGGCCAGTTAGACATATATCACTTAAACTCTGAGACACACATATATTAATGGATTCCGGGCACATATTATTTCTTGCAGGGAGTGGAATGATGTCGGCCAGATCTACTGAACCATCTCCTCTTTGTGGTGGAGGGGAAGCTGCTGCTGTCGCCCCGGATCAGGTAGGGGAAGACTCAGTAGGGGGACAGGCTGGGGGCAGGCTGGGTGCCTCTGTCCCCCCTGCTCCCCTCCCTTGGCCTGAATGTATCTCTTCCTCTTTGCTTGTCTCACAGCTGTCTTCTATAAAGCTGTAAATCCCATATAAACAGATTTCAGGCCTCAGAATAACAACCAGCCACCTCACTTTAACTCACTTCTCCATGTAGGTTGTAGATCATCTTCATGCTATGTAAAATGTAAAGGTGTCCCTGCACTTACAGTGCGAGTCATTTCCGACTCTTAGGCTGACGTCTTGCGACGTTTACTAGGCAGACCGTATATATGGGGTGGGATTGCCAGTTCCTTCCCCTGCCTTTATTTACCCCTCAGCATATGCCGGGTACTCATTTTACCGACCACGGATGGATGGAAGGCTGAGTAGACCTCGATCCCTTTTACCAGAGATTCGACTTCCTTGGAATCGAACACCAGCCGTGAGCAGAGCTTCAGCTGCGTTACCGCCTCTTACCACTCTGCCCCACGGAGGACATGCTATGTAGGATAAGGAAATGTTTTCTTTTAGGATCCAGTGGTCTTTGAGGATGTGGTTGTGTGTTTCACGGAAGAGGAGTGGGCCCTGCTGGCTCCTGACCAGAGAGCTCTGCACAAGGAAGTCATGGAGGAGAATTGTGGGACTCTGGCCTGTCTTGGTAAGGCTCCACGTTGGAGCGCAATATCTGTTTGAAATTCCAATATTTCTTCATGTAATGCCCCTGAATATTCTTTTTTTTTTTATAATAATTTTTTTTATTATTCAAATTTTTATAAAAACAAATACAAATACAACAATACAACAGAAAAAAAAATAAAAAGAAAAACTTGACTTCCGATTTGTTACAGATCAGCTATAAGTATATAATATATATCAAACCTGTCTCCTAGAACATACGAAATTCACTTTTTTCCAAAGTCTATCTTAATTAATCTTCAAATCCCATTATCATCTTTTCATTTTTTTCTTTCAACAAAAAGTCCAAAAGAGGCTTCCATTCCTTAAGAAATGTATCTGTCGATTTTTCTCTAATAAGACATGTCAATTTGTCCATCTCAACTAAGTCCATTAATTTCAATAGCCATTCTTCCATTGTTGGTATCGATTCCATTTTCCACTTTTGTGCATATAGTAATCTTGCTGCCGTGATCATATATAATATTATTCTTCCATATTTCTTTTCCTTTTGTTTATCCATAAAACCCAATAAAAAAAATTCTGGTTTTGATTGAATATTTATCTTTAAGAATTTTTGCATCATCCTACCTATCTGTGCCCAAAATAATTTTGCCTGTTTACACAACCACCACATATGATAAAAAGATTCTTCTTGTTGTTTACATTTCCAACATACATTAGAAACATTACTATACATTTTTGACAACTTTTCTGGAGTCATATACCAACGATACATCATTTTATAAAAATTTTCTTTAAGATTATAGCATAATGTAAATTTCAGACCTTTTTTCCACATATTTTCCCATTGATCCATTTGTATATTATAACCAAAATTTTTTGCCCACTTAATCATACACTCTTTTACTTGTTCTTCTTCCATGTCCATTTTTAATAAAAATTTATACATTTTTGCAATTATGCATTCATCATTTGTACACAAACCTATTTCAAAATGAGATTTATTTATTTCAAACCCATACATTTTCTTGTCCATTTTAAATCTTTCTAACAATTGTAAATAGGCAAACCATTGTGAACTATATCCTTCCTTTATTAGTTGTTCTCTCTCTTTCATTATATATTCACCATGCACATTTTCTAATAGTTCTTGGTAAGTTAACCATTTCTCTTTTCCAGCCATTTCTCTTCTATAAAATGCTTCTTGACTTGAAACACATAGTGGTATTTTCGAAAAAAACCTTGTTTTGTATTTATTCCATATATTCAACAAAGGACGTCTTATAAAATGATTATTAAAATCCACATTAACTTTTACTTTATCATACCATAGATATCCATGCCATCCCCACTTCATGTTGTGACCCTCCAAATCCAATAATCTTTTATTCCTCAATAGAATCCATTCCTTTATCCAGACTAAGCAACAAGCAGCAAAATAAAGTCTCAAATTTGGTAATCCCAGCCCTCCTCTTTCTTTGGCGTCTTGTAATAATTTAAATTTAACTCTTGTTTTTTTCCCCTGCCAAACAAATGTAGAAATATCTTTTTGCCATTGTTTGAAAGGTAGATCAGAGGATATGACAGGTATTGTTTGAAATAGAAACATCATTCTCGGCAATACATTCATTTTTATTACAGATATTCTACCCATTAATGACAACTGTAATTTATCCCATTTTAACAAATCTTTCTTAATCTCTGTCCATAGTTTTTCATAATTATTATGAAACAACTTTGAATTTTTATTTGTCATAATACCTAAATATTTCACCTTTTCTTCTATTTTAAAATCTATCTTCTCCATTAACTCTTTTTGATCTCTTAAAGATAAATTTTTCACCAGCATCTTCGTTTTTTTATTATTGATCTTAAATCCTGCTAATGGTCCAAATTCTTCTAATTTATCCATCAATACTTTGATTCCTTCCAAGGGATTTTCTAATACAATTATCAAGTCATCAGCAAATGCTCTCAATTTATATTCCTCTTTTTTTATCTTTATTCCCGAAATCCTTTTGCCTTGCCTTATGTCTCTAAGCAGCACTTCTAAAACCAGAATAAATAGAAGGGGGGACAATGGACATCCCTGTCTTGTACCCTTTTGTATTTCACATGAGTCCGTTAAATCCCCATTGACAATTATCTGTGCCTTCTGTGATGTATAAATCGATCTAATCCATTTTATAAAATTATCTCCAAAGTCCATTTGCTCTAGAACCTTAAACATAAATTTCCAATTCAAATTATCAAATGCTTTCTCAGCATCCAAGAAAATCAAAGCAGCTTGTATGTCATTTCGTTGTTCTAGATATTCCAACACATTCAAAATATTCCTGACGTTATCACGTAGTTGTCTTTTAGGTAAAAACCCCGCTTGATCTTCCTGAATAAATTGTTGCAATATTATTTTCATTCTTTCAGCCAAAATCATTGTAAAAATTTTATAGTCATTATTCAGTAAAGACATTGGCCGATAATTTTTTGTTTTAGTTAAATCCTGCTCCTCTTTAGGTATTAATGTTATATTGGCATTTTTCCAACTATCCGGTATCTTCCCCTCTTGTAAAATAGAATTCATTGTAAACTGTAAAGGTAGTAAAAGTTCCTCCTCCAAGCATTTGTAATACATTGCTGATAGTCCATCCGGTCCTGGCACCTTTCCTAATTTAATTTTACTTATAGCCTCAGATATTTCTCTTGACGTAATAGGACCATTAATAGCTTGTATCTGAAGATCTGTAATTTTGGGCAAATTCTGTTTGGATATATACTCTTCTATTTTTTCTGAGGGAATTTCCTGACACTTGTACAAAGTTGAATAATATTGATGGAAAACCCTTTGGATTTTTAAATTGTCTGTCAACATCTCATCTCCTTCTTGTATCTTTAAAATAAGATTTTTTTGTCGTTCTTTTCTTAATTTATATGCTAGCAATTTCCCCGGTTTATTTGCAAATTCAAAAGTCCTTTGTTTAGCAAAATTTAATTTCCTTTCAATTTTTCTAACTGTCAACATTGACACTTGTTTCTGTAACATTTTAATTTGATTTACAGTAGAAGCTTTAGTTGGATTCTTTTTCAATTCTTCCTCTTTTTGTTTTATTTCTTCCAAGATCAATTGCATTTTCTGTTGTTTCTTCTTTTTTAATTCAGAATTACATTTAATAAAATATCCCCTCATAAATGCTTTACTTGTATCCCAAACAATATTTTCATCTGTTCCTTTATGTAAATTGTGTTCAAAAAACTCTTTTAATTTCTTCTTACATTCCTGCACTATTTTATCATTCTGTAATAAAGATTCATTTAGTCTCCATCTAAATCCAAGATTTTTTTTTTTTAAAGTCAATATCACTGGATTATGATCCGAAAAGGTTTTTGGTAACACATCCATCTTGGAAATATCTTTCACTAAATTTTTAGACATCCAAATCATATCAATCCTTGAAAATGTTTTATGTCTTTCTGAAAAGTAAGTAAATTCCTTTGCATTGTCATTTATATATCTCCAAGCATCCACCAATTCTAAATTTTCCATCAATTCGAAACAGATCTTCGGCAATTTGCCCTGTGTCTCTTTAATATTTTTCTCAGAAAGTCTATCCATTTTTGGTGAAATTACCCCATTCCAATCACCCATGACACACCAATGATCATATGCAAACTCTGATAGTTTTTCCATAAGTCCAGTATAAAACCTTGTTTTATCTTCATTAGGAGCATAAATGCCCACTATCAACATTTTTGTACCCTGAATGGTGATTTCAACTCCCACAAATCTGCCACTATCATCCAATAATATCAATTTAGGAGACAATTGTGAATTAATATAAAGAACCACACCATTTTTTTGAATCCTGCCGAAATAAATTCTTCACCCAAATTTTTACAAATTAAATATTTAGAATCTTTCTTCTTAATATGAGTTTCTTGTAAACAAATTATATCCAATTTTAATTTTTTCAAATAATGAAATACTTTCTTTCTCTTCTGCGACAAATTAGCTCCATTTATATTCCAAGTTAGATACTTGTAATCCATTTTTAAGCATGTATTTTAGAAAAGTCTGTGCCTGTTGCTCCCTTTGATCCATCATCATCCTTTTCTTCCTCTACCTGTTTCTGTTGACTTTGTTTCCCAGGAATTATATCCATATCTTTGAGTTTATCTTCTTCCATGTCTTTTGAAGCTTTTCTCAAGAAATCCCTTGCTTTTTGAACGGTATTTAATCAATACTTCTGTTGTCTAAATGTAAAAATCACTCCCTCTGGAACATCCCATCTAAATTGAATTTTACATTGTTTAAGTTTTTCTGTGAAGAAAGCGTAATCTTTTCTCTTACATAGAAGCCTAACAGGAATTTCCTTCATCTCCTGTATTTCTTTACCGTCAATTTTGAAGACATTGTTAAAATGATGTTGCAAAACCATATCTCTGGTCCTCTTTTTTAAAAAATAAACAAGCACATCTCTTGGGATTTTTTTATTGTTGCATATCTGGAATTAATTCTATAAACTTTGTCTATTTCAAATTCCATCCGATCTTCGTTCCTGTCGAAGGATTTTGCCAAAACATTAACAATTTTCTCTCTGATATCTTCACCTGTTTCCTCAGGAATTGCACGGAATCTCAAGCAATGTTCTTTATCTCTAAGTTCCATAACAGCAATATAGTCCAAATTTTTTTCCAATTCCATATTTGTAATATCTATTCTATTCTCTAAGGTTTGCACCTTATCTTTAACATTTTTTACATCCTGTGTTAATTGCCCAATGTTATTTTTAATCTCACCCACTTCTGTTTTAATATAATCTTGTAAATCTTTAAAATCCTTTTTCATATTGCAAAATTCATCTTTAAGTTGTTGTCTGTCCTGTTTCATCTCTTGTTTCAACTCTTGTTTAAAATCACTAAATCCCTCCATAATTTTCTGGAACATGTCCATCCCTTCCTGTGTATCAGTTGAAACTCTTCTCTCCAAAACTTTGGCTGTTTTCCTAGTTGTCATTCTTGAAAAAAAAAAACCTTTTCTATTATTAGCCAATGTAGAGGCAAACAGTTTCTTTTCTCCCAGCAACAAAAAAGTTAATATTCCAGGCCTGTTTAACCAACACAGTTCTTATCTCCAGCACATTCAGGAATGTAAAACAATTCCAGTTCTCAGCATCCAGCAGTTAATAAGATACACGAACAGCAGATTCGTTCAAAAAAAAAAATTAAATCCAAAATAAAAAAAAATATTCTCAGATATATTTCCTTCAAATAATCAAATCATCTTATCTAATAAGTTGCCTCTTATCCGTTTAATCTTTGTAATTCCAGCTTTAAGCCAGCTTTTTGTCATAAAAAATAAAGCAAGTTCTTTGAATTGCTCCCTTCTTCCTTACCTTTGTATAATACGAAAAAAGTGTGACTCACCCAAGTTTCTGAGTTGCCGATTCGTAAACAAGTCTCTTTTACGATAGTAATTTAAGTTAGTTGATAAGATTTAGACAGAAGGAGGCTAGCTCATTAAAAACGTTTTTAAAAGAGAAAGAAAAAAAGTCTCGCTTACTTTCAGCACAGCCTGTTGGAAATCCAGACTCAGTCTTCCGCTGCTAGAAAAGCCTTCTTATCTCAGGGGATTCCTGATCAAATCTAGCAATCTACAGCTCGACGGAGTTCCGTGGATAATCTTCGGTTCCCCTTTTATCTTGGAGAACATTTACGCCAGTCAAAAATTCCTCTTGACTGGCTTTTAACTGAAATAAGCTTCCTCTGAGATAGAGCTCTCTCAGAGACAATCACCAGCCAGCACTCCTTCCGGGAAGTCAATGCTCCTGAATATTCTGATGTAGTGCCACCTACTTCATCTGGGATTCTTACCCCACTTCATTTACCTTGAATGGACAGCTATCTATTGTTTTCTCTCTGAATGCATGTCCTCGTTATGCCCTTCTAAACAATGGCCAGACTGGTTTAAACTGGCCAGATCATTTCAAAAGTTTCAGAATAGTTGGGGAAAGGGTCATGCCCCTTCACCTCACTAACTCACTTTTATTTATTAGCAGAGGGGGACACAGTTTACTGCCTTTACACCAGTAACTGTAGCAATGCCGTGTCCTTCCTATATTCCCCCCAGCCATGTTGCTATAATGGCTCAGGTGACCAGGAAAGCCTCAAATGCCCCTGTGACACTTTGTCTGTTTAAAACTCACAGCTATGAGCTGAGCCCCTGTAACCTGATGATGTTTACGTCCTTCAGGTACTTGTTGCCACCACTGATAACATGTATCTGCTTCAACCTTAGCATAGCCAAAATATATGGAGTGTGTGTGTATGTATAGAACAAAAGAATATTTAGAATCATAGATTTGGAAGGGTCCTATAAGGCCATCAAGTCCAATCCCCTGCTCAAGGTAGGAATCTAGATTAAAGCAGACGCGGCTGGTGTTTTTCCTTTATCTGTTGAAGCGGTTTAATGATTTGAAGCTCCATTTCTTCCTCAGCCTCTTATCAGTTTCTCTCTTCGCTGCAGATGGTGATGAATGGGAAGCCAAGAATGAGGGAGAACTACATGGGAAAGAGGCACGGGAAAGAGACAGATCTAAAAAGAGGGGAGAGGGGAGAAGGAAAACTGACGCAGAAGAGAAGAGGATGAATGAATCCTCTGCTTCTCAGGGCAGCGTGGGCTATGAAATTGCAATGCGAGAAAAAGCAGACAAAAGAAACAAAAACAGGAATTCTTTTGGTTATTGGAAATGTCTCAGTTCTAAAAGAAAATGTCAAGCCCACTGCAAAATCCACAAAGGGGAGAAGCCATATCAGTGCTTGGAATGTGGAAGGAGCTTTTCTTCCAGTTCTAAACTTACTATCCATGAAAGGATTCATACTGGGGAGAAACCGTACAAATGCTTGGAATGTGGAAAGAGCTTCAGTAGATATTTCTCTCTTACTTTGCATCAAAGAGTACACACTGGAGAGAAACCATGTAAATGCTTAGAATGTGGAAAGAGATTCGTTTGCAAGACATCTCTCACTTTGCATCAAATAATTCATACTGGGGAGAAACCCTATAAATGCATGGAATGTGGAAAGAGCTTCCTTCGCCGTGATCACCTTACTTCCCATCAAAGAATTCATACAGGAGAGAAACCCTACAAATGCTTGGAATGTGGAAAGAGCTTCCTTCGCCGTGATCACCTTATTTCCCATCAAAGAATTCATACAGTGGAGAAACCATATAAATGCTTAGAATGTGGAAAGGGCTTCAGTCACAAGGGATCTCTCACTTTGCATCAAAGAATTCATACTGGGGAGAAACCCTATAAATGCATGGAATGTGGAAAGAGCTTCCTTCGCAGTGATCACCTTACTTCCCATCAAAGAGTTCATACAGGAGAGAAACCCTACAAGTGCATAGCATGTGGAAAGAGCTTTCCTTCCAGTTCTAAGCTTACTACCCATGAAAGAATTCATAATGGGGACAAACCAAATAAATGCTTGGAGTGTGGAAAGGGCTTCATTCACAAGACATCTCTGACTAATCATCAAATAGCTCATACTGGGGAGATCCCAGATAAATGCATGGAATGTGGAAAGGGCTTTCCTTCCCATTCTAAACTTACTTTCCATTAAAAAAAATCACACTGGGGAGAAACCATATAAATGCTTAGAATGTGGAAAGGGCTTCAGTCACAAGATATCTCTCACTTTGCATCAAAGAATTCATATTGGGGAGAAACCCTATAAATGCTTGGAATGTGGGAAGAGCTTCCTTCGCAGCGATCACCTTACTTTCCATCAAAGAATTCATACAAGAGAGAAACCATACAAATGCTTAGAATGTGGAAAGAGCTTCCCTTCTAGTTTTAAACTTACTACCCATGAAAGAATTCATACTGGGGACAAACCGTATAAATGCTTGGAACGTGGAAAGACCTTCAGTCACAAAATATCTCTCACTTTGCATCAAAGAACTCATACTGGGGAGAAACCCTATAAATGCTTGGAATGTGGATAGAGCTTCAGTCACAAGATATCTCTTACTAATCATAAAAAACTTCATACTGGCAACAAACCATATGAATGCTTGGAATGTGGAAAGAGCTTCAGTCAAAAGATGCATTCCACTGCTCATAAAAGAATTCATAGAGGAAATGAACTATATAATTCTCTGCTTATCAGGACAAGGACTGCCATGAAACGCCGGTTTGAAAAAAACATATAAAAGAAACAAAGTTAACCTTTTGGTTAATGGAAAAGTCTCATTTCTAAAAGAAAATCTAAATCCCACTGCAAACACCACAAAGATAGGGGAAGCCATTTAAGTGCTGGGAATGCGGAAAGAGCTGCAGTCAGAAGATCAGCCTCGCTTCCCATCAAAAAATTCATACAGGCGAGAAACCGTATAAATGCTTGGAATATAGAAAGAGCTTTAGCTGCAAGATAATTTTCACTTCCCATCAGAAAATTCATATAGGCGAGAAACCGTATAAATGCTTGGCATATAGAAAGAGCTTTAGCTGCAAGATAATTTTCACTTCCGATCAGAAAATACACATAGGCGAGAAATGTAAAGAAAATGCTTGCAGTGCTGAGAGACCTTCTGAAGAAAACAGATTTCTTCATCCAGTAATTCAAAAAGAGGAGAAACCATGTTAACAAGTGAAGTATATACCATCTGTCTCCCAGGTGAAAGATGGGAGGGGTCTGAATAGCTGAGAGAGAGGGACAGCTTGATTTGATGGTTCAGTTTGCTGAAATGGGATTGATAGGAATACCAGTTGCTGGAAACCTCGGGAACAGAGAGTGCTCTTGCACTCGGGTCCTGCTCGCGGGCTTCCCAGGGGCTTCTAGTTGGCCTGATCCAACAGGCTGTTCTTATGTTCTTTTATGCATTCATAGTATATGTCCAATGTGATTCATTTGTAATTTGATCTCTTAATATTGGATAATGTGTTGTATTTGTTATACTTTTATTGTGTGCTTTTTTAAATTAGTGTTTTTATTTGCAGATGCTTTACTTTGTTGTGAGATGCTTTGAGCTCAACTTGGTTGTTAGAAAAGCAGCATACCAATATTAAACCATAGAGTCATAGAATAGTAGAGTTGGAAGGGACCTATAAGGCCATCGAGTCCAACCACCTGCACATCACATCAAAAAGCTTCAATAAGGAAATGTAGCTCACTTCACATAAAAAATTCCCAGAGGGGAGAATCCTTATAAATCCTTATGCAAGTGAGGTCCTTAATTTGTTCCAGTGGGTCAAACAGGACCTATGAAGCTAAAATGTACCAACGCTGTCCTAACTACATGGCCTTATAGTTTAAAAGAAGAGCATTGCTGCTAATGGAATTCAAGGCAACAGGCCCTAGGTAATTGATTCCATTGTCATACCACTCTTACAATTAGGAGGTTTTTCCTGAAGTTCAGTCAAAATCTGATTTCCTGCAACTTGAGCCCATTATTCCATGTCCTGCACTCTGGGACGATCGAGAAGAGATCCTGGCCCTCCTCTGCGTGACAACCTTTCAAGTACTTGAACAGTGCTATCATATCTCCCCTCAGTCTTCTCTTCTCCAGGCTAAACATGCCCAGTTCTTTCAGTCTCTCCTCATTGGGCTTTGTTTCTAGTCCCCTGATCATCCTTGTTGCCCTCCTCTGAACCTGTTCCAGTTTGTCTGCATCCTTAAAGTGCAGTACTCGGATTGCAGTACTCAGGAATGGGATGGTATCTTATACAAACAGATCAAACTCTGTGAACCTTTGTAATATTGGGGAAGATCTATGAAGGAACACCCCCATACATTCGTTCTGCGAAAGAACCTATGCTATGGCACATGATAGCCAGTGTGGTGTGCTGTACAAAAGTAATATACAATTGTTAATTTTAAATCTCCCCCCCCCGGCTTTGTAGTTCCTTGAAAATCTGAAATATTTGTATATAATAGGGGCTGTGCCCCTGCTTGCTGCATTCACCAACCCACTTACAAGGGTGCACTGATGTTAGAAGTGCAAAGGAGAAGAGCAGATAATTGCAAAGCCCTTTGCTGTTCTTCGCTTCTCCTTTGCACCCTCAGTATCACAGCTGTTCTCCTTCCAGCCCTTGCCAGCCCCCCAACCCCTTGGACCAGTGGTCACCAAGCTTTTTGGGCGCAGAAACACATTGGTAATTCTGGGAGAGTACCGTGGGCACCAGGCTGCAGGGCTGTGGCTTGACAAAAATTGGTGGTATTCTATATAACACAGCATCAGCACAGATCAGGGTTCAAAAACCCACTTAGCCATTATGTTCACATGACTCTCAGCCTAACATACCTCACAGGGTTGTTGTGAGGATATAATGAGGAGGAAAACTATGTATGCCACCTTGAGGTGCTTGACAAAATGATGGGATATATTCGGAATAGAAGTAGTAACTAGTATGACTCCATACTAAATAACAACAACCCTTAGGCTGCAATGAATGCACCACTTAAGTTGAGAGTAAGTGTTACTCAACTGAATGGCTATTTATCCGAATGCAGGCAGCACCAACTTTCCTTTATGTTTAATCTTTCTAATTTAATTTTTCCACATTTGGTTCTGAGAGCTGGCATAATTGTAATCTCTAAATGGAGATTACCAATTGCATCACATTCTGTAGGCTGCTACCATGACTGAAAGTGGGAGGGGAATCTCACTGAAGAAATAAATACGAAAGCAAGCTAAACAAACAATGGAGAAGGGCGGGAATTCAAATGTCTTGCAGCCAAGCAAGGTTGACAACACACACCCAGCAAGACTCGCCTTCTGTTGCTCAAACATCATTCATCCCTGGCCGAGTAAGATTGTCTTCCAAGATAAGGTCTTTAACGGTGGGTCCATAAGTGACTGTGGAGGCCAATTCTGGATCCGCACAGCCTCCCACAGTAAGTAAGTAAGTAATAACCTTTATTGCTCAAAGCCATTAGCCACCGCAAAAAACCAAAAATGCATAAAATACACGAAACACTACAGAACACACCAAAAACATCCAAAAATAAATATATACATTCATACATAAAAACCTACGTTAGTAGACGTATGCATGTAAATTTAAATCAACGAAAACAATATCAAACCGACTCTAATTGTTTTACATAATTACCCCTGATCTTCCCGGCTGCCAAAGCAAACATGGTGACCCAAAATGTTATATGAGTATCTGTACCAGCCAGAAGAATGGATATTAGTTCCGGGACAGGCCTATCCGACATAGGGTGGATTATGGGAAATAAAATTTTAGACCTGGGATCTTTATAAAGAGGGCATCTCAGAAGGTAATGGGCCACATCCTCCACCTCACCCAAATGGCATATACAAACTCGAGAGTGGTGGGGAATGTTAGCATAACGACCCTCAAGGCCAGCCGAGGGCATGGTTTGGAGGCGTAAGGCAGTAAAAGACCTCCTCAACGATGGAACAGAAAGGAAGGAAAAATATGACTCCATACTAAATGTCGTCTTGTACCAAGGGTACCATAAGGAGAAGGACGTTTGGGAAGCTGAATAAAGCGTCCATCTTTGGGCATATAAAAAGATCCTGTCCTTCAGCAGTTTTTTTGCCCTCAAAGAAAGGTGTGAAGGTAAAAGGGCTATGGAGATCCCGTAAGCGGCCAATTTAGATTTGGTTCGATTTAACCAAGTAGAGTGATAAGATGATTGGAGTTGTTCGAGAAAACACTTTTTAGGTAGACAGGAATCATCCATGCCGGCAAGCCGCAACCAGTAGGAAGCCAAAGCGGCATGAGCCAGCGATTCTATCGGGTGCGAGCCAGTCTCTAACCTTAATAGAGAAGCTGGTGTGCCACGGGGGGTAGCCAGAATAAACCTGAGGTAAGCGTTCTGAACTTTTTCAAGAGAAGAGATGTTGCCATAACCCCAGATCTCTGCCCCATATAAGAGCTGTGGAATTACCTTCCTGCGAAAGATTTCCAGGGCAGGGGGAACCAAACTACCTCCCTTGCGGGTGAAAAAACAGCATAGCTGATGTATAGAATGGGCAGCCTTCAGCCTGACAGAGTCAAGATGGGAATTCCAGGACAAATTGGAAGTAAAATTAAGGCCCAGGTAACGGTAACTCCGTTGCTGTTGTATAATCTTGTTATTAAGTCTCCAGACGTGTTTGGTTCATTTTTTCCCAAACACTGCCACTTTCATCTTAGAGTAATTAATGAAGAGACATTCCTTAGCACAAAATAGGCCCAGGCTGTGTAACAGCCTCCTCATTCCAACTTGAGTGGTTGAGATGAGGGCCAGATCGTCAGCATAAAGTAAAACAGAAAGTTTAACAGATAAAATTGAGGGTGGAAAATACATTGAGCCTGAAAGTTCCTGTACGATATTGTTTATATAAAAGTTAAAAAGAAAGGGGGCTAGTAAACAGCCCTGGCGAACCCCACGATAGGTAGGGATCGCCTCTGAAAGTTGACCATTAGCCCCTAGTCTCACCCTAAGGGATGCGGCTATATTTGTAGTGCCAAGTTTCTGCCAGAGGCGTCCTCTGTCTACCAAATCAAAGGCAGACGAGAAATCTACGAAGGCAATAAATAGTTCTTTTCTGTTATGGAATGCATATTTCTGAATGAGATTAAATAAAACATAACAGTGATCAATCGTAGATTTACCTTTAACGAACCCAGCCTGTTCCAGTGCAGTAATGGCGTTCTCGTTAGCCCACCTGTCCAATTTCGCTAGAAGATACTTAGTGTAAAGTTTGGACACAATGTCCAATAGACTGATCGGCCTGAAATTTTTGGGGTCGGACTTAGCGCCACTTTTGTAAAGTGGGAAGCCTCCCACAGTGAGGACGTAGGTTTCCAGATGGAAGATTGTCACGATGAGGATTTGCTTGACATACAGACAACACACACATCCTCTCTTTATTTACCCAACTGCATTTCTCTCTTTTCTGGAACAACCACACATTGCTCTCTTGCAGAAGCCTTTCCAGGCTAGCGGACGGAAGAGAAGCAATCTGGGAACCCAACCCAATTGCTTCTCCAGGGCAAAGAGAAAAAGCCCTTTCGGGTTTTGCAAGATCCTGTTGCCGCTTTCAGCAGCACGCAGGCAAGTGGCAAAGGGATTGAGGAAATCATCCTCACAGTGTCTCCAACTTTCACATGCAAGCGAGTTTCAGAGATTGCAAGGTCCCCCACTACCTTCAGCATCAGATTGGCAGTGAAGCGACAAGGTTAATAATCCCTTTATCTCCCCCTGCCCCTGTGGCAGCAGATTACCAGGCCAGTTGGCCACTGGTTCTGACCACTTTTCTCCTTCCCTTGCTGCTGGGCCACCTATTCATCTTAATCAGTGGAGGTGGCAGAAGCAAGGTTGCCAGGGAGGGGAAAATGGCCAGTAGCAGCGCCAGCTGGTTGAAGAATGTGGAGGTTGGCAGGCCAAGCAGCCAGTGGAGCAGGGTGGCAACTGCTGCAGCCTAATCTGGATGTCCCTCTGCGGCTTGCCTTGGCCACCCGTTCACCACTCTTATCACGCTATAGTTCACAGCACCACCTGTCTGTGGCTAAGCGAACTGCATTGTGACATTTATGTTTTTATGGATACAGGAAGATATGTGAAACTAGAATAAAATAATGACCTCTGAGCCTCACCTGAAAATAAGCAAAGATAAAATATTTATATGTGTATTAAAAATTATGAAGCATAATTTGAGCCCCTGAGAACTGGATTAGAGGGAAATGGTGATAAAAAAAAATTCAGAACTGAAGAAGGGACAAGTTCAAGACTAGAAATCGCTTCTTTCAAAGAGAAGGTGAGCAAAGGCCTTAGAACAGGGGTTCCCAAACTGTGGTCCATGAGCATCCAGGTGGTTTGTGGCATGTCCACATTAAATATTCATATTTATTTTAATTGTATTTTTATTGCTTCCTTTATATCTTGTATTTAATTTTATTACAAATTGAATTCTATGGAACGTGAGTTCTAATAGTATAAAATACAATATAAGAAATAAAAAAAGCTATGAAAAATCATACAGCATCAAGCGCGGCAAATTACAATTGCTACATCAAGCAGAAAAATTATTAAGTGCTCCACCAAAACCATTAGCAATTTTCAAGTGGTCCATGGGGGGGGGGAGTTTGGGATCCGCTGCCTTAGAACAAGGAAAAACTTGGAGCTAATCCAAAAAATAAAATAAAAAAAGTATGTGCCAGCTACTAACTTCCTCCAAATGTGGGACACATCCACAGCATCCATTTAAAGTACTCTTATACCGCTCTAACAGTCATGCCTTCCCCCAAAGAATCCTGGGACCTGTAGTTTGTTCAGAATGCCAAGAGTTGTTAGGAGACCCCTCACGGAGCTACAGTTCTAGGCTTTTTGTCCACTTAATTGCCCCAGCCAAGTTTGTTAACCATTTATTTCCGTGAGAAAAAGAGTTGGCCCAGGTGTGTGTTGCCATAGAAATGACTAGCTGGTGATGCTTCCTGAACATGAGAACATGCCTTTCCCCCTCCCCTAGCTGGAGGTAACGGCATCCTGAGTGTTGGAGACCACTAGGCCAAGCGCTAGGCTTGCCTCTAGTTGAGATTCATGGGAGACAGGGGCTTGCCTTTCTCTCTGTGCAGAGTTGAAAGTCATGGCTCTGAAGGCCCCTTGAAAGCTAGTGGGGGAGCAGGATCTGTTGGGAGCGTGAATGCTGTGAGCCCTCCCCTCTTCTATGGAGCCTGTGTATATGTGTAAACAAGCCTATTCATCACGAAGACACCATTGTCTCCGATTACCTCGATTTGGGGCCTGACAAATTCTTCCTCTCAGCTTTTCTGCTGGGTTTTATCTTCTTAGCTGTTCTGGGTTTTGCCAGGTGGGTTGATACTCCTGCTCAGGAATAATCTCCTTCTCCTGTATTTCATAAGAGTGGCCAGTAATATGTTATCACTAATAGATGGTTGACATGATGTGTCTCAGCGTTTCTGTAAGGAGATGGTGAAAACAAGAAACCAGGCGGAATTAGTTTGCTGCTCCCTGTTTGTAATCCTTGTTCATGGGTTGGCCATTGCCTCCAGCGGAGAGCTAAGGGTGCATCATCCCTCAGTACCAAGCGTATGGCTTTTCAGGCTTTCAGAGCATCCCTTTAGATTTTGTAGCAAAGCTGTACGCTGGACATTACTCTCCTGGGGATGGCTGTTTTGTTCTGTTTAAAATGAGTTTAACCTTCTCTAAGGGACAAAACTAACTGGACTGACTTGCTCTTGAGATTCCATTCATTTTCAAGTTTGTGATAAAGTCCAAGATCTTCTCCAGATTGCTGATTGATTCCTTTTCTCCCCTCACCTGCCCCATTCACAACATTCAGTGGCACTCCAGGGTCTCAGAAGGGAGACCTACCAAACCATACCTGGAAATGCCAGAGACCGAACCAGGGAGCTTTTGCATCCAAAACAGGAGCTCTCCCAACTGAGCTGTGGTCCCATCCCTTACAGACAAAGCACAATTCCAGTCCTCATGGTTCCAAATGAAGAGCTGTTTAAATAGGAACGGAGGAAGCTGCTTTGTGTGGAATCAGCCTATCAGCCTGAGCCTACCTAGCTTTGTGCAGGACCAGGCCAGCTCACTCCTTTTCTCTGCAAAGCCAGGAGGTCCCCTTCAATGTAGCTGTATTTAAACAATCTGAATTTTAAAAATCGTGGGGAAAGGCCGTACCTCTGCAGGTATAGCATCTGCCTTTCATGCAAAAGGTCCCAGGTTCAACCCCAGAGGACAACTCCAGGTAAGGCTGGGAGAGACTTCCTGCTTGAAGCCCTAAAGAGCTGCTGCCAGTCAGAGTAGACCATGCTGAGCTAGATGGACCAATGGTCCGACTCGGTATAAGGCAGCGTCCTGTGTTCTGTGAGATGCAACTTTCCCCCTTGGCTGCTGTGTTGAGAGGTGATTTGGCTGCTGGGTTTTCTAAGGCTTAAAGTGAAAGAAACTAGATTCCTAGAGAGGAAGGATATAGGAGGAGGGAGGGCATCTGTGTCCTTCAAAGGAAATGCACCTCCCCTCCGCACAAGGTCCTTTCCTGCCTGGATCTTCCCTGGGAGGAAAGTGGCTCGCTCTCGCTCTCCCCGCGTCAAGGGCTGCAGCATCGGCGGCCCCTTCTGGGGTCTGGTGAGTCCCCCTTGTGGATTGGGGCGAAAGGGCGTCCCGAGGGTGCGGAGGAGGAACGGCAAGGCAGGGGAGCGAGGAGGGGGCTGGGAGACCCCTGCAGAGATGGGGAGGTGCCCAGATCGGAAGCTCCAGCCGGTGAAGGCAGAGAAAAAGCTGCAAGGGAGAGACCCTCACCCCATAAGGAGGTGGGCTGCGTTCATCCGCCCCTTTCAGGATCCTCCGCAACACTCACCATCAGGGAGCAGAGCTTCCTTTCCCCCCTCCGCTTACAAACCAATCCTAGTTAATGACACGTGCATATGATGGCAGCGGGACTCTGGGTTGGGGAGATGAGATGTGGCATGTTTCTTTTTGGGTTTTTTTTTTTGCCAGGCCGATGAATCTGCGTAATGTACGGAAAAGGAAAGAAAAGGGGAAGAAAAAAGAAGAGATCTTGGTTCACTTAGTGAACTATTGGGGGCAGAGATGATATTGCAAATGGGTGGTGTGTGTGACGGGGCTAGTTTTGGGTAGGGATTCCTAGACAGGAAGTTAATCTGGGGAGGGAGCTCTGTCAACAAAAGCAACAGCACCCCCGTCCAAAGTCCCTTCCTGCCTGGCTTCACACTTGGGGGAAGTAGCTACTGTTTTCCCCAAGCACTGCACTGGTGGCCCCCTCTGAAATCTGGTGAGCCCCCTTCCCCTTTGCACATTTGATTGGAGGGTTTCCCAAAGGCCACAGAAGAGGAGGTGCACAAGAGGTGTGTTCGCCTGATCTCCCCAAATCAGGGAGGAGAGCTTCTTCCCTCCTTCCTTCTGCAAATTCAGAACACCGCTTTGAATTGAGGAGGGATTTTAAGTAGCCAGTGGAATCCACTCCAGGTTTTCCCCCGGAGCTGTCCAAGGGGCTGAAACATATTGGTTTCAGCGCCTTGGACAGCTCCACAGAGTGGATTCCACCACCCACCTGACATGGAGCTGTTAGGTCCAAACCTAACACGCAAGTCGCCCTGTCAACCCCAACTCGCTCATTACACCCGGGAAGAGTGCAGAGTTGAGTGCAAATGAACCCACTATCAGAGATCAAGTAACACGAGACAAAAACCTTTGCAAAGGGGACCCAATACTTACAAGCCAAAGCAGGCCAGCATGGGAACCTCGTTTATTGGTGTCCAAGAGTTTATATAGGCTTACCCCGAAGTTTACAATATCGGGTTCACGTCATAAAGTACAAAAGAAGAAATTGCTAACTGTTATAGCTTTGGGGCATATGAAAGGAGGTAAAGGGGTACAGGGGGAAGGACAAGAGTGGAAACATTAAGACTATCTCCCAGACTCTATGTCTGCATACTTTGCATGTCCTTGTGATAAGCACTATGCAGAAACAGACAAAGGCAACTATCAAGGGGAGGCCCAGCTGCAACCGGGTGCCCCCTAAACTGGAGACAGACATGATATTACTTTGCTTACATATCAAAGGAGTATTACAAGTCAAGGTTTGTGGGACACTGGAATAGCGTTTGACATTTCTATGCAAGGTTCATTTGTAACAATAAGCAAGGCCATAAGCATAAATGTGATACAGAAATGCATAGTAGGGAAGTTTCCAGCTTAAACCGGCTTTTATTATGCGAGCCACTGGAATGTAGGTAAGGGTCAGGTCACCAGGAAATAAACCGACATTTTATATCAAAAGTCAAATAAAGGCCACTTTGGTTCTATTTCCCGTGAAGCCCAAGCTGGTTTAGGTAGGACAAGTGAATTATAGTTTTACAAGCACTGGGGGTTTCAATTTATCCCTAACAGAGCCATCAGCTGCCACTCCAAGTAGGTGTACTCATGCCCCCATTAGTCAGGTGTACTCATGCCCCCATTAGTCATACAGTGACTGGTGTTACTAGTCCTCCTGATTGACGCACAGGTGTCCATTTGTACATGAGACCCCTGGGATGCAGAAGGGATCTTCTGAGATTGAATAGAAAGTGCTACGGAAAATGGGCAATCTTTTAATCAAAGGAATCAGACTGAGGAGACCTCGACTGGAATTGGGAAAAAACCTGTTGTGGTAGATGGGTAGATAGGTGAAGAGAGCAATCCAAATGCCCAATGGTCATTCACAGTGCATGACTGGACAGCCCCATCGCTCATGCTGGCTGGGGTGAAGGCAAACTTAGTCCTTCATTCATTTAGGATGACAATCCCAAAATTTGGGATTTTCTGTTCCCTTCCTCCACATTATACCCTAAGACCCTTCAGCTTCTTTATCACAACCAGGTGATAAATCTCAGGAACTGTGGCATTCCAGTTTTATTAAAAAACAAACAACCCAGACCTAACTCTTAACTCTGAAAAGAGGTAGTTCAAAAGGTAACTAAAGTTATCAATGGATCAACGTGATAAGGTATTTCATTCCCAATTAAACAAAAAACTCTTCTGTTTCAGCAGAGACTAGAATAGGTCACAGAGATAAGTCAGAGAATATAGAAAGCTGCCTTATACAGAGTGAGACCATTGACCCATTAGCTCAGTATTGTCTCCACTGACTGGCAGCGTCTCTCCAGGATTATGGGCAGGGGGTCTTTTCCAGCCTTACCTGGAGATGCTGGGGATTGAACCTGGGACTTTCTGCATGCCAAGATACTGTCCTACTTCTCAGCTATGGTTCATCCCCTAAGAATTTTGTCCTTTTTCATGGGTTTTTAAAAATAAGAATGGGGGTAATCAGGATTGTGCTCTTTTCAGGGCCCATTCGGAGCTTCTATCAGAGAGCTGTCAATCATGCAGCCATCCGTCTTCAGAGCAAGATATACACCCCAATACTGGGTTTATCTCAAAGATTACATGGTAGGAAAAATGATCCTCATATTCAAGGATGCTTCACCAGCCCTCTTCCTGCTCCTCCAGCCTTCGGCCTGGGCTTAATGATCCCCAAGGCTTCCTGAAATCAAACTTTGGCTCATACAATAAATGGCTCAGCTCATACTCTACAGCACCCCAGACACAAGAAAATAATTCCAAAAAAACCAATGGAGTTGTAAGGCATAGATGAATAGGACAGATGCTGCTGCTTCTTACCTACAGATCAAAGATGGATCAGCAAGAACCAGCTGCCTCTGAAGCAGGAAGAGGCCCTGATGCCATCAAGACTGGGACCCAAGGGCTGGAATTCGTGCAGAAGATGTTGGGGGAGAACACCTTCAGCACAGATGCCCAGTGCCAGCAGTTCAGGCATTTCCACTGCCAGGAGGCGGTGGGCCCTCGAAAGGTTTGCAGCCGATTCCACCTTCTTTGCCATGGGTGGCTCAAGCCAGAGCGACACACAAAGAACCAGATCCTAGACCTGGTGATCCTGGAGCAGTTCATGATGATCCTTCCACCGGAGATGGCGAGCTGGGTGAGGGAATGTGGAGCGGAGACCACTTCCCAGGCGGTGGCCCTGGCCGAAGGATTCCTCCTGAGCCAGGCAGTGGAGAAGAAGCAGGAAGAGCAGCAGGTGAGAGGGTTTCATCTAGATCAGAGAAAGCCAATGTGGTGCCCTCCAGATGTTGCTGTAGTAAAACTCCCATCATCGCTGACCACTCATATTGGCTGGGTGAGTTGGAATCCACCAGCATCTGGAGGGCACCACGTTGGCTACCCTGATATCCAGTATCCCGCAAAGGGTTTTGCCTCTGTCAGTCCCTTTCTATTCCTTCTCCCTGTTAGATGACTTCAGTTCTTATTTTTGCATGGGCCACTGGTTGGCCACTGTGTGAATAGGATGCTGGACAAGATGGGCCACTGACCTGATCCAGTAGACTCTTATGTTCTTATTGCTGTTTCAGGGAAAGGGTCTTTTTGCGGATGTAGGAACTGATTTCCCTGAGGCAGAGAGGACTCCATCAGACACAAGACAGAGGCCACTAGGTAAGGATGTATGGGGTGTATCTCCATTTGGTCTCTCTGATGATTTTGACTCCTTTCATCTTGTCTCCAGCCTTTTCCACAGCTGAAAAAATGCTCTTATTTACATCCCATCATGATTTTATACATGGAAACCAACACTTTGATTTGTGGCCAAGATCTCAAATGGGGAGAGATGTTTCATCACACAACTGAAATATAAACTGTGAACAAAAATCGGAAACAGTAGATGAGATCCATGTGCAGTTAGATATATACTGCTTGACCTCTAAGACAAGGATATAGTAAAGACTTCTGGGCACATTTTGTTTCTCACAGGTGATGGAATGATGTCGGCAAGACCTACTAAACCATCTTCTCTTTCTGGTGGAGGGGAAGCTGCTGCTGTCACACCGGATCAGGTAGGGGGAAGACTCAATAGGGGAGAGGCTGGGGGCAGCCTGGGTGCCTCTGTACCCTGCTCCCTTTCCTGGGCCTCAGTGAATCTCTCTCCTTCTCTTTGCTTCTCTTAAAATTGCCCACAACAAAAGCTGTGAATGCCATTTAAGGTTTCAGTCCTGAGAACAATGACAGCCACGTCACCCTAACTGACTTTTGCAAGTAGGTCATAGATCATCTTCATGCTATCTAGGGGGAGAAAAAAATTTTTTTTTCCATTTAGGGTCCAGTGGTCTTTAAGGATGTGGCTGTGTATTTCACGGAAGAGGAGTGGGCCCTGCTGGCTCCTGACCAGAGAGCTCTGCACAAGGAAGTCATGGAGGAGAATCGGGGGACTCTGGCCTATCTTGGTAAGGCTCCCTGTTGGAACGTGATATCTCTTTTGAAATTCCAACATTTCTTCATGTAATGCTCCCAAATATTCTGATGTAGTGCCACCTACTTCATCTGGGATTCTTACCTCTCTGCACTTTTTTCTCTGAGCGCTCATCTTCCAGATATGCCTTTTTAACCAGTGGCCCAACTGGTTTAAACTGGTCATATCATTTGAGAGGTATGTTTCAGAGTAGTTAGGGAGGTGGCACTAGCCTCTTGGTCATTTTCTGGTTGGCCAACAAGCCAATTGACATGAGAGGTGGGGTGGATTGTGTGATTGGGCCCAACAACCATTGATCTCAAAGAAGGGACTGGTTTTTACTGCCCTCAGATTTCCACAAATATAGACATCCTAGAAACATCTGATCAGGAGTTCAAAGATGTTCTTTCAGAACCTGCTTGTCATTTTTTTCCCTTTACTCCCCATTAAATATTACTTTTACGCTTTGATATTTCGCTTCACATTTCCTTTTAAAGACAATTCTCTGAAATTTCTCTCTAAAACGTTTCTCCATTTGCTAACACAGCATAGCTAAGCTCCATTTTGGTTTCTAAGATGGCTCACGAGATGTAACGTTTGACATTTTGGGCTTTGGGAAGACAAAGCTTCCCTCTTAGTTTATCCTTTTCTGTAGACCTGGAGCAGGGTGATGGCAGCACATTGTTCTTTTTTTGGGGGGGGGAGGACTGCACACTCCCATCATCCATGATGGCTGCGCATGCTGCCTGGGGCTGATGGAAACGGGAATCCAGGAAGCTCTGGAGAGCGCCACTCTGGAAAGGGAGTTGGCCACTAAGAAGAGGCCTCCCTACATCTGCACATTTCCCCTCTTTCAACCCTTCACGTTTTCTTCCAGGATATCTCAAGATTTATCATGGGGGAGGGGAGAGGAACTCTCACAGGATAGTGATTTGTCTAATACAGAACCACACCTCCTGCAATATGAGTCTCTGAGTGTGTTTATACATGCCCATACACACACAGCATTTTTTCTGGTATCCTGAATTTCAGCACTTCAAGCTGTCTTCTTTCAGTGTAGAAGGACTTATCTATTTTAATTGATTTAAAAGATTAATACCCCCAGTTTCCATTGAACAAAACTTCCAAGAAGTAAAAACAAAATGCTCAGACATCAATACAACATGTTAATACCACAACATAATCAAAACAACAATATATTAATCAGCACGAGGAAACATTAAGAGTTGCACTACGTACAAATACAGAAGAGAACCATCTTAGAATCCCAGGCGCCTGACTCAGCACCTCTGCCATGGTCATTGTCCGGCTAGTCCAGGATTGGCTGCTCTGACTGGCAAGGTCTCTCCAAGCTGCCATGCCTAGCAGGGCTCCTTCTGTGGTCCTTTAGATGCTGAAGTGGGGGTTGATCTTACAGCCTTGTGGCTAAGCTGAAAGACAGTGATTGGCCCAAGACACCCAATGAGGTTGACCTCTGACTGGGAGCTGAACCCAGATCTCCATAGTCCAAATCCAACAGTCTATAGCAATCCAATTGTCAGTGGATGCCAGTCAACAGAGACCATTAAACCTGTGGTAAGATCAGTATCTCATCTCTTGCAGTTTGTTTATTTATTTAAAATATTTCCACCCTACAACAGGGCACTCAGGGCAGCTACAATAAAATAGCACACACATGTAATAAAATATACAATAAAAACACAAATTAAAATGTAAATTAAAATGCATAAAATACTATTAAAATACATTAAATGCATTATGCATATACATACACACATACATGCATATATGTGCATACACATATAAAAGAGTGAGAATAAAAGAACTTAAAAGATAAAAATAAAAGATAAAAAGACTTTAAACAGTGTCAGGCTGACCCATCAGTCCCAACCAAAGGCTCTCCGGAACAAAACAATTTTTACAAGTTTCCGGAAGACCATCGGGGAGGGAGCAAAGCGGGCTGCTTGGCGCAGGGAATTCCAAAATCTGAGAGCCACAATTGAAAAGGCTCTCTCCCACGTGCCTGTCAATCTAACTTCTTTCATTCCAGGCACGTAGAGGAGACCAGAGCCACTAGATGACCTTAAATCCAGGCTAGGAACATATGGACGTAAGCGGTCCCTTAAGTACACTGGTCCAAGGCCGTTTAGGGCTTTAAAGGTCAAAAGCAGCACTTTGAATTGGGATCGGAAACAAATTAGGAGCCAGTGGAGTTGAGAAAGCACAGGGGTGATATTCTCCCTGTGTCGTTCTCCAGTTAACATTCTGGCTGCTGCATTTTGAACCAACTGTAGTTTCCCAATCATTTTCAAAGGCAGCCCCACGTAGAGTGCGTTACAGTAATCAAGCCTCAATGTCACCAATGCATGTGTCACTGTGGTCAAGTCAGCTGCTTCCAGGAATGGACACAGCTGGTAGACCATTTTGAGATGGCCAAAAGCACCCCTGGCTACCTCAGCCACCTGATATTCCAGCAGCAGGGCAGGATCCAGAAGAACTCCCAGACTGCGGACCTGCCCTTTCGAGGGGAGTGCAGCCCCATCCAGAACAGGTTGCAACCCTATCCCTGGGGCAGTTTTTCCCTTGGCCAGCAACACTTCCGTCTTGTCTGAATTAAGTTTCAATTTGTTCGCCCACATCCAGCCCTTCACAGCCTCCAGGCACTGGTTTAGGATGAGCAGTCCCACCTTGCCATTAGATGGAAGGGAGAGATAGAGTTGAGTGTCATCAGCATATTGATGACATTGCACTCCAAATCTCCGGATGACCTCTCACAGTAGTTGCATATAAATGTTAAGAGCATGGGAGACAGAATGAAAACTTGGAGATGAGCCACTGCCACCCTCTCAATCACCTTGCCAAGAAAGGGGAGATTAAGATCAGCAGGATCTAGTGAAGGATTAAACAAAGGTATAATCACAGCCTCCTTCAACAATGTTGGCATAGAGCCTTCCCTTAGGGAGGTGTTAATCAGATATGTCAACCAACCAGCTATTCCCAATCTGGAGGATTTAATTAGCCAGGATGGGCAAGGGTCAAGCGAGCAGGTAGTGGCCCTCATTTCTCCCAGAATCCTGTCCATATCCTCAGGCTTTACAAGCAGAAAAGTATCCATGGAAAAGTGACCAGAGGGAGCAACGGGGATGTCTGGCACAACTATAATTAAAGAGGAGTCCAAGTCAATCTGAATGCAAGCAATTTTATCTGTGAAGTGCCTCACAAACATTTCACAGCGAGCAACTGGTGGTTCAGAGTCTGCTGTCGGGCCAGAGCCCAAAAGACCCTGGACCACCCGAAAAGCATTGCTGGATGGCACTGGGCAGACGCAATGGTGGCAGAGAAGCTTTTTTTGCCTCCATCACCGCCACATGGTGGGCTCGAAAATGAGCTCTAACCAGTGTTCAGTCAGAGACAGGTTGAGTTTTTCTCCATCGTCGCTCTAGCCATCGGCCCTGCCGTTTCATCAGGCCCAAAGTTTGAGTAAACCAAGGTGTATTATGGGCCTTCCCTGGTGGGAGAGGGCATTTTGGAGCAATAATGTCTACCGCCCAAGTCACCTCCGTATTCCAGAGTTTGACCAGGGCTTCGGCAGTAGCGCCAGCCATGTTGGGAACATTCCCCAGAGCATTCAGGAAACCATCAGGATCCATAAGTCTCCAGGGGTGGACCATCTTAATCGGCCTATCACCCCTGTGGAGGTTATCAGAGGCACAAAGTCTAAACCGAATCAGGTGGTGAACTGACCATGACAGCGGAGTCACCGAGAACCCCACCACCCTCAGATCACCAGCTTCTTGTCCTGAACAAAACACAAGATCGAGCGTGTATCCTGTCACATGAGTTCGTCCAGAAGATATTAAGGCCAGCCCCATGGTTGTCATGGCAGCCATGAAGTCCTGAGCTGGACCTATGAGACTAACCTCAGCATGTATGTTGAAATCACCCAGGACCATCAGCCTGGGAAACCGCAACACCAACTCCGAGACAAGCTCCACCAGTTCAGGGAGGGAGACTGTTGGGCAGCGGGTTGGACAGTACACCAACAGAGTCCCAACTCTGTCACCCTGAGCTAACGCCAGGCACACACACTCAAACGCAGAGGAGTTAGGGACAGGACACCTGACAGGGGAGATAGATTCCCGACAGACAATTGCAACCCCACCTCCCCGTCCCTTGGATCTGGGCTCCTGGAATGCCGCAAAACTTGGGGGGCAGAGCTGGGAAAGTCCCACTCCAGCCTGGTCATTTAGCCAGGTTTTAGTAATACACACAATGTCAGCACACTCATCCAGGATTAAGTCCTCGATTAAAGTGATTTTATTAGTCACTGACCTTGCATTCATCAGCAGAACAGTAAAATCCAGGGAGTTCCCAGCATGACTGCCAGTGTCCCGTGGGTTGGGAGGGGGACTGGGAGGGAAGCAAGCATGAAGATGTCTTACATCCCTTCCCCTGTGATGGCTAATCAACCTCCGACTGCTGTAACGTCTCCTACCCAGAATGACCTCAATGCCAGGCTCCCGACTACTCCGGCCCCAATGCATGTTAAAAGAAGCCTGGTACTGAAAAACTAAATCAGCAAAGGCGATCTGATTATTAGTATAATCCCAAAAATGGGAGTCTGGAGCTTCATTTAACCATCCAGCAATATCCCATGAAAGAGATGAAAACTTGTTTGGTTGGATGCATTTTTGTCATCCTGAATTAGTTGGTATCTCTCCCTGGATAGAGTTCCAAGAGATAGTCAAATCCTTTGTTATGGAGGATGACTGCCCTATATTTACAGATTCCTTATAGAATAATCCTTGTTGAATCAAGTTAGCTGAAGGAGCACTCAAATGTCCTAATCGCTTATAATCTTTTTGTATGCCCTTCCTTGGATCATCTGACTCTTCCTCTAAGGATATAATTACCTCCATCGATGGACTCATTCTACTGACATTTGAGATGACTGGTCTTGGGATAGTTGTTGGGAGAACTGCAGAAACAGATATCCTCTCTGAGGAACCAATTTCCTTTTCTTCTAAATATCTCATATTCAGCCAGGCATTGGGCTTTGGTGACACAGAATTTTCAGTGAGTGTGTTATCACAAATGTTGAAGTGGTTTAATGATCTGAGATGCCATTTCTTCCTCAGGCTCTTATCTGCTCCTCTCTTCATTGCAGAAGGTGACAAATGGGAAGCCAAGAATAAGGGAGAATTATGTGGGAAAGAGACACGGGAAAGAGACAGATGTCGAAAGAGGGAAGAGCAGAGGAGGAAAACCGAAGCAGAAGAGACGAGGAGGGGTGAATCCTCTCCTTCCCAGGACAGCGACTGCCATGAGATTTCAGTCCGAGAAAAAACAAACGAAAGAAACAAAACCAGTAATTCTTTTGGTGGTTGGAAGAGTCTCAATTTTACAATAAACTGCAAAGCCCACAGCAGAAACCACAAAGGGGAGAAACCGTATGAATGCTTGGAATGTGGAAAGAAGTTTCCTTCCAGATCTAAACTTACAACATATCAAAGAATTAATGCAGTGGAAAAAACGTATAAATGCTTAGGGTGTGAAAAGAGCTTTCCTTCCAGTTCTAAACTTACTATCCATGAAAGAATTCATACAGGGGAGAAACCATATACGTGCTTGGAGTGCGGAAAGAGCTTCAGAGACAGTTCTCGCCTTTCTTCTCACAAAAGAAGTCACATTGTGGAAAAACCGTATAAATGCTTGGAGTGTGAAAAGAGCTTCAGTGAGAAGGGGAATCTCACTTTGCATCAAAGAATTCATACTGGAGAGAAACCGTATGAATGCTTAGAGTGTGGAAAGTGCTTCAATCAGAAGGCATCTCTCACTAATCATCAAAGAATTCATACAGGGGAGAGACCATATAAATGCTTGGAATGTGAAAAAAGCTTCATTCGCAAGGCATCTCTCACTTTGCATCAAATACTTCATACAGGGGAGAAACCCTATAAATGCTTGGAGTGTGGAAAGAGCTTCACTCAGAAGATGCATTTCACTAATCATCAAAGAATTCACACTGGGGAGAAACCCCATAAATGCATGGAATGTGGAAAGAGCTTCATTCGCAAGGCATCTCTCACTTTGCATCAAATACTTCATACAGGGGAGAAACCCTATAAATGCTTGGAGTGTGGAAAGAGCTTCACTCAGAAGATGCATCTCACTAATCATCAAAGAATTCACACTGGGGAGAAACCCCATAAATGCATGGAATGTGGAAAGAGCTTCATTCGCAAGATATCTCTCACTTTGCATCAAAGAATTCACACTGGGGAGAAACCATATAAATGCTTGGAATGTGGGAAGAGCTTCAGAGTCAGTTCTCACCTTTCTTCTCACAAAATAATTCACACTGGGGAGAAACCATATAAATGTTTGCAATGTGGAAAGAGCTTCAGTCAGAGCTCCGAACTCACTTCCCATCACAGAATTCACACTGGTGAGAAACCATAGAAATGCTTAGAATGTGGAAATCGCTTGAGCTACAAGAAAACGTTCACTTCCCATCAGAGAATTCACACAAGAGAGAAATTGTTAAATAGTGCTTGAATTGTTCAGAGAGCTTCAAACAAAACAAATGTCATCATCCAAAAATTCACAGAGGGAGTATAGAAAACTTGTCTCCAAGGTGAGAGATGGGAAAGGACTAAATATGTTCTAGTTGAGAGATGGGGTGACTTGAGCAATGGTAGTTCTGTTTCTTGACACATTATCAATATGAATACCAGTTACTGGAAAACCTTAGGAGGGGAGAGTGTTCTTGCAGGCTTCCCAGGGGCTTCTGGTTGGCTTCATCCAACAGGCTCTTCTTATATTCTTATTTGTGTTCCTAGTGAATATCCAATGTGATTCAATTGTATTTTGTGATTTTTCTTTTTAAATATTGTTTCAATTCATTATGCTTTTGTTGTGTGCTTTTTAACTAGGAAGTGTGGTTTTTATGTGTACATGTTTGCTATTGTTGTGAGATCCTTTGAGCTGAACTTGGAAAAGCAGCACACCAATATTAGTGTCAGTAAGAAGATGCAAGTGATCCTCTGTGACGCAGAGTGGTAAGTGGTGGTAACACAGCCGAAGCTCTGCTCACGGCTGGAGTCCGATTCCAACGGAAGGAGGAAGTCGAATCTCTGGTAAAAGGGGTCGAGGTCCACTCAGCCTCCCATCCATCCGTGGTCGGTAAAATGAGTACCCGGCATATGCTGGGGGGTAAAGAAAGGCCGGGGAAGGAACTGGCAATCCCACCCCATATATACGGTCTGCCTAGTAAACGTTGCAAGTCATCACCCTAAGAGTCGGAAACAACTTGCACTATAAGTGCGGGAACACCTTTACCTTTAAGAAAGAAGATGCAGCTCACTTCTCATCAAAGAATACACAGAGGGGAGAATCCGTATAAATGCTCGTGCAGGTGAAGTCCTTTAAGTGCCCCAATGGGCCAACACTGGTAGTCAAACATGAGGCTAATGCTTACCAAAGTACATGGTCTGTTAGTTTAAAATTAGAACATGGCTAGAATGGAATTCCAGGGGACAGGCCCTGGTGGTTTTGGATGCATTTTAGGTGAGATCAGTCTGGTATCCCAGATGCAAGGTTCAGACAAATGTAAACAGGAAATCAGGTAAATCATTTAGGAATAAAATAGTGTTAGCCATAGTGGAGACACACTTCAAAACAGGAAGAGGACAGCAACTGTAACATGGGATGGATTTTGGCTTTTTTGTAACAAACAGATCAAGTGGTCCAACTGTGAACCTGTGTAGTATTGTGGAAGATCTTAGAAGTAACACCACCCCCCCATATGTTTGCTCTGTGAAAGAACCTCCAAATGCAGAGAAAGCTGTGGCACATGACAGCCAGTGTAGTATGCTGTACAACAGGATTGCACAGCTGATCATCTTGAATC
The DNA here is from genome assembly GCF_030035675.1 of Rhineura floridana. Lineage (NCBI taxonomy): Eukaryota > Metazoa > Chordata > Lepidosauria > Squamata > Rhineuridae > Rhineura > Rhineura floridana. The sequence goes on from NC_084482.1 coordinate 208,334,628, forward strand.
TTTTTCCTCTTTTGGTAGTTCCTTGAAAATCTGATATATAAATGTGTGTGTATGTGCGTGCGTGCAAAATTAGAATAAAACTCAACTCTGAGCCTCACCGGGAAATAAGAGGAAATAAAATAAGAATATTGTATTTATCAAGATTGCTGATGGGACAGTGTTTATCCCTAGATGACTGGTTTATAGGGAAATTGTGACAAAACGCTTCAAAATTTAAGAAAGGGTGAGTTCAAAGCAAGACGTCCCTTCTCTCAAAGAGAAAGTGAACAAAGGCCTTGGAAAAAGGAAAAATTTGGAGCTAAGGAAAAAATAAAATTAGTGTGCTAGCTACTGACTATCTACAAACGTAGAACATATCCACAGCATACCTTTGATGTACTCTTATACCACTTTAACAATCAGGGTTTCCTCCCCAAGTTTCTTTAGAATTGTTCAGGGTGCTGAGAGTTATTAGGAGACCTCTTCACAGAGCTACAGTTCCAGGCCCTTTGTTAATGGCCACCACCAAGTCTGTTAGCCATTTATTTACATGACAAAACGAGTTGGCCGGGGTGTGTGCTGCCATAGACATGCCTACCTGGTCATGCTTCCAGAAGAAGAGGACAGGCCTTTCCCCCTCCTCTGGCTGGAGGAAAAGGCATCCTGAATCCTGGAGAAAAATAGGCTGGGGACCAGTCTTGCCTTGAGCTGGAGATGGGAGAGTGAGGTTTGACTTGCTCTCTGTGCGGAGTCCAAAACAATGGCTTTGAGGGGGCCCTTGAAACCTAATGGGGGAGCAGGATCTGTTGGGAGTGTGAATGCTGTGAGCCCTTCTATGGAGCCTGTATATAATATAACTGTAATTAAAACCATGTACCCCAAAGACACCATCGTCTCCAGCGGCCTTCATTCTACAGAGAAGAAAGCAGAGGCATGTGCTGGCACCCCTGACATCTCTCAATGCTCAGTGATAGGGGTGCCCAAAATGATTTGAGGCTTGAGAAATTCCTTGTCCCTGAGTTCTCCTGCTGGATCTCCATTCTTCTGTGGGGATTTCATTTTCTTAACTGTTCTCATTTTTGCAAGATGGGTCATTATTCCTGCTTCCGGATTAGTCTCCCTCTCCTGTGTTTCATAAGTGCAGCCCTGGGCTCCTACTGGGAGGAAGGGTGGAATATAAATCAAATAATTAATAAATAAATAAAGTGGCAGGTACTTCATCATCATCATTATTAGGGTTATAATAACAATAATACATTAATTACCCAACCTTCACCCAGAGGTCCTGGGGTGGGTTACAAAAATTTTAAAACACAGCATTAAAAGAAAAGCATTCCAAAATCACAAAGTAGGGTGCATCATAAGTCCAGAGTATTGGGATGCGCCTTCAGCATTTGCCTAAAACTGTACAGTGAAGTTGCCAGAAGCACCTTGGTGGGGAGGGAGTTCTACAAATTAGGCGCTGCCACAGAGAATGCTCTCTCCCAGGCCACCATCACCTGAGCTTCTGAGGCAGGTGGAACTACCAAAAGGGTCCTCTCTGCTGATCTCAACCCCCAAGAGGGTCTGTAGGGAAGGAGGTGATTTTTCAGCTATTTGGGATCTAAGTCATTTAGGGCTTTAAACACTAGCGTGAGCGCCTTAACTTAGACCTGGAGACAAATTAAAAAATAAAATCCATCAGCAGCTACATACATGAACAGCTAATGTTTCACGGCAAGTGTCAAACTTATGGTAATGTTTATCAGAAACTGGGGGGAAAAGGTTTTCTGGCAAATGACCGGTGGCCAACATAATGTTACCAACATAACATGACAATGACGGACACCCACAAATGAAATGGAAATGGACTGCCTTCAAGTCAATTCTGATTTATGGCAACCCTATAAATAGGGTTTTCATGGTAAGCGGTATTCAGAGGGGGTTGACCATTGCCTTCCTCTGAGGCCGAGAGGCAGTGACTGGCCCAAGGTCACCCAGTGAGCTTCATGGCTGCATGGGGATTCGAACCCTGACCTCCCGGGTCGTAGTCCAACACCTTAACCACTACACTACACCGGCTCTCAAATAAGTGCCTCCATAAGCAAGACCTGGTGCATATGTCACTTTGCTAAGCATTCACAAGCTGCAGGTCAGCATCAAGTCCATGTAGGAAGGCGTAAAGTCCATGGGAATTTATACTTGCTATGGTAACACCCTCGCTATTTGTTTCTTTTCAACCCAACATTTATCATCATTTTCAGGGAAGACGAATGTCACAGAAGTTCCCTTTTTAAAGGAGAGGATTTAATATTAATGATCATCCAACAAATTTGCACAACAAATTTTTACCAGTAAATTTTCTTTTCAATTTCCCTGTCTCAAACTCAACAATAACAAAGTTTCCATTGACAACAGTACTTCCCGGGATCTTTCTGCTTCTGCGCTTTCGCTCAGGATAATCACATTTCCCATAAGGGCATTATTCCGCGGATTTGTGGTGTTTATTTTACATTTTGTGAAGAGTTAATTTGTGTTCAAGACTGCCTTCAACCTTCTACTTGTCCTCTGATGCAAGGCAAGTGACCTTCAGCTCCTGAGGTGAACTTTTATATCTCTAGTTGACCCCTCCCAGTGGTTGCCAACCCATGAAAGCCCAGCTTTTATTAAAACAAGAGTATGACTCTGTTGGACTAATACCTGGGAGACCAGGGTTCGAATCCCCATGCAGCCATGAAGCTGACTGGGTGACCTTGGGACAGTCACTGCCTCTCAGCCTCAGAGGGAGGCAATGGTAAACCCCCTCTGAATATCTCTTACCATGAAAACCCTATTCATAGGGTCGCCATAAGTCGCAATTGACTTGAAGGCAGTCCATTTCCATTTTTAGCTCCTCTGGAAAGAAAGTTATGGAGCAAAATGTGCAGATACCCTTCTAAATGATTTCTGTGAAATGAGCCCGCCTGGCTGCTCCTGCCTGTCAGTCGTAATCAGCCAGTGAGCGAAGTCAGAGCTGTGATTGTTAAGTGAGGTGTTTGGATACCAGGCAATAATAGCCATCTGGGGTCCTTAAGAGCTGCTGTTTTGCCCTCCCTTTTAGTTCACTTGTTCTGCTTCTGTCTTTTTTTTTTTGTCCTTGGAATTGCCATAGGTTGCCCTTCCTTTTATCCTAGCACCCAGGATGCATCTTTCCTGTGCTGGGTTTGTGTCATGACAGGTAGTGCCTACAAATTGTTTTCTGCAAATACTGCTACACAATAAGTGTGGGTGAATGTTAAATAATCCCCTTCCTGCAAATGGGCAAATTTGAAAACTTTGCAAAGATTAGGGTTGGCATTCGGGGGAAACAGGGTTCTTTTGCCTTTAATAGCTGTGTGGCAGGCAGAAATGTGATAGGTCAAGCCTTTTCTAGTGTAGAAATACATTTATGGGAAAAGCTTCAAGCATGACTACTCTAATTTTGTGTTATGCCAACCCCCAGGACAGCCATTTTATGACTGGTGCCCCCAGCCCTTCTCAAAATTTGAAATGTGCCCTCTGGTCCAGAAAGGTTGGTGCCCCTGACCCCACCTATTCAGCATAGCTAAGGACAGCCAATCAGGACAGGCTTGCCTCCTTGATACACCTGAGAGAAAGCTAGTAGAAATTTTAACATGCTTCTAGAAAGTGGGTGGGGGTCTAGTAGAGAAATATCAGTTCTACAAATTTGTAAACCACACCTAGGTTGAAGTTTACTAGTAATTAACCTAAAGTTCTATCTAATTACTAAATATATCAACATATAACCATATTATCTTTCTTCTAAAAGGAATAACATATGCCCTCCCTGTTCTTATGACTTGTCTTTTAGATTGTAAGCTTCTTGAGGGCAGGGACCTGTCTCTTTTTGATAAAACTATGATACAAATCTTATGCCTAACAATTACTAAATTATGAGGGAAAGAATGATGACAGTCCTGAAAAGGGATTTAAATGACACACATGACAACACATTTATGCTATTTATTAAGTTGCACGTTGTGGTGTTCCATTGGTCACAAGAGCTATTGCATATGAGGAAGGAAAGCCTCAACCTTCCTTGAATACCCAGGCCCTTAATATTAATCCAACTTGACATGCTTTGCATTTATTATTGCACCTGATTAGGACATAGAGGGTGGAGGATGAAACATCCTCTGTAAGCTGTGCATGCTGAAAAGCAGAAGTGGTTAAAGAAAGATTTGCAATCCTAAGAACACCGTTTATTTAATATGGGAAGTCATAAGAGCATGATTATGAGTAATAATGTATACCCTGATCCATCTGGGAAGACCCCACCTCACCGAGTCTTTGTTGGGTAAACTGTGCTGCTATATATGGAAATGTGAAGGTGAGTATGGAGTGACTATGTGTGTGTGTGTCCAGTCAATTGGCAGAGAGACTTTTCTTTGTGATCACTGTGTTTTCACTGAGACCTCTCTCTCCTGATGGCCATCAGTATCTTGCAATAAACATCTGTCCATTCGACAGTTTCTCCTAAATTAATTGTGAAGAGTTGTCCTTCAACACACATAAAACATATTTCAGTTAACATCTCATCACATTTTTAATGCTTATAAACTCAATGAAGATCATAAAGTTAAAACATACAGACTGTGAAATGCTGTCCTCAGAGAGATGTGCCTCGTGCTATCGCTATCAACGTTTAGGCACCGTGTGAAGATGTTTTTATCCACCCAGACCTTTCGCTCTTCAATGCTGTTTATCTTTTAGTTGGGTGCAGCTGTCCTTTTTATGTTAATACTTTTCTTTTCTCTTTTGCTGTATTTTAAATTTCGCATTGTATGTTTTTTTTTTTTAAGTGTTTAGAGTACTTTTACTGCTTTTGTTTGCTGCCCTGGGCACCTACTGGGAGGAATGGTTTGTGTGTGTGTGTGTGTGTGTGTGTGTGAATGTCACTTTGAGGCAAAAAAATTGTAGTAAGCGACAAATAAATAGCATAAATAATAATAAAACATAGAGGTGATCCAGTCAACATTGTGTACAGTCAAAAAGCTTCTGATAAAATATTTCACCACAAACACAGAATAAGTTTAGCCATCATGAGATAAGAGCCTTTACAGGGCCGCTGACAGACAGGTAGAAAGAGTCTGTTTCTATTGGGCCCAGGGCCAGCAGGCACTCCAGACTCTAAGCTTTCTTCAGAGCTTGGAAGATTACTTTTTAAAAGTAATAAATTACAGTTACAGTTACATGGCCCAAAAAAGTAGTAATTATCGTGCCAAAGACACTTGAAGAGAGACACTGCTTACAAGTGCCTGTACGCTAATGCTAGGAGCCTCCAAACCAAGATGGGAGAACTGGAGTGCTTGGTCTTAGAGAAGAGCATTGATATAGTGAGCATAACCGAGACCTGGTGGAATGGAGAAAAACAGTGGGATACGGTTATCCCTGGATATAAACTATATCGGAAGGACAGGGAAGGACGTATTGGTGGCGGAGTCGCTCTATACGTGAAAGAAGGCATTGAATCCAGCAAGCTCGAAACCCCAAAAGAGGCAGACTCCTCCACAGAATCGTTGTGGGTGGTGATACCGTGCCCCAGGAGGGACTTAATACTGGGAACGATCTATCGTCCCCCTGATCAAAATGCTCAGGGAGACCTTGAGATGAGATATGAAATTGAGGAAGCATCCAAACTAGGAAATGTGGTAGTAATGGGTGACTTCAACTACCCGGACGTAGACTGGCTGCATATGTGTTCCAGTCATGACAAAGAAACAAAGTTTCTAGATATTCTAAATGACTATTCCCTAGATCAGTTGGTCATGGAACCGACCAGAGGGACGGCAACCCTGGACTTAAACCTCAGTGGGGACCGGGACCTGGTGCAAGATGTAAGTGTTGTTGAACCGATTGGGAGCAGTGACCACAGTGCTATTAAATTAAACATACATGTAACTGGCCAATTGCCAAGAAAATCCAACACGGTCACATTTGACTTCAAAAGAGGAAACTTCACAAAAATGAGGGGATTGGTAAAAAGAAAGCTGAAAAACAAAGTCCAGAGGGTCACATCACTCGAAAATGCTTGGAAGTTGTTTAAAAACACTATATTAGAAGCTCAACTGGAGTGCATACCGCAGATCAGAAAAGGTACCGCCAGGGCCAAGAAGATGCCAGCATGGTTAACGAGCAAAGTCAAGGAAGCTCTTAGAGGCAAAAAGTCTTTCTTCAGAAAATGGAAGTCTTGTCCGAATGAAGAAAATAAAAAAGAACACAAACTCTGGCAAAAGAAATGCAAGAAGACAATAAGGGATGCTAAAAAAGAATTTGAGGAGCACATTGCTAAGAACATAAAAACCAACAACAAAAAATTCTATAAATACATTCAAAGCAGGAGACCATCTAGGGAGGCGATTGGACCCTTGGATGATAAGGGAGTCAAAGGTGTACTAAAGAACGATAAGGAGATTGCAGAGAAGCTAAATGAATTCTTTGCATCTGTCTTCACAGTGGAAGATATAGGGCAGATCCCTGAACCTGAACTAACGTTTGCAGGAAGGGATTCTGAGGAACTAAGACAAATAATGGTAACGAGAGAGGAAGTTCTAAGCTTAATGGACAATATAAAAACTGACAAATCACCGGGCCCGGATGGCATCCACCCGAGAGTTCTCAAAGAACTCAAATGTGAAATTGCTGATCTGCTAACTAAAATATGTAACTTGTCCCTCGGGTCCTCCTCCGTGCCTGAGGACTGGAAAGTGGCAAATGTAACGCCAATCTTCAAAAAGGGATCCAGAGGGGATCCCGGAAATTACAGGCCAGTTAGCTTAACTTCTGTCCCTGGAAAACTGGTAGAAAGTATTATTAAAGCTAGATTAACTAAGCACATAGAAGAACAAGCCTTGCTGAAGCAGAGCCAGCATGGCTTCTGCAAGGGAAAGTCCTGTCTCAGTAACCTATTAGAATTCTTTGAGAGTGTCAACAAGCATATAGATAGAGGTGATCCAGTGGACATAGTGTACTTAGACTTTCAAAAAGCGTTTGACAAGGTACCTCACCAAAGGCTTCTGAGGAAGCTTAGCAGTCATGGAATAAGAGGAGAGGTCCTCTTCTGGATAAGGAATTGGTTAAGAAGCAGAAAGCAGAGAGTAGGAATAAACGGACAGTTCTCCCAATGGAGGGCTGTAGAAAGTGGAGTCCCTCAAGGATCGGTATTGGGACCTGTACTTTTCAACTTGTTCATAAATGACCTAGAATTAGGAGTGAGCAGTGAAGTGGCCAAGTTTGCTGACGACACTAAATTGTTCAGGGTTGTTAAAACAAAAAGGGATTGTGAAGAGCTCCAAAAAGACCTCTCCAAACTGAGTGAATGGGCGGAAAAATGGCAAATGCAATTCAATATAAACAAGTGTAAAATTATGCATATTGGAGCAAAAAATCTGAATTTCACATATACGCTCATGGGGTCTGAACTGGCGGTGACCGACCAGGAGAGAGATCTCGGGGTTGTAGTGGACAGCACAATGAAAATGTCGACCCAGTGTGCGGCAGCTGTGAAAAAGGCAAATTCCATGCTAGCAATAATTAGGAAAGGTATTGAAAATAAAACAGCCGATATCATAATGCCGTTGTATAAATCTATGGTGCGGCCGCATTTGGAATACTGTGTACAGTTCTGGTCGCCTCATCTCAAAAAGGATATTCTAGAGTTGGAAAAGGTTCAGAAGAGGGCAACCAGAATGATCAAGGGGATGGAGCGACTCCCTTACGAGGAAAGGTTGCAGCATTTGGGGCTTTTGAGTTTAGAGAAAAGGCGGGTCAGAGGAGACATGATAGAAGTGTATAAAATTATGCATGGCATTGAGAAAGTGGATAGAGAAAAGTTCTTCTCCCTCTCTCATAATACTAGAACTCGTGGACATTCAAAGAAGCTGAATGTTGGAAGATTCAGGACAGACAAAAGGAAGTACTTCTTTACTCAGCGCATAGTTAAACTATGGAATTTGCTCCCACAAGATGCAGTAATGGCCACCAGCTTGGACGGCTTTAAAAGAAGATTAGACAAATTCATGGAGGACAGGGCTATCAATGGCTACTAGCCATGATGGCTGTGCTCTGCCACCCTAGTCAGAGGCAGCATGCTTCTGAAAACCAGTTGTCGGAAGCCTCAGGAGGGGAGAGTGTTCTTGCACTCGGGTCCTGCTTGCGGGCTTCCCCCAGGCACCTGGTTGGCCACTGTGAGAACAGGATGCTGGACTAGATGGGCCACTGGCCTGATCCAGCAGGCTCTTCTTATGTTCTTATCGTTACAATTACAATTGCTCTGAAAGTAACTGATTACTTTGCTTTCCCTCCAAAGTAATCACTACAATTACATTTCAGTTACTTTTTTTAAAAAACGCCTACAAGGTGCTGGCCTTGGCTGCTGCACATCTAAGTAGCCTAAAACAACATTAAAAATAAACAAACACATACAGAGGTAGTAGAATAATTATTTTTATTCATAAGATAGCAATGGTGATCTCTCTGCTGGTAAAGGGGGGGGGAGGCTGAGGCTGAGGCTGAGGCCACTACTCAGATCTTTGCACGTCAAACCAAGTGCAATCCCCCCCACTCAGCCAGACAGCATAATCTCTCTCACTTAACCACCTCCCAGACCCTGCCCTGCCACCAACTAAGGAACACTCACCAAGCACACATTTCCCCCTGAGATGCAAAAAAGTTAAAATACTACAAATGCAGCACAGTAGCCAGAGAGGGTGGTGGAGGCCACTTTGGGAGCCAAGTGCAAACACAGTATTCTCTCACACACACACGTTGTCATCTTTCACCTCCACAGTTCTTTATCTCCATTCTGCTGCTGCCTCCTTCTCCTCCTTTATCCATGTTCTTGACCTCCGGATCCTTTCGCCCTCCCCTCCATTCTTCACCACCACTATCCATTTTTTAAATCATTGTTTTTTCTACTCCACCCCATCTCACTCTGTGCCTCCTCCCTCATCGCCTCCTACCCATCCACAGCGCATGAGGAAAGAGCGACACTGCACAGAAGCCCAATTTGAGGCACATGATTTTCATCCACAAATCAGAGGAGCAGAAGACTTCCCCTGGTCCCCCCCCCCAAGTAATGCCCCAAAGTAATTCTGGAAACGTTACAATTACTTCACAAAAGTAGTAAAATTACTCCTAGTTCTATTGCAATCAAAATGTAAAGGAATTACCCACTCGTTACTCAAAAATGTAATGAATTACAAGTAATTCGTTACTTGTAACTAGTTACTTCCAAGCTCTGGCTTTTTTTCTCTCTTTCTTTAAAAACCACATTTCTAAGTGGTCTACAACAAAAGATACACAGGGAAATTTGTATCCCCTCCCCTGCAGTTTCTATGAAGTGAGCTAGCTGGCTGCTCCAAAACCCACCCTTTAAGGTTTTTAGCCAATAAAGTAAGTCAGAGCTGTGATTGACAAGGGATTTGTTGAAACCCCTTTGCAAGTTCTGAAAATAGCTGCCTTCTCCTGCTTGTTCTGCATATTGGTTAATGGTCTGCATCTGCACATATCATGAGAAAAGTAAACCTACATCTGTCAGTAGCAGCACATGTGCCTGCCCGCCCACTTATTTATCTCTGTGCACATCTAGCATGAGGTCAAAAAGAGAAGATCAAAGAAGCACACACAGCACAGCAGGATATTGTTAGGCATGCACTGTAAACAATTTCAGTAATAATGATAATAAAAGTGTACACGCAGGTTTTTAAAAAACTACTTGCAAAAATAGTATGTTATACATTTTTTATGAAATAATATTTGAACAGAAATAAAAAGGTGTACATGTAGCTTTTGATGCCATTTATAGTTTTCTAAATATAAGGAGACATACAAGTTTAAATCTTCCTGGACTGCTGAATAGGGCAGTTTATTTGCACCTGGACCCACCCAAAATGATGAAATGAACACAGTATATGGGTTTAACATGGGCAAATTTTTATTAAAGCAAATTGAACCAAATGAACCAATTAAAACAATCGAACTCTTCAGCAATTCAGCCAATTAAATGAATAATAAATGAAAGCAATTAAGCCCATTATCCAAATTAAGATCTGCAAAGGGAAACTTTGTTAATGCTCAGTGCAGGCTCCCATAAATCTAAGTGCAATGAAACTTAAACCAGCCTCTCGGATTTTTGAGTGAGCTACTTTGGCTCAAGGCCCCAGAGTGGTATGAACTATCTACTCCTGGCCTTTCATTGCTGGCACATTAACTGTGTGTAGGGAATTCTGTCCATCTCACCCTCCGCTCCAGCCTTGAGGTACTAAGCCTGTGATCTGGGCAGTCCTCAAGGAGGGCTCCTGTCCCCACCATCTGGCCTTGAGGCTTTGATGGATAGTTCTGAGGAAGCGCCCTTTCATCATATAGAAGGTGCTTCAAGGTTCTCATCAACTTTCCACTTACCCCCTTTTTGCCTAACCCTGTACTGACCCTGTCATGGAGGGGGCCTAGCCCTTGCTTAGATCACCTCATGCTCCACCAGAGGCAAGGGGGATGCCTGATACCCTGCTGCAGATCTTCAAGGAAGGTGTCGTGCCCCTCATCAGAGACGTACACTCCATCATCCCTGTACAGGTGCGGCAAGGAGTGTATGATGTCTGAATGGAAGAATGAACCCATCCCAACCAGCCAGCAGAGCACGCCTCCAGGAACAATTCCCCTTCCTCCTGGCTTCATCCATCTGCTTAGGGGCACCATACGTCCCTAGTCTGTGCTGAAGCATGTCAGACCAGATGATTCTAACCCCTGGGAAGGCAGAATGGATGGAAGCAAACTCCTTTTCAGCCTGGAAGCGGACAAGCTCTACCTGACAAACAGGTCATTCTTTTCAAAATGTAAATAAATGTAAATGTACTGCCTTCAAGTCGATTCCGACTTATGGTGACCCTATGAATAGGGTTTTCATGAGGCTGAGAGGCAGGGACTGGCCCAAGGTCACCCAGTGAGCTTCATGGCTGTGTGGGGATTTGAACCGTGGTCTCCCAGGTTGTAGTCCAACACCTTAACCGCTACGCCACACTGGCTCTACATTCTCTTCAAGGTGAACTAATAAGACTTGGGGCAGGAAGCCACCGTGCTACCACTGCAGCAGAACTGGGAGAAGCTGGCTCCATACCACACCATGCCTGCCAGCCCAATCAATGCAAACAATCCAACTAAGGCCGAGCTGCGAACCCAGGCCGGATTCCCTAGTCCTGCAAGGGGCCCAGAAAATGATGCTGTGGCCACAAATCAGGATGCGCTTAGGCTGGCTGCTCCAGCTAAAACCTGTAAAGACAAAGTAAAAAATTAAAACAGGACCAAAGTGCAGAAGTTCCAAAACTGATGCGAGCCAAACTATTTAAAAAGGCTGAATGCACTTCTGAAAGGGCCCAGACTTCCATCTCCCAATCGCTTCTCCAAAAGAGTGATTTCCCAGATTCTGCAAATTACTTGGGAAGATAGGTGGACTAATGTTAGCATATTGGAAGAAGCAAAGACCACCAGTGTTGAAACAATGATCCTCCAACATCAACTTCGCCGGACTGGCCATGTTGTTCGAATGCCTGACCACCGTCTTCCAAAGCAGCTACTTTACTCCCAACTTATGGATGGAAAATGGAATATCGGTGGACAGCAAAAGAGGTTTAAAGATGTTCTCAAAGCTAGTCTAAAAAAATGTAACATAAGCATCGAGAACTGGGAAGCCTTGGCCCATGAGCGTCCCAATTGGAGGTCGGCCATTATCAAAGGTGCTATGGACTTTGAAGAAGCACGAGTACAGGGCGAAAGGGACAAACGAGCTAAGCGGAAGGCACATCAAGCAAATCCTCATCGTGACCATCTTCCATCTGGAAACCTATGTCCTCACTGTGGGAGGCTGTGTGGATCCAGAATTGGCCTCCACAGTTACTTACAGACCCACTGTTAAAGACCTTACCCTGGAAGACAATCTTCTTACTCAGCCACGAGTGATCACCAATGAATGAATGAATGAATGAATGAATGAATGTATCTTTAAAATATATATCAGAAATGCTTTTAGTACTGAAACTGTCAGAAACACAGTATTTGAGATAAAGCCAGGAATTTTCATAACTTTCTCCATCTTGTTTGCAAAACAAAGCGCAGTGCCTGCTACATTGCCTGTACGTACTATGGAACCAGCTAGTTACCCAAGGCCACTGATGACAGCGTGGTCTGTGTTATGATAACATGTAGAGGATGTGTGGGTGTGAATGAATTTCTCTTTCTAGGGCTATGTCTGAAACTGGAGGCCAGGAGGTGCTGAAGGTTGTTGTTTTTTATTTTATTTATTTATTATTAAATTTGTTAGTCGCCCATCTGGCTGGTTGTCCTGCCACTCTGGGCGACATACAAGATAAAACAGTATATAAAACAATTAAAATTTAAAAACAGTAGAAAACTAGCCCATCTCAAACGCCCGCCTAAAAAGCCAAGTCTTCAGGGTCCCACGGAAGCTCATTATAGACGGGGCATGGCGTAGGTCACTAGGGAAAGAGTTCCAAAGGGCGGGGGCCACTATTGAGAAGGCCCTCTCTCGAGTCCTCACCAGCCTGGCTGTTTTGACTGGTGGGATCCAGAGAAGGCCCTCTGAGGTTGATCTTGTTGAGCGGCATCCCTGTCGATGCTGGAGGCGCTCCTTCAGATAGGCTGGGCCACAACCGTATAGTTTTTTAAAGGTTAAAACCAACACCTTGAATTGGGTTCGGTACACAACCGGTAACCAATGCAACTCCTTCAACACAGGAGTGATGTGATCTCTATGGCAGCTGCCTGCAATCAGATGCGCCGCTGCATTCTGTACCAATTGTAACTTCTGAACCGTTTTCAAGGGTAACCCCACATAGAGCGCATTACAGTAGTCTAGGCAAGTGGTGATCAGGGCATGTACCACCGGTGGGAGCAGATGATTGGGAAGGTAGGGGCGTAGCCTCCATATCAGATGGAGTTGATACAGAGCTGCCCTTGAGCCTCCATAGACAGCTGGGAGTCAAGAATGACCCCCAGGCTACGGACCTGGTCTTTCAAGGGCAATAATACCCCATTAAGCACCAGGTCTATATCTCCCAACCTTCCCTTGTCTCCCACAAACAGCACTGGGGGGTGTCTGGAATACCTCAAACATAAACAAATGTTATAATTCTAATGTAAGTCTGAGTACCCTAAAAGAGATCTCATGACCAGTGCCCTTGATAGGCACCAGCTGGTATGAGAAAGAAGGGATGCAGATCTGAGAACACAGATGTGCCAAGAGACTGACATCACTACAAGTGCCAGCTGACTGATTGATGGATGAAATACAGGGGCTCCGTTAAGATATCAAAAGAATATCAAAACATTATCTGACTATAAACACACCCCAACTTCGCCAGAAGATTTGAGAAGTTTTCTACCACCTGAGACTCTGTGAATACACCTTCTCTCCTTCTGAAAGTCTCTTCTCCCTCTCTGCAGTACTGGCTGGCCCCCAGTTACTTGCATGAGTGTGTGGGTATGAAAGATCAAGACCATAGGGCTTATCTAATTTTGTGTTTTACCAACTGTCAGCCATACAACATCCCCAGATTTCAGCCAGTTACCACTTACCATTTTCCTTCAGGAAACAAACAAACTAACAAACCACCTGGGGTCAAAATATACCACAGAAATGCATTGTATTTAGCAGTTGGGGTCCATTTTGACCCCAGCCAATGTTAGCAGATTGGGATTTAAAAAATTGTTTTTTCATAGAAAGAAAGGTCGGGGATAGGTAGCCAGAGTGCACAGGAATGGAATTGTCCCTTCCACTTTTGTAAGGGCAGACAAGCTTGCATTCACATGACAAAACAGTAAACAAACTTGCAGTTGCATCTCTAAGGTCCTTTTGTTGCAGAAGGACAGACTTTGGCTCTTGGAAGAAGAAAACGTGGCTTCTTTATGCAAAGTAACTTATTTTAGAATTGGTGGGAATTATAAACCCCTTTCTTTGCCCAAGCTCTGTCCTGCCCACTGTTCTGGAAAAAGTAGGGTCTCCCCCCCTCAATTTTTATGCCAATCTAGCTGGGCATACCAGAGGAAGAAATGGAAGGGCCTGGAGGACATCTCTAGGAACAGACCACCACAGAACAACCACGGACATCATCAGAGAGCACCCAGGGCCAGCAGGTTTCTTGCATGTTGATTAATGAGGTCAGAAAATGCTCCAGTAAACCATCAACATTAGTTTTCTGTTGTAACCAATTAATGTTGTTTCTAAACAGTTTACAGTGTTTTCATGACTTTTTTGTACCTTAAAACATTGTTATTGTTATTAAAAATAACAATCATAGCTTTTTAAAGGTCCAGCAATTTTGTTTTTTACTCAGTATGCGTAATGCAGGGGCAAGCGTTCACTGCTCAGAACAATCCCACCTCCTCTAAATAAGTGTCTTCTGGCTCTGGGGCTTTGGGTATTGTCAAGGACACTTGTGCTGACACTCCCCCCCATGGTTTCTGGGGATAAAAAATAATCCCATCTTACCATTAGAAATCTCATCGGGGTCAAAATATATCCCAAAAACCGTTGGCAGCGGGCTGGATGAGGTCCAATAAACGTGACTCTAAATCCTGGCAAGACGGAGATGCTGTGGGCTGGTGATTTCCAAGCTGAGATAACTTATCAGTTGCCTGCTTCGGATAGGGTCATACTTCCTCCGAAAGAGCAGGTTCGTAGTCTGGGGGATGCTCCACGATCCAGCTTTGTTGCTAGAGGCCCAGATGGCCTCAGTGGCTAGGCATGCCTTTTACCACCTTTGGCTGGTAAGACAACTGCGGCCATTTCTGGACTGGAAGGAATAGCCTGACCACTGTTGTCCATGCACTGGTAACCTCTAGGCTGGATTACTGTAATGTGCTCTATGTGGGGCTGCCCTTGAGGTTGGTCCAGAAGCTGCAGCTGGTGCAAAATGCGGCAGCGCAACTGCTCACTGGGGCAGGGTATCATCAACATGTCACCCCACTGCTGAAAGAAATGCACTGGCTGCCCATTTGCTACCGGGCCAAGTTCAAGGTTCTTGTTTTGGTGTACAAAGCCCTACACGACTTAGGACCAGGGTACCTGAAAGATCATCTTACCCCTTTATATACCCAGTCGATCTTTACGCTGTGCAGGTGAGGGCCTCCTGCAGATTCCATCGTATCAGGAGGTCCGTTCCGCACACCATAGGAAGTGGACCTTTAATACTGTGGCACCTACCCTTTGGAATTCCTTCCCCTTAAATATTAGACAGGCACCATCTCTGTTATCTTTTCAGTGACTATTGAAGACCTTCCTCTTTCAACAAGCCTTTTAAGTAGAGACCTTATCCCAGTCTGCATCTGTGCTGGACTTGCTTTTAAGCTGTTTTTAAAGTTGTTTTCAAGATGTTTTGTTTTAATACGTTTTAAAATATGTTTTGTTTTAATATGTTTTAAAGTCTTTTGTTCTTAAGATGCTTTAAAGTGCTTTTCGTGTTTTTGTTTGCCGCCCCAGGCTCCTTCTGGGAGGAAGGGCAGGATATACATTGAATAAAAATAAATAAAATACTATTCTATGATTCTGTGATCAAGAGCTCTTGACTGATGAATGAACGTTGCAACCCAAGGCATGATTGTGATGTGGAAAATTCCACATAACTGTTATGATGGGTGTGGGTACTGGTACGCAGAGACAAGGGTGGAGAGTTTGAAGAGTCATCATAAGTTTTCAAACTCCCCGCCGTGTCTAATGGCTAACAGGGAATTACTGCCCAACCTTTGCAGTGCATGACGTAGCTAAGAATTCTCCTGTTTGCTGTATGGGATCACATGTCTTCGAAAGTCACTAGGGTATGTAAGACTGTGCTGATGTCTGGACTTCCGGGAAGGGTGACTTCGCTTGTGCCTGCTTTTGAGACGGGCTCCTGCCTCAGAAGAAGCTTATTCAGATATAAATCAGTCAGAACATTTTTTTTTTTGACTGATGAAATTTCTCCCGGGCAGGGAGAAATGTAGAGATCAACCTCAAAAGCCTGTTTTTGTTGGGAGGACTGGATTTCATTAATTTATGAGAAAAGGTCCAGCCAGCAATGCCGGATGGACTTCCGAACAAGCTCTATCTGATTAATGCGACACGTTTATCTTTTCTTCAAAGAGAAAACGGACTAACAGGCAAGCACCCTTCTTTCTATTCTTTTTTTACTTGGTTTAAATTGTTGCAGCAAAAAGAGATTTGTCAAATGAATCAGCTTTAAAGAACTTCTGGGTGAGCTGTAACTCTTCTCTGTTATTCACGAAATTAACAGCTTATCTCTGCTTCTATTGCAAAAAGCTGTCTTGGAAGTGCATTTTAAAGATATAAACAGAAGAGGGATTTCTATTCCGAGGAGAAAAAAATAAAAAATATGACCTTTGGAACATTATATTGTCTGGGACTATTCTCTTTTTGGTCTATTTTATTTTGACGAATCTGCTTCTTCACGACGCCACTAACTGTTTTGATGCTGGGAACTAAATTTGTTTTGTATTCTTGAACATAGAGATAAGGCAGGCTGCTCTGTTTATATTATGATGTCATCAAGCCTGGAATATTAACCCAATTGTTGCTGAAATAAGAAGTGGTTCTTCTTTATTTTTGTTTTGTTTTGTTTTCGTGGTTTTAAAAATGGCAATCAAGAAAGTGGCTGAGAATCTGGAAGTAATTATGTTTCAGAAAATAATGGATGAGATTGAGATAACGAAACAAACCCTGCGACAGGGCAGTAAGGAGCTGAAAATTGAACTGAGCAAAATGACGCAGGAGCTTAAAGAAATAGGGGATCCTGTGAGAGAGGAGAATGAGATCAGAGATGAGAAAAGAAAAAATAAAGGGAAGATACAAGCCCTGGAGATTGGAACAAATGTGGAATTGGAAAAAGATCTGGAGTTTATGGATATTAGAAATAAAATCTACTGTTTGGAATTTAACGTTATCCCTGAAGAAATTAATGAAGATATTAGAGATAAAGTTATCAATGGCTTGGATAATTTTCTGGACTGGAATGACGTGATGGAGCTTGATATAGAGAAAATCTATGGAATTAACTGCAGCCATGTGACAATGGAAAAACTCTCAAGAGATGAGCCAGTGCATTTTGTAAAAAAGAAGAACAGAGATATGACTTTACAACAATATTTCAGCAACTTATTCAGAATCGATGGCAAGAAAATATTTGGGATAGAGGAAATTCCCATCAGACTCTTATTATATGACTATGGCTATGACAGCAAGATTATTATGGAATACTGATAATGGAAGATTGGACACTGAAATTACTGGACTTAACAGGACTATTGAAGATGGAAGATGGAATTAATAGGGATAATGGAATAATGGCTATTGAAATTATTGGACCTAACAGATTTTGATGAGATGGATTAATCGATATGTTTATTTGGACTATGGTTATGACAATAAGATTATTATTATTATTAACGAGATGGATTAATCGACATGTTTATTTGGAGAAAAATTGATAGATATATTTCTTAAAGAATTGAAACCTCTCTTTGACTTTTTGTGGAAAGAATAAAGTAATGTTTATGAGATTTGATGATTAATTAAGATAACTACTGGAGGAAAGTGATTTTATAATATAATTTAAGAGACAGGATTGTTATATATTGTAGACCTATAACTGATCTGCGACAAATGGGAAGTCAACATTTTATTTTTTTGTTTAATCATTTTTGTTTTGTTTTGTTTTTTGTCTTTGAATGTTTTATGATTTTGTTTTGTTTGTTTTATGAAAATTTGAATAAAAATTATTGTAAAAAAAAAAGACTGTGCTGATGTCTGCGTGATCGCTGTCTCCTCACGTAAGTAATAAAAGCTAGCTTTTTGTCTGGAAGTCTCGTGTGCGCTAATTTCCTGGGGTCAAACCATCTTGACGTGGAATAAGAAGGAATTTCCACTACAATTGCTCCAAAAGAGGAAGGTAGGAGAAAGTTTCTAATTACTGCTTTAGATTGGAGCTTTGCATTGTCAAAGTTTTCTTATAATCTTCCTCTGGTTGTTATTGAGATAGATACTTACCTGGTAGTACACCGCGTTGAACCCAGTGGGACTTACTTCTGAGTAAGCATACACAGGAAGGGGCTGTAACACTGCAGTCCAAGCCTAGAGTGGCCACTGGCTAGATAGGCGGCCTATAAATTAAAGTTTATTATTAAGTTTATTAACTGTCCAAGGTACATTTACTTTGGGTACTGGGGGAAGTAAAATGCTATTATGCAACTAGGGTTGCCAGGTCCATGGCCTGAGACTGATCCTGTATCTTTAGGAGAAGAGAAAGTCAGCCAAGTGCAGATGTTCTTGCAACCCTGTAATGGGAAAAACCACAAGGTGGAATTCTTCCTTCTCCCTGCACAACTTTTAAAGATACAGAAGACCTCTTGGAGGCCGGGCCTGGCAACCCTATATGCATCTCAAAATCCTACTTTCCTCCTTTTCTACTTCCCCTCGTCTTCCTCCTCCCTTGTCTGGTACAACAGATATTTCCTAAGAGCCAATCAGCATGGAAGGGGAGGCATGTGGTCTCCTCAGTGGCTGACTCACCCCTGTAGAATAATGCTCAGGAGACTGAGCAGATATGGAAGAAATTAGTTATCCACCAGCAGGGTCTCTATCTGTTGTTAGCCAACTCAGGTGGGCTCTGTGCAGTCTTGAACACCAGCAGTGATTGCTGTGTGGAGGTTGGTGATCAATCACAAGTGATTAACCAATTAATGGATCATGCCGAAATAACAGCATATGTGGGGGATCAACACTGGAAAGGTTTAAGCTGGGATTGGCTTACCAACTGGTTGCCCAATTGGGCATGGCTAAAGCATCTGTTTGTTATTGGCTGTATCATACTGATTGTGCTAATGTGCCTACCATGCATTATATCCTGTGTATCCGGCATGCTTGTGAGAGTCATGAAAAGGAAAGGTAAAATGATGATGTACCAGCAGTTAGTTTTACAAGAAATGAGGGGAGAATACACTGAAATGGCGCCGGTCCATGAGGAACCAGGAGACCAAACTATATATGTGTCTCAAAACTCTGGCCTGCTACCTGCAGATCCTAACATATATGCCACCATTGAATAATAAAAAGATACTTTCTTGAAATAATAAAGTATCTAAGGGGGAATTTGTAGAATAATGCTCTTTATTCTGTAGCATTCATAAATATAAATGGCTTTTTGCTTATATTTTAAATAAAGATGCTTTGCTTACTAGAAATGCTTCTAAGGCAGCACAAGGCTTAGCTCGAGGACATATCTTGGCTATCATTTTATTAGGTTGCATCGACTGAAGGTCAAGGATAGAGGAACTGGGAGTAAGAACCGGGAAGCTGACCATGAGAAACCAGATGTCTGTAAAAAGTCAAGATAGGAAAGTACCCAAAATAACATCTTTCCTGATTAGTAATATCCTTTGATGCTGTAATGCTTTAATGATTATGTTTATGACACAACAGCTTGATTATGTATGTGACGCGTAATAGCCTATAAATGTAACGGCTGCCAGCTTAAGAGAGAGAGTTCACTAGATCGTGCTCTCCCTTTGCAAAGGTACAATAAAGGCAAGTTTTTGCTAACTTGGTCTCGTCTCTAATTCCTGACCAGCAGCACAAGGAATTAGGGCCTACATTGGCAGGCCTAAAACATAAGGTCTGGCCCTTTTGTAACACCCCCTTCCACTCTGATTGGCTCCAATCAGCATGAACTGACAAGGAACAAGGGAGGAAACTGTTCTCAGTGGCTAACAGGCTCCCCCTTTCATGCTGATTGGTTTGTAGGAGACACAGGGCTCGGCTGGGCTCCTGCTGCCAAAAATGATGATCCAGAGTGCCCTGGCACAACTACAACACTGGCTCCAAGGGTCAGTCCCCGGAATCTCCAGGGGAGGCTGGGAATGTCTGCCATCTGAAAGCCTGAAAGCAGCTGCCAGTTAGTGCAGACAATCCTGAGCTAAATGGACTAACAGTCTGATTCAGTATAAGACAGGTTACTGTGCTCCAATCCTGACCTCTACTGGGAACCAGACTTGCTTGAGAGAGGGGAGGGGGGATAGCTCTGCTGCTTTTAGTCTGCCAGAGGGCTGGAGGACTTCACAGCCTCTTGACTTCCCTTCACCTCCAAAGGGCCTTGCCGGGTTCCCTTCTTCTGGGCAAGGGAAAGTGGTGGGAGCTGGAAACTGGGAGCAGGCCCTGATCTGCCCATCTCAAGCTCCAGTCTCAAGGCAGACGATGGTTAGGAGTAGTAAGGATGTTGTATTAATTAAATTATTTTATTTATTAAATTTATTAGTCGCCCATCTGGCTGGTTGTCCAGCCACTCTGGGCGACGTACAAGATAAAACAATACATTAAAACATTAAAATTTAAAACCATAACAGTAAAAAACCTAACCCACCCCAAAAGCCTGCCTGAAGAGCCAGGTCTTCAAGGCCCGACGGAAGCTCATCATAGAAGGGGCATGGCAGAGATCATTTGGGAGAGAGTTCCACAGGGTGGGGGCCACTATTGAAAAAGCCCTCTCTAGTCCTCACCAGTCTAGCTGTTTTAACCGGTGGGATCGAGAGAAGGTCTTCTGAGGCTGATCTTGTTGAACGGCATCCCTGACGATGCTGGAGGCGCTCCTTCAGACAGACTGGGCTAAAACCGTATAGGGTTTTAAAGGTCAAAACCAACACCTTGAATTGGGCCCGGTAAACAACCGGTAGCCAGTGCAACTCCTTCAGCACTGGAGTGATGTGATCTTGCCGGCGGCTGCCTTTAATCAGACGAGCCGCCGCATTCTGTACCAGTTGCAGCTTCCAGACCGTTTTCAAGGGTAACCCCACGTAGAGCGCATTACAGTAGTCTAGGCGAGAGGTGACCAGGGCATGTACTACCGGTGCGAGCAGATGGTTGGGAAGGTAGGGGCGCAGCCTCCGTATCAGATGGAGTTGATACAGCGCCGCCCGGCTCACCGCCGAGACTTGAGCCTCCATAGTCAGCTGGGAGTCAAGAATGACCCCCAGGCTGCGGACCTGGTCTTTCAGGGGCAATCGTACCCCATTGAGCACCAGGTCCACATCCCCCAGCCTTCCCTTGTCTTCCACAAACAGTACCTCAGTTTTGTCAGGGTTCAGCTTATTCCTTCCCATCCAGCCACTTACCGACTCCAGGCACTTGGACAGGGTTTCTACAGCCAACCTCGGTGAAGATTTAAATGAGAGATAGAGCTGCGTGTCATCCGCATACTGATGACATTGCAGCCAAATGTTGTAGCCCATCTTCCTCTGTGAGGGCCACAGGTTCCCCGTCCCTGTTCTAGAGAGCAGATGCCCAGGAGGCTTTGCTCCTGCCCCCTCCACGGGTGGTGGTATTTAAGTAAAAGGAGGGGAGATCTCTCTATAAATGTTCTTGAAGGAAGAGACGACGCTGAAGTTGGTTCCTAGTTCCCAGTTCCTTATTTGCTTGAAAGTTCAAAACACTACAAAAGAAGAAAAGTTGACAGCTACAGCAACTTCTGGGAACTAGGAACCAACTTCAGCGTCGTAAGGAAGAGGAGGCTGTTTGCACTGTGAGGCTCCTGAACCCCGCCTGAGTGACTCTGTTGATCCATTCCTGGGGTGTTCCAGGGTTGTGCGCCTGGGGCCTTTGGAGTTTTATGGCTACGCTAAGCTTGCCTGGCGCCAGCGGTTGCCCAAGTCAGGCCCTGTTCAAGGGCCCCAGGACTCAGACTCAGCCCTTAATCAGCCCACCCTGCTGCCTGCTCACTCAACGCCAGGCATAGAGTCCTAGAATGCAGAGTTGGAAGAGGCCTACAAGGCCATCGAGTCCAACCCCCCACTCAGTGCAGGAATCCAAATCAAAGCTCCCATCTGCAGCAGACAGCGAGCCAACTGCCATTCAGTATAGACAATGCTGAGCTAGAGGCTGTGTCTTAAGGAAAAGGCTATAGCTCAGTGGTACGGCATCTGCCTCGCATGTAGAGGGTCCTAGGTTCAACCCCCAGCATTTCTAGGTAGGGCTGGGAGAGACTTGCATGTGAAACCCTGGAGAGCTGCTGCCAGTCCGTGTAGGCGATACTGAGCTAGATGGAACAATGATCTGTTTTCCTATTCGTCAGTTTCCTACGTTCCTTATGTTCACAGCCCAGGGGACCCCAAAATCACTGTTGATGGCACCGAAAAGGGATACTAGGCTTTAATTTGTGTCAGTGGGGATGCAACTTTAGAAAGAATGCAGGGCTATCTAAAACACACACTCCCCAAACTCCCAGCTCACTATCTAGCCTGATGCAGAGCTCTAGAGTGGAGTTTCTCAGTGGGGGGAGGCAGGAGCCACCAGGGAGCTTTGGGCTATATCCAGGTGGGTCCCAGCACCACAGCCTGCCCATTGCGCCACCTCCCTTACCTGTACCATCCACTAGGCATCCCGCAGCCTTCTGGTTGGACCAATGCCAGCATCAACCCCTCCTGGGAAGCAGAATAAAGGGGGCCTGGAGACCAAGAAGCTCTGGGTGGGTGGGCGATCAGGCGGGTGGGAAGAAAGGTCTCCCTCTTCTCAGCAGAATGGACCAGAGGAGGTGTTGCAGGAAATCAGAAAGGAAGCTGAAAGGCAAATATTGGTATTTTTTTAAAAAACAGCTGGGAATAATAAACAAACTGCAAACAGAAGAGAGGGGATAAGAGAGGAAAGGCATTCTAGGAGGAAGAAGTGAATGTCAAAGGACCAAGAAGGGATGGAAAAGTGTGCCTATTCGCAGATTAGGAGCCAGGAAAATATAAGGATGGACGAAAATATGTTGGGCTTTATCCAAAGTAGCACTAAGGCTGCAATCCTTACCTGGGAGTAAGTCCCACTGAACCCAGTGGGGCTTACTCCTGAGTAGACATATCTTGGATTGCAGCCTAGGTCAGGGTCCCATCAGAGCAATGGGTCTTTTACCCCTCTCCACTCCACCCCCTGCTTTCCCCAGATCTGCTCCAGACAGTTAGAGGAACCCCTGGAACAGATTGGGGGGGGGACTAGGGAGCGAGAGGAGAAGAAGGTGGGGGAAGTCCTGTTCCACAAGCAGAAATCGTTGCATCGACTGGACGTGAGAGGCAAGTGGAGGCAAAAAGGGAGCAATATGAAAGAAACGTACATACTTAGAACTGCAGGATGAGCAAATCCTTCCTAAAATGGGGGGGGTGAGCCACAACACTTCCAGAGCGAATGTCTGTACTGTTGGGTATGGAAATATTACTGACTTGATACAAAGTAGATATCGGTTTATTTCCCGATGACCTGACCCCAAACATTCCAGTGGCTAAGTGAATAAAAGCCTGATTGAACTGGAAATGTGTTCCCCTCCCATTTCCTTGTGCATATCTATACTCTATGTCTTATATGATGTTACCAACTGTATCACAAAAGAATGCCTATGCCTCATTTACATGGTTGTAGACCTTGACATGCATATGCTTATAAATGCAGAAATGTAACCTGAGTGTAATTCTTAGTTTAATGATCCCACTTGTAACCGAACCTCCCCTGCTCCTATCTACCCTTTGTTCCTCTGGCTCTGAGTGCTTATCTCAAGGTCGTATAAACTAGGCAAGCCTATGCCTGAAGAAAGGTGAGATGTTCCTGGCTTTTGTTATCCTAAGCACCCCATCTTTCATATCTAAGATGTTACTATGTCTAGCAATGTTTTTCTATTCTTTATGAAGTCTGCTATGGAACTCCTTGCCACAAGGAAAAACGCTCTAGCCAAGAACATAGGAATTTCCAAAGCTGGGTCAGATCTTAGCAGGAAGTGCCAGTTAATTGCCAGCTGACGGTGCCAAACTCCGCCTCCGTCTGCACCACTCTGAATGCAGGGGAAAGGTTTGGTAGAGGGGGGAGCATGGAAATACCTCTGCTGCCCCTCAGTCCTCCAAAGGTGATTGAGCTCCGGTTCCTAGAGAGGTAGGAAATTTGATAAGTGGAGAGAACCCGTAAGGAATGCCCCCTCCTTCCGAGTAGGCAGGGAGGGAAGTCGGGCTGGGGAGAAAATTTGGACGAGGCTGATGCAAGGACAGGGGAGAGGGAGGTAAACGTGGGGGAAAGAGTCAGAAGATCCTTTGGGGGGGAAAAGGGGAAATCCTCCCCTCGGAGTTACAGGTAGGGGGTGAGCCATGCAACGGGGTCTCAAAGTGCTGCGGGGTTTCCATTGCACGGTCCTCTTTGAAGCCCCCCCTCTTTATGATCAGCCTCGTCCCTTGGGATGAGGGGGGGCGCGCTGGGGCAGAGGAACCGGCCGTGCTTGCCTGGGGGAGGCAGCGCTCTCTCTCTCTCTCTCTCTCTCTCTCAAAGAAACCAACCGAGGAAAGGGTTCAAGGGACAGCGTTGCTCCCTTTTCTCGTAACAGCGGGATGTTTATCCTTAGCCCAGGAATGGGGATCCCTGGAGGGACTGAATGCGGTTGTGTGATATATAAAAATGTTTGGAAAATGGCAATGGGGAAATTACATCTCACATTTTTATGCAGTTTAGGCAGAGGAACCACCAGACTTGCGGGGGGCGGCAGCGGGGGAGGCAGAACGGTGCTTCTTTTAGTTTGTAGAGAGCTGGAGGATTTCACAGGCTCTGAATTTCCTTCCCCTCCGAAGAGCCTTGCCAGTTTCCCCTTCTGCTGGACAAGGGAAAGCGGAGCGAGCTTTAAGCTGACCAGGCTCATCTCTAGGCTTTGCAAGCTCAAGTCTTGATAGGGGGGGGAGGGGAGTTGCAGCCGATCCTCCTCTGGGAGTGCCGCAGGTTCCCCTTCCCTTTTCCAGAGAGCAGATAAGAACATAAGAAGAGCCTGCTGGATCAGGCTACTGGCCCATCTAGTCCAGCATCCTGTTCTCACAGTGGCCAACCAGGTGCCTGGGGGAAGCCCGCAAGCAGGACCCGAGTGCAAGAACACTCTCCCCTCCTGAGGCTTCCGGCAACCGGTTTTCAGAAGCATGCTGCCTCTGACTAGGGTGGCAGAGCACAGCCATCATGGCTAGTAGCCATTGATAGCCCTGTCCTCCATGAATTTGTCTAATCTTCTTTTAAAGCCATCCAAGCTGGTGGCCATTACTGCATCTTGTGGGAGCAAATTCCATAGTTTAACTATGCGCTGAGTAAAGAAGTACTTCCTTTTGTCTGTCCTGAATCTTCCAACATTCAGCTTCTTTGAATGTCCACGAGTTCTAGTATTATGAGAGAGGGAGAAGAACTTTTCTCTATCCACTTTCTCAATGCCATGCATAATTTTATACACTTCTATCATGTCTCCTCTGACCCGCCTTTTCTCTAAACTAAAAAGCCCCAAATGCTGCAACCTTCCCTTGTAAGGGAGTCACTCCATCCCCTTGATCATTCTGGTTGCCCTCTTCTGAACCTTTTCTAACTCT
Organism: Rhineura floridana; assembly: GCF_030035675.1. NCBI lineage: Eukaryota > Metazoa > Chordata > Lepidosauria > Squamata > Rhineuridae > Rhineura > Rhineura floridana. The sequence goes on from NC_084482.1 coordinate 208,360,026, forward strand.
ATAATATCCTTTTTGAGATGAGGCGACCAGAACTGTACACAGTATTCCAAATGCGGCCTTACCATAGATTTATACAACGGCATTATGATATCGGCTGTTTTATTTTCAATACCTTTCCTAATTATTGCTAGCATGGAATTTGCCTTTTTCGCAGCTGCCGCACACTGGGTCGACATTTTCATCGTGCTGTCCACTACAACCCCAAGGTCTCTCTCCTGGTCGGTCACCGCCAGTTCAGACCCCATGAGCGTATATGTGAAATTCAGATTTTTTGCTCCAATATGCATAATTTTACACTTGTTTATAATGAATTGCATTTGCCATTTTTCTGCCCATTCACTCAGTTTGGAGAGGTCTTTTTGGAGCTCTTCGCAATCCCTTTTTGTTTTAACAACCCTGAACAATTTAGTGTCGTCAGCAAACTTGGCCCCTTCACTGCTCACTCCTAATTCTAGGTCATTAATGAACAAGTTGAAAAGTACAGGTCCCAATACCGATCCTTGAGGGACTCCACTTTCTACAGCCCTCCATTGGGAGAACTGTCCGTTTATTCCTACTCTAGCTTTCTGCTTCTTAACAAATTCCTTATCCACAAGAGGACCTCTCCTCTTATTCCATGACTGCTAAGTTTCCTCAGAAGTCTTTGGTGAGGTACCTTGTCAAATGCTTTTTGAAAGTCTAAGTACACTATGTCTACTGGATCACCTCTATCTATATGCTTGTTGACACTCTCAAAGAATTCTAATAGGTTACTGAGACAGGACTTTCCCTTGCAGAAGCCATGCTGGCTCTGCTTCAGCAAGGCTTGTTCTTCTATGTGCTTAGTTAATCTAGCTTTAATAATACTTTCTACCAGTTTTCCAGGGACAGAAGTTAAGCTAACTGGCCTGTAATTTCCGGGATCCCCTCTGGATCCCTTTTTGAAGATTGGCGTTACATTTGCCACTTTCCAGTCCTCAGGCACGGAGGAGGACCCGAGGGACAAGTTACATATTTTAGTTAGCAGATCAGCAATTTCACCTTTGAGTTCTTTGAGAACTCTTGGGTGGATGCCATCTGGGCCTGGTGATTTGTCAGTTTTTATATTGTCCATTAAGCCTAGAACAAAGCCTAGATGCCAAGGAGGCTTTGCTCCTGCCCCCTCCAAAGTTTGTGGCAATTCAGTGCCTGAAGGAAGAAGAGGCGGTTTGCGCCTTGATCTCCTGGGATGTGCATGAGTGATGCTGTTGACCCTTTCCTGGGGTGTTCCAGCGCTTTAAGAATGGGGGCTTTTGTGTTTTATGGCTCTGCTAATGACGCCTGGCACCAGCAGTTGCTCATGTCAGGCACCGGTCAAGGGCCTCAGGACTCAGAAGGGCCTTAACCAGCCCAGCCAGCTGCCTGCTCACTCATCCCCAGGATCAGCTTCCATTTGCAGCAGCTGCCTAGCCAATTGCTTTAACCTCCCGGCCTCACCTGCTCCCGCCCCCACCCCAAATATATTTGTTCAACACTTTTTACAAAAGTCTCAAAGACACTTACAACAAATATTAAAATATAGAACATCTTACTGTGGAAGAGCAAAGTCCCCTGCGGTCATTGCCTCTATGTAGGGATGTGTTGTGTATGTGACAGGATGGATAGGAGGGGGGAGGAGTTAAACCACAGATGTTCTGTAACTGCACTAACCACAAAGAAGCCGATTTAAACTAGTAAAATGCTTCAGTGCTTGATGCTGTGGAAATTTCCATTGGGTAGCTAAAAAGAGGAAGTAAACTGGCCTTGCAGCCTTGCTTTGTTTCAGCTGAGAGATGACAAAATCCTCGCTGTTAGTCAGAGCTGCTTGGAACAGCGGGGGCGCCCCTGCCGTCGGGCAGTGTTTGCTTGCGTGCTTGACCCCTTGTTGCAACAATAAAAGGTGCCTCTGGCTAGCTTGTTACCATAAGCATCTTGTGTGCCTCTTTTTCCACAATAGTTCCTTGGTGTCAGCAGTGGAATGCAAGCACCTGGAGACTAACCGGTGAGGACCACAGACCACTCCTTCTCGAACCACAGTGCATCACATCTAAGGTGAGAGACCTTTTCAATCTCTGTTGTGGGGTTTTGAGGGGAGGCTGCCTGTAGGCTCCAAATCCATCCGTAGGCTTACTGCCTCCCAAACCTTGAATCAACAAGCAGTCCAGACTCACCTCTGGGCATCCATCTTGTATACATTGTCTAGTCTATGCTGGGCTGGATCTGGTTCGGAGGCTGGTCTGAGGGACGGGAAGAGTGCGAATGACCCTGTGTGAATGAGAAAAGTGCAGAGACAGACTTCGCTCTCTGGTCCTTGACTTAGAGGCTCCAGAGTGAATTCCGAAACCGTTCGCAGCCGCCAACAGACCTCTGCTAGACCTAAGGTTGTTGACCAGAGAATCTGGGATGCAAGGGCGGACGGTGGAAGAATAACTGCCGGGGACCAATTGGAGTGAAAGTTGTCCTTCCTTGTCTCTGGTGTGAATGAGAAATGGGGAGTGGACAGTCAAAGGACATTCCCCCTCCCAGAGAAGCACTCCAGGATATTATATGTACATACATTATGACCCCCGGAGTTGCAAGTTTCTGAGCCAATGATTACAAAAAATGTTAAAATGTAGAACATCTTACCAAATATATAAAATCCAAAACGCAGAAAAAAAACATACAAATAAGGTTGTATTCAATGTAGCACTAACACAATTGTTCCATCAGCACAAGGATTTCTCCTTGTGTGGTGGAACAACCTCCCCCTCTCCTCCACTTGCGCTCTCTCTAAATCTTTTCTGGGGCTTCCCCCAACCCTCCTGAGCAGATTTGGGGATGGTGCGGGGTGCACATGGGCGGGAGGAGAGCGCTTAACTTTAGTGCTAGTACAAGAAGAAAGTTGACAGCAAAAAGGCCCATCAATAAGAATGCCCCCCCCCCACTAAAAGATGAACACTAAAGAGGCCTGGATCATGCCACGTTACCATGAAACTGAAATCCTAAAGGCTGACAGTGGGTCCCTCCAGACTGGTGGTCTTTGCAGGTGTATTCTGCAAGGTGTTCTTGACATAATAATAGTGGATTAGTAGTGGTGGATTTATGCTGGGCAGTCTGCACATCACTCTGCTATATTAGTTGTTCTGTGATGCTTCCCCAATGATTCTGCATTACTGCTGTCCAGAAGGGCAATTGTGCAACAAAAGAGGGACAAACAAACCCACCAACCCAAAACATTTGCGATATGAAAAATTATGGGATTTCAAGTTATGGAAACGCTCCTGATTGGGAACGAAGCAGTATGATGGCCCAAAAACTTTTGCAGGTGCAAATAGTATTGAAAGTGGGGTCATGTATCACTGCCCGATAGCATCATGAGCACAAATCCTCATGAATGAATTATAAAAAGGGCCCAAATGTTGCTTGTTTTCAAGTAACTTATCTTCAGTCCATTTGCCTTTTGGTTCGGATGGGGAAGAGAGAAGTTGTGAATTTCTCAGTATTTTCCCAATCACAGGTGCCATGGATAACAGATTTTTTTTTTTAATTATCCAGTGCAAAAGGGCCTCTGATGCCCAAATCTGACATCATCTTCTGGCTTGAAGAACAAGAAAAACTATTGTGGCATGTAAGTCCTTCAAGATACACTATGGGCCCCTCCAGACAAGCTGTTTATTGAGCTTCTTACTAGGACTTGGGAGACCAGGGTTCAAATCCCCATCTCAGCCATGAAACTTGTTGGGTGACCTTGGGCCAATTAACAGTCTCTCAGCCTAACCTACCTCACAGGGTTGTAGTGAGAATAAAATGGAGAGGGAGGGGAACCATGTATGCCACCGGAGCTCCTTGGAGGAAAAGGTGGGAAATGAATGTAGTATTTATACAAAATATTGATGGACTGGAATCTCCTGTGGATTTCATTTTATCTGTTGATTTCATTTTCTCTAGATTTATTGCATTTAGCACAGAGGGTGCCTATGAGCACCAAAAGCAATAAAGGCACAAAGTAATGTAAATGTCAACCACAATAAAATGCAGAGCAGATAAAAGTGGCGAATGTAACGCCAATCTTCAAAAAGGGATCCAGAGGGGATCCCGGAAATTACAGGCCAGTTAGCTTAACTTCTGTCCCTGGAAAACTGGTAGAAAGTATTATTAAAGCTAGATTAACTAAGCACATAGAAGAACAAGCCTTGCTGAAGCAGAGCCAGCATGGCTTCTGCAAGGGAAAGTCCTGTCTCAGTAACCTATTAGAATTCTTTGAGAGTGTCAACAAGCATATAGATAGAGGTGATCCAGTGGACATAGTGTACTTAGACTTTCAAAAAGCTTTTGACAAGGTACCTCACCAAAGGCTTCTGAGGAAGCTTAGCAGTCATGGAATAAGAGGAGAGGTCCTCTTGTGGATAAGAAATTGGTTAAGAAGCAGAAAGCAGAGAGTAGGAATAAACAGACAGTTCTCCCAATGGAAGTGGAGTCCCTCAAGGATCGGTATTGGGACCTGTACTTTTCAACTTGTTCATTAATAACCTAGAATTAGGAGTGAGCAGTGAAATGGCCAAGTTTGCTGACGACACTAAATTGTTCAGGGTTTTTAAAACAAAGAGGGATTGCAAAGAGCTCCAAAAAGACCTCTCCAAACTGAGTGAATGGGGGGGGGGAGGAAATGGCAAATGCAATTCAGTATAAACAAGTGTAAAATTATGCATATTGGAGCAAAAAATCTGAATTTCACATATACGCTCATGGGGTCTGAACTGGCGGTGACCGACCAGGAGAGAGACCTCGGGGTTGTAGTGGACAGCACGATGAAAATGTCGACCCAGTGTGCGGCAGCTGTGAAAAAGGCAAATTCCATGCTAGCGATAATTAGGAAAGGTATTGAAAATAAAACAGCCGATATCATAATGCCGTTGTATAAATCTATGGTGCGGCTGCATTTGGAATACTGTGTACAGTTCTGGTCGCCTCATCTCAAAAAGGATATTATAGAGTTGGGAGAAGGTTCAGAGGAGGGCAGCCAGAATGATCAAGGGGATGGAGCGACTCCCTTATGAGGAAAGGTTGCAGCATTTGGGGCTTTTTAGTTTAGAGAAAAGGAGGGTCAGAGGAGACATGATAGAAGTGTATAAAATTATGCATGGCATTGAGAAAGTGGATAGAGAAAAGCTTTTCTCCCTCTCATAATACTAGAACTCGTGGACATTCAAAGAAGCTGAATGTTGGAAGATTCAGGATAGACAGAAGGAAGTAGTTCTTTACTCAGCGCATAGTCAAACTATGGAATTTGCTCCCACAAGATGCAGTAATGGCCACCAGCTTGGATGGCTTTAAAAGAAGATTAGACAAATTCATGGAGGACAGGGCTATCAATGGCTACTAGCCATGATGGCTGTGCTCTGCCACCCTAGTCAGAGGCAGCATGCTTGTGAAAACCAGTTGCCGGAAGCCTCAGGAGGGGAGAGTGTTCTTGCACTCGGGTCCTGCTTGCAGGCTTCCCCCAGGCACCTGGTTGGCCACTGTGAGAACAGGATGCTGGACTAGATGGGCCACTGGCCTGATCCAGCAGGCTCTTCTTATGTTCTTAAGGCAGATCAGATAAAACACAGGCTTCCATGCTGTTGGCCTTGGCAGGCTCAAGTCCAGGACTCCAGGGTCTTCCTGGGGAGGAAAGTGGCTGGGTGAACCTGACATGCAGCTATTCCCACTTTGGCCCCACCCAGTGGAGCTTAGGGTGAGAGCCAAGCCTTCTTTTGGTGGGGGGCCCTCTCTTGAGAGACCTAGTGACTCTAGCCTCTCTCCTAGACTTCCTTGCCCTTCTTTCGCCTCTCTGAGACATTTTATATCCTTTAGGCGTTCCCTCCATTCATTCCAGGTAAAATCCTGCAGCTACACTCCTTCCTCTCCCTTCCGGATAAACGAGAGGGCCCTGCCCAGCTCATTCTAGCACCGGTGGAACCTCCAGACAGTTCCCACATATGGTCAGAAGCCATGGCCTGGTTGATACTTGGTAGTGTGGATCAGGGCCTTCCTAAAGGGCAAGATGCCGGAAAAGGACTGTCAAACCCTTGCGGCTCATCACACTGTCATGATCAACATTGTGTATGATGATGATGATGAATTCAGTTTATTAATCACTGACCGCATGAGTCTCCAAGTGACTTGTGTAATTGGGGATGGAGACCTTTTTCAGCCCAAGGGCCACAATCCTTTCTAAGCAGCCTTCAGGGGCCATATGCCAGTGGGGGGTGGGGCCAGATGCAGAAGTGGGCGGAGCAGCAAATGTGAATCTTTCTTTGATATACGTGACTAGTTTCTGTATACATTCGCACGCTCCTCTTTATCTGCCATCCAAGCATTTTCAGAGGTCAAGGACACATTTTAGGCAGGCAAAAAAAGTCAACAGAGGGTGCAAAGCGAGGAGGTGAGGGGTGTGACCCTGGGGGAGGACTGGATAAAGAGGCCCGGAGGGACAAATTTGGCCCCTGTCCTGAGGTTCCCCATCCCTGATATGGAGCATAACATAAAATAAAAAAAGAATGATACATATCAGTACAAGCCATGCAATCCCGATGAAACAGACCCAATTGAACAGCAGCACAAACTTCAGCAGCAAAAGCATTCCATCAATAGACATCAAAATCATCACAATCTGCCAGACACCTGGGAGGAAAGACGAGGTTTTCATTGGTGGCGAAAGGGTGTTAATGATGGCACCAGGCAGACCTCCCTGGGGAGAGCATCCCACGGGCAGGGAACCAGGGCTGAAGGGGCTTGTGGCCTCCTCCCAGGAGGCACCCAGAGGAGGGCCTCAGATGGAGATTGAAGGGTTTGGGTAGGTTCACATCGGGAGAGGCGCTCTGAGGGATGTTGGGTTCCTGAGCCGTGCAGGGCTGTATAGGTCAAAATCAGCACTTTGAATTGGGCCCGGAAACATACAGGCCGCCAGTGCAGCTGTGCCAGGATCAGCGTTATGTGACTGACTCACCTCAAGCCTGTCAGCAATTGTGGGGGACTCTGCTCAAGCTGCAGCTTGTGAACATTGTTCAAAGGCAGCCCCCTGTAATTGTGTCTGGGAACAAGAGCCACTGCAGTTGCTGTAATCACAGTCTCTATAACTGGCACAAGTCAAAAGTCTGGCCACTGCTTTCTGAACTGGCTGAAGTTTCTGATCACTCCTCAGAGGCAGCCCCACAGGGAGCACTCTAGAGTAACCCGGGTGTGGGGAACCTCAAGCCTGGAGGCCAAATGTGGCCCCCAGACCTCTCTATCTGGCCCTTGGGACTCTTCCCAGGCCATGCCACTTCTCCAAGGCACACACTTCCCTGACCCTGACCCTCTCCCTCCGAAGTGATTTTGGATGGCTTGAAGGTGTCCTTGAACTGTGATAATGCTTTTTGGCTTGCTTGACACAGGATGGAGAATTATGTGTGTGTGTAGACGCCTCCAACTTTTGTGTAGTGGGAATGCAGCCTACTGTAGAAAGGGAAGAGCCACATCCATTCTTCTGCCTGCTTTGGCCTCTGAACCCACCCACCACTGGCATGCGGCCCCTGGAAGGTTCCCCAATGGGGAATGTGGCCCTTGGACTGAAAAAGGTTCCCCAGCCCAAGGTATTTCAAATGAGATTGAACTAAGGGATGTGCTAGTATGTCCAGATCTGAAGAGTTCTGGGAATGGGCGCACACTTGGCACATCAGCCTCAACTGTGCAAAGCCCCTCCTGCTCACTGCCAAATTCTGGGTAACCTGGCTTAGGAATGTCCATGTCACCTCTGATCAAGAAGGATATTGTAGAGCTGGAGAAGGTTCCAAAAAGGGGAACCCAAATGATCAAGGGACTGGAGCAATTCCCGAAAGAGGAAACAATTTTGAGGGCTTTTTCGTTTAGAAAAAAGAAGAGGAAGGGTGGAAATGACAGAGGTGTATAAGATGATGCACGGTGTGGAGACGGTGGGGTGAGACAAGTTTCTGTCATAATATAGACCTGGAGGCCATCCGATGAAGCTGAATGTTAGAAGATTCAAGACAGAAGAATGAAACTACACACAACATAATTATGGAATTTCGTCCCTCAAGAGGCAGTGACGGCCACCAACTTGGAAGGTTTTAAAAGAAGATTAAGGCTGTAGTCCAGTACATGTCTATTCAGAAGTAAGCTCCGTTGGGTTCCTCCCAGGTAAGCACGTATTGGATTGCAGCCTAAGTTGCTATATTCTTTGGCACAGCATTTTCCTTACGGCAGGGGTGAGACAAATTCATGGAGCAGGAGGCTATCAATGGCTACTAGCAACAGTGGCTCTGTTCTCCCTCCACAGCTGGAGGCACTATGCCTCTGAGGATCAGTCGCTGGGAATCACAAACAGGGAGAGCAGTTTTGCCCTCAGGTCCTGCTTGTGGGCTTCCCATTGGGGCACCCGGTTAGCCATTGTGAGAACTGGATGCTGGACTAGATGGCTCTTTGGCAAGCCTTCTAAGTAAGTGGCCATGATATTGTGGCAGCCAATAACTCTGAAGGATCCATGCACTTTGCAATAAACCGGAAATAACCCAGGCTAAGTATGTCTGATCCAGCAGTCAGGCTCTTCTTAAATTCTCTTTCGCAGTTCTCATTGAATTCAAACTATTATTGAACTATATTACTATACATTATGTAAACTTTTTCTTTGAAATGTATTTTGATATTACATATGTTGGGAGACAACTAACAAATATGGACGATAAATAAATACTTGCCTTTAATAGACTAGATTCACAGATTGCAGGTGAAATACACACCTTACTGGGTGTTAACTGGTGAGGGATTCCCCTTACAGTACAGAACAGCAGAGTAAAACTCTGTAGTGTTAGTGGAGTGACAAAAGAAGGAAAACTGAATAAAGAGAAGCCGCTTATTGGGCTTGATCCCTGATACAATCCCTGGTTTCTGATTTGGACTCCTAATTTTTTTCCCATCACATGCAGTGAATGGGCAGGAGAAGGAGAATTATTGAGAGCCATCTGCACCGTCATTGGGAACAAGCAAGTAGAACATGGTGAAATGAATGTTTGGAAATCAAAGGGATTTAAAAGGCACAAGGGAAATCAGCCTACGTTTGAGAGGAAGAAATCTTCTACTCCTTAGGGTGATGACATCCACGAAAGCTTGATCCAGCAGGAAGACCGGAAAGAAAACAGAAGGGAAAAGTGTTCAGTGTGAGGGGGAAATATTCAAATATAAATTCAATAGATGCTGCATAACTCACATGGGAGGAAAACCATGTAAGTGAATTGAGTGTAGGAGGAGCTTAAGTCACAGTCAGAGCCTAACTGAGCATAAAGGAATCCACACGGCATGAATTAATCTGCATGAATTAAATGCATGAAGTGTGCAAAGAACTTCAATCATAGCATAAGCTGTATTTCACATCAGAGAATCCAGAGAGGCGTGAAACTGTTTTAATGTGTTGAGTAGGAAAAGACCTTTGGTGACAGCAGGAAACTTATTTTGCCTCAAAAAACCCATGCAGGGAAGAAGCCATGCAAACTTATGGAATGTGTAAAGAGCTTCAGTCATAGCTAGCTTTATGACTAATAACCAGTACAGGGGTCTAGCCATTTAAATGTGTGCAGTGTGGAAAGTGTTTCACTCATAGCTATAGCTTTACTGCATATCAAGGAACACACACAAGGATGAAGGCATATAAATGTATGGAGTGTGGAAAGCGCTTTAGTCAGAGTAGTGCCCTTACTTTACATCAAAGAATTCATACAGGGGTAAAACCGCATAAATGTGTAGAGTGTGGAAGGAGCTTCCGTTCTAGTGCACACCTTAATATACATCAAAGAACCCACACAGGAGTGAAGCCATATGAATGTGTGGAGTGTGGAAAGAGTTTCACTCGCAAGTATGTCCTTACTATACATCAAACAATCCACACAGGGATGAAGGCATATAAATGTATGGAGTGTGGAAAGAGCTTTAGTCAGAGTAGTGCCCTTACTTTACATCAAAGAATTCATACAGGGGTAAAACCGCATAAATGTGTAGAGTGTGGAAGGAGCTTCCGTTCTAGTGCACACCTTAATATACATCAAAGAACCCACACAGGAGTGAAGCCATATGAATGTGTACATTGTGGAAAGAGCTTCAGTCAAAGTGGAACCCTTAGCGTACATCAAAGAATCCATACAGGGGCGAAACCACATAAATGTGTTGAGTGTGGAAAGAGCTTCCGTTCGAGTAGCTGTCTTTCTTCACATCAAAGAACCCACACAGGGGTGAAGCCATATGAATGTGTGGAGTGTGGAAAGGGTTTCTCTCAAAGAGATAGTCTTACTACACATCAAAGAACCCACACAGGGGTGAAACCATTTAAATGTGTGGAGTGTGGAAAGACCTTCAGTAACAGAACAAACTTTCATACACATAAAAAACTCCACACAGGAGTGAAGCCATATGAATGTGTGGAGTGTGGAACAAGCTTCACCCGTAGACATCACCTTACTTCACATCAAAGAACGCACACAGGGGTGAAACCATTTAAATGTGTGGAGTGTGGCAACAGTTTCAGTCAGAGATACAGCCTTACTGTACATCAAAGAATCCACACAGGGGTGAAGCCATATGAATGTGTGGAGTGTGGAAAGAACTTTAGTGACAGGAGTAGCCTTACTTCACATCAAAGAACCCATACAGGGGAGAAACCATTTAAATGTGTGGAATGTGGAAAGTGTTTCAGTCAGAAGGGAAACCTTACTTTACATCAAAAAACCCACACAGGGTTGAAACCATTTAAATGTGTCCAGTGTGGAAAAACCTTCGGTCAAACAAGTCATCTTGCTTCACATCAAAAAACCCACACAGGGTTGAAGCCATATGAATGTGTAGAGTGTGGAAAGAACTTTAGTGACAGGAGTAGCCTTACTAAACATCAAAGAACCCACACAGGGGTGAAACCATTTAAATGTGTCGAGTGTGGAAAAACCTTCAGTCAAACAGGGGATCTTGCTAGACATCAAAAAACCCACACAGGGGTGAGACCATATGAATGTTTGGAGTGTGGAAAGAGTTTTGCTCGTAGACATCACCTTACTGAACATGAAATAACCCACACAGGGATGAAGGCATATAAATGTATTGAGTGTGGAAAGAGCTTTAGTCATAGTAGTGGCCTTACTTCACATCAAAGCATCCATACAGGGGTGAAACCACATAAATGTGTGGAATGTGGAAAGAGTTTCCGTACTAGTGGACAACTTAATATACATCAAAGAACCCACACAGGAATAAAGCCATATGAATGTGTTGAGTGTGGAAAGACCTTCAGTCAAAGAGCAAACCTTGCTAGACATCAAAAATCCCACGCGGGGTGAAATCATATGAATGTGTGGTGTGTGGAAAGAGTTTCAGTCATAGCAATTGCCTTACTACACATCAAAGAACCTACATGGGGATGAAGGCATAGAAATTAATGGAGTGCAGAAAGAGCTTTAGTCAGAGTAGTAGCTTTACCTTACTTCAAAGAATCCATACTGGCGAGAAACCATATAAATGCATGGTTTGTGGGCAGAGCTTCAGGAATAGTGGAAAGCTTACGTGATATCAAAGAACCCACACGCAGGAGAAACTGCTTAAATGAATGTGTGGCACAGCCATTTTCATACATTGCGTATGTTGTAACATTAATTATCCTAACACATACCTCTGAATTAAAGAGATAAAAAGCCCTTACTTCTATGACAAATAACAGGTGGCAGAAATGACCTAACTAGGCCAAGTGAAGTCCAGCTCTGATTTCAAAGAGGTGTGACCAAAAGCAGGAAGGAATCTCTCTGCATCAAGGTTTGCACGGAGACACAGACTCCCCTTCCAGATTTGTATTGCATTCCTTGAGAGCGCAGAGGCACTTTGGAGCTCAGATCTCCACCTTGTGTCCCAAACCGTAAACAATGGGATTTTCTGCCAGGCTTAAGGGAAATCTGCCCTTGGGGAGCTGCCAAAATAATTATTTTGTGGGTTGTTGCAATTTATAACCTGTGTCCATATCTTTACCATAATCAGGAAGGCACAATGGGTTGGGAATATGAGGTGGGAGAGTAGCTCAGGGTGTTTTTGTGGTGGCCCAATCTCTGGCCTGGTCCTGAAACTCCAGCTAGACATCTCTTGACGACCTTTTTATGTAGACAGGCCTAGGTAACTATATAATTTTTAGAATAGCTACTCATTTTTATTATCATTTTGTAATGTTTTTATATTTTGTAGTGTATTATATTTTGTTATATATATTGGTGTACTCCATGTTATACTGTATGAATGAATGATGTATTGTATGAACGGTCCCGCTTGCAGAAGAACATTCAGGAGCTTACTCTAAGGTTCCCAATCATTTCTTTTCATCTGTGAGTTTACATAGGTGTCCTTAGGGGAGAACAGCCTCATTGGCCAAATGATGACTCTTGTTGGGCCGAATGTGGCCCACGTGCTGTTGTTTTACTATGCCTCCTGTACTAGGATAGCTGGGAATGTAGTATGCATCAACCAGAGGGCTGATAGAATTTAGGGAGAATTTAGCAATGGAAGCTGTAATTAATTGTAATTGTGTAACCAGGGGTCATCAACATTTTTGGCCCAATGGGCACGTTTAATTCTGAGAAAGTGCTGGGGTGCCAATCACAAAAATGGCTGCTGTTGAGGGATGGCATTGCATAAAATGGCTGTCATTTCTCAGAGGGCTGGGGATCAAGGAAAGGTAGGCCATAAAAATCTGTAGGCATATCCCACCATCAGTGGGAAGACGGCACCTCTCCTGTACTTAGAATGGGTGGGAGGGTGCATGTCCAATCCTGGCATCCAGTGAAATGTGGACATGCCTGAGGAGTCTTGCTCAGTGTAGGAAAAGGTGAGCCAGTACAAACAGGGAGCTGGAAGAGCAGACAGTCTCGCATATATTGTGGATCTTTGAGGGGCTATATATTCAGATCTTTCACAGGTGCCATATGAGGTGCTGTTGGGCGCACTGGCACCACGGGCACCACATTGGCAACCCCTGTAATAGGCATTTTACCTGATGTTTTAACACTGTGTTTCCCACATTATTTTGCCATGTAAGTCTACTATTGCCTGCATACTCTGTTTCCATATATTTTACCTTCCCCAAGATTCATCTATATATCATGTGCTTTTGATTTTGCTTTTTCTTTGCAGATGAGGTTTTAATCTTTAATAAAATGAAATTCATGATCTTCGACTGAAATAGTTTAAATAATATTTCCAAACTGATTCCAGCCTTTGCTCATGTCTGGTCACAACCCTCTTGCCCAATGAGGCAAATTAAGAACCTCACATTCACATATAAGTTCATGGATAATGGGAAGGGCTTCAGCAACACAGTCCACGAGTGGGAGAAACCACATAAATGGAGTCTTAAAAAAACACAGAAGCCTTACTGTACAGGAAAGAATGCTTACAGTGTGAAATGATCATCAGTCAACACACAATCCTTACTTCATACCACAAAGACATAGAGTAGGAAGACCACTTTACATGGTCATCTATGAAACAGAAAAAATGGAGGTTTGCTAGACCGAATGGATGGATTATGGCCTGCTCTGGATGGGGTTACACTCCCTCTGAAGGAGCAGGTACGTAGCTTGGGGGCCCTTCTGGATCCATTACTGTTGCTTGAAGCTCAAGTGGTCTCAGTGGCGCGGAGTGCCTTCCACCAGCTTCAACTGGTGGCCCAGCTGTGCCCATATCTGGACAGGGATAGCCTAACATCTGTTGTCTATATTCTGGTAAATTCTAGGTTAGACTACTGCAATGTATTATATATGGGGTTGCTGGTTTTTTTTTTTTTCAATTTTTATTAAATTTCAAAAACCAAAACAATACAAAAAGGAAAAACACAAATCAACAACTAACACAATAAAAAAAGAAAAAATATATAAAAATATTGACTTCCGATTTGTCGTAGTTCAGCTATAAATCTATAATATATAACAAGCCTGACTCTAAATAGATTATAAAATCACCTTCCTCCAGCGGTTATCTTAATTGGTTTCAAATCTCATTAACATCATATCATTTTATTCTTCCACAAAAAGTCAAAGAGAAGTTTCCAATCCTTGAGATATATGTCCATCAATTTTTTTTCTAGATAAACATGTCAATTAATCCAACTCATCAAGTCTACTAAGTCCAGTAATTTCAAATCGCTCTTCTTCCATTATCCGTATTAGTTCCATCTTCCAACTTTACGCACCCAATAATCTTGCTGTCATAGTCATATAATAAAAGTCTGATAGGAATTTCCTTTATCATAGATATTTTCTTGCCATCAATTCCGAACGTATCACTGAAGTATTGTTGCAAAGCCACATCTCTGTTCCTCTTTTTTACATGATACATTAGCACATCTCTTGAAGATTTTTCCATTGACACAAAGCAGGGATTAATTCTGTTAACTTTCTCCATTTCAAGTTCCATCAAATCCTTCCAGTCCAGGAATTTTTTTGAACCGATAATATCTTTATCTCCAATCTCTTCAATTCCTTCAGGGACAGCGCTGAGTTCCAAACCATAATATTTGTCTCCAGGATCCATCACAGCCAGGAAATCCAAATATTTTTTCATGTCCATATTTAATCCAATCTCCATAATTTGAACCTTGCCTTTAATTTCTCTTTCATCCTTTTTTGATTTTCCAGATCTATCTTTATTCTCCTTTTTCATAGAATCCTGAATTTCTTTCAGCTCCTGTCTCATTTCTTCAAATTCAATTCTCAACGCTTGTCTATTATTTCTCAGTTCTTGTTTTATTGACTTAATCCCATTCATTATTTTCTGAAACATGTCTAAAGATAAAGTTCCTTCTTGTACATCCATAATCTTCTTAATTGTCATTCTTAGAGCCAAAGGAACAAAACTCCTTCAATTTTCAATGTTCCAAGCAAAAAGCAGTTTATTTCTTTATCCAGTTACAAAGGAGTTAATCTTTCAAACCAACTTACGTCACACTCTAGACAGCTCTTATCTCTTATATGCCCAGAAGTGCAAAAACAGCTTTAGTTCACAGCGTACAAATAACTAGTAGCAGAAAGAATGAGCAGATTCGTCAAAAAAAAAACCCCCAAAAAACCAAGTAGATCAAAAAGTAGTCCCAGACATATATCACACAAAAGTCTTATAAATCAAAAATCTCTTCCAATCAGAAACCCCTCATCCGTTGAAATCTTTATAAAGCTTTTTTCCATGTCAGCTTTTTGCAATAACAAAAAGATAGGCTATTTTTATTTTCCTCCCCCTTAATTCCGTGAGTAAAAAAGAAGGAAAGTTTTGGCTCACCCAGGTTATCTTAATTGCTGAGTCTTTGACAAATCTCTTTAGCTGTATAGATAAGAAAGTGATAAGCATAGACAGGAGAATTCTTGCCTGTTAATCCGTTGTTTTTTAAAGAAAAAAAAAGGTCACTTTTTCAGCTGAGCTGGCTATAAATCCTTGCTCTGCCCGAGCAGCTGGAAGACCTTCTTTCACAGACAATTCTGACGAATTCCAGTCTCCAACAATCACAACAAAGCTGTGTGGGAAATCTCACGTTTCTTCCTTATCCGGAAGAAATTATCCCCAGTCAAAAACAACCTTCTGACTGGATTTATTACTGAAAAAGTTTCATCCAAGACGGGGGCCCGTCTCAGAGCTGCACAGGCGGAGGGATCCTCCTGGGAAGTCATATGGGGTTGCTGTTGAAGACAGTTTGGAAACTGCAGCTAGTGCAGAACACAGTGGTCAGATTGGTGACCAGGGTAGGTCGATTCACATATATAACACCAATTCCGCCACGACTGCACTGGCTGCTGATTAATTTCCAGGCTCAATTCAAAGCACTGATTTTGACCTATAAAGCCATATGTGTCTGAAGACCTCAGTATCTCAAGGATAGTATCTTTCCATATGAACCAACCTGAGCCCTGTGTTTGTCATTTGAGGCCCTTCTTTGTGTGCCCCCTCGACAGGAGGTTTGGATGGTGGCAGCACAAGAACGGGCCTTTTCAGTGGTGGCCACTCGGCTGTGGAATGCTGTCCCCAGGGCACCTGGCACCTTCTTTATTCATCTTTACATGCAAGGGAAAGGCTATCCTTTTCACTCAGGCCTTGGGTATGCTGTCTTAGTCTTTGTTTTTAATTTTTTTGTATATTGTATGTTTTTAAAATTAGTTTTATACTGCATGATTTTAAAATGTGTTGTAAGTCACTTAGAGACCACTAGGTATGAGCTGACTAAATAAATCCGTTTAAATACATGGATATATTAGTAAACATCAGGAAACTGATAAGAAGACTAATCCAAGGTGGGAAATTGGATGTTACCAGTGGGTCAGATCCAGAATAAGCCCACCTTCCATGGACCTCTTTTGACAGGTGGGTGGGGTCAGCTGACCACCAGTCCAGGTGGCATCCACCCAAGAGTTCCTAGAGAACTCCAATGTGAAATTGCTGTTTGTCTGCCAAAAATATGTAATGCTGCTAAGATCAGCCTCTGTACCTGAGGACTGGACAGTATTCAGTTTAACACCAGTTTAAAAACTTTTAAGTGTAAATGCATTAAATCAATTATCTCTCCCTCCAGCACAACACCCATTTTATTCCTGTAGTCATGGTAGTGCTGCAATTTAGATGAGATTTAAAAATGCAAAAATGCATATGCTCAGAGGTATTCCTCTTTTTCGCAGGGTTGGCAAACTGGATTCTGTTTGTTTTGCTACTCTAAGGTATCAGGAATGGAGAAGCAGTTGTAAAGCATGGAAGGTCGTAAAGCATGATAGAACTCTATAAAATTAATCCTGGTGTCGAGAAAGTGAATAAAATATTTTCTCCCTCTTGGAATACTAGAATTCAGTCAGGTTGGGACATCCAATGAATGTTGGAAGAGTCAGGACAGGCAAAAGAAAGCACTTCCTTGCACAGCACATAGTTAAACTCTGGAATTCACTCCCACAAGAGGCCGTGATAGCCACCAACTTGGATAGATTTAAAAGAGGATTAGACAAATTCATGGAGGATAAGGCTATCGGTAGCTACTAATCCTAATGAACTAACAGAACTAACAGTTCTGCCTCCACTGATACAGGCAGTAAATGCCTCTGAATACCAATTTCTGGAAGCCACAGGAGGTGAGAGGGCTCTCGCACTCTAGTCCTACTTGTGGCCACCCCATACGTATCTGGTTGGCCACTGTGAAATAGGATGCCGGTGCCGTGCCCGAACTCAAAGAACTCCAACTCCGACACAGCTGTGGTTTTTTCATTTATTGAAGTAAGAGAAAGTTTCAGTTCAGTGCCCTTCATGAATCCACCTACGGCTTACTCAGAACTCAGCATCTCTCTAGGTTAAACTAGGGACGTCTTCATTGCAATGAGACATTGACTCAGCAACTAGTCACACCCCCTCACTCGGCTTAAGTAAGACTGGGCGGGCACCGTGCCTGTCCCAATTTCTCCACTGGCTATTTTATAAAGCCCATGTGTGCCACTGAAACACACATGGGCCCGCAGGAAACCCAGAGGTACCTTTTTAGCTTTTTTTATTTTAATGCGCAGATAACATTTCAATGAGAAAAAGAGAGGTGATTTCATCAGCCTCATAATCATTTTTTTAAAAGAACATGTTAGCAAAAAAAGCACTTTCGCTTTTAAGGGTCTGCCCTGCTTCTGAGAGGTCAAAGACAGGAAGCACAGCCGATTAAAGCGAAAAGTGTGTGGCACGTGTGTTTGGCATCAGGAGCACACGTGACTTGCACCCGCACCGGAGCCAGCTTGGTGCAAGCAGCTGCTGCCCTTGCAAAGGGAAGCGAGCAAAGCGACGATGCTCTGCCCCATTTCAAAAGATTAGAGAAATGAAAGGGAAATTTAAACCAAGAGTAGGGATGTTGAATAATCCACAGGGGAACACACTGACTGACCGAGATAAAATAAAAGGAAGATGGAAGGAATACACTGAAGAACTCTATAAAAGAGATGTCAGGATGACAGATTCATTCATGATTTGAAACGAATGCTGATGAATGTTAAAGAGGAAAGCACAAAAGCAGGACTACAGCTGAACGTCAAAAAGACTAAAGTAATGACAACAGAAGATTTATGTAACTTTACAGTTGACAATGAGGACATTGAACCTGTCAAGGATTATCAATACCTTGGCACAGTCATTAACCAAAATGGAGACAATAGTTAAGAAATCAGAAGAAGGCTAGGACTGGGGAGGGCAGCTGTGAGAGAACTAGAAAAGGTCCTCAGATGCAAAGATGCATCACTGAACACTAAAGTCAGAATCATTCAGACCATGGTATTCCTGATCTCTATGTATGGATATGAAAGTTGGACAGTGAAAAAGGCGGATAAGAGAAAAATCACCTCCTTTGAAATGTGGTGTTGGAGGAGAGCTTTCCGCATACCGTGGACTGCGAAAAAGACCGATAATTGGGTGTTAGAACAAATTAAACCAGAACTGTCATTAGAAGCTAAAATGATGAAACTGAGATTATCATACTTCGGACATGAGAAGACGTGATTCACTAGAAAAGATAATAATGCTGGGAAAAACAGAAGGGAGTAGCAAAAGAGGAAGAACAAACAAGAGATGGATTGATTCCATCAAGGAAGCCACAGACCTGAACTTACAAGATCTGAACAGGGTGGTTTGTAACAGATGCTCTTGGAGGTCACTGATTCATAGGGTCGCCATAAGTCGTTGTCAACTTGGAGGCATATAACAACAACAACAAAGAGGTGGGGTGGAGAGGGGCACTTTGTCAATCCAGGAGGCTGCAACAGTGACCATACGGAGAAAAATATCATTGCATAACCCACCAAGGCTGCAGCTTTACTGAAGTCCAGCTGGGATTAGCATGTCATTCCAGTTAATCCAAGGGTGTTTTAAAATACCCTGAATGTCACCACCCCTCTCTCTTCTTTCTGTCTCTCCCTTTCCTTTCCTACCTTGGCAACAGTTGTCTTCTCAAAGCTGTTCCGGTAACACTTTACTTCCATGTCCCTTTACGTTTTCTTTGGGTGGAACATTATTTCCCCCCCTCCCTCCACACTGTAACTGCAGATACATTTTACATTTTTATGCATGTCAAATTTATATTATATTTTTATGTATGTCAGCGTTTCATTCAACCCCCCCAAATATTTTGTGGGCCAATTCCTTATGCTGGTGTGCGTGTGCACACGTGCCAGTCAAACCTTACCTGCCAGCTGTCTTGCTCTCTCAATCTCCCCCCCATCTTGCGTGTTTAGTGCCATCTATTCAAATGAATTCTGCTAATGGAGTTGCTGGTCGCGTACTGTGCATTTCAATTAAAAGGGATGCATAATACTTTATAAAGCAACTCGCAGTTCGGCGGGCGGGAGACTACCTTCTGTGGGGAAAAATTGAGGAGGGGGGAAGAGAAGTCAAAATGTGTTGTTTTTTAACTGCACCAAAAGGGGGGAAGAGATCTATTGCATTTTAAAAAATTATAATGCAAAAGTATGCAAGCAGCTTTAGGAAAGATACAATTAAAGAAAAAAATAACAACAGGGGCTTATTTTCAATGCTTAGGTACCCTAAAAACGTCAGCAATGGGAAACAAAGGATTAGAGGGGAGAGAAAAAGAGCTATGGACGTTCTCATATTCCTAAGGAATATGAGAAGTCTTTTTAAATAGACAAGATTTAATGCATGAGCCAGAGCAAAATCTTTAAGAATGCCTTTTTTCAGAACAACACAACAGTTCTGCTCTGCAACACACACACACAATTGTAGTTCCAACAGGCCCCGTATTTGGGGTGGGATTAGCCTTCTTACCTGGCTGCAGTCCTGCACACATTTACCTGGGAGTAAGTCCCACTCAACTCAATGGGGCTTACTTCTGAGTAGATGTGCACTGAGGTGCACTGTCAGTTGTACTTCAAAGAAAACAAGTAAACTTGGAAATCCACTTGACAACATTTCCTTCCTTCCTAACCCTATGCACTCTACCCATTAGTCATTTCTCCCGGGTTTAAAGAAAGCAAGCCCTGGTGAAAGCCCCCCCACTACCCTTCAATGACCTTGAGGCGATGCGGGGTGGAGCTCTTACCCACCAGCGGTCAGATTTTGCCCAGGGAGGGGAGAAAAAGGAGGCGCCCTCACTCAGGAAATTACCTAAGCCCCCCCCCCGCATGTGAGTCCTTGGGTGGGGGGAGGCGAATGGAAGCCCCACCCGGACTACCGCAGCTGAGCAACGGGGAATGGCGTGCTCCATAGACCCCCTTCGTCAAAAGGCGCTCATCGGCAGCGGCGGCTTCTGCAAGGGGGCCAGCGGGGCCTCTTCCTCCATCGCAGCAAGCGAGGCTGCCCACGAAGGGGCCAGGTGAAGAAGAGGCGGTGCTTCGGCAAAGCTCTCGCCTGCACCTCCCTGCCGCTGCCGCCTCCCACTGCAAAGCAAAATGGGGGAGACGCCTTGGGAAGAGAGACCGCAACCCCCGCGCGCAGGGACAGCTCTTCTTGCCGGCCTCCGTGGCGTCCGCCTGCCCTGCTTCTTACTGGTGCCTAGGGGCAGGGCGGCTCTGGGTGTCACCCCCCTCCATGGTGTCACCCGGGTGCGACCCGCACCCCCCACACCCTGCTGGTGATGCCCCAGTTCCCATTACAGAGTTGCAAGAACACCTGCACTTGGCTGACTTTCTCTTCTCCTAAAGATACAGGATCAGTCTCAGGCCATGAACCTGGCAACCCTAGTTGCCCCAGCCGTGGGCTTCCAGGTTTTAGGGATGCCAAGGAAGCGGTAAGTCAGTTCCAGGTTTGCTTACAAGGAGAAGTTTAATGAGTAACTTACAGCTCACAGGCGTACCCAATAGGCGGATCAGACTGCAAAGTCCTGCACAAACTATTGACCAGTCTGAACCCTGAACTGGGCAACAAGAGTGATTTATATAGTATACTTTGTTACAGGCACAGCAGTGATATCATACAAGCAATTAATTGCTACAGAGCATTACGCTATCACTTTCTCAGCATAGTAAGTCATTGCACTAATTGGTACTGCTGGTAAGCGGAGTATCCTGGCATCCTAGAGCTAGTTTCCTGGCAGAGCATCAGACTGCTACCTGAAATGTAAACTCGTTAGTCCCTTAGATAAGGTACCAGGTGAGCTATGAGCTAACTATTTATATTGACCGTTCTTTGACCTATCTTCCAAGCTGCCAGAAAGAGGCTAAATGCTAAAGGATGCCAAGGCTCTGGAGGAGATACAGGCCTCCATGCCTAGAAGCGGCTATACATTTGCCTACAGGCCTGTACCAGGTCAGAAGCATCCTAAACCCTGAGATATCAGGGGTGGGACCAAGTGATGTCACAGGGATGGGCCTTAGTGATGTCACAGGGGCAGGCTCTGTTGATGTCATTAAGCATGATACCTTAAGCATCAACTATGCCGTTGGAGCACAGACTTGGATGATGGTTATGTTAATAGGTTTCCCATTTAATCTCATTGATATCACTCGCTCAGACGTTGCGTTGTAGCTCCAAATTGCTTTTGCTACATCACTTCTCACTATTAAAGCAACCCCATTTCTTCTTAATTTCTCATTTCCTGCATAAAATATTTTGTAGTTGCCCGATTGAAAATGTTCCATTCCCATCCATTTTAATTCACTCACCCCAAGTATTATAATGTTGATATGTTCAATTTCTTGCTTGACAATTTCTAACTTTCCCTGGTTCATGCTTCTCACATTCCATGTTCCTATTATGTGTGTCGTATAACTCTGGACTCTCCTTTCGCATCTGTGCGCATCAGCCTCCGGGCTTCCTTTCGGCTTTGACCCAGCTACGTCATTAGTCATAGCTCTACTCGTACTTGTCCTTTGTTCTTCCCCAGTAGTTTGGTGAGTGCCTTCTGACCTGGGGGTCTCATCTTCCAGCACTATCTCGTGTTGCATTTTGGATACTCTGTTCATAGGGTTTTTGTGGTAAGAGGAATTCAGAGGTGGTTTACCATTGCCTTCCTCCGAGTTTGGATGCATCTTAGTCTGGTGTCTCCTCTTGGTCTAGGCTCCTGATGGCATTGCTCTCAGGTTTTTCAATGCTCTCAAACCCCCTCACCACATTAAGGTGTGCATCCTAGAGGAGGTTATCATCATCATCAGAGCTCCAGTGGCCAGAGTGGTTTAACAGTCAGCCCCTCTTCTGGGCATTGTATCTCTGTGAGGAGAATAGGGCGTCTCCTAGCAACACTCAGCACCCTTCACAAACTACACTTCCCAGGATTTTGGGGGGGGGAAGCCATGACTGTTTAAAGTGCAATAAATGTCTGGTGTGAATGTGCCTAAGGACAGCTTTGGTTTAAATATGGGTGGGAGACTACATGTGTCTTCTGTAGAATAAAAAGGTGGGGGAAATCGACTTGAAGGCAGTACATTTATATTTTAATAGTGATTGCATCAGAGTTAATCCCATTGAACAGAATAAGCATACAGATGATCAGACCCATCATTCCCCTCCCCTCCCTTCTTCCTCCTTCCCTGCCCACTACAGCCCTCCCTCCCCCTCCTCCCTGTGGTCAGTTTCACCTATCCAAAGCATGATTGCATGGAAGTAAATCCCACTGAGCTCAAGAAGCATGTAAATAATCAAATCTGACTTTCTCCTCCCCTCCCTCTACTTCCTGCTCATATCCCCCCTCCTCCCCTCTTCCTGACTCCCCCTCTCTCCTCCTCCCCTGTGGTCAGTTTCACATATCCTAAGCATGATTGCAGGGGAGTACATCCCATTGAACTCAATAAGTATATAAATGATCAGACCCGTCTTTCCTCTCCCCTGCCCTCTCTCCCCCTCCCTGTGATCAGTTTCACTTATCCCAAGCATGACTGCAGGGGAGTACATCCCATTCAACTCAATAAGCTTGCAAATGATCAATCCATTCTCAGCAAACTTGCACAGGATCCCATTTCTTACCTCAGATTAAAAAACAGGGAAGTAGGCAAAAAAAAACCCTTGCAATTTAAGAGCGTATCTATAGCCGACAGATATTTGGTAACATGTGCCTCTGAGCATATGGTGAATGGTGGCAACACCTGCAATCAGGACTGCATCTCCAAAGATGGAGAATTAACTTTTTGTATGTTTATTGATGTTCTTACATTGTTTCTGTCCTGTGTTACTACTGTTTCTACAGAGAATCTAACCTAGAAAATTATATTTCTCTCATTATTCATCCCAGAAATCTGCATCAAATTTATTTTTATTAATTTTAAAGCCTTTTTATTGCTCAATGCCATATGATGGTGAAGACAGCCTTTTGTGTTTCAAACTGGAGGTTACGTTCTATTTCTGTTTTGGGTACATTAACAGTTGAATCTGAAAGTGCAGTTTGATGTAAAATTAGACTGATTACATATGTTGCTACTTAAGCAATGAATCTAGCGGTTGGAAAAAAGATGCATGTTCTCAGCCTGCTATGCTTAAACCACTCCCCTTAAGGAAGGAGTTGCATGGTCAATTAAAAACATAGAGCACACCTAGAATTTTGCTAGAATATACTTCACCTACCACTGTTTTATCTTGTGCTGAGACACTCCTCATGTCCATTGGAGACTGTTCTGTAGACTAGTCAGTGCCATTAGTCCACAAGTGTTTTTGGAGTTTTTTTAGGGTAAATTATGCAGATTGTCGCTGTACTTCACATATTCACAGGAACAGAAGCAAAAGAAAATAATTTATTGTAGGAAACTTCACTAAAATTGCACAGTAAACCAACCCTATTTAAAGTGACTATCTGAACTATATCAGCTGTCTTAATATTGTTGCTTTCTCCCTGCTAAAAAATCAGCACGCACATGTCTTGTTTGTTATTTGGGCTGATTGCAGGTGTTGCCACAACTCACCATATGCTCAGAGGCACGTTACCAAATTCTTCCAAGCTACACAGGAAGTGGATTGGACTGTGAAAGACCAACCCAAATTGTGTTTGTATTTTTACCAATTTGTAGGGCAGTACAATATCTCAGACAGGAGGTCAGGTCTCCTGCTCCCCTGGTGCATTCACTGTAGCTGCCCAAGTTTGATAGAAATTATCTGTTGGCTATAGATACATTCTCAAACCGTAAGGTGTTTTTTTTTTTTTTTGCCTATTAGTGTATTATAACATTTGTTTATGGTTGATGTATTCTAGACACACACACCCCAGTTGTTACCTTGATAACCTTCAGCACCTCCAAGCCTCCAGTTTCAGCCATAAGACCCAGAAAGAGAAACTCATTCACACTCACACATCCCCTACATCTTATCATTACATAGACCACACTGTCATCAATGGCCTTGGGTAACTTAGCTGGTTCCATAGTACAAACAAGCAATGTAACACACCGTGTGCTTTGTTTTGCAAACAAGATGTAGAAAGTTGTAAAATTCCTGGCTTTATCTCAAACACTGTATTTATGACATTTTCAATACTAAGAGCATTTCTTATATATATATATATATTTAAAGACACAATTAGAAATGTGAATGCAATATAGTACATGCACAGCAGTGCAGAAGCATATAGAAATATCCCAGTAGCAGTATCAATAATAAATGGCATGAATATATGTGCATGGAGGTGTTCAGACATTGATACATAAAAGGAAGAAATATACAGCAAATATACCTTAATGCGTCAGTAACTGCCACTGGTGAAACACGGGAGAATAATCGGGAAGCAGGAATCATGACCCATCTTGCAAAAATGAGAACAGTTAAGAGAATGAAATCCCCACAGAAGAATGGAGATCCAGCAGAACTCAGGGAAAAGGAATTTCTCAAGCCTCAAATCATTTTAGGCACTCCCATCACTGAGCGGGTTCAGGGGTGCCAGCACATGCCTCTGCTTTCTTCTCAGTAGAGTGAGGACCACTGGAGACGACGGTGTCTTTGGGATACATGGTTTTAATTACACTTACGTACAGGCTCGGTAGATGGAAGGACTCACAGCATTCCCACCAGATCCTGCTCCCCATTAGGTTCCAAGGGGCCTTCAAAGTCAAAGCTTTGGACTCTACACAGAGAGCAAGTCAAGCCTCCCTCTCCCATCTCCAGCTCAAGGCAAGTCTGGTCCTTGGCCTATTGTTCTCCAATACTCAGGATGCCATTTCCTCCAGCCAGATGAGGAGGAAAGCCTGCCTTCTTCTGGAAGCATGACCAGGTAGTAATTTCTGTGGCAGCACACCCCTGGGCCAATTCTTTTTGTCATGGAAGTAAACGGTTAACAGACTTGGCTGGAGCCATTAATGAAGGGCCTGGAATCGAAGCTCTGTGAGGTGGGGGTCTCCTAACAGCTCTCATCAACCTGAACAAACTACAGTTCCCAGGATTCTTGGGGGGAAACCATGAGTGCTAAAGTGCTATATGAGTGCATCAAATGTATGCTGCGGGTGTGTCCCACGTTTGCAGGAAGTCAGAAGCGAGCACGCACTACTTTAATTTTATTTTTTGCTTAGCTCCAGGTTTTTCCTTGTTCCAAGGCCTTGTTCACCTTCTCTTTGAGAGAAGGGATATCTTGCCTTGAACTTGTCCCTTCTTGAATGTTGAAGGTTTTTGTCACAATTTCCCTCTAAACCAGTCCTCTAGGGATAAACTCTATCTCATCTGCAGTCCTGATATATACAATGTTCTTATTATATTTCTGCTTATTTCCAGGGGAGCTTCAAAGTTCAGTTTTATTATCTCTCTCTCTCTCTCTCTCTCTCTCACACACACACACACACACACACCAGAGTTTCAAAGAACTGGAAAAAGATTCAAAATTGACAACTACCCAAGCCTGTTGTACAGCACACCACACTGGCTGTTATGTGCCACAGCTTTCTCTGCATTTAGCAGGGCTGTGGAGTCAGAGTCATGGAAGCGGAAGCAATTCTGGGTGGAGTGGGAGTTGGAGAGTAGAAAAATAGAGGAGTTGGAGTCGGACAATAGAAAAATAGAGGAGTCAGAGTCGAACCGACTCCACAGCCCTGTGAAGCAGTTCTTTCACAGAGCAAACGTATGGGAGCTGTTCCT
This sequence comes from Rhineura floridana, assembly GCF_030035675.1. Taxonomy (NCBI): domain Eukaryota; kingdom Metazoa; phylum Chordata; class Lepidosauria; order Squamata; family Rhineuridae; genus Rhineura; species Rhineura floridana. The sequence continues at coordinate 208,386,045 of NC_084482.1, forward strand.
TCTAAAATCTTCCACAATATTACACAGGTTCACAGCTGGACCACTTGATCTGTTTGTTTAAGATACAAAGAAAATCCCAAAATCATCCCATTCCACAGTTGCTGTCCTCTTCCTATTTTTAATTGTTTCTCCACTATTGCTAACACTTTTATTTTTAAACACTTGCCTTTACCTGGACTGATTTCCTGTTTAGATTTGTCTGAACCTTGTACGAGACTAACCCCTACTAACATGCATCCAAAACCACCAGGGTCTGTCCCCTGGAATTCCATTCTGGATTGGGGGCCTTTTCCACTTTTAAACTAAAAGACCATGTACTTAGGACAGCTTTGGTAAGCGTTAGCCTCATGGGTTCTGTTTGACCACCAGTATTAGCCCAGTGGGGCACTTGTACAAGCATTTATACGGATGCTTCTTGGATGAGAAGTGAGCTGCATCTTCTTACTGATGCTAATATTTGTGTGCTGCTTTTCCAAGTTGAGCTCAAAAGATCTCACAATAATAGCAAACATGTACACATAAAAACAAATTAAAAAGTTCACAATAAAAGCATAATTACAACAAGTGGATTGAAACAATATTAACAAAGAAAAACCACAAAATATAAATGAGTCACGGACTTCCGGGAAGGGTGACTTAGCCTGTGCCTGCTTTTGAGACGGGCTCCTGCCTCAAAAGAAGCTTATTCAGATATATCAGTCAGTTTTTTCTTTTTTTTTGACTGATTAAACTTCTCCCGGGTAGGGAGAAACGAAGAGATTAACCTCAAAGCCTATTTTTGTTGGGACGACCAGATCTCATTAATTTATGGGACGAGGTCCAGCCGACGAAGGTGGGACGGATTTTCAACAGCAAGCTCTATCTGTTAAAGCGAACGTTCATCTTATCTTCTAAGAGAGAACGCATTAACAGGCAAGCACCCTTCTTTCTATATTTTTCTTTTACTTGACTTAAATTGTTGCTGTTTAAAAGAGATTTGCCAGATTGATCGGTTTTTGACATCTCACTGGGGAGCCGTAACTTCTCTCTGCTACGCACTAATTAATAGCTTATCTCTGTTTTTGTTGCAAAAAGCTGTCCTGGATTTGCATTCTAAAGATACACACAGAAGAGGGATTTCTATTCCAGATTTTTATTTTGAAAAATATTATACTGTTTTGAGACTACTCTCTTTTTGGTCTATTTTATTTTGACGAATCTGTTTCTTGACGATTGCCATTAATTGTTTCGATCCTGGGAACTGCATTTTGTTTACTTAACTATTGGAGAGATAAGGCTGTCTGCTCTGTTTATACTGTGATGTCACCAAGTCTGGAGTATTAACCCAATTGTTGCTGAAATAAGAAGTGGTTTTCCTATATTTTTCTTTTAAAATGGCAATTAAGAAAGTGGCTGAGAATCTGGAAATAACTATGTTTCAGAAAATAATGGATGAGATTGAGATAACGAAAATTGAATTGAGTAAAATGAAGCAGGAGATTAAAGATATAAGGGTCCCTGTGAGAGAGGTGACCCTGGAAGGGGTCCCTGTGAGAGAGGAGACCCCGGAGATTGGAACAGGGGTCCCTGTGAGAGAGGAGACCCTGGAGACTGGAATAGGGGTCCCTGTGAGAGAGAGGAGATCCCGGAGATTGGAACAAACGTGGAACAGGAACAAGATTTGGAGTCTATGGACTTTAGAAATAAAATCTATTGTTTGGAACTCAATGTTATCTCTGAAGAAATTAATGAAGATTCTAGAGATAAAGTTATCAATGGCATGGATTATCTTCTGGACTGGAATGATGTGATGGAGCCCAATATAGAGAAAATCTATGGAATTAACTGCAGCCATGTGACAATGGAAAAACTTTTAAGAGATGACCCAGTGTATTTTGAAAAAAAGAACAGAGATATGATTTTACAGCAGTATTTCAGCAACCTATTCAGAATGGATGGCAAGAAAATATTTGGGATAGAGGTAATTCCCATCAGACTCTTACTATATGACTATGGCTTTGACAGCAAGATTATTATGGAATACTGATAATGGAAGATTGGATATTGAAATTACTGGACTTAACAAGACTACTGAAGATGGAAGATGGAAAATGGAACTAATAGAGATAATAGAACAATGGCTACTGAAATTACTGAACCTAACAGATTCTGATGTGATGGATTAATTGAAATGTTTATTTTGACTATGGTTATGACAATAAGATTATCATAATTAGTAATGAGATGGATTAATCGATATGCTTATCTGGAAAAAAAAATTGATAGATATATTTCTTAAAGAATTGAAATCTCTCTTTGACTTTTTGTGGAAAGAATAAAGTAATGTTTATGAGATTTGATGATTAAGTAAGATAACTACTGGAGGAAAGTGATTTTATAATATGACTTAAGAGACAGGATTGCTATATATTATAGACTTATAACTGATTTGATCTTTGACAAATGGGAAGTCAATATTTTACTCTTTATTTTTTATTTTTGTTTTTGTTTTTTTTTTTTCTTTTTTTCTTTTTGTCTAACTATTTTTGATTTTGTTTTTTGTCTTTGAATGTTTTATGATTTTGTCTTGTATGTTTTATGAAAATTTGAATAAAAATTATTGAAAAATATAAATGAGTCACATTGGATATACATTAGGAGCACAAATAAAAGCCTAGGAAGGGCCTGCTGAATCAGGCGAACCAGAAGCCCCTGGGAAGCACGCAAGGAGGCCCTGAGTGCAAGAGCACTCTCCCCTTCTGAGGTTTCCAGTAATTGGTAGTCATATCAATATCATGTGAAGAAACAGAACAACCATTGATCAAGTCACCCTGTCTCTCAACTAGAACATCCCCTCCCATCTTTCACCTGGAAGACAAGTTTTCCTAACGTGACACATTAATACGGTTTTCCCACTTTGTGAATCACATTTCTGTTTCTTCTGAAGCTCTCTCAACAATTCAAGTATTATTTAACAATTTCTCTCTTGTGTGAATTCTCTGATGGGAAATGAAAGTTTTCTTGTAGCTCAAGCCCTTTCCACATTCTAAGCATTTGTATGGTTTCTCATGTGCATGAATTCCTTGATGGGAAGTGAGTTCTGAGCTCCAACAGAAGCTCTTTTCACATTCCAAACATTTATATGGTTTCTCCACGGTGTGAATTCTTTTGTGGGATGAAAGGTTAGAACTGGCTCTGAAGCCCATTCCACATTCTAAGCATTTATATGGCTTCTCCCCTGTATGAAGTCTTTCATGCAAAGCGAGAGATGTCTTCTGGATGAAGCTCTTTCCACATTCTAAGCATTTGTATGGTTTATCCCCTGTATGAAGCCTTTGATGATTAGTGAGACGTATCTTCTGACTGAGGCTCTTTCCACACTCCAAGCATTTATAAGGTTTCTCCCCAGTATGAACTCTTTGATGCAAAGTGAGAGATGTCTTGTGAATGAAGCTCTTTTCACACTCCAAACACTTATATGCTCTCTCCCCTGAATGAATTATTTGATGTTTAGTGAGAGATGTCTTGTAGCTGAAGCTCTTTCCACACTCCAAGCATATATATGGTTTGTCTCCAGTATGAGTTGTTTGATGATTAGCAAGAGATGTCTTTTGACTGAAGGTCTTTCCGCATTCCAAGCATGTATATGGTTTCTCCCCTGTATGAAGTCTTTGATGATTAGTGAGACATTTTTTCTGAGTGAAGCTCTTTCCACACTCCAGGCATTTATATGGTTTCTCCCCTGTATGAAGTCTTTGATGATTAGTGAGATTTATCTTCCGACTGAAGCTCTTTCCACATTCCAAGCATTTAAATGGTTTCTCCCCTGTATGAAGTTTTTGATGCAAAGTGAGAGATGTCTTGTGAATGAAGCTCTTTTCACACTCCAAGCACTTATATGGTTTCTCCCCGGTGTGATTTTCTTTATGGACAATAAGTTTAGAATTGGAAGGAAAGCCCTTTCCGCATTCCATGCATTTATATGGAGTCTCCCCAGTATGAGTTATTTGATGATTAGTGACAGATGCCTTGCGAATGAAGCTCTTTCCACATTCCAAGCATTTATATGGCTTCTCTCCTCTATGAAGTCTTTGATGAAATGTGAGAGATGACTTGTGACTGTAGCTCTTTTCACACTCCAAACATTTGTATGGTTTCTCCCCAGTGTGAATTCTTTTGTGGGAAGAAAGGTGAGAACTGGCTCGGAAGCCCATTCCACATTCTAAGCATTTATATGGCTTCTCCCCTGTATGAAGTCTTTCATGATTAGTGAGACGTATCTTCCGACTAAAGCTCTTTCCACACTCCAGGCATTCATATGGTTTCTTCCCTGTATGAAGTCTTTGATGCAAAGTGAGAGATGTCTTCTGGATGAAGCTCTTTCCACACTCCAAACATTTATATGGCTTCTCCCCTGTATGAAGTCTTTGATGATTAGTGAGACATATCTTCTGCCTGAAGCTCTTTCCACACTCCAAGCATTTATATGGTTTCTCCCCTGTATGAAGTCTTCGATGCAATGTGAGATATGTCTTGTGACTGAAACTCTTTCCACACTCCAAACATTTACATGGTTTCTGTCCTGTATGAATGCTTTGATGATAAGTGAGAGTCATCTTATGCCTGAAGCTTTTTCCGCACTCCAAATATTTAAATGGTTTCTCCCCTGTATGAATTCTTTGATGATTAGCGAGACTCATCTTCTGACTGAAGCTCTTTCCACACTCCAAACATTTACATGGTTTTTTCCCAGTATGAATTCTTGAGTGGATAGTAAGTTTATAACTGGAAGCAAAGTTCTTTCCACATTCCAAGCATTCGTACAGTTTCTCCCCTTTGTGGTTTTTGCTGTGGGCTTTGCAATTTATTTTAAGATTGAGGCTTTTCCAACAACCAAAAGAATTACTACTTTTGTTTCTTTCATCTGTTTTTTCTCGGACTGAAATCTCATGGCAGTCACTGCCCTGGGAAGCAGAGGATTCACTCCTCCTCTTCTCTTCGGCTTCAGTTTTCCTTCCCTGCTCTTCCGTCTTCTTAGATTGATCTTTTTCAGATATCTCTTTCCCGCCTAGTTCTCTCTTATGTTTGACTTCCCATTCGTCACCATCTGCAAGAAAGAGAGAAGCTAGTAAGACACTGAGGAAAAAGTGTCGGCACAAATCATTAAACAACTTCAACATTTATGATAAAGGATGAACTGAAAAGGCTTTAGATGGGTTTAACATGCGGTCTGGCATTCACCGATGACTGGACTGGTATAGATTGCTGGATTTGGACCATGGATATCTGGGTTCAGCTCCCACTCAGAGGTCAACCTCATTGGGTAATCTTGGGCCAATCATCCTCTCTCATCCTAGCCTACAAGGCTGTATGGTCAGTACCCCACAGCTGAAGGACCACGGAAAGAGCCCTGCTAGGCGTGGCAGCTTGGACAGATGCTGCCAGTGACAGCAGACAATCCTGGACCAGTTAGGCAAAGAGTTCCGCAGAGCTGTTAAGTCAGGTTTCTGGGATTCTAAGATGGCTCTCTGTGCATTTGTATTCATTGCAATTCTTAATGTTTCCTTGTGCTGATTGAAATATTGTTGTTTTGATTATGTCGTGGTTTTAACATTTTGCACTGATGTCTACCCATTTTATTTTTGCTCCTTGTGAAGTTTTGTTCAGTGGAGATTAGGGATATAAATCTTCTAAATTAATAAAAATGGATATATCCTACTTGTCTGAAAGAAGAGAGTTTGAAGTGCTGAAATTTAGGATATCTGAAGAAATGCTGCATGTGTGGGTATGGATAAAGGCGTGCACACACACACACACATCCACAGAAACAGAGATAAATTGCAGGAAGTACGTTCTGTATTGGCCAAATCCCTGTTCTGCAAGGGCTCCTCTCCCCCACTCCTCAATATGATAGGCTGCAAAACCTAGAGCTAGCCTGGAAGGAAGGAACATAAAGTATTGAAATGTGCAGATGTAGGGAGGGCTGTTCTTACTGGTCAACTCCCTTCTCCTATAACAAGGTAGCCAGAGTGGCACTCTCCAGAGCTTCCTGGACTCCCATTTCCATCAGCCCCATTCATCATGGACAATGGTCATGGATGACAGGAGCAATCTCTGGAGGGCACCATGTTGGCTACCACCATCCTGTAATGGTCCTTCCCCCCCAAAAAAGAACAATGTGCTGTCACCCTCCATTCCAGGTCTAGGAAAAAGGATAAATTAAGACGGAAACTTTGGGCTTCTCATTCCAAAACCCAAAATGTCAAATCTTAAATCTTGTGAGATATCTTATAAACCAAAATGGAGCTTAGCTATGCCGTGTTAGCATCTGGGGAAACATTTGAGTGAGAAATTTCAGAAAATTTTCTTTAAAAGGAAACGTGAAGCAAAATATCAAAGCATAAAAGAAATATTTTGTGTGAAGGAAAGGAGAAAAATGAAAAGCAGGTTCTGAAAGAGCATCTTTGAACTCCTGGGCAGATGTTTTCAGGATGGCGAAAGCCTCACATATTTGTGGAAATCTGAGACCAGTAAAAGCCAGCCTCTTTTTTGAGATTAATGGTTGTTGGGCCCAATCACACAATCCACGCCACCTCACATGTCAGTCACCTTGTTGGCCAGCCAGAAAATGACCAAGAGGCTAGTTCCACCTCCACAACAGCTTGAGACATGCCTCACAAATAAACTGACCAGTTTAAACCAGTTGGCCCATTGGTTAGAAGGGCATAACTGGCAGATGAGTGTTCAGAGAGATAATAGTAGATAACTGTCCATTCAAGGTAAGCGCAGAGCGGTAAGAATCCCAGATGAAGTAGGTGGTACTACATCAGAATATTTGGGTTCATTACATGAAGCAAAACAGATAGTACACTCCAACAGGGAGCCTTACCAAGACAGGCCAGAGTCCCACAATTCTCCTCCATGACTTCTTTGTGCAGAACTCTCTGGTCAGGATCCAGCAGGGCCCACTCCTCTTCTGTGAAATACACAGCCACGTCCTCAAAGACCACTGGACCCTAAACAGAAATAAATTACCTCCTCTTAGATAGCATGAAGATGATCTACAACTTCAATGCAAAAGTCAGTTAAGGTGAGATGGCTGGTCACATTTTTGGGGAAGAGCTGTAGGAGAGCATCAGCCTTCCATGCAGAGGTCCTGGGTTCAATCCCCAGCATCTCCAGGTAGGGCTGGGAGAGGCTGTCTTCCTGAAATCCTGGACAGCTGCTGCCACTCATTATAGACAATACTGAGCTAGACATAGCAATGGTTGGCCTCAGTATAGTCAGCTTCCTATGTTGTATTCTCAGGACTGATACCTTCTTAAATGACATTCACAGCTTTTGTTGTGGGGAGAAAAAGAGAGATTCACTGAGGCCCAGGGAAGGGAGCAGGGGACAGAGACACCCAGGCTGCCCCCAGCCTCTCCCCTATTGAATCTTCCCCCTACCCAATCTGGCGCGACTGCAGCAGCTTCCCCTCCACCACAAAGAGGTTTGGTAGGTCTTGCTGACATCATTCCATCACCTGTGAGAAACAAAATGTGCATGGAAGCCATTACTATATGCTTGTCTCAGCGGTTAAATGGGTCTTATCTGCTGAGTGAGTTTCACTTCTGTGATAACACATCTATCCCCACTTGAGATCTTGGCCACAAATCAAAGTGCTGGTTCCCATGTACGAAATCGTGATGTGATGTAAATAAGAGAATGTTTTCAGCTGTGGAAAAGACTGGAGACAAGATGAAAGGATTCCAAATCAACAGAGAGAGACCAAATGGTTATAAATCCCATCCATCCTTACCCAGCGGTCTCTGTCTGATGTCCGATGGGGTCCTCTCTGCCTCAGGGAAATCAGTTCCAATTTCTGCAAACAGACCCTTTTCCTGAAACAGCAATAATAATAAATAATAAATTTTATTTTTCAGCCGCCTATCTGTCCAGGTTAGGGACACTCTAGGCGACGAACAACAGAATAAAGCAATACATATACATCAACATAATCAAATTTTAAGCGAAAGAAACCATCCGTTAATTCAATTGTAACATAAGTTAATCTGTCCCAATCTTGTAGGCCTGCCTGAACAGCCAGGTCTTCAAGGCTCGGCGATAGCTGGACAGGGAGGGAGCATGTCTGAGATCGAAAGGGAGAGAGTTCCAGAGGGTGGGGGCCACAACAGAGAATGCCGTCTCTCTGGTCCATACCAGCCTAGCTGTTCTCACCGGTGGGACCGAGAGAAGGTCTTGCGAGGCTGATCTCGTCAGGTGGCACAATCGGTGATTCTGGAGGCGTTCCTTCAGATATACTGGGCCGAAACCGTATAGGGTTTTAAAGGTCAACACCAACACCTTGAATTGGGCCCGGTAGACAACTGGTAGCCAGTGAAGATCTAATAACACTGGGGTGATATGATCCCAGCGACAGCTATGCGTAATCAAGCGTGCCGCCGCGTTCTGTACCAGCTGTAATTTCCGGACCGTTTTCAAGGGTAACCCCATGTAGAGCGCATTGCAGTAGTCTAAGCGAGAGGAGACCAGGGCATGTATCACCTGAGGGAGCAGGTGAACAGGAAGATAGGGACGCAGTCTCCGTATCAGATGTAATTGATACCAAGCTGCCCGGCTCACTGCTGTAATCTGAGCCTCCATGGACAGCTGGGAGTCAAGTATGACCCCAAGACTGCGGACCTGGTCCTTCAGGGGTAAACTTACCCCATCAAGCATCAGGTCAGTAATTCCTAACCTCCTTTTATCTCTCACAAGTAATACCTCAGTCTTGTCGGGGTTCAGCTTCAGCCTATTCTCTCCCATCCATCTACTTACGGATTCTAGGCACTTGGACATGGTATTCACAGCCAACTCCGGTGAGGACTTAAAGGAGAGATAGAGCTGAGTGTCATCTGCGTACTGATGGCACTGCAACGCAAAACTCCTGATGATTGCTCCCAGCGGTTTCACATAGATGTTGAACAGCATGGGAGAGAGGATAGAACCCTGTGGCACTCCACAATGAAGAGGCCAAGGGTCTGAAACCTCATCTCCCAATGCCACCCGTTGCTGCCTATCCGAGAGATAGGAACGGAACCACTGCAAGACAGTGCCTCCTATTCCTAATCCCTCTAGGCGGTTTAAAAGGATACCGTGGTCAATGGTATCGAAAGCCGCTCAGAGGTCCAGGAGGACAAGGAAGGTGTATTCATCCCTATCCAATGCCCTCTGCATATCATCTACCAGAGCGACCAAGGCTGTTTCTGTACCATGACCAGTCCTAAAACCCGATTGGTATGGATCTAAATAATCCATTTCCTCCAAGTGTGTCCTCCAATAAGAACATAAGTACATAAGAAGAGCATGCTGGATCAGGCCAGTGGCTTATCTTGTACAGCGTCCGGTTCATACAGTGGCCAACGAGATGCCTTTGCAAAAATAAGAACTGAAGTCATCTAAAAGGGAGAAGGGATAGAAAATGACTGACATAAATAAAACCCTTTGGGGGTACTGGATATCAGGTGTAGCCAACATGGTGCCCTCCAGATCTTGGTGAACTCCAACTCACTTCAGCTACTGCCAAAATAATGAATGGTCTGCAATGATGGGAGTTTTACTACAACAACATCTGGAGGGCACCATGTAGGCTATCCATGATCTAGATGAAACCCTCTCACCTGCCGTTCTTCCTGCTTCTTCTCCTCTGCCTGGCTCAGGAGGAAACCTTCGGCCAGGGCCACCGCCTGGGAACTGGTCTCCGCTCCACATTCCCTCACCCAGCTCGCCATCTTTGGTGAAAGGATCCTCAGGAACTGCTCCAGGATCACCAGGTCCAGCATCTGGTTCTTTGTGTGTCGCTCTGGCTTGAGCCACTGATGGCAAAGAAGGTGGAGTTGACTGCAAGTCTCTCGGGGCCCCATGGCTTCCTCGTAGTGGAAATGCCTGAACTGGTGGCACTGAACATCTGAGATGTGGTTGTTCTCCCCCAAGAACTTTGGCACGTTTCCCCACTGGAAGTCCTCAGGGCCTCTTTCTGCTTCAGGGACAGCTGGGTCTTGCTGATCCATCTTTGATCTGTGGTTAAGAAGATGTAGCATCTGTCCTGCTGATCTGTCCCTCACAATTCTGCCTCCTCTGTTTGCTCTCCGTCTCTCAGCCTTTCACTGAGCCCTCATCCCTTTTGTTACTTATGTCCTTTTTGGAATTAGTTTCTGGGTTCTGAGGTGCTGCACCAAAGGAAGAGAATCACTTACTGTATGAGCCAAAGTTTGGTTTCAGGGAACTATGGGGATTATGTCTAGGTTGAAGGCTCTAAGAGCAGGAAGGGTGCTGGCGAAGCATCCTTGAATGTGAGGATTATTCTTCCTGCCGTGCAACCTTTGAGATAAACCCAATGATAGGGCCTAAATTTTCTTTTGCAGATGGGAGCTTGGATGGTTGACAGCTCTCTGATAGCTGCTCCAAAGGGCCCCTGACACAAGCTGTCTAAACCTATTTATCTTTTTATTACAGGAGGTTGTTTACTTTCCATTGGGTAACCAGGAGCGATAGTGAAGGATCAATATGTACATAAACCAGCAGCTTGAACTCGGCCCGGTAGCTAACGGGCAGCCAGTGTAATTCTTTCAGCAGCTGGGTAACATGCTGTTGTGCTGCCATATTTTGCACCAGCTGAAGCTTCCGGACCAACCTCAAAGGCAGCCTCACATGCAGCACATTCCAGTAATCCAGCCTGGAAGTTAACAGTGCACGCACAAAGGTGGTCAGTGGCTAACTCAGTCCAGAAACAGCTGCAGCTGTCCTACCACCAGAAGCTGATAAAAGGCACTCCTAGCCGCTGAGGTCCCCACCTGGGCCTCTAGTGATAAAGACGGATCCAGGGGCACCCCCAGACTACAGACCTGCTCTTTCAGAAAGAGTACGACCCCATCCAAAGCAGGCAACTGACCACTTTTCCCTGTCTATCTGCCCCCCCTCCTTTTCTTTGTCCATATATTATTACGGAGAGAAAAACACACCACATCTCTCCATCCAGCTGGTGTATGCCACCATTATATGCATGTCTCACTAGCTTGGATTGTTTTTAAGAGGAAGGGGGGAAGGAAGCTCTGCTCCCTGATAGTGGGTGTTATGGGAGATCCTGAAAGGGTCAGTCCAAGAAGCCACCCGCTTATGGGATGAGGGTCTCTCCCTTGTTATTGCCGGCCGCTCCAGCCTTTCCTCTTTCTTCGCCCGCTGGCGCTGCAATCTGGGCCTCTCCCACCCCTACACAGGGGTATCCCAGCCCCCTCTTCACTCCCCTGCCACACAGTTCCTCTTCTGCATTCTCCCCTTCTGCCCCGGGACACCCCTTCACCCAAATGGACAAGGCGGGAAAGGGGGCTCACCAGATCCCAGAAGGGGCGGCCGAGGCTGCAGATCTTGGGGGAGAGAGAGACACTTCCCCCTCAATGGAAGATCCAAGCAGGAAGTTACGTAGAGGGGAGGAGGCGCATTTCCTTTGCACATGCCTTCCTTCTCTATGCTTCCCATCTAGGAATCTCATTTCGTTTATTTTAACTCTTATAAAGCCAGGCAACCGGCTCATCTCTCAGAGAAGAAAGACGCATGGCACAGAACGCAGGAAGCTCCCCTATACGAAGTTGGACCATCTGGCTCAGTATTGTCCACACTGACTGGCAGCAGGTCTCAAGGATTTAAGACAGGGAGTCTCTCCCAGCCTTACCTGGAGATGCCCTTGGGGAATGATCCTGGGAGCTTCTGCACGTACCCTTTTAATACAATACGGTTGTTTGCTTTCAGTCAGGGTCTCCTGAAGTTTGATTCGTTTGATTAAAAGGTTGCCAGGTTTCCTATTCAAACTCAAAAAAACCCAGCGGTTTTATGTCTGGATGGGGATATGGGTGCCAGCTAGGGGACCTGATAACACAAGTCAGTGGGTGAGTAATGGGGGCATTAACAGACCTACTTGACCCCTCCAATTCAAAGTGGTGTCCTGTCACCTTGTAGTGGTGAGTGGGCTTGTGCATTCCAATGAACCCTATGAGTGATGCCGTCGGGAGTCATGTACTTCCAGCTGGGTCACCCATGGCGGTAAGGTCAAGGGAGAGGAACCAGACAAAGAACGATCCAAGAGTGTCCTCAATGGCAGAACAAGGTGGAGGATAATAATGTGTATGTTACAACAGCTGGCAGATGAAGGCTGCAGCGGATAAAAGACTTCCAATCGTCGTGGTATCCATGCCATTGGATCAAAGGCTTTTCCTGTCACGACTGTGTGTTGATCGTGGTGCACTGATCTCCCCACATAAAACAAATTCACGCACAGGCGTCTTCCCAAGAGGAGGTGGAATAAAAGAAGCTCTGCTCCCTGATTTGGAAGAGGCTGCCTATGCGCTCTCACCTGTGGCTCTGGGGAAACCCTTCAACCAAATGTGCAAAGGAGAAGGGGGCTCACCAGATTTCAGAGGGGTTTGGTCTTGCAGCAGCAATTCTCCCTGCTGGGGTGGGGGATCAGTTAGGATGGCCCAACCCCGGAGAATGACGGAATGTGATTCCTGGACACTCTGGGGGATTTTCCGGTGGATAGACTATGTGATCTTGTTGAGGCCCTGTCTCATTATGGGATGGTGGGACTCGTAGGGTCGTTGACACGATCTCTCCTGAGGGTCCCCTCTGGTGCTGTGCAGCCCGCTTTGCTCCTTGGTAAACTGAGGAGCTGCAGTCGATAAAATGGACTGGACGAGGACTAGAGCATAAGTGGCGTAGATCTCGCTCCAGAGCCAACTGAGCATGTGCTCGGGCTCACAGTTGGGCCTTCCACATGGTGATGGGGGCAGCAAAGAGATCCTACTTTGCTGCCTCCATTGTGTCCATGAGAAGCAGGCCAACTGAGTTGTTCTGTGTGGGCCAGAGGTACTCACTCCTGACCAGGGGGGCGGAACTCTGCAGCACACAGTGTCCAGCTGTAACCAATTGGCTAAACACTTTGAGGACAAAGTTGCTCAGCTCCACAGTGATTTAGATGCTGCTATTGTGGCAGTGCCAGCCAAGGTGTCCGATGCAACATCAAATCCAGTGTTGTGGGATCCATTCCAGTTAATGTGGCCTGATGATGCGGACAAGATGCTTGCAATGATGTGCCTGACCACCTGCTCATCCTTGTCCATCCTGGCTTATTAATGTTAGCTGGAGTGGGGTGACTGAATGGGTCACAGGTGTAACAAACACACCTTTGCATGACTGTGTGATGGTCACTGCCCTTAAAGAGGCAGTGGTGAGTCCACTTCTTAAAAAGCCCACACTGGACCCAACAGAGTGTAACAGCTATAGACCAGTCGCCAACACCCCTTTCTTGATAATGGTGGTTGTAGAGCAATTGCAGGTATTCCTGGATGAAACTGATTATTTAGATTCATCACAATCTGGATTCAGACCTGGTTTCGCAACAGTATCAGCCTTGGTTGCCCTGATGGTTGACCTCTATCATGACAGAGACAGGGGAAATGCAACCCTGTTACTTTTGCTCGACCTTTCAGCAGCATTTGATACCATTGACCATGGCATCTTCCTGGACTGCCTCAGTGGGATGGGCATTGGAGGCATTGTATTATGGTGGTTCTGCTTTTACCTTCAGGGTCGCATCCAGAGAGTAACACTATGAGTGTTCCTCGGCCCCCTGGCACTTGTGCTATGGGGTTCTGTAGGGTATTATTCTTTCCCAGTGCTATTCAACATCTGCATGAAGCTGTTGGGAGCAGTCATTAGGAGTTTTGGAGCAAGGTGTCAGCAATATGCTGATGACACGCAGCTCTATATCTCCATAACATCTGAATCAGGAGAGGCTGTGAATGCTCTGTATCGGTGTCTGAATGCTGTAGTGGACTGGATGAGGGCCACTAAACTGTGCTTGAATCCTGGGAAGATGGAGGGTCTTTGGGTAGGTGGTTCCCATGTCTGGGACAGAGGCAGGTTACCTGTTCTGGATGGGGTCACACTTCCTCTGAAGGACCAGATCCATAGCCTTGGGGTACTCCTGGGTTCATCTTTGTCTCTAGAGGCCCAAGTATCCTCTGTGGCTAGGAGTGCCTTTTGCCAGCTTTGTCTGGTTTGTCAGCTATGGCCATTCCTGGACATGGATATCCTGACCACTGTAGTCCATGCGTTGGTAATGTAGAGGTTGGATTACTGCAGTACTGTGTATGTGGGACTGCCCTTGGCCCTGGTTTGGAAGCTTCAGCTGGTGCAAAATGCGGCAGCCAGACTGATGGGAGCACTTGGCTGACTACATGTGGCACTACTCTTAAAATATCTGTACTGACTGCCCATCCATTACCAAGCCAAGTTCAAGGTCCTTGTACTAATTTACAAAGCTCTGAACAACATAGGTTCAGAGTATCTTAGGGACTGCCTGAACCCTTATATCTGCAGGAGTGGCTTTGGTGATCCCCCAAGTTGGTGATGCTCATTTAACATTGACACAAAATCAAGCCTTCAGTGTCATCGCCCCAGTTCTCTGGAATGCTTTGCCAACAGAGATTCAGCAGGCGCTTTTTTAATTTTCAAGAGCCTGCTGAAAACTCTTCTGTTCTGCCAGGCTTATGCAGGCAACTAAGAAGATGCTTTTCTTGCAGTGGTTGAGCTTTGTTTTTATCGTATTTTTAATGTATTTATTTATCAAATTTATATCCTGCCCTTCATTCTAGTTGGAGCCCAAGGTGGCAGACAAAAACACTAAAAATGTCTTAAAAACAAAAGACTATCAAAACAAAACATCTTTAAAAACATATTTTTGGAAAAGCTTAAAAACATCTTAAGCAATTCCAACACGGACCCAGACTGGGATGTCTCAATTTAAAAGGCTTGTTGAAAGAGGAAGGTCTTCAGTAGGCGCCGAAAAGATAACAGAGATGGCGCCTGTCTAGTATTTATGGGGAAGGAATTCCAAAGGGTAGGTGCCACTACACCAAAGACCCGCTTCCTATGTTGTGCAGAACAAACCTCCTGATAAGATGGTATCTGCAGGAAGCTCTCACCTGCACAGCATAGTGATTGACTGGATATATAAGGGGCAAGATGATCTTTCAGGTATCCTGGTCCCAATATCTATAGAGCTTTGTTTGCCAAAACCAGAACTTGACCTTGGCCCCGTAGCTAATGAGCAATCAGTGCAATTCTTTCAGCAGCAGGGTGACATGTTGGTGATACCCTGCCCCAGTGAGCAGTTGTGCTGCCACATTTTGCACTACTGCAGCTTCCAGATCAACCTCAATGGCAATGCATTACAGTGATCCAGTCTGGAGGTTACCAGTGCATGGACAACAATGGCCAGCCTATCCTAGTCCAAACACAGCCACAGCTGTCTTACCAGCCAAAACTGGTAAAAGGCACTCCTAGCCACTGAGGACACCTGGGACTCTAGCAACAAAGATGGATCCAGGAGCACCCCAGACTATGAACCTGCTCTTGCAGAGGGAGTACAACCCCATCCAAAGCAGGCAATTGACCAATTATCCGAACTCGGGAACCACCAGCCCACAGCATCTGTCTTACTAGGATTCAGAGTCAGTTTATTGGCCCTCATCCAGCCCACTACCGAGTCCAGGCACCAGACCAGGGTTTGCACGGCCTCTCCCGATCCAGATGTTACAGAGAAATAGATCTGGGTATCATCAGTGTATTGCTGACACCTCGCCCCAAATCTCCTGATGACCGCTCCCAAGGGCTTCATATAGATGTTAAACAGCATGGGGGACAAGATGGTATCCTGTGGCACCCCACAGCACAACTGCCAGGGGGCCAAAAGACAATCACCCAATGCTGTTCTCTGAAAATGACCTTGGAGATAGGATAGGAATCACTAAAATAGTGCCTCTGATACCGATCTCATCAAGTTGGCTCAGAAGGATACCTTGGGCAATGGTATCAAAAGTTGTCCAGATATCAAGTAAGGATAATAGGGTTGCACTCCCCCTACCCTTCTCCTTTATGGTCATCCATCAGGGCAACCAAGGTCGATTCAGTCCCATAATAAGGCCTGAACCCAGACTGAAATGGGTCAAGATAATCTGTTTCATCCAAGATTCCTGGCTGGGATTCCCTTTAGATCTCATATTCACCAATAGGCAAAAACGTGCTCAGAGGCACGTTCCCGAATTCTTCCAAGCTACACAGGAAGTGGATTGGACTGTGAAAGCACCCCAATTGTGTTTGCATTTTGACAAATTTGTAAGGCAGTACAATATCTCAGAGAGGTCAGGTCTCCTGCTCCCCTGGTGCATTCACTGTACCTGTCCAATTTCCCTGCTTTATAAAGTTTGATAGAAATCTCTGTGGGCCATAGGCATGTTCTTAAACCACAAGGCTATAGGTACGTTCTCAAACTGCAAGAGTTTTTTCGCCTATTAGTGAAGTTCTCTGCTTTTTCATCCAGGAGGTAAGAAATGGGATCCTGTGCAAGTTTGATGACAACAGACTGATGATTTGCATGCTGATTCAGTTTAGTGGGATCTACTCCCCTGCAATCATACTTCGGATAGGTGCCGCCCTGAGAGCCTACTAGGAGGAAGGGCGGCATAGAAATTTAATAAATAAATAAGTAAAATAAACAAACAGAACATGGGGGAAGAGGAGAGGTGGTTTGATCATTTGCATGCTTATTGAGTTTAGTGGGATTTATCCCCATACAATTACACTTAGGATAGGTGAAACTGACCACGGGGGGAGGAGAAGAAAGAGAGCGATGGATGGAGTGGGCAGGGGAGGGAGAGGACGAAGAGAGAGGGGAGGAGAGGGGAGGGAGAGGGACAGGAAAGACAAGTCTGATTATTTGCATGCTTATTGAATTCAGTGGGATTTATTTCCATGCAATCACGCTTAGGATAGATGAAAATTACTATGGAGGAGTGGAGGGAAGAGGGAGGAGGAGGGGAGGGGAAGGAGTCAGAGGGGAAAGGGGCAGTAAAAGGGGAAGGGAGAGGAAATGAGCATGAAGGAGGGGATAGGAGGGAGGAAAGGTTTGATCATTTCCATGCCTATTGAGTTCAATGGGATTTACTCCTGTACAATCATGTTTAGGATTGGTGAAACTGACCTGGGGGAGAGGAGGAGGGGAGAGGGGGAGGAGATTGGGTGGGTGGGCACTGGACAGAGGGGAAGCCCCTTTCCAAAAGGAAAACGTGAATAGTATCATTTTTCAGGGTTTCCCCCACCTTTTTATTCTATAGCAGGCACATGTAGTCTCACACCCAAATTCGAACCAAAGCTGTCTCTGGCCACACCCACACCAGACCTTTATTCCACTTTAGACAGTCATGGCTTCCCCCAAAGAATCCTGGGAAGTGTAGTTTATGAAGTGTGCTTAGAGTTGTTCGGAGACACCCTATCCCTGTCACAGAGCTACAATCACAAGAGGGGCTGACTGGTAAACCCCTCTGGCCACTGGAGCACTGCCAGGGGAATAGGAGTCTCCTAACAACTCTCAGTACCTTTCACAAACTACACTTCCCAAGATTCTTTGGGGGATGACTATCTAAATTGGAAAAAATGTCTGGCATGGATGTGGCCGATTACCAAAGCCAAACAGCTGTTTGTCTGGCTTTTATAACATTGACAGTTGGTTCTTACTGAGCATGCCCATGCTTTCATAGGCTCCAGTGTTAAATTTCTTAAATTAATTAAAAATCAGCCATGCATTTTTTAAAACCTTTACACTGCAGAAGGTGAAGGTCAGCGAATGGGGCAAGTTCAGTAATAGGATTACAAGTACTCTGTGAACGTGGCTGATTTTTTAATTAATTTCAACAAATTAGGAGACCACCGAGAGAAAAAAGTCCAACAGGGACTTTTCTCTGGTTTTACACTTTGAACTCTAGATTATCTCTGCGTGCTTTGTGTATTGGCATGAAAACTTGAGGATTGTTAAGCAAGCATTTCTGAGTTCAGGATTGTAAGTTTTGTTAAGATTTTGTTTTGGAATGAACTAGTGGGAAGCAGCAGAATGGCATGGGGGGATATTTTCAATTCAACATGGTGGAATGTGAAAAATCCATGCTGGCTATACTATAAAGCCACTCTTGTGGCTGTAGAATACCCCATTTGCAACAGCTGCATTGGCAATTGCTGAAGGTGCACCTCAATACCCTGGCCTTCGACACCTGTGTAGTTTGGAACCCACCCTATTTTGAAATTTGGGCTGATTTTTTTCTGTATTTTTTAAAAAATTGTTGTAATGTATCCCAGGTCCTCTGGGTGAAGGGTGGATAATACATGTTAATAATAAGCGTGACAATGTGTACCTGCCATTTATGAAACCCAGAGGAGAGTAATTGGGAAGCAGGAATAATGACCTATCTTGCAAAAATGAGAACAATTAAGGAAATGAAATCTCCACAGGAGAATGGAGATCCAGCAGAACTCAGAAATAAGTAATGTCTCAAGCCTCAAATCGTTGTTTTATGGGCACCTCCATCACCAAGCACTGATGACGTCAGGGGTGCCAGGACATGCCTCTGCTTCTTTTTCGGTAGAATGAAGGTCGCTGGAGGTGATGGTGTATTTGGGATAAATGGTTTTAATTACAGATATTATATATAGGCTCCCTAGGTGGGAGTGCTCATAGTATTCCCAACAGATCCTGCTCCCCCATTAGGTTTCAAGACGGCCCTCAAAGCCATAACTTTGGACTCAGCACTGAGAGCACGTCAAGCCTCCCTCTTCCATCTCCAGCTGAAGGCAAGTCTGGTTCTTGGCCTATAGTTCTCCAACACCCAGGATGCCATTTCTTCCAGTCAGATGAGGGCAAAAGGCCTGGTCTCTCCTCCTGGAAGCATCACCAGCTAGTCATTTCTGTGGCAATCCACCCTGGGCCAGCTCTTTTTGCCATACAAATAAGTGGTTAACAGATGTGGCTGGACCCATTAACAAAGGGCCTGGAACTGTAACTCTGTGAGGTGGTGTCCTAACAACTCCCAGCATGTGAACAAACTACAGTTACCAGGATTCTTGGGGGGAAACCATGACTGCTAAAGTGGTATAAGAGTGCACCAAAGGTATGCTGTGAATGTGTTCCATATTTGGAGGAAATGAATAGCCAGCACACACTACTTTAATTTTATTTTTTGCTTAGCTCCAAGTTTTCCTTGTTCTAAGGCCTTTGTTCATCTTCTCTTTGAGAGAAGGGATATCTTGCCTTGAACCTGTCCCTTCTTGAGTTTTGAAGCTTTTTGCCATAATTTCCCTCTAAACCAGTTCTCTAGGGATAAACTGCATCTCATCAATATTCTTATTTTATTTCTGCTTATTTCAAGGTAAGGCTCGGAGTTCATATTCTTATTATATTACACACGCACACAGACACAAACATCAGATTTTCAAAGAACTACAAAAAGAGGAAGAAGATTCAAACTTAACCGTACAACACCGTTGTACAGCACCCCACACTGGCTGCCATGTGCCATACCTTTCTCTGCATCTAGAAGTTCTTTCACAGAGCAAATGTATGGGTGGGTGTGTTCCTTCTAAGATCTTCCCTAATATTACACCTGATTAGAGTCAGACCAGTTGATCTGTTTGTCTGAGATACAAAAAAACAAGAATAAACAAAGATCCATCCCATTCCACAGTTGCTGTCCTCTTCCTATTTTTGTTTCTCCGCTATTGCTGACACTATTTTATTTTTTAACACTTGCCTTTACCTGGAGTAAAGGTATTTGTCTGAACCTTGTATCTGGCACACTAGACTGATCTCACTTAACGTGCATTCAAAACCACCAGGGCTTGTGCCCTGGAATTCCATGCTGGATTGGTGGCCATGTTCTGCTGTTAAACTAAAAGCCCATGTACATTTTTCTTGCAGCTCAAACTCTTTCCACATTCCAAACATTCGTATGGTTTCTCCTTTTGTGGGAAGAAAGGTGAGAACTCACTCTAAAGCCCATTCCACATTCTAAGCATTTATATGGCTTCTCCCCTGTATGAATTCTTTGATGCAGCATGAGATGTGTCTTCTGGATGAAGCTTTTTCCACATTCCAAACATTTATATGGTTTCTCCCCAGTATGAATTCTTTGATGATTAGTGAGATGTATCTTCTGACTGAAGCTCTTTCCACATTCCAGGCATTTATAGGGTTTTTCCCCTCTATGCAGTCTTTGATGCAAAGTGAAAGATGACTTATGCCTGAAGCTCTTTTCACACCCCAAGCATTTATATGGTTTCTCCCCAGTATGAATTCTTTGATGATTAGTGAGAGATGTCTTGTGACTGAAGCTCTTTCCACACTCCAAGCATTTATAGGGTTTCTCCCCAGTATGAGTTATTTGATGATTAGCGAGAGATGTCTTTCGACTGAAGCTCTTTCCACATTCCAAGCATGTATATGGTTTCTCCCCTGTATGAAATCTTTGATGATTAGACAGACATATCTTCCGAATGAAGTTCTTTCCACACTCCAAACATTTATATGGTTTCTCCCCTGTATGAAGTCTTTGATGCAAAGTGAGAAATGTCTTGTGACTGAAACTCTTTTCACACTCCAAGCATTTATATGGTTTCTCCCCTGTATGAATTCTTTGATGATTAGGGAGAGATGTCTTTTGACTGAAGCTCTTTCCACATTTCAAGCATGTATATGGTTTTTCCCCTGTATGAAGTCTTTGATGATTACTAAGACGTATCTTCTGACTGAAGGTCTTTTCACACTCCAAGCATTTATATGGTTTCTCTCCAGTATGAGTTATTTGATGTTTAGTGAGAGATGTCTTTTTATTGAAGCTCTTTCCGCATTCCAAGCATGTATATGGTTTCTCCCCCGTATGAAGTCTTTGATGATTACTAAGACGTATCTTCTGAGTATAGCTTTTTCCACACTCCAAGCATGTATATGGTTTCCCCTCAGTATGGGTCATTTGATGATTAGCAAGAGATGTCTTGTGACCGAAGCTCTTCCCACATTCCAAGCATTTATATGGTTTTTCCCCCGTGTGATTTTTTTTATGGAAAGTAAGCTTAGAATTGGAAGGAAAGCCTTTTCCACATTCCATGCATTTATATGGGGTCTCCCCAGTATGAATTCTTTGATGATTAGTGAGAGATGTCTTGTGAATGAAACTCTTTCCACACTCCAAGCATTTATATGGTTTCTCCCCAATGTGAATTCTTTTGTGGGAAGAAAACTCAGAACTGACTCTGAAACTTCTTCCACATTCTAAATATTTAGACCGTTTCCCCCCAGTATGAATTCTTGCATGGATAGTAAGTTTATAACTGGAAGGAAAGCTCTTTCCACAATCCAAGCATTGATACGGTTTCTTCCTTCTGGGGTTTTTGCTATTGGCTTTGCAATTTATTTCAGAATTAACACTTTTCCAATAACCAAAAGAATTGCTGCTTTCGTTTCTTTCATTTGTTCTTTCTCGGACTGAAATTTCATGGCAGTCACTGCCCTGAGAAACAGAGGATTTATTACTCTTCTCTTCTGCGTTGGTTTTCCTTCTCTGCTCTTCCCTCTTTTTAGATTTGTCTCTTTCAGGTATCTCTTTCCCGCCTGGTTCTCCCTCATTCTTGACTTCCCATTTGTCACCATCTGCAAGGAAGAGAGAAGCTCATAAGAGACTGAGGAAGAAATCACATCTCATATCATTAAACAACTTCAACATTTGTGATAAATGATGAACTGAAACGATTTATTTATTTATTTATTTATTTAATTTATATACCACCCTAAGCCCAAGGGCTCTCTGGGCGGTGTACATAACAATAAAACAATCAAAAATGTATAAATACAATAATACAATAAAGTGAAACCAAACAGACGTAAACAAAAATAATCAGAACAGCAGCAAAATACATCAATACATATAATAATACACATTAAAATGCCTGGGAATATAAAAAGGTTTTCACCTGGCGCCAAAAAGATAGCAGCGTCGGTGCCAGGCGCACCTCATCGGGGAGA
The DNA here is from genome assembly GCF_030035675.1 of Rhineura floridana. NCBI lineage: Eukaryota > Metazoa > Chordata > Lepidosauria > Squamata > Rhineuridae > Rhineura > Rhineura floridana. The sequence continues at coordinate 208,407,964 of NC_084482.1, forward strand.
CCATTCCACAGTTCGGGAGCCACAACCGAAAAGGCCCTATTTCTAGTCACCACCCTCCGAGCTTCTCGATGGGATAGTACTCGGAGGAGGGCCTTAGATGTTGAACGTAGTGTACGGGTAGTTTCATATTTAGATGGATTTAACATTCTCTGTGGTCTGGCACTGACCAGCAACTGGAGTGCCACAGACTGTTGTATTTGGACCATGAAGATCTTGGTTCAACTCCCAATCATGGGTCAACCTCATTGGGTGATCTTGGGCCAATCACTCTGTTTCATCCTACCCTCCAAGGTTGTATGGTCAGTCCCCCACTTCAACATCTAAAGGACCATGGAAGGAGCCCTGCTAGGCATGGCAGCTTGGAGAGACCTTGCCAGTCAGAGCAGACAATCCTGGAACAGTTGGGCAATGACTATGGGAGGGACTTTGAGTCAGTCTCCTTGGATTCTAAGATGGCTGTCATCTGTATTTGTATTTATTGCAACTCTTAATGTTTCCTTGTGCTGAATGATATATTGTTATTTTGAATACCTGCTGGAACGCCTCTCCCGATATGAATCTGCCCGTACACTGCGTTCTACATCGAAGGCCCTCCTCCGAGTTCTGACTCATAGAGAAGCTCGGAGGGTGGTATCAAGAACTAGGGCCTTCTCAGTGGTGGCCCCCAAACTGTGGAATAGTCTTCCCGATGAGGTGTGCTTGGCGCCAACATTGCTATCTTTTCGGCGCCAAGTTAAAACCTTCCTCTTTTCTATGGCATTTTAATCTAATTCTAAATTAGTTTTTAAGTTTGTTTTAATTGATCTTCGAATTCTTATTCTTTTATATATGTTTGTTGTATTATATTATGGGATTTTATTGTATATATTTGTATTCTATGTTGTACACCGCCCAGAGAGCTATGCTAGTGGGGCGGTATAAAAATCTAACAAATAAATAAATAAATAATATGTTGTTATTGTTATTATTATTAATTATTATTATTATTATTTCCCACCCTTCCTTCCTGTAGGAGTCTAGGGTGGTAAACAAAAACATTAAAAACATCCTAAAAACAGACTTTAAAGTATACTAAAATGAAACGTCTTTAAGAACATATTAAGACAAAACAACTTTTAAATACAACTTTTTTTAAAAAAAACTTTAGAAACATCTTAAAAAGCAATTCCAACACAGATGCAGACTGTTGTGGCTTTAACATGTTGTATGGATGTCTAACCATTTTGTTTTTACTCCTTGTGAAGTTTTGTTCAATGGATAGGGATATAAATGTTTTAAATCAATAAAAATGGACAGATCCTACCTGTCTGAAAGAAGAGAGCTTGAAGACCTGAAACTTAGTGAATAAGTATTGCAGCCACAGTGGCCCTTTATGTCCCTTTACTGTCTGCTGTTGAACTGTGCTTGTTGAAATATGGCTTGTATTTTAATATGTATTTTAATACGTATTTCTTTTACATGTGATGAATTGTGGTAGCCTGTGGCTCTGACCAATAAAGATTCATTTCATTTCAAAAGAGCTAAAAATCAGGAGGTTTTTAAAAAATGCTGTGTGTGTGGATATGCGTAAACACATATATACACACACAAACTGCAGGAGGCGTGGTTCTGTACTGGACAAATTACTATCCTGTGAGAGCTGCTCTCCCCTAACCCACCCCATGATAGGCTGCCAAATCTTGAGCTAGCCTGGAAGGAAGGAACGTGGAGTGTTGAAAGAGAGGAAAAGTGCGGATGTAGGGAGGCCTCTTCTTACTGGCCAACTCCCTTCTCCTCTCACAAGGGTGGCCAGAGGGGCCCTCTCCAGAGCTGCTCAGATTCTCATTCCCATCAGCATGGACAACAGTCATGGATGATGGGCAATCTCTGGAGGGCACCACGATATATCCAGGTCCTCTAATGGTCCTTCCCCCCCCCCCAAAAAAGAACAATGTGCTGCTAACCTCCATTCCAGGTCTAGGAAAGAGCATAAATTAAGAGGGACGCTTTGGGCTTCTCTTTCCAAAGCCCAAAATGTCAAATGTTACATCTCGTGAGCTATCTTACAAACCAGAACGGAGCTTAGCTATGCTGTGTTAGCACACAGGGAAATGTTTTAGAGAGGAATTTCAGAGAATTGTCTTGAAAAGGAAATGTGGAGAGAAATATCAAAGCATAAAAGAAATATTTTATGGGGGGGGGGAGAAAAATGAAAAGCAGGTTCTGAAAGAGCATCTTTGAATGCCTGGGCAGATGTTTTCAGGATGGCGAAAGCCTCACATATTTGTGGAAATTTGGGAGCAGTAAAAGCCAGTCTCTTTTTTGAGATTGATGGTTTTTGGCCCCAATCATAATATCCATCGCATCTCTCATGTCAGTCAGCTTGATGGGCAACCAGAAAATGACCTCCCTAACTACTCTGAAACATACCTCTCAAATGATCTGGCCAGTGTAACCCAGTTGGGCCACTATTAGGAGGGCATAATTGGAAGATGCTCGCTCAGAGAAATAACATTAGGTAACTGTCCATTCAAGGTAACTGCAAAGGCGTAAGTATCCCAGATGAAGTATGCCGCACTACACATAATGTTGAATTTCAAAACAGATATCACGCTCCAACGTGGAGCCTTACCAAGACAGGCCAGAGTCCCACAATTCTCCTCCATGACTTCCTTATGCAGAGCTCTCTGGTCAGGATCCAGCAGGGCCCACTCCTCTTCCGTGAAATACACAGCCACATCCTCAAAGACCACTGGACCCTAAATGAGCAACAAAACATTTCCACCCCTAGATAATATAAAGATGATCTACGCCCAACATGCAATAGTTAATAGTTAATAATAATAATAAACTTTAATTTGTTAGTCGCCTATCTGTCCAATTTTGGACACTCTAGGTGACTTACAGCAGCAGCAAGTACAATATACAATACAATAAATACATTACACAATACAATAAATAACCATATTCATCAATTAAAACTAACATCAAGACATCAGTTAAAACATTACAACTAATCTAGCTCGAGTTCCTGTAGGCCTGCCTGAAGAGCCAGGTCTTTAACACTCGTCGAAAACTCATCAGGGAGGAGGCATGTCGAAGATCGTAGGGGAGGAAATTCCAGAGGGTGGGAGCCACTACTGAGAACGCCCTCTCTCTGGTCCACACCAGCCGAGCTGTTTTGGCCGGTGGGACCGAGAGGAGATTCTGCTGGGCTGATCTTGTAAGGCAGCTCAATTGGTGATACTGGAGGCGGTCCTTTAGATAAACCGGGCCGAAACCGTATAAGGTTTTAAAGGTCAATACCAACACCTTGAATTGGGCTCGGTAAACCACTGGTAGCCAGTGAAGGTCTCTCAACACTGGAGTGATGTGTTCCCTGCGATGGCTATGCGTAATCAAGCGTGCCGCCGCATTCTGCACCAGTTGGAGTTTCCGGACCGTCTTCAAGGGTAATCCCACGTAGAGCGCATTACAATAGTCTAAGCAAGAGGAGACCAGGGCATGTATCACTCGCGGGAGAAGCTGTACAGGAAGGTAGGGTCGCAGCCTCTGTATCAGATGTAATTGATACCAAGCTGCCCGGCTCACTGCCGAAACTTGAGCTTCCATGAACAGCTGGGAGTCAAGAATGACCCCAAGGCTGCGGACCTGATCCTTCAGGGGTAATCTTACCCCATTAAACACCAAGTCGATGTCTCCCAACCTTCTCTTATCACCCACAAGTAACACCTCAGTCTTATCAGGATTTAGCTTCAGCCTGTTCTCGCCCATCCATCCACTAACAGACTCCAGGCACTTGGACATGGTCTCCACAGCCACCTCTGGTGAGGACTTAAATGAGAGATAGAGCTGAGTGTCATCCGCATATTGGTGACACTGCAGCCCAAAACTCCTGATGATGGCTCCCAGCGGCTTCACATAGATGTTAAATAGCATGGGGGAGAGGATAGAACCCTGTGGCACTCCACAAGTGAGAGGCCAAGGGTCTGAAACCTCATCCCCCAATGCCACCCATTGGTAGCTGCCTGAGAGATAGGAACGGAACCACCGTAAAACAGTGCCCCCCATCCCCAATCCCTCTAGGCGGCTTAACAAGATACCGTGGTTGACGGTATCAAAAGCCGCTGAGAGATCCAGGAGGACGAGGAGGGTATATTCTCCCCTATCCAATGCCCTCCTCATATCATCTACCAGGGCGACCAAGGCTGTTTCAGTTCCATGTCCAGTCCTGAAGCCCGACTGGAATGGATCTAAATAATCCGCTTCATCCAAGTGCGTCTGTAGTTGTTTAGCCACCACTCGCTCTATCACCTTGCCTAAGAATGGTAAATTAGAAAGTTGAGTTAGTTAAGGTGAGATGGCTGGTCATTGTTCTCAGGACTGGAACCTTCTTAAATGGCATTCACAGCTTTTCTTATCTGAAACTTTAGGAGAAGCACAGAGAAGAAGAGAGATTCACTGAGGCCTGGGGGAGAGGAGGGGACAGTGGCACCCAGGCTGCCCCCAGCCTCTTCCCTATTGAATCTTCCCCCTACCTGATCACATGGAACAGCAGCAGCTTCCCCTCCACCAGAAAGAGAAGGTTTAGTAGGTCTTGCCAACATCATTCCAGCACCTGTGAGAAACAAAATGTGCCCAGAAGCCTTTAGTATATGCTTGTCTCAGAGGATAAACAATGTTTGTCTAACTACACTTGGGTCTTATCTGTTGAGTGGGCTTCCCCTGTTTATTCACAGTTTATACTGCGGTTGTGTGATAAAATATCTCTCCCCATGCGAGCTATTAGCCACAAATCAAAGTGCTGCTTCCCATGTAAAAAACTGTGATGTGATGTAAATAGGAACATTTTTTCAGCTGTGAAAAAGGCTAGAGACAAGATGAAAGGAGTCAAAATTAACAGAGAGAGACCATATGGAGTTACACTTCATTCATCCTTACCCAGCGGCCTCTGTCTTGTGTCTGATGGAGTCCTCTCTGCCTCAAGGAAATCAATTCCTATTTTTGCTAAGAGACCCTTTTCCTGAAACAGCAATAAGAACATAAAAATCAGTGGCCCATCTTGTCAAATATCATGTTCACACAGTGGCCAAGCAAATGCTCTTGCGAGAATAAGAACGGAAGTCATCTAACAGGGAGAAGAAATAGAAAAGGAGTGACAGAGGGAAAACCCTTAGAGGTATTTGCTATCAAGGGTAGTCAACACGGTGCTTTCCAAATGTTGCTGGACTCCCACTCACTTCAGTCCCAGCCAATATCATGGTCAACGATGATGGGAGTTTTACTTTAACATCTGGAGGGCACCACGTTGGCTTTCCCTGATCTAGATGAAACCCTCTCACCTGCTGCTCTTCCTGCTTCTTCTCCTCTGCCTGGCTCAGGAGGAAACCTTCAGCCAGGGCAACTGCTTGGGAACTGGTCTCCGCTCCACATTCCCTCACCCAGCTCTCCATCTCCGGTGGAAGGATCCTCAGGAACTGCTCCAGGATCACCTGATCTAGGATCTGGTTCTTTGTGTGTCGCTCTGGCTTGAGCCACTCACAGCAGAGATGGTGGTGTCGGCTGCAAGCCTCTCGGGGCCCCACGGCTTCCTCACAGAGCAAATGCCTGAACTGCTGGCACTGGACATCTGTGCTGAGGTTGTTCTCCCCTAAGACCTTCAGCAGGTTTCCCTCCTGGAATTCCTCCCCATGGGCCCCAGTCTTGATGGCTTCAGGGCCTCTTTCTGCTTCAGAGGCAGCTGGTTCTCGTTGATCCATCTTTGATCTGTGGGTAAGAAGATACAGCATCTGTCCTATTGATCTGTCCCTTACAACTCCATCTCCTCTGTTCACTCAACCTGTCTCAGCCTTTCACTGAGGCTTCATCCCTTCTGTTAGTTATGTCCTTTTGGAATTATTTTCTGGGGTCTGGGGTGTTGTAGAGAATGAGCTCAGCCATTTATTGTATGAGCCAAAGTTTGATTTCAGGAGGCTTTGGGGATCACTATGCCCAGGCTGAAAGCTGGAGGAGCAGGGAGAGTGCTGGCGAAGCATCCATGAATATGCGGATCATTCCTCCTACCAAATAACCTTTGAGATAAACCCAGTGTTTCGGCCAATATCTTGCTTTGAAGATGGATGTCTGGATGATTGACAACTCTCTGATAGAAGCTCCAAAGGGGACCTGAGGGGAGCATAATCCTGATGACCCCCAATGCTTATTTTTAAACACCCACAGAAACAAGATGAAAACCTTTTAGCGGAAGAGCCATAGCTCCGTTGAGCAGTTGCTTTGCATGCAGAAGGTCCCAGTTTGAATCCCCAGCATCTCCAGGTAGGGCTGGAAGAGATTCCCTGTTTATAATGCTGCCAGTCAGTGTAGAGACCATACTGAGCTAGATGGTCAATGATCTGACTCAGCAGAAGGTAACTTTCTGTATACCCCAATTTATCTCTTTAATCTGGTTCAAGCTTCTGCTGGAGCACTGAATTTTTTTGTAATTGTTTACGAGTACTCAGGCTAATCCCCACTTTGGTTCATTTGGAGTCGAAGGGCGGCAAGGCCCTGGAGTATTCTGGACTACATTTCCTACCCCAAACCCCCTGTTTTGTGACTCATTGTGCCTTCCTAAATACTGTGAAATGGGGACAAGAAGCAAGGACCATCTTTTGGCACTTTTGGAGGAACATGAAGACCCTGAATTAAATGTTATCTCATTTTTTGGCAGATATCCCTCATGCCCAACAGAACAGTCCCATTGCTCAAAGGCAGCATTAGAAAGCAGAACTAGTTTTTCTGAGTGTCAGAAAGAAACACACACACAACGTGAGATCACCTCATACCCAGAACTCTCCTTTTCATGTTGATTTGTACAAGGGAAAGTGTATTTAAGAGCAGGGTTTGAGACCCAAGATGGCGATCTGAGCTCCAACATGTGTAACTACGCTCTCAAGGAACGCAGCGCAGGACTAGACGCCACAGAACGAGAAGGGAGTCTGTGTCTCTGCGCAAACCTTGAGGCAAACAGATTCCTTCCTGCTTTTTGGTCAGAGCTCCTTTATATCCCTTCAGCTGTATTCCAGTGCCCACACCTGGGCCTAGGATAGGTAATCTCTCCTACCTGTCATTCCTTATAGCAACAGGGACCTTTGATCTCTTTAGTTTAAAGTTATGAATGGGTTAGGCCGGGTATTGATGATTAATGCTGCCACACACCCAGTAATTTTGTAACACTATTCTTCTCTTTTCTCTCAATAAAAGAAAGTTTTGCTTTAGTCTGGTTTGGACCTGCATTTCTTGGGTTATACACACACTATTTAGGCACATTTCAGGGCAAAGCACTTGGTTTATCCCTAGCAAAAGATCCCCCTCCTCTCAAGGAGGCGTGCTTAATGGGAGACGTGAGTGGCAGGTTCACACACTCAGGTTCTCAATAGACGTGTGTTAACAATTGGGAATGAAATCATGTATTACTTTGATATATCGATGTTTGAAAGGCCCCCATCAGAGTTCAGATCTACCAATGTCGCTGCTTTCCAATTACCGGTAAACTGGAACACCACACTTCCTGGAGTTTATGACCTCGTTGTGATCAGGAAGCTGATGGGTCTTAGGGTGTGATGTGGAGGAACAGCACCAAGTATCAAATATTTTGGGACTGTCATCATGAATTAATGAAGGGCTAACTTTACCTTTACCCCAGCCGGCGTGAGTGCTGGGGCTATGGAAACGGGGGTGGCTAAGTTGCCCTGTAGGCATTTGGATTGCTCTCTTCATCTATTTACCCTTTTAACACAATACAGTTGCTTGCTTTCAGTCAGGGTCTCCTGCAGTTTGATTTGTTTGATTAAAAGATTTCCAGGTCTCAGTAGCATTTTCTATTTAACCTCAAAAAATCCCTTCAGGCATGTCTGGATCGAGACATACATGTCAGCATGGGAGCCTGAGTAATGGGGACATTAACAAACCTACTTGCACCCCCGGCCACAATTCAAAGTGGTGTCCTGAGAGGAGGTGGAATAAAAGAATTTGGATGGATCACCCGAAGAGGCTGCCTATGCGCTCTCACCTGTGGCTCTGGGGAAACCCTTCAACCAAATGTACAAAGGAGAAGGGGGCTCACCAGATTTCAGAGGGGGCCCCCATGCAGCGCCTGGGAAACACAGAGGCTCATTGAACCCACTGAACTCTGGTATGCTGCTTCTACATACGGGCTCTCCATATCCCACCCAAAATTATCCATTCACATGTCATTCACAGCTTTTGTTGAGGGCAACTTTGAAATAAGCAAAGAGAAGAGAAATTCACTACATTTAAAATAAAATCAAATTTTAAAATGTATTGCACTTCTATTCTAACTTTCCTCCAAGGAGCTCAAGGAGATGTACATGGTTCTCCCCTCCCTGTTTTATCCGCACAACAACCCTGTGAGACAGGGTTAGTTTGAGAGGGACAACGATTGGTCCAAGGTGACCCAGGGAGCTTCATGGCTTGGTGAGGATGCACTAGCTACCTATTAGCTGCCGGGCTAAGTTTAAGGTTCTGGTTTTGGTGTACACAGTCCTATACAGTTTGGGACTAGGATACCTGAAAGACTGTCTAACCCCTTATATACCCAGTCGATCACTGCGCTCTGCAGAAACTATGTTGCGTGGAGGTCCATTCCACACAAGTTGAAATTTCCAAGTTGTCTTCAAGGGCAGCCTCACAAAAAGCACATTGCAATAATCCAGTCTGGAAGGAACCAGAACATGGACTACTGTGGCCAAGTCATCTCTGTCCAAAAGGGGCCAAAGCTGGCAAACCAGCCAGAGCTGCAAAACAGCACTCCTGGTCACGGAGGCCACCTGAGCCTCCAGTGACAATGTTGGATCCTGGAGTACCTCCAAGCTGTGGACCTGCTCCCTCCAGGAGAGTACAACCCCATCCAGAACACATCGATTTCAGTTAATGTGGCCTGATCACATGGACAACGTGCTTGTGACAATGCGGCCAGCAATGTGTCCTCTCAACCCTTTTCCTTATAAAAACTTGTTGAGGGAGTATGACTGAGCAGATCCAGGGTGTGGTTAACACATCATTGCGGGAGGCACCTTGAAAGAGGCAGTAATCTGACCCCTCCTGAAAAAATGGGGGAGAAACACACTCACCCTTCTGCCGGTTCCAGTGTGTCTCCACCTCTCTTTTTCGAAATGGGGGCACACGACACTAGTCAACCCCCAACTCTTTCCACTGCAAAGTCTGGCAGGAACAGCTTGAGTGGGTTTTTAAAAAAAAAAAAAAATTCCCTTCAAAGAGATTTTGGAACCCCTTCCAAGGTTCCAATCCAGCTGCCATCATGTGCACATCTCACTAACTAGGAATGCTTTTTAAGAGGATTGGGGGGAAAGGAAGCTCTGCTCCCTGATGGTGGGCGTTGTGATGGGGATCCCGAAAGGCTCAGCCCAAGAGGCCACCTCCTTATGGGCTAAGGATCACTCCCTTGCCATCTCCTCCCCCCGGCCGCAGGGGTCTCCCAGCCCCCTCCTCGCCCCCCTGCCTTGCAGCTCCTCCTCTGCACCCTCCCCAGCAGCCCTGGGACTCCCCTTCGCCCAATGCACAAGGGGGGAGAGGGGCTCACCAGACCCAGAAGGGGCCACCGGGGCTGCAGCCCTTGGGAGAGAGAGGGAGGCAGGAACCGCTTTACCCCCAGGGAAGATCCAGGCAGGAAATGACATGCAGAGAAGGGAAGGTGCATTTCCCTTGAAGAGCACAGATGGGCCCCTCCCCTTTCCCTCTAGGAATCTCACTTCGCTCGTTTTAACCCTTAGAAGACCATGCAGCTGGGTCAACTCTCAAAGCAAGCAGCCAAGGGGGAAGGATGCCTTGTACACAGAACATGGGATGCTAATGGATGGTCTACCACTGTCCCCAGCAGTCTGGTGGTTCTGCTGTTCAACGCGCGGTCGGTCCGTAATAAAACCATGCTGATTCATGTGGGCAGATCCAAGTCAGATCTGGGCTACCCAGCTCTCCCACCCAGGTCTCGGTACAATGTCAGCCCAGACTGGAGGGGCGCAGGGAGGGGAGGTGTTGCTGCAGTCCATAGGAGTTCACTCCCTATCACCCTGAAACCCCTCTCTCTTGGAGTGAGACTGGAGGACCTGCATCTGGTATTGGGCCAAAGGGGCAGATTAGGGATGCTGTTGGTGTATCACCCACCCCGCTACTCAACCGACTCCCTGACTGAGCTGGCTGAAGTTATCTCTGGTGTGGTGTTGGAGAAACCCAGAATGGTAGCTTGGGGTGACTTCAACATCCATCCTGAGGCCGCCTCAGGTCCAGCTCTGGAGTTCATGGTCTCCATGGCAACTATGGGCCTGTCTTAAATGGTCCAACACACAGAGCAAGGCATACCCTCGATCTAGTCTTTGCTCTAGGTGAGGTGGGTGGCGGTCTGGAACCTGGTGGGATGGCTGTCAGCCCATTGTAAGGGTCAGACCACTTCCTACTGAGGTTTGGTCTTGCAGCAGCAATTCCCCCATGCTGGTGTGGGGATCAGTTAGGATGCCCCCCCCAAGACTGATGGAATCTGATTCCTAGACGCTCTGGGGGATTTTCCAGTGGATAGACGATGTGATCTTGTTGAAGCCCCACCCCAGTCTCATTATGGGATGGTGGGACCTGTAGGGCCATTAACACGATTGCTCCTGAGGGTCCCCTCCGGTGCCATGTTGCCCGCTTTGCTCCTTGGTATACTGAGCAGCTGTGGTCCTTAAAATGGACCGGACAAGGGCTAGGGCGTGAGTGGCGTAGATCTCACTCTGGAGCTGACCGAGCACGTGTTTGCTGCCTCCATTGCCTACTTTGCTGCCTCCATTGCATCCTTGAGGAACCGTCTGGTTGAGTTGTTCCATGTGATGCTTGGCAAAGGTGGTGGAGAAGGTGGTTTTAGAGCAACTGCTGGTATTCCTGGATGAGACTGATTATCACAATCTGAATTCAGATGTTATTTTGGAACAGAATCAGCCTTGGTCACCCTGGTGGCTGACCTTTATAATGAGAGAGATGGAGGAATGTAACCCTGTCACTTCTGCTCGATCTCTCAGCGGCATTTGATACAATTGACCGTGGTATTTTCCCAGACTGCCTCAGTGGGATGGACATTGGAGGCATTGTATCATGGTGGTTCTGCTCTTACCTTCAGGGCCACATCCAGAGAGTAACACTCTATCAGTGTTCCTCGGCCCCCTGGCACTTGTGCTATGGGGTTTGGCACGGTACTATTATCTCCCCAGTGCTATTCAACATCTGCATGAAGCTGTTGGGAGTGGTCATTGGGAGTTTTGGAGCAAGGTGTCAGCAGTATGCTGATGACACTTAGCTCTGTTTCTCCATAACATTTGAATCAGGAGAAGCTGGTGAACACTGGATCGGTGTCTGAATGCTCTAGTGGACAAGGGTAGCCTGACCTCTGTAATCTATAAATTGGTAATCTCGAAGTTGTATTACTATAATGCGGTCTATGTGGGGCTGCCTTCGGCCTTGGTTTGGAAACTTTAGCTGGTGTAAAATGCAGTGGCCAGACTACTGATGGGGGCACATGGCTGACATGTCACACCATTCTTAAAACATATGCACTGGCTGCCGATCCACTACTGAGCCAGGTTCAAGGTGCTTGTATTAATTTACAAAGCCCTGAATAACATAGGTCCAGGGTATCTTAGGGACTGCCTGAACTCTTATATCCAGCTCAGGCACTGAGATCATCTGCAAGAGCGGCTTTGGTCATCCCCCAAGTTGGCGAGGTTCATTTAACATCGACATGAAATCAAGCCTTCAATGTCATCGCCCCAGTTTTCTGGAATGCTCTGCCAACAGAGATTTAGCAGGCGCCTTCTGTTTTAATTTTTAAGCACCTGCTGAAAACCTTTCTGTTCTGCCAGGCTTACGCAGGTAACTAAGAAAATGCTTTTCTCACAACAGTTGACTTTTGTTTTTACTGTATTTTTAATGTTATTTATTTATTAGATTTATATCCTGCCCCTCCTTCTAGCTGGAGCCCAGGGCATCAAACAAAGACACTAAAAACACTCTAAAACACCTTAAAGACAAAAGACTAAGACATATTAAAACAAAATATCTTTAAAAACGTATTTTCCAAAAAGCTTCAAAAACATGTTAAAAACCAATTCCAACACAGACGCAGACTGGGATACGGTTTCTGCTTGTTGAAAGAGGAAGGACTTCAGTAGGAGCTGAAAAGCTAACAGAGATGGCACCTGTCTAATATTTAAGAGGAGGGAATTCCAAAGGGTAGGTGCTTTCTATGTTGTGCTGAACGGACCTCCTGATAAGATGGTATCTGCAGGAGGCCCTCACCTGCAGAGCACAGTGATCCACGGGGTATATAAGGGATAAGATGGTCTTTCAGGTATCCTGGTCCCAAGCTGTGTAGGGCTTTGTACACCAAAACAAGAACCTTGAGCTTGAACTTGAACAGCCAGTGCAATTCATTCAGCAGCAGAGTGACATGTTGGCAATACCCTGCCCCAGTGAGCAGTTGTGCCAGGGCATTTTGCATCAGCTACAGCTTCTGGAGTAACCTGAAGGGCAGCCCCATATACAGTGTGTTACAATAATCCAGCCTGGAGGTTACCAGTGCATGGACAACAGTGGCCAGCCTATCCTGGTCCAGAAAGTGGGCCAGATGCAGTGGGGGAAGGAGAGCCTCCAATCCCTTCACCTGGGTGTGACACCACCCCAGTGCAGAGACTCTGATCAGACAGTCATTAACTGATCAGTGCCCCTCAAGGGCTGCTTTCTTAAACCACAAACTGAGATTTTCAGTTTGTTTGAATTAGCTGGGCTTGAAGAAGGGCTCTTTCCCAAGTTCCTGAAGCACCACTCTGTGGCTATCTGAGGACCATCTGGCTCCGAGAGGAGAAGAGAAAGAAAACAGAACAGCTTGGAGAACCGCCAAACACATAGCAGATGGCATATCTTGATCCGTTTCAATCCGGTTTTAGGCCTGGGTTTGGTACCGAAACAGCCGTCACCCTGTATGATGACCTTTGTCGGGAGAGGGACAGGGGGAGTGTGACCCTGTTGATTCTCCTTGATCTCTCAGCTGCTTTTGATACCATCGACCATGGTATCCTTCTGGGAAGGCTCACGGAGTTGGGAGTTGGGGGTATTGCTTGGCAGTGGCTCCGCTCCTACTTGGTGGGTTGTCAACAGAAGGTAGTGCTTGAGGAACACTGCTCGACACCCTGGACTCTCCATTGTGGAGTCCCACAGGGATCGGTACTGTCCCCCATGCTTTTTAACATCTATATGAAGCCGCTGGGTGCGGTCATCAGGAGTTTTGGAGTGCGTTGTCACCAGTACGCTGATGACACGCAACTCTATTTCTCCTTTGCATCTTCCTCAGATGAGGCTGTTAACGTACTAAACCGTTGCCTGGCCGCAATAATGGATTGGATGGGAGCTAACAGACTGAAACTTAATCCTGACAAGACCGAGACGCTGTTAGTGAGTGCCTTCTCTGCCCAGATGGTGGATGTTCACCCTGTTCTGGATGGGGTTACACTCCCCTTGAAAGAACAGGTTCGTAGCTTGGGAGTTCTTTTCGACCCTTCCCTGTCTCTTGAGGCTCAGGTAGCCTCAGTGGCACGGAATGCTTTCTACCATCTCCGATTGGTAGCCCAGCTACGTCCCTATCTGGACAGTGACGACCTCGCCTCAGTCGTTCATGCTCTGGTAACTTCTAGATTGGACTACTGCAATGCGCTCTACGTTGGGCTGCCCTTGAAGATAGTTCGGAAACTACAGTTAGTCCAGAATGCAGCGGCCAGATTGTTGACGTGGACCAGAAGGTCCGCTCATATAACACCTGTTTTGGCCCGTCTGCACTGGCTTCCTATTTGTTTCCCGGCTAAATTCAAAGTGCTGGTTTTGACCTATAAAGCCTTACACGGCATGGGACCGCAATACCTGGTGGAGCGCCTCTCCCAATATGAAACTACCCGTACACTGCGCTCAACATCTAAGGCCCTCCTCCGAGTACCATCCCATCAAGAAGCTCGGAGGATGGTGACTAGAAATAGGGCCTTTTCGGATGTGGCTCCCGAACTGTGGAACAGTCTCCCCGATGAGGTGCGCCTGGCACCGACGCTGCTATCTTTTCGGCACCAGGTGAAAACCTTTTTATACTCCCAGGCATTTTAAAGTGTATTTTTACAGTATTTTATTACTATGTTGTATTCTGGATGTTGTTTGGTTCTCGTATTGTTTGTGTGTTTTTGTTTTTTTGAGTTATTATATTTATTGTATTTATATATTGTGCCTGCTTTTACCTTTTATGTACACCGCCCAGAGAGCCCTCGGGCTTAGGGCGGTATATAAATTAAATTAAATAAATAAATAAATTAAATAAATAAATTCCAGGTGATGTGGCCTCCTCTTGCCCTAACTGCCACCATGAGGCTACTGAAGAACTAACTTCACCATTAGTTGAGGCTGCTGAGGAGAGTGGATATTCTGGAGCTTCAAGATGGCAGCCATCGGTAAGCAAATCTGAGATATCCCTGCAGCGTTTTTCTATTTTTAAACTACTTAACCTCAAACTAACCAACTGTTTGAACTCATCTTTCGAGTGAGTAATTGATGAGGTTTCTCCCGCTGCATTTGGATGCAATTTTTTCCATCTATCTCCCAGCTGCTTCTGTAAAAACTAAAGGCTAATGCTGCTCACTCAAGGCTGACGGAGAGTGAAAGATACACTGTGGAACTTTGATCTAGCGCCAGCTGTATAAACAAATAAGGAAAGACTCTAAAACATCTCCTTACAAACTCTCTGCTCTTAGCCTTCTTATCAACAGTAACAACAACGAAATAACTCTTCTACTTATGCGGCTCTGAATACTCTGCCCTTTTCTGTTTTAATTCCGGCATTTTTAAATTTTAAAACTTTTAACTGCTGGGTCTATGGTTTTTACCAGGAGGAATTACAAAACTCTGGGCTTGATCCCTACAGAACTCACCTTCCACTCCAAGAAACTTAAACAAACCAAGATAAAGTCCTTTTTTGGCCCCAGAACTGGGCAGGGGAGCTTAGAAGTCATGGGGGATGAGAAAAGCCCTGAGGGAAGTGAGGCAAGTGAGATTTCCAGCTCTAGAACCCCTATATCGGATGGGAACACAGTACCCACTCTGACAACACAAGCACAAATCCAAGAGACATCTCCCTTGACAAATACCCCCCTCGACTGGTCTTTGGACTTAAAAGGTGCTTTGCAACTAGCTGTTTAGCTGTTTTGCTTACTTGCTATTCAGCCATTTTATTTTGAGGGTTTTTAAAATTTGTTTGATACTTGCCTGTCGGTTGTAGGGTGTTGGTTTTAAGAGTATAGTCTTGCCTGCTGTTAAGGAAGGGTGTGTTTTCAATATAAGTGGGTAGGGGAGGGGAACCAGGGGGCTGCCATTCATGTTTTGGAGGGCAGAGGGAGGTACGGAGTGGGGAGACAGTTATGTCATCGGGGGAGATGGAAGCGTAATAGGGTGTTGGTTGCCCCCAAACTGTCTCCCCATTCAAATAGTCTGGACAGCTGTAGTGACAGTTCCCCTGGGTTGAAAATGCTGCTTGTAAATGCCAGGTCAGTGAATGGTAAAACAATGGCCATTCAGGATTTGATCCTGGATGAGCGCGCCGACCTGGCTTGTATCACGGAGACCTGGTTGGATGAAGCTGGGGGGGTTAATTTCTCCCAGCTTTGCCCACCAGGTTTCTCCGTGCAACAGCAGGCGAGACCTGTGTTATGAGGTATCAAATATTGGGAATTTTTAATCTTTGATTCATCTCAGTGAACCAGAGTTTGAAAAGGCCTGCAACAGCAAAGATTCCTGGGAAACAGCCCCTCTGTGACCTCCGAGTACATATCTTGCAATGCCTGAAGGTATAGACTTCCTGACTCATGGAAATTTGGGATTTGTCACCCAGTAAGAATAGGTGCTCCTTTCAAACAAAGGAAATGTTTATGATAATCTAGGCCATCACGAGGAGACAGAATAGCTCCTTTCAAACTAGGAGGTGTTGTGCATTTCTAAGCCTCTGGAGAAGACAGGATAAACTCCTGTCAAACAAAGAAACTGTTTTACACAAGGATTATGATAATCTTAACCTTGAGGAATCATCAGGAATCTAAAGCAGGAGATCACACCTATCATCCGGGAACTTATCAGGAAATGAGTGGGTTCCCACCTTCCTGATCACATTTACATTGGGTTTACTTTGGGGTCAGTTTTAGTTAGGAAAAGGTATAAAACATGAGGAGTGAGAAGGGCAGTTCAGTTCCTCTTCTGGGGGGCTGCAACAACTGCTTTTCTTATCAACGCATGCTAGCATCTTTGGGACAATTTCAGAGCTATGGATTTGGGTGAGAACTTTCAGATCTGGCGCTGGTTACAAAGGGTGGAGCTTTTGCTCATTGGGCTAGATACGAAAGTCTCTCTCTCTCAGCTTTAGGCTTGCAGCAACTCTCCAGGAAAGGTATATGCAACTATCTGGGCCTTTTTCCTTCCTTTTTCTTCTTTCTTTCTGTGTGGGTGAGTTTAATGAGAAAGTGTTTATAGGGCTAGTCTCTTTGCTTTAGTCTATCCAGTGTTGCTGAATGAATGAATGAATAAATAATAGTTAGAAAACTACTCATTGTTAACTGCAATTGTAAACTGCAATATTTTTCCTTGTTCCTTCTCTTAATAAAACCGCTCTTTATTTTACTTGCAGTGTATGTGTTATTGAGTTAAGGGTAAAATTATACATGTTCTGGGGGTGACGTGCGGGTAACTCCAGCAAAAGATCCTGCTGCTCTCTTTTGGGGAATTTGGATTTCTAGTGAGCTCTGCTCATGAGGAAGTTCAAGGTTCCTTTGTAACACCTGGGGGACGGGGAGGTGGAGTTGCAGTGATCTATCGTGATACCATCTCCCTGACCAGGTGCCCTCTCCCACAGTCTTCAAGGTTCGAATCTGTATATTTGAAGTTGGGTGGCCGGGACAGAATAGGGATTCTGTTGGTGTACCACCCACCCCGCTGCTCAACAGTCTCCCTTCCTGAGCTAGCCGGGGTGGTCTCGGGGTTGGTGTTGGAGTCCCCACGGCATGTGGTATTGGGTGACTTCAACATCCACGCTGAGACCACTCTGTCGGGAGTGGCTCAGGACTCCATGGCCTCCATGACAACCATGGGTCTGGCCCAAGTATTATCTGGCCCCACTCATGCCGCTGGCCACACTTTGGACCTTGTTTTCTGTGCAGGTTGGGATGATGGTGATCCTGGTGTGGAGGAACTCTCTGTAGTACTGCTGTCATGGACAGATCACTACCTGGTTGGGTTTAGACTCACTGGGACTCAGAACCTCTGCAGGGGTGGGGAACCGATTAGGATGGTCCGCCCCAGGAGACTGATGGATCTGGATGGTTTCCTGATGGCTCTTGGGGATTTTCCTGTCACCTCGGCAGACGATTCTGTCAAAGCCCTGGTTGACCTCTGGAATGGGGAAATGGCCAGGGCAGTGGACACGATTGCCCCGGAGCGTCCCCTCTCACGGAGTGGAGCCAAACCAGCTCCTTGGTTTACCAGGGAGCTGGCGGCGATGAAACGAATAAGATGGGGACTAGAGTGATGTTGGCGGAAGACTCGGAACGAATCTGACCGAACACGGGCTACAGCCTATTTGAAGGCCTACTCCATGGCAGTGCGGGCAAAGAAGAAACTTTTCTTTTCTGCCACCATTGCGTCTGCTGGGAGTCGTCCAGCGGAGCTGTTTCGAGTGGTCAGGGGTCTTTTACATTCAGGCCCCCGAGAGGGTAATATAGACCACTCAACAGCCCGCTGTCAAGAATTTGCATGGCACTTTGCAGATAAAGTCACTCAGATTCGCTCTGACTTGGATGCTAAAATTGATAATCTCAAGGGATGTAACCTTGGCTCCTTCTTGTCCAATAACAATGGATACTTTTCAATTTGTACAGCCCGAGGATGTGGACAAGATCCTTGGAGAGGTGAGAGCCACCACATGTTTGCTAGACCCTTGCCCTTCCTGGCTCATTAAGAGTGCCAGAGGCAGACTGGCTGACGGGAGTGGTAAATGTCTCGTTACAAGACAGAATTCCAATGTGCCTAAAAGAGGCAGTCGTAAGACCTTTGTTGAAAAAGCCCTCCCTGGATCCCTCTATAATGGGTTATTATCGGCCAGTCTCCAACATTCCGTTTCTGGGTAAGGTAATAGAGTGTGTGGTGGCTGCCCACCTCGAGATTCTTGGATGAAACGGATTATCTTGACCCATTTCAGTCTGGTTTCAGGCCCGGCTACAGGACAGAGACGGCTTTGGTCGCCTTGGTGGATGACCTACGCAGAGAGCTGGACAGGGGGAGTGTGTCCCTGTTGGTTCTACTGGACCTCTCAGTGGCTTTCGATACCATCGACCATGGTATCCTTCTGGGCCGCCTTGCTGGGATGGGACTTGGGGGCACTGTGTTGCGGTGGCTCGGCTCCTTTCTGGAGGGACGAACCCAAAAGGTGGTGCTGGGGGATTCCTGTTCAACTCCTTGGCCGTTGACATATGGGGTCCCTCAGGGCTCAGTTTTGTCCCCCATGTTATTTAACATCTACATGAAAACACGGGTGAGGTTCTCCGGGGCTTTGGGGTTCGGTGTCATCAGTATGCGGATGACACCCAACTCTATTTTTCCTTTCCACCTAAAGCCAACGAAGCTGTCCTGGTCCTGAACCGGTGCCTGGCATCAGTGATGGACTGGATGAGGGCGAACAAATTGAAATTAAATCCAGACAAGACAGAGGTGCTCCTGGTTAGTCGAAAGGCAAATCAGGGAATACGGATTCAGCCTGTGCTGGATGGGGTTGCACTCCCCCTGAAGACACAGGTTCGCAGTTTGGGTGTGCTCCTGGACTCAGCTTTGAACTTGGGAGGCCCAGGTCTCTGCAGTGGCCAGGAGTGCTTTTGCCCAGCTAAGACTGGTGCGCCAGCTGCACCCGTTCCTGGAGATGCCTGATTTGACTACAGTGATGCATGCCTTCGTTACATCCCGTTTAGATTACTGTAACGCGCTCTATGTGGGGCTGCCTTTGAAGACTGTTCAGAAACTTAAACTGGTACAAAGAGCTGCAGCCAGAGTGCTTACTGGGGCTGGTTACAGCGACCATACAACCCCCTTGTTACGACAGCTCCACTGCCTGCCAGTTTGTTTCCGGTCACAATTCAAAGTGCTGGTTTTGACCTATAAAGCTCTATACGGCCTAGGTCCAGGCTATTTGTCAGACCGTATCTCCCCATATGAGCCTGCCCGGGTGTTGAGATCCTCAGGACAGGCCCTTCTCTCAGTCCCAACACCTTTGCAAGTGCGATTGGTGGGGAAGCGAGATAGGGCCTTCTCGGTGGCTGCCCCCAGGTTCTGGAACTCTCTTCCTAGGGAAGCACGAATGGCCCCTTCCTTGCTATCCTTCCGTCGGCAGGCAAATACTTTTTTATTCTGACAGGCTTTTGGACTAGAAGATGTTTAAGATAGGGCCTCATAAGGTCTGTTGTATTCTATGGTCCTATTCTTAATGTTTTAAATTGTCTTAGTATCTTAAGTGTATGTTTCATGGTTTTAATGTTACAAATAGTTTAATTCTATTTTAATTGTACATTTTTGTATGTTTTTTACCTATGTGTAGTTTTTATTTGTAAGCCGCCCTGAGTTCCAGTCTTGGAAAAAGGGCAGGGTGAAAATAAAGATTGATTGATTGATTGATTGAAACGGCCACAGCTATCTTACCAGCTGAAGCTGGAAAAAGGCACTCCTAGCCACTGAGGTCACCTGGGCCTCTAGCAACAAAGATGGATCCAGGAGCACCCCAGACTATGAACCTGCTCTTGCAGAGGGAGTACGACCCCATCCAAAGCAGGCAATTGACCAATTATCCAAACTCTGAAAACACTCACACAGTGCTTTCATCTTGCTAGGAATCAGTCAGTTTATTGGCCCTCATCCAGCCCACCACCGAGTCCAGACAGCTGTCCAGGGCTTGCATGGCCTCTCCCGATTCAGATGTTACAGAGAAATAGAGATGATACACCTCACCCCAGATCTCCTGATGACCGCTCCCAAGGGCTTCATATAGATGTTAAACAGCATGGGGGACAAGATGGTACCCTGCGGCATCACACAGCACAACTGTCGGGGGGGGGGAAAGACAATCACCCAATGCTATTCTCTGAAAACGACCTTGGAGATAGGATCACAACAACTTTAAAACAGTGCCTCCAATACCCATCTCACCAAGTCAGCCCAGAAGGATACCATGGTCAATGGCATCAAAAGTTGCCAAGAGATCAAGTAAGAGTAACAGGGTCACACTCCCCCTGTCCTTCTCCCGATAAAGGTCATCCATCAGGGTGCCCAAGGCCAATTCAATCCCATAACAAGGCCTGAACCCAGACTGGGATGGGTCAAGTTAATCTGTTTCATCCAAGAGGACTTGCAATTGCTGTGCCACAACCCTCCCAAACACATTCCCTAAAAGGGAAGCCACATACCTGAACTTACAAGATCTGAACAGGGTGGTTCATGACAGATGCTGTTGGAGGTCGCTGATTCACAGGGTCGCCATAAGTTGTAGTCGACTTGAAGGCACATAACAACAAAAAGGGGGTATTTGCGACCAGACGGTAGTTGTCACAAACCAATGGGTCCATGGTGGGCTTTTTCAGGAGCGGTCGGATTACTGCCTCTTTCAAGGTGGCTGGGACCACTGCCTCCCGCAATGATGCATTAACCACACCCTGGATCCACTCACTCATACGCCCTCAGCAAGTTTCAATAAGGGCTGAAAGGGCACGTTGCTGGTCACATTGTCACATGTACTTTGTCCATGTGATCAGGCCGCATTAACTGAAATTGATGTGTTCTGGACGGGGTTGCACTCTCCTGGAGGGAGCAGGTCCACAGCTTGGAGGTACTCCAGGATCCAACATCGTCACTGGAGGCTCAGGTGGCCTCGGTGACTAGGAGTGCTGTTTTCCAGCTCTGGCTGGTTTGCCAGCTTTGGGCCCTTTTGGACAGAGATGACTTGGCCACAGTACTCTGTGTTCTGGTTCCTTCCAGACTGGATTATTGCAATGTGTTTTTTGTGGGGCTGCCCTTGAAAACAACTTGGAAACTTCAACTGGCCCCAAATGCAGCAGCCAGATTACTGGCTGGGGTTCCCTTTAATAATAATAATAATAATAAATTTTATTTTTCAGCCGCCTATCTGTCCGGGTTAGGGACACTCTAGGCGATGAACAACAAGAATAAAAACAATACATATACATCAACATAATTTTAAACTAAAAAATCATTCGTCAATTCAATTATAACATAAAATTAATCTATCCCTATCTTGTAGGCCTGCCTGAACAGCCAGGTCTTCAAGGCTCGGTGATAGCTGGACAAGGAGGGAGCATGTCTGAGATCGAAAGGGAGTTCCAGAGGGTGGGGGCCACAACAGAGAATGCCCTCTCTCTGGTCCGCACCAGCCTTGCTGTTCTCACCGGTGGGACCGAGAGAAGGTCCTGCAATGCTGATCTCGTCAGGCGGCACAATCGGTGATTCTGGAGGCGTTCCTTCAGATATACTGGGCCGAAACCGTATAGGGTTTTAAAGGTCAACACCAACACCTTGAATTGGGCCCGGTAGACAACTGGTAACCAGTGAAGATCTAATAACACTGGGGTGATATGATCCCAGCGACGGCTATGCGTAAGCAAACGCGCCGCCGCATTCTGTACCAGCTGTAATTTCCGGACCGTTTTCAAGGGTAACCCCATGTAGAGCGCATTGCAGTAGTCTAAGCGAGAGGAGACCAGGGCATGTAGCACCTGAGGGAGCAGGTGAACAGGAAGATAGGGACGCAGTCTCCCTATCAGATGTAATTGATACCAAGCTGCCCGGCTCACTTTAGATCTCATATCCACTAATATGAAAAAAAAACCTTGCGGTTTAAGAATGTGCCAATGGCCCACAGATATTTCTATCAAACTTTAAAAAGCAGGGAAATTGGGCAGCTATAGCGAATGCACCAGAGGAGCAGGAGACCTGACTTCCTCTCTGAGATATTGTACTGCCCTACAAATTTCTCAAAATGCAAACACAATTTGGGTTGGTCTTTCACAGTCCAATCCGCTTCCTGTGTAGCTTGGAAGAATTCGGTAACGTGCCTCTGAGGATATGGTGAGTGGTGGCAACACCTGCAATCAGCCCAAGTAACAGAAACAAGGCATGTGCTGTGCTGATCTTGTTTAAGCAGAGAGGAAGCAATAATATTAAGACAGTTGATATAGTTCGGATATTCACTTTAAATATGTTTGATTTACTTTGCTATTTTAGTGAAGTTTCCTATGGTAAATTATTATTTTTTTGCTTCTGTTTCTGGGAGGAAGAGTGGGATATATATAAATAAATAAATAAACAAACTGAACATGTGGAAGGATGAGGGCAGGTTTGATCATTTACATGCTTAATGAGTTCAGTGGGATTTATACCTGTGAAATCATGTTTAGGATAGATGAAATTGACCATGGGGGGAGGAGAAGAAAGTGGAAGGGGAGCGAGGAAGGGCTGGAGTGGGCAGGGGAGGGAGAATAAGTTTTTTGTCACAATTTCCCTCTAAACAAGTCCTCTAGGGATAAACTCTGTCTCATCAGCAATCTTGATATATATAATATTATTACTTTATTCCTGTTTATTTCCAGGTGAGGCTCAGAGTATTATTCTAATTTCACACACACACACACACACACACACACACACACACACACACACACACACACACACACACACACACACACACACACACACACACACACACACACACACACACACACACACACACACACACACACACACACACACACACACACACACACACACACACACACACACACACACACACACACACACACAGATTTTCAAGAAACTATAAAAAGAGGAAAAAGACTCAAAAATGACAACTGTACAATACTGTTGTACAGCACACTGCATTGGCTGTCATGTGCTATACCTTTCTCTGCATTTAAGGCTTCTATCACAGAGCAAATGTATGGGGGGGTTTGTTCCTTCTAAGATCTTCCACAATATCACACAGGTTAACAGCTGGACCATTTGATCTGTTTGTTTAATATACAAAAAACCCAGAAAATCATCCAGTTCCACAGTTGCTGTCCTCTTTTCTTCCTATTTTTAAGTGTTTCTCTGTTTTCTTTTTAAACCTGGAGTAATTTGCCACCCTGGGCTCCTACTGGGAAGAAGGGTGGGATATAATTATAATAATAATTTCCTGTTCAGATTGTTCTGAACCTTGTATCTGGGACACCAGACTGATCTCAGCTAACATGCATCCAAAACCAGGGCCTGTCCTCTGGAATTCCGTTCTGGATTGGTGGCCACGTTTCGCTTTTAAACTAAAAGACCATGTACTTAGGACAACTTTGGTAAGTGTTAGCCTCGTGGGTTCTGTTTGACCACCGCTTTTTGCCCATTGGGGCACTTAACGGACTTCACTTCCATGAGCATTTATACGGATTCTCCCCTCTGTGAATTCTTTGATGAGAAGTGAGCTGCATCTTCTTACTGACGCTAATATTTGTGTGCTGCTTTTCCAGGTTGAACTCAAAAGATCTCACAACAATAGTAAACAGGTACACATGAAAACTAATTAAACACACAATAAAGGCATAATAAATACAACAAATGAATCAAAACAATATTAAGAAAGAAAAATCACAGGATACAAATGAATCTCGTTGGATATAGACTAAGAATACAAATAAGAACGTAGAAAGAGCCTCTTGGGTCAGACCAACCAGAAGCCTCTGGAAGCCCAGAAGCAGGACGTGAGCACCCTCCCCTTCCGAGGTTTCCAGTAACTGATATTCATATCGATAATGTATCAAGACAAGGAAGAACCACTGATCCGATCACCCCATGTCTCAACTACAGCATATTCAGTCCCAACCCATCTTCACCTTGGAGACAAGTTTTCTACATGTGACACACTAACATGGAATTTTTGGAAGATGACATTTCTGTTTCTTCTGAAGCTCTCTAAACAATTCAAGCATTATTTAACAGTTTTTTCCTTGTGTGAATTCTCTGATGAGAAATGAAGGTTTTCTTGCAGCTCAAGCCCTTTCCACATTCTAAGCATTTGTATGGTTTCTCACGTGCGTGAATTCCTTGATGGGAAGTGAGTTCGGAGTTCCGACAGAAGCTCTTTCCACATTCCAAACATTTGTATGGTTTCTCCCCAGTGTGAATTCTTTTGTGGGAAGAAAGGTGAGAACTGGCTCTGAAGCCCATTCCACATTCTAAGCATTTATATGGCTTCTCCCCTGTATGATGTCTTTGATGCAATGTGAGATATGTCTTCTGGATGAAGCTTTTTCCACATTCCAAGCATGTATATGGTTTTTCCCCTGTATGAAGCCTTTGATGATTAGTGAGACATATCTTCTGAGTGAAGCTCTTTCCACACTCCAAGCATTTATATGGTCTCTCCCCTGTATGAAATCTTTGATGCAAAGTGAGAGATGTCTTGTGATTGAAACTCTTTTCACACTCCAAGCATTTATATGGTTTCTCCCCTGTATGGATTCTTTGATGATTAGTGAGACATATCTTCTGAGTGAAGCTCTTTCCACACTCCAAGCATTTATGTGGTTTCTCCCCAGTATGAGTTATTTGATGATTAGTGAGAGATGTCTTTTGACTGAAGCTCTTTCCACACTCCAAGCATGTATATGGCTTCTCCCCTGTGTGAATTATTTGATGGTGAGTGAGAGATATCTTCTGACTGAAACTCTTTCCACATTCCAAACATTTATATGGTTTTTCCCCAGTGTGATTTTTTTTATGGAAAGTAAGTTTAGAATTCGAAGAAAAGCCCTTTCCACATTCCATGCATTTATATGGGATCTCCCCAGTATGAGTTATTTGATGATTAGTGAGAGATGTCTTGTGAATAAAGCTCTTTCCACACTCCAAGCATTTATATGGTTTCTCCCCAGTGTGAATTCTTTGATGGAAAGTGTGATTTCTCTTATCACTGAAGCTCTTTCCACATTCCATGCATTTATATGGTTTCTCACCACTGTGCATTCTTTTGTGGTAAGAAAGCTCAGAACTGATTCTGAAGCTCTTTCCACATTCTAAGCATTTATATGGGGTCTCCCGAGTATGAGTTATTTGATGATTAGTGAGAGATGTCTTGTGAATGAAGCTCTTTCTACATTCCAAGCATTTATATGGTTTCTCCCCAGTGTGAATTCTTTCATGGATAGAAAGTTTAGAACTGGAAGGAAAGCCCTTTCCACATAGCATGCATTTATACGGTTTTTCCACTGTATGAATTCTTTGATATGTCGTAACTTTAGACCTTGAAGGAAAGTTCTTTCCACATTCCAAGCATTCATATGGTTTCTCCCCTTTGTGGTTTCTGCTGTGGGCTTTGCAATTTATTGTAAAATTAAGACTCTTCCAATCACCAAAAGAATTACTGCTTTTGTTTCTTTCATTTGTTTTTTCTCGGACTGAAATCTCATGGCAGTCACTGCCCTGAGAAGGAGAGGATTCACTCCTCCTCTTCTCTTCTTCAGTTTTCCTTCCCTGCTCTTCCCTCTTCTTAGATCTGTCTTTTTCTTGTTGCGTCTCTTTCTCAAGTAGTTCTCCCTCATTCTTGGCTTCCCATTTGTCACCATCTGCAATGAAGAAAGAAGCTGAAAAATGTCAGGCTTAGGTGGGCAACACAGCCATTTCCAGACAAGACTGTTAGGAGTTAAGGAAAGAGTTAAGCAGTTAATGGAGAGCACTTGGCAGAAACGCCCAAGGTCAGGCTGCAGCTGTGACGGATAACAGAAGCAGCAATAAAAAGGCTTCAATGAGCACACAGAGGTGTGGGGGTAATAGGACTGTATTGAGACGGAGCACGGTGTGTTAAACTGCCTATTGCAACAGTAAAAACGCTCTTACTGAAATCTTGGCTGGTGGTCTATTCTTTCGGTCGGCAGCAAGCACTAATAGGCAAGTTAACGACCTACTGGACTACTGGTTATGCTGGTTAATAGGTGCTGCACTCTACAAAAAATGCCTGAGGATAAAATGGTGCCACAAATCACGAAACAACTTCAACATTTGTGATAAAGGATGACCTGAAAGGACTTAGATGGGAGACTGATCTTACTACAGGTTTAACATTCTCTGTGGTCTGGCATTCACCAACAACTGGAGTGCCACAGACTGTTACATTTGGACAATGGAGATCTGGGTTCAACTCCCAGTCACTGGTCAACCTCATTGGGTGATCTTGGGCCAATCATTCTCTTTCAGCCTACCCTACAAGGCTGTACAGTCAGTCCTACACTTCAGCAGCTAAAGGACCATGGAAGGAGCCCTGCTAGGCATGACAGCTTGGAGAGACCTTGCCAGTCAGAGCAGCCAATCCTGGACTAGTTGGGCAATGACTATGGCAGGGCTGCTGAGTCAGGCTCCTGGGATCCTAATATGGCTGTCACCTGTATTTGTATTTATTGCAACTCTTAATGTTTTCATATGCTGATTGATATATGGTTGCTTTGATTATGTTCTAGTTTTAACATGTTGTACTGATATGTAACCATTTTGTTTTCACACCTTGAGTATTGTTGAATGGAAATTGGGGATATTAATGTTTTAAATCAGTTAAAATAGATAAATCCTACTAGAATGAAAGAAGAGAGCTTGAAGTGCTGAAAGTTAGGATGTTTAAAAAAATGCTGTGCATGTATGGGTATGCATAAACACAGAGAGAGAGACAAATTGCAGGAGGTGTGATTCTGTATTGGCCAATCCCTATCCTGTGAAGGGGCCTCTCTCCTCCCCCCCATGACAGGCTCCAAAATCTTGAGCTAGCCTGGAAGAACACAACGTGAAGTGTTGAAATACAGGAAAAGTGCGGATGTAGGGAGGGCTCTTCTTACTGGCCAACTCCCTTCTCCTATCACAAGGGTGGCCAGAGGGGCCCTCTCCAGAGCTGCTCAGATTCTCATTCCCATCAGCATAGACAACAGTCACGGATTGATGGGGCAATCTCTGGCAATCTTCTGAGCTACCTTAGAAACCAAAATGGAGCTTAGCTTTCCTGTGTTAGCACATGGGGAAATATTTTAGAGAGGAATTCCAGAGAAGCGTCTTTGAAAGTAAATGTGAAGCAAAATATCAAATCATAAAAGAAATATTTCGTGGGGAGGAAAGGAGAAAATGAAAAGCAGGTTCTGAAAGAGCATCTCTGAACTCCTCACCAGATGTTTCCAGGATGGCAAAAGCCTCACATATCTGTGGAAATCTGAGACCAGTAAAAGCCAGCCTCTTTTTTTGAGATTGATGGACACTGGGCCCAATCATAACACCCACCCCTTTTCTAATGACAGTCAGCTTGTTGGCCAACCAGAAAATGACCAAGAGGCTAACTCCGCCCCCTAATAACTCTGAAACACGACTCTCAAATGATCTGCCCAGTTTAAACCAGTTGGGCCATTGTTTAGAAAGGCATAACTGGAAGATGCTGGCTCAGAGAAACAACATTAGGTAACTGTCCATTCAAGGTAAGTGGAGAGAGATAAGAATCACCGATGAAGTAGGTGGCACTACATCAGAATAACCGGGTACATTACATGAAGAAATATTGGAATTTCAAAACAGATATTATGCTCCAACAGGGAGCCTTACCAAGACAGGCCAGAGTCCCACAATTCTCTTCCATGACTTCCTTATGCAGAGCTCTCTGGTCAGGATCCAGCAGGGCCCACTCCTCTTCCGTGAAATACACAGCCACATCCTCAAAGACCACTGGACCCTAAAAGAAAAGAAAACATTTCCTCATCCTAGATAGCGTGAAGATGATCTACGACCTACATGGAGAAGTGAGTTAAAGTGAGGTGGCTGGTGATTATTCTCAGGACTGAAACTTCCGTAAATGGCATTCACAGCTTTTGTTGCGGACAACTATGAAGGAAGCCAAGAGAAGGAGAGCGATTCACTGAGGCCCGGGGAGGGGAGCACGGGACAGAGGCACCCAGGCTGCCCCCAGTCCCTCCCTCTGCTGATTATCCCCCCTACCTGATCCAGTGTGACAGCAGCACCTTCCCTTCCACCACAAGAAGATGGTTTAGTAAGTCCTGCTGGCATCATTCCATCCCCTGTAAGAAACAAAATGCACCTAGAAGCCATTACTATATACTTGTCTCAGAGATTACACAATATATATCTAACAGTATATAGATCTCATCAGATGAGTTTCTGATTTTTATTCACAGTTTATATCTCAGTTGTGTGATAAAACATCTCCCCCCATTTCATCTCTTGGCCACAAATCAGATTGCTGGTGCCCAAGAACAAAACCATGATGTTATGAGAAGCATGTTTGAGCTGACTGAAAGTCAGGAGACAAGATTAAAGGAACCGACGGAGTCAAAATCAACAGAAAGAGACCACATGGAGATGCACCTTATTCATCCTTACCCAGCAGCCTCTGTCTCGTGTCCAATAGGGTCCTCTCTGCCTCAAGGAAATCAGTTCCTATTTCTGCAAAGAGACTCATTTCCTGAAACAGCAATAAGAACTGAAGTCATCTAATGGGGAGAAGAAATAGAAAAGGACTGACAGAGGCAAAACCCTTAGAGGTATGGGATATCAAGGGCAGCCAACGTGGTGCCCTCCACATGTTGCTGGACTCACTTCAGCTCCAGCCAATATGAATGGGCACTGATGGGAGTTTTCCTTCAACAACATCTGGAGAGCACCACATAGGATATCCATGATCTAGGTGAAACCCTCTCACCTGCCGCTGTTCCTGCTTCTTCTCCTCTGCCTGACTCAGGAGGAATCCTTCGGCCAGGGCCACCGCCTGGGAAGTGGTCTCCGCTCCACATTCCCTCACCCAGCTCGCCATCTCCAGTGGGAGGATCATCAGGAACTGCTCCAGGATCACCAGGTCCAGGATCTGTTTCTTAGTGTGTCGCTCTGGCTTCAGCCACTGACGGCAAAGAACGTGGAATCGGCTGCAAACCTTACGGGGGCCCACTGCCTTCTTGTAATGGAAATGCCTGAACTGTTGGCATTGGACATTCAAGCTGAGGGTGTTCTCCCCCAAAATCTTCTGCACCAATTCCAGCCCTTGGGTCCCAGTATTGATGGCATCCGGGCTTCTTTCTGCTTCAGAGGCAGCTGGTTCTTGCTGTTCCATTCTTGATCTGTGGATAAGAAGAGGCAGCATCTGTGTTGCTGGTCTGTCCCTTACAACTCTGTCTCCCCTCTCCCTCTCTCGGCCTTTCACTCAGGCCTCATGGCCTTTTGGAATTATTTTCTGTCTGAAGTGAGCTGAGCCATTTATTGCATGATCGAAAGTTTGGTTCCATGGAGCCGTGGGGATCATTATGCCTTGGGCAAGGGCTGAAGCAGCAGGAAGGATGTTCACTAAGCATCTTTGAATATGTGGATTATTCTTCCAACCATGCTGCCCTGGGTTCCTTCTGGGAGGAAGGGCGCGATATAAATGTAATAAAGAAAAAAAAAAGTAACCTGTGAGATAAACACAGTGATGGGGCCTATATCTTCCTTTGAAGATTAGTGTTTGGATAGCTGAGACCTCTCTGATAGCAGCTTCAAAGGGGCTCCTGAGAGGAGCATAATCCCGATTCCCAGCTAATCTTTTTTAAAACCCATACAAAAGGACACAACTTGTTAGGGGAAGGACCATGGCTCAGTTGTAGGACAGCTTCTTTGCACACAGAAAGTCCCAGGTTTAATCCCCAGCACCTCCAGATAAGCCTGGAAAAGACCCCCGGCCTGTAATCCAGGACAGATGCTGCCAGTCAGTGTAGACAATACTGAACTAATGGTCAGTGGTCTGACTCTGTATATAGCAGCTTTCTATATTCTCTGACTTATCTCTGTGACCTACTCAAGCTTCTGCTGGAACACTGAATTTTTGTTTAACTTTGATCCATTGATACCTTTAGTTATCTTTTGGGTTGAACTGCCTCCTTTCAGAGTTAAAGGGTTACCTATGGGTTTGTGTTTTAAGAAATTAAAATGAAATGCCATAGTTCCTGGGATTTATGACCTGGGTGTAATAAGGAAGTTCAAGGATCTTTTGGTATAATGAGGAGGAAGAGAAGAATTTAATTGTTGTAAACCACCCAGAGAGCTTCAGCTATGGGGCGGTATACAAATGTAATAAATAAATAATAATAATAACAAAAAATCTGAAATTTTGGGATTGTCATCCTAAATGAATGAAGGACTAAGTCTACCTTCACCCCAGCCAGCATGAGCGATGGGGCCGCCCTGTCGTGCACTGTAAATGACCACTGGGCATTTGGATTGCTCTCTTGGCCTATTTACCCTTCTAATACAACAGTTTTTTTCAATTTCAGTTGGCGTCTCCTGAGTTTGATTCCTTTGATTAAAAGATTGCCATTTTCAGTACCAATTTCTATTCAGTTTCAAAAGATCCTTTCTGCACCCAGGGTCTGCATGTCCAAATGGGCACATGTGTGTCAGCCAGGAACACTGACAACGCCGGTCAGTGTAGGACCAATGGGGGCATGGATACATCTACCTGGAGTGGCAGCGGTTGGCTCCATGTCAGTGGGGAGTGGAATCCACTTTGGGTTTTAGCTGGATCTGTCCAAGGTGCTATGCCATCACTGCCTACTGGAAATCCCCCTTCAATTCAAAGCGGTGTTCTGAATTTGCAGAAAGGAAGGAGGGAAGCTCTCCTCCCTGATTGGGGGAATCAGGCGAACACACCTCTCGTGCACCTCCTCCTCTGTGGCCTTTGGGAAACCCTTCAATCAAATGTGCAATGGGGAAGGGGGCTCACCAGATTTCAGAGGGGGCCACCAGTGCAGAGCCTGGGGGAAACAGCGGCTACTTCCCCCAAGTGTGAAGCCAGGCACAAAGGGGCTTTGGATGGGGGTACTTTTGCTTTGGGGAACACAGTCTCTTTCCCCCCCCCTACCCCACCAGTCCCTTCCTCTCTAGGAATCAAGTTCAGGTCACTTAACCCACTGAGGTCTGGTATACTGCTTCTGTATATGGAAGCTCCGCTTGCCACCCAAAACTACCATCCTCACGCACACCACCCCCTTTGGCAGTATGATCCCTGCCCCCATGTTTCCCTTGTTGTATCAAGGCCTTCCGCACCTTTTCTCTCCCTTCACCGGCTGGCGCTTGCCTACCAAACACCCTCCCCAGCGGCCCTCCCCTTCACCCCCAATCCACAAAGAGGGAAGGGGGTTCACCAGACCTCGAAAGGGCCACCGACGCTGCAGCCCTTGGGAGAGACAGAAACACAAGAGCCGCTTTCCCCCTAAGAAAGGACCAGGAAGGAAGTGACGTTTGGGGAAGAAACGCATATTTCCCTTGAAGGGCACGGATGTCCCCTTCCTTTCTAGGAATCCCGTCTCGTTCATTGTAACCCTTAGAAGGTCACGCAGCTTGTTCATCTCTCAAAGCAGCAGCCAAAGGGGGAAGGGTGCATCGCACAGAACAGAGGAACGCAGGAAGTTGCCGTATACCGATTGGTCCACCTAGCCCAGTATTCTAGACGCTGACTGGCAGCAGCTCTCCAGGATTTAAGACTGAGTCTCTCCCAGCCTTACCTGGATATGCCCTTGGGGACTGTACCTGGGAGCTTCCGCATGCAAGGCAGATGCTCTACCCACTGATCTGTGGCCTTTCCCAGTACTGTATTTCTTTGTTTATTCAGCTTTTTAAAATACAGCTAAATTCAAGGGCACCTCCTGGCTTTGGACTCAACTGGTCCAGCGCAGAGTGAGGAGGACTAATAGTCCGAGTCTGCATAAGGCAGCTTTCTTTGTTCCGATTTAAACAGCTCTTCATTTACAACCATGAGGACTGGCATCTTGCTTTATCTTTAAGGGAAGGGCCCGCAGCTCAGTTGGGAAAGCACCTGTTTTGGATGCAAAAGGTCCCTGGTTCAGTCCCCAACATCTCTGGGTAGAGCTTGGAACATCTTGCTTCTGAAACCCTGGAGAGTCGCTGAGCAGGGCTGCCAACAGATGGGTAAAATGAGGCTATTTCCAGGGGGCCTGGACTCTTAGCTTTCATATCTTGCACACTACAAGGAATAAAATGCATTCTAGGTGGCCTTAGCTATCACTGCAGAAACAGAAAACAGAAAAATAGAAATATATGTATCAGCATAAAATAAATTGCTGGATATCCATTTAACATCAAAGTATAAAACTCTCAAGGCACATCTTAATTAAAACAAGTTACAATAGTTGAAGGACTGAATTAAACTCTAAGTCATATCACAGAGCTAAAATACAAAGGGACTAGGAATACATGTCATACCTCAGCCATCAGTTGTTATGGATGAAACAGATGGATGTTTCTGCTTTCTTCGACCCACCACTCTAGCAGAGCTGAGGGCCCCTGAGTGCTATAAAACCTGGCTTTCTATACACATTGTTTTCTATGGGAAGGCATGTTCCCATGGCCTTATCTGCTTTTTGCTAGTTCTAATCAGTCAACTTAACCTCACCATATAGGGATTTCCTCTTACTTCATATTGACTGTTTACATGACACGCTGGCTGTCTGCCCAGACCTGTTACCTTGTATCATGCTCAACTTCATGAGAAAATATTCCAGTTGTTTCTCAGGAAAACAATAGCTTTAGTCAGAGGAGAAAAGGGAGGCAGTTTCACACCACTCCTATTCTACTGTTTGGCTCTTATACATGAAAATGTAAATGTACT
Organism: Rhineura floridana; assembly: GCF_030035675.1. NCBI lineage: Eukaryota > Metazoa > Chordata > Lepidosauria > Squamata > Rhineuridae > Rhineura > Rhineura floridana. The sequence continues at coordinate 208,440,770 of NC_084482.1, forward strand.
GTCTTCAAGTCGATTCCGACTTATGGCGGCCCTATGAACAGGGCTTTCATGGTAAGCAGTATGCAGAGGGGGTTTACCATTGCCTTCCTTTGATGCTGAGAGGCAGTGACTGGCCCAAGATCACCCAGTGAGCTTCATGGTTGTGTGGGGATGTGAAACCTGGTCTCTAACCACTACGCCACACTGGCTCTTGCTCTTATACATACCCCAGACTTCATACACTATTTCAATAATTCTTAAGCATCTTCTAAGCAAATCTAAGCATATGTAAATGATTTCAGCACATTATATGCATACTTTAAGCCATTATCTGGACTTTCCCATTACAAGGCAGTGGCACGCCCCCACCTTAACGGGACCTCCCTAGCCCCAGCAAACTACTATCGCCCAGTGACAAATATTCTCTTGTTGGGCAAGGTGGCAATTCAGCTTCTGGCATGCTTGAAGGAAACAGATTACTTGGATCTGTTCCACTCTGGCGTCAGGCTTGCCTGTGGCACTGAAACTGCCTTGGTTGCCCTGGTTGATGGCATCCGTCTGGAGAGGGGAATGCAACCCTGATCATTCTTCTTGATCTGTCAGCGGCTTTTGAGACTGTTGACCACAGTATCGTTTTGGAGCCTCTCAGGGAGGTGAGGGTTGAGGGCACTGTGCTGCATTGGTCCTGCTCATACCCCCAGGGCCACTTCCAAAAAGGAGTTATGGGAGGCTACTGTTCAGGACCTTGGCAGGTGTCTGGTGGTGTTCTCCAGCATTCCATCTTGTCCCTGGGTGCAGAGTGGGTAATAGTTGATGATGACGATGATGATACGTACTGACAATGTAGTGTTGGGGAATTTGGTCTCACCAATGAACTCAAAGGCACTCCCGCGTGATGAAGCTAGGACATAGCGGGAATGAGCAGGAGTGCTGGGACCACACCAGGATAAAAGGTTTTAAAAGATTTATTGAAAGATGTCCAATTGACACAGCCAGAGGTGCTTTTGTGAGTCACCCATTGCAGGAATGGTAAAATGCAAAATTAGATATGCCCAATAGTCTTGACCTTTCATACCCACACACTCACGGCACTGGCTGAGGGGGACCTCAAAGCCATCGTTTTGGACTCCACAGGTCCAGCCTCCCTCTCCCACCTCCAGCTCAGGGCAAGACTGGTCCCCAGCCTATTGTTCTCCAACACTCAGGATGCCATTTCCTCCAGCCAGGGGAGGGGGAAAGGGCTGCCCTCTTCTCCTGGAAGCATCACCAGCTAGTCATTTCTATGGCAGCATGCCCCTGGGCCAATTCTTTTTGTCATGGAAGTAAACAGTTAACAGACTTGGCTGGGGCCATTAACAAAATTGCAGCTCTATAAGGGGGTCTCCCAACAGCTCTCAGCACCCTGAACAAGCTACACTTCCGGGGATACTTGGGGGGGAAACCCAGTTAAAGTGGTCTAAGAGTGCATCAAAGGTATGCTGTGGATGTGTCTCGTGTTTGGAGGAAGTCAGTAGCTAGCACACACTAATTTTATTGTTTGCTTAGCTCCAAGTTTGTCCTTGTTCCAAGGCCTTTGTTCATCTTCCCTTTGAGAGAGAAGGGATATCTTGCCTTGAACTTGTCCCTCCTGAATTGTGAAGCTTTTTGTCACAATTTCCCTCTAAACCAGTCCTCTAGGGATGAAATCCGTCTCATCAGGAATCTTGATATATGCGGTATTATTTTATTTCTGCTTATTTCCAGGTTTTATTCTAATTTTACACACACACATATTTATATATCAGATTTTCAAGAGGAAAATATAAAGAGGGAAAAGATTCAAAATAATCAACTGTGCAATCCTGTTGTACAGCACACCACACTGGCTGTCATGTTACTTTCTCTGCATTTAGAGGTTCTTTCACAGAGCAAATGTAAGGGGGGCTGTTTCTTCTAAGAACTTCCACACCATCACACAGGTTCATAGTTGGACCGCTTCATCTGTTTAAGATACAAAAAACCATCCTGTTCGACAGTTGCTGTCCACTTCCAGTTAAGTGTTTCTCCACTATGGCTAACACTATTTCATTTTTAAACACTTGCCTTTACCTGGACCAATTTCCTGCTTAAATGGGCCTGCACCTTGTATCTGGGACACCAGACTCATCATCATCATCACTTTATTGCAAGCCTTTGGCCATCGCAACATACATACAAAGTTAAAACACATACAATAGTAAAATAGGTGAGTTCAATATACAAAACATATAAAACCTTAAACCTATCTGCCTTAAGTTGTAAAAGAACCCTGGGTAATTAGGTGTTTGGCCCTCAATTTTTGGGCAGCATAGGCAAAACGAGCCATATAATAGGATATCCAATAAACATTATCTCCTAGGAGAAATGAAATTAGATAGTCATCGGATCCGGAACCTTGGCGGTTTATTAAAATATCAAGGAATTCGGTTCTTGGATTGGAGAAAATTGGACATTCAAATAGATAATGAGGTAGGTCTTCCACTTTCCCCATTTGACATATACATAGTCGCTGTTCAATAGGAGTTTGATGATAACGCCCAGTTAACATTGCTGTTGGCATAGTTTGAAATCTCAGAGCTGTAAATGAGTATCTTAAGTGTTCCGGGAGTTGATATTTTAAATAATTAGCCATATTATGGTCACATTTGAATAAATTATACCATCTAGAAAATTTGGAATTTGAGATTAACAAACCATCAAGCCAAACACAATGTTTCACTATATGATCATGTATGTTGTACCTGAGTAACGCAGATACTGAATAAATGGGGATATGATAGTGTGCGAGAACCATCCGAAATTTAGAATTCCAGTTATTATTTGCTACTGCCTCCTCAAAGCAAATCCTGGCCAATATCTTTACTGACGAGTTTGCCAAGGTTGTCCAATATCTGAGAAAGGACTCATGAATGCGAGCACTAACTGGGATTGAGCCAGTTTCGGCTCTCATAAACGCTGCCGGGGTCCCCGGAGGAAGGTGTAAAAGGCGTCTAAAAAAGGTGTTTTGGATGGTTTCTAGCGAAGAATAAGAGGATACTGACCAACCCCAAATTGCCGCTCCATAGGTAATCTGAGCTAAAATCTTGCTTTGAAAATTTTTTAGTGCAGGTGCTACCAAGTGTCCCCCCGCAGTCCTATAAAATTTTAATATTGAACCTGTCGCTTTAACAGCCGAGAGTTAATGGCTGCTATGTGGGTTTTCCAAGCTAAGGTATCTTGGAAATAGATTCCAAGATACTTGAAAGAGCGACATTGTTCTATTGGATGTTTTCCAATAGACCATTTGTGCTTTTGGTATCTGTTACCGAATACCATTATTTTTGTTTTCCTATAATTAATTTGTAGACCCTCATTCTTACAGTAGGAGTCTAACTTTGTCAATAGCCTTCTCAAACCTATGGGAGTAAGGGAAAGGAGGATCATGTCATCTGCATATAAAAGAGTAGAAATCTTTCTACTGCCTGCAGACGGTGGAAAAATTTTTAATCCTTCTAACTCACGTACTATATCATTCAAGTAGATGTTAAATAGAATAGGCGCCAAAAGGCACCCTTGCCTGACACCTCTTCTTACTGCTATTGGGTCGGTCAGATTATTACCAACTCTGATTTTAAGCGTGTTATTTGAATAGAGTTCTTTAATTAAAAAAAGTAGGCGTTTGTTGATATTAGTTCTCTGATGGGACGTGAAAGTCTTCTTGCAGCTCAAGGCCTTTCCACACTCTGAACATTTGTATGGTTTCTCCCTAGTGTGAATTCTTTTGTGGGAATAAAGGTGAGAACTGGCTCTGAAGCTCTTTCCACACTCCAAGCATTTATATGGTTTCTCCCCTGTATGTATCCTTTGATGCGAAGTGAAAGAGGTCTTGTGATTGAAGCTCTTTCCACATTCCAAACATTGATACGGTTTTTCCCCAGTATGAATTCTTTTATGGAAAGCAAGTTTAGAACTGGAAGGAAAGCCCTTTCTGCATTCCATGCATTTATATGGGGTCTCCCTAGTATGAGTTACTTGATGATTAGTGAGAGATACCTTTTGACTGAAGCCTTTCCCACATTCCAGGCATTTATATGGTTTCTCCCCAGTGTGAATTCTTTTGTGGGAAGAGAGGTGAGCACTGTCTCTGAAGCTTTTTTCACATTCTAAGCACTGAAATGATTTCTCCCCAGTATGACTTCTTCATACGTTGGAAGTTTAGAACGGGAAGGAAACTTCTTTCCACATTCCAAGCATTCATACGGTTTCTCCCCTTTGGGATTTCTGCTGTGGGCTTTGCAGTTTATTGTAAAATTGAGACTTTTCCAACCACCAAAAGAATTACTGGTTTTGTTTCTTTCGTTTGTTTTTTCTTGGACTGAAATCTCATGGCAGTCGCTGTCCTGGGAAGGAGAGGATTCACCCCTCCTCGTCTCTTCTGCTTCAGTTTTCCTCCTCTGCTCTTCCCTCTTTCGACATCTGTCTCTTTCCCGTGTCTCTTTCCCACATAATTCTCCTTTATTCTTGGCTTCCCATTTGTCACCTTCTGCAATGAAGAGAGGAGCAGATAAGAGCCTGAGGAAGAAATGGCATCTCAGATCATTAAACCACTTGAACACTTATGATAAAGGATGACCTGAAAGGACTTAGATGGGAGACTGATCTTACTACAGGTTTAACATTCTCTGTGGTCTGGCATTCACTGACAACTGCAGTGCTACAGACTGTTACATCTGGACAATGGAGATCTGGGTTCAGCTCCCAGTCACTGGTCAACCTCATTGCGTATCTTGGGCCAATCATTCTCTTTCAGACTACCCTACAAGGCTGTACAGTCAGTCCCTCCCTTCAGCAGCTAAAGGACTACAGAAGGAGCACTGCTAGGTCAGAGCACTGCAGTCAGAGCAGCCAATCCTGGACTAGTTGGGCAATGACTATGGCAGAGCTGCCAAGTCAGGCTCCTGGGATGCTAAAATGGCTCTCTTCTATATTTGTATTTATTTCAACTCTAAGTGTTTCCTTCTGCTGACAGATATATTGTTGTTTCGATTATGTTGTGGTTTTAACAAGTTGTATTGAAGTGTAACCATTTTGTTTATACTCCTTTTGAAGTTGTGTTCAATGAAAATTATGGATATAAATGTTGTAAATCAATTAAAATAGATAAACCCTACTACCCTGAAAGAAGAGAGCTTGAGGTGCTGAAATGTAGGATATTTGAAAAAAAATCCTGGGCGTGGATGGGTATGCACAAACACACATACAAAGAGGCAAACTGTGGGCGGTATGATTCTATAGTGGCCAAATCCCCATCCTGTGAAGGCTGCTCTCCCTCTCTACCCCTGCATATGACAGGCTGCAAAATCTTGAGCTAGCCTGGAAGGAAGGAACGTGAAGTATTGAAATGTGCAGATGTAGGGAGGCCTCTTCTTACTGGCCAACTCCCTTTTCCTATAACAAGGGCAGCCAGAGTGGCACTCTCCAGAGCTTCCTGGACTCCCGTTTCCATCAGCCCCAGGCAGCATGGACAACCGTCATGGATGATGGGAGTGGGCAGTCCTCCCCCCAAAAAAAGAACAATGTGCTGCCATCACCCTGCTCCAGGTCTACAGAAAAGGATAAACTAAGAGGGAAGCTTTGTCTTCTCAAAGCCCAAAATGTCAAATGTTACATCTCGTGAGCCATCTTAGAAACCAAAATGGAGCTTAGCTATGTTGTGTTAGCACGTGGGGAAACGTTTTAGTGAGAATTTTCAGAGGATTGTCTTTAAAAGGAAATGTGAAGCGAAATATCAAAGCATAAAATAAATACTTTGTGGAGAGGATAGGAGAAAAATGAAAAGCAGGTTATGAAAGAGCATCTTTGAACTCCTGATGAGATGTTTCCAGGACAGCGAAAGCCTCACATATTTGTGTAATTTGAGAGCAATAAAAGCCAGCCTCTTTTTGTGATAGATGGTTGTTGAGCCCAATCATCCACACCATCTCTCATGTCAGTTGGCTTGTTTGCCAACCAGAAAATGACCAAGAGGCTAGTGCCACCTCCCTAACAACTCTGAAACACGCCTCTCAAATGATCTAGTGAGTTTAAACCAGTTGGGCCATTGGTTAGAAGGGCTTATCAGGAAAATGAACACTCAGAGAAAAACGTGCAGAGGGGTAAGAATCCCAGATGAAGTAGGAGACACTACATCAGATTACTCAGGAGCATTACATGAAGAAATATTGGAATTTCAAAACAGATATTACGACTCAACAGGGAGCCTTACCAAGACAGGCCAGGTTCCCACAATTCTCCTCCATGACTTCCTTGTGCAGAGCTCTCTGGTCAGGAGCCAGCAGGGCCCACTCCTCTTCCGTGAAATACACAGCCACATCCTCAAAGACCACAAGACCCTAAACGGGAAAAAAGCACATTTTCCCCTCTAGATAGCATGAAGATGATCTATCACCTACATGCAAAAATCAGTAATGGTGACGTGGCTAGTCATTATTCTCAGGACTGAAACCTTCTTAAATGGCATTCACAGCATTTGTTGTGGGCAACTTTGAGAGAAGAACAGAGAAGGAGAGAGATTCACAGAGGCGCAGGGAGGAGTGCAGGAGACAGAGGCACCCAGGCTGCCCACAGCCACTACCCCAACGGATTCTTTTTCCTACCTGATCTGGTGCGACACCAGCCGCTTCCCCACCACCGCAAAGAGGAGAAGGTTTAGTAGGTCTTGCCGACATCATTCCATCACCTGTGAAAAACAAATGTGCCCAGAAGCCATTACTATATGCTTGTCTCAGAAGTCAAGCAGTATATGTCTAACTGCACATGGATCTCATCTATTGCGTTTCCAATTTTTGTTCACAGTTTGTATTTCAGTTTTGTGATAAAACATCTCTCCCCACTTGAGATCTTGGCTACAAATCAAAGGGTTGGTTCCCATGTATAAAATCGTGATGTGATGTAAATAAGAGCAGTGTTTTCAGCTGTGGAAAAGGCTGGAGACAAGAGGAAAGGATTCCAAATCATCAGAGAGAGACCAAATGGAGATACACCCCATTCATCCTTACCCAGCGGCCTCTGCATAGTGTCCAATGGAGTCCTCTCTGCCTCGGAGAAATTAGTTCCTTTTCCTCCAAACAGACCGTTTTCCTGAAACAGCAATAAGAACATGAAAAGAGCCTACTGGATCAGACCAGTGGCCCATCTTATCCAGCATCCTGTTCGCACAGTGGCCAAGCAGATGCCCTTGTGAAAATAAGAACTGAAGTCATCTAACAGGGAGAAGGAATAGAAAAGGATTGACAGAGGCAAAACTCTTTGGGGATACTGGATGTCAGGGTAGCCAACGTGGTGCCCTCCACATGTTGCTGGACTCCAGCTCACTTCAGCCCCAGCCAATATAGTGGATGGCCACTGATGATAGAGGAGTTTTACTACAACATCTGGAGGGCACCACATTGGCTTTCCCTGATCTGGACGAAACCCTCTCACCTGCTGCTCTTCCTGATTCTTCACTGCCTGGCTCAGGAGGAATCCTTCGGCCAGGGCCACTGCCTGGGAAGTGGTCTCCGCTCCACATTCCCTCACCCAGCTCGCCATTTCCAGTGGGAGGATCATCAGGAACTGCTCCAGGATCACCAGGTCCAGGATCTGTTTCTTAGTGTGTCGCTCTGGCTTCAGCCACTGACGGCAAAGAACGTGGAATCGGCTGCAAACCTTACGGGGGCCCACTGCCTTCTTGTAATGGAAATGCCTGAACTGCTGGCACTGGGCATCTGAGCTGAGAGTGTTCTCCCTCAACATCTTCTGCACCAATTCCAGCCCTTGGGTCCCAGTCTTGATGGCTTCAGGGCCTCTTCCTGCTTCAGAGGCAGCTGGTTCTTGCTGTTCCATTCTTGATCTGTGGATAAGAAGAGGCAGCATCTGTGTTGCTGGTCTGTCCCTTACAACTCTGTCTCCCCTCTCCCTCTCTCGGCCTTTCACTCAGGCCTCATGGCCTTTTGGAATTATTTTCTGTCTGAAGTGAGCTGAGCCATTTATTGCATGATCGAAAGTTTGGTTCCATGGAGCCGTGGGGATCATTATGCCTTGGGCAAGGGCTGAAGCAGCAGGAAGGATGTTGACTAAGCATCTTTGAATATGTGGATTATTCTTCCAACCATGCTGCCCTGGGTTCCTTCTGGGAGGAAGGGCACGATATAAATGTAATAAAGAAAAAAAAAACGTAACCTGTGAGATAAACACAGTGATGGGGCCTATATCTTCCTTTGAAGATTAGTGTTTGGATAGTTGAGACCTCTCTGATAGCAGCTTCAAAGGGGCCCCTGAGAGTAGCATAATCCCGATTCCCAGCTAATCTTTTTTAAAACCCATACAAAAGGACACAACTTGTTAGGGGAAGGACCATGGCTCAGTTGTAGGACAGCTTCTTTGCACACAGAAAGTCCCAGGTTTAATCCCCAGCACCTCCAGATAAGCCTGGAAAAGACCCCCGGCCTGTAATCCAGGACAGATGCTGCCAGTCAGTGTAGACAATACTGAACTAATGGTCAGTGGTCTGACTCTGTATATAGCAGCTTTCTATATTCTCTGACTTATCTCTGTGACCTATTCAAGCTTCTGCTGGAACACTGAATTTTTGTTTAACTTTGATCCATTGATACCTTTAGTTATCTTTTGGGTTGAACTGCCTCCTTTCAGAGTTAAAGGGTTACCTATGGGTTTGTGTTTTAGAAATTAAAATGAAATGCCATAGTTCCTGGGATTTATGACCTGGGTGTAATAAGGAAGTTCAAGGATCTTTTGGTATAATGAGGAGGAAGAGAAGAATTTAATTGTTGTAAACCACCCAGAGAGCTTCAGCTATGGGGCAGTATACAAATGTAATAAATAAATAATAATAATAACAAAAAATCTGAAATTTTGGGATTGTCATCCTAAATGAATGAAGGACTAAGTCTACCTTCACCCCAGCCAGCATGAGCGATGGGGCCGCCCTGTCGTGCACTGTGAATGACCACTGGGCATTTGGATTGCTCTCTTGGCCTATTTACCCTTCTAATACAACAGGTTTTTTCAATTTCAGTCGGCGTCTCCTGAGTTTGATTCCTTTGATTAAAAGATTGCCATTTTCAGTACCAATTTCTATTCAGTTTCAAAAGATCCTTTCTGCACCCAGGGTCTGCATGTCCAAATGGGCACATGTGTGTCAGCCAGGAACACTGACAACGCCGGTCAGTGTAGGACCAATGGGGGCATGGATACATCTACCTGGAGTGGCAGCGGTTGGCTCCATGTCAGTGGGTTGTGGAATCCACTTTGGGTTTTAGCTGGATCTGTCCAAGGTGCTATGCCATCACTGCCTACTGGAAATCCCCCTTCAATTCAAAGCGGTGTTCTGAATTTGCAGAAAGGAAGGAGGGAAGAAGCTCTCCTCCCTGATTGGGGGGATCAGGTGAACACACCTCTCGTGCACCTCCTCCTCTGTGGCCTTTGGGAAACCCTTCAGTCAAATGTGCAATGGGGAAGGGGGCTCACCAGATTTCAGAGGGGGCCACCAGTGCAGAGCCTGGGGGAAACAGCGGCTACTTCCCCCAAGTGTGAAGCCAGGCACAAAGGGGCTTTGGATGGGGGTACTTTTGCTTTGGGGAACACAGTCTCTTTCCCCCCCCCTTCCCCACCAGTCCCTTCCTCTCTAGGAATCAAGTTCAGGTCACTTAACCCACTGAGGTCTGGTATACTGCTTCTGTATATGGAAGCTCCGCTTGCCACCCAAAACTACCATCCTCACGCACACCACCCCCTTTGGCAGTATGATCCCTGCCCCCATGTTTCCCTTGTTGTATCAAGGCCTTCCGCACCTTTGCTCTCCCTTCACCGGCTGGCGCTTGCCTACCAAACACCCTCCCCAGCGGCCCTCCCCTTCACCCCCAATCCACAAAGAGGGAAGGGGGTTCACCAGACCCCGAAAGGGCCACCGACGCTGCAGCCCTTGAGAGAGACAGAAACACAAGAGCCGCTTTCCCCCTAAGAAAGGACCAGGAAGGAAGTGACGTTTGGGGAAGAAACGCATATTTCCCTTGAAGGGCACGGATGTCCCCTTCCTTTCTAGGAATCCCGTCTCGTTCATTGTAACCCTTAGAAGGTCACGCAGCTTGTTCATCTCTCAAAGCAGCAGCCAAAGGGGGAAGGGTGCATCGCACAGAACAGAGGAACGCAGGAAGTTGCCGTATACCGATTGGTCCACCTAGCCCAGTATTCTAGACGCTGACTGGCAGCAGCTCTCCAGGATTTAAGACTGAGTCTCTCCCAGCCTGACCTGGATATGCCCTTGGGGACTGTACCTGGGAGCTTCCGCATGCAAGGCAGATGCTCTACCCACTGATCTGTGGCCTTTCCCAGTACTGTATTTCTTTGTTTATTCAGCTTTTTAAAATACAGCTAAATTCAAGGGCACCTCCTGGCTTTGGACTCAACTGGTCCAGCGCAGAGTGAGGAGGACTAATAGTCCGAGTCTGCATAAGGCAGCTTTCTTTGTTCCGATTTAAACAGCTCTTCATTTACAACCATGAGGACTGGCATCTTGCTTTATCTTTAAGGGAAGGGCCCGCAGCTCAGTTGGGAAAGCACCTGTTTTGGATGCAAAAGGTCCCTGGTTCAGTCCCCAACATCTCTGGGTAGAGCTTGGAACATCTTGCTTCTGAAACCCTGGAGAGTCGCTGAGCAGGGCTGCCAACAGATGGGTAAAATGAGGCTATTTCCAGGGGGCCTGGACTCTTAGCTTTCATATCTTGCACACTACAAGGAATAAAATGCATTCTAGGTGGCCTTAGCTATCACTGCAGAAACAGAAAACAGAAAAATAGAAATATATGTATCAGCATAAAATAAATTGCTGGATATCCATTTAACATCAAAGTATAAAAACTCTCAAGGCACATCTTAATTAAAACAAGTTACAATAGTTGAAGGACTGAATTAAACTCTAAGTCATATCACAGAGCTAAAATACAAAGGGACTAGGAATACATGTCATACCTCAGCCATCAGTTGTTATGGATGAAACAGATGGATGTTTCTGCTTTCTTCGACCCACCACTCTAGCAGAGCTGAGGCCCCCTGAGTGCTATAAAACCTGGCTTTCTATACACATTGTTTTCTATGGGAAGGCATGTTCCCATGGCCTTATCTGCTTTTTGCTAGTTCTAATCAGTCAACTTAACCTCACCATATAGGGATTTCCTCTTACTTCATATTGACTGTTTACATGACACGCTGGCTGTCTGCCCAGACCTGTTACCTTGTATCATGCTCAACTTCATGAGAAAACATTCCAGTTGTTTCTCAGGAAAACAATAGCTTTAGTCAGAGGAGAAAAGGGAGGCAGTTTCACACCACTCCTATTCTACTGTTTGGCTCTTATACATGAAAATGTAAATGTACTGTCTTCAAGTCGATTCCGACTTATGGCGGCCCTATGAACAGGGCTTTCATGGTAAGCAGTATGCAGAGGGGGTTTACCATTGCCTTCCTCTGATGCTGAGAGGCAGTGACTGGCCCAAGATCACCCAGTGAGCTTCATGGTTGTGTGGGGATGTGAAACCTGGTCTCTAACCACTACGCCACACTGGCTCTTGCTCTTATACATACCCCAGACTTCATACACTATTTCAATAATTCTTAAGCATCTTCTAAGCAAATCTAAGCATATGTAAATGATTTCAGCACATTATATGCATACTTTAAGCCATTATCTGGACTTTCCCATTACAAGGCAGTGGCACGCCCCCACCTTAACGGGACCTCCCTGGCCCCAGCAAACTACTATCGCCCAGTGACAAATATTCTCTTGTTGGGCAAGGTGGCAATTCAGCTTCCGGTATGCTTGAAGGAAACAGATTACTTGGATCTGTTCCACTCTGGCGTCAGGCTTGCCTGTGGCACTGAAACTGCCTTGGTTGCCCTGGTTGATGGCATCCGTCTGGAGAGGGGAATGCAACCCTGCTCATTCTTCTGATCTGTCAGCGGCTTTTGAGACTGTTTACCACAGTATCCTTTTGGAGCCTCTCAGGGAGGTGAGGGTTGAGGGCACTGTGCTGCATTGGTCCTGCTCATACCCCCAGGGCCACTTCCAAAAAGGAGTTATGGGAGGCTACTGTTGAGCACCTTGGCAGGTGTCTGGTGGTGTTCTCCAGCATTCCATCTTGTCCCTGGGTGCAGAGTGGGTAATAGTTGATGATGACAATGATGATACGTACTGACAATGTAGTGTTGGGGAATTTGGTCTCACCAATGAACTCAAAGGCACTCCCGCGTGATGAAGCTAGGACATAGCGGGAATGAGCAGGAGTGCTGGGACCACACCAGGATAAAAGGTTTTAAAAGATTTATTGAAAGATGTCCAATTGACACAGCCAGAGGTGCTTTTGTGAGTCACCCATTGCAGGAATGGTAAAATGCAAAATTAGATATGCCCAATAGTCTTGACCTTTCATACCCACACACTCACGGCACTGGCTGAGGGGGACCTCAAAGCCATCGTTTTGGACTCCACACGTCCAGCCTCCCTCTCCCATCTCCAGCTCAGGGCAAGACTGGTCCCCAGCCTATTGTTCTCCAACACTCAGGATGCCATTTCCTCCAGCCAGGGGAGGGGGAAAGGGCTGCCCTCTTCTCCTGGAAGCATCACCAGCTAGTCATTTCTATGGCAGCATGCCCCTGGGCCAATTCTTTTTGTCATGGAAGTAAAGTTAACAGACTTGGCTGGGGCCATTAACAAAATTGCAGCTCTGTAAGGGGGTCTCCCAACAGCTCTCAGCACCCTGAACAAGCTACACTTCCGGGGATACTTGGGGGGGAAACCCAGTTAAAGTGGTCTAAGAGTGCATCAAAGGTATGCTGTGGATGTGTCTCGTGTTTGGAGGAAGTCAGTAGCTAGCACACACTAATTTTATTGTTTGCTTAGCTCCAAGTTTGTCCTTGTTCCAAGGCCTTTGTTCATCTTCCCTTTGAGAGAGAAGGGATATCTTGCCTTGAACTTGTCCCTCCTGAATTGTGAAGCTTTTTGTCACAATTTCCCTCTAAACCAGTCCTCTAGGGATGAAATCCGTCTCATCAGGAATCTTGATATATGCGGTATTATTTTATTTCTGCTTATTTCCAGGTTTTATTCTAATTTTACACACACATATTTATATATCAGATTTTGAAGAGGAAAATATAAAGAGGGAAAAGATTCAAAATAATCAGCTGTGCAATCCTGTTGTACAGCACACCACACTGGCTGTCATGTTCCACAACTTTCTCTACATTTAGAGGTTCTTTCACAGAGCAAATGTATGGGGGGCTGTTTCTTCTAAGAACTTCCACACCATCACACAGGTTCATAGTTGGACCGCTTCATCTGTTTAAGATACAAAAAACCATCCCGTTTGACAGTTGCTGTCCTCTTCCAGTTAAGTGTTTCTCCACTATGGCTAACACTATTTCATTTTTAAACACTTGCCTTTACCTGGACCAATTTCCTGCTTAAATAGGCCTGCACCTTGTATCTGGGACACCCGACTGATCTCAGCTAACGTGCATCCAAAACCACCAGGGCCTGTCCCCTAGAATTCCATTCTGGACCGGTGACCATGTTTTGCTTTTAAACTAAAAGTCATGTGCTTAGGACAACTTTGGTAAGCGTTAGCCTCATGGGTTCTGTTTGGCCTCCACCTTTTGCCCACTGGGACACTTAAAGCTGAGCCATTTATTGTATCATTGAAAGTTTGATTCCAGGGAGCCATGGCGATCATTATGCCTTGGGCAAAGGCTGAAGGAAGAAGGATGTTGGCAAAGCATCCCTGAATATGTGGATTTTTCCTACCACGTAACCCCAGTGATGGAGGCCTATATCTTCCTCTGAAGATGGGTGTCTGGATGGCTGGCAGCAACTTGATAGCAGCTCCAAAGGGGCCCTGATAGGAGCATGGTCCTGATTACCCCCATTCTTATTTTTAAAAACCCATGAAAAAGGACAAAATTCTTAGGGGATGAACCATAGCTGAGAAGTAGGACAGTATCTTGGCATGCAGAAAGTCCCAGTTCAATCCCCAGCATCTCCAGGTAAGGCTGGAAAAGACCCCCTGCCCATAATCCTGGAGAGACGCTGCCAGTCAGTGGAGACAATACTGAGCTAATGGGTCAATGGTCTCACTCTGTATAAGGCAGCTTTCTATATTCTCTGACTTATCTCTGTGACCTATTCTAGTCTCTGCTGGAACACAGACTTTTTGTCCAGTTGAGAATGAAGTATCTTATCACTTTGATCTATGGATACCTTTCGTTATCTTTTGGTTTGAACAGCCTCCTTTCAGAGTTAAGAGTTGCCTATGGGTTTGTGTTTTTAAAAACTGCACAAGCATTTATATGGATGTTCCCTTCTGTGAATTATTTGATGAGACGTGAGCTATGTCTTCTTACTGAAGCTAATTTCTTGTGTGCTGCTTTTCCAAGTTCAGCTCAAACGATCTCCCAACAGCAAACACGTACACATAAAAACTAATTTAAAAGCATACAAAAGCATAATATATAGAACAAATGAATCTAAACAATATTGAAATAGAAAAATCACAAAATACAACTGAGTCACACTGGATATATGCTAGGAACAGAAATAAGGAGAGCCTCTTGGATCAGGCCAAACAGAAGCCTCTAGGAAGAGTGTAAGCAGGACCTGAGTGCAAGAGCACTCTCCCCTCCTAAGGTTTTCCAGTAACTGGTATTCATATCAGTAACATATCAAGAAACAGAACCACCATCAATCAAATCACCCCATCTCTCAACTAGAACATATTCAGCCCCCTCCCATCCTTCAGCTGGGAGGCAAGTCTTCTATATTCCACACATTAATATGGTTTTCCCTCTTGGATGGTTGATGATCCATCATTCTTGGACGATGACATTTCTGTTTCTTCTGAAGCCCTCTCAACGATTCAAGCATTATTTAACAGTTTCTCTCTTGTGTGAATTCTCTGATGGGACGTGAAAGTCTTCTTGCAGCTCAAGGCCTTTCCACACTCTGAGCATTTGTATGGTTTCTCCCTAGTGTGAATTCTTTTGTGGGAATAAAGGTGAGAGCTGGCTCTGAAGCTCTTTCCACACTCCAAGCATTTATATGGTTTCTCCCCTGTATGTATCCTTTGATGCGAAGTGAAAGAGGTCTTGTGATTGAAGCTCTTTCCACATTCCAAACATTGATACGGTTTTTCCCCAGTATGAATTCTTTTATGGAAAGCAAGTTTAGAACTGGAAGGAAAGCCCTTTCCGCATTCCATGCATTTATATGGGGTCTCCCTAGTATGAGTTACTTGATGATTAGTGAGAGATACCTTTTGACTGAAGCCTTTCCCACATTCCAGGCATTTATATGGTTTCTCCCCAGTGTGAATTCTTTTGTGGGAAGAGAGGTGAGCACTGTCTCTGAAGCTCTTTTCACATTCTAAGCATTGAAATGATTTCTCCCCAGTATAATTTTTTTCATACGTTGGAAGTTTAGAACGGGAAGGAAACTTCTTTCCACATTCCAAGCATTCATACGGTTTCTCCCCTTTGGGATTTCTGCTGTGGGCTTTGCAGTTTATTGTAAAATTGAGACTTTTCCAACCACCAAAAGAATTTCCGGTTTTGTTTCTTTCGTTTGTTTTTTCTTGGACTGAAATCTCATGGCAGTCGCTGTCCTGGGAAGGAGAGGATTCACCCCTCCTCGTCTCTTCTGCTTCGGTTTTCCTCCTCTGCTCTTCCCTCTTTCGACATCGGTCTCTTTCCCATGTCTCTTTCCCACATAATTCTCCTTTATTCTTGGCTTCCCATTTGTCACCTTCTGCAATGAAGAGAGGAGCAGATAAGAGCCTGAGGAAAAAATGGCATCTCAGATCATTAAACTACTTGAACACTTATGATAAAGGATGACCTGAAAGGACTTGGATGGGAGACTGATCTTACTACAGGTTTAACATTCTCTGTGGTCTGGCATTCACTGACAACTGCAGTGCTACAGACTGTTACATCTGGACAATGGAGATCTGGGTTCAGCTCCCAGTCACTGGTCAACCTCATTGCGTATCTTGGGCCAATCATTCTCTTTCAGACTACCCTACAAGGCTGTACAGTCAGTCCCTCCCTTCAGCAGCTAAAGGACTACAGAAGGAGCACTGCTAGGTCAGAGCACTGCAGTCAGAGCAGCCAATCCTGGACTAGTTGGGCAATGACTATGGCAGAGCTGCCAAGTCAGGCTCCTGGGATGCTAAAATGGCTCTCTTCTATATTTGTATTTATTTCAACTCTAAGTGTTTCCTTCTGCTGACAGATATATTGTTGTTTCGATTATGTTGTGGTTTTAACAAGTTGTATTGAAGTGTAACCATTTTGTTTATACTCCTTTTGAAGTTGTGTTCAATGAAAATTATGGATATAAATGTTGTAAATCAATTAAAATAGATAAACCCTACTACCCTGAAAGAAGAGAGCTTGAGGTGCTGAAATGTAGGATATTTGAAAAAAAATCCTGGGCGTGGATGGGTATGCACAAACACACATACAAAGAGGCAAACTGTGGGCGGTATGATTCTATAGTGGCCAAATCCCCATCCTGTGAAGGCTGCTCTCCCTCTCTACCCCTGCATAAGACAGGCTGCAAAATCTTGAGCTAGCCTGGAAGGAAGGAACGTGAAGTATTGAAATGTGCAGATGTAGGGAGGCCTCTTCTTACTGGCCAACTCCCTTTTCCTATAACAAGGGCAGCCAGAGTGGCACTCTCCAGAGCTTCCTGGACTCCCGTTTCCATCAGCCCCAGGCAGCATGGACAACCGTCATGGATGATGGGAGTGGGCAGTCCTCCCCCCAAAAAAAGAACAATGTGCTGCCATCACCCTGCTCCAGGTCTACAGAAAAGGATAAACTAAGAGGGAAGCTTTGTCTTCTCAAAGCCCAAAATGTCAAATGTTACATCTCGTGAGCCATCTTAGAAACCAAAATGGAGCTTAGCTATGTTGTGTTAGCACGTGGGGAAACGTTTTAGTGAGAATTTTCAGAGGATTGTCTTTAAAAGGAAATGTGAAGCGAAATATCAAAGCATAAAATAAATACTTTGTGGAGAGGATAGGAGAAAAATGAAAAGCAGGTTATGAAAGAGCATCTTTGAACTCCTGATGAGATGTTTCCAGGACAGCGAAAGCCTCACATATTTGTGTAATTTGAGAGCAATAAAAGCCAGCCTCTTTTCGTGATAGATGGTTGTTGAGCCTAATCATCCACCCCATCTCTCATGTCAGTTGGCTTGTTTACCAACCAGAAAATGACCAAGAGGCTAGTGCCACCTCCCTAACAACTCTGAAACACGCCTCTCAAATGATCTAGTGAGTTTAAACCAGTTGGGCCATTGGTTAGAAGGGCTTATCAGGAAGATGAACACTCAGAGAAAAACGTGCAGAGGGGTAAGAATCCCAGATGAAGTAGGTGGCACTACATCAGATTACTCAGGAGCATTACATGAAGAAATATTGGAATTTCAAAACAGATATTACGACTCAACAGGGAGCCTTACCAAGACAGGCCAGGTTCCCACAATTCTCCTCCATGACTTCCTTGTGCAGAGCTCTCTGGTCAGGAGCCAGCAGGGCCCACTCCTCTTCCGTGAAATACACAGCCACATCCTCAAAGACCACTAGACCCTAAACGGGAAAAAAAGCACATTTTCCCCTCTAGATAGCATGAAGGTGATCTATCACCTACATGCAAAAATCAGTAATGGTGACGTGGCTAGTCATTATTCTCAGGACTGAAACCTTCTTAAATGGCATTCACAGCATTTGTTGTGGGCAACTCTGAGAGAAGAACAGAGAAGGAGAGAGATTCACAGAGGCCCAGGGAGGAGTGCAGGAGACAGAGGCACCCAGGCTGCCCACAGCCACTACCCCAACGGATTCTTTTTCCTACCTGATCTGGTGCGACACCAGCAGCTTCCCCACCACCGCAAAGAGGAGAAGGTTTAGTAGGTCTTGCCGACATCATTCCATCACCTGTGAGAAAACAAATGTGCCCAGAAGCCATTACTATATGCTTGTCTCAGAAGTCAAGCAGTATATGTCTAACTGCACATGGATCTCATCTATTGCGTTTCCAATTTTTGTTCACAGTTTATATTTCAGTTTTGTGATAAAACATCTCTCCCCACTTGAGATCTTGGCTACAAATCAAAGGGTTGGTTCCCATGTATAAAATCGTGATGTGATGTAAATAAGAGCAGTGTTTTCAGCTGTGGAAAAGGCTGGAGACAAGAGGAAAGGATTCCAAATCATCAGAGAGAGACCAAATGGAGATACACCCCATTCATCCTTACCCAGTGGCCTCTGCATAGTATCCAATGGAGTCCTCTCTGCCTCGGAGAAATTAGTTCCTTTTCCTCCAAACAGACCGTTTTCCTGAAACAGCAATAAGAACATGAAAAGAGCCTACTGGATCAGACCAGTGGCCCATCTTATCCAGCATCCTGTTCGCACAGTGGCCAAGCAGATGCCCTTGTGAAAATAAGAACTGAAGTCATCTAACAGGGAGAAGGAATAGAAAAGGATTGACAGAGGCAAAACCCTTTGGGGATACTGGATGTCAGGGTAGCCAACATGGTGCCCTCCACATGTTGCTGGACTCCAGCTCACTTCAGCCCCAGCCAATATAGTGGATGGCCACTGATGATAGGAGTTTTACTACAACATCTGGAGGGCACCACATTGGCTTTCCCTGATCTGGACGAAACCCTCTCACCTGCTGCTCTTCCTGATTCTTCACTGCCTGGCTCAGGAGGAAACCTTCGGCCAGGGCCACCGCCTGGGAAGTGGTCTCCACTCCACATTCCCTCACCCAGCTCGCCATTTCCAGTGGAAGGATCATCAGGAACTGCTCCAGGATCACCAGGTCTAGGATCTGGTTCTTTGTGTGTCGCTCTGGCTTGAGCCACTCACGGCAAAGAAGGTGGAATCGGCTGCAAACCTTTCGAGGGCCCACCGCCTCCTGGCAGCGGAAATGCCTGAACTGCTGGCACTGGGCATCTGTGCTGAAGGTGTTCTCCCCCAACATCTTCTGCACGAATTCCAACCCTTGGGTCCCAGTCTTGATGGCATCAGGGCCTCTTCCTGCTTCAGAGGCAGCTGGTTCTTGCTGATCCATCTTTGATCTGTAGGTAAGAAGATGCAGCATCTGTCCTATTCATCTATCCCTTACAACTCCATCTCCTCTGTTCACTCTCCCTCTTTCGGCCTTCCACTGAGGCCTCATCCCTTCTGTTAGTTATGTCCGTTTGGAATTATTTTCTGGGGTCTGGGGTGTTGTAGACAATGAGCTGAGCCATTCATTGTATGAGCCAAAGTTTGATTTCAGGAAGCCCTTGGGGTTCATTGTGCCCAGGCCGAAGGCTGGAAGAGCAGGGAGAGTGCTGGTGAAGCATCCTTGAATATGAGGATTATTCCTACTACTAAATAACGTTAAAGGAACCCAGTGAATAGGCCCATATCTTCCTTAATGGGGTGTATATCTTGCTTTGAGGATGGATTTCTGGCAGGGCTGTGGAGTCAGTCGTGGAGTCGGAAGCAATTTTGGGTGGAGTCAGAGTCAGTAGAAATGTACCAACTCCGACTTCAATATAAAATTAATATCTTAATTTGCCATTTATGAAGGAGTCGGAGTCAGACAGTAGAAAAATAGAGGAGTCAGAGTTGGAGTCGAAGGTTTGCTGTACCGACTCCACAGCCCTGATTTCTGGATGATTGACAGCTCTCTGACAGCCGCTCCAAAAGGGACCTGAGAGGAAGATAATCCTGATTACCCCCTACTTTTATTTTTAAAAACCCACAAAAAAGTCATAGCTTGTTAGGGTAAAGGCTATAGCTCAGTGATAGAGCAGCTGTCCCAAGTTCCATCCCCAGCATCTCCAGGTAAGGCTGGAAAAGACCCACTACCTGTAATCTTGGCGACGCGCCGCCAGTCAGTGCAAACAATACTGAGCTAGATGATCAATGGTCTGATGCAGTATAAAGCAGCTTTCTATATTCCCTAGTTAAACTCTGTGACCAATTCAAGCCTCTGCTTGAACACAGAACTTTTGTTTACTTGGGAATGAAATATCTTATCACTTTGATCCGTTGATACCTTTAGTTAACTTTTGATTTGAACTGTCTCCTAAAGTTACCTGTTGTTGTTGTTTTAATTAGATTGGAATGCCACAGTTCCTGGGATTTATGACCTGGTTGTTATAAGGATGTTCAAGGATATTATGGTACAATGTGAAGAGAAGAATGAATCCCAAATTTTGGAACTGTCATCCTAAATTAATGAATGACAAAGTTTACCTTCACTCCAGGCAGCACGAGCAATGGGGCTACCCTGTTGCTCACTGTCAATGACCATTAGGCATTTGGATTGCTCTCTTTGCCTATTTACTATTCGGGCCAAGTTCAAGGTTCTAGTTTTGGTGTACAAAGCCCTATACAGCTCAGGACCAGGTTACCTGAAAGACCATCTTATCCCTTACATACCGAGTCGATCACTGCACTCTGCAGGTGAGGGCCTCCTGCAGATACCATCTTATCAGGAGGTCCGTTCTGCACAATATAGGAAACGGACCTTTAGTGTGGCGGTGACTAGGTTTCATTTTGAGACTAGGTTTCAGTGCCTTGCACAGCTCCAGGAAAAACCCAGAGTCGATTCCACTGACATGCCTCCACTGCCTACTTGTAAGCCCCCCTCAATTCAATGTGGTGTCCTGGATTTGCAGGGAGGAGGAAGGGAAGAAGCCCACCCTGATTTGGGGAGGGATCAAGCCCTGTGGCCCTGAGAAAATCCTTCAACCAAATGTGCAAAGGGGGAGGGAATTCACTAAATTTCAGAGGAGGCCACTAATGATGTGCTTGGCAACAAGAGTAGCTACACTCCCCCAAGTTAGATGCCAGGCAGGAAGAGACTACAGAAGTGCTTTTGCTCTGGGGGACCCAGCCCCTCCATCCCTCAGATTCCCTTCCTCTCTAGGAATCAAGTTCAAGTCATTTAACGGACAGAGATCTGGGATACTGCTTGTACATATGGAAGCTCCACTTCCCACCCAAACCTACACACAACACACCCATTTGTGGCATGATCCCTGCCCCCCAATGTTTCTCTAACTGTACCAAGACCTTCTCTATCGTTTTTCTTCTCTTCTCTGTCCCTGTCCTATTACACAGGCTCATTGGCCAGAGAAAAACACACATCTACCCATCCAGCTGCAGTCTACCTTTAATTATATCCACGTCTCGCTAACTAGGATTGGTTTTTAAGGGGAGTGGGGGAAAAGAAGCTCTGCTCCCTGATAGTTGGTGTTGTGATGGGGATCCCGAGTCACTCCAAGAGGCCACCTCCTTATGGGCTAAGGATCTCTCCCTTGCCATTGTCGGCCACTCCAGCCTTTTCTCCACCTTCACTGGCTGCAGGTTCAATCAGGACATCTCCCGTTCCTTGCAGCTCCTCCTCTACACCCTCCCCAGCAGCCCTGGGACTCCCCTTCGCCCAATGCACAAGGGGGAGGGGGGCTCACCAGACCCGGAAGGGGCCACCGACGCTGCAGCCCTTATGTATGTGTGTGAGAAAGAGACGGGAGTGGCTTTCCTCCAAAGGAAGGACGGGGCAGGAAGTGACGTGTGGGAAAGTGCGTTTTCCTTGAAGCGCAGATGGCCCCTCTCCCTCTTCTTTTCTAGGAATCTAATCTCGTTGAGTTTAACCCTTAGAAGGTCGGACAGCCAGATCATTTCTCAACGCAGGATCCAAAGAAGAAAGATTGTACTGCGCAGAATACAGGAGGCAGGAAGCTGCCCCAACCTGAGTGGTCCTTCCTCTTCGACTGCTGCTTTGAGAGATGACCCGGCTGCCTGGCCATCTAAGGGTTAAAATGAGAGATATGAGATTCCCAGAGGGGAAGCGAAAGGGGAAGGGACCATTTGTGCCCTTTACAATAAATGCACCTCCCCTTCTCTGCACGCCACTTCCTGCCTGGATCTTCCCTGGGGACAACGCGGCTCCTCTCTCTCTCTCTCTCTCTCTCTCTCTCTCTCTCTCAAGGGCTGCAGCCTCGGTGGTCCCTTCTGGGGTCTGGTAAGCCCCCTCCCTCTTGTGCATTGGGCGAAGGGGAGTCACAGGGCTGCTGGGGAGGGTGCAGCTGCAAGGCAGGGGGGCGAGGAGGGGGCTGGGAGACCCCTGCAAAGGGGGATGGAGGGAGATGCCCGGATTGAAAAGGCTGGAATGGCCGACAGTGCAAGGGAGAGACTCTCACCCTATAAGGAGGTGGCCTCTTGGGCTGAGCCTTTCGGGATCCCCATCACCACCCACCACCATCAGGGAGCAGAGCTTCTTTTTCCCCACTCCCCTTAAAAACGAATCCTATTTAACGAGATGTGCACACGATGGCAGCTGGATGGAGGGGATCAGTCGCAAAATCTCCTTGAAGTGATTAAAAAAAAAAAAACCACTCAAGCTGCTCCCTCCAGGTTTTACAGTCCCTCCTAGAGTCCCTCTGTCTCTACAGCCAATCAGGTTTTGCAATTCCCATGTGACGAATGTGCGAGTTGAAAAGCTACCTCCTTCCCTGGTTGCCTTGGGAGAGATTGGCCTTGAATCCAGGAAGGTGAGCAGTCATGGCAGCCGAGAAGCAGTCAGCATGGATCCCCCTTGCACACTGATTGGCTCTCACCGCTGGGGGGGGGGAGTCAGCAGGACCTTCGACATAGAAGTTTGCAGAGGAGGGTGGACAGCCAAGCCCAGGTTCTGCCTTTCTTATGATCACTGCAAGCTCAGGCTGCCAGTCAGCAGCAAGGGTTAGGGAGTGATTGGGGCTTGCTTTTAAAAAAAGTTGTGAAGGGAAGTTTGGAGCAGTATATGGGTTCCTGCATGCCCCAGGGAGGAATCATAGAATCAGAGAGTTGGAAGGGGCCTATAAGGCCATTGAGTCCAACCCCCTGCTCAGTGCAGGAATCCAAAGTAAAGCATCCCTGAAAGGTGGCTGTCCAGCTGCCTCTTGAATGTCTCCAGTGTTGGAGAGCCCACTCCCTCCCTAGGGAACTGGTTCCATTGTCGAACCGCTCTAAAAGTTAGGAAGTTTTTCCAGATGTTTAGTTGAAATCTGGCTTCCTGTAACTTGTAATTATTCCATGACCTGAACTCTGGGATGATGGAGAAAAGATCCTGGTCCTCCTCTGTGTGACAACCTTTCAAGTACTTGAAGTGCTGTCATATCTCCAGGGCTGTGGAGTCGGAGTCAGTAGAAATGTACCGACTCCAACTTCAAAATAAATTTTGATTGACAAATTTTTAAAAATATAAATTCAAAATGTCAAAGAAGCTTCCCATGAAGTCAGCTGTAGTCGAGCATTTCACCACAACTCAAGGTGGAAAACATTTTGTGTGTCAGTGTATGACACAGGACCCAGATGAAGACAAATGCCGTGATGCCAAGATCAGCGCATATTCAGGCAGCGATAAAAATGCTCCTATAAGAGCTTCCAATTTAAAAAGACATTTACAGCCCTTTTGGAGTTGGAAGCAATTTTGGGCGGAGTCAGAGTCGGACAGTAGAAAAATAGAGGAGTCAGAGTCAAAGGTTTGGCGTACTGACTCCACAGCCCTGCATATCTCCCCTCAGTCTTCTCTTCTCAAGGCTAAACATGCCCAGTTCTTCCAGTCCGTCCTCATAGTGTTTTGCTTCTAGTCCACTGATTATCCTTGTTGCCCTTCTCTAAACCCGTTCCAGTTTGTCTGCATCCTTCTTAAACTGTGGTGTCCAAAACTGGATGTAATACTCAAGATGAGGCCTAACCAGTGCTGAATAGGGGGGAACCAATACTTCATGCAATTTGGAAACTATACTTCTGTTAATGCAGCCTAAAAGAGCATTTTCCTTTTTTGCGACCTCATCACATTGTTGGCCTTATATTCAGCTTGTGATCAACAACATTCCCAGGATCCTTCTCGCATGTCGTACTGCTGAGCCAAGGATCCCCTATCTTATAACTGTGCATTTCGTTTCTTTTTCCTAGGTGTAGAACTTTGCACTTATCCCTGTTAAATTTCATTCTGTTGTTTTCAGCCCAGTGCTCCAGCCTATCAAGATGCCTTTGAATTTTGTACCTGTCTTGGAAGGTATTAGCTATGCCCCCCACCAATTTTGTGTTGCAGAGGAGCAAAATTAGATATTTGAGCATCTGAGTGAGCTTTGTGTATTTGAATCTTTGCTAAAAATTACACCTTCCCTGTGAATTAGTCAGACAGAGACTTTAAGATTTAAAATAAGAAATAACTACTTTATTTGGAAGTACATACTTGATAGGAAAGAGTTCTACATCTAGCTAACTAACTATGTTGGAGCAGTCTGCACTGGTCCCAGTGCAGCACTCATGCTGGTTGAGAGGGAGAGACAAAGGAAAGATATCTGCTCCCCTCTTGAGAGAGAAGAAGGAACACTGAGAAGGCGGGAAGGAATTGGGATCAAACATCCTTTGCATATCAGTCTAGCAGGAAGGAGAGAGACAGCAGGAGATCAAACAATAGGTATTAGCCTACCCTTTTAACCCCATGCAGCCTCAACCCACAAGTTTGAGTTGAACCACATATTCCAACATTTTGTGACATCTGCAAATTTGATAAGCATTTCTGCACCTCCTTACCTAAGTCATTAATAAAAATGTTGAAGGGCAGTGGGCCCAGGACCCAGCCCTGTGGTACCCTGCTCCTACCCTCCCCCCCAGTTTGAGAAGGAAGCATTGATAAGCACTCTTTGAGTATGATTCTGTACCCAAATGCAGCATTCAGCTAGCTTGCTAATCAGAATATCATGGGGCACTTTGTCAAAAGCTTTGCTGAAGTCAAATTATATTATGTCTGCAGCATTCACACAGTCTACCAGGGAGGTTTCTGTAGTGTGTGTGTGTAGAGAGAGAGAGAGCTTTTGTTCAGCGGGGACTTACTCCTAAGTAAATGTGCCTTGGATTGCAGCCTTATAGCCTATTCCTATGCATGCTTACTCAAAAGTCTCAATAACAACTGTAGGAAGGTCATCAGAAAACACAGACAATGCAAATGAAATCCCATGTGACTGACGTGTGTATGTGCTCCACTCAAAAGCAGTAACTAGAAACCTCAGATTGGTACCTTACTCTTATGGAGCAGAGAGAGAGAATGTGTTTTGCTAATGCACTCTCTCTCTCATTTAAACAAAAACCAAAAAAGGGGGAGGAATGTGTGGTTTTGTTCCAGCCCAAAGCCAGGAGTTAGAGAGGGAAAGAGAGAAAAAAATATATTGGGAAAGGTATGTGTGTGGTTTCACCTGCATTCAATGCTACATTCAGTACGCAATCAGGCATTGTATTTCAGACGGAAGGGGCTGAAAGTGATTGAAGATTTATAGTAATTCTGTTCAGTTGCCCATGCTGGGATAAATTCAAGATTTAAATAGTTAAAAATTAAGCACTGATTCATTTGTTATGGCTATTTATTAATACTTCATAATAAATCCCCACTCAGCCATGAAGCTGCTTGGGTGCCCTTGTGCCCAGCCTACCTCTCAGGCTTGTTGTGAAGATCTAGAAGGAGGTGTAAAATGGCTGCAAAGGGGGACTTAGTGCTTGTGTCATAGCATCAGATTTTGCTTCCTTTAAGAAAAATGATGCACCTTTATCAAGGAAGGGGCATATTTTTTCCTCCACCCCCTAACCCCCTTAGTACACCTCCAGGCTTCAACCAATCTGGCACGATTACAGTAGGGCCCTGCTTTTCGGTGCCCCGCTTTACGGTGTCCCAGTAATACAGCGCCAGCAGGGCGATCAGCTGTAGCGCGGGGAACTCCAGCCACCACGCTACGCCTGACAGCGTTTGGCCCCTGAAGCTTCCCGCTCTCCAGCTGATTGCACGCTACAGTCAGCTGTGGGGAGCTTCAAGGGCCAAGCGCTGTCAGCTAGAGTGCAGCGGCTAGAGCTCCCCGTGCTACAGCTGATCTCTGGTGTGATCAGTGGGTTAGGTTCCAGACCCCCGCGCTACAGCTGATCTTTTCGGCGGTTTTTGCTTTTCAGCAGGGGTCTGGAACCTAACCCGCCATATGAGTGGGGCCCTACTGTATTGTGTATTTCCATGTATATATAAGTCCAGATTGTGTTCAAGTGTGCTTACTCCCAGATTGGTGTGTACAAGGGGCCCTCTCACCATGAACCCTCCTCTGCCCCTTCCTCACAAAAAATCCTAGGCTATAACCCAGTACCAACTCACTTGGAAATAAGTCTCATTAAACATCAAGAGACTTGCTGCTCTGAGTAGACATGTATACCACGGGATTTTTTAACATCCACTCACATTTACTGAATAGTGGATTCCTGGTGTCCAAACAACTCATCAATTGCAGAGTGAAAGCTTATTTTTATTGAATTAAATACAATTTTATTGTATTGCTACCCTGGGCTCCTTTGGGAGGAAGGGCAGGATATAAATATGCTACTGCACTCCTGCTCCTGAATGAATGAAACTAGATTCCTAGAGAGGAAGGGAAGGGGGAGAGGGTGTCTGTGCACTTCAGTGAAATGCGCCTCCTCTCCTCCCACAGCTCAAAGATGAATCAGCAAGACTCAGCTATCCCTGAAGCAAGAAAAGGCCCTGATGCCATCAAGTCTGGGACCTGCACAGAGAAATTCCTTGGGGGAAACATGCAGAAGATCTTGGGGGAGGACAACCTCCACTCAGATGTCCAGTCCCAGCAGTTCAGGTATTTCCGCTACCAGGAGGCTGTGGGGCCCCGAGAGGCTTGCAGTCGACTCCATCTTCTTTGCCATCAGTGGCTCAAGCCAGAGCGGCACACAAAGAACCAGATCCTGGACCTGGTGATCCTGGAACAGTTCCTGAGGATCCTTCCACCGGAGATGGAGAGCTGGGTGAGGGAATGTGGAGCGGAGACCAGTTCCCAGGCGGTGGCCCTGGCCGAAGGATTCCTCCTGAGCCAGGCAGAGGAGAAGCAGCAGCAAGAGCGGCAGGTGAGAGGGTTTCATGTAGATCAGGGAAAGCCAATGTGGTGCCCTCCATATGTTGTTTCAGTAAAACTCCCATCATCACTGACTATTCATCTTATTGGCTGCGGCTGATGTGAGTTGGAGTCTGATCTGGAGGGTACCATGTTGGCTACCCCAGATATCAAATACCTCTAAGGATTTTCCCTCTATCAATCCTTTTCTATTCTCCCTATAATATTATTTCAGTTCTTAGTTTTGCATGGGCATCTGGTTGGCCACTGTGTGAACAGGATGTTGGATAAGGTGGGCCACTGGCCTGATCCAGCAGGCTCTTTTCATGTTCTTATTGCTGTTTCAGGAAAAGGGTCTGTTTGGAGGAAAAAGAAATTATTTTTCCGAGGCAGAGAGGACTTCATTGGACACCAGACAGAGGCCGCTGGGTAAGGGTGAATGGGGTTTATCTCCAGGTGGTGTCTCTCTTGATTTTGAGTCTTTTCCTCTTGTCTCCAGCTTTTTCCACAGCTGAAAAATGCCCTTATTTACATCCCATCACGATTTTGTATATGGGAACCAGCACTTTGATTTGTGGCCAAGATCTCAAATGGGGAAAGATGTTTTATCAGACCACTGAAATATAAACTGTGAATAAACAGGGGAAGCTCATTCAACAGATAAGACCCAAGTGTAGTTAGACAAACATTGTTTATCCTCTGAGACAAGCATATACTAAAGGCTTCTGGGCACATTTTGTTTCTCACAGGTGCTGGAATGATGTCACCAAGACCTACTAAACCTTCTCTTTGTGGTGTATGGGAAGTTGCTGCTGTTCCATGTGATCAGGTAGGGGGAAGATTCAATAGGGAAGAGGCTGGGGGCAGCTGGGGTTCCTCTGTCCCCTGCTCCCCTCCCTGGGCCTCAGTGAATCTCTCTCCTTCTCTGTGCTTCTCTTAAAGTTGCCCACAACAAAAGCTGTGAATCCCACTTAAGTTCTAAGAGTAATGACCAGCCATCCCACCTTAACTTACTATTGCATGTTGGTTGTAGATCATCTTTATGTTATCTAGGGGGTGGAAATGTTTTGTTACTCATTTAGGGTCCAGTGGTCTTTGAGGATGTGGCTGTGTATTTCACAGAAGAGGAGTGGGCCCTGCTGGATCCTGACCAGAGAGCTCTGCATAAGGAAGTCATGGAGGAGAATTGTGGGACTCTGGCCTGTCTTGGTAAGGCTCCACATTGGAGCACGATATCTGTTTTGAAATTCAGTATTTCTTTTTGTAATGCACCCAAATATTCTAATATAGTACCACCTACTTCATCTGGGATTCTTACCCCTCTGCAGTTACCTTGAATGGACAGAATTATGCCCTTCTAAACAGTGGCCCAACTGGTTTAAACTGGGCAGATCATTTGAGAGGTATTTTTGGAGAAGTTAGGATGGTGTAACTAGCCTCTTGGTCATTTTCTGGTTGTCTGTCGAGATGACTGACATGAAAGTTGGGATGGATGTTATGATTGGGCCAAAAAACCATCAATCTCAACAAAGGGGCTGGCTTTTACTGCTCTCAAATTTCCACAAATATGAGAGGCTTTCACTGTCCTGGAAATATCTGATCAGGATTTTAAAGATGTTCTTGCATAACCTGCTTTTCATTTTTCTGCCCTCCGCCCTGGAAATATTTTTTTATGTTTTGATATTTCACTTCACATTTCCTTTTAAAGACAATTCTCTGAAATTTCTCTCTAAAATGTTTGCTAACACAGCATAGCTAAGCTCCATTTCGGTTTCTAAAATAGCTCACGAGATGTAACATTTGACATTTTGGGCTTTGGGAAGAGAAGCCAAAACTTCCCCCTTAATTCATCCTCTTTGCTAGACCTGGAGCGAAGGGTGGTATCACATCATTCCTTTTTTAGGGGAAAGGACCATTAGAGGACCTGGATATATCATGGTGCCCTCCAGCGATTGTGCCATCATCCGTGACCACTGTCCCTGCTGATGGGAATGAGAATCTGAGCAGCTCTGGAGAGGGCCCCTCTGGCTACCCTTGTGATAGAAGGGAGTTGGCCAGTAAGAAGAGGCCTCCCTTCATCCGCACTTTTCCTGTATTTCAACACTCCACATTCCCTTTTTCCAGGCTAGCTCAAGGTTTGGCAGCCTGTCATGGGGGGGAGGGGAGAGGCCCCTTCACAGGATAGGGATTTGGCCAATACAGAATCACACCTCCTGCAGTTTGCCTGTGTGTCTGTGTGTGTTTGTTTATGCACACCCACACACACAGCATTTTTTCAAACATCCTAAATTTCATCTCTTCAAGGTCTCTTCTTTCAGACAAGTAGGATATATCCATTAAATTGATTTAAATCATTTTTATCCCCAGTTTCCATTGAACAAGACCTGATAAGGAGTAAAAG
This sequence comes from Rhineura floridana, assembly GCF_030035675.1. Classification (NCBI taxonomy): domain Eukaryota; kingdom Metazoa; phylum Chordata; class Lepidosauria; order Squamata; family Rhineuridae; genus Rhineura; species Rhineura floridana. The sequence continues at coordinate 208,470,193 of NC_084482.1, forward strand.
CAAAATGGTTACACACAGTGGTGTGCTGGAGCCGGCTCGCACAGAATCGGGAGAGCCAATTGTTAAATTATCAGGAATTCTGCGAGCCGGTTGTTAAACACAGGCCAGCCTCCGAGCCTCTGCACCCCATTTGCTCGCCCGTGATCAGGTGCCTGCCTTCTTCACTACCTTCCCATGAGCCAGTATGGAAAGTTACCCGGGTGAAAAGCAGGAGCTGGCCGCTTTTATGTCTGCTCGGCACTTCCTTTCTCCCCCCTCTTTCCTTCAGCATGTAAAAGCAGGCAATCGAGAATGCACCACCGGGCACACGGCAGCTCCCGTTCTGCGAAAGCAGGTGTGAGCTTTTAGGTCCTCTGAGGGACGGACAATACTTTTTCTCACCCCTCCCAAGGGCTCGCGCCGGGAATGAACCTCACAGGAAGCCAGACCCTATGAGGGAGCGCCAGCAAAGCCCTTCCCCTCCCGAGTTCTCCGGCAGCAAACCCGCACGCTCCACGTGGACACAAGCCCCGAGAGGTGCAGTGGGCTGGAGCTGTGCATTTCCCGCTGAACCTGTTGTTAGTGCTGCTTCCACACTTTCAGCGCCGTGGCGTGGGCGGGGCTGGGAGGCTCAGCCCAGGCCATTGGCGCATGTTGAGAATGCGGCAAACTGCCTCCACGCGGCCCAGGTCGGGCCTTGCCTGTGGTCAGATTTGCTCCTGCCCAGTGTTTTGCAAATTCCCTGGGGAACGGCACCCTTCCTTGGGGGAATTTGCGCAACAGAACTGGCTAGTTGACGCACGAACTGGCTAGTTGACGCACGGGTCTTTTAAGCGACGGCATTCCTTCCAACCCCAAGTGTCAAAGGAGAAGTGCCTCGCTGTGGCCCTGCTGCTCTCTGCAGCCGCCCTCATATCGGGAAAGAGGAGCCACTGTTCCTGCAAATGGCGTGGTCAAAGTAGGCGAAGTAGTGGGTTCCTCCCCTGTAACTTGGAAGTGCAGCTGCCCCGTAGGCCTTAGAGTCAGTGAGATGACAACTTAGACCTCGTTCAGCCGACTTTGTGAGCGGCCGGGCTCATTTGTCTCTGGGCAGCAAGTGGCCAATAGGCACGAAACTGTTCGATTAAATATTAACCTCCCAAACGTAGCTCCCTGGTCTGTGTCTACAAAGTACAGCGGAATAAAATGGTGGCATGGACTGCCCCGCTTGGGGTGGGGAAATCCTACTATCTTAAATAAACAAACGTCTGTAAGGAGAAAACTAGCAGAGGAAGGAGGGAGCTGGGCTGAGCTAGGACCTCTTTCCCTTTTGAGCTAGTTTTCTCCTCGCTGAAAGTTGTGTGTAAATGTAAATAAAAATGGGAAGCAGTGGCACCGTCCACTGTACAACCTCAGGCCTCTGCCTGGCCGGCACTTGCACAATGCACCCTGGGCCAAGTCCTCGCACAACACAACAGTGATGCCATTTTCCCGCCGTCCTGTGCAGTTCCAAAGCTTTGTGGCTGACGCTGTCACAGCTTCAGTAAGACAAATTGCCCTGAAAGATCTTCCTTGAGGCGACTAGGCCAAGGGGACACTGAGTCCCCAAACTCTTGCCCTGAAAAGGCAGGCCAGTAGCATCTCACCTACCTACCTCTCTCCACAGGAAAAGCAAAGCCGCAGCAGCACATGTTAGCCACACAAGCAGTAAGCAGGTGCATGCAAAACACAGCACAAATCGCACAGGGAGCTCGCGCAAGTGACCAAATCAAACCTTGCATGCCAAAGAGAACCCACGCAGATTGCAAGGTAATTGTGTGCTTTTGAGCAGAATATGAACCACAAGTCGTGTAGTAGTAACCTGATACGTGGGAAGAGTGCCTTTCTGAATCCCACGAGTGGTGAAAATAAATGGAAGGGAGGGGAGTTGGGCCTGCACATATCCAAGAAAGGGAAAAGCAGGGAAGTGTCGTAAGGGCATCAGAAGAATCCTGCAGGATGAAGCCAAGGGCCCATATTTGCCTAATCTGGATGTCACGTTTGCACCATGGTATAAGAGTCGGAATTAAATAACATACCTCTATAGAATTTTCTATTTTTGTTTTTTTCTGGCCGTAAGGACCTACTCCTGCTTTAATCTGAGAGAACATGTAACGGCATTTTTTGTTTGAGAGTATTTGCCTTGCCACATTTAAATTGATTGGAGAATTAGTGGGTCTGACTTCTTTTAACTGAAGAACCAGTAATTTATTTTCTTCCTTGACATGGTTTATTGTTGAATTTTATTAGCTTGAGCGCTGTGTATTTTTTAGTCACTTACTGTTTTATTATGTTCCTACTGATTTTATTGGTCACTCGTTTGAGTGCCATGAGCTGTGAAGCAATTTAGAGATGGCTAGATAGTGCCAATGGCTCCTTCCTACACAGTAGTTCATCTACACTGGCTTCCAGTTGCTTTCCGGGCCCAATTCAAGGTGTTGGTATTAACCTTTAAAGCTCTATACGGTCTCGGCCCAGTTTACCTGAAGGAGCACCTCCAATACCACCAATTTAGCCGCCTGACTAGATCAGCCACGCAGGGCCTTCTCTCAGTACCACCAATGAAAACAGCTAGGTTGGTGGGAACTAGGGAGAGGGCATTTTCAGTGGCGGCCCCCACTCTCTGGAACTCCCTCCCGTTCGATCTTCGACATGCCCCTTCCCTGGATGCATTTCGCCGAGCATTAAAAACCTGGCTCTTTGGACAGGCCTTCGGGACCTCCGGGGTGGGCTAAGCTTTTATCACTATTACTGAATGCCCGTTGTTTACATACTGTTTTATGCTGTAACTTAATCCTTTATTGTCGACTGTATTGTATTGCTATGTATTTTAAATTGTATTTTAAATTGTATTTTACTGGAATTTAATTGTGTACGTCGCTTAGAGTGGCTTTGGCCAGATAGGCGACACAAAAATTAAATTATTATTATTAATTATTATTACACAAGTGGCGGTCCAGTTCCTGAGATGAGTTGATGCTGGTGTAGAAAAGAGCAATGGTGTTGACTACTGTCAGCTAACCACAGACTTCCAGCATTACTGTAACAGCTCGGGAGAGTACGCGTAGCAGTGGTTCTTAATCTATTGACAACAGAAATAATTCAGTCTCTCCTGATTCAGATGTTATGGAGAAGTAGAGCCAATCAACATCAATGTACAATAATGATGAATCATCATTTTTCATTCTTAATCTGGAAAAGTGAAATGCGTTGAACTTGAGGGTAATGCCTGTTTGCCATTCCTGACATTCAGCAGTCCAACCATCTTTACCAAGCAGAAGATGGGAAAGGAGGCCATGCACATCCTTGTTCTTCTGAAAGCCACTCCAGATCTGCAGTGAAGGGGAAATAGGTTTCAGATGTTCTTGCTGAATGTTTTTTGGGGGTGGGGGGAGGCAAAGAGCTCCCCCCACCTGCATGGGATGAACCAGAACTGGTCAGGGATGTTGTGGTCCAACATTTGGATGGCCACACGTTCCCCATCCCTACTTACAGTCTAGGCAGAATTTTTAACTGGCTGCATTTGATCTGAGTTTCTTTTTTTTTTTTTGGCTTGTTTAAAATAGGGTTAAGCCTGCAGAAATATTTCACTGTGGAATGTTTTTTAATTTTATTTTTAAAAAATACCTTTTATTATTAAGAAGTTCATTATAGGGATGCTATTTTATTGCACATAACATGGTTTAGAATTTCAAAATTCAATAGAAGAAATTTTTCACTGTCTGCGTTTCTTTTCTGGCCATTATTATTATTTGTTTCATTTCATGATTATTACTGAAAATAATTTTGTCGAATAGAGGAGGGGTTAAAAAATGATCCGCTCTGGGTGTCAAATACTCTAGGTACGCCACTGACCTTCCCTTTGTAATAAAACAACCAGCATGCTTCTTGAATCAATGACTCTACATCCTACCTGCAGTAATGGAGAACAGTTACCTTGAACATCACAGCAGCCCTTGAAAGGGATGGAGATGTGTCCCTCTTTCCTCCTCTCTCCCCTTCCAATAAAAGCTTACCCCATCCTTTCAGTATTCTTGAAATCTGTTGCTATCTTATTCACTGCCCCAGAGATTTTGGCCTCTTGTTTTTTGTATTACGCTGTGTCCGTAGAATGAAATATTAGCCACTCAAAGTTAAATGATAACTAGTCCTTAAAATAGATGTCTCCTGCATTGTTATTTTTAAATCTCCGGGTCACAAAGATGCTTTGTGACAGATGCATGCACAAAAAAGCTTTTTCAATAAAAACTACAAACATGTCACACAACTCAGAGATAATGGCAAATACTAGGTGTTCCCCTTGATTTAACACAAACATTAACCCTCAAGTGGTATTGTGAATTTTACTAACGTAACGTAAAATTATTTTTCAGATTCTGATCCCTAAAATGCCAAAACGACAGAGTGATCTATTAAGTTTTTTAAATGTGAAGAAGGTGAAAACAAACACAGAAAATAATGATAGGAACAAAAATCATTGTGGAGCGTCGAAGCCAATGGAACCCAGTTTAGAATCTGTTGAACAACCAGTCATCAAAGAAAAACCATCATGTTCGTCAAAGGAAGAAATAGATAATCTTGCACTTCCGGATTGTTGGAATGAAAAACAAGCATTTATGTTTACAGAACAGTACAAATGGCTTGAAATAAAAGAAGGTAAATTAGGATGTAAGGATTGTTCGACAGTTCAGCATTTAGGAGTCAGAGCAGAAAAGCATGTCCATGTGTCCAAGGAATGGAGCGCATATTTAGTAACCCCAAATGGCAGTAATAAAACTACTAGGCAAGCTTCTCTGCGAAAAAAAATGAGGGAACACGATGTTTCTAAAGCCCATACTAAAATTCAAGATTTGTTGAAAGAATCGGCTAATGACTCAATTTCCAATTTAGTGCATAAACTAAGTAATAAAAATATTGATGCTACCGTAAAAGTTTTCAATACTGTTTACAGTTTAGTAAAACGTAATAGGCCATTATCTGGTATTGAGGGGGCAATAGAATTACAAGAGAAAAATGGAGTGGATATAGGCAATTGTTTACAGACACGATACAGTGCAACAAGAATAGCAGAACATATCGCAAAAGAAATTAAGATGAAGATATTTAAGAATATCATAGAAGAGAATGCCAAAATCTGTATCATAATTGACGAGGCATCTACAATTTCAAAGAAAAGCACCCTAGTGATTTATCTCCAGTGCGCAGTTCAGTCAGCTCCTGCACCGGTAATGTTGTTTGTTGCTTTAAAAGAATTGGTGTCAACCACAGCAGAGTGTATTTTCAATACATTGTTGTCTACTTTAAATGATTGTGGCTTTAATAATGAATATTTGAAAGCAAACTTAATTGCATTTTGTTCTGATGGTGCTAATTCAATGCTGGGGAGAAAGTCTGGAGTAGCTACAAAGTTGTTAGAAAAATTTCCTAAAGTCATCATTTGGCACTGTTTAAATCATCGATTGCAATTATCACTTGACGATTCAATATCTGATATAAAACAAGTTAATCATTTTAAAATATTTCTGGATAAAATTTATTCTATTTATCACCAATCTAATAAAAATCAAACCGAGCTAGAAACCGTAGCTAAAGAACTTGAAATGGAAATTATTAAAATTGGTCGAGTACTGGGACCGAGATGGGCGGCATGTAGTTTACAAGCTGCTACTGCTGTATGGCACGCATATCCTGCATTATATATGCATTTTTCTCGTTCTTCATATTCTGGTTTGGCAAAGAGATTAGCAAACATTAATTTCTTGCAAGACCTTGCTTTAATGATTGACATTCTTGAAGAATTTTCATTGCTTTCAACTGCATTGCAGTCAAGATCAACTAACATTCAGAAAGCGCAAAAATTAATCGAACGCACCATAAGAGCTTTGGAAAATTTAAAGATTGGTACTGGAAAGCATGAATCTCAAGTTGAAGATTTGATTAAGTTAGATAAGTTTAAAGACATTCCATTTAATAAAAATAATAAATTTAATGCTCTTCCTAGGAATATGTTACTAGAAAATATAATTCAACACATGAACTTACGTCTTTTATTGGACAGAAACAACGATGAAAGCATTTTCAATTATTTTGATTTATTAGAACCATCTACCTGGCCTAATGAAGAACTAACTTCACCATGGATAGCTGGTGAAAAAAAATTGTATCATTTAAGTGAAATTTTAAAACATGTAATTGATTTGAACGATTTTCGGGATTTTGTAGATAATAATGTAGAATCAAACAATGTTCCAATCCCTGCAACTATACAAAAAGCTAAAAAGATAGTTAGCACTATTGCAATCAGTAGTGCTGAAGCTGAAAGAGGTTTCAGTTTAATGAATATAATTTGTACGAGGGTGAGAAATAGTTTAACAGTAGATCATATATCAGATTTAATGACGATAAATCTATTGGGAAAAGAGTTAGCGGATTGGGATGCAACTCCATTTGTCAAATCATGGTTGAATTGCAACCATAGGTTGGCTACGGATACAAGAGTTCGGCAAAAATCAACGAAAGCATTCTGTTAGAATCAATTGGCCATATGGAATTTACAATAAAGAGTACTGTGTATTTTATTATTATTATCCGAGCTGCACCTTGCCTGAACTCCCTGAAATATTGACCTTAGACTGCTGCCTGATTTTCTTTTTGGATCATGTTTGGACCTAGACTAGTTCTCAGTACTTGACATGTGTGTGTTTGGACTGTGCTATATCTGCCCCCATTGGTGTTGCAGCCATTGGTGTTCTGTCATATCCCCATGACAGCCATTTTATGACTGGCACCCATAACACTTTCTCCAAAATTCCATATGTGCCCACTGGCTCAAAAAAGTCTATGGTTACCGCCATGAACAGCATGGGCGAGGCCTACACGGAGATGAAGCGGGAGTAGGACCAGTGCTTCAACCGCTGGTTCGCCAAGAAGTTCCTGAAGGGAGAGGGCGGCGACAGCAGTGGAGGCAACCCCTGCACCCAGCTCTTCAAGCGCTACCAACTCTGCACCCAGAAAGCTGTTAAGGAGAAAGACATACCCATTAAACGGCTGGAATTCATGGGCCGCAGCAGAGGAAAATCTGAAAAATCTCCCTGACCATGATGGCAACAGAAAAATTATTTTGAACATTAAAAAAATTCTAAATCTTGTTGCTGTTGAACAAGGACTCTGCCATCTATGCAGATGGTGCAATTCAAGGCCTGTTTTCCACAGCAGCATCTGCCTTATGGAGCCAGGAGCCAGTTTCATATCTACTGTGTGGAAAGAGCTTCAGAGCCAGTTCTCACCTTTCTTCCCACCAAAGAATTCACACTGGGGAGAAACCATATAAATGTATGGAATGTGGAAAGAATTTGAGCTGCAAGAGATATCTCACTTCCCATCAGGGAATTCACACGAGAGAAATTGTTAATTAATGCTTGAATTGTTGAGCTTTTGTTGAAACAGAATTGTTGAAACAGCAATGTCATTATCCAAGAATTCACAAAAGAGGGAAAACCATGTTAACGTGCTGAGTGTAGAAAACTTGTCTCCCAGGTGAAAGATGGGAGGGGACTGAATATGTTTTTGTTGACTTCATCAGTGGTTGTTCTGTTTCTTGACACGATATCGATATGAATACCAGTTACTGGAAACCTCAGGAGGGGAGAGTGCTCTTGCACTCCGGAGCTCTTCTTATGTTCTTACTTGTGTTGCTAGTGTATATCCAGTGTGATTCATTTGTATCTTGTGATTTTTTAAATACTGTTTTGATTCATTTGTTGCATTTATTATGCTTTTATTGTGTGCTTTTTAATTAGTTTTCATGTGCACAGGTTTGCTATTGTTGTGAGATTTTTTTGAGCTCAACTTGGAAAAGCAGCACACAAATATTAGTGTGGCTAGTTTCTATGCTGCTGCCATCGCATGCCAGAAAACAATGATAAATGATCTTATGTAGGAAATTTATACTGATCGTAATCTTGTAATTTTTACTCGCTCATGATTTTATGTATTTTATATGATCTTAATTACTATCTACGCATTGGTCTTTGATCGCAATAAAATTTATTTATTTATTAAATATAAGCCTCAGTAAGAAGGTGCCGCTCACTGCTCATCCAGGAATTCACAGAGTGGAGCATCTGTATAAATGCTCGTGCAAGTGAAGTCCTTTAAGTGCCCCAATGGGCCAACACTGGTGGTCAAACAGAACCCATGAGGCTAACACTTACCAAAGCAGTCCGAAGTACATGGTCTATTAGTTTAAAAGCGGAACAGGCCACCAATCCAGAATGGAATTCCAGGGGACAGGCCCTGGTGGTTTGGGATGTATGTTAAGTGAGATACAATGTTCAGACACATCTAAACAGGAAATTAGTCCAAGTAAAGGCAAATGTTTAAAAATGAAATAGTGTCAGCAATAGTGGAGAAACAATTAGGAAGAGGACAGCAATTGTGGAATGGGATGGATCTTAGTTTATTGTGGGTTTTTTGCATCTTAAACAGATCAAGTGGTCTAACTAAATGTGTGTAATATTAGGGAAGATCTAAGAAGGAACACCCACCCATACATTTGCTCTGTGAAAGAACTTCTAGTATGGCACATGGCAGCCAGTGTGGTGTGCTGTACAACGGTGTTGTACGGTTAAGTTTGAATATTTTTCCTTTTTTTGTAGTTCTTTGAAAATCTGATGTGGCTGTGTGTGTGTAATATAAGAATAAAACTCTGAACTCCGAGCCTTAACTGAAAATAACCAGAAATAAAATAAGAATGAGAGAGAGTTTATCCCTAGAGAACTGGTTTAGAGGGAAATTATGACAAAAAGCTTCAAAATGCAAGAAGGGCCAAATTCAAGGCAAGATATCCCTTCTCTCAAAGAAAAGGTGAAAAAAGGCCTTAGAACAAGGGAAAACCTGGAGCTAAGCAAAAAATAAAATTAAAGTAGTGTGTGCTAGCTGTTCATTTCCTCCAAATATGGAACACATCCACAGATTACATTTTATGTACCACACCCGAGACCACCTCAGCCAGCTCAGTCAGGGAGGCATCCCTAATCTGCCTCTTTGGCCCAATACCAGATGCAGGCCCTCCAGTCCCGTGCCAAGAGGGAGGGGTTTCAGGGTGATAGGGAGCGAATTCCAATGGGCTGCAGCAACACATCCCCCCGCCTCTCCAGTCTGGTCTGATGTCATAGTCAGATCTGGGCCGCCCTGCTCCCCCACTCAGGTCTCGGTGATCAGTACTGAGTGGCAGATTCAGAAGTGCAGGTCCCTTCATGACAGTCACGCCTTGTCCCACACTCCCCAGTGCTTTCTTCCACACAACATCTCTATAGGAGCCAGTCAGCATGAAAGGGGAGTGTGTTAACTACTGAGAAGAGTCTTTACACTCTGATTGGCTCCAATCAGCTGGCAAGGGCAAGGACGCATGCTAGAAGATTCTTCTGTGGCTGATTGGCTCGTAGGACGCTGGAGACAAGGGACCTGCCTGGGACCGTGCTCTCAACAAAGGGGTCTAACACACACACCCCAGACACTGGACGACTACACCCCTGCCAGTGATACATGCCAGGCCGTCCCATTATTCCATGATCAAATCATGGTTTTATTATGGACCCACCTGGCGTTCAACAGTAGGACCACCAGACTGTTGGGCACACTGGTAGAGCATCCATTAGTGTCCCATGTTCTGTGTGCAACGAATCTTTCCTCCTTGGCTGCTGGTTTGAGAGATGACCTGGCCTTCTAAGGGTTAAAACGAGCGCAATCAGATTCCTAGAGAGGAAGGGAAAGTGGAGAGGTCCATCTGTGCCCTTCAAGGGACATGCACCGCCCCTTCTCTGCACGCCACTTCCTGCCTGGATCTTCTCTGGGGACAAAGCGGTTCCAGTCACTCTCTCTCCCCCTCTCTCTCCCAAGGGCTGCAGCCTCGGTGGCCCCTTCCAGGGTGTGGTGAGCCCCCCTCCCCCTTGTGCATTGGGCAAAGGGGAGTCCCAGGGCTGCAGGGGAGGGTGCAGAGGAGGAGCTGCAAGGCAGGGGGGCGAGGAGGGGGCTGGGAGACCCCTGCGGGGGGATGGAGGAGATGCCCAGATTGAAAAGTGCGAGCGTGCGTGCGCGCTCCACTCTAAAGCAGTAGCTAGAAACCTCGGATTGGTACTTACACTTATGGAGCAGGGAGAGAGAATGTGTTTTGCTAACATACACTTTCATTAAAAAGGGGGTGGGGAATGTGTGGTTTTATTCCAGCCCAAACACAGGAGTTAGGGAGGGAAAGAGAGAGAAAATATGTTGGGAAAGGGGAAAGTTTGTGTTTGTGTGTGTGTGTGTGTGTGTGTAGTTCCACATTACTGGGTGTGTGAGTCTGGCTGTTTCTGCTAGGGAGGTAGAGTTGTGTTACTGTATGTCTTTCATCTGCTGATCTTAGACTGACAATGCTACATTCAGTGCACAAACAGGCATTGTATTTCATATGGAGGGGCTGAAAGTGATTGAAGATTTCTAGTAATTCTGTATAGATGCTCATGCTAGGATAAACGCAAGATTTAAATAGTTAAAAGTCAAGCACTGATTCATTTGTTATGGTTATTTATTAATACTTTATAATAAATATACTCAGCCATGAAGCTCCTTTGGTGCCCTTCAGCCCAGCCTACCTCACAGGGTTGTTGTGAAGATATAGAAGGAGGTGTAAAATGGCTGCAAAGGGGGACTTAGTGCTTGTGTCATAGCATCAAATTTTGCTTCCTTTAACAAAAATGATGCACCTTTATCAAGGAAGGGACATGTTTTTCCCTTCACCCCCTACCCCCCCTAGTACACCTCCAGGCTTCAACCAATCTGGCATGATTGTTGTGTGTTGAGATGCATGCATAAATCCAGATTGTGTTCAGGTGTGTTTACTCCCAGGTTGGTGTGTACAAGGGGCCCTCTCACCATGAACCCTCCTCTGCCCATTCCTCACAAAAAATCCTAGGCTATAACCTGGTACCCACTCACTTGGAAATGTCCCATTAAACATCAAGAGTCTTGCTGCTCTGAGTAGACATGCATACCATGGGATTTTTTAACATCCACTCACATTTACTGAATAGTGGATTCCTGGTGTCCAAACAACTCATCAATTGCAGAGTGAAAGCTTATTTTTATTGAATTAAATACAATTTTATTGTATTACTACCCTGGGCTCCTTTGGGAGAAAGGGCAGGATATAAATATGCCACTGCACTCCTGCTCATGAATGAGTGAAACTAGATTCCTAGAGAGGAAGGGAAGGGGGAGAGGGTGTCTGTGCACTTCAGTGAAATGCGCCTCCTCTCCTCCCACAGCTCAGAAATGAATGAGCACGACCCAGCTATCCCTGAAGCAGGAAAAGGCCCTGATGCCATCAAGTCTGGGACCTGCACAGAGAAATTCCTTGGGGAAAACATGCAGAAGATCTTGGGGAACAGCAACCTCTTCTTAGATGTCCAGTCCCAGCAGTTCAGGTATTTCTGCTACAAGGAAGGCATGGGGCCCCGAGAGGCTTGCAGTCGACTCCATCTTCTTTGCCATCGGTGGCTCAAGCCAGAGCGGCACACAAAGAACCAGATCCTGGACCTGGTGATCCTGGAACAGTTCCTGAGGATCCTTCCGCCAGAGATGGAGAGCTGGGTGAGGGAATGTGGAGCAGAGACCAGTTCCCAGGCGGTGGCCCTGGCTGAAGGATTCCTCCTGAGCCAGGCAGAGGAGAAGAAGCAGGAAGAGTGGCAGGTGAGAGGGTTTCATGTAGATCAGGGAAAGCCAATGTGGTGCTCTCCATATGTTGTTTCAGTAAAACTCCCATCCTCACTGACCATTCATCATATTGGCTGCGGCTGATGTGAGTTGGAGTCTGATCTGGAGGGTACCATGTTGGCTACCCTTGATATCAAATACCTCTAAGGATTTTCCCTCTATCAATCCTTTTCTATTCCTTCTCCTTGTTAGGTGACTTCAGTTCTTATTTTTGCATGGGCATCTGGTTGGCCACTGTGTGAACAGGATGCTGGATAAGGTGGGCCACTGGCCTGATCCAGCAGGCTCTTTTCATGTTCTTATTGCTATTTCAGGAAAAGGGTCTGTTTGGAGGAAAAAGAAATTATTTTTCCGAGGCAGAGAGGACTTCATTGGACACCAGACAGAGGCCGCTGGGTAAGGGTGAATGGGGTTTATCTCCATGTGGTGTCTCTCTTGATTTTGAGTCTTTTCCTCTTGTCTCCAGCCTTCTCCACAGCTGAAAATATGCTCTTATTTGCATCCCATCACGATTTTGTACTTGGAACCAGCACTTTGATTTGTGGCCAAGATCTCAAATGGGGAAAGATGTTTTATCAGACCACTGAAATATAAACTGTGAATAAACAGGGGAAGCCCACTCAACAGATAAGACCCAAGTGTAGTTAGACAAACATTGTTTATCCTCTGAGACAAGCATATACTAAAGGCTTCTGGGCACATTTTGTTTCTCACAGGTGCTGGAACGATGTCACCAAGACCTACTAAACCTTCTCTTTGTGGTGTATGGGAAGCTGCTGCTGTTCCATGTGATCAGGTAGGGGGAAGATTCAATAGGGAAGAGGCTGGGGGCAGCTGGGGTTCCTCTGTCCCCTGCTCCCCTCCCTGGGCCTCAGTGAATCTCTCTCCTTCTCTGTGCTTCTCTTAAAGTTGCCCACAACAAAAGCTGTGAATGCCATTTAAGTCCTAAGAGCAATGACCAGCCATCCCACCTTAACTAACTATTGCATGTTGGTCGTAGATCATCTTTATGTTATCTAGGGGGTGGAAATGTTTTGTTACTCATTTAGGGTCCAGTGGTCTTTGAGGATGTGGCTGTGTATTTCACGGAAGAGGAGTGGGCCCTGCTGGATCCTGACCAGAGAGCTCTGCACAAGGAAGTCATGGAGGAGAATTGTGGGACTCTGGCCTGTCTTGGTAAGGCTCCATATTGGAGCGCAATATCTGTTTTGAAATTCAATATTTCTTTATGTAATGTCCCCAGATATTCTGATGTAGTACCACCTACGTCATCTGGGATTCTTACCCCTCTGCAGTTACCTTGAATGGACAGTTATCTACTGTTTTATCTCTGAGCACTCATCGTCCAATTATGCCCTTCTAAACAGTGGCCCAACTGGTTTAAACTGGGCAGATCATTTGAGAGGTATTTTTGGAGAAGTTAGGATGGTGTAACTAGCCTCTTGGTCATTTTCTGGTTGTCTGTCAAGATGACTGACGTGAAAGATGGGATGGATATTATGATTGGGTCAGAAAACCATCAATCTCAACAAAGGGGCTGGCTTTTACTGCTCTCAAATTTCCACAAATATGGGAAACATCCTGTCCTGGAAACATCTGCCCTGGAGTTCAAAAATGCCCTTTCAGAACTTCCTTTTTATTTTTCTCCTCCCGCCCCCCCCCCAAAATATTTCTTTTATGCTTTGCTAAAACACAATAACACAAAAACAGAAGGATGTAGAAAAAGAGGAAGGCCAAATGAGATGGATTGATTCCATAAAGGAAGCCACAGACCTGAACTTACAAGGTCTGAACAGGGTGGTTCATGACAGATGCTCTTGGAGGTCGCTGATTCATAGGGTTGCCATACGTCGTAATCAGCTTGAAGGCACATAACAAAATTTCCATTTCTTTTTAAAGACTATTCTCTGAACTTTCTCGCTAAAACATTACTCCACATGCTAACACAACATAGCTAAGCTCCAGTTTGGTTTCTAAGATAGCTCACAAGATGTAACATTTCACGTTTTGAGCTTTGGGAAGAGAAGCCCAAACTTCCCCCTTAATTCATCCTCTTTCTTAGACCTGGAGCGGAGGGTGGTATCACATCATTCCTTTTTTAGGGGAAAGGACCATTAGAGGACCTGGATATATCATGGTGCCCTCCAGCGATTGTCCCAGCATCTGTGACCATTGTCCATGCTGATGGAAATGAGAATCTGAGCAGCTCTGGAGGGGGCCCCTCTGGCCACCCTTGTGATAGGAGAAGGGAGTTGGCCAGTAAGAAGAGGCCTCCCTACATCTGCACTTTCCCTCTCTTTCAACACTCCACGTTCCCTTCTTCCAGGCTAGCTCAAGGTTTGGCAGCCTGTCATGGGCGGGGGTGGGGAGATGCCTTCACAGGATAGGGATTTGGCCAATACAGAATCATACCTCCTGCAGTTTGTCTCAGTTTCATCTCTTCAAGGTCTCTTGTTTCAGAGATGTAGGATATATCTATTTGTATTAATTTAAAACATTTATATCCCCAGTTTCCAGTGAACAAGACTTGATAAGGAGTAAAAACAAAATGGTTAGACATCAGTACAACATGTTAAAACTAGAACATAATCAAAGCAACAATATATTAATCAGCATATGAAAACATTAAGCATTGCAATAAATACAAATACAGGTGACAGCCATATTAGGATCCCAGGAGCCTGACTCAGCAGCCCTGCCATAGTCATTGCCCAACTAGTCCAGGATTGGCTGCTCTGACTGGCAAGGTCTCTCCAAGCTGCTATGCTTAGCAGGGCTCCTTCCGTGGTCCTTTAGCTGCTGAAGTGTGGGACTGACTGTACAGTCTTGTAGGGTAGGCTGAAAGAGAGTGATTGGCCCGAGATCACCCAATGAGATCGACCTCTGACTGGGAGCTGAACCCAGATCACCATGGTCCAAATCCAACAGTCTGGCACTCCAGTTGTTGGTCAGTGTCAAACCACAGAATGTTAAATGCTTCTAAGTCCTTTCAGTTCATCCTTCATCACAAGTGTTGAAGTTGTTTAATAATTTGTGGTGACATTTTTTTCCTCAGTGTCTTATCAGCTTCTCTCTTCCTTGCAGATGGTGACGAATGGGAAGTCAAGAATAAGAGAGAACTGGGCGGGAAAGAGATATCTGAAAAAGACAGATCTAAGAAGAAAGAAGAGCAGGGAAGGAAAACTGAAGCAGAAGAGAAGAGGAGGAGTGAATCCTCTCCTTCTCAGGGCAGTGACTGCCATGAGATTTCAGTCCGAGAAAAAACAGATGCAAGAAACAAAGGAAGTAATATTTTTGGTTATTGGAAAAGTCTCAATTATCAAATAGATTGCAAAGCCCACAGCAAAAAACCCAAAGTCCAGAAACTGTATGAATGCTTGGAATGTGGAAAGAACTTTCCTTCCAGTTATAAACTTACTATCCATGCTAGAATTCATACTGGGGAGAAACCGTATAAATGTTTAGAATGTGGAAAGAGCTTTAGAGTCAGTTTTGAGCTTTCTTCCCACAAAAGAATTCACACTGGGGAGAAACCATATAAATGCTTGGAGTGTGGAAAGAGCTTCAGTGATAAGAGAAACCTTACATTCCATCAAAGAATTCACACCGGGGAGAAACCATATAAATGCTTGGAGTGTGGAAAGAGCTTCAGTGATAAGAGAAACCTTACATTCCATCAAAGAAGTCACACTGGGGAGAAACCATATAAATGCTTGGAGTGTGGAAAAAGCTTCATTCGCAAGACATCTCTCACTAATCATCAAATAATTCATACTGGGGAGACCCCATATAAATGCATGGAATGCGGAAAGGGCTTTCCTTCCAATTCTAAACTTACTTTCCATAAAAAAATTCACACTGGGGAGAAACCATATAAATGCTTGGAATGTGGGAAGAGCTTCAATCAAAAGACATCTCTCACTAATCATCAAATAACTCATACTGGGGAGAAACCATATAAATGTTTGGAATGTGGAAAGAGCTTCAGTCAGAAGATATGTCTCATTAATCATCAAAGAATTCATACAGGGGAAAAACCATATAAATGCTTGGAGTGTGAAAAGAGCTTTAGTCACAAGACATCCCTCACTAATCATCAAAGAATTCATACAGGAGAGAAACCATATAAATGCCTGGGGTGTGGAAAAGGTTTCAGTCGCAAGATACGTCTCACTAATCATGAAAGACTTCATACAGGGGAGAAACCGTATAAATGTTCGGAATGTGGAAAGAGCTTCAGTCAAAAGACGTCTCTCACTAATCATCAAATAACCCATACAGGGAAGAAACCATATACATGCTTGGAGTGTGGAAAGAGCTTCAGTCAGAAAATATTTCTCACTAATCATCAAAGAATTCATAAAGGAGAGAAACCCTATAACTGCCTGGAGTGTGGAAAGAGCTTCAGTCACAAGACATCTCTCACTTTGCATCAAATACTTCATACAGGGGAGAAACCATATAAATGCTTGGAGTGCGGAAGGAGCTTCAGTCAGAAGATACGTCTCACTAATCATCAAAGAATTCATACAGGGGAGAAACCATATACATGCTCGGAATGTGGAAAGAGTTTCATCCAGAAGACATATCTCACTTTGCATCAAAGACTTCATACCGGGGAGAAGCCATATAAATGCTTAGAATGTGGAATGGGGTTCAGAGCCAGTTCTCACCTTTGTTCCCACAAAAGAATTCACACCGTGGAGAAACCATATAAATGTTTGGAATGTGGAAAGAGTTTGAGCTGCAAGAAACATCTCACTTCCCATCAGGGAATTCACACAAGAGACAAATTTTTAAATAATGCTTGAATTGTTGAGAGAGCTTCAGACAAAACAGAAATGTCATCCAAGAATTCTCAAAGAGGGAAGCCCATATTAATGTGCTTGAGTGTAGAAAACGTATCTCCCAGGTGAAAGATGGGAGGGGACGGAACATGTTTTTGTTGACTTCATCAGTGGTTGTTCTGTTTCTTGACACGATACTGATATGAATACCAGTTACTGGAAGCCTCAGGAGGGGAGAGTGCTCTTGCACTCGGGAGCTCTTCTTATGTTCTTGCTTGTGTTGCTAGTGTATATCCAGTGTATTTGTATCTTGTAATTTTTTAAATATTGTTTTGATTCATTTGTTGCATTTATTATGCTTTTACTGTGTGCTTTTTAATTAGTTTTCATGTGTACAGGTTTGCTATTGTGAGATCTTTTGAGCTCAACTTAGAAAACAGCACACAAATATTAGCATCAGTAAGAAGATGCAGCTCACTGCTCATCCAAGAATTCACAGAGCAGAGGATCCGTATAAATGTTTGTGTAAGTTAAGTTCTTTAAGTGCCCCAATGGGCTAATACTGGTGGTCAAACAGAACCCATGAGGCTAATGCTTACCAAAGCATTCCTAAGTACATGGTCTTTTTGTTTAAAAGCGGAACAGGCCCCCAATCCAGAATGGAATTCCCGAGGACAGGCCCTGGTGGTTTTGGAATCATGTTAGCAGGGGTTAGTCTCGTACAAGGTTCAGACCAATCTGAACAGGAAATCAGTCCAGGTAAACGCAAGCATTTAAAGATAAAATAGTTTATGCAGTAGTCGAGCAACTGTCAAATGGAAAGGTTTTGGGGGTTTTTTGGTTTTTGGATCTTAAACAGATCAAGTGGTGTAACTGTAAACCTGTGAAATATTAGGGAAGATCTTAACAGGAACAACCCCCGTACATTTACTTTGTGAAATAACCTCTAGCTGCAGAGAAATTTGTGGCACATGGCAGCTAGTGTGATGTGCTATACAACAGTATTGTACAGCTGATAATTTTGAATCTTTTTCCTCTTTTTGTAGTTCTTTGAAAATCTGATACATAACTCTCTGTGTGCGTGTGTGTAAGATAAGAATAAAACTCTGAACTCTGAGCCTCACCTGGGAATAAAATAAGAGTGATGATGAAACACAGTCTATCCCTACAGAACTGGTTTAGAGGGAAATTGTGAGAAAAAGCTTCAAAATTCAAAAAAGGACAAGTTCAAGGCAAGATAAACCCTTCTTTCAAAGAGAAGGTGAACAAAGGCATTGGAACAAGGAAAAACCTGGGAGCTAAGCAAAAAATAAAATTGAAGTAGTGTGTACTAGCTACTGACATCCTCCAAACATGGGACACATCCACAGCATATGTCTGATGCACTCTTATTCCACTTTAGCAGTCATGACTCTTTGTTCAGTAAATGGCCCCAGCCACTCATCCACTACAGCATTCAGACACTGATACAGAACATTCACAGCCTCTCCTGATTCAGATGTTATGGAGATATAGAGCTGCATGTCATCAGCATACTGCTGACTCCATGCTCAAAAACTCCTTGCTCCCAACGGCTTCATGTAGAGGTTGAATAGCACTGGGGAGAGAATAGTACCCTAGTGAACCTTGTAGCACAAGATGCTTGGGGGCAAAGGACCGCTCACCCGGTGTTACTATCTGAACGTGACCCTGAAGGTAAGAAAGGGGCCACTGTAATACAGTGCCTCCAATGCCCATCCACTGAGTCGGTCCAGGAGGATACCATGGTCAATGATAAAATGCCGCTGAGAGATTGAGCGCAAGTAACAGCGTTGCATTCCCCCTGTCTCTCTCACGGTAAAGGTCAACCATCAGGGTGACCAAGGCTGATTCTGTTCCAAAAACAGGTCTGAATCCAGATTGTGATGGATCTAGATAATCAGTCTCATCCAGGAATACCTGCAATTGCTCTACAACCACCATCTCCACCACCATTATCAAGAATGGGGTGCTGGCGACTGGTCTATAGCTGTTACACTCCGTTGGGTCCAGTGTGGGCTTTTTAAGAAGTGGACACACCGCCTCCTCTTTAAGGGCAGTGACCATCACACAGTCATGCAAAGAAGTGTTTGCTACACCTGTGACCCATTCAGTCACCCCACTCCAGCTAAATTCAATAAGCCAGGATGTACAAGGATCTATTGAGCAGGTGGTCAGAAGCATCATTGCAAGCATCTTGTCTGCATCATTGGGCCACATTAACTGGAACTGATCCCACAACATTGGATTTGATGTTGCATCTCTTTGCTGCCCCCACCGCCATGTGGAAGGCCCAATTGCAAGCCCAAACACGTGCTCAGTTGGCTCCAGAGCGAGAACTATGCCCCATATGCTCCAGTCCTCGTCCAGACCATTTAATCGACCACAGCTCCTCAGTATACCAAGGAGCAAAGCGGGCTCCACGGCACCAGAGAGGACCCTCGGGAGAGATCGTGTCAATGTCCTACGAGTCTCACCTTTCCATAGTGAGATTAGAGCCTCAACAGGATCACTGCCTATCCACTGGAAAATCCCCCACAGCTTCCAGGAATCAGATTCCGTCGGTGTCCGGGGTCGGGCCGTCCTAGCTGATCCTCCTCCCCAGCAGGGGAGAATTGCTGCTTCAAGACCAAACCTCACAAAGAAGTGGTCTGACCATGACAGTGGGGTGATAGCCATCCCACCAATTTCCAGACCACCACCCTCCCCACTTGGAGCAAAGACTAGTTCAAGGCAGAGCTTGGAGGTAACTAGTTACAAATAACGAGCTACTTGTAATTTATTACTTTTCTGAGTAACGACTGGGTAACTTTGTTACATTTTGCTGGTAATAGAACTAGTAGTAACTTCATTACTTTTAAGCTGTAACTTTAACGTTTCCAGTGTTACTTTTGGGTGTTACTTGGGGGGCAGGGGAAATCTTCTGTTCCTCTGATTTGTGGATAAAAATCATGTGCCTCACACTGGGCTTTTGTGCAGCGTTGGTCTTCCCTCATGCTCTGTGGGTGCTTAGGAGGCAAAGAGGGAAGAGGTGGAGAGCAAGACGGGGTGGAGAAAACAATTGTTTAAAAATTGACAGGAGTGGAGGGAGAAAAGAGCCGGAGGGCAAGGAGGCAGCAGAAAAATGGACATGAAGAACTGGCTGCAGAGGTGAGAGACGACAGTGTGTGTGTGTGTGTGTGTGTGTGTGTGTGTGTGTGTGTGTGTGTGTGTGTGTGTGTGTGTGTGTGTGTGTGTGTGTGTGTGTGTGTGTGTGTGTGTGTGTGTGTGTGTGTGTGTGTGTGTGTGTGTGTGTGTGTGTGTGTGTGTGTGTGTGTGTGTGTGTGTGTGTGTGTGTGTGTGTGTGTGTGTGTGTGTGTGTGTGTGTGTGTGTGTGTGTGTGTGTGTGTGTGTGTGTGTGTGTGTGTGTGTGTGTGTGTGTGTGTGTGTGTGTGTGTGTCGCGCAAAGCTCCAGCGATTCTGCCTCCCTTACCAGCAGAGAGACTTGACCAGAGCCAAAAGCAGGGCTTCAGGATGACCGAGGGACAGGCAGAAGTTGCAGCAGCAAGGGTCCTAAAAAGCTGCTGCTCCCAGTTTTCTTTCCTGCCCTTTCTTCCTAACAAGTGGGTTGCATCTTCGTCTTGTGAGGAAGATATTATCTGGAAGCTCTTTTGTGCAAATCCTCCCCCATGGCAAATGCAAAGAGTTTCAATTGGGCACTTGTCCAGGTACTTGTTAAAAATGATTGTATAGCTGACTTACAGTACAATATCTACAAGTCTCCTCAGGAGTAAGTCTTTATGTTTAATGGAGCTTACTCCCAGGTAAATCAAATTGGGTATAGGATTGCACTAATTAGGCAACATAGGGACTGTGAAGGTTGAAGCTGTACCAGTTTGCAGGGGGGGGGGAATATGACCCTTTATAGTACAAAGATGCATCAATCTGGTTAAGGCAAGTAAAATTTGATGCATGTAATACAAGGACTAACCTGCAATCCAGTACTTGTCTACACAGAAGTAAGTCCAATTGGGTTTAATGGGACTTACTCCCAGGCAAGTGTGTATTGAGTACACACCTGGGAGTAAGTCCTATTGAACCCAATACAGCTTACTTCTGAGTAGACATGTATTGGATTGCAGTCTTAGTTTCCTTTTTTCCCCATTTTAATTCTGCTTTCTGCATCTCCACAACAGCCCTATGAGGTAAGTTAGGGTGAGAGTTAGGGACTGGCCCAAGGCAATAAATAAACAAAACCAATGATGAGTAAAAATTTAAAATGTGAACATGCTCATGCTCAGTATTTTTGTCGCTCTTTGTCAAGGCTTTGTGTGTGGGTTTTTATGTCTACTGTCTCATAACTTCTTTTTGCTTGAGAATGTCGTATTTCATACTCTTACAGATGTTCATTTTTTTTAAAAAAATGCCCAAATTCTGTGGGTTTTTTTTTTTTAACTTGTTCTTTGCATGGTTTAGGGGTGGCATTGCAGGAGATCAGGCTCTTATGGACAGCTGTGGAGCAGGTAGAAATTAAATGGAGTAAGCCTTTTTTGTATGGAAATACAATTATGGAGAAAGCTTCACCTGTTAACATTCTATCTGTCAGACATCTTATTACTTGTGTGTGCCCCCCTTCCCAGATTTATTTTTGATTTGTGAATGCCATGACCATTGCCATTCCCTCCCCCTGTTTCTCTTTGCAATAACCCTGTGAGGTAACTTAGGGTGAGTCAATATATGTACATAAGCAGCAATTGGTAGTTGTAGTTGGTACAGCAATAATAACGTATAGCCCCTGAAATGCTGAAATGTATTCTGGTGGAGTCCAGTCTTATATATGTCTACTCCAAATTAAGCCTCATTGAGTTAAATGGATAAGTATATAGGATTGCAGATTAATTTCTACCTCTGAACGGAACACACTGTCAGACATAGAATTTAAGAGACATACTTTTCTGGATCTGTTTGAAACAGATGGGTAGGTGGGAAGGGAGTTGGGTCTTCCACATAGTGCCCTCCAGACGTTGTTGGACTACAACTCCCATCAGTCTCAGATAACATAACAACGCTGAAGTTGGTTCCTCGTTAGTTCCCAGTTCCTTATTTGCTTGAAAGTTAAAAACACTAAAAAAAGAAGTGCACAGCTACAGCAACTCCAAGCCAAAGTTAACATGTCTCTGAACCCCAAAATATATGTTGGGATACCTGTATTATATATCTCTGTGATCTGCAGACTCTCCCCGTCAAGAATAACAACAAATTTATTGCATCAAAATTATCAGGCTTCTGAAATGCTCATGAATGCATAATGATGGCATAAAATCATAAAAAATAAGTAACTGGGTGTGCCCACCCCACAATCTGTTCTGTGCCAGGACAACTCATAAACCCCATGGAAGGGGAGGATGTCCTCTATGAGATGCCAGTGTGTCCCATCTGGCACAGAGCTTTTGCTGGGTGCGGGGCAGGTATAAAGGCATCTATGCACAACCCAAAGCGACAAAAATATGCAGAACACAATAAGAAACTGAAGGTGCCCCCCAAAAAATCTACGCTGTGCCAGGCAGTAGTGTAGTGGCAAATTCAGAAGTGCAGGGTCCCTTCATGATAGTCTCAGCCACAGCCAGACCCCCCTCCCTCATTTTGTCCAGGGTTGAGAATGAGGTCCTTGTTCATTCCTTCTCCCACAACAACTGATGTCCCTAGAAGATTATCAGTATGAAAGGGGAGGGTATTAGCTACTGAAAAGAGTCTTCTCAGTGGGTGACTCACCTCCTTTCACTCTGTTTGGCTCCAATCAGGAGGAAAGGACAAGGAAGCATATTAGAAGACTTCTTAGTGGCTAACACACTCACCTTTCGTGCCGATCAGCTCATATGATGCTGGAGACATAGGAACCCTGCTCCCAAAAAAGTAAGGGGTCTAGGACTCCCTGAACCCCTGGACAACTACGCCCCTGGTGCCAGGACAAATCATACATCCCAGGGAGGGGAAGGCTGACCTCTACAAGATGCCGGTACTTCCCACCTGGCCTATAGTTTCTGCTGGGCACAGGGCACTCATAAGGTAATCTGTGCAGAACTAAAATAAGAGTAAGGAGAGAAAAATATGTGATTTGGGGTGACCACTCCAAAATCTGCTGTGGGCCATGAAGCAAAGGGGAGAGAGTCCTCAATGAGATGCCTCTGCATCCTTCCTGGAATGGATATTCTTGTGGACACAGAAAACAGATATGTGCATCTATGCACAACAAGCAATGTAGAACATATATAAGGGACTGTGGGTTCCCACCCCAAAACATGCTTTGGGCACTACAAGTCATACATCCATGCATGCAGGAGAGGGTTCCCACCCAGGTCAGAGCTTCTTTTGTATGTATGGTATAGACAAGAGCATAGATGTATTAGAAAAATAGCAAATATGTGAAAAATGGAAATGGACTGCCTTCAAGTCGATCCGACTTATGGCGACCCTATGAATAGAGTTTTCATGGTAAGCGGTATTCAGAGGTGGTTTACCATTGCCTTCCTCTGAGGCTGAGAGGCAGTGTCTGGTCCAAGGTCACCCAGTGCACTTCATGGCTGGGTGGGGATTTGAACCCTGGTCTCCCAGGTTAGGGTCCAACACTCTAACCACTACACCACGCTTAGAGGAAAGAAAATAAGAAACGAGTGCCCATCCTAAAAGATGATTTGGGGCACCACATATACTTCCATGCATCTGGGAGAATGTGTTCTGTGAGATGCCAGCCATGCATACTTGTTTAGAGTGTCATCTAGGAAATTACATCTTCTTCGAGAAATCATTGTTTGTTGACCCTGCGACAAGTCATTCTGTCACCAACATCAGTGTCTTTTAAAAATAATAATTGAGCTATAACAAAAGTAAGGAACAGGCCAACACAAAACTTTGTATTTGTAAAAGACACCCCTTTCCTCGAGTGTATGATTTGTCCTTGCCCAGAGCAGATTGTAAGGTGGGCATCCCCAGTTACTTATTTATTTTCTGTCTCTTTTTGTCCTTCTTGGCTGTGCATAGATGCCCTCATCCATGCCCTGCACACAGCAGGTACTCTGGGCCAGTCAGGAAGCAGTGGCATCTTGTAGAGGACACCCTTTCCTAGGGTGTATGATTTGTCCTAGCCTGGAGCAGATTTTGGGGTGCCCGTCCCCAGTTCCTAATTTTTCCTGTGTGTTTTTGTCTAATTTGATTGTGCAAAGATGCCCTCATCCGTGCCCTGCACCCAGCAGGTGCCCTGGGCCAGGTGGGAAGCAGTGGCATCTCGTAGAGGACACCCTCCCCTTTCCTGGGGTGTATGATTTGTCCTGGCCCAGAGCAGAGTTTGGGGTGGGTACCCTCCCTCACTTATTGTTTATGATTTTATGATAGCATTATGCATTTATGACCATTTTAGAAGCCTGATGATTTTGACTGAATAAATTTGTTGTTATTCTTCACAGGGAGAGTCCCAGATCACAGTGATATACCATCAGGGGTATCCCAACATATATTTTGGGGTTCCGAGACATGTTAACTTAGGCTTGACGCTGTTGTAGCTCTCAACCTTTCTTCTTTTTTAGTGTTTTGGACTTTCAAGCAAATAAGGAACTGGGAACCAACCTCAGCGTCGTCCTATGATCTCTGTGCAAGGCGTCCTTCCTCCTTGGCTGCTGCTTTGAGAGATGACCCGGCTGCCTGGCCCTCCAAGGGTTAATATGAATGGGCCGAGATTCCTAGAGAGAAAGGGAAGGTGGAGGGGACCATCTGTGCCCTTCAAGGGAAATGAGCCTTTCCTTTCCTGCATGTCACTTTCTGCCTGGATCCACTTTCTGCCTGGATCGTTTCTGGGAGGAAAGCAGCTCCTGTCTCTCTCCCAAGGGCTGCAGCCTCGGTGGCCCCTTCTGCAATCTGGTAAGCCCCCCTCCCCCTTGTGCTTTGGGCGAAGGGGAGTCACAGGGCTGCTGGGGAGAGTGCAGAGGAGGAGCTGCAAGGCAGGGGAGCGAGGAGGGGGCTGGGAGACCCCTGCAAAGGGGGATGGAGGAAGATGCCCAGATTGAAAAGGCTGGAGTGGCCGACAGTGCAAGGGAGAGACCCTCACCCCATAAGGAGGTGGCCTCTTGGGCTGACCCTTTCAGGATCCCCATCACAACGCCCACCATCCTGGAGCAGAGCTTCTTTTCCCCCACTCCCCTTGAAAACGAATCCTGGTTAGTGAGATGTGCACACGATGGCAGCTGGATGGAGGGGATCAGTCACAAAATTTTTTTTTTTATAAACAAAACACTCAAGCTGCTCCTTCCAGGTTTTACTGGCCCTCCTAGAGTCCCTCTGTCTCTACAGCCAATCTGTCTCTACAGCCAATCAAGTTGTGCAATTCCCAGGTGACGAATGTGCAAGTTGAAAAGCTACCCCTGGTTGCCTAGGGAGAGATTGGCCTTGAATCTAGCAAGGTGAGCAGTCATGACAGGCAAGAATCGGTCAGCATGGATCCCCCTTGCACACTGGTTGGCTCTCACCACTTGTTGTTTGGGGGGGAAGTGGGGGAGAGAGAGTCTCCAGGACCTGCGAGATAGAAGTTTGCAGAGGAGAGTGGACAGCCAAGCCCAGGTTCTGCCTTTCTTATGATCACTGCAAGCTCAGGCTGCCAGTCAGCAGCAAGGGTTAGGGAGTGATTGGGACTTGCTTTTAAAAAAAGTTGTGAAGGGAAGTTTGGAGCAGTATATGGGTCCCTGCATGCCCCAGGGAGGAATCATAGAATCAGAGAGTTGGAAGGGGCCTATAAGGCCATTGAGTCCAACCCCCTGCTCAGTGCAGGATTCCAAATTAAAGCATCCCTGAAAGGTGACTGTCCAGCTGCCTCTTGAATGTCTCCAGTATTGGAGAGCCCACTACCTCCCTAGGGAACTGGTTCCATTGTTGTACAGCTTTAACAGTTAGGACAATTTTCCTGAAGTTTAGTTGAAATCTGGCTTCCTGTAACTTCAGACCATTATTCCGTGTCCTGAACTCCGGGACGATGAAGAAGAGATACTGGCCCTCTTCTGTGTGACAACTTTTCAAGTACTTCAAGTGCTGTTGTATCTTCCCTCAGTCTTCTCTTCCCAAGGCTAAACATGCCCAGTTCCTTCAGTCTCTCCTCATAGGGCTTTGCTTGCAGTCTTTGCTTTGCCTTGCTACATCCTTCTTAAACTGTGGTGTCCCAAACTGGATGCAATACTCAAGATGAGGCCTAACCAGTGCCGAATAGAGGGGAACCAATACTTCATGCAATTTGGAAACTATACTTCTGTTAATGCAGCCTAAAATAGCATTTTCCTTTTTTGCAACCACATCACATTGTTGGCCTTATATTCATCTTGTGATAAGCAGCAATCCCAAGATCCTTCTCCCATGTCGTATTGCTGAGCCAAAGATCCCCCATCTTATAACTGTGCATTTCATCTCTTTTTCCTAAGTGTAGAACTTTGCACTTGTCCCTGTTAAATTTAATTCTGTTGTTTTCACAGCCTATCAAGATGCCTTTGAATTTTGTATCTGTCTTCCAAGGTATTAGCTATCCCCCCCCCCCAGTTTTGCATCATTGGCAAACTTGATAAGCATTCCTGCACCTCCTTATCTAAGTCATTAATAACAATGTTGAAGCGCACTGGGCGCAGGACTGAGCCCTGCCCTACCCCAGTCCTTACCTCCCCCCAGTCTGAGAAGGAACCATTGATAAGCACTCTTGAGTACGATTCTGGAGCGAACTGTGGATCCACCTGAAAGTTGTTCCATCCAGGTGGCATTCAGCTAGCTTTGCTGAAGTCAAATTATATTATGTCCACAGCATTCCCACAGTCTACCATGGAGGTTTCTGAAAGGGGGGTTGTGTATGTGTATAGTGTGTGTGTGTAGAGAGAGAGAGGGCTTTTGTTCAGTGGGGACTTACACCTAAGTAAATGTGCCTTGGATTGCAGCCTTACAGCCCATTCCTATGCATGCTTACTCAAAAGTCTCAATAACAACTGTAGGAAGGTCATCAGAAATCCCATGCAACAGATTTGTGTGTGTGAGAGAGAGGGGGGAGAGAGAAGAGAGTGCTCCGCTCTAAAGCATTAGCTAGAAACCTTCTAGGATTGGCTAACAGACACATTCTCATTTTAAAACCAAAAAGTGGCCAGGAGTTAGGGAGGGAAAGAGAGAAAAATATGTTGGGAGAGGGGGAAGTGTGTGTGTGTGTGTGGTTGCATATACCTAGTTGTGAGTCTGGCTGTTTCTGCTGGAGAGAGGGAGTTGTGTCACTATAGGTCTGTCACCTGCTGATCTTAGACTGACAATGCTACATTCAGTGCACAATCAGGCATTGTATTTCAGATGGAGGGAGTTGAAAGTGATTGAAGTTTTATAGTAATTCTGTTTAGATGCTCATGCTGGGATAAATTCAAGATTTAAATAGATCAAGCACTGATTCTTTTGTTATGGTTATTTATTAATACTTCATAATAAATCCCCACTCAGCCATGAAGCTGCTTTGGTGCCCTTGAGCCCAGCCTACCTCGCAGGCTTGTTGTGAAGATCTAGAAGGAGGTGTAAAATGGCTGCAAAGGGGGACTTAGTGTTTGTGTCATAGCATCAAATTTTGCTTCTTTTATTGAAAATGATGCACCTTTATCAAGGAAGGGGCATGTTTTTGCCTCCACCCCCTACCCCCGCTTAGTACACCTCCAGGCTTCAACCAATCTGGCATGATTGTTGTGTGTTGAGATGAATGCATAAATCCAGATTGTGTTCAAGTGTGTTTACTCCCAGGTTGGTGTGCACAAGGGGCCCTCTCACCATGAACCCTCCTCTGCCCCTTCCTCACAAAAAATCCTAGGCTATAACCCCACTCACAAGAGACTTGTTGCTCTGAGTAGACATGTATACCACGGGATTTTTTAACATCTACTCACATTTACTGAATAGTGGATTCCTGGTGTCCAAATAACTCATCAATTGCAGAGTGAAAGCTTATTTTTATTGAATTAAATACAATTTTATTGTATTGCTACCCTGAGCTCCTTTGGGAGAAAGGACAGGATAAAAATATGCCACTGCACTGCTGCTCCTGAATGAATGAAACTAGATTCCTAGAGAGGAAGGGAAGGGGGAGAGGGTGTCTGTGCACCAATGAAATGCGCCTCCTCTCCTCCCACAGCTCAAAGATGAATGAGCACGACTCAGCTATCCCTGAAGCAGGAAAAGGCCCTGATGCCATCAAGTCTGGGACCTGCACGGAGAAATTCCTTGGGGAAAACATGCAGAAGATCTTGGGGGACAACAGCCTCCTCTCAGATGTCCAGTCCCAGCAGTTCAGGCATTTCTGCTATGAGGAAGCCATGGGACCTCGAGAGGCTTGCAGTCGACTCCATCTTCTTTGCCGTTGGTGGCTCAAGCCAGAGCAGCACACAAAGAACCAGATCCTGGACCTGGTGATCCTGGAACAGTTCCTGAGGATCCTTCCACCGGAGATGGCGACCTGGGTGAGGGAATGTGGAGCGGAGACCAGTTCCCAGGCGGTGGCCCTGGCCGAAGGATTCCTCCTGAGCCAGGCAGAGGAGAAGAAGCAGGAAGAGCGGCAGGTGAGAGGGTTTCATCTAGATCAGGGAAAGCCAATGTGGTGTCCTCCATATGTTGTTATAGTAAAACTCCCATCCTCACTGACCATTCATCATATTGGCTGCGGCTGATGTGCGTTGGAGTCTGATCTGGAGGGTACCATGTTGGCTACCCTTGATACCAAATACCTCTAAGGATTTTCCCTCTATCAATCCTATTCTCCCTATAATATTATTTCAGTTCTTATTTTTGCATGGGCATCTGGTTGGCCACTGTGCGAACAGGATGCTGGATAAGGTGGGCCACTGGCCTGATCCAGCAGGCTCTTTTCATGTTCTTATTGCTGTTTCAGGAAAAGGGTCTGTTTGGAGGAAAACGAACTGATTTCTCCAAGGCAGAGAGGACTTCATCGGACACCAGACAGAGGCCGCTGGGTAAGGGTGAAGGGGGTTTATCTCCATGTGGTGTCTCTCTTGATTTTGAGTCTTTTGTCTCCAGCCTTCTCCACAGCTGAAAAAATGCTCTAATTTACATCACATCATGATTTCGTATATGGGAACCAGCACTTTGATTTGTGGCCAAGATCTCAAATGAGGAAAGATGTTTTATCAGACCACTAAAATATAAACTGTGAATAAACAGTGGAAACTCACTTAACAGATCAGACCCAACTAGACAAACATTGTTTATCCTCTGAGACAAGCATATACTAAAGGCTTCTGGGCACATTTTGTTTCTCACAGGTGCTGGAATGATGTTGGCAAGACCTACTAAACCTTCTTCTCTTTCTGGTGGAGGGGACGCTGCTGCTGTTCCACATGATCAGGTAGGGGGAAGACTCAATA
Source organism: Rhineura floridana (assembly GCF_030035675.1). NCBI lineage: Eukaryota > Metazoa > Chordata > Lepidosauria > Squamata > Rhineuridae > Rhineura > Rhineura floridana. Next base: position 208,499,150 of record NC_084482.1, read on the forward strand.
GGGGAGAGGCTGGGGGCAGCTGGGGTGCCTCTGTCCCCTGCTCCCCTCCCCGGGCCTCAGTGAATCTCTCTCCTTCTCTGTGCTTCTCTTAAAGTTGCCCACAACAAAAGCTGTGAATGCCATTTAAGAAGGCTTCAGTCCTAAGAGCAATGACCAGCCATCTCACCTTAACTAACTATTGCATGTTGGTCGTAGATCATCTTTATGTTATCTAGGGGGTGGAAATGTTTTGTTGCTCATTTAGGGTCCAGTGGTCTTTGAGGATGTGGCTGTGTATTTCACGGAAGAGGAGTGGGCCCTGCTGGATCCTGACCAGAGAGCTCTGCATAAGGAAGTCATGGAGGAGAATTGTGGGACTCTGGCCTGTCTTGGTAAGGCTCCATGTTGGATATCTGTTTTGAAATTCAATATTTCTTTATGTAATGTCCCCAGATATTCTAATATAGTACCACCTACTTCATCTGGGATTCTTACCCCTCTGCAGTTACCGTGAATTGACAGTTACCTACTGTTTTATCTCTTGAGCGTTCATCTTCCAGTTATGCCCTTCTAAACAATTGAAGAGGGTGGTAAGCATCCAAGATAAAACAGGAGAAAAAAGAGAAGACCCCAAGATGCTGAAAAAAGGGGATTCTTGAAATGAATATCCAAATAAGTAACTTACTTGGGTTTTCATTTCAAGAATCCCCTTTTTTCAGTGTCTTGGGGTCTCCCCCCTCTTTTTTCTCCTCTTCTAAACAGTGGTCCAATTGGTTGAAACTGGGCAGATCATTTGAGAGGTATGGTTCAGAGTAGTTAGGGAGGTGGAATTAGCATCTTCTTGGTCATTTTCTGGTTGTCCGTCAAGACGACTGACATGAAAGAAGGGATGGGATGAATATTACGATTGGGCCAAAAAAACATCAATCTCAACAAAGGGGCTGGCTTTTACTCCTCTCAAATTTCCACAAATATGAGAGGCTTTCGCTGACGTGGAAACATCTGAACAGGAGGTTAAAGATGCTCTTGCATAACCTGCTTTTCATTTTTCTCCCCCCCCCCCGGTAAATATATGTTTATGTTTTGATATTTCCCTTCACATTTCCTTTTAAAGGCAACTCTCTGAAATTTACCTCTAAAACGTTTCACCATATGCTAACACAGCATAGCTAAGCTCCATTTCGGTTTCTAAGATAGCTCACGAGATGTAACATTTGACATTTTGGGCTTTGGGAAGAGAAGCCAGAAGCTTCACTTTTATCCTCTGTCCTAGACCTGGAGCGGAGGGTGGCAGCACATCGTTGTCCCTGCTGATGGGAATGAGAATCTGAGCAGCTCTGGAGAGGGCCCCTCTGGCCACCCTTGTGATAGGAGAAGGGAGTTGGCCAGTAGGAAGAGCCCTCCCTACATCCGCACTTTTCCTCTCTTTCAACACTCCACATTCCCTTTTTCCAGGCTAGCTCAAGGTTTGGAGCCTGTCATGGGGGGGAGGAGAGAGGCCCCTTCACAGGATAGGGATTTGGCCAATACAGAATCACACCTCCTGCAGTTTGTCTCTCTGTGTGTTTGTTTATGCACACGCACACACACAGCATTTTTTCAAACATCCTAAATTTCATCTCTTCAAGGTCTCTTGTTTCATAGATGTAGGATACATCCATTTGTGTTAATTTAAAACATTCATATCCCCAGTTTCCGTTGGAGTAAAAACAAAATGGTTACACATCAGTACAACATGTTAAAACTAGAACATAATCAATTAGGATCCCAGGAGCCTGACTCTACAGCCCTGCCATAGTTGTTGCCCAACTAGTCCAGGATTGGCTGCTCTGACTGGCAATGTCACTCCAAGCTGTCATGCGTAGCAGGGCTCCTTCCATGATCCTTTAGCTCCTGAAGAGTGGGACTGACTGTACAGCCTTGTAGGGTAGGCTGAAAGAGAGTGATTGGCCCAAGATCACCCAATGAGATTGACCTCTGACTGGGAGCTGAACCCAGATCACCATGGTTTAAGTCCAACAGTCTGGCACTCCAGTTGTTGGTCAGTGCCAGACCACAGAGAATGTTAAACCCATCTAAATCCTTTCAGTTCATCCTTTATCACAAATGTTGAAGTTATTTAATCATTTGTGGTCTCATTTTTTCCTCAGGGTCTTATCAGCTTCTCTCTTCCTTGCAGATGGTGACAAATGGGAAGTCAAGAATAAGAGAGAACTGGGTGGGAAAGAGATATCTGAAAAAGACAGATCTAAGAAGAAGGAAGAGCAGGGAAGGAAAACTGAAGCCGAAGAGAAGAGAAGGGATGAATCCTCTCCTTCTCAGGGCAGTGACTGCCATGAGATTTCAGTCCGAGAAAAAACACATGCAAGAAACAAAGGAAGTAATACTTTTGGTTACTGGAAAAGTCTCAATTTTAACAAAAATGGCAAACCCCATACCAAAAAGAAACTCTATGAATGCTTGGAATGTGGAAAGAACTTTCCTTCCCATTACAAACTTACTATCCATGCTAGAATTCATACTGGGGAAAAACTGTATCAATGTTTAGAATGTGGAAAGAGCTTCTTTGATAAGAGAAATCTTACATTCCATGAAAGAATTCACACTGGAGAGAAACCATATAAATGCTTGGAGTGTGGAAAGAGCTTCATTCGGAAGACATCTCTCACTAATCATCTAATATCCCATACTGGGGCAAAACCATATACATGCTTGGAGTGTGGAAAGAGCTTCATTCGGAAGACATCTCTCACTAATCATCAAATATCCCATACTGGGGCAAAACCATATAAATGCTTGGAGTGTGGAAAGAGCTTCATTAATAAGACAAATCTTACATTCCATGAAAGAATTCACACTGGGGAGAAACCATATAAATGCTTGGAATGTGGAAAGAGCTTCATTCGGAAAACATCTCTCACTAATCATCTAATATCCCATACTGGGGAGAAACCATATAAATGCTTGGAATGTGGAAAATGCTTTGGTAACAAGACATCTCTCACTAATCATCTAATATCCCATACTGGGGAGACCCCATATAAATGCATGGAATGCGGAAAGGGCTTTCCTTCCAATTCTGCACTTCATTTCCATAAAAACGTTCACACTGGAGAGAAACCATATAAATGCTTAGAGTGTGAAAAGAGGTTTAATCACAAGACATCTCTCACTAATCATCAAAGAATTCATACAGGGGAGAAACCATATAAATGCCTGGAGTGTGGAAAGAGCTTCAGTCAAAAGATCTCTCTCACTGATCATCAAAGACTTCATACAGGGGAGAAACCATATAAATGCCTGGAGTGTGGAAAGAGCTTCTGTCGGAAGATACATCTCACTAATCATCAAAGGCTTCATACAGGGGAGAAACCATATATATGCTTGGAATGCGGAAAGAGCTTCAGAACCAGTTCTCACCTTTCTTCCCACAAAAGAATTCACATTGGGGAGAAACCATATAAATGTTTGGAGTGTGGAAAGAATTTTAGCTGCAAGAGATATCTCACTTCCCATCAGGGAATTCATACAAGACAGAAATTGTTAAGTAATGCTTGAATTGTTGAGAGAGCTTCGGACAAAACAGCAATGTCATCATCCAAGAATTCACAAAAGAGGGAAAACCATGTTAATGTGCTGAGTGTACAAAACTTATGTCCCCGGTGAAAAATGGGAGGGGACTGAATATACTTTAGTTAACTTGATCAATGGTTGTTCTGTTTCTTGATACGATATTGATATGAATACCAGTTACTGGAAACCTCAGGAGGGGAGAGTGCTCTTGCACTCAGGTCCTGCTTGCGGGCTCCCCAGGGGTTCTGGTTAGCCTGATCCAAGAGTTTCTTCTTATGTTCTTACTTGTGTTGCTAGTGTATATCCAGTGTGATTCATTTGTATCTTGTGATTTTTTAAATATTGTTTTGATTCATTTGTTGTATTTATTTTACTTTTTTGTGTACTTTTTAATTAGTTTTCATGTGTACATGTTTGCTATTGTTGTGAAATCTTTTGAGCTCAACTTGGGAAGGCAGCACACAAGTATTAGCTTCAGTAAGAAGATGCAGCTCACTCCTCATCCAAGAATTCACAAAGCAGAGCATCCGTATAAATGCTTGTGCAAGTGAAGTCCTTTAAGTGCCCCAATGGGCAAAAGGTGGTTAAACAGAACCCAGGAGGCTAATGCTTACCAAAGCAGTCCTAAGTATATGGTCTTTTAGTTTAAAATCAGAACATGGCCAGAATGGAATTCTAGGGGACAGGACCTGGTGGTTTTGGACATGTTAGGTGAGATCAGTCTGGTATCCCAGATGCAAGGTTCAGACAAATCTAAACTGGAAATCGGTCCAGGTAAAGGCAAGTGCTTAAAAATAAAAGTGTTAGCAATAGTGGAGGAACTATTAAAATAGCAAGAGAAGAGGAGAGCAACTATGGAATGGAATGGATTTTTTTTTGTATCTTAAGAAAACATCTAGTGGTCTAACTGAAAACCTGCGTAATATTAGGGAAGATCTTAGAAGGACCCCCCCACACACACATATATTTTCTCTGTGAAAGACGCAGAGAAAGCTGTGGCACATGACAGCCAGAGTGGTGTGCTGTACAACAGGACTGAATCTTTTTCCTCTTTGAGGCTTGAGAAATTCCTTGTTTCTGAGTTCTGCTGGATCTCCATTCTTCTGTGGAGATTTCATTTTCTTAGCTGTTCTCATTTTTTTTTTGCAAGATGGGTCGTTCCTGCTTCAGGATTACTTTCTGTCCCTGTTGTTTCACAATTGGCAGGTACTGACACGAATTCAAGTATGTTCACTAATAGGCAAAAAACCTTGCGGTTTAAGAACATACCTATAGCCCACAGCTATTTCTATCAAACTAAAAGCAGGGAAATTGAGCAGCTATAGTGAATGCACCAGGGGAGCAGGAGACCTGACCTCCTCTCTGAGATATTGTCTGCCCTACAAATTGGTCTGAGCCTCTGAACATATGGTGAGTGTTGGCAACAGCTGCCATCTCCAAAGATAGAGAATTATATTTTTGTATGTTTGTTGGTGTTTCTCTTACTTTGCTTCTTTCCTGAGTTACTAATGTTTCTACAGAGAATCTAAATTAGAAAAGTTTATTTCCCTCATTACTCATCCTAGAAATCTGTGTCAAATTTATTTTTATTTATTTCAAAGCTTTTTTCTTGGTCAGTGTCATATGATGATGAAGACAGCATTTTTTTCTGTTTCAAATTGGAGGTTATGTTCTATTTCTGTTTTGGGTGCATTTACAGTGGAATCTGAAACTGCAGTTTGATGTAAAATCAGATTGATTCCAATACGTTGCTACTTCAGCAATGACTCTAGCTGTTGGAAAAAAGAGGATGCATGTTTTCAGCTTGCTATGTTTAAACCACTTCATTTAAGGTAAGGTGGGCGCGGTCAATTAAAAACATAGAGCACACCTTGCATTTTGCTAAAATATATTTCACCTCCCCCTGTTTTATCTTGTACAAATTGAGATGCTCCTGAGGTCCACTGGAGACTATTCTGCAGAAGCCAGTGCCATTATTCCACAATTAAGTTTGGAGTTTTTTTTAGTGTACATTTTGCAAAGTGTTGCTGTACTTCACATATTCACAGAAATAGAAACAAAAGAAAATGATTTCCTATAGGAAACTTCCCTAAAAGTGCAAAGGAAATCGGACATATTCAAAGTGACCATCTGAACTATATCAACTGTCTTAATAATGTTGCTTCCTCCCTGCTAAAACAAGATCAGCACAGCACATGTCTTCTTTCTATTATTTGGGCTGATTGCAGGTGTTGCCACCACTCACCATATCCTCAGAGGCACATGTTACCAAATTCTTCCAAGCTACACAGCAAGTGGATTGGACTGTGAAAGACCAACCCAAATTGTGTTTGCATTTTGACCAATTTGTAGGGCAGTCCAGTATCTCAGAGAGGAGTTCAGGCCTCCTGCTCCCCTGGTGCATTCACTATAGCTGCCTAATTTCCCTGCTTTTTAAAGTTTGATAGAAATATCTGTGGGCTATAGGTACGTTCTTAAACCGCAAGGTTTTTTGCCTATTAGTGAATTGCCCTGCTTTTTAATCCGGGAGGTAAGAAATGGGATCCTGTGCAAGTTTGCTGAGAACGGATTGATCATTTGCATGGTTATTGAGTTCAATGGGTTTTACTCCCCTGCAATCATGCTTAAGATAGGTGAAACTGACCCCAGAGGATGGGGAGGGGAGAAGGAGGGAGGGGACGAAACGCATAGGGGAGGACTGGGAGGGGAGCAGGCAGGAGGGGGAGGGGTGGAGGACAGGTTTGATCATTTGCATGTTTATTGAATTCAGTGCCATTTACTCCCATGCAATCATGCTTAGGATAGGTAAAACTGAGGGAGGGCTGGAGTGGGCAGGGGAGGAGGAAGAAGGAAGAGGGGAGGGGAGGAGGAAGGGAGAGGAGAGGGGAAGGAGGGGAAAAGCAAGTCTGATCATTTGCATGCTTATTGAGTTCAATGGGATTTACCCCTATGCAATCTTGGCTAGGATAGGAAAAGCTGACCATGGGAGAGGAGGAGCGGGAAGGGGAAGGAGTGTATTGTAGGGGGACAAAGGAAGTGGGAGTGGAGGGCAGGTTTGATTATTTGCATGCTTATAGAGTTCAATGGTATTTACTTCCGTGCAATCATACTTAAGATAGGTAAAACTGACCATGGGGAGGGGGAAGGCGAAGGGGATGGGGAGGGATGGGCAAAGGAAGGGGGAGGGAAGGGGCAAGAGGGAAGAGAAAGGAGGGTGGGTTTGATAATTTGCATACTTTTAGAGTTCAGTGGGATTTATTACTATACAATCATGTTTGAAAATGGAAATGGATTACCTTCAAGTTGATCCCCACCTATAGCGAACCTTTGAATAGGGTTTTCATGGTAAACGGTAGTCAGAGGTGGTTTCACCATTGCCTTCCTCTGAGGCTGAGAGGCAGCGCCTTGCCCAAGGTCACCCAGGGAGCTTCATGGCTGTGTGGGGATTCGAACCCTGGTCTCCCAGGTCATAATCCATCACTGACTCAGGGGAGGGGATTGGGTGGGTTAGCTCTGGGCAGAGAGGAAGCCCCTTTCCAAAAGGAAAACATTGTGAACAGTATCATTCTTTTTCAGGCTTTTCCCCACCTTTTTTATTCTACAGCAGGCACATGTAGCCTCCTACCCAAATTTAAACCAAAGCTTTCCCTGGCCACATCCGCACCAGGCCTTTATTTCACTTTGGACAGTCATGGCTTCTCTCAAAGAATCCTGGGAAGTGTAGTTAGTGAAGGGTGCTGAGAGTTGCTAGGAGACGCCCTATTCCCCTCACAGACCTTCAATCAGAGTGGCTGACTGTTAAACCAGTCTGGCCACTGAAGCTCTTTCAGTGGAATAGGAGTCTCCTCTCAGCACCCTTCACAAACTACACTTTGCAGGATTCTCTGAGGGAAGCCATGACTGTCTCAAGTGAAATCAAAGTCTGGTGTGGGTGTGGCCCCCTGATTAGGCAAGCCCAGCAGCTGCGATTCTGGCTTTTAGAATTCTGACAGTTGGTTCTTACTAAGCATGCCCAACGTTATCATGGGCTGCCAGCAAAAATTTATTAAATTAATTAAAAATCAGCCAGGCATTTTTTAAACTTTTAAACTGCAGAAGATGAAGGTCAGAGTATGTCAGGCCCAGGATGGGGTTCAAGAACGAGACTCGAGGGTGAAAGCAATTCTTTCTTTATTAAGAAGATTTCCACATTAAAAGTACGAAGCTTCATGCACACGACTACTCTAACTCACTCTCATCCCTAACTTACTTATCCTGCAGCGTTGTAAGAAAGTTGACAGAGCAAAGTTTTCCCGCCTCTTCCTTGCTTAAGTAGGAGGTAGGCGTTCTCTAAGCCGAGCGCTTCTCCTGAGCGATCCTCCTCCCGCCGTTGCTCGGCCCTCCTCTGCCTGCAGCGGGCGCGCGGAGAGAGCGGCTCCCCCCCTTCTTAAGAACATAAGAAGAGCCTGCTGGATCAGGCCAGTGGCCCATCTAGTCCAGCATCCTGTTCTCACAGTGGCCAACCAGGTGCCTGGGGGAAGCCCGCAAGCAGGACCCGAGTGCAAGAACACTCTCCCCTCCTGAGGCTTCCGGCAACTGGTTTTCAGAAGCATGCTGCCTCTGACTAGGGTGGCACAGCACAGCCATCATGGCTAGTAGCCATTGATAGCCCTGTCCTCCATGAATTTGTCTAATCTTCTTTTAAAGCCATCCAAGCTGGTGGCCATTACTGCATCTTGTGGGAGCAAATTCCATAGTTTAACTATGCGCTGAGTAAAGAAGTACTTCCTTTTGTCTGTCCTGAATCTTCCAACATTCAGCTTCTTTGAATGTCCACGAGTTCTAGTATTATGAGAGAGGGAGAAGAACTTTTCTCTATCCACTTTCTCAATGCCATGCATAATTTTATACACTTCTGTCATGTCTCCTCTGACCCGCCTTTTCTCTAAACTAAAAAGCCCCAAATGCTGCAACCTTTCCTCGTAAGGGAGTCGCTCCATCCCCTTGATCATTCTGGTTGCCCTCTTCTGAACCTTTTCCAACTCTATAATATCCTTTTTGAGATGAGGCGACCAGAACTGTACACAGTATTCCAAATGCGGCCGCACCATAGATTTATACAACGGCATTATGATATCGGCTGTTTTATTTTCAATACCTTTCCTAATTATTGCTAGCATGGAATTTGCCTTTTTCACAGCTGCCGCACACTGGGTCGACATTTTCATCGTGCTGTCCACTACAACCCCGAGGTCTCTCTCCTGGTCGGTCACCGCCAGTTCAGACCCCATCAACGTATATGTGAAATTCAGATTTTTTGCTCCAATATGCATAATTTTACACTTGTTTATATTGAATTGCATTTGCCATTTTTCCGCCCATTCACTCAGTTTGGAGAGTTCTTTTTGGAGCTCTTCGCAATCCCTTTTTGTTTTAACAACCCTGAACAATTTAGTGTCGTCAGCAAACTTGGCCACTTCACTGCTCACTCCTAATTCTAGGTCATTAATGAACAAGTTGAAAAGTACAGGTCCCAATACCGATCCTTGAGGGACTCCACTTTCTACAGCCCTCCATTGGGAGAACTGTCCGTTTATTCCTACTCTCTGCTTTCTGCTTCTTAACCAATTCCTTATCCACAAGAGGACCTCTCCTCTTATTCCATGACTGCTAAGCTTCCTCAGAAGCCTTTGGTGAGGTACCTTGTCAAACGCTTTTTGAAAGTCTAAGTACACTATGTCCACTGGATCACCTCTATCTATATGCTTGTTGACACTCTCAAAGAATTCTAATAGGTTACTGAGACAGGACTTTCCCTTGCAGAAGCCATGCTGGCTCTGCTTCAGCAAGGCTTGTTCTTCTATGTGCTTAGTTAATCTAGCTTTAATAATACTTTCTACCAGTTTTCCAGGGACAGAAGTTAAGCTAACTGGCCTGTAATTTCCGGGATCCCCTCTGGATCCCTTTTTGAAGATTGGCGTTACATTTGCCAGTTTCCAGTCCTCAGGCATGGAGGAGGACCTGAGGGACAAGTTACATATTTTAGTTAGCAGATCAGCAATTTCACCTTTGAGTTCTTTGAGAACTCTCGGGTGGATGCCATCCGGGCCCGGTGATTTGTCAGTTTTTATATTGTCCATTAAGCTTAGAACTTCCTCTCTCGTTACCACTATTTGTCTTAGTTCCTCAGAATCCCTTCCTGCAAATGTTAGTTCAGGTTCAGGGATCTGCCCTATATCTTCCACTGTGAAGACAGATGCAAAGAATTTATTTAGCTTCTCTGCAATCTCCTTATCGTTCTTTAGTACACCTTTGACTCCCTTATCATCCAAGGGTCCAATTGTCTCCCTAGATGGTCTCCTGCTTTGAATGTATTTATAGAATTTTTTGTTGTTGGTTTTTATGTTCTTAGCAATGTGCTCCTCAAATTCTTTTTTAGCATCCCTTATTGTCTTCTTGCATTTCTTTTGCCAGAGTTTGTGTTCTTTTTTATTTTCTTCATTCGGACAAGACTTCCATTTTCTGAAGGAAGACTTTTTGCCTCTAAGAGCTTCCTTGACTTTGCTCGTTAACCATGCTGGCATCTTCTTGGCCCTGGCGGTACCTTTTCTGATCTGCGGTATGCACTCCAGTTGAGCTTCTAATATAGTGTTTTTAAACAACTTCCAAGCATTTTCGAGTGATGTGACCCTCTGGACTTTGTTTTTCAGCTTTCTTTTTACCAATCCCCTCATTTTGGTGAAGTTTCCTCTTTTGAAGTTAAATGTGACCGTGTTGGATTTTCTTGGCAATTGGCCAGTTACATGTATGTTTAATTTAATAGCACTGTGGTCACTGCTCCCAATCGATTCAACAACACTTACATCTCGCACCAGGTCCCGGTCCCCACTGAGGATTAAGTCCAGGGTTGCCATCCCTCTGGTCGGTTCCATGACCAACTGGTCTAGGGAATAGTCATTTAGAATATCTAGAAACTTTGCTTCTTTGTCATGACTGGAACACATATGCAGCCAGTCTATGTCCGGGTAGTTGAAGTCACCCATTACTACCACATTTCCTAGTTTGGATGCTTCCTCAATTTCATATCTCATCTCAAGGTCTCCCTGAGCATTTTGATCAGGGGGACAATAGATCGTTCCCAGTATTAAGTCCCTCGTGGGGCACGGTATCACCACCCACAACGATTCTGTGGAGGAGTCTGCCTCTTTTGGGGTTTCGAGCTTGCTGGATTCAATGCCTTCTTTCACGTATAGAGCGACTCTGCCACCAATACGTCCTTCCCTGTCCTTCCGATATAGTTTATATCCAGGGATAACCGTATCCCACTGGTACTTCTTCACCCGAAGTACTGACATCTTTGAGCCGGCTGGGAGGAGGGAGGGGGGGGAGCTGGGCACTGACTTCTTTCCCGGACTACCATGTTGGGGTGGGGTTAGAGTGCCTCTTTCTCCCTCCCCCTCCTCTCTTTGCAGCGCGAAAGGAGGCGTGAGAATTGGATGGGCTGAGGGGCCATTGGAATCTCAAGGTCTCTTACAGGCCTCTCTCTCAAACTCCCTCCTCATCCCCGCTCTGTAACTCTTGAAATCCCGGATCCCTCTCCCCACACTCCGGTACATCCCATTCAAGGTCCTGATCCAGGGTCTCGACAGAGTATGGGGCAAGGTCAGTATTAGGATTACAGGTACTCTGTGAATATGGCTGATTTTTAATGAATTTCAACAGATTATGAGAACTCTCAGAACAAAAAGTCCAAAACGGCTCTGGGTTTTTCTCTCTTTTTTTTAGACTTTGAACTCTCTATTCTCTCTGACTGTTTTGTGTATTGCCATGAAAATTGAAAAGGTTGTTAAGCAAGTGTTTCTGAGTTGAGGACTATAAGTTTTGTAAGGTTTTGTTTTGAAATGAACTTATGGGAAGCATCAGAATGGCATGGGGGTATTTTCAATTTAACATTGCGGAATGTGAAAAACCCACGCTGGCTATAGTATGTATAATTTGCTGTATATTTCCTCTTATATGTATAAATGTCTGAAGCCCTCTATGCACATACATTCATGCCATTTATTATTGATACTGCTGTTGGAATGTTTCCATATGCTTCTGCACAACTGTGCATTTGCTATAAATATTATTCTAGCATTGTATTCATTCCTACTAGGAGGAAGCAGCTGGTTTTTCAAGGTTTTACATTGTAAGACATTGTTAAACATTGTAACAAAGCCACATGGTGGGGATGACTCTTGCCCTCCTGTGGAGGTCTGGTTTTTTCTTCTTTTTAAAGTGAGTTTAACCCTTTCTAAGTGAGAAAACTAGCTGCACTGACTTGGTCTTAAGATTCCAGTCATCTTCAAGATTATGATGAAGTCCAGTATCTTTTCCTTAGTGCCGACTGGATCTTTTCCCCTCCTCCTCCATTCCCACTCTCAGCCCACACTCTTGGCTTTGCAGGGCCTCATAGTGACTCCCCAGGGTTTCAGACAGAACATGCTTGAAACCCTCCCTGGAGATGCTGGATTGAACCAAGGACCTTTTGCATGCAAAACAGGTGGTTTCCCAACTGAGCTGTGGTGCCTTCCCTTACCGGTAAAGCAAGGTTCCAATCCTGTGGTTCTAAGTGAAGAGCTGTTTAAACAGCAACAGAGGTAGCCTCCTTGTATAGAGTCAAGACAATTGGACTGCCTGCTCTGCCCTGGACCTATTCGTTCTTTTTCTCTGCAAAGCCAGAAAAGTGGTGCCCTTGAATTGAATTTAGCTGTATTTAGACAACTTGAATTTAAAAAATCTTGGGGAAAGCCCATAGTTCTCTGAAGTGGTAGTTTAGAAGCCACTCCAACCTGGGACTTGAAGCAGCAGGCTCGCTCATTTCACAGGACTATATCTTTTCTCATAGACCATGCAGAAATTATTATTATTATTTAGTTGCATTTCTAAACCGCCCTATAGCTAGCAGCTCCCAGGGCGGTGTACAACATGATAAAACCACAATATTTAAAATACAACAAGTGTGTATTGCGCAAACAATATAAAACATTATATAAACAAAGTAAAAGAAAACTAGAAATAAAATAAGTAAGATTAAAAGCATAAAATACATTAAAATGCCTGGGTGAAGAGGTGGGTTTTTACCTGGCGCCGGAAAGATGACAGGGAAGGCGCCAGGCGTATCTCATCTGGGAGGGCATTCCATAATTCGGGGGCCACCACTGAAAAGGCCCTAGATCTTGTTACTGTTCTCCGGGCCTCTGTATGGGTTGGGACCCGGAGAAGGGCCTTAGACGTCAAGCGGAGTGAACGGGTAGGAACATAGCGAGAGAGGCGTTCCATCAGATATTGCGGTCCAGTGCCAGTAAGGGCTTTATAGGTAAGGACCAACACTTTGAATCTGGCCCGGAAACATATTGGAAGCCAGTGCAGTTGGGCCAGAATAGGTGTTATGTGGTCGAATTTCTTCGTCCCAGTAAGAACTCTGGCCGCAGCATTCTGCACTAGCTGAAGTTTCCGAATCATTTTCAAAGGTAACCCTACGTAGAGAGCATTACAGTAATCCAATCTAGAGGTTACCAGAGCATGAATAACTGAGGCTAGGTTCTCCCTGTCCAGATAGGGTCGTAGTTGGGCTACTAGCCGAAGCTGGTAAAACGCATTTCGTGCCACCGAGGCTACCTGAGCCTCAAGTGACAGAAGCGGATCTAATAAGATCCCCAAACTACGGACCTGTTCCTTTAGGGGGAGTGTAACCCCATCTAGGGCAGGTCTGACATCAACCATCTGAGCAGAGGGCCCTCCAACTAACAGCATCTCAGTCTTGTCAGGATTGAGTTTTAGTTTGTTCGCTCTCATCCAGTCCATTATCGCGGCCAGGCAGCGGTTCAGTACAGCAACAGCCTCACCTGAAGAAGATGAAAAGGAGAAATAGAGCTGCGTATCATCAGCATATTGCTGGAAACGCACTCCATAACTCCTGATGACCTCACCCAGCGGCTTCATATAGATATTAAAAAGCATGGGGGACAGAACTGAGCCCTGCGGGACCCCATACTGGAGCACCCAGGGACTCGAGTAATGTTCCCCAAGCATCACCTTCTGGAGACGATTCCCAAGATAGGAGCACAGCCACCGCCAAGCAGTGCCTCCAACTCCTAAATCCGCGAGTCGCCCCAGAAGGATACCATGGTCGATGGTATCAAAAGCCGCCGAGAGATCAAGGAGAACCAACAGAGTTACACTCCCTCTGTCTTTCTCCCGACACAGGTGACCAAGGCTGTTTCTGTACCAAACCCCGGCCGAAAGCCGGATTGAAATGGATCCAGATAATCAGTGTCATCCAAGAGAGCCTGGAGTTGGCGAGCGACCACGCGCTCTAGAACCTTGCCCAGAAATGGAACATTTGCTACCGGCCTATAGTTGTTAAAGTTATCAGGGTCCAAGGAGGGCTTTTTTAGGAGCGGTCTCACTATTTTTTTTTTATCTCATTTTTTTAAAATGAAAGCGAAGAGTCCAGGTCCCGTGGTGGCCCAGGGCCCACTGGAAACATGACTCCTTTTACCTGTCTGTTGGCAGCCCTGCTCAGTGACTCTCCAGGGTTCCAGAAGGAAGATACTCCAAGCTCTACCCAGAGATGTTGGGGACTGAACCAGGGGCCTTTTGCATCCAGAACAGGTGCTCTCCTGACAGGGAATATAGGGATCTGCTGGACCAGGGATCCTGAAGAAATTGATGACACAGGCTTGTAGCAAAAAGGTAGGCTTTTATTTAGTAAGGAAACGTACAGGAAGTTAGTTTCCCATGACATTCGATGGAGCTCTGCCACATGGCACTGATGTCTACATTTTTATATCCTCCAAGACAAAGAAATTAGCATCTTCCAATCTAAAAGTTACACATAGAATCATAGAATAGTAGAGTTGGAAGGGGCCTATTAGGCCATCAAGTCCTACCCCCTGCTCAATGCAGGAATCCAAATCAAAGCATTCCCGACAGATGGCTGTCCAGCTGCCTCTTGAATGCCTCCAGTGTCGGAGAGCCCACTACCTCTCTAGGTAATTGGTTCCATTGTTGTATGGCTCTAACAGTTAGGAAGTTTTCCCTGATGACCAGTCGAAACCTGGCTTCCTGCAACTTGAGCCCATTATTCTGTGTCCTGCACTCTGGGATGACCGAGAACAGATCCTAGCCCTCCTCTGTGTGACAACCTTTCATGTACTTGAAGAGTGCTATCATATCTCCCCTCAGTCTTCTCCAGGCTAAACATGCCAGTTCTTTCAGTCTCTCCTCATAGGGCTTGGTTTCTAGTCCCCTGATCAACCTTTTTGCCCTCCTTTGAACCTGTTCCAGTTTGTCTGCATTCTTCTTGAAGTGCAGAGACCAGAACTGGATGCAGTATTCAAGATTAGGCCTAACCAGTGCTGAATAGAGGGGAACTAATACTTCACACGATTTGGAAACTATACTTCTGTTAATGCAGCCTAATATAGCATTTGCCTTTTTTGCAGCCACATCACACTGTTGACCCATATTCAGCTTGTGATCAACGACAATTCCAAGATCCTTCTCACATGTCGTATGGCTGAGCCAAGTATCCCCCATCTTATAACTGTGCATTTGGTTTCTTTTTCCTAAGTGTAGAACTTTGCATTTGTCCCTATTGAATTTAATTCTGTTGTTTTCAGCCCAATGCTCCAGCCTATCAAGGTCCCTTTGAATTTTGTTTTTGTCTTCCACGGTATTAGCTATGCCCCCCAATTTTGTATCATCTGCAAATTTGATAAGCATGCTCTGTACTTCCTCATCCAAGTCGTTAATAAAAATGTTGAAGAGCACTGGGCCCAGGACCGAGCCCTGTGGTACCCCACTTATTACTTCCGCCCAGTTTGAGAAGGAACCATTGATAAGCACTCTTTGAGTACAATTCTGGAGCCAGCTGTGGATCCACCTGATAGTTGTTCCATCCAGCCCACATTTAGCTAGCTTGCTAATCAGAATATCATGGGGCACTTTGTCAAAAGCTTTGCTGAAATCAAGATATATTATGTCCACAGCATTCCCACAATCTACAAGGGAGGTTACCCGATCAAAAAATGAGATAAGATTTGTTTGGCAGGATTTGTTCTTCATAAATCCATGTTGGCTCCTAGTAATCACTGCATTGTTTTCAAGGTGCTTACAGATTGACTGCTTTATAATCTGCTCCAGAGTTTTTCCAGGGATTGATGTTAGGCTGACTGGTCTGTAGTTTCCCGGTTCCTCCTTTTTGCCCTTTTTGAACATAGGGACAACATTAGCTCTCCTCCAGTCATCCAGCACTGCGACGATGTCTCAAAGAATAGACAACGGTTCTGAGAGTTCTTCAGCCAGTTCCTTCAGTAGTACGCTAGGATGCAGTTTATCGGGCCCTGCCAATTTGAACTCATTCAAAGTGATAAGGTATTCCTTGACTGTTTGTCCGTCAAGCTCAAGCTCCAATCCTGCCCCATCTACTTGTTTCCCGGGAAGACTGAGCCAAAGTAGGAATTGAGCACTTCTGCCTTTTCTTTGTCAACTGTTATCATTTTACCTTCCTCATTGAGTAGCTGTGCCACCATTTCTTTTCTCTGTCTTTTACTATGGATGTACCTGAAAAATCTTTTTTTTTGCTTTTAGCATCCCCCCCTAACCTCAGCTCATTCTCAGCTTTAGCCTTCCTGACACCATCTCTGCAATTCCGTGATACCTGCCTGTACTCTTCCTTTGTGGCCTGGCCTTCTTTCCACTTCCTGTATGTGTCTTTTTTTTGTTTTCAGGTCATCTCTAAGCTTTTTGTGAAGCCACATTGGCTTCTTCTGCTGTTTCCCCCCTTTTTTCCTTGTTGGAATTGCTTGCCATTGCGCTTTTAGAATTTCCTTTTTTAGAAACTCCCACCCATCTTGGACTCCTTTTCTCATTAGGGTTGCTTGCCATGGAACCGTACTTACAATTGTTCTGAGTTTATTGAAATCAGCTATCCTGAAGTCCAGGGTGCGCATATGGCTACTCTCAGCTTTTGCTTCTGTTTAAATCACGAATTCAAGTATGTTGTGGTCAGTATTATCTAGACATTATGCTGCTTACATTAAAATCTAGCCAGCCAGATAATAGTCAGAAATTCGAATACCAACCCATCACTTCTATGACCTAATATATTCCTTCAAATCCCCACACAGCCATGAAGCTCACTGGGTGACCTTGGGCCAGTCACTGCCTCTCAGCCTCAGAGGAAGGCAATGGGAAACCCCCTCTGAATACCGCTTACCATGAAAACTCTATAGGATCGCCATAAGTCGGGATCAACTTGAAGGCAGTACACATTCCAATGCTGACCCTTCCTGACCCTTTGGAGACACTGAGGTTGCTGTACCAGGGTCTTACTCCCTTTATCTTATCTGGTCGACCCAGCTGTGCCAGCATACTGAACATTCCAAGAAGGGCCCCCAAAGAAACAGCATCAAGCAGAGAAAGAGAGATTTGTAGGTTTGCTTTACCTATTAAGATATTATAACCTCATTATTCCTAAAGAATATGTAGTTTATTTGTTTATTATAAGGATACCATATCACTCCCAACTGAGCTGTGGGCCCTTCCCTTAAAGATAAAGCAAGATTCCAGTCCTCATGGTTGTAAATGAAGAGCTGTTTAAGAGAAAGGAAGCTGCCTCATGCAGAGTCAGACTATTGTTTCACCTTGAACGGTGCCGGACCAGTTCAGTCCTTTCCTCTGCAAGGCAGGAAGTCCCCTTAAATTTAGCTGTATTAAAGAAGCTTGGGGGGGGAAATCTTGGGGAAAGGCCATAGCTCAGTGGCAGAGCATCTGCATTGCACACAGAAGGTCCCAGGTTCAACCCCCAAGGGCATCTCCTGCGCGCCCCCTCCGATGTAGAGCTCATACAGCTCCGTGGTATACCCCGGAGCTGAGAGTGATGAAGCAAGAGAGGAGGAGGCTGGAGGGCAGATGGAGGCGAACTCCCGACGAATGTAACCATGTTTTGGTAAGTGCCACCAACAAGTTGTATACGAAAGCGGTGAGGGCAGCGAAAAAATCTTATTTCGCTGCCTCTATTAGGTCATCTTTATGCCGCCCTGCAGAGCTTTTTAAAGTTGTGAGGGGGCTTTTACATTCTGGCCCTCACGATATTGGAGAAACATCTGAAGCCTGCTGCAATGAAATTGCTGGACACTTTCAGAATAAGATTGCTTGCATTCGTAGGGACTTAGACTCTGATGTTGTGACAGATGAATCCAGTGAATTGTCCGGAGCACGGTCTTGTCCTATATTATTGGATGAGTTTCAGTTGGTGCAGCTCGAGGAAGTGGACAAGGTGCTTGGAATGGTCCGGGCAACCACGTCTGCTCTGGACCCTTGCCCATTTGGCTAGTGAAAGCTAGCAGGGCTGGAACCACCGGCTGGGCCAGGGAAGTGATTAATGCCTCCTTGAGAGAGGGAGTAGTCCCTAGTAGCCTCAAGGAGGCAGTAGTGCAACCTCTTTTAAAGAAACCTTCCCTGGACCCAGATAATTTGAACAACTACAGACCAGTGGCGAATGTCCCTTTTTTGGGCAAGGTTTTGGAGCGGGTGGTTGCTAGCCAGCTCCAGGGGCTCTTGGATGAAACCGATTATCTAGATCCGTTTCAATCCGGTTTTAGGCCCGGTTTCGGCACTGAAACAGCTTTGGTCGCCCTGTATGATGACCTTTGTCGGGAGAGGGACAGGGGGAGTGTGACTCTGTTGATTCTCCTTGATCTCTCAGCGGCGTTTGATACCATCGACCATGGTATCCCTCTGGGGAGACTCGCGGAGTTGGGAGTTGGGGGTACTGCTTGGCAGTGGTTCCGCTCCTACTTCGCGGATCGTCGCCAGAAGGTAGTGCTTGGGAAACATTACTCGACACTCTGGACTCTCCATTGTGGAGTCCCTCAGGGGTCGGTTTTGTCCCCCATGCTTTTTAACATCTACATGAAGCCTCTGGGTGCGGTCATCAGGAGTTTTGGGGTGCGTTGTCATCAGTATGCTGATGACACGCAACTCTATTTCTCCTTTTCATCCTCTTCAGGTGAGTCTGTTGATGTGCTGAACCGTTGCCTGACCGCGATAATGGACTGGATGAGGGCTAATAAACTGAGACTTAATCCAGACAAGACTGAGACACTGTTGGTGAATGCCTTCCCTGCTCAGATGGTGGATGTACATCCTGTTCTGGATGGGGTCACACTCCCCCTGAAAGAACAGGTTCGTAGTTTGGGGGTTCTTCTTGACCCTTCCTTGTCTCTTGAGGCTCAAGTGGCCTCTGTGGCACGGAATGCGTTTTACCATCTTCGTTTGGTAGCCCAACTACGCCCCTATCTGGACGGTGACAGCCTCGCCTCAGTTGTCCATGCTCTGGTAACTTCAAGATTGGATTACTGTAATGCGCTCTACATAGGGCTGCCCTTGAAGACAGTTCGGAAGCTTCAGCTAGTGCAGAATGCGGCAGCCATTGACGCGGACCAGTCGGTCTTCGCACATAACTCCTGTTCTGGCTCGTCTGCACTGGCTACCTATCTGCTTCCGGGCGAGATTCAAGGTGCTGGTTATGACCTATAAAGCCTTACATGGCGTGGGACCGCAATACCTGGTGGAACGACTCTCCCGCTATGAACCTACCCGTTCACTTCGTTCGCAATCTAAGGCCCTCCTCCGGGTGCCAACTTACTGTGAAGCCTGGAGGGTGGTTACCAGATCTAGGGCCTTTTTGGTGGCGGCCCCCGAGTTGTGGAACAGCCTCCCCAAAGAGGTACGCCTGGCGCCAGGTAAAGACCTTTTTATGCTCCCAGGCATTTTAATCATTTTAAACACCTTAATCATTTTAACTTTTTTGTTTGATTAACTTTTGTAATAATGACTTTTTATTTTATATTTGTCTAACTGTATTGTGTTTGTTTATATATGTTTTGTGATTTTATTGTTACGATGTATGTATTTTATCTTTATTCTGTTCGCCGCCCTGAGAGCTACTTGCTAAGGGCGGTATATAAATGTAACAAAATAAAATAAATAAATAAATAAATAAAGCTGGGAGAGACAAGATGCCAGTGCATCCCTCCTGGCCCTGGGCATCTGCTGGGCTCAGGGCACAGATAAGGGCATTTACGCACAACCAAAATGGACAAAAAGCGGCAGAAAAAAATAAGTAACTGGTGGTGCCCACCCCACAAACTGCTCTGGGCCAGGGCAATTCATACACCCTCTATGAAATGCCAGTACATCCTGCCTGGCCTGCTTGGTGCAGGGCACTGATAACAGCATCTACGCAAACCAAAACAGCAAAAACCATCCAGAAAAAAATAAGTAACTGAGGGTGCCTCCGGGGACAGAGCCAAAGGGCGGCCAGGTTGGGCCCTGACTGAGGGCCCTGTGGCCCCAGGGACCCCTGAAGGCCCCCTCCTTATGGTCCCTGCTGCGGATCGCAGGGAGGGAGCTGCCTGCTTGCCCACTCGCTTGCTGCCCCACTTGCTCATCCGTGCCCTGCACCCAGCAGGTGCCCTGGGCCAGGTGGGAAGCAGTGGCATCTCGTAGAGGACACCCTCCCCTTTCCTGGGGTGTATGATTTGTCCTGGCCCAGAGCAGATTTTGGGGTGGGCACCCTCCCTCACTTATTGTTTATGATTTTATGATAGCATTATGCATTTATGACCATTTTAGAAGCCTGATGATTTTGACTGAATAAATTTGTTGTTATTCTTCACAGGGAGAGTCCCAGATCACAGTGATATACCATCAGGGGTATCCCAACATATATTTTGGGGTTCCAAGACATGTTAACTTAGGCTTGACACTGTTGTAGCTCTCAAGTTTTCTTCTTTTTTAGTGTTTTGAACTTTCAAGCAAATAAGGAACTGGGAACCAATTTCAGCGTCATCCTATGATCTCTGTGCAAGGCATCCTTCCTCCTTGGCTGCTGCTTTGAAAGATGGCCTGGTGCCTGGCCTCTTTAAGGGTTAAAATGAATGGGCCGAGATGCCTAGAGAGGAAGGGAAGGCGGAAGGGATCACGTGTGCCCTTCAAGGGAAATGAGCCTCCCCTTTCCTGCAGGTCACTTTCTGCCTGGATCTTGTCTGGGAGCAAAGCGGCTCCTGTCTCTCCCTCTCTCTCTCCCAAGGGATGCAGCCTCAGTGGCCCCTTCTGGGGTCTGGTAAGCCCCCCTTGTGCATTGGGGGAAGGGGAGTCCCAGGGCTGCTGGGGAGGGTGCAGAGGAGGAGCTGCAAGGCGAGGGGG
Organism: Rhineura floridana; assembly: GCF_030035675.1. Classification (NCBI taxonomy): domain Eukaryota; kingdom Metazoa; phylum Chordata; class Lepidosauria; order Squamata; family Rhineuridae; genus Rhineura; species Rhineura floridana. The sequence continues at coordinate 208,519,943 of NC_084482.1, forward strand.
CTGGGAGACCCCTGCGGGGGGAGGAGATGCCCAGATTGAAAAGGCTGGAGCGGTGGACAAGGGCCAGGGACAGACCCTCACCCCATAAGGAGGTGGCCTCTTGGAGTGACCCTTTCGGGATCCCCATCACAACATCCACCATCAGGGAGCAGACCACTCCCCTTAAAAACTAATCCTAGTTAACGAGATGTGCACACTAGGGTTGCCAGGTCAGAAGCATTCCAAAACCTGAGATTTTAGGGGCGGGGCCCCAGTGATGTCATGGGGCAGGGCAAAGTGATGTCACAGGGCGGGCCCCAGTGATGTCATTAAGCATGATACATTAAGCATCAATCACAGTTGCTTGGAGCGTACAATTAAAAAATATATCTGACTGGAAATTAAGCTAGACATCTTAGCTAAAAGATGGAGCCTGGGTAGGGAACATTTAATCTAGCCTACTTGCTTTCGGCAAGAAGTGTTTAAGTGCCCCAGGCCAGAAGGCCATTGCAGGAAGAAAGGAGCCTAGTGTTGTGGAGATGTTAGACTGGAGCATTCGAGAGTAAAGATGGATGCCCCCGAAGGCTGCAATTCTAAACACACTTACTAAGCACCATAGAAGTCAACAAGACTTACTTCTGAGTAGATATAGTATGTATTGTGCTGTTGGTAAAGCTTAACTAGGGATCCTCTGCGATGAAATCCATTTCCAAGCAGGGTTGGCAACCCCCTGCCTGGAATGCCATGCCCTACATATTAACATGGCTGCTCCAAATTTCTTTACATATTTGACCCTTCACTTCAGAAAGAGGTCTGAGAAATGAGTAAGAGTAAGAAGATTCTCTACCCTTTCTGTCTGCATAGATGTCCTTATCCTTCCCCTGCACCCAGCAGAAGCTCTGGGCCAGGCAGGACGCAGTGGCATCTCGTAGAGGACACTCTCCCCTTTCCTGGGGTATATTTGTGCTGTCCCAGAGCAAATTTTGGGGTGGGCACCCCCAGTTACTTATTTTTTCCTGTATGTTTTGGTCTGTTTTGATTTTGCATAGATGCCCTTCTCTGTGCCCTGCACCTAGCAGAAGCTCTGCGCCAGGTGGGATGCAGTGGCATCTTGAAAGCTCCTGTCCTCCAATCCGTGGCTCCTGTCCTGCTTCTCGAATCATGGAAGGGGAGCAGAGGGCCCTCGGGCCAGTGCCCCACCGTTAGAACCAGCCCTGCCATTAACATCAAGAGACTTGCTTCTCTGAGTAGAGACATATACCACAGGATTTTTACTACGTGGTGAAATGTGCAGAAAATAACTTGTAAGGAGTACCTGATCTCAAATGGAGACTACAAGGTGACAGAAGCCACCAGCTAAGTGGGGGAGGGGGAAACAGAAGCTCTTTAGGACCCCAGGGATTCCTGGTGTCCAAACAACTCACTTATCAATCACAGAGACGGAAAGCTTATCTTTATTGAATAAAACACAGTTTTATTGTATTGCTGCCCTGGGTTCTTTTGTAAGGATATAGACTTAATAAATAACATAATCTTGGAAGGTTGAACATGGCTGGGAAGGGTGGCAGGGGCCGTGCTGTGACTATCATGAATGGATCTTGCACTTCTAAGTCTGCTGCTGCACTCCGGCCCCTGCTTTGAGAGATGATCCAGCTCCCTGAGCTTCTAAGGGTTAAAATGAATGAAACTAGAATCCTAGAGAGGAAGAGAAGGGGAAGAGGGGCATCTGTGCCCTTCAAAGGAAATGAGCCTCATCTCCCCCTACAGATCAAAGATGGATCAGCAAGACTTTGCTGCCCTTGAAGCAGGAAAAGGCCCTGATGCCATCAAGACTGGGACCTGTGGGGAGAAATTCTGTGGGGAAAACAGCCTCCTCTCAGATGTCCAGTCCCAGCAGTTCAGGCATTTCCGCTACGAGGAAGGCATGGGGCCCCGAGAGGCTTGCAGTCAACTCCATCTTCTTTGCCATCGGTGGCTGAAGCCGGAGCGACACACAAAGAACCGGATGCTGGACCTGGTGATCCTGGAGCAGTTCCTGAGGATCCTTCCACCAAAGATGGCGAGCTGGGTGAGGGAATGTGGAGCGGAGACCACTTCCCAGGCGGTGGCCCTGGCCGAAGGATTCCTCCTGAGGCAGGCAGAGGAGAAGGAGCAGGAAGAGCGGCAGGTGAGAGGGTTTCATTTAGATCATGGATAGCCTCCATGATTTATATATATATATCCCCCTATATATGCTGTTATAGTAAAACTCCCAACATCACTGACCATTCATCATATTGGCTGTGGCTGATGTGAGTTGGAATTCACCAAGTTCTGGAGGGCACAATATTGGCTACCCCTGATATCAAATACCTCTAAGGATTTTGCCTTTGTTATTCCTTTTCTATTCCTTTTCCTTGTTAGATGATTTTTGCATGGGCATCTGGTTGGCCACTGTGTGAACAGGATGCTGGATAAGGTGGGCCACTGGCCTGATCCAGCAGGCTCTTTTCATGTTCTTATTGCTGTTTCAGGAAAAGGGTCTGTTTGGAGGAAAAGGAACTGATTTCTCCAAGGCAGAGAGGACTTCATCGGACACCAGACAGAGGCCGCTGGGTAAGGGTGAAGGGGGTATCTCCATGTGGTGTCTCTCTTGATTCTGAGTCTTTTCCTCTTGTCTTCAGCCTTCTCCACAGCTGAAAAAATGCTCTTATTTACATCACATCATGATTTTGTATATGGGAACCAGCACTTTGATTTGTGGCCAAGATCTCAAATGGGGAAAGATGTTTTATCACACCACTGAAATATAAACTGTGAATCAACAGTGGAAACTCACTCAACAGATCAGACCCAAGTGCAGCTAGACAAATATTGTTTATCCTCTGAGATGAGCATATACTAAAGGCTTCTGGGCACATTTTGTTTCTCACAGGTGATGGAATGATCTCATCAAGATCTACTAAACCTTCTCTTTGTGGTAGATGGGAAGCTGCGGCTGTCGTATGGAATCAGGTAGGGGGAAGACTCAATAGGGGAGAGGCTGTGGGCAGCCTGGGTGCCTTTGTCCCCTCCTCTCCCCCCAGGCCTCAGTGACTCTCCTTCTCTTAAAGTTGCCCACAACAAAAGCTGTGAATGCCATTTAATAATGCCATTATTACTACCATTGAGATTTTAATGTTTTAATGTATTTGTATGTTTTTATTCTGTATGTCGGCCAGAGTAGCTGGACAACCAGCTAGATGGGCAACTAATCAATCAATCAATCAATGTATGTATGTATGTATGTATGTATGTTCCAGTCCTGAGAACAATGACCAGCCATCTCACCTTAACTAACTATTGCATGTTGGTTGTAGATCATCTTTATGTTATCTAGGGGGTGGAAATGTTTTGTTGCTCATTTAGGGTCCAGTGGATTTTGAGGATGTGGCTGTGTATTTCACAGAAGAGGAGTGGGCCCTGCTGGCTCCTGACCAGAGAGCTCTGCACAAGGAAGTCATGGAGGAGAATTGTGGGACTCTGGCCTGTCTTGGTAAGGCTCCATATTGGAGCGCAATATCTGTTTTGAAATTCAATGTTTCTTTATGTAATGTCCCCAGATATTCTAATATAGTACCACCTACTTCATCTGGGATTCTTACCCCTCTGCAGTTACCGTGAATTGACAGTCACCTACTGTTTTATCTCTTGAGCGTTCGTCTTCCAATTATGCCCTAAACAATGGAAGAGGGTGGTAAGCATCCAAGATAAAACAGGAGAAAAAAGAGGGGGAAGACCCCAAGATGCTGAAGAAAGGGGATTCTTCAAATGAAAATCCAAATAACTTTTTCTTTTTAATAAAACTTATTTGTGTTTTCATTTCAACAATCCCCTTTCTTCAGTGTCTTGGGGTCTCCCCCCTCTTTTTTCTCCTCTTCTAAACAGTGGCCCAACTGGTTGAAACTGGGCAGATCATTTGAGAGGTATGGTTCAGAGTAGTTAGGGAGGTGGAACTAGCTTCTTCTTGGTCATTTTCTGGTTGGCCGTCAAGACGACTGACATGAAAGAAGGGATGGGATGGTTATCATGATTGGGCCAAAAAACCATCAGTCTCAACAAAGGGGCTGGCTTTTACCCTCCCAAATTTCCACAAATATGAGAGGCTTTCGCTGTCCTGGAAACATCTGATCAGGAGTTTAAAGATGTTCTTGCATAACCTGCTTTTCATTTTTCTGCCCTCCCCCCCAGAAATTTTTTTTTATGTTTTGACATTTCCTTTTAAAGACAATTCTGTGAAATTTCTCTCTAAAACATTTCCCCATTTGCTAACACAGCATAGCTAAGCCCCATTTCGGTTTCTAAGATAGCTCACGAGATGTAACATTTGACATTTTGGGCTTTGGGAAGAGAAGCCAGAAGCTTCACCTTTATCCTTTGTCCTAGACCTGGAGCGGAGGGTGGCAGCACATCGTTGTCCCTGCTGATGGGAATGAGAATCTGAGCAGCTCTGGAGAGGGCCCCTCTGGCCACCCTTGTGATAGGAGAAGGGAGTTGACCAGTAAGAAGAGCCCTCCCTACATCCGCACTTTTCCTCTCTTTCAACACTCCACGTTCCCTTCTTCCAGGCTAGCTCAAGATTTTGGAGCCTGTCATGGGGGGGAGGAGAGAGGCCCCTTCACAGGATAGGGATTGGCCAATACAGAATCACACCTCCTGCAGTTTGCCTGTGTGTGTTTGTTTATGCACACCCACACACACAGCATTTTTTCAAACATCCTAAATTTCATCTCTTCAAGGTCTCTTCTTTCAGACAAGTGGGATATATCCATTAAAATGATTTAAATCATCTATATCCCCAGTTTCCATTGAAGAAAACTTGATAAGGAGTAAAAACAAAATGGTTAGACATCAGTACAACATGTTAAAACTAGAACATAATCAAAGCAACAATATGTCAATCAGCATATGAAAACATTAAGAGTTGCAATAAATACAAATACAGGTGACAGCCATATTAGGATCCCAGGAGCCTGACTCAACAGCCCTGCCATAGTCATTGCCCAACTAGTCCAGGATTGGCTGCTCTGACTGGCAATGTCACTCCAAGCTGTCATGCGTAGCAGGGCTCCTTCCATGGTCCTTTAGCTGCTGAAGTTTGGGACTGACTGTACAGCCTTGTAGGGTAGGCTGAAAGAGAGTGATTGGCCCAAGATCACCCAATGAGATCGACCTCTGACTGGGAGCTGAACCCAGATCACCATGGTTTAAATCCAACAGTCTGGCACTCCAGTTGTTGGTCAGTGCCAGACCACAGAGAATGTTAAACGCTTCTAAGTCCTTTCAGTTCATCCTTTATCACAAATGTTGAAGTTATTTAATCATTTGTGGTCTCATTTTTTCCTCAGGGTCTTATCAGCTTCTCTCTTCCTTGCAGATGGTGACAAATGGGAAGTCAAGAGTAAGAGAGAACTGGGCGGGAAAGAGATATCTGAAAAAGACAGATCTAAGAAGAAGGAAGAGCAGGGAAGGAAAACTGAAGCTGAAGAGAAGAGAAGGGATGAATCCTCTCCTTCTCAGGGCAGTGACTGCCATGAGATTTCAGTCCGAGAAAAAACAGATGCAAGAAACAAAGGAAGTAATACTTTTGGTTATAGGAAAAGTCTCAATTTTAACAAAAGTGGCAAAGCCCATACCAAAAAGAAACTCTATGAATGCTTGGAATGTGGAAAGAACTTTCCTTCCCGTTACAAATGTACTATCCATGCTAGAATTCATACTGGGGGGAAACTGTATCAATGTTTAGATTGTGGAAAGAGCTTCATTGATAAGAGAAATCTTACATTCCATGAAAGAATTCACACTGGAGAGAAACCATATAAATGCTTGGAGTGTGGAAAGAGCTTCATTCGGAAGACATCTCTCACTAATCATCTAATATCCCATACTGGGGAGAAACCATATAAATGCTTGGAGTGTGGAAAGAGCTTCGTTCGGAAGACATCTCTCACTAATCATCAAATATCCCATACTGGAGAAAAACTATATAAATGCATGGAATGTGGAAAGAGCTTCAGTCAAAAGACATATCTCACTAATCATCAAATAACTCATACTGGGGAGACCCCATATAAATGCATGGAATGTGGAAAGGGCTTTCCTTCCAATTCTAAACTTAATTTCCATAAAAATATTCACACTGGGGAGAAACCATATAAATGCTTGGAATGTGGAAAGAGCTTCATTAATAAGACAAATCTTACATTCCATGAAAGAATTCACACTGGGGAGAAACCATATAAATGCTTGGAATGTGGAAAGAGCTTCATTCGGAAGACATCTCTCACTAATCATCTAATATCCCATACCGGGGAAAAACCATATAAATGCTTGGAATGTGAAAAATGCTTCAGTCACAAGACATCTCTCACTAATCATCAAAGAATTCATACTGGGGAGACCCCATATAAATGCATGGAATGCGGAAAGGGCTTTCCTTCCAATTCTGCACTTCATTTCCATAAAAACGTTCACACTGGAGAGAAACCATATAAATGCTTAGAGTGTGAAAAGAGCTTCAATCACAAGACATCTCTCACTAATCATCAAAGAATTCATACAGGGGAGAAACCATATAAATGCTTGGAGTGTGGAAAGAGCTTCAGTCAAAAGACATCTCTCACTGATCATCAAAGACTTCATACAGGGGAGAAACCATATAAATGCCTGGAGTGTGGAAACAGCTTCTGTCGGAAGATACATCTCACTAATCATCAAAGGCTTCATACAGGGGAGAAACCATATATATGCTTGGAATGTGGAAAGAGCTTCAGAACCAGTTCTCACCTTTCTTCCCACAAAAGAATTCACATTGGGGAGAAACCATATAAATGTTGGGAATGTGGAAAGAATTTTAGCTGCAAGAGATATCTCACTTCCCATCAGGGAATTCATACAAGACAGAAATTGTCAAATAATGGTTGAATTGTTGAGAGAGCAAAACAGCAATGTCATCATCCAAGAATTCACAAAAGAGGGAAAACCATGTTAATGTGCTGAGTGTACAAAACTTATCTCCCCGGTGAAAGATGGGAGGGGACCGAATATACTTTAGTTAACTTGATCAATGGTTGTTCTGTTTCTTGACATGATACTGATATGAATACCAGTTACTGGAAACCTCAGGAGGGGAGAGTGCTCTTGCACTCGGGTCCTGCTTGCGGGCTCCCCAGGGGTTCTGGTTAGCCTGATCCAAGAGTTTCTTCTTATGTTCTTACTTGTGTTGCTAGTGTATATCGAATGTAATTCATTTGTATCTTGTGAGTTTTTAAATATTGTTTTGATTCATTTGTTGTATTTATTTTGCTTTTATTGTGTGCTTTTTAATTAGTTTTCATGTGTACATGTTTGCTATTGTTGTGAGTTCTTTTGAGCTCAACTTGGAAAGGCAGCACACAAGTATTAGCTTCAGTAAGAAGATGCAGCTCACTTCTCATTCAAGAATTCACAGAGCGGAGCATCCGTATAAATGCTTGTGCAAGTGAAGTCCTTAAGTGCCCCAATGGGCAAAAGGTGGTTAAACAGAACCCAGGAGGCTAATGCTTACCAAAGCAGTCCTAAGTATATAGTCTTTTAGTTTAAAATCAGAACATGGCCAGAATGGAATTCTAGGGGACAGGACCTGGTGGTTTTGGACATGTTAGGAGAGATCAGTCTGGTATCCCAGATGCAAGGTTCAGACAAATCTAAACTGGAAATCGGTCCAGGTAAAGGCAAGTGCTTAAAAATAAAAGTGTTAGCAATAGTGGAGAAACTATCAAAATAGCAAGAGAAGAGGAGAGCAACTATGGAATGGGATGGATTGTTTTTTTGTATCTTAAACAAATCTAGTGGTCTAACTGAAAACCTGTGTAATATTAGGGAAGATCTTAGAAGGACCCACACACACACACATATATTTTCTCTGTGAAAGACGCAGAGAAAGCTGTGGCACGTGACAGCCAGTGTGGTGTGCTGTACAACAGGACTGTAGAGGTAATAATTTTGAATCTTTTTCCTGTTTGTAGTTTGTTGAAAGAGAGAGAGTGTGTGTGTGTGTTCGTTCGTCTTCAAGAAGGGACAGTTCAAGGCAAGACATCCCTTCTCTCAAAAAAAGATGCCTTGGAACAAGGAAACTTGGAGCTAAGCAATTAAAGTAGTGTGTACCAGCTACTGACTTCCTCCCAACATAAGACACATCCACAGGATACAGTTGATACACTCCTATACAGTACCACTTTAGCTGTCATGACTCTTTGTCCAGTTCATGGCCCCAGCCAAGTATGTTAACCAGGGGTGTGCTGCCGTAGACATGACTTCCAGGAGAAGAGCACAGGCCTTTCCCACTCCCCTGGCTGGAGGGAATGGCATCCTGAGTGTTGGAGAACAAGAGGCTGGGGACCAGTCTTGCCTACTCTGGCCTTGAGCTGGAGATGGGAGAGGGAGGCTGGACGTGTTCCCAGTGCTGAGTCCAAAGCGATGGCTTTGAGAGCCGTCTTGAAACCTAATGGGGGAGCAGGATCTGTTGGGAATGCTGTGAGTCCCTCCACCTACTGAGCCTGTATCTAATATCATGGTAATTAAAATCATGTATCCGAAAGACACCGTCGCCTCCAGCGACCTTTATTCTACCGAGAAGAAAACAGAGGCATCTGCTGGTACCCCTGATGCCTCTCAGTGCTCAGTGATGGGGGTGCCCATAAGAATGATTTGAGGCTCGAGAAATTCCTTGTTTCTGAGTTCTCCTGCTGGATCTCCATTCTTCTGTGGAGATTTCATTTTCTTAGCTGTTCTCATTTTTTTTTTGCAAGATGGGTCGTTCCTGCTTCAGGATTACTTTCTGTCCCTGTTGTTTCACAAGTGGCAGGTACTGACACGAATTCAAGTATGTTCACTAATAGGCAAAAAACCTTGCGGTTTAAGAACGTACCTATAGCCCACAGCTATTTCTATCAAACTAAAAGCAGGGAAATTGAGCAGCTATAGTGAATGCACCAGGGGAGCAGGAGACCTGACCTCCTCTCTGAGATATTGTCTGCCCTACAAATTGGTCTGAGCCTCTGAACATATGGTGAGTGTTGGCAACAGCTGCCATCTCCAAAGATAGAGAATTATATTTTTGTATGTTTGTTGGTGTTTCTCTTACTTTGCTTCTTTCCTGAGTTACTAATGTTTCTACAGAGAATCTAAATTAGAAAAGTTTATTTCCCTCATTATTCATCCTAGAAATCTGTGTCAAATTTATTTTTATTTATTTCAAAGCTTTTTTCTTGGTCAGTGTCATATGATGATGAAGACAGCATTTTTTTCTGTTTCAAATTGGAGGTTATGTTCTATTTCTATTTTGGGTGCATTAACAGTGGAATTTGGACCTGCAGTTTGATGTAAAATCAGATTGATTCCAATATGTTGCTACTTCAGCAATGACTCTAGCTGTTGGAAAAAAGAGGATGCATGTTTTCAGCCTGCTATGTTTAAACCACTTCATTTAAGGTAAGGTGGGCGCAGTCAATTAAAAACATAGAGCACACCTTGCATTTTGCTAAAATATATTTCACCTCCCCCTGTTTTATCTTGTACAAATTGAGATGCTCCTGAGGTCCACTGGAGACTATTCTGCAGAAGCCAGTGCCATTATTCCACAATTAAGTTTGGAGTTTTTTTTAGTGTACATTTTGCAAAGTGTTGCTGTACTTCACATATTCACAGAAATAGAAACAAAAGAAAATGATTTCCTATAGGAAACTTCCCTAAAAGTGCAAAGGAAATCGGACATATTCAAAGTGACCATCTGAACTATATCAACTGTCTTAATAATGTTGCTTCCTCCCTGCTAAAACAAGATCAGCACAGCACATGTCTTCTTTCTATTATTTGGGCTGATTGCAGGTGTTGCCACCACTCACCATATCCTCAGAGGCACATGTTACCAAATTCTTCGAAGCTACACAGCAAGTGGATTGGACTGTGAAAGACCAACCCAAATTGTGTTTGCATTTTGGCCAGTTTGTAGGGCAGTACAATATCTCAGAGAGGAAGGAGTTCAGGTCTCCTGTTCCCCTGGTGCATTCACTATAGCTGCCCAATTTCCCTGCTTTTTAAAGTTTGATAGAAATATCTGTGGGCTATAGGTACGTTTTTAAACCGCAAGGTTTTTTTGCCTATTAGTGAATTTCCCTGCTTTTTAATCTGGGAGGTAAGAAATGGGATCCTGTGCAAGTTTGCTGAGAACGGATTGATCATTTGCATGCTTATTGAGTTCAATGGGATTTACTCCCCTGCAATCATGCTTAAGATAGGTGAAACTGACCCCAGAGGATGGGGAGGGGAGAAGGAGGAGGAGGGAGGGAAGGAAACACATAGGGGAGGACTGGGAGGGGAGCAGGCAGGAGGGGGAGGGGTGGAGGACAGGTTTGATCATTTGCATGTTTATTGAATTCAGTGCCAATTACTGCCATGCAATCATGCTTAGGATAGGTAAAACTGAGGGAGGGCTGGAGTGGGCAGGGGAGGAGGAAGAAGGAAGAGGGGAGGGGAGGAGGAAGGGAGAGGAGAGGGGAAGGAGGGGAAAAGCAGGTCTGATCATTTGCATGCTTACTGAGTTCAATGGGATTTACCCCTATGCAATCTTGGCTAGGATAGGAAAAACTGACCATGGGGGGGGAGGGGGAGGGGAAGGAGCGTATTGTAGGGACAAAGGAAGTGGGAGTGGAGGGCAGTTTGATTATTTGCATGCTTATAGAGTTCAATGGTATTTACTTCCATGCAATCATGCTTAAGATAGGTAAAACTGACCATGGGGAGGGGGAAGGGGAAGAGGGGGATGGAGAGGGATGTGCAAAGGAAGGGGGAGGGAAGGAGCAAGAGGGAGGGGATAGGGGGGAAGAGAAGTGAGGGTGGGTTTGATCATTTGCATATTTTTTGAGTTCAGTGGGATTTATTTGTATGCAATCATGTTTGAAAATGGAAATGGACTGCCTTCAAGTCGATCCCCAACTATGGCGACCCTTTGAACTGAGCTGTAGGCCGTTCCCTTAAAGATAAAGCAAGATTCCAGTCCTCATGGTTGTAAATGAAGAGCTGTTTAAGAGAAAGAAAGCTGCCTCATGCAGAGGCAGACTACTGGTTCACCTTGAACGGTGCCGGACCAGTTCAGTCCTTTCCTCTGCAAGGCAGGAAGTCCCCTTAAATTTAGCTGTATTAAAGAAGCTGGGGGGGGAATATTGGGGAAAGGCCAAAGCTCAGTGGCAGAGCATCTGCATTGCACGCAGAAGGTCCCAGGTTCAACCCCCAAGGGCATCTCAAGGTAAAGCTGGGAGAGACAAGATGCCAGTGCATCCCTCCTGCCCCTGGGCATCTGCTGGGCTCAGGGCACAGATAAGGGCATTTACGCACAACCAAAATGGACAAAAAGCGGCAGAAAAAAATAAGTAACTGGTGGTGCCCACCCCACAAACTGCTCTGGGCCAGGGCAATTCATACACCCTAGGAAAGTGACGGTGTCCCCTATGAAATGCCAGTACATCCTGCCTGGCCTGCTTGGTGCAGGGCACTGATAAGAGCATCTACACAAACCAAAACAGCAAAAACCATCCAGAAAAAAATAAGTAACTGAGGGTGCCTCCGGGGACAGAGCCAAAGGGCGGCCAGGTTGGGCCCTGACTGAGGGCCCTGTGGCCCCAGGGACCCCTGAAGGCCCCCTCCTTATGGTCCCTGCTGCGGATCGCAGGGAGGGAGCTGCCTGCTTGCCCACTCGCTTGCTGCCCCACTTGCTCATCCGTGCCCTGCACCCAGCAGGTGCCCTGGGCCAGGTGGGAAGCAGTGGCATCTCGTAGAGGACACCCTCCCCTTTCCTGGGGTGTATGATTTGTCCTGGCCCAGAGCAGATTTTGGGGTGGGCACCCTCCCTCACTTATTGTTTATGATTTTATGATAGCATTATGCATTTATGACCATTTTAGAAGCCTGATGATTTTGACTGAATAAATTTGTTGTTATTCTTCACAGGGAGAGTCCCAGATCACAGTGATATACAAGGGGTATCCCAACATATATTTTGGGGTTCCAAGACATGTTAACTTAGGCTTGACACTGTTGTAGCTCTCAAGTTTTCTTCTTTTTTAGTGTTTTGAACTTTCAAGCAAATAAGGAACTGGTAACTGGGAACCAACTTCAGCGTCATCCTATGATCTCTGTACAAGGCATCCTTCCTCCTTAGCTGCTGCTTTGAAAGATGGCCTGGTGCCTGGCCTCTTTAAGGGTTAAAATGAATGGGCCGAGATGCCTAGAGAGGAAGGGAAGGCGGAAGGGATCATGTGTGCCCTTCAAGGGAAATGAGCCTCCCCTTTCCTGCACGTCACTTTCTGCCTGGATCTTGTCTGGGAGCAAAGCGGCTCCTGTCTCTCCCTCTCTCTCTCCCAAGGGATGCAGCCTCAGTGGCCCCTTCTGGGGTCTGGTAAGCCCCCCTTGTGCATTGGGGGAAGGGGAGTCCCAGGGCTGCTGGGGAGGGTGCAGAGGAGGAGCTGCAAGGCGAGGGGGCTGGGAGACCCCTGCGGGGGGAGGAGATGCCCAGATTGAAAAGGCTGGAGCGGTGGACAAGGGCCAGGGACAGACCCTCACCCCATGAGGTGGCCTCTTGGAGTGACCCTTTCGGGATCCCCATCACAACATCCACCATTAGGGAGCAGACCACTCCCCTTAAAAACTAATCCTAGTTAGCAAGATGTGCACACTAGGGTTGCCAGGTCAGAAGCATCCCAAAACCTGAGATTTTAGGGGCGGGGCCCCAGTGATGTCATGGGGCAGGCCAAAGTGATGTCACAGGGCGGGCCCCAGTGATGTCATTAAGCATGATACATTAAGCATCAATCACAGTTGCTTGGAGCGTACAATTAAAAAAAATATCTGACTGGAAATTAAGCTAGACATTTTAGCTAAAAGATGGAGCCTGGGTAGGGAACATTTAATCTAGCCTACTTGCTTTCGGCAAGAAGGGTTTAAGTGCCTTCAGGCCAGGCCATCACCAGAAGGCCACTGTAGGAAGAAAGGAGCCTAGTGTTGTGGAGATGTTAGACTGGAGCATTGAGAGTAAAGATGGATGCCCCCGAAGGCTGCAATTCTAAACACACTTACTAAGGGACTAAGCACCATAGAAGTCAACAGGACTTACCTCTGAGTAGATCTAGTATGGATTGTGCTGTTGGCAAACCTTGACTAGGGATCCTCTGCAAAGACATCCATATCCAAGCAGGGTTGGCAACCTCCTGCCTGCAGTGTCCTGCCCTGCCGCTATTTTTTAACATGGCTGCTCCAAAATTCTTAACAGATTTGACCCTTCAAAAAGACGTCTGAGAAATGAGTAAGAGTAAGAAGATTCTCTACCCTTTCTGTCTACCCTGTGGACTGCTATAAACTCACTTTGACAGCCAACCCAGTTCCAGTGAGCAATAATGGACAGAGAGAAAACACGCATGGTTTGGTCTACTTTCATAGGCAGCAGCTTGGGAACAACAGTTGTAGCCACACTTCCAAATATGCGAATTCTTTTTTACCACTATTGGGCAAGAAACAAACTGTCATGCAACCGACAAGGTGCATCATCAGTGGGTTTAAGGGGGTTGACTTGAGCACATGGAACCACTGCTGTTGCTTCTATGGCTGTAATGGAGTGAGGTTAAAGGTAAGTGAAATGTAAATAGAAAAAACAACACAAAAGGCAGTATCACTTTCCTAAATGCAATACCATACCAACCACAACAAGATTCTTATGAGTAAGGCAGAAAACTCAGCATCCCACAACCAGTCAGGATTCATAAGCAAAAACCCAAACTAAAAAAATCCTAGCAGCCAGTCAGCCAAGGTCACAGAAATCCCCATGCAGCGCAACCTGACCTGGGGACTGCAGTTAACGCAGAATGCTGCAGCACAATTGCTGACATGAGTGAGATCCTATCAGCACATCACACCTCTGTTCTGAAATCTGCATTGGTTGTTGATTTGCTACCAGGCCAAGTTCAAGCTGTGCTTCCCATGTTATGGGTGCCACATAGTGTTTGTTCTGCTCTTGTAAGAAATCAGTCCTGTAAAGTGGCAGCACCTACGCTTTGGAACTCCTTGCCTATTGACATTAGGCAGACACCTCTTTTCAGCACCTGCTAAAATCAGTTTTCTTGAGGCAAGCCTCTCCAGGCATGTGGAAGCTATTGTGTTTTTAAATCTGTTTTTAACTCATTGTTCGTTTTATTATTTTGAATGTTTTTAAATATCTGTCCTTAACACTTTTACCAATAATTTTATTGTTTTAATTCTTTCTGTAAACCGCTTTGAGATTTTTTACAATAAAGCGGTATATAAATGTTGTAAATAAAAATACATAAATAAATGTTGGAGTCACTGTGGCCCTTGAGTCTCTTCTCACTTTTAGGAACCAAGGAATCTGCCTTATTCTGACTCAGGCCATTTCGTACCATCTACCTCAGTACTCATGACATGGACTAGCATTGGCTCTCCAGGATTCCAGGCAATAGTATTTTCCAGGAATTGAATTTTGGACCTTGTATGCAAAGCATATGCCCTACCGATGAGCTACAACTCTCCCCGTTTAAAAAAGTATCTTTTAAAATTGTTCTTTGCAATTCATTCTTGAATGCACATCATACCTAGGGCAGATCCACACCATTCATTTATAGCACATTCAACACACATTTGAAGCACATGAATCCCACCACAGAATCAATTTTAGTTTGTTAAGGGTGTTGATAACTTTAACTGTGAGGGGGAAACTAAACTTCCCAGGATTCCTTAGGGAAAGTCATGAGCTTTAAATGTGAGTTGGATGTGCTTTAAATGTGTTGATCTACTTAATCAACTTTGCGTACATGTAAATCATTTTAATTAATTTTTCAAAATGGAAATGAGCTATAAAGTATACTGGGTGACCATGTGCTACTCACCATCTGTCAGCCAATCCTCCCCTCAGGATGAAAACAACAGAGAACCATGACTACCCCAAGGAAGAAGGGCACACTTAAAATGCAGAGGAAAAAATCAATTTTTTAAATTGTACACTCCAAGCAACTGTGATTGATGCTTAATGTATCATGTTTAATGACAGCACTAGGGCCCATCCCAGTGACATCACTCAGGCCCACCCATGAAATCTCAGGGTTTTGGATGCTTCTGACCTGGCAACCCTAATTTCTGCCTTCCATTGTTCTTAGCCAATGAGGGACACCACAGTTGTCCTGGAAAAATCAAGAATTTTAGTCTGCTTGCCTGCTGCATCTGCAGAATCTAGCAGTTTAGAAACCTGCACGTGCCCATTTGATGGACACATGCAGCTCCACCCCTTGCCCATAGACTTTCTGGTTTAGTCAGCAAGGAGAAGCAGCTTTCATCTCAGTTGCCTCTTTCTCAGGATACGTGTCTTAAGTGGTGAATGCAATGGGAGGGTCTGCCTGTCATCATGGAGGATGGAATAAAAGGGTTTGATTCCCCCAAACACTTCCTCCCCTGAACAGATACAAGATACAAAAGCAAACCTCTCTGTAGAAAAGGCAGTGATACTAGCATTTGCAATTTTCGGCCCTGCATCCACCTTGTTAAATGGTGCTTACTCCTAAGTAAAGTTGCATTGGAATGCTGCCTCACTCACCCTGTTGCCTGACAGGGCCTCTGTTCAGCAATTCAGAAAAGACTAAAAAGTAGTTTTTGATACATACCCTTCTTCAAAATGACTGGCAGGCATCTCTCCACCAAAGATCACCCTACTTCCATCTCCCCAGGGATGGAGATGTGTGTGTGTGTGTGTGTGTGTGTGTGTGTGTGTGTGTGCACGCACATATACCTACACACATGTATATATATACATACACACAGAGGCGCTCCCTCTCTCTGTGCATATATTCAATGCAGTGGGGGGTGTAACCTTCCCCCCCCTTAAGACTAATAGGAATGGAACAGCTACCCTGTCTAACGCTGCCACAGCTTGCCAGGTCTCTAGAATTCACTGCATTTTTATTTTCTTTTAAAAAAAAGAGGTGCCAGCACCCAGGTCTTCACCATGTTCCAGCCTTTATCATAGAAGGCTGCATTTCCCCTTTGTCTGATCGGATATGTGAGAATCAGTGTACTAAAGACACTTCTTACATGCTCAGACATGCTTCCTTCAGATAAGATGACTGACAGAACTGATGATATTGAAATCTTGGTTTATATCTGCAGTAAATGTACAATTTTTATAGTGCTGCATTGGCTTGTTTTATGTTTGTTGTGTTTGTATTGTTTTTACATTGATTGTGCATTTTTATTGTTTTTACTATGTTTGTAAGCTGCCCTGAACTCCGTTTTTAACAGTGGAAAGGCAGGATATCAATCCTCTTAATAAATAAATATTCCATAATAGGCATTTAAGGTTGAAAATGAAGGATTTTTAAAAAATCTTCACATCGTCCCCCACTTTTTGGTGGTAATTGCTAGGCACAAAAACAAAACAACTGGACAATGCAACCTTTAATATGATTAATTTGCCTAATTAGGACATGGTTTACATAATATGCAAATTATGCAAATAATCTATAGTTTGTATAACATGCAAATCAGTCTGCCCGGATTTGTGGAATTGGAATATGGCAACCTGATTTCTTGGATGAGTTTCAGTTGGTACAGCTTGAGGACTTTGACAAGGTGCTTGGACAGGTTCGTGCAACCACTTCTGTTTTTTCGGTTTTAATTGGCTTTTAAATATGTGTTTTTAAATTTGTATGTTTGTTTTAAATTTTTAATGTTCTAATTGTTGTAAATCACCCAGAGAGCTTTGGCTATGGGGCGGTATACAAATATAATCAATCAATCAATCAATAAACCCTACCCAGGGAGGAATCATAGAATCAGAGAGTTGGAAGGGGCCTATAAGGCCATCGAGTCCAACCCCCTGCTCAGTGCAGGAATCCAAAGTAAAGCATCCCAGAAACGTGGCTGTCCAGCTGCCCCTTGAATGCCTCCAGTGTTGGAGAGCCCACCTGCTCCCTAGGGAATTGGTTCCATTGTCCTACCGCTTTAACAGTTAGGATGTTTTTCCTGATGTTTAGTTGAAATCTGGCTTCCTGTAACTTGAGACCACTATTACCTGACCTGCACTCTGGGACGATGGAGAAGAGATCCTGGCCCTCCTCTGTGTGACAACCTTTCAAGTATTTGAAGTGCTGTCATCTCCCTTCAGTCTTCTCCAGGCTAAACATGCCCAGTTCTTTCAGTCTCTCCTCATAGAGCTTTGCTTCCAGTCCCCTGATCATCCTCGTTGCCTTTCTCTGAACCCGTTCCAGTTTGTCTGCAACCTTCTTAAAGTGTGGTGTCCCAAACTGGATGCAATACTCAAGATGAGGCCTAACCAGGGCCAAATAGAGGAGAACCAATACTTCTTGCAATTTGGAAACTATACTTCTGTTAATGCAGTGAAAAAGAGCATTTTCCTTTTTTGCAACTACATCACATTGTTGGCCTTATATTCATCTTGTGATCAACAACAACCCCAAGATCCTTCTCGCATGTCGTATTGCTGAGCCAAAGATCCCCCATCTTATAACTGTGCATTTCGTTTCTTTTTCCTAGGTGTAGAACTTTGCACTTGTCCCTGTTAAATTTAATTCTGTTGTTTTCACAGCCTATCAAAATCCCTTTGAATTTTGTATCTGTCTTCCAAGGTATTAGCTATCCCCCCCCCCCAGTTTTGCATCATTGGCAAACTTAATAAGCATTCCTGCACCTTCTTATGTAAGTCATTAATAACAATGTTGAAGAGCACTGGGCCCAGAACCAAGCCCTGCTGTACCCCGCTCCTTATCACCCCCCAGTCTGAGAAGGAACCATTGATAAGCACTCTTGAGTACGATTCTGGAGCGAACTGTGGATCCACCTGAAAGTTGTTCCATCCAGGCGGCATTCAGCTAGCTTTGCTGAAGTCAAATTATATTATGTCCACAGCATTCCCACAGTCTACCATGGAGGTTTCTGAAAGGGGGGTTGTGTATGTGTATAGTGTGTGTGTGTAGAGAGAGAGAGCGCTTTTGTTCAGTGGGGACTTACACCTAAGTAAATGTGCCTTGGATTGCAGCCTTACAGCCCATTCCTATGCATGCTTACTCAAAAGTCTCAATAACAACTGTAGGAAGGTCATCAGAAATCCCATGCAACAGATTTGTGTGTGTAAGAGAGAGGGGGGAGAGAGAAGAGAGCGCTCCGCTTTAAAGCATTAGCTAGAAACCTCCTCTAGAAACCTTACCCTTTTGGAGCAGCGAGAGATAATGTGTATTGCTAACAGACACATTATCTCTCATTTTAAAACCAAAAAGTGGCCAGGAGTTAGGGAGGGAAAGAGAGAAAAATATGTTGGGAGAGGGGGAAGTGTGTGTGTGTGTGTGGTTGCATATACCTGGTTGTGAGTCTGGCTGTTTCTGCTGGAGAGAGGGAGTTGTGTTACTGTAGGTCTGTCACCTGCTGATCTTAGACTGACAATGCTACATTCAGTGCACAATCAGGCATTGTATTTCAGATGGAGGGAGTTGAAAGTGATTGAAGTTTTATAGAAATTCTGTTTAGATGCTCATGCTGGGATAAATTCAAGATTTAAATAGTTAAATATCAAGCACTGATTCTTTTGTTATGGTTATTTATTAATACTTCATAATAAATCCCCACCCAGCCATGAAGCTCCTTTGGTGCCCTTGAGCCCAGCCTACCTCACAGGCTTGTTGTGAAGATCTAGAAGGAGATGTAAAATGGCTGCAAAGGAGGACTTAGTACTTGTGTCATAGCATCAAATTTTGCTTCTTTTATTGAAAATAATGCACCTTTATCAAGGAAGGGACATGTTTTTGCCTCCACCCCCTACCCCCCCTCAGTATACCTCCAGGCTTCAACCAATCTGGCATGACTGTTGTGTGTTGAGATGCATGCATAAATCCAGATTGTGTTCAAGTGTGTTTACTCCCAGGTTGGTGTGTACAAGGGGCCCTCTCACCTTGAACCCTCCTATGCCCCTTCCTCACAAAAAATCCTAGGCTATAGTCCTCTACCCACTCTCTTGGAAATAAGTCCCATTAAACATCAAGAGACTTGCTTCTCTGAGTAGAGACATATACCACAGGATTTGTTAACATTTTACTACATAGTGGAATGTGCAGAAAATAACTTGTAAGGAGTACCTGATCTCAAATGGAGACTACAAGGTGACAGAAGCCACCAGCTAAGTGGGGGAGGGGGAAACAGCTGGTGTCCAAACAACTCACTGATAAATCGCAGAGACTGAAAGCTTATCTTTATTGAATAAAACACAGTTTTATTGTATTGCTGCCCTGGGTTCCTTTGTGAGGAAGGGCAGGATATAAATTCAATAAATAACATAATCTTGGAAGGTTGAACATGGCTGTGAAGGGTGGCAGGGGCCGTGCTGTGACTATCATGAATGGATCTTGCACTTCTAAGTCTGCTGCTGCACTCCGGCCCCTGCTTTGAGAGATGATCCAGCTTCCTGAGCTTCTAAGGGTTAAAATGAATGAAACTAGAATCCTAGAGAGGAAGAGAAGGGGAAGAGGGGCATCTGTGCCCTTCAAAGGAAATGAGCCTCATCTCCCCCTACAGATCAAAGATGGATCAGCAAGACTCTGCTGCCCTTGAAGCAGGAAAAGGCCCTGATGCCATCAAGACTGGGACCTGTGGGGAGAAATTCTGTGGGGAAAACAGCCTCCTCTCAGATGTCCAGTCCCAGCAGTTCAGGCATTTCCGCTACGAGGAAGGCATGGGGCCCCGAGAGGCTTGCAGTCAACTCCATCTTCTTTGCCATCGGTGGCTGAAGCCGGAGCGACACACAAAGAACCGGATGCTGGACCTGGTGATCCTGGAGCAGTTCTTGAGGATCCTTTCACCAAAGACGGCGAGCTGGGTGAGGGAATGTGGAGCGGAGACCACTTCCCAGGCGGTGGCCCTGGCCGAAGGATTCCTCCTGAGCCAGGCAGAGGAGAAGAAGCAGGAAGAGCGGCAGGTGAGAGGGTTTCATTTAGATCATGGATAGCCTCCGTGGTGCCCTCCATATTTATATATATATATCCCCCTATATATGCTGTTATAGTAAAACTCCCAACATCACTGACCATTCATCATATTGGCTGTGGTTGATGTGAGTTGGAATTCACCAAGTTCTGGAGGGCACAATATTGGCTACCCCTGATATCAAATACCTCTAAGGATTTTGCCTTTGTTATTCCTTTTCTATTCCTTTTCCTTGTTAGATGATTTTTGCATGGGCATCTGGTTGGCCACTGTGTGAACAGGATGCTGGATAAGGTGGGCCACTGGCCTGATCCAGCAGGCTCTTTTCATGTTCTTATTGCTGTTTCAGGAAAAGGGTCTGTTTGGAGGAAAAGGAACTGATTTTTCCGAGGCAGAGAGGACTTCATCGGACACCAGACAGAGGCCGCTGGGTAAGGGTGAAGGGGGTATCTCCATGTGGTGTCTCTCTTGATTTTGAGTCTTTTCCTCTTGTCTCCAGCCTTCTCCACAGCTGAAAAAATGCTCTTATTTACATCCCATCACAATTTTGTATATGGGAACCAGCACTTTGATTTGTGGCCAAGATCTCAAATGGGGAAAGATGTTTTATCAGACCACTGAAATATAAACTGTGAATAAACAGTGGAAACTCACTCAACAGATCAGACCCAAGTGCAGCTAGACAAACATTGTTTCTCCTCTGAGATGAGCATATACTAAAGGCTTCCGGGCACATTTTGTTTCTCACAGGTGATGGAATGATGTCGGCAAGACCTACTAAACCTTCTCTTTGTGGTGTAGGAGAAGCTGCTGCTGTTCCACATGATCAGGTAGGGGGAAGACTCAATAGGGGAGAGGCTGGGGGCAGCCTGGGTGCCACTGTCCCCTCCTCTCCCCCAGGCCTCAGTGACTCTCTCTCCTTCTCTGTGCTTCTCTTAAATTTTCCCATAAGAAAAGCTGTGAATGCCATTTAAGAAGGTTCCAGTCCTGAGAACGGTGACCAGGCATCTCACCTTAACTTCATGTTATCTAGGGGGTGGAAATGTTTTGTTGCTCATTTAGGGTCCAGTGGTCTTTGAGGATGTGGCTGTGTATTTCACGGAAGAGGAGTGGGCCCTGCTGGCTCCTGACCAGAGAGCTCTGCACAAGGAAGTCATGGAGGAGAATTGTGGTACTCTGGCCTGTCTTGGTAAGGCTCCATATTGGAGCGCAATATCTGTTTTGAAATTCAATATTTCTTTATGTAATGTAATTTTTTCCTCAGTGTCTTATCAGCTTCACTCTTCCTTGCAGATGGTGACAAATGGAAAGTCAAGAGTAAGAGAGAACTGGGTGGGAAAGAGATATCTGAAAAAGACCAATCTAAGAAGACGGAAGAGCAGAGAAGGAAAACTGAAGCTGAAGAGAAGAGAAGGGATGAATCCTCTCCTTCTCAGGGCAGTGACTGCCATGAGATTTCAGTCCGAGAAAAAACAGATGCAAGAAACAAAAGAAGTAATACTTTTGGTTATTGGAAAAGTCTCAATTTTAACAAAAATGGCAAAGCCCATACCAAAAAGAAACTCTATGAATGCTTGGAATGTGGAAAGAACTTTCCTTCCTGTTACAAACTTACTATCCATGCTAGAATTCATACTGGGGAAAAACTGTATCAATGTTTAGAATGTGGAAAGAGCTTCATTGATAAGAGAAATCTTATATTCCATGAAAGAATTCACACTGGGGAGAAACCATATAAATGTTTGGAGTGTGGAAAGAGTTTCAGTCACAAGACATCTCTCACTAATCATCAAAGAATTCATACAGGGGAGAAACCATATATATGCTTAGAGTGTGGAAAGAGCTTCAGTCATAAGACATGTCTCATTTATCATCAAATAACTCATACTGGGGAGACCCCGTATAAATGCATGGAATGCGGAAAGGGCTTTCCTTCCAATTCTGCACTTAATGTCCATAAAAACATCCACACTGGAGAGAAACCATATAAATGCTTAGAGTGTGAAAAGAGCTTCAATCACAAGACATCTCTCACTAATCATCAAAGAATTCATACAGGGAAGAAACCATATAAATGCTTGGAGTGTGGAAAGAGCTTCAGTCAAAAGATCTCTCTCACTAATCATCAAAGACTTCATACTGGGGAGACCCCGTATAAATGCATGGAATGCGGAAAGGGCTTTGCTTCCAATTCTGCACTTCATTTCCATAAAAACATTCACACTGGAGAGAAATCATATAAATGCTTAGAGTGTGACAAGAGCTTCAATTACAAGACATGTCTAACTAATCATCAAAGAATTCATACAGGGGAGAAACCATATACATGCTTGGAATGTGGAAAGAGCTTCAGTCGCAAGACATCTCTCACTAATCATGAAAGACTTCATACAGGGGAGAAACCATATATATGCTTGGAGTGTGGAAAGAGCTTCAGAACCAGTTCTCACCTTTCTTCCCACCAAAGAATTCACACTGGGAAGAAACTATATAAATGTTTGGAATGTGGAAAGAATTTGAGCTGCAAGAGATATCTCACTTCCCATCAGGGAATTCATACAAGACAGAAATTGTCAAATAATGCTTGAATTGTTGAGAGAGCAAAACAGCAATGTCATCATCCAAGAATTCACAAAAGAGGGAAAACCATGTTAATGTGCTGAGTGTACAAAACTTATCTCCCCGGTGAAAGATGGGAGGGGACCGAATATACTTTAGTTAACTTGATCAATGGTTGTTCTGTTTCTTGACATGATACTGATATGAATACCAGTTACTGGAAACCTCAGGAGGGGGAAATGCTCTTGCACTTGGGTCCTGCTTGCGGGCTCCCCAGGGGTTCTGGTTAGCCTGATCCAAGAGTTTCTTCTTATGTTCTTACTTGTGTTGCTAGTGTATATCGAATGTAATTCATTTGTATCTTGTGAGTTTTTAAATATTGTTTTGATTCATTTGTTGTATTTATTTTGCTTTTATTGTGTGCTTTTTAATTAGTTTTCATGTGTACATGTTTGCTATTGTTGTGAGTTCTTTTGAGCTCAACTTGGAAAGGCAGCACACAAGTATTAGCTTCAGTAAGAAGATGCAGCTCACTTCTCATTCAAGAATTCACAGAGCGGAGCATCCGTATAAATGCTTGTGCAAGTGAAGTCCTTAAGTGCCCCAATGGGCAAAAGGTGGTTAAACAGAACCCAGGAGGCTAACGCTTACCAAAGCAGTCCTAAGTATATAGTCTTTTAGTTTAAAATCAGAACATGGCCAGAATGGAATTCTAGGGGACAGGACCTGGTGGTTTTGGACATGTTAGGAGAGATCAGTCTGGTATCCCAGATGCAAGGTTCAAACAAATCTAAACTGGAAATCGGTCCAGGTAAAGGCAAGTGCTTAAAAATAAAAGTGTTAGCAATAGTGGAGAAACTATCAAAATAGCAAGAGAAGAGGAGAGCAACTATGGAATGGGATGGATTGTTTTTTTGTATCTTAAACAAATCTAGTGGTCTAACTGAAAACCTGTGTAATATTAGGGAAGATCTTAGAAGGACCCACACACACACACATATATTTTCTCTGTGAAAGACGCAGAGAAAGTTGTGGCACATGACAGCCAGTGTGGTGTGCTGTACAACAGGACTGTAGAGGTGATAATTTTGAGTGTGTGTTTGTTCGTGTTGAAGAAGGGACAGTTCAAGGCCAGATATCCCTTCTCTCAAAAAAAAGATGCCTTGGAACAAGGAAACTTGGAGCTAAGCAATTAAAGTAGTGTGTACCAGCTACTGACTTCCTCCCAACATAAGACACATCCACAGGATACAGTTGATGCACTCCTATACAGTACCACTTTAGCTGTCATGACTCTTTGTTCAGTTCATGGCCCCAGCCAAGTCTGTTAACCAGGGGTGTGCTGCCGTAGACATGGACTGGTGCGGGTGACCACATCTGTGCTGGACCCTTGCCCCTCTTGGCTGGTGAAAGCTGGCAGGACTGGAACCGCCGGCTGGGCCAAGGAGATAACGCCTCTTTGAGAGAGGGAGTGGTCCCTGACTGCCTAAAAGAGGCGGTAGTGAGACCGCTCCTGAAGAAACCCTCTTTGGACCCAGATAACCTGAACAACTATAGACCTGTGGCGAATGTTCCGTTCTTGGGCAAGGTGCTGGAACGGGTGGTTGCCGGCCAGCTCCAGGGGCTCTTGGATGACACTGATTATCTTGATCCATTTCAATCCGGTTTTAGGCCCGGTTTTGGCACTGAAACAGCCTTGGTCGCCCTGTACGATGACCTTTGTTGGGAGAGGGACAGGGGGAGTGTGACTCTGTTGATTCTCCTTGATCTCTCAGCTGCTTTTGATACCATCGACCATGGTATCCTTCTGGGAAGACTCACGGAGTTGGGAGTTGGGGGTACTGCTTGGCAGTGGCTCCGCTCCTACTTGGTGGGTCGTCACCAGAAGGTAGTGCTTGGGGAACATTGCTCGATACCCTGGACTCTCCATTGTGGAGTCCCGCAGGGATCGGTACTGTCTCCCATGCTTTTTAACATCTACATGAAGCCGCTGGGTGTGGTCATCAGGAGTTTTGGGGTGCGTTGTCATCAGTACGCTGATGACACGCAGCTCTATTTCTCCTTTTCATCTTCTTCAGGTGAGGCTGTTAACGTGCTAAACCGTTGCCTGGCCGCGATAATGGACTGGATGGGAGCTAACAGACTGAAGCTCAATCCAGACAAGACTGAGACGCTGTTGGTGAGTGCCTTCTCTGCCCAGATGGTGGATGTTCATCCTGTTCTTGATGGGGTTACACTCCCCTTGAAGGAACAGGTTCGTAGCTTGGGAGTTCTTTTCGATCCTTCCTTGTCTCTTGAGGCCCAGGTGGCCTCGGTGGCACGGAATGCTTTTTACCATCTTTGATTGGTAGCCCAGCTACGTCCCTATCTGGACAGTGACGACCTCGCCTCAGTTGTTCATGCTCTGGTAACTTCTAGATTGGACTACTGCAATGCGCTCTATGTTGGGCTGCCCTTGAAGACTGTTCGGAAACTACAGCTAGTCCAGAATGCAGCGGCCAGATTGCTGACGCGGACCAGAAGGTCCGCTCATATAACACCTGTTCTGGCCCGTCTGCACTGGCTTTCTATTTGTTTCCGGGCTAGATTCAAAGTGCTGGTTTTGACCTATAAAGCCCTACACGGCATGGGACCGCAATACCTGGTGGAATGCCTCTCCCAATATGAACCTACCCGTACACTTCGCTCAACATCTAAGGCCCTCCTCCGAGTGTCATCCCATCGAGAAGCTCGGAGGGTGGTGACTAGAACTAGGGCCTTTTCAGTGGTGGCCCCCGAACTGTGGAACAGTTTCCTTGATGAGGTGCGCCTGGCACCGACGCTACTATCTTTTTGGCGCCAGGTGAAAACCTTTTTATACTCCCAGGAATTTTAAAGTGTATTTTAACAGTATTTCACTATTATCTTGTATTCTGGACGTTGTTTGGTTCTTTTATTGTTTGTTTGTTATTGGTTCTTGATTTATTGTATTTATTGTATTTATACACTGTGCTTGTTTTATCTTTTATGTACACCACCCAGAGAGCCTTCGGGCTTAGGGCGGTATATAAATTAAATTAAATAAATAAAATAAATAAATAGCTGGCGACACTTCCAGGAGAAGAGCACAGGCCTTTCCCGCTCCCCTGGCTGGAGGGAATGGCATCCTGAGTGTTGGAGAACAAGAGGCTGGGGACCAGTCTTGCCTACTCTTGCCTTGAGCTGGAGATGGGAGAGGGAGGCTGGACGTGTTCCCAGTGCTGAGTCCAAAGCAATGGCTTTGAGGGCCGTCTTGAAACCTAATGGAGCAGGATCTGGGAATGCTGTGAGCCCTTACACCTACTGAGCCTGTATCTAATATCATGGTAATTAAAATCATGTATCCCAAAGACAC
The DNA here is from genome assembly GCF_030035675.1 of Rhineura floridana. Classification (NCBI taxonomy): domain Eukaryota; kingdom Metazoa; phylum Chordata; class Lepidosauria; order Squamata; family Rhineuridae; genus Rhineura; species Rhineura floridana. The sequence continues at coordinate 208,545,894 of NC_084482.1, forward strand.
CGTCGCCTCCAGCGACCTTCATTCTACTGAGAAGAAAACAGAGGCATCTGCTGGTACCCCTGATGCCTCTCAGTGCTCAGTGATGGGGGTGCCCATAAGAATGATTTGAGGCTCGAGAAATTCCTTATTTCTGAGTTCTCCTGCTGGATCTCCATTCTTCTGTGGAGATTTCATTTTCTTAGCTGTTCTCATTTTTTGCAAGATGGGTCATTCTTGCTTCAGGATTACTTTCCCATCCCTTTTTCACAAGTGGCAGGTACTGACACGAATTAAAGCATTGTTGCGTTCCTCCCCAATCTCCAAGCGGTGAGATTTCAGGGGTCCCTGTGCTCATCCAGGGTTTGGTTTCCTTTGGGAAGAAGGTCAGCGGAGACTGCGGTGTCTTTTTGAAGTATGGTTTATTTATTTACACACATTCCAACCTGAGCTTAAGATGGGAGGGGGGATTCAAGGCATCAACAGTCCAATATCCAGCTTTTCCATCTGGGTTGCAGGAGGCATTCTAAAGTCATGGTGCAGAGAGATAGCCTCTCTGCCTGCAGCCCCAGCCATTCTCTAGACACAACTAAAAATGCAAACCTCTGCTAGTGGCCAGGAAGGGGGGGGGAGGCTCTCCTGAAGAGTTTCAATGACAAAAGGATCTTCCTGGCCTATTCCGCAGTTGCTGGGCAACTGATAGACCCATTATCCTACCTGGCTACTCTGTTTAACAAAGGAGAGACTCATCTGACCAGCACAGTGAGTCCCTCATTTCAAGGCACAGGAAATCAGGGGGTGGAAAGGTGACTCGCAGGGATCATCCATCCCAACCCCCCGAAAACTCATAACAGTATATTTGCTGTATATTTCCTCTTTCTCATACGTATAAATGTCTGAAGCCCTCTATGCACATACATTCATGCCATTTATTATTGATACTGCCTTCTCTCAGTCCCACCAACGAAAACAGCTAGGTTGGTGGGGACTAGAGAGAGGGCATTCTCAGTGGGAGCCCCCACTCTCTGGAACTCCCTCCTGTTCGATCTCCGTCATGCCCCTTCCCTGGATACATTTCGCAGAGCCTTAAAAACCTGGCTCTTTGAGATATATGTCCATCAATTTTTTTTCTAGATAAACCTGTCAAGGAATGGAAACTTCTCTTTGACTTTTTGTGGAAGAATAAAATGATATGATGTTAATGAGATTTGAAACCAATTAAGATAACCGTTGGAGGAAGGTGATTCTATAATCTATTAAGAGACAGGTTTGTTATATATTATAGATTTATAGCTGAACTATGATAAATCAGAAGTCAATACTTTATATGTTTTTTTCTTTTTTTATTGTATTAGTTATTGATTTGTGTTTTTTCTTTTTGTATTGTTTTGGTTTTGAAAATTTGAATAAAAATTAATTGAAAAAAAAAAAAACCTGGCTGTTTGGACAGACCTTCGGGATGCCTGGGGTAGGCTAATTTTTCTATGATTGTTTTAATTGTTTATTGATTGCCCTACATTGTTCTATACCGCTGCTATTTAAAATGGTTATGGTTGACTGCATTGTATTTTATTCTGTATTTATATTGTATTTTATCAATTTCAATGTGTACGTCGCCTAGAGTGGCTTCGGCCAGATAGGCGACACAAAAATTAAATTTTACTTTTACTTTACTTTTTGGAATGTTTCCATATGCTTCTGCACAACTGTGCGTTTGCTATAAATATTATTCTAGCATTGTATTCCTTCCTACTAGGAGGAAGCAGCTGGTTTTTCAGGCGTTCACAGCATCCTGTTAGGCATTGTAGCAAAGCCACATAGTGGGAATGACACTTGTCCTCCTGTGGAGGTCTGAGTTGTTGTTTTTAAAGTGAGTTTAACCCTTTCTAAGAGAAAACTAGCTGCACTGATTTGGTCTTAAGATTCCAGTCATCTTCAAGATTATGGTGAAGTCCAGTATCTTTTCCTTAGTGCCGATTGGATCTTTCCCCTCCTCCTCCATTCCCACTCTCAGCCCACACTCTTGGCTTTGCAGGGCCTCATAGTGACTCTCCAGGGTTTCATACAGAACATGCTTGAAACCCTCCCTGGAGATGCTGGATTGAACCAAGGACCTTTTGCATGCAAAACAGGTGGTTTCCCAACTGAGCTGTGGTGCCTTCCCTTACAGGTAAAGTAAGATTCCAATCCTGTGGTTCTAAATGAAGAGCTGTTTAAACAGCAACAGAGGTAGCTTCATGATTACTGGATCGCCTAGCTCTGCCCTGGATCTCTTCATTCCTTTTTTTTGCAAAACCAGAAAAGCGGTGCCCTTGAATTGATTTTAGCTGTATTTAGACAACAACCTGAATTAAAAAAAATCTCGGGGAAAGGCCTTATCTCTGCAGGTAGATCATCTGCCTTGAATGCAGAAAGTCCCAGGTTCAACCCCCACGGGCATCTCCAGGTAGGGCTGGGAGAGACTTCCTGCCTGAAACCCTGAAGAGCTGCTGCCAGTCAGAGTAGACCAAACTGAGCTAGATTGGCCAATGGTCCAACTCAGTACACAGGAGCTTGCTGTGTTCCTTTGCTCTGTGCAGCGCATCTTTTTTCTAATAGTTAAAATGAATGAAACTAGATTCGTAGAGAGGGAGGGGAACATCTGTGCCCTTCACAGGAAATGTCCTTCCCTGTCACATCACTTCCTGCCTGGGAGGAGAGTGGCTTCCGGCTGTCTCCCCCTCAAGGGCTGCAGCCTCGGTGGCTCCTTCTGGGGTCTGGTGAGCCCCCGGTGGCATCCCTGCTCCCTTTCAAAGACCAAATGTCCTGGCCTTGCAAGCCTCTGCCACCACGGGCAACACCTCCCAACACCCCCGTGCTTTGCTGCCGCCAGGACCTTCCCCTCGGAGGTCCAGATGTGAGTTTTTGGGTGGACTCTTGACGTGATGCTCTATTTTCCTCCCTCCCTGCTCAGGAACCGAGCGTGAGGCACGGGAGGACGGAAACAAAAGAGATCATCACTGATCCATTTGATCAGAATAGCCCAGGGAGGCGCCACAGTCCTAACTGGACCTGACCCTACGCCGGCTCCATCCATCTCTAAGCCAGACCCTGACAGCCTCTGACTGTCACTCAGCCCCATCTGTCTCCTGTCAGATGCTGAAGGTCACCCATGAAGGAATGGTTTCACCTCTGTTTTAGGATGTTTTAAACTGTGTTGTTTTGAATGTTTTTAATTAATTGCCTTTGGGCCTTGGAATATTTTGAACTGTTTTTAATACATTTTTCTCCTTTTGGTTAAATGGTTTTGTTTATGTTTGCTGCCCAGGGCTCCTTCGGGAGAAAGGGTGGGGTAGAAATACTACCACCACTACTACTACTAATAGTAATAATAATATCACTCCCCATCCCCCGTCCCTATGAAATCAATTCCCTGTCTCACTCAAGACCTGCACTCTCTTGACCAATCATCATTCATACGCAAATACTCCCTATCTCACTCACTCAGCCAAACCCTATTGACCTTAAGCAACATACATCTACGCATCAGTGCCGTCTCACACACACCTTGTTGTGGATTGGGGTGAAGGAGAGTCCCAGGGCCGCTGGGGAGGGTGCACAGGAGGAACTGCAAGGGAAGACAGTGAGGAGGGGGTTTGGGAGACCCCAATGGTGGGGAGAAGTCTAGATTGCAGTGCCAGCTATGAAGCGAGAGAAAAGGCTGGAGCGGCCGACAGTGCAAGGGAGAGACCCTCACCCCATAAGGAGGCGGCCTCTTGGACTGACCCTTTCAGGAGCTCTTACAACATACACCAACAGCAGTTTCCTTTTTGCCCTCCTCTTAAAAGCGAATCCTAGTTAGTGAGACATGCACATAATGGTGGTAGAGTGCAGCTGGATGGAGATGTGCTGTGTTTTTCTCTGCCCCATGAGACTGTGTAATAACATACAAAGAAAAGGGAAGAAAAAAGATAGACGAGTAATTGATCAATTGCCTGCTCTGTTAACTTCCAGGCTGGATTACTGTAATGTGTTCCATGTGGGGCTGCCCTTGAGGTTGGTCCGGAAGCTGCAGCTGGTGCAAAATGTGGTGGCAAGACTGCTCACTGGGTCAGGGTATTGCCAACATGTTACCCGGCTGCTGAAGAAATTACACTGGCTGCCTGTTAGCTACTGGACCAAGGTGCTGGTTTGTGTGACCATTGGGGCCTCCCTGCTTCTCCTGGTTGCCTGACTGAAAGTAAGCAACCTCTTGTATTAAAAGCATAAAAAGGTAAAGATAGCTTGTCTCAGGGCCCCTTTGGAACTGCTATCAGAGAGCTGTCAACCATCCAAGCTCCCATCTGCAAAAGAAAATTTAGGCCCCATCACTGGTTTATCTGAAAGGTTACATGGCAGGAAGAACAATCCTCCCTTTCAAGGATGCTTCGCCAGCGCCCTTCCTGCTCCTCCAGCATTCAACTAGGCATAATAATCTCCATGGCTCCCTGGAACCAAACTTTGGCTCGAACAGTAAGCGATTCTCCTCATTTGGTTCATCACCTCAGAACCCAAAAACTAATTCCAAAAAGGACATAAATAACAAAAGGGATGAGGGCTCAGTGATAGGCTGGGAGAGGGAGAGCGAACAGAGGAGAAAGAATTGTGAGGGATACATCAGCAGGACAGATGCTGCATCTTCTTACCCACAGATCAAAGATGGAAAAGCAAGACTAAGCTATCCCTGAAGCAGGAAAAGGCCCTGATGCCATCAAGACTGGGACCTGTGTGGAGAAATTCTGTGGGGGAAACATGCAGAAGATCTTGGGGGAGGACAACCTCTTCTTAGATGTCCAGTCCCAGCAGTTCAGGCATTTCTGCTACCAGGAGGCAGTGGGGCCCTGAGAGGCTTGCCGTCAACACCATCTACTTTGCCATTGGTGGCTCAGGCCAGAGTGACACACAAAGAACCAGATCCTGGAACTGGTGATCCTGGAGCAGTTCCTGGCTGTCCTTCCAGCAAAATCAGAGACCTGGGTGAGGAAATGTGGAGTGGAGACCAGTTCCCCAGCGGTGGCCCTGGCGGAAAGTTTCCTCCTGAGCTAGGCAGAGGAGAAGAAGCAGGAAGAGCAGCAGATGAGAGGGTTTCATCTAGATCAGGGAAAGCCAACGTGGTGACCTCTACATGTTGTTGAAGTAAAACTCCCATCATCACTGACCATTCACCATGTTGGCTGGGGCTGAAGTGAGTTGGGAGTCAGCAACTTCTGGATGGCACCGTGTTGGCTACCCTTGATATCAAACACCTGAGGGTTTTTATTTTGTCATTCCATTTCTGTTCCTTCTATCTAGATGACTTCAGTGTAATTAGACAAATATTGTTTATCCTCTGAGACAAGCATATACTAAAGGCTTCTGGGCACAGGTTATGGAATGATGTCAGCAAGGTCTACTAAACCTTCTCTTTGTGGTGGAGGGGAAGCTGCCGTTGTTGCATGGAATCAGGTAGGGGGAAGACTCAATAGGGGAGAGGCTGGAAGCAGCCTGGGTGCCTCTGTCCCCTGCTCTCCTCCCTGGGCCTCAGTGACTCTCCTTCTCTGTGCTTCTCTTAAATTTTCCCATAAGAAAAGCTGTGAATGCCATTTAAGAAGGTTCCAGTCCTGAGAACAATGACCAGCCATCTCACCTTAACTTCATGTTATCTAGGGGATGGAAATGTCTTGTTGCTCATTTGGGGTCCAGTGGTCTTTGAGGATGTGGCTGTGTATTTCAGGGAAGAGGAGTGGGCCCTGCTGGAGCCTGACCGGAGAGCTCTGCACAAGGAAGTCATGGAGGAGAATTGTGGGACTCTGGCCTGTCTTGGCTTGGCTGCACGTTGGAGCGCAATATCCATTTTGGAATTCAATATTTCTTCATGTAATACACCTGGTTATTCTGATGTAGTGCCACCTACTTCATCTGGGATTATTACCCTTCTACGCTTACCTTGAATGGGCAGTTACCTAAAGTTATTTCTCTGAGTGTGCATCTTCCAATTCTGCCCTTGTAAAGAGAGGCCCAACTAGGTTAAACTGGCCAGATCATTTGAGAGGTACATTTTAGAGTTGTTAGGAAGCTGGAACTAGCCTCTTGCTCATCGTCTGGTTGCCAGAAAACACATCAGTCTCAAAAGAAAGGCTGACTTTTACTGCTCTCAAATTTCCACAAATATGTGAGGCTTTTGCTGTCCTGGAAATATCTTATCTGGAGTTCAAAGATGCTCTTGCATAACCTGCTTTTTTGCCCCCCCCAAAATATTTTTTATGTTTTGATATTTTGCTTCACATTTCCTTTTAAAGACCATTCTCTGAAATTTCTCTCTAAAATGTTTCCCCATTTGCTAACACAGCGTAGCTAAGCTTCACTTTGGTTTCTACAATAGCTCACAAGACATAACATTTGACATTTTGGACTTTGGGAAGAGAAGCCCAAAGCTTCCCTCTTAATATATCCTCTTCCCCAGACCTGTGGGGGGTGGCAGCAAATCATTCTTTTTTGGGGGGAGGGGGGAAAGACCATTATAGGACAGGGATAGTCATCATGGTGCTCTCCAGAGATTGACTCATCATCTGTGACTGTTGTCCATGCTGATGGAAATGGGAGTTCAACAAGCTCTGGAGAGCACCACTTTGGCAACCCTTGTAACAGGAAAAGGGAGTAAGAAGAGACCTCCCTACATCTGCACATTTCCTATATTTCAACACTTCACATTCCTTCCTTCCTTCCAGGCTACAAGGTTTGGCAGCCTATCATGGGGGGGGGGGTGTTTACCCACACACAGAGCATTTTTTCAAACATCCTAAATTTCAGCACTTCAGTCTCTCTTCTTTCTGACAAGTAGGATATATCCATATGTATTTATTTGAAACATATCTCCCATTTCAGTCAAATAAAACTTTATTTATTTATTATTTGATTTATATCCCGCCCTTCCTCCCAGCAGGAGCCCAGGGCGGCAAACAGAAGCGCTAAAAACACATCAAAACAGACCTTAAAATACACCAAAACAAAACAACTTTAAAAACATTTTTTTAAAAAGCTTTTAAAACATCTTTTCAAAAGGGTTAAAAAACATATTGTTAAAAAAAACTTGACGAGTAGAAACAAAATGGTTAGACATCAATACAACATGTGAAAACCTCAACAGTCTACATATATGTTGGAATTGCTATTTAAGATTTTTTAAAGGTTTTTTAAAAATATGTTTTTAAAGGGGTTTCATTTTAATATGTTTTTAAATATGTTTTAATATATTTTATGATGTTTTAGAGGGTTTTTTCTAGTGTTTTTCTTTGCTGCCCTGGGCTTCTACTGGAAGGAAAGGTGGGATATAAAGTACATAAATAAATAATAACGTAATCAAAACAATATGTCAATCAGCAGAAGGAAACATTAAGAGTTGCAATAAATACAAATACAGATGACAGCCTTCTTAGGATCCCAAGAGCCTGACGTTGCCCAACTGCCCAATATTGAAGTTGTTTAATCATTTGTGGAGCCATGGTTTCCTCAGGCTCTTATCAACTTCTCTCTTCCTTGAAGGGGGCAATGTATGAGAACCAAGAATGAGGGAGAATTATGTGGGAAAGAGATATCTGAAAAAGACAGATCTAAGAAGAGGGAAGAGCAGAGGAGGACATTTTTTCCTCAGGCACTTAACTGCTTCTCTCTTCCTTGCAGATGGTAACGAATTGGAGTCAAGAATAAGAGAGAACTAGGCAGGAAAGAAATATCAGAAAAAGACAGATCTAGGAAGAGGGGAAACTGAAGCAGAAGAGAAGAGGAGGAAGGAATCATTTGCTTCTCGGGGCAGTGACTACCACGAAATTTCAGTCCGAGAAAAAACAGATGAAAGAAACAAAAGTAGTACTGTAATACTTTTGGTTATTGGAAAAGTCTCAATCTTAACAAAAATGGCAAAGCCCATACCAAAAAGAAACTGTATGAATGCTTGGAATGTAGAAAGAGCTTTGCTTCCTGTTATAAAGTGACTATCCATGCAAGAATTCATACTGGGGGGAAACCGTATAAATATTTAGAATGTGGAAAGAACTTCAGAGTCAGTTCTGAGCTTGCTTTCCACAAAATAATTCACACTGGGGAGAAATGCTTGGAGTGTGAAAAGAGCTTCAGTCACAAGACATCTCTCACTAATCATCAAAGAATTCATACAGGGGAGAAGCCATATAAATGCTTAGAATGTGGAAAGAGCTTTGGAGCCAGTTCTCACCTTTGTTCCCACAAAAGGATTCACACTAGCGAGAAACCGTACAAATGTTTGGAATATGGAAAGAGACTGAGCTGGAAGAAAAATGTACATAGTCTTTAAAATCAGAAATGGCCACCAATCCAGAATGGAATTCCAGGGCAACAGGCCCTGATGGTTCTGAAAGCATGTTAGCTGGAATCAGTCTGGTATCCTAGATACAAGGTTCAGGCCAGTCTAAACAGGCAATTAGCCCAGATAAAGGCAAGCGTTTAGAGTAAAATAGCTTTAGCAATAGTGGAGAAACAAATAGGAAGAGAAGAGAATGGGATCAATTTTGTTTAATTGTTTTTTAGTTTTTTTATATTAAAAAGATCAAGTGGTCTAACAGTAAACTTGGGGTTAGTAAAAAAAAACAGTAAAATTAGGGGTTAGAAGGAACAGCCCTGTATATTTGCTCTGTGAAAGAACCTCTACATGCGGAAAAAGAGTGTGTGTGTGTGCGTGTGTGTGTGTGTGTAAATAAGAATAAACTGAGTCTCACCTGAAAATAAGCAGAAATAAAATATTGATGAGATACAGGTTATCCTTAGAGAACTGGTTTAGAGGGAAATTGTGACAAAAAGCTTCAAAATGCAAGAAGGGACATGTTCAAGGCAAGACATCCTTTCTCTCAAACAGAAGATGAACAAAGGCCTTGGAACAAGGAAAAACCTGGAGCTAAGCAAAAAATAAAATTGAAGTAGTGTGTGCTAGTTATTTATTTCCTCCAAATATGGAAAACATCCACAGCATACATTTGATGCACCCTTACACCACTTTACCAGTCGAGGTTTCCTCCCCAAGTATCCCCAGAAGAGCAGTTTGTTCACATGCTGAAAGTAGTTAGGAGACCCTCCTCAGAGCTACAATTCCAGGCCCTTTGTTAATGGCCCCAGACAATCATTGACTACTGTTAATCATTTACTATGACAGAGTTGGCCCCGGTGTGCGTTGCCCATAGAAATGACTAGCTGGTGATGCTTCCAGTAGAAGACAGCAGTCCCTTTCCCCCTCCCCTGGCCAAGAACCAGGCTTGCCTTCAGCTGGAGATGGGAGAAGGAGGTTTGACTTGCTCTCAGTGCTATAATAAATAATAACAATAATAAAATTTTATTTATGAGTTGCCTATCTGGCCGAATTAACAGCCACTCTAGGCGACGTACATCAATACAATAAAATACAATATAAAACAATGAGGGCCATAATCATGGCTTTGAGGGCCCCCTGGAAACCTAATGGGGGAGCAGGATCTATTGAGAAGGCTATGAGCCTTTCCACCGACTGAGCCTGTATATCTGTGCAATTATAAAGACACCACCGTCTGCAGCAGCTATCATTCTACCGAGCAGAGGCATGTGCTGGCACCTCTGAAGTATCTTGGTGCTCAGTGATGGAGGTGCTCATAACAACAGTGATTTGAGGCTTGAGAAATTCCTCCTATCTGAGTTCTCCTGCTGGATCTCCATTCTTCTGTGGGGATTTCATTTCCTCAACTGTTCTCATTTTTGCAAGATGGGTCATTATTCCTGCTTCTGGATTACTCTCTCTCTGCTGTGGAAGTGGCAGGTACGTATAGTCATGATTATTAGTAACATGTATTAGCTACCCTTCACCCAGAGGACCTGGGGCGCGTTACAACAATAAAAAAATACAGCATAGAAAAAAAAGCAACCCCAAATCCCAGAATAGGGTGGGACTTCCAAACTACACACTCTCAGGTGTCGGAGGCCAGGGTATCGAGGTGCGCCTTCAGCATTCGCCTAAAACTGTACAGTGAAGTGCCCGACACACCTTGGTGGGGAGGGAGTTCCACAACTTAGGAGTTCCACAGAGAATGCCCTCTTCTGGGCCTCCACCTGCCTGAGCTTCTGAGGGTGGCAGAACTACCAAAAGGGCCCGGCGTTTGCTGATCTCAACACCCGAGAGGGTCTGTAGGGAAGGAGACAGTCTTTCAGATATTTGGGATGTAAGACGTTTGTGGCTATAAACACAAGCATGACCTGGCTACCAATGCAGCTGTTTTAAAATGGGGTATTATACAGACACAAGATGGCTGTATACTATAGCCAGCATGGATTTTTCACATTCCACCATGTTAAATTGAAAATATCCCCCCTTGCCATTCTGCTACTTTCCACTAGCTCATTTCCAAAGAAAATCTTACAAAACTTGTAGTCCTGAACTCAGAAATGCTTGCTTAGTAACCCTCAAGTTTTCATGCTGATACACAAAATACTCAGAAAGAATCTAAAATTCAAAGCAAAATGAGAAAAATAATCCAGACCCCAGTTGGATGTTGGTTTGTGGGTGGGTGGGTTGGTTTGTGGGTGGGTGGGTTGGTGGGTTTGTTTTGTTTTGTTTTGTTAGATGCCCATCTGGCAGAGGTTAATCTGCCACTCCGGGCAATTTACAACCAAACACAAGTACATTTCATATAAACATAATCAAAATCCTAAAAATTAAAAGCTTAAGCATTTAAACCCCCCAAGAACTGCAATCTGCCAGCCTAATCCCCTTCCCACGCCTGGGTAAAGAGCCAGGTTTTCAAGGTCCGCCAAAATCATAGCAGGGAGGGGGCCTGATGGAGGTCAGTTGGCAACAAATTCCAAAGCGTAGGAGCCACAATAGAAAAGGCTCAGCTCGACACACCAAGCGCCTATTGTCACCAAGCCACGGCCATCAAAAGGACCTTGGGATCCCCAGTGCACACCAGAAAAATTCCTGAACCATCTTGGATGAACTGAAGATTGCATTTCTTAATTGCAATGCAACTCTAAGACAGGAAGAATTCAGTTCTTCTTAAAACACATGTAGGTCTTCTGTAAAATGCTGCCTGTTCAGGCAGGAGCAATATAAAAACCCATAGATTTTGGCCCTGGTCTAACTAAAGTGATCTTCAGCCATATACACAGAGTACATGTAATCCTACTATTGACCTTGCCCCATACTCTGGCCTTCATCTTCTGTAGTTTAAAAGTAAAAAATGCATGGCTGATATTCATTCAGAAATTTAACACGAGTCTATAAAAGCGCAGGCATGCTCAGTAAGAACCAACTGTCATGAACCGATCCCAGCTCAATCCGAGGACTCAGTTCCCACACCCAGGACAATTGGTTGTGCTTCCCTTACCAGGGCTGTGCAAACCAACACCAACCCTGCAAGGTGGATAGACTGCCACCACCCCTTAATCCTGGTCACCCACTCTGGGCCAAGGAGGAACCCAAAGTGCCAGAAATAGATCTGCCAAGGATCCAAGAGCCAAGAGTGTACTCCTTATCTTGAAGACTTAGGCAAAATATCCAAATATACGGTAGTCCATGGCTAATTGGCCTTGATGCTGGATTTCAAGCAAAATCTCCCTGCAGTGAACACACACTGGTAAATACAACATAGCTTTATAAAATAAAAGTGCACAAATGTAGTAGCAAATAGTTCCTTAAAACCCACACCCCTGAGGGCCACATAAAATAGAGAGTTACAGTCACAAAACAGAACAACAAAACTGTGTAGCCTAATTTATACTTACAAAGAGGTAAACAGCAAAATAACTTCATGGTTCCATATCTCCCCAGAGATGTATAGCTTGGATAACAGAGAAAACATGGAGCCCCACACAAGTAACATCAGCAACCTAAAGGAACAAAAGCCTAAGCTCTACGTCCTATTCTTATGAGGAAAGGCCCAGCAACAGACAGAATTAATTAGCCAATCAGGGGTTTTTCTGATGATGAACTCTCCTGGAGCTTTCACAACCACCAGTCATGCACTCACCAACCTTCCCAGGCCTTGAAGTACTGTCTACGCTGATAAGCAGGTGTTCTTGCTTGTAGCTTAATTAACCAGCTTCAACTGTGAGAACTGCAATTTCATGGTCTCTCAAAGGTTCGTTTCAGACAAGATATATCCCCTCTCAAGGGTTCCATTTCAGACAGGATGTTTCACCCCACAATTCCTTGCTACAGACCCATTTTATTTATTTATTTATTATTTATTATTTGATTTATATCCCGCCCTTCCTCCCAGCAGGAGCCCAGGGCGGCAAACAGAAGTGCTAAAAATGCATCAAAACAGCATCAAAACAGACCCTAAAATACACCAAACCAAAACAACTTTAAAAACATTAAAAAAAAAAGCTTTTAAAACATATTTTAAAAGGGGTTAAAACACATATTGGTTTTTTAAAAAAACATATTACAAAGCAATTCCAACACAGATGCAGACTGGGATAGGTCTCAACTTAAAAGGTTTGTTGAAAGAGGAAATTTGTTTATTTATTGCATTTGTATACTGCCCCATAGCCGAAGCTCTCTTTTGAAAGTCTTCAAAAGGCGCCAAAAAGATAACAGAGATGATGCCTGCCTAATATTTAAGGGGAGGGAATTCCACAGGGTAGGTGCCACCACACTAAAGGCCCATTTCCTATGTTGTGTGGAACAGACCTCCTGATAAGATGGTATCTGCAGGAGGTCCTCACCTGCAGAGCGCAGTGATCGACTGGGTATATAAGGGGTAAGACGGTCTTTCAGGTGTCCTGGTCCCGAGCTGTATAGGGCTTTGTACACCGAAACTAGAACCTTGAACTTGGCCAGGTAGCAAATGGGCAGCCAGTGCAATTCTTTCAGTAGCAGGGTGACATGTTGGCAATACCCTGCCCAAGTGAGCAGTCTTGCCACTGTGTTTTGCACCAGCTTTTAGATTTTAACCTTTCAACCAGGCGTTCTTGACACCAACTGTCAGTGTTATAAATGCCAGACTAGCAGCTGTTTGGCTTGGCTACTGGGGGCCACACCCATGACAGACATTTTTTCCACTTTAAAGAATCCTGGGAAGTGCAGTTTGTGAAGGGTGCTGAGAGTTGTTAGGAGACCCCTATTCCCCTGACAGAGCTCCAGTGGCCAGAGGGGTTTAACAGTCAGCCGCTCTGATTGAAGCTCAGTGAGGGGAACAGGGTGTCTCCTAGCAACTCTCAGCACCCTTCACTAACTACACTTTCCAGGATTTTTGGGGGGAAGCCATGACTGCCGAAGGTAAAATAAAGATCTGGTGTGGATGCAGCCAGGGACAGATTTGGTTTAAATTTGTGTGGGAGGCTACATGTGCCTGCTGTAGAATAAAAAGGTGGGGGAAACCCTGAAAAGGAATGATAAGTTAACAATGTTTTGTTTGATATATAAATCAAATCATAAATAAATAAATAAATAAATGTTTTCCTTTTGGAAAGCAAAGGGGCTTCCCCTCTGCCCAGTGCCCACCCACCAATCTCCTCCCCTTTCCTCCCTGCCCCTCCCCGAGGTCAGTTTCACCTATCCTAAGTATGATTGCACAGGAGTAAATCCCACTGAACTCAAAAAGCATGCAAATGATCAAATCTGCCCTCTCCTCCTCCTCCCTCCTATCCCCTTCCTCTTGCCCCTTCCCTCCCCCTTCCTTCACCCTTCCCCTCTCCTCCCCCTCCCCTTCCAATCCCCAACTTCTCCTCCCCCTCCCCCATGGTGTTTTACCTATCCTAAGCATGATTGCACAGGAGTAAATCCCATTGAACTCAATAAGCATGCAAATGAACAAACCTGCCCTCCTCTCCTACTCCCTCCTATCCCATCCTCCATACCCCTTCTTTCCCCCTCCTTCCTTCCTTTCCAATTCCCTCCCCTGTCCTTCCCTCTCCTTCCCTCTTCTGCCCCTTCTTCCTCCTCCTCCATGGTCAGTTTTACTTATCCTAAGCATGATTGCATGAGAGTAAATCCCATTGAACTCAATAACCATGCAAACAGACTTACCTTTCCTGTTCCTCTCCCCTCCCATATTTTTTATATTTTTAAGTATTCCCTTATCTAAATTCATGCCCAAAGAGAAGCTCTCCAAATAGATGCCACTGAAGAAGACTTGTCTCAAGTCAAGATGCATCTGGCAAATTATTTGAGATATGTGGCATATTTTATCATCACGTTTTATACTTCTGTATTACAATACCTTTGTAATTTATTACTGTGTTGTCATTGGGAGTGCATGTATACCTTGTCAGCACAGCAAGCAATTTACATCACGATTTGTGGGAGTAAATTGCATGTACAGTAGAAATTGGTCGTTATTGCGCATTCTGTTGGCTATCAGCCATAGACCATATTTTCCACTATTTATTTCTGCATATTTTTCAGAATACATCATGTTTTATTTGACCTTGACTTTATGTGCTCATTTGTCCCTAGAACAGTTGGTCATGGAACCGACCAGAGGGACGACAACCCTGTTTTTTCTGCAAGGGAGTCGGCCACCAAAAGAGGGACTACCACAAGCTGGCTAAAAGGAATGCCAGTAACACAGGTGGAGCTCCAAACGTTGCTCCAATATGGTGTGTGTGAAATTCAGCGTAGCTTGAGTCTCCAGACATTTCTGACTGGTCATCTGAAGGAAGCACGTCTACTCAATGGACTTTTTCTGCACACAGTTCGTTGGATAATAGCCCTACTTCACCTTCAGTTGTTCCTGTGGTGCCCAGGAAGGTGACTTTGTCTCAATCTTTGCAAAGATGTAGAGCAGGGAAGGGGCGGAAAGGCAGCCCTGTCCCAAAGAAGTGTTGCTACGAATTCAATCGGCTGTGGGAGTTCAGACTCACCCCAGTGAAAGAATATTTGTGAACTCTGTACGGGTTGCAGGATGGGTGAATGACCCACTGCAGTTTGAGTCTGCTTCTAGAGAACTGAAAAGTTATGAGCAAACAGTTAATGCTAGAAATGAACAGAGGCTCGTTGCTTCTGAGGATTTACGAGCCAGAGATAACACTCTTAGCAACGCAGCTGTCAAGGCATCCCCCTTAACAACCGAAACCGGCACGGGAGGGGAAGAAGTTTGGCTGAGTGAAGGGGGAGAACTGAAAGGGACTCTTGGATTTCCTACTGCTACAGAGATCCCTGGTGGCGGGGATGTGAGAAGGAGATTTCGAACCCTGAACTTCGGACTGTGTTGCCCTGTGAAGCAGAGGAAGTATATGTTCCCGAGACCCTAAGTGATGTCTCATCCAAAGGTAGTCAGCCAAGGAGTAAGAGAGTAAATTACTGTTTGAGACTCAGCCAAGCACTGCTGATGTCTTACAGAAGAGCTGCTCCAGCTACGAGGGGAAGTGGGGGAAGACCAGCCCCTCCTTAACGGACAGGCTAGCAGTGTGCCTGCGTTAGAGACTGCAGCTCAGCCAGACTTTGCTTTGCCTGAAAAGTCGGCATCTGAACCAGATTTGTCTTGTGAGATGGTACCATCTGTGACTGAGCGGGC
Organism: Rhineura floridana; assembly: GCF_030035675.1. Taxonomy (NCBI): domain Eukaryota; kingdom Metazoa; phylum Chordata; class Lepidosauria; order Squamata; family Rhineuridae; genus Rhineura; species Rhineura floridana. Next base: position 208,561,382 of record NC_084482.1, read on the forward strand.
GGAGGTCTTAAAAGTCTGGGTTCCCGACAGGGTAGGGGAAGAAAGCCTAATGACTCTGTTGGATTTTGAACAGTTTCAAAAGTATCCTGAATGTGATACCTGTTGGAATGTATGAGGTTTAACTCCAACTTGTGGGTTGAGGCTGCATGGGGTTAAAAAGGGTAGCTAGAGAGGAGACCTCTTGGTTGCTAGGCTATACGTATCCCTTTGATCTCCTGCTGTCTCTCCCTTCCTGCTAGACTGATATGCAAAGGATGTTGATCCCAGTTCCTTCCCTCCTTCACAGTCATCTTCTTTCTCCAGAGGACAGCAGACATCTTTCCTTTGTCTCTCCTCTCCAACAAGCATGAGGGCAGACCCTGGGATCAGAGTCTGCTGCTCCAACATAGCTAGTTAGCTAGATCTAGAACTCTTTCCTATCAAGTATGTACTTCCAGAATAAAGTAGTTGTTTCTTATTTTAAAGCTTAAAGTCTCTCTCTGACTAATTTGCAGGGAAGGTAGAATCTTAGCAAAGATTCAAACACACACACATAAGCTCGCTCAAAACTCTCCGTTCCGCTACTCAACTCTGCAGGGTCCTACAAGACATTGGGCCCAGCCTCCTATAATACCCAGAGTCAGATCTGGGAGGAAGCTGATTGCTCTGATCCTGTGCCACAACCAGAAAGGCTTGTGCCTAGTTGCCTACCTGTTCAAGACCTGAGTGGCAGTGTGGCTCAGAATTCTATTCTGCAGACTATGGGGAAGACTGCTTTTCCTAGTCCAGGGCAAGGGTTGTTTGTGGTTCAACTCCTCGGCTGCATTAGGAGTGAGAATCTGGCACTTGTGTCAACTGAACATGTCACCGCTTTATCAACAGAGACTTCTATTGAGAAATTTTGGCAAGATCTCTGAAGTCTGCTCCTGATGCAACTTTGGGACTGTATTTCTTTCGGTCTGATATACGTAACAGACCTTGTGTTCCGCAGAAATTGAACCACGACTGTAATATCATTGTTGATGTGTTCTCCAATGCTGATGTCACCTGTAACTCCGATGGTAAACTGCTTTGTCTCCCCCCCCCCCCCCGGTCATCCCTAAGGTTAATTTCATCGAAGGAGGCGGGAAAGTTAAACATCCAGACACAAAAGGTTTCTGCACAAATTTTAAACGTTATCTTTTAGTGATGAGAAGGCCCAAATGGTGCACAAAACATTCTTTTTCAAGTTGGCTGTCCAAGAGAAATGGTTCCAGTTGTAACTTGTTGGTCTGGAGCCCTGTTTTACCTGACTTTGCTTCTGTTGCTGTTCACAGCAAGAGCCAGACAAACATTTGAGCTGCTCATCTATGGAGGATGTTTTGCTCTGGATTTCTCACCTGATCTGATCGGTTTTTCTTATGCTCCAGATTATTGATTTTAATAGTTATGCTGACCTATGCTGTGGATTTTGGGGTTGACCCACATTTTATCTTTTCTTAATTTTTGGTCATTTTTCTAAGTCTTTTTAGAATACTTTTTGAGCTGCATTTAATAGTCTCTTCTTTTTAAGTCATTTGATTCAATGCTTTTTATTAATTTAGGCTAAAGAGGTAGCCTGACATGCTTAGGATGCATAAAAATGTTTCTTTTAATTATGTTGTAAGTTTCTTGTAGTTAAAGAGGAAAGCACAAAAGCAGTACTACAGCTGAACATCAAAAAGATGAAAGTAATGACAACAGAAGATTTATGTAACTTTAAAGTTGACAATGAGGACATTAAACTTGTCAAGGATTATCAATACCTCGGCACAGTAATTAACCAAAACGGAGACAATAGTCAAGAAATCAGAAGAAGGCTAGGACTGGGGAGGGCAGCTATGAGAGAGCTGGAAAAGGTCCTCAAATGCAAAGATGTATCACTGAACACCAAAGTCAGGATTATTCAGACCATGGTATTCCTGATCTCTATGTATGGATGTGAAAGATGGACAGTGAAAAAAGCAGAGAGGAGAAAAATCAATTCATGTGAAATGTGATGTTGAAGGAGAGATTTGCGGATACCATGGTCTGCGAAAAAGACAAATAATTGGGTGTTAGAACAAATTAAACCAGAATAGGGTTGCCAGGTTCAAGGCCTGAGACTGATCCTGTATCTGTAGAAGGTCAGCCAAGTGCAGGTGTTCTTGCAACCCTGTAATGGGGAAAACCACAAGGTGGAATTCTCCCTTCCCCCTGCACAACTTTTAAAGATACAAAATACCTCTTGGAGGCTGGGCCTGGCAACCAAGAAGTCTTTTGTATCTTTAAAAGTTGTGCAGGGGAAATGGAGAATTCCACCTTGTGGTTTTTCCCATTACAGGGTTGAAAGAACATCTGCACTTGGCTGACTTTCTCTTCTCCTAAAGATACAGGATCAGTCTCAGGCCTTGAACCTGGCAACCCTAAACCAGAACTACCACTAGAAGCTAAAATGATGAAACTAAGGTTATCATACTTTGGACATGATTCACTAGAAAAGACAATAATGCTGGGGAAAACAGAAGGGAGTAGAAAAAGAGGAAGGCCAAACAAGAGATGGATTGATTCCATAAAGGAAGCTACAGACCTAAACTTACAAGATCTGAACAGGGTGGTTCACTGCAGATGCTGTTGGAGGTCACTGATTCATAGGGTCGCCATAATTCGTAATGGACTTGAAGGCACATAACAACAACAAAGTTGCTTGTTAGTTCATTTCTAACCTGTGTTTGGCCAACGATGAAACAGAGTATTAAACCTCTGATTTTGTCTTCTTAAAGGGGGAAACGTGTCAAGAATGCCTCGTTTGTTAATATTTGCTAATCAAAATGGTTCTGTGGCAAGGAATTGTGGGGGTAACATCTTGCCTGAATTAGGGCCTCTAGAAGGCTGTGAGACTGTCAGTTCCCACAGCTGAAGCCTTTTAATTAGGCAGTGAGCAAGAACACCTGCTTATCAGCTTGAGCCTGGTACCTCAAACCTTTAGGCATGAAAACTGTGGAAGATTTCATCATCAGAAAGCCCTCTGATTGGCTAATTAATTCCTGGCTGTTGCTGGACTTTCCCCCATAAAAGTAAAACTAAGATTCTGACAAGGAGTGTACCTTTGGCTCTTGTCTTTTGGCAGGTCTATTTTTGGCACTTTGGGTTTCCCCTTGGCCCAGAGTGGATGATCAGGTTTAAGTGGTGGTGGCAGTCTACCTACCTTGCAACGTTGGCATTAGTTTGACTCAGCCCTGGTAAGGTAGGCATGGGTTGTGCCTGGCTGGGATCAATTGACCTAGGCCTGGGAGTTGACCCCCCAGTGAGAGTTCTTACAGTATGCTTCTGAAAACCAGGAGCTGGAAGCTGCACAAGGGGAAAGTGTTCTTGCTGATGGGATTCCCAAGGCATCTGGTTGGCCCCTGTGAGAACGGGACGCTGGACTAGATGGGCCACTGGCCTTGTTACGCCAAAAGGCTCTTTACATCTGGAGGAAGCTTCAATAATCACCAGATGAGAAACCAGGGATATAAAACAACACCTTTATTGATTAATTACCAAACATCTTTTGCAAAAGAGAGACGAGAATTCGCCTAACGCCAGAATCCTGGTCTGAAAGCATAGCTACACAGATTACATTGATATATGGCTCCAAATCCTCCTCACACATAGCCCCTCCCTTATTGCTTGTTAGCAACAGTTTCAGTGAACTTCATTGTCTCGCGTTGGGCTAGCTTCCTAACCTTGAGCACTGTTCCGTTGTGTTCTTGCCTCCCTCTAGGCACAACACATTCCAGCTTGAATGTATCTTGCTACATGGGATGAACAAGCTTAACAGAACATCCTGCCTTCACAGCACTTTTAGAAATTCAGTTTTTCTGCTTGTATATGGATCAGGTTAATTCATTTTCTGCTGTGCCAAATCAACACTACATACTATAGTTCCCAAACCATAACTCATTCATCACAGCCTGATCCAGCAGGCTCTTCTTATGTTCTTAACTCTCCACTTAACCTACCTCACAGGGTTGTTGCAAAGGTAAAAATGGGGATAAAAGGTCCCCATCACTGAAACAGTTTAATGTGCATGCCTACTAAGTTCCTTAGTGCTCTGTGCGCTCCCTTGATCTGCTAGTCCTCATGCTTAGGGTTGCCAGGTCTCCGGTTTTCGGCCGGAGACTCAGGGAAAAAGGGGCCGTCTCCGGCCTCCGGCAATACCTGTTTTAAAAAGGTGGATCTCCAGTTTTCATTAGCCCCCTCAGCCACGCATGCGTGATTGACCACGCATACGTTGGGCTGCGGCTGGCCGACTTTCGCTCTTTATCATTCAGGCTGCTCAGGCAGGCAGGACTTGAGCAGCCGCCACAGTGAGGGAGAGGGACCTCTCCAGCAGCAGCAGCCCTTGCCCGCCACCACCCACCCACAGAACATACAGGTGAGGCGCGTGCGTGAGGGTGATGATCTGATGGCCCATAGGTGGGTGGAGGCGAGCGGTGGCAGCGGAGGCTAGGCTGGGCCAGCCTGGCTCTCTTAGCCCCGGCCCGGTCTCGGAGCCAGTTACCCTGGGGCTCAGGCTGCTGCAGTCTCTGGTTGGGGGCGGGGGGCCCATCGCGGCCGCTGCCGTGGGTGGAGGCGAGTGGTGGCAGTGGAGCCCAGGCTGGGCCGGCTCCCTCTTAGCCCCAGCCCGGTCCGGATTTGGAACCACAGCCAGTTCCCCTGGGGCTCAGGCAGGCTGCAGTCTCGGGTTGGGGGGGGCATCACACGGCCACTGCCGCGCCCAGCGTCTCAAGACGAGGCCCACGCCAGCGGGTGAAGCCGGCGGCCATCCTTTCCCAAGCCTCCTGCTGAGCCTGTAGGCCGCGTCGGCCCGTCTCGGCAGCGGTTGCTAGGAGAGGGGCGATGCGGCTTGTCAGCCTCAGCAGGAGCCGTGGAGGGCAGGCCAGGCCGGCTCCTTTTTAGCCCCGGAGCCGGTTCCCCTGCTCCAGAAAGGACGGCCGCCGGCTTCACCCCTCCTGCTGTGGGCGCCGCTGGGCAGCAGCGGCCACGATGGACCCCCCCCAGCGGCACCAAGCAGGAGGGGCGAAGTGGCCGGCCGTCCGGAGCAGGAGAACCGACTGGACTAAGGAGGAGCCGGCCCAGCCTGCCCTCCACGGCTCCTGCTGAGGCTGACAAGCCGCGTCGGACCCGTCTCCTAGCAACCGCTGCCGAGACGGGCCGACGCGGCCTACAGGCTCAGCAGAAGGCTTGGGAAAGGAGGACGGCCGCTGGCTTCACCCGCTGGCGTGGGCCTCGTCTTGAGACGCTGGGCGCGGCAGCGGCCGTGTGATGCCCCCCCCAACCAGAGACTGCAGCCTGCCTGAGCCCCAGGGGAACTGGCTCTGGTTCCGAATCCGGACCGGGCCGGGGCTAAGAGGGAGCCGGCCCAGCCTGGGATCCACTGCCACCACTCGCCTCCACCCACGGCAGCGGCCGCGATGGGGCCCCCCGCCCCCAACCAGAGACTGCAGCAGCCTGAGCCCCAGGGTAACTGGCTCCGAGTCCGGGCCGGGGCTAAGAGAGCCAGGCTGGCCCAGCCTAGCCTCCGCTGCCACCGCTCGCCTCCACCCACCCATGGGCCATCAGATCATCACCCTCACGCACGCGCCTCACCTGTATGTTTTGTGGGTGCCTTTTTTTGTAGTTTTATTTTTACTATTTAAGTTTGGAAATGATGCCAAATTTTTGTATCTCTTTAATCAATGTGTTATATTTGGTGATATATATTGCATTATATATTGATGTGTATATCAATATATACTGATATGTATTACACTTACACAAACACATTAAAAGGGTGAGAATTCTAGCCTTTTGCACACTACATAGCCTCTTCACAGAGCTCCCAAGCAGTGATATCTTGGTGTTGTGATGTACAGAAATGGAGAATATACCCTGGATTCCTGATTTTATTTTACTGGGGTGAGGTGGGGGTGATTTGCAGCACTGAATTTTTCTGAACAGAACACTTACAGATTTTCTGACAGTTGGCTGACTCCTGATACTAAACAATTGCACCAGCTTATCTGCCAATAGGTCAGTGGTGCCTTTAACCGCATCAATCCATCTCTTGTTTGGCCTTCCTCTTTTTGTACTCCCTTCTGTTTTTCCCAGCATTATTGTCTTTTCTAGTGAATCGTGTCTTCTCATTATGTGTCCAAAGTATGATAACCTCAGTTTCATCATTTTAGCTTCTAGTGATAGTTCTGGTTTAATTTGTTCGGACACCCAATTATTTGTCTGTTTTGCCTAGAATGTCCTCCCTTGTCCTTAACATGGCTGCTACCGTATCTACTCAGAAGTAAGTCCTATTGAGTTCTATGGGGCTTAGTTCCTTAATAAGCATGTTTATAATTGCTGCCTTCAGGAGCATCCATCTGTGCTCCCATCTAACATCTCTGCAACACTAGGCTCCTTTCTTCCAATAATGGCCTGGCCTGAGGGCACATAAACCCTTCTTGCCAGAAGCAAGGAAGCTAGATTAAATGTTCCCTAAAGGTGTTGAACTGTGACCTGGGAGACCAGGGTTCAAATCCCCACACAGCCATGAAGCTCACTGGGTGACCTTGGGCCAGTCACTGCCTCTCAGACTCAGAGGAAGGCAATAGTAAACCACCTCTGTCTGAATACTGCTTACCATGAAGACCCTATCTGGGACTAACTTGAAGGCAGTCCATTTCCATTTTGCATCACCCTAAGCTTGTGAGAAAGAATGACCTTGTCACTTCAGATGGACCTAGGAACACCCTATTTTAGGTAAGATTTCTATTTTAATCTCCAGAGAATTTTTTTTGAATGGCATGCTCCAAGCAACTGTGGTTGATACAATGTATCATGCTTAATGATATCACTAGGGCCCGCCCCATGATGTCACTAGGGCCTGCCCCATGACGTCACTAGGGCCCGCCCCATGACATCACTAGGGCCCGCCCTGTGACATCACTAGGGCCTGCCCCCATTTTCTCAGGTTTTTGGATGGCTCCGACCTGGCAACCCTACTCATGCTGGATCTGCACAGACAGACAGAGAGAGAGGAAGGTGGGCCGACAAGCATGCTGCAGTACTGCTGAAAGCCATAAGCTCCCTCAATTCCTGCAATGTGCCCCCCCCACCATTCCCCAATGTGCAGTTTTGGGGCTCCATGCAAGAGGACATCCAGGAAGAGCTCTGGTCAGACCACTCTCACGCCCTCTGAAGTGGTAGTTTAGTAGCCACTCCAAAGTGGGACTTGGAGCAGCAGGCTTGCTCATTTCACAGGTCTATATCTTTTCTCATAGACCACGTAGAAACTTATCATTAAAAAAAAATCAAAGCTAAGAGTCCAGACCCCCTGCTGGACCAGGGCCCTCTGGAAAGTCTCCTTTTACCTGCCTGTTGACAGCCCTGCTCAGTGACTCTCCAGGGTTTCAGAAGGAAGATGTTCCAAGCTCTACCCAGAGATGTTGGGAACTGAACCAGGGACCTTTTGCATCCAAATCAGGTGCTCTCCTGATGGGGAATTTAGGGGTCTGCTGGACCAGGGATCCTGAAGAAATTGATGACACAGGCTTGTAGCAAAAAGGTAGGCCTTTATTTAGTCAGGAAACATACAGGAAGTCGGTTTCCCATGATGTTCGATGGAGCTCTGCCACATGGCACTGATGTCTACATTTTTATATTCTTCAAGACAAAGAAATTAGCATCTTCCAATCTAAAAGTTACACATAAGTATTACCTAGACATTATGCTGCTTACATTCAAATCTAGCCAGCCTGATTATAGCCAGAAATTCTAATACCAACCCATCACTTCTATGACCTAATACATTCCAAAGCTGAACCTTCCTGACCCTTTGGAGACACTGAGGCTGCTGTACCAGGGTCTTACTCCCTTTATCTTATCTTGTGGACCTAGCTGTGCCACCATATGGAACATTCCAAGAAGGGCCCCCAAAGAAACAGCATCAAGCAGAGAAAGAGAGATTTGTAGGTTTGCTTTACCTATTAAGGTATTATAACCTCCTTATTTCTAAAGAAAATATAGTTCATTTGTTTATTATAAGGATACCATATCACTCCCAACTGAGCTGTGGGCCCTTCCCTTAAAGATAAAGCAAGATTCCAGTCCCCATGGTTATAAATGAAGAGCTGTTTAAGAGAAAGGAAGCTGCCTCATGCAGAGTCAGACTACTGGTTCACCTTGAACGGTGCCGGAACAGTTCAGTCCTTTTCTCTGCAAGGCAGGAGGTCCCCTTAAATTTACTGTATTAAAAATGCTGAATAAAAAAAAATCTTGGGGAAAGGCCATAGCTCAGTGGCAGAGCATCTGCATTGCACGCAGAAGGTCCCAGGTTCAACCCCCGAGGGCATCTCCAGGTAAGGCTGGGAGAGAAGTCCTGCCTGAAACCCTGAAGAGCTGCTGCCAGTGAGAGTAGACCATCCTGACCTACATGGGCCAATGGTCCGATTCAGTTTCCTGTGTTCCTATTTATAAAAATATTAGCATACCGCTATTTTGTTAAAAACATCAAAGCAGTTTACAACATGTTAAAAATCACCACCATAGAATAAAAAACATTAAAAATACCAAAAGAAACAAACGTCAACTGTTGCAAAAAAAGAGCATCTTTTAAAATGCATGCAAAACCCTGGCGCAACAGAAAGTTTTTCAGCAAGCGCTTAAAAATTAAAACAGAAGGCGCCTGCTGAATCTCTGTTGGGAGAGCATTCCAGAGAACTGGGGCGATGACATGGCAGGCTCAAATTTGTGTTGATGTTAGATGAGCCTCACCAGCTCGGGGGACAACCAACGCTGCTTTTGCAGATTATCTCAGTTATGGAGCCAGGATGTAAGGGTTCAAGCAGTCCTTAACATACCCTGGACCTAAGTTTTTGTAAATTAGCTCAAGGACCTTGAAACTGGCTCGGTAGTGGATGAGCAGCCAGTGGAGATGTTTTAAGAGTGGCATGACATGCTGTCGGCCAAGTGCTCCCATCAGTAGTCTGCCTGCTGCATTTTGCACCAGCTGGAGCTTCCAAACCAGGGGCAAGGGCAGCCCCATATAGACCGCATTGCAGTAATCCAACCTTGAGGTGACTAACGCATGGACGACAGAGGTCAGGCTATCCCTGTCCAGGAACGGCCATATCTGACAAACCAGAGAAAGCTGCCAAAAGGCACTCCTAGCCCCAGAGGATACTTGGGCCTCTAGTGGCAAAGATGAACCCAGGAGTACCCCAAGGCTATGGACCTGGTCCTTCAGAGGAAGCGTGACCCCGTCCAGAACAGGTAACCAGGACATGGGAACCACCTACCCAAAGAACCTCCATCTTCCCAGGATTCAAGCACAGTTTAGTGTCCCTCATCCAGTCCACTACTGCATTCAGACACCAATATAGAACATTCACAGCTGCTCCTGATTCAGATGTTATGGAGATATAGAGCTATGTGTCATCAGCATATTGCTGACACCTTGCTCCAAAACTCCTAATGACTGCTCCTAACAGCTTCATGTAGATGTTGAATAGCACTGGGAGAGGATAGTACCTTGCTGAACCCCATAGCACAGGATGCCAGGGGGCAAAGGACCATTCAGCCAGTGTTGCTATTTGGACGTGACCCTGAAGGTAAGAATGTGGCCATTGTAATACAGTGCCTCATCCACTGAGTCGGTTCAGGAGGATACCATGGTCATGTTAAAATGCTGCTGAGAGATCAAGCAGAAGCAACAGCATTGCATTCCCCCTGTCTCTCTCACAGTAAAGGTGAACCATCAGGATGGCCAAGGCTGATTCTGTTCCGAAAACAGGTCTGCATCTAGATTGTGATGGATCTAGACAATAGGTCTCATCCAGGAATACCTGCAATTGCTCTACAACCACCTTTGCCAAGAAAGAGGTGTTCGCAAGTGGTCTCTAGTTGTTTCACTCCATTGGGTCCAGTGTGGGCTTTTTAAGAAGTGGACACACCGCCGCCTCTTTAAGGGCAGTGACCATCACACAGTCATGCAAAGATGGGTTTGCTCCATCTGTGACCCATTCAGTGACCCCACTCCAGCTAACTTGAATAAGCCAGGATGGACGATGAGCAGGTGGTCAGGCGCATCATTGCAAGCATCTTGTCCACATCAGCAGCCTACATTAACTGGGTCCCACAACACTGGATTCGATGTTGCATCTCTTTGCTGCCCCCCCCACCATGTGGAAGGTCCAATTGCTAGCCGGAACACATGCTCAGTTGGCTCTGGAGCGAGATCTACGCCACTTACGCTCTAGTCCTCATCCAGTCCGTTTCATTGACCACAGCTCCTAAGTATACCAAGGAGCAAAGCGGGCTCCATGGAGCCGGAGAGGACCCTCAGGAGAGATTGTGTCAAAGGCCTTATGAGTCTTACCATTCCATAATGAGAGTAGGGCCTCAACAGGATCACCTTCTCTGGACTGCTTTCAAGTTGATCCCGACTTATGGCGACCTTACGAATAGGGTTTTCGTGGTAAGCGGTATTCAGAGGTGGTTTGCCTCTGAGGCTGAGAGGCAGCGACTCGCCTAAGGTCACCCAGCAAGCTTCATGGCTGTGTGGGGATTTGAACCCTGGTCTCCCAGGTTGGGGGTCCAACACTCTAACCACTACGCCACACTGGCTCTATCCCCACCTTGTCTATCCAGTGAAAAATCCCCCAGAGCGTTCAGGAATCAGATTCCATCAGTCTCGGGGGGGGGGCATTCTAACTGATCCCCTTCCCAGCAGGGAGGAATTGGTGCTGCAAGACCAAACCCCTCAAGGAAGTGGTCTGACCATGACAATGGGGTGATAGCCATCCCACCAGGTTCCAGACCGCTACTCTCCCCACCTGAAGCAAAGACTAGATCTAGGGGCATGCCCTGCTCTGTGCATTGGACCGATGACCGTTTGAGACAGGCCTACAGTTGCCATGGAGACGATGAACTCATGAGCTGGACCAGAGGCAGCCTCAGTATGGATGTTGAAGTCACCAAAAACTGCCATTCTAGGTTCCTCCAACACCACACCCGAGACCACCTCAGTCAGGGAGGCTGTAGAGCAGGAGGGTGGGCGGGACACCAACAGCATCCCTAATCTGCCCCTTTGGACCTGTACCAGATGCAGGCCCTCCAGTCCCGCTCCAAGAGAGAAGAGTTTCACGGTGTTAGGAAGTGAACCCCTATGGACTGCACCAACAACACCACCCCCATGAAAGGCCCAATTGCGAGCCCAAACACGTGCTCAGCCGGCTCCAGGCCTCAACAGGATCACCTGCTATATCCTCTGGAAAATCCCCCAGAGCGTTCAGGAATCAGATTCCATCAGTCTTGGCATGCCTGGCACCCGCCCAGAGTGCCCACCCCAAAACTTTGGGGTGTATTATTTGTCCTGGCACAGAGCAGACTGTGGGGGTGGGCACTCCCAGTTACTTATTCTTTTCTGCCTTTTTTGGTACATTTTGGTTGTGCATAGATGCCTTGATCTGTGCCCTGTGCCCAGCAGATGCCCTGGGCCTGGTGGGAAGCACCGGCATCTCGTAGAGGACACCCTCCTTTTTCCTGGGGTGTATGATTAGTCCTGGCTCAGAGCAGATTGTGGTGTGGGGACCCCCAGTTACTTATTTTTTAATTGGGTGCTTTTGTCTATATTAGTTGGGTGTAAATGCCCTCATCCATGCCCTGCGCCCGGCAGATGCCCTGGGCCAGGTGGGAAGCAAGGGCATCTTGTAGAGGACACGCTCCCCTTTCCTGGGGTGTATGATTTGTCCTGGCCTGGATTTTGGGGTGAGCACCCTCAGTTACTTATTTCTTTTAATGATTTTATGACATCATTATGCATTTATGACCATTTCAGAAGCCTGATTATTTTTGATTGAATAAATGTATTGTTATTCTTGACAGGGAGAGTCCCCGATCACAGCGCTATATCATAAGGGGTATGCCAACATATATTTTGGGGTTCCGAGACTTGTTAACTTTGGCTTAAAGTTGCTGTAGCTGTCAACTTTTCTTCTTTTTTTAGTGTTTTGACCTTTGAACTTTCAAGTAAATAAGGAACTGGGAACTAGGAACCACAGCATCGTCCAATGTTCTGTGTGCAAGGCATCCTTCCTCCTTGGCTGCTGCTGCGAGAGATGGCCCGGCTGCCTGGCCTTCTATGGGTTAAAATGAACGGGCGGAGATTCCTAGAGAGAAAGGGAAGGGGAAGGGGACCATCTGTGCCCTTCAAGGGAAATGGGCTTGTCTTTCTGCCTTCCTTCCCGCCTGGATCTTCTCTGGGAGCAAAGCGGCTCCTGTCTCTCCCTCTCTCCCAAGGGCTGCAGCCTCAGTGGCCTCTTCTGGGGTCTGGTAAGCCTCCCTCCCCCCCTTGTGCATTTGGGTGAAGGGGAGTCCCAGGGCTGCTGGGGAGGGTGCCGAGGAGAAGGTGCAAGGCAGGAGGGCGAGGCGGCGGCTGGGATACTTCATTTAAGAACTGGTGCCTGAGCTTACTTTTCCCCTTGTTCTTCCCTGTCCCTTTTCCCTCATATGTCTTGCACCTTACATTGTTAGCCTAAGAGCAGTTATTTAACTTTTGTAAATTGTATTTTGTAAATTGTATTATTTTATTGTATTTTTATATTTGTGTTTTTTCTAAGCCGCCTTGAGGGCTTTTGGCCAACAACAACAACAATAATAATAAAGATGTGCACACGATGGCAGCTGGATGGAGGGGATCAGTTGCAAAATCTCCTTGAAGTGAATTTTTTAAAAAGCACACTCAGCTGCAGTCCCTCCTAGAGTCCCTCTGTCTTTACAGCCAATCAAGTTGTGCAATTCCCACGTGACCAATGTGCGAGTTGAAAAGCTACCTCCTTCCCTGGTTGCCTTGGGAGAGATTGGCCTTGAATCCAGGAAGGTGAGCAGTCATGGCAGCCGAGAAGCAGTCAGCATGGATCCCCCTTGCACACTGATTGGCTCTCACCACTTGTTGTTTGGGGGGGGGGAGAGAGAGAGTCAGCAGGACCTGCGAGATAGAGGTTTGCAGAGGAGGGTGGACAGCCAAGCCCAGGTTCTGCCTTTCGTATGATCACTGCAAGCTCAGGCCACCAGTCAGCAGCAAGGTTTAGGGAGTGATTGGGGCTTGCTCTTAAAAAAGGTTCTGAAGGGAAGTTTGGAGCAGTATATGGGTCCCTGCATGTCCCAGGGAGGAATCGTAGAATCACAGAGTTGGAAGGGTCTTCTCTTCCCAAGGCTAAACATGCCCAGTTCTTTCAGTCTCTCCTCATAGGGCTTTGCTTCCAGTCTCAATCATCCTCGTTGTCCATTCCTGCACCTCCTTATGTAAGTCATTAAAAAAATGTTGAAGCGCACTGGGCGCAGGAGTGAGCCCTGCCCTACCCCAGTCCTTACCTCCCCCCAGTTTGAGAAGGAACTATTGATAAGTACTCTTTGAGTACGATTCGGTACCCAACTGTGGATCCACCTGAAAGTTGTTCCATCCAGGCGGCATTCAGCTAGCTTGCTAATCTGAATATCATGGGACACTTTGTTAAAAGCTTTGCTGAAGTCAAATTATATTATGTCCACAGCATTCCCACAGTCTACCAGGGATGTTTCTGAAGAGGGGGGGTTGTGTGTGTATGTAGTGTGTGTGTGTGGGAGAGAGAGAGAGAGAGAGAGAGAGAGTTTTTGTTCAGCTGGGACTTACTCCTAAGTAAATGTGCCTTGGATTGCAGCCTAAAAGCCCATTCCTATGCATGCTTACTCAGACGTCTCAATAACAACTGTAGGAAGGTCATCAGAAATCCCATGCAACTGATTTGTGTCTGTGTTTGTGTGTGTGCGAGAGAGAGCTCCATTCTAAAGCAGTAGCTAGAAACCTCGGATTGGTACCTCTGTTAGAGCAGAGGGAGAGAATGTGTCTTGCTAACACTCTCTCTCATTTAAAAAGAAATAAAAAAGCGGGGAGAAATGTGTGGTTTTGTTCCAGCCCAAAGCCAGGAGTTAGGGAGGGAAAGAGAGAGAGAAATATGTTGGGAGAGGGGGAAGTGTGTGTGTGTGTGGTTGCATATACCTGGTTGTGAGTCTGGCTGTTTCTGTGGGGAGGGGGAGTTGTGTCACTGTAGGTCTGTCACCTGCTGATCTTAGACTGACAATGCTACATTCAGTGCACACTCAGGAATAGTATTTCAGATGGAAGGGGCTGGAAGTGATTGACGATTTATAGTAATTCTGTTCAGATGCCCATGTTGGGATAAATTCAAGATTTAAATAGTTAAAAATCAAGCACTGATTTATTTGTCATGGTTATTTATTAATTCTTCATAATAAATCCATGAAGCTCCTTTGGTGCCCTTGGGCCCAGCCTACCTCACAGGCTTGTTGTGAAGATCTAGGAGGTGTAAAATGGCTGCAAAGGGGGACTTAGTGCTTGTGTCATAGGCATCAAATTTTGCTTCTTTTATTGAAAATGATGCACTATCAAGGAAGGGACATGCTTTTTCCTCCACCCCCTACCCCCCTTAGTACACCTCCAGGCTTCAACCAATCTGGCATGATTGTTGTGTGTTGAGATGCATGCATAAGTCCAGTTTGTGTTCAAGTGTGTTTACTCCCAGGTTGGTGTGCACAAGGGGCCCTCTCACCATGAACCCTCCTCTGCCCCTTCCTCACAAAAAATATCCTAGTCTATAACCCGGTACACACTCACTTGGAAATAAGTCCCATTGAACAGGGCCGGTCCCAGGCATGCCAGGGCCCTTGGGCACCAGCCTGCCCTGGGCCCCTCAGCTCCCCTACCATGATCCGCAGAAGCAGCGGAGAGAAAGATCAGAGAACTGGGGGAATGGCGGGTGGCTCGAAAGCTCCTGTCCTGTGATCCGTGGCTCCTGTCCTGCTTCTGCAAATCATGGAAGGTGAGCGGAGGGGCCCCTGTAACTCCAGGGGCCCTCGGGCCAGTGCCCCACCCTTAGAACCAGCCCTGCCATTAAACATCAAGAGACTTGCTTCTCTGAGTAGAGACGTATACCACAGGATTTTTACTACGTGGTGGAATGTGCAGAAAATAACTTGTAAGGAGTACCTGATCTCAAATGGAGACTACAAGGTGACAGAAGCCACCAGCTAAGTGGGGGAGGGGGAAACAGCTGGTGTCCAAACAACTCACTGATAAATCGCAGAGACTGAAAGCTTATCTTTATTGAATAAAACACAGTTTTATTGTATTGCTGCCCTGGGTTCCTTTGTGAGGAAGGGCAGGATATAGATTTAATAAATAAAATAATCTTGGAAGGTTTGAACATGGCTGGGAAGGGTAGCAGGGGCCGTGGTGTGACTATCATGAATGGATCTTGCACTTCTAAGTCTGCTGCTGCACTCCGGCCCCTGCTTTGAGAAATGATCCAGCTTCCTGAGCTTCTAAGGGTTAAAATGAATGAAACTAGAATCCTAGAGAGGAAGAGAAGGGGAAGAGGGGCATCTGTGCCCTTCAAAGGAAATGCGCCTCCTCTCCCCCAACAGATCAAAGATGGATCAGCAAGACTCTGCTGCCCTTGAAGCAGGAAAAGGCCCTGATGCCATCAAGACTGGGACCTGTGGGGAGAAATTCCATGGGGAAAACAGCCTCCTCTCAGATGTCCAGTCCCAGCAGTTCAGGCATTTCCGCTACGAGGAAGGCATGGGGCCCCGAGAGGCTTGCAGTCGACTCCATCTTCTTTGCCATCGGTGGCTGAAGCCAGAGCGGCACACAAAGAACCAAATCCTGGACCTGGTGATCCTGGAGCAGTTCCTGAGGATCCTTTCACCAAAGATGGCGAGCTGGGTGAGGGAATGTGGAGCGGAGACCAGTTCCCAGGCGGTGGCCCTGGCCGAAGGATTCCTCCTGAGCCAGGCAGAGGAGAAGGAGCAGGAAGAGCGGCAGGTGAGAGGGTTTCATTTAGATCATGGACAGCCTACATGGTGCCCTCCATATAGATATATCGTCCTATATATGTTGTTATAGTAAAACTCCCAAGATCACTGACCATTCATCATACTGATGTGAGTTGGAATTCACCAAGTTCTGGAGGGCACCATGTTGGCTACCCCTGATATCAAATACCTCTAAGGATTTTGCCTTTGTTATTCCTTTTCTATTCCTTCTCCTTGTTAGATGGTTTTTGCATGGCCATCTGCTTGGCCACTGTGTGAACAGGATGCTAGATAAGGTGGGCCACTGGCCTGATCCAGCAGGCTCTTTTCATGTTCTTATTGCTGTTTCAGGAAAAGGGTCTGTTTGGAGGAAAAGGAACTGATTTTTCCGAGGCAGAGAGGACTTCATCGGACACCAGACAGAGGCCGCTGGGTAAGGGTGAATGGGGTTTATCTCCAGGTGGTGTCTCCCTTGATTTTGAGTCTTTTCCTCTTGTCTCCAGCCTTTTCCACAGCTGAAAAAATTCTCTTATTTATATCCCATCACAATTTTGTACCTGGGAACCAGCACTTTCATTTGTGGCCAAGATCTCAAATAGGGAGAGATGTTTTATCATACAACCGCAGTATAAACTGTGAATAAACAGGGGAAGCTCACTCAACAGATCAGACCCAAGTGCAGCTAGACAAACATTGTTTATCCTCTGAGACAAGCATATACTAAAGGCTTCTGGGCACATTTTGTTTCTCACAGGTGATGGAATGATGTCGGCAAGACCTACTAAACCTTCTCCTCTTTCTGGTGGAAGGGAAGCTGCTGCTGTTCCACATGATCAGGTAGGGGGAAGACTCAATAGGGGAGAGGCTGGGGGCAGCCTGGGTGCCTCTGTCCCCTGCTCCCCTCCCCAGGCCTCAGTGAATCTCTCTCCTTCTCTGTGCTTCTTTTAAAGTTGCCCACAACAAAAGCTGTGAATGCCATTTAAGTCCTAAGAGCAATGACCAGCCATCCCACCTTAACTAACTATTGCATGTTGGTTGTAGATCATCTTTATGTTATCTAGGGGGTGGAAATGTTTTGTTGCTCATTTAGGGTCCAGTGGTCTTTGAGGATGTGGCTGTGTATTTCACAGAGGAGGAGTGGGCCCTACTGGCTCCTGACCAGAGAGCTCTGCACAAGGAAGTCATGGAGGAGAATTGTGGGACTCTGGCCTGTCTTGGTAAGGCTCCACAGTGGAGCGCGATGTCTGTTTTGAAATTCAATATTTCTTTATGTAATGCACCCAAATATTCTAATATAGTACCACCTACTTCATCTGGGATTCTTACCCTTCTGCAGTTACTTTGAATGGACAGATATCTACTGTTTTATCTCTTGAGTGTTCATCTTCCAATTATGCCCTTCTAAACAATGGAAGAGGGTGGTAAGCATCCAAGATAAAACAGGAAAAAAAAGAGAAGACCCCAAGATGCTGAAAAAAGGGGATTCTTGAAATGAAAATCCAAATAAGTAACTTACTTGGGTTTTCATTTCAAGAATCCCCTTTTTTCAGCGTCTTGGGGTCTCCCCCCTCTTTTTTCTCCTCTTCTAAACAGTGGCCCAACTGGTTGAAACTGGGCAGATCATTTGAGAGGTATGGTTCAGAGTAGTTAGGGAGGTGGAATTAGCATCTTCTTGGTCATTTTCTGGTTGTCCGTCAAGATGACTGACATGAAAGAAGGGATGGGATGAATATTACGATTGGGCCAAAAAAAATCAATCTCAACAAAGGGGCTGGCTTTTACTGCTCTCAAATTTCCACAAATATGAGAGGCTTTCGCTGACGTGGAAACATCTGAACAGGAGGTTAAAGATGCTCTTGCATAACCTGCTTTTCATTTTTCTGCCCCCCCCAGTAAATATATTTTTATGTTTTGATATTTCCCTTCACATTTCCTTTTAAAGGCAACTCTCTGAAATTTACCTCTAAAACGTTTCACCATTTGCTAACACAGCATAGCTAAGCTCCATTTCGGTTTCTAAGATAGCTCACGAGATGTAACATTTGACATTTTGGGCTTTGGGAAGAGAAGCCAGAAGCTTCACTTTTATCCTCTGTCCTAGACCTGGAGCGGAGGGTAGCAGCACATCGTTCTTTTTTTTTGGGGGGGGGAAGGACCATTAGAGGACCTGGATATATCGTGGTGCCCTCCAGAGATTGCCCATCATCCGTGACTGTTGTCCATGCTGATGGGAATGAGAATCTGAGCAGCTCTGGAGAGGCCCCCTCTGGCCACCCTTGTGATAGGAGAAGGGAGTTGGCCAGTAAGAAGAGCCCTCCCTACATCCGCACTTTTCCTCTCTTTCAACACTCCACGTTCCCTTTTTCCAGGCTAGCTCAAGGTTTGGCAGCCTGTCATGGGGGGGAGGAGAGAGGCCCCTTCACAGGATAGGGATTTGGCCAATACAGAATCACACCTCCTGCAGTTTGTCTCTCTGTGTGTTTGTTTATGCACACGCACACACACAGCATTTTTTCAAACATCCTAAATTTCATCTCTTCAAGGTCTCTTGTTTCATAGATGTAGGATACATCCATTTGTGTTAATTTAAAACATTTATATCCCCAGTTTCCGTTGGAGTAAAAACAAAATGGTTACACATCAGTACAACATGTTAAAACTAGAACATAATCAGTTAGGATCCCAGGAGCCTGACTCAACAGCCCTGCCATAGTCATTGCCCAACTAGTCCAGGATTGGCTGCTCTGACTGGCAACGTCACTCCAAGCTGTCATGCGTAGCAGAGCTCCTTCCATGATCCTTTAGCTCCTGAAGTGTGGGACTGACTGTACAGCCTTGTAGGGTAGGCTGAAAGAGAGTGATTGGCCCAAGATCACCCAATGAGATTGACCTCTGACTGGGAGCTGAACCCAGATCACCATGGTTTAAATCCAACAGTCTGGCACTCCAGTTGTTGGTCAGTGCCAGACCACAGAGAATGTTAAACCCATCTAAATCCTTTCAGTTCATCCTTTATCACAAATGTTGAAGTTATTTAATCATTTGTGGTCTCATTTTTTTCCTCAGTGTCTTATCAGCTTCTCTCTTCCTTGCAGATGGTGACAAATGGGAAGTCAAGAGTAAGAGAGAACTGGGCGGGAAAGAGATATCTGAAAAAGACAGATCTAAGAAGAAAGAAGAGCAGGGAAGGAAAACTGAAGCCGAAGAGAAGAGGAGGAGTGAATCCTCTCCTTCTCAGGGCAGTGACTGCCATGAGATTTCAGTCCGAGAAAAAACAGATGCAAGAAACAAAGGAAGTAATACTTTTGGTTACTGGAAAAGTCTCAATTTTAACAAAAATGGCAAAGCCCATATCAAAAAGAAACTCTATGAATGCTTGGAATGTGGAAAGAACTTTCCTTCCCGTTACAAACTTACTATCCATGCTAGAATTCATACTGGGGAAAAACTGTATCAATGTTTAGAATGTGGAAAGAGCTTCTTTGACAAGAGAAATCTTACATTCCATGAAATAATTCACACAGGAGAGAAACCATATAAATGTTTGGAGTGTGGAAAGAGTTTCAGTCACAAGACATCTCTCACTAATCATCAAAGAATTCATACAGGGGAGAAACCATATACATGCTTGGAGTGTGGAAATAGCTTCAGTCGGAAGACATCTCTCACTAATCATCAAAGAAATCATACAGGGGAGAAGCCATATAAATGCCTGGAGTGTGGAAATAGCTTCAGTCGGAAGACATCTCTCACTAATCATCAAAGAATTCATACAGGGGAGAAACCACATGCATGCTTAGAGTGTGGAAAGAGCTTCAGTCATAAGATATGTCTCATTTATCATCAAATAACTCATACTGGAGAGTCCCCATATAAATGCATGGAATGCGGAAAGGGCTTTCCTTGCAATTCTGCACTTAATGTCCATAAAAACATTCACACTGGAGAGAAACCATATAAATGCATGGAATGTGGAAAGAGCTTCAGTCACAAGACATCTCTCACTAATCATCAAAGAATTCATACAGGGGAGAAACCACATGCATGCTTAGAGTGTGGAAAGAGCTTCAGTCATAAGATACGTCTCATTTATCATCAAATAACTCATACTGGAGAGTCCCCATATAAATGCATGGAATGCGGAAAGGGCTTTCCTTCCAATTCTGCACTTAATGTCCATAAAAACATCCACACTGGAGAGAAACCATATAAATGCTTAGAGTGTGAAAAGAGCTTCAATCACAAGACATCTCTCACTAATCATCAAAGAATTCATACAGGGGAGAAACCATATAAATGCTTGGAGTGTGGAAAGAGCTTCAGTCGGAAGATACGTCTCACTAATCATCAAAGGCTTCATACAGGGGAGACCCCGTATAAATGCATGGAATGCGGAAAGGGCTTTGCTTCTAATTCTGCACTTCATTTCCATAAAAACATTCACACTGGAGAGAAAACATATAAATGCTTAGAGTGTGACAAGAGCTTCAATTACAAGACATGTCTCACTAATCATCAAAGAATTCATACAGGGGAGAAACCATATACATGCCTGGAATGCGGAAAGAGCTTCAGAACCAGTTCTCACCTTTCTTCCCACAAAAGAATTCACATTGGGGAGAAACCATATAAATGTTTGGAGTGTGGAAAGAGCTTCAGTCAAAAGATCTCTCTCACTGATCATCAAAGACTTCATACAGGGGAGAAACCTTATAAATGCCTGGAGTGTGGAAAGAATTTGAGCTGCAAGAGATATCTCACTTCCCATCAGGGAATTCATACAAGACAGAAATTGTCAAATAATGCTTGAATTGTTGAGAGAGCAAAACAGCAATGTCATCATGTAAGAATTCACAAAAGAGGGAAAACCATGTTAATGTGCTGAGTGTAGAAAACTTGTCTCCCCGGTGAAAAATGGGAGGGGACTGAATATACTTTAGTTAACTTGATCAATGGTTGTTCTTTTTCTTGATACGATATTGATATGAATAACAGTTACTGGAAACCTCAGGAGGGGAGAGTGCTCTTGCACTTGGGTCCTGCTTGCGGGCTCCCCAGGGGTTCTGGTTAGCCTGATCCAAGAGTTTCTTCTTATGTTCTTACTTGTGTTGCTAGTGTATATCGAATGTAATTCATTTGTACCTTGTGAGTTTTTAAATATTGTTTTGATTCATTTGTTGTATTTATTTTGCTTTTATTGTGTGCTTTTTAATTAGTTTTCATGTGTACATGTTTGCTATTGTTGTGAGTTCTTTTGAGCTCAACTTGGAAAGGCAGCACACAAGTATTAGCTTCAGTAAGAAGATGCAGCTCACTTCTCATCCAAGAATTCACAGAGCGGAGCATCCGTATAAATGCTTGTGCAAGTGAAGTCCTTAAGTGCCCCAATGGGCAAAAGGTGGTTAAACAGAACCCAGGAGGCTAACGCTTACCAAAGCAGTCCTAAGTATATGGTCTTTTAGTTTAAAATCAGAACATGGCCAGAATGGAATTCTAGGGGACAGGACCTGGTGGTTTTGGACATGTTAGGAGAGATCAGTCTGATATCCCAGATGCAATGTTCAGACAAATCTAAACTGGAAATCGGTCCAGGTAAAGGCAAGTGCTTAAAAATAAAAGTGTTAGCAATAGTGGAGAAACTACCAAAATAGCAAGAGAAGAGGAGAGCAACTATGGAATGGAATGGATTTTTTTTTTGTATCTTAAACAGATTTAGTGGTCTAACTGAAAACCTGTGTAATATTAGGGAAGATCTTAGAAGGACCCCCCACATATATTTTCTCTGTGAAAGACGCAGAGAAAGCTGTGGCACATGACAGCCAGTGTGGTGTGCTGTACAACAGGACTGTAGAGGTAATAATTTTGAATCTTTTTCCTGTTTGTAGTTTGTTGAAAGAGAGAGAGAGTGTTGATTCGTGTTCAAGAAGGGACAGTTCAAGGCAGATATCCCTTCTCTCAAAAAAGATGCCTTGGAACAAGGAAACTTGGAGCTAAGCAATTAAAGTAGTGTGTACCAGCTACTGACTTCCTCCAAACATAAGACACATCCACAGGATACAGTTGATGCACTCCTATACAGTACCACTTTAGCTGTCATGACTCTTTGTTCAGTTCATGGCCCCAGCCAAGTCTGTTAACCAGGGGTGTGCTGCCGTAGACATGACTAGCTGGTGACACTTCCAGGAGAAGAGCACAGGCCTTTCCTGCTCCCCTGGCTGGAGGGAATGGCATCCTGAGTGTTGGAGAACAAGAGGCTGGGGACCAGTCTTGCCTACTCTTGTCTTGAACTGGAGATGGGAGAGGGAGGCTGGACGTGTTCCCAGTGCTGAGTCCAAAGCGATGGCTTTGAGGGCCGTCTTGAAACCTAATGGGGGAGCAGGATCTGTTGGGAATGCTGTGAGCCCTTACACCTACTGAGCCTGTATCTAATATAACTGTAATTAAAACCATGTATCCCAAAGACACCGTCGCCTCCAGCGACCTTCATTCTACCGAGAAGAAAACAGAGGCATCTGCTGGTACCCCTGATGCCTCTCAGAGCTCAGTGATGGGGGTGCCCATAAGAATGATTTGAGGCTTGAGAAATTCCTTATTTCTGAGTTCTGCTGGATCTCCATTGTTCTGTGGAGATTTCATTTTCTTAGCTGTTCTCATTTTTTTTTGCAAGATGGGTTGTTCCTGCTTCAGGATTACTTTCTGTCCCTGTTGTTTCAGAAGTGGCAGGTACTGACACGAATTCAAGTATATTTGCTGTATATTTCCTCTTTCTTATATGTATAAATGCCTGAACACCTCTATGCACATACATTCATGCCATTTATTATTGATACTATTGGAATATTGCCACTATACATCTGCACCTCTGTGCATTTACTATATTATTCTAGCATTGTATTCCTTCCTACTAGGAGGAAGCAGCTGGTTTTTCAGGCTTTCACAGCACCCTGTTAGACATTGTAACAAAGCCACATGGTGGGGATGACTCTTGTCCTCCTGTGGAGGTCTGGTTTTTTCTTCTTTTTAAAGTGAGTTTAACCCTTTCTAAGTGAGAAAACTAGCTGCACTGACTTGGTCTTAAGATTCCAGTCATCTTCAAGATTATGATGAAGTCCAGTATCTTTTCCTTAGTGCCGACTGGATCTTTTCCCCTCCTCCTCCATTTCCACTCTTAGCCCACACTCTTGGCTTTGCAGGGCCTCATAGTGACTCCCCAGGGTTTCAGACAGAACATGCTTGAAACCCTCCCTGGAGATGCTGGATTGAACCAAGGACCTTTTGCATGCAAAACAGGTGGTTTCCCAACAGAGCTGTGGTCCCTTCCCTTAAAAGCAAAATTCCAATCCTGTGGTTCTAAATGAAGAGCTGTTTAAACAGCAACAGAGGTAGCTTCAAGACTATTGGACCACCTATCTCTGCGCTGGACCTCTTCATTCCTTTTCTCTACAAAGCCAGAAAAGAGGTGCCCTTGAATTGATTTTAGCTGTATTTAGACAACCTGAATTTAAAAAATCTTGGGGAGAGGCCTTATCTCTGCAGGTAGAGCATCTGCCTTGAATGCAGAAGGTCCCAGGTTCAACCCCTGCGGGCATCTCCAGGTAAGGCTGGGAGAGACTTCCTGCCTGAAACCCTGAAGAGCTGCTGCCAGTCAGAGTAGACCATACTCAGAGCTTGGAAAATAAATAAATGACAAAAGGGACGAGGGCTCAGTGATAGGCTGAGAGAGGGGAAGCAAACAGAGGAGAAAGAATTGTGAGGGATACATCAGCAGGACAGATGCTGCATCTTCTTACCCACAGATCAAAGATAGATCAGCAAGACTCGGCTGCCCCAGAAGCAGGAGAGGCCCTGATGCCATCAAGACTGGGACCTGTGTGGAGAAATTCCATGGGGGAAACATGCAGAAGATCTTGGGGGAGAACAACTTCCTCTCCGATGGCCAGTTCCAGCAGTTCAGGCATTTCCACTACCAGGCGGGAATGGGGCCCCGGGAGGCTTGCCGTCGACTCTGCCATCGGTGGCTCAGGCCAGAGTGACACACAAGGAAACAGATCCTAGACCTAGTGATCCTGGAGCAGTTCCTGGCTGTCCTCCCACTGGAGATGGCGAGCTGGGTGAGGGAATGTGGAGCAAAGACCAGTTGCCAGGTGATGGCCCTGGCTGAAGGTTTCCTCCTGAGCCAGGCAGAGGAGAAAAAGCAGGAAGAGCGGCAGGTGAGAGGGCTTAATCTGGATCAGGGAAAGCCAATGTGGTGCCCTCCGTACGTTGCTATAGTAAACACTAAGAATCAACTATGCAGCAGGATGTCTGCTGGCACCTTTTCTCCACCGTCCCTCTCCCCCCATGCAGCATTTATTGCAAATACAGAAGGAGATGTGCAGCTTCCACAATGCAGGGGTCACTGTTACATGCAGGTATCTATGCACAAACAGCCCCTTTCACATTTGTACTGAATGCTTGGGGTAGCACATACAATTCTGTTTCCCTTCCGTATATCCCTTATATTGAGGAATTGAGTGAAGTGGATTACATTTAAATTGTGTGCATCTCTCTTTCCCCCATGCCTTTGTAACAGTTGGGAAAGAAGAGACCCTGATTTCCATTACATTACTCTGCAAGCATCTGCACTGTTTCTGGTCACATTTCCTAACTGCTTGATGATCTCCCAAATAGAATCACCTTAAAGCTATCTGGCAAGGATTGTAGCCTCAGACACAAAGAAGTATATTAACGCCCCACGGCCTGGGAGAGTTCCAGTTGGACCAGGGAGGGAGAAGTACATCGGATCACAATTGCACCATCTGGAAATAATTTGTGAACACTCTGAGGCCCTTATAGTTTGGGCAAAAGAACAGACAATGATTGTCAGTTAAACCTCATTAAAGAAAATAACCCAAAAGTATAGTAACTGAAGTGTTTTTCAATCAAATTTTAGGTAGACAAAGCTTTTTAAAAAAATGTTTGCCAGTAGTTGAGAGTTTGCATTTAAAATAGTTATTGTCCAGTCATTTAGTAGTAAATGCAATCTTAAAACAGATTAATAGTTGATTAAATCACTTTATTACAATCCCTCTCTGTTTTATTGGAGAAATCAGCAAGAAAAAAAACCTATTTAAACCAAATTTTGGATTTTGATGCAGGAGTTCAAGTTCCACTTCCCATAAAGTTTTGCAGAAGGCTAAGTGGATCCAATTCTGCTCTGTCTCTGTTGGGAAGAAAAATATGTGCAGCAATCTTAAAAGTATGTGCAGGGATCACCCTTTGTGGTAGGGTGGGGGTACAGCATTCCATTGGTAACAGTAGCTTTGAATAAAAACTTGTGATCCTGTCCATCACAGGGGAGCTCTGTCTGTACTTCTAAACAGTCTTTGCCTTCAGGGAAAAAGTGTATATATTCTGTTTCCCACATGGTCTGCACAGGGAAAGTCAACATGGTGCCCTCTAGATGTTGAAGTAAAACTCCCATCATCACTGACCATCATATTGGCTGCGGCTGAAGTGAGTTGGGAGTCCAGCAACATCTGGAGGGCACCGTGTTGGCTACCCCTGATATCAAATACCTCTAAGGGTTTTGATTTTGTCATTCCTTTTCTGTTCCTTCTCCCTGTTAGATGACTTCAGTTCTTATTTTCACAAAGGCATCTGCTTGGCCACTGTGTGAACTGGATGCTGGACAAGATGGGCCACTGGCCCGATCCAGCAGGCTCTTCTCATGTTCTTATTGCTGTTTCAGGGAAAGGGTCTCTTTGCAGAAACAGGAATTTCCCTGAGGCAGAGAAGACTCCATCAGACACCAGTCAGAGGCCGCTGAGCAATGATGAATGGGGTGTATCTCCATTTGGTCTCTCTCTGCTGATTTTGACTCCTTTCATCTTGTCTCCAGCCTTTCCCAGAGCTGAAAAAATTCTCTTATTTACATCACATCACGATTTTGTACATG
The DNA here is from genome assembly GCF_030035675.1 of Rhineura floridana. NCBI lineage: Eukaryota > Metazoa > Chordata > Lepidosauria > Squamata > Rhineuridae > Rhineura > Rhineura floridana. Next base: position 208,587,183 of record NC_084482.1, read on the forward strand.
GGAACCAGCACTTTGATTTGTGGCCAAGAGCTCAAATGGGGAGAGATGTTTTATTACGCCACTGAAATATAAACTGTGAATAAACGGGAAACTCACTCAGTTGATAAGACCCAAGTGTAATTAGACAAACGTTGTTTATCCTCTGAGACAAGCATATACTAAAGGCTTCCAGGCACATATTGTTTCTCACAGGTGATGGAATGATGTCGGCAAGACCTACTAAAGCTTCTCCTCTTTGTGGTGTAGGGGAAGCTGCTGCTGTTCCACATGATCAGGTAGGGGGAAGATTCAATAGGGGAGAAGCTAGGGAGGAATTGCTGCTGCAAGACCAAACCCCTCAAGGAAGTGGTCTGACCATGACAATGGGGTGATAGCCATCCCGCCAGTTTCCAGACTGCTACCCTCCCCACCTGAAGCAAAGACTAGATCGAGGTATGCCCTGCTCTGTGTGTTGGACCGATGACCATTTGAGACAGGCCTATAGTTGCCATGGAGATAGAGTTACCAGGTCTCCGGTTTTTGGCTGGAGTCTCCATTCTTTGGGGGGGCCCGCCGGCTCTCCGGCTACCACCCCTTAATCTCCGGACTCTCAGCTTCAATTTAAAAAAACAATTAAGTTTCTAGGTGGTCTAGTTCCCGAGATATACACCAAAACATCAGCCCCCCGCAACTGTTTATTTAACTGACATGATGCTGAAGATGATTCCTAGTTCCCAGTTCCTTATTTGCTTGAAAGTTCAAAACACTAAAAAAGAAGAGTTGACAACTACAGCAACTTCAAACCAAACTTAACATGTCTCTGAACCCCAAAATATATGTTGGGTACCATGTATGATATATCACTGTGATCGGGGGACTCTCCCTGTCAAGAATAACAATACATTTATGCAATCAAAACCATCAGGCTTCTGATATTATCATGAATACATAATGATGTCATAAGATCATAAAAAATAAGTAACTGGGGTACCCACCCCAAAATCTGCTCTGGGACAGCACAAATCGTACACCCCAGGAAAGGGGAGGGTGTCCTTTACGATATGCCACTGCATCCTATGGGACTGAATCAGCCTTGGTCATCCTGATGACCTTTATTAGGAAAAGGACAGGGAGAGTGTGACTCTGTTATTCTTACTTGATCTTTCAGCAGCTTTTGATACCGTTGACCATGGTACAAATTTGGGTCGACTTGGTGAGCTGGGTATCGGAGGCACTGTTGTACAGTGGTTCTGATCCTATCTCCAGGGTCTGTTTCTGAGAATAGTATTGGGTGATTGTCTTTTGACCCCTGGCAGTTGTGTTGTGGGGTGCTGCAGGGTGTATCTTGTCCCCCATGCTGTTTAACATCTACATGAAGCCCTTGGGAGCAGTCATCAGGAGAATTGGGGCAAGGTGTCAGAAGTACACTGATGATACTCAGGTCTATTTTTCTGTAACATCTGAATCAGGAGAGGCCATGCAAGCTCTGGAGTGATGCCTGGACTCAGTTGTGGGCTGGATGAGGGCCAATAAACTGATTCTGAATCCTAGCAAGACAGAGACGTTGTGGGTTGGTGGTTCCCAAGTTCGGATAATTGGTCAGTTGTCTGCTTTGGATGGGGCCTTACTCCCTCTAAAAGAGCAAGTCCATAGTCTGGGGGTGCTCCTGGATCCATCTTTGTTGCTAGAGGCCCAGGTGACCTCCATGGCTAGGAGTGCCTTTCACCAGCTTTAGCTGGTAAGACAGCTGCAGCTGTTTCTGGACAGGGATAGGCTGACCACTGTTGCCCATGCACTGGTAACATCCAGGTTGGGTTACTGTAATGTGCTCTATGTGGGACTGCCCTTGAGATTGGTCCGGAAGCTGCAGCGGGTGCAAAATGCAGTGGCATGATTGCTCACTGGAGCAGGGTATTGCCAACATGTCCTCCGCCACTGAAAGAATTGCACTGGCTACTTATTAGCTCCCAGGCTAAGTTCAAGGTTCTAGTTTTGGTGTACAAAGCTCTATACAGCTTGGGACCAGGATACCTGAAAGACCATCTTATTCCTTATATACCCAGTTGATCACTGCGCCGTGCAGGTGAGGACCTCCTGCAGATACCTTCTTGTCAGGAGTTCAGTTCCACACAGCATAGGAAACAAACCATGAATGTAGGGGCACCAACCCTTTGGAATTTCCCTTAAATATTAGACAGGCACCATCTCTGTTATCTTTTCTACTGAAGACCAGAGCTTGGAAAAGTTACTTTTTTGAGCTACAGTTCCCATCAGCCCAATCCAGTGGCCATGCTGGCTGGGGCTGATGGGAGGGGTAGTTCAAAAATGTAACTTTTCCAAGCTCTGCTGAAGACCTTCCTCTTTCAACAAGCCTTTTAAGTAGAGACCTTATCCCAGTCTGCATCTGTGCTGGAATTGCTTTTTAATATATTTTAAAACCTGCTTTTTAATGTTTTTAAAGTTTTTAAAAAAATATTTTAAAGATGTTTTGTTTTAATATGTTTTTAATGGTTGTTGTGTTTTAATATATTTTAAAATCTGTTTTTATGATGTTTTAAAGTGTTTTTAGTGCTTCTGTTTGTTGCCCTGGGCTCCTGCCGGGAGAAAGGGCAGGATATAGATCAAATAAATTAAAAAATAGGGCACTCAGGCCAGCTCACAATAAAATAATACACAATAAAATAATACCCCCAAAAAACACAAAAAATTAAAATAGATAAAAATACATAAAATTCAGTTGAGAAATACATGATATTAAAGGAACTAAAGAGGTAAAACTAAAAAGGGGGGAAATTTCCATTTTCCAAGGCTCTCTGGAACAAGATGGTTTTCAGAAGTCTCTGGAAAAACATCTGACAGGGAGTAGAGTGGGCTTCTTGGCATAGGGTATTCCAAAGCTTGGGGACCATGGCTGAAAAGTCTCTCTCCCCTGTGCCTGCCAGTCCGATATCTTTCATTCCAGGCATGCAGAGGTGACCAGAGGCAGCTGATCTTAAATCATGGGCAGGTACATAAGTGGTCCCTCAGCTACATTGGTCCAAGGCCGTTTAGGGCTATAAAGGTCAGAATCCGCACTTGGAATTGGGCCCAGAAACAAATTGGGAGCCAGTGGAGTTGATAAAGCACAGGGGTGATATGATTGGTGTGCTGTGATCCAGTTAACATTCTGGCTGCCGCTTTCTGAACCAACTGCAATTTCTGAACCATTTTCAAAGGCAGCCCCATGTAGAGTGCATTACAGTAATCAAGCCTCAATGTCCCCAATACATGTGTCACTGTGGCCAAGTCAACCACTTGCAGGAATGCCTGGGACTGGTAGACCAGTCTGAGTTGGCCAAAAGCACTCCTGGCTACTGCAGCCACCTGGTATTCAAGCAGCAGGGCAGGATCCAGGAGCACTCCCAAACTGCGGACCTGCTCCTTCAAGGGAAACGCAACCCTGTCCAAAACAGGTTGCAGCCCTATTCCTGGTGCAGTTTTCCCCTTGACCAGCAACCCTTCCATCTTGCCTGGATTAAGTGTCAGTTTGTTAGCCCACATCCAGCCCTTCACAGCCTCCAGGCACCGGTTTAGGATGAGCACTCCCTCCCTGCAATCAGATGGTAGGGAGAGGTAGAGATATGTGCCATCAGCATATTGATAACATTGAACTCCAAATCTCTGGATGATGTCTCCCAGTGGTTTCATATAGATGTTAAAGAGCATAGGTGACAGAATGGAACCCTGTGGGACCCTGAAGGCCAGCGGTCAGGGGGTTAAGCAGTGGTCTCCCAGCACCACTTTCTGGGACCTGATCCACCAGATAGGACCTGATCCACCATAGAATGGTGCCTCCCAATCCCATCCCAGCTAGACAGTCCAGGATAGCATGGTCGATGGTATCGAAAGCCGCCGAGAGGTCCAGAAGCTCCAATAGGGATGCACTCTCCCTGTCTGATGCCCAACGTAGGTTATCAAGCAGGGCAATCAAGGAAGGCCTTCTGCTTGGATGGTCCTAAGTCCATTGGCAGGAAGAAGTGATGGGCCATGCCGGATCCCATGTCATCTTGTAGATGACACCCTCTTGGGTGCGGTGTATGACATATGGTGTCTTAAAGCATATTTGCAATGGGCACCCAGTTTCTTATTCTTGTACAATTTTTTCATGTCATCACACATTTATGAGCATTTTGCATGCTTAATCATTGTAATTGGAAACAAACAACAACATTATGCAGCTTGAATTCTCTCCGCATCACTCAGCGGCACACAGGCTACCTTGTTGGTTTCCAGACACAATGGAAAGAGTTAGTTATGACAGGGGGTGTGCATATCCCTCAACCCCACGGCAACACTAAAAACACTGGAAGGTGTACTGGGTGCAAAATTGATATTCCAGAGCATCTTAGCTTTCCTTTTTCAAAAGTAACAAGTTCCTAGTCCTCAAGGTAGAGAAGAAATTATGCAAAATGTATTTCTTTTGGAGAAATGAAGCTTTCCTCATCGTTACCACCCACCATTTTTTTTTTAAAAAAATCTAAATTAAAAATCCTTAGTTGGGCAATAACTTTATGAGGACTAAGCAAAAAGTCACAAAATATAAGTTTTCCAGAATTCTTCATCAGGCAAGGTGTGACACACAGCAGGAGGTACGGGATGAGGAAATAAAAAAGGATCTTAAAAGTAGCAAAATTAGGATGAATCATGTTAGAGCTTGTAAGCTTGGTTCCAGAGACCAAGTCTCTGCAAGGTGCTACAGATATCAGCTGGGATTAAGAAGTAGTGGCTGCTCCACATTTCTGACAACATAAAAGGCCAGCTGTAACAAATCTCCAACCATTAGGACATACTACACGATTTGGCTTCCTGCATTGAGCAGGGGGTTGGACTTGATGGTCTTATAGGCCCCTTCCAACTCCTATGATTCTGTGACTCCAAAATTAATCTCTGCTTTTGCTGACATAGAGGCTGCCATATTTGTCTCTACTCTGTTTTCTGCCTAACCAGGAACCTGGTACTGTTGCACTCTGGTTCTGCTTGCAGCCTTCCCACAGGCACCTGGTTGACCACTGTGAGAAGAGCATGCTGGATTAGATGGGCCTTAGGCCTGATCCAGCAGCAGGGCCCTTCTTCGGTTAACTTGTGTGTGTTCACCCATTTCCCACCATTCCCACACTTCTTCCGCTACTCCACTGACCTAATGCAAGGGGCTTGGGAGTGAGATAAAGTTCAAGTCTTCCTACTGGAATCATTTGGGTTATCCTCGCCAATATTTTTTGTTTTTTAATTTGAGGTAAATCATAACCTTCAAAAGATTAGAATGAGCCAACATCACCAGAAGTGGCTGTGACTGACAACTGTAACAGCAGTGAATGTCTCATGTGAGGAAAGCGAGGATGGAGTTGGAGGAACGTTATGGGCAAAGGGAAGGATTCTGTACCTTCCGCCTCTCTGAAACCAACAGTCAGTTGGCTAGGAATGAGTCTCTTCATACATTAGGGAATCTTGGAACAATGGTGGAAATGTGGAATAATTCCAGATAGAGTATGCTGCGGGCCGCCTTAAACCATAGTTAAAATAAACACTGGTATAACGTGAATGAGCAGTCTGCTGAGGCATGCTGTTAATACACTACTCATCTGGCTCCTGCTGTGCTATTCGGAAACAAGCTATTGTCTAGTTTATTATGATGTCTGAACCCAGGCTCGTGGTTTCTTTCCAAACAAAACACAAGCAATAACATTTTGTTCTTGGCTTACTGCTTGTTGTCCGTTTGCAGAGAAAAGAAATACCCATGAACTGGGTTCAGATATCATTTTATTTATTTATCTAATTCATTTATTGTATTTGTATACCGCCCCATAGCTGAACCTCTCTGGGCGGTTTACAGTATAAGCCAGACTATGGATTCTTTCTCAGCAGTGCAGCAGCAGAAGAGGGAGAGGACCCAAACAAGCTTTGTATTAGCTTCTTGTTCCCATTAAATCATAATTTTATTGTAACCATGGTTTACTGTGACATGGCTCCTCATTGACATTAAATCATAGTTTATTTTAACTATGGTTTTATGTGACATACGAACCCAGCCAATGTCAGTAATCACATTCTGTTGTATAATATGACTGAACATAAACTGAGAGCTGATGTTTCAGCTAAATATTTACAAGAACATATCTTTACCACTGGTTGGCCAACAGAAAGAGATTAAGAGATAACACATGATATAGGGTTTCTTCCATATGAAATATCTGATATGTGAGACTTCAGCTCAGATCAAGTTCTTTCCACGTTCCCAGCATTTCTATGATTCATCCTCTTCATGAGTTCTTTGATGCTTATTGAGGTATGAACTTCTCTTAAAGCTCTTTCCACACTCCAAGCATTTGTATGGTTTCTCCCCTGAGTGAGTTACTTGATGCTTACTAAGGTTTGAGCTCGAACTGAAGCACTTTCCACACGCCAAGCATTTATATGGTTTCTCCCCTGTATGAATTCTTTGATGACATGTGAGATGTGTGCTTCTACTGAAACTCTTTCCACACTCCAAACATTTATATGGTTTCTCCCCCGTATGAATTCTTTGATGAAATGTAAGATTAATTTTTTGATTGAAACTCTTTCCACATTCTTGGCATTTATATGGTTTCTCCTCTCTGTGAATTCTTTGATGAGAAGTTAGGTCTTTATTCAAACTGAAGCTCTTTCCACACTCTAAGCATTGATATGGTTCCTCCTCTGAATGAGTTGCTTGATGGTACATGAGGATTGTGCTTGAACAGAAACTCTTTCCACATTCCAAGCACTTATATGGTTTCTCCTCTGAGTGAGTTCTTTCATGCATACTGAGGGTTGTGCTATTATTGAAGCTCTTTCCACAATGCAAGCATTCATATGGTTTCTCCCCTGTGTGAATTCGATGATGATTACTGAGGCCTGTGCTCAAACGGAAGCTCTTTCCACACTCCAAGCATTTAAACGGCTTCTCCCCTGTGTGGATTCTTTGATGGGTGGTAAGGTCAGTGCTCTGACTGAAACTCTTTCCACACTCTGCACATTTATAGGGTTTCTCTGCCATGTGAATTCTTTGATGTGTAGTAAGGGCTGAGCTCTGACTAAAGTTCTTTCCACACTCTGAACATTTATATGGTTTCTCCCCTGTGTGAGTTCTTTCATGATAAGTTAGGCTTATTTTCACACTGAAGCTCTTTCCGCATTCCAAGCATTTATATGGTTTCTCTGACATGTGAGTTCTTTGATGCGTAGTGAGGCTAGAATTGTGACTGAAGCTCCTTCCACATTTTGCACATTTATAAGGTTTCTCCCCACTGTGAATTCTTTGATGAGAAGTGAGGCTTGTTCTCACAGTGAAGCTCTTACCACACTCAACACATTTGTATGGTTTCTCCCCAGTGTGAGTTCTTTGATGACGAGTGACATATATCTTCTGACTGAAGCTCTTTCCACACTCCAAGCATTTATACGGTTTCTCCCCTGTGTGGATACTTTGATGCATAATGAGGGTTGTACTCCGACTGAAGCTCTTTCCACATTCCAAACATTTATAGGGTTTCTCCCCGGTGTGGATTCTTAGATGCTTCCTAAGGTCTGAGTTTGAACTGAAGCTCTTTCCACATTCCACGCATGTATGTGGTTTCCCCACTGTATGAGTTCTCTGATGCTTCCTGAGGTTTGTGACCCAACTGAAGCTTTTTCCACACTCCAGGCATTTATATGGCTCCTCTCCTTTGTGGATTTTGCAATGAGCCCTGAGTTTAGATCTAGAAACGAAGCTTTTCTCACATACAAGGCATTGACTAGTTTTTTTTCTTTTATCTACTTTCTCTTGGGCTGTGATTTCAGGACAGTCACTGCCCTGAGAAGCAGAGGATTTTTCCCTCTTCTGATTTTCTGTAGTTTTCCTTGTCTGGTGCGTCCTCTTTTTACATTTGCCTCTTTCCAGAGATGCCCCTTGTAGTTCTTCCTTTTCCTCACTTTCCCATTTGTCACCTGTTGCAATGAAGATAAGAAACTGATCAGAGTCCATCTTAGAAATGGGAGCTTCACATTACTGATGGACCTTAAGTAAGGGTTAAATGGAATCTGCCATATAATGTTCATTCTGCACTTACAAGGAACCGATCCTTTAGTGTGGCAGTACCTACACTTTGGAACTCCCTCCCCATTGATACCAGGGAGGGGCCTTTGCTGTACAGTTTTAAATGCAAACTAAAAATATTTTTGTTTAAGGAAGCCTATATCGTTTTTAATATGTTGTTTTATTTTATAATGTGTATTTTTAAATTTTATTTTTAAAGTGTTTCGGCTAATTTGTTTTTCACATTTGATTTTAGTGGTAATTTTAATGTATATTTTTATGTTTATATTTTATGTAAACGGCTTAGACTGAATGGTATATACATCCTGTTAAATAAACACAGCTAAGCATTTTTTAAATAAATAAATGACCCAAAATAATTATTTAGTTATTTGCTTGTTGTTCCAGTTCTATCCTACCCTTCATCAATTCATGATTCCAGGGCGGGTTATATATAATTTAAAAGCTGCAAGAAAATGTACAAGCACCAAAATGTAACAATCACCACTTCAAATTTAACTCATATGTTAGCAGAGCAGCACACTGACCACAGATGCTTGGACTAATTCAAACCCCTGTAAATGCTGGACTATAGAGGTTCATCTTCAGCTGGCTCTAAAAAATCAACAATGATGGCACCTGCTGCACCTCAAAGGGGAGGACACCACCAAGAAGGCCCTCTCCCAGGTCCTGGCATTATGTACTTTACTCAGTGATGGGGCCATGAAACAGGTCTCCCCCACAGATCTTAAAACATGGGCTGGTAGGGAGAGCTGCTCCTTCAAGTCTTTGGGTCCTAAGACATTTAAAGCTTTATATTGTAGCATCAACACCCTAGATCAGGTTTGGTAGCATAAAGGCAACCAGGCCAGATTCTTCAGAATATTGTGGCAGCCATTCTGCACCAGGTGTAGATTCTGAACCATCTTCAAGGGTAGCCCCACACGAAATACACTACAGTAATTCATATGGGAAGTTACCCAGGATGGACTACCTCGGTATGGCTTGCTTTGTCTAGAAACTGACCACAGGCACTCTGTGTGACCAAAGTCACTTGGACCTCCAGTGGCAGAGCTGGATCCGAGAGTACCCACAAGCTATCGACCTGCCTCTTTAAGTGCAGTGCAACCCCATCTGGGACAGGCCATCCATTCAACTTCTAGACCTGAGAAGCAGCAACAGTCAGAGCCTTAGAGAAAACACCACCGGGACTGAGGGATGGAGGGAACCCCTGTGATTCATTTGCATGGATGAAACTGTTTCTGTATGTTCCAATTTTGATGCCAGGTTAATTACAAACTACAACTGGGATAAGCTGTCAGGTCTGCCTAACAGCTACACTGGCTACTAATTCCTTCCCCAGCTCAACTCAAAGAGCTGATGTTGAGCTTTCAAGCCGAGGAGTAGGGAAACTTCAGGCCCAGAGCCTGGATGTGGCTCTCCAGGCCTCTCTACCTGGCCCTCAGAATTCTGCCCATGCCATATGTCATTTCTGCAGGCCACATGCCTCCTGGACTGTTTTTGCCTGGCTGGAACTCTGATTATACAGCCACAACAGTGGCTGTATACTATAGCCAGCGTGGATTTTTCACATTCCACAATGTTAAATTGAAAATCCCTCCTCATGCCATTCTGATGCTTCCCATAAGCTCATTTCAGTACAAAACCTTACCAAACTTATAGTCCTGAACGCAGACACACTTGCTTAACAACCCTGTAAATTTTTGTGGTGATACACAAAACAGAGAGAATCGAGGGTTCAAAGTCTAAAAAGAGGGGGGGAAACCCAGACCTCTTTTGGACTTTTTTCTGTCAGAGTTCTCATAATCTGTTGAAATTCATTAAAAATCAGCCGTGTTCACTGAGTACGTGTAATCATGTTACTGACCTTGCCCCATACTCTGACCTTCATCTTCTGCAGTTTAAAAGTTAAAAAAATGCCTGGCTGATTTTTAATTAATTTAAGAAATTTTACATTGAACTCAGTGATAACATCCGGCATACTCAGTGTTCTAAAAGCCAGACTCACAGCTGCTTGGCTTGCCTAATCATGGGGCGACACCCATGCCAGATATTTATTCCACTTTAGACAGTCCTGGCTTCCCCCACAGAATCCTGGGAAGTGTAGTTTGTGAAGGGTGCTGAGAGGAGACTCCTATTCCCCTGACAGAGCTCCAGTGGCCAGACTGGTTTAACAGTCAGCCGCTCTGATTGAAGCTCTGGGAGGGAAACAGGACATCTCCTAGCAACTCTCAGCACCCTTCACTAACTACACTTCCCAGGATTCTTTGGGAGAAGCGATGACTGTCTAAAGTGAAATAAAGGCATGGTGTGGATGTGGCCAGGGACAGCTTTGGTTTAAATTTGGGTGGGAGGCTACATGTGCCTGCTGTAGAATAAAAAGGTGGGGGAAACCCTGAAAAGGAATGATACTGTTCACAATGTTTCCCTTTTGGAAAGGAAAGGGGCTTCCCCTCTGCCCAGTGCCCACCCACCCAATTTTCCCCTCCCCTCCCCCTTCCTCCCCTTTCCCCCTCCTCCCCGCCCCTCCCCCAGGTCTGTTTCACCTTTCCTAAACATAACTGTAAAGGAATAAATCCCACTGAACTCAAGAACCATGCAAATGATGAGACCTACCATCCCCATCTCTTCCCTCCTTTCCCTCCCTCTTGCCCCTTCCCTCCCCCTCCCTCCCTCTCCCCTTCCAATCCTCTCCTTCCCCCTCCCCATGGTCAGTTTTACCTATCTTAAACATGATTGCACGGGAGTAAATACCATTGAACTCAATAAGCATGCAGATGGTCAAACCTGCCCTCCCCTCTCCCTCCAATCCCCTTCTTTCCCTCCCCCTCGTTCTGCTCCCCTCCCTTTCTCCTTCCCTCTCCTCTCCCCTCCCACTCCTCCCCCCACATGGTCAGTTTTACCCATCCTAACCATAGTTGCATAGCAGTAAATCCTATTGAACTCAATAACAATGCAAATGGTCAGACCTGCCTTTCCCCTCCTTTCTCCCTTCCTCCTCCCCTCCCTTCTTCCTCCTCCCCTGTCCACTCCAGCCCTCCCTTGCTCCCCCCTGTCAGTTTTACCTGTCCTAAGCATGATTGCACGGTAGTAAAACCCACTGAACTCAATAAACATGCAAATGATCAAACCTGCCCTTCTCCCCTCCCCCTGCTGCCTGCTCCCATCCCTCTCCTCCCCTCTGCCCTTCCTCCCCTCACTCCTCCCTACGCTCCCCATCCCCTTTCACAGTCCACTTCCTGTGTAGCTTGAAAGAATTTGATAACGTGCCTCTGAGCATATGCTGAGTGATGGCAACACCTGCCATCTCCAAAGACAGAGAATTATATTTTTGTATGTTTGCTGGTGTTCTTCTTACTTTGCTTCTTTCCTGTGTTACTATTGCTTCTACAGAGAATCTAATCTAGAAAATTTTATTTCCCTCATTCATCCTGGAAACCTGTGTCAAATTAATTTTATTAATTTCAAAGCCTTTTTAATGATCAATGCCATATGATGGTGAAGACAGCCTTTTGTGTTTCAAATTGGAGGTTATGTTCTATTTCTGTTTTGGGTGCATTAACATTTGAATCTGAAACTGCAGTTTGATGTAAAATCAGACTGACTACAATATGTTGCTAGTTAAGCACAGTGGGGAGGAGGGTCTGGCTGGTAGTCCAGAGTCTGTGAGTTCAAATCCCTGCTCGTGTCTCCTGGGTGTCAAGGGCCAGCTAAAGATCACCCCCACAGGGAGTGGTTCAGGGGTTACGTGCCCTGCCACCTGTGCAGCTGTGGGCAAGCTGCATAGTCCCAAGGAGCCCAGTTGCTCCCCAGCTGGCAGTTGCAGACAAGGAAGGGGCTGGCTTGTGCAGCTGTGGCAAGCTGAGCAGGCCCTAGCCAGCTGGGGAGGACTAGCCTCAGAGGGAGGCAATGGTAAACCCCCTCTGAATACCGCTTACCATGAAAACCCTATTCATAGGGTAGCCATAAGTCAGGATCGACTTGAAGGCAGTGCATTTCCATTTTTCAAGCAATGACTCTAGCTGTTGGAAAAAACAAACTTGGCCTGCCCAAGATGCATGTTTTCAGCCTGCTATGTTTAAACCACTTCATTTAAGGAAAGGTGGACAGGGTCAATTAAAAACATAAAGCACACCTAGAATTTTGCTAGAATTATTTCACCTCCCACTGTTTATCTTGTGCAAACTGAGACACTCCTGATGTCCACTGGAGACTATTCTGAAGAATAATCAGTGTCATTATTCCACAATTATCTTTGGAGTTTTTTTAGTGTAAATTTTGCAAAGTGTTGCTATACTTCACATATTCACAGAAACTGTGAAAGGCAAATCCAAATTGTGTTTGCATTTTGACCAATTTGTAGGGCAGTACAATATCTCAAAGAGGAGGTCAGGTCTCATGCTCCCCTAGTGCATTCGTTATAGGTGCCCAATTTCCCTGCTTTTTAAAGTTTGATAGAAATATCTGTGGGCTATAGGTACGTTCTTACACCGCAAGGTTTTTTGCCTATTAGTAATTACTCTTCCTTGCCTTGATGGAGTATAGAAAGGCGTGTGTAGAAACAAGCCTACTGTAAAAAGGTAAAATTTCCTTTTTTTGCTCTGCTCGCTATTGCCTCTGGCCCCACCTATCACTTGCATTTGGCCCTTGGAAGGTTCCCCAGAAGGGAACGTGGCTCTTGAGCTGAAAAAAGGTTCCCCACCCATCTCTCAAATGATCATCATTCCCCATACATGAAGGACCACATTCTCCCATATGAGCCTGCCCACATGATCAGAACCTTCCTCTGAACACCAATTCTTGACAGGCACCACTAAGCGGTGGCACCACAATGCTGAGCAACACCAGCCTATGGGACATCCCTTCTTCGTCTCTTGGGTGTCTCTTAGGCGTTTTTGTTATGTGCCTTCAAGCCAATTACGACTTATGGCGCCCTATGAATCAGTGACCTCCAAAAGCATCTGTCATGAACCACCCTGTTCAGATCTTGTAAGTTCAGGTCTGTGACTTCCTTTATGGACTCAATCCATCTCTTGTTTGGCCTTCCTCTTTTTCTACTCTCTTCTGTTTTTCCCAGCATTATTGTCTTTTCTAGTGAACTTCTCATGATGTGTCCAAAGTATGATAACCTCAGTTTCATCATTTTAGCTTTATTGATTTATTTAGACTATTTCTATACTGCTTAATATATAAAAATATCTCTAAGCGGTGTACAAAAAACCACAGTAAGTATTATAAAAAGTACCCAATAAAGCCATAATACAAATAACTCATACTTAATACAAATTATTAACAAGTAAATATACCAACACAGCAAATTAACTTCTAGTGATAGTTCTGGTTTAATTTGTTCTAACACCCAATTATTTGTCTTTTTCGCAATCCATGGTATACGCAGAGCTCTCCTCCAACACCAAATTTCAAATGAGTTGATTTTTCTCTGATCCGCTTTTTTCACTGTCCAACTTTCACATCCATACATAGAGATCGGAAATACCATGGTCTGCATGATCCTGACTTTAGTGTTCAATGATATCTTAGGCTACAGCTGGGCTATTTCTGTCAGGATCCTGAGATTCTAGGATAACTCCAGTCTGCATTTGTTCTTTTTTACATTTCTTAATGTGTCCTGATATTTTGATGGCCTGCAGTCAAAAATGGCAGTTTTAATGAGGTTGTGGCTTTAACATTTTTGTTCTGATGCCTAACCACTGCTAGACCTCTTGTGGATTTTTGTTAATTGGAAAAGTGGGGTATGAACGTTTGTGATAAATGAAAATAGATAAATCCTACTGGAATGAAAGAATGGGACTTGAGGTGCTAAAATATAGGAACTGTGCAACAAATTCAGGTTTTTTTTCTTATTGTACTTATAAACAGATATTCTCATCCACTAGGGAAACAGGGAACCTTACTGAGAGAAGAATGGGACCCACCATATTCCTTCTTGACTTCTCCATGCAGGACTTTCTGGTCAAGATCGAGATGTGCCCACTCCTCTTCCTCTTTGCAATGCAATGCCATCTCCTCAAAAGTTACCAGACCCTGAAAGACAACATTTCCTCATCAATATATAACATAAAGATCATCTGCTCACAAAACCCAAGAGGCCAGTTAAGTAGAAGGAGCTGAAGCAAATCTAGGTCTGGGTGGCACCTGGAAGAACATCAGAAGAGCTTGCTGGATCAGGCCAAAGAAGGCCCATCTAGTCCAGCATCCTGTTCTCACAGTGGCCAACCAGATGCCCCAGTGGGAAAACAGCAAGCAGGACCTGAGAGCAACAGCAACTCTCCCCTCCTGAACTGGCATTCAGAAGCATGCTGCCTCTGACTAGGGTGGCAGAGCCCAGCCATCATGGCTAGTAGCCACTGGGAACCACTGGTACATCACCTTGGGTTTATTCCCAAGAGAACCAGGCCTTCACGAATTGGCATTCACAGCCCCTGGCCCTTCTTCACCCTTTGTCCTCCCTCAGAGCCCCCAGGCTATCCTGCTATCTTTCCACCTGACATCTGCTGCTCCCATGGCCTTCTCCAGATGACCTTTCATTGAGTAATCATCCTTATTTGCTTGCACAAAGCTTACGTGAAGGTTACACTATGCCCAAGTCTTACTGAGCGTTCGTTCTGATGTGTTTGCAGGGAGGCTATACCAATATGAACATCCATCCTGGGATTATTAATCATCATCACCCAGATTTGCTTGAGCAGGCAGTATGTCTTCCGGTGAATCAGTTATTGATCCCACGTGTTTTAGAATATTTCCCCAACACCTTCCTAACTGGAAAAGGCTTGTTTAAAAAGAGAAAGCCAATTTGTTGCAACAGCATTTCAATTCACTTTAATTGCACAAACCTATATTTCTGGTATGCGATTGACTGTCTCCTGCCACATAATGGCAGTCTGGGAGTAATCCTCGTTCTCCTCAACCAAACGTTACTTGGTGAATGACAACGGGGCAGGACTGTGAAATCCAGAAGCCCCTAGTCATGAACTGGTACATCGGTGGTGGATACATCCTTTGTTAAAGACTTTATTTTGGAAGACAATCTTACTCGGTCATGAGTGATCACCAAGAAGTAACGCATATGGAGGCCCGGAGAGTAATAACTAGAGCTAGGGCCTTCTCGGTGGTGGCCCCCGAGTTATGGAACGCCCTCCCTGACGAGATATGCCTGGCGCCTTCTTTGTTATCTTTTCGGCGCCAGGTAAAGACCTACCTCTTTGCCCAGGCATTTTAAATTTTAAACTCTAAATTTCAAAATTTTACTTTAATTTGATTTTGTTTTATCTTGTTTATATCTTTTTATACTGTATTGTTTTCATGTTTATTTGTGTTTTAACCTGTTTTTATCTTTTTGTACACCGCCCTGAGAGCTTGTTGCTATAGGGCGGTTTAAAAATGTAATTAATTAAATAAATAAATAAAAATAAATAACTCCAAAACTACCTTCATAATGGTTTAAGGTTACCACACTGTACCAGAAATGCTGGATAATTAAGTATCTGACTTCTATACCAGTGATTCCCAAACTTTTTTCCCCCATGGGCCAATTGAAAGTTGCTGATGGCCTTAGTAGACCACTGAATGATTTTTTTTCTGCCTTGTTGCAGCAGCTATCACGCACTGTGCAACGGACTGCATGGTTTTTATATAAAAATACAATTTAAAAAATCTACATGAATATTTAATGCAGACATGCCACAGACCACCTGAATAAAGCTCGCAGACCACTTGTGGTCCATGGACCACAACTTGGGAAGCCCTGTTCTAGACAGTGGGTGGTATTCAATGCTAGTCCTCCACAGAATAGATTTACTGAAGTTGACAGACCTGACTAACTTAGGTCCATTAATTTCAATGGGTCTATTTTGAGCAGGGCTTAGTTGAAGACCACCCATTCTACTGAATGCACGTAAACCATTTCTGGTGAAAACATAACTTTTCCCTATTTTAGACATTATTATTATTAAATGTAAAATGGGAACGTTTGTCTCCTGCATCTGAGGTTCAGTACACTGCCCCTACACATGGAGGCTTTATTCATCTCATAGATAAGAGCTGCTTTGCTGAGACAGATCAAAGATCCATATTGCACTGCCTCCTGTTCCCCAGCAGGGATCAGAGTTTGCTTTGGAGGAACCCACAAGCTTTGGCCCCATAGCAGCTCTCTCCCTGGGCTTTCCACTGTTTCTCTCTCCTGTAAATTCTGCCTTTCCTTCCAGAAAAATCCCAGGGCGGCAAACAAAAACACGAAAAGCAAAAATAAAAGACTTTAAAACACCTTCAAACAAAACATATTTATTAATATTAAATAAATAAATACATTGTTGTCGTTATATGCCTTCAAGTCGATTATGGCGACCCTATCAATCTTTTTTAGATACATTCATAGGGTTTTCATGGTAAGAGGTATTCAGAGGTGGTTTACCATAGCACAGTGGGGAGAAGAGCCTGGCTGGGAATCCAGAGTCTGGCAGTTCAAATCCCCGCTTGTGTCTCCTGGGTGTCAAGGGCCAGCTAAAGATCACCCCCACAGGGAGGTTACATGCCCTGCCACCTGTGCAGCCGTGGGCAAGCTGCAGAGTTCCAAGGAGCCCAGTTGTCCCTCAGCTGGCAGTTGCGGACAAGGAAGGGGCTGGCTTGTGCAGCTGTGGCAAGCTGAGCAGGCCCTAGCCAGCTGGGGAGGACTAGCCTCAGAGGGAGGCAATGGGAAACCCCCTCTGAATACCACTTACCATGAAAACCCTATTCATAGAGTCACCATAAGTTGGGATTCGACTTGGAGGCAGTCCATTTCCATTTTTATCATTGCCTTCCTCTAAGCCTACTACACCCGGTATTCCCATGCGGTCTCCCATCCAGGTACTAACCAGGCCTGACCCTGCTTAGCTTCCAAGATCAGATGGGTGTGTTCAGGGTAGTATGGCCAAATAAATAACAATTAATGATAATGATGATGATGATGTGCAATCAACTAAAACCAAGGAAAAGGGAACGGCCATAGCTCAGTAATAGAGCATCTGCCTGACATGCAGAAGGTCCCAGGTTCAATTCCTGGCACCTCCAGGTAGGACTGGGAGAGACCTTGAAGAGATGCTGCCAGTCAGTGCGGACAATACTGAGCTAGGTGGGCCAACAGTTTGACTCGGTATAAGGCAGCTACCTATGTCCCTCAAAGTAGGAGAAAAATCAGTGCAAAGCAGTATAAGATCCCCTTGGGGTGAAAAACGGGGTGGGTGATGGTCACGCAGCAACCCTTCCTTCCTTGCGGGAGATCTTCCTATGCACCTTCCTAGCACCCAACAGCACAAGCTGGATCTTACCAGGATCCCAGCAGAAGCCCCCGAAGTGCAGTGCTCGGGAGAGGCACAATCCGGAGAAGCCAGAGCAGGAAGCCCCTCGCAGGCTTTGCATTTGTTCTGGAGGACACAGCCCCCTCCTCTTCCTACCCCCCAAAGTGACATCCTCTCTAGGAACCGAGCTCAGTTCGTTAACCCTTAAAAAGCCAAGCCGCAGGAGCGCTTCTCTCTGCGCGGCTCTCACAGCAGGAGCCGAAGATCATTGCGTCCAACTCTGATCCCGCTTTTATTTATTGTTTGGTGAACATTTATTGAAAGTTTGAAAGCTATCATGTATACAAAAAGAAAAAACCTGACCCCCGAAGATCCAACTGGGCCTGCTTTTATTTATTTGTAGACACCATAGACTCATAGATTGGTAGAGCTGGAAGGGGCCTGTAAGGCCATCGAGTCCAACCCCCCTGCTCAGTGCAGGAATGTGACTTTGAAACATCCCTGACAGGAGGCTGTCCTGCTGCCTCTTGAAGGCCTCCAGTATTGGAGAGCCCACCACCTCCCTAGGTCTTTGGTTCCACTGTGGTACTGCTCTAACAGTTAGGAAGTTCTTCCTGATGTTCTGCCGAAATCTGGCTTCCTGTAACTTGAGCCCCATACGGTTATACACTGCTATTTCATTAAAAACATCAAAGCAGTTTACAAGTTAAAAACAACAACCGTACAATAAAAACACTAAAAACACAATAAAGACAAAGGCCAGCTATTTCCCCTGCGATGCATTTTCTTTTCCTCCTTGGCTGCTGCTGCTTTGACAGATGTACAGGTGGGGTAAGACAGGGGCTTGGCCTTCTAAGGGTTAAACTGAACTGCAGTGGGGAGGGGGGAGGAGAAAGTGGGGGGGCGGAGTCCTCCAGAGCGAATGCAAGCCTGCAAGGCGCTTCCTGTCTGCCTTGGAGAAAAGCGGCTTCTGACTCTCAAGCGCTGCAGGATCGGTGGCCTCTTCTGGGATCTGGTGAGCCTCGGCTTTTGCATTTGGGCGGAGGGAAGTCCCGGGGCACAGGGGAGGGTGCATAGGAGGAACTGCAAGGCAGGAAAGTGAGGAGAGGGGTTGTTGCTTCCCCCCTCTCCTTTTCGCCCCAGATAGGAACGGAGGACCTCCTCTGGGATGCACACCTTAACGTGGTGAGGGGGTTTGAGAGTGTCGAAGAAGCTGAGAGCAATACTGTCAGGAGTGTAGACCAAGAGGCTAGACTCCTAGCAGGGGCACCCAAGGCAGAATGGCCAAAGCTGAGACACCAGACTCAAAGGATGGAGATGGGGCTTGACAGACAAACAGTCAGGGAATACCTAATCACTTTGAATGAGTTCAAATCAGCAGGGCCCGATAAACTGCATCCTAGAGTATTGAAGGAACTGGCTGAAGAACTCTCAGAACCGCTGTCTATTATCTTTGCGAAATCGTGGAGGACTGGTGAAGTGCTGGATGACTGAAGGAGAGCTAATGTCCCTATCTTCAAAAAGGGCAAAAAGGAGGAACCAGGGAACTACAGACCAGTCAGCCTAACATCAATCCCTGGAAAAACTCTGGAGCAGATTATAAAGCAGTCAATCTGTAAGCACCTTGAAAACAATGCAGTGATTACTAGGAGCCAACACGGATTTATGAAGAACAAAACCTGCCAAACTAATCTTATTTCATTTTTTGATCAGGTAATCTCCCCTGTAGACTATGGGAATGCTGTGGATGTAATATATGTCGACTTCAGCAAAGCTTTTGACAAAGTGCCCCATGATATTCTGATTAGCAAGCTAGCTAAATGTGGGCTGGATGGAACTATCAGGTGGATCCACAGCTGGCTCCAGAATCATACTCAAAGAGTGCTTATCAATGGCTCCTTCTCAAACTGGGCAGAAGCAACGAGTGGGGTACCACAGGGCTCGGTCCTGGGCC
Source organism: Rhineura floridana (assembly GCF_030035675.1). Taxonomy (NCBI): domain Eukaryota; kingdom Metazoa; phylum Chordata; class Lepidosauria; order Squamata; family Rhineuridae; genus Rhineura; species Rhineura floridana. The sequence continues at coordinate 208,606,507 of NC_084482.1, forward strand.
CAGTGCTCTTCAACATTTTTATTAACGACTTGGATGAGGAGGTACAGCGCAAGTTTATCAAATTTGCAGATGATACAAAATGGGGGGGCATAGCTAATACCGTGGAAGACAGAAAGAAAATTCAAAGGGACCTTGATAGGCTGGAGCATTGGGCTGAAAACAACAGAATGAAATTCAACAGGGATCAATGCAAAGTTCTACACTTAGGAAAAAGAAACCAAATGCACAGATATAAGATGGGGGATACTTGGCTCAGCCATATGACATGTGAGAAGGATCTTGGAATTGTCGTTGATCACAAGCTGAATATGAGTCAACAGTGTGATGTGGCTGCAAAAAAGGCAAATGCTATATTAGGCTGCATTAACAGAAGTATAGTTTCCAAATCGTGTGAAGTATTAGTTCCCCTCTATTCAGCACTGGTTAGGCCTAATCTTGAATACTGCATCCAGTTCTGGTCTCTGCACTTCAAGAAGGATGCAGACAAACTGGAACAGGTTCAGAGGAGGGCAACAAGGATGATCAGGGGACTAGAAGCCAAGCCCTATGAGGAGAGACTGAAAGAACTGGCATGTTTAGCCTGGAGAAGAGAAGACTGAGGGGAGATATGATAGCACTCTTCAAGTACATGAAAGGTTGTCACACAGAGGAGGGCCGGGATCTCTTCTCAATCATCCCAGAGTGCAGGACACCGACTAATGGGCTCAAGTTGCAGGAAGCCAGATTTCGACTGGACATCAGGAAAAACTTCCTAACTGTTAGAGCCATACGGCAATGGAACCAATTACCTAGAGAGGTAGTGGGCTCTCTGACACTGGAGGCATTCAAGAGGCAGCTGTCGGGAATGCTTTGATTTGGATTCCTGCATTGAGCAGGGGGTTGGACTTGATGGCCTAATAGGCCCCTTCCAACTCTACTATTCTATGATTCTATGAAGGCAATGGTCATTTCACTGGCTATCACTTGTGGCCGAGTAAGATTGTCTTCCGAGATAAGTGCCACACTCACACTGTATATTTATTTCACTATTATTCTACTTTAAACAGTCATGTTTCCCCCCAAAGAACCCTGGGAAGCGTAGTTTGTGAAGAGCGCTGAGAGTTGCTAGAAGATCCCTTTTCTCACAGAGCTACAGTTCCCCGAGTGGTTTAACAGTCAGTCCTTTTCCCCAGAGAACTCTGGGAATTGTAGCTCTGCAAAGGGAATATGACTTTCCTAACAAATCCCAGCACCCTTTACAAACTACACTTCCCAGGATTCTTTGGGGAAAACAATGACTGTTTAAAGTGGAATAATAGTGGAATAAATGTACAGTATGAATGTGGCCAAGGTCTTTAACGGTAGGTCCGTAAGTGTCTGTAGAGGCCGATTCTGGATCCACACAGCCTCCTGCAGTGAGGACACAGGTTTCCAGATGGAAGATGATCGCGATGAGGATTTGTTTGACGTGCCATCCGCTTAGCTCGTTTGTCCCGTTCACCCTGTACTCATGCTTCTTCAAAGTCCACAACACCTTTAATAATAGCCCTCCATTTGGGACGTTCATGGGCCAAGACTTCCTAGTCTGGGAATACTTCTTACCAGGAAAAGCCTATGAACATAGTATCCAAAATGCATGCTCTTGGAGATCACTGATTCATAGGGTCGCCATAAGTGGTCATTGACTTGAAGGCACATAACAAAAACAACAACAGGAACAGAGGAAGCTGCCTTATGTCAAATCAGACCATCGGTCAATCTAACTTAGCACTGTCTGCAATGACTGGCAGCGGCTGTCCAGGGTTTCAGACAGGGAGCCTCTCCCAGCCTTATCCAGAGATGACTGACCCTGGGACCTTCTGCATGCAAAGTGGATGTTCTGCCACCAGGGCATTTTGCAAGTAATCGCTGTGTGTCCAAATGGATGCCCAGTCCTAGCTTTTGGACACTCAGCGGATACGAATGGATGCATAAAATTCAATTGACGAAACAAGAATACACATGCAGGTTGGAAACTGTTGGCAAGAAAAAAAGTTCCTATGAGTATTTTTCCATGGCAGAGTTACAAGGCCAAGTAGCTCACAAGGCTGGAGTGGTTGTGCACTCCTCAAGGACACGTTGCCAGGACAACCAGCTGTCTTATCAGTATATAGCTGGAAACTGAAAACTGGCAGAGTGGGGGGGGTCAAGGAGTTTGGTTGAGAGAGAGAGCTTGTAATGTATTCTATACCTCTATTGTCAGTAAAGTGACTCTTAAAAAAAACTTATTACTGGTCTGGCTCATTGCTTCAACTGGGATCTAGCCTGTCACTATTCTGTTCTGCATCCTGGGCATCTGCTTGTGCCCGATCCAACATCCAACAGAAACACTGACGAGAGAGATGGCATTTTAGGGGAAATGAAGCTGTAGAATGTAGGGGCATATTACCCAGTGGTTCTTAGGGTTCTTACAAACCATTGTCCTGTCTGGAAAATGTCTTAACAAAATCCCCCTGTACATCGGGATGTCTGCCACAGCAGGGTGTGAAGCATAAGCAGCAGTTTTTTAAAAAATTAATTTGATTTTTAATGCATGTATTTACTGGTGGGAGGGCAGGCTAGAAAGGATCTGAACAGGGCGGTTCACGACAGATGCTATTGGAGGTCGTGGATTCATAGGGTCGCCATAAGTCATAATCGACTTGAAGGCACATAACAACAAATGTACATGCATTTGCAAGGCTGTATTCCCTCTTTTTAAAAAAAAGTTTGAATCACTTTTGCCTCAATCCAAATGTCAGGGCTTGTCCGTGGTAGAGAGGCTTCCACGTACAAGCTATTTGAATGAAAAAATGGACTGCGCTATGTCCCGTATGTTGCTTTTACACTGATTTTTCTGCTAGATTTTATATTCTTGCATTGGCTGCTTTTAGCTGATTGTGTGCCTCTTGAATTGATGTTTGTTTGTGAACCGGCCTGCAGGCATGGTTCATTCTTCACAAAAGAATGAAAAGAGGAGATAGAAGGGGGGCGGGGAAGCAGGAGACAGGGAAAGGACCCTCAACAGAGCAGTTGCTGTGGATTCCAGAGCTTGCGGGTTCCTTAGATGCCAAAGGCCTGACCACTACTGGCAACAGGGTGCTGTCCGAAGATAGCTTGGTGAGAGCCATCTCACCAAGGCACCACTTAACTGTGAGAGGAATAAAGCCTCCATGTGTAGGGGCAGGATACCAAACTTCAGATGCAGCAGAGCAATATTCCTTACATTCAATGTCATGCAATGTAAACGTTCTTTACATTAGTTGATGTAAAAGGTGCCTAAATGAAAGGAAAATTATGAGTAGTATTCATTTTATTTATTTATTTATTTATTGCATTTATATACCGCCCCATAGCCGAAGCTCTCTGGGCAGTGTACAACAATTAAAAACATTAAAAACAAATATACAAATGTTTAAAAACACATTTTTAAAAAGCCATTTAAAAGCACATGCTAAAATGCCTGGGAAAAGAGGGAAGTTTTGACCTGGCACCGAAAAGAAAACAGTGTTGGTGCCAGGCGCACCTCGTCAGACAGATCATTCCATAATTTGGGGGCCACCACTGAGAAGGCCGTCTCCCTTGTTGCCATCCTTATTACCCACCTTTCACCCTGAGGTCCCAGGGCAGGTGGCACCAATTTAAAATACTTCCTTAAAAACAATTTAAAAACTTACAAAAAAGCAGCAGCAGCAGCTCTGTTTTTGTCAGAAATGGTTCATGTGCCTTCAGCAGATCAATACACTGTTTAGGTTGGATAAATAATCATCTCATATTTCTGGGATAGAGTGACAACCTTCATTTTCAACCTGTAATTTAATTTAAGGTAATTTAATGTAAGTGAGGCTTAGTTCAGGAAAACAAGGTAGCAGTAAGGGAAAAGATTGTTGTTGTCATCTGCAGGCAATGTGCTGGCAAAGCAGATCCTTCACCCCATCCCACCCCATGAGACTGCCCACCTATCAGTCACCTGATAAGAACATAAGAAGAGCCTGCTGGATCAGGCCAGTGGCCCATCTAGTCCAGCATCCTGTTCTCACAGTGGCCAACCAGGTGCCTGGGGGAAGCCCGCAAGCAGGACCCGAGTGCAAGGACACTCTCCCCTCCTGAGGCTTCCGGCAACTGGTTTTCAGAAGCATGCTGCCTCTGACTAGGGTGGCAGAGCACAGCCATCACAGCTAGTAGCCATGATTGTTGGGAGTAAAGCCCCAATGCATGTTACAAGTGACCTGAACTGGGGGGGGGGCCACGATGGAAAGGCAATCAATTCTTCCCTCTGCCGATTCCTCCTCTGAAGGGTTTTGTTGTTTTTGCAGGCTTTGCTCCTCCCCTCTCTCCCTTCTCTGTCTTTGCTCTCAGTTAGTTAGTAATGGTTCCCTGAGTGAAGCCACATGGCTGCTTCAGCATGTATGACTTTACCTCTTTGTAGCAATAAGCCTTGAATTCCTTTATTCTTTCAACTACCAGTCTTGACAGACCAGTTATTTCTGCACTTTGCTGCAATATATGTCTACCAAAAACTCTTAACAATCATGACATCAGATGACCAGAAACCTGTCAAAGTTGGCCTGAGCAGTGGGGGACCTAAAGATTTGCCCCCCACCTTGGACTAAAAAGGTTCCCCCACCCTTGCCCTAAACAACCTAGGCCCCAAATATCTGAAAGGCCATCTCCTTCCCTACAGACCCTCTCAGGTGTTTAAGATCAGTAGAAGGGTCCTCCTGGTAGTTCCTCCTTCTTTGGAAACTCGGGGGTGAGTGACCCAGGTGAGGGCATTCTTTGCAACAGCCATGAAGCTATGGAATTCCTTCCCCACAGAGCTGCATCTGGCACCTTCATTGTCTAGCTTTCGTCATATGGTATGCTGAAGATGCACCATTTTACCCTGGCCTTTGGTACCCAAGATACATATTTTAGGATTCACCCTGTTACTTGCAATAGTAATTTGTTTTACCATGATTATTGCAACCTGCCCTGAGACCGTATGAAGGGTAGGTAAAACATCCAATAAACAAATAAATAATGGAGAGGGGCTTATAATACCAGTTTATGAAGGGTTAAGTCTTGGAAATTAACCCAAAGGGATGTGCAAGTGGTTCCCTTCCAGGTATCAACCAGACGCAAATTTGCTTCAGCCTCCCTCTCCTTAACTAGCCTTTTGGATTTTGCTAGCAGATGATCTGTATGTTATAGCGCTAGCTGGTACCCATTGAGACTGGTGGGGCAGAAGGCAGGGAGCCCAACAGTAGGTGGAGCCCAGCAATGACAGGCAGAGCTAACTGATAATAGTTTTGTCCTCCTCTTCCTCCCTGCTGAGTCACTCAAGGGCTAAGACTAAGACTAAGGAGGAGGAAGCTAACAGGCAGCTGACAGACCCCCTGGACTGGTTGTAAGAAAGAAGGCAGGCAGGTGGGGGCTGGCTGAGGGCAGACTGAGGTTGATAGGGCAACACCACATTTGCCCTTACAGACCAGCCTCCACTGATATATTATGTGTAAAACGGAATTGTTGTGTTTCAGGATCTGGTGACCTTTGAGAAGATGGCTGTGCATTTCAAAGAAGAGGAAGAGGAGGAGGAGTGGGCACAGCTGGATCCTGACCAGGGACTCCAGCATGGAGAGGTCAAGAAGAAAAATGGTGGGACCCTGGCAACTCTCAGTAAGGCTCCCTGTTTCCCTAGTGGATGAAAATATCTGTTTACAGGTGCAGTAAAAAACCCCTGTTGCGCAGTTCTTGTATTTTAGCACCTCAAATCCCATTATAAGGACGTAAGAAAGAGTCTGTTGGCTCAGGCCAATGGCTCATCTAGTCCAGCATCCTGTTCTCACAGTTGCCCTCCAGATGCCTGTTGTGAAGTCCGCAAGCGGGACCTGAGTGCAAGACCATTCTCCGCTCCTGCCATTCCCAGCAATTGGTATTTAGAAGCATACTACCTCCAACCATGGAGGTAGAGCATAGCCATCATGGCTGGTAGCCATTGATAGCCTTATCCTCCATTTGTCTAATCCTCTTTTAAAGCCATCCAAGTTGGTGGCCATCACTGCCTCATGGGGGAGCAAATTCCATTGTTTAACTGTGCACTGTGTGAAGAAGTTTGTTTGTCCCGACTCATCCAACATTCAGCTTCGTTGGATCTCTAGTGTGAGAGGGAGAAACACTTTTTTCTATCCACTTTCTCCGTGCTATGCACATCTACCATGTCACCTCGTACTTGCCTTTTCTCTAAAGAGCTCCAAATTCTGGTTGCCCTGTTCTGAACCTTTTCCAACTCTACAGTATCTTTTTTGAGATAAGGTGACTGTACATAGACTGGACATAATGGTACATAGTATTCCAAATGTGTACAGCTCTGTTCTAGTAGGGTTTTTTCATTCTAGTAGGATTTAACTATTTTCATTGATTACAAGCATTCATATCCCACCTTTCCATTTAGCAAAATCCCACAAAACATGTAGCAGTGCTTAGGCATCAGTACAAAATGTTAAGACCACAACTTCATCAAAACAGCCACTTTCCACAAGCAGCCACAGGTCATCAAAACATCAGCTGCAAGAAATATAAATAAGAACAAATACAGACTGGGGTAATAAAATCTCAGGATCCTCACAAAATAGCCCTGCTGTAGTCTAAAAGACACCAGAGAGATGGAGAAGGGACACATATGCCCCTTGGGATGGAGTTGTTCAGCATTGTGGTGCCACTGCTTAGAACACCTTGCCCTATATACCTCAGACAGAATTGGTGTTCACAGCTGAGCACACAAGGTGGGTTTTGAATATGTGGGCAGGCTCATATGGGACAAGATGGTCCTTTATGTATGGGATACACTGATTGTTTAGGGCTTGAAAGATCAACCTCAGCACTTTCAGCTGACCCCAGAAAGGAATTAAGAACTAGTGCAGCGATTAGGCAGACCCAGAGCCAGAGCCTTATCCCAATCCAAGTTTGTGACTAATGTGACATTCAAACTGGAATGGATGTGGGTATTTTTATCTTAAAAAATAACCTTTACTTAACCCTTGCTTGAGTATTAACCCTTGTTTGAGATTCTTCAATGAGACTGAGACTCCCATTTCTAAATCAGGCTCTTATCCCTTTCTTGTCTTCATTAACACAGGTGACAAATGGGCAACTGAGGAAAAGGAAGAACCATGGGGGGTATCACTGGGAAGCCACAAATGTAGAAAGAGGAAACAACAGACAAGGAAAACTAAAGCAAATCAGAAGAGAGTGAATAAATCCTCTGTTTCTCCGGCAAGTGACAACCATGAAATCATAGCCAGAGATAAAAGAAAGAAAAGAAGTCAATGCCTTGTGTGTCAGGAAAGTTTCAATTCTAGATTGAAACTTAAAGCACATTGCAAAATCCACAAAGGAGAGGACCCATATAAATGCTTGGAATGTGGAAAGAGCTTTAGTTGGATCACAAACCTCAGCAGGCATCAAAGAACTCATATACAGGGGAAAACACATACATGCTTGGAGTGTGGAAAGAGCTTCAGTTCAAGCTCTGACCTCCATAGACATCAAAGAATCCACACTGGGGAGAAACCTTATAAATGCCTGGAATGTGGAAAGAGCTTTAATCTGAGCACAACCCTCATTATGCATCAAAGTATCCACACAGGGGAGAAACCATATAGATGCCTGCAGTGTGGAAAAAGCTTCAGTCAGAAGATATATGTCACTCGTCATCAAAGAACTCACACTGGGGAGAAACCGTTTAAATGCTTGGAGTGTGGAAAGGGCTTCAGTGTGAGGACAAGCCTCACTTCTCATCAAAGAATTCACACTGGGGAGAAACCATATAAATGTGCAGAGTGTGGAAAGAGCTTCAGACACAACTCCAGCCTCACTACTCATCAAACAACTCACATGACAGAGAAACCATATAAATGCTTAGAGTGTGGAAAGAGCTTCAGTAGAAACACAAGCCTTACTTCTCATCAAAGAACTCACATGGAGGAGAAACCGTATGAATGTGCAGAGTGTGGGCAGAGCTTCACTCACAACTCAAGCCTGATTACACATCAAAGAACTCACACAGGAGAGAAACCATATCCATGCTTGGAATGTGGTAAAAGCTTCAGTCGGAGCACTGACCTGACCACCCATCAAAGAATCCACACAGGGGAGAAGCCATATAAATGCTTGGAGTGCGGAAAGAGCTTCCGTTTGAGTACAAGCCTAAGTAATCATCACCGAATTCACACAGGGGAGAAACCATATGACTGCTTCCAGTGTGGAAAGAGCTTCAATAATCGCTATACCTTATGTCTACATCAAAGAACTCACTCAGAGGAGAAGCCATATAAATGCTTGGAGTGTGGAAAGAGCTTCTGTTCGAGCACTGAACTCATGTATCATCAAGCAATCCACTCAGAGGAGGAACCATATAAATGCTTGGAATGTGGAAAGAGCTTCAATTTGGTTAAAGACCTAACTTCTCATCAAAAAATTCACACAGGGGAGAAGTCATTTAAGTGCTTGGAATGTGGAAAGAACTTCAATCAGAAAATTCATCTCACTTCTCATCAAAGAATTCACACAGGAGAGAAACCATATAAATGCTTGGAGTGTGGAAAGAATTTCAGTAGAAGCACACACCTCAGGGGTCATCAAAGAATACACACAGGGGAGAAACCGTATAAATGCTTTGAGTGTGGAAAGAGCTTCAGTTCGAGCTCAGACCTCAATAAGCATCAAAGAACACACACAGGGGAGAAACCATATAAATGCTTAGAGTGTGGAAGGAGGTTTAACAGCAGCTCAAATCTTAGCAAGCATCAAAGGATTCATGAAGGGGAGGAACCATAGAAACATTTGTAATGTGGAAAGAACTTGCATCTGAGTGCCAGTCTCACTTCTCATCAGAGATTTCATACACAGGAGAAACTATGTATCATGTGTTGTCTTTCCATTTGCCAACCAGTCATAAAAGTATGTAAATATTCAAACTGAGATGGAACATCACCAAACATTTTTATGTTCAGTCATATTATATGGCAGAATGTGATGAGTGACACTGGTCAGGTTCACATGCCACATCAGTGGAGGAAATATTAAATAATTCCTATTTGCATAAGAAGATTGGCCTTGCCTATATTAAACCATACTTAAACCATAGTTTAACCATAGTAAAATAATAGTTTAATGCAAACAAACAGCATGCTGACAGTGGCACACACTGGTAATAATTCTTTTTTGGGTCCTCATGCCCTGCTACTGATGCTGCATTGCCAGGAGCCTGGTTTGACGTGGTGTCTGAACTTGATTATTGCTTGTGCTTAGTTTTGAGAGTAAGAAACCAAGGGTAAGGGTGGAGGGAAGAGAGCTACCCGCTGTTGCTGCTAGACTCTCCTTCATGTTCTTGAACAGACAGATGGGCTTGTGTTCAAGGTGCAGAGCTGGCCAGGCAGGAATCTCCCCCCAATTTTTTTTTAAAAGCTTTTTTAAGTTTGTATATTTGTTTTTAATGTTTTTAATTGTTGTAAATTGCCCAGAGAGCTTCGGCTATGGGGCGGTATACAGATGTAATAAATAATAATAAATAATAATAAAGCCTTGGTCTGCTTGTGATAAGCTGGACTCTGGCTTGCTTCCCAGTAGTGTGGCAGATCTTTCATATTTCCTATGGAATTATTTCTCCTTTCTCCCAAGATTCTCCATTATGTGAAAAGACTGATTCCTAGCCCACTGATTGCAGCACTTGGTTTCAGATAGCAGGAGTGGGAGGTACAGAATTCTTCCCTTTACCCATAACTTTCCTCCAACTCCTCTTCCTTTCCCCATGTGGAATACTCACTGCTGCATTCACTTCTGGTGATGTTGGCTCATTCAGATCTTTTGAGGATTACAAAAAGCAATGAACCAATAAATAAAATATTGATGCGAGTAAGCCAAATGCTGCTAGCAGGAAGAGTTAAATTTTATTTCACTTCAAGCTCCCTACATTAGGTCACTGGAGTAGTGGAAGAGGAGGTGTGGGAATCATTAGTTGAACACTGTGTTGAACGGTAGTGAATAAATTAATTGAACACACACGGGTTCCTGGTGAGGTAGAAAGCAGAAGTAGAGAGGAACATGGCAGCCTCTGTGTTAACAAATAAATTAATTTTGGATGACATACTAAGCAAAAGAGTTAACTGAAACCACATCAAGTAGTATTGCCTAGTGGTTGGAGGGAATGTATTAAAGTCAGCCTTTATGTTTTCAGCAATGTAGAGTAGTCAGTACTTCTTAATCCCACAATGGTAGGTATGGAACAAGCCAAGACTTGTTCTGCCTGCAGTCTCTATCTTGGAACCAATAGTGTAGTGGCAAATTCAGAAGTGCAGGGTCCCTTCATGATAGTCACATGACACCCCGTCACAGCCACTCTCCCCTTTCCACTTTCGCTCATTTCCCTCGCTTTCCCTGTCATGTGGCAAGTCCACACTCCAGTACAGCAGACATCCCTACGAGCATATCAACATGAAGGGAGAGTCTGTGTGTTAACTACTGAGAAGAGTCTTCTCAGTGGCTGACTCAGTTTCACTCTGATTGGCTCCAATCAGCATGATAGGACAAGGACTCTTCTCAGTGGCTAACACCCTTTTCATGCTGATTGGCTCAAACACAGGGACCTGGCTAGGACCCTGCTCCCAAAAAAGTAACAGGTCTACGACCCCCTGTGACGCTTGGAACTAAGGTCACATCTGTACCTTGCATTTAAAGCACTTTTAACAGTCATGCCTTTCCCTAAAGAATCCTGGAAATTGTAGTTGGTTAAGGCTGCTGAGAGTTGTTAGGAGATCCCTCTTCACAGAGTTCCAGTTCCCAGATTCCCTGGGAAAGATGGGCTGATTGTTAAACCACTCTGGAAACTGTAGCTCTGTGAGGGGAATGGAAATGGACTGCCTTGAAGTCGATCCCGACTTATGGCAACCCAATTAATAGGGTTTTCATTGTAAGTGGTATTCAGAGGTGGTTTTACCATTGCCTCCCTCTGAGGTTGAGAGGCAGTGACTGGCCCAAGATCACCCAGTGAGCTTCATGGCTGTGTGGGGATTTGAACCCCAGTCTCCCAGGTTGTAGTCCAACACACTAACCACTATGCCACACTGGCTCTCACACTGAGAGGAATAGGGGTCTCCAAACAACTCTGAGCACATTTAACAAACTATCCTTCCCAGGACTCTTTGGGGGAAGCCATGACTGTTTAAAGTGGTATAACATTGCTTTAAATGTAAGGTGTCACACACCCCGCTTTGTGTAACACCTTGCCTGATGAAGAGTTCTGGAGAGCCTGAACGGGTTACTACTACTCTGTGACATTTTGGCTGGTCCTAATAGAGGCATTGTCCAACTATAGGTTGAGGGGGTGGGGGTGAAGCTTCATTTCTCCAAAAGGAGCACATGTTGTGTAACTTCTGCTTCTGTAAGCCACAAGGAGGGACAGAGACCTATAGGGGGCCCTGAAGCCTCCCTCCACAATTGGATCTCTCATTCAGCCACCTCCCTGTCTGGCTGATCAACTTTCACAGTCTGCTCTGCCTTCAAAGGCTACTGAGGTTCATAGCAATATCAGAGAGGCCATGGCTGTGTTTGACCTCCACTGTTGGAGGCAGTATGCATCTGAACGCCAGTTGCTGGGAATCACAAGCGGGGGCAGTGCTGTTGCGCTCGGGTCCTACTTGTGGGCTACCCACTGGCGCATCTGGTTGGATGCTGGACTAGAGGGGCCACTGGCCTGATCCAGCAGGCTCTTCTTATGTCCTTATGCCTTGAGGACTGGAAACGTGTTACTTTTGAAGGAGGAAAGCTAAGATGCTCTGGAATCTTGACTATGCACCCTGCACACTTCCCAGGCCTGTCATGGGGGTGCGGCATATACACGGCTCCTGGTCTTAACTAGCCCTTTCCATTGTGTCTGGAAGCCAACAAGATAGCCTATGTGTCACTGAGTGAACTCAAGAGCCACCTGCTGTGTGCGGCTAGTTTATTTTCCAGTGGCTGAAGCATATGGGCTTTAGAGCAAGCCCGCAACTGTTAAATCTGTTTAACGGATCTGTTATAGCAGCTCCTAGCAAAGCTTGGAAAAGTTATTTTTTTAAACTACAACTCCCATCAGCCCCAGCCAGGATGGCCACTGGATTGGGCTGATGGGAGTTGTAGTTCAAAAAAATAACTTTCCCAAGCTCTGGCTCACCCCACCCTTTCAGGATTGTAGCCAATAAGTGAAGCCAGGGTTGTGATTTGTTGACCCAGGCAGTGCCCACACTTAATTGCAACGTCAGGAAATGGTGGCTTTGAGATCTTCAGTTTGAGTAAGTAAGAATATGCAGTGGCGTCACTAGCGGGAGTGCGGGGGTACGCGCACTCAAGGCCAGCCACCCTGTCTACGCCCCTGGGAGGACGCGCGCCGGAGGGGCACCCAGCTGCAGAAGGCCTGGGAACGCCGGCGCGCCTCCCTTGCCCCGCCGACGCTGCTCCCGCTCCCGCTCCCGCTCTCGTCCGCACGCCCGCCTGCACGCCCGCTGTGATGCGTCCTTCCCTGGCTCTCCCTGTCAGGTTCCTACCTGCGCGTGGTTACTGCCTGTCTCTAGGCACCACCAGGGACTCCACCAGTCTGGACCGCACTCTCTTCTGGTTTACCTATCCGCTCTAGCACAGATCTCAACAGATCCCCCTGCTAGGCAACCACCAGTAACGTCCCAATACTAGTATTCCCAGAGACTCTGAATACTGGTATTGTTATTCTCTTCACCGCTGCCACCATTTGTTACAGTTCCCCTTCAGCCTTGGTCATTACCTTACCCTCCCTTCTGGTCTGTGAAACCCCAGCCAAGGATCAGGCCTTTGGTAAACCAAATTAAGTATTTATTAAAGATAACAAAGCTAACAAGATTAACAAGATTTCTTCTTAAGGCACATAAGCATATGGTTTTACTCAATACTAATCCGAACTCCACCTCCCTCCTGGCAAACAACTCTCTCAAACCCCACCAAGCAATCCACTCTTTCTCTTCTCCCCCCCCCAGATTCTACAATTCACCACCTCACATTCACCCAGATTTACCTGTCATCCTTTCATTTATACTGTCAGCCATTTTAAACATTCAGCCAATCATCAAGCATTCTATTGCCCATTCACTCCCCCTCCTCTTTCACTACTTACCATGTATACTCTAAACAACCAGCACTTACCATATATACACTAATATATAGGAACATCACATTTCCCCCCCCTTAAACAACGGCAGAGTATTATTCCTGTTCCAGGATTTATACGTCGCGTTAACAAATAAAAGTCTCTATGGGGAAAATGTCTTTCTTTGTTCCTCTGTCTGGTCACGTCACTGCAGTCCCAGCCACTTGCCTGGAAAGTCCATCGGCCAGTACATTGTCCTTGCCTTTGATGAACTGGAAGTCCACTTGATAGTCCTGTAGGGCCCAGGACCACCTCTGCAGCATAGTGTTATGGTTTTTCATAGTCTGCAACCATAACAAGGCCCGATGATCCGTAGTCACTGTGAATCTTCATCCCCACACGTATGGGCGCAACTTGTTCAGTCCCCACACGACCGCTAGGCACTCCTTCTTGACCGACGAATAGTTTTTCTCCCTCGGCGTCAGCTTGCGACTCAGATACGCCACTGGATGTCTGGTGCCTTCTCTCTCCTGCAGCAAGACGACTCCCAGCGCGAGGTCTGACGCATCTGTAGCCACGATGAATGGTTGCTCATAGTCTGGTGCTATTAATATGGGTCCTTGGCACAAGGCTTGCTTCAGTAGATCAAAAGCCTTCTGACATTCATCCGTCCATACCACACGCTCAGAACACTTCTTCTTTGTTAATTCATGCAAGGGGGTTGCTATTTCCCCAAAATTTCTCACAAACTTCCTATAAAAACCAGCCACACCCAGAAATGCCCTTACTTGTTTTTTGGTTAAGGGGATCGGCCACGCTTGTATTGCCTCCACCTTGCTCCATAAGGGGGTGATTTTCCCACTCCCCACCTTATGTCCTAAATAGATTACTTCCTTTAGTCCAAACTGGCATTTCTTAGCTTTTATTGTGAGGCCTGCTTTTCTTAAGGCCTCCAATACTGTTGTCAGGTGTTGGACATGCTCAGGCACCGACTTGCTAAAAATGGCCACGTCATCGATATAGGCCACTGCAAAATCTGACATGCCTCGCAACACAGTATTGATTAGCCTCTGAAATGAACTTGGTGAGTTCCTTAGTCCCATGGGTAAGGTCACAAACTCATATAACCCATCTGGTGTACTGAAGGCAGTTTTGGCTCTGGATTGCTCGTCTAGTTCCATTTGCCAAAATCCTTTACAGAGATCTAGTGTAGAGATAATGGTTGCTGCCCCCAATAACTCTAACATAGCGTCTACCCTAGGCATAGGATACGCATCTGGGACAGTAATTTTATTGATTAGCCGATAATCAATGCAAAACCTTGTCGTTCCATCTTTTTTCGGAACCAGGACAATACTTGAGGCCCAGGGACTGATGGATTCCCTGATCACTCCTAATTCCAGCATATCTTCCACCTCCCTTTTGATCTCATTCAAAACTTCCCCATTCACACGGTACGGAACAGATCTGATTGGGGCATGATCTCCAGTATCAATGGAATGTATAACTATACTGGTTCGGCCAGGTTTGTTGCTAAAGAGATTCCTATAGGTTTTCAAAACTCTCAGAATCTCTTCTTTTACTTCCTCCTCTACCTCCTCTGACCATTCCACTTGATCTACCCCTCCTTTGTCTTTGCTTTCCTGTACCAAATCTGGAAGTTCAGGCCCACTTCCCTCAGGGAATAAGGTAACTTGCAACACCTTTGCATCCCTGGTATGGTAAGGCTTTAACATATTTACATGAACCACTTTGCTTTTGTTTAATTGGTCTGTGGTGATTACATACGTCACTGTGTCAAGCCTTTCTCTGATGGTATATGGTCCTTCCCAGTTAGCCTGTAATTTGTCATGTTTCCTGGGTATGAACGCCATAACCATATCTCCCACATCATACACACGTTCCCTGGCTGTTCTGTCATACCAGTAACTTTGCTTCTCCTGTGCTTGACTGAGATTCTTTTTCACCACCTCCATCATTTGTTTCACTGGTTCACATTCATCCTTTCTCTCAGCGGGCATCCACAGTCTATATAAAATCCCATTCTCACACACAACTTGATTCCTCAGTTTGTCAGTGAAAGGAATCTGTTGGGTCAGCGCTTGTTCCTTTATCTGCTTCAGACTTATATCTTTATGCAGCTCTTCCCTGAATTGATCTGCTTCTTCCCCAGAGACCACTTGATACAGTTTGTCTTCTTCAGCAGGCCTGCTAGTGGTTGCTATGGTGACCTGAGGCTGGTTAACAGATTCCACCCTGTTTGTTTCAGCCCCCCTTAATATGGCTTCTTTTTCTCTGCCAATTTGCTGTCTGGTCACTACATAGATCTTTCCTTGGGCGCCCATTGCATCCCTTCCCAGTATGACTGGTTCTTGTTGCTGGGCATTAATGCCTACTTTATATCGGCCCTCTCGGCCTCTCCAAGTCATTTCCACCAGGGCCACAGGCAAACTTTCTGGTTGACCCCTCACTCCTTGGATAGTCACAGTTTCCTGAGGTAATATTACCTCAGATTTTATTAAATCTGGCCTCAGTAATGTCTGAGCGGCACCAGTATCAAGCAATGCCCAATAATTTGCCTCTTGTACTCTCACTTCCTCTCTCAGACTTGAATCAAGGTCTGTTACTTCTGTCCAGTTTATCTGGCAAAACTGAACCTTTTTCGCTGTTTCTAAAGCCTTGGGCTCTGTTTTCACTGCCCTTGTCTGAGCAGGATTACTAATGGGGTTGGCAACCTCACATTGAAAACGTAGGTGCCCCGGTCTACCACATTTGTAGCATAATTTCTCCTCACTTTTAGGGTACACAGATCCACTCTGGGGTGTCCTGTGCCCTTCAGATTTTAATGGAGGACTCACTCGCTGTGGTACCACATCCCTTCTGCCAGCACTATATGGTCTGGGTTTAAACTCTCTTGATGTTTTCCCCACCCAGCCAGTTCTATTAGAGGCGAAGTGATCCGCCATCTCTGCGGCCTCCTGCACAGATGTAGGGGAACGGTCTTTGACCAGGAGCCTTATTTCTGGTGGTAACTGATGGTATAATTGATCCAGTATCATGAGGCTTTTCACCTCTTCCACTGACTGAGCTTTGGCACTACTCATCCACTTTCCAAATATATCCATCAACTTTGCTCCCAGTTCCACAAAAGACCTTCCTGTCTGTATCTGGCAATTTCTGAAAAGCTTTCTAAAATAATCAGGCCCGAGTCTGAATCTTTTAAACACTGCTTCTTTGAATTCAGCATAGGTGATGGGCTTGTCTGAGGGGAAATATTGGTATACCTCAGCCAATTCCCCTTTAATCAGGTTTGATAAATACTGCATGTATTTATCTTCAGGTAGCCCCCACAACTGAGCTGCTTTTTCAAAGGTGCTGAGGTAAATTTGAGGATCTTGACCAGGCTCATAGACAGCAAAGTCCTTTGGAGTAATTTTTATTTTTGCTCCATCTCTCTCTTTCCTTGTCTCCTCAGAGTGAAATTTCTCTCTATCAAATTTTAACTTTTCTACTTGTAATTCAGCATCCAATGCTCGTTGCTTCTCCCTCTCCTCAAACCCCAATCTCATTCTCTCAATTTCCAACTCCCTCTGTTTTTCCTTCTCTGCACCTTCCATCCTCAATCTCTCAGCTTCCAACTCCCGCTGTTTATCTTTTTCCTCAGCCTCCATCCTCAATCTCTCAGCTTCCAACTCTCTCTGCTTGTCTTTTTCCTCAGCCTCCATCCTCAATCTCTCAGCTTCCAACTCTCTCTGTTTTTCCTTCTCTGCACCTTCCATCCTCAACTTCTCTCTCAAGTACTCTATATAAGCGGGATTGCTTAAATATCCTTCTGGGGTCTCTTCTCTGACAGGTTGTTTTTGCTGGGCAGTTGCAAATCCTATAAGTGCTACCCTCAATTCATCTACCCCTTTACCCTCATGAGGTAAATTGAATGTTATGCACTTCTCCACCAGCTCCTCTCTTTTCATTTTTATGTATTCAGCCATGGTGTTTGAGTTCACTCACTCTTTGCCACACACTCTTTGCCAGTCACTCTCACAAGAAATCTTGTTTTGTTATTTCTGTTTGCCACACAACTATTAGGGATTGTCTAGTATTCGTATCTCACTGCTACAGCCAACACCTGTGACGTAGTCTCCTTTGTCACCACGTGTCTTTGGGACTCTCTTTGGTTCGTATCTGGATTCTCTGTTGTTCGTATCCCACCGCTACTGACACCACATGTGATGCGTCCTTCCCTGGCTCTCCCTGTCAGGTTCCTACCTGCTCGTGGTTACTGCCTGTCTCTAGGCACCACCAGGGACTCCACCAGTCCGGACCGCACTCTCTTCTGGTTTACCTATCCGCTCTAGCACAGATCTCAACAGATCCCCCTGCTAGGCAACCACCAGTAACGTCCCAATACTAGTATTCCCAGAGACTCTGAATACTGGTATTGTTATTCTCTTCACCGCTGCCACCATTTGTTACAGTTCCCCTTCAGCCTTGGTCATTACCTTACCCTCCCTTCTGGTCTGTGAAACCCCAGCCAAGGATCAGGCCTTTGGTAAACCAAATTAAGTATTTATTACAGATAACAAAGCTAACAAGATTAACAAGATTTCTTCTTAAGGCACATAAGCATATGGTTTTACTCAATACTAATCCGAACTCCACCTCCCTCCTTCTCCACTCTCTCCTGGCAAACAACTCTCTCAAACCCCACCAAGCAATCCACTCTTTCTCTTCTCCCCCCCCAGATTCCACAATTCACCACCTCACATTCACCCAGATTTACCTGTCATCCTTTCATTTATACTGTCAGCCATTTTAAACATTCAGCCAATCATCAAGCATTCTATTGCCCATTCACTCCCCCTCCTCTTTCACTACTTACCATGTATACTCTAAACAACCAGCACTTACCATATATACACTAATATATAGGAACATCACACCCGCCTCCGAGGAGTCGGCACAGCCTTGCCGGGCAACAGCGTGGGGCAGGGTGGCTCTGGGTGTCACCCCCCTCATGGTGACACCCGGGTGCGGGCCGCACCCTCCGCACCCCGGTAGGGATGCCCCTGAGAATATGGCTTAAAGTTTTTTTCCCTCTTGTGTGGAAGAGCAAGAGTCAGACCCTGGGCTGTTGGAGAGTGCAGTGCTTTGAAAACCTTGGCAATATGAAAGTATTTAATCCAATACTTGCTTCTCTGGGAGTAAAGCAATGCTAATCCCATGTACCTGGAGTAAACCCCATTGAATTCATTAGGACTGACTTTTGAGTAGACATGGTTAAGATTGTGTTGTAAATTAATGGGACTTTTGAGTAAACATAACAAAGAATTGTGTTTGTGTTCTAAATCTTTCCCTCTTTCTCCAATCCTATTTTAAAGCAATTAGGCAGGGTTTACCTAGGTATCACATTTTTTATTATGTAGGAAACTAATACTGATTTTTTAAAAAATGTTCTGCAATGACCAACTGGTTTGAAAATAAACTATTATATGGGGTGTATTTTTACAAGTGTGTGTGTGTGTGTGTGTGTGTGTGTGTAGTCTTTC
This sequence comes from Rhineura floridana, assembly GCF_030035675.1. Classification (NCBI taxonomy): domain Eukaryota; kingdom Metazoa; phylum Chordata; class Lepidosauria; order Squamata; family Rhineuridae; genus Rhineura; species Rhineura floridana. Next base: position 208,625,182 of record NC_084482.1, read on the forward strand.
CAACAACCATGGCAGTGGTGTGCTGGAGCCGGCTCGCACCGGCTCATGAGAGCCGATTGTTAAAGTTTTGAGAATTTTGTGAGCCATTTGTTAACAGAGGGAGCAGGGGAAGTCTTCTGCTCCTCTGATTGGTGGACGAAAGGCATGTGCCAGAAGCATGGGCTTCTGGGCAGAGCTTAGAAAAGTTACTTGTTTGAACTGCAACTCCCATCAGCCCAATCCAGTGGCCATGCTGGCTGGGGCTGATGGGAGTTGTAGTTAGGGTTGCCATATTGCCCAGTTAGCCGGGTTTTACCTGGATTCTTTGCATGCCACCTGGCGCCTGTTTAGCTCCTTAGGTGGCCCAGATTCTTAGCTTTAATTTTTTTAAAAAATTAAGTTTCTAGGTGGTCCGGTTCTTGAGATATACATAAAAACATCAGCCACCCCCCCACTGTTAAAACTTTTTTAAAAAACAAATCTGTACTTTATAGCACTTCGTAGCTCAGTATAACCCCGCCCGTTCAGGATTGCAGCCAATCAGTGTGAAGCCAGTTTGGTTGACCTGGGCAGTGTCTAGAAAACCTCATTGCAATGCCAGAAAATGGTGGTCGCCCCCCTCCCCCCGTTTATCTGAAAATCTCATAAATTGGGTAAGTATATACATTTCAGTTTTTTTTCCTCTTGTGTGCAGTAGTCAGATCCAAACCACGTGTGTTTTCTCTCTGGCAGTTATTACTCACTGGAATTGGGGTTGGCTGTCAAAGTGAGTTTATAGTAGCCCACAAGGTAGACAGAAAAAGGTAGAGAATCTTCTTACTCTTACTCATTTCTGAGCCCACTTTCTGAAGTGAAGGTTCAAATCTGTAAAGTTTAGAGATGCCATCTCAAAAGGTACGGGCAGGACATTCCAGGCAGGGGGTTGCCAACCCTGCTTAGATATGGACATCTTTGCAGAGCATCCCTAGTCAAACTTTATCAAAAACACAATCCAAACCATATCTATTCAGAAGTAAGTCCTATTGAGTTCTATGGGGCTTAGTATGTGCATTTAGAATTGCAGCCTTCAGGGGCATCCATCTTTACTCCTGAATGCTCCTATCTAACATTTCCACAACACTAGGCTCCTTTCTTCCTACTTCTGGGGCCTGGCCTGGCCTGAGGGCACTTAAACCCTTATTGCCAGAAGCAAATAGGTTAGATTAAATGTTCCCTACCCAGGCTCCATCTTTTAGCTAAGATTTCTATCTTAATTTCTGATCAGAGAAATGTTTTTGTTTGACTTGTATGCTCTAAGCACCTGTGGTTGATGCTTAAGATATCACGCTTAATGACATTCCTAGGGTCTGCCCCTGTGACACCATTAGGGCCCACCCCTGTGACATCACTTGGGCCCGCCCCCTTGACATCAGTACGGCTTGCCCCCATGATATCAGTACAACCTGCTGCCATAACTTCACTAGGACCTGCCCTTGAAATTTCAGGGTTTGGGATGCTTCTGACCTGGCAACCCTAGCCTAGGCCAAAGGCACACCTAGTCCAGAATCTGGTCCTCACAGACACCTCTGGGAAGCTCACAAGCAGGGCCTGAATGCACCAGCACTCTCTCCGTTTGCAATTCCCAGCAACAGATATTCAGAGGCATACTGCTTCCGACAGTGGAGGTTGAACATAGCCATTATCATGGCGAGTAGCTACTGATAGCCTTGTTTTCCATGAATCTGCCTCCCTATGAGCTCCTGGCCCCTCTTCACCCTCCTTCCTGCAGCCAAACCTCTCTCTGCTATTTCTCCTGCTATGCTGCCCTTCAGGCCTTTCTTCCACTGATTGACAGCGCAAGCCTAAGCATGTCTGCTCAAAAGCAAGTCCTTCTAAATTCAGTGGGGATGACTCCCAGGTGTGTGGCGTTTGGACTGAAGCTCAATCAGTTCCCCAAAGAATTTGTTTATATTAAGGCAGTCACTCAAGAAGAGAAATCTTAAGTGATGAACTATCTGACTTCCAGGCAAGTTTATTAATAAGCAGAACTCATATCCACATAAAACCTACTTATGGAAATGTGACTTTTCCTCTAATTTAGACATAATTGTAACTATTGACTGCAAAACCAAGTAGTCATTATTTCCTTGCTGCATTGGAGGGCTTGTATACATGGAGGATCCGTTCTGCTCCCAGCTAAGAGCAGATGAAAGGTCTGTGTTCATGAAATGCTGCATGTTGTTCACCTGCCCTTCCTCCCCACAACCTCTGTGCGTTCTTCGGAGGTCCCTTCCTCCCTCCAGCCTCTGTTCCCCTCCCTGTCATTTTTGATAGCACAGCTCAACCACATATGGAAAAAAAGTCCATCAGAGGGCACCCCTTGGACTTGGAGGCCTGTCGGGGCAGTGCCTGGTTAAATCAGGGCGGTGATTGATAGGCCTCTGGTGGACCCTCCCTCTCCCAACCGTGGTCTCGGCCTTGCAGCCTCTGACTCAAAGGGGCATCCTGATTTTGCAGAGAGAGAAGCATAGATGGGTGTGTGTGGAGATGCTAGATGCATCAGCTGCACAGGCCACCTCTCTATGGGGTGCAATAGGAAATGGGGGCATTCCTCTCACAGAGCTACAATCTTCAGAATTCTCTGGGAACGGGCTGATTTGTAAGCCGCTCTGGCCGCTGGAGCTTGGTCAGAGGAACAGGAGTCTCCTAACAACTCTCAGCACCTTTCACATACTACACTTTCCAGGATTGTTTGGGGGAAGCCATGACTGTCTAGTGTGTGATGTTGGTGTACCCCCCCAATTAACCAAGTCAAACAACTGCTAACTGGCTTTTAGAACACTGACAGTTGGTTCTTACTGAGCATGCACTATCATGGAATCCGATGTTAATTTTCTTAAATTAATTAAAAATCACCCATGCATTTTTTTTAACTTTTAACTTGCAGAAGATGGACATCAGAGTATAGGAGATTGGGTGTTTCACTTCAATCAATGCATTTTCTTGCTGTGAATCTATTGATGGGCAATAGATATAGTCAGTTGCAAGGGCCCCTGGTGGAATTCTCTCCTTGTTACTTTCCTCAAGTTTAAACATGCCTCTGATTAGTTAGACTGATATTCTCAGGGCTATCATCACTTCCAGTTCCTCCTCCTCCTTATTTATTATTGATTAGATTTATATCCCACCCTTCCTCCCAGTAGGTGCCCAGATTAGGATCCCAATTCTTCCCACAATTTTCTCTGTCTCCACCTTTGAATTTAGCTAATGTAGATGATTAGGCTTTCCTATCCACGTGTACTTTCTTAATAAAATGATGTTATTTTGTTGAAGATAAACATCACTCTCTTTCATATTCTTTTTTTTTATCTCCAGTGAACTCTCTTCATGGGGAAAGGTCAGTAACAGGATTACAGGTACTCTGTGAACATGGCTGAATTTTAATTAACTTCAACAAATTATGAGCCCACTGTCAGGAAAAAGGTCCAACAGGGTCTGGATTATTTTACTCACTATCTAGTCTGCAATGGTCTGAGGACCTTACCGCCTTTGTTGCATTTGAATAGATTTCTCACAACAGTCAATTTCATTTGGGTATCTATTAGTACAGTGGTTCTCAATCTTTTTCCCCCATGGACCGCTTGAAAATTGCTGAGGGTCTTGGCGGATGACTTAAATGATTTTTTCCCCTGCCGGTTGTACTACTTGTAATGTGGTGTGCTAGATGCTGTACGATTTTTCATTGCATTTTCATTACTTTCTATTTCTTTTAATATTGTGTTTTACGGTATTGCAATTTGGATTCAATAGAGTTCTACAGAATCAAATTGCAAGTATTCTTCCCAGACATGCCATGGGCCACCTGAAAAAGCCCGTGGACCACTGTTGGTTCACAGACTGAGGTGTGGGAGCCCACATATTAAGGCATTGGATGGTTTTTGTATTCTTGTGAGCTAATTCCCCCCCTCTCCGTTTTTGTCTTGTTTTTTTTTCTTTTTCCTTTCTTTTGTTGTTAGAACTTACTATAATTTTCTTTTTAAAAAATCCTGGTGTGTCCTGGTTGGGCTGGGAAAAGCTTCTGCCTAAAGATTTCTTACCTGCCCTTCACCGTAAGATCACAGGGCAAGTTATAACAAAAGAATATATGCTGTAAAAATAGATATAATGGTACAATAATAAAACAAAATTGTTCCAGATAGAAAAGAACAATAAGGAGGGTGTCCCACCAGGTTGAAAATCTGAAAGCCACTTTCTCTAGCAAATTGGCAAACTTGGCATATTTCTTACGGCAATTCAGAAGGAGCCAATGCATTTCAATTGCCGTATGTGGCCATCATATCCAGACATGTAATCTTACTATATTTTATAATTTTTGGTATCGTAGAATAGTAGAGTTGGAAGGGGCCTTATAAGGCCATCAAGTCATCATTGCTCAACGCAATATGTGTATTTGTTTCTAAAAAACTGTAGGTTTTATCTTTATTTTCATCATTGTATTATGTCTACTGTTTTTAAGGTGTTTTATCTTTTTTATGAAGATTTTATACTGTTTAAAGTTAAACCAGTTAGGTTTTTTCATTTTACTCAACGATATATATCTTGCTAAATACATTGAGTTATGTGAATCTTTTAACCTTCAAATTTTTTTATATATATTTAAAATTTTCAAGAAATTACATAAACAGAAACAAAACATCACAATTAACAATGATACAATACTGAGTTATGCACAGTCATGTAATATTTTAACTAATTAGGTTTTGCCATAACGAATTCCACCCTGAAATTGTAATCGCTTCCTGGCCCCTCCTTAAGAGTGAGATGTTACTAGGGGACAAATGAATGCTGCCTCTCAAATAAAAGTGTTTGTTTATGTCCTTAATACTTTTATCCTGCCTTTCCTTCCAATTGGAGCCTGGAGCTGCAAACAAGACAAATTACTGTCATCACAACTATAAAACTCGGGGCTCTCTCATGCCTCACCCCTTGTGCGATGTGTATGGTCTGCCTTTACTGCAGTAAATAATAAATGCCTTGAACTCGATCCTACCCGTGTATTGTTTTCTCCACCTGGAAGAACCCCTGGTTTTCCTACCACAACAACTAAAAACCACACTGAAAATATCAACAAAATATACAATCAAGTCACTGAAAAACATTACTTACATCCCCAGAAAACAGTTGCCATACCCGTGGTTGTGTGTATAACCAAAGAAACAAATGCGATTTTCCTTTCCCTAATCTAGGGTACTCCAAATGGTTAAATCAATAGAAATGTGACCCTTAGAGAGGAAGCAATTTGGAGAAATGCAGGTTTTGTGTGCGGAACCCAGACCTGAGTGTTAACCTGTAAAGCCCTAACTGGACAGAATGCGGCTGTTCTCCCAAGCAATTTATTGAAAGAAAAAAAAGTAGACATAACAAAACACCAAAATTTACTATTTACCCTAAAATCCACAAAAGACCAGAATCATTTGAAGACACAGAGATCAGGAGGAATATCTGCAATTAAAATATGAATTATTTCCTCTTTGTAAAATAGAGATTCTACAGATACTGTACCTATTTATTGTTTTTGGTTTAGCTAATTGCATATATGCATTATAACATTTCTGTATTTTTTTTCTTCATAAGCCTTTTACAAAAATAAAGAATATATTCCAGAGCTTTGCAATGCAGAAGCATTTAACTGGAAAAAACCTCCTCCTCCTTCACACTATCCTGACACTTTTTTCACCAGTATCCTGCGATTCCCAAACCTCCTCTCCTGCTCTTCCATTAATCTAATAGGCTTAAGAGTGAAATGAAGTTTGAATTCTCCTGCTTCAACCACCTGGGTCATCCACCTTTCAGACTTTTTTTCCCTTTGGTCCATATTTTATCATATTTTTTAAAAAAAGTGCCAGGAGTCACAAACATTGCAGGATTGGTTCTGGTAATGAGAAGAGTGATGAATGTCCCTTACAGGGAAAAAGAGAAAAAAATTAGAAGCAAGGGAAAGGAGTCTGTCCCTCTTCCACCACTCTCTGCAACCAATGGGCTCAGCATCAATATTTTCAAACATTTAGGCAACGCTGCAAAGCAGGAGAAAATATGACGCTGTATCCAATGCTGCACGTGCAGAGTTCTGCTCATACAACAGGACTTCCCTTTCTTTTACTCTTCCTGCATGTCCTCAAAATCTTCTCTGGAGGATCTTCCAAACTTCTGGAGCAGATTGTGAGTGTGCATGGGGGGGGCTGCAGGGGAAAGGAGGGGAAGTTCCAGTGCACAGGTGGATGTCTGCTGCGCTAGCAGAACAGCAGCGTTGGATACAACCCATGGAATATTGATCTGAAGATCTTACTACCCATCTATTCTATGGTTGCTCTAGGGCATTCTTTCACAGTATGTTCTAATGTACGAGAAAAAAATTAGGACCTGTACGTTTCTTTTCTTTTGACACATTGATATGGCTCCTTGCCTGGCATTCAGTTGTACAGTATGTTGCCCAAGGGGCTCCTCTGATCTAGAAAATGTGTTAAATAGGAACTATGTTCTGTGATAGCATTCCAAGTGTGGAACAGCCTCCCAAGGGAGGCCTGCCTGTCACTTACTCTGGAGTTCTTTTCAGCACATTTGTTTTTTTGTAAATTCTAGTTGGCTTTTTAATGGATTTTGGCAGTTTAAGGCCAGTTTGTGTTTTCATGTTATTGCTCTCACTTTTCTGTCCTGTGTTTTATACTCTAATTGCCTTTTCTTGTTCATAGTGTCTTTTACGCTGCAATTAAATTTTTTAAATTGTATTTATGTCCTCCACCCACAGAACTTCAGTTGTAGAGCGGCCTAGAAATACAGCAACTACTTCTACTTTCATCCCATACTCCAAGTGCATCTGCGGTTTCTCCACTATGTGAGTACATAGATGGATACAGACATTCTTCTGACTGAATGTCTTATTCGCAGGGGAAGTGGTAGCAAACCTGTTTTGGTAAGGTCACATCAGCTAGTCTGTTCTGATAAGGCAGGGATGGGGAACCTCTGGCCTATAGGCCTAATTAGGCCCACCAGGCCATTTGCCCAGTGCTTTCTAAGCACTGATAATCAGCTGACAATTAGTCGATTGTAGGGGCTTGCACTTCACCCCGCAAGCCCCAATGACCAGCTGATTCTCCGAGCAGGCAAAAATGGGTAACCTGATGGTGACTGACATGTGGAGGATCCCACCCGTCAAACTAGGCCCATTGGCCAGATCCAGTTAGCCATTCCTGTGCTGAGGTCACATCAGATAAAGGAGAAGGTAGCTTGACATGGCAAGATATATCCAGCTTCAGGCGGGCCTTATCAGGACCACGGAGAGCTCCCAATGGTCTCTGCTGACTATAGCTCTAGAACAGCCTTCCCCAACTGGTGTGCCTCCAGATGTTGTTGGACCACAACTCCCATCAGCCTCAGCCATTAGCAATGCTGGCTGAGGCTGATGGGAGTTGTGGTCCAACAACATCTGCAGGCACACTGGTTGGGAAAGGCTGCTCTAGAACCATGGAGGGTAATGGAGTAATGGAGGGATATTGCCTGAGGAAAGCACCAAAGCCATCTGAAAAGTGGTGAAGGCTGACAAGGCCTGTTCTGCAGCCACCCTGGCCTCTTGGAGGAGCTGCCTGCTGATTTCTATGAGGTAGGGAAGGTGATGCTACTGGGGACTGGAAGGCCCATGGAGAAACCCATGGCTCTCTAAGTGTTGCTAGACTACAATTCCCATCATCCCAGACCACCAGCCATGCTGACAGGAGTCCAACTATGTCTTGAAGGCCACACATTCCACATCCTCAGCACCAAAGGTGGTGCTGAAGGTTCCCCACTGAACTGGGCAGCTTGCATATCTTCCTCATCTTGGCCTTCTATGGTGCACACAAGGGAGATGGGTTTGGATCTCATGGCAGTGAAGCGTTTATTATAGCATTTGTTACAAGCATTTATTAGGTTTTCCTGCTGTGTAGTGTTCTAGTATGTTCAAGAGTGGTAGACATGAAGCATGACAGCAAGACAGGCAGGGCAGATAAAGCAGCAAGATGGCAAGATGGCAAGACAGCAAGTGTCCCGACTCCAATTCTGTTGGCTCCTACCCACTAGTTCCAGGATCTGTCTGCCACCCTCACTGTCAATGACAGACATTAACTAGCACCAATTCTTTGATACTTAAGTCCTGTCCTTAAATGGAAGTTATTTTCCACGCTCCAGGTATTTATTCATTCATTTATTATTTTACAGTCACAGACCCGGTATACAATACAAAATTAAAATAAACAATGTCAGTCAAAATACAGAGATAAAAATGGGGGCGCCAACCTAGACTTATTGGGCTTGGTTTTTACGTATAAATTGGGCTGCGTGAAGGAATTTGGCCACCCCAATGGTTAAAAGCTTGTCTGTGCCTGAAAGGAGAAGCTTCAGCTTCTTGGCTGTTGAACTTCCCGGCAGTTTCTCAACCATAGGGTTTAAGAACCTGGTACGTTCATTGGAATAAAATGGGCAAATAAAAAAAACATGAAACACAGATTCAATGTCCTTCTGACGGCAAGGGCAGAAACGGTTATCGTAGGGTACCCCGCGATAGCGGCCGTCAAGAAGGGCAGATGCAAGGCAATTAAATCTGGCCCTAGTAAAAACCAATCTATAGCATGGGAAATCTAAAAACTCCAAGTAGTGAGCTGGGAAAGGGGAATGAAACTTTAGGCCTAAGTGAAGTGGAGAACATATTTTGGCGGCATTTGCTACATCTCGTTGGAGGTCAATGTCCTTTATGCGCTTGACAATGATCCTTTTGGCTGAACAGTAGTCGAATAAGGCTAAGAAGTCCAAAGAAAGACCGAGAGGAGATAGTTTATGCTGAATGGCTTTAGCCCATGAACTGACGAAGCAGTCTTTCTGAATGGCATTGAGATAGCCAAAGGAGGGGGTTGCTTGAGCCACCTTGAGCCAAAAACATAAAGTTTGAGTCCAAGAAAGGCAGTCTAAGGATGGAACACCGGCTTCCAGCCGTAGTACTGCATTTGTAACACAACGAGGGACTCCAAAAATTAAGCGAAGAAAGCTGGAAAAAACAGCTTCAATTTTGGGGTCAAAGTCCTTTATTCAAATTGGGGCACCATAGAGAAGTTGTGCAGCAATTTTGGCGAGAAAGACTCTGGTGGCAGCGGGAATGTATTGCCTGCCTTTGGAAAAAAAAACAAGGAAGCGGTCCTTAGACATGGTCTTAGCGGAAGCCACAGCTGTACGGATATGGAATGACCATGATAGAGAGGAGTGGAATATGATCCCCAAATACTTATATTGTTTAACTTGGGAGATCCGATGGCCACTAATTACCCAATCGGACGTGGGAGAGCGAGAAGAGAAGGCTAGTATTTTGGTCTTAGTGAAATTAATGCATAGCATATTATCTGCACAATAGGCTATGTATGCACGGAATAATCTCTTCAGGCCTATTCTCGATAGAGACAGTAGGACCGTATCATCAGTGTACAACAAAAGAGGGCAGGCATGATCAGCTATTTTGGGAGGATGGAAAACAGGGGAGTGACAGATTTGACTCAGATCATTAAGATAAAGATTAAATAGGGTGGGAGCTAATATGCACCCTTGTCTCACTCCCCTGGCAACAGAAATAGGGTTGCTTAAAGAGCCATCTATGCCACATCTGACCCTAAAGGTAGAGGGTTGGTAGAGTTGATAGATGAGCAAAAGAAGCCTTTTGTTAATGCTGGAGTGAAAAAGCTTTGTCCAGAGTCTGTCTCTGGGGATGGAATCGAAAGCAGATTTCAGATCGATAAAGGCCACAAGTAGGCCGTTTCCAAGAGAGCCAGAGTATTTTTCCGACAGATGGTTTAGCAGGAAGCAATGGTCAAGTGTGGATCTATATTTTCTAAAGCCTGCCTGCTCCGGACCCAAAATATTTTCCTCCTCAATCCAAGTGGATATCTATCATTAAGATGAGCTGCGTATAATTTCCCAACTGTAGAGAGCAAGCCAATAGGTCTAAAATTTGGGGGATCATCTCGAGCCCCCTTTTTATAAATAGGGATCACTATGGCATCAAGCCAAGAGGCAGGAATGTGTCCAGAGTTATCAATCATGGTAAAAAGGTTGGCTAATAGAGGGGCCCACCAGTCCTGATGAGATTTTAGCAAGTTGGGGGGGATAGCGTCAGGGCCGGGGGCTTTGCCGGCCTTCAAACGTTTGATGAGGGATATTATCTCGCTTTGAGAGACCGGCGGCCATGTTGGAAGATCCACAAAATCGATTGTACCTGGCCAAACTGAAGGAAGAGAAGGAGATTCCTTAAAGAGGGCCGAAAAATGATGTTCCCAAACATGGGAGGGGATGTTACAGGCAATGGGGTTTGCGGACGATAGGGCATCAGTGACAAGAGCCCAGAACATTTTGGAATCACTCAATTTAGATGCATTAATTAGCGCCTTCCAACCTTCTTGTATGGCCTGGAGGCTAGGAGAAGTTTATAGGAGCATTTTGCGGAATAATATTCCGGTGATAGTTGGTTAAGATTATTGGTCCTGTAATTGCGATAAATTCTACTCAAATTTCTCTTCGCTTCCACGCAGGCATTATCAAACCAACAGGCATGATGGTAACGTGTACGGGTCTTATGGTGGGAAAGATTAGGTTTGAGGAAAGACTCCAAAGCAAGAGTCAGAGTGGAATAGCCCTCGAAGCAGGTTTGGACACCTAGGATGCGTCCTTTAAGGGCTTGACCCGATGGGGAAGCTAAAAAGGAGGCTATCCTATCCGAGATGTCCAATGACCATTTAATTCTCTTATATTGGGGGGAGAGCGAGTTATATGGGTAGATGTTTGTTGTCATCAAGTGACCACTCTCACACACTAAAAGTGTAAAAGTTAGAGGGAGATGGTCACTATCCAATCTGTTTCCCACTGTAAAATTAGAAATCCACCTAAGTAGTTGGGGAGAAATCAGAACATAATCTACCACACTGCTGCCTCGGCCCGAAACATAGGTGTATTCCGCTCGGTTATCAATCCAATGGAAGCCATTCAAAACCGTCAAATTATAGCAGCCCGCCAGAAGGGCCAGGCAAATCCCTCCAAAATTCACCTTCTGATCTTTGGATGATCTTTCATAAGTGAAAATTAAATTGTTAAGGTCTGTAGCGTCCGAAAGATTGGAGGAAAAGAGAGCGGAGTTATTAGGGCCAGTCCTAGCGTTAAAATCCCCCATAATAATCAGGGGGGCTCGGGGGTAAAGGGATTCTAAACCTAGAATATAGCTCTCCAAAGCTTCCCATGCTTGTTTAATATCCGCCCTAACCGAAAAAGGAGGGATATAAACATTAATCAATAGGATAGACACAGTACTAAATTCCAGTAAAACAGCCAGAGCCAGTGAACCGCATGATGGAAGTTTTGTTGATTTAACAGACAGGGAGGCTGAAAGAAGAATGGCCAGTCCAGCCTTAGGTCTGCCCTTACTCAAGGGGGGTACAGCTGGTAAATCAACGGTTAAAAAACCATTGAGATAAATTGAGTTCGTAAACCAGGTTTCCTATAAAAGGATTACGTCAAACTTGGAGAGATAGGAGACCAGATCTGGGGATTTCTGCTTTACAGCCCACCCAGCAATGTTCCATGATAAAAAGGTCATTTGATCCCTAAAGTCAACATGACTGGCCCCAGATGGGGGAGGATGAGTAAAAGGCAAATTCGTGGGTGATTCGGGGAAGGGACCAGGGGAAAGTCAGATGGGAACATTGATGAGGGAGTGGACTGGAGGTGAAAGCGCAGCAGATGAACAGCTGGGAAAAGAAGGGTTAATCAGATTATCTTGGATATCAGAGCGGAGTAGAGCCTTCCCAGTCGAGATAGCCTCTACAGACCTTACGGTGTTTACCCTGTTAAAAGGGGTGAGGGAGCATTTCCCAGTCTGTTCAATGCTCTCTCCAAGGACGAGGCTGCCACTGTCCAGTGGAGACTTTGAGACTGAATCAGCCTCTTCTGTGCTACAGACCATCTGTGCTTTCCCCTGTTTGAAAATATTTAATAGATGGACCTTAAGCTGATCGAGACTAAGCAGGACGTCGATTTGGTCCTGGGGGGATAGCGTGTCGAAGGAGTTGATAATCATTTTCTCTTCGTCATTATACTGGTCCACAAAGTTACTAAAAGGAGGACTGGCGTCACAGTTTCTGGCCGACCGGCTCTCTGCAAGATTAGATGAAGAAGAGGCATCAGTAATAAGTGAAAGTTCAACTGGGGTCCGATCCTCTGGGTCCTCCCGGTTCCTCTTCCTTTCCATCCGTGAAACAGTATTAGATCTGTGACTGAGGAGGCTGAATTGAGAAGTGGCGAAGGGGCAGAAACATTGATGAAATAATGTTGAACCCATATGCCAGAATTCTTCAACTTCTCCTTCGCGTTATAAATCTGGGAGGCAATGTTCACGGAGTGGAAGGAGACAATCAGTTGCCAGCGGGATGTATTTGATGACAGATTGACCATTTGCTTAGTATAGCTCATGCGATGCGTTGCAGAGAGAGTCTGACTAAAGCAGGAGTCCAGAAACGGAATGCTCGGGAAAGAGGGCCATCTGCCTGAGGGCCTCAGATAGCATGTGATTGCGAGCTTTTCAGGTTCCAATTTTAGATTCCAAGAGGTGGATTTGGAGAGACTTGCTGCTATAGATGAAAGAGCAGAGGTTTCTCGGCGTGTCGGAAGGAGAGAAAGGTTTATCCCCGGGACAACGTTGCTTTGTTCAGGAGATAGACGAAGGTTCCTGTCATATTGAAAAAGGCCCGACTTAAACCCCTCAAACTTGGGGGGCAGCTTTATGGGAGAATGATATGTGTCTGGATCTTTCTCTGCGGGGATAGACAATGTTCTCAGGACCTGGGGGCCAGACTTGCCGACGTCCTCTTGAAGATCTTTGCACAATGCGGCTTTCTTACGCCTGACAACAGCATGAGGCTGGGTGGCTGGAGAAGGGGTTGATAGGGAGTCCAATAATCTAAATAGCGGTTTAAAGTTCATTTTCCTATCTCCAGCTGGTTTTGCATTTTTGATGTTCTTTGACTTTTTGGCCCCTAGTAAAGAGCGTTCATGAGAAGAAGGTCTCTTAGATTTCCTCCTCGAAACCGTCTTTGGGCGGCAAGAGTTATTAGGTGAGCTAGGAGACGAGCCTGTGTTACTAGATTTATTTTCAAGGATCGAACCCATAGCCTGGACCAAGGTGGTTAGTAGGTTGTTTGTTTTGGCAAGGTATGCTTTTATCAGGCACAGTTCTTCCATCACAGGTTCTCCACTGCTCAGCGAAGGGGGCTTAAGGTTCGAGGGGTCCGAATAGGGGAACTGCTCATGCTTGGAGTGGTTGGACAATGGGGGGTCTGAGGGCTCCTGCGACTCATGCAGTGAGTCTAAAGTGAGCAGTTCATTAGGAATACTGCCATCAAGGAGGCTGAGAGAGCAGGTATAGCCAGCATCAAACAGTTCCTCAGCCAAGCTTTTGGAGTGAGAAATTTCCCTTGCTATTTGCATGGGTAGTTGAAAATCCAAGGACCATTCACGTGAGTATTCTTTGTAGTTTGGAGCCTTCTGAGCATCTGGAGGTAAAAGGGCAGTGTCAGAGCTTCCAGGCTTAGGGGGGAAATATGGAGTGATTTGAGGTTGTTGACCATTTGGCAGCCGCTCTGCCCCCGGGGATATACCCAGTTCTCTGCATTTCTGCCTTGTGTATATCATTGGTGCTGTGCACCTCCGGCCTCTGAGTGATGAGAACGTAACGCTGAGAGTCAGAGGTCACTTTCAAGGCTGCCTGATAAACGTGTGTCCAGACCCCAGGCAGATGCAGAGTTCAGGGGAGGAGAAATATCACAAAGGAGTGTAGCCCAAACAAGGAGAAGGTCGAGGCAAATACAGAGCAGGCAGAGCAGCGGAACAGCAGCTTCTTATCTCCTTAGCAGAGATAGCAGAGTGGAAATGGCCAAAGACTATGTTATGTTTTGCATGAAACCAGAGGTCAGTGGCCATGCAATTAGTGGAGAGATAAGAAAGGAAGGAGAAGAGCTGAATCACGTCTTACCATGGCGGCCGCCAAACCGGAAGTCCCAGGTATTTATATGATTTGTGCGTTTTTTTATGAGAAGTGAGATTTGAGCTTCTGTTGAACCTCTTTCCACACTGCAAGCATTGATATGGTTTTTCCCCAGTGTGAATTCTTTGATGGTTCTTGAGGGACGAGCTTAAAGTAAAGCTCTTTCCACATTCTAAGCATTTATATGGTTTCTCTTCTGTGTGAGTTCTCTGATGGTAAATGAGGTACGTGCTCATTTGGAAACGCTTTCCACATTCCAAACATTTATAGTGTTTCTCCCCTGTGTGAGTTCTTTGATGATAAATGAGGTGTGTGCTCACTCGGAAATTCTTTCCACACTGCAAGCATTGATATGGTTTTTCCCCTGTGTGGATTCTTTGATGAGAAGCAAGGGCAGAGCTCTGACTGAAGCTCTTTTCACACTGAAAGCATTTATATGGCTTCTCCCCTGTGTGGATTCTTTGATGTCTAATGAGGGCTGCCTTGTGAGAGAAGCTTTTTCCACAGTCCAAGCATTTATATGGTTTCTCACCTGTGTGAGTTTTTTGATGAGAAGTTACATGTATCTTTTGACTGAAGCTCTTTCCACACTCCAAGCATTTATATGGTTTCTCTCCTGTGTGGGTTCTTTGATGATTCATTAGGGCTCTCCTTCTACTGAAGCTCTTTCCACACTCCAAGCACTTATATGGTTCCTCCCCTGTGTGGATTCTTTGATGGGAAGTAAGGTCAAACTTTTGTTGAAAGCTCTTTCCGCACAGAAAGCATTTATATGGTTTCTCCCCTGTGTGGGTTCTTTGATGTCTACTGAGGCCTTCCTTGTGAGAGAAGCCCTTTCCACATTCCAAGCATTGAAATGGTTTCTCACCTGTGTGAGTTTTTTGATGAGAAGTCAGATGTATTTTCTGAATGAAACTCTTTCCACACTCCAAGCACTTATATGGCTTCTCCCCTGTGTGGATTCTTTGATGTGAAGTAAGGGCAGACTTCTGATGGAAGCTCTTTCCACACTGAAAGCATTCATATAGTTTTTCCCCAGTGTGAATTCTTTGATGGGATTTAAGGTCAGACCTCTGATGGAATGTCTTTCCACATTGAATGCATTCATGTGGCTTCTCTCCATTGTGGGTTCTTTGATGTCTAATAAGGGCTATTTTATGAGAGAAGCTTTTTTCACATTCCAAACATTTATATGGCTTCTCCCCTGTGTGGATTCTGTGATGGGAAGTAAGCTCAGACTTCTGATGGAAGCTCTTTCCACATTGAAAGCATTTGTATGGTTTCACACCTGTGTGGATTCTCTGATGCCGAATGAGGGCTGTCTTGTAAGAAAAGCTTTTTTCACAGTGCAAACATTTAAATGGTTTCTCCCCTGTGTGTGTTGTTTGATGAGAACTCAGATGTGTCTTCTGAACGAAGCTCTTTCCACACTCCAAGCATTTATATGGCTTCTCCCCTATATGGATTCTTTGATGGGAAGTAAGGTAAGACCTGTGATAGAAGCTCTTTCCACACTGAAAGCATTTATATGGCTTCTCCCCTATGTGGATTCTTTGATGGCAAATAAGCTCAGATTTCTGATGGAAGCTCTTTCCACACTGAAAGCATTTGAATGGTTTCTCACCAGTGTGTGTTCTTTGATGTCTAATGAGGGTTGTCTTGTGAGAGAAGTTCTTTCCACAATCCAAGCATTTATATGGTTTCTCACCTGTGTGAGTTCTTTGATGAGTAGTCAGATGTACCTTCTGTCTGAAGCTTTTTCCACATTCCAGGCATTTATAAGGTTTCTCTCCTGCATGGATTTTGCAATGAGCTTGAAATTTTAATTTAGAATTGAAACTTTTCCAGCATACAACACACTGGCCAATTTTCTTTGTGTTATTTCCCCCCCCTTGGGCTGTGATTTCATGGTAGCCACTGCTCTGAGAAGCATAGGAATTGTTTCCCCTCTCCTGGTTTGGTTCAGATTTCCTCTTCTCTTGCCTCTTTTTACATCTCTTTCTTTCTGGAGATTCCCTATGTAGTTCTCCCTTGTTCTTGGTTTCCCATGTTTTATCTGTTAGGGGAAAAGGGAGCAAACTGGTAAGAGCTTGAGTTAGAAATAAAACTATTTAGGTCAATTATTTAAGGATATCATTTGCATATTGCTTGCTGCCAAACTTTTTAGCAAGCTAGTGTGAAAGAATAATGAACTTTGACCTTTCTGATAAGTAGGATTCTATAATCAATACACTTATAAGAGCTGGGAGGCTTTCTATCACATCTTAAGGTACATTTTGCAGTCACAAAGGCAATGAAGAAGTTCTGTGTGATGCCAGCTAGCAGCTTGGAATTGAACCAAGATGAGGAAAACAAGTTGTGGTCAAGGGAAATATTTCACAAAAGAGTGTCATTTTAAATGTCAAGCTGTGAGCAACTGGTATAAGCTAGGTTCTTAGGATGGTGTGAACCGGTCCATAGGATGGGCAGGTTTCGGATAGGGGCGGGTACCAGCCTGGCACATGGATGGGCAGGGCAACAATGTGTAAGGTGACCACCCATAAAGGAGGTAAGATATTGCTATATATGGTTGCACTTTTTGCTGTGACATCTGTATGACGTGTAATCACTTTAGAAAGCTCTGCTTGGCATATTTTGGGCAGAGACGGTCATGGGTGACCCCTCTCCCAATGGTCCATTTGTTTATGTAATCCGTCAATAAACTCTGTCCTTTGGAGCACAATCAAATGACTGGAGAGTTTTCCTTCCACACTGGAATCTAAGTATATAGACCTTGGCCTTAACCAGGCAGAAAAAATTCACTACTTGATACCTCAAAGATTGTCTCATCTCTTATACACCCAGTCGATCACTGTGCTTTGCAGGCGAGGGCCTCCTGCAGATACCACCCCATTAGGAGGTCCATTCTGCACAACACAGGAAGCAGACCTTCAGCGCTGTGGCACCTACCCTTTGGAATTCCCTCCCCTTAAATATTAGACAGGCCTACCCCAGTCTGACCCTCCGTGGCGCAGAGTGGTAAGCCGCGGCAACGCAGCTGAAGCTCTGCTCACGGCCAGAGTTCGATTCCAACGGAAGGAGGAAGTCGAATCTCCGGTAAAAGGGGTCGAGGTCCACTCAGCCTTCCATCCATCCGCGGTTGGTAAAATGAGTACCCGGCATATGCTGGGGGGTAAAGAAAGGCCGGGGAAGGAACTGGCAATCCCACCCCATATATATGGTCTGCCTAGTAAATGTCGCAAGACGTCACCCTAAGAGTCGGAAATGACTCGCACTATAAGTGCGGGGACACCTTTACCTTTTTACCCCAGTCTGCATCTGTACTGAAATTGTCTTTAATGTGTTTTGTTTAAGATGTTTTTCAAATGTTCAGTTTAAGATTTTTCTCGGTGTGTTTTCATTGTTTTAACACCTGTTTGTCGCCCTAGTCTCCTTTTGGGTGGAAAGGTGAGACATACATTTAATAAATAATGAATAATCAAATAAATACTTCCTTGCCACCATACACAATACTAGGCTAGGTGGACCAGTGGGCTGTCCCAGTAGGCGCCTGCTTCCTCTGCTCCTAATGACACTAATTTTGTGTTTGTATTTATTGGGTAACTCTTCAGGCTTCCTGATATTTCAAGGACTTGCTTCTAACTGCTGTTTTGAATTACGTTACGGATGCACCATTTTGTATTGACGTCTAACCTCTGTTAGTCGCCTTCTTGGTTTTTGCTCAATGGAAACAAGGGACAGAGATGTAAAAAAAAAAAAATCCTATGAGACTAGAAGAGAAGGGGAGTCTCAAGGTGCTAAAACAGAGGAAATGGGGAAAAGAAGCGGAAGGGTTTGGGATTATTTTGTTTGTAAACAAACACTGTTATCAAACATGGGAAAGAGGGAGCCTTACTGAGGGAGGCCAGGATGCCACAGATCTCTTCCATGACTTCCCTGTGCAGAGCTCTCTGGTCAGGATCCAGCAGAGCCCACTCCTCCTCCGTGAAATACACAGCCACCTCCTCAAAGGTAACAGGACCCTGAACCAAAGAAAAGAAAAGAAAAGAATCTCCTCCTCAAAGATTACAAGGAAAATCCAAAAAGGTTAGTTGATGTGAGCTGGCTGGGCATTGTTCTCTGGATTGATGATGAGGGGTGGCTGGTGGCTGGAAGTGCCTCCCTCCCTCCTCCCCCTGCCCCCACGGAGACAGCTGCATTTCCCCAGAAGAAATCTGTCAGGGGCTGCATGTTAGTGGTGATGAGACCAGAGTCAAAATTGAGGCCAGAGATGCCCTGCATTCTCTCTCATTTTATTTCTGCCTGTGATAGCCATCCATGCATCCACTCTCTCTCTCTCACTCATTCCCCCTCCAGGACACAGGTATACATTTCAACCTTTCTCTTCCCCTCTTTTTCTCTCTCTCCTCCTTCGCTCCCCTGCTGCCTCCCCTCTTCATCCTCCCCACTCCCGCGGCAATTCACTTCTTTTTAAAAAGGTCCCAGCTTCAACCCGCAAAGGCATCTCCAGGTAGGGCTGGGAGAGACGCCCTGTCTCGAACCCTGAAGAGCTGCTGCCAGTCAGTGTAAACAATAGTGAGCTGGATGGACCAGTGGCCTGACTTGGCATAAAGCAGCTTCCTGTGTTAAGATTTCCTAAAGCCTAACCGCTGCGCAGAGGGGCGGATCGAGGAGGGGCGGCCGGGGCCCAGAGAGGGCATCTGCAACCTTCCTAGAGGGCAGCTTTCACAGAAGCCAAAATGAGAGAGGTTTGTCCAGGCCCAGGGCAGCAAAAAAAAGCAGAGGTACCCAGCCTGTCCCCCAGCCTCGCTTCCCAGGGCTTCCTTCCTACCCGATCTGGAGCCACAGCAGCTGCTTCCTCTTCACCGCAAAGAGGCGATGGCTGAGTAAGTTTTGCCGACATCATTCCGTCACCTGGGAGAGACAAAAGGTGGCGGGAAATCGTTAGCACATACTTGTCTCGGAGATGAAGCGATGCAGGTTCTCTGGATCTGTCCTCAAGGAGCAAGGTGGAGGCTAGTAGGGCACAGTTCTTCACCCATGGCTCTCCAGCTGTCCTTGGATTACAACTCCCATCATCCCTGACCGTTGGCTAAGCTGGCGGGGGATGGTGGAGTGTAGCAACATCTGGGGATCTAAGGCTGAAGGTCACTGAGCTGTTCCCAATGCTTGAAAGGTGGCCACACAGAGGAGGGCCAGGATCTCTTCTCGATCGTCCCAGAGTGCAGGACACGGAATAATGGGCTCAAGTTACAGGAAGCCAGATTTCGACTGGACATCAGGAAAAATTTCCTGTTAGAGCCATACGACAATGGAACCAACGACCTAGGGAGATGGGGGGCTCTCCAACATTGGAGGCCTTCAAGAGGCAGCTGCACAGCCACCTGTCGGGGATGTTTTACTTTGGATTCCTGCATTGAGCAGGGGATCGGATGGCCCCTTCCAACTCTATGATTCTTGTCATACTCAGCATAGACCCATTTAAAGGAAAGGACATGGCTAACTTAGGTCCATCAATTTCAGTAGGTGTACTTTGAGTAGTCCTTAGTTTGATATAACCTACTGTACAATGCAGTTTTTCATGGTAGTGCCTGGGTTATGGAATACCCTTCCCAGCAAGGCTCAGTTGATTTAAGAGAAAAAGAATTTCCTCCAAGGAGGAAACATCAATGTTTCTCCTCCTTCTCACCTTATCTTCTCGACAACACTGTGAGGTTAGGCTGAGAGACTGTGACTGGTCCCAAGGTCACCCAGTGAGCTTCCTGGCTGAGAGAGGATTTGAACCCCAGTCTCCCAGGTCTTAGTCCAACATTCTAACCACTACACCACACTGGCTCTCAAAAAAATAGGGACACAGGAAGCTGCCTTATAGTGAGTCAGACCTTTGGTTCATCTTGCTGAATACTGTCTACATCGGCAGTGTTGTCCGCCCTGAAACTCTCCAGGGTTACATGAGGATTATTTTTTTCTCCTAGGAGTTTTTAATGTCATGCTTCTGTGTATTTTACTCAGTAGATGAAATTATCATTATCTGGGCTTTGAAGCTGTTTCAGAATGATTTTATGCTGCCAGTGTGGTGTAGTGGTTAAGGTGTCAGACTACAACCTGGGAGACCAGGGTTCGAATCCCCACACAGCCATAAAGCTCCCTGAGTGACCTTGGGCCAGTCACTGCCTCTCAGCCTCAGAGGAAGGCAATGGGAAACCCCCTCTGAATACCGCTTACCATGAAAACCCTATTCATAGCATCACCATAAGTCAGGATCGACTTGAAGGCAGTCCATTCCCATTGTGTCGATTTGATGTGAATGGATCGTATTGAGCATAGTTATTTATTTCTAAAAGTATTTCCCTACAGCCATATTGTAAAATATCAGGGGGGTGTACAACGATAAAACTTAAAACACAATGAAAAGCAGTACATATAATCATTAAAGCGACTCATATAAAAAGCTGCGTAGGCCTGTCGGTGCAAAAAAGTCTTCAAGAGATGCCTGAAAGTCAAAAGCAAGGATGACTGCCAAATCTTTCCTGACAGAGTGTCTCCAAAGCGTGGGACTGGTGACACTAAATACTGTTTAGCCGAAGTCAGCTGGGCCTCTGTAACACAGGGGACAACTAACTAAAAAAATAATGACTTCCTCAGAGGATGTTGTTAACTGGCAATCTAATGTTAAAAAAAGAAACTATTTGTATTCTTATTATTTCTAAGGAGGCATTGGTGTTTCACAGAATGGATCTCCCTCCCATTAGAAATCAGGCAGACACCGTCCCTGCCAGGTTTCAGGTGTCAGATTAAAACCTTTGCACCATTTGCGCTCTAGTATGCAAATCTGATTATTTAATTTATGTTTTAATTTTTGTAAATTACAAAGTTTTTTTGTTTTTGGTAAGCTGTTTTTTAGACGTGTGGTGAAAAAGCAAGGTAAGCTAAAGAAATAAACAGTCTTATTCAATGTCTGCATTTTGGATGTTTTGACTCATTTTATCTTTGTCGTGTGACAAGGCACCTCTCCTCATTTGGGCTCTTGGCCACAAATCAGAGGGGCTGGTTTGTATGGATAAATTCTTCAAGCGTTGAAAAGAAATCACGTTTGTAAAACTGGGAAAAAAGACTGGAGAAAAGTGGCCTCCCCTCAAAAAAAGATGCAGCGGATTCTTGCATTATCACTAGAGGGGGACCAAATTGACATACCTCCTCACTTGCCCGTACCAATTTATTTATTTTATTTATTTATTTAAAATATTTCTATCCCGCCCTTCTACCCTACAGTAGGGCACTCAGGGCAGCTACAATAAAATCGCACACATATATAATAAAATACACAATAAAACACACAATAAAACATCAAAAATTACAGTAAATTAAAATGTATAAAATATTATTTGTTGTTGTTATGTGCCTCCAAGTCGACTACGACTTATGGCGACCCTATGAATCAGTGACCTCCAAGAGCATCTGTCATGAACCACCCTGCTCAGATAAAATACTATTAAAATACATAAAATGCATTATGCACATACATACATAAAATGCATTATGCACATACATACAAACATAAAACATGTATATATGTGGATACCTAGTGAGATGGCACCTCCGTCACCCTCCTGCAAGCGCCACCTTCGTAGAGGACTCTCTGCAGCGTCCGATGGACCCTACTCTGATTCAGGGAACTCAGTGGTCACACCTGCAAACAGACCCTTTACCTGAAACAGCAATGAGGATAAAACGCATGGAAGGGGGTGAAAGATTAGAAAAGGAATGACAGAGACGAAGGCTTTGGGGATTTGGGACAGCTAGAAAAAGTGGGCCAAGTGGTAGAGAGTTTTACATGATCCCCACTCACATTCTGGAACTACCTGGATGAACCTGTCTCTCACCTGCGGCTCTTCTTGTTTTATGTCCTCTGCCCGACTCAAGAGGAAACCTTTGGCCAGGGCCACCGCCTGGGACCTGGTCTCTACTTCACATTCCCTCACCCAGCTCTCTATCTCTGGTAGGAGGACAGTCAGGAACTGTTGCAGGATCATCAGGTCTAGGATCTGAGCCTTCATGCGTTGCTCTGGCTTTAGCCACACATAGCAAAAGTCGGCTGCAAGCCTCTCAGAGCCCCTCCGTCTCCTGGGAGCAGCAGTGCCTGAAGCACCAGCACTGTACATCGGAGCTGATGGTGTCCTCCACACTCAGGCCTGTCTACGCAGTTCTTTCCCAGAATTCCCCACTGCTCCCATATTGGATGGTATCGGAACGTCTGTCTGCTTTGAGGCCCGCTGAGGCTTTCTTGCCCATCTTCACTTCTTGCTCTCAGGCAGTATCCAAGAAACTCCTCCCCCTCCTGCTCATTTCTGTCTTAAGGCAAACAGTATGATTTATTTCATTAATTTGTGAGACATCTTTCACATGTCTCAAGGCAAATTACAAACTTATCACAAAACAGTGCAGAAGAAACAACTAAAGAAAGGTTTCAAAAAATTACAAAATGATCACTTAAGGTAGAGACCTTTTCACCCAGCTGGAAAAGCAACCAAAAATGTCTCCAATTGGGCCCTGTCTGCAGTATATATTTAAAGGAGAATCTTACCACTAACAGTCATGCCTTCCCCCAAAGAATCCTGGGAACTGAAGTTTGTTAAAGGCCCTAAGATTTGTTAGGAGACCCCTCACAGAGCTTCAATCCCCAGCACCCTTAACAAACTACAGTTCCCAGGATTCTTTGGGGGAAGTCAAGACTGTTAAAATGGTATCAGAGCGCTTTAAATGTATGGTGCAGATATGGTCTTGTTTCTTGAAAGAACATTTAACAGGTGCCTGCCATATATCAACAGGGATGCCGTTCCACAGAACAGGGGCAGCCCCACTGAAAGACCTGCTCTGAGTTATCGGGGGGGGGGGAATTCTGATATTTTTGGGACTTGAAGGAGGAACTCTACAGAATGCAGTGACCCACTTGCTATATAAAGGATTAGACCGTATCTCAATTAACCTGGTCCTGAGCTGTATGGGGCCTTGTATGTTAGTGCCCAAACCTTGAACTTAACCCAGTAACAGATTGGCAGCCCGTGCAGATCCTGCAAGCAAGGTGTTATATGCTGGCAGTAGTTTGCTCCCACAAGCAGCCTAGCAGCTTAGTGTTCTGCTCCAGCCACAGCCTCCAGACCGACCTCCAAGGGCAGCCCCACAAAGAGTGCATTGCAGTAATCCAACCTTGAGGTTACCAGAGTACTCAGAGGTGCTAGCAAATATTCAGAGCTAAGGCATTTTACTGTTAGAAAGGTAGAGAGCCTCGGGCCCATGGAGCAGATGAGGCCTGAGGGACTTCACCTCACCACCCCTTGGTATGAATTGAGGTTTTTCATAAGCATCATTGCTATAGGGGGGTGTATTTTGGAGGAGTCACAGTTTGGGAGGGCGGGGTTAACCTTTTACATATATTACAGCTCCACCCCAGCAGAACCCCCTTCTCTCCGGCTTGACAAGCAGGCTTTTTTGGTGCCTGCATAAAGCATTTCTTTTTAGGCAAGCCTTGTTGTTGTTATGTACCTTCAAGTCGATGATGACTTGTGGTGACCCTATGAATCAGTGACCTCCAATAGCATCTGTCATGGACCACCCTGTTCAGATCTTGTAAGTGCAGGTCTGGGGCTTCCTTTACGGAATCAATCCATCTCTTGTTTGGCCTTCCTCTTTTTCTACTCCCTTCTGTTTTTCCCAGCATGACTGGTTTTTCTAGTAAATGCTGTCTTCTCATGATGTGTCCAAAGTATGATAGCCTCAGTTTCATCATTTTAGCTTCTAGGGACAGTTCTGGTTTAATCAGTTCTAACACCCAATTTGTCTTTTTTTGCAGTCCATGGTATGCGCAATGCTCTCCTCTAGCGCATTTCAAATGAGTTGATTTTTCTCTTATCCGCTTTTTTCACTGTCCAACTTTCACATCCATACAAGCCTATCCAGATGCAAAGATGCTGATGCGTTTTAATCTTTTTTATAAATCTATTGCTGTTGTAATTGTTTTTAGTTTGAAATCACTTGCTTTTAACTGCTTTTATTGATAACGTTAATGTTTCCTGTAAACCATGTAGAGGTTTTCTACAGTCAAGCGGTATGTACATTTTGTTAAATAAATACAATAAAATAATACAAACAGAGCCAGGAACTCCTGGTCTACACTGACTGGCAGCTGCTCTCCAGGGTCCCTCCCAATCCTACCCGGAGATGCCAGGATTGGATTTGGGCCTTTCTGCATGCAAAGCAGATGCTCTGCCGTTGAGCTACGGACCTTTCCTTCCTCAGTCGTATCTCTTCTCCACACCTAAAGTTAGAATGCAGCCTTTTCCCTCTATACGTCATTCTCCACCAAGAGCCCGAGAAAGACTTTGCTGAAATCTACACTAAAAAGGGCCTTGGCTGATTTAGGGCATCATGAAAGGGCAACAAATTATCAGTTTTAAATTTTATTGTTGTCATTTTACTCCCAGGGAGAGAAGCATATGTAGGATTTTCTGCCCAAGACCCAAATAACTTGACCAGCCTTGGGTGGGAACAGGCCTGGATTGAACCTTAGACTTTCCAGGCACCTTGAAGGGGAACCAACAGTAGGGGGAGTCAGTGCCAATGACAGGAAGAGTCGGCTCTCCTGGCACACCTGGCGCCATCTTTATCTTTACCCCCCTCTTTACCCAGCCTTTTGGTCCTTAATGTGAGGGACCAAAGATATTGGTGGCCTCTCTTACTACAGCGGGACCTGTAAACCATTCATTATGTTTGGTTTTAACTGGTGTCAGTATGTGGTTTGAAGCGTTTTGAGGTTTTATTGACTGTTATTGGTTTAACTGGTTTCAAGGTAAATCACTGTGGGTCACTTCAGTGAGAAAAGCGACTCATAAATATACTCAATATATAAATATAACAACAACTAGTTTTAATAATAGCACCATCAACAACTAATTCTAGTTTTGTCCCCATCCTTCTCCCTCCTGAATTCTTTTTTTTTTCAATTAATTTTTATTCCAATTTTCAAAACCAAAACAATACAAAAGAAAACAACACAAATCAATAACTAGTACAATACAAAAAGAAAGAAAAATATATATATATATAAAAAAGAAAGAATATTGACTTCCGATTTGTCATAGTTCAGCTATAAATCTATAATATATAACAAACCTATCTCTTAATAGATTATAAAATCACCTTCCTCCAACGGTTATCTTAGTTGGTTTCAAATCTCATTAACATCATATCATTTTAATCTTCCACAAAAAGTCAAAGAGAAGTTTCCAATCCTTGAGATATATGTCAATCAATTTTTTTTCTAAATAAACATGCCAATTAATCCAACTCATCAAATCTACTAAGTCCAGTAATTTTAAATCGCTCTTCTGTCATTATCCATATTGGGTCCATCTTCCATCTTCCATCTTTACGCACCCAAAAATCTTGCTGTCATAGTCATATAATAAAAGTCTGATAGGAATTTCCTCCATCACAGATGTTTTCTTACCATCAAATCCAAACGTATCACTGAAGTGTTGTTGCAAAGCCGCATCTCTGTTCCTCTTTTCCACATGATACACTAGTACATCTCTTGAAGGTTTTTCCATTGACACAAAACAGGGATTAATTCTGTTAACTTTCTCCATTTCAAGTTCCATCAAATCCTTCCAGTCCAAGAATTTTCTTGAACCGATAATATCTTTATCTCCAATCTCTTCAATTCCTTCAAGGACAGCGCTGAATTCCAAACTATAATATTTGTCTCCAGGATCCATCACAGCCAGAAAATCCAAATCTTTTTTCATGTCCATAATTAAGCCAATCTCCATAGTTTGAACCTTGCCTTTAATTTCTCTTCCATCCTTTTTTTGTTTTCCAGATCTATCTTTATTCTCCTTTCTCATAGAGTCCTGAGTTTCTTTCAGCTCCTGTCCCATTTCGTGAAATTCAATTCTCCACGCTTGTCTATTATTTCTCAGTTCTTGTTTTATTGAGTTAATCCCATTCATTATTTTCTGAAACATGTCTAGAGATAAAGTCCCTTCTTGTACATCCATGATCTTCTTAATTGTCATTTTTAAAACCAAAGGAACAAAACTCCTTCAATTTTCAATGTCCCAAACAGAGAGCAGCTTATTTCTTTAACCAGTTACAAAGGAGTTAATCTTTCCAGCAAACTAACGTCACACGCTAGACAGCCCTTATCTCTTATCTGCCCAGAAGTGTAAGAACGGCTTTAGTTCACAGCGTCGAAATAGCTAGTAGCAGAGAGAATGAGCAGATTCATCAAAAAGAAAAAAAAAAGTAGATCAAGAAAAATAGTCCCAGTCTTATCTCTTTCAATCAGAAATCTCTCATCCGTTTAATCTTTAGAATGCTATTTTCCATGTCAGCTTTTTGCAATAAAAAAGAAGATACACTATTTATATTTTCTTCCCCCTTAGTTCCGTGAATAAAAAAAGGAAAGTCTTACCTCACCTAGGTTATCTCAATTGCTGTTACTTTGACAAATCTCTTTAGCTGTATAGATAAGAAAATGATGAATGTAGACAGGAGGATGTTTGCCTGTTAATCCGTATAAAAGAACGGGTCACTTATCCAGCTGAGCTAGCATAAAAATCCTCGCTCTGGCTGAGCTGCTGGAAGACAGACAATTCTGACGAATTCCAGACTCCAACAATCAAAACAAAGCTATGTAGGAAATCTCACGTTTCTTCTTTAACCAGAAGAAATTATTCCCAGTCAGAAAAGAGCCTTCTGACTGAATTTAAACTGGAAAAGTTTCATCCAAGACGAGAGCTCGTCTCAGAGGCTGCACAGGCGTAGGGATCCTCCTGGGAAGTCCTTCTCCCTCCTGAATTCTATAAGGGTCAAAACGG
The DNA here is from genome assembly GCF_030035675.1 of Rhineura floridana. Classification (NCBI taxonomy): domain Eukaryota; kingdom Metazoa; phylum Chordata; class Lepidosauria; order Squamata; family Rhineuridae; genus Rhineura; species Rhineura floridana. The sequence goes on from NC_084482.1 coordinate 208,652,119, forward strand.
AGATTGAAGGAAGAGAAGGATGTTGACAGGCAGTGTTATCCCTTGGACTAGTTGCAAGGCAGGCAGGCAGGACCAGAGCCTGAACAGGACAGGTGGGGGTTGGTGGGGCAGTTCCCCAGTTGCCCAAATGGACCAGCCTCCCCTGGTCAGATTCATCTGATCAGTTAATCGCTTTATTTAAATATGACTACATTCAAAGAGAACTCCTGGCTTCCTTTTTCTTTTCATTTGTTTAAAGCAGGGATGAGAGGTCTCCAGCAATCCAATCGTGCCCAACGGCCAGGGATGATAATGATGGGAGTCGTAAGTTCAGTAACATCTGGAGGGGCCAAAGGTTCCCCACACCTGGAAGCTCACTGTCGGCGACAGTGCCCCACTAGGGATGTGAAGACCCGGACAGAAAAACGAGGTGTCATTTTTTTCTCAAAAAAATCCGTCCGTCCCCCCGAATACTGGGAACAAACGGAACCCCCAAATTTCCCCCCACAGGGCTTTCACATCTAGTCTCTACGGTGCTGTGGGCCCCCATGAGGTCCTGAGCCCTCTCGGCCAGTGCCCCACCTAGCCCCCACCCTGTTACCAGCCGTGCTCCCGCGCATCCTCCTTCACAAGCTCTGGGATACCCCTTCACCACGTTGCCTAACGGGGGTGCGAGGGACTCACCAGTTCCCGGAAAGCGCTCGGACGGACAACGCTCACTGTGCTCCTACCAACGAGGAACCAATCAGGAAGGGGTTTTGGGAGGAGGGGGTGCGTTTGCTGTACGGGATACTTCCTCTTCCTTCCGAAAGTCCCTTCCTCTCTGGGAATCTGGAGCCCTTCATCTTAACCCTTAGAAGGCCAAGGAGCTGCATGACCTCTGTCTCTGTCTCTCAAAGCAGGAAATCAGCCGCTCACAAAGGGATGGTTTTTGTTGCTGTGGTTTTCGACCTCTCCTGGGGGGGCCTCTGACATTTTCCCTCACCCGACTAAAGCAAGTGGAACCTGGCAGTGAAGGACCTGGTCTCTTTTTGCCTCCCCCCAAGCGGCAGGAAATTCCGTCGTCGTCTGCAGCACTCCTCTCAGTTGTGTGAAGGAAAGAAAACGGTTCTGCATAGAACACCACAGGGAGCTGCCTTTGGTCTATCTAACTCAGTATTGTCCACCCTGACTGGCAGCAGCAGCTCTTCAGGGTTTCAGATGGGGGACATTCCCAGCTAGGGTTGCCAGGTTCATGGCCTGAGACTGATCCTGTATCTTTAGGAGAAGGGAAAGTCAGCCAAGTGCAGGTGTTCTTGCAACCCTGTAATGGGAAAAACCACAAGGTGGAATTCTCCCCCCCCCTGCACAACTTTTAAAGATACAGGAGACCTCTTGGTTGCCAGGCCCAGCCTCCAAGAGGTCTTCTGTATCTTTAAAAGTTGTGCAGGGGGGAGGGAGAATTCCACCTGGAGGTAGTGATGGGCTGGATGTAGGCCAATAAATTGTAGCCGAACCCTGAAAAGACGGAGGTGTTATGTGTCTAGAGGTCTCATGCCTGGGACATGGAGAGACAGCCTGTTTTGGGTTGCACTCTCTGGGAAGAGCAGGTCTGCCGCTTGGAGGTTCTCCAGAATCCAACATTATCACTGGAGGCTCAGGTGGCTTCAGTGACCAGGAGTGTCATTTTCCAGCTCGGGCTGGTATGCCAGCTTTGGCCCCTTTTGGACAGAAATTACTTGCCGCAGTCCTCCATATTCTGGTAATTTCTAGATTGGATTATTGCAATGCGCTGTACTTGGGGCTGCCCTTGAACACGACTTGTAAACTTCAACTGGCCCAGAATACAGCAGCCAGATTACTAGTTAGGATTCCCTTTAGAAATCATATAACCCATTAAAAAATCTGCAGTGGTTGCCAGGTCATTTCCAGGCCCAATTCAAGGTGCTCATGCTTGTTAAAGTCCTAAATGACTTTGGTCATAAACATCTGAAAGACCACCTCCTTCCTTTCATCCCTCTTGGGTGTTGAGATCAGTAGAGGCCAGGCCCTTTTGGTAGTGCTGCCCCCCTCACAAGTTTGGGCAGGTGCAGCTCAGGAGAGCGACACATTCTCTGTGGTGGCCTCTAAATTGTGGAAGTCCCTGTCCACCAAGGTGCATCTGGCAACTTCACTGTACAGTTTTAGACAAATGCTGAAGATGCACCTCTTTACCCTGGCCTTTGACACCTGAGACTGTATAGCTTGGAACCCACCCTATTTTGGGATTTGGGGTGGTTTTTACTTTTTAATGCTGTATTTTAAAATTGTTTTAACCTGCCCCATTAACTCTGAGTGAAGGGTGGGTAATAAATGATATTATTTAATACATGTTTTCCTTTTGGAAAGGGGCTTTCCCTCGGCCCAGTGCCCACCCACCCAATCTCCCCCCTCCCTCCCCCAGGTCAGTTTCACCTATCCTAAGCATGATTGCAAAGGATTAAATCTCACTGAACTCAATAAGCATTCAAATGATCAAACTAACCCTTCCTGCCTCCTCCCTCCTGCTCCTACCCCTTCCGCCCCTGCCAATCCCCTCCCCCTCTCCCCTCCCCCCACCCACCCGTGGCCAGTTTCACCTATCCAAATTGTGATTGCACAGGAATAAATCCCATTGAACTCAATAAGTATACAAATGATCAGACCCATCTTTCCCCTCCCTTCCCTTCTTCCTCCTCCCCTGCCCACTCCAGCCCTCCCTGTGGTCAGTTTCACCTATCCAAAGCATGATTGCATGGAAGTCAATCCCACTGAACTCAAGAAACATGTAAATGATCAAACCTCACCTTCTCCTCCTACTTCCTACTCATATCCCCCCTCCTCCCCTCTTCCTGACTCCCCCTTCCTCCTCCTCCCGTGGGCAGTTTCACATATCCTAAGCATGATTTCAGGGGAGTACATCCCATTGAACTCAATAAGCATGCAAATGATCAATCCATTCTCAGCAAACTTGCACAGGATCCCATTTCCTACTTCTCAGATTAAAAAACAGAAATAGGCAAAAAACCTTTGCAGTCTAAGAGAGTATCTATAGCCAACAGATATTTGGTAACGTATATCTGAGCATATGGTGAGTGGTGGCAACACCTGCAATCAGGACTGCATCTCCAGAGATAGAGAATTACATTTTTGTATGTTTATTGGTGTTCTTACTTTGCTTCTTTCCTGTGCTGCTACTGTTTCTACAGAGAATCTAACCTAGAAAATTGTATTTCTCACATTATTCATCCCAGAAATCTGCGTCAAATTTATCTTTATTAATTTCAAAGCCTTTTTATTGGTCAGTGCCGTATGATGGTGAAGACAGCCTTTTGTGTTTCAAACTGGAGGTTACGTTCTATTTCTATTTTGGGTACATTAACAGCTGAATCTGAAAGTGCAGTTTGATGTAAAATTAGACTGATTACAATATGTTGCTACTTAAGCAATGAATATATAGCTGTTGGAAAGAACCATCTTGGCCTGCCCAAGATGCATGTTTTTAGCCTGCTATGCTTAAACTACTCCCCTTAAGGAAGGGGGAGCATGGTCAATTAAAAGCATAGAGCACACCTAGAATTTTGCTAGAATATATTTCAACTCCCACTGTTTTATCTTGTGCTGAGACACTCCTCGTATCCATTGGAGACTATTCTGCAGAATAGTCAGTGTCATTATTCCACAAGTGTTTCTGGAGTTTTTTTTAGGGTAAATTATGCCAAGGTTGCTGTACTTCACATATTCACAGAAACAGAAGCAAAAGAAACTAATTTACTATAGGAAACTTCACTAAAATTGCAAAGTAAACCAAACATTTAAAGTGACTATCTGAACTATATCAACTGTCTTAATGTTGCTATCTCCCTGCTAAAACAAAATCAGCACAGCACCTCTTGTTTCTGTTATTTGGGCTGATTGCAGGTGTTGCCATGACTCAGCATATGCTCAGCGGCATGTTACCAAATTCTTGCAAGCTACAAAGGAAGTAGATTGGACTGTGAAAGACCAACCCAAATTGTGTTTGCATTTTGACAAATTTGTAGGGCAGTCCAATATCTCAGAGAGGAGGTCAGGTCTCCTGTTCCCCTGGTGCATTTACTATAGCTGCCCAAGTTTAATAGAAATATATGTTGGCTACACATACATTCCCAAACCGCAAGGTGTTTTTTCCCCCTATTAGTGAATTATAACATTTGTTTATTGTTGGATGTATTCCAGACACACACACCCCAGTTGTTATCTTAATAAGCATCAGCACCTCCAAGCCTCAGGTTTCAGCCATAAGACCCAGAACGAGAAACTCATTCACACTCACACATCCTCTACATGTTATCATTACACAGACTACGCTGTCATCAGTGGCCTTGGGTAACTAGCTGGTTCCATAGTAAAAACAAGCAATATAACAGACCCTGTGCTTTGTCTTGCAAACGAGATGTAGAAAGTTGTGAACATTCCTGGTGTTATACTAAGAGCATTATATATATATAAAAATAATAAATGGCATGAATATATGTGCATGGAGGTGTTCAGGCATTGATACATAAAAGGAAGAAATATACAGCAAATATACCTTAATGCATGTCAGTAACTGCCACTGGTGAAACACGGGAGAATAATCGGGAAGCAGGAATCATGACCCATCTTGCAAAAATGAGACCAGTTAAGAGAATGAAATCCCCACAGAAGAATGGAGATCCAGCAGAACTCAGGGAAAAGGAATTTCTCAAGCCTCAAATCATTTTAGGCACTCCCATCACTGAGCACTGAGTGGGTTCAGGGGTGCCAGCACATGCCTCTGCTTTCTTCTCAGTAGAGTGAGGACCACTGGAGACGACGGTGTCTTTGGGATACATGGTTTTAATTACACTTACGTACAGGCTCGGTAGATGGAAGGACTCACAGCGTTCCCACCAGATCCTGCTCCCCATTAGGTTCCAAGGGGCCTTTGAAGTCAAAGCTTTGGACTCTACACAGAGAGCAAGTCAAGCCTCCCTCTCCCATCTCCAGCTCAAGGCAAGTCTGGTCCTTGGCCTATTGTTCTCCAATACTCAGGATGCCATTTCCTCCAGCCAGATGAGGAGGAAAGCCTGCCTTCTTCTGGAAGCATGACCAGGTAGTAATTTCTATGGCAGCATGCCCCTGGGCCAATTCTTTTTGTCATAGAAGTAAACAGTTAACAGACTTGGCTGGAGCCATTAATGAAGGGCCTGGAATCGAAGCTCTGTGAGGTGGGGGTCTCGTAACAGCTGTCATCAACCTGAACAAACTACAGTTTCCAGGATTCTTGGGGGGAAACCATGATTGCTAAAGTGCTATATGAGTGCATCAAATGTATGCTGTGGGTGTGTCCCATGTTTGGAGGAAGTCAGAAGCGAGCACGCACTACTTTAATTTTATTTTTTGCTTAGCGCCAGATTTTTCCTTGTTCCAAGGCCTTTGTTCACCTTCTCTTTGAGAGAAGGGATATCTTGCCTTGAACTTGTCCCTTCTTGAATACTTGTTTTTGTCAAACCAGTTCTCTATGGATAAACTCTATCTCATCTGCAGTCCTGATATATATAATGTTATTATATTTCTCCTTATTTCTAGGTGAGGTTCAAAGTTCAGATTTCTCTTTCTCTCTCTCACACACACACACACGAGTTTCAAAGAACTAAAAAGAGGGAAAAGATTCAAAATAATCAGCTGTGCAATCCTGTTGTACAGCACACCACACTGGCTGTCATGTTCCACAGCTTTCTCTGCATTTAGAGGTTCTTTCACAGAGCAAATGTACGGGGGCCTGTTTCTTCTAAGATCTTCCACACTATCACACAGGTTAACAGTTGGACTGCTTGATCTGTTTAAGATACAAAAAAACCGAAAAATCATCCTATTCCACAGTTGCTGTCCTCTTTTCTTCCTATTTTTAAATGTTTCTCTACTATTGCTAACACTATTTTATTTTAAAACCTGGACGAATTTGCTGCCCTGGGCTCCTACTGGGAAGAAGGGTGGGATATAATAATAATCATCATCTCCTGTTTGTTCCGAACCTTATATCTGGGACACCAGACTGATATCAGTGAACATGCATCCCAAACCGCCAGGCCCTGTCCCCTAGAATTCCGTTCTGGATTGGTGGCCATGTTCCACTTTTAAACTAAAAGCCATGTGCTTAGGACAGCTTTGGTAAGCACTAGCCTCATGGGTTCTGTTTGACCACCATGTTTTGCCCATTGAGACACTTAAAGGACTTCACTTGCATAAGCATTTATATGGATTCTCCACTCTGAATTCTTTGATGAGAAGTAAGCTACATCTTCTTACTGAAGCTAGTATTTGTGTGAGGGTTTGAATCCCCCCCTAGCCATGAAGCTCACTGGGTGATCTTGGGCCAGTCACTGCCTCTCAGCCTCAGAGGAAGGCAATGGTAAACCCCCTCTGAATAACACTTAACATGAGGGTCATCATAAGTTGGAATCGACTTGAAAACAGCGCATTTCCATTTTTTTCCAAGTTGAGGTCAAAGGATCTTGGAACAATAGCAAACATGTACACATAAAAACAAATTAAAAAGCACACAATAAAAGCATAATAAATGCAACAAGTGAATGGAAACAATATTAACAGAGAAAAACCACAAAATATAAATGAATCAAGTTGGATACACACTAGGAGCACCAATAAAAGCGTAAGAAGGGCCTGTTGAATCAGGCCAACCAGAAGCCCCTGGGAAGCTGTTTCCAGTAACTAGTATACATATCAATATCACATGAAGAAACAACAACCACTGATCAAGTCACCCTGTCTCTCAAATACAACATCCCCTTCCATCTTTCACCTGGGAGACAAGTTTTCCTACCACGACACACTAATATGGTTTTCCGTTTGTGAATTCTTGGAATGATGACATTTCTGTTTCTTCTGAAGCTCACTCAACAATCCAAGCATTATTTAACAATTTCTCTCTTGTGTGAATTCTCTGATGGGAAATGAATGTAGCTCAAGCCCTTTCCACATTCTAAGCGTTTGTATGGTTTCTCACATGCTTGAATTCCTTGATGGGAGTGAGTTTGGAACTCCAACAGAAGCTCTTTTCACATTCCAAACATTTATATGGTATCTCCACAGTGTCAATTCTTTTGTGGAATGAAAGATTAGAACTGGCTTTGAAGTCCATTCCCTCTGTCAGCTCTTCACTGAGACAGCAGTGTCAGTGGGGGTGCAGGCAGGGCTGGAGATTCCTTGGTAATTGCCAGGCCGTAAGTCCTCAGCTGGCAGCTTGGCTATAAATCTGCCAGGCTAGCAAGAAGGAAGCAAGATAAGGGCAGAGGCCGTTCAAAGCTTACGTGCCAAGCCAGAAATCCAGAAGAGATGTCAGTGAAAGTCCGGGTCTAGTTTGCCGAGAGATCAGTCCAAGTCAAGGTTCAGGGAATAGGAAGACACACAGTGGTCACACCTGACGTTGTAGTCAGCAACAAGCTGAAGCCAAGGTTTGACTTTTAAGGAGCAGGTTTGTCAGCAGGTGTGAGCCATCAGCATTTTGGCCTTAAGTGGACATTCCTGCCCCTCTTCTGCCTGACCTTCTGTTGTCTACGTTCTGCAGGTGAGGGGGGAGTATCCTGTTCACTGTCTGCGTCTGGCTGAAGGGCTTCAGCTGTGTCTGGGGTGCTCTGCAGCTGAGGGGGAGAAGGAGCTGGGTTCTCAGGAGTTTCCTCCATTTCTCCTTCTGGGTCTGCTGATGTTACTCCCGAGTCATCCTCATCTGATGAGTCCTCTGATGGGGCCATGACACCCTATTCTAATTGGCTCTGAAACCCATTCCATATTCTAACTGGCTCTGAAGCTCATTCCATATTCTAAGCATTTATATGGCTTCTCCCCTGTATGTTCTGGCTGAGGCTCTTTCCACACTCCCAAGCATTTATATGGTTTCTCCCCAGTATGAACTGTTGGATGCAAAGTGAGAGATGTCTTCTGGATGAAGCTCTTTCCATATTCCTAGCATTTGTATGGTTTCTCCCCTGTATGGATTTTTTGATGTTTAGTGAGAGATGTCTTGTAACTGAAGCTCTTTCCACATGCCAAGCATTTATATGGCTTCTCCCCAGTGTGAGTTGTTTGATGATTAGCAAGAGATGTCTTTTGACTGAAGGTCTTTCCACATTCCAAGCAGGTATATGGTTTCTCCGCTGTATGAAGTTTTTGATGCAAAGTGAGAGATATCTTTTGAGTGAAGCTCTTTTCACACTCCACACATTTATATGGTTTCTCCCCAGTGTGATTTTTTTTATGGAAAGTAAGTTTAGAATTGGAAGGAAAGCCCTTTCCGCATTCCATGCATTTATATGGAGTCTCCCCAGTATGAGTTATTTGATGATTAGTGAGAGATACCTTGCGAATGAAGCTCTTTCCACATTCCAAGCATTTATATGGTTTCTCCCCAGAGTGAACTTTTTTATGGAAAGTAAGTTTAGAATTGGAAGGAAAGCCCTTTCCACATTCCATGCATTTATATGGGGTCTCGCCAGTATGAGTTATTTGATGATTAGTGAGAGATACCTTGCGAATGAAGCTCTTCTCACATTCCAAGCATTTATATGGTTTCTCCCCGGTGTGAATTATTTTATGGAAAGTAAGTTTAGAATTGGAAGGAAACCCCTTTCCACATTCCATGCATTTATATGGGGTCTCCCTAGTATGAGTTATTTGATGATTAGTGAGATGTGCCTTGCGAATGAAGCTCTTTCCACATTCCAAGCATTTATATGGTTTCTCCCCAGTGTGAATTCTTTGATGAAAAGTGAGATTTCTCTTATCAGTGAAGCTTTTCCCACATTCTAAGCATTTATATGGTTTCTCCCCTGTATGAAGTATTTGATGCAAAGTGAGAGATGTCTTGCGAATGAAGCTTTTTTCACACTCCAAGCATTTATATGGTCTCTCCCCTGTATGAATTCTTTGATGATTAGTGAGAGATGTCTTGCCACTGAAGCTCTTACCACACTCCAAGCACTTATATGGTTTCTCCCCAGTATGAGTTATCTGATGATTAGCAAGAGAGGTCTTTTGACGGAAGCTCTTTCCACATTCCAAGCATTTATATGGTTTCTCCCCTGTATGAAGTCTTTGATGATTAGTGAGACGTATCCTCCGACTAAAGCTCTTTCCACACTCCAGGCATTTATATCGTTTCTCCCCTGTATGAAGTCTTTGATGCAAAGTGAGAGATATCTTGTGACTGAAGCTCTTTTCACACTCCACGCATTTATACGGTTTCTCCCCAGTGTGAATTTGTTTATGGAAATTAAGTTTAGAATTGGAAGGAAAGACCTTTCCGCATTCTATGCATTTATATGGGGTGTCCCCAGTATGAGTTATTTCATGATTAGTAAGAGATGTCTTGCGAATGAAGCTCTTTCCACATTCCATGCATTTATATGGTTTCTCCCCAGTGTGAATTCTTTGATGGAAAATGAGATTTCTCTTATCAGTGAAGCCCTTTCCACATTCTGTGCATTTATATGGTTTCTCCCCAATGTGTATTTTTTTGTGGGAAGAAAGGTCAGAACTGACTCTGAAGCTCTTTCCACATTCTAAACATTTATATGGTTTTTCCCCAGTATGAATTCTTGCATGGATAGTACATTTATACCTGGAAAGAAAGCTCTTTCCACATTGCAAGCATTCATACAGTTTCTCCCTTTGGTGGTTTTTGCTGTCCCCTTTGCAATGCATTGTAAAACTGAGACTTTCCCAACCACCAAAAGAACTACTGCTTTTGTTTCTTTTGTCTGTTTTTTCTCGGGCTGAAGTTTCATGGCAGTCACTGCCCTGAGAAGCAAATGATTCATTCCTCCTCTTCTCTTCTGCTTCAGCTTTCCCTCTCTGCTCTTCCCTCTTCTTAGTTCTTTCTTTTTCAGATATCTCTTTCCCGCCTAGTTCTCTCTTACTCTTGATCTCCCATTCATCACCATCTGCAAGGAAGAGAGAAGCTGATAAGAAACTGAGGAAAAAATGTCACCACAAATCATTAAACAAATGTTGATTTCTGATAAAGGATGAAATGAAAGGATTTAGTTGGGTTTAACAACATTCTCTGAGGTCTGGCATTCAGCAACAACTGCAGTGCTATAGACTGCTAATCTGAACCATAGACATCTGGGTTTAGCTCCCATTCAGAGGTCAACCTCATTGGGTAATCTTGGGCCAATCATCCTCTTTCATCCTAGCCTACAAGGCTGTACGGTCAGTACCCCACAGCTGAAGGACCACGGAAAGCTTAGACAGATGCTGCCAGTCAGAGCAAGCAATCCTGGACCAGTTGGGCAAAGAGTACGGCAGAGCTGTTAAGTCAGGTTTCTGGGATTCTAAAATGGCTCTCTGTGCATTTGCATTTATTGCAATTCTTAATGTTTCCTTCTGCTGCTGGAAACATTGTTTTGATTATGTTGTGGTTTTAACATTTTGTACTGATGTCTGCTAGGACTGTGTTATTTCTGTAACTTATTTTGCAGCCCAAATATTTTGGTACCTCTATCTACTGCAACGAAAGTGGGAGAAGCGTAGACAACGAATCTGAAGAGATGCCTGAAGAGGCAAGCCAAATAGTACTCGGGACTAGATAACAAGCAATGGTTATGGGTATCATACCTTTCACTGATTACATGGGTATGTCCTGGTTTGATGACCCTGGCATCAGCAGAATTTTACATTAGAATGGACAAGGATGAATAAAAGAGAATGTGATATTGTGTGAAGCAAGTTAGCTTCAAAGGGGTGAGATAATGGGGGATTTTTAAATACAAACAGTAAGCAATATATATTCTCTTAAAAAACTATAGGGCTTATTATGATAGTATAACAGGCCAGCTAAAAGTCCTCGCCTTGGTGCCGTCTCCCCTGCCTGTTACGCAAATGCATCCATGATAACTGGTATACATGGTAGGCTAGGTACAGCCTGGCTCAATACGATAAGGGGAACAGAACACTGCTACTGAGAATCCCTGTACTCTCCAAGACCTGGGAAGAATTAGTACTGGAATGCATTAGCTCAGAGAAGAAAAGTGCTGATATGAGAATTGTTTAACATTACTTGATTGGCTAGAAAATAACGTAGACAGTGTAACCTCTAGGTAATGCTTACGTGTAGCTCCATGCTTGAGAAATGCTAACGTGCTTTGTCCTGGAAAATATAAAAATCCCAGGTGGACAGTGCCATGTTGCAGCTCTCCACTCACTCAAAGGGAGACAGAGCAGGTATCTTTGTTTTCCTTTAGGACCCCCGGCCCAACGGACCTCTAAATTCTCTGTGTGGGCCACTGTTTAACAGATATTACGCTCCACCAGGGAGCCTTACCAAGACAGGCCAAAGTCCCACAATTCTCTTCCATGACTTCCTTATGCAGAGCTCTCTGGTCAGGATCCAGCAGGGCCCACTCCTCTTCTGTGAAATACACAGCCACATCCTCAAAGACCACTGGACCCTTAACAAGAAAGAAAACATTTCCTCATCCTAGATAGCATGAAGATGATCTACATGTTAAGGTGAAATGGCTGATCATTGTTCTCAGGACTGAAACCTTCTTAAATGGCATTCACAGCTTTTGTTGTGGGCAACTTTAAGAGAAGCCAAGAGAAGGAGAGAGATTCACTAAGGCCCAGGGAAGAGATGAGGGGACTGAAGCACCCAGGCTGCCCCCAGCCTCTCCCCTAATGAATCTTCCCCCTACCTGATCCGGTACGACAGCAGCAGCTTCCCATCCACCAGAAAGAGAAGATGGTTTAGCAGGTCTTGCCGACATCATTCCATCACCTGTGAGAAACAAAATGTGCCCAGATGCCATTACTATATACTTGTCTCAGAGGTTAAGCGATATTTGTCTAACAGCACTTGATGTTTATTCAGTTTATATTTCAGTGGTATGATAAAACATCTTTCCCCATTTGAGAACTTGGCCACAAATCAAAGTGCTGGTTCCCATGTACAAAATCGTGATGTGATGTAAATAAGAGCATTTTTTCAGCTGTGGAAAAGGCTGGAGACAAGGGGAAAGGAATCAAAATCAACAGAGAGAGAGCAAATGGAGATACACCCCATACATCCTTACCTAGTGGCCTCTGTCTGGTGTCCGATGATGTCCTCTCTGCCTCAGAGAAATCAGTTCCTGTTTCTGCAAAGAGACTTTTTCCCTGAAACAGCAATAAGAACATGAAAAGAGCCTGCTGGATCAGACCAGTGGCCCATCTTATCCAGCAGCCTGTTCACACAGTGGCCAACCAGATGCCCTTGTGAAAATAAGAACTGAAGTCATCTAACAGGGAGAAGGAATAGAAAAGGATTGACAGAGGCAAAACCCTTAGAGGTATGGGATATCAGGGGTAACCAATGTGGTGCCCTCCAGATGTTGGTGAACTCCAGCTCACTTCAGCCCCAGCCAATATGATGAATGGTCAGTGATGATGGGAGTTTTAGTTTAACATCATCTGGAGGGCACCACGTTGGCTTTCCCTGATCTAGATAAAACCCTCTCACCTGCCGCTCTTCCTGCTTCTTCTCCTCTGCCTGGCTCAGGAGGAATCCTTCGGCCAGGGCCACCGCCTGGGAACTGGTCTCCGCTCCACATTCCCTCACCCAGCTCGCCATCTTTGGTGAAAGGATCCTCAGGAACTGCTCCAGGATCACCAGGTCCAGGATCTGGTTCTTTGTGTGTCGCTCTGGCTTCAGCCACTGACAGCAAAGAAGATAGAGTCGACTGCAAGCCTCTCGGGGCCCCACAGCCTCCTGGTTGTGGAAATGCCTGAACTGCTGGGACTGGACATCTGAGAGGAGGCTGTTCTCCCCCAAGATCTTCTGCATGTTTCCCCCACGGAATTTCTCCACACAGGTCCCAATCAGGGCCTCTCCTGCTTCAAGGGCAGCTGAGTCTTGCTGATCCGTCTTTGATCTGTGGGGGGAGAGGAGGCACATTTTCCTTTGAAGGGCACAGACACCCCTCTTCCCCTTCTCTTCCTCTCTAGGAATCTAGTTTCATTCATTTTAACCCTTAGAAGATCAGGTAGCTGGATCATCTCTTAAAGCAGGGGCCGGAGTGCAGCAGCAGACTTAGAAGTGCAAGATCCTTTCATGATATTCACACCACGCCCCCTGCCACCCCTCACAGCCATGTTCAACCTTCCAAGATTATGTTATTTATTAAATCTATATCCTGCCCTTCCTCACAAAGGAACCCAGGGCAGCAATACGATAAAACTGTATTTTATTCAATAAAGATAAGCTTTAAGTCTCTGAGATTGATAAGTGAGTTGTTTGGACACCAGGAATCCCTGGGGTCCTAAAGAGCTGCTGTTTTCCCCTCCCATGCACTTGGCTAGTGGTTTCTGTCACCTTGTAGTCTCCATTTGAGATCAGGTACTCCTTACAAGTTATTTTCTGCACATTCCACTATGCAGTAAGTGTTAGTGGATGTTAAAGAATCCCATGGTATATGTCTCTACTCAGAGAAGCAAGTCTCTTGATGTTTAATAGGACTTATTTCCACATGAGTGGGTGCCGGGTTATAGCCTTGGATTTTTTGTGAGGAAGGGGCAGAGGAGGGTTCATGGTCAGAGGGCCCCTTGTACTCACCAACCTGGGCATAAGCACACTTGAATAAAATTGGGACTTATGCATGCATCTAAACACACAACAATCATGCCAGATTGGTTGAAGCCTGGGGGTGTACTAAGAAGGGAAGGGGGTGGAGAAAAAACACGTCCCTTCCTTGACTGATGCATCATTTTCGTTCAAAGAAGCAAAATTTGATGCCTATGACACAAGCACTAAGTCCCCCTTTGCAGCCATTTTACACCTCCTTCTAGATCTTCACAACAAGCCTGTGAGGTACGTTGGGCCCAAGAGCACCAAAGCAGCTTCATGGCTGAGTGGGGATTTCAAATCCTTTTTGCTCAAACATGAAAAAGGAAAGAAATGTGGTAGTTATTATGAAGTATTAATAAATAACCACGACAAATGAATCAGTGCTTCATTTTTAACTATTTAAATCTTCAATTTATCCCAGCATGGGCATCTGAACAGAATTACTATAAATCTTCAATCGCTACCAGCCCCCTCCATCTGAAATACTATTCCTGATTGTGCACTGAATGTAGCATTGTCAGTCTAAGATCAGCAGGTGACAGACCTACAGTAACACAACTCCACCTCCCCACAGAAGCAGCCGGACTCACAACCAGGTATATGCAACCACACACAGGCACACACACTTCCCTCTCTCCTAAGATTTTTTCTCTCTTTCCCTTCCTAACTCCTGGCTTTGGGCTGCAACAAAATCACACATTTCCCCACCCCCCTTTTTGCTTTTTTGTTTTTATGAGAGATAGTGTGTTAGCAATACACATTCTCTCTCTCTGCTCCAAAAGAGGAATGGACCAATTTGAGAAGGTTTCTAGTTACTGCTTTAGAATGGAGCTCACACACACAAATCAGAAGCAAGTGATTTATTTGCATTGGCAGCGCTTGCTGATGACCTTTCTATAGTTGTTAGGGAGATGCACACTTATCCTGTAGTAAGGCCTGCGGAGCACAGTGGAACCTGCTTCTGAGTAAGCATGCATAGGAATGGGCTGTAAGGCTGCCATCCAAGGCACATTTACTTTGGAGTAAGTCCCCACTGAACAAAAGCTCTCTCTCTCTCTCTCACACACACACACACACCTTGAAGACCCCCTCCTTCAGAAACCTCCTACCTGGGCAAAGAAAAGGAAGCACTCGTTGGCAGACAACATCTTCAGCATGCAGGGATCCACCCACTGCTCCATACTTCCTTTTACAACTTTTTTTTTTTAAAGCAAGCCCCAATCACTCCCTAAACCTTGCTGGTGACTGGCGGCCTGAGCTTGCAGTGATCATAAGAAAGGCAGAACCTGCGCTTGGCTGTCCACCCTCCTCTGCAAACTTCTATCTCGCAGGTCCTGGAGACTTTCTCTTCCCCACAACAACAAATGGTGAGAGCCAATCAATGTACAAGGGGGATCCATATTGACCGCTTCTTGGCTGTAATGACCGCTGGATTCAAGGCCAATCTCTCCCAAGGCAAAGAGGAAAAGGACTGGCACTTGGAAATTGCACAACTTTATTGGCTGTAGAGACAGACGAACTCTAGGAGGGACTGTAAAAGCTGGTGGGAGCAGCATCAGTATGTTTTTTAAAAATTTGCTTCAAGGAGATTTTGCGACTGATCCCTTCCATCCAGCTGCCATCATGTGCACATCTCACTAAATAGGATTCGTTTTTAAGGGGAGTGGGGGAAAGGAAGCTCTGCTCCCTGATGGTGGGTGTTGTGATGGGGATCCGGAAAGGCTCAGCCCAAGAGGCCACCTGCTTATGGGGTGAGGGTCTCTCCCTGGCCCTTGTCGGCCGCTCCAGCCTTTTCAATCTCCCTCCATCCCCCTTTGCAGGGGTCTCCCAGCCCCCTCCTCGCCCCCCGCCTTGCAGCTCCTCCTCTGCACCCTCCCCAGCAGCCCTGGGACTCCCCTTCGCCCAATGCACAAGGGGGGCTCACCAGACCCGGAAGGGGCCACCGGGGCTGCAGCCCGAGGGAGAGAGAGGCAGGAGCAGCGTCCTCGCAGGCAAGATCTAGGCAGGAAGTGACATGCAGAGAAGGGGAGGCGCATTTCCCTTGAAGGGCACAGATGGGCCCCTCTCCTTTCCCTCTAGGAATTTCATTTCAGTCATTTTAACCCTTAGAAAACCATGCAGCTGGGTCAACTCTCAAAGCAGCAGCCAAGGAGGAAGGATGCCTTGCACGCAGAACATAGGATACTAATGGATGCGATACCGCTGTCCCCAAGAGAGATCCAACTTTGCTGCCTCCATTGCATCCTCAAGGAGCCATCTGGCTGAGTTGTTCCGTGTGGTCTGGAGGTTGATCACTCCTGACCAGGGGGGTGGACCTCTGCAGCGCACAGTGTCCAGCTTTGAGGACAAAGTCACTCGACTCCACATTGATTTAGAAGCTACTATTGTGGGAGTGCCTGCCAAGGTGTCCAAAGCAACACCAAACCCAGTATTGTGGGATCAAGTCCAGTTAATGTGGCCTGATGATTTATTTATTTATTTATTATTTTATTTATATCCCACCCTTCCTTCCAGCAGGAGCCCAGGGCACCATGTGGCCAAAATGCTTGCAGTGATGCACCCGACCACCTGCTCAATAGATCCTTGTCCGTCCTGGCTTATTAAAGCTAGCTGGATGACTGAATAGGTGTAGTAAATGCATCTTTGTGTGATGATGTGATGGCCACTGCCCTTAGAGGCAGCAGTGTCTCCACTTCTTAAAAAGTCCACGCTAGACCCAATGGAGTGTAACAACTATAAACCAGTTGCCAACACCCCTTTCTTGGTGAAGGTGGTTATAGAGCAATTGCAGGTATTCCTGGATGAGACTGATTATCTAGATCCATCATAATCTGGATTCAAACCTGGTTTCGGAACAGGATCAGCCTTGGTCACCCTGATGGATGACCTCTGCTGTGAGAGAGACAGGGAGATTGCAACCTTGTTACTTCTGCTTGCTCTCTCAGCAGTATTTTACCATTGACCATGGTATCCACCTGGACCTACTCATTGGATGGGTATTGGAGGCACTGTATTATGGTGGTTCCTCTCTTACCTTTAGGGACACGTCCAGAAAGTAACAGTGGGTGAGTGTTCCTAGGCCCCCTGGCACTTATTCTACAGGGTTCTGCAGGGTACTATTCTCTCCATGGCATCAGGGCCTCTTACTCCTTCAGGGACAGCTGAGTCTTGCTGATCCATCTTTGATCTGTGAGTAAGAAGATGCAGCATCTGTCCTACTGATCTACCCTTCACAACTCTGCCTCCTCTGTTTGGTCTCCGTCTCTCAGCCTTTCACTGAGCCCTCATCCCTTTTGTTACTTATGTCCTTTTTGGAATTAGTTTCTGGGTCCGAGGTGCTGTATCAAAGGAGGAGATCCATTTACTGTACGAGCCAAAGTTTGGTTTCAGGGAGCTATGGAGATCATTATGCCTAGCTGAACGCTGGAGGAGCAGGAAGGGTGCTGGCAAAGCATCCTTGAATGTGAGGATTATTCATCCTGCCATGTAACCTTTGAGATAAACCAGTGATGGGGCCTGGAGATGCCTTTGGGGATTGAATCTGGGACCTTCTGCATGCAAGGCAATTGCCCTAACACTGAGGAATGACCTGTCCCCAACATTTATTTTATTCAATTTGTTTAAATATAGCAAATTTTAAA
The DNA here is from genome assembly GCF_030035675.1 of Rhineura floridana. NCBI lineage: Eukaryota > Metazoa > Chordata > Lepidosauria > Squamata > Rhineuridae > Rhineura > Rhineura floridana. The sequence continues at coordinate 208,669,360 of NC_084482.1, forward strand.
TGCACCACACATCCACACGAGATGGGGATGATTATTGTTGTCACTTCGTTGCAGACGGGGAACTTGCAATGCCTGAAAGGGCTTTTCTTCCAAGCTTGCATGTGAAAGTTGTAGAAGCCGTGGGAATGTTTTCCCCAATCCCTTTGCTGCCTGCCTGCCTGCTGCTGAAAAGATCTTGCAAAATCAGAAAGGGCTTTTTCTCTTAGTGCTGGAGAAGTGATTGGGGTGGTTTCCCTGGTTGTTTCTCTGCCCGCTAGCCTGGACAGGCTTCTGCATGGGAGAGAGATGTGTGCACACTCTTATGTGTATGTATATGAGTGTGTGTCTGAGCAGCGGAAGGCAAGTCTCGCTGGGTGCGCATTGTCAGCCTGGCTTGGCTGCAGGACATTTGAATTCCCTCTCTATCCCTTCTCCACCCTTTGTTTAGCTATGTTTCGCTCGCTTGCTTTTTTCCTTCTTCAGTGAGATTCCACTCCCACTGTCTTGCTAGCAACTAACAAAATGCGATGCAACTGTTTGCCTTAGCCCAATGTCCAAATGCGTCGCCTTCATTCCTCTTGAAACACGCCAAATGGCCTCTTTCTGTGAATGCTCAAGACTGAGGGCTCCCTGTACCCCCTTTATTCGTGAGCTATCCAGACTACCTCTAGGCAAATACGATGGTCACCTGAGCTTCCAGGCTCCTGCCAGCAGATGGTTTGAGATAGGTGGACTACAGGTCGGAGATCCCACCAAAGAATATATTTAGGTCTAGGGATATTTCAGGAAAATTAATTAAGAGCCCAACAGCAGAAGATCTCATAATGTTCTATTTATTAACTCATAAAACATACATATAATACTATGCGTGGCCGTAGCCAAGGAATCAGCGTTCATAGAATCATAGAGCTGTAGAGTTAGAAGGGGCCTATAAGCCCATCGAGTCCAACCCCCTGCTCAATGCAGGAATCCAAATTAAAACAGACCTGACAAGTGGCTGTCCAGCTGCCTCTTGAATGCCTCCAGTGTCGGAGTGCCCACCACCTCCCTAAGTCATTGGTTCCGTCGTTGTACTGCTCTAACAGGAAGTTTTTCCTGATGTTCAGTAGAAATCTGGCTTCCTGCAATTTGAGCCCATTGTTCCGTGTTCTGCACTCTGGGACTCTGGTTCTAGATCAACACAACACATTACAGGGGATGTATACCAAACTATACAATACATCACATTACAAGTCCTGTCGGTACAATATGTAACAGAATGCCCTCACCCTTGTTGTGTGTGGATCTACAGCAGGGCAGCAGTCTTCTGTTCTTCTGACCAGGCGCAACCAGCACTGGTAAAAATGTCCCGGGCTGACTGTCTTATATAAGCCCCTCCTATCTAAACAATCTTACCTGCAATCCTATCCTGGCTGTATTAGCTGCTGTGCTTTCCTGACTGCAATTGCTGGAGGTTTTACTATGCAAGCTTTGTGGAGTGGTTGCTAGGCAGGCCTGGATGACGCCAGATCAACTAGCCCATGGTCACTAGCACACCTGCTTTGTTTCTTTTGCAGTCAGACCTGGCAGCTGGCCCTCTATGCTGCTAAAGGGGAGGTCTGGCCAGTAGGACAGCAACCAGAGATGCACGCTTCCTGCTATCACTATGTTTACTTTATAGGACGAACATTGGCTAGGTTCCCAGAAACAAAAAGAAAGCAAAGGATCAGAAAGAGGAAGCAAGAATAAAGGACCAGAATAAAACCTGAATGTGTGTTACTAGCAAGAAAGAATTCTACATGCCTCTGTATCATTCATTTTCATACATAGATACATATATCCCAGTAGCAGTATCAATAATAAATGACATGAATGTATGTGCATAGAGGTGTTCAGGCATTGATACATAAAAGGAAGAAATATACAGCAAATATACCTTAATGCGTCAGTAACTGCCACTGGTGAAACACGGGAGAATAATCGGGAAGCAGGAATCATGACCCATCTTGCAAAAATGAGAACAGTTAAGAGAATGAAATCCCCACAGAAGAATGGAGATCCAGCAGAACTCAGGGAAAAGGAATTTCTCAAGCCTCAAATCATTTTAGGCACTCCCATCACTGAGCACTGAGTGGGTTCAGGGGTGCCAGCACATGCCTCTGCTTTCTTCTCAGTAGAGTGAGGACCACTGGAGACGACGGTGTCTTTGGGATACATGGTTTTAATTACACTTACGTACAGGCTCGGTAGATGGAAGGACTCACAGCATTCCCACCAGATCCTGCTCCCCATTAGGTTCCAAGGGGCCTTCGAAGTCAGAGCTTTGGACTCTACACAGAGAGCAAGTCAAGCCTCGCTCTCCCATCTCCAGCTCAAGGCAAGTCTGGTCCTTGGCCTATTGTTCTCCAATACTCAGGATGCCATTTCCTCCAGCCAGATGAGGAGGAAAGCCTGCCTGCCTTCTTCTGGAAGCATGACCAGGTAGTAATTTCTATGGCAGCACGCCCCTGGGCCAATTCTTTTTGTCATAGAAGTAAACAGTTAACAGACTTGGCTGCAGCCATTAATGAAGGGCCTGGAATCGAAGCTCTGTGAGGTGGGGGTCTCGTAACAGCTGTCATCAACCTGAACAAACTACAGTTTCCAGGATTCTTGGGGGGAAACCATGATTGCTAAAGTGCTATATGAGTGCATCAAATGTATGCTGTGGGTGTGTCCCATGTTTGGAGGAAGTCAGAAGCGAGCACGCACTACTTTAATTTTATTTTTTGCTTAGCGCCAGGTTTTTCCTTGTTCCAAGGCCTTTGTTCACCTTCTCTTTGAGATAAGGGATATCTTGCCTTGAACTTGTCCCTTCTTGAATGTTAAAGGTCTTTGTCACAATTTCCCTCTAAACCAGTCCTCTAGGGATAAACTCTATCTCATCTGCAATCCTGATATATACAATGTTCTTATTATATTTCTCCTTATTTCTAGGTGAGGTTCAAAGTTCAGTTTTATTTCTCTCTCTCTCTCTCTCTCTCACACACACACACGAGTTTCAAAGAACTAAAAAGAGGGAAAAGATTCAAAATAATCAGCTGTGCAATCCTGTTGTACAGCACACCACACTGGCTGTCATGTTCCACAGCTTTCTCTGCATTTAGAGGTTCTTTCACAGAGCAAATGTACGGGGGCCTGTTTCTTCTAAGATCTTCCACACTATCACACAGGTTAACAGTTGGACTGCTTGATCTGTTTAAGATACAAAAAACCCAAAAAATCATCCTATTCCACAGTTGCTGTCCTCTTTTCTTCCTTTCCACACTCCCAAGCATTTATATGGCTTCTCCCCAGTATGAACTGTTGGATGCAAAGTGAGAGATGTCTTCTGGATGAAGCTCTTTCCATATTCCTAGCATTTGTATGGTTTCTCCCCTGTATGAAGTTTTTGATGCAAAGTGAGACATATCTTTTGAGTGAAGGTCTTTTCACACTCCACACATTTATATGGTTTCTACCCAGTGTGATTTTTTTTATGGAAAGTAAGTTTAGAATTGGAAGGAAAGCCCTTTCCGCATTCCATGCATTTATATGGAGTCTCCCCAGTATGAGTTATTTGATGATTAGTGAGAGATACCTTGCGAATGAAGCTCTTCCCACATTCCAAGCATTTATATGGTTTCTCTGCGGTGTGAATTATTTTATGGAAAGTAAGTTTAGAATTGGAAGGAAAGCCCTTTCCACATTCCATGCATTTATATGGGGTCTCGCCAGTATGAGTTATTTGATGATTAGTGAGAGATACCTTGCGAATGAAGCTCTTCCCACATTCCAAGCATTTATATGGTTTCTCCCCGGTGTGAATTATTTTATGGAAAGTAAGTTTAGAACTGGAAGGAAAACCCTTTCCACATTCCATGCATTTATATGGGGTCTCCCTAGTATGAGTTATTTGATGATTAGTGAGATGTGCCTTGCGAATGAAGCTCTTTCCACATTCCAAGCATTTATATGGTTTCTCCCCAGTGTGAATTCTTTGATGATTAGTGAGATGCATCTTCTGAGTGAAGCTCTTTCCACACTCCAAGCATTTATAGGGTTTCTCCCCTGTATGAAGTATTTGATGCAAAGTGAGAGATGCCTTGCGAATGAAGCTTTTTTCACATTCCAAGCATTTATATGGTCTCTCCCCTGTATGAATTCTTTGATGATTAGTGAGAGATATCTTGGCACTGAAGCTCTTACCACACTCCAAGCATTTATATGGTTTCTCCCCAGTATGAGTTATTTGATGATTAGCAAGAGAGGTCTTTTGACGGAAGCTCTTTCCACATTCCAAGCATTTATATGGTTTCTCCCCAGTGTGAATTCTTTGATGATTAGTGAGACGTATCTTCCGACTAAAGCTCTTTCCACACTCCAGGCATTTATATGGTTTCTCCCCTGTATAAAGTCTTTGATGCAAAGTGAGAGATATCTCGTGACTGAAGCTCTTTTCACACTCCACGCATTTATATGGTTTCTCTCCAGTGTGAATATTTTTATGGAAATGAACTGCAGAATTGGAAGGAAAGACCTTTCCGCATTCCATGCATTTATATGGGGTCTCCCCAGTATGGGTTATTTGATGATTAGTGAGAGATACCTTGCGAATGAAGCTCTTTCCACATTCCAAGCATTTATATGGTTTCTCCCCAGTGTGAATTCTTTGATGATTAGTGAGATGTATCTTCTGAATAAAGCTCTTTCCACACTCCAAGCATTTATATGGTTTCTCCCCAGTATGAGTTATTTGATGATTAGCAAGAGATGTCTTTTGACGGAAGCTCTTTCCACATTCCAAGCATTTATATGGTTTCTCCCCTGTGTGAATTCTTTGATGATTAGTGAGACGTATCTTCCGACTAAAGCTCTTTCCACACTCCAGGCATTTATATCGTTTCTCCCCTGTATGAACTCTTTGATGCAAAGTGAGAGATATCTTGTGACTGAAGGTCTTTTCACACTCCACGCATTTATATGGTTTCTCTCCAGTGTGAATGTTTTTATGGTAATGAAGTGCAGAATTGGAAGAAAAGACCTTTCCGCATTCCATGCATTTATATGGTTTCTCCCCGGTATGGGATATTAGATGATTAGTGAGAGATGTCTTGCGAATGAAGCTCTTTCCACATTCCATGCATTTATATGGTTTCTCCCCAGTGTGAATTCTTTCATGGAAAGTGAGATTTCTCTTATCAGTGAAGCCCTTTCCACATTCTGTGCATTTATATGGTTTCTCCCCAATGTGTATTTTTTTGTGGGAAGAAAGGTCAGAACTGACTCTGAAGCTCTTTCCACATTCTAAACATTTATATGGTTTTTCCCCAGTATGAATTCTTGCATGGATAGTACATTTATACCTGGAAAGAAAGCTCTTTCCACATTGCAAGCATTCATACAGTTTCTCCCTTTGGTGGTTTTTGCTGTCCCCTTTGCAATGCATTGTAAAACTGAGACTTTCCCAACCACCAAAAGAACTACTGCTTTTGTTTCTTTTGTCTGTTTTTTCTCGGGCTGAAGTTTCATGGCAGTCACTGCCCTGAGAAGCAAATGATTCATTCCTCCTCTTCTCTTCTGCTTCAGCTTTCCCTCTCTGCTCTTCCCTCTTCTTAGATCTGTCTTTTTCAGATATCTCTTTCCCACCTAGTTCTCGCTTACTCTTGATCTCCCATTCATCACCATCTGCAAGGAAGAGAGAAGCTGATAAGAAATTGAGGAAAAAATGTCACCACAAATCATTGAACAAATGCTGATTTCTGATAAAGGATGAAAGGATTTAGTTGGGTTTAACAACATTCTCTGAGGTCTGGCATTCAGCAACAACTGCAGTGCTATAGACTGCTAATCTGAACCATAGACATCTAGGTTCAGCTCCCATTCAGAGGTCAACCTCATTGGGTAATCTTGGGCCAATCATCCTCTTTCATCCTAGCCTACAAGGCTGTACGGTCAGTACCCCACAGCTGAAGGACCATGGAAAGCTTAGACAGATGCTGCCAGTCAGAGCAAGCAATCCTGGACCAGTTGGGCAAAGAGTACGGCAGAGCTGTTAAGTCAGGTTTCTGGGATTCTAAGATGGCTCTCTGTGCATTTGCATTTATTGCAATTCTTAATGTTTCCTTGTGCTGCTGGAAATATTGTTTTATGTTGTGGTTTTAACATTTTGTACTGATGTCTGCTAGGATTGTGTTATTTCTGTAACTTATTTTGCAGCCCAAATATTTTGGTACCTCCATCTACTGCAACAAAAGTGGGAGAAGCGTAGACAACGAATCTGAAGAGATGCCTGAAGAGGCAAGCCAAATAGTACTCGGGACTAGATAACAAGCAATGGTTATGGGTATCATACCTTTCACTGATTACATGGGTATGTCCTGGTTTGATGACCCTGGCATCAGCAGAATTTTACATTAGAATGGACAAGGATAAATAAAAGAGAATGTGATATTGTGTGAAGCAAGTTAGCTTCAAAGGGGTGAGATAATGGGGGATTTTTAAATACAAACAGTAAGCAATATATATTCTCTTAAAAAACTATAGGGCTTATTATGATAGTATAACAGGCCAGCTAAAAGTCCTCGCCTTGGTGCCGTCTCCCCTGCCTGTTACGCAAAGGCATCCATGATAACTGGTATACATGGTAGGCTAGGTACAGCCTGGCTCAATACGATAAGGGGAACAGAACACTGGTACTGAGCATCCCTGTACACTCCAAGGCCTGGGAAGAATTAGTACTGGAATGCATTAGCTCAGAGAAGAAAAGTGCTGATATGAGAATTGTTTAACATTACCTGATTGGCTAGAAAGTAACATAGACAGTGTAACCTCTGGGTCAGTGATTCTCAAACAGTGCGCCCAGGCACACTGGTGCGCCTTAAGAGGTGGCTAGGTGTGCCTCAAACATTATGAAAGTATATTTTAAAAATGAGAAGAAACCCATTTGTATAGGGTAAGTAATAGTTTTCTATAGTTTATTTTTATTCATAGTTTAAAATATATTAATATATTTTTAATTTTGCACACGAAGTGCGCCAGAAATTTTTTATATGTTTTACAGTGCGCAGTGAACCAAAAAAGTATGAGAACCACTGCTCTAGGTAATGCTTACATGTAGCTCCATGCTTGGGAAATGCTAACGTGCTTTGTCCTGGAAAATATAAAAACCCCAGGCAAACAGTGCCATGTTGCAGCTCTCCACTCACTCAAAGGGAGACAGAGCAGGTATCTTCGTTTTCCTTTAGGACCCACGGCCCAACAGACCTCTAAATTCTCTGTGTGGGCCACTGTCTAAAGGGCATAATTGGAAGATGCACGCTCAGAGAAATGTTGAATTTCAAAACCTGATATTACGCTCCACCAAGGAGCCTTACCAAGACAGGCCAAAGTCCCACAATTCTCTTCCATGACTTCCTTATGCAGAGCTCTCTGGTCAGGATCCAGCAGGGCCCACTCCTCTTCCGTGAAATACACAGCCACATCCTCAAAGACCACTGGACCCTTAACAAGAAAGAAAACATTTCTTCATCCTAGATAGCATGAAGATGATCTACATGTTAAGGTGAAATGGCTGATCATTGTTCTCAGGAATGAAACCTTCCTAAATGGCATTCACAGCTTTTGTTGTGGGCAACTTTAAGAGAAGCAAAGAAAAGGGGGGAGAGTCACTAAGGCCCAGAGAAGAGATGAGGGGACAGAAGCACCCAGGCTGCCCCCAGCCTCTCCCCTAATGAATCTTCCCCCTACCTGATCCAGTACGACAGCAGCAGCTTCCCATCCACCAGAAAGAAAAGATGGTTTAGCCGGTCTTGCCGACATCATTCCATCACCTGTGAGAACAAAATGTGCCCAGATGCCATTACTATATACTTGTCTCAGAGGTTAAGCGATATTTGTCTAACAGCACTTGGGTCTTGAGTGAGTTTCCGCTGTCTATTCACAGTTTATATTTCAGTGGTGTGATAAAACATCTTTCCCCATTTGAGATCTTGGCTACAAGATCTCGAAATCATGATGTGATGTAAATAAGAGCATTTTTTCAGCTGTGGAAAAGGCTGGAGACAAGGGGAAAGGAATCAAAATCAACAGAGAGAGAGCAAATGGAGATACACCCCATACATCCTTACCTAGTGGCCTCTGTCTGGTGTCCGATGATGTCCTCTCTGCCTCAGAGAAATCAGTTCCTGTTTCTGCAAAGAGACTTTTTCCCTGAAACAGCAATAAGAACATAAAAACCTGCTGGATCATAAAAACCAGTGGCCCATCTTATCCAGCAGCCTGTTCACACAGTGGCCAAGCAGATGCCCTTGTGAAAATAAGAACTGAAGTCATCTAACAGGGAGAAGGAATAGAAAAGGATTGACAGAGGCAAAACCCTTAGAGGTATGGGATATCAGGGGTAACCAATGTGGTGCCCTCCAGATGTTGGTGAACTCCAGCTCACTTCAGCCCCAGCCAATATGATGAATGGTCAGTGATGATGGGAGTTTTAGTTTAACATCATCTGGAGGGCACCACGTTGGCTTTCCCTGATCTAGATAAAACCCTCTCACCTGCCGCTCTTCCTGCTTCTTCTCCTCTGCCTGGCTCAGGAGGAATCCTTCGGCCAGGGCCACCGCCTGGGAAGTGGTCTCCGCTCCACATTCCCTCACCCAGCTCGCCATCTCCGGTGGAAGGATCCTCAGGAACTGCTCCAGGATCACCAGGTCCAGGATCTGGTTCTTTGTGTGTCGCTCTGGCTTCAGCCACTGACAGCAAAGAAGATAGAGTCGACTGCAAGCCTCTCGGGGCCCCACAGCCTCCTGGTTGTGGAAATGCCTGAACTGCTGGGACTGGACATCTGAGAGGAGGCTGTTCTCCCCCAAGATCTTCTGCATGTTTCCCCCACGGAATTTCTCCACACAGGTCCCAATCAGGGCCTCTCCTGCTTCAAGGGCAGCTGAGTCTTGCTGATCCGTCTTTGATCTGTGGGGGGAGAGGAGGCACATTTTCCTTTGAAGGGCACAGACACCCCTCTTCCCCTTCTCTTCCTCTCTAGGAATCTAGTTTCATTCATTTTAACCCTTAGAAGATCAGGTAGCTGGATCATCTCTTAAAGCAGGGGCCGGAGTGCAGCAGCAGACTTAGAAGTGCAAGATCCTTTCATGATATTCACACCACGCCCCCTGCCACCCCTCACAGCCATGTTCAACCTTCCAAGATTATGTTATTTATTAAATCTATATCCTGCCCTTCCTCACAAAGGAACCCAGGGCAGCAATACGATAAAACTGTATTTTATTCAATAAAGATAAGCTTCAGTCTCTGAGATTGATAAGTGAGTTGTTTGGACACCAGGAATCCCTGGGGTCCTAAAGAGCTGCTGTTTCCCCCTCCCCCACTTAGCTGGTGGCTTCTGTCACCTTGTAGTCTCCATTTGAGATCAGGTACTCCTTACAAGTTATTTTCTGCACATTCCATTACGCAGTAAGTGTTAGTGGATGTTAAAGAATCCCATGGTATATGTCTCTACTCAGAGAAGCAAGTCTCTTGATGTTTAATAGGACTTATTTCCACATGAGTGGGTGCCGGGTTATAGCCTTGGATTTTTTGTGAGGAAGGGGCAGAGGAGGGTTCATGGTCAGAGGGCCCCTTGTACTCACCAACCTGGGCATAAGCACACTTGAATAAAATTGGGACTTATGCATGCATCTAAACACACAACAATCATGCCAGATTGGTTGAAGCCTGGAGGTGTACTAAGAAGGGAAGGGGGTGGAGGAAAAAACACGTCCCTTCCTTGACTGATGCATCATTTTCGTTCAAAGAAGCAAAATCTGATGCCTATGACACAAGCACTAAGTCCCCCTTTGCAGCCATTTTACACCTCCTTCTAGATCTTCACAACAAGCCTGTGAGGTACGTTGGGCCCAAGAGCACCAAAGCAGCTTCGTGGCTGAGTGGGGATTTCAAATCCTTTTTGCTCAAACATGAAAAAGGAAAGAAATGTGGTAGTTATTATGAAGTATTAATAAATAACCACGACAAATGAATCAGTGCTTCATTTTTAACTATTTAAATCTTCAATTTATCCCAGCATGGGCATCTGAACAGAATTACTATAAATCTTCAATCACTACCAGCCCCCTCCATCTGAAATACTATTCCTGATTGTGCACTGAATGTAGCATTGTCAGTCTAAGATCAGCAGGTGACAGACCTACAGTAACACAACTCCACCTCCCCACAGAAGCAGCCGGACTCACAGCCAGGTATATGCAACCACACACAGGCACACACACTTCCCTCTCTCCTAAGATTTTTTCTCTCTTTCCCTTCCTAACTCCTGGCTTTGGGCTGCAACAAAATCACACATTTCCCCACCCCCCTTTTTGCTTTTTTGTTTTTATGAGAGATAGTGTGTTAGCAATACACATTCTCTCTCTCTGCTCCAAAAGAGGAATGGACCAATCTGAGGTTTCTAGTTACTGCTTTAGAATGGAGCTCACACACACAAATCAGAAGCAAGTGATTTATTTGTATTGGCAGCGCTTGCTGATGACCTTTCTATAGTTGTTAGGGAGATGCACACTTATCCTGTAGTAAGGCCTGCGGAGCACAGTGGAACCTGCTTCTGAGTAAGCATGCATAGGAATGGGCTGTAAGGCTGCCATCCAAGGCACATTTACTTTGGAGTAAGTCCCCACTGAACAAAAGCTCTCTCTCTCTCTCTCTCTCTCACACACACACACCTTGAAGACCCCCTCCTTCAGAAACCTCCTACCTGGGCAAAGAAAAGGAAGCACTCGTTGGCAGACAACATCTTCAGCATGCAGGGATCCACCCACTGCTCCATACTTCCTTTTACAACTTTTTTTTTTTAAAGCAAGCCCCAATCACTCCCTAAACCTTGCTGGTGACTGGCGGCCTGAGCTTGCAGTGATCATAAGAAAGGCAGAACCTGCGCTTGGCTGTCCACCCTCCTCTGCAAACTTCTATCTCGCAGGTCCTGGAGACTTTCTCTTCCCCACAACAACAAATGGTGAGAGCCAATCAATGTACAAGGGGGATCCATATTGACCGCTTCTTGGCTGTAATGACCGCTGGATTCAAGGCCAATCTCTCCCAAGGCAAAGAGGAAAAGGACTGGCACTTGGGAATTGCACAACTTTATTGGCTGTAGAGACAGACGAACTCTAGGAGGGACTGTAAAAGCTGGTGGGAGCAGCATCAGTATGTTTTTTAAAAATTTGCTTCAAGAAGATTTTGCGACTGATCCCTTCCATCCAGCTGCCATCATGTGCACATCTCACTAAATAGGATTCGTTTTTAAGGGGAGTGGGGGAAAGGAAGCTCTGCTCCCTGATGGTGGGTGTTGTGATGGGGATCCGGAAAGGCTCAGCCCAAGAGGCCACCTGCTTATGGGGTGAGGGTCTCTCCCTGGCCCTTGTCGGCCGCTCCAGCCTTTTCAATCTCCCTCCATCCCCCTTTGCAGGGGTCTCCCAGCCCCCTCCTCGCCCCCCGCCTTGCAGCTCCTCCTCTGCACCCTCCCCAGCAGCCCTGGGACTCCCCTTCGCCCAATGCACAAGGGGGGCTCACCAGACCCGGAAGGGGCCACCGGGGCTGCAGCCCGAGGGAGAGAGAGGCAGGAGCAGCGTCCTCGCAGGCAAGATCTAGGCAGGAAGTGACATGCAGAGAAGGGGAGGCGCATTTCCCTTGAAGGGCACAGATGGGCCCCTCTCCTTTCCCTCTAGGAATTTCATTTCAGTCATTTTAACCCTTAGAAAACCATGCAGCTGGGTCAACTCTCAAAGCAGCAGCCAAGGAGGAAGGATGCCTTGCACGCAGAACATAGGATACTAATGGATGCGATACCGCTGTCCCCAAGAGAGATCCAACTTTGCTGCCTCCATTGCATCCTCAAGGAGCCATCTGGCTGAGTTGTTCCGTGTGGTCTGGAGGTTGATCACTCCTGACCAGGGGGGTGGACCTCTGCAGCGCACAGTGTCCAGCTTTGAGGACAAAGTCACTCGACTCCACATTGATTTAGAAGCTACTATTGTGGGAGTGCCTGCCAAGGTGTCCAAAGCAACACCAAACCCAGTATTGTGGGATCAAGTCCAGTTAATGTGGCCTGATGATTTATTTATTTATTTATTATTTTATTTATATCCCACCCTTCCTTCCAGCAGGAGCCCAGGGCACCATGTGGCCAAAATGCTTGCAGTGATGCACCCGACCACCTGCTCAATAGATCCTTGTCCGTCCTGGCTTATTAAAGCTAGCTGGATGACTGAATAGGTGTAGTAAATGCATCTTTGTGTGATGATGTGATGGCCACTGCCCTTAGAGGCAGCAGTGTCTCCACTTCTTAAAAAGTCCACGCTAGACCCAATGGAGTGTAACAACTATAAACCAGTTGCCAACACCCCTTTCTTGGTGAAGGTGGTTATAGAGCAATTGCAGGTATTCCTGGATGAGACTGATTATCTAGATCCATCATAATCTGGATTCAAACCTGGTTTCGGAACAGGATCAGCCTTGGTCACCCTGATGGATGACCTCTGCTGTGAGAGAGACAGGGAGATTGCAACCTTGTTACTTCTGCTTGCTCTCTCAGCAGTATTTTACCATTGACCATGGTATCCACCTGGACCTACTCATTGGATGGGTATTGGAGGCACTGTATTATGGTGGTTCCTCTCTTACCTTTAGGGACACGTCCAGAAAGTAACAGTGGGTGAGTGTTCCTAGGCCCCCTGGCACTTATTCTACAGGGTTCTGCAGGGTACTATTCTCTCCATGGCATCAGGGCCTCTTACTCCTTCAGGGACAGCTGAGTCTTGCTGATCCATCTTTGATCTGTGAGTAAGAAGATGCAGCATCTGTCCTACTGATCTACCCTTCACAACTCTGCCTCCTCTGTTTGGTCTCCGTCTCTCAGCCTTTCACTGAGCCCTCATCCCTTTTGTTACTTATGTCCTTTTTGGAATTAGTTTCTGGGTCTGAGGTGCTGTATCAAAGGAGGAGATCCATTTACTGTACAAGCCAAAGTTTGGTTTCAGGGAGCCATGGAGATCATTATGCCTAGCTGAACGCTGGAGGAGCAGGAAGGGTGCTGGCAAAGCATCCTTGAATGTGAGGATTATTCATCCTGCCATGTAACCTTTGAGATAAACCAGTGATGGGGCCTGGAGATGCCTTTGGGGATTGAATCTGGGACCTTCTGCATGCAAGGCAATTGCCCTAACACTGAGGAATGACCTGTCCCCAACATTTATTTTATTCAATTTGTTTAAATATAGCAAATTTTAAATGCACCACACATCCACACGAGATGGGGATGATTATTGTTGTCACTTCGTTGCAGACGGGGAACTTGCAATGCCTGAAAGGGCTTTTCTTCCAAGCTTGCATGTGAAAGTTGTAGAAGCCGTGGGAATGTTTTCCCCAATCCCTTTGCTGCCTGCCTGCCTGCTGCTGAAAAGATCTTGCAAAATCAGAAAGGGCTTTTTCTCTTAGTGCTGGAGAAGTGATTGGGGTGGTTTCCCTGGTTGTTTCTCTGCCCGCTAGCCTGGACAGGCTTCTGCATGGGAGAGAGATGTGTGCACACTCTTATGTGTATGTATATGAGTGTGTGTCTGAGCAGCGGAAGGCAAGTCTCGCTGGGTGCGCATTGTCAGCCTGGCTTGGCTGCAGGACATTTGAATTCCCTCTCTATCCCTTCTCCACCCTTTGTTTAGCTATGTTTCGCTCGCTTGCTTTTTTCCTTCTTCAGTGAGATTCCACTCCCACTGTCTTGCTAGCAACTAACAAAATGCGATGCAACTGTTTGCCTTAGCCCAATGTCCAAATGCGTCGCCTTCATTCCTCTTGAAACACGCCAAATGGCCTCTTTCTGTGAATGCTCAAGACTGAGGGCTCCCTGTACCCCCTTTATTCGTGAGCTATCCAGACTACCTCTAGGCAAATACGATGGTCACCTGAGCTTCCAGGCTCCTGCCAGCAGATGGTTTGAGATAGGTGGACTACAGGTCGGAGATCCCACCAAAGAATATATTTAGGTCTAGGGATATTTCAGGAAAATTAATTAAGAGCCCAACAGCAGAAGATCTCATAATGTTCTATTTATTAACTCATAAAACATACATATAATACTATGCGTGGCCGTAGCCAAGGAATCAGCGTTCATAGAATCATAGAGCTGTAGAGTTAGAAGGGGCCTATAAGCCCATCGAGTCCAACCCCCTGCTCAATGCAGGAATCCAAATTAAAACAGACCTGACAAGTGGCTGTCCAGCTGCCTCTTGAATGCCTCCAGTGTCGGAGTGCCCACCACCTCCCTAAGTCATTGGTTCCGTTGTTGTACTGGTCTAACAGGAAGTTTTTCCTGATGTTCAGTAGAAATCTGGCTTCCTGCAATTTGAGCCCATTGTTCCGTGTTCTGCACTCTGGGACTCTGGTTCTAGATCAACACAACACATTACAGGGGATGTATACCAAACTATACAATACATCACATTACAAGTCCTGTCGGTACAATATGTAACAGAATGCCCTCACCCTTGTTGTGTGTGGATCTACAGCAGGGCAGCAGTCTTCTGTTCTTCTGACCAGGCGCAACCAGCACTGGTAAAAATGTCCCGGGCTGACTGTCTTATATAAGCCCCTCCTATCTAAACAATCTTACCTGCAATCCTATCCTGGCTGTATTAGCTGCTGTGCTTTCCTGACTGCAATTGCTGGAGGTTTTACTATGCAAGCTTTGTGGAGTGGTTGCTAGGCAGGCCTGGATGACGCCAGATCAACTAGCCCATGGTCACTAGCACACCTGCTTTGTTTCTTTTGCAGTCAGACCTGGCAGCTGGCCCTCTATGCTGCTAAAGGGGAGGTCTGGCCAGTAGGACAGCAACCAGAGATGCACGCTTCCTGCTATCACTATGTTTACTTTATAGGACGAACATTGGCTAGGTTCCCAGAAACAAAAAGAAAGCAAAGGATCAGAAAGAGGAAGCAAGAATAAAGGACCAGAATAAAACCTGAATGTGTGTTACTAGCAAGAAAGAATTCTACATGCCTCTGTATCATTCATTTTCATACATATATACATGATGGTAGATAGCAATTAGTGGTCAAAAAATAGGAAAATATAGAGAATTATAGCTTCAGCCCATAGCACTCTGCTGGGGCTTTCAGTGGTTTGGGTTCCTTCGCCCACCCGTTCCCCTTTTGCTTTCAGCAACATGGTGTGTATTAATGAGTCACACGCAAACAGGCTAGGAGAGGAAAATAAACTCTGTGCCTCTGGAGTAGAAAACAGCTGTGGGGACAGGTAGAGGGAGGGTTGGTGGTGCCTGCATTCTGTTGTGCAGCCATTCAGTTGAGTAGGGCTTGCTCTCGACTTAAGCAGTGCCTTCAATTCCAACCTAAGGGTTGTTGTTACTCCTCCTCCATTTATATCCCATCTTTTCCTCAAGCAGGTCAAGGTGGCTTACATGGTTTTCCTCCTCGTTATATCCTCACAACAACCCTGTGAGATACGTTGGGCTGAGAGTCAGTGACTGCCTCAACCTCACCCAGTGAACTTAAAGGCTAAGTGGGGATTTGAACCCCGATCTGTACTGATGGTTATCCAGAATTATTGGTACCCCCAAATTTGTCAAGACATGCTCACTTATGGCAGCTATTTTGTGTCAAGCCACACCCTTGTAGTCTGGTGCCCATGAGACTCTCCCAAAATTCCACATGTCCCTTGGTCCAAAAAGCTTGGTGATCACTAATCTAAGAGGTTGGGGGGTTGGCAAGGGCTGAGGGAGTGGAAGGAGTTAGTGAGGTCCAAAGGAGAACAGCTCTGACATTGGGGGTGCAAACGAGAAGGGAAGGATGATAGCAAAGGGCATTGCAACTCCCTGCTTTTATCCTTGCCCCTCCAACATCAGTCCAATCCTGTACGTTTGGTTGATGAGTAAAGAGGGCATCAGGTTTGGGGCAGGTGGGGTTGGTGAGTGAAGCAAGCAGGGGCACAGCCCCTAGTATATATACAGATTTCAGATTTTCAAGGAACTACAAAACCAGAAAAGAAGTCTAAACTTAACAATTATACAATACTTTTGTAAAGCACACCAAGCTAGCTGTCAGGTGCCATAGCTTTCTCCTCATTTAGAAGTTCTTTCACATGGAAAATGTATAGGGATGTTCCTTCTAAGATCTTTCCCAATATTACACAGGTTCACAGTTGGACCATTTGATCTGTTCAAAGAAGATACCAAAGAAGACCCCATCCCATTCCACAGTTGCTGTCCTTTCCTCTTGCTATTTTTAATTATTTCTCCACTATTGCTAATTTATTTTTAAACATTTTCCTTTACCCGGACTAATGTTATGTTTAGATTTGTCTGAACCTTTTGTCTGGGACACCAGAGTGATCTTAATAGGCATCTAAAACCACAGGGGTCTGTTCCCTAGAATTACATTCTGTAATAGTGGCATTATTCTTCTTTTAAAGTAAAAGGCCACGTGGTTTTGACAGCTTTAGTACAGTTTAGCCTGATGGGTCCTGTTTGGCCACCATGTTTTGCCCATTGGAACAAAGTAAGGACCTCACTTGCACAAGAATTTATACAGATTCTCCCCTCTGTGAATTATTTCATGAGAAGTTAGCTGCACCTTCTAACTGAAGCTGTTTTGGGTGTGATTTAATATTTGTATGCTGTTTTTCCAACAACTAAGTTGAGCTCAAAGCATCTCACAACAATAGCAAAACATGTACACATAAAAACTACACTTCCTAATAAAAGTATAATAAATACAGTAAATGATCCAAAACAATATTAAAATAGAAAAATCACAAAACACAAATGAATCACAAGTATGAACACAAGAGCCTGATGGATCATGCCAACTAGAAACCTCTGAGAATACAAGGAGCACTCTCCCAAGATTTCCAGTAACCGGTATTTATATCAATACTGTATCAAGAAACAGAAAATCCATCCATCTCGTTACCACATCTCTCAGCTAGAACATATTCAGTCACCTCCCATCTTTCACCTGGGAGATAGGTTTTCTATACTCGACACGTTAATGTCTATCCCTCTTGGATTATTGATATTCCTGTTTCTTCTGAAGCTCTCTCAACAATTCCAGCATTATTTAACAATTTCTCTCTTGTGTGAATTCTCTGATGAGAAGTGAGACGTTTCTTGCAGCTCAAGCCCTTTCCACATTCCAAGCATTTGTATGGTTTCTCCCCAGTGTGAATTCTTTTGTGGGAAGAAAGGTTAGAACTATCTTTGAAGCCCTTTCCACATTCCAAGCATTTATATGGTTTCTCACCTGTATGAATTCTCTGATGGGAAGTGAGACGTTTCTTGCAATCGAAGCTCTTTCCACATTCCAAGCATTTGTATGGTTCCTCCCCAGCATGAATTCTTTTGTGGAAAGAAAGGAGAGAGCTGTCTCTGAAGTCCTTTCCGCATTCCAAGCATTTGTATGGTTTCTCCCCTGTGTGAATTCTTTGATGGGAAGTGAGACTGATCTTGTGACTGAAACTCCTTCCACATTCCAAGCACTGATATGGTTTCTCCCCAGTGTGAATTCTTTTGTGGGAAGAAAGGTTAGAACTGTCTCTGAAGCCCTTTCCACATTCTATGCATTTATACGGTTTCTCTCCAGTGTGAATTCTTTGATGAGAAATAAGATGATCACTGCGAAGGAAGTTCTTTCCACATTCTGAGCATTTATAGGGTTTCTCCCTAGTATGAATTCTTTGATGCAAACTGAGAGAGCAGTATCTACTGAAGCTCTTTCCACATTCCAAGCATTTATATGGTTTCTCTCCTGTATGAATTCTTTGATGCAAAGCGAAAGCTATCTTGTGACTGAAGCTCTTTCCACACTCCAAACATTTATGTGGTTTCTCCCCAGTGTGATTTTTTTGATGCAAAGTGAGAGAGATGTTGTGATTGAAGCTCTTTCCACATTCCAAGCATTTATATGGTTTGTCCCCAGTATGAATTCTTTCATGGGTACTAAGCTTATAACTGGAGGGAAAGCTCTTTCCACATTCCATGCATTTATATGGTTTCTCCCCAGTGTGAATTCTTTTGTGGGAAGAAAGGTTAGAACTGTGACGGAAGCTCTTTCCACATTCTAAACATATATGTGGTTTCTCCCCAGTATGAATTCTTTGATGCAAAGTGAGAGATATCTTCTGACGGAAGCTCTTTCCACAATCCAAGCATTTATACGGTTTCTCTCCAGTATGAATTGTTTCATGGCTACTAAGTTTATAACTAGAAGGAAAGCTCATTCCACATTCCATGCATACATATGGTTTCTCCCCAGTGTGAATTCTCTGATGATCAGTGAGAGATCCCTTGTGACTGAAGCTCTTTCCACATTCTAAGCATTTATATGGTTTCTCTCCTGTATGAATTCTTTGATGTGTAGTAAGTTTATAACTATAAGGAAAGCTCTTCCCACACTCTAAGCATTTATATGGTTGCTCTCCACTGTGTATTATTTGATGATTAGTCAGAGAGGAATACCTACTGAAGCTCTTTCCACATTCCAAGCATTTATATGGTTTCTCCCCAGTGTGAATTATTTGATGCAAAATGAGACTGTTGCTGTAGCAAAAGCTCTTTCCACACTCCAAGCATTTATATGGTTTCTCCCTTATGTTGTTTTTGATGTGGGCATTGCAATTTATTTTAAAATTGAGATTTTTCCAATAATCAAAATAATTACTTCCTTTGTTTCTTTCATCTGTTTTTTCTCGGACTGAAATTTCATGGCATGCACTGCTCTGAGAAACAGAGGATTCATTCCTCCTCTCCTCTCCTTCAGTTCTCAGTCTCTGCTCTTCGCTCTTTATAGATGTGTCTCTTTCCTGTGTCTCTTTCCCACGTAGTTCTCCCTCATTCTTGGCTTCCCATTCATCACCTTCTGCAATGAAGAGAGAAGCTGATAAGAGCCTGAGGAAGAAATGGCGCCTCAAATCATTAAACAACTTCAACCTTTGTGATAAAAGTCTAGACAAAAGGATAAATTAAGAGGGAAGCTTTGGACTTGTCCTCTGAAAGCCCAAAATGTCAAATGTTACATCTTTTGAGCTACCTTAAAAACCAAAATGGAGCCCAGCTATGTTGTGTTGGCCCATAGGCAAAGGTTTTAGTTAGAAATTCCAGAAAGTTTTCTTTATAAATATGAAGCCAAATATCAAACCATAAAATAAACATTTTATGAGGGAAATGAGGGAAAAAGTGGGTTCTGTAAGCACATCTTTGAACTCCTCATACAATGTTTCTAGGAAGGCAAATGCCTCACATATTTGTGGAAATTTGAGACCAGTAAAAGCCAGGGTGTTTTTGGAGTTCAATGGCCGTTGGGCCCAGTCATAAAATCTGCTCTGTCTCTAATGTCAGTTGGCTTGTTGGCCAACCAGAAAATGACCAAGAAGCTAGCTCCACCTCCCTAACAACTCTGAAACACGCCTCTCAAATGATCTGGCCAGTTTAAACCAGTTGGGTCATTGTTTAGAAGGGACGATGCACATACAGACAGAAAACAGTAAATAAGTGTCCATTCAAGGTAACTGCAAAGGAGTAAGAATCCCAGAGGAAGTAGGTGGCACTACATCAGAATAGCCGGGTGCGTTACATAACAAAATATTGAATTTCAGAACAGATATCACGCTCCGCCATGGAGCCTTACCAAGACAGGCCAGAGTCCCACAGCTCTCCTCCATGACTTCCTTGTGCAGAGCTCTCTGGTCAGGATCCAGCAGGGCCCACTCCTCTTCCGTGAAATACACAGCCACGTCCTCAAAGACCACTGGACCCTAAAAGAAAAGAAAACATTTCCTTCTAGATAGCATAAAGATGATCTATTACCTACATAGAAGAGTGAGTTAAGGTGAGGTGGCTAGTCATTGTTCTCAGGACTGAAACCTTCTTAAATGGCATTCACAGCTTTTGTTGAGGACAACTATGAGGAAAGCAAAGAGAATCAGAGCGATTCACTGAGGCCCGGGGAGGGGAGCAGGGGACAGAGGCACCCAGGCTGCTCCCAGCCTCTCCCTCTACCTACCTGATCCAGGGCAACAGCAGCAGCTTCCCCTCCACCACCAAGAGGAGATGGTTTCGTAGGTCTTGCCGGCATCGTTCCATCCCCTGTGAGAAACATTACTATATACAGAAGCCATTACGATATACTTGTTTTAGAAGTTACGCAAAATACGTCTCATCTGTTGAGTTTCCAATTTTTACTCGCTATTTATATTTCAGTTGTGTGATAAAACATCTCTCCCCAATTCATCTCTTGGCCAGAAATCAGACTGCTGGTGCCCAAGTACAAAATCATGATGTTATGCAAATAGGAGCATTGTTGAGCTGATTAAAAGGCTGGATACAAGATTAAAAGAGCCCATGGAGTCAAAATCAACAGAGAGAGACCAAATGGAAATACACCCCATTCATCCTTACCCAGCGGCCTCTGTCTGGTGTCCAATCGGGTCCTCTCTGCCTCAGGGAAATCAGTGCCCAATTCTGCAAACAGACTCTTTGCCTGAAACAGCAATAAGAACTGAAGTCATCTAACGGAAAGATTAGAAAAGGATTGACAGAGGCAAAACCCTTAGGAGGCACTGGATATCAGGAATAGCCAACAAGGTGCTCTCCAGATGTTGTTGGACTTCAACTCACTTCAATATGAATTGACTGTGGTGATTGGCGTTTTCCTTCAATAACATTTGGAGGGCATGTTGAAACTGTTGTCTCTTTAAGGGGAATGGTTTGTGTGTAACACATAGAGAGGCCTAACTGGGGTATCTTTTTATGTAACCCCTATTGAATATCATGAGAAGTGAAAGCGACTAGTTTTCCCCGCTTTTTCTCTCTGCTACTTCCTTCCTTTTCCTCATAGTTTGTAGAAGCAGAGTTTAGTGTTGTTGCAAGCCAAGTGTGTAAATTAATAAATATAATCAGAATTAAAGAAGTCAAGCTTCCAAGAACCATTTTTTCCTGTTAAGAATATCTTACCTGTTGCAACAAGGCACAATGTTGGCTATCCCTGATCTAGATAAAACCCTCTCACCTGCCACTGTTCCTGCTGCTTCTCCTCTGCCTGGCTCAGGAGGAAACCTTCAGCCAGGGCCACCGCCTGGGAACTGGTCTCCGCTCCACATTCCCTCACCCAGGTCTCCATCTCCGCTGGAAGGATCCTCAGGAACTGCTCCAGGATCACCAAGTCTAGGATCTGGTTCTTTGTGTGTCGCTCTGGCTTCAGCCATTGACAGCAGAGAAGGTGGAGTCTGCTGCAAACCTCTCGGGGCCCCACAGCCTCCTGGTAGCAGAAATGCCTGAACAGTTGGCATTGGACATTCAAGCTGAGGGTGTTCTCCCCCAACATCTTCTGCATGAATTCCAGCCCTTGGGTCCCAGTCTTGATGGCATCCGGGCTTCTTCCTGCTTCAGAGGCAGCTGGTTCTTGCTGTTCCATTCTTGATCTGTGGATAAGAAGATGCAGCATCTGTGTTGCTGGTCTGTCCCTTACAACTCTGTCTCCCCTCTCCCTCTCTCGGCCTTTCACTCAGGCCCCATGTCTTTTTGGAATTATTTTCTGTCTGAAGTGAGCTGAGCCATTTATTGCATGATTGAAAGTCTGATTCCATGGAGTCATGGGGATCATTATGCCTTGGGCAAGGGCTAAAGCAGCAGGAAGGATGTTGACTAAGCATCTTTGAATATGTGGATTATTCTTCCTACCATGCTGCCCTGGGTTCCTTCTGGGAGGAAGGGTGGAATATAAATGTAATAAAGAAATAAAAAATGTAACCTGTGAGATAAACACAGTGATGGGATCTGTATCTTCCTTTGAAGATTAGTGTTTGGATAACTGACACCTCTCTGATAGCAGCCCTTAAGGGGCCCTGAGAGAAGCATGACCCTGATTACCCCCTAATCATCTTTTTTAAAACCCACAAAAAAGGACTCAACTTGTTAGTGGAAGGGTCGTAGCTCAGTGGTAGAGCAGCATCTTTCCACGCAGAAAGTCCTGGGTTCAATCCCCAGCACCTCCAGGTAAGGCTGGAAAAGACCCCCTGCCTGTAATCCAGGAGAGACACTGCCAATCAGTATAGACAATACTGAGCTAATGGTCTACGGTCTGACTCTATATAAGGCAGCTTTCTATATTCTCTGACTTATCTCTGTGGTCTATTCAAGTCTCTGTTTAACTGGGAATGAAATATCATCACTTTGATCCATTGATACCTTTAATTACCCTTTGGTTTGAACGGCCTCCTTTCAGCGCTAAGAATTATTTATGGTTTTGTTTTTTAAAAAAAATTAAAATGGAATGCCATAGTTCCTGGGATTTATGACCTGGGTGTGATAAGGACATTCAAGGATTTTATAGTATAACGAGGAAGAGAACAAAAAATCCCAAATTTTTGGGATTGTCATCTTAAATGAATGAAGGACTAAGTTTACCTTCACCCCAGCCAGCATGAACGATGGGGCCACCCTGTCGTGCACTGTGAATGACCACTGGGCATTTAGATTGCTCTCTTTGCTTATTTACCCTTCTAATACAACAGGTTTTTTCAATTTCAGTTGGAGTCTCCTGAGGACAGTTCTCCCAATGGAGGGCTGTAGAAAGCGGAGGCCCTCAAGGATCGGTATTGGGACCTGTACTTTTCAACTTGTTCATTAATGACCTAGAATTAGGAGTGAGCAGTGAAGTGGCCAAGTTTGCTGACGACACTAAATTGTTCAGGGTTGTTAAAACAAAAAGGGATTGTGAAGAGCTCCAAAAAGATCTCTCCAAACTGAGTGAATGGGCGGAAAAATGGCAAATGCAATTCAATATAAACAAGTGTAAAATTATGCATATTGGAGCAAAAAATCTGAATTTCACATATACGCTCATGGGGTCTGAACTGGCAGTGACCGACCAGGAGAGAGACCTCGGGGTTGTAGTGGACAGCACGATGAAAATGTCGACCCAGTGTGCGGCAGCTGTGAAAAAGGCCAATTCCATGCTAGCGATAATTAGGAAAGGGATTGAAAATAAAACAGCCGATATCATAATGCCGTTGTATAAATCTATGGTGCGGCCGCATTTGGAATACTGTGTACAGTTCTGGTCGCCTCATCTCAAAAAGGATATTCTAGAGTTGGAAAAGGTTCAGAAGAGGGCAACCAGAATGATCAAGGGGATGGAGCGACTCCCTTACGAGGAAAGGTTGCAGCATTTGGGGCTTTTTAGTTTAGAGAAAAGGAGGGTCAGAGGAGACATGACAGAAGTGTATAAAATTATGCATGGCATTGAGAAAGTGGATAGAGAAAAGTTCTTCTCCCTCTCTCATAATACTAGAACTCGTGGACATTCAAAGAAGCTGAATGTTGGAAGATTCAGGACAGGCAAAAGGAAGTACTTATTTACTCAGCACTTAGTTAAACTATGGAATTTGCTCCCACAAGATGCAGTAATGGCCACCAGCTTGGATGGCTTTAAAAGAAGATTAGACAAATTCATGGAGGACAGGGCTATCAATGGCTACTAGCCATGACGGCTGTGCTCTGCCACCCTAGTCAGAGGCAGCATGCTTCTGAAAACCAGTTGCCGGAAGCCTCAGGAGGGTAGAGTGTTCTTGCACTCGGGTCCTGCTTGCGGGCTTCCCCCAGGCACCTGGTTGGCCACTGTGAGAACAGGATGCTGGACTAGATGGGCCACTGGCCTGATCCAGCAGGCTCTTCTTATGTTCTTATGTTCTTATGAGTTTGATTTCTTTGATTAAAAGACTGCAGTTTTCAGTACCAATTTCTATTCAGTTTCAAAAGATCCTTTCTGCACCCAGGGTCTGCATGTCCAAATGGGCACATGCGTGTCAGCCAGGAACACTGACAACGCCAGTCAGTGTACGACCAATGGGGGCATGAATACATCTACCTGGAGTGGCAGCTGTTGGCTCCATGTCAGTGGGGAGTGGAATCCACTTTGGGTTTTAGCTGGAACTGTCCAAGGTGCTATGCCATCACTGCCTACTGGAAATCCCTCCTCAATTCAAAGCGGTGTCCTGAATTTGCAGAAGGACGGAGGGAAGAACTCTCCTCCCTGATTGGGGGGATCAGGCAAACACACCTCTTGTGCACCTCCTGCTCTCTGCAGCCCTAGGAAAACTCTCCAACCAAATGTGCAAAGGGGAAGGGGGCTCACCAGATTTCAGAGGGGACCACCAGCGCAGGGCTGGAGAAAACAGCGGCTACTTTCCCCCAAGTGTGAAGCCAGGCACCAAGGGCCTTTGGATGGGGGTGCTTTTGCTTTGGGGGACACAGCCTCCCCCTTCCCCACCAATTCCCTTCCTCTTTAGGAATCACAATTAGGTCACTTAACCCACTGAGGTCTGGTATATTGGTACTGTCACAGACGCCACCCTTTTGCAGTATGATCCCTGCCTCTGACGTTTCACTTGTTGTACCAAGGCCTTCCATATCTCCCCCCACTTTATTTATTTAATTTATATCCTGCCCTTCTTCCCAGTAGGAGCCCAGGGCAGCATCTGTCCCTATCCTATCACACAGACTCATTGGCCAGAGAAAGACACACCACAACTCCCCATCCAGCTGCGGTCTACCACCTTTACATTTATTATTAAATTTATATCCACCCTTCCTTCCAGTAGCAGCCCAGGGCAGCAAATAAAAACACTAAAAACAGATTGTAAAACATTAAAAGCAAAACATATTTAAAAACGTCTTTTTTAAAAAAAAATCTTAAAAAGCAATTCCAGCACATAACGCAGACTGTTACAAGGCTTATTGAAAGAGGAAGGTCTTCAGTACGTGCCGAAAAGAGATAGCGCTTGTCTAATATTCTCGTTAACTAGGATTCGTTTTTAAGGGGAGTGGCGGAAAGGAAGCTCTGCTCCCTGATGGTGGGCGTTGTGATGGGGATCCCGAAGGGCTCAGCCCAAGAGGCCACCTCCTTATGGGGTGAGGGCCTCTCCCTTGCACTTGCTGGCCGCTCCAGCCTTTTCAATCTGGGCATCGCCCCGCCGCCCGCAAGGGTCTCCCAGCCCCGTCCTCGCCCCCCTGCCTTGCAGCTCCCTCTATGCACCCTCCCCTGCAGCCCTGGGACTCCCCTTCACCCCAACCCACAAGGGAGGAGAGGGGGCTCACCAGACCCCAGAAGGAGCCACCGAGGCTGCTGCCCTTGTGAGTGAGAGCGACAGAGAGACCGGAGCCGTTTTCCTCCCAGGGAAGAGCACGGCCGGATGTGACGTGTGGGGAGGTGCATTTCCCTTGAAGGGCAGAAATGGCCCGCTTCCCTTCTTTTCTAGTATTCCCGTCTCGTTCATTGTAACCCTTACAAGGTCACGCAGCTTGATCATTTCTCAAAGCAGGAGCCAAAGGAGGAAGGGGGCATCGCACAGAGCAGAGGAACGCAGGAAGCTGCCGTATATCGATTGGTCCATCTAGCTCAGTATTGTCGACACTGACTGGCAGCGGGTCTCCAGGATTTAAGACAGGGAGTCTCTCCCAGCCTTACCTGGAGATGCCCTTGGGGACTGAAACTGGGATCTTCTGCATGCGGAGATCACTGAGCTGTGGCCTTCCCCCAATGTTTTTTTATTCAGCTTGTTTAAATGTAGCTAAATTCAAGGGGACCACCTGGCTTTGCAAAGACTAGGACTGAACTGGTCCAGCACAGAGCGAGATGAATAAGACAACTACCTTTGTTCTTATTTAAACAGCTATTTAGAACCATGAGGACTGGCATCTTGTTTTATCTTTAAGGGAAGGAACCACAGCTCAGTCGGGAAAGCACCTGTTTGGGACGCAAATGGTCCCTGGTTCACTCCCCAGCATCACCGGGTAGGACTTGCAACGTCTTCCTTCTGAAACCCTGAAGAGTCGCTGCCTAGGGGCTGCCCACAGATACATGAATATATGTGAATAGAGGTGTTCAGGCACTGATACATACAGGAACGAGGAAATACAGAGCAAATATACTTTAATATGTGTCAGTACCTGCCACTTACGAAACACAGGGGAGGGAGAGTAATCCGGAATGACCCATCTTGCAAAAATGAGAACAGTTAAGGAATAAAATACCCACAGAAGAATGGAAATCCAGCAGACAAACTGTACAATACTTTTGTACAGCACACCACACTGGCTGTCATGTGCCATAGCTTTCTCTGCATTTAGACTTTCTTTCACAGAGGAAATGGATGGGGGGCGGAATTCCTTCTAAGATGATCCACAATATCACACAGGTTCACAACTGGGCCACTTGATCTGTTTAAGATAAAAACAAAAAACAATCCTATTCCAGAGTAGCTGTCCTCTTTTTCTTATTATTTTTAATTGTTTCTCCACTATGGCTAACACTATTTTATTTTTAAACACTTGCCTTTACCTGGACTAATTTCCTGTTTAAATTGCTCTGCACCTTGTATCCTTGTATCTGGGATACCAGACTGATCTCAGCTAACATGCATCCATAACCACCAGGGCCTGTCCCCTGGAATTCCATTCTGGATTGGTGGCCATGCTCTGCTTTTAAACTAAAAACCATGTGCTTAGGACTGCTTTGGTAAGTATTAGCCACATGGGTTCTGTTTGGCCACCACTTTTTGCCCATTGGGGCAGTTAAATCCAAGTCATTTACGGTACGATTGAAAGTTTGATTCCAGGAAGCCATGGCAATCATTATGCTTTGGGTGAAGGCTGGAGGAGGAAGGAAGCTGGCTAAGCATCCCTAAATATGTGGATTATTCTTCTTACCCTGTAACCTGTGAGATAAACACAATGATGGGATCTATATCTTCCTTTGAAGACATGTGTCTGGATGGCTGATAACTCTCTGATAGCAGCTCCAAGGGGCCCCTGAGAACAGCGTGATCCTGATTACCCTCTATTCTTATTTTTAAAAACCCATGAAAAAGGACAAAATTGTTAGGGGAGGAGCCATAGCTGAAAAGTAGGACAGCATCTTCGCATGCAGAAAGTCCCAAGTTCAATGCTCGTAATCCAGGAGAGACACTGCCACTCAGTGTGCAATACTGAGCTAATGGTCAACGGTCTGACTCTGTGTAAACTGCCAAAAAGGAGAGGGTTCCACAAAACAAACACAAAAACAGAGTCACTACAAAGTATAACAGAAAGCAAAAAAGGGGGAACAACAGGCACTGGGGCATACCACTGTAATGCAATATAAACAGGTGTACAAATAGCCAAACTACAAATGAAAATCATAGCTAACCAGAAATAATATCACAGATACAAAGGACAGTGAAGTATATTACTGTGATGTCAATAATAATAATAATAATTTAATTTATGTGTCGCCTATCTGGCCGGTGGCCACTCTAGGCGACGTACAACTCAGTTACAATAAAATACATCATAATAATACAATACAAACGATAAAATTATAAAACAATGACAGTTCAGAATAATAGGCAATTAGTCATAAGGATTAACCCTCCCCAGAAGTCCCGAAGGCCTGTCTGAAAAGCCAGGTCTTCAAGGCCTGGCGGAATACATTCAGGGAAGGGGCATGCCGGAGATCATACGGGAGGGAGTTCCAGAGAGTGGGGGCCACCACTGAGAATGCCCTCTCTCTAGTCCCCACCAACCTAGCTGTTTTAGTTGGCGGGACTGAGAGAAGGCCCTGTGTGGCTGATCTTGTCGGGCGGCATAATTGGTGGCGTTGGAGGCGCTCCATCAGATAAGCTGGGCCGAGACCGTGTAGGGATTTAAAGGTTAATACCAACACCTTGAATTGGGCCCGGAAAACAACTGGAAGCCAGTGCAGATCGAACAACACTGGAGTGATGTGCTCCCGGCGACGACAATTTGTAAGTAGTCGAGCCACCGCATTTTGTATAAGTTGTAGTTTCCGGACCGTTTTCAAGGGTAGCCCCACGTAGAGCGCATTACAGTAATCCAAACGAGAGGTGACCAGGGCATGTACCACCAATGGGAGCTGATGAACAGGAAGGTAGGGTTGCAGTCTATGTATGAGGTGTAATTGATACCAAGCTGCCCGGCTCACTGCCAAGATCTGAGCCTCCATGGACAGCTTGGAATCCAGAACAACCCCAAGGCTGCGGACCTGATCCTTTAGGGGCAGTTTCACCCCATCAAACATCAAGTCAATATCTCCCAACCTTCCCTTGTCCCCCACGAGTAGCACCTCGGTCTTATCTTATCTTATTGTCCCCAGAAGGCAAGAAAGGGGCCTCTTTCCCTGCCCCCAAGCCCTGCCTTCCGGTGCTTTCCTCCTGGGGGTCCCCCCTCTCAGGTGATGGGCAGTCCCAGGGATGGGAAAAGTGAGGAGGGGGTGGGAGGACTCTGGAAGGGGAGAAGACAGCTGGCCAGTGAAGGGGGAGAGAGAAGGCCGAGGGAGAGAGGGAGGGTCCTGAGTCCTTCGGCAGGGACAAGAGCAGACCAGGCCTCGCCCCCCCCGGTTCCCATTGCAGCCCATAGGGAGGTGACCGGTGCCACTGATGCATCCAGCATCTGCACCCACACCCCTGGCTGTGCTCCTCTCTGCAAAATCCAGGGAGCCCCTTCGGTTCAGGTAGAGCTTCCGTGAGAGTCCTCACCTTACTTCCCATCAAAGAATCCACATGGTGGGGAAACCATATAGATACTTTTAATGTGGAAAGAGCTTTAATAGAAGCACAAGTGTCTCTCTTCATCAAATAATTCACACAGGAGAGAAGCTTTATAAATGTTTAGAGTGTGGGAAGAGCTTCAATTACAGTTCCCAGTTTTCTTCCCATCAAAGACGTCACACGGGAGAGAAGCCATTTCAGCACTTGGATTGTGGAAAGAGCTTCAGTGCAAGATGCAGTCTCACTTCTCATGAAAGAATCCACACAGGGGAGAAACCATTTCAATGTTTGAAATATGGAAATAGATTCAATAGAAGCACAAACCTCAGGATACATATCAAGGAATTCACAAGGGAAAAAACATATAAAAGTCTGGAATGTGGAAAGAGTTACAGTTTAATCACGAGCCTGAGTAGGCATCGAACAATTCATGCAGAGGAGAAACCATATAAATGTGCGGAGTGTGGAAATAGCTTTAGATCTAGGTCAAAACTCCATCGCCATGAAACAGTTCACACCATGGGGAAACCATATAAATTCTTGGAATGTGGAAAGAGCTTCAGTGTAAGAACAAGCCTCACTAATCATCAAAGAACTCACACAGGGGAGAAACTATATAAATGCTTGGAGTGCGGAAAGAGCTGTAGTCAGTGCTCAAGCCTCACTACACATCAAAGTACTCACATGGTAGAAAAGCTATATAAATGCTTGAAGTGTAGAAAGAGCTTCACAGGGAGAACCAGTCTCATCAGAGAATTCACAGAGGGGAGAAACCATATAAATGCTTGGAGCATAGAAAGAGCTTCACAGGGAGAACCAGTCTCATCAAGGAACTCACACAGAGGAGAAATCATATAACTGCCTGGAGTGTGGAAAGAGCTACTGTTTCTCAACAAGTCTGATTAAACATCAAATAATTCACAGAAAGAAGAAATAATAATTGAATGGAAGGTAGAAATAGCTACAGTTTGAGCACAAGCCTGAGTCAGCATCAAAGAATTCTTACAGGGGTAAAACCATCTAAATGTAGAAAGAGCTTCTGATCTGTCTCAAACCCCTGTTGTCCACAAAAGATGGCGGTGGTGGTGTGAGAAACCATATAACTGCTCAGGGTGTGCAAAGACTTTCAATCAGAAGATACTTCTCACTCCTAATCAAAGAATTCACAGTAGGGAGAAACCATAAAAATTCTTGGAATGTAACAAGAACTTTAGTCAGAAGATAAACAGTGAATACAGGAGAAAGACGTGCTTGGAGTATGGGTTGAAATTCAGGCACAATTAATCCAGATTTCACTTTGGAGAATCCCGTTATGCGTTATTACACAGCCACAAAAGTGGCTGTATACTATAGCCAGTGTGGATTTTTCACATTCTGCAATGTTAAATTGAAAATACCCCCATGCCATTCTGATGCTTCCTATAAGCTCATTTCAAAACAAAACCTTACAAAACGTATAGTCCTGAACTCAGAAACGCTTGCTTAACAATCCTCTCAACAACCCTATCATGGCGATATACAAAACAGTCAGAGAGAATAGAGAGTTCAAAGCCTAAAAAGAGAGGAAAAAACCCCCAGAGCCCTTTTGAACTTTTTTCTCTGAGTTCTCATAATCTGTTGAAATTCATTAAAAATCAGCCATGTTCACAGAGTACCTGTAATCCTAATACTGACCTTGCCCCATAATCTGACCTTCATTTTCTGCAGTTTAAAAGTTTAAAAAATGCTTGGTTGATCTTTAATTAATTTAAGAAATTTTGGCTTGAACCCAATGATAGTGTCGGGCGTGCTCAGTAAGAACCAACTGTCAGTGTTCTAAACGCCAGACTCACAGCTGCTGGGCTTGGCTAATCAGGGCCCCCCACCCGCACCAGACTTTGATTTCACTTGAGACAGTCATGGCTTCCCTCAAAGAATCCTGGGAAGTGTAGTTTGTGAAGGGTGCTGAGAGGAGACTCCTATCCCACTGAAAGAGCTTCAGTGGCCAGACTGGTTTAACAGTTAGCCACTCTGACTGAAGGTCTGTGAAGGGAACAGGGCGTCTCCTAGCAACTCTCAGCACCCTTCACTAACTACACTTCCCAGGATTCTTTGAGAGAAGCCATGACTGTCCAAAGTGAAATAAAGGCCTGGTGAAATTTGTTTCTTGCTTGAATCATTTCAGACTGCAGGGCAGTTGTAGCAAAGTGGAATGTTCCTTTGTACAAGTCAACAGAAAATCTCCATGCAAAAGAAAGAGGGTTTTTTCCCTAAGAGGCTTTTTAAAAAAAACAACCACACACATAGTATTTTTATTTCATTTTTAACTAGGGCTGCCGCCTCTGCTCGCTTCACTTGCCAAGCCAGCCTGCACCCCACCCTGCGGCACCGCCAAGACGTCCACCCACCCACCCTGCCAGTAGCTATATCTACATCCCCTCTGTCATGCTGCCCTTATCACTCTCCCCACTGCGTCTGCCAGGTGCCCCAGCCGTTCCCCCACCAAACCAACCCCAATCTCATCATGCACGGGGTACCAAAGCCCCACCCATTCACATTGGTCGCTGAAGCTCCCCCCCCACGGGTCTTCAAACCTATCTCCGTCTATGGGTCTCCAAACCTCCCACTCCCCACGGGTCTCTACTCTGAGTCGGACTAGCGTTGGATAGAACCCCCTATGGATTCCTTCCTCTGCCCCAAGAAGCAGGACCTTCCCCCCCCGCTCCCCAACTTCCCCCCAGCTGGCTCTGCTCTCAAGTTGGGTGATGAACGTGAGCACAGCTTGGCCTCTCCAGTGGGGGTTCAGGTCGGTGGAACTCGAAGGGCTAATGGGCCAAGGGGGTGGAGGCAGAGCTTGGAAAAGTTACTTTTTTTGAACTATAACTCCCATCAGTCCCAGCTAGCCTGGCCACTGGATTGGGCTGATGGGAGTTGTAGTTCAAAAAAGTAACTTATCCAAGCTCTGGGTGGGGGTGGTCCTTAGACATCTCCACACTTCATATTCCCAACCCATCATATCAGTAAGGAAGGGCGCTAGTAGCACATAGGGACCATAGAGGTATGGCAGCCATGAAAGCCGCCCCAGCCTTTTTTTTTTTGGCAAAGTGCTCTTGCCAGCACACGACAGCCTTCACAGGAGAACCGGAAGTGTTTGCTGCATGGTTTCCCCCTTCTCTGAGCGAATATGGTTGTCGCACTTCCCTTTTTCCGCCCGTCTGAAACATGAGGGATCGGCCTGGCCAGTTTCCTCCGGGAGGAGCTAAAAGGAGCCAAGAAGGAAAGGTGGGGAGGGCATAAACCCCCAGGTACCCCCTTTTGAAGAGCCCCAGGGCTTCTCCGTGCAATCCAATCCCATCTCATGCAAAGCAGAGCCCAAGTTCTGTTGTATGTATCATGGTTTTTCCTACAACGGGCCTGTCCTGGTGCAGAGTAAGCATCCTTGCATGGGGGGGGGTTGACCGGTTGAGAACAGCTGCTGCACTTTGGGATGCCTGTCAGTTTGCATGGGAATCTCAGGCGGGGAGGGGGTGGCTCTGGCCCTCAGGTCCTCCTTGACCTAGACCCTATGGTGAGTCAAAGACACAAGAAAACAGGAAGTGATGATGACTCTGGACATCTTCATATTCTCTTTTTTGGAACAGATATATCTGTCCCGTCCAGAGCCGAAAGAATGAGGCTGGAGTGTGTGTGCAAGTAAATCTCGTTTTATTAGAGTAATGGATACATCAAAGGCATTGCGCTTCATAGGAAACCCTACGCTAACTCACTAGATTCCCTAACTATACTCTAGACATGCTCTGCAGTGTGTGAAGGAAGTTGACTCAACGACCCCCCACTGGGAGCGGCAGGCTTATATAGGAAATGTTTTCGAACGTAATCTCTGACTCCTTCGTAATTCCTGTCTTTACCCTGTCCGTTTCTCGCGGCGACGGGAACGAGGAGACAGGGGACGCTCATCCAACGGCTCATCTGAAGACACCTGCTCCCGAGCAACGGGCTCGAGGTCAGGGGGCGGTGCCACACTGGAATCCTCCTGGGAACTGCTTGGTAAAGGAGGAGCTGGCACTGACTCTGAAGCTTCCCCCCACAAGTCCTCTGCATCAACTGGGGGCGGTGCGCTCGGCTCCTCGGAAAGGGCGTTACTCGTGGGAACTGGCTGGAGAGCAGGCTGCCCCCCTCCCGCACGATCCTGCTCAGACACAACAATCCCCAACTCTGCTTCTTCTGGCTGCGGAGGTGCCTGAAACTCATGCCTTCCCCCTTCCTGTCCCTTCTGAGTTGGCTGCAGTGCAACCTCATCCCCCCCTCCATGCTTTAACCCTTCCCACCCCTGAGGTCTAGGTTTCTCTGGATAAGCCTCATGGAATTCTCTCACCAAAGTCGGAGCGTGCACATTCTCCTCTGTTTCCCAGGAACGTTCAGTTGGATCGTACCCCTTCCAATGAATCAGGTACTGAAGACGCCCTCGGCGTTTTCGCGAGTCCAAAATCTGTTCTACTTCGTATTCCTCCTCCCCCTCTACCAACAACGGCGGTGCGGGCTCCACTCGTGGACGGTGAGGGTCGGGGGCAGCGCCCTTGGTCAACAATGCCCTGTGGAAGACTGGGTGCATCTTGAAGGTGGGCGGCAATTTTAGTCTGTAAGCCACGGGGTTAATCTGAGCCTCCACCTCAAAGGGCCCTACACGCCGATCCTGCAGTTTACGACACCAGCCAGGCATAGCTAGGAAACGTGTAGAGATCCAGACCTGGTCTCCCACTCGTATGAGGTCCCCCTCTCTCCGATGCTGGTCAGCTGCGCGTTTGTAATCTGCTTTGGCCTGTTCTAGTTGCTTTTGGAGTAGCTGTTGCATAGCGTGAAGTTCCTGCAAGTAATCCTCAGCGGCTGGGACTGAGAGACTGTCTTTTGGGGCAGGGAAGGCTCGGGGGTGGTAGCCAAAATTGGCGAAGAAAGGAGTCTGTTGCGTGTGCGAATGCACAGCATTATTATAGGCCAATTCTGCTAAATGCAGGTAGGACATCCAGTTGTCCTGCTGATATCCCACAAAACAACGTAAATATTGTTGCAACACTGTGTTGACCCTCTTGGACTGCCCATCCGTTTGGGGATGATGGGCAGATGACAGTCTCAGCTCACTTTGCAGCAACTTCCACAACGCTTGCCAAAAATGCGAGGTGAATTGTGTGCCCCGATTAGAAACCAGGCTGTCTGGCAGACCATGCAGCCGATACACATTTTGCACGTACAACTTGGCAGTGTCTTGAGCGCTTGGGAGCCCTGCACACGGAATGAAGTGAGCCATTTTCGAGAAGGCATCAACGACCACCAAAACTGTGGTTTTCCCCTGCGAAGGTGGAAGGTCTGTTATAAAATCCATAGTAATCATTCGCCAAGGTCCTCCTAGAGTAGGAAGGGGTTCCAGTAGCCCCGGTGGCTTCCCAGTGGCATGTTTAGCCCTCATGTAAGTGGGGCAAGAGCGAACGTAATGCTCTACATCCTTCTTCACCTTGGGCCACCAGAACTCCTGAGTGACAGCTTGAATGGTCTTAAAAACCCCAAAGTGGCCTGCCGTGGGGGCGTCATGGCACTGACGTAGTACCCTCACTCGCAGTTCTCCGGGGGGCACATAAACAGCTTCCTGATGGTGCAGTATGCCATCCTTCCATATAAGGTCCTTCTGTTCTGCCTGGGGTGACGTGCCCTCTTCGACCCGCTGCTCCTGCACAAAAGGGTCCTGTTGTTGCACTTCACGCACTTCAGCTTCCCAAGAATCTTGGCAGGCCCCTACTACTCCCCGCTCGGAAGGGATTATGTACTGTAATGGTCTTGGGGTGGAATCCCTCAGAAATTCTGGCTTCGTTGAGAGGGCATCAGCCCGCTTATTCTGTGCTTGGGAGATATAATGAATTTTGAAATGGAACCATGCGAAGAACTGAGCCCAGCGCACTTGCCTCTGATTGAGTTTGCGGGCGGTATGAAGACTCTCTAGATTACGATGGTCCGTGCGCACCTCAATTTCATGCTGCGCCCCTTCCAGATGGTGTCTCCAGGCTTCAAAGGCATCTCTAATGGCTAATAGCTCCTTTTCCCACACAGTGTAGTTTTCTTCAGAGTCGGTTAACTTTCTGGAAAAGTAGGCACAAGGCATCAGTTCTCCCCCTTTCTGGGCCGGTTGCAAAAGAACCCCTCAGATCGCGACGTCCGACGCATCCGTCTCTACCACAAAAGGGAGCGCCGGGTTGGCATGCTGTAGTATGGGTTCAGTAGCAAACCTTCGCTTCAGGCTCTCGAAAGCCTCTTGTGCAGCTTCTGTCCATTGGAAAGGTCCTGAGCCCTTCAGGCAATCCGTGAGCAGTGCGGTCTGATGGGAGTAGTTGGCTATGAAACGATGGTAGTAATTCGCAAAGCCCAAGAAGCGTTGCAAATCCTTCTTGGTCTTGGGGGGTTGCTACATGAGTACACAACGAACTTTTTCTGGGTCCATTTCTACTCCTGCTGGAGAGATCAGATACCCCAGAAAGTCCAACGTGGTTAGGTCAAACCTACACTTTTCCAGCTTTGCGTAAAGATGGTGTTTCCGTAACTTCTGCAGCACTGCACGCACATGCGAGTCGTGTTCCTCGGGAGTATTTGAATAAATCAGGATATCATCCAAATACACTATCATAAAGCGGTCCACAAAGTCCCGAAAGATGTCATTCATAAAATTTTGGAAGACTCCGGGTGCTCCCGACAACCCGTATGTCATCACCAAACACTCAAACTGACTGTAACGGGTCTTAAACACAGTCTTCCATTCATGACCTGCCTTAATCCTCACCAAGTTGTAAGCTCCTCTCAAGTCCAGTTTTGTGAAAATTTTGGTGGAACGCAACCTCTCCAACATTTCCCTAATGAGCGGCAGCGGGTAACTATTGGGGATAGTGAGCTGGTTTAGGGCTCGATAATCATTACAGGGACGGAGCTCCCCCCCTTTTTTCTTCACAAACAGCAGGGGTGCACCAGCTGGGGACTGTGAAGGGCGAATGAAGCCTTTCTTCAAATTGGCGTCCAGAAACTCCCTTAAAGCTGCCAACTCTGGTTCAGTTACAGAGTAGATCCGCCCAGCGGGTATGCATGCCCCAGGCACCAAATCAATGGCACAATCATAGGGCCGGTGAGAAGGGAGTTGCTCCGCTTCCTTTTTATTGAAGACGTCCCAAAAACTCCCATACTTGGTGGGCAAAGTTATCTCCCTTGAGGGAGACGCCCCTGCCAACACCTGTGGCTCCTCTTCAGGCTGGCAATGTTGATGGCAGTACTTGGAGGTAAAAACCACCACAGCTTCATCCCAAAAGATTGTGGGGTTGTGTCTAACCAGCCAAGGCATACCCAACGCCACCAGGAAACGCGGCAAGGACACCACATAGAATGACAGGTCTTCCCGATGCCCAGGGACCTTCACTTCCACGGACTCAGTCACCCGAGTCACCCCCCCAGACTTCAGAGGCTGGCCATCTATAGTTTCCACTGCCAACGGCTGACTCAGTTCTCTTGTGGGAATAGCGTGGTGTAGCGCCAACGCTCGGTCTATGAAACAAGAGGATGCTCCGCTGTCGATCATAGCCTTGGCTGAGAAGCTCTCGCCTGAGGATAGGGTGATGCGAATGGGCAACAGAAGGGCCCCTTGGGAGGGAAGGGGTTGTAACGGAGGCTCAGTGTCTGTAGCACCCCCCAACTCTCTAGCCTCTACGAGAGCTGGGAAGTGAAGTTTTCCGGCAGCTGGGATCTTCCAGTTTTGACTGCACAATTTCTGGCGAGGTGTCCAGACTTTCCGCAATAGAGACACAGTCCTTCCCTCCGGCGTCTTTCCCTCTCCTCCTCTATCAATCG
Organism: Rhineura floridana; assembly: GCF_030035675.1. NCBI lineage: Eukaryota > Metazoa > Chordata > Lepidosauria > Squamata > Rhineuridae > Rhineura > Rhineura floridana. The sequence continues at coordinate 208,705,802 of NC_084482.1, forward strand.
CGGTCTAGCCCCCCCAATCTGCATGGGCTCCTCTCCCGAGACAGTAGGGATGCCAGGATTGGGCATGGGGCGCGCACGGGGCAGCGGAGCAGCAACCTGACTCTGTGAAGGCTCCATTCTTCGCTCCAACTTTCTTCCTTCTAAGCGGCTGTCTATCTGCAAACTCAGTTGAATCAAACCCCTCAGTGAGTCGGGGTGTGTGGAGCGCGCCAGTTCATCCAACACTTCTGGACTCAGTCCATTTCTGTAGAAGTACATCAAGGCTGGGTCATTGTACTCTGTCTCCTGAGACAAAACACGAAAAGCATTCGTGTATTGCCCTACAGACCCCCTTCCCTGTCTCAGGGTCCCTAACTGGCGGGCAACCGTCTCCTTCCTCTGGGGGTCTCAGAACATGTCTGTCATGGCCCCGTCAGAGGACTCCTCAGATGAGGATGACTTGGGAGTAACAGCAGCAGACCCAGGAGCAGCAGGAGACACAGAGGAGCCTCCTGAGAATCCAGCTCCTTCTGCCCCTCAGCTGCAGAGCACCCCAGGGACAGCAGAGGCCCTGCAGCCAGACACAGACAGTGAACAGGATACTCCCCCCTCACCTGCAGAACGTAGACAGCAGAAGGTCAGGCAGAAGAGAGGCAGGCCTGTCTCCTTAAGGCCCAAACGCTGAGGACTCACACCTGCTGTCAACCTTGCTCTTTATAAGGCACACCTTGGCTGCAGCTTGTTGCTGACTGCAACGTCAGGCGTGGCTTGTGTGTTCCTAGTTTCCTGGCACCCTCTTTCAGACTGACCCCTTGGCACTTGATCCCGGACCTCTACTGACCTCACTTCTGGACTCCTGACTCGGCAAGTACGCTTCGGACAAGCCTGGCCCTTATCAGCTCCCCTCCTCCTAGACCTGGCAGATTTATGACCAGACTGCCGGCTAAGGACTTTGCTTCCCTGCCAACCACCCAGGAATTTCCAGCCCCCCCCCCCCGGCACTGCTGACGCAGTGTAGAGCTGACAGTTTGCAGTCAGCCCAAACAAAGCAGGCAAACGAGGGAGTGGGGGAAATGCTGACCATGGAGCAACTCCAGCAGGAAAACTTGCTCCTGCGCTCACAAGTAGACCAGCTGTTGTTGGCCGTCCAAGGCTTGCAAACCCAGCTAGCAGCAGCCCCACCCCCTCTCCCTACAGGGAGAGCCAAGTGCCCTGTGACTCTCCCAGAGAAATTTACTGGGGCTTCCGACCAGCTCCCAGCCTTCTTGGCCCAGGCCCAGGTCTTCATGGAGTTACGACCAGAGGCCTTCCCAGATGATAAGACCCGGGTGGGATTCTTGATTAACCTGTGCACCGGGGCCGCAGCTAGATGGGCCACACCCCTACTCCTCGAGCAGAGCCCCGTGCTCAACGACTTAGCCACCTTCACCAGAGAACTGAAGGCTATGTTCGAGGACCCAGTCCAATCAGCTACAGCCAACCGCCGCATACGCCGGCTGCGGCAAGGCCGACGCCCCTTGAGGGAATATGTAACAGACTTTCATTTATTACAACAAAACCTGGGCTGGAACGAAGCAGCTCTCATGGACCAATTTCAGGAGGGGTTGTCGGATGAGCTTCTGGATGAGCTAGCTAGGGTGGAGCGCCCTGGAACCCTGCACGCCCTCATACGCCTGTGTCTCCAGATTGACGAGAGGCTGGAAAGCAGGCGTGCTGCCAACCGACCCCGGCCAGTCTACCGGGAGTTCGCGGATGTGTTTGGGAAGCAAGAGGCAGACCAGTTGCCGCCCCATCGTCCTTACGACTGTCCCATTGATCTGCTACCCGGAGCCAAGATTCCCGTGGGCCGGCTTTACTCCCTGTCAGAACCCGAACTGGCAGCCCTCAGAGTTCCTAGACAAGAACCTGCGCCGAGGGTTCATTCGCCCTTCCACGTCCCCTGCAGCCGCCCCTGTCCTCTGTCAAAAAGAAATGTGGGGAACTCCGGCTGTGCAATGACTACCACGCCCTCAACCAGATTACAGTTAGGAATCGCTACCCTTTGCCCCTGATCCCAGAACAGAACGGCTGCGGGGCGCTCGCATTTTCACCAAACTAGACCTGCGAGGGGCCTACAACCTGGTGCGTATGCGGGAGGGCGATGAGTGGAAGACGGCCTTCCACACCCGTTATGGGCACTTTGAGTACACCGTGATGCCATTTGGCTTGTGCAACGCTCCTGCCGTCTTCCAGCACTTCATGAACGACATCTTCCGGGACCTCCTAGACCGCTTCCTGGTGATCTACTTGGATGACATCCTGATCTACTCGCGGAACCCCTCGGAACATAAGGAGCACGTTCGAGCGGTGCTGCAGCGCTTGCGGGAGCACCGCCTCTTCGTCAAGCTCGAAAAATGCGCCTTTGACCTCACGACCGTGGATTTCCTAGGCCATTGGATCTCACCCTTGGGTATCCAGATGGACCCCGCCAAAATTGAGACCATCCTCCACTGGGCAGCTCCGCGAAGCCCCAAAGATGTGCAGCGCTTCTTGGGCTTCGCCAACTATTACCGCCGGTTCATCTCCCACTTCTCCGAACTCACCACGCCCATCTCAGACCTGCTTTGAGGCAAAGAGAAGTTTGTTTGGACGGAGGCCGCTCAACAGGCCTTCCGGCGCCTCCAACACGCCTTTACATCTGAACCCATCCTCCAGCAACCCGACCCTACCCGACCTTACATAGTGGAGGCCGATGCATCGGATAAGGCAGTGGCAGCGGTCCTACTTCAGCCGGTGGGGAGCAAGCAGTCCCTGCTCCCCTGTGCGTTCCATTCCCGGAAACTCAACGCTTCCGAACAGAACTACACCATTTGGGAGAAGGAGTTACTGGCCATCAAAGTAGCTTTCGAGACCTGGCGTCATCTCCTGGAAGGGGCACGCCATCCGGTCCAGGTATGAACGGACCACCGAAACCTGGAGCACCTGCAAAGCGCCCGACGGCTGAACCAATGCCAGATCCGGTGGTCCCTGTTTTTCTCCCGGTTCCAGTTCACGGTCACCTACCTCCCTGGCCACCAAAACACCCTAGCAGACGCGCTCTCTCGCAAGCCGGAATACCGAGCCGAGCAGGTCGATCGCCCCCTTCGCCCAATCCTCCGCCCAGAGAACTTCGCCACTACACACCAACCACAACCCCTCCTGGACCGCGTGCAGGAGCAGAAGCAAAAGGACCCCTATGCCCTGGCCCAGCAGCGAGAGCTCCAGTCCGGGACGGCCGCCCGGGACAGCCCCTTTTCCTTGCATCAGGGCCTCTTGTACCACCGGAACCGGTTGTACGTTCCCCCGGGAGCTCTGCGGGGAGAGGTGCTCCACCTCTGCCATGACAGCCAGCCTGCAGGGCATTTTGGAACGTATAAAACCCTCCACCTGGTCCTACGGGATTTCTGGTGGCCCCGGGTCCAAGTGGATGTCAAGGACTATGTAGCGGCCTGTGATACCTGCCAGTGAGCCAAGAGCCACCCCGGCAAGCCCCCGGGGCTCCTGCTCCCACTGCCTACCCCCCCAGGGCCCTGGCGCTCGGTCTCCCTGGATTTTATCACGGACTTACCAGGCTCCCGGGGAATGACCACCATCCTCATAGTCGTAGACCTGTTCACCAAGATGCCCATTTCCTCCCCTGTGCTGGACTACCCTCTGCCCCAGAAACTGCGCAACTGTTTTTGACCCAGGTTTTCCGGTTGCATGGCCTCCCCGACCACCTGATCTCTGACCGAGGAGCCCAGTTCACCGCCCGGTTCTGGCAGGCCCTGTTTCGGGCCCTGCACGTCCAGATCCACTTGTCCTCCGCCCACCACCCTCAATCAGATGGACAAACAGAAAGTACCAACGCCACCGTCGAACAATACCTGCGGTGTTACACCTGCTTCCAACAGGACAATTGGGTGGATCTGTTACCGCTGGCAGAGTTCGCATATAATAACTCCGTGCATGCCTCCACGCGCCAGACCCCATTCTTTGCCTCCTACGGCTACCACCCCCGATTCTTTCCCTCAGTGCGACCCCCGTCGCTGGTCCCCGCTGCGGATGTCATGCTGCAGGAGTTGCAGGCCCTGCAGGCAGTCCTGAAGGAGCAGCTGGAGCAGGCCAAGGACACGTATAAGCGCTTTGCTGATCGTCACCGCCAACCAGGCCTGCCGCTGAAGGTAGGTGACCGGGTATGGCTCTCAACCAAATTCCTGCGTTCGCAACAGCCGTCTCACAAGCTGGAGGCTTGGAACGTAGGTCCCTTCCGGATCACCCAGCAAATTAACCCGGTGGCGTTCCGGCTCCAACTCCCTGCCTCCTTCCGCATTCACCCTGTCTTCCATAGATCACTGCTGACTCCCGCTCTCCCACCTCACCCCTTGTGTAGTAAACCGCCGCCCCCGCCACCGATACAAGTCAACGGGGAAGAGGAATTTGAAGTGGCACAGATCCTGGACTCCCGGAGGCATCGTGGCCGCCTCCAGTACCTCATAGACTGGCAGGGGTATGGCCCTGAGGAACGTTCGTGGGAAGAGGCGACGCAGGTGCATGCCCCTCGTCTGGTCCGGCGCTTCCACCAGCGCTACCCGGATAAGCCGGGCCCCGGTGGGAGGTGGAGGGTTGGTCGTAGGGCGGGGGATGGTGTCATGGCCCCGTCAGAGGACTCCTCAGATGAGGACGACTCGGGAGTAACAGCAGCAGACCCACGAGCAGTAGAAGACACGGAGGAGCCTCCTGAGAATCCAGCTCCTTCTGCCCCTCAGCTGCAGAGCACCCCAGGGACAGCAGAGGCCCTGCAGCCAGACACAGACAGTGAACAGGATACTCCCCCCTCACCTGCAGAACGTAGACAGCAGAAGGTCAGGCAGAAGAGAGGCAGGCCTGTCTCCTTAAGGCCCAAACGCTGAGGACTCACACCTGCTGTCAACCTTGCTCTTTATAAGGCACACCTTGGCTGCAGCTTGTTGCTGACTGCAACGTCAGGCATGGCTTGTGTGTTCCTAGTTTCCTGGCACCCTCTTTCGGACTGACCCCTTGGCACTTGATCCCGGACCTCTACTGACCTCACTTCTGGACTCCTGACTCGGCAAGTATGCTTCGGACAAGCCTGGCCCTTATCAGCTCCCCTCCTCCTAGACCTGGCAGATTTATGACCAGACTGCCGGCTAAGGACTTTGCTTCCCTGCCAACCACCCAGGAATTTCCAGCCCCCCACCGGCACTGCTGACGCAGTGTAGAGCTGACAATGTCCCCCATTGCATTCTTGAAGGTGTGAAACTGGCGCAATATCTGGTTGTTGCGAATCAAATACGGGGTGGCCCATTTTGCCGCTTCCCCTTCCAATAAACTGATGATGAACGCCACCTTCGCATCATCAGTTGGGAACTCAGCTCTGCGCACTTGAATGTACAACTCACATTGGGCTGGAAACGTGGCAAACTGTTCACTCTGGCCCCCGTATCACACGGGGAGCCCCACTGGAGACTTCACAGGGGCTGCCGCCCCAGGAGGCGCAGCCTGGACTTGGGCGACCAAGGCATGGAGATTCTGGTTATCCACTTGCAAGGCTTGCGTTGCAGCTCTGAGGTTTTGGTTCTCGGCTTGTAGGGCTTGCGTAGTCACTCGGAGGTTCTGGATCTTGGCATACAAAGCTTCCATGGTGATAGGTACTCCCCCTCTTGCTCCGTTCTGGTCCATGTCATCCGCCATGGGAACAGGTTCGAGTAGGGATGGTGGTTGAGTCAATCTGTCCCATCCAGAGCCGAAAGAATGAGGCTGGAGTGTGTGTGCAAGTAAATCTCGTTTCATTAGAGTAATGAATACATCAAAGGCATTGCGCTTCATAGGAAACCCTACGCTAACTCACTAGATTCCCTAACTATACTCTAGACATGCTCTGCAGCATGTGAAGGAAGTTGACTCAACGACCCCCCACTGGGAGCGGCAGGCTTATATAGGAAATGTTTTTGAACGTAATCTCTGACTCCTTCGTAATTCCTGTCTTTACCCTGTCCGTTTCTCGCGGCGACGGGAACGAGGAGACAGGGGATGCGCATCCAACGGCTCATCTGAAGACACCTGCTCCCGAGCAATGGGCTCGAGGTCAGGGGGCGGTGCCACACTGGAATCCTCCTGGGAACTTCTTGGTAAAGGAGGAGCTGGCACTGACTCTGAAGCTTCCCCCCACAAGTCCTCTGCATCAACTGGGGGCGGTGCGCTCGGCTCCTCGGAAAGGGCGTTACTCGTGGGAACTGGCTGGAGAGCAGGCTGCCCCCCTCCCGCACGATCCTGCTCAGACACAACAATCCCCAACTCTGCTTTTTCTGGCTGCGGAGGTGCCTGAAACTCATGCCTCCCCCCTTCCTGTCCCTTCTGAGTTGGCTGCAGCGCAACAATATCATTTAACCAGTTAGCCACAGAGTTGACTTTTTTGCAATAGAGATAGATTAATAGGGTAAAACTCTTTTTAGGATGTGAAATGTTATGTTAATCTTGATCTATAACTAGTTTCAGATATTTAGTTATATAGTTACTTATAATCATTTCTAGTTTAGGATAAGTAAGAATAGTTAATACAAAGCTTCAAAGTATTGTGGTTGTAAAAATAAGTGTAGAATGCCTTTTGCATCAGCTCCTGGCTGGGTCAGAGGGCATAAAAGCCCTGCTGCCCTTGAGAAACCAAGAGGAACGGCGCCAGGTGCTGTGGGAACATCATTTCATCATTCCTTTGATGAAAATGTTAATTAGGTGACTGTCTCCGGCTGAGGCAGGGATTTTCTCCATAAGAGGAGGCCTCGGACTCTGGGCTGTGTTCCACTTATGGGCACCACCTTGCTTATGGTGATGCTCTGTGGTGGCTCCATTATACCTCCTGACTGGCAGTCCCTGAGGGGAAGGACGCTAACTACCGAGAGAGAGCTGAAGCTTTGTAAGTATAGCTGAGGCAGTTAGCTTTGTTATTTTCATTTTGTGCCAAGAACCTTTTGTAGATTATTTTGTTATATACCTCACCCCTTTGGGTGTATGGTTCTAGGATTTGATTTGCTGCTCCCAAATTGTTTGTATGTACCTTTTTACCTTTTGTACCCTTTTATCCCTTTTTTTATTTTCTTCTTTTTTTTTAATAAACTTTAATTATTTTAAAACAACTTTTTATCCCTTGTACCCTTTTATCCCTTTTCTTATTTTTTTTTCTTTTAATAAACTTTACTTATTTTAAAGCAACGTGTGTTTATTCCAGAGCAGGGGTTCAGTTCCTAATTTCAGTCCTGGCCATTCGATCAAACTACCGTGTACTAGAGGAACGTTTCCACCTAAGACTTCTGAAGGGGGCAGGAGGGTATCTAGCCTCTGGTCCTGAGAGGCTCAGGTGTTCAGTGGGCTCTGGGGGTCCCTTCACCCCAGAGGAGTTAACCAATAGAAGGGTGGTGGCAGTACTACCGTGCAGGGTTGGTGTAAGCATACACAACCTTAGCAGACCAGGATTGCCAGGATCAATTGCCCGAGGCTGGGGATTGATTCCTGGGACAGTAAAAGTAGGAGGAGTGGAACTCCCTGCTTTCTCTACATGTTGGCAGCGTTTGGGATTGAAAAGGACTGAACCTATCTCTGGTTAAACATATTTTTGAAAAAAGGTACAATTTGGAAAAATTAAAATTGTTTAAGCTTCTGGCACAAGGTTTGTTGTTTTGGAAAGTCAGGATGGCTACAAGATCTAAGCAAAAGAAGGCATTAGATCAGGTTGCTGCTGAAAGTAGTGATGAGGAACAAACAGATATGTTACCTCAAGTCAATTTTGAAGCAGCAGGAGGCAGCGCAGAGGGGCCGCCAGTTCAAAGTTTTACTCCGGAGGGAGAACAAGCACCGTCGCCTGTACAGGGTCGACGGAGTATGGATAGTCAAGCCAGCCAGAGTGGGGTTGTGCCACCCATGGATATGTGGGCAGAAATGCACAACTTCTTCTCGAAACAGATGGCTCTTATGACTACCCTTGTACAACAACAACAAGCTTTTGCCCCACCAAGCCAAGGACTGAGGTCTGGCAGAGTGTGTTTGGGAGGAGCAGATCCAGCAGATTTTCCGTTTTATCAAGCGGGAGAGAATATTTCCGAGTTTTTCTTAATCTTTGAGCAAGCATGTGTGGACCAGTCATTAGATAAAAAATACTGGATGAAAATTCTACGCACTCAAGGAAAGGGAGAGTTAAGAAGTCTAATGTGTAAACTCCCGAGAGAGCTAGCTGATGATTATGAAAATTTTGTAAAATTGGCAACAGCACAGTTTGCGCTATCCACTAGGGCGTGTTACCAAAAGTTTGAGACTTTGACAAAAAAATCAAAAGAGACGTTTTCAGCATTAAGCGCTCGTACTGCTCAAGCCATGGACTTGTGGATTGCAGCTGCAAAAGCTAATACTTTTGAGCAGTTAAGGACAGTATATATTCTGGAGAAATTTTACAAAATGCTGCCGAAAGAGCTTGCCGTGGCTGTGCGAGGCAAAAAGCCAAAAAGCTTGCAGGAAGCAGGTCATTATGCTGATGAACTGGATTCCTTTCAGGACAAAGAGGAATTGCCTAAGGTATATGTTAAAAAGCCGGGCAATTTCAAAGGAAACCAACAAGCGGGAGGAGGAAGTGAATGGAAGAAAAAGACGTGGCCACCTGTAGCCAAGCCCGAGGACAGAGGGGAGAGTTCTGTTCCTGCTGCTGTTCCTGTGCGTCCGCCAGTCTACCAACAGAGTAAAGCAGTTTTGGAGAATTTATGCTTTTTATGTAAGCAACCGGGGCACAGAAAGGACCAGTGTTCCCAACTGATTAAAAAGCAGAATGTGGGCGTCAGCAAAGGAACTAAAGTAGCTGTGGTGCAGAGAACCCGTGATTATGAAGAACTGGGAGGGCGGTGGTCTCCAGAGATTTCCCGTTGGTCATCTTCTGCTTCCAATTCAGAAAATGACTGGGAATTTTCAGCTCCTAGCGCTGAGGATAGTCCCGTCACCCAAAGGAGAGGAGGCGAAAAGACTCCTGCGGTGAGTGTTATTCAACCGGGAGAAAAGAAGGGGGGTGGAAAGAGGAAGCCAACCCAGAAACTACGCCAGAATGGGAAGGGAGAGGATGGACGACTCCCTGCAGACAACGCTAACTATTCCTGTTTGCCTGGCCAAGTTGCTTGGTCCAACAAAATGTTTAAAGAGACTATTTTTGTGAATTATGTTAAGTTAACTGCATTCCGGGATTCGGGAAGTGAGGCTTCTAGCCTATCTCGCCATTTAATTCCGCCTGAGTTAATTTTACCAGGGGTTAAAGCATCAGTACGTGTTTATGGGATGTCTAATAAACTTTGTGATGTGGCTGATGTTTGGATTTCATACAAAAACTGGTCGGGAAAACATAGAGTGTTAATTCATGATTATTCTGACCAATTTTTTGATTTCCTGTTGGGAAATGATATTGCCTACGCACATTATTTACATAATCTGAAGACTGGGGCGGTGAATGTGAATGTTTTAACTCGAAGTGCAGTTAATAAATTAAAACAAGAACCTGATATCGAAATTTTGCCACTAGATGGTGCTGTGACACAAGAAGTCTGTGATCTAAACCAGCCGCTGCCGAACAGAGCTGGGAATAGGGCTGATGTTGCATCTCCTGAGGAAAGTCTGGAAGAGTTAAAATTAGATTTTGTTCGTTCTAAGGCGTTCAGAGAAGCTCTCTTACAAGATGAGAGTTTGCAAAAATGTAGGGAGGCAGCAGTAAATGCTCCCTTGGAACTGTCTAAATCTGTGACGGTAAGATTCTATTGGAAAAATGGGTTGTTATACAGAGAGCATGTGCCGCAGGGTGCTTCTGTGGATTGGAAGCCTGTTAAACAGCTGGTAGTGCCATCAGCGCATAGGCTGGAAGTGTTGCAATTGGCCCATGATGCTATTAGTGGGGGCCATTTAGGAATAAAAAGAACTTTGGCACGAGTAACTTGTTGCTTTTATTGGCCCCAGATTGCAAAAGGGGTGCAGGATTTTTGTAAGAGCTGTTTGGCATGTCAGTTAGTAGGACATGCTCATGATCACCCCAAAATGCCTATGCAAGTTTCTGAGATCATAGCAGAACCATTTGCCAGAGTCGCAGTGGATGTTCTTGGTCCACTGAATGTGACTTCCAGTGGGAAGAAATTTATTTTGACTTACATAGATTATGCAACATGATTTGCTGAAGCAGTAGCTTTGAGTAGCATCACTGCAACGGCCATTTCAAAGGCTCTATTAGATACTTTTTCTCGGTGGGGATGCCCGAAAGTTATTTTGTCGGATCAAGGCCCAGGTTTTGTAGCTAAATTAACTAAAAAGTTATGGGAGATTGCTGGGATAGAACATGTGACTTCTGTGCCTGGACATCATGAATCCAATGGGCTTTGTGAACGTCTGAATTTATGTTTGGGGAAAATGCTAAAGGCTCATGCTTTAAAACATTCGGGCAACTGGGATGTGGCATTGCCATTTCTCATGTTTGCCTATAGAGATACTCCCCAAGCCAGTCGAAAATACTCTCCAAATCAGTTGGTATTTGGGAGAGATATTGCAGGTCCCCTGTCTTTATTAAAGGCAGATTGGGAGGGGAAGATGGAATTTTCTTCTGTACCAGTAACCACGTATTTGCAAAACCTGCGTGAGACCCTAAAAAATGCATTAGAGACTGCTCATGAGAATCTAGCAGAAGCCCAGCGACAGCAAAAGGCTTATTATGATTCTCATACTAAGGCATGCCATTTTGCAGTTGGCTCTGAGGTTCTGGTGTTAAAACCTCAACCAGGGTCTAAGTGGCCTGGACTGGGCCTATGCTTGTTAAGGCACAATTAAGTGATACCAATTACTTATTGGCATATCCTAATTCAAAGAAACAACCACGGGTCTACCATATTAACACCCTTAAGCAATTTTGGTCTAGGGCAAAGCTGGTTTTGGCCTGCACTAAGGTGAAAGAGCAGGAAGAAGGATTTGTAGACCTAGTGGCAGAGAGTCAACAAGAAGGGGGCATTGATGAGGCTTTCCTGCCTGACAACTTGGCTTACAAACAACGTATACAACTACGCCAGGTTTTGGTAGATTTTCAATCTCTGTTTTCTAGTAAGCCAGGAAAAACACATTTGGCAAAACATTCCATTCTGACAGGTGATCATCCACCAATGCAGTCCTCCCCTTATAGGGTAACTGGACCACATGCCAAAGTGGTGGAAAAAGAAATTCAAACCATGTTAGACTTAGGGGTTATTGAACCTTCTGTTAACCCCTGGTCTTCCCCCATTGTGCTGGTAGCCAAGAAAGATGTTAATGTTTTTGTGTGGATTACAGGAAATTAAATTCAATAACCCAAGTGGATCCATACCCTTTGCCCAGGATGGACCATCTGATTGAAAGGTTGGGGGCTGCTAAGTTCATCACCACCTTGGACTTAACTAAGGGTTACTGGCAAGTACCCTTAGATGAAGATGCTGTCTTGAAGTCTGCTTTTGTCACTCATATGGGCTTGTATCAGTTTAAAATGATGAGTTTTGGACTTAGGAATGCTCCTGGTACGTTCATGAGATTAATGAATTCTGTCCTAAATGGTTTAGGAGATTACACCTGTGCATATCTTGATGATATTGCGGTGTATAGTGTGGACTGGGAATCACATGTGAGACATTTAAGAACTGTATTTCAAAGGCTGCAGGATGCAGGACTTACTATTAAAGCCCAGAAGTGCCAATTCGGGCTGGGAGAGGTTTCCTATTTAGGCCATAGGGTGGGTAGTGGCTGTTTGAAACCTTTGGATGCCAAAATTGAAGCAATCTCTAATTGGCCAATACCCCAGACCAAGAAACAAGTTCAGTCATTCCTGGGGCTTGCCGGTTACTATCGGCGGTTTACTCCTCACTTTAGTAGTCTTGCAAATCCTTTGACTAATTTGTGTAAGAAATGCAAACCAGCACGAGTGGTGTGGTCGTCGGATTGCCAACAGGCCTTTGAGGCTTTGAAAACCGCATTAATAAATTATCCTGTTTTAAAAGCCCCAGATTTTGCTGAACCTTTTGTGGTACAGACTGATGGTAGTAATTTTGGTCTGGGTGCTGTACTCTTACAGAAAGATACGGATGGAGAACTCCACCCTGTAGCATATCTGAGTAAAAAGCTAATGGAGCGAGAGCGCCATCTAGCGACGATTGAGAAGGAGTGTCTTGCCATAGTTTGGGCCCTGGAGAAATTAAGGCCGTACCTTTGGGGACGACACTTCCACTTGCAAACGGATCACTCTCCCCTGTGCTGGTTGTCCAGAATGAAGAATTCGAACCAAAAACTATTGAGGTGGGCTCTGTTATTACAAGATTTTGATTATTCCATAGATTATGTAGCTGGGAAAAATAATAAAGCAGCTGATGCTCTATCTCGCATGTACCATTTAGATGACTGATGTTGGTCCTGTTGACTTGTAACTGATCTTGATATGTTCATGCCTGAAATTTTTATAATAATTGTGTAACTTGGTTTTATAATCATATTGTGCTAGTTTTCTTTTCTTTGATGTCTTCTAGAAGCGATGATATCAAAGGTGTTTAACCTTTGATGTCATCTTCCTCAAAAAGGGGCGTGTCATGCCAGCCTGATTCCCTAACCTGAGATTACCAATAAATTGGCTATTTCCAAAAGCTTTCAGGGGATTTCTCCCCTTAATTATTTTCCTGGGTCGCTTGTAGCAAACAGTTACACTTTTTGTATATTTTCCCATCTCGGTGACCTGGTGATTTTACAGCCCAGCTGTATCAGCTTGCAGCAATTTGGCACCTCTCTATCAGTAAGAGGGGCCTGGTTCCGCCAAGGCCGTAAAACTCCTTCGGCTTGTTATGAGAAACCAAGAGGAACGGCGCCAGGTGCTGTGGGAACATCATTTCATCATTCCTTTGATGAAAATGTTAATTAGGTGATTGTCTCCGGCTGAGGCAGGGATTTTCTCCATAAGAGGAGGCCTCGGACTCTGGGCTGTGTTCCACTTATGGGCACCATCTTGCTTATGGTGATGCTCTGTGGTGGCTCCATTATACCTCCTGACTGGCAGTCCCTGAGGGGAAGGACGCTAACTACCGAGAGAGAGCTGAAGCTTTGTAAGTATAGCTGAGGCAGTTAGCTTTGTTATTTTCATTTTGTGCCAAGAACCTTTTGTAGATTATTTTGTTATATACCTTACCCCTTTGGGTGTATGGTTCTAGGATTTGATTTGCTGCTCCCAAATTGTTTGTATGTACCTTTTTACCTTTTGTACCCTTTTATCCCTTTTCTTATTTTCTTCTTTTTTTTAATAAACTTTAATTATTTTAAAGCAACGTGTGTTTATTCCAGAGCAGGGGTTCAGTTCCTAATTTCAGTCCTGGCCATTCGATCAAACTACCGTGTACTAGAGGAACGTTTCCACCTAAGACTTCTGAAGGGGCCAGGAGGGTATCTAGCCTCTGGTCCTGAGAGGCTCAGGTGTTCAGTGGGCTCTGGGGGTCCCTTCACCCCAGAGGAGTTAACCAATAGAAGGGTGGTGGCAGTACTACCGTGCAGGGTTGGTGTAAGCATACACAACCTTAGCAGACCAGGATTGCCAGGATCAATTGCCCGAGGCTGGGAATTGATTCCTGGGACAGTAAAAGTAGGAGGAGTGGAACTCCCTGCTTTCACTACAGAATTCAGTAGGACTTACTTTTGAGTAGACAGGATTGTGCTGAAAACCTGTGGGACTTTTGAGTGAACATAGAAAAAGATTGTGTTGTAAATCTTTCCCCCTCCCATCCTTTTTTTAAGCAGTTAGGCAGGGCTTACTTAAGTGTCACTGTTTTTATTTTGCAGGAAACTAGTTATTTTTTTAAAGAAATGTTCTGCAGTGGCCAACTGGTTTTGACAATAAACTATTATATGGGGTGTATGTATTTTTACATCTCCAATATGTGTGTATATGGAATATTTCCAACAACCCTGTGTGGTAGAGTTGGAAACTGAGGCAGTTCACAAGAAATAAAGCCATTTAAAATCCAATGACCATAAAACACATATAAAACAGTTGCAAAACAGCAGAAAGTGGTATGATTCTGAATTTTGGATTGGGTGAGTGAAGTTCCTTATCACTGAACTGCAGTCCTGTGCATTGTTCCCTCTCTAAGCCCCATTGAATACAATGGGACTTTCTTCTGAGTAAACATCCATAGGATTTCACTGTAAATATCTTTACAGGTTGTGTAAATAATAAACATTTTTGACATCCATGCACATGAATCCCACCACAGAATCATGGAAATTGTAGTTTGTTAAGGGTGGTGGGAACTATAACTGTGAGGGAGGAACTACACTTCCCAGGGATGGGGGTGGTGGAATTCAGAGCTCTCCAGGAGAGGCTGCAACATAATCTGCATACAATGGTTTAGGTGGGTCTGCTCTCGCTAGGTTAGCTCCAACTAAGTTCTACTGGGAGTAAACCCACTGAAATTAATGGACCTCAGCTAGTTTTGTCGGAGCTTCAATGGGTCTACTCTGAGTAGGACTAGCATCAGATACAACCCCCTATGGCTTCCTTCCTCTGCCCCAAGAAGCAGGACCTTCCCTCCCACCCCCAGAAAGTTTCTGTGGCTCAGTCATTCCACTGAGGGAATCAGGCCCGTGGAATTCTAAGGGTTAATGAGCCAAGCAGGGTGGTGGTCCTTAGGCTCTGTAACACTTCAGGTTCCCAATCGAGAATGGCAATAGGGAAGGGCACAGATGCAAAATATAGCGGCAGCCGAGGAGGAGGGGACAAAGTGGCATGGAAGCAATGAAAGCGGCTTCAGGCTTTTGTGTGATTGTTAGTTGCACCATGCTCCTGCCTGCCCATCACAGCCTTCGTATGAGGGCCAGAAGTGCGTGCTGCATGTTGTCCCCCTCTGTCTCTATGGTCATTACACCTCTCTATGCGGCCTGGTCAGTTTCCTTCCGAAGGAGTTGAAAGGAACAAAGAAGCCCCAGCCTTTTGTGTAATTGTTGCTTGCACCATGCTCCTGTCTGTACAGGACAGCCTTCGCATGAGGTCCAGAAGTGTGTACCGCATATTTTTCCCTTTCTCTATGGCCGTTGCACCTCCCTGTTCCGGCCTGGAATAAACCTCCTGGCTCCCCCTTACTAAGGGCTGGTTCATGCTGAGATTTAATGTGAGATGGGTGCCACCTGCACCGCCGTTTAATTAATTCACTGGGTTTACTTGATATACCAGGCAAAGGGAAGGTGTTGCTTTTCCCTTTAAATCCAAATCAAAGCAACCTGCTGAAAATACAATAAGTGAAGAAAAAAACGTCCGCTTTACTGCGCTCCTCTCATGTAGGTTCTTTCCTCCGATGTTTTTTGCTGGGGGGTGGATCATCCCTTTCAGCTACTCCCCTTTATCCACCCACTAAACTCTGCATGAATTCCATTTTACTTCCAGTGGCTCAAGAAACAACTTCCGACTGACTGCTCCCAAACTGCTGCAGCCCTCCTGTCTTTTGCCCCTTACTCGCCCAGTAAACTGCCTTCCTTCACTCCTGTTCTTTTGAACACTTTCCACCCAGACTCCCTCGGGCACTGCAAAAGCAAAGCTGAGGTACCTCTGTGACTTTACCGCACAGCGCTGCCGATGTTGGGCTGTGAAGCGTGTGGGGGCGGTGTTGGCATCTGCTTTTCATTGCGGCATCATTTCAGTCTCACACGCACACACACATTTTGGGCAAGTTAGGAAAGCAGCAGCCAACACGGATGTTTGCTGAGCTCAGGAACGTAAGAAGTTGATCCACAGGAATTCAGATTGTAAGTCACGAAAATGCAATATAGACGGTATAAAAGAAGCAATAAAAATACAAACCGTACAACATCCAACACAGAGCATTACAACAGTTGCAACAGGCAGACAAATCAGTCTTCCACCGAGAGCAGTGGCAATTTTCACATGGTCCAAGGGGGGAAAAAGTTGGGGAACCGCTGATTTGATGGGAGTTCTGGAGAGGCGACCATTTGACATGGGGGGATTTATGATTTCTGAGTAAACATGCACAAGATGCATGTGGGGCGGCGGAGGAGGAGAGCACTGTGCCAATAAAAGAAAAAAGGAAAAGGCTGGTGCCCTTTTCATTGCTGCCATACCTCTTTGGTCCCTATTTGCTACTGGCCATTCTTACTGATATGATGGATGGGGAACCTGAAGTGTCAGGAAGTCGAAGGCCCACTCCCACCCCCTTGGCCCATTAACCCTTTGAGTGCCGTTGACCTGATCCCCCACCAGAGAGACCAAGCTGCAGGATAATTTTCTTTCTCACGTTCATCCCCCAATTTGAGAGCAGATCCAGATGGGGGGGAAGGTCCTGCTTCTTGGGGCAGAGAAAAAATCCATAGGGGGTTCTATCCAATGCTAGTCCGACTCAGAGTAAAGAAGCTTTGGAATCTCTTTGAGGGGCAGGGGGATAGCTTTGGCGACGAGTGTGCGTGTGTGGTGGGGTTCTGGCGACCCATGTATGGTGGGGTTGGAGGGGGATAGCTAAGGCACCTGGCAGACGCAGGGGGAGAGTGGTAGGGGCCAGCTTGGTAACGTAGATGGAGAGATAGCTAAGGGGTCCCTGGCAGAGTGCTTGGGGGAGGCCTTAAGGGTTCCACATGATGGGGTCCAGGCAGGGTTAGAGAGTGAAGAGAGGAGGAGTGGCAGCCTCTAGTTAAAAATTAAATATAAACCGTATAGTGTTTTTTTAAAAGCCTCTTAGGGAAGACCCCTCTTTCTTTTGCCAACTAGATTTCTGTGTGCAGGGAGATTTTCTGTTGGCTTGTACGGAGGAACATTCCACTCTGCTACAACTCCCCTGAAGTCCGAAATGATTCAGTCCAGAAACTGATTTCACACCTAAGTCCAGGTCTGCAGGCGGCGGCGGGGGGGGGGGGAGGCAATGGTGGCAATGCCCCTTGAGTTGTGCTTCTCACCTCCCAAGATTTTTATTGGGGGGGGGAATTGACTTCTTTTTAATTTGTGACGTGACAGACAATGACAACCTCTATTTAAAGAATGATTGCTTGTTTTAAAGACAGAAGCAACTTGAAAATGGGAGCCTCTTAAAAATGCAGTGGATAAGGACGGATGAATGCACAAGTGCTTCATCTGGAGGATCCCCCAAATGTCTGCTCACTCCAGACTTTCCCTGGCGGAGGGTGGATTGTTCACTGTCATTATCACCCTATAATTACTTAAGTGATCCTGAAAAAAATAGCCTATATAGTAACATGACTCTTGAAGAGTTAAATATTAGAACTTTGTAAGATGGGCTAGAGTTACATCCCTTGGACTTTGCTTTGCTTTGCTTTTCAGCTTCAGTTTCAGGTGTAGAGTCTACCCAGCCAGCAATAAAGAATCATGTTTGTTTGCCTGCTGTAAGAAGTAAGAATTTGTTTATTCTGCAGATACAGTGAGTAGATGAGGATTGTGTGCTTATTGCTAAAAGGTGAAATAATGAGATGTTACTCTTTATTTAATTTATTTATTCAATAAAATTTATATACTGCTTGAATGTGGTTCACAAAAAACTTTTAAAATTATGAATAAAGCAGTTAAAACAGATAATTATTTTTTTTAAAACAATTAACTAAAAAAAACCCCAGATCACCAGCTGTGTGTCTGAATAGGCTTACCTAAACAAAAAGGATTTAAGCAGGCACGGAAAGAAATACAGTGCAGGCGCCTGCCTGATGTCAATAGGCAGGGAGTTCCAAAGAGTAGGTGCTGCCACACTAAAAGAATGATTCCTTACAAGTGCGGAACGAGTATTATGTGGCACCTGTAACAGTGTGTGTTCCACTGAGCAAAGCGCTTGAATAGGCACATATGGGGTAAAGCGGTCTCACAAGTAAATTGGCCCCAAGCTGTTAAGGGCTTTGTATACCAGTAGTAACACCTTGAACTGTTGTTTATAGATTTATCAACTGTTTCACAACCAAAAGTGACCACTGCAGTCTCTAATACAATAAAAACAATAACAAACAGCAAACTGAAGACAACAAAGTTTTTTCCATTACTATTCCATCAAATAACTAGGTCACAAAGGCACTAGTCTGATTCCAGAGAGCTGGAGTTGCAACACTAAACACTTATTTTAAGGAAAAGAGTGAGAAGGGGGCCAGGAGTGCATTTAAATAACACATTTCTTGCAGTTACATCTCTGCACTTGATGTTTTGTTCAATTGGTAAATCCTTAAGCCGCTCAGTTATTTATTGTTTGCTATTATTGTGTATTTATTGTTGTCCTTTGCTCTGGCCTTGTAAGTGTAAATAAATAAATACTGGATATACTCTCTGGACACATTGGCACCACATGGCCTGAACCTGGAGGACAGCACCACCACTACTTAGCTTCTGCAAATGAAGCCCCTCTGAGCATTCCATCCTCAAAGCTCTATAACTGCCACCTTGGTAACAGCATTTGTATGTTAGCAGCTGATGAAGGCAGAGGCCAAAACGTTTTGGTATTACAATAAAAACCTGTTTTGTTAAATCACAATTACGTGTATAAATAAATGATACACTTCTTATTTTATCAGCCGGGGGTGGCAGGTTTTCTTCACCAGAATAGCTCGATTTCAAGAAAAGCTTTATTTGCCGTAAACTCGGACCAGGTAGAGTGCTTTATTAAAATGCATGACAGCAGGGCCTGCGCAATTTTGTAGAGAGTCAGAGCCAGTGCAGTTGTCTGCTTTGCTCTCCAGTGCTGTATGTTTCCAATAAACTTGGAGTCTGCTTCAGTTCAAAATTGTCTCCGAGTGAATTCCTCCATACAACCCTCAATTAAAGTCTGTTCCAGGATAGCAAAGCTGGGGCCTTCTGCATGCAAGAAGGAGTGCCACTCTTTAAACCGTAGGAAATTTTTACAATATTACCTTTCACATCATATAAAGTTCTTCTTCTTATTATTATTTTAAAAAATTATCTCCTGCCCTTCCTCCCAGTATGAGCCCAGGGTGGCAAAGTAAAACACTGAAATGCAGCCAGAGAAACGATTGAGATGAGGCAGCGATGCCATCTTGCAATTGAACAGTGTCATCAGTGACCCGCACGCAGCAGATGGTCATTACCACAAAGATTGCTATGTCAACATTTTCTCCAAATACTTATTTTTAAGCAGCATTCAAGTGTAAGAGGCTAAAAGTAGTGAAGACAGCAGCACAGACTCCATGACAAACATGGAAACAAATGCCAGATGTTGCTGGAATATCCCTCCCATCATCCCTGACCGTTGGACATGCTGTCAGGGGCTGATGGGAGACTGACAACATCTGAAGGGTCCCGAGTTCCAAAACTAGGTGGGGAAGAATGTCATAAAGCTATGGCACTCACACTGACTAGGCCCTGCTCCTCACATCCTGGGTTTGATTGTAGCTGGGCCACGTTTTGTGTCTTTGTCTAGAGAGAGGCTCTTCCAACAAGGCCTTGCACCTGAAGACTCCCTTGCCTGGAGCAGTGATGTAGTTCAGCTTCTCTCCGCTGGGGGTTCTTACTGAAGAGGGGCAACCTGAAAGGCTATACTGTTAGGAGTTCAACAACACTATGAAAACTCAGGAGTGAATGAAGGGAAGAAGGCCCAAGTGCCCAGCAATCACTCATAAATAGGCGTAGAGACTCAGCAAACCTGATTAAGAGCCACACCAAAGGATAATATTAACAGAAAATTATTTTATTGATTAACAAAATAATGATTTATTAGAAAAAAACACACACATCCTTTCACGCAGCAATCAGGCACAAACTCAGAAGCAGGAGTATACAAGTAAAGATGTTCACTGGTGGACTGCTCTGCACAGATCACGGCTGAATCTGCTCAGATTCATAACTTATCGGCTCCTTTGTCAAATCTGTTAATTGAATTGGTTAAATAACATTTCACATCCTAAACAGTGTCATATCCTATTAATGTATCTCTATTCCAAAAAAGTAAACTAAACGGTTAACTCGTTAAAGGATATTTCTGTCCCAAAAAAGGGAATTTAAAGACTCCCAGAGGCATCAGAACTTCCTGTTTTCTTGTGTCTTTACCCCACCATAGGGTCTGGCGCATGTTTTGTGATCACAAAATGTTCTAGCAGTCATTTGTTACACCTGGGCATAGTCACCAAATTATTGCGGTTATGCCTTCTACACTTGTTTTCAACCACAATTCTTTGAAGCTTTGTATTCTTGCATCTGCTGTAGATGGATGGTACCTCCTGTACCCTCGTTTCCTCCTGTCACAGACATTCACCTGAAAATATCTGACTGAAAACATTTAGAACACTAAAAGGACAGAGGTCAGTTCAGGGAAAAGGTCAAGACCTTATGCCCTTAGCTTATGCTATTTACTATTCTTACTTATCCTAACCTAGAAATGATTATGAATAACTACATAACTAAACACCTAAAACTAACCATAGATCATGATTAAGAAGTGTTACATTCAGTTCGACATATATACCTTTGCTGAAGCATGAACTCCTTAATTCCAAAGTTCTAAATATACTGTTGTGCGCTTCCCCCAATCTCCGAGCGGTGAGATTTCAGGGGGTCCCTGCGCCCATCCAGGGTTTGGTTTCCTTTGGGAAGAAGGTCAGCGGAGACTGCGGTGTCTTTATGAAATATGGTTTATTTATGTACACACATTCCAACCTGAGCTTAGGGTGGAGGGGTTCAAGGCATCAGCAGTCTAATATCCAGCTTTTCCATCTAGGTGCAGGGGCATCCTATCGCCACGATGCAGGGAGCCAGCCTCTCCGCATGCCTGCAGCCCTAGTTCTCCAGTACACACACTTCCAACTCCAAACACACTTCTCCCCACCCAGGAGTGGGGGGGAGACTCTCCTCCAGTAGAGTTTAAAATGACAAAAAGGATCTTCCTAGCCCCTTTCACCAGTTGCCGGGGCAACTAAATAGGACCATTAACTACCTAGCCACTCTATTTGATTAACAAAGGAGATTCATCTGGCTAGCAGAGCCAGCCTCCCAGGCATAGGATTCCATATCAGAGGCTGGAAAGGTGACCCACAGAAATCATCCATTCCAGCCCCCCCCCATGCTCATAACACTACACCCTTCTCTGAAAGAGGTCTGTCCCAAACCTGCAAAACAACAACAGAATAACAACTTTTCCTACAAAGAAATAACAGATAACGGTTAGCAAGACATTACAATATACATCATTAAAAGCATAGTCATATTACAGTCTCATTTCCATACAAGTACAAAAACAGTTCATTCCCTTACAGCACCTTTTTCAATTAATTACTCTCTCTTTGGGCTTCCTCTTCTTTCTTGGAGCTCCCAGTCACAGTTCTGCATCCAACAGCTTACCCAGTCCTCATAACTTGGCAGTTGCCTGAGTTCCTGACATGTTTAAGCATGCCCTCAAGCATGTACATTTACTCCTTGCTCTCCCAAACAGTCGTACATACACCCACAATCCAAGTCACAGAATAACAAATCCTAAACATTAAAATCTTATTACAAAAAAAAAAAACCTATCAGCATGATTCCTAAAAAACCATTAAACAGCTCATATCCCCACCAGCATGCAGAAAGGCACAAATCAACAGCATTACACAGTCCATAAGCACAACCCCCACCCCGAAGCCATGCAGTTGCCAACATGGCCCTTTGTCTTGGGGCTTCATGGCGTTCCCAGTCCAAGCTGATCCCTGCTGCTGCCTGCAGGGGGTTGGGACTCCTTTCCAGGAACAGATTTGTTTCCTCCCCAGCACATGGCAGGCTGTAGCCATGTTCTTGCCACTCTCTGCTCTGGGAAAATCTTCAAGCCAGTCCACTTGGTCTCCTGCCCCAAAAGCCAAATCAAAGTTCTGCCACAAGTCTTTATCCGGGGGGATCTTCTTAAAGATTAGCTGGCCTAGTCCACCCAGGCTGGCTGAAAGAAATCTTCTCTGTCCTCCCTCACAATCTCCAGTATGAAACATGGGCCCAAACAGAGGCAGGAAACCCTCCCAGTGTCTCTTACCCTCCAAACTCACTGGGTACTGGGTGCCTCTCACTGCTGGAATTCGCCCAAGGACTGCACCCATCCTAGGAGCTGCATCCCACCCCACAAGACCATTATGGGGCACCCAAGGGACAAAATCTCTTGGGGATTTTATCTCACCCATCTCTCCAGGCGCTGGGAGCTTCTCTTGGACTTGAACTCCCTTCTCAGGTTTCTCCTGCTGCACCTTTTCTTTCACAGCCATTTCTCCAGGCGCTGGCAGCTCCTCTCCAGCCTCTAGTTCACCTTTGTCTGAAGCTTTTTCTTCCTCCTGCACTTTCTCTTCCACAGCTGACACACAGGGAGCAGAGAAATCTATCAGCAGCATCTCTTCTCCAGCCTCTATTTTACTTTCTTCGAAGGCATCTTCCTCTTCTTTTTCCAGCCTGTCCTCCTTCAAATCTTGGGGCTTCACTTCCAGCTCTCTGCTGTTTCCCCCCCTGGCAGGCTCCTGGACAATCAAAAATTCTTCTTCCTCCACTACTGACTGCAACTCCTTACAGCCCACTCCCTCCAGCTGCCCATCCACTTTCTGGATCTCTTTAGCCACCTCCATCTGGGTGCTCTGCAGCTGGACTCCTGGGTCACCCTCAACCCCTTGTAGTGGCTGATCAGGCAGGGCTCTCACCTCCTCACATGGGGTCTCCTTTTTCTCTCCAAAGATGCTTTCATATATCTCTCCCATTCATTTCCAATGCTCCTGCCGCTCCTATTGCCTTTGCTGCTGGTCCTCCTGGCGTTCTTTCTGCCTTTGCTGCTGGTCCAGCTGGAACATCAATTTCATCTGTTCCAGGAGAAATGCTGTTCTCCCCTCCATCTTGACTCAGGCACACCTTGCTCCCAAAGCTTCTTCTAGGAACTCAATCCCACTTTTGACACCAGTGTTGCGCGCCTCCCCCAATCTCCGAGCGGTGAGATTTCAGGGGGTCCCTGCGCCCATCCAGGGTTTGGTTTCCTTTGGGAAGAAGGTCAGCGGAGACTGCGGTGTCTTTATGAAATATGGTTTATTTATGTACACACATTCCAACCTGAGCTTAGGGTGGAGGGGTTCAAGGCATCAGCAGTCTAATATCCAGCTTTTCCATCTAGGTGCAGGGGCATCCTATCGCCACGATGCAGGGAGCCAGCCTCTCCGCATGCCTGCAGCCCTAATTCTCCAGTACACACACTTCCAACTCCAAACACACTTCTCCCCACCCAGGAGTGGGGGGGAGACTCTCCTCCAGTAGAGTTTAAAATGACAAAAAGGATCTTCCTAGCCCCTTTCACCAGTTGCCGGGGCAACTAAATAGGACCATTAACTACCTAGCCACTCTATTTGATTAACAAAGGAGATTCATCTGGCTAGCAGAGCCTGCCTCCCAGGCATAGGATTCCAAATCAGAGGCTGGAAAGGTGACCCACAGAAATCATCCATTCCAGCCCCCCCCCATGCTCATAACAATACTAACAATACTTCCTTTGGAAAGATATTATGAATATGGGGGTTGGAATGGATGATTCCTGTGGGTCCCCTTCCAGCCTCTGATTTGGAATCCTGTGCCTTGGAATGAGGAACTCACTCTGCTGGTCGGATGAGTCTCTCTTTGGTTAAGCTAATAAGAGTGGCCAGGTAGGAGAATGGGTCTATCAGTTGCGCCGGAACTGGTGAATGGGCCAGTAAGATCCTTTTGTTATTGAGACTCTTCAGGAGAAGCCTTCCCCCCCCCTCTTGAAACCTAGGAGAGGCTTGTGTTTTTTAGTTTTCTAGAGAATGGCTGGGGCTGGAGGCAGGCAGAGAGGCTATCCCTCTGCACCATGGCTTTAGGATGCCTCCTGCAACCCAGATGGAAAAGCTGGATATTGGACTGCTGATGCCTTGAACCCCTCCATCCTAAGCTCAGGTTGGAATGTGTGTAAATAAATAAACCATATTTCATAAAGACACCGCAGTCTCCACTGCCCTTCTTCCCAAAGGAAACCAAATCCTGGATGAGCGCAGGGACCCCGGAAATCTCACCGCTCGGAGATTGGGGAGACGCTCAACAATATACTTTAAATACATCAGCAGAATACCAGTAAATGCATTTCAGTTTATGAACAGAGGAGCATGATAACATTACAGAGGAATTCACAACACATGAATGAATCTTGGGAAAGGGAGATATAAGGACCACAATATGCAAATAAGTATTACCCAGCAAACAAAAATGCAATATGGATATGTAAACTTAATTCTACTCAGAAGAACAACGTGCACCTTGGCTATTACAAACAATAATTACAACATGCAAAGCTGGTAATAACTTTATTATGCAACTCTACTTTCACTCACCCTGTTTCATCAGTCCAAACCACTTGAAACTTTTCTATGTTACAGCTATGTAGGCATTCACTCTAAATATCCTTGCAGTGATTCAAAGGAGTCCCATGGATAGGATCCAGAAGCACAGAGATGAAGGGGAAAGGTTGGAAAAAAGAAAACTGAGAAATATAAACCTCATCTGCGAAGAAGTGAAAATCAGGACAATAATGTATATAAACCCTAGAAAAACAAAACCTGTTAATTTGTTTATGAGTGACAGCTCCAGCCCCAAAAGACTGACTTACAGGAGAATGACCACAAACACCCTCAAAACTGAAGAAGGGACTGATTCAAAGCAGGAAATCTCCCCTCTTCTGAACTGGAAGAAAAAAGACACGCTGGGCTGCAAAGGCCCCAGAACAACCAAAACTCTAGTAGAAATACCTGGAGTTGAATCAAAAATAAATTTCAGGGGGAAAGTAGTAAAAACCTATTGTGAGAAAGAAAAAAGAACATCACAAAAACTACTATTTTAGAATTGGGGTCCAAGTTTGATTCCCTCCCCCTTCCTGTCCCTTTCCCTGTGTCATTTTTTTAGTGTAAGCCTGTGAACAGGGACTGTCTGACTTTAATTGATTTAATGTAAGCCACCGTGGGAGCCTTTTTGGCTGAACAAATGCTATAAAGAAATAAACAATTAATAGTAGTGAGTTAAAACACTGCATGGATCCATATCTTTGATCCCCATAGAAACCCTGGCTTTATTCCAAATTGCCCTTTTCTTTCACTGCATTTGTTCTAAATAAATATTAAATTCTGTATTGGTAAATGACAGGCCATGGGACAAACACCTATAGAAACAGTTTTCCATCATTTTAGGGGCCACCATGCAAACATTTATAAGGTTCGACCCCTGTATGAGTTCTTTGATGTATAGTAAGACGGCATTTCTGATTGAAGCTCTTTCCACACTTCAAGCATTTATGAGGTTTGTCCGCTGTATGAGTTCTTTCATGCGAAGAAAGGGTGCCACTCTGACGGAAGCTCTTTCCACACTCCAAGCACTTGTAAGGTTTCTCCCCTGTATGAATTCTTTTATGAATAGTAAGTTGGCAAAGCTGACTGAAGCTCTTTCCACACACCAAGCATTTATGAGGTTTGTCCCCTGTATGATTTCTTTGATGCACAGTAAGGGCGCCACTCCAGCTGAATCTCTTTCCACACTCCAGGCATTTATAAGGTTTGTCCCCTGTATGATTTCTTCGATGCACAGTAAGGGTGCTACTCCAACTGAATCTCTTTCCACACTCCAAGCATTTATAAGGTTTGTCCCCCGTGTGAGTTCTTTGATGTCTAGCAAGGCTGCTACTTCGACTGAAGCTCTTTCCACACTCCAAGCATTTATAAGGTTTGTCCCCTGTATGAGTTCTTTGATGCGAAGTAAGGGACCTACTGCAACTCAAGCTCTTTCCACACTCCAAGCATTTATAAGGTTTCTCCCCTGTATGAGTTCTTTGATGTGAAGTGAGTTGGCAAAACTGACGGAAGCTCTTTCCACACTCCAAGCATTTATAAGGTTTCTCACCTGTATGAGTTCTTCGATGCACAGTAAGGGTGCTACTCCAACTGAATCTCTTTCCACACTCCAAGCATTTATAAGGTTTCTCACCTGTATGAGTTCTTCGATGTGCAGTAAGTTTGCAAAGCTGACTGAAGCTCTTTCCACACTCCAAGCATTTATAAGGTTTGTCCCCTGTATGAGTTCTTTGATGCGAAGAAAGGTTCCCCCTCTGACTGAAGCTCTTTCCACACTCGAAGCATTGATAAGGTTTGTCCCCTGTATGAGTTCTCTGATGTGAAGAAAGGTTCCCCCTCTGATGAAAGCTCTTTCCACACTCCAAGCACTTGTAAGGTTTCTCCCCTGTATGAGTTCCTTGATGCAAGGTAAGGGTGCCACTCTGATGGAAGCTCTTTCCACACTCCAAGCACTTGTAAGGTTTCTCCCCTGTATGAGTTCTTTTATGGCTAGTAAGTTGGCAAAGCTCACTGAAGCACTTTCCACACTCCAAGCATTTATGAGGCTTGTCCCCTGTATGACTTCTTCGATGCACAATAAGGGCGCCACTCCAACTGAAACTCTTTCCACACTCAAAGCATTTATAAGGTTTCTCCCCTGTATGAGTTCTTTGATGCAACGTAAGGTGGTAATGCTGAGTAAAGCTCTTTCCACACTCCAAGCATTTAAAAGGTTTCTCCCCTGTATGAGTTCTTTGATGCAAAGTAAGGGCGCTACTCCGACTGAAGCTCTTTCCACACTCCAAGCATTTATGAGGTTTCTCCCCTGTATGAGTTCTTTGATGCAAAGTAAGGGCGCTACTCTGGCTGAACATCTTTCCACACTCCAAGCATTTATGAGGTTTCTCCCCTGTATGAATTCTTTGATGCAAAGTAAGGGCGCTACTCCGACTGAAGCTCTTTCCACACTCCAAGCATTTATGAGGTTTCTCCCCTGTATGACACAAGTAGATTTTTAAGATTAGCTAAACTGTCAGTTTGGTGTAGTGGTTAAGGTGTTGAACTACAATCTGGGAGACCAGGGTTCAAATCCCCATACAGCCATGAAGCTCACTGGGTGACCTGGGGTCAGTCACTGCCTCTCAGCCTCAGAGGGAAGCAATGGTAAATTCAGTATTGCCTCTGGATACCGCTTACCATGAAAACCCTATTCACAGGGTCGCCATAAGTTGGGATTGACTTGAAGGCAGTCCATTTCCATTTCATTTCCAAACTGTCAGCCAGAAAATCAACTTTAGGAAATTTGGGGTCAACAGAAGATTGTCCCTAGTAGTCTGACCAGGTTGTTGGCAAATTTGCCTGAGTTGGAGATTTACGGAATTTGACCCTAAGGGAAAAGGCACTTAGAAACAAGTGTCAGGAACGTTATCTCCTGAGACTCTACAAACTGATCAAGCACATTTAAGGAGGCTTTAAAGGAATTCTGTGGGAATGGTGGAAATGGAAAAGGATCTCACTGAGCAACTCTGTTATTGTAGGAGGATGTTCCATAGACCCTGAAATATTTTTTTAAAAAAATACAAATATCTTAAGTAGTGTATATACAAAGTGAGGCTGAGGGAACTAACTTTCTGTAGGTGGTGCGACCCAATTCCCTACAAGCACCAAGGAGGAAAATAAACATTTGTGCATCAAATAAAACTCAATTTCTTCTTGGAGAGAATACGAATACTTTCAAATAACAAGGACATTTAGGGTTTTTTTTAATGCTCCTTGGAAAGAGTGAGAGGAGAGACAACCTAAGCAAGGTGTATTATCAACAAGACCTGCTTTAATCACAGAAGATGGAAGACTGGTTAGATGGGAAGATTCTTAGCAGTCATTTCCAAACTGTGTGCAGCAAGGTAATTAAAGAATTAGCTGATTTTCTATTTTATTTTTTAAAAACATAACTGCCTTTTAGGATGAATCACCCCACCAAGGTGTATTAGACATAGTTTCAGTCATTTGAATCTATCATTTTATTATGCAAAGTGCTTAGAGAGTTTTGTGACTTAAGTGGTCTATCCATCACCCTTAACAGAAATCATTAAATAAAATCCCAAACAGCAGACAGGAGACCCCTCCAGACTTCTACTTCCATACCAGCTCATTTAGGACACGGCAGATCTGAGATATTTCCTCTTGAAAGGTGTCAATGGGATGACAAGATGCCAAACACCCAAGAGTACCCAAATCCTGTCAGGTCTGGATTTCTCTGACAGTGGGCTGGATCTCACAAGCAGACCTTAATGCCTCAGATCCACAGCCAGCCCAGTGCCTCCTAGCTTTTTTGACAAGCCCGAGCAACTCCTTGCACTCCGAGTAAAAGGGGCCAGGATACAGAAAAGTTCAGGGGTGGTGAGAAAGGGAGGAAGGTCTCCCTCCTTTTAGTGGAAAAGGCCCAAAGAGTTGTTGAATCATAGAACAGTAGAGTTGGAAGGGGCCTGTTAGGCCATCAAGTCCAACCCCCTGCGCAATGCAGGAATCCAAATCAAAGCATTCCCGACAGAAGGAAATTCGAAGGCGAGACAAAAGGTTCATGTTTACTGTACATGAACAAAAAAAACAGAGGAATGGAAAGGAAGAAGACAGGAACGTTCTTATAGAAGGAACAAGTGAATGTAAAAGGACCAGGCAGGAGGGATGAAGGAATCTGGCTGGGATGGGGGCAGCAGATGAGGTACCGATGGAGCATGTAAAGAGAATGAGAGATGAAATGACACAAGATGGGTAGAAATACGTTGAGAAGTATGTGGGGGTGGGAAGGGGAAAACGTATATGAAAAAAGCCTTCTCTCCCTATAGCTCCTGGACCAGCAAATTCTGCCTCAAAAGGGGAGACTGAGTTGCAAAGTCTCCAGACAAAGGTCTGTACTTAGCATGGGAAAGATGAGCTATGGAACTTCTTGACACAAGGTAAACCCTGTTGTAAACCATAAAGCAATTTGCAAAGATGGACCAGGCATCAGTAGGAAATAATAACTGCCATCTGATTATGCCATATTTTGCTTCCCTCTGTCTGAAACTGGTGGGCTTCAGTAATTTTCAGGTGTTTCAAGTGAGCCCTGGGGTTGGAGGGTGTGAGACCCCTGCACAAGGTGGGGGGCACCTCAAGTTGAACAGTCTTGATTTGTGCCAATTTAGCCAGAATGCCCAGAGACAGAGGGGTCCCATCACACATCTGAGCATCTACCTGCTGATCTCTCCTCTCCTGAAAAGCCACGGACTAAAAGTTCTTCTCCTCCACCTCCCTCCAGCTGGGAGATGGGGTTAGCTTTCAAACTCAGATGTCCTTTGTGAAACAGAGGAACTTGCCTTAAACAGAGCCAGTCCATTGGCCCATCCAGGGGTGGGCGGCTGGGAGGAGCTGCACTATGCCCCTGGCCTCCCAGTGCTGGTCTTGCTGCTGCCTGCCTTGAGGAATAGGGGGAGGAGCAAAGCAATGGGGCAGTCAGGGTTTGTGGGGAAGCCTCCAGAGCCATTCAGGTGCCCTACACAGCCTGAACCTAGCACTCCTCGCCTGCTGCTCCTGGACCTCTCCAGCTTAGTACAGCGTCCTCTGAATAAAACATGGAGTCCCACCCACCCACTCCCAAGAAAAGAGACCTGTCTGGTCAGAAGATAAGAGATGAGATAGATAACTCATAGCAGATGCACCCATTGGCCATGATGGCTGTGTTACCACCAGTATCCGGGGCAGTATGCGGATCACAAGTGGGGAGGGTGCTGTTGCACTCATGTCCTGATTGTGGACTTCATAGAGGCATCTGGTTGGCCCCTGAGAAAGGAGAACCCTTGACTAGATGGGCCTTTGGCCTGATCCTGCTCTTCTTACACTCTTATGTCCAGGGTAAGTCCATCAAAACCCTTCCAGTGATCTAAAGGGGATCCTTACCCAAAGAGGTGATCATCTCATGAATCTCCACCATCACCTCCTCGTAAAGAGCTCTCTGGCCTGGATCCAGCAGGACCCATTCCTCCTCCGTGAAATATATGGCCACCTCCTCGAAGGTCACCGGCCCCTGGAAGATGAAAACAAACACCTTCCTCATAGATCCTCACAGGCAAGGAGTGGCAACCATCTGTTCCCCACTCATAAAAGTTGGGACTTTTCACAAAACACCAAGTTGAGATGGCATTTACGTGAGGGGAAAGCACATTAAGAACTCCATTGTGAACTTGCTGATCTTCTAACAAACATATATATTTTGTCCTTGACATTGCCTTCCATATCTAATGACTGTTAAGTGGCCAATATAAAATGATTTTTTGAAAAGAGGATTCAAACAGCATGCAGTTAATTAAGAGGATGGTTAGCTTAACATTCCTTTTGAGAAAACTAGTGGATAATATTATGAAAGACAGAATTTGCAGTTCTTCTCTCAGCTTGGATATTACAGAGATGAATACAATAATGTATGGTGTGGAGAAACTGGACGGAGACACATTCTTCTCCCTTTCTGATGCTATAGTCGAGGCCGTCCGATAAAGCTACATGTTGGCAGCTTCTGGACACACAAAGGGAAGCACTTCTTCACACAGCGCAGACTTAATCACTGGAATTGCCTTTAAAAGAGGATTAGACAAAGTCATGGAGGCGAAGGCCATCAACTTCTATTAGCCATGAGGGCCATGTAGTACCTCCACTGTCAGAGGCAGTATACCAGTGAATACCAGTTACTGGGAATCACTGGAAGAGTGCTGTTGTGCTCAGGTTCTTCCCAGAAGACTCTGGTTGGCCACTGTGTCTGGGCTGGACTAGATGGGTGTTGGGCCTGATCCAGCAGGGCTCTTCTTACGTAGTGTAAAGTTCAAAGGTTCATGGGAAAAAGTCAGTGGAATCGACATCCACAGAAGGATCCCCAGAAGCACAAGGGTAAGAGACAAGGCCACCTGCAACTAGTCCCCCTGGAACAAGGACAGACCCACTCTGGCTGTCCCCAACTTGTCTCCCCGATGATGTTCCCCTACCTGAGCTGGCTGCATGGCGGCTGTTTCCTCTCCTGGGTAATGGGGGGAGGATCCAGAATGTCACTCTGATGCCATTTCACAGCCTGCAAAGGGAGAAAATGTCACCCAATTATTACCAAATTAGCACGCAGCCCTATTTAGCCAATCCCCTCATGTCAAAATTGAATAAGAGGTTCTTAAATTGCCCCAGTGGGCGAAAGGGTGGTGACCCAACAGGGCCTGAGAGGCTAAAATATTTTTAGACAGCTTTATTTTAAATCAGTCAGAACACCAATTACTGCATTTCAGCTTATGAAAGATATGAGAACAGTCAGAGAGAAATCAACAGCACGTTGCACATGAATGTATCTTGGTACAGGGAGAAATGAGGTAAAATATACATAAACAATTATCTAGAAAAACAACATAGGAAATATTAATATGAAACTTAATATTTAGGAAGAAGACTCTGCATGATTAAAATTAAGGACAACTTAACTGCTGCTGAATACTATACAGGCCCACCTAAACTCCACCAGCCCTCTAGTTTGAGTTGACTACGTGATCGCAGCTGACCCAACTAAATTGCCATTTGATGGACAAGAAGAGCATCCCTCCTGCATCCTCCTTTCCCTTCCAGAATCAGCAAACCTCCTTTCTCGCCTTCATTGCCCTTTACTTGGTAGCCTGTATCTCCCCACCCCACTCGGGGGGGGGATCCTCAGTCACTCCTGGCCTTTCCATCTCACTGCTCAATTGTATACTCAAAATCATCCTTCTTTAAAATTGATTTTTCTTAAAAAAGGATGTGCCTCCCCGTCTGACTGCTGCTTCTCCTCCCTTCAAAATGGAACTCACTCCCCGCAAACCAACCTTACCTCCTTCTCAGCCTGAGAGGGTTCCTATCCCTTTCCCTCACCCGTGTCTGCCAATCCCCCAGGAATGCATCTGACCCTCTTTGGAAGCCATCCAAACTGGCGAGCACCCGAAAGTGCAACCGCTGTTCCCACCCTGCCACCCCCCCCCATGCAAGGCTGCTTCCTCTGCACCAGGACAGCCCCCCCCCCCCAAAATCTGCAGGCTGCAGGAAAACCAGCCATGGAGTTGTGTCTCTGCTTTGCATGAGATTCGGTTGGGTTGCATCGAGAAGCCCTCCGGTTCTTAGTAGCGGGGAGCCGGGAGGTTTATCCCACCCCCCTCTTTCAGCACCTTTGCTTCTTTGTTCCTTTCAGCTCCTTCCGAAGGAAACTGACCAGGCCGAATAGGGAGGTGTGATGACCATAGAGAGAGAGGGGTACAACATGTAGCATGCACTTCCCGCCCTCATGCGAAGGCTGTTCTGGGCAGGCAGGATCAAGCCTCTTTCATTGCTTCCATGCCACTTTGTCCCTTCCCCTTCGGCTGCCGCTATTTTTTGCAGCTGCGCCCTTATTTATTATTATTAATTGAATTTATTAGTCACCCATCTGGCTGGTTATCCAGCCACTCTGGGCGATGTACAAAATAGACATACAAATACATTAAAAAGGTAAAGGTGTCCCCGCACTTGTAGTGCGAGTCACTCGTTTCCGACTCTCAGGGTGACGTCTTGCGACGTTTACTAGGCAGACCATATATATGGGGTGGGATTGCCAGTTCCTTCCCCAGCCTTTATTTACCCCTCAGCATATGCCGGGTACTCATTTTACCGACCGCAGATGGATGTAATAAAATCTAGCCCTTCCCTATTGCCGCTCTCGATTGGGAACCTGAAGTGTCACGAAGCCTAAGGACCACCGTCCAGCTTGGCCTATTAACCCTTCGAGTTCCACCGACCTGATACCCCAGCGGAGAGGCCAAGCCAGGAAATACTTTCTAACATTCATCGCTCAATTTAAGATCTAGCGGGGTGGGGGGTGCGGGGTGGGGGGTGGGGGGGAGATGGAGAGCGGGCCAGGGGGAGGCCCTGCTTCCTGGGGCAGAGAAAGGGATGCTTAGGGGGTTGTATGCTAGTCCTACACAGAGTAGACCCATTTAAGTTCATAGCCAAAACTAGCCGAGGTCCATTAATTTCAGTGGGTTTACTCCTAGTAGACCTTAGTTGGGGGGAACCCAGAGAGCAGACCCACCTAAATCATTGTATGCGGATGGTGCTGCAGCCTCTCCTGGAGGGCTCTGAATCCCCCCTCCCCCATGAAAGCAGAAGGCAGCTGTCAGGGAAGGCTCTGGCCTGTTTTTCTCATTTTCTTCTGTGATCTCCCGTGTTAAGTCTTGTGAACTTTCTGATCAGCTCCCTCCAGCGGGGGAACTCTGAGCTCCCAGAGGAGTGGATCCTCCACATGTAGGGGCAGTATACCTAAACTCAAATGCTGTAGAGAAACGTGATTGTTTCTTTTACATTGAATAATTAATTTAAGAGCGAAGTTTTTGTCAGAAATGTAGGTTTACGTACGTGGGGATTCAGTGGATGAATACATCACTGATAAGTTGCAGCGCAAGCATAACCATGTCTCTTTGGACATCAGTCTTGTTGAATCCAGTGGGGCTCACGTTCCTAGGGAACTGGGGTTAGAATAACAGACTTATGGGTTTATAAACAATGGCCTGTATTTAAATAAATCCCAAAGTCACTAATAGTATAAAAATGAGGCTTAAG
Organism: Rhineura floridana; assembly: GCF_030035675.1. NCBI lineage: Eukaryota > Metazoa > Chordata > Lepidosauria > Squamata > Rhineuridae > Rhineura > Rhineura floridana. The sequence continues at coordinate 208,739,243 of NC_084482.1, forward strand.
GAGATCCATACTATGCACACATTTAAAGTTCATGAGTTCCCCCCAAAGAATCCTGGGAACTGAAGTTTCTTAACGGGGCTGGGAATTTGTAGAGCTGTGAGGGGAAAACTACAGTTCCCAGGTCGGGGGCGGGGATTCACGTCCTTTAAATGTGCCTTGAATGTGCCTTAAATGTAGGGTGGGGAACTGACCAAGGGATGTGAAGAAGGGCCGAAAGAGAAATTTCCCTTGGGGTTCTGGTAGAGGACGGAGGGTGAACTCCCTGCTGATTGGCATCAGACAGGTGCCGTAACTTTAGTCTTTTTGGCACTTGCTTAAGATATTTTTGTTTAAGCAAGCCTATTGAGACAGGTAGGAGAGCCAGTGTGGTGCAGTGGTTAAGGTGTTGGACTATGACTTGGGAGACCAGGGTTCGAATCCCCACATAGCCATGAAGCTCACTGGGTGACTTTGGGCCAGTCGCTGCCACTCAGCCCCATGAAAACCCTATTCACAGGGTCACCATAAGTCGGAATTGACTTGAAGGCAGTACATTTACATTGAGACAGGTAGAGGTAGGGTTGCTAGAGCTCCAGTGTTTGCCCAGAGACTCCAGATGTTGGGAGATCAGGTCTCTGGGTGAGTCACCCCAATCTCTGGACACTTAGCTTTCATTTTTTTTAAAATTAAGTTTCTAGGTGGTCTGGTTCAAGAGATATACACTGAAACTTCAGCCACCGCCCCTCTGGAACTTCTGTTAAATGAGCTGGTGGCTAGCTGCTCTAATCCCACCCTTTCAGGTTTGTAGCCAATAAGTGAAGTCAGGGCTGTGATTGACAAGGAATTTGTTAACCTCCAGGCAGGAGCTAGAATCCATTGCAAGGACAGAAAATGGTCTTTTCTGGTTTATAGCTTTCAACACTAGCAAAATCTTCCTAGAATCATAGAAACATAGAGTTGGAAGGGGCCTTGTAGGCCATCGAGTCCAACCCCCTGCTCACAGCAGGAAATCCACAGCTAGAGCATCTCCCGCAGATAGCTGTCCAGCCTCTGCTTGAAGACATCTAGCGAAGGGGATCCCACCACCTCCCTAGGCAGTCAGTTCCATTGCCGAACTGCCCTTACTGTCAAGAAGTTCCTTCTAATGTCCAATCTGAATCTATGCTCCTGCAACTTAAAACCATTAGACCTAGTCCTACCCTCTGGGGCAGCAGAGAACAAATCTGTACCCTCCTCTATGTGATAGCCCTTCAGGTACTTAAAGAGTGCAATCATGTCACCCCTCAGCCTTCTCTTCACCAGACTGAACATGCCAAGTTCCTTCAACCTTTCCTCATAAGACTTGTTCTCCATACCGGCTATCATCCTCGTCGCCCTCTTCTGAACCCGCTCTAACTTGTCTATATCTTTCTTAAAATGAGGCGCCCAGAACTGAACGCAGTATTCCAGATGAGGCCTGACCAATGCAGAATATAGTGGGACTATTACTTCCCTCGACCTGGAAACTATAGCTCTGTTGATGCTGCCCCAAACCGTGTTTGCCTTTTTTGCCGCAGCATCACACTGCTGGGTCATGTTCAACTTACGATCCACTACAATTCCAAGGTCCTTCTCACACGCACTACTGCTAAGCCAGGTATTTCCCATCCTGTACCCGTGCATTTTGTTTTTGTGGCCTAAATGCAGAATCCTGCATTTGTCTTTATTGAATGTCATTTTATTAATTTCAGCCCAATTTTCTAGTCTATCCAGGTCCCTTTGGATTTTATTCCTGTCTTCCATTGGGTTAGCTATCCCTCCCAGTTTCGTATCATCCGCAAACTTCATAAGGCTTCCCTCCACCCCGTCATCTAAGTCATTGATAAAAATGTTGAAGAGTATCGGCCCCAGGACAGAACCCTGTGGCACTCCACTCGAGACTTCCTTTCAGTCCGAAGCAGAGCCACCGACGACCACTCTTTGAGTACGGTTTTCCAACCAGTTGTGAATCCACCTGACAGTATTTCTATGTAGTCCGCATTTGACGAGTTTGCTAATCAAAAGGTCATGGGGGACTTTGTCAAACGCCTTGCTGAAATCTAGATAGATGACATCTACAGCATTTCCACCATCTACTAAGCTAGTGACCCGATCAAAAAAAGAGATGAGATTAGTTTGACAGGATTTTTTCTTGACAAACTCATGCTGGCTCCTTCTAATCACAGCATTGTCATCTAGATAGTTGCCAATGGACTCTTTTATTATCCGTTCTAATATCTTTCCCAGTATTGAAGTCAGACTGACTGGCCTGTAATTCCCTGGATCTTCTTTTTTACCGTTTTTAAAGAGCGGGATGACGTTTGCTCGTCTCCAATCCTCTGGCACCTCTCCCGTTCTCCAGGATTTCTCAAAGATGATGGCAAGAGGTTCCGAGAGTACATCCGCAAGTTCCTTCAATACTCTGGAATGCAGTTCATCAGGCCCTGGAGATTTGAACTCATTTAGGTTAACTAGGTATTTCCTGACTATCTCCTTATCAATCTCGAACTGTTAACTGTTAGAGTGGTACGACAATGGAACCAATGACCTAGGGAGGTGGTGGGCTTTCCAACACTGGAGGCATTCAGGAGGCAGCTGGACAGCTACCTGTTGGCTATGCTTTAATTTGGATTCCTGCATTGAGCAGGGGGTTGGACTCAATGGCCTTATAGGCCCCTTCCAACTCTATGATTCTAAAAGTTCCTTTCTCTGTGTGCAGGTTGGGAGATGTAGAACAAAAAAATCACAGCAGGATGTTGGTAGACAATTGTTTACTGTAAATGATTTCAATTATGATTATAATAAAAATGTACATGCAGGGGTTTTTTAATTACTTGCAAAACCAGCATATTATAATTTTATCTTTCAAATAATTTTTGAACGGAAATTTAAAAGAAGTGTACGTGTGAGGAAATAAAGCTGGACTCTCTACCCCCTGCTTATAAGTGGGTTCAATAATCAATATGCTTATGAAGCCAAATGGCTTTCTGTATACTCATATATTGAGCTGTAGCAGCAAACATCTAGAGGATATGGGGAAATAGTCAGTGTGCCAGCTAGCTCCTGAAAGGAGAAGTTGTGGTTAGACATTTTTATCCAGCAAGCATATTTTAAAAGTGGAAATAGCTGGAGTCATAAGAATATGTACGTGACATTCAGAAGGTACTCGTCACATGCACTGGAGACCACTCCTCATGTATACGGTAATCTTGCTTTGCATGTTTTGCCATGCCTCTATCACTGTGTGTTATGTCATAGGGAGAGAGACTTCCCTGTGTGGGCACTCTCTCCTGATGGCCATCAGTACTTTTTGCATTGCAATAAGCTTCTGTCCATCTGGCACTCCTTAATTGGTCTAAAGAGTTTTCCTTCCACACATGCAACTTGTTTAAATTTTCCTGGGCTGTTGAAGAGGGCAGTATATTTGTCTAATTCATAGCCTATTTTGAAAACCTTCCCCATATGAAGCTTTAATTCTATACACACTTTTCTGGGAGTAAAGCTGCAATGCTAATCCCACATACTAGGAGTAAACCCCATTAAATTCAATAGGACTTACTTTTCAGTAGACATGGTTAGGAATGTGCTGTAAATAATAATAATATAATAATAATAAACTTTATTTCTACCTCGCCCTTTTTCCAATAGGACTCAGAGCGGCTTACAACTAAAAAACACCATTAAAACATACAGAAATATACAATTAAAAATAGAATTAAACTATGAGAAAAATTAAAACCATAAAACATACGTTAAAAACAGCAGACAATTTAAAATAATAAAATCATATACTATAGTCACCAATCCTATGACACTTAATCCTGGTTGTTCTCTATCTCAAATGCCCGTTGAAATAAAACAGTCTTTACTTTTTGCCAGAAAGACTGCAAGGAGGGAGCTAATCGCACCTCACTCGGAAGGGAGTTCCATAGCCTAGGGGCGGCCACTGAAAAGGCCCTATCTCGTGTCCGCGTCATATGTGCTTGTGAAGGTGTTGGGAACACAAGAAGGGCCTCACCTGAACATAAGAACATAAGAACATAAGAAGAGCCTGCTGGATCAGGCCAGTGGCCCATCTAGTCCAGCATCCTGTTCTCACAGTGGCCAACCAGGTGCCTGGGGGAAGCCCGCAAGCAGGACCCAAGTGCAAGAACACTCTCCCCTCCTGAGGCTTCTGGCAACTGGTTTTCAGAAGCATGCTGCCTCTGACTAGGGTGGCAGAGCACAGCCATCACGGCTAGTAGCCATTGATAGCCCTGTCCTCCATGAATTTGTCTAATCTTCTTTTAAAGCCGTCCAAGCTGGTGGCCATTACTGCATCTTGTGGGAGCAAATTCCATAGTTTAACTATGCGCTGAGTAAAGAAGTACTTCCTTTTGTCTGTCCTGAATCTTCCAACATTCAGCTTCTTTGAATGTCCACGAGTTCTAGTATTATGAGAGAGGGAGAAGAACTTTTCTCTATCCACTTTCTCAATGCCATGCATAATTTTATACACTTCTATCATGTCTCCTCTGACCCGCCTTTTCTCTAAACTAAAAAGCCCCAAATGCTGCAACCTTTCCTCATAAGGGAGTCGCTCCATCCCCTTGATCATTCTGGTTGCCCTCTTCTGAACCTTTCCCAACTCTATAATATCCTTTTTGAGATGAGGCGACCAGAACTGTACACAGTATTCCAAATGCGGCCGCACCATAGATTTATACAACGGCATTATGATATCGGCTGTTTTATTTTCAATACCTTTCCTAATTATCGCTAGCATGGAATTGGCCTTTTTCACAGCTGCCGCACACTGGGTCGACATTTTCATCGTGCTGTCCACTACAACCCCGAGGTCTCTCTCCTGGTCGGTCACTGCCAGTTCAGACCCCATGAGCGTATATGTGAAATTCAGATTTTTTGCTCCAATATGCATAATTTTACACTTGTTTATATTGAATTGCATTTGCCATTTTTCCGCCCATTCACTCAGTTTGGAGAGATCTTTTTGGAGCTCTTCACAATCCCTTTTTGTTTTAACAACCCTGAACAATTTAGTGTCGTCAGCAAACTTGGCCACTTCACTGCTTACTCCTAATTCTAGGTCATTAATGAACAAGTTGAAAAGTACAGGTCCCAATACCGATCCTTGAGGGACTCCGCTTTCTACAATCCTCCATTGGGAGAACTGTCCGTTTATTCCTACTCTCTGCTTTCTGCTTCTTAACCAATTCCTTATCCACAAGAGGACCTCTCCTCTTATTCCATGACTGCTAAGCTTCCTCAGAAGTCTTTGGTGAGGTACCTTGTCAAACGCTTTTTGAAAGTCTAAGTACACTATGTCCACTGGATCACCTCTATCTATATGCTTGTTGACACTCTCAAAGAATTCTAATAGGTTACTGAGACAGGACTTTCCCTTGCAGAAGCCATGCTGGCTCTGCTTCAGCAAGGCTTGTTCTTCTATGTGCTTAGTTAATCTAGCTTTTCTAGAAAACTTTTCTACCAGTTTTCCAGGGACAAAAGTTAAGCTAACTGGCCTGTAATTTCCAGGATCCCCTCTGGATCCCTTTTTGAATATTGGCATGACATTTGCCACTTTCCAGTCCTCAGGCATGCACTCCAGTTGAGCTTCTAATATAGTGTTTTTAAACAACTTCCAAGCATTTTCGAGTGATGTGACCCTCTGGACTTTGTTTTTCAGCTTTCTTTTTACCAATCCCCTCATTTTTGTGAAGTTTCCTCTTTTGAAGTCAAATGTGACCGTGTTGGATTTTCTTGGCAATTGGCCATTTACATGTATGTTTAATTTAATAGCACTGTGGTCACTGCTCCCAATCGGTTCAACAACACTTACATCTCGCACCAGGTCCCGGTCCCCACTGAGGATTAAGTCCAGGGTTGCCGTCCCTCTGGTCGGTTCCATGACCAATTGGTCTAGGGAATAGTCATTTAGAATATCTAGAAACTTTGCTTCTTTGTCATGACTGGAACACATATGCGGCCAGTCTATGTCCGGGTAGTTGAAGTCACCCATTACTACCACATTTCCTAGTTTGGATGCTTCCTCAATTTCATATCTCATCTCAAGGTCTCCCTGAGCATTTTGATCAGGGGGACGATAGATCGTTCCCAGTATTAAGTCCCTCCTGGGGCATGGTATCACCACCCACAACGATTCTGTGGAGGAGTCTGCCTCTTTTGGGGTTTCGAGCTTGCTGGATTCAATGCCTTCTTTCACATATAGAGCGACCCCGCCACCAATACGTCCTTCCCTGTCCTTCCGATATAGTTTATATCCAGGGATAACCGTATCCCACTGGTTTTCTCCGTTCCACCAGGTCTCCGTTATGCTCACTATATCAATGCTCTCCTCTAAGACCAAGCACTCCAGTTCTCCCATCTTGGTTCGCAGGCTCCTAGCATTAGCGTACAGGCACTTGTAAGCAGTGTCTCTCTTCAAGTGTCTTTGGCACTTGTAGTTTGGCCTGTGGTAATTTTGCTCTTCTGAATTTATATCCTGTGTCCCTGCTCTCACAATGCCTACTTCTAGGCCTACCCCTTTTAAAATTTCATCATTTCTTTGGTTTTTATCCCAGGGGGGAAGTTTATTCCGAACCGGACCTTTCTCAGCTCCTGTCGGGTTTCCCCCCTCAGTCAGTTTAAAAGCTGCTCTGCTACCTTTTTAATTTTAAGTGCCAGCAGTCTGGTTCCATTCTGGTTCAAGTGGAGCCCATCCCTTTTGTACAGGCCCGGCTTGTCCCAAAATGTTCCCCAGTGCCTAACAAATCTAAACCCTTCCACCCGACACCATCGTCTCATCCACGCATTGAGACTGCAAAGCTGGGCCTGTCTGGCTGGTCCTGCGCGTGGAACCGGTAGCATTTCAGAGAAAGCCACCTTGGAGGTCCTGGCTTTCAGCATCCTACCTAGCAACCTAAATTTTGCTTCCAGGACCTCACGGCTGCATTTCCCCATGTCGTTGGTGCCAACGTGCACCATGACCACTGACTCCTCCCCAGCACTGTCTACCAAACTATCTAAACGATGGACGATATCCGCAACCTTCGCACCAGGCAGGCAAAACACCTTGCGGTCTACACGCCCATCACACACCCCACTGTCTATGTTCCTAATGATTGAATCACCCACTACAAGGATCCCTCCACCCCCTGGAGATATATCCTCGGCACGAGAGGATAGCTGCTCATCCCCCAAGGAATGGGTCCCTTCTAAGGGATCGTTTCCCTCTTCCTCAGCTGGATGTTCTCCTTCCCCAAGACCATCGTTCTTCATGATAGCAGGAGAGCTATCATCGCTGGAGTGGAACACAGCTATAACGTCCCTGAAGGCCTCCTCCACACACCTCTCTGCCTCTCTCAGCTTTTCCAGGTCTGCCACCTTGGCCTCAAGGAAATGAAGTCGTTCCCGGAGAGCCAGGAGCTCATTGCACCGAGAGCACACCCACGACTGCTGTCCAACAGGCAGATAGTCGTACATGCTGCAGGCTGTGCAAAACACTGGAAAGCCCCCACACGCCTGCTGGCTTCTTACCTGCATAGTCTTGTTTGAGGTTTATTACGTCAATAGGTTGGAGACTGTGGTTTAGTTGAGGTCAGGGAACAGAAGGGCAGAGTGGGGGGCCCTGGCCTCCTCGCCCTGCTGCTGAACTCGCTCTGCTGCTTAACTCGCCTTGACGCGTTGTCAGCTGGGGCCTTGACGCTTCATCAGCTGGGGCTCCCTCTAGCTCGTGGAGCAGGCTCCCTCGCTAGGTGCTCTGACTTTATATGTGTGGCTGGTTCCTCCCAGCTACTGCTGCCAGCCAATGATATGTTACTTGAGGCTGATGGCTATCAGCTGGGGCTTAACTCTTTAGTATTCTCTCAGGCTTCCTTCCTGAGCGAGGGGCGGGGCTGTTTAAGCTTTTGGCTGCTTTTAATCTCAGCAAGGGGCTGCGACTTCCAGGCAAGTCTTTTGTGTTTGTTGTTTTCCCACCTAGAACAGCCTGACCTTTCTTTAACCTAGGGAAAGAGAGCTTGTGGTTGTGTTTCAGGAAGGCTGAACCTGCCCTTTTTAGCAGGGACTGAGCTGACTCTCTCCCTGTATGTATCGGTGGAGTTTCCTTTTTCCCCTTCTCTCCGACTGGAATTTAGCCTTATTTACTGTGTCCCCTGAAGCTTTCCTGCTAGGGTGGTGTTGAACACTAGCTTTCTATAGGCTTCCTTCTCCTAGGATCTGTCTCTTAAGATATAGGTTCTTTCTGAAGATCTCAAATCCCGGACAGGTTTATATAGGGAGATACGATCTGTCAAATAGCCTAGACCTGAGCCGTATAGGGCTTTGTAGGTCAAAACCAGCACTTTGAATTGTGACCGGAAACAAATTGGCAGCCAGTGGAGCTGTTGTAACAGGGGAGTTGTATGGTCCCTGTAACCAGCCCCGGTTAACACTCTGGTGCAGCTCTTTGTACCAATTTAAGTTTCAAAGGCAGCCCCATGTAGAGCGTGTTACAGTAGTCTAAGTGAGATGTAACCAAGGCATGCATCACCCTAGTCAGAACAGGCAGCTCCAGGAACGGGCGCAGTTGGCGCACCAGTTTTAATTGGGCAAATGCGCTCCTGGATACAGCAGCAATCTGGGCCTTCAAATTCAAAGCTGAGTCCAGGAGTACACCCAAACTGCAAACCTGAGACTTCAGGGGGAGTGCGACCCCATCCAGCACCGGTTGAATCCCTATTCCCTGATCTGCCCTCCGACTGACCAGGAGTACCTCTGTTTTATCAGGATTTAATCTCAACTTGTTTGCCTGCATCCAGTCCATCACTGATGCCAGACACTGGTTTAGGACCTGTACTGCTTCCTTGGCTTCAGGTGGAAAAGAGAAATAGAGTTGAGTGTCATTGGCATACTGATGGCACCGAACCCCCAAACCCCGGACAACCTCTCCAGCGGTTTCATGTAGATGTTAAATAACATGGGGGACAAAACTGAACCCTGAGGGACCCCATAGGTCAATAGCCAGGGGGTCGAGCAGGAGTCCCCTAGTACCACCTTCTGGGTTCGTCCCTCCAGGAAGGAGCCGAGCCACCGCAACACAGTGCCCCCAAGTCCCATCTCAGCAAGGCGGCCCAGAAGGATACCATGATCGATGGTATCGAAAGCTGCTGAGAGGTCCAGTAGTACCAACAGAGACACACTCAATGGGACTTTTGAGTAAACATAACAAAAGAATGTGTTTGTGTTGTAAATCTTTCTCTCCCCTCCAAACCTATTTTTAAAGCAATTAGAAACTGCTTTTATTTTGTAGGAAACTAATACTTTTTTTTAAATGTTCTGCAGTGACCAACTGGTTTTGACAATAAACTATTATATGAAAGTGGACTGCTTTGAAGTCGATTCCGACTTATGGCGACCCTATGAATAGGGTTTTCATGGTAAGCGGTATTCAGAGGTGGTTTACCATTGCCTTCCTCTGAGGCTGAGAGGCAGTGACTGGCCCAAGGTCACCCAGTGACCTTCATGGCTGTGTGGGGATCCAAACCCTGGTCTCCCAAGTTGTAGTCCAACATTCTAACCACTACGCAATGCTGGCTCTATTATATGAAGTGTATGCATTTTTACATCTCCAGTGTGTGTATATGGAATGTTTCCAACAACTCTGTGAGGTAGGGTTGGAATAAAAGGCAGCTCACAACAAGAAATGAATCAATTTAAAATCCAATAACCATAAAACAAGTATAAAACACTTGCAAAACAGCTTAATGTGGCATGATTCTGAATTTTGGGTTGAGTGAATGATGTTCCATATCACTTGAGCTTGCAGTTCTGTGTATGCTTCCTTGTTTGTGTAAGCCCCATTGAATACATTGGGACTTGCGTCTGAGTAAGCATGCATAGGATTGTACTGTAATACAGGTTGTGTAAATACACTATAATACAGGTTGTGTAAATAATAAACATCTTTTACATGCATGCTTATATAAATATTTCTTCATACTATATCCTGATCAGTATCTGATTTCACACTGTGGTTGCACATTATTATTTCCTCTACATTTTAAGTATGCTCTTATTCATTGGGGTGGTCATGGTTCCCCTCTGTTGTTTTCACCTGGGGGGCAGACTAGGCTGAGAGATGGTGAGTAGCCCATGGTCACCCAGTAAAATTTATAGCTGATTTCCATTTTAAAAAATTAATTAAAATGTTTTACATGCAGGCAAAGTTTATTAAGTAGATCAGCACAATACATTTAAAGCACATCCAACTTGCATTTAAAGCTCATTGCTTTCCCCCCCAAAAAATCCTGGGAAGTTTAGTTTCCCCCTCAGTTATAGTTCCCATCACCCTTAACAAACTACAATTTCCGTCATTCTGTGGTCGGATTCATGTGCTTCAAATGTGTGTTGAATGTGCCTTAAATCATAGAATCATAGAGTTGGAAGGAGCCTGTCAGGCCACTGAGTCCAATCCCTTGCTTGATGCAGGAATCCAAATTAAAGCATACTCAACAGGTGGCTGTCCAGCTGCCTCTTGAATGCCTCCAGTGTTGGAGAGCCCACGACATCCCTAGGTCATTGGTTCCATTGTCATATTGCTCTAACAGAAAGTTTTTCCTAATGTTCAGTCGAAATCTGGGTTCCTGCAAATTGAGCCCATTATTCTGTGTCTTGTACTCTGGGACAATCGAGAAGAGATCCTGGCCCTCCTCTGTGTGGCAACCTTTCAAGTACTTGAAGAGTGTTATCATATCTCCCCTCAGTCTTCTCTTCTCAAGGCTAAACACGCCCAGTTCTTTCAGTCTGGATCTGCCCTAGGTGTGCAAACTGAACCATTTTAAAATATACTTTTTTTTTTTTTTTCAATAATTTTTATTCAGATTTTCATAAAACATACAAGACGAAATCATAAAACATTCAAAGACAAAAAACAAAATCAAAAATAGTTAAACAAAAAGAAAAAAAGAAAAAAAAAACAAAAATAAAAAATAAAGAGTAAAATATTGACTTCCCATTTGTCAAAGATCAAATCAGTTATAAGTCTATAATATATAACAATCCTGTCTCTTAAGTCATATTATAAAATCACTTTCCTCCAGTAGTTATCTTACTTAATCATCAAATCTCATAAACATTACTTTATTCTTTCCACAAAAAGTCAAAGAGAGGTTTCAATTCTTTAAGAAATATATCTATCAATTTTTTTTTCCAGATAAGCATATCGATTAATCCATCTCATTACTAATTATGATAATCTTATTGTCATAACCATAGTCAAAATAAACATTTCAATTAATCCATCACATCAGAATCTGTTAGGTTCAGTAATTTCAGTAGCCATTGTTCTATTATCCCTATTAGTTCCATTTTCCATCTTCCATCTTCAGTAGTCTTGTTAAGTCCAGTAATTTCAGTATCCAATCTTCCATTATCAGTATTCCATAATAATCTTGCTGTCAAAGCCATAGTCATATAGTAAGAGTCTGATGGGAATTACCTCTATCCCAAATATTTTCTTGCCATCCATTCTGAATAGGTTGCTGAAATACTGCTGTAAAATCATATCTCTGTTCTTTTTTTCAAAATACACTGGGTCATCTCTTGAAAGTTTTTCCATTGTCACATGGCTGCAATTAATTCCATAGATTTTCTCTATATTGGGCTCCATCACATCATTCCAGTCCAGAAGATTATCCATGCCATTGATAACTTTATCTCTAGAATCTTCATTAATTTCTTCAGAGATAACATTGAGTTCCAAACAATAGATTTTATTTCTAAAGTCCATAGACTCCAAATCTTGTTCCTGTTCCACGTTTGTTCCAATCTCCGGGATCTCCTCTCTCACAGGGACCCCTGTTCCAGTCTCCAGGGTCTCCTCTCTCACAGGGACCCCTGTTCCAGTCTCCAGGGTCTCCTCTCTCACAAGGACCCCTATGTCTTTAATCTCCTGTGTCTCCAAACAATAGATTTTGTTTCTAAAGTCCATAGACTCCAAATCTTTTTCCTGTTCCACGTTTGTTCCAATCTCCGGGGTCTCCTCTCTCACAGGGACCCCTTCCAGGGTCACCTCTCTCACAGGGACCCCTATATCTTTAATCTCCTGCTTCATTTTACTCAATTCAATTTTCAGCTCCTTACAACCCTGTCGCAGGTTTTGTTTCGTTATCTCAATCTCATCCATTATTTTCTGAAACATAGTTATTTCCAGATTCTCAGCCACTTTCTTAATTGCCATTTTAAAAGAAAAATATAGGAAAACCACTTCTTATTTCAGCAACAATTGGGTTAATACTCCAAACTTGGTGACATCACAGTATAAACAGAGCAGACAGCCTTATCTCTCCATGCTTAAGTAAACAAAATGCAGTTCCCAGGATCGAAACAATTAATGGCGGTCGTCAGGAAACAGATTCGTCAAAATAAAATAGACCAAAAAGAGAGTAGTCTCAGACAATATAATATTCTTCAAAATAAAAATCTGGAATAGAAATCCCTCTTCTGTGTATATCTTTAGAATGCAAATCCAGGACAGCTTTTTGCAACAAAAACAGAGATAAGCTATTAATTAGTGAGTAGCAGAGAGAAGTTATGGCTCCCCAGTGAGATGTCAAAAACCGATCAATCTGGCAAATCTCTTTTAAACAGCAACAATTTAAGTCAAGTAAAAGAAAAATATAGAAAGAAGGGTGCTTGCCTGTTAGTGCGTTCTCTCTTAGAAGATAAGATGAACGTTCGCTTTATCAGATAGAGCTTGTTGTTGAAAATCCGTCCCACCTTCGTCGGCTGGACCTCGTCCCATAAATTAATGAGATCTGGTCGTCCCAACAAAAATAGGCTTTGAGGTTAATCTCTTCGTTTCTCCCTACCCGGGAGAAGTTTAATCAGTCAAAAAAAAAAAAAAAAAAAAACTGACTGATATATCTGAATAAGCTTCTTTTGAGGCAGGAGCCCGTCTCAAAAGCAGGCACAGGCTAAGTCACCCTTCCCGGAAGTCCAAAATATACTTTTTTAAACGGGAAGGGCTATAGCACAGTGGTAGGGCACATGCTTTGCCTGCAAAAGTTCAAAATCCAATCTCTTGAAAAGACTCTTGCCTGGAATCCTGGAGAGCCAATACTAATCCATGTCACCAGCACTGAGCTAGGTAGTACCAAATGGCCTGAGTCAAAATAAGGCAGATTCCTTTGTTCCTAAAAGAGGAAAGAGACCCAAGGGCCACAGTGATTCTGAAATTTATTTATGTATTTTACTTACAATATTTATATAGCACTTTATTATAAAAGAACCTCAAAGAAGTTTACAGAAGGAATTAAAACAATGAATTTTTTGGCAAACACAGTTAAAGACACGTATTTAAAAACATTCAAAATAACAAAACCAAAAATGAGTTAAAACAGTTAAAAAACATAGTAGCTTCTACATGCCTAGGTAAGCTTTTAGCAGGTGCCAAAAAGAGTACAATGGAGGCGCCTGACTAATTTCATTAGGCAGGGAGTTCCAAAGTGTAGGTGCTACCACACTAAAGGACTGATTTTTTACAAGAGCAGAACAAGTACTACGTGGTACCTGAAACATGGAAAGCACACCTTGAACTTGCCCAGGTAGCAAATGGGCAACCAGTAAAGATTTCAGAGCAGAGGTATTATGTGCTGATGGGGTCTCACTCATGTCAGCAATCGTGCCACAGCATTCTTCACTAACTGCAGCTCCCAGGTTAGGTTCTGCTGCATTGGGATTTCTGTGACCTTGGCTGCCAGGCTATTTTAGTTTTGGTTAGGAACCCTGACTGGTTGTGGGATGCTGAGTTTTCTGCCTTACCCGTAGGAATCTTCTTGTGGTTGGTAAGGTATTGCCTTTAGGAAAGCATCACTGACATTTTTTTCTTTTTCTGTTTGCATTTCATTTACCTCTGACATTACTCCCTTACATCCATAGAAGCAACAACAATGGTTCCATGTGCTCAGCTCAACCCCCTTAAAGCCACTGATGATGCACCTTGTTGGTTGCAATGATGGTTTATTTCTTGCCCAATAGTAATAAAAGAGAATTCACATACTGGGAAGTGTGACTGCGACTGCTGTTCCCAAGCTGCTGTCTGTGAAGGTAGACCAAAACCACGTGTGTTTTCTCTCAGTCAGTTATTACTCACTGGAATTGGGTTGGCTGTCACAGTGAGTTTATAGCAGCCCACAGGGTAGACAGAAAAGGGTAGAGAATCTTCTTACTCTTACTCATTTCTGAGCCCTCTTTCTGAAGGTTCAAATCTGTAAAGAAATTTGGAGCAGCCATGTTAAAATGTACAGCTGGTATAGCACAGTGGGGAGGAGAGCCTGGCTGGGAGTCCAGAGTCTGTGAGTTCAAATCCCCGCTTGTGTCTCCTGGGGGTCAAGGGCCAGCTAAAGATCACCCCCACAGGGAGTGGCTCAGGGGTTACATGCCCTGCCACCTGTGCAGCTGTGGGCAGACTGCAGAGTCCCAAGGAGCCCAGTTGCCCCGCAGCTGGCAGTTGCAGACAAAGAAGGGGCTGGCTTGTGCAGCTGTGGCAAGCTGAGCAGGCCCTAGCCAGCTGGGGAGGACTAGCCTCTGTTGTAAGAGGGAAACCTCTTGTCCTTAAGCGGTCGTGCACTAGCTATTGCAAATGACAGCCATTCAACAAGGAGTAAAGTAACAACTGTTTATTAGTTCAGAACTAAGACTCCACTCTGAAATGAGACTGCCACCCCGAAAGGAAGGGGCAAGTCACTTTTATACCTTTTACAATACAAGCTTTGCATAGTGGCTTTTGCATCATAGACACTTTACATGGTATCCATGGAAACAAGTTACTTACATAGATATAATCTTTACTTTCTAACCACACCGGCTATATGGAACAAAACAAGCACAGCAGTCGTACTTTGCATATGTTTGTTGTACCTGTGCTAACCACATAGGCACACTTAGCTGGACCGAGGCTGGCTAATGGAAGCTGTCTCAAAAACAAGCCTTGCGGTTACTTCTTACACAGGATGGAGCTGCTCTGCCTGTGCAGCTCATAGCTAGCACACTGCCTACGGGAAGTGCTTACTTCTGCCTAATGGCTGTCATGTCCTTGATACAAATCAAAATGGAATAAGCTTTGATCACTTACCTCACCTCAGAGGGAGGCAATGAGAAACCCCCTCTGAATACCGGTTACCATGAAAACTCTATTCATAGGGTAGCCGTAAGTCGGGATCGACTTGAAGGCAGGCCATTTCCATTTTCACGTTAAAATGTAGGGCGGGGCATTCCAGGCAGGGGGTTGCCAACCCTGCTTGGATATGGATGTCTTTGCAGAGGATCCCTAGTCAAGGTTTGCCAACAGCACAATCCATATCTACTCAGAAGTAAGTCTTGTTGACTTCTATGGTGCTTAGTCCCTTAGTAAGTGTGTTTAGAATTGCAGCCTTCGGGGGCATCCATCTTTACTCCTGAGTGCTCCCATCTAACATCTCTACAACACTAGGCTCCTTTCTTCCTACAATGGCCGTCTGGTGACTGGCCTGGCCTGAGGGCACTTAAACCCTTATTGTCAGAAGCAAGTAGGCTAGATTTAATGTTCCCTACCCAGGCTCCACCTTTTAGCTAAAATTTCTATCTCAATTTCCAATCAGAGAAATGTCTTTGTTTGAATTGTATGCACCGAGCAACTATGGTTGATGCTTAACGTATCATGCTTAATGACATCACTAGGCCCGCCTCTGTAACATCACTAGGCCTGCCCCTGTGACATCACTCAGGCCTGCCCCATGATATCACTAGGGCCCACCCCTGAAATCTCAGGGTTTGGGATGCTTCTGACCAAAGAGGTATGGCAGCCATGAAAGACGCCCCAGCCTTTTTTCTTTTCTTTTTTTGGCACAATGCTCTTGCCTGCACACAACAGCCTTTGCACGAGAACCGGAAGTGCATGCTGCATGGTTTCCCCCTTCTCTGAGTCTGTATGGTCATTGCACTTCCCTATTCCGCCCCTCTGAAAAATGAGGGATCGGCCTGGTCTGTTTCCACTGGAAGGAGCTGAAAAGAGCCAAGGTGGAAAGAGGGGGAAAGGGGGGAGGGCATAAACCCCCAGGCCCCCCCTTTTTGAAGAGCTCTCAATGCAATCCACTGCAAAACAGAGCCCAAATTCTATTGTCTCTATCAGGGCTGGCACCAGAAGGCGGCCAGGTTGGGTCCTGGCGAAGGGTCCCTGTGGCCCCGAGGGGCCCCTGAAGGGCCCCTTCTTAGGGTAGGAGGGTAGTGCTCCCTCTCTGATCCATGGCAGCATCGGGTGCTGCCACCTGACCCTGCCACGGATCATGGAGAGGGGGCTTCCAGACACCCCCCAATAAGACAGTGCGGGCTACAATAAGCCCACCCGCCTCACTTACCCCTCCTATCAGTATGAATGCCATGCACTACGTGCATGCATGCCTGCCATCACCCAAGCAGGGGCTTCCCTAAGGGGCTGATGCCCCCACCACTATCTTGGTGCACGCTATGCATGCAAGTCATTCATACAACATGAGAGGTAGGTGGGCTTATTAGCCTGTGCCACCTGTATGGGGAGGATATTGGGCTATGGCACCACAGGCGGGGCAGACTGGTGCCCAAGGGCCCAGTCATGCCTGGTGCTGGCCCTGATCGGATATAGTCAAATTCCAAGAGAAAGGGGGGGAAATGCAGTACTTTAAAACAAGCAGGGTCGATTGCTATTTACATACGTCATTTTACTCCTCACCAGAAATGCAGATGGTCCTGAGGGACACTCAGACCTGGCCCCACACACAGCAAGCTCAGGGGAGGAGGCAGAGGGGACCCAGCAGCAGGGCAGAGCTGGGATCCATGGGGCAGGACTGCATCCCTGAACACTGGGAGTCTGCTGGAGGGGACACTTAAATGGGGGGTTCCTGCTTTCTTCCAACATCCCCCTCTTCCCTACCTGTCACCCTAAATTGTGCACCTTGATCTTGAGGCTCCCTCCATGCAGCCCCCCTCCGACAGCTCTGCAAGCAAAAAGAGACTCACCTGCTCACTCACTTCAGTTCTTCTGAGTTGGCAACATAGGAAAGTGAAGTCCTTTTGCAACCTTCCCTGGTGCTCTAGAAACGGCTGCTCTGTTGGGGTGGTTGTTAACCATTAAAGCGCAGAGTGGCTGAAGCCTTGGCTGCTTCACAAGGAGAGCAAGGGGAGGTGGCCAGCAAGCTTCTGTACCCTTCCCCTGCTCCATGTTAACAGAAATAAAAATCCCATGCATGTTAAAAAAAAATCACTGTCAGGGAAAAAGTTGAGCTTAGGCTGAACTGCTCTTTCTTTACCTGCTGTATTTCTGTGTGCAGGGACGTTTTTGGTTAACTTGTATGGAGAAATGTTCCATTCTCCCACAGCCACCCTGCAGTCTGAGGTGATCCAGTCCAGAAACAGATTTCTCGCCTAATCTGCTCCTTCTGTGAATGATTACTGTGCTGGTCACCAACAGTGCACTTCTCAGATGCATAAATGCCCTGCACGAAAATCAGGATGAATGCTCCTTGTCCTATCGCCAGGCCATAAACAAATGAGAACAAATGCTCAATAAAGATCTGACAAAGTCTAACTTTCCCTCTTTGTAAGTGTGCTTTAAGACAGCAGCCTAAAAGCAGAATTCTTATGAGTGTTTCCCAACCTCACTTTACCAGAGCTGAAAAAATGAATCCCAGCTGGGATTACAATGCTGAATGGTGTTGTTAGTTCCCAATTCCTCATTTGCCCTAAAGTTCAAAACACTAAAAGGAACGTTCACAGTTCCCTGAACTCCAAAGTAAAGTTTATACTCAACCCCCAAACATGTACTGGAATACCCCATATCAAATATCTCCAGGGTAAAATTATTCAGTCAAAATTATCGGGCTTGTGCAATGCTCATAAATGCACGAGGAGGACATCATAAAACCAAATCTGCCTGGCCCAGAGATTCCTGCAGGTGCATGGCATGGACAAGGGCATCTACACACAATGAAAATAGCTAAAGATTGTGGGGGGAAATAGTAACTGGGGATGCCCACCCCAAAATGTGCTCTGGGTCAGGAAAGAGTGTCCTTTATGAGATGCCACCAGATCCCGTCTCGCCCAGAGCTTCCTGTGGGGATACGGCATGGACAAGGGAATCTACACAGAATGAAAATAGGTACAGTATTTTGAAAAATTAGGAACTGGGGGTGCCCACCCCAAAATGTGCTTTGGGTACTTGTTCTTAATATTGGCTTAAAAAAATATATTATACCATTTTAAATGTCATGGCTTCCCTCTGAAGAATCCTGGGAAATGTAGTATGTTAAGGGTGCTAGGAAGAAAGATTGAGTGTTAAACCATTATGGGAAGTGTGAATTTGTTACTGTTATATGCCTTCAAGTAGATTAAGACTTATAGTGACCCTATGAATCAGCAACCTCCAATAGCTTCTGTCATGTCATGTCTTGTAAATTCAGGTCTGTGGCTTCCTTTATGTGAATCAATCCAACTCTTGTTTGGCCTTCCTCTTTTTCTACTCCCTTCTGTTTTTCCAAGCATTATTGTATTTTCTAATGAATCATGCCTTCTCATTATGTGTCCAAACTATTATAACCTCAGTTTCATCGTTTTAGCTTCTAGTGACAGTTCTGGTTTAATTTGTTCTAACACCCAATTATTTGTCTTTTTCACTAGAAGCTAAAATGATGAAACTGAGGTTATCATACTTTGGACACAAAATGAGAAGACATGATTCACTAGAAAAGACAGTAATGCTGGGAAAAACAGAAGGGAGTAGAAAAAGAGGAAGACCAAACAAGACCTGAACTTACAAGATCTGAACAGGGTGGTTTATATCAGATTCTATTGGAGGTCGCTGATTCGTAGGGTCGCCATAAGTCATAATCAACTTGAAGGCACCTAACAACAACAAAAATGGGGGGGGGACTCTTTACTCCTTGACTGCTTATGAGACTGATGAATGATTAAGGTCCCATCTGCACTATCAGTGTAAAGCACTATCATACCCCTATAAACAATCATGGTTTCCCCCAAAGAATCCTGGGAAGTGTAGTTTGTTAAGGGTGCTGAGAATCATTAGGAGACCCCCATTCCCCTTACAGAGCTACAGTTGGCAGAAGTCTAGCAAGTAAAGACAGAGGAGTTTAGCCTAAGCTAAACTTTTTCTATGACAGCCTTTTTTTTAAAAGGATGCATGGGATTTTAATTTTTATTCTTAACGTGGAGGAGGGAAAACGTACAGAAGCCTGCTGACCACCTCCCTTTGCGCCTCTTCCCTGTGAAGCAGCCAAGGCTTCAGCCACTCTGTGCTTTAATGGTTAACAACCACCCCAACAGAGCACCTGTTTCTAGAGCACCAGGGAAGGTTGCAAAAGAGAACTTCCCTTTCCTATGTTGCCAACTCAGAAGAACTGAAGTGAGTGAGCAGGTGAGTCGCTTTTTGCTTGCGGAGATGTCGGAGGGGGGCTGCATGGAGGGAGCCTCAAGATCAAGGTGCACAATTTGGGTTGGTGAAGAGGGAGATGGAGGGAGGAAGCGGGAACCCCCCATTTAAGAGTTCCCTCTAGCAGACTCCCAGTGTTCAGGGATGCAATCCTGCCCCATGGATCCCAGCTCTGCCCTGCTGCTGGGTCCCCTCTGCCTCCTCCCCTGAGCTTTCTGTGTCTGGGGCAGAGCTTGGAAAAGTTACTTTTTTGAACTACAACTCCCATCAGCCCCAGCCAGCATGGCCACTGGATTGGGTTGATGGGAGTTGTAGTTCAAAAAAGTAACTTTTCCAAGCTCTGGTGTGGGGCCAGATCTGAGTGTCCCTCAGGACCACCTGCATTTCTGGTGAGGAGTAAAATGATGTATGTAAATAGAGCCTGCTTATTTTAAAGTGCTGCATTTTTCTTTCTCTTGAAATTTGACTATATCTGAGCTTTTGATATCTGCACGTGGAATAGTTCGAATATGTCTGAGAGGCCTGAGCAAGATGCATCAGTGGTCTGACTCGGTATAACGCAGCTCCTTCATGTTCCCTGTTTCCCCCTTTTGTTCAGCCTGGAAGTTTTAATAATGAGATCATAATGTAAACCCCCTCCTCCCACCCTCTTGCTTTTTAGAGTAGCCTGGCAGACCAAACGTTGAGCAAGCGAAGCTTTTCCTGAAACTGCCGCAAAACCGTTGAGAACAGTGTCCCATTCGCTCTTCCTATGGGTGTTAGAAGCGCAGGAGCGGGGTCACAAAAAAAAGTTGGCCAGCCATCCTTCCACCCTTCTGCCAGGTGCATGATAAAAGGTCTTGAGTTCTTGAAAACACCAACAATTGTTTAGTCATTTGGTAGGCATAGCCTGGTTCTATTGGAACATGCACGTGCCCCAAGACTGCATGATTTGGCCTTCTTCTGAGCATTCAGTGAGCCTTTCTGGTGACCAGGAAAAGCCTCCATAGTATCAATCAGTGGGTACATACCCATGAAAATATAATGTAAACAGTGTAACCTCTGTGTAATGCTTATGATTGGGAAATGCTTATGTGCTTTGTCCTGGAATATATAAAAAGCCAGGTGAACAGTGCCATGTTGCAGCACTCCACCAAGCTCAAGGGAGACTGGCCGTGCATACGGTAGTGACCAATAAAGGCCTACCTTTGCTGCGAGCCTGCATGTTTGTTTCCTCTAGGACCCCCGGTCCAACAGACCTCAAAATTCTCCGTCAAGAGCAGCCGTTTCTAGAGCACCAGGGAAGGTTGCAAAAGAGGACTTCCCTTTCCTGTCCTGCCAACTCAGAAGAACTGAAGTGAGTGAGCGGGTGAGTCTCTTTTTGCTTGCAGAGGCATCAGAGGGGGCCTGCATGGAGGGAGCCTCAAGATCAAGGTGTACAATTTGGGATGCCGGTAGGGAAATCCCCTCCAGCCCGCCCTCCTCAGTTTCCATCTCCCCCAGAATTAAGGTTGCTGCTTGATTTAATAAAGCAAACGGGTGGCCCTGCCCTCCTGCTTTTGAAAGTAACTTGGCAGATGAAACGGTGAGCAAGTGAAGCTTTTCCTGAAACTGATTCAAACGGTTGGGAACAACATCCCATTTTCTCTTCCTATGTGCCAGGTGGGTGTTAAAAGCGCAGGAGCAGGGTCAGAAAAGAAGTTGGCAAGACTTACTCTGCCACACTTGCGCCAGGTGCATGATAAAAGGTTTTGAGTTCTTGAAAACACCAACAATTTTTTTAGTCGTTTGGTAGGCATAGCCTGGTTCTATTGGAACATGCACGTGCCCCAAGACTGCATGATTTGGCCTCCTTCTGAGCATTCAGTGAGTCTTTCTGGTGACCAGGAAAAGCCTCCATAGTATCAGTCAGTGTGTATATGCCCCTGAAAATGTGAAGAATGGGTAGCCTCTGCCCTGTGCCCAGGTCACCTCTCATTAAATCAGCCCCCTGCCTTTCAAGCCACTAAAAAGGCCCCTCCCTTCCCTCTCTGAGTTAATCTCTTCCACATATTGGGCAATTTCTCCTGTGGTGGTGGTGGTGGTGGTGGCCTGCCCTGAGACTGGAAGAAGAAGAAAAAGACCCCTCCACAGGTGGTTGGCCCTTTCTGCACTGAGCGAGTGAAGGAGCACGATTCTTGACAGCACCTCCAGAGGGGCTTTGTGGGGGAGACGTGGGGTGGCGGGAGGGAAGAGAACAATCTCAGGCTGAGAGGGAGGCAAGGTTGGCTTTGACGGACTGAGTTCCATTTTGAAGGGAGAAGCAGCAGCACTGAGATGGGGAGGTGCATCCTTTTAAAAAAATCTATTTTAAAGAATGATGATTTTGAGTACACGACTGAAGAGTGAGATGAAAGCCCAGGAGCTGATGAGGATTTTTTCCCGGGTGGGAGAAAGTGGCTACCAAGTAAAAGGCGACGAGAGAAAGAAAGGAGTCTGCCGATTGCGCAAGAGAAAGGGGGATGCAGGAGGGATGCTCTTCTCGTCCATCAAATGGCCATTCAGTTAACTGAGATCATGTAGTCAGCTTGAACTAGAGCGCTGGTGGAGTTTAGGTGTGCCAGTATAGGATTCAGCAGCAGTTATGGTCCTTCATCTTAATCATACAGAGTCTTCTTCCTAAAAATTAAGTTCCATATTCATATTCTATTTTGTTTTTGTGTATAATCATTGTTTACCTACACTTTTCCTAATTTCTCCCTTCACCAAGATACATTCATGTGCAACGTGCTGTTGATTTTTCTCTGATATGATTATGCTCACATCTTTTGTAAGCTGAAATGAACTCACTGGTATTCTCCTGATGGATTTAAAATAAACCTCTCCAAAAATATTTTAGCCTCTCAGGCCCTGTTGGGTCCCCACCCTTTTTCCCGTTGGGGTACTTTAAGAACCTCTTATTCCATTTTGATATGAGGAGATTGGCTAAATAGGGCTGCGTACTAATTAGGTAATAATTGGATGACATTTTCTCCCTTCGCAGGCTGCAAAATGACTTCAGAGTGACATTTGAATCTTATCCTGGAGAGGAAACTGCCACCATGCAGCCAGCTCAGGTAGGGGAAAGATCATCAAGGATGTTCCCGAAGCACCACTTTCTGGCATCAACCTGCCAAGTAGGAGCAGAAACACTGCCATGCAGTACCTCCCACTCCCAACTCAGCTAGTCTCCCCAGAAGGATACCATGGTCGATGGTATCAAAAGCCGCTGAGAGATCAAGGAGAATCAACGAAGTCACACTCCCTGGTCTCTCTCCCGACAAAGGTCATCATACAGGGCGACCAAGGCTGTTTCCGTGCCAAAACCAGGCCTGAAACCCTAAATAAATAAATATATTAAAACAACTTTAAAAACATTTTTAATAAAAGTTTTAAAATTTTCTTTTTTTAAAAAAGTTTCTAAACGAATTTTTAACAAAAGAAGGTTTCAGCTTCTGGTTCTCCCCATCTTTCTCGGTATTATTCCGTGTTTCTGGCCTTTTGTATATTAGCAATATGCTTATTTCAGTATAAATCTGCCCCCATCTGCTCAGTTTCCTTCTCCCCCATAAATTATTTATATTTTTTTGCAATGATCTCTCAGTGGATCACATCAAATCTTACCAAATATTCAGTACAAATTAGCAACACAAACAGAGGGTTGCCACTTTTAAAAAATGGCCCTCCCGTCATACATTTTAGTAAAGCACTTTACTTGGGCAGGATTTATGGCTAATAAAGCATTTCCTGAATTTGAGCCATTCTGGTGGGGACAACTCCCCCCGCTGATAAGATAAGAAGCATATTATTTATTTATACTTACAAGGCCAGAGTGAAGGACAACAATAAATACACAATAATAACAAACTATAAATAATTGAGCAAGGATTTATCAATTAAAACATCAAATGATAAGCCAGTGAACTAGAAGAAGAAGAATAAAAAAGCAAACCAAAAACAACGCCAAGCGCAGAGATGTAGCTGCAAGAAATGTGTTACTGAAATGCACTCCTGGGCCCCTTCTCACTCTTTTCCTTAAAATAAGTGTTTAGTGTTACAGCTCTAGCCCTTTGGGATCAGACTAGGACCTTTGTGACTTAGTCGTTTGATGGAATAATAGTGGAACAAATGTTATTGCCTTTCGTTTGCTGAGATTGTTATTGTTTTAGTATATTATAGATTGTCCTGGTCACTTTTGGTTGTGAAACAGTTCAGAGAGTAGCATTGGGTGATTGCTTTTTGGCCTCCTGGCCATTGTACTCTGGGGTGCTGCAGGGTACTTACTTTTGTTGTAGAAAAAATGCTACACGTTCTTCGAGGTGGAGAATAATCACACACACACACACACACACACACATACGCGGGTAAATCGAGTTCAAGGCTCCTTATTTATTTACTGCAGTAAAGGCTAACCATACTTCACACAAGGGGTGAGAGCATGAGAGAGCCCTGAGCCCCCCAAAACAGGGAATTTTATACCCTCAGCAAAACAAGTTACTCAAGTTAATCATCATGTTAGAGCCCCCCTCCCCATTCCTGAGTTGTTAGTTCCCTGGTTTGCATTTCTACTTCTGCAAGCGCATGTCAAACAGTGGGTCACAGTCCGCTGACCATGCTTAAGCTTTTAAGCAAACAGACAGATACAAGCAGTATTTAGGAAAACAGGCAATCCTGTGACCTTTAGATTTTTCAAACTTCATAAACACAAGCAATATTTGACCCTTGCCTTGCTGATCACGCTGTTTCTTGCACAAATCTTGTGGTTATGCATTACCAGCTTTACAATGCAAACAGGAGACAGATGGTTAGCAAACATCTTGAGCAAAATTCCTTAAATCATGAGGACTTTGCACAATCTTAAGGCGTTAGACTTTACTTTAGCAAATAGCATTCCCAAACATGTACTTTAGACTACCAAGGGCTAAAACTTTCCTTTAACACTTTGTTATCCCCAGCGCTATTTAATATCTATATGAAGCTTCTGGGATTGGTCATTAGGAGTTTTGGGGCAAGGTGTCATCAGTGTGCTGATGACACTCAGCTCTACTTCTCCTTAACATCCGAATCAGGAGAGATTATGTGGGCCTTGGTCCGGTGACTGGATGCAGTGGTGGGGTGGATGAAGGTAAATAAGCTGAGCTTGAATCCTGGCAAGACGGAGGCACTGTAGGGGAGTGGTTCCCATGTCCGAGAGTTGGTTGAGTGGTTCCTGTGTCAACTGCATGCCGTAGATGGGGTTGCAGTCCCCCTGAAGGAGCAGGTGCACAGTCTTGGGGTGATCCTGGATCAAACTCTGTCACTGGAGGCCCAGGCAGTCTCAGTGGCTAGAAGTAACTTTTATCAGCTGCAGCTGGTGAGAGAATGATGGTCCTTCCTGGACAAGGAGAGCTTGGCCACAGTAGTTCAGGCAATGGTGACTTCAGGACTGGATTACTGCAAGGCGTTCTAAGTGGGGCTTTCCTTGTACTTGCAACCTGTCAGCATATAACACCTCTGCACAGGGATCTGCACTGCTTGCCAATTTGTTACCAGGCCAAGTTGAAGGTGTTACTACTGGTATACAAAGCCCTTAGCAGGTTGGGGCCAGTTTATTGGCGAGACCGCTTTACCCCATATGTGCCTAGCTGAGAGCTTTGCTCAGTAGAACAGGCCCTGTTACAGGTGCCACATGATACTCATTCCGCACTTGTAAGGAATCATTCTTTTAGTGTGGCAGCACCTACTCTTTGGAACTCCCTGCCTATTGACATCAGGCAGGCGCCTGCACTGTATTCCTTTCGGTGGTTGCTTAAATCCTTTTTCTTTAGGCAAGCCTATTTATTTATTTATTTATTTAGGGTTTCAGGCCTGGTTTTGGCACGGAAATAGCCTTGGTCGCCCTGTATGATGACCTTTGTCGGGAGAGAGACAGGGGGAGTATGACTCTGTTGATTCTCCTTGATCTCTCAGTGGCTTTCGATATCATTGACCATGGTATCCTTCTGGGAAGACTGGCTGAGTTGGGAGTGGGAGGTACTGCATTGCGGTGGTTCCACTCCTACTTGGCAGATCGCCTCCAGAAAGTGGTGCTTGGGGAACATCGCTCAGCACCCTGGACTCTATAGTATGGCGTTCCACAGGGGTCAGTTCTGTCCCCCATGCTGTTCCACATCTACATGAAACTGTTGGGTGCAGTCATCCGGAGCTTTGGAGTGCGTTGCCATCAGTATGCTGATGACACACAGCTCTATTTCTCCTTTTCATCTTCTTCAGGTGAGGCTGTCAATGTGCTGAACCGGTGCCTGGCTGCGACAATGGACTGGATGAGGGCTAATAAACTGAGGCTCAATCCAGACAAGACTGAGATGCTGCTAGTGGGTGGTTCTTCTGACCAGATGGTGGATGTCCAACCTGTTCTGGATGGGGTTGCACTCCCCCTGAAGGAGCAGGTTCGTAGCTTGGGGGTTCTCCTAGAACCATCTCTGTCACTTGAGGCTCAGGTAGCCTCGGTGGCACGGAGTGCCTTCTACCAACTTCGGTTGGTGGCCCAATTACATCCCTATCTGGACAGGGATAACCTGGCTTCAGTTGTCCACGCTCTGGTAACCTCCAAATTAGATCACTGCAATGCACTCTATGTGGGGCTGCCTTTGAAGACGGTTCGGAAACTGCAGCTTGTGCAAAATGCAGCAGCTAGATTGGTAACAGGGACCAGACGGTCCGAACATATAAAACCAATTCTGGCCCGCTTGCATTGGCTGCCTGTATGTTTCCGAGCTCAATTCCAGGTGCTGGTTTTGACCTATAAATCCTTACACGGCTTGGGACCACAATACCTGATGGAACGCCTCTCCTGATACGAACCCACCCGTACACTGCGTTCAAGATCAAAGGCCCTCCTCCGGGTGCCTACTCCAAGGGAAGCTCAGAGGGTGGCAACAAGGGAGAGGGCCTTCTCAGTGGTGGCCCCCACATTATGGAATGATCTCCCTGACGAGGCATGCCTGGCACCAACATTGTTATCTTTTTGGCGCCAGGTCAAGACTTTCCTCTTCTCCCAGGCATTTTAGCATGTGTGTTAAATTGTTTTTATATTGTTTTACATTTTAAAATTGTGTTTTAAATTGTTTTTAAAATATGTGTTATAAATTGTATGTTTGTTTTAATGTTTTTGATTGCTGTAAACCACCCAGAGGGCTTCGACTATGGGGCGGTATACAAGTGCAATAAATAAATAAATAAATTTAATTTGTATCCCACCCTTCCTCCCAGCAGGAGCCCAGGGCAGCAAACAAAGCACTAAAACACTTTAAAACATCATAAAAACAGATCCTAACATATCCAGACATTTATTTATTTATTTATTTATTTCCATTTCTATACCGCCCCTAGCCTATGGCTCTCTGGGCGGTTCACAGCAAGGAATAAAATACAATACAGTAAAAAAGAAATCAGATAAAATCCCTAAAACAGACAGCTTAAGCATTTAACAACTTGATATAAAATTAACTTAACATTAAGCAATTAAAATGCCTGGGAGAATAAAAAGGTTTTAACCTGGCGCCGAAAAGATAGAAGAGTAGGCGCCAGGCGCACCTCATCAGGACGACTGTTCCACAATTCGGGGGCCACTACTGAAAAGACCCTAGATCTAGTAACAGCCCTCCGAGCTTCCCTATGGGACGGGACTCAGAGGAGGGCCTTAGATGTTGAACGTAGTGAGCGGGTAGGTTTATAGCGGGAGAGGCGTTCCGCAAGGTATTGTGGTCCCGCACCGTGTAAGGCTTTATAAGTCAAAACTAGCACTTTGAATTTAGCCCGGAAACAAATAGGTAGCCAGTGCAAACGCGCCAGGTGTTATATGTGCGGACCGTCTGGTCCTCGTCAGCAGTCTGGCTGCTGCGTTTTGCACTAGCTGTAGTTTCCGAATTGTCTTCAAAGGCAGCCCCACGTAGAGTGCATTGCTGTAGTCCAATCTTGAGGTTACCAGAGCATGGACAACTGAGGTGAGGTCAACATTATCCAGATAGGGGCGCAGCTGGGCTACCAACCGAAGATGGTAGAACACATTCCGTGCCACCGAGGCCACTTGAGCCTCAAGAGACAGGAATGGATCGAAAAGGACCCCCAAGCTACGAACCTGTTCCTTCAGGGGGAGTGTAACCCCATCCAGAAGAGGTTGAACATCCACCACCTGGGTCGAGAAGGCACCCACCAACAGCGTCTCAGTCTTGTCAGGATTGAGCTTCAGTTTGTTAGCTCTCATCCAGTCCATTATCACCGCTAGGCAACGGTTCAGCACGTTAACAGCCTCACTTGAAGAAGATGAAAAGGAGAAATAGAGTTGCGTGTCATCAGCATACTGGTGACAACGCACTCCAAAGCTCCTGATGACCGCTCCCAGCGGCTTCATATAGATGTTAAAGAGCATAGGGGACAGGACCGATCCCTGCGGGACTCCACAATGGAGAGTCCAGGGCATCGAGTAATGTTCCCCAAGCCCTATCTTCTGGAGACGATCCGCCAAGTAGGAGCGGAGCCACCGCCAAGCGGTACCTCCAACTCCCAATTCCGTGAGTCTCTCCAGAAGGATACCATGGTCGATGGTATCAAAAGCAGCTGAGAGGTCAAGCAGAATCAACAGGGTTACACTCCCCCCCCCCCCGTCTCTCTCCCGACATAGTTCATCATACAGGGCGACCAAGGCTGTTTCGGTGCTGAAACCGAGTCTATAGCTGGTGATCTTTTTTTTTTTTTAGTAGTTGTTTTAATTGTTTTAAAATGTTTTAATTACTTATATTTAACTGCTTTATTCATAATTTTTCACCAAAAAAATCTTGGGGTGGCGGGTTGGAACCACAGCTCCAGTGGGGCAGCATTACTATTCCCTCCCCTGCCCCCAGGCTACAGGCTGGACTGGTCACCGAAGCTCTCCCCCTGTCCCCCAAAGGGTCTCCAAAGCCCCACAGGTTTCTACTCTGACTAGGACTAGCATTGGCAATAATCCCCTATGGATTCCTTCCTCTGCTCCAAGAAGCAGAACCTAGATCTGCTCTCAAGTTGGGTGACGAATGTGAGAAACAAAAATATCCAGCGGCTGGGCCCCTCTGGCGGGGTAATCAGGTCGGTGGCACTCGAAGGGTTAATGGGCGAAGGGGGTAGGGGTGGTCCTTAGCCTGCCTTACACTTCAGGTTCCCAACCCATATCAGGAAGGAAGCGTGCCAGTAGCAAATAGGGACCAAGGAAGTATGGCAGCCATGAAAGTGGCCCTAGCCTTTTTTCTTTTTTGGCACAGTACTCTTGCCTGCGAGCTACAGCCTTCACATGAGAACCGGAAGTGCGTGCTGCATGGTTCCCCTTCTCTGAGTCTGTATATTCTTGCATTTCCTTGTTCCGCCCGTCTGAAAAACAAGGGATCAGCCAGATCAGTTTCCTTCGGAAGGAGCTGAAAGGAGCCAAGAAGGAAAGGTGGGTAGAGGGTGGAGGGAATAACCCCCCAGGCGCCCCCTTTTGAAGAGCCCCAGGGCTTCTCCGTGCAATCCACTCCAGTCTCAGGCAAAGCAGAGCCCAAATTCGGTTGTCTGTATCATGGCTTTTCCTACAACCCCTAAAGCTCCAGAGGGGTTGGGGGTGCGGAGGCGGCGGTCCTGGTGCAGAGTAAGTCGCCTTGCATGCGGAGTGTGTGTGTGGCTGAGTGGCAACAGCGGCTGCACTTTGGGGTGCCTGTCAGTTTGCATGGCTTTCAAAGAGGGTTACCCACATTCCTGGAGGATCGGGCTGTCAGCGGCTGCCAGCCGCGATGGCTCAGTTCCTCCCTGGGAATCTCAGGCGGGGAGGGGGTGGCTCTGGCCCTCAGGTCCCCCTTGCGGACTGGAGCCCCTGCTTGGCCTCTAAATGGAGCATCTGGACGGGCCCTTGGTGGCCACACCCACCATCCAGGCTCCTCTGACGTTATGAGGGGGATTGGGCCAGGGCGGGCCTCAGACTATGGGGGGCTCTGAGCCCGGTGCCAATATTGTCCCTTCCTCCCAGCACCTGCCCCCAACAAGGCCAAGCCCCAACCGTTCTCTGCCGCTTCTTTGGCAGCGAGGTCACTCACCACCTTCCATTTCAGCAGTGGCCGTTTTGAATGGGAGCTCACCCTCTGGGGAAGAGAAGAGAGCTCAGGGGAACAGCCCCTGCCTGTCCCATACGTTTTTCTTCCCATGGACCATGCGAAACTTTCCCGATGGTCTTGGTGGACCACTTAAAGATTTTTCTGCCTCTTGCAGCCGTTGTAAGAGCACGAGGAAAGGTTGCAAAAGAGGACTTCCCTTTCCTGTCCCGCCAACTCAGAAGAACTTAAGAGAGTGAGTGGGTGAGTCTCTTTTTGCTTGCAAAGGTGTCAGAGGGGCTGCATGGAGAGAGCCTGAAGATCAAGGTGCACAATTTGGGGTGGTGGGTAGGGAGGAGGAGGATGTTGGAAGAAAGTGGGAACCCCCCATTTAAGTGTCCCCTCCAGCAGACTCCCAGTGTTCAGGAATGCAATCCTGCCCCATGGGTCCCAGCTCTGCTCTGCTGCTGGGTCCCCTCTGCCTCCTCCCTTGAACTTGCTGTGTGTGGGGCCATATTTGAATGTCCCTTAGGACCATCTGCATTTCTGGTGAGGAATAAAATGATGTATGTAAATAGTAATCAAGCCTGCTTATTTTAAAGAGCTGCGTTTTTCCCCCTTTCTCTTGGAATTTGACCATATCTAAGTTTTTGATATCTGTACGTGGAATAGTTAGAATATATCTAAGAAGAGAGGCGTGAGCAAGATACATCAGTGGTCTGACTCGGTATAATGCAACTCCTTCATGTTCCTTGTTTCCCTCTCTTGTTCAGCCTGGATGTTTTAATACTGAGGTTATTCTTTAAATCCCCTCCTGCCAGCCCTCCTCAGTTTCCATCTCCCCCAGAATAAGGTTGCTTAAAGCAAACAGGTGGCCCTGCCCCCCTGCTTTTGAAAGTTGGCTTGGCAGCTGAAACGCTGAGCAAGCAAAACTTTTCCTGAAACTGATCTAAACAGTTGAGAACAACGTCCCATTCTCTCTTCCTATGTCCCGGGTGGCTGTTAAAAGCGCAGGAGCAGGGTCAGAAAAAAAAGTTAGCAAGGCTTGTCCTTCCACACTTGTGCCAGGTGC
Source organism: Rhineura floridana (assembly GCF_030035675.1). Lineage (NCBI taxonomy): Eukaryota > Metazoa > Chordata > Lepidosauria > Squamata > Rhineuridae > Rhineura > Rhineura floridana. The sequence continues at coordinate 208,769,817 of NC_084482.1, forward strand.
ATGATAAAAGGCTTTGAGTTCTTGAAAACACCTCCCTCTTTTAGTCATTTGGTAGGCATGGCCTGGTTCTGTTGGGAGATGCACGTGCCCCAAGACTGGGCATGATTTGCCCTTGATCTGAGCATTCAGTGAGTCTTTCTGGTGACCAGGAAAAGCCACCATAGTATCAATCAGTGTGTATATCCCCATGAAAATATGAACAAGAACGGGTAGCCACTCCCCCTTGCCCAGACCGCCTCCTATTAAATCAGTCTCCAGCCTTTCAAGCCACTAAAAAGACCCCTCCCTTCCCTCCGTGAGTTGAAGCTCTTCAAAAAATTGGGCAATTTCTTCTGTTGTGGTGGCCTTCTCTGAAAGTGGAAGAAAAAATAAGAAAGACCCCTTAACAGCAACTTGGCCCTTTCTGCACTCAGCTAGTGAATGAGCATGATTCTTGACAGCACCTTAAGAGGGACATTGTGGGTGCGATGTGGGGGTGGGGGTGGAAGGAGAACAATCTCATGCTGAGAGGGAGGTAAGGTTGGCTTTGGGGGCGTGAGTTCCATTTTGAAGGGAGGAGAAGCAGCAGCCAGATGGGGAGGGGCATCCTCTTTTTAAAACATCAATTTTAAAGAAGGATGATTTTGAGTATACAATTGAGGAGTGAGATGGAAAGGCCACAAGCAACTGAGGATTTTTTTTTTTCTGAGTGGGGTGGGGAGATGCCAAGGAAAGGGCAATGAAGGTGAGAAAGGGGGTTTGCCGATTCCAGAAGGGAAAGAGGGATGCAGGAGGGATGTTCATCTCATTCATCAAATCAGCATGTAGTTGGTTCAGTTAAGTTTTCCTTCATTTTAATCGTGCAGAGTCTTCTTCCTAACAGAGTTTAAATATTAAGTTCGATATTCATATTATATTTTGTTTTTCTGTATAATCATTGTTTACATATATTTTACCTCATTTCTCCCTTTTGCCAAGATTCATTCATGTGCAATGTGCTGTTGATTTCTCTCTGGTATGATTATCTTCATATCTTTCATAGGCTGAAATGCATTCACCGATGTTCTCCTGATGGGTTTAAAATAAACTCTTCAAAATTGTTTTAGCCTCTCAGGCCCTGTTGGGTCACCACCCTTTCACCCATTGAGGCAATTTAAGAACCTCATATTCCATTTTGACAGGAGGGGATTGGCTAAATAGGGCTATGTACTAATTAGGTAATAATTGGATGACATTTTCTCCCTTCACAGTTTGAAAAATGGCATCAGAGTGACATTCTGGATCTTCCCCCCTTTACCCAGGAGAGGAAACATCCACAATGCAGCCAGCTCAGGTAGGGGAAAGATCATCGGGGAGAGAAGCTGGGGACAGCCGGAGTGGGTCCGTCCTTGTTCTAGAGGGACTAGTTGTAGGGAGGCCTGTCTCTCACCCTTGTAGTCCTGGGGCTCCCTTTGAGGGATGCTGTTGGCTCTATTGAGTTTTTCCCATGAACCTTTGAACTGAACACTACCTACGAAGAGCCCTGCTGGATCAGGCCCAAGACCCATCTAGTCCAGCCCAGACACAGTGTCCAACCAGAGTCTTCTGGGAAGAACCTGAGCACAACAGCACTCTTCCAGTGATTCCCAGTAACTGGTATTCAGTAGTTTACTGCCTCCGACAGTGGAGGTAGTACTTGGCCCTCATGGTTAGTAGCACTTGATAGCCTTTTCCTCCATGAATTGGTCTAATCCTCTTTTAAAGCCAATTCCAGAGATTAAGTCTGCGCTGTGTGAAGAAGTGCTTCCCTTTGTGTGTCCAGAAGCTGCCAACATGTAGCTTTATCGGACGGCCTCAACTATAGCATCAGGGAGGGACAAGAATGTGTCTCCGTCCAGTTTCTCTGCACCTTACATTATTGTATTCATCTCTGTAATATACAAGCTGTTTGAAGAATTGCAAATTCTGTCTTTTATAATATTATCCACTAGTTTTCTCAAAAGGGATATTAAGCTAAACATCTTCTTCATTTCCTGGATACTCTTTGGATCCCCTTTTTAAAAAGTCATTTTATATTGGCCACTTAACAGTCAACAGATATGGGAGGCAATTTCAGGGACAAAATACACATATTTGTTTCAAGATCAGCAAGTTCACATTTCAGTTCCTAAGGTGCTTTCCCTACTTAAATGCTGTCTCAACCTGGTGTTTTGTGGGAAGTCCCCACTTCCCACTTCAGATTATGAGTGGAGAACAGATTATTGCTGCACCTTGGCTGTGAGTGTTTGTGAGGAAGGTGTTTGTTTTCATCTTCCAGGGGCCGGTGACCTTCAAGGAGGTGGCCATATATTTCACGGAGGAGGAATGGGTCCTGCTGGATCCAGACCAGAGAGCTCTTTACAAGGCGGTCATGGTGGAGGTTCATGAGATGATCACCTCTCTGGGTAAGGATCCCCTTTAGATCACTGGAAGGGTGGTGATGGACTTACCCTGGACATAAGAGTGTAAGAAGAGCAGGATCAGGCCAAAGGCCCATCTAGTCAAGGATTCTCCTTTCTCAGGGGCCAACCAGATGCCTCTGGGAAGTCCACAATCAGGACATGAGTGCAACAGCACCCTCCCCACTTGTGATCCGCATACTGCCCCGGATACTGGTGGTAACACAGCCATCATGGCCAATGGGTGCATCTGCTATAACTTATTTATCTCATCTCTTATCTTCTGACCAGACAGGTCTCTTTTCTTGGGAGTGGGTGGGTGGGACTCCATGTTTTATTCAGAGGACGCTGTACTAAGCTGGAGAGGTCCAGGAGCAGCAGGCGAGGAGTGCTAGGTTCAGGCTGTGTAGGGCACCTGAATGGCTCTGGAGGCTTCCCCACAAACCCTGACTGCCCCATTGCTTTGCTCCTCCCCCTATTCCTCAAGGCAGGCAGCAGCGAGACCAGCACTGGGAGGCCAGGGGCATAGTGCAGCTCCTCCCAGCCGCCCACCCCTGGATGGGCCAATGGACTGGCTCTGTTTAAGGCAAGTTCCTCTGTTTCACAAAGGACATCTGAGTTTGAAAGCTAACCCCATCTCCCAGCTGGAGGGAGGTGGAGGAGAAGAACTTTTAGTCCTTGGCTTTTCAGGAGAGGAGAGATCAGCAGGTAGATGCTCAGATGTGTGATGGGACCCCTCTGTCTCTGGGCATTCTGGCTGAATTGGCACAAATCGAGACTGTTGAACTTGAGGTGCCCCCCAGCTTGTGCAGGGGTCTCACACCCTCCAACCCCAGGGCTCACTTGAAACACCTGAAGATTACTGAAGCCCACCAGTCTCCAACTGGTGGAGCATGTGACAGAGGGAAGCAAAATATGGCATAATCAGATGGCAGTTATTATTTCCTACTGACGCCTGGTCCATCTTTGCAAATTGCTTTATGGTTTACAACAGGGTTTACCTTGTGTCAAGAAGTTCCATAGCTCATCTTTCCCATGCTAAGTACAGACCTTTGTCTGGAGACTTTGTGACTCAGTCTCTCCCTTTTAGGCAGAATTTGCTGGTCCAGGAGCTGTAGGGAGAGAAGGCTTTTTTCATATACGTTTTCCCCTTCCCACCCCCACATACTTCTCAACATATTTCTACCCATCTTCTGTAATTTCATCTCCCATTCTCTTTACATGCTCCATTGGTACCTTATTGCCCCCCCCAATCCCAGCCAGATTCCTTCATCCCTCCTCCCTGCTCCTTTTACATTCACTTGTTCCTCCTATAAGAACGTTGCTCTGTTCTCCCCTTCCTTTCTATGCCTAGTTTGTCCGGTTATTTATAGTAGTCACAGTGAGTATTATTGCATCTTGACCAATCAATCCATACACATACAGAAACACTGGCCTTTTCCCCTTAAAAGGAGGGAGACCTTCCTGTTGTTCTCACCACCCTTGAACCTTTCTGTATCCTGGCCTCTTTTACTCAGCATGCAAGCAGTTGGGCAAGCGAGTGAGAAGGCATTGGACCGGCTATGGATCAGAGGCATTAAGGCCCACTGGTGTGTTCCAGCCACCTGTTTGAGAAATGCAGACCTGACTGGGTTTGACGATTCTTGGTTGTTTGGCATAGTGTCATCCCATTGACATCCAGGCTATGGTCTGAAGGCACATGAGACCAGCACCCTGTTGAAGCTAAGCAGGGTCAGGTCTGGTCAGTGCCTGGATGGGAGACCGCCTGGGAACCATATGTAAGCTAATTCATTCATTTCCTTGTGGCACACAGTTTGGAAATGACTGCTAAGAACCTTCCCATCTAACCAGTCTTCCATCTTCTGTGATTAAAGCAGGTCTCTTTGATAATACATCTCGCTCAGGTTGTCTCTCCTCTCTCTTTTTCAAAGGTGCACTAATAGAAAAGTAATTGTCCTTGTTTAAATACTGGTATTCTCTCCAAGAAGAAATAGAGTTTTATTAGCTGCACAAATGTATATTTTCTTCCTTGGCTCTTGAAGGGTATTGGGTCCCACCATAGTTCCCTCAGCCTCACTTTGTATGAACCCAAGTTAAGATACTTGTATTTTTTTTAAAATTATATTTTAGGGTCTATGGAACACCCTCCCACGATTACTCAGAGTTCCTCAGTGAGATCGTTTTCCACTTCCTCCATTCCCATAGAATTCCTTTAAAGCCTCCTGGTACTTTGGGATCTTAAATGTGCTTGATCAGATATAAAGTCTCAGGAGATAATGTTCATGACGCTTGTTTCTTAGAGGCTTTTACCTTAGGATCAATTTCCCTAAATCTCCACCCCAGCCACATTTACCCACAACCTGGTCCACTACTGGGGGCAATCTTCATTCGGCCCCAAATCTCCTCTAGTTGATCTTGCGGATGCATGGACAATTTAGCTGATCTTAAAAATCCACTTGTGTTGCGTTCCTGTGTAAGATCATTACACAGGGCAGCTTCTTGGCCTAATACAGCCACTGGCTCCCTTCTTCTGATCTTCATCAGCCAAGTCACCAATCAGCTACTGTTGAGCAGTAGAAGGCCTTGAACTTTGACAATTATACAGTACTCTTACACCAAAAGAGGTCTCAAAATATTTTTCCAATATTCCACATCATAAACAGATAGATATACACATAGCATTTCTCCATAGCGCTTCACCTGTTTTTCTTTTAATCCCATCAGGAGATATGAGGGGTATCACGGCTGAGGGGGAACCATCAAGGTTGCCACCGGAAAGAGCTGAGGAGCAGAAGGAGGAACGGAAATTAGGGAGGCAACATAGAGGAAAGAGACAAGAGGGGAGAGAAATGCAGAAACAAGGGGATAAATCCAGAGCTTCTGAGGGTGGTGAATATAAAATTCAAAGGGAAACTACTCACCTAAGTAAAACAAGGATGCCTCCTGAGTGTAAACTGACAAGACATCAGAAGAGTTGCGCAGGAGAGAAATCATACAGATGCCCAGACCATGAGGAACATTTCAGCAAAAGCTCAAACCTTATTGTACATAAGAGAGCGCACACAGGAGACAAACCATATAAATTCCTGAAGTATGGAAAGAGCTTCAGTCATCATTATGATTGTACTTTGCCTCAAAGAACTCATACAGAGAACAGACCTTTTACATGCTTGGAGTGTGGAAAGAGCTTCAGTCAGAGTCAGCACCTTACTTCACATCAAAGAACTCATACAGGGGACAATCCATATCAATGCATGGAGTGTGGGAAGAACTTCAGTTGCAATAGCGCCCTTACTTCGCATCAAAGAACTCATACCGGGGAGAAACCTCATAAATGCTTGGAGTGTGGAAGGAGCTTCAGTCAGCTTGGGAACCTTAGTTTGCATCAAAGAACTCATACAGGGGAGAAACCTTATAAATGCTTGGAGTGTGGAAAGAGCTTCAGGCAAAGTAGCGCCCTTACTAAACATCATAGAACTCATACAGGGGACAAACCTTATAAATGCCTGAATTATAGAAAGAGCTTCAGTCATCATTACGATTGTACTTTGCCTGCAAGAACTCATACAGAGAGCAGACCTTTTACATGCTTGGAGTGTGGAAAAGGCTTTAGTCGTAGTGACCACCTCATTTCGCATCAAAGAATTCACACAGGGGACAAACCTTATGAATCCTTGGAGTGTGGAAAGAGCTTCAGTCAGAGTCGCCTCCTTACGTCACATCAAAGCACTCATACAGGGGACCATCCATATCAATGCATAGAGTGTGGGAAGAACTTCAATTTCAATAGCACCCTTACCTTGCATCAAAGAACTCATACCGGGGAGAAACCTTATGAATGCTTGGAGTGTGGAAAGACGTTTACTCAACATCACCACCTTACCTTGCATCAACGAACTCATACAAGGGAGAAACCTTATAAATGCTTTGACTGTGGTAAGAGCTTCAGTCAGAGTAGCAACCTTACAAGACATCAAAGGACTCATACAGGGGAGAAACCATTTAAATGTATGGAGTGTGGAAAAGGCTTTAGTCGTAGTCACCACCTTATTTCACACCAAAGAATTCACACAGGGGACAAACCTTTTAAATGCTTGGAGTGTGGAAAGAGCTTCAGGAAGCATTTCCAGCTTAGTTGTCATGAACTAACTCATACAAAATACAAACCTTATAAGTGCTTGGAGTGTGGAAAGAGCTTCAGTCAGAGTGGCAATCTTACTGCACATCAAAGAATTCATACAGGGGTCAAACCTTATAAATGTTTGGATTGTGGAAAGAACTTCAGTTGCAGTAATGCCCTTACTGTGCATCAAAGAACTCATACAGGGGAGAAGCCTTATAAGTGCTTTGAGTGTAGAAAGAGCTTCAGTCGGCGTTACCAACTTACTTTGCATCAAAGAACTCATACAGGGGACCAACCTTACAAATGCCTGGACTGTGGGGTGCTTCAATCACAGTAGCTCCCTTACTGTGCATCGAAGAACTCATACTGGAGTCAAATCCTATGAATGATTGGACTGTAGAAGATCTTCAGTCAGCTTTGCCAACTTACTTCGCATTGAAGAACTCCTAGAGGGGACAAACTTTATAAATGGTGTGGTAAGAGCTTCAGTCAGCAATGCCATCTTACTATACATCAAAGAACTCAATATAGGTCGAACCTTATAATTGCTTGCATGGTGGCACCTAAAATTATGAAAACCTTTTTCTACAGCTGTTTCTCCCATGACCTGTCATTTACCAATACAGAATTTAATCTTTGTTAAGAAAAAGCGGTGAAGGAAAAGGCCAATTCTGAATGAAGCTGGGATTTCTATGGGGATCCAAAAAGTATCCATGCAGTGCTATACTGTTACTTGTTTATTTTTATAGCATTTATACCCCGCTGTTCAGCCAAAAGGCTCCCAGGACGGCTTACATCAAATCAATTAAAGTCAGGGAGTCCCTCCCCACAGGTGTCCACTAAGAAAAAAATTGACACAGGGAAAGGGATGAGAGGGATCAAACCTGGGCCCCAATTCTGAAATAGTAGTTCTTGTGATGTTCTTTCTTGCTTCTCAGAATAAGTTCTTACTACCTTTTCCCTGAAATTTATTTTTGGTTCAACTCCAGGTATTTCTACAAGATGTTTGGTTGTTCTGGGGCCTTTGCAGCCCAGCTTCTCTTTTTTCCCCTTCCATTTCAGAGGAGAATGGATTTCCTGCTTTGAATTAATCCCTTCTTCAGTTTTGAAGATGTTTGTGGCCGTTCTTCTCTAAGTCGGTCTTTTGGGGCTGGAGCTGTCGCTCATAAACAAATTAATGGACTTTGTTTTGCTAGAGTTTATGTACATTAGTCTTGATTTTCACTTCTTCGCAGATGAGGTTTCTATTTCAAAATTTTATTTTTTCCAACCTTTTCACTTCATCTCTGTGCTTCATCTCTGTGCTTCTGTCCATAGGACTCTACATTTAACTGGCTCCTTTGAATCACTGCTTGGATAGGTAGCTTCATATTTAGGGTGAATGCCTACATAGCTGTACCATACAAAAGTTTCAAGTGGTTTGGACTGGTGAAAGAGGGTGAATGAAAGTAGAGTTGTGTAATAAAGTTATTACCAGCTTTGTATGCTGTAAGTATTGTTGTAATAGCTGAGTTGCACATTGTTCTTCTGAGAAGCGTGAAGTTGACATATCCATATTCTGTTTTGTTTGTCGAGTAATACTTATTTGCATATTGTGATTCTTGTTTCTTCCTTCCCCAAGTTTCATTAATGTCTCATGCTCCTATCTTTCATAACCTGAAATCCATTTACTGGTATTCTGCTGATGTGTTTAAAGTAAACCTTTCCAAAGGAAGAATTGTTAGCATTTTTAGAACTCAGGAACTTTGGAATTAAGGAGTTTTTGCTTCAGCAAAGGTATATATGTCTAATTGAATGTAACACTTGTTAATCATGATCTATGGTTACATTTAGGTGTTTAGTTATATAGTTACTCATAATCATATCTAGTTAAGGATAAGTAAGAATAGTAAATAGCATAACCTGAGGGCATAAGGTTTTGACCTTTTCCCTAAATTGACCTCTGTCCTTTTAGTGTTCTAAATGTTTTCAGTCAGATGTTTTCAGGTGAATGTCTGTGACCGGAGGAAACGAGGGTACAGGACATACCATCCATCTACAGCACATTGAAGAATACAAAGCTTCAAAGTATTGTGGCTGAAAACAAGTGTAGAAGGCCTCTTGCATCAGCTCCTGGCTGGGTCAGAGGGCATAAAAGCCCAGCTGCCCTTGGGGAGCCCCTTAGGGAGTTCCGAGGGCAAGGGCTCCACCTCCTTCTATTTTTTTTACATCAATCTAGGGGAGATTGGTAGTTGGGAGGGCGTATGGTGCACATGTAGTTCCTGCCCAGGGTGAGAGCCTGTGCAGTGAACGGAGTGATAGGGTCTCACGCTTCTGTCTTTGTTTCTCAGTCCTGTTGGTCAGTGTCCTTGAGCTTTGGAGCAGCATGATGCATTGCGCCTGCCTTGAAGGCCAGGTTCCCAGCCCTTAGCAGTGTGTGACAGCATCTTCACTACTGTATTGGCATCCACTGTCTATATTGGCCAATTAAAACCCTCTCCTTACCTCATCTGTGTTACGTAAACAAAGCCTCCCAGCCTTCTGTTGTATACCTGTTGTATACCACATAGGCAGGGAGTGAAAGCATGCAAGAGGCCCACCTGGCTGGAGTGCAGGGGCGTGAGATGGGACAGGGGAATTGAGCACTGTGATGTTCCTATATATTAGTGTATATATGGTAAGTGCTGGTTGTTTAGAGTATACATGGTAAGTAGTGAAAGAGGAGGGGGAGTGAATGGGCAATAGAATGCTTGATGATTGGCTGAATGTTTAAAATGGCTGACAGTATAAATGAAAGGATGACAGGTAAATCTGGGTGAATGTGAGGTGGTGAATTGTGGAATCTGGGGGGAGAAGAGAAAGAGTGGATTGCTTGGTGGGGTTTAGAGAGTTGTTTACCAGGAGGGAGGTGGAGTTCGGATTAGTATTGAGTAAAACCATATGCTTATGTGCCTTAAGAAGAAATCGTGTTAATCTTGTTAGCTTTGTTATCTGTAATAAATACTTAATTTGGTTTACCAAAGGCCTGATCCTTGGCTGGGGTTTCACAGACCAGAAGGGAGGGTAAGGTAATGACCAAGGCTGAAGGGGAACTGTAACAAATGGTGGCAGCGGTGAAGAGAATAACAATACCAGTATTCAGAGTCTCTGGGAATACTAGTATTGGGACGTTACTGGTGGTTGCCTAGCAGGGGGATCTGTTGAGATCTGTGCTAGAGCGGGGAGGGAAATCATAAAAGAGAGCGGTCCGGACTGGTGGAGTCCCTGGTGGTGCCTAGAGACAGGCAGTAACCACGAGCAGGTAGGAACCTGACAGGGAGAGCCAGGGAAGGACGCCTCAGAAGCACGTCATCCTAAACCTCCTCATTCCATTGAGATGTCTTCCCACACAGGAGCCCAGAACAATAGTCCGGGGTGATTTCAATGTCCATGCTGAGGCTGCCTCTAGTGTTCCGGCTCAGGACTTCATGTCCTCCACGATGACCGTGGGGCTCCAATCCTCCCCTGCAGGGTTGGTGGACAGATTAAGATGGTCTGCCCTCGGAGACTAATGGAATCCACTGGATTCCTGAATGCCCTGGGGAAGCTCCAAGTAGATAGAGCAGGTAACCCTGTTGAAGCCCTTCTCACGCTGTGGAACAGCGAGGCACATCAAGCTCTTGACATGATTGCCCCTGAGCGGCCTCTCCAGCATTGTGGAGCCCAGTTTACACCTTGGTACACCAGTGTGCTAACCTTGGTGGCTCTGCCCAGGTGTAACAAGTGACTGCTAGAACATTTTGTAGTCAAACAATATGCGCCAGCCCCTATGGTGGGGTAAAGACACAAGAAAAAAGGAAGTCATGATGACTCTGGGGACAGAGTTATCATTTAACCAGTTAGCCATTTGGTTTACTTTTTTGGAACAGAGATAGAGGTATGACCCTTTTTAGGATGTGAAATGTTATTTAGCCAATTTGATTAATAGATATGAGCTAGGAGCTGATAAGCTATAAGGAAATCATAAGATGGAATGAGAAGGGTATAACAGCAAAGTCTGGGTTGTGTTAAACTCCCCTACTAATGGGGAATTGTATATATGTAAACAATAAATATATTCTTTTGTAAAGCTATAAAGGTTTATAATATTTTAATAGTTTAGTAGCCAGCCAGAATCCTTTTCTCTTTAGAGCTGGCTTCCCTGAGTATGCTGGTATGTATGGTACAGCTTGAACTCTATAAGATAACACTGAACAAACACTGAACATCCCTGTACTCTCCAAGATGTAGAAAGGATTGTGTTAACTAAAATGCTTAGCTCATAGTGAAAATGTACTGGTCTGTGAAGTGCTGAACATTACCAAATTGACCAGAACATAATGTAGACACTGTAATGCTCATGCAATGCCTATGTAATGCTGATGTGTAGCCCCCTGATTGGGGAAATGCTTAAACCGCAGGCAAACAGTGCCATGTTGCAGCTCTACATCCACTCAAGGGAGACTGACCGTGCGCATGTAACCAATAAAGGCCTAACTTTGCTGCAAGCTTGTATCTTCAATTTCCTCAAGGACCCCTGGTGTAGCTAACCTCAAAATTCCCCGTCACTACTTCAGAGCAGATTCAGCTGTAATCTGAGGAGAGTGGTCCACCAGTGAAAATCTTTCCTTGTATACTCTTGCTTCCGAGTGCATAAGAAGAGTGCCTAATGCTTGCTGCGTGAAAGGGTGTGTGTCTATTTCTTTTCTAATAAATCATTTTTTGTTACTCAATAAAATAATTTTCTGTTAATATTATCCTTCAGTGTGGCTCTTAATCTGGTTTGCTGAGTCTCTATGCCAATTTTATGAGTGATTGCTGGGTACTTGGGCCTTCCTCCCTTCATTGACCCCTGAGTATTCATAGCGTTGTTGACCTAACAGTACAGCCTTTCAGATTGCCCCTCTCCAGTAAGGGGGACAGGAGCTGTGGACAGGAGCTGAACTATATCACTGCTCCAGGTGAGGGAATCTTCAGGTGCAATTCCTTCTTGTTGGGCTAGCCTGCCTCTGGACAAAGACACAAAACATGGCCCAGCTACAATCAGACCCAGGCTGAGGAGCAAGGCCTAGTCCATGTGAGTGCCACAACATTCTTCCCCACCTAATTTTGGAACTTGGGACTCTTCCGATGTTCTTAGTCTTCCAACTCCCATCAGCCCCTGTCAGCATGTCCAATGGTCTGGAATGATGGGAGGGATTTTCCAGCAACATCTGGTATTTGTCTCCATGTTTGTCTTGGAGTCTGAGCTGATGTTTTCACTGCTTTTAGCCTCTTATACTTGAATTCTATTTAAAAATATGTATTTGGAGAAAATGTTGACATAGCAATCTTTGTGGTAATGACCATCTGCTGCATGCAGTCACTGATGACACTGTTCAATTGCAAGATGGCATCCCTGCCTCACTTCATCTCAATTGTTTCTCTGGCTGCAGACTTCCTGAAGGTCCAGACTGTGAAGCCTTGTGACACTTCAGATGACGATGTACATGAGATTTGCTTCACTGCTTGTAGACAAACCTTTTTGGTGACTGTGATCATGATGCCCCTGTAAATGTTGTACAGTAATTATGGTAAATGTCGGTTTTGTAGGGTAAATGTGGTAAGTAGAGTGAGTGAGAGGGGGGAGTACATGTGTTGGAATGTTGAGGAATGGTGAGTTGTGATTGGCTGAGTGTCCGGGTAATTGAAAATATAAATGTGAGAATGATGGTTATGGTAGTTGGTTCTGTGTTTTGGTGGGGTGTTTAGGCGGGTAGTGAGCCAGGTTTTAGGACTAAGATATATAAAGAGAAAACTATTATATGTAACCACACACATGTTGACTGAGTAATCTTGTTTATTCCTTGTGTTAATAAATAAATAGTTTTGGTTTAACACTACACCAGATCCTTGGCTGGGATATTACAGAACCAGGAGGGTGGGCAGAGCAAATACCAATTATGGGAACAGTACCAATGGTGGCAGCAGTGAAGGGAGAGTGTAACAGCAGTAGGTATCCCAAACAACCCAGGGCAGTAATCTTTAAAGGCAGAAAGATACAGGGGAGTTGTAGCCTGTAAATGCACCCAGACACTACGTAGCAATCTGAGGAGATGACTAAGGCACAGTCTCAGGGCAGTATTGCGTTACAGAGTGTCAGGTGGTTGTGCCTAGTAGTGGGATTGTGTGTGAGAGAGACCTGTACTGGGGTCAGTGTGAGAGATCCATTACAAGACCAGATCCAGAGTAGGGGTCTGGCAGTGACACCATACAGAATGTCCGTGTAATTGTTCATGAAGTTTCATTGTTTCTTATAGCTCTGCTTCGCTTGTCAAATTCTATGCTTCTTAGCCATCCCAGGGTTTTTTGTTCCCTAGCTCGACTTCATCCATTTCTCCTTGCTGCCTCATACTCCTGGAACCGTCTTCCGGATCACTTGAGGACTCCTCCTTCAAGTACTGTTTTCAAATCCCAGCTAAAAACCTTTTTTTCCAGAGCCTTTGGAATCTCAGGCTGTGAGCACCCTAGTCGCCTACAGCAAAGTGTTTCCATTGGCCACACCTGGAGGGGCCACGAGTTGATCTACCAATCAGTTGCAACATCTCTTTGAAGCTGATTTTTTTTTAAATAAACCCACTCGAGCTGATCCCGCCAGGTTTTACAGTAAAAAGAGGTGGGGTTTGACTAGCATCAGGTTTATTTATTTATTTATTTTTAAAACTTATATACCGCCCGACTAGCAATAGCTCTCTGGGCGGTGAACATAGATACAATAAAATACAGTATGGTACAAAAAACATCACAGTCTAAAATCAAATATCACAGTCTAAAACAGCAAAGGCTCAGAATCAAGTTTCAGACATTACAATACATTAACAAAAATTAAAATTAAAATTTAGGTTTTCCCTTTATAATTCTCCATAGTCAGTGTACCTGAAGTGTCTGTCTTGGTCCTTACCTGTTTTTGTCCCCTTTCTTCCCCCCTATGTTCCCCTTTTCTTGTTAGTTAGATTGCATGCCTTTGTGGTAGGGACGTGTTTTTCTTGATTTCTTTTTTCTGTACATTACCATGTGCGCTGATGGCACTATATAAATGACCACCAGGTTATCACCTTGTTGCTACACTCACTTGCAGTATACACTGAAGCCTTTTTGACTCTTTTATGTTTCTCCTCCCACCACCAAAAATGCATGCTTTGGGCACATCCATTCCTATGCCAGTCAACAGTTAGTCATGCTTTTAATATTATTTATTTATTTGATTTGTATCCCGCCCCTCCTCCCAGCAGGAGCTCAGGGCTTCCTGCAACAAAGAAGGAGATCGCAACATTACGTTTTTATGAGAACAATCAGCAACATTATTTCATTATATACAGTCTGCGTCTCTGTTGGAATTGCTTTTTAAGATGTGGCTCGCCCAGGGCATTCCTCAGGAGCTTAAGAAAGGTTGCTCAGTGGAGATACTGAAGTTCCCTGATGACAATTGCTTTCTCCCAGCACTGATGTTCTCCTTCAGCGCATGGCCACAGAGGATTGTTCAGCAAGCTCTCCAATCATGCAGAGTGATGCTGAGGCCTGGCACGCTTGGTCAGTGCCCCGTGTGAATTAATTATTTGTGAGATGCTGGGCTTCTTCGACAGGAGCATTGTCATGGGACAGTGTCATGGGAAAAGGTTCCCTGAAGACAGAGGGTGTAGCTCAGTGGCAGGGCATCCGTCTTGCTTGCAGAAGGCCCCAGCTTTGCTATCTTGGAACCCTTCTCTTTCTCCCCACTACCAATCACTCCCTGTGTTTGGAACAGAGCAGTCATTTATTTATACTTACAAGGCCAGAGCAAAGGACAACAATAATTATATAATAATACGAAACAATAAATAATTGAGTGGCTTAAGGATCTACCCATGAGAACATCAAGTGAGAAGCCAGTGAAACAGAATAAAAAAAGAAACAAAAAGCAAACAGCAAACAAAGCCAAGCGTAGAGATGTAGCTGCAAGAAATGTGTTACTGAAACGCACTCCTGGGCCTCTTCTCACTCTTCTCCTTACAATAAATGTTTAGTGTTGCACCTGCAGCGCTCTGGAATCAGACTAGGGCCTGTGACTTAGTCATTTGATGGAATAATAATGGAACAGTTTTATTGCCTTTAGTTTGCTGAATTTGTTATTGTTTTATTATATATATATAATTATATATAATTCCTTGTCACTTTTGGTTGTGAAACAGTTTATAAATGTGTAAACAAGAAGAACAATATGGCCAACTAGCCAGTTCTCGGATATTTAGGCAGCTGAGACTTTGGCTTTTTTTGTTCAAAAGTCTTTCCATGAAGTGTGGCCGTGTCATTTCATGGAATAAAAATTGTACAGTTGCAGAAATGGTTTTATTGCCTTTAGTTTGCTAAGTTTGTAATATTTTTTTTGGTACTGTACACTGCTTTTGTAGCTTTTGGTTGAGAAGTGGTTTATAAATCTCTCAGTGATAATGATAATCTCAGTGGCAGTGGGTTGGGGAAGGTGTAGTCGGAGTGGAGGGGCTGACCACCATCTGGGGTGGAGACCTAGATGTTTGGTCCTTGTCCCCCGCCTCAGCCCTCTCACTCTTCCAGACGTTACTGGTAGCTTATCCACTGAGTCCTCTGGTCTAGTGGTGCTGTTATTGAATGCCAGGTCAGTCCACAATAAGACCATGCTCAGAGGCTGACTTGGCATCTGTTGTTGAGACTTAGATAGGTGAGCTGGGTGGGCCTGACCTGACTCAGCTGGTGACCATATGGGGTAGGCTAGGCTAGGGGGTTGAGGGGGTGTTAACGTTGTCCATAGACGCACCATCTCCTTCACCCTTGATCTTGGGATGGGCTTAGAGGGTCCGAACCTGGTGTTGGGACAGAGAGAGACAGTCTTGGGATGCTACTGGTCTACTGACCATCCTATTGCCCAGTGGCATTTCTGGCCAAGCTGGCTGAAGTGGTCTCTGGTTTGCTGTTGGAGAATACCAGGATGATAGTTCTAGGTGACTTCAACATCAATGCAGAGACACAGGACCTCATGGCCTCCAGGATGTGGTGGTGGAAGAAGGGGAGTGCTACCTTGCTCCTGCTTCTTAATCTCTCGGTGGCTTTTGATACCGTTTGCCATGGTGCCATCTTGGACCAGGAGAATGGGAAATGAGGGCACTATGTTATGGTGGTTCAAGTCTTACCTACTGGACAGAGTCCAGAGAGTAGCATTGGGTGATTGCTTTTCGGCCTACT
This sequence comes from Rhineura floridana, assembly GCF_030035675.1. NCBI lineage: Eukaryota > Metazoa > Chordata > Lepidosauria > Squamata > Rhineuridae > Rhineura > Rhineura floridana. The sequence goes on from NC_084482.1 coordinate 208,785,567, forward strand.
ATATGGTGCTGCAGGATACCTTCTTATCCCCAACGCTATTTAATATCTATATGAAGCTGCTGGGAATGGTCATTAGGGGTTTGGGGGCAAGGTGTCATCATTATGCTGATGGCACTCAGTTCTACTTCTCTACAATATCTAAATCAGGAGAGGCTGTATGAGCCTTGGACCGCTGTCAGGATGCAATGGTGGGATGGATGAAGGTAAATAAGCTGAGCTTGAATGCTGGCAAGACGGACGCACGGTTGGTGAGTGGTTCCCATGTCCGAGAAATTGGTCCATTGCCTGCCATGGATGGCGCTGCAGTCCACCTGAAGGAGCAGGTACACAGTCTGGGGGTGTTCCTAGATCCAGTTCTGTCACTGGAGGCCCAGGCAATCTTAGTAGCTAGACCTGAACTTACAAAATCTGAACAGGGTGTTCATGACAGATGCTTTTGGAGGTCACTGATTCATAGGGTCGCCATAAGTCGTAGTCGACTTGGAGGCACATAACAACAACAAAATATGGTGGTCTCACTTCCCTCTTCCTCCCGTCTGGAAAACGAGGTCTAGCCAGTTTCCTCCGGAGGGAGCGAAAAGAGCCAAGAAGGAAAGGTGGGAAACAAATTTTATTGCCACCATTGCGCCGTTTTTCTGCCGACCCCGCACCAACCCAACCCCAACCTGACACTTCAGGTTCCCAACCCATAATATTAGTAAGGAAAAACGCCAGTAGCAAACAGAGACGCAAGAGGTATGGCAGCCATGAAAGCGGCCCCAGCCTTTTCTCTTTTTCTTTTTACAGTATTGGCACAGTGCTCTTGCCTGAGCACGACAGCCTTCGCATGAGAACCGGAAGTGTGCATGGTTTCCCCCTTCTCTGAGCTTATGTGCTCATTGCGCTTCCCAATTCTGCCCGTCTGAAAAACGCGGGATCAGTTTCCTCCGGAAGGAGCTGAAAGGAGACACGGAGGAAAGGTGGGGAAAGGGCGGGAATAAACCTTCAGGCGCCCACTTTTGAAGAGCCTCAGGTCTTCTCCGTGCAATCCACTGCAATCTCAGCCAAGCCGTTGCCTCCATTGCGTGGTTTTCTTGCACGCTCCAGATGACAGAGCGGGAGAGGGAGGCGGCGGGCCTGGTGCAAAGTAAGCCGCCTTGCATGGGGTGGTGGTGGCTGGGTGGGAACAGGGGCTGTGCTTTTGTATGCCCGTCAATCTGGATGGCTTTCAAAGAGGGTTGCCCGCATTCCTGGAGGATCGGGCTGTCGTTGGCTGCTAGCCACGATGGCTCTCTTCCTCCCTGGGAATCTCAGGGGGGGAGGGAGTTGCTCTTGCTCTCGCTCTCAGGTCTTCCTTGCAGACTGGAGCCCCGCTTGGCCTCTAAATGAAGCATCGGGATGGGCCCATTATGGCCTGACCCATCAGCCCGGCTCCTCTGGCGTTATGAGGGGGATTGATCTCGGGCGGGCATCAGACTGTTGGGGCCTGTGAGCCCGGTGCCAATATTGTTCCTTCCCCCCAGCACCTGCCCCCAGCAAGGCTAAGGCCCAACCTTTCTCTGCTCCTGTTTTGACATCGAGGCCATTCAGCACCTTCCACCAGGCCCCCTGGATACCCTTCCGCCGTGGATGGGGAGGGGCTGTTTTGAATGGGAGCTCACTGTTTGGGGAAGGGAAGAGAGCTCAGTGGAAGAGCACCTGCCTGGCATGCAGAAGGTCCTAGGTGTGATTCCCGGCATCTACAGGTCAGGCTGGAAAAGTCTGAAATCTTGGAGAGCTGCTGCCAGTCAGTGTAGACATTACTGAACTAGATGGTCCAATGGTCTAAGATGGCATAAGGCAGCTTCCTTTGACTCAAGGTAGGGAAGAGCTTAGCTGAGGATGTCCACCCTTTCCTCCTCCTTTCCCCCCCTCCGCCCACCATGCAATGCTGTGCATGTTTACTCAGAAGTAAATCCCCCGTGTCAAATAGTCGCCTCTCCATGCCTCCTATCACATCAGCAGCTCCCAACTTTTTTCCCCATGGACCACTTGAAAGTTGACGATGCTTTTGGTGGACCACTTAACAATGTTTCTGGCTGTTGCAGCTGTTGTAATGCCCTCTGTTAGATGTTGTATGGTTTTTAACTGTATTTTTAATTGCATCTTTTATACCTTGTATACTGCATATTTGTGACTTACAATCTGAATTCTGTAGAATACCTCTGGAAGAGCGTCTTAAGTACCTGAGCTCAGCAAACATCCGTGGTGGCTGCTTCTTTCCTAACTTGCCCCAGATGCAATCTCCCTCCTCTATCAATAAATGCTATAGTTTTGTGGGCGGAACATTACATTTTGGATAACTTAAAATGAACTGTTTCCTCCTTGACTGCTCATGAGACTGATGAATGATTTGAGCCCCATCTGCACCATAAATGTGAAGCACTACCATACGCCTATAAACAATCATGGTTTTCCTCAAAGAATCCTGGGAACTGTAGTTTGTTAAGGGTGCTGAGAGTCGTTAGGATACCCCCATTCCCCTCACAGAGCTACCGTTCCCAAAACAGTCAATCTCTCTTCCTAGCACCCTTAACAAACTACATTTCCCAGGATTCTTCAGAGGGAAGCCATGACATTTAAAATGGTGTAATATTGTTTTAAAAGCAAACATTAAGAACGCAAAGCATATTTTGGGGTGGGCAACCCCAGTTAGTATTTTTTTCCCTGCAATCTTCACCTGTTTTCATTGTGTGTAGATGCCCTTGTCCATGCCATGCACCTGCAGGAATCTCTGGGCCAGGCAGACATTTTCCTTATTACGTATTTTTTATGGTCTCCTCATACATTTATGAGCATTTTGCAAGCCTGATAATTTGAACTGAATAACTTTATTGATGTAGCAGAAGGGAGGGGGAGTCCCCTGATCATGGAGATATTTGATATGGGGCATTCCAGCTCATATTTGGGGATTGAGGGACGTATAAACTTTACTTGGGAGTTCAGGGAACTGTGCATTTTCCTTTTAGTGTTTGGAACTTTCAGGCAAATGAGAAATTGGGAACTAGTAACCCAATTCAGCATTGTAATCCCAGCCAGGATCCATTTCTTTTGTCTCTGGAGAAGTGAGGTTGAGAAACACTCATAAGAATTCTGCTTTTAGGCTGCCATCTTAAAGAGGGAGAGTTAGACTCTGTTAGATCTTTACTGAGTGTTTGTCCTCATTTGTTTATGGGCTGTTGATACGACAAGGAGCATTCATCCTGATTTTCATGCAGGGCATTTACACGTCTGAGAAGTGCACTATTGGGGAGCAGCACAGTAACCTCTTTGAAGAAGTAGATTAGGCAATAAATCTGTTTCTGGATTGTATCACCTCAGACTGCAGGGGGATTATAGGAGAATGGAATGTTTCCCCGTATAAGTCAACAGAAAAAGGCCCTGCCCACAGAAGTCTAGCAGGTAAAGAAAGAGGACTTTATCCTCAGCTAAACATTTTCCCTGACAGCCCTTTTTTAAAAGGATGCATGGGATTTTTATTTTTCTTAATGTGGAAGAGGGAAAGAGTACAGAAACTAGCTGACCACCTCCCCTTGCTCTCCCTGTGAAGCAGTCAAGGCTTCCGCCGCTCTGTGCTTTAATATTTAACAACCACCCTAACAGAGCAGCCGTTTCAGAGCACCAGGGAAGGTTGCAAAAAAGGACTTCCCTTTCCTCTCCTGCCAACTCAGACCAACTGAAGTGAGCGGGTGAGTCTCTTTTTGCTTGCAGAGGCATCAGAGGGGGGCTGCATGGAGGGAGCCTCAAGATCAAGGTGCACAATTTGGGATGCCGGTAGGGAAATCCCCTCCAGCCCGCCCTCCTCGATTTCCATCTCCCCCAGAATTAAGGTTGCTGCTTGATTTAATAAAGCAAACGGGTGGCCCTGCCCTCCTGCTTTTGAAAGTAACTTGGCAGATGAAACAAGTTGAGCAAGTGAAGCTTTGAACAAGTGAAGCTTTTCCTGAAACTGATTCAAACGGTTGGGAACAACATCCCATTTTCTCTTCCTATGTGCCAGGTGGGTGTTAAAAGCGCAGAAGCAGAGTCAGAAAAAAAGTTGGCAAGACTTACTCTGCCACACTTGCGCCAGGTGCATGATAAAAGGTTTTGAGTTCTTTGAAACACCAACAATTTTTTGAGTCGTTTGGTAGGCCTAGCCTGGTTCTATTAGAACATGCACATGCCCCAAGACTGCAAGACTGAGCATTCAGTGAGTCTTTCTGGTGACCAGGAAAAGCCACCATAGTATCTATCATTTTTGTACAGTAGTCCCCCACTTATATGGCGAGTTCCGTTCCGGACCCCCGCCATAAAGCAGAAATCGCCATAAAGCGAAACCCCATTGACTTTAATAGGGTGCGTCGTGTGAAAATGATGCCAAAATAATGCAAAAGCGGCTTTAAAAGAGGGGAGGAAAGCCACCGCATTAGCGGAATGCCGGTAAGTGGAGCACCGGTAAGCGGGGCCCTACTGTATATGCCCCTGAAAATGTGAACAAGAACGGGTAGCCTCTCCCCCGTGCCCAGATCACCTCCCATTAAATCAGCCCCCTGCCTTTCAAGCCACTAAAAAGGTCCCTCCTTTCCCTGAGTTAATCTCTTCAAAATATTGGGCAATTTCTCCTTTTCTGCTGGTAGTGGGGGTGGCCTGCCCTGAAAGCGGAAGAGAGAAAAAAGACCCCTCCACAGGTGCTTGGCCCTTTCTGCACTGAGCGAGTGAAGGAGCACGATTCTTGACAGCACCTCCAGAGGGGCTTTGTGCGGGAGGCATGGGGTGGGGGGAGGGAAGAGAACAATCTCAGGCTGAGAGGGAGGCAAGGTTGGCTTTGGGGGACTGAGTTCCATTTTGAAGGGAGGAGATGTGGCATCCTGTTTTAAAAAATCATTAAGGAAGGATGATTTTGGGTATACAATTGAGCAGTGCGATGGAAAGGCCAGGAGCAACTGAGGATTTTTTCTCCCAAGTAGGGTGGGGAGATACAGGCTACCAAGGAAAGGGCAATGAAGGAGAGAAAGGAGGTTTGCTGATTCCGGAAGGGAAAGGAGCATGCAGGAGGGATGCCGGTATGGAGAACAAGTCTTATGAGGAAAGGTTGAAGGAATTTGGCATGTTCAGTCTGGTGAAGAGAAGGCTGAGGGGTGACATGATTGCACTCTTTAAGTACCTGAAGGGCTGTCACATAGAGGAGGGTATAGATTTGTTCTCTGTTGCCCCAGAGGGTAGGACTAGGTCTAATGGTTTTAAGTTGCAGGAGTGTAATTCAGATTGGACATTAGAAGGAAGTTCTTGACAGTAAGGGCAGTTCGGCAATGGAACCGACTGCCTAGGGAGGTGGTGGGATCCCCTTCACTGGATGTCTTCAAGCAGAGGCTGGACAGCTATCTGCGGGAGATGCTCTAGCTGTGGATTTCCTGCTGTGAGCAGGGGGTTGGACTCGATGGCCTACAAGGCCCCTTCCAACTCTACGATTCTATTCTATGATTCTTTTCTTGTCCATCAAATGGCCATTTAGTTGGGTCAGCTGAGATCATGTAGTCAACTCGAACTAGAGGGCTGGTGGAGTTTAGGTGGGCCTGTATAGGATTCAGCAGCAGTTAAGTTTTCCTTAATTTTAATCGTGGATAGTCTTCTTCCTAAATATTATGTTCCATATTCATATTCTATGTTGTTTCTAGATAATCGTTGGTTACGTAGACTTTCCCTCATTTCTCCCTTAATCAGGGTACATTCATGTGCAACGTGCTGTTCATTTCATTCTGATATGATTATTCTCATATTTTCCTTAAGCTGAAATGCATTCACTGGTGTTCTCCTGACTGATTTAAAATAAACCTCTCCAAAAATATTTTAGCTTCTCGATCCCTGTTGGGTCACCACCCTTTGCCTGTTGGGGCAATTTAAGAACCTCATATTCCATTTTAACATGAGGGGATTGGCTAAATAGGGCTGTGTGCTATTTAAGTAATACTTGGCAACATTTTCTCCCTTCACAGTCTGAAAAATGGCATCAGAGTGACATTCTGGATCCTCCCCCCTTTACCCAGGAGAGGAAACATCCACCATGCAGCCAGCTCAGGTAGGGGAAAGATCATCGGGGAGAAAAGTTGGGGACAGGCGGAGTGGGTCCATCCTTGTTCCAGGGGGACTAGTTGCAGGGAGCCTTGTCTCTTACCCTTGTGCTTCTGGGGCTCCTTCTGTGGGGGGCTGTAGATTCCACTGGTTTTTCCCATAAACCTTTGAACTGAACACTACCTAAGAAGAGCCCTGCTGGATTAGTCCCAAGACCCATCTAGTCCAGTCCAGACACAGTGGCCAGCCAGAGTCTTCTGGGAAGATCCTGAGCACAACAGCACTCTCCCAGTGATTCCCAGTAACTGGCATTCACTGGTATACTGCCTCTGACAGTGGAGGTACTACATGGCCCTCATGGCTAGTAGCCATTGATGGCCTTCTCCTCCATGACTTTGTCTAATCCTCTTCTAAAGCCGTCCAAGTGTGTGGCCATTACTGCATGTTGTGGTAGCGAATTCCAGAGTTTGGCTCTGCACTGTGTGAAGAAGTGCTTCTGTTTGTTTGTCCAGAAGCTGCCAACATGTAGCTTTATCGGACGGCCTCGACTATAGCATCAGAGAGGGAGAAAAATGTGTCTCTGTCTGGTTTCTCCACACCATACATTACTGCATTCATCTCTGTAATATCCAAGCTGTGTGAAGAAGTGCAAATTCTGTCTTTTATAATATTATCCACTAGTTTTCTCAAAAGACATATTAAGCTAACCATCCTCTTAATCTCCTGGATGCTGTTTGGATCCTCTTTTTTAAAAAATCATTTTCTGTTGGCCACTTAACAGTCGTCAGATATGGAAGGCAATGTCAAGGACAAAATGCATATATTTGTTAGAACATCAGCAAGTTCACATATGAGTTCCTAAAGCACTTTCCCTTTACGTCAATGCTGTCTCAACCTGGTGTTTTCTGAATAGTCCCTATTTCCAGCATCTCCCTTCAGATTATGAGTGGGGAACAGATGATTGCCGCTCCTTGCCTGTGAGAATGTATGAGGAATGTGTTTGTTTCCATCTTCCAGGGGCCGGTGACCTTCGAGGAGGTGGCCATATATTTCACGGAGGAGGAATGGGTCCTGCTGGATCCAGGCCAGAGAGCTCTTTACGAGGAGGTGATGGTGGAGATTCATGAGATGATCACCTCTCTGGGTAAGGATCCCCTTTAGATCACTGGAAGGGTGTTGATGGACTTACCCTGGACATAAGAGTGTAAGAAGAGCAGGATCAGGCCAAAGGCCCGTCTAGTCAAGGGTTCTCCTTTCTCAGGGGCCAACCAGATGCCTCTATGAAGTCCACAATCAGGACATGAGTGCAACAGCACCCTCCCCACTTGTGATCCGCATACTGCCCCGGATACTGGTGGTAACACAGCCATCATGGCCAATAGGTACATCTGCCATGACTTATTTGTCTCATCTCTTATCTTCTGACCAGACAGGTCTCTTCTTGGGAGTGGGTGGGTGGGTCTCCCCGTTTTATTCAGAGGACGCTGTACTAAGCTGGAGAGGTCCAGGAGCAGCAGGCGGGGAGTGCTGGGTTCAGGCTGTGTAGGGCACCTGAATGGCTCTGGAGGCTTCCCCACAAACCCCGACCGCCCCATTGCTTTGCTCCTCCCCCTATTCCTCAAGGCAGGCAGCAGCGAGACCAGCACTGGGAGGCCAGGGGCATAGTGCAGCTCCTCCCAGCCGCCCACCCCTGGATGGGCCAATGGACTGGCTCTGTTTAAGGCAAGTTCCTCTGTTTCACAAAGGACCTCTGAGTTTTAAACCTATCCCCATCTCCCACCTGGAGGAAGGCGGAGGAGAAGAAGTCTTAGTCCTTGGCTTTTCAGGAGAGGAGAGATCAGCAGGTAGATGCTCAGATGTGTGATGGGACCCCTCTGTCTCTGGGCATTCTGGCTAAATTGGCACAAATCAAGACTGTTGAACTTGAGGTGCCCCCCAGCTTGTGCAGGGGTCTCACACCCTTCAACCCCAGGGCTCACTTGAAACACCTGAAGATTACTGAAGCCCACCAGTTTCAGACAGAGGGAAGCAAAATATGGCATAATCAGATGGCAGTTATTATTTCCTACTGACGCCTGGTCCATCTTTGCAAATTGCTTTATGGTTTACAACAGGGTTTACCTTGTGTCAAGAAGTTCCATAGCTCATCTTTCCCATGCTAAGTACAGACCTTTGTCTGGAGACTTTGCGACTCAGTCTCCCCCTTTTAGGCAGAATTTGCTGGTCCAGGAGCTGTAGGGAGAGAAGGCTTTTTTCATATACGTTTTCCCCTTCCCACCCCCACATACTTCTCAACATATTTCTACCCATCTTCTGTAATTTCATCTCCCATTCTCTTTACATGCTCCATTGGTACCTTATTGCCCCCCCCAATCCCAGCCAGATTCCTTCATCCCTCCTCCCTGCTCCTTTTACATTCACTTGTTCCTCCTACAAGAACGTTGCTCTCTTCTCCCCTTCCTTTCTATGCCTAGTTTGTCCGGTTATTTATAGTAGTCACAGTGACCAATCAATCCATACACATACAGAAACACTGGCCTTTTCCCCTTAAAAGGAGGGAGACCTTCCTGTTGTTCTCACCACCCTTGAACCTTTCTGTATCTTGGCCTCTTTTACTCAGCATGCAAGGAGTTGGGCAAGCGAGTGAGGAGGCATTGCACCAGCTATGGATCAGAGGCATTAAGGCCCACTGGTGTGTTCCAGCCACCTGTTTGAGAAATGCAGACCTGACAGGATTTGATGACTCTTGGGTGTTTGGCATAGTGTCATCCTATTGACACCCAGGCTATGGTCTGAAGGCACATGAGACCAGCACCCTGCTGAAGCTAAGCAGGGTCAGGTCTGGTCAGTGCCTGGATGGGAGACAGCCTGGGAACCATATGTAAGCTAATTCATTCATTTCCTTGTGGCACACAGTTTGGAAATGACTGCTAAGAACCTTCCCATCTAACCAGTCTTCCATCTTCTGTGATTAAAACAGGTCTCTTTGATAATGCATCTTGCTCAGGTTGTCTCTCCTCTCACTTTTTCAGAGGTGCACTAATAGAAAAGTAATTGTCCTTGTTTAAATACTGGTATTCTGTCCAAGAAGAAATTGAGTTTCATTTGCTGCACAAATTTATATTTTCTTCCTTGGCTCTTGTAGGGTATTGGGTCCCACCATAGTTCCCTCAGCCTCACTTTGTATGAACCTGAGTTAAGATACTTGTATTTTTTAAAAATATATATTTTAGGGTCTATGGAACACCCTCCCACAATTACTCAGAGTTCCTCAGTGAGATCGTTTTCCACTTCCTCCATTTCCATAGAATTCCTTTAAAGCCTCCTAGTACTTTGGGATCCTAAATGTGCTTGATCAGATATAAAGTCTCAGGAGATAATGTTCATGACACTTGTTTCTTAGAGGCTTTTACCTTAGAGTCAAATCCCCTAAATCTCCACCCCAGCCACATTTACCCATAACTTTGTCCACTACTGGGGGCAATCTTCCTTCTGCCCCATATCTCCCCTAGTTGATCTTGTGGCTGCATGGACAGTTTAGCTGATCTTAAAAATCCACTTGTGTTGCGTTCCTGTGTAAGATCATTACACAGGGCAGCTTCTTGGCCTAATACAGCCACTGGCTCCCTTCTTCTGATCTTCATCAGCCAAGTCACCCGTCAGGTACTGTTGAGCAGTAGAAGGCCTTGAACTTTGACAATTATACTCTAACAACCAAAGAGGTCCCAGAAATATTTTTCCAATATTCCACGTCATAAACAGATAGATAGATACACAGCATTTCTCCATAGCGCTTTACCAGCTTTTCTTTTCATTGTAGCAGGAGATGTCTGGGGTATCACGGCTGAGGGGGATCCATCAAAGCTGTCACCAGAAAGAGCTGAGGAGCAGAAGGAGGAACGGAAATTGGGGAGGCAACATAGAGGCAAGAGGCAAGAGGGGAGAGAAATGCAGAAACAAGGGGATGAATCCAGAGCTTCTGAGGGTGGTGAATATAAAATTCAAAGAGAAACTACTCACCTAAAGGAAACTAGGATGTCTCCTGAGTGTAAACTGACAAGACATCAGAAGAGTCGCGCAGGAGAGAAATCATACAGATGCTCAGACCACGAGGAACATTTCAGCAAAAGCTCAAACCTTACTGTACATAGGAGAGTGCACACAGAAGGAAAACAATATAAATGCCTGAAGTATGGAAAGAGGTTCAGTCATCATTACCATTGTACTTTGCCTCAAAGAACTCATACAGGGGACAAACCTTTTACATGCTTGCAATGTGGAAAGAGCTTTAGTCATCATCCCTACCTTGCCTTACATCAAAGAATTCATACAGAATACAAACTTTACAAGTGCTTGGAGTGTGGAAAGAGCTTCAGTCAAAGTGGCCACCTTACATCACATCAAAGAACTCATACAGGAGTCAAACCATATAAATGCTTTGGCTGTGGAGAGAGCTTCAGTCACAGTAGCTCCCTTACTGGGCATCTAAGAAGTCATACAGGGGAGAAACCTCATAAGTGCTTGGAGTGTGGAAAGAGCTTCACTCAAAGAAAGAACCTTACTTCACATCAAAGAACTCATACAGGGAAGAAACCATATAAATGCTTGGAGTGTGGAAAGAACTTCAGGTGGAGCAGTGCCCTTACTTTGCATCAAAGAATTCATACAGGGGAGAAACCTCATAGATGCTTGGAGTGTGGAAGGAGATTCAGGCAGCTTGGGCACCTTACTTTGCATCAAAGAACTCATACAGGGGAGAAACCTTTTGAATGCTTGGAGTGTGGAAAAAAGTTTACTCAACATTACCACCTTATCTGGCATCAACGAACTCATTCAAGGGACAAACCTTATGAATGCTTAGAGTGTGGAAAGAGCTTCAGTCACCTTGAGCACGTTATTTCACATCAAAGAACTCATGCAGGGGAGAAACCTTATGAATGCTTGGAGTGTGGAAAGAACTTTAGTCATCATCACTACCTTACTTCACATCAAAGAAGTCATACAGGGGAGAAACCTTACAAATGCATGGAGTGTGGAAAGAGCTTCAGTTGGAGTGGCAACCTTACTTCACATCAACAAATTCATACTGGGGAGAAACCTTATAAATGCTTGGAGTGTGGAAAGAGCTTCTGTCAGAGTAACAAACTTACTTTGCATCAAAGAACTCATACAGGGGTGAAACCTTATAAATGCTTGGAGTGTGGAAAGAGCTTCAATTATAGTAGCTCCCTTACTGTACATCGAAGAACTCATACAGGGGAGAAACCTCATAAATGTTTCAAGTGTGGAAAGAGCTTCAGTCGGAGTACTACCCTTGCTGTGCATCAAAGAACTCATACAGGGGAGAAACCTCATAAATGCTTTGAGTGTGGAAGGAGCTTCAGTCAGCTTGGGCACCTTACGTTGCATCAAAGAACTCATACAGGGGTCAAACCTTATAAATGCTTGGAGTGTGGAAAGAGCTTCAGTCAGTTTGGGAACCTTACCTTGCATCAAAGAACTCATACAGGGGTCAAACCTTATAAATGCTTGGAGTGTGGAAAGAACTTTAGTCAACATTACCACCTTACCTCACATCAAAGAACTCATACAGGGGAGAAACCTTATAAATGCTTGGAGTGTGGAAAGAGCTTCAGTTGGAATTGCAACCTTTCTTCACATCAACGAACTCATACCGGGGAGAAACCCTATAAATAATTTGAGTGTGGAAAGAGCGTCCGTCAGAGTAGCAAACTTACTGATTATCAAACAACTAATACTGGGGACAAACCTTATAAATGCTTGGAGTGTGGAAAGAGCTTCAGGAAGCATTACCAGATTACTTGTCATAAAAGAACCCATACAGAATAAAAGCCTTACAAGTGCTTGGAGTGTGGAAAGAGCTTCAGAGTGGCAATCCTACTTTGCATCAAAGAACTCATACAGGGGAGAAACTTCCTAAATGCTTGGAGTGTGGAAAGAGCTTCAGTCGGAGTAGCGCCCTTACTGTGCATCAAAGAACTCATACAGAGGAGAAACCTCATAAATGCTTGGAGTGTGGAAAGAGCTTCAGTCAGCAATGCCATCTTGCTTACTATACATCAAAGAACTCATACAGGGGTCGAACCTTATAAATGTTTTCATGGTGGCCCCTAAAATGATGGAAAACTGTTTCTACAGGTGTTTGTCCCGTGGCCTGTCATTTACCAATACAGAAAGTAATCTTTATTTAGAAAAAGTGTGGTGAAAGAAAAGGGCAATTTGGAATAAAGTTGGGGTGTCTGTGGGGATTAAAAAAAAGAATCCATGCAGTGCCATTACTATTAATCATTTATTTCTTTATAACATTTGTATCCCGCCGTTCAGCCAAAAAGACTCCCAGGATGGTTCACATTAAATCAATTAAAGTGAGACAGTCCTTGCTCACAAGTTTACACTAAATAAAAAAATGACACAGGGATAGGGACAGGAAGGGGGGAAATATCAAACGTGAGGCCCAATTCTGAAACAGTAGTTCTTGTGATGTTCTTTCTTCTTTCTTAACTACTTTGTTGTTGTTATGTGCCTTCAAGTCTTCTCACTACTATTATTTATTTATTTAATGATAGTTTTGGTTTAATTTGTTCTAACACCCAATTATTTGGCTTCTTTGCAGTCCATGGTATCTGTAAAGCTCTCCTCTAGCACCACATATCAGTTGATTTTTCTCTTTTCCGCTTTTTTCACTGTCTAACTTTCACATCCATACACAGAGATCAGGAACACCATAGCCTGAATGAACACTTTTTTAGAACATTTGCATTTGAGAACCTTTTCTTGTTCACTTACAGCTGTCCTCACCAGTCCTAGCCTTCCAATTTCTTGACTATTGTCTCCATTTTGGTTAATGACTGTGCCAAGGTAATGATAATCCTTGACAACTTCAGTGTCCTCATTGTCAACTTTAAAGTTACATAAATCTTCTGTTGTCATTACTTTAGTCTTCTGGATGTTCAGCTGTAGTCCTGCTTTTGTGCTTTCCTCTTTAACTTTCATCAGCATTCGTTTCAAATCATTACTGGTTCCTGCTAGTAGTATGGTATCGCCTACGTACCTTAAATTATTGATATTTCTCCCTCCAATTTTCACACCTTCATCTTGGTCCAATCCAGCTTTCTGTATGACATGTTCTCTATAAAGATTAAACAAATAGGGTGATAAAATACACTCCTGTCTCACACCCTTTCCAATTGGGAACCAATGGGTTTCTCCATATTCTGTCCTTACAGTAGCCTCTTGTGCAGAGTATAGGTTGCGCATCAGGACAATCAGATGCTGTGGCACGCCCATTTCTTTTAAAGCATTCCATAGTTTTTCATGATCTACACAACCAAAGGCTTTGCTGTAATCTATAAAGCACAGGGTGATTTTCTTCTGAAGTTCCTTGGTCTGTTCCATTATCCAACATATGTTTGCGATATGATCCCTGGTACCTCTTCCCTTTCTAAATCCAGCTTGGACATCTGGCATTTCTCGCTCCAAATATGGTAAGAGCCTTTGTTGTAGACTCTTGAGCATTACTTTACTTGCATGGGATATTAAGGCAATAGTTTGATAATTATTGCATTCCCTAGGATCCCTGTTCTTTGGAATTGGAATATATATTGAATACTTTCAGTCTGTGGACCATTGTTTAGTCTTCCATATTTGTTGACAAATTTTTCTCAAAATTTGGACCGATTCAGTCTCAGTAACTTGTAGCAGCTCTATTGGTATGCCATCTATTCCTGGTGATCTGTTTCTTCCAAGTATTTTAAGAGCAGCTTCCACCTCGCATTCTAAACTTTCTGGTTCTTCATCATATTTTTCCTCCATGAATGAATCTGTCATCCTTGCATCTCTTTTATAGAGTTCTTCAGTGTATTGCTTCCATCTTCCTTTTATTTCATCTCGGTCAGTCAGTGTGTTCTCCTGTTGATTATTCAACATCCCTCCTCTTGGTTTAAATTTCCCTTTCATTTCTCTAATCTTTTGGAACAGGGCTCTTGTTCTACCCTTTTTGTTGTCCTTTTCTTTTTCTATGCAATAACTATTCTAATAGTTCTTTCTCCCTACGCACTAGTCACTGTATTACTGCATTTAGGGTTCTATCCGTGTTTCTCCTTTTGCTTTTGCTTTATTGTCTTTTTTGCATTCTTCCCTGATAATGTTCTTTTCCTTTATTCTGAATTTCAATGTTAACAGTTCATGGTCTGTACCGCAGTCTGCTCCTGGTCTTGTTTTCGCAGAAGTATGGAACTTCTCCATCTTCTGCTACAGTTATATCATCCATTTGATTCCTATATTGACCATTTGGTGATGTCCACGTGTACAGTCGTCTTTTAGGTTGCTCAAAAAATGTGTTTGCAAGAAGCAAATTATTGGCTTCACAGAATTCAGTAAGTCTTTCTCCTTCTTCATTTTTATCTCCTAAGCCCCATTTCCCCACAATCTCTAGTTCTTCTCTGTTCCCTACTTTTGCATTCTAGTCCCCCATGATTATCAGCACATCTTGTTTTGGTGTGTGATCAATTTCTTCCTGTACTTCTGCGTAAAATGTCTCCATTTCCTATTTTTCTGTGTTTGCCGTTGGAGCATAGACTTGGATGATGGTTATGTTAATAGATTTCCCATTTAATTTCATTGATATCACTTGTTCAGACCTTGCGTTATCGCTCCTAATTGCTTTTGCTACATCACTTCTCACTATTAAAGCAACCCCATTTCTTCTTCATTTCTTATTTCCTGCATAAAATATTTTGTAGTTGCCTGATTGAACATGATCCATTCCCGTCCATTTTAATTCACTCACGCCAGGTATTCTAATGTTGATGCGTTCCATTTCTTGCTTGACAATTTCTAACTTTCCCTGGTTCATGCTTCTCACATTCCATGTTCCTATTGTGTGCATCGTACAACTCTGGACTCTCCTTTTGCATTTGTACGCATCAGCCTCTGGGCTTCCTTTTGGCTTTGACCCAGCTATGTCATTAGTCACAGCGTTACTCATACTTGTCCTTTGTTCTTCCCCAGTAGCTCAATGAGTGCCATCTGACCTGGGGGTCTCATCTTCTAGCACTATCTTGTGTTGCATTTTGGATACTCTGTTCATAGGGTTTTCGTGGTAAGAGATATTCAGAGGCGGTTTTCCACTGTCTTCCTCTGAGTCTGGATGCATCTTACTGTGGTGTCTCAGCTTTGACCATTCTGCCTTGGGTGACCCTGCTGGAGCCTTTTGGTCTAGTCTCCTGATGGCATTGCTCTGAGGTTCTTCAACACTCTTAAACCCCCTCACCACGTTAAGGTGTGCATCCCAGAGGAGACATTAAATCAGTTAAAGTCAGACAATCCCTGCCCACAGGTTTACACTAAAAAAAAAATGACACAGGGAAAGGAACAGGAAGGGGGGGAATCAAACTGGGTCCCAATTCTGAAATAGTAGTTCTTGTGATGTTCTTTCTTCTTTCTCACAATAGGTTATTACTACTTTTTTCCTTTATTTTTGGATGAACTCCAAGTCTACTAGATTTTTGGTTGTTCTGGGACCTTGTCAAGCCCAGCTTAAGAACATAAGAAGAGCCTGCTGGATCAGGCCAGTGGCCCATCTAGTCCAGCATCCTGTTCTCACAGTGGCCAACCAGGTGCCTGGGGGAAGCCCGCAAGCAGGACCCGAGTGCAAGAACACTCTCCCCTCCTGAGGCCTCCAGCAACTGGTTTTCAGAAGCATGCTGCCTTGACTAGGGTGGCAGAGCACAGCCATCACAGCTAGTAGCCAATGATAGCCCTGTCCTCCATGAATTTGTCTAATCTTCTTTTAAAGCCATCCAAGCTGGTGGCCATTACTGCATCTTGTGGGAGCAAATTCCATAGTTTAACTATGCGCTGAGTAAAGAAGTACTTCCTTTTGTCTGTCCTGAATCTTCCAACATTCAGCTTCTTTGAATGTCCACGAGTTCTAGTATTATGAGAGAGGGAGAAGAACTTTTCTCTATCCACTTTCTCAATGCCATGCATAATTTTATACACTTCTATCATGTCTCCTCTGACCTGCCTTTTCTCTAAACTAAAAAGCCCCAAATGCTGCAACCTTTCCTCGTAAGGGAGTCGCTCCATCCCCTTGATCATTCTGGTTGCCCTCCTCTGAACCTTTTCCAACTCTATAATATCCTTTTTGAGATGAGGCGACCAGAACTGTACACAGTATTCCAAATGCGGCCGCACCATAGATTTATACAACGGCATTATGATATCGGCTGTTCTATTTTCAATACCTTTCCTAATTATCGCTAGCATGGAATTTGCCTTTTTCACAGCTGCCGCACACTGGGTCGACATTTTCATCATGCTGTCCACTACAACCCCGAGGTCTCTCTCCTGGTCGGTCACCGCCAGTTCAGACCCCATGAGCGTATATGTGAAATTCAGATTTTTTGCTCCAATATGCATAATTTTACACTTTTAGAGGAGAAGGGATTTTTCTTAGTGTTGCATAAAGTTATTACCAGCTTTGCATGTTGTAATTATTGTCTGTAATAGCTGAATTCTACATTGTTCTTCTGAGAAGAGTTTTGGTCAAGCTGAAATTGGTCAACCAGAGAGAATTCTGGGAGCTTGTGGATCCCTGGGACACCCTACTAGGGGAGATCCATGGCTCAGTTTCAGACAATTTGCAACCTTACAAGAAGATGCAACTGAAGCTTAGCTATTATCCCTTATCGGCTTCCTGAGATCAAAAGTCAGGAAGTGGGGGTGTTGTAGATCAGGACCCCTGGGTGAGGCTGTCCAACCCCCTTATCTTCAAAGGAGTGGATCACGGCAGGGGCAGAATATAGCTATTTGCCACCACCCCTCCCTGTTGACCGGGAAACTCCATAAAAATGAAAGATGCTCCTTCAGTTGTTCCCTATTTCCATCTATCTCGACTCGCCTGAAGTTTTACAGGGAAAAGCCGATGGGGGACCAGGCTATTCTACTGTGAGTGTAGAATCTTAGTTTAGTAAGCTCTTTGTTATATTCTTTTGTCTGTATTGAACCTCTCACCTTTGTTATGCCAATGTATCTCTTGTAGCCAGGCTGGGGGCGATTAGCTTTAAGGAAACAATTGCTGCTCTCTTTTTGTATATCCCTTTCCTTTCTTTTAAATAAAGGACTCTTTTATAAATGGTGTGTATTGATTTGAGAGTAATGATTCTAAATCCAGTACTTGATTGCTGAACGCTACTGATTACTGATATTTAATGCGGGTTAATAGCTTTAGAACTCACTTAGTTCTCTGAGATCCCCTTTCTTAGAGAAGGAAGCTGGAAAGGTGGCAGTTCTACCATTGATTTAATCCTGAAGGAGGGATAGTTTGCCTGAGAAGCAGAGACCCAAAGGTGCAGGGACTGTTCTCGGAAGCAAAGAACCCACCTTGGAGTGCTGAGGGCAAGGGACCCCAGGGGGACAATTCTTTGACACTTTGGAATTAAGGAGTTTGTGCTTGAGCCAAGGTATATATGTCTAATTGAATGTAACACTTGTTAATCATGATCTATGGTTATTTTCAGGTGTTTAGTTTTATAGTTACTTACAATCATTTCTAATTTAGGATAAGAATAGTTAATAGCATAAGCTAAGGGAATAAGGCGTTGACCTTTCCCTGAATTGACCTCTTTCCTTTTAGTGTTATAAATGTTTTCAGACAGATGTTTTCAGGTGAATGTCTGTGACAAGAGGAAACGAGGGTGCAGGAGATATCATCCATCTGCAGCAGATCCAAGAATACAAAGCTTCCAAGAATTGTGGTTGAAAGCAAGTGTAGAAGGTGTAACCACAATAACTTTGATGGCTATGTAACAAGTGACTGCTAGAACATTTGTGATCAAAGAATATGCGCCAGTCCCTGTGGTGGGGTAAACAC
Organism: Rhineura floridana; assembly: GCF_030035675.1. Lineage (NCBI taxonomy): Eukaryota > Metazoa > Chordata > Lepidosauria > Squamata > Rhineuridae > Rhineura > Rhineura floridana. Next base: position 208,803,532 of record NC_084482.1, read on the forward strand.
ACAAGAAAACACGAAGTCATGATGACTGTGGGGACCTTCAAATTCTCTTGGAGCAGAGATATCATTTAACCAATTAGCCATTCAGTTTACTTTTTTGGAATAGAGATAGATTAATAGGATATGACCGTTTTTAGGATGTGAAATGTTATTTAGCCAGTTTGATTAATAGATGTGATATAGGAGCTGCTAAGCTATGAAACAAGGAAATAATAATCATAAGATAGAATGAGAAGTGTATAAAAGCCAAGTCTGGGTTTTGTTGAACACCCATTCTGAGCAGATTCAGCCATGATCGGAGCAGAGCAGTCCACCAGTAAAAATCTTTCCTTGTATACTCTTGCTTCTGAGTTTGTAAGTAGAGTGCCTAATGCTTGCTGTGTGAAAGGGCGTGTGTCTCTTTCTCTTCTAATATTTTGTTGATCAATAAATTAATTTTCTGTTAATATTCTTCGGTGTGGCTCTTAATCTGGTTTGCTGAGTCTTTATACCTATTTATGAGTGATCGCTGGGCACTTGGGCCTTCCTCCCTCAATTGACTCCTGAGTGTTCCATATAGTATAGCCCAGCCTTTCCCAAGCAGTGTGCCTCCAGATGTTGGACCACAACTCCCATCAGCCTCAGCCAGCATTGCCAATGGTCAGGAAAGATGGGAATTGTGGTCCAACAACCTCTGGAGGCACACTGGTTGGGAAAGGCTGGTTTGTTGTTATGTGCCTCCAAGTCGACTACGACTTATGGCGACCCTATGAATCAGTGACCTCCAACAGCATCTGTCATGAACCACCCTGTTTAGATCTTGTAAGTTCAGGTCTGTGGCTTCCTTTATGGAATCAATCCATCTCTTGTTTGGCCTTCCTCTTTTTCTACTTCCTTCTGTTTTTCCCAGCATTATTATCTTTTCTAATGAATCATGTCTTCTCATTATGTGTCCAAAGTATGATAACCTCAGTTTCATCATTTTAGCTTCTAGTGATAGTTCTGGTTTAATTTGTTCTAACACCCAATTATTTGTCTTTTTCGCAGTTCATGGTATCCGCAAAGCTCTTCTCCAACACCACATTTCAAATGCGTTGATATGATCTCTGGTGCCTCTTCCCTTTCTAAATCTAGCTTGGACGTCTGGCATTTCTCGCTCCATATATGGCAAGAGCCTTTGTTGTAGAATCTTGAGCATTACTTTACTTGCATGGGATATTAAGGCAATAGTTCAATAATTACTGCGTTCCCTGGGATACCCTTTCTTTGGAATTGGGATGTATATGGAACGTTTCCAGTCTGTGGGCCATTGTTTAGTTTTCCATATTTCTTGACAGATTTTAGTCAAAATGTGGACAGATTCAGTCTCAGTAGCTTGTAGCAGCTCTATTGGTATGCCATCTATTCCTGGTGATTTGTTTCTTCCAAGTATTTTAAGAGCAGCTTTCACCTCGCATTCTAAAATTTCTGGTTCTTCATCATACGGTTCCTCTGTGAATGAATCTGTCATCTGGGCATCTCATTTCTAGAGTTCTTCAGTGTATTGCTTCCATCTTTTATTTCATCTACCGAGTCAGTGTGTTCCCCTGTTGGTTATTCAACATCCCTACTCTTGGTTTAAATTTCCCTTTAATTTCTCTAATCTTTTGGAATAGGGCTCTTGTTCTACCCTTTTTGTTATCCTGTTCTGTTTCTATACAGTAACTATTGTAATAGTTCTCTTCATCCCGACATACTAGTCGCTGTATTGTTGCATTTAGGGTTCTGACTGTGTTTCTATCTCCTTTTGCTTTTGCTTTCCTTCTCACTTTAACCATTTGAAGAGTTTCTTCAGTCATCCTTTCTCTCTTTGTCTTTTTGCATTCTTCTCTGATAACGTCTCTGACTTCATTCCATAGTTCTTCTGGTTCTCTGTTAACTAAGTTTAAAGCCTCAAACCTATTCCTTATTTGATCTTTATATGCTTCTGGGATGTTATTTAAATTTCATTTTGGCGTTATGATTGCTTTGTTGGTCTTCTTTAGCTTTACTGTGACTTTCAATACGACCAGTTCATGATCTGTACCGCAGTCTGCTCCTGGTCTTGTTTTTGCAGAAAGTATGGAACTTCTCCACCTTCTGCTACCAATTATATAATCAATTTGATTCCTATATTGACCATTTGGTGATGTCCACATGTACAGTTGTCTTTTTGGTTGTTCAACAAATGTGTTTGCAAGAAACAAATTATTGGCTTCACAGAATTCAATGTCTTTCTCCTGCTTCGTTTCCGTCTCCTAGGCCCCATTTCCTCACAATTCCTAATTCTTCTCTGTTCCCTACTTTTGCATTCCAATCCCCCATGATTATCAGCACATCTTGTTTTGGTGTGTGATCAATTTCTTCCTGTACTTCTGCATAAAATCTCTCCAATTCCTCTTCTTCTGCGTTTGACGTCGGAGCATAGACTTGGATGATGGTTACAATTCGGAAACTACAGCTAGTGCAAAATGCGGCGGCCAGATTGCTGACAAGGACCAAGCGGTCCAAGCATATAACACCTGTTCTGGCCAGCTTGCACTGGTTGCCAATATGTTTCCGGGCTAGATTCAAAGTGTTGGTATTAACCTATAAAGCCTTATACGGTGCGGGACCACGATACCTTGCGGAACGCCTCTTCCGATATGAACCGGCCCGTGCACTACGTTCTGCTACGAAGGCCCTCCTCCGGGTTCCAACTCACAGGGAGGCCCGGAGGGTGATGACAAGATCTAGGGCCTTCTCAGTGGTGGCCCCCGAACTATGGAACAGTCTCCCTGAGGAAGTACGCCTGGCGCCGACTCTGCTTTCCTTCCGGCGCCAGGTCAAAACCTTCCTATTCTCTGAAGCATTTTAAGTTACATTGATCTAATTTTAATAATGTTTATTGTATTGTTGATTGTATTTTAATATTATTCTGTTATTCATTGTATTTTTATACTATTTTATGTTCACCGCCCAGAGAGCTATCGCTAGTCGGGCGGTATATAAATTTAATAAATAATAATAATAATAATAATAATAATAATAACGCCTCTCCCGCTATGAACCTACGTGCTCACTACGTTCAACATCTAAGGCCCTCCTCCAAGTCCCGTCCCATAGGGAAGCTCGGAGGGCTGTTACTAGATCCAGGGCCTTTTCAGTGGTGGCCCCCGAATTATGGAACAGTCTTTCCGATGAGGTGCGCCTGGCGCCTACTCTTCTATCTTTTCGGCGCCAGGTTAAACCCTTTTTATTCTCCCAGGCATTTTAATGTTTAATGTTAAGTTAATTTTATACCAAGTTGTTAATGCTCAAGCTGTATGTTTTTAGTGATTTTATCTGATTTTTATTTTACTGTATTGTATTTTATTCCTTGCTGTGAACCGCCCAGAGAGCCATTGGCTAAGGGCGGTATAGAAATGGAATGAAATAAATAAATAAATATTGATAGGTTTCCCATTTAATCTCATTGATATCACTCGCTCAGACCTTGTGTTGTAGTTCCTAATTGCTCTTGCTACATCACTTCTCACTATTAAAGCAACCCCATTTCTTCTTCATTTCTCATTTCCTGCATAAAATATTTTGTAGTTGCCTGATTGGAAATGTCCCATTCCCGTCCATTTTAGTTTGCTCACTCCAAGTATTGTAATGCTGATGCGTTCCATTTCTTGCTTGACAATTTCTAACTTTCCCTGGTTCATGCTTCTCACATTTCATTTTGGATACTCTGTTCATAGGGTTTTCTTGGTAAGAGATATTCAGAGGTGGTTTACCATTGCCTTCCTCTGAGTCTGGATGCATCTTAAGTCTGGTGTCTCTGCTTTGATTATTCCGCTTTGGGTGCCCCTGCTAGGAGTCTAGCCTCTTGGTCTAGACTCCTGACGGTATTGCTGTCAGCTTCTTCAACACTCTCAAACCCGCTCACCACGTTAAGGTGTGCATCCGAAGAGGAGGAAGGCTGGTATAGCCTTTCAGATTGCCCATCTTCAGCAAGAACCTGCAGCGGACAGGAGCTGAATAATAATAATAATAAAATTTAATTTATGTGTCGCCTATCTGGCCGATGGCCACTCTAGGCGACGTACATGTAAACAGTTAAAACACAATGGGATAAAATACATTAATACAATATATAAACAATACAGCAGCAGACAATAAAATTAAAACAGGGTAGGAGGCATTTCAATCTCAGTAATTAACCCTCCCCGGAAATCCCAAAGGCCTGTTGAAAGAGCCAGGTCTTTAAGGCTTTACGAAATACATTTAGGGAAGAGGCGTGCCGTAGATCTTGTGGGAGGGAGTTCCGGAGGGTGGGGGCCGCCACTGAGAATGCCCTCTCTCTAGTTCCCGCCAATCTAGCTGTTTTTGTCGGCGGGATTGAGAGAAGGCCCTGTGTGGCTGATCTTGTCGGGCGGCATAATTGGTGGCGTTGAAGGCGCTCCGTAAGATAAACTGGGCCGAGACCGTATAGGGATTTAAAGGTTAATACCAACACCTTGAATTGGGCCCGGAAGACAACTGGAAGCCAGTGTAGATTGAACAACACTGGTGTGATGTGATGCCGGCGGCGACTATTCGTAAGTAGTCGAGCCGCCGCGTTTTGTATAAGTTGTAGTTTCCGGACCGTTTTCAAGGGTAACCCCACGTAGAGCGCATTACAGTAATCCAATCGAGAGGTGACCAGGGCGTGTACTACCAGTGGGAGCTGATGAACAGGAAGGTAGGGTTGCAGCCTTCGTATGAGGTGTAGTTGATACCAGGCTGCCCGGCTCACTACTGAAATCTGAGCCTCCATGGACAGCCTGGAATCAAGCACAACCCCAAGACTGCGGACCTGGTCCTTCAGGGGTAGACTCACCCCATTGAACTTCAGGTCAACATCTCCCAACCTTCTCTTGTCCCCCACGAGTAGCACCTCAGTCTTATCGGGGTTCAACTTCAGCTTGTTCCTTCCCATCCATCCACTCACGGATTCCAGGCACTTGGACAAGGTTTCCACAGCCAACTCTGGTGAAGATTTAAACGAGAGATAGAGCTGAGTGTCATCCGCATATTGGTGACACTGCAGCCCAAATCTCCTAAGTCCCCAGCGGCTTCATATAAATGTTAAATAGCATGGGAGAGAGGATAGAGCCCTGTGGCACACCACAATTGAGAGGCCAAGGGTCTGAAACCTCCTCCCCCAATGCTACCTGTTGGTACCTATCGGAGAGAAAGGAACGGAACCACTGTAATACAGTACCTCCAATTATATCATTGCTCCAGGTGAGGTAATCTTCAGGTGCAAGTCCTTGTTAGGAGAGCCTGCCTCTGGACAAAGACACAAAACGTGGCCCAGCTACAATCAGACCCAGACTGTGAGGAGCAGGGCCTAGTTGGTGTGAGTGCCACAACTTTATGACTTTCTACCCAACCTAATTTTGGAACTCAGGACCCTTCCAATGTTCTTGGTCTCCCAACTCCCATCAGCCCCTGTTAGCATGTCCAATGGTCAGGGATGATGGGAGGGATATTCCAGCAACATCTGGTATTTATTTCCATGTTTGTCTTGGATTCTAAACTGATGTTTTGACTACTTTTAGCCTCTTGAATTCTGTTTAAAAATATGTATTTGGAGAAAATGTTGATATAGCAATCTTTGTGGTAATGACCATCTGCTGCGTGCAGGTCACTGATGACACTGTTCAATTGCAAGATGGCATCCCTGCCTCACTTCATCTCAGTCGTTCCTCTGGCTGCAGACTTCCCGAAGATCCAGAATGGGAAGCCTTCTGGCACTTCAGATGATGATGTACATGATATTTGCTGCACTGCTCGTAGGCAAACAGTGTTGGTGACACCATACAGAATGTCTGTGTATAGCCCTGTTGGGGAGCTTCGCTTGTCAAATTCTATGCTTCTTTGCCATCCCAGGGTTTTTTGTTCCCTAGCTCGACTTCATCCATTTCTCCTTGCTGCCTCATACTCCTGGAACCATCTTCCGGATCACTTGAGGACTCCAAGTACTGTTTTCAAATCTCATCTAAAAACCTTCTTTTTTTCCAGACCCTTTGGAATCTCAGGCTGTGAGCACCCTAGTCGCCTACAGCAAAGCATTTCCATTGGCCACACCTGGTGGGGCCACGAGTTGATCTACCAATCAGTTGCAACATCTCTTTGAAGCTGATTTTTAAAAAAAACCCACTCGAGCTGATCCCGCCAGGTTTTACCGTAAAAAGGGCCGGAGTTTGAGTAGCATCAGGGTTAGGTTTTACCTTTATAATTCTCTGTAGTCAGTGTACCTGACGTGTCTGTCTTGGTCCTTACCTGTTTTTGTCCCCTTTCTTCCCCCCTATGTTCCCCTTTTCTTTTTAGTTAGATTGCATGCCTTTGTGGCAGGGACGTGTTTTTATTGATTTCTTTTTTCTGTACAGTGCCATGTTCATTGATGGCGCTATATAAATGACCAACAACCACCAGGTTATCACCTCTTTTCTACACTCACTTGCTGTATACTCTGAAGCCTTTCGACTCTTTTACGTTTCTCTCCCCACCACCCAAAATGCATGCTTTGGGCACATCCATTCCTATGCCAGTCAACAGTTAGGCATGAGGACGCTTTTAATATTATTTATTTATTTATTAGATATACCGTATATTCCGGCGTATAAGACGACTGGGCGTATAAGATGACCCCCAACTTTTGACCCTGATCCCCGTTTAAAAAGCCAGCGTCCCTCTCCCCTTTCTTCCCTGCGTGGCCAGTGCCCCCTCACCGACCTGTGGGCGGCGATGCGCTGCGCCCTGGCGCGGCCTTTGCCCACCAAGAAGTGGACGTCGCTGAGCACCTCGTTGTTGAATAGGAAGGCGAAGCGCTCCTGCACCGTCGGCTTCGTCACCTGCCAGTTGTAGGCCGGCACCTGCGGCGCCGGCAGTGGAGGGCGCCAAGGAGGAGGCCACAGGGGCAGCTGTCGGCAGCGGGTTCCCGCCTCTGCCGCCTCCCGCTGCTGCTGCTGCTGCCGCTGCCCGGTGGTTGTGCGTCAGTGGAGGCGCCGGCGCGGCGTGCGGCGGCGAGAGCAACAAAAGCGGCCCGCCATTGGCCGCCCGAGGACGAGCAGCCGCCGCGGCCCTGTCGCTCACCTGAGCAGCCGCGGGCAGAGGAGCAGCAGGAGCAGCGGGAGGCGGCGCAGGCGAGGCCGCCACGGAGGAGAAGGACGCGGGGAGGCTGCTGCTGCTGCTCCCCACCCTGGCCGCCATTTTGCGACGGAGGAGGAGGCGGAGGAGGCCGCGCAGGGCGCCGCCTTCGCCGCGGTGGAGGAGGGGGAGATGGCGGGGACGGAGGAGCAATGGGGATTCCCCTCAGGGGAGGGGACGCCGGGCCAGGCTGCGAGCAGGAGAAATATTCCGGCGTATAAGACGACTGGGCGTATAAGACGACCCCCAACTTTTGAGAGGATTTTTTTGGGTTAAAAAGTCGTCTTATACGCCGGAATATACGGTATATCCCGCCCCTCCTTCCAGCAGGAGCCCAGGGCTTCCTGTGTGTGTTTTTGAATGGCTTTTTAAAAATGCATTTTTAAAAATTTGTACATTTGCTTTTAATGTTTTTAATTGCTGTAAACCGCCCAGAGAGCTTTGGCTGTGGGGCAGTATATAAATGCAATAAACAAACAAACGAAAAAGGAAATCGCAACATTACATTTTTATGTGAACAATCATCAGAATGATTTAATTATAGACAGTCTGCATTTGTGTTGGAATTGCATTTTAAGACATTTATAAATCATTTTGATAAAGATGTTTTGTTTTGAAATTTTTTGAAGTTTTTAAGATCTTTTTGAGTGTTTTTGTTTGCTCCTCTGGGCTCGTACTGGGAGGAAGTGCAAAATATCGATTTTAATAATAATAACACGAATAAGAATAGTGTAAAAGCCTTATATGATGTAAAATGCAACACTAACATTTTCCCAAGATCTAAAGAGTGGCACTCTTTAAACCTTGTATTTAAATTTAAATGTAATACTATTAAAATTGGGTCTTAATATCAAGGCTTAAATGTAATATTGTGAGATTTCCTCAAGGTTTAGAGAGCGGCAGTCTTCAGATTCAGCACCTCAAAGTCATAAGAAATGGGGAAAAACATGTTATGAAAACCAAGGTTCAGGCGGGTCTACCCCGGACTGAGAGGTTGGGGCTGCGCGACTGCTCTGGCGGGAGACTATTGCCCTAGTGTAGGCCAACCCCATGGGGTAAGCTGCTCCTGGCTCTTGCCCAAGTTTACTGCCTCAGTAAACGTGGGGCTCATCTACATTGAAGCATTTCTTTGTAGCAAATACATTGCTTTTACCTTCATTATTCATTTGCACTGTTCACAGTTGATGCTCAATAGTAGCTGCAAATTCATTTTTTTGCATTCACACAATAGGTGTTCCTGTATCAAGGACCAAACCCACAGTTTCCTTGTGGCTCCTCCCTCTGATTTTGTATTTACACTCCAGTTACTAGGGAACTGGGCATGCACAGATTATACCTTGACCCTGTGAAGAAGGGGCGCCAGTCCTTCAGGACACCCTTCCCCATCCCAGGAGCCAATTCCCTACCCAGGGCGATTGATCCAGGCAAGATATCCTTCTCTGCCAAGGCTGTGCCTTCTCACAACAGCCCTGCAGGGTAGATAGCTTCCACCATCTCTTCTCTAGTTAATCACCCTGAGCCAAGGGGAAGTTCAGAGCCCTGTAACTTGCTTGAGATCCCCAGAGGCAAGAATCAAGCAGAGACTCCTTGCTCTGAGGCCCTAAACAAATATCCCAGTTTACACAGCAGTCATGGTCAGTGGTCAACGTACTGGTTAGAACCAACCCTCTCCTGAAATGAACACACACTGGTAAATAGAAGTAAATTTATTAAAGAATAAAAAAGAAAGGTGCACAGTTACAGTAGCAAAATGGTTTCCTAATATCCACACCCAAGAGGGCAAGGTAAAACAGAGAGAGTGCAATTACAATACAAAAAACAAGAAAGCTAAATAGTGTCGTCTAGTACTTACATAAAGGGTTTCAGTTGCATATCCACCCCTCCTCAGAGAGATGACAGTCAGGATAGTAGATGGCAAAAATGGATCCTCACTGGGCAACATCATGTAGGCATGAGGGGAACCCAGCGAAGGAACAACAATTAGAGTTTTCTGCGCATACTTATGGCAAAATCCCCCAGCCACAGACCAAGATACCACCATCATCATAGCCATAGTTGTCAGTAGAGACAGAATGCTCCCTCTGTGAATCAAGGGAAAGGAGTAGGAGTAGGGTGCAGAAACAAATACCTGGCTACCAAGCCCAGCGACAATCTGTAGACTCGGCTGCAAGCCCAAAACTGGGACCCATGGTCGAAGTTCACAGAAGCTGCCACCAGCTGGGCTAGAGTGAGGGGCAAGAGGAGACAATCAACATCAGCTGACAAGAGCTAAGAGTTACAGAAGCAAACTGCTGTAAACCGCCCAGAGAGCTTCGGCTATGGGGCGGTATATAAATGTAATTAATTAATTAACCAGTCAGGGGCCAAATCATACATCCTCCCTGAAGCCTGCCAGTCCTCTGCTGACCAGAAGGTGTTAAGTCGGGCCTCTGATTATACATCTTCCCTAGAGCTTCCCAGACTCTAGATCTTGTTGGAACCAGACCTCTGCTGATAAGAAGGTGTTAGGTTGGCCTCTGATTACACATCCTCTGTGAAGCTGGGCAGACAACTGCCACTCATGGCCTCATTGCAAAAAACAAATGTTAACCCGTGAAGAACCCACAATTCCCTGCTACACAACCATCTTGGATGCAGGATTTCATGACAGATCCCCTCCTCCAAAAGCCACAATGTAACCTGGGAAAGAAAGTACAATAAATACTGGAGCTGAATGGTCACTATCATTGCTTCTTTCTATTTACAATTCACAGCCATCAACCCCACATTATCTTCAGTTTGTTTAGGCTGCAGAGAGTGAACCCTGCTGTGAAGCTGATGGCTTTGCGGATGTGCCTGCAGTCGCAAAATACAAGGAAGGGAGAGATGGCCTGCCTGCCTGGTCAGTTACACGCTAGCAAAGCAAATGATCAGGCCCCTCTTGTCTGCTGGTGCTGAAGGCAGTGGCTTTGGTTGTCAGTCTCCCCCTCTCTTCTCTCTCTCTGCCTCCCCGCTCCTGTTAGCAAATTCTGGTGTTGGGGAACAGTCATGGAAAATCACAGCATAAAGATTCGTTTGCGGTAGGTGGCAAATGTGGGAGTGACTGGAAGTTCATGAACACCACAGCTCTATTACATTGCTATAGGGCTTCTGATTTTTTTGCATTTTCTATATGAAATCCCACTACTAACTTATAACTACATTGCTACAGAGAAAAGGTTATATTTAAATCACTACACTATAGCTGAACACCCCACAGTGTAAAGAGTGATCAGGGAACACAGTTAAGGAACTGGGTAATTCTGAGCCAGCCACTCTCCATCAATCACAGAGGAATGAAGAAGGCAGCCCACCGCAGAATACCTCTTACCTCGAGAACACATTATATTTAGAAGGTAAAATTGTACAGACCGTGCTATTGTAAAAATCAGTATCAAACTCAAATTGTATCTCTTTTCCACGTTGATTTTGTTGCAAAGATTTTCCCCTAGATGCGGCCATTGCTCTACAGCATACAAGACCAGGAATCTCTAATAATTCGTTTTCCCAAGATCAAATAGTGAAAAATATATCAAAGATTATACGCATTTTGCTTAGGGCAATATACTCACAGTGAGGTGAACGTGACCATTGCCTGCTAACCAGGCTTCACTCACAGGATTTAGGATTCTCTGGATATATTTCTTAATTTGTATATCTATATAAAAGTAAACATATAAAGAAAAGGGTATGTGAATTCTCCATAATCTGAACTAAACCCCCCCCCATATTTTACCATGGGACGATCTAACCAGACCCCCAGCACTAGTTACTTTGCTCACTTCATGCATGTTTGCTCATCAACAATATGTCGTTACTCAAAAGTTAATCGTACACACAGGCCTACTTGCTTCATTCAAGCTGAATTGCTTTTCTGTGATCAGAGAGCCTGTGGCCTTCTTTGTTTGGTTCTTTAGCTCCTTGTGATCTTTATTAATTTTCATATACCTTCTTATACAATAACCTATGTTTATATGTGTGAATATAAAAAATCCATTTTTTCTCCATTACGTTTTTATAAGAACAATCAACAAAATTATATAATTGTATACAGTCTGCGTCTGTGTCCGAATGGCTTTTAAAGAGGTTTTTAAAGCATTTTCATAAAGATGTTTTGTTTCAATATATTTTGAAGTTTTTAAGATGTTTTTGAGTGTTTTTGTTTGCTGCCCTAGGCTCCTAAAAACCTTATATGGTGGGAAATGTAACACTGTAACATTTCCCCAAGATTTAACGAATGGCACTTCCGGGAAGGGTGACTTCGCTTGTGCCTGCTTTTGGGACGGGCTCCCGCCTCAAAAGAAGCTTATTCAGATATAAATCAGTCAGAACATTTTTTTTTTTTGACTGATGAAATTTCTCCCGGGCAGGGAGAAACGTAGAGATCAACCTCAAAAGCCTGTTTTTGTTGGGAGGCCTGCCTGCCTGGTCGGTTACACGCTAGCAAAGAAAATGATAAGGCACCTGAACCCTGCTTTGAAGCTGATGGCTCTGCAGATTTGAGTTCAATTGCAAAATACAAGGAAAGGAGAGATCGCCTGCCTGGTCAGTTACATGCTAGCAAAGCAAACCATCAGGCACTTCTGATGCTGAAGGCAGTGGCTTTGGTTGTCAGTCTCCCCTCCTTTTTCTCCCTCTGCCTCCCCTCTCTTGTTAGCTAGTATTTTATCCTCCCCCCCAAGCAAAGAGTGCTCTAGTCAGTTTCTCAGTCACATTTGTACAGCAAATATAAAGCAAAGACATCAGTTCGATGTCATGTTTGCAGCAGTTTCATAAAAAGCAAATCCGGGTGCTGGGGAACAGCCGTGGAAAATCACAGCATAAAGATTTGTTTGCAGTAGAGGGCAAATGTGGAAACTACCCCAGGATGAATAGAGCATATAATTCTATTGCTTTCTGTGTACAATGTTACAGATTTACGCAAATTACAAGGCCCTGACATAAATAATAATGGCCTTGCTCTTCTGAGCACAGCTAGCGGAAATTGTTGGATAAACAAATTGGAAACAAATTGGAATTCACAGGAGGGATAGTAGGCACACTTGGTCAGTGCCCCATGCGAATTAATTCTTTGTGAGATGCTGGGCTTCTTCGACAGGAGCATTGTCATGGGACAGTGTCATGGGAAAAGGTTCCCTGAAGACAGAGGGTATAGCTCAGTGGCAGGGCATCCGTCTTGCTTGCAGAAGACCCCAGCTTTGCTATATTGGAAGATTTCTCTTTCTCCCCACTACCAATCATTTCCTTCCTGTTTTTGGAACACAACAGTTATTATTCCTCTGGGGGGGGGATTCTGTGGGAAGGAGAGAGAGCCTGGCTAGAACTCGTGGATCTCTCCATCTTTCTCGGTATTATTGTGTGTTTCTGGCCTTTTGTATATTAGCAACATGGTTATTTAACTATACATCTGCCCCATCTGCTCAGTTTCCTTCTCCCCTATACATTTTTTTTTTGCTATGAACTCTCAGTGGATTACATAAAATTTTATCTAATACTCATTATAAATTAGGAACACAAAGAAACTTTAATTGAGGGTTGCTACTTTTTTAAAAATGGCCCTCCCGTCATACATTTTAATGAAGCACTCTACTGGGGCAGGATTTATGGCAAATAAAGCTTTTCCTGAAATTGAGCTATTCTGGTGGGGGGATGTAGGCCGCTCAAAGCACATGCCTGGTGTTTTTCCACAAAGACAGAGGACTGGGAAAAGTCTAAGAAGGGGTTAAAACTGTACTGGCAGTCCAAGGCCACAGACTGCAGCTGTACAGTTCTGGATAGCTTAATTTGTTTATTTATTTATTTATTTATTATATTTCTATACCGCCCAATAGCCGAAGCTCTCTGGGCGGTTTACAGCATAAAAACATCCAGTATACAATTAAAAACATATATCAAACACATTGAAACAATATAACAAAATAACTAAACATAGTTAAACACATGGACAACGACAGACACAATCCTAAAATGTTAAGTATAAAACGTATTAAATCAGTTAAAATATTAAGCTGTATGTTAAAATTACTAAAATTAAGATTGTGAGTGATAGATGTAGGTGTTAAAGTAGATATTAAAATGTTAAAATGCCTGGGAGAACAAGAAGGTTTTTACCTGGCACTGAAAGGATAACAATGTTGGCGCCAAGCATACCTCATCAGGGAGAGAATTCCATAATTCGGGGGCCACCACAGAGAAAGCCCATTTCCTTGTTGTCACCTTCCGGGCTTCTCTCTGGGTGGGTCCCCGAAGGAGAGCCTTTGATGTTGAACGTAGTGTACGGGTAGGTTCATATCGGGAGAGGCGCTCCATCAGGTATTGTGGTCCCAAGCCGTGTAAGGCTTTATAAGTCAAAACCAGCACTTTGAATTGATAGCTGAAGCACAGAGTGTGGGGGTGTTGTTAGAGTTAGGAGAAGCCAGGAGTGCATTAATGTCTATATCTGCTAGTCAGTAAAAGACTCTTAAAACCTATCACGGACTTTGTCTGTTTGTCTTGGGCAACTACTGGGTTTTGGGCACAACCGGGTACAACCGGTATCTGGGCATACGCTGAAATCACCACAACTACAGGGGAAACCTCCAGCTGATAAAATAAGAAGTGCATTATTTATTTATTTATACTTACAAGGCCAGAGCAAAGGACAACAATAATAGCAAACAATAAATAATTGAGCGGCTTAAGGATTTATAAGCCAGTGAAACAGAATAAAAAAAGAAACAAAAAGCAAACAGAAAACAAAGGCCTGGACTTAAGTGGGAAATCTGTTTCTGGACTGAATCACTTCAGACTACAAATGGAGCTGTAGCAGAGTAGAATGTTCCTCCATGCAAGTCAGCAGAAAATCTCCCTGCACACAGAAATCTAGTTGGCAAAAGAAAGAGGGGTCTTCCCTAAGAGGCTTTTAAAAACACACACATAGGATTTGAAACTCAGAGGAAGGCAATGGTAAACCACTTCTGAATACCTCTTACCACGAAAACCCTATGAACAGAGTAGGAGAGCTTTGCGGATACCATGGACTGCGAAAAAGACCAATAATTGGGTGTTAGAACAGATTAAACCAGAACTGTCACTAGAAGCTAAAAGGATGAAACTGAGGTTATCATACTTTGGACACATCGTGAGAAGACATGATTCACTAGAAAAGATAATAATGCTTGGAAAAACAGAAGGGAGTAGAAAAAGAGGAAGGCCAAACAAGAGATGGATGATTCCATAAAGGAAACCACAGACCTGAACTTACAAGATCTGAACAGGGCGGTTCATGACAGATGCTGTTGGAGGTCACTGATTCATAGGGTCGCCATAAGTCGTAATCGACTTGAAGGCACATAACAACAACAATAGGATTTTTATTCTATTTTTAACTAGGGCTGCTGCCTCTGCTTGCTTCATTTACCAACCCTGCTTGCACCCCACCCTGTGGCACCCCAAGGCTTCCCCCCCACTCTGCCAGGGGCCCCTAGCTTTCCCCCCATCAACCCCACCCCAGTCTCACCATACATGGGTCGCCAGAGGGCCTGCCCCGTGTGCACACTGGTCGTCGAAGCCCGCCCTCTCCCCTCCAATGGGATCCAATCCTCCCCCTCCCCCGGGTCTCTACTCTGAGAAGGACTAGCATTGGATAGAACCCCTACGGCTTCCTTCGTCTTCCCCAAGAAGCAGGACCTCCTGCCCCATCTTCCCCCCAGCTGGATCTGCTCTCAAGTTGGGGGATGAACGTGAGAACGGCTTCGTCCCTCTGGTGGGGGATCAGGTAGGTGGAACTCGAAGGCTTAATCGGCCAAGGGGGTAGGGGTGGTCCTTAGACTTCCTTACACTTCAGGTTCCCAACCCATCATATCAGTAAGGAAGGGAGCCAGTAGCAAATAGGGACCAAGGAAGTATGGCAGCCATGAAAGCGACCCCAGCCTTTTCCCCTTGATTTGCTTTTTCTCTGGCGCAATGCCCTTGCATGCACACGACAGCGTTCGCATGAGAACCGGAAGTGGACGCTGCATGGTCCCCCCCTTTCTCTGAGTGTGTATGGTCGTTGCGCTTCCCTATTCCTCCCATCTGAAAAACGGGGGATCGGCCTGGTCAGTTTCCTCGGAAGGAGCCAAAAGAGCCAAGAAGGAAAGGTGGGAAACAAATTCTGTCGCCTCCATTGCGTGGTTTTTCTGCACCCTCCAGATGGCAGAGCGGGAGAGGGAGGGGGCGGTCCTGGTGCAGAGTAAGCCGCCTTGCATGGGTGTGTGTGTGTGTGTGTGGCTGGGTGGGAGCAGGCGCTGCACTTAGGGATGCCTGTCAGTTTGGATGGCTTTCAAAGAGGGTTACCCGCATTCCTGGAGGATCGGGCTGTCAGTGGCTGCTAGCCACGATGGCTCTGTGCCTCCCTAAACCGTCCGAAGCAGTCTCTGCCTCTGGAGGGCAGTTGCTGGGAATCTCAGGCGGGGAGGGGGTGGCTCTGGCCCTCAGGTCCCCCTTGCGGACTGGAGCCCCTCCTTGGCCACCAAATGGAGCATCTGGACGGGCCCTTGGTGGCCACACCCACCATCCAGGCTCCTCTGAAGTTATGAGGGGGATTGGGCCAGGGCGGGCCTCAGACTATGGGGGGCTCTGAGCCCGGTGCCAATATTGTCCCCCCCAACACCTGCCCCAACAAGGCCAGGGCCCTACCTTTCTCTGCCGCTTCTTTGACAGCAAGGCCACTCAGCACCTTCCACCAGCCCCCCCCCTTTCAGCAGTGGCCATTTTGAATGGGAGCTCACCGTTTGGGGAACAGGGGCTGCCCTTTTGGATGGCTGTCGATTTCCATGGCTTTCAAAGAGGGTTATCCGCATTCCTGGAGGATCGGGCTGTCCTTGGCTGCTAGCCACAATGGCTCAGTTCCTCCCTGGGAATCTCAGGCGGGGAGGGGGTGGCTCTTGCCTTCAGGTCCTCCTTGCAGACTGGAGCACCAGCTTGGCCTCTAAATGGAGCATCTGGACGGGCCCTTGGTGGCCACACCCACCATCCAGGCTCCTCTGACATTATGAGGGGGATTGGTCCAGGGCGGGCACCAAACTATGGGGGGCTGTGAGCCCGGTGCCAATAACATCCCTTCCTCCCAACACCTGCCCTCAACAAGGCCAAGACCCTACCTTTCTCTGCCACTTCTTTGACAGAAGGCCACTCACCACCTTCCACCAGGCCCCCCAGATACCCTTCAGCAGTGGACGTGTGTGTGTGTGGCCATTTTGAATGGGAGCTCACTGTTTGGAGAAGGGAAGAGAGCTCAGTGGAAGAGCACCTGCCTGGCATGCAGAAAGTCCCAGGTGTGATTCCTGGCATCTCCAGGTCAGGCTGGGAAAGTCTGAAATCTTGGAGAGCTGCTGCCAGTCAGTGTAGACATTACTGAACTAGATGGTCCAATGGTCTAAGATGGCATAAGGCAGCTTCCTGTGACTCAAGGTAGGGAAGAGCTCAGCTGAGGATGTCCACCCTCTCCTCCTCCTTTCCCCCCCTCCGCCCACCATGCAATGCTGTGCATGTTTACTCAGAAGTAAATCCCCCGTGTCAAATAGTCGCCTCTCCATGCCTCCTATCACATCAGCAGCTCCCAACTTTTTTCCCCATGGACCACTTGTAAGTTGACGATGCTTTTGGTGGACCACTTAACAATGTTTCTGGCTGTTGCAGCTGTTGTAATGCCCTCTGTTAGATGTTGTATGGTTTTTAACTGTATTTTTAATTGCATCTTTTGTACCTTGTATATTGCATATTTGTGACTTACAATCTGAATTCTGTAGAATTCCTCTGGAAGAGCGTCTTAAGTACCTGAGCTCAGCAAACATCCGTGGTGGCTGCTTCTTTCCTAACTTGCCCCAGATGCAATCTCCCTCCTCTATCAATAAATGCTATAGTTTTGTGGGCGGAACATTACATTTTGGATAACTTAAAATGAACTGTTTCCTCCTTGACTGCTCATGAGACTGATGAATGATTTGGGCCCCATCTGCACCATAAATGTGAAGCACTACCATATGCCTATAAACAATCATGGTTTTCCTCAAAGAATCCTGGGAACTGTAGTTTGTTAAGGGTGCTGAGAGTCGTTAGGATACCCCCATTCCCCTCACAGAGCTACCGTTCCCAAAACAGTCAATCTCTCTTCCTAGCACCCTTAACAAACTACATTTCCCAGGATTCTTCAGAGGGAAGCCATGACATTTAAAATGGTGTAATATTGTTTTAAAAGCAAACATTAAGAACGCAAAGCATATTTTGGGGTGGGCAACCCCAGTTAGTATTTTTTTCCCTGCAATCTTCACCTGTTTTCATTGTGTGTAGATGCCCTTGTCCATGCCATGCACCTGCAGGAATCTCTGGGCCAGGCAGAGATATTCTTTATTACTTATTTTTTATGGTTTTATGATGTCCTCATACATTTATGAGCATTTTGCAAGCCTGATAATTTGGACTGAATAACTTTATTGATGTAGCGGAAGGGAGGGGGAATCCCCTGATCATGGAGATATTTGATATGGGGCATTCCAGCACATATTTGGGGATTGAGGGACGTATAAACTTTACTTGGGAGTTCAGGGAACTGTGAATTTTCCTTTTAGTGTTTGGAACTTTCAGGCAAATGAGAAATTGGGAACTAGTAACCCAATTCAGCATTGTAATCCCAGCCAGGATCCATTTCTTTTGTCTCTGGAGAAATGAGATTGAGAAACACTCATAAGAATTCTGCTTTTAGGCTGCCGTCTTAAAGCACACTTTCAAAGAAGTAGAGTAAGACTGTCAGATCTTTATTGAGCATTTGTTCTGATTTGTTTATGGGCTGTTGATACGACAAGGAGCATTCATCCTGATTTTAGTGCAGGGCATTTACACCTCTGAGAAGTGCACTGTTGGTGACCAGAACAGTAACATCATTCACAGAAGGAGTAGATTAGGTGAGAAATCTGTTTCTGGACTGGATCACCTCAGACTGCAGGGGGATTGTAGGAGAGTGGAATGGTTCTCCATACAAGTTAACCAAAAATATCCCTGTACAAAGAAATCTAGCAGGTAAAGAAAGAGTTTATCCTCAGCTAAACTTTTTCCCTGACAGCCTTTTTTTTAAAAACACACACACACGGGATTTTTATTTCTATTCTTAACATGGAGCAGGGGAAGGGTACAGAAGCTTGCTGGCCGCCTCCCCTTGCTCTCCCTGTGAAGCAGCCAAGGCTGCAGCCACTCTGCGCTTTAATGGTTAACAACCACCACAACAGAGTAATGGGGAATTCTTATATTCAAAATGTAGGCAAAACATATTTTTTTAGAAGTTACTTAATTTCATAAAAGAGCAGCAGGACAGATAGGTGACCCTCTCCTTGGTGCTGTCATCACCGTCTTTAACGCAGATGTATCCACTATAACTACTATGCATGGTATGCTAGTAACAGCTTGACGCAAGAAGATAAGGGGAACAGAACACTGGTACTGGAAGTCTCTGTCCTCTCCAAGACATAAGAGGGATTAGTACTGGAATTTATTAGTTCATAGGAGAAATGTACTAGTATGAGAATTGTTAAACATTTCCTAATCGGCTAGAAAATAATGTAAACAGTGTAACCTTTGTGTAATGCTTATGATTGGGAAATGCTAATGTGCTTTGTCCTGGAATATATAAAAACCCAGGTGAACAGTGCCATGTTGCAGCACTCCACCAAACTCAAGGGAGACTGGCTGTGCGTACGGTAGTGACCAACAAAGGCCTACCTTTGCTGCAAGCCTGTATCTTCGTTTCCTCTAGGACCCCCAGTCCAACGGACCTCAAAATTCTCCATCAAGAGCAGCAGTTTCTCGAGCACCAGGGAAGGTTGCAAAAGGACTTCCCTTTCCTGTCCGCCAACTCAGAAGAACTGAAGTGAGTGAGCGGGTGAGTCTCTTTTTGCTTGCAGAGACGTCAGAGGGGGCTGCATGGAGGGAGCCTCAAGATCAAGGTGCACAATTTGGGGTGATGGGTATGGAGGAGGGGGATGTTAGAAGAATCCCCCCATTTAAGAGTCCAGCTGACTCCCAGTGTTTGAGGCTGCAATCCTGCCGTGCTGCTGGGTCCCCTCTGCCTCCTGTACTGAGCTTGCTGTTTTTGGGGCCAGATTTGAGTGTCCCTTGGGAACATCTGCATTTCTGGTGAGGAATAAAATGATGAATGTAGATAGAGCCTGCTTATTTTAAAGTGCTGCATTGTTTCTCTTGGAATTTGGCTATAAGCTTTTGATATCTGCATGTGGAATAGATATAATATATCTAAGAAGAGAGTCCTGAGCTAGATGGACCAGTGGTCTGACTCGATATAAGGTAGCTCCTCATGTTCCTTGTTTCCCTCTTTTGTTCAGCCTGGATGTTTTAATACTGAGGTTATTCTTTAAATCCTCTCCTGCCAGCCCTCCTCAGTTTCCATCTCCCCCAGAATAAGGTTGCTTAAAGCAAACGGGTGGCCCTGCCCCCCTGCTTTTGAAAGTTGGCTTGGCAGATGAAACGCTGAGGAAGCAAAACTTTTCCTGAAACTGATCTAAACAGTTGAGAACAACGTCCCATTCTCTCTTCCTATGTCCCGGGTGGCTGTTAAAAGCGCAGGAGCAGGGTCAGAAAAAAAAGTTAGCAAGGCTTGTCCTTCCACACTTGTGCGAGGTGCATGATTAAAAGGCTCTGAGTTCTTGAAAACACCTCCCTCTTTTAGTCATTTGGTAGGCATGGCCTGGTTCTGTTGGGAGATGCACGTGCCCCAAGACTGGGCATGATTTGCCCTTGATCTGAGCATTCAGTGAGTCTTTCTGGTGACCAGGAAAAGCCACCATAGTATCAATCAGTGTGTATATCCCCATGAAAATATGAACAAGAACGGGTAGCCACTCCCCCTTGCCCAGACCGCCTCCTATTAAATCAGCCCCCTGCCTTTCAAGCCACTAAAAAGCCCCCTCCCTGAGTTAATCTCTTCAAAATATTGGGCAATTTCTCCTGTTGTGGTGGTGGTGGTGGTGGCCTGCCCTGAGACTGGAAGAAGAAGAAAAAGACCCCTCCACAGGTGGTTGGCCCTTTCTGCACTGAGCGAGTGAAGGAGCACGATTCTTGACAGCACCTCCAGAGGGGCTTTGTGGGGGAGACGTGGGGTGGCGGGAGGGAAGAGAACAATCTCAGGCTGAGAGGGAGGCAAGGTTGGCTTTGAGGGACTGAGTTCCATTTTGAAGGGAGGAGATGTGGCAGGCAGAGGAGCCCATCCTCTTTTAAACAATCATTAAGGAAGAATGATTTTGAGTATACAATTGAGCAGTGGGATGGAAAGTCCAACAGTGACTGAGCATTTTTTTCCCCCGAGTGGGGTAGGGAGATACAGGCTACCAAGTAAAGGGCAATGAAGGAGAGAAAGGACATTTGCTGATTCCGGAGAGAAAGGAGGATGCAGGAGGGATGGTTTTCTTGTCCATCAAATGGCCATATAGTTGGGTCAGCTGAGATCATGTAGTCAGCTCGAACTAGAGGGCTGGTGGAGTTTAGGTGGGCCTGTATAGGATTCAGAATCAGTTAAGTTGTCCTTAATTTTAATCGTGGATAGTCTTCTTCCTAAATATTAAGTTCCATATGCATATTTCCTATGTTGTTTTTCTAGATAATAATTGTACGTACATTTTACCTCATTTCTCCCTGTACCAAGATACATTTATGTGCAACGTGCTGTTGATTTCTCTCTGACTGTTCTCATATTTTTCATAAGCTGAAATGCAGTAACTGGTGTTCTCCTGACTGATTTAAAATAAAGCTGTCAAAAATATTTTAGCCTCTCAGGCCATGTTGGGTCACCATCCTTTTGCCCATTGGGGCAATTTAAGAACCTCTTATTCAATTTTGACTTGAGGGGATTGGCTAAATAGGGCTGGGTACTAATTAGGTAATAATTGGGTGACATTTTCTCCCTTTGCAGGCTGCAAAATGGCATCGGAGTGACATTCTGGATCTTCCCCCCTTTACCCAGGAGAGGAAACATCCATAATGCAGCCAGCTCAGGTAGGGGAACATCATCAGGGAGACAAATTGGGGACAGCCAGAGTGGGTCTGTCCTTGTTCCAGGGGGACTAGTTGCAGGTGGCCTTGTCTCTTACCCTTGTGCTTCTGGGGATCCTTCTGTGGATGTCGATTCCACTGACTTTTTCCCATGAACCTTTGAACTTTACACTACGTAAGAAGAGCCCTGCTGGATCAGGCCCAACACCCATCTAGTCCAGCCCAGACACAGTGGCCAACCAGAGTCTTCTGGGAAGAACCTGAGCACAACAGCACTCTTCCAGTGATTCCCAGTAACTGGTATTCACTGGTATACTGCCTCTGACAGTGGAGGTACTACATGGCCCTCATGGCTAGTAGCAGTTCATGGCCTTGTCCTCCATGACTTTGTCTAATCCTCTTCTAAAGCCGTCCAAGTGTGTGGCCATTACTGCATGTTGTGGTAGCAAATTCCAGAGATTAAGTTTGCGTTGTATGAAGAAGTGCTTCCCTTTGTGTGTCCAGAAGCTGCCAACATGTAGCTTTATCGGACGGTCTCGACTACAGCATCAGAGAGGAAAATGTGTCTCTGTCCAGTTTGTCTGCACCGTACATTATCCTCTTTTCAAAAAATCATTTTCTGTTACAAAATGCAAGTTCACATATGAGTTCTTAAAGCACTTTCTCTTTATGTCAATGCTGTCTCAACCTGGTGTTTTCTGAATAGTCCCTATTTCCAACATCTCCCTTCAGATTATGAGTGGAGAACAGATTATTTCCACTCCTTGCCTGTGAGGATCTATGAGGAATGTGTTTGTTTTCATCTTCCAGGAGCCGGTGACCTTCAAGGAGGTGGCCATATATTTCACCAAGGAGGAATGGGTCCTGCTGGATCCAGGCCAGAGAGATCTTTACAAGGAGGTGATGGTGGAGATTCATGAGATGATCACCTCTCTGGGTAAGGATCCCCTTTAGATCACTGGAAGGGTATTGATGACCTTACCCTGGACATAAGAGTGTAAGAAGAGCAGGATCAGGCCAAAGGCCCGTCTAGTCAAGGGCTCTCCTTTCTCAGGGGCCAACCAGATGCCTCTATGAAGTCCACAATCAGGACATGAGTGCAACAGCACCCTCCCCACTTGTGATCCGCATACTGCCTCAGATACTGGTGGTAGCACAGCCATCATGGCCAATGAGTGTATCTGCTATGACTTATTTATCTCATGTCTTGTCTTCTGACCAGACAAGCCTCTTCTTGGGAGTGGGTGGGTGGGACTCCCCGTTTTATTCAGAGGACGCTGTACTAAGCTGGAGAGGTCCAGGAGCAGCAGGCGGGGAGTGCTGGGTTCAGGCTGTGTAGGGCACCTGAATGGCTCTGGAGGTTTCCCCACAAACCCCGACTGCCCCATTGCTTTGCTCCTCCCCCTATTCCTCAAGGCAGGCAGCAGCGAGACCAGCACTGGGAGGCCAGGGGCATAGTGCAGCTCCTCTCAGCCGCCCACTCCTGGATGGGCCAATGGACTGGCTCTGTTTAAGGCAAGTTCCTCTGTTTCACAAAGGACCTCTGAGTTTGAAAGCTAACCCCATCTCCCAGCTGGAAGGAGGAGGAGGAGGAGAAGAAGTCTTAGTCCTTGGCTTTTCAGGAGAGGAGAGATCAGCAGGTAGATGCTCAGATGTGTGATGGGACCCCTCTGTCTCTGGGTATTCTCACTAAATTGGCACAAATGTAGAACTTGAGGTGCCCCCCACCTTGTGCAGGGGTCTCACACCCTTTAACCCCAGTGCTCACTTGAAACACCTGAAGATTCTACTGATGCCTGGTCTATCTTTGCAAATTGCTTTATGGTTTACAACAGGATTTACTTTGTGGCAAGAAGTTCCATAGCTCAGGTTTGCCATACAGAGTTTTGTCTGGAGACTTTGTGACTCAGCCTTCTCCTCTTAGGCAGAATTTGCTGGTCCAGCAGCTATAAGGACAGAAAACCTTTTCATTGGCATCTTGGCATCCCATTGACTCCTTTCAAGAGCAAACACCTCAGATCTGCCATGTCCCAAATGAGCTGGTATGGAAGTAGAAGGATGAAGGGGTCTCCTGTGTGCTGCTTGGGATTTTGTTTAATGATTTCCATCAAGGGCGATGGATAGACCTCTTAGTCACAAAGCTCTCTAAATGCTGTGCATAATAAAATTATAGACTGAAATGACTGAAACTATGTCTAATACATCTTGGTGGGATGATTCATCCTAAAATGCAGCTATGTTTTTTTTTAAAAAAAATAGAAAATCAGCTAATTCTTTAATTACCTTGCTGCCCTCAGTTGGGAAATGACTGCTAAGAATCTTCCCATCTAACCAGTCTTCCATCTTCTGTGATTAAAGCAGGTCTTGTTGATAACACACCTCGCTTAGGATGTCTCTCCTCTCACTCTTTCAAAGGTGCATTAAAACAAAACTAATTCTCCTTGTTATTTTTAAACACTTATCTCCAAGAAGGCATTGAGTTTTATTTACTGCACAAATGCTTATTTTCTTCCTTGGCGCTTGTAGGGAATTGGGTCCCACCACCTACACAAAAATAGTTCCCTCAGCCTCACTTTGTGTAAACACAACTTAAGATATTTGTATTTTTAAAAAATGTATCTTTCAGGGTCTATGGAACGCTGTCCTGCAATAACTCAGAGTTCCTCAGTGAGATCCTTTTCCACTCCCTTAAAAGTCCTTTGAAGCCTCCTAGTAGTTTGGGATCTTAAATGTGTTTGATCAGTTTGTAAAGTCTCAGGAGATAATGTTCCTGACACTTGTTTCTAAGTGGCTTTTACCTTAGAGTCAAATCCCCTAAATCTCTACCCCAGCCAAATCTACCCACAACCCGGTCCACTGCTAGGGACAATCTTCCTTCAATCCCACATCTCCTCTAGTTGATCTTATGGTTGCATGGACAGTTTAGCTGATCTTAAAAATCCACTTGTGTCATGTTCCTATGTAAGAACATTACACAGGGCAACTTCTCGGCCTAATACAGCCACTCGCTCCCTTCTTCTGATCATCATCAGCCTTGTCACCAGTCAGCTACTGTTGAGCAGTTCTGTAACAGTAGAAGGCCTTGAACTTTGACAATTTTACTGGAATACCACAAGAAGTCCCAGAAATGTTTTTCGATATTCCAGATAATAAACAGATATATACACAACATTTCTCCATAGCTCTTTAACAGCTTTCATTTTAATTCCATCAGGAGATATCTGGGGTATCAAGGCTGATGGAGAGTCATCAAAGTTGTCACCAGAAAGAGCTGAGGAGCAGAAGAGTCGCGCTGGAGAGAAATCATATACATGCTCAGACCACGAGGAACATTTCAGCAACAGGTCAAACCTTACTGTACATAAGGGAGTGCACACAGATGGCAAACAATATAAACACCTGAAGTATGGAAAGAGCTTCAGTCATCATTACCATTATACTTTGCCTCAAAGAACTCATACAGGGGACAAACCTTACACGTGCTGGGAGTGTGGAAAGAGCTTCAGTCAGAGTGGCCAGCTTACATCACATCAAAGGACTCATACAGGGGTCAAACCATATAAATGCTTGGAGTGTGGAAAGAACTTCAGTTGCAATAGCGCCCTTACTGTGCATCAAAGAACTCATACAGGGGAGAAACCTCATAAATGCTTGGAGTGTGGAAGGAGCTTCAGTCAGCTTGGGCACCTTACTTCGCATCAACGAACTCATACAGGGGAGAAACCTTATGAATGCTTGGAGTGTGGAAAGAGCTTCAGTAAGCTTGGGCACCTGACTTCGCATCAAAGAACTCATACAGGGGAGAAACCTTATGAATGCTTGGAGTGTGGAAAGAACTTCAGTCAACATCACTCCCTTACCTTGCATCAACGAACTCATACAGGGGAGAAACCTTATAAATGCCTGGAGTGTGGAAAGACCTTCAGTTGGAGTAGCACCCTTACCTCACATCTGCGAACTCATACCGGGGAGAAACCCTATAAATGCTTCGAGTGTGGAAAGTGCTTTGGTCAGAGTATCAGACTTACTGAGCATCAAACAACTCATACAGGGGACAAACCTTTTAAATGCTTGGATTGTGGGAAAGGCTTTAGTCGTAGTGAACACCTTATTTCGCATCAAAGAATTCACACAGGTGAGAAACCTTTTAAATGCTTGGAGTGTGGAAAGAGCTTCAGGAAGCAGTTCAACCTTACATGTCATAACAGAACTCATACAGAATACAAACCTTACAAGTGCTTGGAATGTGGAAAGAGCTTCAGTCAGAGTGGCCACCTTACATCACATCAAAGAACTCATACAGGAGTCAAACCATACAAATGCTTTGATTGTGGAGAGAGCTTCAGTCACAGTAGCTATGTTACTGTGCATCGAAGAACTCATACAGGGGAGAAACCTCATAAGTGCTTGGAGTGTGGAAAGAGCTTCAGTCGGAGTAGCTACCTTACTTTGCATCAAAGAACTCATACAGGGGTCAAACCTTATAAATGCTTGGAGTGTGGAAAGGGCTTCAGTTGCAGTAGCTCCCTTACTTTGCATCAAAGAACTCATACAGGAGTCAAACCTTATGAATGCTTAGAGTGTGGAAAGAGCTTCAGTCAAAGAAGCTCCCTTACTGTGCATGAAAGAACTCATACAGGGGAGAAACCTTAAAAATGCTTGGAATGTGGAAAGAGCTTCAGTTGGAGTACAGCCCTTACTTTGCATCAAAGAACTCATACAGGGGACAACCCTTATAAATGCTTAGAGTGTGGAAAGAGCTTCAGTCAGCAATGATATCTTACTATACATCAAAGAACCCATACAGGGGTCAAAACCTGTAATGCTTGCACGGTAGCCCCTAAAATTATGGAAAACTGTTTCTACAGGTGTTTGCCCCGTGACCTGTCATGTACTAATACAGAAGTTAATCTTTCTTAATTAAAAGTGCGATGAAAGAAAAGGGCAATTTTGAATGACGTTGCGGTTTCTGTGGGGATCAAAAAAAGAATCCATGCAGTGTTAGAACTCACTGCTATTAATTGTTCATTCTTATACCATTTTTACCCCACTGTCCAGCCAAAAAGACTCCCAGGGTGGTTTACATCAAATCAATTAAAGTCAGACAGTCGCTGCTCACAGGTTTACACTAAAAAAAATGGCACAGGGAAGGGGACAGGAAGGGGGGGAATCAAACTTGGGGCCCAATTCTGAAATAGTAATGCTTGTGATGTTCTTTCTCCTTTCTCACAATAAGTTCTTACTACTTTTTTCCTGAAATTTATTTTTGGTATTTCTACTAGAGTCTTGGTTGTTCTGGAGTGTTTTCAAGCCCAGCTTGTCTTTTTCCTTCCGTTTTAGGGGAGAAGGGATTTCCTGCTTTGAATCAGTCCCTTCTTCATTTTTTATGTAAATTTGTATAAATATTAGCAGAGATTGTTAATGGTCTGAGATGTGTGTGTGCACTTACCTAAGTGGCAAGCTTTTACCCTGCATTAGGATCACTGAGACTTAAGACTTAGTAAAATAAGAAAAGATCTTAAGTGCCCTTGTGATGCTGGAGAGGTGGAAACAGTGACTCATGTCCTTCTATACTGTACATTTTATTGTGATCTACGAAGAACTCTAATTGAACCACTCTTATTGGAAACCTTAGGACGATCAGATGCATATTACGTTTTTCTACTCCTCTGACCAAAATAATGACACTACTTGCAGCGTTGCCAAATTTTGTGCTGCAGCGATTAAAATTCGCCACGAACTGAATCTAGCCATCTCGTAACTCCTGTCCTTTGCTGGGATCTCATAATTATGTCTTTGACAACTCTCTTTTATGATATCATGTTTTAATATAATATAACATAATTTTATTCTATAATGTTTATGGTTTTAACAACCTTATTTGATATTATTCTATCCCTTTTTATTGTCTTCTACCTTCGTATATACTGGGATAATTTTCCCCCCCTCCGATAGTTTTATGTTTTATATGTTTTCCTTCCCTTTTTCCTTTTTCCTTATGCTGGTCACTGACCGTAACAATAAAGATATATATAAGAAAAGCTACTTTATTTATGGAAATACATAGTAGATAGGAAAGGCATACCTAGTTCTAATTAACTAAGTTGGAGGCACAATGGCCAGGTTTGGGACTGCCCTCATGTCTCAGGAGGGAGAGAGCAGTTTTGAGGGTGTTTGTGGCTGTTCTCCTGTAAGTCAGTCTTTGGGGATTGGAGCTTTCACTCATAAACAAATTAACAGATTTTGTTTTCCTAGGGTTTATATACATTAGCTTCTTGATTTTGGCTTATTCGCCGATGAGGTTTATATTTCACAATTTTATTTTTTCCAACCTTTTCTTAGCGTTGCATAATGGTTAAAGCTATTACCAGCTTTGCATGTTGTAATTATTGTTCGTAATAGCTGAGTTGCACATTGTTCTTCTGAGTAGAGTTACGTTTACATATCCGTGTTCTATTTTTATTTGCGGAGTAATACTTGTTTGCATATTGTGATCCTCATTTCTCCCTTCCGCAAGATTCATTATGTGTCGTAAATTTCTCTTTGAGGTTATCATGCTCCTATCTTTCATATACTGAAATGCATTTACTGGTTTTCTGCTGATGTATTTAAAGTAAATCTCTCCAAAGGAAATATTGTCAGCATTTTTAGAACTTTGGAATTAAAGAGTTTATGCTTGAGTAATGGTATATACTGAATATTTAATTGAATGTAACACCTGCTAATCAATGATCTATGGTTATTTTTAGGTGTTTAGTTTTATACTTATAATCATTTCTAATTTAGGATAAGAATAGTTAATAGCATAAGCTAAGGGTTTGACCTTTTTCCTGAACTGACCTCTGTCCTTTTAGTGTTCTAAATGTTTTCAGTCAGCTGTTTTCAGATAAATATCTGTGGCAGGAGTAAACAAGGGTACAGGAGATACCATTCATCTGCAGCAGATCCAAGAATACAATGCTTCATAGAATTGTGGTTGAAAATAAGTGTAGAAGGCGTAACCACAA
This sequence comes from Rhineura floridana, assembly GCF_030035675.1. Classification (NCBI taxonomy): domain Eukaryota; kingdom Metazoa; phylum Chordata; class Lepidosauria; order Squamata; family Rhineuridae; genus Rhineura; species Rhineura floridana. The sequence continues at coordinate 208,831,728 of NC_084482.1, forward strand.
TAACTTTAGTTGCTCTGCCCAGGTGGAACAACATTTTGTGACCAAAGAACATGTGCCAGACCCAATGGTGGCGTAAAGACACAAGAAAAGGAAGTCGTGATGACTCTGGGGGTCTTCATATTCCTTTTTTCAGAACAAAAATACCATTTAAAAGTTACTCTTTTTTTTTTAATAGAGATATATTAATAGGATATGACCCTTTTTAGGATGTGAAATGTTATTTAGCCAATTCGATTAAGAGATTTGAGAAAGGAGCTGATAAGCTATGAAACAAGGAAATAATAATCATAAGATGGAATGAAAAGTGTATAACAGCAAAGTCTGGGTTGTGAGCAGATTCTTCTGAGTTTCTGAGCAGATTCAGCCGTGATCTGAGCAGAGCGGTCCACCAGTGAAAATCTTTCCTTGTGTACTCTTCCTTCTGAGTTTGTAAGTAGAGTGCCTAATGCTTGCTGTGTAAAAGGGTGTGTGTCTATTTCTCTTCTAATAAATCTTTCTTTTGTTGATCAATAAATTGATTTTCTGTTAATATTATCCTTCAGTGTGGCTCTTAATCAGGTTTGCTGAGTCTCTACGCCTATTTTATTGATCGCTGGGCACTTGGGCCTTCTTCCCTTCATAGACTCCTGAGTTTTCATAGTGTTGTTGAACTCCTAACAGTATAGCCTTTCAGATTGCCCCTCTTCAGCAAGAACCTCCAGCAGACAGGAGCTGAACTATATCACTGCTGCAGGGGAGGGAATCTTTAGGTGCAAGTCCTTCTTGTTGGGAGAGCCTGCCTCTGGACAAAGACAAATTGTGGCCCAGCTACAATCAGACCCAGGATGTGAGGAGCAGGGCCTAGTCGGTGTGAGTGCCACAGCTTTATGACTCTGGATATTGACGCAAAAGGTCTCTGTCCCTCCCCTGTCCCTCCCCTGTCCCTCCCCTGTCCCCCCTTTCATGCCTCTAGGCACGACTCTCCTTCTGTCCTTTGATTTCCATCATTCCTGAATATTGTTGTACTCTTCTTTTTCCTAGTCCTATTCCATGTTTGGTGTGTCCCTAGGTTTGAATAGCAAGAGTCCCAACCCAGGAAGCCACAAATTATGGGCTACACCCACCCAAGGAGGTAGGATCTAGGCGGTGGGCTTCTCTTTGTGGGGACTGTAGTATCAAATCAAATTGTATTATGCAGTCAATGACCCACAATACAAGCGATTTAAACAAATTAAAACTCAATACAGTATCAACGATAATGCTTTGTTTAAAAATTCGAACTAGCACCGAGTTTCCTTTTTCGTAAAATCTGGGCTATACAAAGAAACTTTGCGACTGATTCAGTAATGGCCTTATGCTTGTCGGATAGAAGGTAATGCAATAGCCATTCAATAGATTTACCCGGGAAAGTTTTAGTAATTGGGAGAATCAGTTTGATACGAGCATCCTTGTATAATTCACAGTTGAATAGAACGTGATCGATGGTTTCAATCACCCCCGGCTTACAGAAACAGAAACAGAATTCCTGGGGAATTCCCTGGAAACGGCCTACAAGAATTGCAGATTGGAGGCAGTTAAATCTGGCACTAGTGAACAGGAATCTATATTGCGATAGAGTCAATTTTTCGAGGTAGGCCGCAGGATTTGGGAAGAGAAAGCTCAGACCAAAATAAAGAGGTGAACATGATGTTCGTGAACTGGACATTGAGTACTGTAGGTCTATGTCCCTAATCCGCTGGCCAATGATGTAGTTTGCCACCCAAGTAGCCAAAAGATCCAATGAGAGGCCAAGACACTTTATCTTCTCATTGAAAATTTTGGACCAGGAACTTATGAAGGAATCTCTCCATATTAGATGTAAATACCCTAGAGGGGGTCCTGCATAGGCCACTTTAGTCCAAAGGGGGCTGTAGTAGTGGATGACCTCATGGGTGCCTTCATCCTGAGTTTCACTTTCACCAGCTGGCGCTAGGCTCGCTGCTGGACTTTGGTGTGCATTATTATGGTGCCTCGGTGCTACTCCGCCTGGGTCCGAGATTGTAATGAGGTGTGCCTTTATGCTCCTCCTCACTAGGCAATGGGAGGTCCGGAGGGTCTTTATCATGGACCTTAGAGAGGGTAGGTCTGGGCTGAAATTTTGCTGCTCCTGGGTCCAGTGGCGGTGGTACTTTCTTGCAGTGTGATGCACATGTGGTGTCCTTAACACTTAAAGGTGGTGTTTATTGTTAGCAGAACCTGGAAGAGACCCCTCCCTCTGGGCTGGAGCTGGTGAGCCTTTATGTACACCCAGTCTCCTGGCTGCAGGGAATGGCATGGACCTTCCACTGGATGTGGCGAGGTTTCCTAGACCTGTGAGTGAATAGATCTGACACATTTCATTAGGGTTTTGCAATAAATTAACATGAGTCATCTGTGAGTTGTAAATCAAATTGGACACATGGCGGTGTGGCTGGCATACACATAGGGCGTCCTGTCAAGATTTCATGTAGCGTTAGGCGACGTTTATGATTCACAGCAGAGCTGATATGAATGAGGGCAAGAGGCAATTTGTCAGCCATTTCAAACTAGTTTCACCATAGATTTCAGAAAGCCTGTTTTTAAAGTCCGTATGTCATCATTCAATGCACAGTGTAGATGGTACTGTATATCAAGGGCCTTACAAAGATGTTGAGCTACTTGGCCTGTGACGTGTATTCCATGGTCACTGTCCAAACTCAAGGGCAACCACCGCCCAGGAAAGAAGGAGAGCTGTTTGCTGCTGCCTGCCTGCCTCCTGCCTGCTTGCTGCCACTGCTGCTCGGCTACCACCACTGCCCTCTCCCCGTTGGACTTCTGCGCTGCAGGTTGTCACACCTTGCAGGACCAGCTGGTACTCAGCCAGCTGTTGCTGATATCGTCCACCTGTCCCTTCACTGTAGGGAATACATAAGCCGGCTGGCTGAGGTGGCTCCTGCTTTGCAGATTGTCTGGCTTTTGGGGAGTGGGAGGGACTGCATGGAGGTGGTTGCACTCCTACTTGGTGGGTCGACTCCACAAGGTGGTGCATGGAGAACATTGCTCAGCTCCCTGGACTCTTCACTATGGGGTTCTGCAGGGGTCAGTTCTGTCCCCTATGCTGTTCAACATCTACATGAAACTGTTGGGTGCGGTCATCCGGAGCTTGGAGTGTGTTGCCATCAGTATGCTGATGACACGCAGCTCTATTTCTCCTTTTCATCTTCTTCAGGTGAGGCTGTCAATGTGCTGAACCGGTGCCTGACTGCTACAATGGACTGGATGAGGGCTAATAAACTGAGGCTCAATCCAGACAAGACTGAGATGCTGCTAGTGGGTGGTTCTTCTGACCAGATGGTGGATGTCCAACCTGTCCTGGATGGGGTTGCACGCCCCCTGAAGGAGCAGGTTCATAGCTTAGGGGTTCTCCTAGAACCATCTCTGTCACTTGAGGCTCAGGTAGCCTCGATGGCACGGAGTGCCTTCTGCCAACTTCAGTTGGTGGCCAGCTACGCCCCTATCTGGACAGGGATAACCTGGCTTCAGTTGTCCATGTTCTGGTAACCTCCAAGTTAGATCACTGCAATGTGCTCTATGTGGGGCTGCTTTTGTAGATGGTTCGGAAACTGCAGCTTGTGCAAAATGCAGCAGGCAGATTGGTAACAGGGACCAGAAGGTTCGAACATATAAAACAGATTCTGGCCCGCTTGCATTGTCTGCCTGTATGTTTCTGAGCTCGATTCAAGGTGCTGGTTTTAACCCATAAAGCCTTACACGGCTTGGGACCACAATACCTGATGGAATGCCTCTCCCGACATGAACCCACCCATATGTGATAAATGAGATATATAGTTTGGGAACTATAGTACATGTAGTGTTAATTTGACACAGCAGAAAATGAGTTAACTTGATTAACATAGAAACAGCAGAAAACAAAAAATTCTCTGTGGATACTAAAAGTGCCTGTGCAGGCTGAACACTCTGCTAACTTGTTTATCCCATGTAACCAGATACATTCAAGCTGGAATGTGCTGTGCCTGGGGGAGGTAAAGCACAAGGAGCGCTCAAGATTAGAACGCTCAGTGCAGAGACAATGGTGCACACTGACAACTGTTACTAACAAGCAATAAGGGAGGGGCTATGTGTGAGGAGGATTTGGAGCCATATATCAATGTAATCTGTGTAGCTATGCTTTCAGACCAGGATTCTGGCGTTAGCTGAATTCTTCGTCTCTCTTTTGCAAAAGATATAGGTAATCAATCAATAAAGGTGTTGTTTTTATCCTGGTTTCCCATCTGGTGATTATTGGAGCTTCCCCCAGATGAAAAGAGCCTTTTTTTGGGTGTAACAATTATGGCGAGCCAAGCAGCCAGGAGATTTGGTTAACCTGCTGACCTTCCAGGTCGCCCTTGGCGAGCCAAGGGGAACTCCAGGTTGTTTGAACCTGCCTTGGGGCCAAAGAAAAGGCGGAGAGTGGAAGTTACAGCAGTTTCAACTGGAGCTTCAAATAAGTGAAACCAGAGAAGTCAACACCTTAGGAAATAACGGGAAGCTGTAGATGACTGTGTGTGGCCGTGAGAGTCAGAGGCCTACTGAAAAGCCTGGTGAAAGATTTGTTTGTGGGATCGGGAGTAGGGTGACTTCACAGGGACTTGAGAGATGAGGGCCTGCTGAAAAGCCCAGGGGAACTGACCTATAGTAGGCAGTTGAAAAACCCAAGTGAAGTGGGAGCAGGGGCATCTCAAGAAGAACAGCTGTAGAATCCGTTAGCATGTTTTTTTGAGAAATTTTAAAGATTTTAAAAATGCATATGGTGTAGGTATTATGACTGAATGGAGTTTGATTAAGTTTTGTAATAATGAATGGCCTGAGGGGTGGTTGAGCCAAAGATGTGGTTGGAATAGGAGTCAGTTGTCAGGCTCCCATGTGTGTAGGTTGTAGCATTTTCCTGGGAAATGGGAGTGGTGTTAGGAATGATTTTGTCTGGATAGACGTGTATGAATTGAGTACTCAGGTGTGAATTGGTTATATGTGTGAAGGTGTGAAAGTGTGAAGGTTTATGTTGTTGTTGCATTTCTTGTTGCGTGGATCGGCTGTCCATGCCACTATTTTTGTTTGATGTCCTTGTTTGGCACAGGATTCAAAGAATGTAATTTGTTCCTTAAGTAGCGTTTAGCAATCTTTTAAGTTGCTATGAAGAGATTTGCTCTGTTTGTATTAAGCAAGGCTTGAAGAGAGGAAAAGGAACGAGAGATTTTTGCCAGACTTTCATACCCTCCTTGGCAGAAGGGGGAGAGAGGAAAAAGTATTTTAAAACCGATGCTTGAAGAGAGATAGAGGAAGGGAGGTTGAGGAACATCAGAGCTCCCACACATGCGTACTACGCTCTCAAGGAATGCATGAAGGACTGCAGGGAGAGAGCTGGGGAGACTCTGGGTCTCGGTGTAAAACCTTGAGACCAAGAGATTTCTTCCTGGTTTTGGATCAGAGCTCTTCCACATAGCTTCGGCTGTATTCAACCGCCCATTCCGGGCATAGGATAGGTAATCTCATTTGCCTTTCACCTCTTATAGTAATAAGGTCCTTTGATTTCTTAACTTTAAAGTTATGAATGAGTTAGGATGTTAATGATAAATGCTGCTACGCACCCAAGTAATTTTGTGGTGCTTTCTTGCTCTTTCTCTCAATAAAATCAGGCTTTGTTTTGTTTTGGTTTGAACCTGCATTTCTTGGGTTGAATATATGTACTATTTGAGCACATTTCAGGGCAAAGTGCTTGTTTTGTCTCTAGAAGGGGATCCCCTCCTCTCAAGGAGGTGTGCTTCATGGGACAGGAGGGTGGCAAATGCACACACTCAGGTTCCCAAGAGCACATGTAGCCAAGTTCTGAATGTAACTGGAATGAGTGTAATTTCCTTTCTTTCCATATTATGTTTTGCTGTCACTTGTTTTAAAGTGAGTGGGGAAATGTCCTTTAAATGCTGTGGTAAACCCAGAGGTTAAGGTATAGAAATTCCCTGGCACATTGTTATCCCCCTCTCCTTCTGTCCTTGGCAACAAAGCTTTGGCAAGCGGTGGTTGTGATTGTGACACACCAATTAGCCAACATTGAGACTGGAGAGAAGGTTAACTCATTAAGTTACTAAGGGGGTTCCCTAAACTGGGTCCCATACATTTTGACTTGTGTCTCCCTCCCTTTTCGAAAAGTCCTGGGGAACAAAGCCTTGCAAGTATTTTGAGCCGGTGGGGCTAGGTACTTGGAAAAGGTGGAAACAGGATTTGCACTGGGAATGTTCAGTGCTCTGGCTGGCAGAGACTTCTAACTGGTTCCTGACCCTTGAGATACCCCCCCTCTGTTTTTTCCTTTTGAGAGTCAATCTGGGAGAAAAAGCTGGTGACAACAGCTTTGCTCATGAGTGACTTGATTTGGGAATGTGGCATTTGAAGGTGGCTCAAACCTGAACTTATTTTAAAACAAGGTTTGGTTGTTTTGTATGTGCACTGCTTCATTCTTTGCATTTGGCTTTTGGTGTTGGAGATTTCTAAGCTATGGCAAAAGTGGTAGCCATAGAGGGAATAAAACGCTTTATGAGTCCAGTAGAGTGCCTATCGAAAATAGAGAAATGGTTGATTAAGCAAGGAAGGTGCGTGTGGGATGATGATTGTTTTAAGACAGATGACCCTATAAAACCATGACTGAGGCCTATGCCGGATATTGCAAAGAGTGCAGGCCTTCCAAATCAAAGAAAAGTGCTGCAGCTGTTTGGGGACTTTATAATGCATGTCAGGATTTGTCAGATTTATTAGAGGAAGAATGCAAGAAAAGTCAGAAGTCAAAGGAGTAAGTTGGCTCAGGCAGAGGAAGCCTTTGAAATAGAGCGCCTCCATTTGACTGAGGCTGAGGAAAAGGGAGTACAGAGGTGGTTCTGGAGGTTTTAAGCTTCCCTTTAGCAGGCGAAAGCATAGTGACATCACCTTTAATGAAGGGTGATACGTTGGAGGAACCCCAGTTTCTATGGAGGTACAAGGGTAGTTTGTTAAGATCGAGGCATACAGAATGTAGATAGAAGGTTTTGAGATACATAGAAAGACAGTGAACAGGTTCAAGAGTCAGTGACTATTTGTGATGGATAAGGAATGTCTTGAGTAAATTAGTGGGTTGTTTTAGGGAGAAGAAGAAGAGAATAATGTTAGAGTCTTTTTTCCTCTGTTCCAGTACGGGGTTTAGTTCTCACACTGCAGCTTGTTCTCTGTGTATGTGTGTGTCTATAACCCCTCCTTTCTTTCCCCCAGTTGATAGGCAAGCAGCCAAGAGAGCCACTGCCTTTTGCAGCCCGATATAATTCTGTTATATCTTTCAGTTTATTGTGTAATTGTGGTTGTTTCCTTGCATGTAAATCATGATTTAATTACAGGAATTAATTTTTGACTGAACTGCACGGACAGAGGGTTTTCTTTATGCATTTGTACATGATCAAGAAGTCTAATATTTTTATCTCATTTGCCTTTTTTATTATAGGATGGAGCACAAGCATATGCTACAATGTTTGTTTTGATTTTATACAGGTATAGAGGATAATCGCCTGGATCTCTCTTTATGTCACTCTGGTATAGTGTTAAGAAATTAAGAAGTTTCTTAAAGCTGTTTTCTTCAGTCTGTGCAGAAGCTGTAAAGTAACCCCCCTTTTCTTCCTAAAGGCTGCTTTTCGTGGCTACTTTCATGGGCAACCTCTGTATCAGAGGCTGGCGAAATTTGAAGGCCTTTAGAATGTGTAGTCCTGTTGTGTGTTTGTCTGTCTGTTGCAACACAATATTTTGGTTTTTGTCCACTTTTGAGCAGAAGTCTCATCTGGCCATGGATGTGTTTTATTTTTATATTTTCTTTCCTGTGCTGAAGCATTTTCCCCCAAAGGAACGTTTTCTTTTTGTGTGAGTCACAGGAGATTTGAGCAGGCACTTTTGACTGGAGCCTCATCCATTCTCCAGCATGTGCTACCAAGCATAGGGGCCTGCTTCATTTTTCCCCAACTATAGAAACTGGCAAATCTACTTTGGCCATTAACCTGAGATGGACACCACTATTTCTTTCGGCAAGATGTCTCACGTTGTGCAACCTGCAATTTTTGTAGCGGTCACTTGGGGGGAGGGGAAAGGCTATTCTTCATGATTCCAGTCTTTTTGCCTAGGACTGGCAAATCATACACAATCCAATTGAAGTTTCTACTGAACAGGACCAGCTGGTTTCCAGAGGATGAACTCTGTACAAGCTACCCTGCGGTATGATTCAAGACCCTGACACTTGTTTTATTTCCATTGTAATATTGAATGTAATGTTTTATGCATTGTCCTCCAAGGATGTTTTAGCTTTTCAAATTCCTCTGAGTGATTTTGTAACAAGGGATTTACAGAATTTGGCTATTTCAGATGTGGAGTTCACCAGTATAGAGTTTTGGGCCCATTTGTTTACTTTCCCATTCTGTCATAACAATGGTTAGGAATAGTGCAAGATACATGTCAGATAATACATGATCATCATGCAGTCACTCAGATCATAGATAAGCTCTTTCCCTGTTTGGCTGGGATGTGGACGCCAAGGAAGTTTCAACCTTATAATGCACCCCATTGTGGTGGTTTTGATTTTTCAGAAAATTCTGATCTTTGTCTAATTGGCCCTTGAATGTGTTTCCATCTCAAATGGCACAGATATACCAGAGGGAAGTCAGCATTGGAGCCTGGGGGCAGAACTGTGAAAGGACGTATACGTCTACATTTCAAAGAGGGGGGAGTGATATGGTTTGGCTAACCCCATGTTAGTTCAAGTGGACTCTAGGAGGTGCAAGGCCAAGAGCTATAACTCCCACCCCATCTCTCACACCCACCCGCCTGATGGTATGGCTGGTGATGCGTTCCAGAGGTTTTGTGCAAAGGAAAACAAGGGCAGAGCTAAATGCTGTTGCATAAATGTTATCTTATTCCTTGGTGTATACACCCCCACCCACAGTGAATCTCATTGTTCGTTAGAAAGAGTCTTCGTTTTTTTTTAGTGTCAATTAGAAGCACACATGCAGATATATACACACGTGTATCATAAGCTTGTGGATTGGGGACGTACAATCCCAAAGATATTGGACTGCCCAGATCCTTTTTGGTATGATGTAACTCAAATACCAGAAGGACTGGTAAAGGTAAAAATGGTAGGCTGTCCATGTCAAAAAGCAGCAGTAGTATTGCAGCATAAGCATACAGGGAAATTCGCCAGCTTGAATGGGGCATGAAGAAGATTTTAGAAGATTTTGCCAGGGGTACAGCCTGACTAAATAAGCTCCCACGTTAAGGTGGAAGGCATTGATGGGATAAAGCAAAATCTTCACTTCACATGGCCTCAGTTGGTCAAAATTGGAGATGAACATATACAGCATGAATTTTTGGTATCCCCAAATTGTCCTGTTGCCTTATTGGGCAGGGACATTTTAACAAAACTGCAAGCTTTCATTTCCTTTGAAGGGAACCTGATGAGAGTCACTATTCCTAAATGTTGTAGCTCTTCATATCAAATGGCCCTGAGGGGGGTGATGCAACAGAAGCCTGCCTCAGGAGCGAGGTTCGAGAAGGTCTCCAACCCCTTATCCAACAGTTCCTGAAGGATGGATGATAGTCTGGTCTATGGGAAAGGCAAAAAGGACCTTGGGCCTTGAAAGAAGGGAAGCGATATGTGATAGGCCAAGCCCCAGAACTCCAGAAGAACTGAGAGCTTTTTGGGACTAGTGGGGTTTTGCAGGGAATGGATCCCTGAGTTTGGAATAAAAGCGACTGTTTTGAATGAGTCCCTGACAAAGGAGGGGCTAAAAGGGACTTGAAATGGACTAAATGAATGGAAAAAGCATTTAGGGAGTTGAAACAAGCCCTAAGCAATCAAGTTTCAACCCTAAATTGCTTTTTGAGGGGGGATTGTGATAAATGAGATATATAGTTTGGGAACTATAGTACATGTAGTGTTAATTTGACACAGCAGAAAATGAGTTAACTTGATTAACATAGAAACAGCAGAAAACAAAAAATTCTCTGTGGATACTAAAAGTGCCTGTGCAGGCTGAACACTCTGCTAACTTGTTTATCCCATGTACCCAGATACATTCAAGCTGGAATGTGCTGTGCCTGGGGGAGGTAAGGCACAAGGAGCGCTCAAGATTAGAACGCTCAGTGCAGAGACAATGGAGCACACTGACAACTGTTACTAACAAGCAATAAGGGAGGGGCTATGTGTGAGGAGGATTTGGAGCCATATATCAATGTAATCTGTGTAGCTATGCTTTCAGACCAGGATTCTGGCGTTAGCCGAATTCTTCGTCTCTCTTTTGCAAAAGATATAGGTAATCAATCAATAAAGGTGTTGTTTTTATCCTGGTTTCCCATCTGGTGATTATTGGAGCTTCCCCCAGATGAAAAGAGCCTTTTTTTGGGTGTAACACATACGCTAAGCTCAACATCAAAGGCCCTCTTCCGGGTGCCTACTCTGAGGGAAGCTGGGAGTCTGGCAACAAGGGAGAGGGCCTTATCATTGGTGGCCCCCAAATTATGGAATGATCTCCTTGATGAAGTGCGCCTGGCACCCACACTGTTATCTTTTTGGCGCCAGGTTAAGACTTTCCTCTTCTCCCAGGCATTTTAGCATGTGTTTTTAAATTGTTTTTTTAAAAATGTGTTTTTAAATTTGTATATTTGTTTTTAATGTTTTAATTGTTGTAAACCACCCAGTGTCCTGCCCAGAGTATGAATCATGAAACGGAGGCGAGACTGGAATCAATTCTTGTTTTATTAAAGTAACATCGAAGGCAAGGTATCTCATAGAGGTCACTAACTAGCTCACTGTAATCCCTAACTAACTACTCAGGCTTACTCTGCAGCATGTAAGGGAAGCTGACTCAGCACCCGCAACGAGGGCGCAGGCTTAAATAGGAAAGGTTTTCGCTCGCAACCTCTCCTGCGCGGTGCCTCCTTCTGACCAAGCCTCTTTTCTCGGCGGCGCACACATCTGTTCATCGGACAGTCTAGACTCCTCAGGTGCCCCCATAAAAGGGGGAGGAGACGTTCCTGGTGGGGAGGCATTTGAAGGGCCAGCCAAGGACTACTTCTGGTTATTTTCATCAAGCCTGAAAGCCTGGAACAAGGATGGGCATTAGCAGGAGTTAAGTTTCTTGAAGGTCCTTGGAGAGCCTTGGCAAGAGGCCTGGCACAGCCTCAAGGCCAGCACCTGCTGTCAAGGCAACCGATCGAGATATAGGCTGGAGCGCTTCTGCCAGCCTTGTTGCTGTGGGGGTTTTGATTCTGTGTGGAGAAGGAGGTGTCGTGAGGGAAAAGTGAAACCGTTTGTTTTGTAGCCTGTAAGCGTTCATGCCTTAATGTCCAAGTAAAGGACTCTTCAGAGCTTGTGCTGATCACGCAAACACCAACATCCTGGGGGGGTGGAGTGGCCACACAGGCAAGGTCTTGCTCCAACGGGTCTCCTGGGACGCTCGGCAAAGGAGGGGTCTCCACGTGAGCGGGCAACATTCCCGTGGGAATCAGAGAGCAGTTGGGCATGTCTCCTCCCCCCAGATCTTCAGGAGCATCCTCCCCATCTGACATCTCTCCCAATGGCACAGTTGGGGGTGTGCACTCCCCGCCAGAGTCACTCTGTGCTGGGAAGGGGTCCTGGGGCTCCCCCACCTCTTGATCTAGGCCCCCCTGGGTCTCGACACCCAGAGAGCTTCGGCTATGGGGCTATACAAATGTAATCAATCAATATAAACCGAGGGATGAATTCTTTAAGGAGCTACTTAGCCATGGTTATGGAATCAGCGGGGACACAGGGGTATGCTTCAACCCAACCTGAAAACATGTCAATAATAATTAAAATATATTCAGAGGAGCAACACTTGGGCATCTGTACAAAGTCCATTTGAAGATTCAGAAACAGCTCCCATGGAGGGGGTGCTGTCTGAATGCTTCTGGCCAATGATATGAGCCAGGCAGGTAGGGCATGTGCTACGGTACTGCTGTACCATAGAAGAAATACTTGGGGCAAACCAATCATGCTGTACTGCAGCTATCGTCCCCCCCTTTGCTCATGTGGGCCACTGTGCCTTATGAGACCAGTCATTCTATTTGCTTTCTGGAGCCTGATCCTGTAGGTGTGCAAGATTAGCCAAGGAGGCCAATGGGGACTAGATATCTGGAAAAAACAATTAAATCATCAATAGTAGCCTGAGGACCACAAAGGGCCGCACTCCTAGCTGTGTGGTCAGCTAGGGCATTTCCATGTGCAACATCATCCGAAGAAGAATCATGAGCTTTACCTTTCACAATGGCAAGGGTAGAGGGCAAAAGGAGAGCTTGCAAAAGAGCGTTAATATAACAACCATTACTAATCTGTGCTCCTGCTGAAGTGAGGAATCCTCTCTGTTTCCACAACTGTCCAAAATCATGCACTGCACCAAAGATTTATCTAGGGTCAGTGTAGATGATGGCAGTCTGGTCCTTTGCAAGGATACAGGCTTGAGCGAAGGCAAAAAGCTCTGCCTTCTGAGCAGAGTCAGCATTTGGCAGTTGGTAAGCTTCTAAGACCTTGTATTGGGTACAGACTGCATGGCCTGTAACCAATTGTCCCTTCTCATCTCACAAGCAGGAGCCATCTGTGCAGAGAAGTAGATCAAGCTGGGGCCTTCTGCATGCAAGACGGATGCCCTGCCACTGAGCTACACCCTCTGTCTTCAGGGAAGCTTTTCCCATGACGCTGTCCCATGACAATGCTCCTATCGAAGAAGCCCAGCATCTCACAAAGAATTAATTTGCACGGGGCACTGACCAACTGTGCCAGGCCTCAGCATCACTCTGCATGATTGGAGAGCTTGCTGAACAATCCTCTGTGGCCATGGGCTGAAGGAGAACATCAGTGCTGGGAGAAAGCAATTGTCATCAGGGAACTTCAGTATCTCCACTGAGCAACTTTTCTTAAGCTCCTGAGGAATGCCCTGGGCAAGCCACATCTTAAAAAGCGATTCCAACAGAGACGCAGACTGTATATAATGAAATAATGTTGCTGATTGTTCTCATAAAAACGTAATGTTGCGATTTCCTTCTTTGTTGCTGGAAGCCCTGGTCTTCTGCTGGGAGGAGGGATGGGATATAAATCTAATAAATATATAAATAATATTAAAAGCGTCCTCATGACTAACTGTTGACTGGCATAGGAATGGATGTGCCCAAAGCATGCATTTTTTGGGGTGGGGAGAGAAACGTAAAAGAGTCAAAAAGGCTTCAGTGTACAGCAAGTGAGTGTAGCAAGAAGGTGATAACCTGGTGGTTGTTGGTCATTTATATAGTGCCATCAACGCACATGGCAATGTAGAGGAAAATGAAATCAATAAAAACACGTCCCTACCACAAAGGCATGCAATCTAACTAAAAAGAAAAGGGGAACATAGGGGGGAAGAAAGGGGACAAAAACAGGTAAGGACCAAGACAGACACTTCAGGTACACTGACTATGGAGAATTATAAAGGGAAAACCTAAACCTTATAAAGGTAAAAGAAAATTATAAAGGTAAAAGAAAAACCTAAACATGAGTCCCGCCTCCCGCCTCTTTTTACTGTAAAACCTGGTGGGATCAGCTCGAGTGGGTTTTTTTAAAAAAAATCAGCTTCAAAGAGATGTTGCAACTGATTGGTAGATCAACTCGTGGCCCCTCCAGGTGTGGCCAATGGAAACGCTTTGCTGTAGGCGACTAGGGTGCTCACAGCCTGAGATTCCAAAGGCTCTGGAAAAAAAGAAAGTTTTTTAGCTGGGATTTGAAAACAGTACTTGAAGGAGTCCTCAAGTGATCCGGAAGACGGTTCCAGGAGTATGAGGCGGCAAGGAGAAATGGATGAAGCCGAGTTAGGGAACATAAAACCCTGGGATGGCTAAGAAGCATAGAATTTGACAAGCGAAGCAGAGCTATAAGAAACAATGAAACTTCATGAACAATTACACGGACATTCTGTATGGTGTCACTGCCAGACCCCTACTCTGGATCTGGTCTTGTAATGGATCTCTCACACTGACCCCAGTACAGGTCTCTCTCTTTCACGATCCCACTACTAGGCGCAACCACCTGACACTCTGTAACGCAATACTGCCCTGAGACTGTGCCTTACTCATCTCCTCAGATTGCTATGTAGTGTCTGGGTGCACTTACAGGCCACACCCCCCCTGTATCTTTCTGCCTTTAAAGATTACGGCCCTGGGTTGTTTGGGATACCTGCTGCTGTTACACTCTCCCTTCACTGCTGCCACCATTAATACTGTTCCCATCATTGGTATTCGCTCTGCCCACCCTCCTGGTTCTGTAATATCACAGCCAAGGATTAGGCATGGTGTTAAACCAAAACTATTAACACAAGGAATAAACAAGATTACTCAGTCAACATGCGTGTGGTTACATATAATAGTTTTCTCTTTATATATCTTAGTCCTAAAACCTGCCTCACTACCTGCCTAAACACAAATCCACCCCTCCAAAACACAGAACCAACAACCACAACCATCATTCTCACATTTATATTTTCAATCACCCGGACGCTCAGCCAATCACAACTCACCATTCCTCAACATTCCAACACATGTACTCCCCCCTCTCACTCACTCTACTTACCACATTTGCCCTACAAAACCAACATTTACCATAATTACTGTACAACATTTACAGGGGCATCATGATCACAGTCACCAAAAAGGTTTGTCTGCAAGCAGTGAAGCAAATCTCATGTACATCGTCATCTGAAGTGTCACAAGGCTTCACAGTCTGGACCTTCGGGAAGTCTGCAGCCAGAGATACAATTGAGATGAAGTGAGGCAGGGATGCCATCTTGTGTCATCAGTGACTGCATGCAGCAGATGGTCATTACCACAAAGGTTGCTATGTCAACGTTTTCTCCAAATACATATTTTTGAATAGAATTCAAGTATAAGAGGCTAAAAGCAGTGAAAACATCAGCTCAGACTCCAAGACAAACATGGAGACAAATACCAGATGTTGCTGGAAAATCCCTCCCATCATCCCAGACCATTGGACATGCTGACAGGGGCTGATGGGAGTTGGAAAACTAAGAACATCGGAAGAGTCCCGAGTTCCAAAATTAGGTGGGGAAGAATGTTGTGGCACTCACACGGACTAGGTCCTGCTCCTCACAGCCTGGGTCTGTTTTGTATCTTTGTCCAGAGGCAGGCTAGCCCAACAAGAAGGAATTGCACCTGAAGATTCCCTCGCCTGGAGCAGTGATATAGTTCAGCTCCTGTCCCCCTTACTGGAGAGGGGCAATCTGAAAGGCTGTACTGTTAGGTGAACAACACTATGAATACTCAGGGGTCAATGAAGGGAGGAAGGCCCAAGTACCCAGCAGTCACTCATAAAATTGACATAGAGACTCAGCAAACCAGATTAAGAGCCACACTGAAGGATAATATTAACAGAAAATTATTTTATTGAGTAACAAAAAAATGATTTATTAGAAAAGAAATAGACACACACCCTTTCACACAGCAAGCATTAGGCACTCTTCTTATGCACTCAGAAGCAAGAGTATACAAGGAAAGATTTTCACTGGTGGACCACTCTCCTCAGATCACAGCTGAATCTGCTCTGAAGTAGTGACGGGGAATTTTGAGGTTAGCTGGACCAGGGGTCCTTGAGGAAATTGAAGACACAAGCTTGCAGCAAAGTTAGGCCTTTATTGGTTACGTGCGCACGGTCAGTCTCTCTTGAGTGGATGGAGAGCTGCAACATGGCACTGTTTGCCTGCAGTTTTTATACATTCCAGGTCAAGGACTTTAGCATTTCCCCAATCAGGGGGCTACACATCAGCATTACATAGGCATTGCATGAGCATTACAGTGTCTACATTATGTTCTGGTCAATTTGGCAATGTTCAGCACTTCACAGACCAGTACATTTTCACTATGAGCTAAGCATTTTAGTTAACACAATCCTTTCTACATCTTGGAGAGTACAGGGATGTTCAGTGTTTGTTTAGTGTTACCTTATAGAGTTCAAGCTGTACCATACATACCAGCATAGGGAAGCCAGCTCTAAAAAGAAAAGGATTCTGACTGGCTACTAAACTATTAAAATATTATAAACCTTTATAGCTTTACAAAAGAATATATTTATTGTTTACATATATACAATTCCCCATTAGTAGGGGAGTTTAACACAACCCAGACTTTGCTGTTATACCCTTCTCATTCCATCTTATGATTTCCTTATAGCTTATCAGCTCCTAGCTCATATCTATTAATCAAATTGGCTAAATAACATTTCACATCCTAAAAAGGGTCATACCCTATTAATCTATCTCTGTTCCAAAAAGTAAACCAAATGGCTAACTGGTTAAATGATAACTCTGTCCCCAGAGTCATCATGACTTCCTTTTTTCTTGTGTCTTTACCCACCATAGGGGCTGGCGCATATTGTTTGACCACAAAATGTTCTAGCAGTCACTTGTTACACCTGGGCAGAGCCACCAAGGTTAGCACACTGGTGTACCAAGGTGTAAACTGGGTTCCACAATGCTGGAGAGGCCGCTCAGGGGCAATCATGTCAAGGGCCTGATGTGCCTCGCTGTTCCACAGCGTGAGAAGGGCTTCAACAGGGTTACCTGCTCTATCTACTGGGAGCTTCCCCAGGGCATTCAAGAATCCAGTGGATTCCATTAGTCTCCGAGGGCAGACCATCTTAATCTGTCCACCAACCCTGCAAGGGAGGATTGGAGCCCCACGGTCATCGTGGAGGACATGAAGTCCTGAGCCGGAACACTAGAGGCAGCCTCAGCGTGGACATTGAAATCACCCCGGACTATCGTTCTGGGCTCCTGTGTGGGAAGACATCTCAATGGAATGAGGAGGTTTGGGATGATGTGCTCAATTCCCCTGTCCCATCTCACGCCCCTGCACTCCAGCCAGGTGGGCCTCTTGCGTGCTTTCACTCCCTGCCTATGTGGTATACAACAGTACAGAAGCCTGGGAAGCTTTGTTTATGTAACACAGATGAGGTAAGGAGAGGGTTTTAATTGGCCAATATAGACAGTGGATGCCAATACAGTAGTGAAGATGCTGTCACACACTGCTAAGGGCTGGGAACCTGGCCTTCAAGGCAGGCGCAATGCATCATGCTGCTCCAAAGCTCAAGGACACTGACCAACAGGACTGAGAAACAAAGACAGAAGCGTGAGACCCTATCACTCCGTTCACTGCACAGGCTCTCACCCTGGGCAGCAACTACATGTGCACCATACGCCCTCCCAACTACCAATCTCCCCTAGATTGATGTAAAAAAAAAAATAGAAGGAGGTGGAGCCCTTCCCCTCAGAACTCCCTAAGGGGCTACCCAAGGGCAGCTGGGCTTTTATGCCCTCTGACCCAGCCAGGAGCTGATGCAAGAGGCCTTCTACACTTGTTTTCAGCCACAATACTTTGAAGCTTTGTATTCTTCAATGTGCTGTAGATGGATGGTATGTCCTGTACCCTCGTTTCCTCCGGTCACAGACATTCACCTGAAAACATCTGACTGAAAACATTTAGAACACTAAAAGGACAGAGGTCAATTTAGGTAAAATTGCCCTTAGCTTATGCTATTTACTATTCTTACTTATCCTTAACTAGATATGATTATGAGTAACTATATAACTAAACACCTAAATGTAACCATAGATCATGATTAACAAGTGTTACATTCAATTAGACATATATACCTTTGCTGAAGCAAAAACTCCTTAATTCCAAAGTTCCTGAGTTCTAAAAATGCTAACAATTCTTCCTTTGGAAAGGTTTACTTTAAACACATCAGCAGAATACCAGTAAATGCATTTCAGGTTATGAAAGATAGGAGCATGAGACATTAATGAAACTTGGGGAAGGGAGAAACAAGAATCACAATATGCAAATAAGTATTACTCGACAAACAAAACAGAATATGGATATGTCAACTTAACACTTCTCAGAATAACAATGTGCAACTCAGCTATTACAACAATACTTACAGCATACAAAGCTGGTAATAACTTTATTATGCACCTCTACTTTCATTCACCCTCTTTCATCAGTCCAAACCACTTGAAACTTTTGTATGGTACAGCTAAATATGAAGCTACCTACTGTGGCAGCTACTGTGATTGAAGCACTTCCAACAGTCCAAGCATTTTTAAGGTTTCTCCCCTGTATGAGTTATTTGATGCACAGTAAGGGCGCTGCTTCGACTGAAGCTCTTTCCACACTCCAAGCACTTATAAGGTTTCTCTCTTGTATGAGTTCTTTGATGTTTAGTAAGGGAGCTACTGTGATTGAAGCTCTTTCCACACTCCAAGCATTTATAAGGTTTCTCCCCTGTATGAGTTCTTTGATGCACAGTAAGATTGCCATTCTGACTGAAGCTCTTTCCACACTCCAAGCATTTATAAGGTTTGTCACCTGTGTGAATTCTTTGATGTGAAATAAGATGTTCACTACGACTAAAGCCTTTTCCACAGTATTCCAAGTATTTATGAGGTTTGTCCCCTGTATGAGTTCTTTCATGCACAGTAAGTTGGTAACACTGATTGAAGCTCTTTCCACACTCAAAGCACTTATAAGGTTTCTCCCCTGTATGAGTTCTTTGATGCACAGTAAGGGCGCTACTGCAACTGAAGTTCTTTCCACACTCCATACATTTATAAGGTTTGTCTCCAGTATGAATTCTTTGATGCACAGTAAGGGAGGTCCTGTGACTGAAGCTCTTTCCACAATCAAAGCATTTATAAGGTTTGACCCCTGTATGAATTCTTTGATGCGCAGTAAGATTGCCACTCTGACTGAAGCTCTTTCCACACTCCAAACACTTATAAGGTTTGTATTTTGTATGAGTTCTCTTATGACAAGTAAGCTTGATATGCTTCCTGAAGCTCTTTCCACATTCCAAGCATTTAAAAGGTTTGTCCCCTGTGTGAATTCTTTGGTGTGAAATAAGGTGGTCACTACGACTAAAGCTTTTTCCACACTCCAAACATTTAAATGGTTTCTCCCCTGTATGAGTTCTTTGATGTGAAGTAAGGTTGCTACTGCAACTGAAGCTCTTACCACACTCCATGCAATTGTAAGGTTTGTATTCTGTATGAGTTCTTTGATGCAAAGTAAGTGCGCTACTCGAAATAAAGCTCTTTCCACACTCAAAGCATTTATAAGGTTTGTCCCCTGTATGAGTTCTGTGATGTTTAGTAAGGGCGCCACTTTGCCTGAAGCTCTTTCCACACTCAAAGCATTTATAAGGTTTCTCCCCTGTATGAGTTCTTTGATGCAGACTAAGGTTCCCAAGCTGACTGAAGCTCCTTCCACACTCCAAGCATTTATGAGGTTTCTCCCCGGTATGAGTTCTTTGATGCGAAGTAAGGGCGCTATTGCAACTGAAGTTCTTCCCACATTCCATGCATTGATATGGATTGTCCCCTGTATGAGTTCTTTGATGTGAAGTAAGGTGCTGACTCTGACTGAAGCTCTTTCCACACTCCAAGCATGTAAAAGGTCTGTTCTCTGTATGAGTTCTTTGAGGCAAAGTACAATCGTAATGATGACTGAAGCTCTTTCCATACTTCAGGAATTTATATGGTTTGTCTCCTGTGTGCGCTCTCTTATGTACAATAAGGTTTGAGCTTTTGCTGAAATGTTCCTCATGGTCTGGGCATCTGTATGATTTCTCTCCTGCGCAACTCTTCTGATGTCTTGTCAGTGTACACTCAGGAGGCATCCTTGTTTTACTTAGGTGAGTAGTTTCCCTTTGAATTTTATATTCACCACCCTCAGAAGCTCTGGATTCATCCCCTTGTTTCTGCATTTCTCTCCCCTCTTGTCTCTTTCCTCTATGTTGCCTCCCTAATTTCCGTTCCTCCTTCTGCTCCTCAGCTCTTTCCGGTGGCAACCTTGATGGTTCCCCCTCAGCCGTGATACCCCTGATATCTCCTGATGGGATTAAAAGAAAAACAGGTGAAGCGCTATGGAGAAATGCTGTGTATATATCTATCTGTTTATGATGTGGAATATTGGAAAAATATTTTGAGACCTCTTTTGGTGTAAGAGTACTGTATAATTGTCAAAGTTCAAGGCCTTCTACTGCTCAACAGTACCTGACTGGTGACTTGGCTGATGAAGATCAGAAGAAGGGAGCCAGTGGCTGTATTAGGCCAAGAAGCTGCCCTGTGTAATGATCTTACACCGGAACGCAACACAAGTGGATTTTTAAGATCAGCTAAACTGTCCATGCATCCGCAAGATCAACTAGAGGAGATGTGGGGTCGAAGGAAGATTGTCCCTAGCAGTGGACCAGGTTGTGGGTAGATTTGGCTGGGGTAGAGATTTAGGGGATTTGACTCTAAGGTAAAAGCCTCTAAGAAACAAGTGTCAGGAACATTATCTCCTGAGACTTTACATCTGATCAAGCACATTTAAGATCCTAAACTACTAGGAGGCTTTAAAGGAATTCTATGGGAATGGAGGAAGTGGGAAACGATGTCACTGAGGAACTCTGATTAATCGTGGGAGGGTGTTCCATAGACCCTAAAATATAATATTTTTTTAAAATACAAGTATCTTAACTTGGGTTCATACAAAGTGAGGCTGAGGGAACTATGGTGGGACCCAATACCCTACAACAGCCAAGGAAAAAAATATACATTTGTGCAGCAAATGAAACTCAATTTCTTCTTGGAGAGAATACCAGTATTTAAACAAGGACAATTTCTTTTCTATTAGTGCACCTTTGAAAAAGTGAGAGGAGAGACAACCTGAGCAAGATGCATTATCAAAGAGACCTGCTTTAATCACAGAAGATGGAAGACTGGTTAGATGGGAAGGTTCTTAGCAGTCATTTCCAAACTGTGTGCCACAAGGAAATGAATGAATTAGCTTACATATGGTTCCCAGGCGGTCTCCCATCCAGGCACTGACCAGACCTGACCCTGCTTAGCTTCAACAGGGTGCTGGTCTCATGTGCCTTCAGACCATAGCCTGGGTGTCAATGGGATGACACTATGCCAAACAACCAAGAGTCATCAAATCCAGTCAGGTCTGCATTTCTCAAACAGGTGGCTGGAACACACCAGTGGGCCTTAATGCCTCTGATCCATAGCCGGTCCAATGCCTTCTCACTCGCTTGCCCAACTCCTTGCATGCTGAGTAAAAGAGGCCAGGATACAGAAAGGTTCAAGGGTGGTGAGAACAACAGGAAGGTCTCCCTCCTTTTAAGGGGAAAAGGCCAGTGTTTCTGTATGTGTATGGATTGATTGGTCAAGATGCAATAATACTAACTGTGACTACTATAGATAACCGGACAAACCAGGCATAGAAAGGAAGGGGAGAAGAGAGCAACGTTCTTGTAGGAGGAACAAGTGAATGTAAAAGGAGCAGGGATGAAAGAATCTGGCTGGGATTGGGGGGGGGCAATAAGGTACCAATGGAGCGTGTAAAGAGAATGGGAGATGAAATTACAGAAGATGGGTAGAAATATGGACTTCCGGGAAGGGTGACTTAGCCTGTGCCTGCTTTTGAGACGGGCTCCTGCCTCAAAAGAAGCTTATTCAGATATATCAGTCAGATTTTTTTTTTTTTTTGACTGATTAAACTTCTCCCGGGTAGGGAGAAACGAAGAGATTAACCTCAAAGCCTATTTTTGTTGGGACGACCAGATCTCATTAATTTATGGGACGAGGTCCAGCCGACGAAGGTGGGACGGATTTTCAACAACAAGCTCTATCTGATAAAGCGAACGTTCATCTTATCTTCTAAGAGAGAACGCACTAACAGGCAAGCACCCTTCTTTCTATATTTTTCTTTTACTTGACTTAAATTGTTGCTGTTTAAAAGAGATTTGCCAGATTGATCGGTTTTTGACATCTCACTGGGGAGCCATAACTTCTCTCTGCTACTCACTAATTAATAGCTTATCTCTGTTTTTGTTGCAAAAAGCTGTCCTGGATTTGCATTCTAAAGATATACACAGAAGAGGGATTTCTATTCCAGATTTTTATTTTGAAGAATATTATATTGTCTGAGACTACTCTCTTTTTGGTCTATTTTATTTTGACGAATCTGTTTCCTGACGACCGCCATTAATTGTTTCGATCCTGGGAACTGCATTTTGTTTACTTAAGCATGGAGAGATAAGGCTGTCTGCTCTGTTTATACTGTGATGTCACCAAGTTTGGAGTATTAACCCAATTGTTGCTGAAATAAGAAGTGGTTTTCCTATATTTTTCTTTTAAAATGGCAATTAAGAAAGTGGCTGAGAATCTGGAAATAACTATGTTTCAGAAAATAATGGATGAGATTGAGATAACGAAACAAAACCTGCGACAGGGTTGTAAGGAGCTGAAAATTGAATTGAGTAAAATGACGCAGGAGATTAAAGATATAGGGGTCCCTGTGAGAGAGGTGACCCTGGAAGGGGTCCCTGTGAGAGAGGAGACCCCGGAGATTGGAACAAACGTGGAACAGGAAAAAGATTTGGAGTCTATGGACTTTAGAAATAAAATCTATTGTTTGGAGACACAGGAGATTAAAGACATAGGGGTCCTTGTGAGAGAGGAGACCCTGGAGACTGGAACAGGGGTCCCTGTGAGAGAGGAGACCCTGGAGACTGGAACAGGGGTCCCTGTGAGAGAGGAGATCCCGGAGATTGGAACAAACGTGGAACAGGAACAAGATTTGGAGTCTATGGACTTTAGAAATAAAATCTATTGTTTGGAACTCAATGTTATCTCTGAAGAAATTAATGAAGATTCTAGAGATAAAGTTATCAATGGCATGGATAATCTTCTGGACTGGAATGATGTGATGGAGCCCAATATAGAGAAAATCTATGGAATTAACTGCAGCCATGTGACAATGGAAAAACTTTCAAGAGATGACCCAGTGTATTTTGAAAAAAAGAACAGAGATATGATTTTACAGCAGTATTTCAGCAACCTATTCAGAATGGATGGCAAGAAAATATTTGGGATAGAGGTAATTCCCATCAGACTCTTACTATATGACTATGGCTTTGACAGCAAGATTATTATGGAATACTGATAATGGAAGATTGGATACTGAAATTACTGGACTTAACAAGACTACTGAAGATGGAAGATGGAAAATGGAACTAATAGGGATAATAGAACAATGGCTACTGAAATTACTGAACCTAACAGATTCTGATGTGATGGATTAATTGAAATGTTTATTTTGACTATGGTTATGACAATAAGATTATCATAATTAGTAATGAGATGGATTAATCGATATGCTTATCTGGAAAAAAAAATTGATAGATATATTTCTTAAAGAATTGAAACCTCTCTTTGACTTTTTGTGGAAAGAATAAAGTAATGTTTATGAGATTTGATGATTAAGTAAGATAACTACTGGAGGAAAGTGATTTTATAATATGACTTAAGAGACAGGATTGTTATATATTATAGACTTATAACTGATTTGATCTTTGACAAATGGGAAGTCAATATTTTACTCTTTATTTTTTATTTTTCTTTTTTTTTTCTTTTTTTTTTTTTGTTTAACTATTTTTGATTTTGTTTTTTGTCTTTGAATGTTTTATGATTTCGTCTTGTATGTTTTATGAAAATCTGAATAAAAATTATTGAAAAAAAAAAAAAAAGAAGATGGGTAGAAATATGTTGGGATGTATGTGGGGGTGGGAGGGGGAAAACATATATGAAAAAGCCTTCTCTCCGTACAGCTGCTGGACCAGCAAATTCTGCCTCAAAGGGGGAGACTGAGTCGCAAAGTCTCCAGACAAAGGTCTGTACTTAGCATGGGAAAGATGAGCTATGGAACTTCTTGACACAAAGTAAACCCTGTTGTAAACCATAAAGCAATTTGCATAGATGGACCAGGCATCAGTAGGAAATAATAACTGCCATCTGATTATGCCATATTTTGCTTCCCTCTGTCTGAAACTGGTGGGCTTCAGTAATCTTCAGGTGTTTCAAGTGAGCCCTGGGGTTGGAGGGTGTGAGACCCCTGCACAAGGTGAGGGGCACCTCAAGTTGAACAGTCTCAATTTGTGCCAATTTAGCCAGAATGCCCAGAGACAGAGGGGTCCCATCACACATCTGAGCATCTACCTGCTGATCTCTCCTCTCCTGAAAAGCCAAGGACTAAGACTTCTTCTCCTCCACCTCCCTCCAGCTGGGAGATGGGGATAGGTTTCAAACTCAGAGGTCCTTTGTGAAACAGAGGAACTTGCCTTAAACAGAGCCAGTCCATTGGCCCATCCAGGGGTGGGCGGCTGGGAGGAGCTGCACTATGCCCCTGGCCTCCCAGTGCTGCTATCGCTGCTGCCTGCCTTGAGGAATAGGGGGAGGAGCAAAGCAATGGGGCAGTCAGGGTTTGTGGGGAAGCCTCCAGAGCCATTCAGGTGCCCTACACAGCCTGAACCTAGCACTCCTCGCCTGCTGCTCCTGGACCTCTTCAGCTTAGTACAGCGTCCTCTGAATAAAACGGGGAGTCCCACCCACCCACTCCCAAGAAGAGACCTGTCTGGTCAGAAGATAAGAGATGAGATAAATAAGTCATAGCAGATGCACCCATTGGCCATGATGGCTGTGTTACCACCAGTATCCGAAGCAGTAAGGGGATCACAAGTGGGGAAGGTGCTGTTTCACTCATGTTCTGATTGTGGACTTCCCAGAGGCATCTGGTTGGCCCCTGAGAAAGGGGAGCCCTCGACTAGATGGGCCTTTGGCCTGATCCTGCTCTTCTTACACTCTTATGTCCAGGGTAAGTCCATCAAAACCCTTCCAGTGATCTAAAGGGGATCCTTACCCAGAGAGGTGATCATCTCATGAATCTCCACCATCACCTCCTTGTAAAGAGCTCTCTGGTCTGGATCCAGCAGGACCCATTCCTCCTCAGTGAAATACAAGGCCACCTCCTCAAAGGTCACCGGTCCCTGGAAGATGAAAACAAACACCTTCCTCATACAAACTCACAGGCAAGGTGTGGCAATCATCTATTCCCCACTCATAAAAGTTGGGACTTTTCACAAAACACCAAGTTGAGATGGCATTTACGTGAGGGGAAAGCACATTAAGAACTCCATTGTGAACTTG
Source organism: Rhineura floridana (assembly GCF_030035675.1). Lineage (NCBI taxonomy): Eukaryota > Metazoa > Chordata > Lepidosauria > Squamata > Rhineuridae > Rhineura > Rhineura floridana. The sequence continues at coordinate 208,856,846 of NC_084482.1, forward strand.
CTGATCTTCTAACAAACATATATATTTTGTCCTTGACATTGCCTTCCATATCTAATGACTGTTAAGTGGCCAATATAAAATGTTTTTGAAAAGAGGATTCAAACAGCATGCAGTTAATTAAGAGGATGGTTAGCTTAACATCCCTTTTGAGAAAACTAGTGGATAATATTATGAAAGACAGAATTTGCAGTTCTTCTCTCAGCTTGGATATTACAGAGACAAATACAATAATGTATGGTGTGGAGAAACTGGACAGAGACACATTTTCTCCCTCTCTGATGCTATAGTCGAGGCCGTCCGATAAAGCTACATGTTGGCAGCTTCTGGACACACAAAGGGAAGCACTTCTTCACAGAGCACAGACTTCATCTCTGGAATTCGCTACGACAACATGCAGTAATGGCCACACACTTGGACGGCTTTAAAAGAGGATTAGACAAAGCCATGGAGGACAAGGCTGTGAACTGCTACTAGCCATGAGGGCCATGTAGTACCTCCACTATCGGAGGCAATATACTACTGAATGCCAGTTACTGGGAATCACTGGAAGAGTGCTGTTGCACTCAGGTTCTTCCCAGAAGACTCTGGTTGGCCACTGTGTCTTGGCTGGACTAGATGGGTCTTGGGCCTGATCCAGCCGGGCTCTTCTTAGGTAGTGTTCAATTCAAAGGTTCATGGGAAAAACCAGTGGAATCAACAGCCTCCCACAGAAGGAGCCCCAGAAGCACAAGGGTAAGAGACAAGGCCCCCTGCAACTAGTCCCTCTGGAACAAGGATGGACCCACTCTGGCTGTCCCCAACTTGTCTCTCCGATGATCTTTCCCCTACCTGAGCTGGCTGCATGGTGGCTGTTTCCTCTCCAGAATAAAGGGGGAAGGATACAAAATGTCACTCTGAAGTCATTTTGCAGCCTGCGAAGGGAGAAAATGTCATCCAATTTTTATTTATTTATTTATTTATTGAATTTCTTAGTTGCCCATCTGGCTGGCTATCCAGCCACTCTGGGTGACGTACAAAATAGGCATACAAATATAACAGACATTAAAAATCTGAAAACAATAATGATAAAATACAGATAAATAACGATACAGATAACAATTTAACATAATGTTCATAAAATACCCCAAAGTAGACAAGCCGTGAAAACAAAAGCAACAAACTCTGAGTCCCTCTGAAACATGACGAAGTTTCCATCTGGGAGATCTGCTCAAATTCAGCCATCAGTTAGCAGGCTTGACACCCAATACAGCCTTGACGATCTTCACAAAGAACCCTCATCCACAGAAGTGCTGGGCCACATTCCCTGACGCTATGCATTTCAGCAACCTCTCACACACCTGCAACACACAGCCTCTGCACTTATTTATTTAAGAGACTATCTACTAAAATGGTACAGGGAGCAGAACACAGGCCAACAAATGACTGCCACAAATCACCAGCCAATTTCTGTACCTTATTGCACTTTTCCAGCGAGTGGAATTCCAGATTTTGAGGTTTTGTTCTCTTTCCTTCACTCACTTTCTCTCCTGTAAATTTAAAAGCTAGCTTCTTCAAATATCTCTCTCAACCGTTTCTTGTATCCCTGTTTTGTGATTAGCTCATCATGACGCAACTGCTCCACTTCATCCCACTTTCTCCGGAGGGTTTCAGGCAAAGCTGGGTACACTAAGAGAGAATGTGGGTGACAAACAAGTGGAGTTTCAAATGTAAGAGAATAAACACAAGTGCTTGGTTCAGACACATCAGCCAATCTGTTGTTCTTTCCACATACAAGAAGAACCTTTGTCTGTCTGTTCTTGGTTTCACATGAATCTCCATCTCTCATCCACATCCCAACAAACATATTGTTTTCAATTTCCCATTCATGCCAGATTCCGAGAATCCCACTGTAGGCATTCCACCGGAAAGTCTGCTCATGCTGTGTGACATTATGGAATGGGCAGAACTCATATTTGTACAAAGACTCCACATAACTGAAGCACTTGCCTGCCAGTCTAAAAAGATGTGCAGGACCTGACAGAGGGGAGGGGGCCGCTTTGGGCTGGAGGCGGTTCGAGGGAGGCAGGAAGGGATTGTTGAGCCCGAAGCTGTTGGGCTCCTCCACTACTTTCATCTTCCCGGCAGCGGCTTGTCCTCCCATCCGAGGCAGCACCAAAAGCAGGAGGTGGGGGGGGAGCGCTGTCGCCATATCAACCCTTTCCTCTTTCTCTTCCTTCCCGCCGCAGCCCTATTTAGCCCTATTTAGCCAATCCCCTCATGTCAAGATCGAATATGAGGTTCTTAAAGTGCCCCAACGGGAAAAAGGGTGGGGACCCAACAGGGCCTGAGAGACTAAAATATTTTTGGAGAGGTTTATTTTAAATCCATCAGGAGAATACCAGTGAATTCATATTAGCTTACAAAAGATATGAGCATAATCATATCAGAGAAAAATCAACAGCACGTTGCACATGAATGAATCTTGGTGAAGGGAGAAATTAGGAAAAATGTAGGTAAACAATGATTATACACAAAAACAAAATAGAATATGAATATGGAACTTAATTTTTAGGAAGAAGACTGCACGATTAAGATGAAGGACCATAACTGCTGCTGAATCCTATACTGGCAAGCCTAAACTCCACCAGCGCTCTAGTTCAAGCTGACTACATGATCTCAGTTAACTGAATGGCCATTTGATGGACGAGAAGAGCATCCCTCCTGCATCCCCCTTTCTCTTGCGCAATCGGCAGACTCCTTTCTTTCTCTCGTCGCCTTTTACTTGGTAGCCACTTTCTCCCACCAGGGAAAAAATCCTCATCAGCTCCTGGGCTTTCATCTCACTCTTCAGTTGTGTACTCAAAATCATCATTCTTTAAAATAGATTTTTTTAAAAGGATGCACCTCCCCATCTCAGTGCTGCTGCTTCTCCCTTCAAAATGGAACTCAGTCCCTCAAAGCCAACCTTGCCTCCCTCTCAGCCTGAGATTGTTCTCTTCCCTCCCGCCACCCCACGTCTCCCCCACAAAGCCCCTCTGGAGGTGCTGTCAAGAATCGTGCTCCTTCACTCGCTCAGTGCAGAAAGGGCCAACCACCTGTGGAGGGGTCTTTTTCTTCTTCTTCCAGTCTCAGGGCAGGCCACCACCACCACCACCACCACAGGAGAAATTGCCCAATATGTGGAAGAGATTAACTCAGAGAGGGAAAGGAGGGGGCTTTTTAGTGGCTTGAAAGGCAGGGGGCTGATTTAATGAGAGGTGACCTGGGCACAGGGGAGAGGCTACCCATTCTTGTTCACATTTTCAGGGGCATATACACACTGATTGATACTATGGTGGCTTTTCCTGGTCACCAGAAAGACTCACTGAATGCTCAGTCTTGCAGTCTTGGGGCACGTGCATGTTCCAATAGAACCAGGCTATGCCTACCAAACGACTCAAAAAATTGTTGGTGTTTCAAAGAACTCAAAACCTTTTATCATGCATCTGGCACAAGTGTGGAAGGATAAGTCTTGCCAACTTCTTTTCTGACCCTGCTCCTGCGCTTTTAACACCCACCTGGCACATAGGAAGAGAAAATGGGATGTTGTTCCCAACCGTTTGAATCAGTTTCAGGAAAAGCTTCGCTTGCTCAACGTTGCATCTGCCGAGTTACTTTCAAAAGCAGGAGGGCAGGGCCACCCGTTTGCTTTATTAAATCAAGCAGCAACCTTAATTCTGGGGGAGATGGAAATCGAGGAGGGCGGGCTGGAGGGGATTTCCCTACCAGCATCCCACATTGTGCACCTTGATCTTGAGGCTCCCTCCATGCAGCCCCCCTGTGATGCCTCTGCAAGCAAAAAGAGACTCACCCGCTCACTTCAGTTCTTCTGAGTTGGCAGGAGAGGAAAGGGAAGTCCTTTTGCAACCTTCCCTGGTGCTCTAGAAACGGCTGCTCTGTTGGGGTGGTTGTTAACCATTAAAGCGCAGAGTGGCTGAAGCCTTGGCTGCTTCACAGGGAAGAGGTGCAAAGGGAGGTGGTCAGCAGGCTTCTGTACGTTTTCCCTCCTCCACGTTAAGAATAAAAATTAAAATCCCATGCATCCTGTCAGGGAAAAAGTTTAGCTTAGGTTAAACTCCTCTGTCTTTACTTGCTAGACTGCCACCTGGAGCTCTGTAAGGGAATGGGGGGTCTCCTAATGATTCTCAGCACCCTTAACAAACTACAGTTCCCAGGATTCTTTGGGGGAAACCATGATTATTTATAGGGGTATGATAGTGCTTTACATTGATAGTGCAGATGGGACCTTAATCATTCACCAGTCTCATAAGCAGTCAAGGAGTAAAGAGTCCCCCCCCATTTTTGTTGTTAGGTGCCTTCAAGTTGATTATGACTTATGGTGACCCTACGAATCAGCGACCTCCAATAGAATCTGATATAAACCACCCTGTTCAGATCTTGTAAGTTCAGGTCTTGTTTGGTCTTCCTCTTTTTATACTCCCTTCTGTTTTTCCCAGCATTACTGTCTTTTCTAGTGAATCATGTCTTCTCATTTTGTGTCCAAAGTATGATAACCTCAGTTTCATCATTTTAGCTTCTAGTGAAAAAGACAAATAATTGGGTGTTAGAACAAATTAAACCAGAACTGTCACTAGAAGTTAAAACGATGAAACTGAGGTTATCATAGTTTGGACACATAATGGGAAGGCATGATTCACTAGAAAAGACAGTAATGCTTGCATGTGTGGAAGGAAAACTCTTTAGACCAATTAAGGAGTGCCAGATGGACAGAAGCTTATTGCAATGCAAAAAGTACTGATAGCCATCAGGAGAGAGTCTCTCTCCCTATGACATAACACACAGTGATAGAGGCATGGCAAAACATGCAAAGCAAGATTACCGTATACATGAGATGAGGAGTGGTCTCCAGTGCATGTGATGAGTACCTTCTGAATGTCTCATACATATTCCTATGACTCCAGTTATTTCCACTTTTAAAATATGCTTGCTGGATAAAAATGTCTAACCGCAACTTCTCCTTTCAGGAGCTAGCTGGCACACTGACTATTTCCCCATATCCTCTAGAGGTTTGCTGCTACGGCTCAATATATGAGTATACAGAAAGCCATTTGGCTTCATAAGCATATTGATTATTGAACCCTCTTATAAGCAGGGGGGAGAGAGTCCAGCTTTATTTCCTCACATGTACACTTCTTTTAAATTTCTGTTCAAAAATTATTTGAAAGATAAAATTATAATATGCTGGTTTTGCAAGTAATTAAAAAACCCCTGCATGTAGACTTTTATTATAATCATAATTGAAATAGTTTACAGTAAACGATTGCCTACCAACATCCTGCTGTGATTTTTTTGTTCTACATCTCCCAACCTGCACACAGAGAAAGGAACTTTTAGAATCATAGAGTTGGAAGGGGCCTATAAGGCCATCGAGTCCAACCCCCTTCTCAATGCAGAAATCCAAATTAAAGCATAGCTGACAGGTAGCTGTCCAGCTGCCTCCTGAATGCCTTCAGTGTTGGAAAGCCCACCACCTCCCTAGGTCATTGGTTCCATTGTCGTACCACTCTAACAGTTAGGAAGATTTTGCTAGTGTTGAAAGCTATAAACAAGAAAAGACAAGTTTTCTGTCCTTGCAATGGATTCTAGCTCCTGCCTAGAGGTCAACAAATTCCTTGTCGATCACAGTCCTGACTTCACTTATTGGCTACAGACCTGAAAGGGTGGGATTAGAGCAGCCAGCCACCAGCTCATTTAACAGAAGTTCCAGAGGGGCGGTGGCTGAAGTTTCAGTGTATATCTCTTGAACCAGACTACCTAGAAATTTAATTTTTTAAAAAATGAAAGTTAAGTGTCCAGAGATTGGGGTGACTCACCCAGAGACCTGATCTCCCAACATCTGGAGTCTCTGGGCAAACACTGGAGCTCTAGCAACCCTACCTCTACCTGTCTCAATGTAAATGTACTGCCTTCAAGTCAATTCTGACTTATGGCGACCCTGTGAATAGGGTTTTCATGGGGCTGAGTGGCAGTGACTGGCCCAAAGTCACCCAGTGAGCTTCATGGCTATGTGGGGATTCGAACCCTGGTCTCCCAAGTCATAGTCCAACACCTTAACCACTGCACCACACTGGCTCTCCTACCTGTCTCAATAGGCTTGCTTAAACAAAAATATCTTAAGCAAGTGCCAAAAAGACTAAAGTTACGGCACCTGTCTGATGCCAATCAGCAGGGAGTTCACCCTCCGTCCTCCACCAGAGCCCCAAGGGAAATGTTTTCTCTTTCAGCCCTTCTTCAAGTCCCTTGGTCAGTTCCCCACCCTACATTTAAGGCACATTCAGGGCACATTTAAAGCAAGTGAATCCCTCCCCCAGACCTGGGAACTGTAGTTTCCCCCTCACAGCACTACAAATTCCCAGCCCCGTTAAGAAACTTCAGTTCCCAGGATTGTTTGTGGGGGAACTCATGAACTTTAAATGTGTGCATAGTATGGATCTCCTTAAGCCTCATTTTTACACTATTAGTGACTTTGGGATTTATTTAAATACAGGCCATTGTTTATAAACCTATAAGTCTGTTATTCTAACCCCAGTTCCCTAGGAACGTGAGCCCCACTGGATTCAACAAGACTGATGTCCGAAGAGACATGGTTATGCTTGCGCTGCAACTTATCAGTGATGTATTCATCCACTGAATCCCCATGTACGTAAACGTACATTTCTGACAAAAACATCGCTCTTAAATTAATTATTCAATGTAAAAGAAACAATCATGTTTCTCTGCAGCGTTTGAGTTTAGGTATACTGCCCCTACATGTGGAGGATCCACTCCTCTGGGAGCTCAGAGTTCATCCGCCGGAGGGAGCTGATCAGAAAGTTCACAGGACTTAACACGGGAGATCTCAGAAGAAAATGAGAAAAACAGGCCAGAGCCTTCCCTGACAGCTGGCTTCTGCTTTGGGGGGGGGGAGATTCAGAGCCCTCCAGGAGAGGCTGCAGCACCATCCGCATACAATGATTTAAGTGGGTCTGCTCTCTGGGTTCCCCCCAACTAAGGTCTACTAGGAGTAAACCCACTGAAATTAATGGACCTCGGCTAGTTTTGGCTATGAACTTCAATGGGTCTACTCTGGGTAGGACTAGCATTGGATACAACCCCCTAGGCATCCCTTTTTCTGCCCCAGGAAGCAGGGCCTCCCCCCGGCCCGCTCTCCATCTCTCCCCCCCCCCCCCCCGCTAAATCTTAAATTGAGCGATGAATGTTAGAAAGTATTTCCTGGCTTGGCCTCTCCGCTGGGGTATCAGGTCGGTGGAACTCGAAGGGTTAATAGGCCAAGCTGGACGGTGGTCCTTAGGCTTCGTGACACTTCAGGTTCCCAATCGAGAGCGGCAATAGGGAAGGGCTAGATTTTATTATCATTGTTTTCAGATTTTTAATGTCTAATGTATTTGTATGTCTATTTTGTTCATCTCCCGTAGTGGCTGGATAACCAGCCAGATGGGTGACTAATAAATTCAATTAATAATAATAAATAAGGGCGCAGCTGCAAAAAATAGCGGCAGCCGAAGGGGAAGGGACAAAGTGGCATGGAAGCAATGAAAGCGGCTTCAGGCTTTTGTGTGATTGTTGCTTGCACCATGATCCTGCCTGCCCAGAACAGCCTTCGCATGAGGGCGGGAAGTGCATGCTACATGTTGTACCCCTCTCTCTCTATGGTCATCACACCTCCCTATTCGGCCTGGTCAGTTTCCTTCGGAAGGAGCTGAAAGGAACAAAGAAGCAAAGGTGCTGAAAGAGGGGGGTGGGATAAACCTCCCGGCTCCCCCCTACTAAGAACCGGAGGGCTTCTCGATGCAACCCAACCGAATCTCATGCAAAGCAGAGACCCAACTCCATGGCTGGTTTTCCTGCAGCCTGCATGGGGGGGTGGCAGGGTGGGAACAGCGGCTGCACTTTCGGGTGCTCGCCAGTTTGGATGGCTGCCAAAGAGGGTCCGACGCATTCCTGGGGGATTGGCAGACACGGGTGAGGGGAGGGATGAGAACTCTTTCAGGCTGAGAGGGAGGTAAGGTTGGTTTGCGGGGAGTGAGTTCCATTTTGAAGGGAGGAGAAGCAGCAGTGGTGTCACTAGGGTTGGTGTCACCCGGTGCGGTAACTCATGGTGTCACCCCCATGGACCTCCTCCCGTACAAGGTATGATAGCATTCTTCAAGTACTTGAAAGGTGGGCTGTAATCTCTTCTCGATCGTCCCAGAGTGCAGGACACAGAATAATGGGCTCAAGTTGCAGAAAGCCAGATTCCGACTGAACGTCAGGAAAAACTTCCTAACTGTTGGAGCAACGTAACAATGGGACCAATGAACTGGGGAGGTGGTGGGCTTTCCAACCCTGGAGGCCTTCAAGAGGGCAGCTGGACAGGGACCTGTCAGGGATGCTTTAATCCGGATCCCTGCATTGAGCAGGGGGTTGGACTTGATGGCCTTATAAGACCCTCTCAACTCTCTACCATCCTATGATTCTATGAAATTTACACCTTGGAAAGGGGACAGTTCCAAAAACATCCATTTCGTAAACAAAAGTCACAACTCATGTGCTAGAAGTAAACGATTTCTGACATACACTTTCATCCATCTTGGAAATACAGGCTGTTCCCTGCAACAGGACAGGGGAGGTCTGTGGTTCTCCGGATGTTGCCAGACCCCCAACTCCCATCAGCCCCAGCCAGCATGGCCAATGGTCAGAGAGGGCCCGAATCCGTCCCTGCCCAACGGCAAAGCGCCTCGGGCCCCCTTGGAAATTTATGCTGAAAGGCGCTCCTTTGTCCCTGCAGATATTCCTGGACTCCAACCCCTATTAGCCTCAGCAAGCACAACCCATGGCCAGGGATGATGGGAGGTTCCCCATAGCAGTCCCAATGTTTAGATGCAGTCAGTTTCCTTGCAATTTCCACCCATTGCCTCTACTCCTGTCCTCTTGAGTGACAGAGAACAAACATGCTCCATCTTCTACATCACAGCCCTTGAAGACAACTGTCACATCTCCCTTTAACAGTCTCTTCTCCAGGCTAAACATATTGAGATATTTCCATTGTTTCTCAACAGTTGCAAATAAGCGCAGGCCGGGTAGCTTTTTTAGTTAGTTGTCAATCCTGGCTAAGGTTGAGGATTAGTTCTGCATTCTAGTGTTTCTCAAACTACTCCTCGTCTCTGGAAAGCCATACCTGAAATGCTCTTCTGATTTACAATATATGTCAGTCAAGAGATTTAGCAAGCTAGTCTTAATCATCATTTTCTGAAACATTTTTACAGAGAGGAATAAAACAACAACAGGCAATTGGCAAGGTCTTTGCCACTGGATGATAGAATCTGGAAAAATGTCCAAGCAATTGATTACATGTGGGAAAATGAAATAAATGGGGAGGGGAGATGAATCTAAAACCTGTGGAATTGTTGCAACAAGAGCTGTTAAACAGAATGCTCTAGTGATGTCATAGGGGTGGGCCCTGGTTATGTCATTAAGCATGATACATTAAGCATCAGCCACAGTTGCTTGGAGCACACCACTTAAAGAAACAAAAAATTATCTGAATGGAAATTAAGATAGAAGTCTTAGCTAAGTGAGGGTGCTACCAGTCCCCTGAAGTGACAGGATATTTCTTTCTCACCTGCTTGTTGATTTGGTACCAGGCCAAGTTCAAGGTGTGCTTTCCATGTTACAGGTTCCACCAGGGCCGGCGTAACATGGTAAGACAGGTAAGCACCGCAGGAGGGTGCAACACTTGTGGTGCATGGTCTCCCCTGAAGTTTCTCAGGTTTCCAAAGTTGTCCACAGACACAAAAAGATTGGTGACACCTCAAGTAATGACTGTACCACACTGTTATATTCCACAACTGAAGGAATAAATATTGCACATAGTGGCTGCCCCTGTAGGCACTGGAGTGCTGGCAAAATTCCCACTTCAAAAATTAAACTGCACATGCACTGCCTTCTTTTGCTCATAGTTGCTAACGGGGGCTTCAATGGGACAAGGAAACCTTAATAACTTTTGAGCAGCTGCTCAAACCTTTCAAACCAATGAAAGATTGTGTTTCTCAATAAGCCCAAATAAACTACATCAGTAGTTTTCATCAAAACTGGGGGGGGGGAAGCCTTTTCAAAAACTGGAGAAAAAAGGGAGCATATGTCAGTTTTCGGCATTCATCTTGCAGTAGCTGTGGCAATGTTTATAAGGATCGGACTGAAATTTGGCACATTCGTAGATTTCATCAGGTAGATCATGTATGTAATGTTTCAAGTTATTGTTTCAACAGGTGCTATTTTTAGAACCTATAAAATATTGAGCCTTTTTTGTTGTTGCTGCTTGCCTTACATAACGGGGCACTCCAGAGCCTCTTTAATAGTCTTGCATTGTTTAATAAGCATGCACAAGAAAACATACAAATCATAATCCAATAAAAATTCATAATCAAAACACTAACAGCGTACCACAATACACAAACGCACACTGAACACAGTGTTGTATTTTAGTTTTTTATTTATTTGAGTCACAATCTCATGACTGGTTGTTTTTCTTCCTCTCTGAGCCAGTCAAGGAGAGTGTTCAATTCCTTTCTTTCCCAAGGACATGACTGCAGTTCAGCTTTGCATGCAGTTTCAGGAAATTATCTCCATTTGGTGCTTAACAGTGTTTTTGGCAGGGACAGGAGGCACCAAGCTAGTACCATTCTCTCTCTCTCTCTCTCTCTCTCTCTCTCTCTCACACACACACACACACACACACACACAAAGAGCCAAAAAGTAGCTGGGGTTGGCGGGAACTCCCTAGTTCCTGCAACCGCCTTGTCTTCTGCCCAAGTCTTGGGTTTTCCCACAGGCCAGCTTCGCCGTGACTCTTTCGTTGCTTCAGCTACAGCCTGTGCCTGCTCCCTCCGTCCCTCCCAACATGATCTTGACGAGCCGCAGAGACTGGGAGTTCCGTAACCCCCACGGCATGATCTGGGGCTCCTTCTTCCTCCTCTCCCCCCCTTGCTCCATGCATGAACTCTTTATTATGTCTGCCATGCTCACTCCTCCCCACCCGCTGCTGGGAACTATCAACACAAAGCGCCCAGCCCCAGAGGACTACAGCTCCCAGCGGCCCCAGGTGGAGTGTCAATCAGGCTGCGCCGTCGGGTCAGCGGCAGGGCGGGGCCGGCGACGGCCACTCCGTGAATGCTGCCTGGCAGCAGCTCCTGCAGGCCACCCACTGGCAGCACGAGGTGGGCGCCGAGGGGATGCGGGGGGCGGCGGTGTAGTCACCCGCAAGGCAGGCTTCATGGGGGCAGGGGGGCTTCGCGCTGAGGCAGTTGCCAGGGAGGGGCTGGCGTCCTGGCGCCCCTCAAGTGTTGCACCCTGCTGAGGTGCTTACCTGGATTACTGTGTTACACCGACTCTGGGTGTCACCCCCCTCATGGTGTCACCCGGGTGCGGTGTGCATCTCCCGCACCCCCGTAGTGACGCCACTGTGCTCATCCTAAACTGGTGCTTGAAGGCTGTGAAGGGCTGGATGTGGGTTAACAAACTGAAACTTAATCCAGACAAGAGTACTGCTGGTCAAGGGAAAAACTGCATCAGGGATGGCATTGCAACCTGTTCTGGATGGGGTTGCACTCCCTTTGAAGGAGCAGGTCTGCCGTTTGGGAGTCCTCCTGGAACCTGCCCTGCTGCTTGAATATCAGGTGGCTGCGGTAGCCAGGAGTGCTTTTGGCCAACTCAGACTGGTCTGCCAGCTGTGTCTGTTCCTGGAGGCAGTTGACTTGGCCACAGTGACACATGCATTGGTGACATCGAGGCTTGATTACTGTAACACACTCTATATGGGGCTGCCTTTGGAAGTGGTTCACAAATTACAGTTGGTTCAAAATGCAGCAGCCAGAATGTTAACTGGAGCACGGCGCAAGGAGCCTATCACTCCTGTGCTTTATTGACTCCATTGGCTCCCACTTTGCTTCCAGGCCCAATTCAAAGTGCTGGTTCTGACCTTTAAAGCCCTAATGGCCTTGGACCAATGTACCTGAGGGACTGCTTATGCCCATATGTACCTGCCCAGGATTTAAGATCATCTGCCTCTGGTCTCCTCTGTGTGCCTGGAGTGAAAGACGTTAGACTGACGGGCACGCGGGAGAGAGCTTTTTCAGCTGTGGCCCCCAAGCTTTGGTACACCCTACCCCAAGAAGTCCACTCTGCTCCCTCCCTGATGGTTTTCCAGAGACTTCTGAAAATGATCTTGTTCTGGAGGGACTGAAGGTAGAGCCTGACACTGAATTTATGCCTTCTACATTAAATTTTACCCTTGTAGTCCCCTTTAGTATCTCTCTCTCTCTCTCTCTCTCTCATATATAGTATTTTGTATATTCTAATTTATTTTAATGTTTTTGTGATTTTACTGTTTACAATTTTATTATGTATGTGTTTGATTTTATTTTTGTAAGCCACCCTGAGTGCCCTATTATAGGGTAGAAGGCCGGGATAGAAATATTTTAAATAAATAAATAAATAATAAATTAATGGCCTTCCAAATTCAACAGAAAGGAAGGGGAATGCCACATGGCAGAGGAACTCCAAGAAGCCCTCGGGGTCGTGGCAGGACCAACCCCACAGGGCCAAGCAAATTCGGGACCCAATGCAATTATTGTAGACAGGAAGGTCACTGGAAATTAGAGTGTCCAAATAGGCCAGGGCACCCTCCTTCATCTGCCCCCTCAGCTCCTCTGTCTCCTCCCTTTCCTTCTAGCAACCCATCTGCTCAGTCAAGATTAGGATTGTGCAGAGTGATAAGCGGTGGTAACGGAGCCAAAGCTCTGCTCACGGCCAGAGTTCGATTCCAATGGAAGGAGGAAGTCGAATCTTCAGTAAAAGGGGTCGAGGTCCACTCAGCCTTCCATCCATCCGTGGTCGGTAAAATGAGTACCCGGCATATGCTGGGGGGTAAAGAAAGGCCAGGGAAGGAACTGGCAATCCCACCCCATATATACGGTCTGCCTAGTAAACGTCGCAAGACGTCACCCTAACAGTCGGAAACGACTCACACTATAAGTGCGGGGACACCTTTACCTTTTTTAGAGGGATGCAACATTATTTCTCTGCTGCTGCCGCTTGACCCTATAGGGCTTGTTACCTACTCTATTAATTATCACACTGTCTCCTGTCTTGTAGACACTGGTGCTTCTCACTCCAATTTGCATGCCTCTGAATTTCCTTCTATTTCTGCCTCTTGTACTGTCATCGATGCTATAGGCACTGAAGGACATATTATACCTCACCCTGTTTCTGTTCCCTTGTCTGCTCCTATTGGTTTTATTTCTGAGCAGCATGCCTTTCTTCTTAGCCCTTCTTCCACTGTTAATCTTCTCAGGAAAAGATTTGTTGTGTAAATTGGGCTGCACGATCTATTGCTCCCCTGATGGCATCTATTTGGATGTGCCTGAGCAATGGCAGTGGAGCGTTTTGGCTGTTGCAACAGGAACTGTTGGATAAGGTTCCTCCACAACTCTGGTCTGCACAAGTCAGTGAAGCAGTCCAGGTCTGAAGCGCAGAAGCTGTGCATATTACTGTTGACGCAGCCAAACCGCTCCCATGCATACCTCAGTAGTCCATTTCCAAGGAGTCCGAGGCTGGCATTAAACCTGTTGTGGCTTCTCTTTGAACAAGGAATCATTGTTCCCACCAGCAGCCCATGTAACACATCTATCCTCCCTGTGAAGAGGCCAGGGAACGATACTACAGGGTTTGCTCTGGGTGTCCTCACACAGAAACATGGAGAAAAACATCGACCTATAGCTTATTACAGCTTTCCTCTAGGTCTGGTAGCTTCTGGACTGCCACCCTGCCTTTGTTCAGTAGCCTCCACTGCTCTCCCCTCATTGTGGTCATCCCACATGCTGTGACTGCTCTATTGCTGGGAAGCAAAACTCAGCACATTTCTAATTCCGAGCTCACCCAATATGAAAAACTGCTTCTATCTGCTGCTGTGACTTTAACCCATTGCTCTGTTTTGAACCCAGCTTCACTGTTACCTGCCCCCATGAACAGAGAACCTCATGACTGTTTTACTGTTACTGAGCAACTGTTAACTCCTCACCTGGACGTAAAGGATTTACCATTGCAAAGTCTTGATCTACTTCTCTGCACAGATGGCTCCTGCTTGTAAGATGAGAAGGGACAATTGGTTACAGGCCATGCAGTCTGTACCCAATACAAGGTCTTAGAAGCTTACCAACTGCCAAATGCTGACTCTGCTCAGAAGGCAGAGCTTTTTGCCCTCACTCAAGCCTGTATCCTTGCAAAGGACCAGACTGCCATCATCTACACTGACCCTAGATAAGTCTTTGGTGCAGTGCATGATTTTGGACAGTTGTGGAAACAGAGAGGATTCCTCACTTCAGCAGGAGCACAGATTAGTAATGGTTGTTATATTAACGCTCTTTTGCAAGCTCTCCTTTTGCCCTCTACCCTTGCCATTGTGAAAGGTAATGCTCATGATTCTTCTTCGGATGATGTTGCACATGGAAATGCCCTAGCTGACCACACAGCTAGGAGTGCGGCCCTTTGTGGTCCTCAGGCTACTATTGATGATTTAATTGTTTTTTCCAGATATCTAGTCCCCATTGGCCTCCTTGGCTAATCTTGCACACCTACAGGATCAGGCTCCAGAAAGCAAATAGAATGACTGGTCTCATAAGGCACAGTGGCCCACATGAGCAAAGGGGGGGACGATAGCTGCAGTACAGCGTGATTGGTTTGCCCCAAGTATTTCTTCTATGGTACAGCCGTACTGTAGCACATGCCCTACCTGCCTGGCTCATAACATTGGCCAGAAGCATTCAGACAGCACCCCCTCCATGGGAGCTGTTTCTGAGTCTTCAAATGGACTTTGTACAGATGCCCAAGTGTTGCTCCTTTGAATATATTTTAATTATTATTGACATGTTTTCAGGTTGGGTTGAAGCATACCCCTGTGTCCCTGCTGATTCCATAACCATGGCTAAGTAGCTCCTTAAAGAATTCATCCCTCGGTTTATATTGATTGATTACATTTGTATAGCCCCATAGCCGAAGCTCTCTGGGTGTCGAGACCCAGGGGACCCAGGGGGGCCTAGATAAAGAGGTGGGGGAGCCCCAGGACCCCTTTCCAGTGCAGAGTGACTCTGGGGGGGGAGTGCACACCCCCAGCTCCGCCGATGGGAGAGATGTCAGATGGGGAGGATGCTCCTGAAGATCTGGGGGGAGGAGACATGCCCAACCGCTCTCTGATTCCCACGGGAATGTCGCCCGCTCACATAGAAACCCCTCCTTTGCCGAGCGTCCCAGGAGAGCCGTTGGAGCAAGACCTCGCGTGTGGGGCCACTCCACCCCCCCAGGAGTCCTTGGCTGGCCCTTCAAATGCCTCCCCACCAGGAACGTCTCCTCCCCCTTTTATGGGGGCACCTGAGGAGTCTAGACTGTCCGATGAACAGACCTGTGCGCGCCCTCTGACACCCCGTGTGCGCTGCCGAGAAAAGAGGCTTGGTCAGAAGGAGGCACTGCGCAGGAGTCAGAGGTTGCGAGCGAAAACCTTTCCTATTTAAGCCCGTGCCCCCGTTGCGGGTGCTGAGTCAGCTTCCCTTAGATGCTGCAGAGTAAGCCTGAGTAGTTAGTTAGGGATTACAGTGAGCTAGTTAGTGACCTCTATGAGATGCCTTGCCTTCGATGTTACTTTAATAAAACAAGAATTGATTCCAGTCTCGCCTCCGTTTCATGATTCATACTCTGAGCAGGACACTGGGTGGTTTACAACAATTAAAACATTAAAAACAAATATACAAATTTAAAAACACATTTTTTAAAAAACAATTTAAAAACACACACTAAAATGCCTGTTGTAGTTGTTATGTGCCTCCAAGTCGACTACGACTTATGGCGACCCTATGAATCAGCGACCTCCAAGAGCATCTGTCATGAACCACCCTGTTCAGATCTTGTAAGTTCAGGTCTGTGGCTTCCTTCATGGAATCAATCCATCTTTTGTTTGGCCTTCCTCTTTTTCTACTCCCTTCTGTTTTTCCCAGCATTATTGTTTTTTCTAGTGAATCATGTCTTCTCATGATGTGTCCAAAGTAGGATAACCTCAGTTTCATCATTTTAGCTTCTAGTGATAGTTCTGGTTTAATTTGTTCTAACACCCAGTCATTGGTCTTTTTCGCAGTCCATGGTATGTGCAAAGCTCTCCTCCAACATCACATTTCAAATGAGTTGATTTTTCTCTTATCCACTTTTTTCACTGTCCAACTTTCACATCCATACATAGAGATCGGAAATACCATGGACTGAATGATCCTGACTTTAGTGTTCAGTGATACATCTTTACATTTGAGGACCTTTTCTAGTTCTCTCACAGCTGCTCTCCCTAGTCCTAGCCTTCTTCTGATTTCTTGACTGTTGTCTCCATTTTGTTTAATGACTGTGCCAAGGTATTGATAATCTTTGACAAGTTCAATGTCCTCATTGTCAACTGTAAAGTTACATAAATCTTCTGTTGTCATTTCTTTAGTCTTCTTGACGTTCAGCTGTAGTCCTGCTTTTGTGCTTTCCTCTTTAACTTTCATCAGCATTTGTTTCAAATCATTACTGGTTTCTGCTAGTAGTATGGTATCGTCTGCATATCTTAAATTATTAATATTTCTCCCTCCAATTTTCACACCTCCTTCTTCTTGGTCCAATCCTGCTTTCCGTATGATATGTTCTGCGTATAGATTAAATAAATAGGGTGATAAAATACACCCCTGCCTCACACCCTTTCCAATTGGGAACCAATCGGTTTCTCCATATTCCGTCCTTACAGTAGCCTCTTGTGCAGAGTATAGGTTGCACATCAGGACAATCAGATGCTGTGCCACCCCCATTTCTTTTAAAGCATTCCATAGTTTTTCATGATCTACACAGTCAAAGGCTTTGCTGTAATCTATAAAGCACAGGGTGATTTTCTTCTGAAATTCCTTGGTCCGTTCCATTATCCAACGTATGTTTGCAATGTGATCTCTGGTGCCTCTTCCCTTTCTAAATCCAGCTTGGACATCTGGAATTTCTTGCTCCATATATGGTAAGAGCCTTTGTTGTAGAATCTTGAGCATTACTTTACTTGCATGGGATATTAAGGCAATAGTTCGATAATTACTGCATTCCCTGGGATCCCCTTTCTTTGGAATTGGGATGTATATGGAACGCTTCCAGTCTGTGGGCCATTGTTTAGTTTTCCATATTTCTTGACAGATTTTCGTCAAAATGTGGACAGATTCAGCCTCAGTAGCTTGTAGCAGCTCTATTGGTATGCCATCTATTCCTGGTGATTTGTTTCTTCCAAGTATTTTAAGAGCAGCTTTCACCTCGCATTCTAAAATTTCTGGTTCTTCATCATACGGTTCCTCCGTGAATGAATCTGTCATCCTGGCATCTCTTTTATAGAGTTCTTCAGTGTATTGCTTCCATCTTCCTTTTATTTGATCTCAGTCAGTGTGTTCCCCTGTTGATTATTCAACATCCCTACTCTTGGTTTAAATTTCCTTGTCAGATTACAGCAATACAATGGCTCGATTACTATGTCAGTCATAATAATCAACAAATTACATTACACCCCCTGCCCCTCCCACGGCAGGAGTCATCAATGACTCACTGGCCAACAGTCTCACCACTTTTAATTAAGGACTTAATCTCTTCTCTCAAACAAGGGAAGGCCCCTGGTGAGGACATGATACCCCCAGAAACTTATAAAAACTTCCCAGACTGGTGGGCTCCTGTCTTGGCCAAGCTTTTCACACAAATAAACATCTCAGGCGTTCTTCCAGTTGGTTGGAATATGAGTATAATCATCCCAATATACAAAAAGGGTGATCGCTCAGACCTGAATATCGTCCTATAAGCCTGATAGATATTGGAGCTAAACTGTACGCAAAATTTCTTATGATGAAACTAGAGGAGTGGGAGGAGGAAAATCAGATAATCTGCCCCGAACAAGCAGGATTTAGGAAAGGTTGTAGCACTATAGATCACTGCGCTACTCTTTCCTTCCTAGCAAAAAAATCAATACAAGGCCCGACAAAACATTTATACGTAGCCTTTGTAGATCTAGCGGCTGCGTTTGATTCAATAGATAGACCAAGACTATGGGAGAAACTTAAAAATTCCAAAATAGATAGACGTCTTCTATTCTTGATAAAATCATTATACTCTAACACCAGCTCCAGAGTCAGAGTGGGCCCAACAGGCTCCCTGACAGACCCTTTTTTAATAACTAAAGGAGTTAAACAGGGATGTCCCTTGGCCCCATTCTTATTTAACTTCTATTTAACTGTTATTGTATCGGCAGTCTCGGGAATGGACCTTTTCCCCCCTTCTTTGGGTCAAAGGAAAGTTTCCCTCATGTTATACGCAGACGATATGGTTTTATTGTCAATAACCCGCAACGGACTCAGAAGGGCTCTACTAAAGCTATCATCATATTGTGTCACCGAAAAACTACAGATTAACTGCTCCAAAACAAAAATCATGGTATTTGGCAAAAGGTCACCAATGCACAAATGGTCAATCAACGGTCACCCAATCGAGCAATGTCGAACTTTTAAATATCTTGGTGTCCATTTCTCCGATTCCCTTTCTTGGAGAAAGCATATAGAGTGCACTAAACTGTCCGCACTTAGAGTTAGTGGAACTATCCTGAACTTCTATCGCTCAGTAGGTGGCAACCTAGTCTCCCCGGCTTTAAAAATATTTCAAGCCAAAGTTGTTCCTATGATGCAATATGGAGCACCTATTTGGGGATGGGAAAACCCTCAACTTGACCAATTATAGATAGTTCAAAACAAATTTCTAAAAAAACTTCTGCTTCTACCATCAGCGACCCCAGCAGTGCTAATTCGGGCTGAGACAGGGATTTCATCAGTTAGGGCAAAAATTCATTCAACTCTGGTAAATTACTGGAAGGCGAATAAGCAATCTTCCCCAAGGCAAATTTTGAAAATAATAATAATAATAATAAATTTAATTTCTGTGTCGCCTATCTGGCCAATGGCCACTCTAGGCGACGTACAAGGCAGTTAAAACACAATATGATAAAATACAATGGTACAATATAAAAACAGTATAAAAACAATACAGCAGCAGACAATAAAATTAAAACAGGGTAGGAGGCATTTCAATCTCAGTAATTAACCCTCCCCGGAAATCCCAAAGGCCTGTTGAAAGAGCCAGGTCTTTAAAGCTTTACGAAATGTATTTAGGGAAGAGGCATGCCGGAGATCTTGTGGGAGGGAGTTCCAGAGGGTGGGGGCCGCCACTGAGAATGCCCTCTCTCTAGTACCCGCCAATCCAGCTGTTTTTGTCGGCAGGATTGAGAGAAGGCCCTGTGTGGCTGATCTTGTCGGGCGGCATAATTGGTGGCGTTGAAGGCGCTCCGTAAGATAAAATGGGCCGAGACCGTATAGGGATTTAAAGGTTAATACCAACACCTTGAATTGGGCCCGGAAGACAACTGGAAGCCAGTGTAGATTGAACAACACTGGTGTGATGTGATCCCGGTGGCGACTATTCGTAAGTAGTCGAGCCGCCGCGTTTTGTATAAGTTGTAGTTTCCGGACCGTTTTCAAGGGTAACCCCACGTAGAGCGCATTACAGTAATCCAAACGAGAGGTGACCAGGGCGTGTACTACCAGTGGGAGCTGATGAACAGGAAGGTAGGGTTGCAGCCTTCGTATGAGGTGTAGTTGATACCAGGCTGCCCGGCTCACTGCCGAAATCTGAGCCTCCATGGACAGCCTGGAGTCAAGTACAACCCCAAGGCTGCGGACCTGGTCCTTCAGGGGTAAACTCACCCCATTGAACTTCAGGTCAACATCTCCCAACCTTCTTTTGTCCCCCACAAGCAGCACCTCGGTCTTATCGGGGTTCAGTTTCAGCTTGTTCCTTCCCATCCATCCACTCACGGATTCCAGGCACTTGGACAAGGTCTCCACAGCCGACTCTTGTGAAGATTTAAATGAGAGATAGAGCTGAGTGTCATCTGCATATTGGTGACACTGCAGCCCAAATCTCCTAATGATTGTCCCTAGCGGCTTCATATAAATATTAAATAGCATGGGAGAGAGGACAGAACCCTGTGGCACACCACAATTGAGAGGCCAAGGGTCTGAAACCTCCTCCCCCAATGCTACCTGTTGAAACTTATTGGAGAGGAAGGAATGGAACCACTGCAATACAGTACCTCCAATTCCCAATCCCTCCAGGCGATGTAAAAGGATACCGTGGTCGACAGTATCAAAAGCCGCTGAGAGATCGAGGAGGACAAGAAAGGAGAATTCTCCCCTATCTAATGCCCTCCTCAAATCATCTACCAGAGCGACCAAGGCTGTTTCAGTTCCATGACCAGTCCTGAAACCCGATTGGTATGGATCCAAGTAATCCGTTTCATCCAAGTGTGTTGACAACTGGTTGGCCACCACTCGCTCAATGACCTTGCCCAAAAATGGTAGATTCGAAATTGGGCGGAAGTTATTAAAAACTTGGGGATCCAAGGAGGGCTTCTTCAGGATGGGCTTTACAATTGCCTCCTTGAAGGCTGATGGCATCACACCCTCTTTCAAGGATGTGTTTACCACCGCTTTGATCCCCTCGCCCAATTTCTCTCTGCAGCTCATAAGGAGCCACGATGGGTAAGGATCAGTTAGACAAGTGGTAGGCTTCACAGTTGTAAGCACCTTGTCCACATCCTCAGAAGGGAGAAGCTGAAACCGATCCCAACTTACCGGCATGCAACTGGCCAACTCTGGTTCATCCACTGTATCCACGGCGCACGGAATCGAGCTCCGTAAGTGTTCGATTTTGTCAGCAAAGTGCTTTGCTAATATGTCACAGGAGGTCTTTGACTGTTCCAAGGGTTCCTGAGCAACTGGACCGACCAGGCTTCGGACCACCTGGAACAGCCTCCTGGGACAGCACTCTGCAGACGCAATAGAGGCAGCAAAGAAAGCCTTCTTTCCTGCCCTTATTGGCACTTGGTAGGCAGCTACTGCTGCTCTAACCTGTGTCCGGACATCTTCGGAGCGGGATTTCCGCCACCGGCGTTCTAGTCGCCTCACCTCCTGTCTCAGACTACGCAACCGCGGTGTATACCATGGTTGTAGCTGAGTTCTATTCAGGGGGAGAGGACGTTTCGGAGCCACCCGGTCTAATGCCCTGGTGATCCCATCATTCCACTCCTTCACCAGGGTTTCGACCGGGCGACCTTCAGCAGGTTCCAATTCCCCAAGCGCAGTCAGGAATCCATCCGGATCCATCAGGTGCCTGGGGCAGACCATTTGAATAGGTCCTTCACCCCTGTGGAGGGGGCATGGTATCGAGAAGTTCATGTTTACCAGGTAGTGATCTGACCATGACACAGGGGTGGAATAAACCACTCCCAATTTCAGACCACTTCTCTCCTCTCCCAGGACAAACACAAGGTCAAGAGTATGACCAGCTACATGGGTGGGCCCAATATTACTAAGGTGCAGTTCCCAGGAAGCCATGGTTTCCAGGAAATCCCGAGGGGCTCCAGTGAGAGTGGCCTCGGCATGCACGTTAAAGTCACCCAGCACTAACAATTCTGGGGACAACGCCCGTACAGCCGAGACCACCTCCAGCACCTCGGCCAGGGAGTCCGCTGTGCAGCGGGGTGGGCGGTACACCAGCAGGATCCCTAAACTGCTCTTCGGGCCCAACCTCCAGTACATGCAGTCAACAAATTGGGTCCTATGAAGAGGAGGTCTGGCAAAAACCAAGGACTCTCGATAGATGACTGCCACGCCCCCTCCCCGCCTTCCCACCCTCGGCTGCTGTGCATAACGGAAACCTGGTGGACACATGGCCTCAAGAATGGGAGCAGAGGCTTCGTCCAACCAAGTCTCCGTAATGCATCCCAGGTCTGCCCGCCCATCCAAGATCATGTCATGGATGAGTGAGGTCTTCTGCGTTACAGACCTGGCATTACATAACAGCAGTCGAAGGTCGGTAGGAACCTTGTGTCCCCCAGCTACCGTCTGGTTCTGAGCAGACCCGGAACATGGGATGAATATAATGCATCTATCCCGTGTTCCCCTATTCTGGCATGGTCTGCCAGCAGCACCCTTCCAGTGCCTGCCGCCCAAACTTCCTATAACTTGGCCCCCCACCTCCCTCCCCGGCTTGCACATGCCTCTATCCCTATCTCAGTCAACAGGCCACCCACCCTAACAAAATTAGTCCGGAGACCCGCCTCCGTATCCTATACAGCTGTAATTAATTAAAATAATTCAATTTAACTTAAACTAAATTAATATAAATTACAACCCAATTTCACATTCACATTCACACAGTCATACACACTCCACAAACACTCCAACTGTAATCGGCCACAATGATGGATCACCCGAACAAACAGTGGCAGTGAAGCTGCGATGACAAGTCCGCAACAGCAAAATGCCTGCTCCGGGTCGTAGCGATGGTATCCCAGACGACACGAGTCATAACGATGGTATCCCAGGTGACATGGGCAGGCATCGGCAATGATGACAACGCAGCGATGGCGGCGACAACGCAGCCGCATAGACAATGTCCTAGCAGCAGCGTAGCCCGCAACGGCGGGACAACAGCAACGACGCCCACCCTCCAGAGGGCAGGGGCGGCAACGACAAACAGACAGGACGCAACGACGGTCCTCAAGGAACAACACGGCCTGCAACAGCAACGACGGCACCGAGCCACAAACAGGCGGCAGCGACGACGGCGACGCAGGGCCGCGGCGCCCCAGCAACGGCACACCCGGCAGCGACACAAGGCCCAAGCAGGAAGGAAGCAGCAGCGGTAGCAGAGAAACCAGCCGCAACGACGAGCCCCGGAGGCAACACGACCCCCAACGGCAGCAGCAAGCAAGCAGGCGGCGACCACAGCGGCGCAGGCGTCCCGACCACAGCAGCAAGCAACGAGCCTCAGCCCCAGCCCAGGCCGCAGCAGGACCCTGGACTCCAGCAGCCGCAGCGCCGGCGCAAGTCGGGAGGAAAAACACTACCGCAGCGGCAGCAAGAGAGGGCATCGGCCGCGACGAAAACGCCAGCCGCAGCAACCCCACCAGAGAAAGGTAAGGGCTGTAGGAGATCTTCATAGAATGGTATCAAAAGAAGGGAGGAAGGCAAAACACTAGCTCACCTCCTACACAAAACCAAGGGTATTTAAAGATGTTTAGAGATGTTTAGTGATGTGAAATGATAGACGACGGAGGAGCTTCAATTCCACAACCTCCTACTCCGCCGCCATCAACAGCCTGTGCTCAATAAGTGTATGGTCGGACAAATTTTGGTCTGCCCAACTAACAAAAATTTGCCAACTTTACCACATAGACCCTAAAGCCCTACAAGACCCTTCTAACAAAACCAGCTTCACGGAGGTTCTTCTCCGGCATACTGCTTGGATGGATAGGCTAACTATAATAAATTCTAATTTCACACGATGGTATAGTCTTTTCAAATCAGATCAAACCAAAGCAAACTATTTAGATTTTCTTAAAGCAGTAAATCTTCGTCACGCCTTCACAGCTTTGAGATTCCAATCAATGCCTTCGGCATACTTGACTGGCAGATATAACGGGACCCCCCATGCCCAAAGACTGTGCATCTGTGACACTCCCGAAGTGGAAGATCTTCCAGACTACTTGCTAGAATGCTCCCTATACAAACACCCCCAGTCAAAATTCCTGGACGAGGCGCTGACACATGCGCCCGTAGACCTACTCTCGCGTATTTCCTTCCTTCTCTCAGACAGGGACCCAGGCATTACATACAGGGTAACTTTATTTGCCCTAGCAGCGCAGAAATTACGGAAGAAACGTATAGAGGAACTAGGACTTACTGTCTAGATAATACATGTTGCTATACTGATTGTTACAATAACAATGATTTTAATTGTATTTTAAAAATGTTTACCTGATAGAAAATGTACCATTTATTTTATAGTAATAATATTTAAGATCCCAATTGTAATTTTAAAATGATTCACCTCAATAAGTGTATGACCTGTTAGAGGCCTATGGCCAGACAGTAATAAATGATGATGATGGTTTAAATTTCCCTTTCATTTCTCTAATCTTTTGGAACAGGGCTCTGTGACGCCCTTCCCTGGCTGTACCTGTCAGGTTCCTACCTGCTCGTGGTTACTGCCTGTCACTAGGCACCACCAGGGACTCCACCAGTCCGGACTGTCCTTTTTTATGGTTTCTCCCCCCGCTCTAGCATAGACCTCACCAGATCCCCCTGCTAGGCAGCACCACCAGTCACGTCCTATAACCCGTATTCCCAGAGACTCTGCCTGAGTCTCTCTATCAGGTTACCTCTGTGACTGCGTGCTTAAACTGTCCCAATCCCTTTGTATCAATGCAGATAATCCTGGTTTGCTCTGAATACTTGTGGTGTTATTCTTCCCTTCCCCGCTGCCACCATTTGTCACTCTTCAGCCTTGGTATTTACCTTACCCTCCCTTCTGGTCTGTGAAACCCCAGCCAAGGATCAGACCTTTGGTAAACCAAATACAGTATTTATTAAATAACAAAGATAACAAGATTTCTTTATAAAGGCACTTAAGCATATGGTTTCATCTATCCCTGAGGTACTGGTCTTAGTATTAATCCGAACTCCACCCTCTCCTCACATCCACCAACTCTCCACACAATCTCCTCTCTTAAACCCACCAAAACAACCCACTAACATCCACCCAGATTTAACTGTCATCCTTCCATTTATACTCTCCGCCCTTCTCCACCCTCAGCCAATCATCCAGCATTCTACTGCCCATTCACTCCCCCCTCCTCTTTCACTCCACTTACCATGTATCTTCTATTCAAACAGCACTTACCATATATACACTAATACAGGAACATCACAGGCTCTTGTTCTACACTTTTTGTTGTCCTCTTCTATTTCTATACAGTAACTATTGTAATAGTTCTCTTTGTACTAGTCGCTGTATTGTTGCATTTAGGGTTCTGACCGTGTTTCTATCTCCTTTTGCTTTTGCTTTCCTTCTCTCTTTAACCATTTGAAGAGTTTCTTCAGTCATCCATTGAGGTCTTTCTCTCTTTTTAACTAGAGGTATTGTCTTTTTGCATTCTTCCCTGATCATGTCTCTGACTTCATTCCATAGTTCTTCTGGTTCTCTGTCAACTAAGTTTAAAGCCTCAAACCTGTTCCTTATTTGATCTTTATATGCTTCTGGGATGTTATTTAAATTGTATTTTGGCATTATGACTGCTTTGTTGGTCTTCTTTAGCTTTACTCTGATTTTCAGACATCTCTCATCCACGATATGATCTTGGATGAGGACGCAGACTTGGTATGCATTACGGAAACCTGGCTGGACGAGGCCTCAGCTCCCATACTTGAGGCCATGTGTCCAGCTGGGTTCCGATATGCACAGCAGCCGAGGATTGGTAGGCGGGGAGGGGGGGTGGCAGTTATCTATCGGGAGTCCTTGATTTTTGCCAGACCTCCCCTCCACGAGACCAAGTTTGTCGATTGCATGTACTGGAGGTTGGGCCCAAAGGGCAGTTTAGGGATTCTATTTGTGTACCGCCCACCCCGCTGCACAGCAGACTCCCTGGCCGAGGTGCTCGAGGTGGTCTCGGCTGTGCGATTGTTCTCCCCTAACCTATTAGTTTTGGGGGATTTCAGCGTGCATGCTGAGACCACTCTCATGGGAGCCCCTCGAGATTTCATTGAAACCATGACTTCTTGGGAACTGCACCTTAGTAATATAGGGCCCACCCATGTAGCCGGTCATGCTCTTGACCTTGTGTTTGTCTCAGGAGGGGAGGGTAGTGCTCTGAAAATGGGGGCTGTTTCTTCTAACCCCGTGTCATGGTCAGACCACTGTCTGGTAAATATAGGCCTCTCAATGCCGCTCACCCTCTGCAGGGGTCGAGGACCTATTAAGATGGTCCGCCCCAGACGCCTGATGGAATCTAAGGGATTCCTGAATGCGCTGGGAGATTTGGAGCTGTCGGAAGGTCACTCGGTTGAAACCCTGGTGGTGGATTGGAATAGGGAGATCACCAGGGCGATAGACCGAGTGGCTCCGAAACGTCCTCTCCCCCTGAATAGAACTCAGACAGCACCTTGGTACACACCTCGGTTGCGGGGTCTGAGACAGGAGGTGAGACAACTAGAGCGCCGGTGGCGGAAATCTCGCACTGAAGACCATCGGACACTGGTTAGAGTAGCAATAGCGGCCTACCATGTGGCAACAAAGGCAGCAAAGAGGGATTTCTTTGCTGCCTCTATTGCGTCGGCAGAGTGTTGTCCCAGGAGGTTGTTCCAAGTGTTCTGAAGCCTGGTCGGTCCAGTTGCGCATGAGCCCATGGAACATTCTAAAGCCTCCTGTGACATATTTGCTAAGCGCTTTGCCAATAAAATTGAGCGCCTGAAGTGCACGATTCCGCACGCCGTGGGTACAAGAAGTGGGCCAGAATCGGCCAGTTGCACTCCGGTCCGGTGGGATCGGTTTCAGCCTCTTCTCGCTGAGGAAGTGGACAAGGTGTTCTCTACTGTGAAGCCAACCACTTGTCTGCTCGATCCTTGCCCCTCGGGGCTCATTGTGAGCTGCAAGGAGAAACTGGGTGAAGGGATCAAGGCAGTGGTAAATGCATCCTTGGAAGAGGGTGCAATGCCGTCAGCCCTCAAGGAGGCAGTGATAAGGCCCATCTTGAAAAAGCCCTCCTTGGATCCCCAAGAGTTGAATAACTTTTGCCCAGTCTCTAATTTGCCATTCTTGGGCAAGGTGATAGAGCGAGTGGTGGCTAAACAACTACAGACGCACTTGGATGAAGCGGATTATTTAGATCCATTCCAGTCAGGCTTCAGGACTGGACATGGAACTGAAACAGCCTTGGTCGCCCTGGTAGATGATATGAGGAGGGCGTTGGATAGGGGAGAATATACCTTCCTCGTCCTCCTGGATCTCTCAGCGGCTTTTGATACCGATGACCACGGTATCTTGTTAAGCTGCCTAGAGGGATTGGGAATAGGAGGCACTGTTTTACGGTGGTTCCGTTCCTATCTCTCAGGCAGGTACCAACGGGTGGCATTGGGGGATGAGGTTTCAGACCCGTGGCCTCTTAATTGTGGAGTGCCACAGGGTTCTATCCTCTTCCCCATGCTATTTAACATCTATGTGAAGCCGCTGGGAGCCATCATCAGGAGTTTTGGGCTGCAGTGTCACCAATATGCGGATGACACTCAGCTCTATCTCTCATTTAAGTCCTCACCAGAGTTGGCTGTGAAGACCATGTCCAAGTGCCTGGAGTCCGTTAGTGGATGGATGGGCGAGAACAGGCTGAAGCTAAATCCCGACAAGACTGAGGTGTTGCTTGTGGGTGATAAGAGAAGGTTGGGAGACATCGACTTGGTGTTTAACGGGGTGAGATTACCCCTGAAGGACCAGGTCCGCAGCCTAGGGGTCATTCTTGACTCCCAGCTGTCCATGGAGGCTCAGGTTTTGGCAGTGAGCCGGGCAGCTTGGTATCAATTACATCTGATACAGAGGCTGCGACCCTACCTTCCTGTACAGCTACTCCCATGAGTAATACATGCCCTGGTTTCTTCTCGCTTAGACTATTGTAATGCGCTCTACGTGGGGTTACCCCTGAAAACAGTCCGGAAACTCCAGCTGGTACAGAATGCGGCAGCACGCTTGATTATGTGTAGCCGTCGCCGGGAACATATCACCCCGTTTGATAGATCTTCACTCGCTACCAGTGGTTTACCGGGCCCAATTCAAGGTGTTGGTATTGACCTTTAAAACCCTATACGGTTTCGGCCCAGTTTATCTAAAGGACCGCCTCCAGTATCACCAATTGAGCCGCCTTACAAGATCAGCCACGCAGGATCTCCTCTCGGTCCCACCGGTCAAAACAGCTCGGCTGGTGCGGACCAGAGAGAGGGCGTTCTCGGTAGTGGCTCCCACCCTCTGGAATTCCCTCCCCTACGACCTCCGACATGCCTCCTCCCTGATGAGTTTTCGCCGAGCTTTAAAGACCTGGCTCTTCAGGCAGGCCTACAGGAACTTCGAGCTAGATTAGTTTTTGATGTATTAAGTGATGTTTTTGATGTTAGCTTAATTGATGAATGTGGTTGAATTGTGTATTGTATTTTATTATGCTGCTGTAAGTCGCCTAGAGTGTCCGTTAATTCGGACAGATAGGCGACTAACAAATAAAATTTTATTATTAATTTTAGTATTATTCAATACGACCAGTTCATGATCTGTACCACAGTCTGCTCCTGGTCTTGTTTTCGCAGAAAGTATGGAACTTCTCCATCTTCTGCTACCAATTATATAATCAATTTCATTCCTATATTGACCATTTGGTGATGTCCATGTTGCTCAAAAAATGTGTTTGCAAGAAACAAATTATTGGCTTCACAGAATTCAATGTCTTTCTCCTGCTTCATTTCTGTCTCCTAGGCCGCATTTCCCCACAATTCCTAACTCTTCTCTGTTCCCTACTTTTGCATTCCAATCCCCCATGATTATCAGCACGTTCTGATGTGTGATTAATTTCTTCTTGTACTTCTGCGCTCAGCACATTGACAGCCTCACCTGAAGATGAAAAGGAGAAATAGAGCTGCGTGTCATCAGCATACTGATGGCAACACACTCCAAGCTCCGGATGACCGCACCCAACGGTTTCATGTAGATGTTGAACAGCATAGGGGACAGAACTGACCCCTGCAGAACCCCATAGTGAAGAGTCCAGGGTGCCGAACAATGTTCCCCAAGCACCACCTTGTTGAGTCGACCCACCAAGTAGGAGTGCAACCACCTCCATGCAGTCCCTCCCACTCCCAAAAAGCCAGACAATCTGCAAAGCAGGAGCCACCTCAGCCAGCCGGCTCATGTATCCCCTACAGTGAAGGGACAGGTGGACGATATCAGCAACAGCTGGCTGAGTACCAGCTGGTCCTGCAAGGTGTGACAACCTGCAGCGCAGAAGTCCAACGGGGAGAGGGCAGTGGTGGTAGCCGAGCAGCAGTGGCAGCAAGCAGGCAGGAGGCAGGCAGGCAGCAACAAACGGCTCTCCTTCTTTCCTGGGCGGTGGTTGCCCTTGAGTTTGGACAGTGACCATGGAATACACGTCACAGGCCAAGTAGCTCAACATCTTTGTAAGGCCCTTGATATACAGCACCATCTACACTGTGCATTGAACGATGACATACGGACCTTAAAAACAGGCTTTCTGAAATCTATGGTGAAACTAGTTTGAAATGGCTGACAAATTGCCTCTTGCCCTCATTCATATCAGCTCTGCTGTGAATCATAAACGTCGCCTAACCCTACATGAAATCTTGACAGGACGCCCTATGTGTATGCCAGCCACACCGCCATGTGTCCAATTTGATTTACAACTCACTGATGACTCATGTTAATTTATTGCAAAACCCTAATGAAATGTGTCAGATCTATTCACTCACAGGTCTAGGAAACCTCGCCACATCCAGTGGAAGGTCCATGCCATTCCCTGCAGCCAGGAGACTGGGTGTACATAAAGGCTCACCAGCTCCAGCCCAGAGGGAGGGGTCTCTTCCAGGTTCTGCTAACAACAAACACCACCTTTAAGTGTTAAGGACACCACATGTGCATCACACTGCAAGAAGGTACCACCGCCACTGGACCCAGGAGCAGCAAAATTTCAGCCCAGACCTACCCTCTCTAAGGTCCATGATAAAAACCCTCCGGACCTCCCATTGCCTAGTGAGGAGGAGCATAAAGGCACACCTCATTACAATCTCGGACCCAGGCGGAGTAGCACCGAGGCACCATAATAATGCACACCAAAGTCCAGCAGCGAGCCTAGCACCAGCTGGTGAAGGTGAAACTCAGGATGAAGACACCCATGAGGTCATCCACTACTACAGCCCCCACAAAGAGAAGCCCACCGCCTAGATCCTACCCCCTTGGGTGGGTGTAGCCCATAATTTGTGGTTTCCTGGGTTGGGACTCTTGCTATTCAAACCTAGGGACACACCAAACATGGAATAGGACTAGGAAAAAGAAGAGTACAACAATATTCAGGAATTGATGGAAATCGAAGGACAGAAGGAGAGTCGTGCCTAGAGGCATGAAAGGGGGGACAGTGGAGGAACAGAGACCTTTTGCGTCAATGTCCAGAGTCATAAAGCTGTGGCACTCACACCGACTAGGCCCTGCTCCTCACATCCTGGGTCTGATGGTAGCTGGGCCATGATTTGTCTTTGTCCAGAGGCAGGCTCTCCCAACAAGAAGGACTTGCACCTAAAGATTCCCTCCCCTGCAGCAGTGATATAGTTCAGCTCCTGTCTGCTGGAGGTTCTTGCTGAAGAGGGACAATCTGAAAGGCTATACTGTTAGGAGTTCAACAACACTATGAAAACTCAGGAGTCTATGAAGGGAAGAAGGCCCAAGTGCCCAGCGATCAATAAAATAGGCGTAGAGTCTCAGCAAACCTGATTAAGAGCCACACTGAAGGATAATATTAACAGAAAATTATTTTATTGAGTAACAAAAAAATGATTTATTAGAAGAGAAAGAGACACACGCCCTTTCACACAGCAAGCATTAGGCACTCTACTTACAAACTCAGAAGGAAGAGTACACAAGGAAAGATTTTCATTGGTGGACTGCTCTGCTCAGATCACGGCTGAATCTGCTCAGAAGAACGGTGTTCAACAAAACCCACACTTTGCTGTTATACCCTTCTCATTCCATCTTATGATTACTATTCCTTATTTCATACCTTATCAGCTCCTTTGTCAAATCTGTTAATTGAACTGGCTAAATAACATTTCACATCCTAAAAAGGGTCATATCCTATTAATCTATCTCTATTCCAAAAAAGTAAACTAAATGGCTAACTGGTGAAATGATATTTCTGTTCCAAAAAAAAAAAAGGAATATGAAGGTGCCCAGAGTCATCATCACTTTCTGTTTTCTTGTGTCTTTACCCCACCGTAGGGTCTAGCTCATGGTCTTTGATCACAAAATGTTCTACCAGTCACTTGTTACACCTGGGCACAGCGACCAAATTGATTGTGATTATGCCTTCTACACCTGTTGTCAACCACAATTCTTGGAAGCTTTGTATTCTTGGATCAGCTGCAGATGGATGGTATCTCCTGTACCCATAAGAACATAAGAAGAGCCTGCTGGATCAGGCCAGTGGCCCATCTAGTCCAGCATCCTGTTCTCACAGTGGCCAACCAGGTGCCTGGGGGAAGCCCGCAAGCAGGACCCGAGTGCAAGAACACTCTCCCCTCCTGAGGCTTCCGGCAACTGGTTTTCAGAAGCATGCTGCCTCTGACTAGGGTGGCAGAGCACAGCCATCACGGCTAGTAGCCACTGATAGCCCTGTCCTCCATGAATTTGTCTAATCTTCTTTTAAAGCCATCCAAGCTGGTGGCCATTACTGCATCTTGTGGGAGCAAATTCCATAGTTTAACTATGCATTGAGTAAAGAAGTACTTCCTTTTGTCTGTCCTGAATCTTCCAACATTCAGCTTCTTTGAATGTCCACGAGTTCTAGTATTATGAGAGAGGGAGAAGAACTTTTCTCTATCCACTTTCTCCATGCCATGCATAATTTTATACACTTCTATCATGTCTCCTCTGACCCGCCTTTTCTCTAAACTAAAAAGCCCCAAATGCTGCAACCTTTCCTCATAAGGGAGTCGCTCCATCCCCTTGATCATTCTGGTTGCCCTCTTCTGAACCTTTTCCAACTCTATAATATCCTTTTTGAGATGAGGCGACCAGAACTGTACACAGTATTCCAAATGCGGCTGCACCATAGATTTATACAACGGCATTATGATATCGGCTGTTTTATTTTCAATACCTTTCCTAATTATTGCTAGCATGGAATTTGCCTTTTTCACAGCTGCCGCACACTGGGTCAACATTTTCATCGTGCTGTCCACTACAACCCCGAGGTCTCTCTCCTGGTCGGTCACCGCCAGTTCAGACCCCATGAGCGTATATGTGAAATTCAGATTTTTTGCTCCAATATGCATAATTTTACACTTGTTTATATTGAATTGCATTTGCCATTTTTCCGCCCATTCACTCAGTTTGGAGAGGTCTTTTTGGAGCTCTTCGCAATCCCTTTTTGTTTTAACAACCTTGAACAATTTAGTGTCGTCAGCAAACTTGGCCACTTCACTGCTCACTCCTAATTCTAGGTCATTAATGAACAAGTTGAAAAGTACAGGTCCCAATACCGATCCTTGAGGGACTCCACTTTCTACAGCCCTCCATTGGGAGAACTGTCCGTTTATTCCTACTCTCTGCTTTCTGCTTCTTAACCAATTCCTTATCCACAAGAGGACCTCTCCTCTTATTCCATGACTGCTAAGCTTCCTCAGAAGCCTTTGGTGAGGTACCTTGTCAAACGCTTTTTGAAAGTCTAAGTACACTATGTCCACTGGATCACCTCTATCTATATGCTTGTTGACACTCTCAAAGAATTCTAACAGGTTACTGAGACAGGACTTTCCCTTGCAGAAGCCATGCTGGCTCTGCTTCAGCAAGGCTTGTTCTTCTATGTGCTTGGTTAATCTAGCTTTAATAATACTTTCTACCAGTTTTCCAGGGACAGAAGTTAAGCTAACTGGCCTGTAATTTCCGGGATCCCCTCTGGATCCCTTTTTGAAGATTGGTGTTACATTTGCCACTTTTGTTTCCTCTTGTCACGGACATTCATCTGAAAACATCTGGCTGAAAACATTTAGAACACTAAAAGGCCAGGGGTCAATTTAGGGAAAAGGTCAAACCCTTATGCCCTCAGTTTATGGTATTAACCATTTTTACTTATCCTAAACTAGAAATGATTATAAGTATAAAACTAAACTCCTAAAAATAACCATAGATCATGATTAACAAATGTTACATTAAATTAGACATATATAACTTTGCACAAGCATAAACTTCTTAATTCCAAAGTTCCCAAGTTCTAAAAATACTAACAATGCTTCCTTTGGAAAGATTTACTTAATACATCAGCAGAATATCAGTAAAGACATTTCAGTTTATGAAAGACGGGAGCATGATAACCTCAAAGAGAAATTCACAACACATGAATGAATCTTGGGGAAGGGAGAAATGAGGATCACAATATGCAAATAAGTATTATTCCGCAAACAAAAATAAAATAGAGATATGTAAATTTAACTCTACGCAGAAGAACAATGTGCAACTCAGCTCTTACGAACAATAATTACAAAATGCAAAGCTGGTAATAAATTTATTATGCACCTCTACTTTCATTGACCCTCTTTCACCAGTCCAAACCACTTGAAACTTTTCTATGTTACTGCTATGTAGGCATTCACTCTAAATAGGAAGCTACCTATCCAAGCAGTGATTCAAAGGAACCAGTTAAATGTAGAGTCCCATGGATAGGATCCAGAACCACAGAGATGAAGGGAAAAGGTTGGAAAAAACGAAGTTGTGAAATATAAACCTCATCTGCAAAGAAGTGAAAATCAGGACAATAATGTACATAAACTCTAGAAAAACAAGATCCATTAATTTGTTTATAAGTGAAAGCTCCAGCCCCAAAAGACGGACTTGCAGGACAACGACCACACCCCCAAAACTGAAGAAGGGACCGATTCAAAGCAGGAAATCCCTTCTCTGAAATGGAAGGGGGGAAATGCTGGGCTGCAAAGGCCCCAGAACAACCAAAAATCTAGTAGAAATACCTGGACTTAAACCAAAAATAAATTAAAGGAAAAAAGTAGTAAGAACGTATCATGAGAAAGAAGAAAGAGTATTACAAGAACTAATATTTTAGAATTGGGGCCCGCCTTCCTGTCCCTGTGTCATTTTTTTTCAGTGTAAACCTGTGGGCAGGGACTGTCTGACTTTAATTGATTTAATGTAGGCTGCCCTGGAAGCCTTTCTGGCAGAACAGCAGGGTACAAATGCTATAAAGAAATAAACAATTAATAGTAGCGAGGTAAAACACTGCATGTATCCATATCTTTGATCCCCATAGAAACCCCGACTTTATTCCAAATTACCCTATTCTTTCACTGCATTTTTTCTAAATAAAGATTAACTTCTGTATTGGTAGACCCAGTGTGGTGTAGTGGTTGAGGTGTTGGACTACGACCTGGGAGACCAGGGTTCGAATCCCCACACAGCCATGAAGCTCACTGGGTCACCTTGGGCCAGTCACTGCCTCTCAGCATCAGAGGAAGGCAATGGTAAACCCCTCTGAATACCGCTTACCATGAAAATGCTATTCATAGGGTCACCATAAGTCAGAATCAACTTGAAGGCAGTCCATTTCCATTTTTTTTGTATTGGTAAATGACAGGTCATGGGACAAACACCTATGGAACCAGTTTTCCATAATTTTAGTGGCCAACATGAAAGCATTTATAAGGCTCGACGCCTGTATGAGTTCTATGATGCACAGTAAGGGCGCTACTCCGACTGAAGCTCTTTCCACACTCCAAGCATTTATAAGGTCTCTCCCCTGTATGAGTTCTTTGATGCACAGTAAGGGCGCTACTCCGTCTGAAGCTCTTTCCACAGTCCAAGCATTTATGAGGTTTGTCCCCTGTATGAGTTCTTTGATGCAAAGTAAGTTGGTAACGCTGACTGAAGCTCTTTCCACAGTCCAAGCATTTATGAGGTTTCTCCTCTGTATGAGTTCTTTGATGCACAGTAAGGGCGCTACTCCGACTGAAGCCCTTTCCACACTCACAGCATTTATAAGGTTTCTCCCCTGTATGAGTTCTTCGATGCACAGTAAGGGAGCTACTGTGATTAAAGCACTTCCCACAGTCCAAGCATTTGTAAGGTTTGTCCCCTGTATGAGTTCTTCGATGCGCAGTAAGATTGCCATTCTGACTGAAGCTCTTTCCACACTCCAAGCACTTATAAGGTTTGTATTCTGTATGAGTTCTTTGATGCAAAGTAAGGGCACTACTCCAACTGAAGCTCTTTCCACACTCGAAGCATTTATAAGGTTTGTCACCTGTGTGACTTCTTTGATGCAAAATACGGTGGTCACTACGACTAAAGCCTTTTCCACACTCCAAGCATTTAAAAGGTTTGTCCCCTGTATGAGTTCTTTGATGTGATGTAAGTTGGCCACTCTGACTGAAGCTCTTTCCACACTCCAAGCACTTGTAAGGTTTGTATTCTGTATGAGTTCTTTGATGCAAAGTAAGTGTGCTACTCGAAATGAAGCTCTTTCCACACTCAAAGCATTTATGAGGTGTGACCCCTGTATGAGTTCTTTGAGGCAAAGTAAAATGATAATGATGACTGAAGCTCTTTCCATACTTCAGGCATTTACATTGTTTGTCTTCGGTGTGCGCTCTCTTATGTATAGTAAGGTTTGAGCTTTTGCTGAAATGTTTCTCGTGGTCTGAGCATGTATATGACTTCTCCCCTGTGGGACTCTTCTGATGTCTTGTCAGTTTACACTCAGGAGACATCCTTGTTTCCTTAGAGTGAGTAGTTTCCCTTTGAATTTTATATTCACCACCCTGAGAAGCTCTGGATTCATCCCCTTGTTTCTGCATTTCTCTCCCCTCTTGTCTCTCTGGTCCATCTTGCCTCCCCAATTTCTGTTCCTCCTTCTGCTCCTCAGCTCTTTCCGGTAACACCTCTGTTGGCTTCCGCTCAGCCGTGATACCCCAGACATCTCCTGATGGAATTAAAAGGAAAGCTGTTAAAGAGCTATGGAGAAACGTTGTGTATATATCTATCTGTTTAAGATGTGGAATTTTGAAAAAATATTTCTGGGACTTCTTTTGGTGTTAAGAGTATAATTGTCAAAGTTCAAGGCCTTTTACTGTTACAGAACCGCTTAACGGTAGCTGATTGGTGACTTTGCTGATGAAGAGCTGAAGAAGGGAGCCAGTGGCTGTATAAGGCTGAGAAGCTGCCTTGTGTAATGCTCTTACACAGGAACGCAACACAAGTGGCAGCCAGAAGATCAATTAGAGGAGATTTGACAAGCCCCAGCAACTCCTTGCACTCTGAGTAAAAGAGGCCAAGATACAGACAAGCTCAGAGGTGGCGAAAAAGGGAGGAAGGACTCCCTCCTTTGAGCAGAAAAGGCCCAAAGAGTTGCTGAAGGAAATTAGAAGGTGAGACAAAAGGTGCATGTTTACTATAAATGGACAAAAAACAACCACCCAGGAATGGAAAGGGAGAAGAGAAGAAAGCTTATATTATGTGTATGTTTCCGTATGTATACGGATTGATTTGTCAATAAGCAATAATACTGTGACTACTATAAACAACCCAACAAACTAGGAAAAGGAAGGAAGGAGAGAAGAGAGGAACACTGTTACAGGAGGAAGAAGTGAATCTGAAAGGACCAGGGAGGAGGGATGAAGGTATATGGCTGCAATGGGGGCGGAGGATAAGGTACCAATGGAGTGTGTAAAGAGAATGGGAGATGAAATTACAGAAGATGAGTAAAAATACAGAAGATGGCTGCTGGGAGAGGAGAATCTATGACTAGATGGGCCTTTAGCCTGATCCTGCTCTTCTTATACTCTTATGTTCAGGGTAAGTCCATCAACCCCCTTCCAATGATCTAAAGGGGATCCTTACCCAGAGAGGTGATCATCTCATGAATCTCCACCATGACCGCCTCATAAAGAGCTCTCTGGCCTGGATCCAGCAGGACCCACTCCTCCTCAGTGAAATATATGGCCACCTCCTTGAAGGTCACCGGCCCCTGGAAGACGAAAACAAACACCTTCTTCATACTTACTCACAGGCGAGGTGTGGCAATCATGTATTCTCCACTCATAATCTGAAGGAAGATGTGGGAAGTAGGGGCTATTCAGAAAACGCCCGGTTGAGATGGCATTTACGTAAGGAGAAAGCACTTTAAGAACTCAAATGTGTTTGGAAGGACTGTGTGTGCTGCTGCAGCTGTTGCCATTTGCCCACAACCTTACCTTATTTTCTTCTTCTTTTCGTACATAAAGGGGAGGGGCTGCCTGAGGCAGTGCCTCAGCTTCACGCAAAGTGCACTGCCAAGTGCGCACTTAGCCTTGCACTTGGGGTCTGGGGGTCTGGAATCCATCGCTTGCCAGAAAAATCATTGGTGCAAGAGCTGGAGAGAGAAGCGAAACCAACCATGTGTTGTGATTGAAAGCCTGCCCTTCTTCAGGGTGAATATTTGAGACTTGAATGGTTTTTGTTCCTCAGTTGAGAGATGAGGGAAGTGTCATTGCCTACTATGTTGGAAAAAGTGGTTTTTATATCCCCAGGGTGAGAGCCTGGAGGGCACAGTTTCTGCCCCCTTGAGTGAAACACAAGGAGGAGTGTTTGGTATGAATGTTGTACTTAGTTTGTGTGTGTGCATTATTTGGCTGTATGCAGATTTGAGTGGTTTTCAGGGTGTAGATTTGTGAGTGCGCTGTTTTTAGGAGGTGAGGTTGAATTATGTGAGTGCTTGTAGAGTGTGATTTAAGTTTGAGTGTGTTCATTTAGAATGCAGATGTTTAAATACGAATGTGCTGATGTTGTAAGGGTCTGTTTGAGTAAACTAAACGATCTGTTTAGTTCTGTTTCCTGACTCCTAACTGAGCAGAGCAGAAGGAGCTGTCTCAGCTGATCCACAGGAGACGAGATATAAGCAAGCCAGCTTTCAGAGAGCGAGCGAACAGAGCAAGCAAACAGGGAGAGCAAACAGGAGTTTGACAAAGGAGTTCGACGGGAGGTCAAGGGGGAGGTCCTTAAAAAAATTACTAATTCTTCTTGTACAGCGCACCGCATACCAGTAGGACTCTCAAGTTTACCCTGAAGTAGGACAGGCAACTCCAAAACAAGTAATTAGAAAGAAACAAAAGGTAGAAGAGAGTATGAACGGGAAGGATACTCCAGTGGTTGTGACCTGCAAGGTGTGTGCCATGTTTGTTTTCTTGCCTGAGAACAACATGGCGTACACGTGCAACAAGTGCAAGCTCGTGACACTATTGGAAGAAAAGGTGAGAGGCCTGGAATGGCGGGTGGCCACATTGAGGACTATAAGAGAAGATGAAGAGTTCTTAGACAAAATGCTGGAACAGCAGCAAAGAGAAGTGGAGGTGGAAGAACAACAGCATGTGGTAGCAGAAGAGGAGACTGCTTCGGAGAGGAACGATGAAGTGGAGGAAACTCGGTGGTAGAGGGTGACAGGAGCAGAAGAGCTAGAAGACACCCTTCCCCAGTGGAACTATGGAACCGCTTTCAACCACTCGGGGATGAGACTGGAGGACAGTCTGTGGTGGAAGAACTGCAGGAGACCCCGTGCGACAACGAGCAAGAGGCTGAAGCTCAATCAAACTGGGGTAATGAAACCACACCCCACAAGAAGAAGAGAAGAGTACTAACAGTGGGAGACTCCCTACTGCGTGGGATTGAAACCCAAATGCTGAGAAGATCCGTGGACTCGCCAGGTATGCTGTCTACCAGGAGGACGGATTAGAGATGTGACGGAAGGGTTGCCATCACTCATCAAGCCCACCGACAGGTATCCCTTTCTCCTCATCCATGTGGGAACAAATGATACTGCCAAACGGAGCTATGAAGAAATCACATCAGACTTTGAAGCTCTCGGAAGGAAACTCAAGGACTTTGGGGCCCAGATAGCTTTTTCATACATCCTTCGAGTACTTAGAAGAGGAGTAGAAAGGGAAAGAAAAATACTCTGTGTGAATGAATGGCTACGAAGGTGGTGCCGACGTGAGAGATTTGGATTCTGGGACCACGGGCTATGCTTTCTGGAAGATGGACTGCTGCCAAGTGATGGGTTGCATCTCACAAGGACTGGGAAGAATGTGTTTGGCCACAGCATGGAGAAGTTCATCAGGAGGGCTTTAAACTGAATCCAAAGTGAGAGGGAGACGTAAACTTGGTGGTAATGACTTATGAAGGCTTGTGCACAGTAACGGGAACAGAGAGACTGGCTCTAATAGGGCCCAGTAACAGTCCTCAGAAAAATGTAGTAAGGAAGCCAAGCCATAAATCACATGGTCTTCAATGTCTGTATACTAATGCGCAGAGCATGGGAAACAAGCAGGATGAATTTGAACTCTTAATACAGGAGGGTAATTACGACTTGATAGGTATAACTGAAACTTGGTGGGATGACTCCAATGACTGGAATACAGCAATTGAAGGATTTAACTTGTTCAAAAAGAACAGAAGGAATAAAAAGGGAGGTGGAGTCGCGCTATATGTTATATCCCTATATAAAAATATGGGAAGATGAGCTTGGTAGCTCCACCGAGAGTATCTGGATTAAAATTAATGGGGCAAGTAGTAAAAGGAATGTGGTGCTTGGAGTTTACTACCGACCACCCAATCAAGAAGAAGATGAGAATGTAACTTTTGAAAAGCAGATTGCCAATGTTTTGAGGAGACATGATGTAGTAGTAATGAGGGACTTCAATTATTCCGATATCTGTTGGGAGACAAATTCTGCCAAACACGGCCCCTCCAAGAAATTTCTGACTTGTGTTGGAGATAACTTTCTCCTACAGTAAGTGGAGGAAGCAACCAGAAGATCAGCTATCCTGGACTTGATTCTAACCAACAGAGATGATTTGGTGGATGAAGTGGCAGTTACGGAACTCTGGGGGAACGTGATTACACCATACTTGAATTCTTGATTTTAAGAGAAGCCAAAGCTGAGAGTAGCCATACGCGCACTCTGGACTTCAGGAAAGCTGATTTTAATAAACTCAGAACAATTGTAAGTAAGGTTCCAGGGCAAGCAACCCTAATGAGAAAAGGAGTCCAAGATGGGTGGGAGTTTCTAAAAAAGGAAATTCTAAAAGCACAATGGCAAGCAATTCCAACAAGGAAAAAAGGGGGGAAACAGCAGAAGAAGCCAATGTGGCTTCACAAAAAGCTTAGAGATGACCTGAAAACTAAAAAGGACACATACAGGAAGTGGAAAGAAGGCCAGACCACAAAAGAAGAGTACAGGCAGGAATCACAAAATTGCAGGGATGGCGTCAGGAAGGCTAAAGCTGAGAATGAGCAGAGGTTAGTGAGAGATGCTAAAAGCAACAAAAAAAGCTTTCTTCAGGCACGTGCATAGTAAAAGACAGAGAAAAGAAATGGTGGCACAGCTACTCAGTGAGGATGGCAAAATGATAACAGATGACAAAGAAAAGGCAGAAGTGCTCAATTCCTACGTTGGCTCAGCCTTTTCCCATAAAAGGGTCTATGACCCTCCCGGGAAACATGAAGTAGAAGGGGCAGGATTGGAGCTTCAGATTGATAGACAAATGGTCAAGGAATACCTAATCACTTTGAATGTGTTCAAATTGGCAGGAGCCGATAAACTGCATCCTAGAGTATTGAAAGAACTGGCTGAAGAACTCTCAGAATCACTGTCTATTATCTTTGCAAAATCATGGAGGACTGGTGAAGTGCCGGATGACTGGAGGAGAGCTAATGTTGTCGCTATCTTCAAAAAGGGCAAAAAGGAGGAACCAGGGAACTACAGACCAGTCAGCCTAGCATCAATCCCTGGAAAAATTCTGGAGCAGTCATTCTGTAAGTACTTTGAAAACAATGCAGTGATTACTAAGAGCCAACATGGATTTATGAAGAACAAATCCTGCCAAACTAATCTGATCTCGTTTTTTGATTGGGTAACCTCCCTGGTAGACTGTTGGGATGCTGTGGACGTAATATATCTCGACTTCAGCAAAGCTTCTGACAAAGTGCTCCATGATATTCTGATTAGCAAGCTAGCTAAATGTGGGCTGGATGGAACAACTATCAGATGGATCCACAGCTGGCTCCAGAATCGTACTCAAAGAGTGCTTATCAATGGTCCCTTCTCAAACTGGGCAGAAGTAACAAGTGGGGTACCACAGGGCTCAGTCCTGGGCCCAGTGCTCTTCAACATTTTTATTAACGACTTGGATGAGGAGGTACAGAGCATGCTTATCAAATTTGCAGATGATACAAAATTGGACGGCACAGCTAATACCGTGGAAGACAGAAACAAAATTCGAAGGGATCTTGATAGGCTGGAGCACTGGGCGGAAAACAACAGAATGAAATTCAACAGGGATAAATACAAAGTTGTACACTTAGGAAAAAGAAACAAAATGCATAGTTATAAGATAGGGGATACTTGGCTCAGCAATACAACATGTGAGAAGGATCTTGGAATTGTTGTTGATCACAAGCTGAATATAAGCCTACAGTGCGATATGTCTGCAAAAAAGGCAAATGCTATATTAGGCTGCATTAACAGAAGTATAGTTTCCAAATTGCGTGAAGTATTAGTTCCCCTCTATTCAGCACTGGTTAGGCCTCAGCTTGAGTACTGCGTCCAGTTCTGGTCTCGGCACTTCAAGAAGGATGCAGACATACTGGAACAAGTTCAGAGGAGGGCAACAAGGATGATCAGGGGACTAGAAACCAAGCCCTATGAGGAGAGACTGAAAGAACTGGGCATGGAGAAGAGAAGACTGAGGGGAGATATGAAAGGTTGTTACACACAGGAGGGCCAGGATCTCTTCTTGATCGTCCCACAGTGCAGGACACGGATTAATGGTCTCAAGTTGCAGGAAGCCAGATTTCGACTAAACATCAGGAAAAACTTCCTAACTGTTAGAGCCATACAACAATGGAACCAATTACCTAGAGAGGTAGTGGGCTCTCCAACACTGGAGGCATTCAAGAGGCAGCTTGACAGCCATCTGTCAGTAATGCTTTGATTTGGATTCATGCATTGAACAGGGGGTTGGACTTGATGACCTTATAGGCCCCTTCCAACTCTACTATGATTCTATGATCTCTTTTTCAACGGTAGTTAGACAAAATTCTGTTATAAAGTAGGCCAGCTGTTTTAATTGTTTGTTTTTTATTATACTGTGATTAAGAAATGAGTTGATTTGTCCAATCTATTATGTTTAAAAATAAGCTTGTTTTAACTTGGAGTTTTTTCCCTTGAATCTTGGGGAATATTCTGTTTGGTCTATTATGTAGGTTACAGATTTTCTTTCTTGTATTTCTTGTGCTTAATTATATATGCAATGTTTATATTATGTTA
Source organism: Rhineura floridana (assembly GCF_030035675.1). Taxonomy (NCBI): domain Eukaryota; kingdom Metazoa; phylum Chordata; class Lepidosauria; order Squamata; family Rhineuridae; genus Rhineura; species Rhineura floridana. The sequence goes on from NC_084482.1 coordinate 208,898,964, forward strand.
CAAAAGAGGATGTTTTGTTCAGTTAATTGTATTTTATTGATTTGTTGTTTGTATTTGCTGTTTTAGAAGTTTTGACTTGTTGTATACCACTTAGGGTTTTATTTAAATATAAGTGGTATATAAATGGTCTAAATAAATAAATAAATAAATGTGAACCTGCTGATCTTCTTATATGCATTTTGTCATTGAGATTGCCTTCCCATATCTGGTAAGTGGCCAATAGAAAATGATTTTTTTTAAAAAAAGAGGATCCAAACTGCATGCAGGAAATTAAGAGGATGGTTAGCTTAATGTCTCTTTTGAGAAAACTAGTGGATAATATTATGAAAGACAGAATTTGCACTTCTCTCAGCTTGGATATTACAGAGACGAATACAATAACGTATGGTGTGGAGAAACTGGACAGAGACACATTTTCTCCCTCTCTGATGCTATAGTCGAGGCCGTCCGATAAAGCTACATGTTGGCAGCTTCTGGACACACAAAGGGAAGCACTTCTTCACACAACGCAAACTTAAACTCTGGAATTTGCTACCACAACATGCCGTAATGGCCACACGCTTGGACGGCTTTAAAAGAGGATTAGACAAAGTATGGAGGACAAGACCGTGAACTGCTACTAGCCATGAGGGCCATGTAGTACCTCCACTGTCGGAGGCAGTATACCACTGACTACCCGTTACTGGGAATCACTGGGAGAGTGCTGTTGTGCTTAGGTTCTTCCCAGAAGCCTCTGGTTGGCCACTGTGTCTGGGCTGGACTAGATGGGTCCAGGGTTCAGTTCAAAGGTTTATGGGGGGAAAACAGTGGAATTGACATCCTCCCACAGAAGGAGCCCCAGAAGCACAAGGAGAAGAGACAGGGCCCCCTGCAACTAGTCCCCCCGGAACAAGGACGGACCCACTCCGGCTGTCCCCAACTTCTCTCCCCGATGATCTTTCCCCTACCTGAGCTGGCTGCATGATGGATGATTCCTCTCCAGGGTAAAGGGGGGAGGATCCTGAGTGTCGCTCCGATGCCATTTCACAGCCTGCGAAGAAGATGTCACCCAATTATTACCTAATTAGTACACAGCCCTATTTAGCCAATCTCCTCATGTCAAGTTTGAATATGAGGTTCTTAAATTGCCCCAGCAGGCAAAAGGGTGGTGACCCAACAGGGCCTGAGAGGCTAAAATATTTTTGGAGAGTTTATTTTGAATCCATTAGGAGAACATCAGTGAATGCATTTCAGCTTAAGAGAGATACAAGCATAATCATATCAGAGAAAAATTGCACATGAATGAATCTTGGCAAAAGGAGAAATGAGGAAAAGTATACGTATACAATTATATAGAAAAACAAAATAGAATATGGATATGGAATATTCAAACTCTATTAGGAATCTGCATGATTAAAATTAAGGACAACTTAACTGCTGCTGAATCCTACACTGACCCACCTAAACCCCACCAATCTTCTAGTTCATGCTGACTACATTCTGTCAGGTGACCCAACTACATGGTCATTTAATGGACAAGAAGAACATCCCTCCTGCATCCCCCTTTCCCTTCTGGAATCGGCTGACCTCCTTTCTTTACTTTGTCCCTCTGTAGCACCATCAATCCAGCTTAATGGAGTGATGCTGGAGAATATTGATCACTTCTTTTATCTTGGCAGCCACGTCTCTGTAAAAGCTGACATCGATGCTGGAATTCAACATCGTCTGAGTTCTGCGAGTGCCGCATTCTCCTGAATGAAGCGTAGAGTGTTTGAGAATCGGGATATTTGCAGGGAGACCAAAATGCTTATCTACAAAGCCATTGTACTACCGACTTTACTGTACGCCTATGAAACAGAGGCCATCTATAAACACCACTCCCAACTTCTTGAAAGATTCCACCAACGCTGCCTCCTGAAAATTCTGCAAATTACTTGGAAAGATAGACGGACTAATGTTAGCATTTTGGAAGAAACAAAGACCACCAGCGTTGAAACAATGATCCTCCAACATCAACTTCACTGGACCGTCCATGTTGTTCGAATGCCTGATCACCGTCTTCCAAAGCAGCTACTCTACTCCCAACTTAAGGATGGAAAATGGAATATCAGTGGACAGCAAAAGAAGTTTAAAGATGTTCTTAAAGCGAATCTAAAAAAATGTAACATGAGCATTGAGAACTGGGAAGCCTTGGCCCATGAGCGTCCCAAATGAAGGGTGGCTATTATCAAAGGTGCTATGGACTTTGAAGAAGCACAAATACAGAGTGAAAGCGACAAGTGAGCCAAGTGGAAGGCGCATCAAACAAATCCTCATTGCAACCGTCTTCCTATGTCCTCACTGTGGGAGGCTGTGTGGATCTAGGATTGGCCTCCACAGTCACTTACGGACTCACCGTTAAGACTTTATTTTGGAAGACAATCTTACTTGGTCACGAGTGATCGCCAGTGTGTGTGTATGAATTCTGCGCTTGCATTGAGCGCACAAAGCCGCTTCCACCACCTTTTTTTCAATCGCAGGAGGAAATGTTGGCTTCGATGAGTGCTCGCTAGCTGAGAGTGTGTGTGTGTGTTAATTCCGTGCTTGCACTGAGTACACAAAGCCATCGCAGGGGGAAATGTTGGCTTGGATGTGTGTGAGCCAGGATGCTTCCTGGCTGAGAGAGAATGTCTCTGTGTGTGTTAATTCTGTGCTTGCATTGAGCGCATGAAGCCACCTCCACCGCCTTTTTTTGCATCGCAGGGGGAAATGTTGGCCTGGGCATGTGTGAGCCACGATGGTTGCTCGCTGAGAGAGTGCAGAGGGTTGCATTTGCTTTGGCGTGTGAAGCTATGCGTGGTGGCCTCTGTCTCCCTCCCCTCCTCCCTTGGGCAGGCAAGCCCTGCAAGTGCCTTAGTTGCTGGCAGGGGAAATTTGTTCCATATAGTTCCTTCCTTCCAAAGGTCCAAAGAAAACCGATTTTAAACCATCCATGCCCCCCCACTATAGGCAATTTTGTAATAGTGCATACAGGCTCCTGCAGAATTAATTAATTATCATTATTGTAAAAATAATGTTTATTAAGGGAAAGTAAATTACAAAGTAGTACTAACATAATAATAAAAAGAAAAAGGAAAGAGAAAAAATGTTTTACATACATCATTCAGTTTTATTACTAATTATATATATATATAGATATAAAGGATAAATGGCATTTTGTCAAAAGTATTTTTGCCTACATTTTATACCTCCTCCTTGGTGTTCTATACTTGGCATGGAATGCTTCTAATTAATAGAATTAATTTGAAATGCTGCATATTTCTTATCATAATAATCATCTTCAAGTCCTACCTCAATTCATTGTACACGGCTCTCCCCCTCTTCATTTTATTCTCACAACAACCCTGTGAGGTAGTAGGTTAGGCTGAGCAACTGGCTCAGGCAGGGTTATTCAGTGAGCAAAAATTATGCAAAGAGGATCTCTTTTAATTGTGCTATCAGCCTGTTTACTGAGAGCAATTGAAGACACAGTAAAGGCAAGGAGACGTGGCCATCCTGAACCAATGCCCTCCTCCCAAAATGCTGAAGCAGCATCAGACAACCCTTGAGAGGCGGGGATCCGGTAGGGAGGCTATCACCCAGCGCAATCTCGACAGGAAAATCATTGATTTCATTGTAGAGGAGACATTACCACTTCAGACTGTGGACAAACCATCATACATTAGTCTGGTTCACATTGGACTCCCAAAAGATCTCATATGTGCCAAGACTCAGAGAGACAGAATTGAGAAGAGAGCATGCCACATGAAAGAAACTCTTGCAAACCTTATGGGTGCTGTGCCATATATGGCAACCACTGCAGATTGTTGGACAATGGCAAGAAGAGTTACTTTGGGGTAACAGCCCACTGGATCAAGTTAGCTTAGGCTAAACGCCTCTTTCTTTACCTGCTAGACTTCTGTGGGCAAGTTTTTCGGCTGACTTGTGTGGAGAAACATTCCACTCTCCTACAACCCCCCTGCAGTCTGAGGTGATCCAGTCCAGAAACAGATTCCTCGCCTAATCTACTCCTTGTGTGAATGACGTTACTGTGCTGGTTACCAATAGTGCACTTCTTAGGTGTGTAATTGCCCTGCACGAAAATCAGGATGAATGCTCCTTGTCCTATCACCAGGCCATAAACAAATCAGAAAAACACTCAATGAAGATCTGACAGAATCTAACTCTACCTCTTTGTAAGCGTGCTTTAAGATGGCAGCCTAAAAGCAGAATTCTTATGAGTGTTTCTCAACCTCACTTCATCAGAGCTGATAGAAATGGATCCCGGCTGGGATTACAATGCTGAATCGGGTTACTAGTTCTCAATTCCTCATTTCCCTGAAAGTTCAAAACACTAAAAGGAAAGTTCACAGTTCCCTGAACTCCAAAGTAAAGTTTATATGTCCCTCAATCCCCAAATATGTGCTGGAATACCCCATATCAAATATCTCCATGATCAGGGGACTCCCCCTCCCTTCAAGCACATCAATAAAGTTATTCAGTCAACATTATCAGGCTTGCAAAATGCACAAGAACATCATAAAACCGTAAAAAATAAGTAATAAATAAAATCTCTGCCTGGCCCAGAGATTCCTGCAGGTGCATGGCATGGACAAGGGCATCTACACACAATGAAAAATAGCTAAAGACTGCAGAAAAAAGTAGTTACTGGGGGTGCCCACCACAAAATGTGCTTTAGGTACTTGTTCTTAATGTTTGCTTTTGAAACAATGGTATACCATTTTAACTGTTATGGCTTCCCTCTGAAGAATCCTGGGAAATGTAGCTTGTTAAAGGTATGGAAGAGAGATTGACTGTTAAACCATTCTAGGAACTGTAGCTCTGTGAGGGGAATTGGGGTCTCCTCTCAGCACCCTTAACAAACTACAGTTCCCAGGATTCTTTGGGAAAAACCATTATTGTTTACAGTGGTATGATAGTGCTTTACATTTATAGTGCAGATTAATAGTTCCTCAGTCTCCGGAGCAGTCAAGGAGAAAACTGTGCACCTGCCATTTTAAATTATCCAAAACATAATGCTCCACCCCACGAAACTATAGCATTTATTGATTTCATAGAGTAGGGACATTGCATTTTGGACAGGTTGGGAAAGAAGCAGCCACCACGGATGTTTGCTGAGCTCAGGAACATAAGAAGCTCTTCCTCAGGAATTCTACGGAATTCAGATTGTAAGACGCAAATATGTAACATATAGGATAAAAAAGAAGAAATTAAAAAATACAGTTAAAAACCATACAACATCTAACACAGCACATTACAACAGCTGCAACAGGCAGAAAAATCATTAGGTGCTCCACCAGGGCCATTGGCAATTTTCACATGGTCCATGGGTAAAAAAAGTTTGGGAACCACTGATGAGATGGGAGGGGCAGAGAGGCAGAGAGGCGAACATGTGACATGGGGGATTTATGATTTCTGAGTAAACATGTGCAGGATTGCATGTGGGACGGAGGAGTGGGAAGAGGAGGAGAGAATCCACAACCCCAGCTGAGCTCTTTCCTACCTTGAATCACAGGAAGCTCCATTGCACCATCTAGTTCAGTAATGTCTACACTGACGGGCAGAGCCTCTCCAAGATTTCAGACTGTCCCAGTTTGACCTGGAGATGTCAGGGATCGACCCTGGGACCTTCTGCATGAAAGGGAGGTGCTCTTCCACGGTGCTCTTCCACCGAGCTCTCTTCTTTTCCCCAAGCTCCCATTCAAAATAGCCACACACACCCGTCCACTACTTTAGGATATCTGGGGGGCCTGGTGGAAGGTGCTGAGTGGCCTTGCTGTCAAAGAAGTGGCAGAGAATGGTTGGGCTTTAGCCTTGCTGGGGGCAGGTGCTAGAGGGAAGGGATGTGATTGGCACTGGGCTCACAGCCCCCATAGTTTGGTGCCCGCCCTGGACCAATCCCCCTCATAACGTCAGAGGAGCCGGGCTGCTGGGTGTGGCCACCAAGGGCCTGCCCAGATGCTCCATTTAGAGGCCAAGGCGGGGCTCCAGTCCGCAAAGGGGACCTGAGGGCCAGAGCCGCCCCCACCCCGCCTGAGATTCCCAGCAACTGCCCTCCAGAGGCAGAGACTGCTTCGGACGGTTTAGGGAGGCACAGAGCCATCGTGGCTAGCAGCCACTGACAGCCCGATCCTCCAGGAATGCGGGTAACCCTCTTTGAAAGCCATCCAAACTGACAGGCATCCCAAAGTGCAGCGCCTGCTCCCACCCACCCAGCCACACACACACACACACACACACACCCTCCATGCAAGGCGGCTTACTCTGCACCAGGACCGCCCTCTCCCTCTCCCTCTCCGGCTCTGCCATCTGGCGGGTGCAGGAAAGCCGCGCAATGGAGGCAACGGAGTTTGGGCTCTGCCTTGCCCGAGACTGGAGTGGATTGCACGGAGAAGCCCGGAGGCTCTTCGAAAGGGGCCGCCGGGGGGTTATGCCCTCCCCCCTCTACGCACCTTTCCTCCTTGGCTCCTTCCAGCTCCTTCGGGAGGAAACTGACGAGGCCGGACCAGGGAGGTGCGATGACCATAGAGTCAGAAAAAAGGGGGAAACATGCAGCACGCACATCCGGCCCTCATGCGAAGGCGGTCGTGCGCAGGGAGGAGCACTGTGCTATACCTCTTTGGTCCCTATTTGCTACTGGCGCCCTTCATAAGAACATAAGAAGAGCCTGCTGGATCAGGCCAGTGGCCCATCTAGTCCAGCATCCTGTTCTCACAGTGGCCAACCAGGTCCCTGGGGGAAGCCCGCAAGCAGGACCCGAGTGCAAGAACACTCTCCCCTCCTGAGGCTTCCGGCAACCGGTTTTCAGAAGCATGCTGCCTCTGACTAGGGTGGCAGAGCACAGCCATCATGGCTAGTAGCCATTGATAGCCCTGTCCTCCATGAATTTGTCTAATCTTCTTTTAAAGCCATCCAAGCTGGTGGCCATTACTGCATCTTGTGGGAGCAAATTCCATAGTTTAACTATGCGCTGAGTAAAGAACTACTTCCTTTTGTCTGTCCTGAATCTTCCAACATTCAGCTTCTTTGAATGTCCACGAGTTCTAGTATTATGAGAGAGGGAGAAGAACTTTTCTCTATCCACTTTCTCAATGCCATGCATAATTTTATACACTTCTGTCATGTCTCCTCTGACCCGCCTTTTCTCTAAACTAAAAAGCCCCAAATGCTGCAACCTTTCCTCGTAAGGGAGTCGCTCCATCCCCTTGATCATTCTGGTTGCCCTCTTCTGAACCTTTTCCAACTCTATAATATCCTTTTTGAGATGAGGCGACCAGAACTGTACACAGTATTCCAAATGCGGCCGCACCATAGATTTATACAACGGCATTATGATATCGGCTGTTTTATTTTCAATACCTTTCCTAATTATCGCTAGCATGGAATTGGCCTTTTTCACAGCTGCCGCACACTGGGTCGACATTTTCATCGTGCTGTCCACTACAACCCCGAGGTCTCTCTCCTGGTCGGTCACCGCCAGTTCAGACCCCATGAGCGTATATGTGAAATTAAGATTTTTTGCTCCAATATGCATAATTTTACACTTGTTTATATTGAATTGCATTTGCCATTTTTCCGCCCATTCACTCAGTTTGGAGAGGTCTTTTTGGAGCTCTTCGCAATCCCTTTTTGTTTTAACAACCCTGAACAGTTTAGTGTCGTCAGCAAACTTGGCCACTTCACTGCTCACTCCTAATTCTAGGTCATTAATGAACAAGTTAAAAAGTACAGGTCCCAATACCGATCCTTGAGGGACTCCACTTTCTACAGCCCTTCATTGGGAGAACTGTCCGTTGATTCCTACTCTCTGCTTTCTGCTTCTTAACCAATTCCTTATCCACAAGAGGACCTCTCCTCTTATTCCATGACTGCTAAGCTTCCTCAGAAGCCTTTGGTGAGGTACCTTGTCAAACGCTTTTTGAAAGTCTAAGTACACTATGTCCACTGGATCACCTCTATCTATATGCTTGTTGACACTCTCAAAGAATTCTAATAGGTTACTGAGACAGGACTTTCCCTTGCAGAAGCCATGCTGGCTCTGCTTCAGCAAGGCTTGTTCTTCTATGTGCTTGGTTAATCTAGCTTTAATAATACTTTCTACCAGTTTTCCAGGGACAGAAGTTAAGCTAACTGGCCTGTAATTTCCGGGATCCCCTCTGGATCCCTTTTTGAAGATTGGTGTTACATTTGCCATTTTCCAGTCCTCAGGCACGGAGGAGGACCCAAGGGACAAGTTACATATTTTAGTTAGCAGATCAGCAATTTCACCTTTGAGTTCTTTGAGAACTCTCGGGTGGATGCCATCCGGGCCCGGTGATTTGTCAGTTTTTATATTGTCCATTAAGCTTAGAACTTCCTCTCTCATTACCACTATTTGTCTCAGTTCCTCAGAATCCCTTCCTGCAAATGTTAGTTCAGGTTCAGGGATCTGCCCTATATCTTCCGCTGTGAAGACAGATGCAAAGAATTCATTTAGCTTCTCTGCAGTCTCCTTATCATTCTTTAGTACACCTTTGACTCCCTTATCATCCAAGGGTCCAATCGTCTCCCTAGATGGTCTCCTGCTTTGAATGTATTTATAGAATTTTTTGTTGTTGGTTTTTATGTTCTTAGCAATGTGCTCCTCAAATTCTTTTTTAGCATCCCTTATTGTCTTCTTGCATTTCTTTTGCCAGAGTTTGTGTTCTTTTTTATTTTCTTCATTTGGACAAGACTTCCATTTTTTGAATGATGTCATTTTCTGACATGATGGGTGGGGAACCTGAAGTGTAAGGCAGGCTAAGGACCACTGCACCCCCTTGGTCCATTAGCCCTTCGAGTTCCATCGACCTGATCTCCCACCAGAGGGACCAAGCCGTTCTCACGTTCATCCCCCAACTTGTGAGCAGTTCCAGTTGGGGGAAAGTAGGAGGCGAGGGGGAAGGTCCTGCTGCTTGGGGCAGAGAAAGAAATCCACAGGGGGTTCTATGCAATGCTAGTCCTACTCAGAGTAGAGACCCGTGAGGAGGTTTGGAGACCCTGGGGGGGGGATTTGGAGATCTGTGGGGGTGGGCGAGCTTTGGCAACCAGTGTGTGCACGGGGGGGGGAGCTCTGGCGATCCGTGTATGCTGACTGGGGTGTGGTTGGGGAGGGGACGGCTCGGGGCCCCTGGCAAACGCAGTGGGGAGAGTGGTAGGGCCTTACAGAAGAGGGATGGAGAGATGGCTAAGGGGTGCCTGGCAGAAGGAGTGGGGGGAGACCTTAGGGGTGCCACAAGGTGGGGTGCAGGCGGGGTTGAAGAGCGAAGCGAACAGGGGAGGTAGCCCCTAGTTAAATATGAAATAAAAATACTATGTGTGGTTTTTTTTTTTTTTTTTTAAAGCCTCTTAGGGAACACCACTCTTTCTTTTGCAACCAGATTTCTGTGAGTGGGGAGATTTTCTGTTGACTTGTATGGAGGAGCATTCCACTCTGCTACAACTCCCCTGCAGTCTGAAATGATTTAGTCAAGAAACAGATTTCCAGGCCTGGGAGTGGGGGAGAATGGTGGTGCTGCCCACCATCCAGCTGTGCTTCTGCCTACCGACATTTTTGGGAGGAATTGTCTTCTTTTTAATATGTGACATGATAGACAATGACAACCTCCATTTAAAGAATGATCGATTGTTTTAAAGACAGGAGCAATTTAAGAATAGGAACCTCTCTGAAAAATTCCATGAATAAGGTAGGGTGACTGCACAACAAATACCTCATCTGGAGGATCCCCCAAATGCCTGCTCACTCCAGACTTTCCCTGACTGAGGGTGGATTTTTCATTATCTCTATCACCCTATAATTACTTAAGTGACTCTGAAAAAAGAGCCTGTATAGTAACTTGACCCTTGAAGAGTTGACTATTAGAACTTTGTATGATGGGTTACAGTTAGACTCCATCCCTTGGACTGTCCTTGGCTCTGCTTTTCAGTTCCAGTTGTTTTCTCTACCCAGCCAGCAATAAAGAAGCATGTTTGTTTGCCTGCAGTAAGAAGTAAACGTTTGTTTATTCTGCAGTTATAATAATGAGTAGGTCAAGATTGGGTGCTTATTGCTACAAAGTGAAATAAAGAAATAACTGACAGTGCTGAAAAAAATATCTATCCCATTTATTTTACTTATTTATTTATTTAATAAAATTTATATACCCCTTGAATGTAAAAACCTCTAACTGCTTCACAAAACACTTGAATAAAGCTGTTAAAAACAAGAAATTCATACATTTTAAAATCCATAAAACAACTAACTAAAAACAACAACTCACTAGCTATGTGTCTGGATAGGCTTGCCTAACAAAAAGGATTTAAGCAGGCACCAAAAAGAATACAGTGAAGCCACCTGCCTGATGTCAATAGGCAGGGAGTTCCAAAGAGTAGGTGCTGCCACACTAAAAGAATGATTTCTTACAAGTGCAGAATGAGTATCATGTGGCATCTTAACAGTGTCTGTTCCACTGAGCGAAGTGCTCGAGTAGGCACATATGGGGTAAAGTGATCTCACAAATAAACTGGCCCCAACTTGTTAAGGGCTTTGTATACTAGTAGAAACACCTTCAACTTGGCCTGGTAACAAATTGGCAAGCAGTGCAAAGGGTCCCACTCCTGTCAACAATCTGGCTGCAGCATTCTGCACTAGCTGAAGTTTCTGCGTCAAGTGCAAGGGAAGCCCCACATAGAGTGCATTGCAGTAATCTAGTCCTGAACTACTATGGCCAAGCTGTCCTGGTCCAGGAATGGGAGTAGTCTCACCAGGTGCAGCTAATACAAGTTATTTCTCGCTACTGAGAGTGCCTGGGCCTCCAGTGACAGAACTGGATCCAGGAACACCCCCAGACTGTGTACCTGCTCCTTCAGGTGGACTGCAGCCCCATCCATGGCAGGCAATGGACCAATTTCTCAGACATGGGAACCACTCACCAACAGTGCCTCCGTCTTGCCAGCATTCAAGCTCAGCTTATTTACCTTCATCCATCCCACCATTGCATCCTGACAGCGGTCCAAGGCTCATACAGCCTCTCCTGATTTAGATATTGTAGAGAAGTAGAGCTGAGTGCCATCAGCATAATGATGACACCTTGCCCCCAAACCCCTAATGACCATTCCCAGCAGCTTCATATAGATATTAAATAGCGTTGGGGATAAAAAGGTAACCTGCAGCACCATATAGTAGGCCGAAAAGCAATCACCCAATGCTACTCTCTGGACTCTGTCCCGTAGGTAAGACTTGAACCACCATAACATAGTGCCCTCATTTCCCATTCTCCTGGTCCAAGATGGCACCATGGCAAATGGTATCAAAAGCCACCGAGAGATTAAGAAGCAGGAGCAAGGTGGCACTCCCCTTCTCCCACCACCACATCCTGGAGGCCATGAGGTCCTGTGTCTCTGCATTGATGTTGAAGTCACCTAGAAGTATCATCCTGGGATTCTCCAACAGCAAACCAGAGACCAGCCAGCTTGGCCAGAAATGCCACTGGGCAATAGGGTGGTCAGTAGACCAGTAGCATGCCAAGACTGTCTCTCTGTCCCAACATCAGGTTCAGACCCTCTAAGCCCATCCCAAGATCAAGGGTGAAGGAGATGGTGTGTCTATGGACAACATTAACACCCCCTCAACCCCCTAGCCTGGTGTTGTCTCGAGTACCCCAGATGGTCACCAGCTGAGTCAGGTCAGGCCCACCCAGCTCACCTATCTAAGTCTCAATAACAGATGCCAAGTCAGCCTCTGAGCATGGTCTTATTGTGGACTGACCTGGCATTCAATAACAGCATCACCAGACCAGAGGACTCAGTGGATAAGCTACCAGTAACGTCTGGAAGAGTGAGAGGGCTGAGGCGGGGGACAAGGACCAAACAACTAGGTCTCCACCCCAGATGGTGGTCAGCTCCTCCACTCCGACTACACCTTCCCCAACCCACTGCCACTGAGATTATCATTATCACTGAGAGATTTATAAACCACTTCTCAACCAAAAGCTACAAAAGCAGTGTACAGTACCAAAAAAAATATTACAAACTCAGCAAACTAAAGGCAATAAAACCATTTCTGCAACTGTACAATTTTTATTCCATGAAATGACACGGCCACACTTCATGGAAAGACTTTTGAACAAAAAAAGCCAAAGTCTCAGCTGCCGAAATATCTGAGAACTGGCTAGTTGGCCATATTGTTCTTCTTGTTTACACATTTATAAACTGTTTCACAACCAAAAGTGATGAGAGATTATATATAATTATATATATATAATAAAACAATAACAAATTCAGCAAACTAAAGGCAATAAAACTGTTCCATTATTATTCCATCAAATGACTAAGTCACAGGCCCTAGTCTGATTCCAGAGGGCTGGAGGTGCAACACTAAACACGTATTGTAAGGAGAAGAGTGAGAAGGGGCCCAGGAGTGCATTTCAGTAACACATTTCTTGCAGCTACATCTCTACGTTTGGCTTTGTTTCTTTTTTTATTCTGTTTCACTGGCTTCTCACTTGATGTTCTCATGGGTAGATCCTTAAGCCGCTCAATTATTTATTGTTTTGTATTATTATATAATTATTGGTGTCCTTTGCTCTGGCCTTGTAAGTATAAATAAATAAATAATGCACTTCTTATTTTATCAGCTGGGGGGGGGAGGTTTTTCCCCACCGGAATAGCTCAATTTCAGGAAAAGCTTTATTTGCCATAAATCCTGCCCCAGTAGAGTGTTTCATTAAAATGTATGTGGAAAATGATTTTAATTTTGTTATGTTGTTTGTTAGGATATTGAAAGAAATAGACGCCCACATCACCCTGGGAGAAATTCCTTGAAGTAGCCCTTGTAGGGAATCCTGTAGCATCAGGGAAGATGTGTGACAAAGTTCATGTAGTAAAGGTCAATGTTTAACTTACTTGAGTAGTGTATCTATGTAAAGGAATGGCGCCTATACTCCCAGCAACGCCCTAACCTGAAGAAGAAAAACAAGACCATATAAGGAAAATAGAAACTGAACAGGGGTCTACCATGAGGGGAGAACGAAACCACACGTAAGGGATTTCCTGTAAATGGGCTGATTTCGGGGAAATGGGCATGTGCTTATGCTATACTTTCTATACGTAACCTTCCTGTAAATAAAAAGGCTGGCTGCGTCCAGCTAAGGCAGAATCAGTTTGGCTGCTTCTCCACTTGCAAGTGTACTAATAAACTTTGGCATAGTTTTACTTACTTGTTTCGTCATCTCCAGGTTTATTGGGACCTTGTGATCTGGGAGCGAGCCTTAGCCTTTCAATATTCAAATATTGAGGCGTTATTGTTAATATGTATGACAACCATTTTTTAAAAGTAGCAACCCACAATTAAAGTCTGTTTGTGTCACTAATTTATAATGAATATTTGATAAAATTTTATGTAATCCACTGAGAGTTCATAGCAAAATTAAAAACAATTTATGGGGGAGAAGGAAACTGAGCAGATGGGGGCAGATGTATAATTAAATAACCATATTGCTAATAAACAAAAGGCCAGAAACACAAAATAATACCGAGAAAGATGGAGAGATCCAGGAGTTTTAGCCAGGCTCTCTCTCTCCTTCCCCCAGAAATCCCCCCTGGAGGAATAATGACTGCTCTGTTCCAAACACAGGGAGTGATTGGTAGTGGGGAGAAAGAGAAGTGTTCCAAGATAGCAAAGCTGGGGCCTTCTGCAAGCAAGACGGATGCCCTGCCACTGAGCTACACCCTCTGTCTTCAGGGAATCTTTTCCCATGACACTGTTCCATGACAATGCTTCTATCGAAGAAGTCCAGCATCTCACAAAGAATTAATTCGCACGGGGCACTAACCAAGCGTGCCAGGCCTCAGCATCACTCTGCATGATTGGAGAGCTTGCTGAACAATCCTCTGTGGCCATCACATCAGTGCTGGGAGAAAGCAATTGTCATCAGGGCACTTTGGTACCTGGTGGAAGGAGGCACAGTGAGTTCTCACTTAGATCTCACTCAACAACAGCTGAATCTGCTCTGAAGTGGTGACGGGGAATTTTGAGGTTAGCTGGACCAGGGGTCCTTGAGGAAATTGAAGACACAAGCTTGCAGCAAAGTTAGGCCTTTATTGGTTACGTGCGCACGGTCAGTCTCTCTTGAGTGATGGAGAGCTGCAACATGGCACTGTTTGCCTGCGGTTTTTATACATTCCAGGTCAAGGACTTTAGCATTTCCCCAATCAGGGGGCTACACATCAGCATTACATAGGCATTGCATGAGCATTACAGTGTCTACATTATGTTCTGGTCAATTTGGCAATGTTCAGCACTTCACAGACCAGTACATTTTCACTATGAGCTAAGCATTTTAGTTAACACAATCCTTTCTACATCTTGGAGAGTACAGGGATGTTCAGTGTTTGTTCAGTGTTATCTTATAGAGTTCAAGCTGTACCATACATACCAGCATACTCAGGGAAGTCAGCTCTAAAGAGAAAAGGATTCTGGCTGGCTACTAAACTATTAAAATATTATAAACCTTTATAGCTTTACAAAAGAATATATTTATTGTTTACATATATACAATTCCCCATTAGTAGGGGAGTTTAACACAACCCAGACTTTGCTGTTATACCCTTCTCATTCCATCTTATGATTTCCTTATAGCTTATCAGCTCCTAGCTCATATCTATTAATAAAATTGGCTAAATAACATTTCACATCCTAAAAAGGGTCATACCCTATTAATCTATCTCTGTTCCAAAAAAGTAAACCAAATGGCTAACTGGTTAAATGATAACTCTGTCCCCAGAGTCATCATGACTTCCTTTTTTCTTGTGTCTTTACCCCACCATAGGGGCTGGCGCATATTGTGTGACCACAAAATGTTCTAGCAGTCACTTCTTACATCTGGGCAGAGCCACCAAGGTTAGCACACTGGTGTACCAAGGTGTAAACTGGGCTCCACAATGCTGGAGAGGCCGCTCAGGGGCAATCATGTCAAGGGCCTGATGTGCCTTGCTGTTCCACAGCGTGAGAAGGGCTTCAACAGGGTTACCTGCTCTATCTACTGGGAGCTTCCCCAGGGCATTCAGGAATCCAGTGGATTCCATTAGTCTCCAAGAGCAGACCATCTTAATCTGTCCACCAACCCTGCAGGGGAGGATTGGAGCCCCACGGTCATCGTGGAGGACATGAAGTCCTGAGCCGGAACACTAGAGGCAGCCTCAGCGTGGACATTGAAATCACCCCGGACTATTGTTCTGGGCTCCTGTGTGGGAAGACATCTCAATGGAATGAGGAGGTTTGGGATGATGTGCTCAATTCCCCTGTCCCATCTCACGCCCCTGCACTCCAGCCAGGTGGGCCTCTTGCGTCCTTTCACACCCTGCCTATGCGGTATACAACAGTACAGAAGCCTGGGAGGCTTTGTTTATGTAACACAGATGAGGTAAGGAGAGGGTTTTAATTGGCCAATATAGACAGTGGATGCCAATACGGTTGCTAAGGGCTGGGAACCTGGCCTTCAAGGCAGGCGCAATGCATCATGCTGCTCCAAAGCTCAAGGACACTGACCAACAGGACTGAGAAACAAAGACAGAAGCGTGAGACCCAAATTGGAAACATCCCAAAAGGTATAGCTAATTAATATACAGTGTATATGCAAGCTTCATCAGCAGGTTGTCCCACTGCATACTCAGTCACCATCAGTACGGCCATGAGTTCAGCAAAAATATTGGAGACGTAAAAATACATACACCCCATATGATAGTTTATTGTCAAAGCCAGCTGGCCATTGCAGAACATTTCTTTAAAAAAATAACTAGTTTCCTGCGAAATAAAAGCAGTGACACTTAAGTAAGCCCTGCCTAACTGCTTAAAAAAAGGATGGGAGGGGGAAAGATTTACAACACAATCTTTTTCTATGTTCACTCAAAAGTCCCACAGGTTTTCAGCACAATCCTGTCTACTCAAAAGTAAGTCCTACTGAATTCAATGGGGTTAACTCCCAGGTATGTGGAATTAGCATTGCAGCTTTACTCCTAGGATATTCCTTTCCCAGCTCTAGACAATGTGACCTGCTTTTTAGGATTGGTGGCGGCAGCTCACCATACCCTTTCATTTCTTTGGTATCGGGCTGACCCATCCCTTCCCTTTGGCAAAACAGCTCCTTCAATACAACTGCAGAGAGAACCTCTGCCAGCTCAGAGAAGCTGCAGGGTGGATGGTACACCAGCAGCAACCCTAGTTTACTGTCTTGTTGGCCTGACATCAGGTGCAGGCCCTCACAGCCAGCTCCAAGACAGAGTGATTTCCTGGTGACAGAGATGGACATTCTGTAGACCACAGCAACTCCTTCGCCCCGTCCCTGCAGCCTGTGCTGGTGTTGCACCGAGTATCCAGGTAGACAAACCTGGGTCAGATCAACTCCTGCCAGCTCACCCAACCAGGTCTCAGTAACGCACACCAAATTGGCACTTCATCCATGATTAAATCATGGATGAGTCTGGTCTTCCTGTGTATCGAGCTGGCATTAAACAACAGCACACACAGGCCAGTGGACACAGCAGATGAGCAATGAGAAAGCCGTCCATGAGCGGAGTGGGAGCAAGGAACAAAGGGTAGACAGCCTTGCCCTCGTCTTCTATGGTAGCTCACCACCTCCCCATGACTATATCTCCCTCTATCCATGATTACCGAAATTGGGATGGCATCACCCATCTTTCTCCTTACTAAGACTCCACCTAAACAGCTGGTATGGACACACCAGAGCCCACCAAAAAAGCCTATCTGAACCAGTTATCCCAGTAGGCCTCTGAGAGAACTGGAAACAGACAGATCCACTCAATATCTTTCACACAGGGCACATCTACTCCCCCCCCCATCTCACACCCAGAGAGGGCCAGACTTCTGCCAGTTGCAGACTCTCACGCTTAAGGCATCTGGTGATTTTCTCCTATCATTCAGTTCACTGCACAGCCTATCACCCTGGGCAGGAACTACACGTGCAACATATGCCGTCCCAACTACCAATCTCCTCTAGATTGATGTAAAAAGATAAATAAAAGGAGGTAGAGCCCTTGCCATCAGAACTCCCTAAGGGGCTCCCCAAGGGCAGCTGGGCTTTTATGCCCTCTGACCCAGCCAGGAGCTGATGCAAGAGGCCTTCTACACTTGTTTTCAGCCACCCTCTTTCATCAGTCCAAACCACTTTAAACTTTTGTATGGTACAGCTACGTAGGCATTCACTCTAAATATGAAGCTACCTATCCAAGCAGTGATTCAAAGGAGGCAGTTAAATGTAGAGTCCTATGGACAGAAGCACAGAGATGAAGCACAGAGATGAAGTGAAAAGGTTGGAAAAAATAAAATTTTGAAATAGAAACCTCATCTGCGAAGAAGTGAAAATCAAGACTAATGTACATAAACTCTAGCAAAACAAAGTCCATTAATTTGTTTATGAGCGACAGCTCCAGCCCCAAAAGACCGACTTAGAGAAGAACGGCCACAAACATCTTCAAAACTGAAGAAGGGATTAATTCAAAGCAGGAAATCCCTCCTTCTCTGAAATGGAAGGGGAAAAAAGAGAAGCTGGGCTGCAAAGGCCCCAGAACAACCAAACATCTTGTAGAAATACCTGGAGTTGAACCAAAAATAAATTTCAGGGTAAAGGTAATAAGAACTTATTCTGAGAAGCAAGAAAGAACATCACAAGAACTACTATTTCAGAATTGGGGCCCAGGTTTGATCCCTCCCATCAGGGCCGGCTCCAAGCATGCAGGGGCCCTTGGGCATCAGCTTGCCCACGGCCCCCCTCGCCCCCCCTTACCTGTCTGGGTATTAGCATTGCCCTTAATGAAGGTCTGTTTTAGCATTGCCCTTAATGAAGATGGCGGCCGTGGCTTCCCTAAGGGGAATGAAGCTTCCGCCGCCATCTTTGTTGATGGCACACATGCGTGCTACTCGCACACATCTCTGCCATCAACTAAGATGGCGGCAGCGGCTTCAGTAACTTAAGGGAAGCTGCGGCCGCCATCTTCATTAAGGGCAATACTAAAAAGCCGTCTGACAGGTAAGTGGGGGGTCAGGGGGGGCACGGATCGCGGGGGGGGGCAGAGGGCCCCTCAGGGGCTCCTGTAACTCCGGGGCCCTCAGGCCAGTGCCCAACCTGGCCGCCCTTTAGAACCAGCCCTGCCTCCCGTCCCTTTCCCTGTGTCAGTTGTTTTCTTAGTGGACACCTATGGGGAGGGACTCCCTGACTTTAATTGATTTAATGTAAGCCGCCCTGGGAGCCTTTTGGCTGAACAGCGGGGTATAAATGCTATAAAAAATAAACAAGTAACAGTAGTGAGTTATAACACTGCATGGATACTTTTTGGATCCCCATAGAAATCCCAGCTTCATTCAGAATTGGCCTTTTCTTTCACCGCACTTTTTCTTAACAAAGGTTAAATTCTGTATTGGTAAATGACAGGTCATGGGACAAACAGCTGTAGAAAAAGGTTTTCATAATTTTAGGGGCCACCATGCAAGCAATTATAAGGTTTGACCTCTATTGAGTTCTTTGATGTATAGTAAGATGGCATTGCTGACTGAAGCTCTTTCCACACTCCAAGCATTTATAAAGTTTGTCCCCTCTATGAATTCTTCAATGTGAAGTTGGCAAAGCTGACTGAAGATCTTTTCACACTCCAAGCATTTCAAAGGTTTGTCCCATGTGAATTCTTTGGTGTGAAATAAGGTGTTGACTACGATTAAAGCCTTTTCCACACTCCATACATTTATAAGGTTTGTCTCCAGTATGAATTCTTTGATGCACAGTAAGGGAGGTCCTGTGACTGAAGTTCTTTCCACAATCTAAACATTTATAAGGTTTGACCCCTGTATGAATTATTTGATGCGCAGTAAGATTGCCACTCTGACTGAAGCTCTTTCCACACTCCAAGCACTTATAAGGTTTGTATTTTGTATGAGTTAGTTTATGACAACTAAGCTGGAAATGCTTCCTGAAGCTCCTTCCACACTCCAAGCATTTAAAAGGTTTGTCCCCTGTGTGAATTCTTTGGTGTGAAGTAAGGTGGTCACTACGACTAAAGCCTTTTCCACACTCCAAACATTTAAATGGTTTCTCCCCTGTATGAGTTCTTTGATGTGCAGTAAGGTTGCTACTCCAACTGAAGCTCTTACCACACTCCAAGCATTTATAAGGTTTCTCCCTTGTATGAGTTCGTTGATGCCAGGTAAGGTGGTGATGTAGAGTAAACTTCTTTCCACACTCCAAGCATTCATAAGGTTTCTCCCCTGTATGAGTTCTTCGATGCGAAGTAAGGTGGTCAAGCCGACTGAAGCTCCTTCCACACTCCAAGCATTTATGAGGTTTCTCCCCTGTATGAGTTCTTTGATGTTTAGTAAGGGCGCCACTTTGCCTGAAGCTCTTTCCACACTCCAAGCATTTATAAGGTTTCTCCCCTGTATGAGTTCTTTGATGCGAAGTAAGGGCGCCACTTTGCCTGAAGCTCTTTCCACACTCCAAGCATTTATAAGGTTTCTCCCCTGTATGAGTTCTTTGATGCAAAGTAAGGGCGGTATTGCAACTGAAGTTCTTCCCACACTCCATGCATTGATATGGATTGTCCCCTGTATGAATTCTTTGATGTGAAGTAAGGTGCTGACTCTGACTGAAGCTCTTTCCACACTCCAAGCATGTAAAAGGTCTGTCCTCTGTATGAGTTCTTTGAGGCAAAGTACAATGGGAATGATGACTGAAGCTCTTTCCATACTTCAGGCATTTACGTTGTTTGTCTTCGGTGTGCACTCTCTTATATACAGTAAGGTTTAACCTGTTGCTGAAATGTTCTCTGTGGTCTGAGAATGTATATGATTTCTCCCCTGTGGGACTCTTCGGATGTCTTGTCAGTTTACACTCAGGAGACCTCCTCGTTTCCTTTAGGTGAGTAGTTTCCCTTTGAATTTTATATTCACCACCCTCAGAAGCTCTGGATTCATCCCCTTGTTTCTGCATTTCTCTCCCCTCTTGTCTCTTTGCTCCATCTTGCCTCCCCAATTTTTGTTCCTCCTTCTGCTCCTCAGCTCTTTCCGGTGAGTAAGAGGAGAGGCAGCCTGACCGAGGTGTATTATCAACGAGACCTGCTTTAATCACAGAAGATGGAAGACTAGTTAGATGGGAAGGTTCTTAGCAGTCATTTCCAAACTGTGTGCCACAAGGAAATTAACGAATTAGCTGATTCTCCATTTTATTTTTTAAGACACATGGTGCCTTTTAGGATGAATCATCCTGCCAAGATGTATTAGACATAGTTTCAGTCATTTCAGTCTATCATTTTATTATATACAGTGCTTAGAGAGCTTTGTGACTAAGTGGTCTATCTATCACCCTGAATATAAAACATTAAATAAAATCACAAGAGCACACAGGAAACCCCTCCAGCCTTCTGCTCCCATATCAGTTCATTTGGAGAATGGCAAATCTGAGGTGTTTGCTCTTGAAAGGTGTCAATGGGATGATAAGATGCCAAACACCTAAGAGTACCCAAATCCTGTCAGGTCTGCATTTCTCTGACAGTGGGCTGGATCTCACCAGGGGATCTTAATGCCTCAGATCTATAGCTGGTCCAGTGCCTCCTCGCTTGTTTGACAAGCCCGAGTAACTCCTTGCACTCCGAGTAAAAGAGGCCTGGATAAAGAAAAGTTCAGGGATGGGGACAAAGGGAGGAAGGACTCCCTCCTTTGAGCAGAAAAGGCCCAAAGAGGTGTTGAAGGAAATTAGGTGAGATAAAAGGTTCATGTTTACTATAAATCACCAAGAAAAACTAGGCATGGAAAGGAAAGGGAGAGGAGAGAAAAGCTTATATTATGTGTATGTTTCTGTATATGTATGGATTGATTTGTCAATAAGCAACAATGACGACGGTGACTTCAATAAATAACTCAACAAATTAGGAATAGGAAGGAAGGGGAGAAGAGAGGAACCTTGTTATAGGAGCAAGAAGTGAATGTAAAAGGACCAGGGAGGAGAGATGAAGGAATCTGGCTGCGATAGGGGTGGAGGATAAGCTACCAATGGACTGTGTAAAGAGAACGGGAGATGAAATTACAGAAGATGGGTAAAAATACATTGAGAAGCATGTGGGGGTGGGAAGGGGAAAAGGTAAATGAAAAAGCCTCCCCTTATAGCTGCTGGACCAGCAAATGACTGAGTCATTAAGTCTCCAGACAAAAGTCTGTACTTAACATGGCAATCCTGAGCTATGGAACTTCTTGTCACAAGGTAAATCCTGTTGTAAACCATAAAGCAATTTGCAACAATGGACTGGCATCAGTAGAAAATAGTAACTGCCGTCTGATTATGCCATACTTTGCTTCCCTCTGTCACCATTCTGTGACTGCCACTGCACCAGCATCACCATTTGGAGACTGGTGGGCTTCAGTTATTTTCAGGTGTTTCAAGTGAGCACTGGGGTAGCGGGTTTGAGAACCCCTGCACAAGGTGGGGAGTACTTCAGGTTCAATAATCTATATTTGTGCCAATTTAGTCAGAATTCCCAGAGACAGAGGGATTCATCACATGTCTGAGCATCAATCTGCTGATCTCTCCATTTGGATGATGGCTATGTTACCACCAGTATCCGAGGTGGCATGGGGATCACAAGTGCAAAGAGTGCTGTTGCACTCATGTCCTGTTTGTGGACTTCCCAGAGGCATCTGGTTGGCCATTGGGAGAGGACAATCCTTGACTAGATGGGCCTTTGGCCTGATCCAGCAGGCTCTTCTTACACTCATGTCCAGGGTAAGTCCATCAACTCCATTCAAATGATCTAAAGGGGATCCTTACCTAGAGAGGTGACCATCTCATGAACCTCCACCATCACCTCCTCGTAAAGAGCTCTCTGGCCTGGATCCAGCAGGACCCATTCCTCCTCGGTGAAATATATGGCCACCTCCTTGAAGGTCACCGGCCCCTGGAAGATGAAAACAAACACATTCCTTATACATTCTCACAGACAAGGTGTGGCAATCATGTATTCTCCACTCATAATCTGAAGTGGGAACTTTTCAGAAAACACCAGGTTGAGACAGTGTTGACGTGAGGGGAAAGCGCCTTAGAAACTGAAATGTGAACTTGCTGATCTTCAAGCAAATATGTGTATTTTGTCCCTGAGATTGCCTTCCATATCTGATGACTATTAAATGGCCAATATAAAATGATGTTTTATAAAGGGGATCTAAGAAGCATCCAGGAAATTAAGAGGATGTTTAGCTTAATATCCCTTTTGAGAAAACTAGTGGATAATATTATAAAAGACAGAGTTTGCACTTCTTTGCACAGCTTGGGTATTATATAGATGAATACAATCATGTATGGTGCAGAGAAACTGGACAAAGACATATTTTTCTCGCTCTCTGATGCTATAGTCGAGGTCTTCCAATAAAGCTACATGTTGGCAGCTTTTAGACAAAGTGAAGCACTTCTTCACATAGTACAAATTTAAACTCTGGAATTGGCCTTAAAAGAGGATTAGACCAATTACTGGAGGATAAGGCCATCAACTGCTACTAATCTGGGCGCATGCGCACGATCGTTGGCAGTGGCGTCACTAGGGTTGGTGTCACCCGGTGCGGTAACTCATGGTGTCACCCCCATGGACCTCCTCCCGTACCAGACCATACAGAATCCTTAGTAATGTTTTTTGTACTAATGTTACTCATAAATCGTAATTCCCGTATATCACTGAATGTAATGGCAATAATAGTGACATAAAAAACTAGCAAAATTAAAATTACACCTTTAAATTACAATATCATACGCACAGCCTAAATGTATTTACATTTATACATAGTTTCATGTGGTTAAAGTGAAAATTCGGTAAGAAAACAATAGAATTCAAAGTAAAAACGTTTAAGAACTACATCAAAATTATGTTCATTTTAACACAAACACAATTCTTTGTTATGTTTACTCAGAAGTCCCATTAATTTACAGCACAATCCTAACCATGTCTACTCAAAAGTAAGTCCTAATGAATTCAATGAGGTTTACTCCAGGTACATGGGATCAGCATTCCTTTACTCCCAGAAAAGCAAGTATTGGATTAAAGCTTTCATATTGGAAAGGTTTTCAAAGCACTGCCCTCCAACAGCCCAGGGTCTGACTGCATGCTACACAGAAGAGAAAAAAACTTTAACCCATATTCGTATTATGTGGCCCTGGGAAGATCTATTGCCTTGTTAAGCTGAGTTGGGACTCTGAAAAATGCTTGTCAAAGTTGACTTTGAAAACTGGGCAGCACTTGACAGTGAAGAACTTGGAGGTCTGTGTCTCTGTGTGGTCACTTCTGCTCCTTGTTTTTGAAGTATCCTGACAAAAGTGGTGACTTCCTCTTCAGTGCACAGTTAAACTATGGAATTTGCCCACAGATGTAGTGATGGCCATTAACTTTGGTGGCTTTAAAAGAGGATTGGACAAATTCATGTAGGATAAGGCTGTCAACAGCTACTAGTCCTGATGACTGTTTACTACTTCCAGTATCAGGGGCAATATGCCTCTGAACACCAGTTGCTGGGAATCACAAGTAGGGGGAGAGGGCTACTGTACCCAGGTCCTGCTTGTGGGCTTCCACTAGGGTTGCCAGGTCCATGGCCTGAGACTGATCCTGTATCTTTAGGACAGCCTTTCCCACTAGTGGGCCACCAGATGTTGTTGGACCACAACTCCCATCAGCCTCAGCCAGCATTGCCAATGGTCAGGAAAGATGGGAATTGCAGTCGAACAACATCTGGTGGCCCACTAGTTGGGAAAGGCTGCTTTAGGAGAAGAGAAGGTCAGCCAAGTGCAGGTGTTCTTGCAACTCTGTAATGGGAAAAACCACAAGGCGGTCTCCCTCCCCCCTGCACAACTTTTAAAGATACAGAAGACCTCTTGGTTGCCCCAAGAGGTCTTCTGTATCTTTAAAAGTTGTGCAGGGGGGAGGGAGACCGCCTTGTGGTTTTTCCCATTACAGAGTTGCAAGAACACCTGCACTTGGCTAACCTTCTCCTAAAGATACAGGATCAGTCTCAGGCCATGGACCTGGCAACCTTAGCTTCCACAGGCATCTGGTTGGCCGCTATGAGAACAAGATGCTGAATTAGATGGGCCTTTGCCCTGATCCAGCAGGGCTCTTCATATGTTTTTTTGTTGTCCAACCAGCAAGCAAGAAGCAATCATCAGTTTTTCTGGGGGTCAGAGCACCTCAGACAGCCTCAGTCATGAACTTCTTAAGATGTACTGATGTCTGGAGCTAAGCTTGGTGTTCATTTGTTTTTTCATGTTCTTTCCTGCTGTGCTGTCCCATAATGGCCCACTTGCAGCTCTCAGAAGTGCAGCCCTGCAAAGAGGCTATTAAGTTGCAGAAGGCCAAGGCAGTGCCTAGCAACCATCTGCTGTACCCTGCGAGTACTTACCTGTTTTTATCGGCCTACCTGCTTCTCAGTCTGTTTTCAGGCAGAATTGTTTCCACCTGCAGCTCTCAGAGGTGTGGCCTAGCAAGAGGATATGTAGCTGCAGAAGCCCAAGGCAGTGGCTAACGGACAGTGCCTGTTTGGTGCCAATGAGGGACCATGCTTATACAAAGCTGGCAGGTTCTACCTCAGCTGGGGTGAAAGGCTTCTGCTGGTGTAGGTATATCCTAGTTCCCTCAGCCTGGCATAAATACAAGTTGGATTGCACCTTAATTTGTCTGAATGTATGTCCATTTAAAACTGCCTTGAATATTGAGGATAAAGATGAAAAAGAGGACAGACCTCCTGTACCTTTAATTAATATCATTTGTAGACCACTTCCCATCCAGGATCCCAAAGTGGCATACAGAATAAACTCCAACATTAACATGTTAAAAACATATAAAATCAAACAAGTACTGAATTATATATAACATTAAAATATCAACAGCAAAGAACAAACAAATGCCAGGGATATGCACAGTATCTAAAATGGGCCAGTGACCTAGCTGGGGAAAGCCTGAGCAATCCAGTGTGTTTTTCACACTTTTTCAGAAGCACTCTGCTGTGGATGCCTCCCCTATAGGAGTGGGGGAAAGAGCATTCCAAAGCATGAGTGCCACTACAGAGAAGGCTTGTTTCTATGTCATCAACAAGCAACACATCATAAAGTGGGATGACCCTAACAAGGCCTCTTCGATGACCTTTATGTCCTAGAAGGTCTGTATAAGGTGCTCTTTTAGGTATCCAAGTCCCGAGTTCTTTAGGGCTTCATACATCAGCAACAAAACTTTTAAAATGGTTCAATAGCTAATAGGCAGCCAGTGCAGTGCTTTCAGCACAGGCGTAACATGTGCACGACTGGATTGGAACAAACACCTTTTCCATGCCCTCAAGCCTCAAAAACTGAAACAGATCCCATAAAACTAGGTAAGACTCCATTGGACATCCATTGGATACTGTATCAATAGTATCAATTCAAGTTGGCATAGGTTTTATCTTCAAAGTGTTTTAAAATTTGTCACAGCATGACTCAAGTCTGCAAGCATTCAATTTGCTGGGGTATATGAGAATAATCACCGCACCACTCGGAAAAGCAATGCTGGATGGCTACTCAAGGCTGTGATGGAAGCAGCAAAATGAGCTTCTCTGCAGCCTTCACTGCCATGCAGTAGGTGCAATTATGCGCTCTAGCACATGTCCAGTTGGCTTCACTTTGAATCTTACACCACTTGCACTTTAGTTTTCATTGTCCTGGTATATCGCAGAAAACCAGGAAGCAATCTGGGGTCTACAGTGCAGGACAGGACAATTGGGAGCAATCATGTCAAGCGCCCACCCCCATCCGCATTCCATAGTGACACAAAGACCTCAACAGGATCACTACCGGCTTTGGTTTTGGATTCCATAAGTCTCCAAGGGCAGACCATCTTAATAGGTCCTCCAATTCTACTGAAGGTGACTAGTACTATAGGTCCAAGCTTTACCAGAGAGTGGTCTGACAGTAACAATGGGGTGAGTTAAGCCCCCCTCAATGTCCAGATTGCCCTGTTCACACACTGAGGCAAAGACCAAAACAAAGGTATGCCCTTCCTTACACTTTGGCCCAGACAGACAGCCCCATGGTTGCAGGCCATGAAATTCCAATGCAGCTTCAGTGTGGATACTGAAGTCCCTCAAAACAAATGTAATGGGGTTCTCAAGCTTGAGACCATCTCTGCCTGCTCAGATAGGGTGGGCAGTACACCAACAGCATCCCCAGTCTGTCTCATTGCCCCCGTGTCATGTACAGGCCCTCACAGCCAACAGCAAACCTCCCCACCTGTGTCTCTCTTACAGACCTGCCTCTAACAATGGCCCAATATAGAGGGCTGCTGGAAACAGCTGATTCACTTGTAGTCCCCTCCAACAGAAGCCCTCTGACCAGTTCAGTAAGTCTACTCAAGAGGAAGAAGATGCCACAAAGAGGTAGCAAGCAAATAACAAGCACAGTCTCTCAGTTCAGGTGGCTAGTCTTACTTCTTTCCCTCCTGCTGCTCTGGCTTGAAGCTACACCTGCTGAAATTTATTCTTTTACACAACTTTTAAAGGTGACATAACCCTGCCCTTTATTTTGGATCTGGCCACTCTAGTGACAAAATGAAATGTAAAAATCAAACAGATTTATAACTGGTTTTCAAAGCACTGCCCTCTCCAAAGCCCAGGGTCCAACAGCGGTCCACACACCCCACACCTGCTTAGTGACGCCCCTGTTCTTGCTGCCAATAATAACTTGGATATAAAGTGTTTTGATTTTAAAGTTTTATATTCACCTGTAAATAAAGATAATAAGAATAGTTCTGGTTTTAATTGTACTGTTTCTTTTGTGATTTTATTGAGTTCATCTTGAATTGAAATCCAAAATTTGTTGATTTTTGAACAAGTCCACCAAACAGGGGTGTCACTAAGCAGGTGCGGGGGGTGCGGACCGCACCCGGGTGACACCGAGAGGGGGTGACACCCAGAGCCGCCCCTACCTTAATCTCCGGACTCTCAGCTTCAATTAAAAAAAAAACCTAAGTTTCTAGGTCATCTGGTTCCCGAGATATACACCAAAACGTCAGCCCCCCGCGACTGTTTAATCTGTTTTTTAACAGATCTGTATAGCAGCTTTTCGCCAGAGCTTGGAAAAGTTACTTTTTAAAACTACAGCTCCCATCAGCCCCAGCCAGCATGGCCACTGGATTGGGCCGATGGGAGTTATAGTTCAAAAAATAACTTTTCCAGGCTCTGGCCTCTAATCCCACCCTTTCAGGATTCTAGCCAATAAGGGGAGCCAGGCATGTGATTTGTTGACCCAGGCAGTGCTTAGGCTTCATTACAACGTCAAAATGATGGTTTTGAGGTCTTCAGTTTGAGTAAGTAAGAATATGAGTTAAAAAATTTTTTCTCTTCTGTGTAGCATGCAGTCAGACCCTGGGCTGTTGGAGGGCAGTGCTTTGAAAACCTTTCCAATATGAAAGCTTTAATCCAACACTTGCTTTTCTGGGAGTAAAGGAATGCTGATCCCATGTACCTGGAGTAAACCTCATTACATTCATTAGGACTTACTTTTGAGTAGACATGGTTAGGATTGTGCTGTAAATTAATGGGACTTCTGAGTAAACATAACAAAGAATTGTGTTTGTGTTAAAATGAACATAACTTTGATGTAGATCTTAAACGTTTTTACTTTGAATTCTATTGTTTTCTTACCGAATTTTCACTTTAACCACATGAAACTATGTATAAATGTAAATACATCTAGGCTGTGAGTATGATATTGTAATTTAAAGGTGTAATTTTAATTTTGCTAGTTTTTTATGTCACTATTATTGCCATTACATTCAGTGATATACGGGAATTACGATTTATGAGTAACATTAGTACAAAAAACATTACTAAGGATTCTGTATGGTCTGGTACGGGAGGAGGTCCATGGGGGTGACACCATGAGTTACTGCACTGGGTGACACCAACCCTAGTGACACCACTGAGCAAAAATAACGATATTACAATCTTGGAAGCACTTAGATGAGCTGAACATAAAGAACCGGTATAACAAAATTTGGACAATAGCAATCTCGGACAAAATTACTTTACATCTTCGATTTTTAAGAGGTGCTGCAAAACCAGAAACATTCATGTCAATTTGGTGGAGATTCATAGATCATACTTCACAACAAGATCTACACAAGCAACTTTCCTCAGCAGCAAAAGGCATATGGTTTTCATGAATATATAACTGCGTCCTTATAGTTTCACATCTCTAAAACATGATTATATCACAATATATGAAAGCCTTCGAATACTCATTTGTATATTAACACTCACCTATGTATTATTACACCTCAACATATTTGCAATATTAACACCATAAGCACTGGCTCTAGGGAGGGGGGAGGGATTTAGGGTTACTTTTATATTGTTATATTGTCTATGTTACATTTTTTGTATAATAATAACAAAAGACTAATAAAAAGAATTTAAAGAAATCAACTGCTACTAACCATGAGGGACAAGTACTACCTCCACTGTCAGAGGCAGTAAACTACTGAGTACCAATTACTGGGAATCACTGGAAGAGTGCTGTTGCACTCAGGTTCTTCCCAGAAGACTCAGGTTGGCCACTATGTCTGGGCTGGACTAGATGGGTCTTGGGCCTGATCCAGCAGGGCTCTTCTTAGGTAGTGTTCAGTTCAAAGGTTCATGGGAAAAACCAGTGGAATTGACATCCTCCCACAGAAGGAGCCCCAGAAGCACAAGGATAAGAGACAAGGCCCCCTGCAACTAGTTCCTTTGGAACAAGGACGGACCCACTCTGGCTGTCCCCAACTTGTCTCCCCGATGATCTTTCCCCTACCTGAGCTGGCTCCATGGTGGCTGTTTCCTCTCCACGGTAAAGGGGGGAAGATCCAAAATGTCACTCTGATGTTATTTTGCAGCCTGTGAAGAGAGAAAATGTCACCCAATTATTACCTAATTAGTACCTAGCCCTATTTAGCCAATCCCCTCATGTCAAAATTGAACACACAGGCGAAAGGGTGGTGACCCAACAGGGCTTGAGAGGCTAAAATATTTCGGAGAGGTTTATTTTAAATCCTTCGGGAGAACATCAGTGAAAGCATTTCAGCTTCCAAAAGATATAAGCATAATCATATCAGAGAGAAATCAACAGAACGTTGCACATGAATGAATCTTGGTGAAGGGATAAATCAGGAAAAGTATATGTAAACAATGATTATATAGAAACACAGAATAGAATATGAATATGGAACTTAATATTTAAACTCAATTAGGAAGAAGATTCTGCACGATTAAAATTAAAGAAAACTTAACTGAACCAACTACATGCTGATTCGATGGACAAGAAGAGCATCCCTCCTGCATCCTCCTTTCCCTTCCGGAATCAGCAAACCTCCTTTCTCTCCTTCATTGTCCTTTACTTGGTAGCCTGTATCTCCCCACCCCACTCGGGGGGAAAAATCCTCAGTTTCTCGTGGCCTTTCCATCTCACTCCTCAGTTGTATACTCAAAATCGTCCTTCTTTAATTTTTTTTAAAGGATTCACGTCCCCATCTGACTGCCACTTCTCCTCCCTTCAAAATGGAACTTTTGTTTCTGACCCTGCTCCTGCGCTTTTAACACCCACCTGGCACATTGGAAGAGAGAATGGGATATTGTTCTCAACCATTTAGATCAGTTTCAGGCAAAGCTTTGCTTGCTCAGTGTTTTGTCTGCCAGGCTACTTTCAAAAGCAGGAGGGCAGGGCCACCTGTTTGCTTTATTAAATCAAGTGGCGACCTTAATTCTGGGGGAGTTGGAAACTGAGGAGGGCTGGCAGGAGGGGATTTCAAGAATAACCTCAGTATTAAAACATCCAGGCTGAACAAGAGAGGGAAACAAGGAACATGAAGGAGCTGCGTTATACCGAGTCAGACCACTGATGCGTCCAGCTCAGGCCTCTCTTCTTAGATGTATTCTAACTAGTCCACGTGCAGATATCAAAAGCTCAGATATATTCAAATTGCAAGCTAAATACAGCACTTTGAAATAAGCAGGGTCGATTGCTGTTTACATACATCATTTTATTCCGCCCCAGAAATGCAGATGTTCCCGAGGGACCGAGATCTGGCCCCACACACAGCAACCTCAGGGGAGAAGGCAGAGGGGACCCAGCAGCAGGGCAGAGCTGGGATCCATGGGGCATGATTGCATACCCAAACGCTGGCAGTCTGCTGGAGGGAACTCTTAAGGGGGGGGGTTCTTCCAACATCCCCCTCCTCCCTACCCATCACCCCAAGTGTGCAACTTGATCTTGAGGCTCCCTCCATGCAGCCCCTCTGACGCCTCTGCAAACAAAAAGAGACTCACCCACTCACTCTCTTAAGTTCTTCTGAGTTGGCGGGACAAGAAAGGGAAGTCCTCTTTTGCAACCTTCCCTTGTGCTCTTACAAAGGCTGCAAGAGGCAGAAAAATCTTTAAGTGGTTCACCAAGACCATAAGGAAGTTTCGCAGGGTCCATGGGAAGAAAAACGTTTGGGAGTCGCTGATGTGATGGGAGGCATAGAGAGGCGACCATTTGACATGGGGGGATTTATGATTTCTGAGTAAGCATGCACAGGATGCATGTGGGGCGGAGGAAGAGAGGATGGACAACCCCAACTGAGCTCTTCCCTACCTTGAGTCACAGGACGCTGCCTTATGCCAAGTCAGACCATTGGACCATCTAGTTCAGTAATGTCTACACCAACTGGCAGCAGCTCTCCAAGATTTCAGACTTTCCCAGCCTGACCTGGAGAAGCTGGGAATCATACCTGGGACCTTCTGCATGCCAGGCAGGTGCTCTTCCACTGATCTCTCTTCCCTTCCCCAAGCAGTGAGCTCCCATTCAAAATGGCCACTGCTGAAGTGTGTGTGGGGGGGGGCTGGTGGAAGGTGCTGAGTGGCCTTGTTGTCAAAGAAGCGGCAGAGAAAGGTAGGGCCCTGGCCTTGTTGGGGACAGGTGCTGGGGGGAAGGGACAATATTGGCACCGGGCTCAGAGCCCCCCATAGTCTGAGGCCCGCCCTGGCCCAATCCCCCTCATAACGTCAGAGGAGCCTGGATGGTGGGTGTGGCCACCAAGGGCCCGTCCAGATGCTCCATTTGGTGGCCAAGGAGGGGCTCCACTCCTCAAAAAGGACCTGAGGGCCAGAGCCGCCCCCTCCCCGCCTGAGATTCCCAGCAACTGCTTTCTAAAGGCAGTGACTGCTTCGGACGGTTTAGGGAGGCACAGAGCCATCGTGGCTAGCAGCCACTGACAGCCCGATCCTCCAGGAATGCGGATAACCCTCTTTGAGAGCCATCCAAACTGACAGGCATCCCAAAGTGCAGCGCCTGCTCCCACCCAGCCACACACACCCACACACCCCATGCAAGGCGGCTTACTCTGCACCAGGACCGCCCTCTCCCTCTCCGGCTCTGCCATCTGGCGGGTGCAGGAAAGCCGCGCAATGGAGGCAACGGAGTTTGGGCTCTGCCTTGCCCGAGACTGGAGTGGATTGCACGGAGAAGCCCGGAGGCTCTTCGAAAGGGGCCGCCGGGGGGTTATGCCCTCCCCCTCTACGCACCTTTCCTCCTTGGCTCCTTCCAGCTCCTTCGGGAGGAAACTGAGCGGGCCGATGCCTCGTTTTTCAGACAGCGGAATAGGGAAGTGCAATGACCATATAGACTCAGAGAAGGGGGGGAGCCATGTCGCAGGCACTTCCGGTTGTCATGCGACGGCGGTCGTGCGCTGACAAGAGCACTGTGCCAATAAAAGGAATAGGGAAAAGGCTAGGGCCGCTTTCATGGCTGCCATACCTCTTTGGTCCCTATTTGCTACTGGGGTCCTTCGTACTGATATTATGGGTTGGGAACCTGAAGTGTCTCGCTGGGGTGGGTGGAGAGAGTGGTAGGGGCCGTCGGGGCAGAGGGAATGGACGGAGAGATGGCTAAGGGGCGCTTCGCAGAGGGTGCAGGCGGGGCTGAGGAGTGAAGCGAGCAGAGGCGGCAGCCCTAGTTAAAAATGGAATAAAAATCCTATATGTGTTTTTTAAAAAGCCTCTTAGGGAAGACTCCTGTTTTGCCACCTAGATTTCTGTGTGCAGGGAGATTTTCTGTTGACTTGTATGGAGGAACATTCCACTCTGGTAAAGCTCCGTTTGTAGTCTGAAGTGATTCAGGCCAGAAACAGATTTCCCACCCAAGGCCAGGTCTGTAGGGGGGAGGAGAAAGGGAATAGTAGTGATCCCCCCCCCGAGTTATGCTTCCTACCTCCCAAGCTTTGGGGGTGAAATTGTCTTTCTTTTTATTTGTGACATGACAGACAATGACAACCTCCATTTAAAGAACGATAACTTATTTTAAGGACAGAAGCACATTAACAATGGGAGCCTCTTAAAAATGCAGTGAATAAGGAAGGGCGAGTGCACAACAAATGCCTCATCTAGAGGATCCCTCAAATGTCACCTCACTCCAGACGTTCCCTGAGTGAGGGTGGATTTTTCATTATCACGATCACCCTATAATTACTTGTGACCCTAAAAAAAATAGACTGTATAGTAACATGACCTTTGAAGAGTTAAATATTAGAACTTTGTGTGATCAGCTAGAGTTAGACTCCACCCCTTGGACTTTCCTCTGCTTTTCAGTTTCAGGTGTGGAGTCTACTCAGCCAGCAATAAAGAATCATGTTTGTTTGCCTGCAGTAAGAAGTAAGAATTTGTTTATTCTGCAGTTACAGTGAGTACATCAGGATTGAGTGCTTATTGCTAAAGGTGAAATAAAGAGATAAAGTGATCTGAAAAAATATCTACCCTATGTTATTCTTTTTCTAATTTATTTAATAAAATTTATATAACACTTGAATTAAAAACCTCTAAGTGCTTCACCCCCCTCTAGGATGCACACCTTAATGTGGTGAGGGGGTTTGAGAGTGTTTAAGAATGCCATCAGGGGTCTAGACCAAGAGGCTAGATTCCTAGCAGGGCCACCCAAGGCGGAATGATCCAAGCTGAGACACCAGACTAAGATGCATCCAAACTCAGAGGAAGGCAATGGTAAACCACCTCTGAATTCCTCTTACCACAAAAACCCTATGAACAGAGTATTCAAAATGCAACACGAGATAGTGCTGGAAGATGAGACCCCCAGGTCAGAAGGCACTCACCTAGATACTGGGGAAGAACAAAGGATAAGTATGAGTAGCGCTGTGACTAATGACGCAGCTGGGTCAAAGCTGAAAGGAAGCCCAGAGGCTGATGCGCACAGATGCGAAAGGAGAGTCCGGAGTTGTACGATGCACACAATAGGAACATGGAATGTGAGAAGCATGAACCAGGGAAAGTTAGAAATTGTCAAGCAAGAAATGGAATGTATCAACATTATAATACTTTGTGTGAGTGAATTAAAATGGACTGGAATAGGACATTTTCTATCAGGCAGCTACAAAATATTTTACACAGGAAATGAGAAATTAAGAAGAAACTTTAATAGTGATATGTAGCAAAAACAATTAAGAGCTATAATGCAAGGTCTGAGCGAGTTATATCAATGAGATTTAACGGGAAACCTATTAACATAACCATCATCCAAGTCTATGCTCCAACGGCAAATGCAGAAGAGGAGGAATTAGAGAGATTTTACGCAGAAGTACAGGAAGAAATTGATCACACACCAAAACCAGATGTGCTGATAATCATGTAGAAGTGAAACGCAAAAGTAGGGAACAGAGAAGAACTAGGAATTGTGGGGAAATGGGGCTTAGGAGATAGAAATTAAGCAGGAAAAAGACTTATTGAATTCCGAGAACACAATTTGTTTCTCGCAAATGCATATTTTGAGGAACTGAAAAGACGACTGTACACGCAGACATCACCAAATAGTGAATATAGGAATCAAACTGATTATATAATTGGTAGCAGAAGATGGAGAAGTTCCATACTTTCTGCGAAAACAAGAACAGGAGCAGACTGTGGTACAGATCATGAACTGGTCATATTGAAAATCAGAGTAAAGCTAAAGAAGAACAACAGAGCAATCCTAATGCCAAAATACCATTTAACTAACATTCCAGAAGAATAGAAAGATTAAATAAGGAACAGATTCGAGGCTTTAAACTTAGTTGACGGAGAACCAGAAGAACTATGGAGTGAAGTCAGAGACATTATCAGGGAAGAATGCAAAAAGACCTCTAGTTAAAAAGAGAAAAAGACCTCAATGGATGACTGAAGAAATTCTTAAAATGGTTAAAGAGAGAAGGAAAGCAAAAGGAGTGGGCTGCTATAAACTCACTGTGACAGCCAACCCAATTTCAGTGAGTAATAACTGACAGAGAGAAAACACGTGGTTTGGTCTACCTTCACAGACAGCAGCTTGGGAACAACAGTTGCAGTCACACTTCCGAGTATGTGATTCTCTTTTACCACTGTTGGGCAAGAAATAAACCATCATTGCAACCAGCAAGGTGCAGCATCAGTGGGTTTAGGGGGTTGAGCTGAGCACATGGAACCATTGTTGTTGCTTCTATGGATGTAAGGGAGTAAAGTCAGGGATAAATGAAATGCAAATAGAAAAAGAAAAAAAACTCAGTGAAGACTCCCCCCCCCCCAATTATGGAATGATATCTCTGATGAGGTGCGCTTGGTGCCAACACTGTTGGCTGATCAGGGAGGAGTTGCTCTTTCCCAGCTTTGTCCACCCGGGTATTTGGTTCAGCACTGTGGTAGATCTGAGGGCCGGGGAGGGGGGGTCGCCGTGGTCTATAGGAGTTCTTTTCCTCTCACCAAGCACCCTGTCCAGACGGCAACTGGTCTGGAATGTCTCCACCTTGTATTGGGCCAGGGAGACAGACTAGGAATACTGTTGGTGTACCGTCCACCTTGCTGCCCAACAGCTTCCTTAGCTGAGCTGACAGAGATAGTCTCGGAGGTGCTGTTGAGATCCCCTAGACTTTTGGTACTGGGGGATTTCAACGTCCATGCCGAGGCTGTCTTATCTGGCCAGCTCAGGACTTCATTGCCTCCATGACAACAATGGGGCTGTCTCAATTTTCTACTGGCCCAACGCATGTGTCGGGACATACTCTTGATTTGATCTTCGCCACTGGACATGGAGATGGTGATCTGGTGGTGGGGTGTTTTTCATCTACCCCATTGTCATGGACAGATCACCGCTTGTTGAGATTTAGACTCACAGCGGCTCTTTCCCTCTGCAAAGGTGGAGGATCTATTAAGTTGATCCGCTCCCGGAGCCGGATGGATCCCGTAGGTTTTCAGAGGGCTCTGGGAGATTTTCTGGCTGATAGGACCGGTGCTCCTGTTGAGGCCCTAGTCGCACTGTGGAATACGGAAATGACCCGGGCTATTGACATGATCGCTCCCGCGCCCCCCCTCCGGTGTAGAGCTCATACCGCTCCGTGGTGTACTCCGGAGCTGAGAGCGATGAAACAAGAGAGGAGGAGGCTGGAGTGCAGATGGAGGAAAACTCCCAGTGGATACAACTATGCTTTGGTAAGTGCCACCAATAAGTTGTATACAAAAGCGGTAAGGACAGCAAAGAAGCTCTATTTTGCTGCCTCTATTAGATCATCTTTATGCCGCCCAGCGGAGCTTTTTAAAGTCGTGCGAGGACTCTTACACTCTGGCCCCCACGATACTATGGAAACATCTGAGACCCGCTGCAACGAAATTGCTGGACACTTTCAAGATAAGATCGCATGTATCCGCAGGGACCTTGACTCTGATGTTGTGACAGATGAATCCATTGAAGTGTCCGGAGCACGGCCTTGTCCTTCTTTATTGGATGAGTTTCAGTTGGTGCAGCTCGAGGAAGTGGACAAGGTGCTTGGAATGGTTCGGGATCGGTCTTGTCCCCCATGCTTTTCAACATCTACATGCAGCCGCTGGGTGCGGTCATCAGGAGTTTTGGAGTGCGTTGCCATCAGTACGCTGATGACACGCAGCTCTATTTCTCCTTTTCATCTTCCTCAGGTGAGTCTGTTGATGTGCTGAACCGTTGCCTGACCGCAATAATGGACTGGATGAGAGCTAATAAACTGAGACTCAATCCAGACAAGACTGAGACATTGTTGGTGAACGCCTTCCCTGCTCAGATGGTGGATGCTTACCCTGTTCTGGATGGGGTTACACTCCCCCTGAAAGAACAGGTACGTAGTTTGGGGGTTCTTCTCAACTCTTCCTTGTCTCTCGAGGCCCAAGTGGCCTCGGTGGCACGGAATGCGTTTTACCATCTTCGTCTGGTAGCCCAACTACGCCCCTATCTGGACAGGGACGACCTCGCCTCCGTTGTCCACGCTCTGGTAACTTCAAGATTGGATTACTGTAATGCGCTCTACGTAGGGCTGCCCTTGAAGACAGTTCGGAAGCTTCAGCTGGTGCAGAACGCAGCTGCCAGATTGACGAGGACCAGTCGGTCTTCGCATATAACACCTGTCCTGGCGCGTCTGCACTGGCCTCCTATTTGCTTCCGGGCAAGATTCAAGGTGCTGGTTTTGACCTATAAAGCCTTACACGGCGTGGGACCTCAATACCTTGTGGAACGCCTCTCTCGCTATGAACCTACCCGTTCACTTCATTCAGAATCTAAGGCCCTCCTCCGGGTACCAACCCATCGGGAAGCCCGGAGGGTGGTTATGAGATCTAGGGCCTTTTCTGTGGTGGCCCCTGAGTTGTGGAACAGCCTCCCCGAAGAGGTACGCCTGGCGCCTACACTTCCATCTTTTCGGCGCCAGGTAAAGACCTTTTTATGCTCCCAGGCATTTTAATCTTCTTAACTTTTTTAATCTTTTAATCTGTATTTTAATTTTTGTAGTATTTATTTTGTTTTTGCTGTGCTTTTCGTTGTTTGTTTGTATATGTTTTTGTATTTTTATTATGATATATTGTATTTTATTTTGTTTGTTCACCGCCCTGAGAGCTATTTCGCTAAGGGCGGTATATAAATTGAAATAATAAATAAAAATAAATAAATTATCTTTTCGGCGCCAGGTTAAGACTTTCCTCTTCTCCCAGGCATTTTGTTTTGTTGTTACGTTCCTCCAAGTCGACTAGGACTTATGGTGACCCTATGAATCAGCGACCTCCAAGAGCATCTGTCATGAACCCTGTTCAGATCCTGTAAGTTCAGGTCTGTGGCTTCCTTTATGGAATCAATCCATCTCTTGTTTGGCCTTCCTCTTTTTCAACTCCCTTCTGTTTTTCCCAGTATTGTTATCTTTTCTAATGAATCACGTCTTCTCATTATGTGTCCAAAGTATGATAACCTCGGTTTCATCATTTTAGCTTCTAGTGATAGTTCTTGTTTAATCTATTCTAACAGCCAATTATTCCTCATTGTCAACTTTAAAGTTATTAAACTTTGTCATTACTTTAGTCTTTTTGACGTTCAGCTGTAGTCCTGCTTTTGTGCTTTCCTCTTTAACTTTCATCAGCATTCGTTTCAAATCATTACTGGTTTCTACTAGTAGTATGGTATTGTCTGCATATCTTAAATTATTGATATTTCCCCCTCCAATTTTCACACCTCCTTCATTTAGGTCCAATCCTGCTTTCTGCATGATATGTTCTGCATATAGACTAAACAAATAGGGTGATAGAATACACCCCTGTTTCACACCCTTTCCGATGGGGAACCAATCGGTTTCTCCATATTCTGTCCCTACAGTAGCCTCTTGTGCAAAGTATAGGTTGCATATCAGGACAATCAGATGCTGTGGCACCCCCCATTTCTTTTAACACATTCCATAGTTTTTCATGATCTACACAGTCAAAGGCTTTGCTGTAATCTATAAAGCATAGGGTGATTTTCTTCATACTCAAAGAGCGATTATCAACAGTTTCTTCTCAAACTGGGGGAGGTAACAAGCAAGGTATAGCAGGGCTCGGTCCTGGGCCCAGTGCTCTTCAACATTTTTATTAATGACTTGGATGAGGAGGTGGAGGGAATGCTTATCAAATTTGTAGATGATACAAAATTGGGAGGAATAGCTAATACCCTTGAGGACAGAAACAAAATTCAAAATGAACTTGATGGCTGGAATATTGGGCTGAAAACAACAGAATGAAATTTAACAGGAATAAGGGCAAAGTTCTACGCCTAGGAAAAAGAAACCAAATGCACAGTTATAAGATGGGGGGTAACTGGCTCAGCAATAGTACATGTGAAAAGGGTCTTGGAATTGTTGATCACAAGCTGAATATAAGCCAAAAGTGCAATGTGGCTGCAAAAAAGGCAAATGCTATTTTAGGCTGCATTAACAGAAGTATAGTTTCCAAATCATGAGTGCTGCATCCAGTTCTGGACACCGCACTTCAAGAAGGATGCAGACAAATTGGAACTGGTTCAGATGAGGGCAACGAGGATGTTCAGGGGAGTGGAAACAAAGCTCTATGAGGAGAGACTGAACGAACTGGACATGTTTAGCCTTGTGAAGAAAATGAGGGGAGATATGATAGCACTCTTCAAGTATTTGAAAGCCTGTCACCCATAGGAGGGATAGGATCTCTATTCAATCGTCCCAGAGTGCAGAGCGTGGATAATGGGCTCAAATTACCAGAAACCAGATTGCAGCTGAACATCAGGAAAAACTTCCTGCTTTCTCTTACATAGGCTTCTAAAGCTTCCCTACTAACAGCTGAGTTTCCCCACAGTTGTTCCTCCTTTCTCTTGTCTCCCGGCCCTTCTTCCTCAGCCAGTTCAGTTGACCGGGGGATCTGATTCTGAATCCACATGGGGCTGAAGCCAAGGGGGCAGTGAGGCAGTCCCTGGTGGTCCTTCACAAACACCAAACTTTAAAAAGGATCGGGGGGGACCTGGAAAAAATAACAAACCATTTAGAACACTGATTCCCAACCTGGGGTTCGCGGCCCATAAGGGGGTCGCAAAACAATCAAAAGGGGGTTGTGAAGAAGACAGATTTTTTTTTTAAAAAAGGAACCTCAAATAATGGTAAGCCACAGATGGACTGTTGCCTCTACCCCTTCCAATGCATGGGATGAGTTCACCCTTCCCGCCTAAATCCACAAAGGGGGCGGCTGGAGCTCCGCTGTTGCTGTGTCTTTTTCTGGCCTGGCCAGCCCAGCCCAGCTACTTGATCACCTTTCCCTCCTCCCTTCTATATGTTCTGCATATAGATTAAACAAATAGGGTGTTTTTCCCCGTCTCACACTCTTTCCGATGGGAAACCAATTGGTTTCTCCATATTAGGTCCTTAACTTTGTTTTTAACTATTTTTTATTGATAATTTTTCTTGTAAACCGGTTAGAGGTTTTCTTTCAACCAAGCGGTATACTAATCTTGTTAAAATAAAATAGGGAGGGACGCTGCATCTTATCAGCGGTTCGGAGCCACGATGGCTACGTTCCCCCCCTGTGGAAGGGACTATCCCTCTGAGGGCCCGTTGCTGGGCATCACAAGGGGGCGGGTGATGTTGCACTTGGGTCCTTCCTCTCGGGGCATCTGCCACAGGAGGCTGGCCTAGGGGGGCCTTTCGCCTGATCCAGCAGGGCTCTGCTTATGTTCCTAACCCAAATTCCAAAGCTACTCCCCCCGATGGCTACTGGGATCCGCTTGGCCACCGGGAGAATGTTCCTGCATTCAGCTGCAATTAGAAAACCAGCCTAGCTCTCCAGCAGGGCCTTCCCATGCCTCCTCCTCTCTCCTGTTTATCTGCTCCATCGCCTGCAGCTCTTGCACGTATTCCATCACTGCAGGGACAGTCAGAGTGGTAGTAGGAGTGTGGAAGGTGCAAGGGTGGTAGTCGTAATTGGCAAAAATTAGGTAGAGGCATGCGCTGAATTGTTGTAGGCAAACTCTGCGAGGGGTAACAAAGACATCCAGTTGTCTTCCTGGCTTTTTTTTTTTCATCTTCCGGTTTGGCGGCCGCCATGGCAAGATGTGATTCCGCTCTTCTCCTTTCTTTCTTATCTGTCCACTAATTGCATGGCCACTGACCTATGCTTTTATGCAACACGTAACAGTCTTTGGCCGTTTCAACTCTGCTATCTCTGCTAAGGAGATAAGAAGCTGCTGTTCTGCTGCTCTGCCAGTTCTGTATTTGCCTGGAACTTCTACTTCTTTGGGCTACACTCCTTTGTGATATTTCTCCTCCCCTGAACTCTGTATCTGCCTGGAACTTCTACTTGTTTGGGCTACACTCCTTGGTGACATTTCTCCTCCCCTGAACTCTGTCTCTGCCTGGGGTCTGGAAACACGTTTATCAGGCAGCCTTGAAAGTGACCTCTGACTCTCAGCGTTACGTTCTCATTACTCAGAGGCCGGAGGTGCACAGCACCAATGATATACACAAGGCAGAAATGCAGAGAGTTGGATATATCCCCGGGGGCAGAGCGGCTGCCAAATGGTCAACAACCTAAAATCACTCCATATTTCCCCCCTAAGCCTGGAAGCTCTGACACGGCCCTTTTACCTCCAGATGCTCAGAAGGCTCCAAACTACAATGAATACTCACGTGAATGGTCCTTGGATTTGTAACTACCCATGCAAATAGCAAGGGAGATTTCTCACTCCAAAAGCTTGGCTGAGGAACTGTTTGATGCTGGCTATACCTGCTCTCTCAGCCTCCTTGATGGCAGTATTCCTAATGAACTGCTCACTTTAGACTCACTGCATGAGTCGCAGGAGCCCTCAGACCCCCCATTGTCCAACCACTCCAAGCATGAGCAGTTCCCCTATTCGGACCCCTTGAACCTTAAGCCCCCTTCGCTGAGCAGTGGAGAACCTGTGATGGAAGAACTGTGCCTGATAAAAGCATACCTTGCCGAAACAAACAACCTACTAACCACCTTGGTCCAGGCTATGGGTTCGATCCTTGAAAATAAATCTAGTAACACAGGCTCGTCTCCTAGCTCACCTAATAACTCTTGCCGCCCAAAGACGGTTTCGAGGAGGAAATCTAAGAGACCTTCTCCTCATGAACGCCCATTACTAGGGGCCAAAAAGTCAAAGAACATCAAAAATGCAAAATCAGCTGGAGATAGGAAAATGAACTTTAAACCGTTATTTAGATTATTGGACTCCCCATCAACCCCTCCTCCAGCCACCCAGCCTCATGCTGTTGTCAGGCGTAAGAAAGCCGCATTGTGCAAAGATCTTCAAGAGGACGTCGGCAAGTCTGGCCCCCAGGTCCTGAGAACATTGTCTATCCCCGCAGAGAAAGATCCAGACACATATCATTCTCCCATAAAGCTGCC
The DNA here is from genome assembly GCF_030035675.1 of Rhineura floridana. NCBI lineage: Eukaryota > Metazoa > Chordata > Lepidosauria > Squamata > Rhineuridae > Rhineura > Rhineura floridana. The sequence continues at coordinate 208,940,218 of NC_084482.1, forward strand.
CCCCAAGTTTGAGGGGTTTAAGTCGGGCCTTTTTCAATATGACAGGAACTTTCATCTATCTCCTGAACAAAGCAATGCTGCCCCGCGGATAAACCTTTCTCTCCTCCCGACACGCTGGGAAACCTCTGCTCCTTGATCTACAGCAGCAAGTATCTCCGAATCCACTTGTTGGAATCTAAAATTAGAACCTGAAAAGCTCGCGATCACATGCTATCTGAGGCCCTCAGGCAGATGGCCCTCTTTCCCGAACATTCCGTTTCTGGACTCCTGCTTTAGTCGGACTCTCTCTGCAATGCATCGCATGAGCTATACTAAGCAAATGGTGAATTTGTCATCGAATACATCCCGCTGGTGACTGATTGTCTCCTTCCATTCCGTGAACATTGCCTCCCAGATTTATAACGCGAAGGAGAAGTTGAAGAATTCTGGCATATGGGTTCAATGTTATTTCATCAATGTTTCTGCCCCTTCGCCACTTCTCAATTCAGCCTCCTCCATCAATCACAGATCTAATACTGTTTCACGGATGGAAAGGAAGAAGAACCGGGCGGATCCAGAGGATCGGACTCCAGTTGAACTTTCACTTGTTACTGATGCATCTGCTTCAACTAACCTTGCAGAGAGCCGGACAGCCAGAAACCGTGATGTCAGTCCTCCTCTTAGTAACTTTGAAAACCAGTATAATGAGGAAGAGAAAATGATTATCAACTCCTTCGACACGCTATCCCCCCAGGACCAGATTGATGTCCTGCTTAGTCTTGATCAGCTTAAGGTCCATCTGTTAAATATTTTCAAACAGGGGAGTGCACAGATGGTCTGTAGTACAGAAGAGGCTGATCCAGTCTCAAAGTCTCCACTGGACAGTGGCAGCCTCGTCCTTGGAGAGAGCGTTGAACAGACTGGGAAATGCTCCCTCACCCCTTCTAACAGGGTAAACACCGTAAGGTCTGTAGAGGCTATCTCGACCGGGAAGGCTCTACCTCGCTCTGATATCCAAGATAATCTGATTAACCCTTCTTTTCCCAGCTGTTCATCTGCTGCGCTTTCACCTCCAGTCCACTCCTTCATCAATGTTCCCATCTGACTTTCCCCTGGCCCCTTCCCTGAATCACCCACGAATTTGCCTTTTACTCATCCTCCCCCATCTGGGGCCAGTCATGTTGACTTTAGGGATCAAATGACCTTTTTATCATGGAACATTGCTGGGTGGGCTGTAAAGCAGAAATCCCCAGATCTGGTCTCCTATCTCTCCAATCCTTTTACAGGAAACCTGGTTTACGAACTCAATTTATCTCAATGGTTTTTTAACCATTGATTTACCAGCTGTACCCCCCTTGAGTAAGGGCAGACCTAAGGCTGGACTGGCCATTCTTCTTTCAGCCTCCCTGTCTGTTAAATCAACAAAACTTCCATCATGCGGTTCACTGGCTCTGGCTGTTTTACTGGAATTTAGTGCTGTGTTTCTCCTATTGATTAATGTTTATATCCCTCCTTTTTCGGTTAGGGCGGATATTAAACAAGCATGGGAAGCTTTGGAGAGCTATATTCTAGACTTAGAATCCCTTTACCCCCGAGTCCCCCTGATTATTATGGGGGATTTTAATGCTAGGACTGGCCCTAATAACTCCGCTCTCTTTTCTTCCAATCTTTGGGACGCTACAGACCTTAACAATTTCATTTTCACTTACGAAAGATCATCTAAAGATCAGAAGGTGAATTTTGGAGGGATCTGCCTGGCCCTTTTGGCGGGCTGCTATAATCTGACGATTCTGAATGGCTGCCATCTGATTGATAACCGAGCGGAATATACCTATCTTTCGGGTCGGGGCAGCAGTGTGGTAGATTATGTTCTGACTTCTCCCCAATTACTTAGGTGGATTTCTAATTTTACAGTGGGAAACAGATTGGATAGTGACCATCTCCCTCTAACCTTTACACTTTCAGTGTTTGAGAGTGGTCACTTGATGCCAACAAACATCTACCCATATAACTCGCTCTCCCCCCGATACAAGAAAATTAAATGGTCATCGGACATCTCGGATAAGATAGCCTCCTTTTTAGCTTCCCCATCGGGTCAAGCCCTTAAAGGACGCATCCTAGATGTCCAAACCTGCTTTGAGGGCTATTCCACTCTGACTCTTGCTTTGGAGTCTTTCCTCAAACCTAATCCTCCCCACCATAAGACCCGTACGCTTCACCATCATGCCCGCTGGTTTGATAATACCTGCGTGAAAGCGAAGAGAAATCTGAGAAGGATTTACCGCAATTATAGGACCAATAATCTCAACCAACTACCGCCGGAATATTATTCCGCAAAATGCTCCTATAAACTTCTCTTAGCCTCCAAAAAAAGGCAGGCCATACAAGAAGGTTGGAAGGCGCTAATTAACGCATCCAAACTAAATGATTCCAAAATGTTCTGGGCTCTTGTCACTGATGTCCTGTCGTCCGCAAACCCCATTGCCTGTAATATCCCTTCCCATGTTTGGGAACATCATTTTTCGGCCCTCTTCAAGGAATCTCCTTCCCTTTCTTCAGTTTGGCCAGATATAATCAATTCTGTGGATCTTCCAACATGGCCGCCAGTCTCTCAAAGCGAGATTATATTCCTCATCAAACGTTTGAAGGCCGGCAAAGCCCCCGGCCCAGATGCTATCCCCCCTGACTTGCTAAGATCCCAGCAGGACTGGTGGGCCCCTCTATTAGCTAACCTTTTTACCATGATTGATAACTCTGGATGTATTCCTGCCTCTTGGCTTGATGCCATAGTGATCCCTATTTACAAAAAGGGGGCTCGAGATGATCCCCAAAATTTTAGACCTATTAGCTTGCTCTCTACAGTTGGGAAATTATACGCAGGTCATCTTAATGATAGACTATCCACTTGGATTGAGGAGGAAAATATTTTGGGCCCGGAGCAGGCAGGCTTTAGAAAATATAGATCCACACTTGACCATTGCTTCCTGCTAAACCACCTGGCAGAAAAATACTCTGGCTCTCTTGGAAATGACCTGTACGTGGCCTTTATCGATCTGAAATCTGCTTTCGATTCCATCCCCAGAGACAGACTCTGGACAAAGCTTTTTCACTCTAGCATTAACAAAAGGCTTCTTTTCCTCATCTACCAACTCTACCAACCCTCTACCTTTAGGGTCAGATGTGGCATAGATGGCTCTTTAAGCAATCCTATTTCTGTTGCCAGGGGAGTGAGACAAGGGTGTATATCAGCTCCCACCCTATTTAATCTCTATCTTAATGATTTGAGTCAAATCTGTCACTCCCCTGTCTTCCATCCTCCCAAAATAGCTGATCATGCCTGCCCTCTTTTGCTGTACGCCGATCATACGGTCCTACTGTCTCTATCGAGAATAGGCCTGAAGAGATTATTCCATGCATACATAGCTTATTGTGCAGATAACATGCTATGCATTAATTTCACTAAGACCAAAATACTAGCCTTCTCTTCTCGCTCTCCCACGTCCGATTGGGTAATTAGTGGCCATCGGATCTCCCAAGTTAAACAATATAAGTATTTGGGGATCATATTACACTCCTCTCTATCATGGTCATTCCATATCCGTACAGCTGTGGCTTCCGCTAAGACCATGTCTAAGGCTCTCTTCCATTTTTTTTTTCCAAAGGCGGGCAATACATTCCTGCTGCCACCAGAGTCTTTCTTGCCAAAATTGCTGCACAACTTCTCTATGGTGCCCCAATTTGGATAAAGGACTTTGGCCCCAAAACTGAAGCTGTTCTCTCCAGCTTTCTTCGCCTAATTTTTTGAGTCCCCCGTTGTGTCACAAATGCAGTACTACGGCTGGAAGCTGGTCTTCCATCCTTAGACTGCCTTTCTTGGACTCGAACTTTATGTTTTTGGTTCAAGGTGGCTCAAAAGCAACCCCCTCCTTTGGCTATCTCAATGCCATTCAGAAAGACTGTTTCGTCAGTTCATGGGCTAAAGCCATTCAGCATAAATTATCCTCTCTCGGTCTTTCTTCGGACTTCTTAGCCTTATTTGACTACTGTTCAGCCAAAAGGATCATTGTTAATCGCATAAAGGACATTGACCTCCAACGAGATGTAGCAAATGCCGCCAAAATATGTTTTCCACTTCACTTAGGCCTAAAGTTTCATTCCCCCTTCCCAGCTCACTACTTGGAGTTCTTAGATTTCCCATCCTATAGATTGGTTTTTACTAGGGCCAGATTTAATTGCCTTGCATCTGCCCTTCTTGACGGCCGCTATCGCGGGGTACCCTACGATAACCGATTCTGCTCCTGCCGTCAGAAGGACATTGAATCTGTTTCATGTTTTTTTTTATTTGCCCATTTTATTCTAATGAACGTACCAGGTTCTTAAACCCTATGGTTGAGAAACTGCCGGGAAGTTCAACAGCCGAGAAGCTGAAACTTCTCCTTTCAGGCACAGACAAGCTTTTAACTATTGGGGTGGCCAAATTCCTCCACGCAGCCCAACTTATACGTAAAAACCAAGCCCCATAAGTTCAGGTTGGCGCCCCCATTTTTATTTTTATTCTTATTTTTATTTCTGTATCTTGATTGACATTGTTTATTTTAATTTTGTATTGTATACCGGGTCTGTGACTGTACAATAATAAATGAATGAATGAATGAGTCTTCCTGATAACTGACGAAGAAGCAAAGGTACTGTTCCAGGGTTGCATTAACCTTCTCTATCTGTCCATCCATCTGAGGATGGTGTGCAGGAGACAGTTTTACCTCAGTCTGTATCAGCTGCAACAGTCTGCCAAAAATGGGCAGTGAACTGGGGAGGGGGCGGCCCAAGACCAGACTATTTGAGATACCATGCGCCTGGAAAATCTGTTTGATGAACGGTTGAGCAGACTCTTTTGCAGATATTAACCCGGCACACGGGATGAGATGGGGTTTTACTGAAGGCATCAGCTACCGCCAGAGTGATAGTATTTCCTTGGGAGGAGGCTAAACCCATGATAAAGTCCAGTGTCACCATTCTACAAGGCCCTTCGCGTGTGGATAGAGGATCCCACAGCCGAGCTGGTCGCCCAGGAGCATGCTTGCCCTCATGCACATTGGACAAGATTGTACATATTTTACATTGTCATGCTTTACTCTGGGCCTGCCCAAATTCTTGTGGGACCACCTGAAGTCTTAAACACCCCAAAGTGCCCCGCAGTTGAAGTGTAGCACTACCGCAGGACCTTGGCCCAAAACTCTCCAGGGAGCACATACAATGCCTCGTAGTGATAGAGCAACCCCCCCTTTGGGAGAAGCCCAGAGCTTGGTCCTGGGAGGGCTCTTGTAGATCCCACACTCATTCTTGAACAAACGGATCTTGTTCCTGAGTGGTGCGCAGCTCTTTGGTCCAGGGGTCTAGGCAGGCACCCGCCATAATCTTGTCTAAGGGGAAGATGTGACGTAGAGGTGGGTCTGGCTGAGGTTCATTGTACTCTGGCACCAGTTCCAGTTCTAGGCCCTATCATTTGGACTGGCCTCAGCCCCATGGGTATTCACCAAGATGTTGATTGCTCCCTTGGCCTTCCTCAGGACCAAGGGGGTTATGGTATACCTGTATTTGGAGGATCGGATTATATGGGCTCAGACCTTTGACAGCTGTCTCTGTTTCACAGAACTGACCATCAGTGCCCTACAGGAGCATGGGTTGACAGACAACTTCAGGGTTGTGCCACTTGAGAGTGGTCCTTCACACAGGAGAGAGCAAAGTGACTATCTGTGGAACATCAGGTCACAGTGAGGAATTTGTCAGGGAAGCTCGCATCTCAACACAAGTCTTGTCTCCAACAACAGGCCAGCGTCCTCAGCTTGATGATATCCTGCATAGACTCAGTCCCTTGGGCCAGACTCCACTCCAGACCTCTCCTGAGGTTTTAGTTTGAAATCACAAACAAAATCGACCTGGAGATCCCAGTTACCTCAGAGTAAGAGAGACTCTCACTTGGTGGAGAGACCCAAGGAACCTGAATGGGGGGGGCTGTATAGGGCCCCAGTCAGATCAGCATCACAATGAATGCCAGCCTCAGTGGCTTGGGGGCCATAGAGCCAACTCCCACCTCTAAACAGGGACAGTGGTCCCCAGAGGAGAAGTCCATCAACTACTTTGAGCTCAGAGCCATCCAACTGGCACTTCTGGCATTTGCACCCTCCATCCAGTTGTCATATCCTGATTCAGACCAACAATTCCACTACCAAATCATTAATCAATCGTCAGAGAAGCACTCATTTGGACTCACTCCTAGGAGAGGCCCTTGCACTGTTCAAGTGGGTGGAAGTCCACCTACTGTCCATCAAAGCAGAACATATGAAGTGGCCCTGAACTGTCAGGCAGACTGGCTGAGCATAGAGAGCTGATGACTGGCCATGCAGACAGGAGCTGATGGGAGTTGGGAGACCAACAACATCTGAAGCCAACATGGATTTATGAAGAACAAATCCTGCCAAACTAATCTTATCTCATTTTTTGATCAGGTAACCTCCCTTGTAGACTATGGGAATGCTGTGGGCATAATATATCTCAACTTCAGCAAAGCTTTTAACAAAGTGTCCCATGATATTCTGATTAGCAAGCTAGCTAAATGTGGGCTGGATGGAATAACAATCTCGTACTCAAAGAGTGCTTATCAATGGTTCCTTCTCAAACTGGGTGGAAGTAACAAGTGCGGTACCACAGGGCTCGGTCGTGGGCTCAGTGCTCTTCAACGTTTTTATTAACAACTTGGATGAGGAGGTACAGAGCACGCTTATCAAATTTTTGGATGATACCAACCTGGGGGGCACAACTAAAGACAGAAACAAAATTCAGAGAGACCTTGATAGGCTGGAGCATTGGGCTGAAAACAACAGAATGAAATTCAACAGGGATAAATGCAAAGTTCTACACTTAGGAAAAAGAAACCAAATGCACAGTTATAAGATGGGGGATACTTGGCTCAGTAATATGACATGTGAGAAGGATCTTGGAATTGTTGTTGATCACAAGCTGAATATGAGCCTACATTGTGATGTGGCTGCAAAAAAGGCAAGTGCTATTTTAGGTTGCATTAACAGAACCTATGTCCTCACTGTGGGAGGCTGTGTGGATCCAGAATTGGCCTCCACAGTCACTTACGGACCCACTGTTAAAGACCTTACCCTGAAAGACAATCTTACTCAGCCATGAGTGATAGCCAATGAATGAATGAGTTTCCAAATCGCGTGAAATATTAGTTGCCCTCTATTCAGCACTGGTTAGGCCTCATCTTGAGTACTGTGTCCAGTTCTGTTCTCTGCACTTCAAGAAGGATGCAGACAAACTGGAAAAGGTTCAGAGAAGGGCAACAAGGATGATCAGGGGACTGGAAACAAAGCCCTATGAGGAGAGACTGAAAGAACTGGGCACGTTTAGCCTGGAGAAGCTTGAGAGGAGATATGATAGCACTCTTCAAGTACATGAAAGGTTGTCACACAGTGGACAGCCGGGATCTCTTCTCAATCGTCCCAGAGCGCAGGACACAGAATAATGGGCTTAAGTTGCAGAAAGCCAGATTTCAACTGGACATCAGGAAAAATTTCCTGTTAGAGCCATATGACAATGGAACCAATTACCTAGAGAGGTAGTGGGCTCTCCAATATAGGCCCCTTCCAACTCTACTATTCTATGAAGGGACACAAGTTCCAAATTAGGTGGGGAAGAAAGCCATAAAGCTGTGGCACTTACATTGACTAGGCCAGCCTTTCCCAACTAGTGGGCCACCAGATGTTGTTGGACCACAACTCCCATCAGCCTCAGCCAGCATTGCCAATGGTCAGGAAAGATAGGAATTGTGGTCCAACAACATCTGGTGGCCCACTAGTTGGGAAAGGCTGGACTAGGCCCTGCTCCTCACTTCCCAGCTCTGACAGTTGCAGGATCACCTTCCATGTTTTTGTGTGGAGACAGGTTATCCCAACAGCTCCTATCCTCTGGGAGTCCTTTCATCAGTGAAGAGGGGCAATCTGAAAGGCTATACTCATTTGATTTAGAAAGATTTATTTTAAATACATTAGCAGAATCCCAGCAAATGCATTTCAATCTATAAAAGAGAGGAGCATGGCAATATCAAAGAGAAAACCACAGCAAATGATTGAATCCTGGTGAAGGGAGAAATAAGAATGAGTATATGCACATAATTATTAGCGGAAAACCAAAAGCAGAAGTGGTCCCTGAACTGTCAGACAGACTGGCTGAGCAGAGAGAGCTTGGATCTGGGAGGATTAAGGTGACAAAACTCAGTTTTCCAGGAGATAACCACTTTGACGCCCTGATAGTGGACCTGTTTGCCTCTTTCTCAAATTGCAAACTTCCCTGCTTCAGAGCGAGATATGAGAGGGGGAAGACCAAGCTAGTGGACTCGCTGATTTTGGACTGGCCGAAGGGCCTGCTCTATGCCTTTCCACCCATTCCACTTCTTCTGAGAGTGCTCAGGAAGATCAGGGGACAGAGGGCAGAGATCACCCAAGTGGCTCCAAAATGGCCCAGGCACCCTTGGTTTGCAGACCTGGTATCCCTCTCAGCAGACGACTCCCTGTCCCTTCCACCTTGTGCAGACCTCCTTCACCAGGGGCCCATTCTGCACCCAAACCCAGATTTCCTGAACCTAGTTGCCTGAAGGTTGAGCGGAGCCTCCTGACCAGCCAGGGCTGCTCAGATGGGATGGTAGATACCTTACTGGCCTCCAGGAGGTAGTCTTACCAACAGAACTGTGTGGCACGCATTCCTAATATAGTGCCAGCGCATCCAGAGGAACCCAGAGAATGCAGGAGCCACAGTAATGCTAGACTTTCTCCAGGAGGGTCAAGGGTTGGGCTTGAGACCCAATATAGTTACCTCTCCTCAAGGGGCACCCTCACATCCAAAGGTTTCTCAGAGCTGTCTCCTAAACTAATCCTCCCCCAGCTCACAGGGTTCCTACCTGGGACCTGAATTTAATTCTGAGGGCGCTGGCCTATTCTTTTTCCACCAGTTGTTGCTGAAGGAATGTTTACAGTAATTTTGGAAAAATGTTTTTGCAGACAACTGCTCAGAGCTTGGAAAAGTTACTTTTTTTGAACTACAACTCCCATCAACCCAGTCCAGTGGCCATGCTGGCTGGGGCTGATGGGAGCTGTAGTTCAAAAAAGTAACTTTTCCAAGCTCTGCGAACTGCTCCTATGCAAAACAGCTGCATGAAAAATAAAATTTGCGCTTTCCAGGTACAGGAAGCAGGAAAGGAAAAGGGAAGGAAGTAGCAGCTTTTCGTGTGAGTGACCTCATAACTTAGCTTTAAAATTTTGAATGCTCTTTTGTGCCAATCTGGTACATCAAAAAGTGCATGGAGGGTGGGAAAAGTACAAACTGAGGGCAGGGGACAACAACACACAACACAAATTCATCTCATAAAGCACAACTCACTTGTGTGAATGGAAAACATTGAGACAGATTTAGGAGACATAAAATTGAAAGCACTCGTATGTGGATGAAGGAACACAAACACACATGCAGAAACAGTGACCCACCTACACATTAACACCCCAGTGAGGATATCAAAAAGTGAATGGAGGGTAGGAGAAGTACAAATTGAGGTCAGGGGACAGTCTGGAACATTTATGCACCTTCAAAAACTCTCAAGGTTTCTGTTTTTGACTAGGTTCTCAGGTTTATTATGTATGTTTTTAAACAGCAAAAAAAGCAGAAAGCAGTTAAAACATAATCAGCCCAGACTCGATGACAAACAGAAACAAATACCAAGATGTTTCCTTTCCCAAAACATTAAAAGAGCAATGAAATATCCAGAATACTTTCTTTACATGTTGGAAACCAAAAATGTTTCCACGTGTTAATTAAGCATGTACATATCCATCAATTCTAACAGGGATTGGGATCCTCTGGCCCTCCAGATGTTGCAGGAATATCCCTGCCATAATCCCTGATGACTGGCCATGCAGACGGGGCTGATGGGAGTGGAGAGACCAACAACATCTGAAGGGACACAAGTTCCAAACTGAGATGGGGAAGAAAGTCTTAAAGCTGTGGCACTGACACCGACTAGGCCCTGCTCCTATCTTCTCCGCTCTGGCAGCAGCAGGATCACATGCCGTGATTTTGTCTGGAGACAGGCTATCCCAACAGCTCCTTCCTCTGGGAGTCTTTTCATCAGTGCAGAGGGGCGATCTGAAAGGCTACACTCCCTTTGTTTTGAAAGATTTACTTTAAATACATCAGCAGAATCCCAACAAATGCATTTCAGTCTTTGAAAGAGAGGAGCATGGTAATATCAAAGAAAAGCCACTGCACATTACTGAATCCTGGAGAAGGGAGAAATAAGGATCACTAGATGCAAATAACTATTAATGGACAACCAAAGATAGAATATGGCTAAGTAAACTGTACTAAGAACATTGTGCAGTGTAATTATTACAAAAATAATAATGGCATGCAAAGCTAGCAATAATTTTAACTATTATGCAACTCTACATTCCTTTACCCCCTTCCACTAGTCCAAAAGAGTTAAAGCTTTGCTATGTTACAACTATATAGACATTTATCCTAAATATTAAGACAAAAGAAAGAATATGATAGCTACCTACTCAAACAGGGATTCTAAGGAACCAAATGAACGTAGGGTCCTACGGATAGGATTCAGAAGAACAGGGATGAACAGAAAAGGTTGGGAAAGGAAAATTGTTAAATCAAAACCTCACCTTGGAATAAGCAAAAATAATACAACAGGAAACTGATATATATAAACACCAGAAAAGCAAGATCGGTTGAGCTGTTTATGAGCCAAACCTCCAGCCCCAAAGGACTGAATTAGAGGAGAATGGCTACAAACACCCACAAAACTAAAGGGATGGGTTCAAAGCAAGAAATCCTCTCTGCTCTGAAAGAGAAGGTAAAAAAGCAAACTAGGCCGCAAAGGCCCCAGACCGGCCACAAACACCCTCAAAACTGTGGAACAGTCCTGTTCAATGCAAGAAATCCCCTCTCTTCTGAAAGAGAAGGAAAAAGCCAAGATGGGTTACAAAGGCCCTGAACAAGCAAAAATCTAGCAGAAAAACCAGGAGTCAAGCAAAAATAAAATTAAAGAAAAGAGTAGTTAAGAACCTTTTCATCAGAAAGTAGGGAGAACATTGTCAAAGACTTGTCCTCCAGGGGTCCCTTGTCCTTAGTTGTCCAAGGGAGGTGTCTTTGCTTCTGAGAACAGTCCCACCCCTCTGGGCCGCTGCTTCCCAGGCAAACTCTCCCTCTTTCAGGAGTAATTACTTCCGTAGTAATTGCCACCACCCTTCATCCCGGTTCCTTTCTCTGAGGGAAGGGACCTCAGAGTCCAATGTGAATTCCAAGGGATTAACCCTCATTAACTAACAGTAACAGTAGCATTCAGCAGTCAAGAAGACATTTCTTCCAACAGCTAGAGTCATTGCTGAAGTAGCAACACATTGGAATCAGTCTGATTTTTCATCAAACTGCAGGTCCAAATTCCACTGTTAATGCACCCAAAATAGAAATAGAACATAACCTCCAATTTGAAACACAAAAGGGTGTCTTCACCATCATATGACACTGACCAATAAAAAGGCTTTGAAATTAATAAAGATAAATTTGACACCGATTTCTGGGATGAATAATGAGGGAAATAAAATTTTCTAGTGTAGATTCTCTGTAGAAACGTTAATAACACAGGAAAGAAGCAAAGTAAGAAGAACCCCAGCAAACATACAAAAATATAATTCTCTGTCTTTGGAGATTGTAAGTGTTGCCACCACTCACCATAAGAACACCAAATTCTTCCAAGCTACACAGGAAGTGGATTGGACTGTGAAAGACCAACCCAAATGGTGTTTGCATTTTGACCAATTTGTAGAGCAGTACAATATGTCAGAGAGGATATCAGGTCTCCTGCTCCCCTGGTGCATTCACTATAGCTGCCCAATTTCCCTGCTTTTTAAAGTTTGATAGAATAGCTGTGGGCTATAGGTATGTTCTTAAACCGCAAGGTTTTTTGCCTAATAGTGAATTTCCCTGCTTTTTAATCCGGGAGGTAAGAAATGGGATCCTGTCCAAGTTTGCTGAGAATGGATGGATCATTTGCATGCTTATTGAGTTCAATGGGATTTACTCCCCTGCAATCATGCTTAGGATAGGTGAAACTGACCACAGAGGATAGGGAGGGGACGAGGAGGGAGGGGAGGAAATGCAGAGGGGAGGACTGGGAGAGGAGGAGGTAGGATGGAGAGGGGAGGAGAAGGACAGGTTTGATCATTTGCATGTTTATTAAATTCAGTGCGATTTACTCCCGTGCAATCATGCTTAGGATAGGTAAAACTGACCGGGGGAGGGAGGGAGGGAGGGCTGGAGTGGGCAGGGGAGGAGGAAGGGAGAGGAGAGGGGAAAAGCAGGTCTAATCATTTGCATGCTTATTTTCAATGGGATTTACTCCTATGCAATCTTGGTTAGGATAGAAAACACTGACCATGGGGGAGGAGGAGTGGGAGTGGGAAGGAGCGTATTGGAGGGGGGCAAAGGAAGATGGAGGGGAGAGCAGGTTTGATCATTTGCATGCTTATAGAGTTCAATGGTATTTACTTCCATGCAATCATGTTTAAGATAGGTAAAACTGACCATGGGGAGGAGGAAGGGGAGGAGGGGGAAGGGGAAAGAGGGGATTGGAAGAGGATGGGGAGTGAGGGGCAAAGGAAGGGGGAGGGAAGGGGCAAGAGGAGGGGATAGGAGGAAAGAGAAGGGAGGGTGGGTTTGATCATTTGCATATTTTTTGAGTTCAGTGGGATTTATTTCTATGCAATCATGTTTGAAAATGAAAATGGACTGCCTTCAAGTCAATCCCCACCTATTGTGACCCTTTGAGTAGGGTTTTCATGGTAAACGGTATTCAGAGGTGATTTCATCATTGTCTGAGGCTGAGAGGCAGTGACTGGCCCAAGGTCACCCAGTGAGCTTCATGGCTGTGTGGGGATTCAAACCCTGGTCTCCCAGGTCGTAGTCCAACACTGACCCAGGGAAGGGGCAGGGAGTGGGAGGGGAGGAGATTGGGTGGGTGGGCACTGGGCAGAAGGGAAGCCCCTTTCCTTTCCAAAAGGAAAACATTGTAAACAGAATCACTCTTTTTCAGGCTTTCCCCCACCTTTTTATTCTACAGCAGACACATGTAGCCTCCCACCCAAATTTAAACCAAAGCTTTCCCTGGCCACATCCACACCAGGCCTTTATTTCACTTTGGACAGTCATGGCTTCTCTCAAAGAATCCTGGGAAGTGTAGTTAGTGAAGGGTGCTGAGAGTTGCTTAGGAGACGCCCTGTTCCCCTCACAGACCTTCAATCGGAGTGGCTGAATGTTAAACCATTCTCTCAGGGGAATAGGAGTCTCTTAGCACCCTTCACAAACTACACTTCCCAGGATTCTTTGAGGTAAGCCATGACTGTCTCACATGAAATCAAAGTCTGGTGTGGGTGCGGCCCTCTGTTTAGGCAAGCCCAGCAGCTGTGAGGCTTTTAGAACTGACAGTTGCTTCTTACTGACCATGCTCCGCGCTATCATTGGATCCCAGCCAAAATTTATTTAATTAATTAAAAATCAGCCAGGCATTTTTAAAACTTTTAAACTGCAGCAGATGAAGGTCAGAGTATGGGGCAACGTCAGTATTAGGATTACAGGTACTCTGTGAACATGGGTGATTTTTAATGAATTTCAACAGATTATGAGAACTCGCAGAAAAAAGTACAAAAGGGCTCTGAGTTTTTTTTTCTCTCTTTTTAGATTTTGAACTCTTGATTCTCTCTGACTGTTTTGTGTATCGCCATGAAAATTGACAGGGTTGTTAAGCAAGCGTTTCTGAGTTCAGGACTATAAGTTATGTAAGGTTTTGTTTTGAAATGAGCTTATGGGAAGCATCAGAATGGCATGAGGAGGGATTTTCAATTTAACATTGTGGAATGTGAAAAATCCCTGCTGGCTATAGTATACAGCCACTCTCATGGCTGTATAATTTAGAATCCTTAGTTCCAATCCAACACACACCGTTCATGAAATGATAGTATATTTAAAGGTAAACAGCATAGTATGTACAAAGAGAACAATGATTTGATTCCTTAAAGCTATCACTCCCAGATGGGTTACACAGGTACATTGGCATGACAAAAGGGGAGAGGTTCAATACAGACAAAGAGGTAAAATGAAGAACTTACTAGCTAGGTCCTATACTTACATAGATCAGCCTGGCTTTCTCTGTCATATCTCCGGCAAGTCGAATAGATGGAAAAAAATGGGAACTGGAAGTTTATCCTTCCTTTTTTATGGGGTTTAATGGTCAACAAGGAGGGGGGAAAGCAAACAGTCATATCCCGCCCCTGCAGGGGTCTACTCCTTTGAAGCCTTTGAAGATAAGGGAGCTAGTCAGCCTCCCCCAGGGGTTCTGATCCACACACACCTTCCTGACTTCTAATCCCAGGAAGCTGATAAGGGATAACAGCTAGGGATCAGTTACATCCCCCTGCCCAGGTTGCAAATTGCCTGTCTGACACTGAGCTTCGATCTCCCCCGGTAGGGAGTCCTAGGTAATAATGGGCTCCCAGAATCCTCTCTGGTGGCCTTGACCAGTTAGCTGTTCTTGACAAACATCACAAGTCGTACTATATAAGAATTGGTACCTGAGTTTGCTTTTTCCCTCTTCCCTCCCTATCCCTTCTCCCTTGTATGCCATAATTCTCTTCAGACTGTAACCCTGCGTGCAGGCACTCTCACACTTTAAATGATTGTATGTAGGCTACTTTGGGAGCTCTTTTGGCTGAACTTCAGGGCACAAATACTATCAATCAATAAATATAGTGAGTTCTAGTGTAGCTGAGGATTTTTTTGATCACAAAACAAACCCCAACTTTTCTGCATTCCATTCTCTCCTTTTCTCACGCCTCAGTTTTTATTATTAAAGATTCAGTCCTTTATTGGTAAATGAGAAGTCACGGGACAAACACCTGCAGAAACAGTTTCCCATCGTTTTAGAGGCTGACATGATCCTAATCCTTATCAGGGTACAGGGAGACTCACAAAGTTCACCCGACAGTTAGTCACATGGAGTAACAAATCTTCAAAATTAGTTTGGCTAAAGCTTGGTCAGCATCTCTGCTTCTCACACTCTAGAAAGCAAAACATTTCTGCCTGCAAGCCAGACATTCAGGTCTACATCTGTCTAAAGCAAGAATTTCTTGACGAAACTTTTTCTTCCATTCAACTCCGTAGCTCCTTTATTCCACTTCACCTTCACCATGCTTACGACTCTGCTCCCAAAACTGAGCTCATTAACAATCTTCACTGAAACTTTCCTAACAGTTCAAACATTTCCAACAATTCCTTCCACTGGTATGTGCTACATGCACCTATTACATAGCAGAGTTGTACTGAGAAGTGAATGGTAAATGTTTCTAACAAGTCTGAGCGTAACTATTATATGTCTCATACTGAATTTTCATGAGTATCTAACGTAGTGTCTATGACAGAAGCTCTTTCCGTTCTCTCAGCTTTTTATGATTTCTCTATATTAAGGATCCTTTTATGTGAATGAAGAATGGCAAGCTGATTAAAGCTGTTTCCTCCTGTGAATTCTTTGATGTAAAGTAAGGGTACTACTCCAACAAAGATATTTAAACACTCCAAAAATTTATAAGGCTTATCTGACGAATAAGTTCTGTGACGCCAAGTAAGGGTTCTACTGTGGATGAAGCTTTTTCCACATTCCAGACATTTGTAAGATTTCTCCCCTGTATGCATCCTTTGATGCACATATAGCCTAGAACTATGCTAAAAGCTCCTTCCACATTCCAAGTTTTTGTAAGGCTGGTCCCCTGTATGAGTACTTTGATGTAATGTAAGATGGCAATGCTGAGTGAACTTCTTTCCACACTCTAAACATTAGCAGATTTTGTCACCTGTATGAATTCTTTGATGTCTAGTAAGGTTGCTAGTCCCACTGAAGCTCTTTCCACACTCCAAGCATTTATAAGGTTTAACCCCTGTATGGGTTCTTCTATGTCTGGTAAGGTTGCTTCTCTCACTGAAGGTCTTTCCACACTCCAAGCATTTATAAGGTTTGTCCCCTGTATGAGTTCTTTGATGTTTAGTAAGGGTGCAACTCTGACTGAAGCTCTTTCCACACTCCAAGCATTTATAAGGTTTAACCCCTGTATGAGTTCTTCGATGTCTAGCAAGGTTGCTACTCTCACTGAAGGTCTTTCCACACTCTAAGCATTTATATGGTTTGACCCCTATATGAGTTCTTTGATGTTCAGTAAGGGTGCAACTCTGACTGAAGCTCTTTCCACACTCCAAGCATTTATAAGGTTTAACCCCTGTATGAGCTCTTCCATGTCTAGTAAGGTTGCTACTCTCACTGAAGCTCTTTCCACACTCCAAGCATTTATAAGGTTTGTCCCCTGTATGTGTTCTTTGATGTTTAGTAAGGGTGCCATTCTCACTGAAGCTCTTTCCACACTTCAAGCATTTAAAAGGTTTAACCCCTGTATGAGTACTTTGATGTGAAGTAAGGGAGCTATTGTGACCGAAGCTCTTCCCACATTCCAAGCATTTATATGGCTTCTCCCCTGTATGAGTCCTTTGATGAGAAGTAAGGGAGCTACTGTGACTGAAGGCCTTCCCACACTCCAAGCATCGATAAGGTTTGTCCCCCGTATGAGTTCTTCGATGGGAAGTAAGGGAGCTACTGCAATTGAAGCTCTTCCCACATTCCAAGCATTTATAAGGTTTGTCTCCTGTATGAGTTCTTTGATGCGAAATAAGGGAGCTACTGTGACTGAAGCTCTTCCCACATTCCAAGCATTTGTTGACCGTATGAGTTTTTTGATGTTTACTAAGGGTGCTACTTTGGCTGAAGCTCTCCCCACACTCCAAGCATTTATAAGGTTTAATCCCCATATGACTTCTTCGATGTCTACTAAGGTTGCTGCTCTCCGTGAAGGTCTTTCCACACTCCAAGCATTTATACGGTTTGACCCCTATATGAGTTCTCCGATGTTTAGTAAGGGTGAAACTCTGACTGAAGCTCTTTCCACACTCCAAGCATTCATAAGGTTTAAGCCCTGTATGAGTTTTTTGATGCCTAGTAAGGGTGCAACTATGACTGAAGCTCTTTCCACACTCCAAGCATTTATAAGGTTTAACTCCTGTATGAGTTCTTTTATGAGAAGTAAGGTGGCAATGCTGGCTGAAGCTCTTTCCACACTCCAAGCATTTATAAGGTTTGTCCCCTGTATGAGTTCTTCGATGCAATCTCAAAGAGGTACTCCAACTGAAGCTCTTTCCACACTCCAAGCATTCATAAGGTTTGTCCCCTGTATGCATTCTTTGATGTAATCTCAAAGAGATACTGTGACTGAAGCTCTTTCCACATTCCAAGCATTTATAAAGTTGTTCCCCTGTATGAGTTCTTTGATGTTTAGTAAGGGTGCAACTCTGATTGAAACTCTTTCCACACTCCAAGCATTTATAAGGTTTGTCTCCTGTATGAGTTCTCTGATGTGAAGTAAGGGAGCTACTGTGACTGAAGCTCTTCCCACATTCCAAGCATTTATAAAGGTTGTCCCCTGTATGAGTTCTTTGATGTTTAGTAAGGGTGCAACGCTGACTGAAACTCTTTCCACACTCCAAGCATTTATAAGGTTTGTCCCCTGTATGAGTTCTTCTATGTCTAGTAAGGTTGCTACTCTCACTGAAGCTCTTTCCACATTCCAAGCATTTATAAGGTTTAATCCCTGTATGAGTTCTTTGATGTTTAGTAAGGGTGCAACTCTGACTGAAGCTCTTTCCACACTCCAAACATTTATAAGGTTTGTCCCCCGTATGAGTTCTTTGATGTTTCGTAAGGTGGCTATTCTCATTGAAGCTCTTTCCACACTCCAAACATTTATAAGGTTTGTCCCCCGTATGAGTTCTTTGATGTTTTGTAAGGTGGCTGCTCTCATTGAAGCTCTTTCCACACTCCAAGCATTTATAGGGTTTAACCCCTGTATGAGTTCTTCCATGTCTAGTAAGGTTGCTACTCTCACTGAAGCTCTTTCCACACTCCAAGCATTTGTAAGGTTTGTCCCCTGTATGAGTACTTTGATGTGAAGTAAGGGAGCTATTGTGACTGAAGCTCTTTCCACACTTCAAGCATTTAAAAGGTTTAACCCCTGTATGAGTACTTTGATGTGAAGTAAGGGAGCTATTGTGACTGAAGCTCTTCCCACATTCCAAGCATTTATATGGCTTCTCCCCTGTATGAGTCCTTTGATGAGACGTAAGGGAGCTACTGTGACTGAAGGTCTTTCCACACTCCAAGCATTGATAAGGTTTCTCCCCCGTATGAGTTCTTCGATGCGAAGTAAGGGAGCTACTGCAATTGAAGCTCTTCCCACATTCCAAGCATTGATAAGGTTTGTCTCCTGTATGCGTTCTTTGATGTGAAGTAAGGGAGCTACTGCAACTGAAGCTCTTCCCACATTCCAAGCATTTATAAAGTTTCTTGACTGTATGAGTTTTTTGACGTTTACTAAGGGTGCAACTTTGGCTGAAGCTCTCTCCACACTCCAAGCATTTATAAGGTTTAAACTCCATATGACTTTTTCGATGTCTACTAAGGTTGCTACTCTCAGTGAAGCTCTTTCCACACTCCAGGCATTTATATGGTTTGTCCCTTGAATGAGTTATTTGATGCAATCTTAAAGAGGTAGCGAGACTGAAGCTATCATCACACTCCAAGCTTTTATAAGGTTTGAGCCCAGTAGGAGTTCTTTGATGCAATTTAAAGGAGCTACTCCGAATGAAGCTGTGCTGAGAAATAAGATGGCAATGCTGACCGAAAAAATGGTGATGGATGAAGCAAGTTCTTTGATGTTTAGTAAGGGTGCTACCCTTATGGATGCTCTTTCCATACTCCAGGAATTTATAAGGTTTGCATGACATCTTTGATGCAAAATAAGGTGGTGATGATGACTGAAACTCTTTGAACATGCCAGGTATTCATATGCTTTCTCTCCTGTGTGAACTCTCTTACATACGGTACAATTTGACCTGTTGCCGACTGAAGATTTTACTGCATTCAGGAGACATTCTCATTTCCTTTAGGTGATAAGCTTTCTGGTGAATTTTTTATTCACCCCCTGAGACACTGGATTCAACCTCCAACTTTGGTGTTTTCTTCCCTCTTGTCTCTCTGCTCCATCTTGACTCCTCAATTTCTGTTTCTTTTCCTGCTCCTCAACTTTGGCAGATGATACTTCTGATGGTCCACCCTCAGCTGTCAATACCCAGGCATCTACAGATGGAATAGAAAGGGATAGCTGGTAAAGCTCTGTGGAGAAATTCTGTGTATATATCTGTCTATTTATGATTTGTACTTTGAAAAATTATTTCTCAGACCTCAACGTTCGAGGCCCTGTACTCTTACTATGTGACAGATCTGTTTTAGCAGTAATTGCTTGGTGTCAGGTTCTGAAAAGAGGGAGAGGTATAGCTTTTTAGATTTATAGGTGGTGCCTGGATGAGGTAAATTCACTTTGATCAATCTGGGAAACAACAGGCTGTGATTGGCTAGAGGTTCTAGAGAGTGAAGAATGGGTAGCTGTCAGTAGGGAAAGGCAGTTGACAAGGGAGGTATGAGGCAGAGGCCAGAGAGGTAAGAATGGAGAGCAGAGGCCTGAATATTAAGCTATTTGTTCACAATGTGTTAACAATAGTTGGCTGATGAAGAGAAGACAAAGGGATCCAGTGGCTGCATTAGGCTGACAGGTTGCTCTGTGTAGCGATCTTACCAGAGGAAGGCTACACACATGGATTTTTAACATGAGCCAAACTGTCCAAGAAGGTAGAGGATCAAGTAGAGGAGATTTGATGTCGAAGGAAGATTGACACTGGTAGCTGGACCAGCTTGTGGGTGAATTTGGCTGGGGTGGAGATTTAGGGAATTTGGCTTTGTGGTAAAGCCACTTAGAAATAGGGGGCAGCAACAGTATCTCCTCTGTCTTTAGAAACTGACATCAAGCCCATTTAAAACCCCAAGGTTTTATGCACATAAAATCCCTTTAGAAACAACCTTCATTTACACTATTTGCAGTGCTGGTGTCCATCTCATACCTAAGCCTATTCTACTGAGCTACCAGGGGGCTTTATAGGCATTCTATCAGAATGTTTCCAGCAGAAGAGGGTCACACTGGAACTCCCAGTTACTGTGGGAGGAAGTTCCATAGACCCTGAAATAAATTAAAGAAGCACCAATACCTTATCTAGTACATATACAAAGTGAAGCTGAGTATTTCTGTGGTGGGATCAGATTCCTACAGTGCCAACAAAGAATAAAACAGAATTTGTTGTTGAAGAGAAGACCAGTACTTTTAAAATAAAAATGAGGACAATTTGTTTTGTATAAATGCACCTTTGAAATAGTGAGAAGAGACAGCCTGAGTGCATGTGTATGTATATGCATGTATGTATGTATGTGTATATATAGATAGATATAGATGTATATATACAGGCATACCCCACTTTAACATACGCATTGGGACCAGAGCATGTATGTAAAGTGAAAATGTACTTAAAGTGAAGCAATTATCTATGCATGTACTGCACTGCAATCGCCACTAGATGGCAGCGGCGTCATGCCATTAAGTGTCATAGAATCATAGAATCGTAGAGTTGGAAGGGGCCTTGTAGGCCATTGAGTCCAACCCCCTGCTCACAGCAGGAAATCCACAGCTAGAGCATCTCCCGCAGATAGCTGTCCAGCCTCTGCTTGAAGACATCCAGTGAAGGGGATCCCACCACCTCCCTAGGCAGTCGGTTCCATTGCCGAACCGCCCTTACTGTCAAGAAGTTCCTTCTAATGTCCAATCTGAATCTACGCTCCTGCAACTTAAAACCATTAGACCTAGTCCTACCCTCTGGGGCAGCAGAGAACAAATCTGTACCCTCCTCTATGTGACAGCCCTTCAGGTACTTAAAGAGTGCAATCATGTCACCCCTCAGCTTTCTCTTCACCAGACTGAACATGCCAAGTTCCTTCAACCTTTCCTCATAAGACTTGTTCTCCATACCGGCTATCATCCTCGTCGCCCTCTTCTGGACCCACTCTAACTTGTCTATATCTTTCTTAAAATGAGGCACCCAGAACTGAACGCAGTATTCCAGATGAGGCCTGACCAATGCAGAATATAGTGGGACTATTACTTCCCTCGACCTGGAAACTATAGCTCTGTTTATGCAGCCCAAAACCACGATTGCCTTTTTTGCCGCAGCATCACACTGCTGGGTCATGTTCAACTTGCGATCCACTACAATTCCAAGGTCCTTCTCACACGCACTACTGCTAAGCCAGGTATTTCCCATCCTGTACCCGTGCATTTTATTTTTGTGGCCTAAATGCAGAATCCTGCATTTGTCTTTATTGAATGTCATTTTATTAATTTCAGCCCAATTTTCTAGTCTATCCAGGTCCCTTTGGATTTTATTCCTGTCTTCCATTGTGTTAGCTATCCCTCCCAGTTTCGTATCATCCGCAAACTTCATAAGGCTTCCCTCCACCCCGTCGTCTAAATCATTGATAAAAATGTTGAAGAGTATCGGCCCCAGGACAGAACCCTGTGGCACTCCATTCGAGACCTCCTTCCAGTCCGAAGCAGAGCCACCGACGACCACTCTTTGAGTACGGTTTTCCAACCAGTTGTGAATCCACCTGACAGTATTTTCATGTAGTCCGCATTTGACTAGTTTGCTAATCAAAAGGTCGTGGGGGACTTTGTCAAACGCTTTGCTGAAATCTAGATAGATGACATCTACAGCATTTCCACCATCTACTAAGCTAGTGACCCGATCAAAAAAAGAGATGAGATTAGTTTGACAGAATTTTTTCTTGACAAACCCATGCTGGCTCCTTCTAATCACAGCATTGTCATCTAGATAGTTGCCAATGGACTCTTTTATTATCCGTTCTATTTATTTATTTATTTATTTATTTATTTTTAAAACTTATATACCGCCCGACTAGCAATAGCTCTCTGGGCGGTGAACATAGATATCTAATATCTTTCTCGGTATTGAAGTCAGACTGACCGGCCTGTAATTCCCTGGATCTTCTTTTTTACCCTTTTTAAAGAGCAGGACGACGTTTGCCCGTCTCCAATCCTCCAGCACCTCTCCCGTTCTCCAGAATTTCTCAAAGATGATGGCAAGAGGTTCCGAGAGTACATCCGCAAGTTCCTTCAATACTCTGGGATGCAGTTCATCAGGCCCTGGAGATTTGAACTCGTTTAGGTTAACTAGGTATTTCCTGACTATCTCCTTATCAATCTCGAACTGCAATCCCGACCCCTTCCTGAGATTGCTACTGATGCAAGGTTGCACACTGTTCACTTTTTGGGAGAAAACGGAGGCAAAATATACGTTGAGCAGTTCTGCCTTTTCCTCGTTATCTGTTAACATTTTGCCATCCTCACTGAGCAGCAGTCCCACCGTTTCCTTGGTCTTTCTCTTGCTTCGAACATATCTGAAAAACCCCTTTTTGTTGTTCCTCGCTTCCCTCGCCAGCCTCAGCTCATTCTGGGTTTTAGCTTTCCTTACGCTAATCCTGGAAGCCCGAGCCGCTCATCGGTACTCTTCCTTGGCGATGCGTCCTTCCTTCCATTCTTTATACATGCTCTTTTTTACTTTTACCGTTATTGCGAAGTGCGTACGTTAAAGTGGAGTATGGTGGAGTATGGAGCATGTACTATAGCGAGGTGACTTTAAGTGAAGCGACTTTAAGCGGGGTATGCCTGTATAGATATATATACACACAGACAGCCATTAATCAAATGAAGAATAGCAAAGCTAGTGGACCTGATGGGATTCCTGCTGAAGTCTTTAAAGAAGGTGGGCTTGAATTTACACAACAACGTCATAAGCTCATCAAAAAAATCTGGATGATGGAGGAGATCCCGGAAGACTTTAGAGATGCCATAATTATCACTCTTTTCCAGAAGGGTGATAGAACAGATTGTGGGAACTACCGAGGCATCTCTCTTCTAGCTACCGTAGGTAAAATCCTTGCAAGGTTCCTTGCAAATTGCCTCCTACCTATCTCAGAAGACAGGGGCGTTACTACCGGGGTGCGGAGGGTGCGGCCCGCACCCGGGTGTCACCATGAGGGGGGGTGACACCCAAAGCCGCCCTGCCCCATGCCATTGCCCGGCAAGGCTTCTCCAACTCCTCCTTGGAGGCGGGCGAGACCATGAGCAGCATCGGCGGGGCGAGGGAGGTGCGCCGGCGTTCCCACGCCTTCTCCGGCTGGGTGCTCCTCCGGCGTGCGCCCTCCCAGGGGCATGGATGGGGGTGGCTGGCCTGGAGCGTGCACACATGTAAGCCCAGCCACCTCATCCATGCCCCTGGGAGGGCGCGCACCAGAGGTCCGCACCCCCCCACACTCCCGCTAGTGACGCCGCTGTCAGAAGACATCCTCCCTGAATCCCAAAATGCTTTCTGCCCTTCCAGGGGTACAGTGGACATGATCATCACTGCACGACAGAGCAAAACCGACCTCTGTATATGGCATTTATTGATCTAAGGCCTTTGATACTGTAAATCAAACTGCTCTCTGGATCATCCTTCTGAATATTGGATGCTCTGATAAATTTGTGAATATTTTGCGACTCCTCCATGACAACGTGACGGCAACAATTTTGGATAACAATGGCTCTCAGAGTGATCCATTCAAAGTGGGATCAGACGTCAAACAGGGATGCGTCATTGCTCCGACCTTATTTGCTATTTTCATTGCCATGATTCTACACCTTGTTGAGGGGAAACTTCCCACTGGCGTGGAAATCACATATCGAACAGATGGAAAGCTTTTTAATCTCAGTAGGCTAAAAGCAAAAACTAAGGTAATTACAACCACTGTCGCAGAACTTCAATATGCCGGTGATAATGTAGTCTCTGCACATTCACAGGAAGATCTTCAAACTATCCTAAATGTCTTTGCAGAAGCATATGAAAAGCTTGGCCTCTCGCTTAACATCAAAAAAAACAAAAGTGCTCCATCAGCAAGTGCAAACCAATCCCTCTGTAGCACTATTGATCCAGCTTAATGGTGCGACGCTGGAGAATGTCGATCACTTTTCTTATCTTGACAGCCATCTCTCTGTAAAAGCTGAAATCGATGCTGAAATTCAGCATCGTCTGAGCTCTGTGAGTGCCGCATTCTCCCAAATGAAGCATAGAATGTTTGAGGATCGGGATATTCACAGGGAGACCAAAATGCTTATTTACAAAGCCATTGTACTACCGACCTTACTGTACACTTGTGAAACATGGACCATCTATAAAAGCCACTCCCAACTTCTTGAAAGGTTCCACCAACGCTGCCTCCTGAAAATTCTGCAAATTACTTGGGAAGATAGATGGACTAATGTTAGCGTTTTGGAAGAAACAAAGACCACCAGCGTTGAAACAATGATCCTTCAACATCAACTTTGCTGGACCGGCCATGTTGTTCGAATGCCTGATCACCATGTTCCAAAGCAGCTACTTTACTCCCAACTTAAGGATGGAAAACGGAATATCGGTGGACAGCAAAAGAGGTTTAAAGATGTGTTCAAAGCTAATCTAAAAAAATGTAACATGAGCACAGAGAACTGGGAAGCCTTGGCCCATGAGCATCCCAATTGGAGGTCGGCCATTATCAAAGGTGCTATGGACTTTGAAGAAGCACAAGTAATTTTCCCTGATCGCTTGGTGATAGGAGATAATGGATGGAAATCTACCACAATCTATCGTTTTTTATGTACATCACTTAGAGAGCTTTGAGATTAAGAGGTCTATAAATCTCTCCTAATATCAATAATTTTCTAAACATCCCAAGCAGCACACAGGAGACCCCTTCTGCCTTTTCTTCCATACCAGCTCATTTGGGGAATGGGAAATGAGGTATTTTCTCCAGCAAGGCATCAATGGGATGAGAAGATGCCAGACAGCCAAGAGTACCTGAACCCTGCTAGGTCAGCATTTCCCCACCCCCACTCTCTCCCCCGCCTGCCCTCCCTGCTCACTCACTGGCTCAATCACCCTGCCCTCCCACCCCTGGTCTCTCCTCCTGCCTGCCCTCCCTGCTCGCTCACTCACTCACTCGCCCTGCCCCACCCCGCTCTCTCCCCCCACCTTTCCTCCCCACTTGCTCACTTGCTCAATCACCCTGCCCCCCCACCCCTGTTCTCTCATCCCGCCTGCCCTCCCCACTTGCTCACTCACTCACCCTGCCCCCCCACCCCGATCTCTCCCCCACCTGCCCTCCCCGCTCGCTCAGTAGCTCAATCGCCCTACCGCACCTACAAATAGTGGTATTCGTTTGATCCCAACTCCTTCCATTCCACCCTCCCCTTTCCCTTCCCTCAGCTTGGTAAGCGCGTATGAATGGATGGATGGATGCAGAGCCTTGTACAGGAAACACCAAGAGGAAAAAGGAAGGGAATTCTCCAAAAAGCCCAAGCAAACAAACAGCACTGTAAGTGGCTCTGTGCTCTGCCGGGCTCTCTTTACATGAGACTTGGGAGGTATTTTGCCCAACTGCCTGCAAAAAGAGCTGTGTAAAGCCAAGGGGTTGAGGGACTAAAGGAAGGCACAGAATTGTTGAGCTTCCCAGAAAAGGTTGAGCTCCACTCCTCCCCCCGCCTCCCCTCCCCTCCCGTCTTCTACACACACACACACACACACCTTAATGAGGACACATAAAGAAAAGCAACAGCCCTGGTACTCTCTTCTCCTGCACAAGCCATTGCTCTGCAACGCACGGTGGCAGAGAGCAGTGATTTTGAGTGAGATATATTTATGTATAACGGGGAGATGCCTTTTGAGACAGCTCAGCCGGGCCCTCAGTTCCGCTCAGCAGGGATTTAAATGCGCCTGCTTCCACTGAAAGTAAATGCATGGCGGCGGGTTTCTGGTGTGTGTGTGTGAGCTTGCCCTCAACTTAAAAAAACCTCCCCGTCAGCACAATCTCCCCTTCCTTGTTTTTTCTTTACAAAGTCTTCTCTATATTATCTGGTTGTTTTACAACATGGACATTGTGAGAATCTACAACTGTAGACCACACAAACACACACACACACAAATTGTTCTCTGTGCTTTTGCATTTTATTCCCTCACAACCTGAGCCCATTTTTTAAAGCTTCTCGTGCAGATAAAAATACATACAATCTAGGAAGGAAGATTGTCTACCCAGTGGACTAATAATGTGGACATCACCACAAGGCAGCTATTTTCTGGACCTCAGTAGCAATTCTAGCCTCCCATACAGAAGAAAGATTATGAAATTGATGGAGTGCTACCTGCCATCACTGGCAATGCCAACTCCAGATTTAGGGGATCTCTGGACTAAGTATTCTCAGAAGGCCCTCCTCTTTGAGTGTGCACTCACCTCTTCCTTGCCACTGATAAAAGAAGCATCATTGCTTCTTCCACCCAGAACTCACGAGGAAAGACAAGGCAAAGGACACACTGTAACATTGTGCTGACCGTAGCGCAACAGGGCATGTTGTCACACAATCCAGCAGTCAGATATTTTGATAACATTCCTGCCTTCTAGTTGTAAAGCTTCCCACGTGCCAGAACATAAGCACCTACTGGACCAGGCCAGTGGCCCATCTAATCCAGCATCCTGTTCTCACAGTGGCCAACCAGATGCCCATGGGAAGCCTGTAAGGGGGACCTGAGTGCAAGAGCGCTCTCCCCTCCAGTTTCCAGCAACTGGTATTCAGAAGCATAGTGCCTTCGACTATGGAAGCAGAGCAGAGCCATCATGGCTAGTAGTAGCCACTGATAGCTTTATCCTCCATGAATTTGTCTAGTCCTCTTTTAAAGCTATCCAAGTTGGATGCTTCTTATGGGAGCCAATTCCATAGTTTAGCTATGTGTTGTGTGAAGAAGTACTTTCTTTTGTCTGTCCCAAATCTTGCAGCATTCAGCTTCATTGGATGTCCTCATTTGGAGGAAATCTCCACTTTTGAATTTCTTGGTAATTCCTTGTTTAATATTATAATCATCCCCCTCGCTGGATCATCACCTTGTAGTGGTAAGCGGGCTTGCGTGTTCCAATGAACCCTGTGAGCGATGCCGTTGGGAGTCATGTACTCCCAGCAGGGTCACCCATCCTGGTAAGGTCAAGGGAGAGGAACCAGACAAAGAACGACCCAAGAAAGTGCTCAACGGCAGAACAGGCGGAGGATAACAATGTGTATGTTACAACGGCTGTGAAGGCGGATGAAGGCTGCAGCAGATAAAAGACTTCCAATCGTCGTGGTATCCATGCCATTGGATCAAAGCCTTTTTCTGTCAAGATTGTGTGTTGATCGTGGTGCGCCAATCTCCCCACTTAAAACAAATTCACGCACAGGCGTCTTCCATAACAAAAGTCCCATGGCGATCGGTGACGGGGGCAGGACTGTGAAATCCAGAAGCCCCTAGTCATGAACTGGTACATCGGCGGTGGATACAGATTCAGATGGATCCTTTGTTAAAGACTTTATTTTGGAAGACAATCTTACTTGGTCACGAGTGATCACCAAGAAGAAGAAAAGATTATAATCATCAGTGAAATACAAAATCAGTGACAAAAGGAGGCTTTTTAAAAAATGCTGTTGAGTCTTAAATATGTATTGTGATCTGATTCTCCCCACCCCAAAGAATTTTGTAAGGAACTTGCATGATCTATGCAATCTAGGTATTATCCACAGAACACTATTAAAAAGTCAGACCTCCAGTCTTAAAGCACTCTCTGTATGCAACCACTTCAATATTAATAGTCACATTCTACAAAAGTGATGCTGGCAAGAGGGGAAAGGCATCCAGGGTGAAGGGAAATTAGTTTCATTACACAGCAATTACAGGAAAAAATTGTGACAGCTGACTTTAGTCCCCCTCTCATGTTCTTCCAGTGCTGCTTGGTTAAAAAGATCTTGATCTATGCTGTTTGGCTAATGAGCAACAGTTTTAGAAATGACATCTCCTAGGAGCATGTTCTTTGCATTATGTGGGCCCTCCTTTCCTCTGATACAGTTGCTGGATCTTTCAGATTGTTGAGCACTAACAAATACAGGTAGTGTGCATTTTCTTCATTGTGGGGTATCTGGTGCTGAAAACATTTTAACGCTTGTTTAGTATTGCCTGAAGCTGAATATTCAAGATACACTGACCACCTCAGAAAACAACAAAATAACAGCAACCAGGGAGCAAAATGTACTTTCACTGAGTTGAAAAGGGGCCATTAGAAAGGCATATTTTGAGATGAAAGGCTTGTTAAAGCAGTTTTCCAGAAAGTAAGGCCAGAGGCAAATGCAAAGGATGAAAACAGAATTTTGATCATAAGAATTTGGGTGGGAAACTTAGAAATGGATTTGTTCACGTAGCTCAGCCTTCACCACCCTGTTGCCCTCCAGATACTTTGGTGAAGGTTGAGAGAAAAACTTCCTCACCTTTGGGACCTTTGGTGCATGGCTGCACGTTGCTCTCCTAGCATCAGCAACCCCATTTGAACCATCATACTGCATATACAAAATGTCAGGGTAGAAGTTGCACCCTCTGTTTCCCCCCAATGTGCTAAAGTTCAATTCTTACAGGGAGATCCACTCCATGAAGGCTCATCCAAACATCTGGGCCCCTCTGCTGTGCCAGCCTAGAGCTGGCACAGCAAAAAAGGTAAAACTAACTGCCCCTCACCTTTCACTCTGGACAGGGCTTTGGATGTGGCGGTCAATGCGCCCCCTGCTGCTCCCAGCCAGGACTTTGGATTTCTCCCTTAAGCCCTCTTGTCTGAAGGAGAAAAAATGAATACAAAACATTTGGACCCACCTGTGAAGTCATATGGCTCCTCAGTTATTTTTTTTACTGAGATTTTCCAATAATTGTGTGCATAGGTTAATAATGGAAGCAGCAGCAACAAAGTAAGTACAGAGCCATTCATTACACACTTGTAGCAAATGTTTCGTGCAAATTATATCCTATAACAGAACAACACTAAGTGGCAAAACCTTCCTGAGATTTCCAGTGATTTGGGTAACTTCCATTTGAGCTGCCATCATGAACTAGCTCTTTATGAAATGGCCCTGCTTTGCGAGATGGGAGAGAGAGAGAGAGAGAGATGGGGTGGTACGATGTCTGACAACATTCTAAACCCCTTTGTCAGACAAAATGTTTGTGCCTTTGGACAGGTCCATCAAAAAAAATTATTCTACTACCCTCTGTGTGTGTTTATTTTTACTGTTGTTTCAGGCTACTTAGATGTGCAGCAGCCAAGGCCACCTTATAGGCATTTTTAAAAAAAAGTAACTGAAATGTAACTGCAGTGATTCCTTCTGAGATAAAGTAATCAGTTACTTTCAGAGCAGTTGTGATTGTAACGGTAATTACTACTTTTTTGGGTCCATGTAATTGTAACTGCAATTTATTACTTTTTAAACGTAATCTTCCAAGCTCTGGCCAAAAGGACCCGAATCCTGCTAGGTCAGCATTTCTCAAACTGTGGGCCAGGTCTTGGGCCATATTCAGGTGGGCCCCAAATCCATAGCAGGTCCAGAGTTCTTCTCCTCCATCTCCTTCCGGCCAGATGTGGATGAGTTTTGAACTGAGATGTACTTTTTGAAACATAAAAATGCACGCATGAATCTGCCTTAAACAGAGTCAACGCATTGGCCTATCCAGGAGTGGGTGGCTCAGGCGGGGGGCCGCAGTACACACCTGGACACCTAAGCGATGTTGACACTGCTGCCTACCTTGAAGGACAGAGGGAGGATCAAGGTGATGGGGAGGTTGGCAATGGGTGGGCAAACTTCCAGAGCCATTAAGGTGCCCCACACAGCCCCAACCTAGCATTGCTCATCGGTTGCTCCCGGGTCTATCCAGCCTAGTCCTGTGTACTTTGAATTAATGAGAAGTCCTCCTCCCCCCATAAGAGATCTGTCCAGCCAGAAAAGAGACCTGAGATGAATAATTCATAGCAGATGTGCCCATTGGCTAGGATGGCTATATTACCACTAGCATCTGAGGCAGTAGAGGGACCCCATACAAAGAGAGTGCTGTGACTCTCATGTCCTGATCGTGGTCTTCCAGAGGTGTCTGGCTAGCCATTGCCAGAACAGAATCCTCAACTAGATGGGCATTTGGCCTGATACACAAGGGCGCTTCTTATATTCTTACTTCTAGGCTAGGTCCATCAACATCCTTCCAGTGATCTAATGGGGATCCTTACCCAGAGAGGTGATCATCTCATGAATCTCCACCATGGCATCCTTGTAAAGAGCTCTCTGGCCTGGATCCAGGAGGACCCATTCCTCCTTGGTGAAATACAAGGACACCTCCTCAAATACACCAGCCCCTGGAATAAGAAAACAAACACCTTCTTCATAAACACATTCAGGCAAGGCGTGGAAATCATCTACCCTTCACTCACAATCCAAAGGGAGTCATGGCAAACGGGGATTTATCCTTCAGTGTTCACAAAATACCAAGCAGAGATGGCATTTCCCAAACGAAAAACTTCTTAAAGAACTCAAATGTGAAAATACTGATGTTCTGGAAAAAATTGTACCTTGCCCCTGAGGTCGCCTTCCATATCTGAGAACTGCTAAGCGACCAACATAATACAAATTATTAAAATTGAATCCAATGGGTATTGGGGAAATTAAGAGTCCGGTAAGCTTAATACCTTGGAGAAGGACAACCAAAATGATGAAAGGGTTACAGTAACTCCCCTGTGAGGAAAGGATACATCATTTAGAAAAATGATGACTAACAAAGAACTTGATAGAGATGTATATAATTATGCCTGGTGTGGAGAAATTGCACAGAGACCAGTTTCTCTCTCTCTCGGCCATCCAATAAAGAAAAATGTTGGCAGCTTCTGGATAAACCACTTCTGCCCACAGTGCAGAATTAAATTCTGGGATTCAGTACCACAACATGAAGTGATGGCCACCAACTTGGATGTCTTTAAAAGAGGATGACACAAATACATGGAGGATAAGGTTATCAACAGCACCTGGCCATGAGGGCTATAGACTACCTCCACTATCAGAGGCAGTATACTGGGAATCACTGGAAGAGTGCTGTGGCACTCATATTATTCCCAGAGGCATCTGGTCTGCCACCTTGATGCCGGACTAGACGGGTCTTGGACCTGATCCAACACGGCCCTTCTGATGTAGTGTTCAAAATTTCATGGGAAAAACTCAACAGCGCCAACAGCCTCCCTCAGAGGGAGCTCTAGAAGGACAAGAGTAAGAGACAAGGTCTCCTGCAACTTGTCTCTCTCAAAGAAGGAAGGACCCACTCCGGTTGTCCTCGTCTTGCCTCCCCAATGATCTTTTCCCTATCTGAGCTGGCTGCATGGCGGCTGTTTCCCCTCTGGAGTAAACCAGGAGAGGATCCAGAATGTTGCTCCGATGCCATTTCAGAGCCTAAAAAGGGTGAACAGATGGCCCAATGATCTCCTAATAAGTACACAGGGCAGTCGAACCGCCTCATGTCAAAATGGAAAATGAGGTTCTTAAATTGTTCCAGTGGGAGAGGGTAGTGGCCCAAACAGGGCTCAAGAAGCTAAAATGTGTTTGAAGTGATTTATTTTAAATCCGTCAGGAGAAACCAGCGAATGATTTCAGCATACAAAAGATATCATCATAATCATATCAACAAGAAATCAACAGCTTATTGCACAGGAATGATTCTTGGGGAAGGAAGAAAAAGAACAGGATATGTAAATAATGATTACATGGAAAAACAAAGTGGAATATGATTATGCAACTTCACTTTTAAACTTAACTCTGCTCAAAAGAATATGCAAGGTTAAAATCAAGTACAACTTAACTGTTGCTGAATCCTACATTGGCCCACCTAACGTTCACCAGCTTCTAGTTCAAGCTGACCACATTATCTCAGCTGACCTAACTACAGCAGCAGAGCAAGTTCGACAGCAGGGCGAGGAGGCCAGGGCATCCCACTCTCCCCATCTTTTCCTTGAGCTAACCAAAACCATACTTTAGAAACAAACAAAAAACCTCAATAAACTACACAAACAATTATGCAAGCAGGAAGCCAGCAAGGATGTGGGGGTTTTCCAATGTTTTGTGTTATCTGTAACATGAACAACGTCCTATCAGTTGGACAGAAATCGTGGGTGTGCCCTCGATGCAGTGAGCTCCTGGCTCTACTTCATTTCCTTGAGGCCAAAGTGGGTGACCTGGAGAAGCTGAGATAGGCAGAGAGGTTTGTGGATGGTGCCTTATGAGCACTGTAGCTGTGTCCCACTCCCAAATTGATAGCTCTCCTTCTATCATGGAGAATGAGGACTTAGTAAGATAGCCTAGTAGATTGCGCTGAGGAGTCAGTGTTTGTGATGCATGTTGGCACCGATGACAAACGGAAATGCAGCTGTGAGTTCCTGGAACCAAAATGTTGGTTGCTAGGCAGGATGCTGAAAGTAGCTTTCTCTGAAATGCTCCCAGTTCCACGCTCAGGACCAACTAGGCAAGCACAGCTTTTGCAGGAAGGGAATTCGAGGAACTGAGGCAGATTGGGGTGAATGAGATGTGACATTCTGAGCTTAGCATGGCTAATAAAAGCTAGCAGGAATGGAACAGCCGGTTGGGCCAAGGAGGTGATTAATGCCTCTTTACGAGAGGGAGTGGTCCCACTCTGCCTGAAACAGGCAGTGGTGAGACCGCTCCTAAAAAAGCCCTCCTTGGACCCTTATAATTTTAACAACTATAGACCGGTAGCAAATGTTCCATTCCTGGGCAAGGTTCTAGAGCGCGTGGTCGCTCACCAACTCCAGGCTCTCTTGGATGAAACTGATTATCTGGACCCATTTCAATCGGGCTTTCGGCCGGGGTTTGGTACAGAAACGGCCTTGGTCGCCCTGTACGATGACCTCTGTCGGGAGAAAGACAGAGGGAGTGTAACTCTGTTGGTTCTCCTTGATCTCTC
The DNA here is from genome assembly GCF_030035675.1 of Rhineura floridana. Lineage (NCBI taxonomy): Eukaryota > Metazoa > Chordata > Lepidosauria > Squamata > Rhineuridae > Rhineura > Rhineura floridana. Next base: position 208,973,236 of record NC_084482.1, read on the forward strand.
GGCGGCTTTTGATACCATCGACCATGGTATCCTTCTGGGGCGACTCACGGACTTGGGAATTGGAGGCACTGCTTGGCAGCGGCTGCACTCCTATCTTGGGAATCGCCTCCAGAAGGTGATGCTTGGGGAGCATTACTCGAGTCCCTGGGTACTCCAATATGGGGTCCCGCGGGGTTCAGTTCTGTCCCCCATGCTCTTTAATATCTATATGAAGCCGCTGGGTGAGGTCATCAGGAGTTTTGGAGTGCGTTCTCAGCAATATGCTGATGACACGCAGCTCTACTTCTCCTTTTCATCTTCTTCAGGTGAGGCTGTCAATGTACTGAACCGCTGCCTGGCCGCGATAATGGACTGGATGAGAGCTAATAAACTGAAACTCAATCCTGACAAGACTGAGATGCTGTTGGTGGGGGGGTACTCTGCCCAGGTGGTTGATGTCAGACCTGCTCTGGATGGGGTTACACTCCCCCTAAAGGAGCAGGTCCGTAGTTTGGGGGTCTTATTAGATCCGCTCCTGTCACTTGAGGCTCAGGTAGCCTCGGTGGCACGGAATGCGTTCTACCAGCTTCGGCTGGTAGCCCAACTATGACCCTATCTGGACAGGGAGAACCTCGCCTCAGTTATTGACGCTCTGGTAACCTCTAGATTGGATTACTGTAATGCACTCTACGTAGGGTTACCTTTGAAGACGATTCGGAAACTTCAGCTAGTGCAGAATGCTGCGGCCAGAGTTCTTACTGGGACGAAGAAATTCGACCATATAACACCTATTCTGGCCCAACTGCACTGGCTACCAATATGTTTCCGGGCCAGATTCAAAGTGTTGGTTCTTACCTATAAAGCCCTTAACGGCATCGGACCGCAATATCTGATGGAACGCCTCTCTCGCTATATACCTACCCGTTCACTGCGCTCGACATCTAAGGCCCTTCTCTGGGTCCCAACCCATAGGGAGGCCCGGAGAACAACAATTAGATCTAGGGCCTTTTCAGTGGTGGCCCCCGAATTATGGAATGCCCTCCCAGATGAGATACGCCTGGCGCCTTCTTTGTTATCTTTTCGGCGCCAGGTAAAAACCTACCTCTTCGCCCAGGCATTTTAAACTTAAATTTAATTTTATTTTAAACTTAACTGTAACTGTATTTTTATTTTATTCATATTTTAATTTTGTTTTTAAATATGTTTTATATTGTATGTTTTAATCCACACTTGTTTGTTTTTAAATGTGGTTTTATTTTGCTGTACACCGCCCTGAGAGCTTGTTGCTATAGGGCGGTTTAAAAGCGTAATTAAATAAATAAAATAAAATAAATAGCAGACAATATTAAAAAATGACAAATCTCCAGGTCCAGATGGCATCCACCCAAGAGGTCTCAAAGAACTCAAATGTCAGGTAGCTGAACTTCTAACAAAAAATATGTCATTTGTCCCTCAGATCCACCTCCATACGTAAGAAGTGGAAAGTGGCCAATATAACACCAATCTTTATAAAGGATCCAGGGGGATCACGGAAATAAAAACCAAACATTTAGAACAACAAGACTTCCTGAACCTATTGCAATTACTTGAGAGTGTCAACAAAGCATATAAATAGAGGTGATCCAGTTGACATAGTGTATGTAGACTTTTAAAAAGCTTTTGCCAGGGTACCTCACCAAAGACTCCTGAGTAAGTTTGGCAGTCACGGAATAAGAGGAGAGGTCCTCTTGTGGATCAGGAACTAGTTAAGCAGCAAGCAGGAATAAATGAACAGTTCTCCCAATGGTGGGCTGTAAATAGTGGCGTCCCCCAAGGGGCAGTACTGGGATCGGTGCTTTTTAACTTGCTCATAAACAATCTAGAGTTAGGGGTGAGCACTGAGGTAGCGAAGTTCACTGATGATACTAAATTGATCAGAGTTGCTAAAGCAAAAAGAGATTGTGAAGAGCTCCAAAAGGACCTTTTCAAACTGAGGAAATTGGCAGTGGCAAATGCAATTTAATTCTCATGAAGACCCGCAAAACAGTCACACTGGTTGACTTGGGGGTATGTTTGGACCCCAATGAGATTTCCAAGGGAAGGATGGAGTCCCTTTGCACTCCAAAGACCTTTTCTTGTCATTTTTTTGGTCAATCTATACCTTGTGGAGATGGGAGGGGCACTGAGGAAACCGCTTTGTCACTTCCTCTCTCTAGCCATACCTCGCTGCTCTACTTCCTCCTCCTCCTCCTCCTCCTCGATGGCAGCCAAGAGACATTTATCCTTCACACATACAAACACTGGGGCAAAACCTTATACACATACTTACCTGGGAGGAAGTCCCATTTCACTCAGTGTGGCTTACTCCAAGTAGACCCATTAATATTAGATGCCATCCCCAGCTTTTTTTTATGCTGGTATTTTTTTTTAATTTCAGCAAACCTACCCAGGCATCTGATTTTTAACATACAACTTTTAACAGATTATATTGTGTTTAATTGTTTGAAAATTGCTGGTGTTATAGGCAACCAGCAACTTAAACGCTATGTACACACAGAGGGAGACTTGTTTTTAATGTCTGCTTTAAAAGCAGTATTATACCCACTTTCACAGTTGAGGCTTCCTACTGAAGACTCCTGGGAACTGTAGTTTGTCAAGGGTGCTGGGAAGATGGATTGGCTGTTAAACCGCTCTGGGAATTGTAGCTCTGGGAGGGGAAAAGGAGTATCCTGGCAACTCTCTTCACAAACTACAGTTCTCTGGAGTCTTGGGGGAGCGATGTTTGCTCAAAGGGACCTGATACTGCTTGAAATGTTTAGTGCAGATGGGGCCTCAGCTCTTTTCAGTCTCCTGAGCAGCCAAAAAGTAAACAGTGCCCCCCCTCCACCATTTGAAGTTACCGTGGCACATAAAACGAGAAACTGTATTGATTCCATACGAGTCAGGGCATTGCGTTTTGGGCAAGTTAGGGAGGCAGGCAACCACCAAGGGGGTTTCCTGGGCGGGCAAGGAATGAATCCCCCTCCACAACCCCCTGAGCCCTGCCCTACCTTGAAACAGAGGAACCTGCTTTGGCCCACCTAGGTCATCGTTGTCTGCCCTGACTGGCAGCGGCTCGCTAAGATTCCAGACAGGGAGGTCTCTCTCGGCACCGCCCGGGGCGGGGTCGACCCTCAGAGCCGAAAATGGAGCCGCTCTGCCCACCCAGCCTCGCGAGGCTGCTTAGTTTGCACCGGGACAGCCTGAAGAGTCCGGGGTTGCGGTAAAGCCATGCAAGAGAGTGGAGTTGGGGCTCTGCTTTGCCTAAGACTGGATTGGATTGGGTTGCATGGAGAAGCCCTAAAGGTCTTCAGAACGGGCGCTTGGGGGTTATCCCCCCCTTTCTTTTCCCACCTTTGCTCCTTTGTTCTCCGTCCGAAGGAAACTGACCAGGCCAGAACAGGGAGGGGCAATGAGCGTGGATTCAGAAAAGGGAGAAACAACACGCATCGCGCACTTCCGGCCCTCATTCGAAGGTTGCCGTGAGCGGGCAGGAGCATCGTGCAAAACCAAAGAAACAAAAGGCTGGAGCCTCTTTCGTTGCTGCCAGACCTCTTGGAGCCTCCCCTCTCCACCCTCTATTTCTTTGCGCCCTTTCGTATTGCCGCTCTGGGTTGGGGACCGGAAGTGTCGCGGAGCCGAAGAACCACCACCCGCTTGGCCCATTAACGCTTAGAGTTCCATTGACCTTACCCCCCCCCAAGGCCGAGCTACAGAAATAGTTTCTCACATTTATCGCTCAATTTAAGAGCAGATCCAGCTGGGGGGAAGATGGTGAGCGGAGCGGGGTGAGACCCTGCTTCCTGGGGCAGAGAAAGGGATGCATAGGGGGTTGTATTCAATGCTAGTCCTACTCAGAGTAGACCCATTGAAGCTCATAGACGAAACTCCCTTAGGTTCATTCATTACATTGGATTTACTCTGAGCGGAACTTAGTTGGATGCAACCCAGCAAGAGCAGACTCACTGAAATGAATGCACGCAGCTGGTGTTGCTCCCTCTCTTGCGGGGGGGGGGGAGGCTCTGAATCCTCCCCCCCCCCGCAAATGAAAGCAGAAGGAAGCTGTCAGTGAAGGCTCCAATCCGTTTTTCCCACTTTCTTCTGTGATCTCCAGTCCTGTGAACTTTCTGATCTGCATCCTCCAGCAGGGAACTCTGAGCTGCCGGAGGAGTGGAACCTCCATGTGTAGGGGCAGTATACGTAAGCTCCAATGCTGCAGAGAAACTCGTCCATTTCTTTTATGTTAAATGATTGATCATGATCTCTTTTGGAGCTGTTTTCTTCAGCAAGGTAGAGTTTACCTACACGGGGAATCAACAGATGAATGCATCATTGACAAGTTGCAGCGCAAGCCTAACCATGTCTACTTGGACACAAGTCCTACTGAATCCAATGGGGCTTCTGCTCTCAGGGAAGTGGGTTTAGGACTGCCTTAAATAAAATCTCAACATTCGTAGTTCCCAGTTCCTTATTTGCTTGAAAGTTCAAAACACTAAAAAAAGAAAAGTTGATAGCTACAGCAACTTCAAGCCAAACTTAACATAACTCTGAACCCCAAAATATATGTTGGGGTACCCTGTGTGATATATCACTGTGATTGGGGGACTCTCCCCGTCAAGAATAACAATACATTTATACAATCAAAATCATCAGGCTTCTGATATTATCATAAACACATAATGATGTCATAAAATCATAAAAAATAAGTAACTGGGGGTGCCCACCCCAAACTCTGCTCTGGGCCAGGGCAAATCATATATCCTGGGAAAGGGGAGGGTGTCCTCTACAAGATGCCACTGCGACCCGCCTGGCCCAGAGCTCCTGCTGGGCGCAGGGCACCCAGGGGAGCATCTATGCAACATCAAAATAGACAAAAACAGGAAGAAAAGAAGTAACTGGGGGTGTCCATCCCAAAATATGCTCTGCACTAGGACAAATCATACACCCCAGGAAAGGTGAGGGTGTCCTCTATGAGATGCCACAGTGTCCTGCCTGGCCCAGAGCTTCTGTTGGGCACAGGGCACATAGGAGGGCATCTATGCAAATCCAAAGCAGAGAAAAACATACAGGAAAAAATAAGTAACTGGGGGTCCCCACCCCAAACTCTGCTCTGGGCCAGGACAAATCATACAGCCCAGGAAAGGAGAGGATGTCCTCTAAGAGATGCCAGTGTGTCCTACCTGGCCCAGAGCTTCTGTTGGGAGCAGGGCACGGAGGAGGGCATCTATCCAAAACCAAAGCAGACAAAAACATACAGGAAAATAAGTAACTGGGGGTCCCCACCCTAAACTCTGCTCTGGGCCAGGACAAATCATACAGCCCAGGAAAGGGGAGTTTGTCTTCTACGAGATGCCACTCTGCCCCGTCTGGCCCAGAAAATCTACTGGGCGCAGGGCATGGAGGAGGGCATCTACGCAAAACCAAAATAGAGAAAAACAGGAAGGGAAAAATAAGTAACTGGGGGTGCGCACTCCAACAAATCATATACCCCAGGAAAGGGGAGGGTGTCCTCTATGAGATGCCACTGCATCCCATCCGGCCCGGATCAAAGTGGTAGGGATCACTTTCAACACTGGAAATCACTTTGTTTCTTTCCACAATCTGGGAAATGCAAGTGATTGGAACTTCTACGATGGAATTAGGGAACTTCAAAACACAGGATGTGGTGATGTTTGTGCAACAGATGAGTGGTTCCAAGACTTCACAATGAAAAATAGTACTGCAAGTCATATTGTAGCAGTGAGGCTATAAAGGACCAAATAATGATGATGTGCAATGTGCAGTTTAGAAGGTGCTCTTCTAAATCTCCTACTATTTCAGAGATGTTTGAAAACCAGGAGATTATTTCGAATGGGTGAAATTGTTTAATTCCAGCCCATGTGAAATGGTGTTGATTTTGTAAACTGCAAAAATGTTTTTATATATTTCTAGAAAAATTTTTTTTACTGCTTTACCAGTTCTGATATTAACTTCCTTATTTCTTTTTTCTTTTTTAAATTAAGTCTGCATTTTTTTATCTGTTCATTTGTATACTTGGTTGTTACCGGTTGGAGAAATATAATATATATATGTAGTAAGTTACTTAGAGATATAATAAATCAAATGTGCAACAATTACCATATCAGTGCAATAAACATTAGAATCTGAGCCAATAATAATAATAAAATCTATCTACACATCTAATAACATAGCAATCCAGTAAACATTAAAATCTACACCAATAATAATAATAAAATCTAATCCTCCCCAAAGGCCGGCCTGAAGAGCCAGGTCTTCACGGCCCGGCGGAAACTCATTGTAGAGGGGGCAAGGCGGAGATCATTAGGGAGGGAGTTCCAAAGGGTGGGGGCCACAATTGAAAAAGCCCTCTCTCTAGTCCTCACCAATCTGGCTGTTTTCACTGATGGGATAGAGAGAAGGCTTCTGAGGCTGATCTTGTTGGGCGGCATAACTGATGATGCTGGAGGCACTCCTTCGGATAGACTGGGCCAAAACCGTGTAGGGATTTAAAGGTCAAAACCAACACCTTGGATTGGGCCCAGCAAGCCACTGGTAGCCAGTGTAGTTCTTTTAACGCTGGAGTTATGTGATCCTGCCAGCGGCTGCCTTTGATCAGGCGCGCCGCCACATTCTGTACCAGTTGCAATTCCAGACCGTTTTCAAGGGTAGCCCCACGTAGAGCGCATTACAGTAGTCTAAGCGAGAGGAGACCAAGGCATGTAACCCTGATGGGAGCAGATGATTGGGGAGGTAGGGGCACAGCCTTCATATCAGATGAAGTTGATACCATGCTGCCTGGCTCACAGCCGAGACCTGAGCTTCCATGGACAGTTGGGAGTCAAGAATGAGGCTCTGAACTATGCATGGACGGCATCTAATGGAAGACAGTGTCCCTGATGTGTGGAACTATGATTTGTGACGCCCCAAATCATATCTTGGGATGGGCATCCAAGTTCCTTATAATCTTTCCTATATATTTTGGCTATTCTTCTGATACATAAATTAATGTTGTTGGTGTTGTTTAGATTTATTCCCTGCCGTTAACTAAAACATTCCCAGGTGGATCACAAAAGTTTAAGAATGCATAATTAAATACAGTTAAAAGCACTCTAAAATCAGAAATGATAAATGACCTTGTCTGTGCCATGACTGAACAAAACACTCTGACCTGGGTTGGAACCAATGCCATCTTGCAGAGGACCCTGTCCTGTATGAATATGTATATGATTTATGGTACTTCGAATAAAGTTTTGGGGTGGGCAACACCAGATCCTTTCCCCCCCTACCTTATTTAATATTTTGATGTGTATAGTTGCTCAGATCCACTCCTTCTGCCCACAAGAAACTTTGGGCCTGTCAGGAAGCTATGGATTCTCATAGATGATGTTTTTGTCAATTTTTGTTGTGCGTAGATGCCCTCATCCATGCCCTGCGCCCTGCAGAAGCTCTGGGCCAGGCAGGACGCACTGGTATGTTATAGAGGACACCCTCCCCTTTCCTGGGGTGCATGATTTGTCCTGGCCCAGAGCAGATTTTGGGATGGACACCCCAGTTCCTTATTTTTTCCTGTATGTTTTTGTCTGCTTTGGTTTTGCATAGATGCCCTCCTCCGTGCCATGCACCCAGCGGAAGCTCTGGGCAAGGCAGGACGCAGTGGCATCTCGTGGAGAACACCCTCCCCTTTCCTGGGGTATATGATTTGTCCTGGCCCAGAGCAGATTTTGGGGTGGGCACTCCCAGTTACTTATTTTTTCCTGTCTGTGTTTGTCTATTTGATGTTGCATAGATGCACCCCTGGGTGCCCTGTGCCCAGCAGCAGCTCTGGGCCAGGCGGGATGCAGTGGCATCTCATAGAGGATGCCTTCCCCTTTCCTGGGGTGTATGATTTGTCCTGGCCCAGAGGAGATTTTGGGGTGGGCACCCCCAGTTACTTATTTTTTATGATTTTATGACATCATTATGTATTTATGATAATATCAGAAGCCTGATGATTTTGATTTCATAAACATATTGTCTTGATGGGGAGAGTCCCCCGATCACAGTGATATATCATACAGGGTACAGGTTTTATTTCAATCCAGCGGTATATAAATCTTGTTAAAATAAATTAAAGAGGGACTCTGCATCTTATCAGCGGTTTGGAGCCAGGATGGCTACGTTCTGTTGGCAGCGTTTGTTAGAGGTGTATGCCCTGTGTGTGTGCGAGTGAGAGAGTGCGTATCATAAGGCTCCCAAGGAAGAGACACTCGAAGCAATTAATCTTTTACTGGCTTAACCCTATACAGAAGCAATACAGACATAGAGACAACACATCTCCTATGTTAGCTTCGTTCGCCCCCCCACACTCACGCATTCTTTTACAACAGGTTTTATAGCTTGCTAGCTTCTTATCTCTGAGCTAATGACATACAGCTGTGGTTGCTTTCTGTTAGCTCCTTTTTGGTTTAAACCGTACATCACATCTTCTACAGGAAAAAAAAAATGCTACTGTTAGGTCCAACACGTTCCCCCCCTGTGGAAGGGACTATCCCTCTGAGGGCCCGTTGCTGGGCATTACAAGGGGGGCGGGTAATGTTGCACTTGGGTCCTTCCTCTCGGGGCATCCGCTTGGCCACCGGGAGAGGAGGAACAGCGGGCTCTCTTCGGATGTTCCTGCACTCAGCTGCAATTAGGAAACCAGCCTAGCTCTCCAGCAGGGCCTTCCCAAGCCTCCTCCTCTCTCCTGTTCTCTCCCACAGGACAGCTGGTGGTGGATGGTGGCAGAAACATCCTGGTGACGGAAGGGACGCTTCAGCGGCGGAGGATCAGGGGCCTAGTGCTGTGTCCTCCAGCCTGCCTCTCTCCATCATCATGTTGTGGTCCCTATTTGAATATTATTATTATTGTTACTACTATTATAATATTTATTTCATGCCTTTCCTCCCAAAGGAGGCAGCAAACAATTGATAAAGCACTAAACATATCCTTAAAAACAAAACACTTTGGAGTTTTCCCCAGCCCTACCTGGAGGTGCCTTTGGGGACTGAACCTGGAACCTTCTGCATGCAAAGCACATGTTCTGCCAGTGAGCTATGGCCTTTCTCAGCATCATATACAAAATGGGGAGTTGGGCTAGTGTGGAAAGCTATACTCTATCCCCCACCTGTATTTCAGGGCCAGTTGGGCAATGCCGGCTGGCAACCTGATTGTAGGCAGCCTTGGTCCTGGCTAGTTGCTCTTGCCGCATCTGCTCCATCGCCTGCAGGTCTTGCACGTATTCCACCACTGCAGGGACAGTCAGAGTGGTAGTAGGAGTGTGAAAGGTGTGAGGGTGGTAGCCACGACTGGCAAAAATTAGGTAGAGGCATAGCGCTGAATTGTTGTAGGCAAACTCTGCGAGGAGTAACAAAGACATCCAGTTGTCTTCCTGATAACTGACGAAGAAGCGAAGGTACTGTTCCAGGGTTGCATTAACCGTCTCTATCTGTCCATCCATCTGAGGATGGTGTGCAGGAGACAGTTTTACCTCAGTCTGTACCAGCTGCAACAGTGTGTGCCAAAAATGGGCAGCAAACTGGGCCCGCCGGCCCAAGACCAGACTATTTGGGAGACCATGCTCCCGGAAAATCTGTTTGATGCACAGTTGAGCAGTCTCTTTTGCAGATGTTAACCCAGCACACGGGACAAGATGGGCTTGTACTGAAGGCATCAACTACCGCCAGAATGATAGTATTTCCTTGGGAGGAGGCTAAACCCGTGATAAAGCAACAACAGGGAGTGGCTAGCATCCAAACCAAGAAGAAAAGGGGGGGCAAAAGCCAAGATGCTAGAAAAATAGGAAATTATTGTGTGTATAAACCCAACACGTTTCAGCCTGTTGATTTTCAGGCCTTCATCAGGGGCTATAAATAAAACGACAAATTTACTGACATAAACATGTAAAATCATACATACATGTAAAATCATACACCTCTAAACAGGGACAGTGGTCCCTAGAGGAGACGTCCATCAACTTCTTGGAGCTCAGAGCCATCCAACTGGCACTTCTGGCATTTGCACTGTCCATCCAGTCATCATATCCTGATTCAGACCAACAATTTAACTAGCAAAGCATTCATCAATCGTCAGAGAAGCACTCATGTGGACTCACTCCTAGGAGAGGCCCTTGCACTGTTCAAGTAGGTGGAAGTCCACCTACTGTCCATCAAAGCGGAACATATGAAGTGGTCCCTGAACTGTCAGGCAGATCAGCTGAGCAGAGAGCTGATAACTGGCCATGCAGACAGGGGCTGATGGGAGTTGGGAAACCAACAACATCTGAAGGGACACAAGTTCCCAATTAGGTGGGGAAGAAAGCCATAAAGCTGTGGCACCGACACTGACTAGGCCCTGTTTCTCACTTCCCAGCTCTGACAGTTGCAGGATCACCCTCCCTGTTTTGTGTGGAGAAAGACTATCGCAACAGCTCCTATCCTCTGGGAGTCCTTTCATCAGTGAAGAGGGACCATCTGAAAGGCTACACTCCTATTGTTTGGAAATATTTGTTTTAAATACATTAGCAGAATCCCAACAAATGCATTTCAATCTATAAAAGAGAGGAGCGTGGCAATATCAAAGAGAAAACCACAGCAAATGATTGAATCCTGGTGAAGGGAGAAATAAGAATGAGTATATGCACATAATTATTAGCGGAAAACTAAAAGCAGAAGTGGTCCCTGAACTGTCAGACAGACTGGCTGAGCAGAGAGAGCTTGGCTCTGGGAGGATTAAGCTGACAAAACTCAGTTTTCCAGGAGATAACCACTTTGACGCCCCGATAGTGGACCTGTTTGCCTCGTTGTCAAATTGCAAACTTCCCTGCTTCAGAGCGAGATATGAGAGGGGGAAGACCAAGCTAGTGGACTCGCTGATTTTAGACTGGCCGAAGGGCCTACTCTATGCCTTTCCACCCATTCCACTTCTTCCGAGAGTGCTCAGGAAGATCAGGGGACAGAGGGCAGAGATCACCCAAGTGGCTCCAAAATGGCCCAGGCACCCTTGGTTTGCAGACCTGGTATCCCTCTCAGCAGATGAGTCCCTGTCCCTTCCACCTTGTGCAGACCTCCTTCACCAGGGGCCCATTCTGCACCCAAACCCAGATTTCCTGAACCTAGTTGCCTGAAGGTTGAGCGGATACATTAAAATACATTAAAACAAAACAACATTAAAAACATTTTTAAAAACATCTTTTAAAAAGGGTTGAAAACATATTGTTAAATATATATATTTAAAAGCATTTCTAACACTTCTAGCTGCCCGGAGGTTGAGCGGAGCCTCCGGATCAGTCAGGGCTGCTCAGAGGGAGGAGTAGATATCTTATTTGCCTCCAGGACATAGTCTACCAACAGACCTTATGACCAGATGTGACACACATTCCTAAGATGGTGGCAGCTTACCCAGAGGAACCCAGAGAATGAAGGAGTCACAGTAATGCTAGACTTCCCCCAGATGGGTTGAGGGTTAGGCTTGAGACCCAATAGAGTTAGACTCCCTGTCCCTTCCACCTTGTGCAGACCTCCTTCACCAGGGGCCCATTCTGCACCCAAACCCAGATTTCCTGAACCTAGTTGCCTGAAGGTTGAGCGGAGCCTCCTGACCAGCCAGGGCTGCTCAGATGGGATGGTAGATACCTTACTGGCCTCCAGGAGGTAGTCTTACCAACAGAACTGTGTGGCATGCATTCCTAATATAGTGCCAGCGCACCCAGAGGAACCCAGAGAATGCAGGAGCCACAGTAATGCTAGACTTTCTCCAGGAGGGTCGAGAGTTGGGCTTGAGACCCAGTAGAGGCACCTCTCCTCAAGGGGCACCCTCACATCCAAAGGTTTCTCAGAGCTGTCTAATCCTCCCCCAGCTCACAGGGTTCCCACCTGGGACCTGAATTTAATTCTGAGGGCGCTGGCCTATCCTTTTCCCCACCAGTTGTTGCTGAAGGAATGTTTACAGTAATTTTGGAAAAATGTTTTGCAGACAACTGCTCCTATGCAAAACAGCTGCATGAAAAATAAAATTTGCGCTTTCCAGGTACAGGAAGCAGGAAAGGAAAAGGGAAGAAAGTAGCAGCCTTTCGTGTGAGAGACCTCATAACTTAGCTTTAAAATTTGGAATGCTCTTTTGTGCCAATCTGGTACATCAAAAAGTGCATGGAGGGTGGGAAAAGTACAAACTGAGGGCAGGGGACAACACCACACATCACAAATTCATCCCATCAAGCACAACTCACTTGTGTGAATGGAAAACATTGAGACAGGTTTGGGAGACATGAAAGCACTCATATGTAGATGAAGGAACACAAACACACATACAGAAACAGTGACCCACCTATACATTAACACCCCAGTGAGGACACAGTCTGGAAAATTTATGCACCTTCTACACTGTCAGTAGGTTGTGAGGTTTATTATGTATGTTTTTAAACAGCAAAAATAGCAGAAAGCAGTTAAAACATAATCAGCCCAGACTGGATGACAAACAGAACCAAAATGTTTCCTTTCCCCAAAAAACATTAAAAGAACTATTAAATATCCAGAATACTTTTTCTTACACATTGGAAACCAAAAATGTTTTTACGTCAATTAAGCATGTACATATCCATCAATTATAACAGGGATTGGGACCCTCTAGCCCTCCAGATGTTGCTGGAATATCCCTGCCATAATCCCTGATGAATGGCAAATGTTGCTAACAAGTCTGAGAGTAACTATTATCTCTCTCATAATGAATTTTGATGAGTATCTAACATAGCATCTATGACAGAAGTTCTTTCCATTCTCTTAGCTTTTTCAGATTTCTCCGTATTAGGATCCTTTTATGTGAATGAAGAATGGCAAGCTGATTAAAGCTGTTTCCTCCTGTGAATTCTTTGATGTAAAGTAAGGGCACTACTCCAATAAAAGCTAAACACTCCAATGATTTATCCCACGAATAAGTTCTGTGAGGCCAAGTCAGGATTCTACTTTGAATGAAACTTTTTCCACATTCCAGACATTTCTAAGACCTCTCCCCGTATGCATCTTCATGTACAGATAGCCTAGAACTATGCTCAAAGCTCCTTCCACATTCCAAGTTTTTGTAAGACTAGTCCCCTGTATGAGTTCTTTGATACAACGTAAGATGGCAATGCTGAGTGAACTTCTTTCCACACTCTAAAGATTTGTAGATTTTGTCACCTGTATGAATTATTTGATATGAAATAAGGTTGCAGCTCTGACTGAAGCTCTTTCCACACTCCAAGCAATGATAAGGTTTGACCCCTATATGCAGGGGCGTCACTACCAGGGTGCAAAGGGTGCAGCCCGCACCCGGGTGTCACCATGAGGGGGGTGACACCCAGAGCCACCCCGCCCAGCGCCGTTGCCCGGCAAGGCTGCTCCAACTCCTCCTCGGAGGCGGGCAGGCAGGCAGACAAGACCAGGAGCAGCGTCGGCGGGGCGAGGGAGGCACGCCGGTGTTCCCAGGCCTTCTCTGGCTGGGTGCCCCTCCGGCACGCGCCCTCCCAGGGACATGGACGGGGTGGCTGGCCTCGAGTGCGCATGCACGCAAGCCCAGCCACCTCGTCCATGCCCCTGGGAGGGCGCACACCGGAGGTCCACACCCCCCCGCACTCCTGCTAGTGACGCCGCTGCCTATATGAGTTACTTGATGTTTAGTAACGGTGCAACTCTCACTGAAGCTCTTTCCAAGCATTTATAAGGTTTAACCCCTGTATAAGCCAGTGTGGTGTAGTGGTTAAGGTGTTGGACTACGACCTGGGAGACCAGGATTCAAATCCCCACATAGCCATGAAGCTCACTGGGTGACCTTGGGCCAGTCACTGCCTCTCAGCCTCATGAAAACATAGGGTCACCATAAGTCGGAATCGACTTGGACAGTACATTTACATTTTTATTAACCCCTGTATCAGTTCTTTGCTATCTAGTAAGGTTGCTCCTCTCCCTGAAGGTCTTTCCACACTCCAAGCATTGATAAGGTTTGTCTCCTGTATTTCTTTGATGCGAAATAAGGGAGCTACTGTGACTGAAGCTCTTCCCACATTGCAAGCATTTATAAAGTTTGTCGACTGTATGAGTTCTTTGATGTTTACTAAGGGTGCCACTTTGGCTGAAGCTCTTTCCACACTCCAAGCATTTATAAGGTTTAACCCCTGTATGGGTTCTTTGATGTTTAGTAAGGCTGCTACTCTCACTGAAGGTCTTTCCACACTCGAAGCATTTATACGGTTTGACCCCTATATGGGTTCTCTGATGTTTAGTAAGGTCGCTACTCTGACTGAATCTCTTTACACACTCCAAGCATTCATAAGGTTTAAGCCCTGTATGAGTCTTTTGATGTCTAGTAAGGGAGGAACTGTGACTGAAGTTCTTTCCACACCCAAAGCATTTATAAGGTTTAACCCCTGTATGGGTTCTTTGATGCTTAGTAAGAGTGCCATTCTCACTGAAGCTCTTTCCACATTCCAAGCATTGATAAGGTTTGTCACCTGTATGAGTTCTTTGATGCTTAGTAAGAGTGCCATTCTCACTGAAGCTCTTTCCACATTCCAAGCATTGATAAGGTTTGACCCCCGTATGAGTTCTTTGATGTGAAGTAAGGTGGCAATGCTGTCTGAAGCTCTTTCCACACTCCAAGCATTTATAAGGTTTCTCCCCTGTATGAGTCCTTTGATGTCTCATAAGGGGGCTACTGTCATTGAAGCTCTTTCCACACTCCAAGCATTGATAAGGTTTGTCCCCTGTATGAGTTCTTTGATGTTTCGTAAGGTAGCTGCTCTCAATGAAGCTCTTTCCACACTCCAAGCATTGATAAGGTTTGTCCCCTGTATGAGTTCTTTGATGTCTAGTAAGGTTGCTTCTCTCACTGAAGCTCTTTCCACACTCCCAGCATTTATAAGGTTTGATCCCTATATGAGTTCTTTGATGTCTAGTAAGGGTGCTACTCTCACTGAAGCTCTTTCCATACTCCAAGCATTCATAAAGTTTGTCGACTGTATGAGTTCTTTGATGTTTACTAAGGGTACCACTCTGGCTGAAGCTCTTTCCACACTCCAAGCATTTATAAGGTTTAACCCCTGTATGAGTTCTTCGATGTTTAGTAAGGCCGCTACTCTCACTGAAACTCTTCCCACACTCCAAACATTTATACGGTTTGACCCCTATATGAGTTCTCTGATGTTTAATAAGGTCGCTACTCTCACTGAAGCTCTTTCCACAGTCCAAGCATTTATAAGGTTTAAGCCCTGTATGAGTTTTTTGATGTCTAGTAAGAGAGGAACTGTGACTGAAGTTCTTTCCACACTCAAAGCATTTATAAGGTTTAACCCCCGTATGGGTTCTTTGATGCTTAGTAGGAGTGCCATTCTCACTGAAGCTCTTTCCACACTCCAAACAACTTTGATGCAAAGTAAGATGGTGATGATGACTGAAACTCTTTGAACACGCCAGGCATTCATATGCTTTCTCTCCTGTGTGAACTCTCTTACATACGGTACAATTTGACCTGTTGCCGACTCTGAAGATTTTACTGCATTCAGGAGACATTCTCATTTCCTTTAGGTGACAAGTTTTCTGGTGAAGTTTTTATTCACCCCCTGAGAAACTCTGAATTCATTTCCCAGCTTTGGTGTTTTCTTCCCTCTTGTCTCTCACCACCATCTTGACTCCTCAATTTCTGTTTCTTTTCCTGCTCCTCAACTTTGGCAGATGATACTTCTGATGGTCCACCCTCAGCTGTCAGTACCCAGGCATCTACAGATGGAATAGAAAGGGATAGCTGGTAAAGCTCCGTGGAGAAATGTTGTGTATATATCTGTCTATGATCTGTACTTTGAAATATTTCTCAGACCTCTCTTGATGTCACCGTTCGAGGCCTTGTACTCTTATTATGTTACAGACCTGTTTTAGCTGTAATTGCTTGGTGACAGGTTCTGAAAAGAGAGAGGTATAGCTTTTCAGATTTATAGGCACGGCCTGGATGAGGTAAATTCACTTTGATTCATCTGGGAAACAACAGGCTGTGATTGGCTAGAGGTTCTAGAGAGTGAAGAATGCATAGTTAACTATCAGTAGGGAAAGGCAGTTGACAAGGGAGGTATGAGTCAGAGGCCAGAATGGAGAGCAGAGGCCTGAATATTAAGCTATTCATTCACAATGTGTTAACAATACTTGGCTGCTGAAGAGAAGACAATGGGAGCCAATGGCTGCATTAGGCTGACAGGTTGCCCTGTGTAGTGATCTTACCAGAGGAAGGCTATACACATGGATTTTTAACATGAGCCAAACTGTCCAAGAAGGTAGAGGATCAAGTAGAGGAGATTTGATGTCGAAGGAAGATTGATACTGGTAGCTGGACCAGCTTGTGGGTGAATTTGGCTGGGGTGGAGATTTAGGGAACTTGGCTTTGTGGTAAAGCCATTCAGAAGCAGGGGGCAGCAACAGTATCTCCTCTGTCTGTAGAAACTGACATCAAGCCCATTTAAAACCCCAAGGTTTTATGGACATAAAATCCCTTTAGAAACAACCTTCATTCACACTATTTGCAGTGCTGGTGTCCATCTCATACCTAAGCCTATACTACTGAGCTACCAGGGGGCTTTATAGGCATTCTATGGGAATGTTTCCAGCAGAAGAGGGTCACACTGGAACTCCCAGTTACTGTGGGAGGAAGTTCCATAGACCTTGAAATAAATTAAAGAAGCACCAATACCTTATCTAGTACATATACAAAGTGAAGCTGAGTATTTCTGTGGTGGGATCAGATTCCTACAGTGCCAACAAAGAATAAAACAGAATTTGTTGTTGAAGAGAATACCAATACTTTTAAAATAAAACCAAGGACAATTTGTTTTGTTTTAATGCACCTTTGAAATAGTGAGAAGAGACAGCCTGAGTGCATGTATATGTATGTATGTGTAGATATATAGATGTATATAGATATATACACAGAGAGAGAGACAGTTTTAGAAGCAACTAACAGAACTTCATCCATGCCTGTTCTGGATCCCTATAAGGATTCAGTTAATCACCTAAGAATATATGCACGTAATTGTGATTAACAAAACAGAGGTTTTTATTGTTCTACCCAAACGTTTCGGCCTCCGCCTTCATCAGCTGCTCACATAACGGGGATTTTTCCTTCAATGTTCACAAAATACCAAGTCGAGATGGCATTTCCCAAAGGAAAAACTCAAATGTGAAAATACTGATGTTTTGAACAAATTGTAACTTGCCCCTGCGGTTGCCTTCCACATCTGAGAACTGCTAAGCGACCAACATAATACAAATTATGAAAAAGGGAATCCAATGGGTATTGGGGAAATTAAGAGTCTGGTTAGCTCAATACCTCGGAGAAGGACAACCAAAATGATCAAAGGGTTAGAGTAACTCCCCTGTGAGGAAAGGATACATCATTTAGAAAAAAGATGACTAACAAAGAACTTGATAGAGATGTATATAATTATGCCTGGTGTGGAGAAATTGCACAGAGACCAGTTTCTCTCTCTCTCAGCCATCCAATAAAGAAAAATGTTGGCAGCTTCTGGATAAACCACTTCTGCCCACAGTGCAGAATTAAATTCTGGGATTCAGTACCACAACATGAAGTGATGGCCACCAACTTGGATGTCTTTAAAAGAGGATGAGGCAAATACATGGATAAAGCTATCAACAGCTCCTAGCCATGAGGGCTATAGACTACCTCCACTATCGGAGGCAGTATGCTACTGAATACCATTTCCTGGGAATCACTGGAAGAGGGCTGTGGCACTCACATTCCCAGAGGCATCTGGTCTGCCACTTTGATGCTGGACTAGATGGGTCTTGGACCTGATCCAACAGGGCCCTTCTGATGTAGTGTTCAAAATTTCATGGGAAAAACTCAACAGCACCAACAGCCTCCCTCAGAGGGAGCCCCAGAAGGACAAGGATAAGAGACAAGGTCCCCTGCAATTTGTCTCTCTCAAAGAAGGAAGGACCCACTCCGGTTGTCCTCATCTTGCCTCCCCATGATCTTTTCCCTATCTGAGCTGGCTGCATGACAGCTGTTTCCCCTCTGGAGTAAAGTGGGGGAGGATCCAGAATGTTGCTCCAATGCCATTTCAGAGCCTGAAAAGGGTGAACAGATGGCCCAATGATTTCCTAATAAGTACACAGGGCAGTCAAACCGCCTCATGTCAAAATGAGGTTTTTAAATTGTTCCAGTGGGAGAGGGTAGTGGCCCAAACAGGGCTCAAGAAGCTAAAATGTGTTTGAAGTGATTTATTTTAAATCCGTCAGGAGACAACCAGCGAATCTTACTTAATTTCAGCTTACAAAAGATATCAGCATAACCATATCAACAAGAAACCAACAGCTTATTGCACAGGAATGATTCTTGGGGAAGAGAGAAATAAGGAACAGGATATGTAAATAATGATTACACGGAAAAACAAAGTGGAATATGATTATGCAACTTCACTTCTAAACTTAACTCTGCTCAGAAGAATATGCTAGGTTAAAATCAAGTACAGTTTAACTGTTGCTGAATCCTACATTGGCCCACCTAATGTTCACCAGCCTCTAGTTCAAGCTGACTACATGATCTCAGCTGACCTAACTACAGCAGCAGAGCAAGTTCGACACAGACAGTAGGGTGTGTGATGGTGTGCAGATGGCAGGGTGACTTGCCTGCCTGGTGTAAAGGTTGTGGATATTGCCTGTCATCTAGATAGCTTAGTAGATTGTGCTGAGGAGTCGTCAGTGGTTGTGATACACGTTGGCACCAATGACAATGTGGAAATGCAGTTGTGAGTTCCTGAAAGCAAAATGTTGGTTGCTAGGCAGGATGCTGAAAGTAGCTTTCTCTGAAATGCTCCCAGTTCCACGCTCAGGACCAACTAGGCAGGCACAGTTTTTGCAGGAAGGGAATTCGAGGAACTGAGGCAGATTGGGGTGAATGAGATGTGACATTCTGAGCTTAGCAGACAATATTAAAAAATGACAAATCTCCAGGTCCAGATGGCATCCACCCAAGAGGTCTCAAAGAACTCAAATGTCAGGTAGCTAATCTTCTAACAAAAATATGTCATTTGTCACTCAGATCCACCTCCATACGTAAGAAGTGGAAAGAGGCCAATGTAACACCTATCTTTAAAAAGGATCCAGGGGGGATCATGGAAATAAAAACCAAACATTTAGAACAAGAAGACTTCCTGAACCTATTGCAATTACTTGAGAGTGTCAACAAAGCATATAAATAAAGGTGATCCAATTGACATAGTGTACTTAGACTTTTAAAAAGCTTTTGCCAAGGTAACTCACCAAAGACTCCTGAGTAAGTTTGGCAGTCACGGAATAAGAGGAGAGGTCCTCTTGTGGATCAGGAACTAGTTAAGCGGCGAGTAAGAATAAATGGACAGTTCTCCCAATGGAGGACTGTAAATAGTGGCGTCCCCCAAGGGGTAATACTGGGATCGGTGCTTCTTAACTTGCTCATAAACAATCTAAAGTTGGGGGTGAGCAGTGAGGTAGCCAAGTTCACTGATGATACTAAATTGATCAGAGCTGTTAAAGCAAAAAGAGATTGTGAAGAGCTCCAAAAGGACCTTTTCAAACTGAGGAAATTGGCAGTGGCAAATGCAATTTAATTCTCATGAAGACCCGCAAAACAGTCACACTGGTTGACTTGGGGGTATGTTTGGACCCCAATGAGATTTCCAAGGGAAGGATGGAGTCCCTTTGCACTCCAAAGGCCTTTTCTTGTCATTTTTTGGGTCACAAGTGTGCTTGATTTGTACCAAAGCACCTTGAGCCCAAAAAACATGCAGAGGAGGTAGAATTTGTCTGAACAATACATGTTGGTCCCTTCTCCAGGCATACTGAGTAAACATGGGGTGTGTGTTTTTGTTTCCAGAAGGAGAACAGAAAGTGGTAACTGGCTAAAATATGGGGGCATTGTACATGTGACAGTTTGGGACAATGTCTTCAAGTACAACCCTGTAGGTGTGTAAATTACACAATAAAAGGCAGAAATGTGCCCCCAGGGCTTTTCGCGGGGTATTTCTTGGCTCCCAGCGGTTTTTTGGTTCCACAACAAAAACATTTAGCTGTAACTGGCTGAAATTTGGGGATGCTGTACAGATTAAAATGTTCTAGGACAGGCTTTCTCAACTAGTGGGCCACCAGATGTTGTTGGACCACAATTCCCATCTTTACTGACCATTGGCAATGCTGGCTGAGGCTGATGGGAGTTGTGGTCCAACAACATCTGGTGGCCCACTAGTTGGGAAAGGCTGTTCTAGGAGGACATCCCTATAGGTCTACTTATGTGTAAATTGCACAATGAAAAGTGCACCTGGGGTCAAAAATACTCCACAACTCTGTATGAAGGTTAATGTGGGCAAGTGTAAATCAATGCACGTTGGGGTAAAACATCTTCATTTCCCATATACACTCACGGGAACTTGCGGTGACTGATCAGGAAGGAGACCTTTGGGTTGTCGTGGATAGCTCGATGAAGATGTTGACCCAGCATGCGGCTGCTGCAAAGAAGGCAAGTTCCATGCTAGGGATTATTAGGAAAGGTACTGAAAATAAAACTGCCAATATCATAATGCCGTTATGTAAATCTATGATGCTGCTACATTTGGAATACTGGGTACAGTTCTGCTCTCCTCACCTCAAAAAGGATATTGTAGAGTTGGAAAACATTCAGAAAAGGGCAACCCTGACGATCAAAGGATGAAGCAACTCCGCTATCTGTGTATACCTGGCTGGGACTTGTGTCTCACTGTCTTCCCAATTAACAAAAAATTAAACTACTCTGGGTTGTTGAAGATAACTCTGTTGCTTCTGGGTTCCTTAGTGGCTTCAGGTGGCATCTTAGCTACGCCATCATTGCCAAGTCCCAAAGTTTGGTGTACCAGTTGTGGATACTCAGGCCCGAAGCGGTTTGCCAGTGCTGTGCAATACTCAAACATGCTCCAACAAGCATAAAGCCAATCAAGTCCTTTGAAGGTGCTCGCACATTGCAGGAATATAGGAAGCTGCCTTGCACTGAATCAGATCTTTCGTCCATCTATCACAGTATTGGCTGCACTGACCGGCAGCGGTTCTCCAGGATTTCAGACAACAGCCTCTCCCAGCTCTACCTGGAGATGTCAGGGATTGAACGTGGGCCTTTTTGCAAGCAGATCAGACGCTGGAGCCACTGAGCTACAGTCCGTTGGTCACCCAGAACCTGAACTCAGAGGGTAAATCTATACCTTGTGGAGATGGGAGGGGCACTGGGGAAACCAGTCTCTCTCCTGTCTCTCTCTGTCTGTCTGTCTTACTTCTTCCAGTAAACACTTTTTCGTAAACCAATGGCTAAGCCACTTGTCTGATCTGTCGCTACATGTGGAGAGAATTCAGGCTCCAGATCTGCCCTTACCTTGATAGCTGCTTTTTCTCCTCCATCCCAAAGAGGGGATGATCAGGAATGCGCCAGTGATGCCTTCCCACTGCCTGAGAGGGAGACAAAGGAGGTGGGCAGACATTTATCCTTCACACCCACACACAGTGGGGCCGAACCCTTATACACACTTACCTGGGAGGAAGTACCATTTCACTCAGTGTGGCTTACTCCAAGTAGACCCATTAATATTAGAGGCCTTCCCCAGCTTTTTTTTTATGCTGGCATTTTTTTTAATTTCACCAAGCCTACCCAGGCATCTGATTTTTAACATACAACTTTTAAGAGATAATTATATTGTTTGTTTGAAAATTGCTGGTATTATAGGCAACCAGCAATTTAAAAACTATGTACACACAGAGACAGACTTGTTTTTAATGTCTGCTTTTAAAGCAGTATTATACCCACTTTCACAGTTGTGGCTTCCCACTGAAGACTCCTGGGAACTGTAGTTTGTCAAGGGTGCTGGGAAGATGGATTGGCTGTTAAACCGCTCTGGGAATTGTAGCTCTGGGAGGGGAGAAGGAGTATCCTGGCAACTCTCTTCACAAACTACAGTTCTCTGGAGTCTTGGGGGAGCGATGTTTGCTCAAAGGGACCTGATACTGCTTGAAATGTTTAGTGCAGATGGGGCCTCAGCTCTTTTCAGTCTCCTGAGCAGCCAAAAAGTAAACAGTGCCCCCCCCTCCACCATTTGAAGTTACCGTGGCACATAAAACGAGAAACTGTATTGATTCCATACGAGTCAGGGCATTGCGTTTTGGGCAAGTTAGGGAGGCAGGCAACCAGGCAGCTACCAAGGAGATTTCCTGGTCAGGCGGGGGGCGGGGGTAAGGAGCGAATCCTCTCCACAAGCCCAGCTGAGCTCTGCCCTACCTTGAAAAGTAGGAACCTGCTTTTTACCGAGTCAGGCCCTTGGCCCACCTAGGTCAGCGTTGTCTGCCCTGACTGGCAGCGGCTCTCTAAGATTTCAGGCAGCGAGGTCTCTCTCAGCACCCCCCGGGGCGGGGTCGACCCTCAGAGCCGAAAGTGCCGCCGCTCTGCCCACCCAGCCCCGCGAGGATGCTTCTTTTGCACCGAGACAGCCGGAAGGTTCAGGGGTTGCGGGAAAGCCATGCAAGAGAGAGAGTGGAGTTCGGGCTCTGCTTTGCCTAAGACTGGATTGGGTTGGGTTGCAAGGAGAAGCCTTGAAGCTCTTCAGAAAGGGCGCCCCTTATTCCTCCCCTTCTTTTCCCTCCTTTGATCTCCTTCTGAAGGAAACTGACCAGGCCAGAACAGGGAGGGGCAATGAGCGCGGATTCAGAAAAGGGAGAAATAAAATGCATCGCGCACTTCCGGCCCTCATTCGAAGGTTGCCGTGAGCGGGCAGGAGCATCGTGCAAAACTAAAGAAACAAAAGGCAGGAGCCTCTTTCGTTGCTGCCGGACCTCTTGGAGCCTCCCCTCTCCACCCTCTATTTCTTTGCTCCCTTTCGTATTGCCGCTCTGGGTTGGGGACCGGAAGTGTCGCGGAGCCTAAGAACCATCACCCGCTTGGCCCATTAACCCTTAGAGTTCCATTGACGTGATCCCTCACCGCAGAAGCCGAGCTACAGAAATAGTTTCTCACATTCATCGCTCAACTTAAGAGCAGATGGGGATGGGGGGGCGGGAGCGAGGGGAGGGGAGGGGAGGGGAGGCGGAGCGGGGTGAGGCCCTGCTTCCTGGGGCAGAGAAAGGGATGCATAGGGGTTGTATCCAATGCTAGTCCTACTCAGAGTAGACCCACTGAAGCTCATAGACGAAACTCCCTTAGGTTCATTCATTACATTGGATTTACTCTGAGTGGAACTTAGTTGGATGCAACCCAGCAAGAGCAGACTCACTGAAACGAATGCACGCAGCTGGTGTTGCACCGTCTCTTGGGGGGGGCTCTGAATCCCCCCCCCATGAAAGCAGAAGGAAGCTGTCAGTGAAGGCTCCAATCCGTTTTTCCCACTTTCTTCTGTGATCTCCAGTCCTGTGAACTTTCTGATCTGCATCCTCCAGCAGGGAACTCCGAGCTGCTGGAGGAGTGGAACCTCCATGTGCAGGGGCAGTATACCTAAATTCAAATGGTGCAGAGAAACTTGTCCATTTCTTTTATGTTAAATGATTGACCATGATCTCTTTTCTTAAGCAAGGTACGGTTTACGTACACGGGGAATCAAGGGATGAATGCATCATTGACAAGTTGCAGCGCCAGCCTAACCCTGTCTACTTGGACGGAAGTCCTACTGAATCCAATGCAGCTTCTGCTCTCAGGAAAGTGGGTTTAGGACTGCCTTAAATAAAATCTCAAAATTATTTATAGTGTAAAACTGAGGCTTAAGAAGAACAATCCACACCATACACCATGCACACATTTAAAGCATGTGACTTCCCCCAAAGCATCCTGGGAACTGTAGTTCCCAGGGCTGAGAATTTGTACTCTGTGAGAAGAAGCAAGAGTTCCCAGTACTCTTTGAGGGGAAGTCATGTGATTTAAACGTGCATTGGGTGTGCTTTAAATACAGTGCCTTGCCAAAGTAATCAGACCCCTGACCAATGCTCTCATATTACTGAGTTACAAATGGTAATTTTGTTCTGTGTTATGTTGAGAAATGTTTGCAAGAAACAAAAAACTGAAGCATGTTGCTTGCATAAGTATGCAACCCCTGCGCTGTGGAAGCACCCAGTTTACACAGATGAAAGGAATTGCCCTATTGGAGACACAATTACCTTACCATTTGCCTCCACCTGTGAACCATTAAAGTTGCTGTCACAGTGTCAGGATAAAAAACCCCATGTTGAAGGATCACTGGTCAGGCTGTGAAGGAAAATGAAGACTGAAGAGACATCCTACAAAAGTGACAGATAGTGCAATATAAATACAAATACGAAAATTACAATGTACCATTTGTAATTCAGTAATATGGGAGCATTGGTCAGGGGTCTGATTGCTTTTGCAAGGCACTGTATATGGTATGGATCTGAAGGGTGCAGAAGGTGGTCTCAAGCGGAGAACATTTCCCTTGAGGGGGGCTCTGATGGGGGGCAGAGGGTGACCTCCCTCCTAATTGACATCAAACAGGCGCCCTTGCTGTACTCTTTGGCGCCTGCTTAAGACATTTGTTTAAGCAAGCCTATTCACACACACAGAGGTTGACAGGTTTTAATCTTTTTCGTCTGTTACTTTTCATAATCTTTTAAATGTTTTTAATTACTTGTTTGCAACTGTTTTTTATTGATGTTTCTTGTAAACCGGTTTCAATCAAGCGGTATATAAATCTTGTTAAAATAAAAAAGGAAGGGACGCTGCATCTTATCAGTGGTTCAGAGCCACGATGGCTACGTTCCCCCCCCCCCGTGGGACTATCCCCCCCCCCGAGGGCCGGTTGCTGGGCATTACAAGGGGGCGGGTGATGTTGCACTTGGGTCCTTCCTCTCGGGGCATCTGCTGGGCCACGGAGAGGAGGCTGGCCTACGGACAGGAGACTGGCCTAGGGGGGTCTTTGGCCTGATCCAGCAGGGCTCTGCTTATGTTCCTAATCCAAATTCCAAAGCTACTACCCCCGATGGCTATGCGCTCCCTCCACCGGCTATGCCTCTGAATGCCAGTTCCTAGGGACCGCAAGTGGCGAGAGTGTTGCTGTTGAGCTCGGGCCCTGCTTGCTGGGTTCCCAGAGGGATCCGTTTGGCCACCGGGAGAGGAGGAACAGCCAGCCGCTCTTCGGATTTTCCTGCACTCAGCTGCAATTAGGAAACCAGCCTAGCTGTCCAGCAGGGCCTTCCCATGCCTCCTCCTCTCTCCTGTTCACTCCTACTGGGCAGCTGGTGGTGGATGGTGGCAGAAACATCCTGGTGATGGAAGGGAAGCTTCAGTGGCACAGGATCAGGGGCCTAATGCTGTTTCCTCCAGCCTGCCTCTCTCTCCATCATCATGTTGTGGTCCCTATTCAATTATTATTATTACCATTACTACTGTTAATATTATCAATATTGTTATATTTTGGACACTCTGTTCATAGGGTTTTCTTGGTAACAGATCTTCAGAGGTAGTTTACCATTGCCTTCCTCTGAGTTTGGATGCATCTTAGTCTGGTGTCTCAACTTTGACCATTCCGCCTTGAGTGACCTGCTCTAACATGGAGACAATAGTCAAGAAATCAGAAGAAGGCTAGGACTGGGGAGGGCAGTTGTGAGAGAACTAGAAAAGGTCCTCAAATGCAAAGAGGTATCACTGAACACTAAAGTCAGGATAATTCAGACCATGGTATTCCCGGTCTCTATGTATGGATGAAATTGGACAGTGAAAAACAGCAGATAAATCAACTCATTTGAAATGTGGTGTTGGAGGGGAGCTTTGCAGGTAGCATGAGGTTATCATACCTTGGACACATAATGAGAAGACAGGATTCACTAGAAAGGACAATAATGCTGGGAAAAATGGAAGGGAGTAGAAAAAGAGGAAGACCAAACAAGAGATGGATTGATTCCACAAAGGGAGCCACAAACCTGAACTAACAAGATCTCAGCAGGGTGGTTTATAATGGAGATCGCTGATTCATAGGGTCTCCATATGTACAAATCAACTTGAAGGCACATAACAACAACAACGAGGAGCCTACTCTATCCTTCCCCCCATTCCGCTTCTTCCAAGTGTGCTCAGGAAGATCAGGGAGCAGAGGGCAGAGATGACCCTGCCAGCCCCAAGATAGCCCAGGCACCCTTGGTTTGCAGACCTAGTATCCCTCTCAGCAGGGGACTCTGTCCCTTCCACCTTGTCCAAACCTCCTTCACTAGGGGCCCATTTTGCAGCCAAACCCAGATTTCCTGAAGCAAGTTTCATTTCATTTTTTTTATTATTTCATTTATATCCCGCCCTTCCTCCCAGCAGGAGCCCAGGGCGGCAGACAAAAATGCTACAAACACTTTAAAGCATCGTAAAAACAGGCCTCAAAATACATTAAAACAAAACGACGTTAAAAATATTTTTAAAAACATCTTTTCAAAAGGGTTGAAAACCTATTGTTAAATATATATATTTAAAAGCATTTCTAACACTTCTAGCTGCCTGGAGGTTGAGCGAAACCTCTGGATCAGTCAGGGCTGCTCGGGGGGGGGGGTAGATATCTTATTGGACTCCAGGACGTAGTCTACCAACAGAACTTATGACCAGATGTGGCACGCATTCCTAAGATGGTGGCAGCTTACCCAGAGGAACCCAGAGAATGAAGGAGTCACAGTAATGCTAGACTTCCTCCAGGTGGGTTGAGGGTTAGGCTTGAGACCCAACAGAGGCACCTCTCCTCAAGGGGCACCCTCACATCCAAAGGTTTCTCAGAGCTGTCTCCTAAACCAGTCCTCCCCCAGCTCACAGGGTTCCCACTTGGGACCTGAATTTAATTCTGAGGGCGCTGGCCTAACCTTTTTCCACCAGTTGTTGCTGAAGGAATGTTTACAGTAATTTTTTAAAAAATGTTTTGCAGACAACTGCTCCTACACAAACAGTTGTATGAAAAATAAAACTTGCGCTTTCCAAGTACAGGAAGCAAGAAAGGAAAAGGGAAGGAAGTAGCAGCCTTTCGTGCATGTGATCCTGAATCTTTGCCTTGGAGCAATACGTATAGTTTTTAAAATTTTGAACGCTCTTTTGTGCAAATCTGGCACATCAAAAAGTACATGGAGGGTGGGGAAAGTACAAATTGAGGGCAGGGGACAACAACGCACATCACAAATTCATCCCATCAAGCACGACTCACTTGCGTGAATGGAAAACATTGAGACAGATTTGGGAGGCTGACATTGAAAGCGCTCATAGGTGGATGAAGGAACACAAACACACACACAGAAACAATGACCCACCTACACATTAAGACCTCAGTGAGGACACAGTCTGGAAAATTTATGCACCTTCTACACTGTCATGGTTTCTGTCTTTGATTAGGTTGTGAGATTTATTATACATGTTTTTAAACAGTAAAAAAAGCAAAAAGCAGTTTAAACATAATCAGCCCAGACTCAATGACAAACAGAAACAAATACCAAGATGTTTCCTCTCCCCCCTCAAAAATTAAAAGAGCTATCAAACATCCAGAACACTTTTTTTTACAAGTTGGAAAACAAAAACATTTTTACATGTTAATTAAGCCTGTACATATCCATCCATTCTAACAGGGATTGGGACCCTCTGGCCCTCCAGATGTTGCAGGAATATCCCTGCCATAATCCCTGATGACTGGCCATGCGGACAGGGGCTGATGGGAGTGGGGAGACCAACAACATCTGAATGGACACAAGTTCCAAACTGAGATGGGGAAGAAAGTCTTAAAGCTGTGGGACTGACACCGACTAGGCCCTGCTCCTATCTTCTCCGCTCTTGGCAGCAGCAGGATCACATGCCGTGATTTTTTGTGGAGACAGGCTATCCCAACAGCTCCTTCCTCTGGGAGTCTTTTCATCAGTGCAGAGGGGCGATCTGAAAAGCTACACTCCTTTTGTTTGGAAATATTTTCTTTAAATACATCAGCAGAATCCCAACAAATGCATTTCAGTCTATGAAAGAGAGGAGCATGTTATTTCAAAGAAAAGCCACCGCACATTACTGAATCCTGGTGAAGGGAGAAAAAAGGATCACTAGATGCAAATGGAGACAATAGTCAAGAAATCAGAAGAAGGCTAGGACTGGGAGGGGGGGGCAGCTGTGAGAGAACTAGAAAAGGTCCTCAAATGCAAAGAGGTATCACTGAAGAACCGAAGTCAGTATCATTCAGACCATGGTATTCCCAATCTCTATGTGTGGATGTGAAAGTTGGACAGTGAAAAAAGCGGATAAGAGAAAAATCAACTCCTTTGAAATGTGGTGTTGGAGGAGAGCTTTGCGGATACCATGGACTGCGAAAAAGACAACTAATTGGGTGTTAGAACAAATTAAACCAGAACTGTCACTAGAAGCTAAAAGGATGAAACTGAGGTTATCATACTTTGGACACATCATGAGAAGACATGATTCACTAGAAAAGACAATAATGCTGGGAAAAACAGAAGGGAGTAGAAAAAGAGGAAGGCCAAACAAGAGATGGATTGATTCCATAAAGGAAGCCACAGACCTGAACTTACAAGATCTGAACAGGGCGGTTCATGACAGATGCTCTTGGAGGTCACTGATTCATAAGGTCGCCATAAGTCGTAATCGACTTGAAGGCACATAACAACAACAACAGAGGCAAATAAATATTACTGGAAAACGAAAGAGATAATATGGCTAAGTAAACTCTATTAAGAAGAATGTGCAGTTTAACTATTATGAAAATAATGGCATGCAAAGTTCGCAATAATTTTAACTATTATGCAACTCTACTTTCCTTTACCTCCTTCTACTAGTCCAAAAGAGAGAAAGCTTTGGTATGTTACAACTATATAGGCATTTATCCTAAACACTAAGACAAAAGAAAGAATATGATAGCTACCCATCCAAACAGGGATTCCAAGGAATCAATTGAATGTAGGATTCTACGGATAGGATTCAGAAGAACAGAGATGAAGGGAAAAGGTTGGGGGGGGGGAATTGTGAAATAGAAACCTCACCTTGGGATAAGCAAAAATATTAAAACAGGAAA
This sequence comes from Rhineura floridana, assembly GCF_030035675.1. Classification (NCBI taxonomy): domain Eukaryota; kingdom Metazoa; phylum Chordata; class Lepidosauria; order Squamata; family Rhineuridae; genus Rhineura; species Rhineura floridana. The sequence continues at coordinate 209,002,292 of NC_084482.1, forward strand.
TTTATATATATACACACCAGGAAAGCAAAATCGGTTCAATTGTTTATGACCCAAACCTCCAGCCTCAAAGGACTGATTTAGAGAATGGCCACAAACACCCCCAAAACTGAAGAAGGGATAGGTTCAAAGCAAGAAATCCCCTCTGTTCTGAAAGAGAAAGAAAAACCCAAGACGGGTTTCAAAGGCTCCTGAACAAGCAAAAATCTAGTAGAAAAACCAGGAGTTAAGCAAAAATAAAATTAAGGAAAACAGTAGTAAAAACGTTTTTGTGTGAAAGTAGAGAGAACATCACAAGTCGTACTATATAAGAATTGGTACCTGAGTTTGCTTTTTCCCTCTTCCCTCCCTATCCCTTCTCCCTTGTATGCCATAATTCTCTTCAGACTGTAACCCTGCGTGCAGGCACTCTCACACTTTAAATGATTTTATGTAGGCTACTTTGGGAGCTCTTTTGGCTGAACTTCAGGGCACAAATACTATCAATAAATAAATATAGTGAGTTCTAGCACTTGGTGTAGCTGAGGATTTTTTTGACCACTATACAAACCCCAACGTTTCTGCATTCCATTCTCTCCTTTTCTCACGCCTCATTTTTTCTTATTAAAGATTCAGTTCTTTATTGTTAAATGATAAATCACAGGACAAACACCTGCAGAAGCAGTTTCCTATCCTTTTAGAGGCTGACATGATCCTAATCCTTATCAGGGTACAGGGAGACTCACAAAGGTCACCCAGCAGTTAGTCGCATGGAGTGACAAATCTTCAAAATTAGTTTGGCTAAAGCTTGCTCAGCATTTCTGCTTCTAAAACTCTAGAAAGCAAAACATTTCTGCCTGCAAGCTTCAGGCCTACATCTGTCATCAGCAAGAATTTCTTGACGAAACCTTTTCTTCCATTCCACTCCATAGCCCCGTTACTTCACTTCACCGTCACCATGCTCACATCTCTGCTCCCAAACTGGAGCTCATTAACAATCTTCACTGAAGCTTTCCTAACAGTTCAAAAATTTCTAATGATTCCTTCCATTGCTATGTGCTATATCATAGAATCATAGAATAGTAGAGTTGGAAGGGGCCTATAAGGCCATCAAGTCCAAGCCCCTGCTCAATTCAGGAATCCAAATCAAAACATTCCCGACAGATGGCTGTTCAGCTGCCTCTTGAATGCCTCCAGTGTCGGAGAGCCCACTACCTCCCTAGGTAACTGGTTCCATTATCTTTTGGTCTAACAATTAGCTGTGGTGTACACAGGAGTCAATGGCAAATGGTTCTAACAAGTGTAAGCATACCTATTATACCTCTCTCTCATACTGAGTTTTGATGAGAATCTAAGGTAGTGTCTACGACAGAAACCCCTTCCATTCTGTCAGCTTTCTATGACTTCTCCCCATTAAGGATCCTTTTATGAATGAAGAATGGCAACCAAGCTGTTTCCTCCTGTGAATTCTTTGATGTAAAGTAAGGCTACAAATCCAACAAGAGCTATTTAAACAGTCCAAAAACATATAAGGTTTATCCCACAAATACCATCTGTGATGCCAAGTAAGGGTTCTACTGCGAATGAAGCTCATTCCACATTCTAGACATTTCTAAGGCTTCTTGCTTGTATACATTCTTTGATGCACAGATAGCCTAGAATTGTGCTGAACCCTCCTTCCACATTCCAGGTTTTTATAAGGCTGGTACCCTGTATGAGTACTTTGATGCAACGTAACATGGCAATGCTGACTGAAGTCCTTTCCACATTTCAGGCATTTATAAGGTTTGTCCCCTGAATGAGTTCTTTGGTGTGAGGTAAGGGAACTACTGCAACGGTAGCAATTTCCACATTGCAAGCATTCATAAGGTTTAACCCCTGTATGAGTTCTCCCATGTTTAGTAAGGTTGCTACTCTGACTGAAGCTCTTTCCACATTCCAAGCACTTATAAGGTTTGTCCCCCGTATGAGTTCTTTGATGCGAATTAAGGTGGCAACGCTGACTGAAGCTCTTTCCACACTCCAGGCATTTATAAGGTTTGTCCCCTGTATGAGTTCTTTGATGTTTAGTAAGGTAGCTACTTTCACTAAAGGTCTTTCCACACTCCAAGCATTGATAAGGTTTGACCCCTGTATGAGTTCTTTGATGTTTAGTAAGGTTGCTACTCTGAGTGAAGCTCTTTTCACACTCCAAACATTTATATGGTTTGTCCCCTGTATGGGTCCTTTGATGCATTCTAAAGGAGCTACTGTGACTGAAGCTCTTTCCACACACCAAGCATTGATAAGGTTTGACCCCTGTATGAGTTCTTTGATGTGAAGTAAGGTGGCAATGCTGTCTGAAGCTCTTGCCACACTCCGAGCATTGATAAGGTTTGTCCCCTGTATGAGTCATTTGATGCAATCTAAAGGAGCTACTGTGACTGAAGGTCTTTCCACACTCCAAGCACTGATAAGGTTCGACCCCTGTATGAGTTCTTTGATGCGAAGTAAGTTGGCAACGTTGACTGAAGCTCTTTCTACAGTCCAAACATTTATAAGGTTTTTCCCCTGTATGAGTTCTTTGGTGTGAGGTAAGGGAATTACTGCAACTGTAGCTCTTTCCACATTCCCAGCATTTATAAGGTTTGACACCTGTATGAGTTCTTTGATGCTTATTAAGAGTGCCATTCTCACTGAAGCTCTTTCCACACTCCAAGCATTTATAAGGTTTGACCCCTGTATGAGTTCTTTGATGTTTAGTAAGGTTGCTACTCTGAGAGAAGCTCTTTCCGCACTCCAAACATTTAAATGGTTTGTCCTCTGTATGAGTCCTTTGATGCAATCTAAAGGAGCTACTGTGACTGAAGGTCTTTCCACACTCCAAGCATTGATAAGGTTTGTCCCCAGTATGAGTTCTTTGATGTGAAGTAAGGTGGCAATGCTGTGTGAAGCTCTTTCCACACTCCAAGCATTTATAAGGTTTGTCCCCAGTATGAGTTCTTTGATGTTTTGTAAGGTGGCTACTCTCACTGAAGCTCTTTCCACACTCCAAGCATTTATAAGGTTTGTCCCCAGTATGAGTTCTTTGATGCGAAGTCAGGCTGCTACTCTGACTGAAGCTCTTTCCACACTCCAAGCATTTATAAGGTTTGTCCCCTGTATGAGTTCTTTGATGCGAAGTAAGTTGGCAACGTTGACTGAAGCTCTTTCTACAGTCCAAACATTTATAAGGTTTGACCCCCATATGAGTTCTTTGGTGCAATCTAAAGGAGCTACTGGAACTGAAGCTCTTTCCACACTCCGAACATTTACAACATTTGACGCCTGTATGAGTTCTTTGATGAGAAGTAAGATGGGAATACTGACCGAAACAATGCTGATCAATGAACCGAGTTCTTTGATGTTTAGTAAGGGTGGTACCCTCACAGGTGCTCTTTCCATATTCCAAGCATTGATAAGGTTTGACCCCTGTATGACATCTTTGATGCGAAGTAAGGTGGTGATGATGACTGAAGCTCTTTGAACATGCCAGACATTCATAAGCTTTCTCTCCTGTGTGAACTCTCTTATGTACAGTAAGATTTGACTTGTTGCCAACTCTGAAGATTTCACTGCACTCAGGAGACACTCTCATTTCCTTTGGGTGACAAGTTTTCTGCTGAATTTTAAATTCACCACCGTGAGAAACTCTGGATTCATCACCCACCTTCGGTGTTTGTCTCCCCTCTTGTCTCTCACCACCATCTTGACTCCTCAATTTCTGTTTCTTTTCCTGCTCCTCAACTTTGGCAGATGATACTTCTGATGGTCCACCCTCAGCTGTCAATACCCAGGCATCTACAGATGGAATAGAAAGGGATAGCTGGTAAAGCTCTGTGGAGAAATTCTGTGTATATATCTGTCTATTTATGATTTGTACTTTGAAAAGTTATTTCTCAGATGTCTCTTGATGTCAACGTTCGAGGCCTTGTACTCTTACTATGTTACAGACCTGTTTTAGCAGTAATTGCTTGGTGACAGGTTCTGAAAAGGGAGAGAGGTATAGCTTTTTAGATTTGTAGGTGGGGCCTGGATGAGGTAAATTCACTTTGATCAATCTGGGAAACAACAGGCTGTGATTGGCTAGAGGTTCTAGAGAGTGAAGAATGGGTAGCTGTCAGTAGGGAAAGGCAGTTGACAAGGGAGGTATGAGGCAGAGGCCAGAGAAAGCTGAGGTAAGAGTGGAGAGCAGAGGCCTGAATATTACGCTATTCATTCGCAATGTGTTAACAATACTTGGCTGATGAAGAGAAGACAAAGGGAGCCAGTGGCTGCATTAGGCTGACAAGCTGCCCTGTGTAATGATCTTTCCAGGGGAAGGCTACACACATGGTTTTTTGAAGATGAGCTAAATGGTCCAAGAAGGCAGAAGATCAAATAGAAGAGATTTGGTGTTGAAGCAAGATTTATACTGGTAGCTGGACCAGCTTGTGGGTAAATTTGGCTGGGGTGGAGATTTAGGGAATTTGGCTTTGTGGTAAAGCCGCTTAGAAGCAGGTGTCAGCAACAGTATCTCCTGTGTCTTTAGAAACTGACATTAAGCCCATTTAAAACCCCAGTGTCAATGTCAGTATTACTTTATGCACATAAAATCCCTTTCAGAAACAATCTTCATTCATCCTATTTCCAGTGCTGGTGTCCATCTCTACCTAAGCCCATTCTACTGAGCTACCAGGAGGCTTTAAAGGCATTCCATGGGAATGATTACAGCTACCTCTCTAGGTAATTGGTTCAATTGTCATATGGCTCTAAGAGTTAGGAAGCTTTTCCTGATGTTCAGTTGAAATCTGGCTTCCTGAAACTTGAGCCCATTATTCTGTGTCCTGCACTGTGGGATGATCGAGAAGAGATCCTGACCCTCCTCTGTGTGACAACCTTTCATGTACTTGAAGAGTGCTATCATATCTCCCCTCAGTCTTCTCTTCTCCAGGCTAAACATGCCCAGTTCTTTCAGTCTCTCCTCATATGGCATTGTTTCCAGTCCCCTGATCATCCTTGTTGCCCTCCTCTGAACCCGTTCCAGTTTGTCTACATCCTTCTTGAAGTGCGGAGACCAGAACTGGACACAGTACTCAATATAACCTGAGATGAATAATTCATAGCAGATACAGTGCCTTGCCAAAGTAATCAGACCCCTGACCAATCCTCTCATATTACTGAATTACAAATGGTACTTTGTAATTTCATTCCGTATATTTTATTGTGAAATACTGAAACTCAAAATCAATTATTGTAAGGCAACATTGGTTTTATGTTTGGAAATGTTTGTAAGAAACATAAAAAACTGAAACATGTTGCTTGCATGAGTATTCAACCCCCCACACGTTAATATTTGCTAGAGCCACATTTCGCTGCAATAACAGCTTTAAGTCTTTTGGGGTAGGTATGTACCACCTTTGCACACAGTGTCGGATGACTTTTGGCCCATTCTTCTTGGCACCTTACAATAATTGATTTTGAGTTTCAGTGTTTCAAGATAAAATATCATACAGAACAAAATTACAATGTACCATTTGCAATTCAGTAACATGAGAGGATTGGCCAGGGGTCTGATTACTTTGGCAAGGCACTGTATGCCCGTTTGCTATAATGGCTATATTATCACAAGTATCTGAGGCAGTGTGCGGATCCCGCATGGGGAGAGTGCTGTTGTTCTCATGTCCTGATCATGGACTTCCCAGAGGCATCTGGCCAGCCATTATCACAACAGATCCTCAACAAGATGGGCATTTGGCCTGCTGAACAAGGGCTCTTCTTATATTCTTACTTCTAGACTAAGTCCATCAACACCCTTCCAGTGACCTAACTGGGATCCTTACCCAGAAAGGATATCATCTCATGAATCTCCACCATGATCTCCTCGTAAAGAGCTCTCTGGCCTGGATCTAGCAGGACCCATTCTTCCTCGGTGAAATGCAAGGCCACCTCCTCAAAGGTCACCAGCCGCTGGAATAAGAAAGCAAACACCTTCCTCATAAACACATTCAGGCAAGGTGTGGAAATCATCTACCCTCCACTCACAATCTTAAGGGAGACATAACATATAGGGATTTTTCCTTCAGCGCTCACAAAATACCAGGTTGATATGGCATTTACCTAAGGGAAAAGTTCTTAAAGAACTCAGATGTGAAAATACTGATGTTCTCACAAAAAGCTTGTCCATGAGACAGGCGCCATTTCTGTTATCTTTTTGGCACCTACTGACCTTCCTTTTTCAACAAGCCTTTTAAGTAGAGACCTTATCCCAGTCTGCATCTGTGTTGGAATTGCTTTTAATATGTTTTTAAACAAGGGGATCGAATGGGTTGTAATGTTCCTCCCCGTGGCACCACCTGTCAGGCTCCCACCCGTGGCTCCTACCAGGGAGAAATGTAGTTTTTATTTTTTCTTTAGCTCACCCTAGCACAGATCTCACAAGATCCCACTGCTAGACAGCAGCACCAGTCACTCCCTGTAAACAATACTGCTAGAGACTTCGCCTTAGTCTCCCTTCTGGCTTATTGTTACTTTGTGTCTGGGTGCACTTGCAGGCCACAACCCCCTGTATCTTTGTGTCTATAAAGCATACAGCCCTGGGTTGCCCTGGATACTTGATGATACACTATCTCTTCACCGCTGCCACCATTTGATACTGTTTCTCCGCCTTGGTAAATACCCTGCCTACCCTTCTGGTCTGTGAAAGCCCCAGCCAAGGATCAGGCTTTTGGTAAACCAATAAAATATTTATTTATAAACACCAGGAAATAACAAGATTACTTTAGGAATGTTCAACAAGCATATGGTTTCATATAGTGTCACTCTTTATGTTTCTGATCATATATATACAGTACGGCCCCGCTTTATGGCATTCCGCTTTAAGGCGTTCCGCTGATGCGGCGGCTTTCATTTTCAATTTTAAAGGTTTTTTTGCTCTTTTGCGCTGTTTTGCGCCGTTTTCGCTTCATCTTCGCGCAATGCGGCCCATTACAGTGAATGGGGTTCTGCTTTATGGCGATTTCTGCTTTACGGCGGGGGTCCGGAACAGAACCCGCCGTATAAGCGGGACCCGCCTGTATTGCCTAAATATCAGCCAAATACAATCCAAGGCTCCCTCAGAACTCTGCCAACCAACTCCTCCAAAATCCTTCTCATCAACCAACTGCCTCCTCCAACAACTCCCCGACTCAACTGTCATCCTCATTTATACTTTCAGTCATCCAAACACTCAGCCAATCATCATACAGCATTCTCCAGCATTCTAGCCCATGTACTCCCCCCTCTCACTCAGTCACTTACCATATATCGCTTAATAAACCTGCACTTACCATATTTACAGATATTAAAATACAGGGACATCACATGGGTATCCAGGAAATTAAGATCCGGTGAGTTTAATACCTCAGAGAAGGGCAACCAAAACGATCAAAGCGTTAGAGCAACTCCCCTATCAGGAAAGGTTACAACATTAGGAGCTTCATAGTTTAAAAAAAGGATGAGTAATGAAGGACATGATAGAGATGTATATAATTATGCCTGGTGTGGACAAACTGCACAGAGACAAGTTTCTCTCTCTCTCTCTCTGTTAATATCGCCAAAGGCTATCCAGTAAAGAAAAGTGTTGGCAGCTTCTGGATAAACCACTTCTGCTCACAGCGCAGAATTAAATTCTGGGATTCACTACCACAACGTGAAGTGATGGCCACCAACTTGGATGTCTTTAAAAGAGGATGACTCAAATACATGGAGGATAAGGCTATCAACAACTCCTAGCCATGAGGGCCATAGACTACCTCCACTATTGGAGGCAGTATGCTGGGAATCACTGGAAAAGGGCTGTGGCACTCACGTTCTTCCCAGAGGCATCTGGTCTGCCCCTGTGATGCTGGTCCTGATCCAGGAGGGCTCTTCTTATGCCAACAGCCTCCCTCAGAGGGAGCTCCAGAAGGACAAGAGTAAGAGACAAGGCCCCCTGCAACTAGTACCTCTGTAACAAGGAAGGACCCACTCTGGCTGTCCCCAACTTGTCTTCCCGATGATCTTTTCCCTACCTGAGCTGGCTGCATGGCTCCGTTTCCTCTCTGGAGTAAAGGGGGGAGGATCCTGAGTGTTGCTCCAACTCCATTTCAGAGCCTGCAAAGGGTGAAAAGATGGCCCAATGATTTCCTAATTAGTACACAGCCCTATTTAGTCAAACTCCTCATGTCAAAATGGAAATCGAGGTTCTTAAATTGCTCCAGTTGGAGAGGGTGAAGCCCAAACGCGTCAAAAGGCAAAAATGTGTTTGAAGTGATTTATTTTATTTTTCAGCTTTCAAAAGACATGAGCATAATATCAAAAGGAAATCAACAGCTTACTGCACACGAATGATTCTTGGGGAAAGGAGAAATAACAGGATATGTAAATAATGGTTATATGGAAAAAGAAAATGGAATATGACTATGCAACTTCACTTCTAATCTTAATGCTGCTCAGAAGACTATGCAAGGTTAAAATCAAGCACAACTTGTTATTGAATCCTACATTGGCCCACCTAAAGTTCACCAGCCCTCTAGTTCAAGCTTAATACATTATCTCTGATGACCTAACTACAGCAGCAGAGCAAGTTCAACAGCAGGGCGAGGAGGCCAGAGCATCCCATTCTCCCCATCTGTTGCTTGAGCTAAAGAAAACCATACTTTAGAAACAAACAAAAATGCTCAATAAACTACAAAAACGATTATGCAGGTAGGAAGCCAGCACCGGTGTGGGGTGCGGTGGGGTGTCCAGTGTTTTGCACTGTCTGTAACATGTACAACTTCCGATCTGATGGACAGAAGTTGTGGGTGTGTCCTTGGTGCAATGAGCTCCAGGCTCTCCAGGAACAAGTTCATTTCCTTGAGGCCAAAGTGGCTGACCTGGACAAGCTGAGAGAGGCAGAGACATTTGTGAATGATGCCTTCATGGGCATTGTAGCTGCAGTGGTCCCCTCTGGCCTTTGGTAATGAAGTTGCCTCCTACGGTGGTGCTCAGCTTTCAGTGGGGTGGGCAGGACTTGTCCTTGTAAATAGATTTCTGCGGTGAGCATTTCATGTACAGTATTTTTCACCGTTCATTGTTTTAAACTGCTTTTAATCTGTCGTATTTTATCTTGTTACGTTCCTTTGGGGCTTTTTCTTTTGTATAAAGTGACTGACACGTGTAATGCACCACCCCCACCAGCAATACCATCAAGCATTTCCCTTACAGGACTCAAGGCTTCACGGAGGGCTGGCACTGATCCAGCTTTAAAAAGTGAACCAAACAAGCAGTCCAGCCTTCACAGCATCCCTTAATCACAGGAGCGCGGAACCTCCGGCCCGAGAAGCCTAATCCACCCTGACAGGACTCCCTACTTGGCCCAGGAGGCCAATTTAACCAACCCATGCCTACCAGCCCTACACCTGACATCACAGCACCATCAGAAGCTGCCTTATACCGACTCTGACCCTTAGTCCATCTAGCTCAGTATTGTTTAGACTGACTAGCAGCGGCTCTCTAGGGTTTCAGACCGAGAGTCTCTCCCAGCCCTACCTGGAGATGACAGGTGTGATGCCAGACCTGGGCCCTTTTGCATGCAGATCAGATGCTGGAGCCACTGAGCTACAGTCGTTCTTTTCATAGAATCATAGAATAGTAGAGTTGGAAGGGGCCTATAAGGCCATCAAGTCCAATCCCCTGCTCAATGCAGGAATCCAAATCAAAGCATTCTCAACAGATGGCTGTCCAGCTGCCTCTTGAAGGCCTCCAGTGTCAGAGAGCCCACTACCTCTCTAGGTAATTAGTTCCATTGTCATATGGCTCTAACAGTTAGGAAGCTTTTCCTGATGCCCAGTCGAAATCTGGCTTCCTGCAATTTAAGCCCATTATTCCGTGCCCTGCACTCTGGGATGATCGAGAAGAGATCCTGGCCCTCCTCTATGTGACAACCTTTTATGTACTTGAAGAGTGCTATCATATCTCCCCTCAGTCTTCTCTTCTCCAGGTTAAACATGCCCAGTTCTTTCAGTCTCTCCTCACAGGGCTTTGTTTCCAGTCCCCTGATCATCCTTGTTGCCCTGCCTCTGAACCTGTTCCAGTTTGTCTGCATCCTTCTTGAAGTGCAGAGACCAGAACTGGACGCAGCACTCAAGATGAGGCCTAACCAGTGCTGAATAGAGAGGAACTAATACTTCACGTGATTTGGAAACTATACTTCTGTTAATGCAGCCTAATATAGCATTTGCCTTTTTTGCAGCCACATCACACTGTTGGCTCATATTCAGCTTGTGATCAACGACAATTCCAAGATCCTTCTCACATGTTGTATTGCTGAGCCATGTATCCCCCATTTTATAACTGTGCATTTGGTTTCTTTTTCCTAAGTGTAGAACTTTGCAGTCACCCAGAACCTGAACTCAGAGGGTCAGTCTACACTTGCTGAGATAGGAGGGGCATTGGGGAAACAGCTTTGTCGCTCTCTGTCTCTCTAGCCATACCTCGCTGCTCCACTTCCTTCTCCTACCACCCTCCCGTCGATGGCAGCCGTGCTCACTGCACAGCGCTCCTTGCGCTACAATGTAAATCTGCTCTTTTTCTAGTAAACACTTTTTTGTAAACCAGTGACTGAGCCTCTTGTCTGATCTGTCGCTACATGTGGGAGCTGATTCAGGCTCCAGATCTGTCCTTACCTTGATAGTGGCTTTTTCTCCTCTATCCCAAAGAGGGGATTGATCAGGAATGCGCCAGCGATGCCTTCCCGCTGCCTGTGAGGGAGACAAAGGAGGTGGGCAGACATTTATCCTTTACAAGCACACACAGTGGGGCCGAACCCCTATACACACTTTGTTGCTGTTGTTGTTATGTGCCTTCAAGTCGATTACGACTTATGGTGACCCTATGAATCAGTGACCTCCAAGAGCATCTGTCATGAACCACCCTGCTCAGATCTTGTAAGTTCAGGTCTGTGGCTTCCTTTATGGAATCAATCCATCTCTTGTTTGGTCTTCCACTTTTTCTACTCCCTTCTGTTTTCCCCAGCATTATTGTATTTTCTAGTGAGTTGTGTCTTCTCATGATGTGTCCAAAGTATGATAACCTTAGTTTCATCATTTTAGCTTCTAGTGATAGTTCTGGTTTAATTTGTTTATACACATTTACCTGGGAGTAAGTACCATTCCACTCAGTGCAGCTTACTCCAAGTACACCCGTTAATATTAGGTGACTTCCCCAGCTTGCTTTTGACGCCTGCTATTTTAATTTCAGCAAGCCTACCCAGGCACACAAAACTATAACATTTATTGATTCCATATGAGTGGGGTCATTTGGGGCAAGTTGGGAAGGCAGGCAGGCAGGCAGGCAGCACAGAGGTTTGCTGAGCTGAGGAACATGGGCAGCCACCTCCAAGCGAGTCCGACCACTGGTGGTGAACCTCTCTCCGCATCATTTACACCAAAGTCCCCAAACTGTAGACCACGGAGCACCAGTGGTCCGTGACCTTCATTCAGGTGCTGGTATCCTTATTGTTTCTTTAATTTCTTTTATTGTGTTACCATTTCAAATCTACGGGATTCAGATTGCGGTAGTCCACAATACAAATATATAAGGGATAAAAACAGCAATTAAAACCCCATTTAAAAATCGTGCATTGTCTAATACACAGCGCATGACAACAGCTGCAAGAGGCAGAAAGATCACGAAGTGGTCCGCCGAGACCACCAACTAGTTTTACTGGAACCTGCTTTATACCGAGTCAGGCCTTTGGCCCACCTAGGTCAGCATTGTCTGCCCTGACTGGCAGCGGCTCTCCAAGATTTTAGGCACGGAGGTCTGTCTCAGCATCCCCGGGGCGGGCTGGGACCGCGCGGGGTCGACCTTCAGAGCCGAAAATGCAGCCGCTCTGCCCACCCAGCCACGCAAGGTTGCTTATTTTGCACCGGGACAGCCTGACGTTTTAGGGGTTGCAGGAAAAAACATGCATTGAAGGCCATAGAATGTGGGTCCAATTTTGCATTAAATTGGATTGGAGTGCACGGAGAAGCCCTGACGCTCTTCAAAAGGCGTAGCCGGGGGGGGTGTTATTCCCTCCCCGCTTTTCCCACCTTTCCTTCTTTGCTCCTTTCAGCTCCTTCCGAAGGAAACTGACCAGGCCGGAACAGGGAGGTGCAACGACCATAAAGTTAGAAAAAAAAGTGAGAGACATGCATCGCACACTTCCGGCCCTCATTTGAAGGCTGTCAGGATCAGCCAGGGGCATCGTGCAAAACTCGGGCGCCCTTCCGTACTGCAGGTCTGGATTGGGCACCGGAAGTGTCACGGAGCCTAAGGACCACCACCAGCTTGGCCACTTAACTCTTTACCCCCACCGGAGGGGCCAAAGCAGGAAATATTTTCTTTCTAACATTTATCGCTCAACTTAAGAGCAGATCCAGCTGGGGGGAAGATGGGGTGAGGTCCTGGTTCCCAGGGCAGAGAAAGGGATGCATAGGGGGCTATATCCAATGGTAATACTACTCAGAGTAGACCCATTAAAGCTCATAGACAAAACTCCCTTAGGTTCATTCACTTCAGTGGATTTTTAGTTGGATGCAACCCAGCAAGAGCAAACCCACTGAAATGAATGCATGCACCTGGTGTTGCACCCTTTCTTGGGGGGGCTCTCAATCCTCCCCCCCCCATGTAAGCAGAAGGAAGCTGTCAGTGAAGGCTCCAATCCGTTTTTCCCACTTTCTTCTGTGATCTCCAGTCCTGTGAACTTTCTGATCTGCATCCTCCAGCAGGGAACTCTGAGCTGCCAGAGGAGTGGAACCTCCATGTGTAGGGGCAGTATACTTAAATACAAATGGTGTAGAGAAACTCATCCATTTCTTTTATGTTAAATGATTGATCATGATCTTTTTTGGAGCTCTGTTTTCTTCAGCAAGGTAGGGTTTACGTACACAGGAAATCAAGGGATGAATACATAGTTGACAAGTTGCAGCGCAAGCCTAACCATGTCTACTCGGACGTAAGTCCTACTGAATCCAATGGGGCTTCTGCTCTCGGAAGTGGGTTTAGGATTGCCTTAATTTAAATAAAATCTCAAAATTACTTATAGTGTAAAACTGAGGCTTAAGGAGAACAATCCACACCATACACCATGCACACATTTAAAACATGTGACTTCCCCCAAAGCATCCTGGGAACTGTAGTTTGTTAAGAGGGCTGCGAATTTGTAGTTCTGTGAGAAGCCACAGTTCCCAGGACTCTTTGGGGAAAGTCATGCGCTTTAAACATACATTCAATGCGCTTTAAACATACATTCAATGTGCTTTAAATATATGGTGTAGATCTGAAAGGGGCAGAAGGTGGTCTCAGGGGGAAATCATTTCCCTTGATGGGGGCTCTGATGGAGGGCAGAAGGTGACCTCCTTCCTAATTGACATCAAACAGGCGTCCTTGCTGTACTCTTTGGTGCCTGCTTAAGACACATTTGTTTAAGCAAGCCTATTGAGACACGTAGAGGTTGACAGGTTTTAATCTCTTTTTCATCTACTGTTACTTTCATGATCTTTTAAATGTTTTAATTGCTTGTTTGCAACTGTTTTTTATTGATAACGTTTCTTGTAAACCAGTTCCAGGTTTTTTTTCAATCAAACAGTATATAAATTTTATTAAATAAAATAGGGAGGGACGCAGCATCTTATCAGCGGTTCGGAGCCACGATGGCTACGTTCCCCCCCTGTGGAAGGGACTATCCCTCCGAGGGCCGGTTGCTGGGCATCACAAGGGGGCGGGTAATGTTGCATTTGGGTCCTTCCTCTCGGGGCATCTGCTGGGCCACAGACAGGAGGCTGGCCTAGGGGGGCCTTTGGCCTGATCCAGCAGGGCTCTGCTTATGTTCCTAACCCAAACTCCAAAGCTACTACCCCCGATGGCTATGTGCTCCCTCCACCGGTGGAGACAGTATGCCTCTGAACGCCAGTTGCTAGGGAGCGCAAGTGGCGAGAGTGTTGCTGTTGAGCTTGGCTCCTGCTTGCTGGGTTCCCAGAGGGATCCGCTTGGCCACTGGGAGAGGACGAACAGCGGGCTCTCTTCGGATGTTCCTGCACTCAGCTGCAATTAGGAAACCAGCCTAGCTTTCCAGCAGGGCCTTCCCATGCCTCCTCCTCTCTCCTGTTCACTCCCACAGGACAGTTGGTGGTGGATGGTGGCAGAAACATCCTGGTGACGGAAGGGATGCTTCAGCGGCACAGGATCAGGGGCCTAGGGCTATCTCCTCCAGCCTGCCTCTCTCTCCATCATCATGTTGTGGTCCCTATTTGAATATTATTATTATTGTTACTACTATGATAATATTTATTTCATGCCTTTCCTCCCAAAGGAGGCAGCAAATAATTGATAAAGCACTGAAGATATCCTTAACAACAAAACATATTTTTAAAAAGTGTTAGAAACATATTTAAAAATTCCATAAGCAATGATAATAACACATTTACAAATCACCTCACATTTTCCAAGCGCTGTGCAGTCATTAAAGAACAAGGCAGCCCCTCACTGCAGGACCACAGTCTAATTTTATTTCTTTTACTAAATGTATATCCTGTCCTTTCTCCCAAAGGAAACCAGGGCAGCAAACACATCTGTGATAAAACAATACATTGATATATATATATATTTAAAAAACATATTTAAAACATTTAAAAGTAATGAAAAGCACTTAAAAACAATAAACACAGTAAAGCATTGAACAATTTTTTATACAGATGCAACCAAATCAAGTAATTGCACAGCCCGTTGAAAGAGCATAAGTGTTCAGCAGGCATCTAAACCAGCATCATGAAGGTGTCTACCTAATGTCAATAGGCATGACTCAAAAGGAAAAACAAATGGAGAGGGAAGAGGAAAACAAGCCAAGCCAGGTACCAATTCCTGAGTTATGTATTCTCTGCAGGATAATCAGATTTGCACAGGTAGGCCTCCCTGCCTTAGGTTCACATAGGGAGGTGCCTTATATCGAGACAAACCATTGGTCCATGTAGCTCAATCAGAGCTTGGAAAAGTTATTTTTTGAACTACAACTCCCATCAGCCCCAGCCAGCATGGCCACTGGATTGGGCTGATGGGAGTTGGAGTTCAAAAAAGTAACTTTTCCAAGCTCTGAGCTCAATATGGTCCACACTGATTGATGGTGGCTTCCCAGGGATTCAGACAGGGGACGTTCCCAGCCCTACCTAGAGATGCTGGGGATTGAACCTGGGTCCTTCTGCAGGCAAAGCAGATACTCTAGCACTGGGCTACCGTCTTTCCGCAAAATCCAGTGGTATAGTGGAAGGGGAGCACAGCTCAAGACCTTTTTATTTAAGAGTAGAAGTGATGACGTTATCGCCGGAGTGCCAGGGTAATTGAGGAGCCCTTCTCGCTTTGGTAAGGGAACGAGGTGATAAGGAAGCTTTCAAGGTTATGATAGCTCAGCACAGAGGAAATCAGAGGAGGAGGGAAATAATCAAGCAGTAGCTGGATGCATTTTTCCTTTGCTGGGGCTCCTATGTCATACTACCTAGTTTCCATGCTCAGCCTTCTTTGCAAGACCCTTTGCAATTTCAGCCCACAGGTTGCGTTTCAGCTGGACAAAGTCTAGCTCAGCATGTTTGACAAGTTCACCCTAAGTAGTCTCAAGTAAGCACCGCTGAATTCAGTGGAGAATACTTCAAGGTAACTATGCTTTGGGTTGCAGTCATGCAGTGCTGCTCTTTCGGGGGTGGCAAGGGATGCAGCTAGATATAAAATGAATCAATAAAGCTGCCTGCATTTTGGACTCACGGGGGGGGGGAGGAATGAGTCGCTCTGGAGGCTGTCGTGATGAGCTCCTGAATTATAAAAATATTCCGCTCCACCACTGCATACACGCTAGAAGCCTTTAGTTCTCTGCTGCCTATGTGGGGCCAGAGCACTGAACAAAGGAAGCTGCCTTGGTCCAAGTCAGACCATTGTTCCACGTAGCCCAGTATTGTCTACACAGACTGGCAGCTGTGCTCTGTGGTTTCAGGTGGGTTTTCCCCAGCCCTATCTTGAGGTGCTATTGGGGACTGAACCTGCGACATTCTGCATGCAGATGCTCTGCCACTGACCTATGGCCTTTCCTAGCCTCATACACAAAATGGGGGGTTAGTCTGCCTCTGTGCCGCTTTGGTCCCCTGCTCTGTTTCTGGGCATTTCATGCCCTGGACAGCCATCAGTCAGGGATAGGGTTGCCAGGTCTTTGGTTTTTGCCTTGAGACTCCAGATTTCTGGGGTCTTCTCTGGGTCTCCAGGTGAGTCACCTTAATCTCCAGACCCTGTTTTCATTTTTAAAAAACTTATGTTTCTAGGTGGTCTGGTTCATCAGATATACACCAAAATGTCAACCACAGCCGCCACCCCCCACAACTTCTGTGAAATGATCTCTTAGCTGGCTGCTCTAACCCCGCCCTTTCAGGTTTGTAGCCAATAAGTGAAGTCAGGGTTGTGATTGACAAGGGATTTCTTGGCCTCCAGGCAGTACCTAGACCGATTGGAAAGGTAGAAATTATTGTTTTTCTCCTGTTTATCTGAAAATCTCATAATTTGAGTAAGTATATAGCTTTAAGCAGTACCAAAAGTAGTTTTTTTTTCTTGTGTGCAGGAATCAAACAAATTTAAATTTTGCTGGGCTGTTGAAGAGGGCAGTGTTTTGAAAACTTTCCCAATATGAAGCTTTAATCCAATACTTAGCAAAAGCGATTAGGAGCTAGGAGCTATAACCTAAGGTCTGAGCAAGTGATATTAATGAGACTTAACAGGAAACCTATCAACATAACCAGATCACCCATGTCTATCCTCCAACAGCAAACACAAAAGAAGAGGAAATAGAGAGATTTTATGAGAAGTACAAGAAGAACTTAATCACACACCAAAACAAGATGTGGTGATAATCATGCGGGACTGGAATGAAAAAGTAGGGAACAGAGAAGAACTAGAAATTGTGGGGAAATGGGGCTTAGGAGATAGAAATGAAGCAGGAGAAAGACTTGTTGAATTCTGTGGTTTCTTGCAAACACTTTTTTGAGCAACCGAAAAGACGACTGTACACGTGGACATCACAAAATGGTCACTATAGGAATCAAATTGATTATATAATTGGTAGCAGAAGACAGAGAAGTTCCATCCTTTCTGCAAAAACAAGACCAGAAGCAGACTGCAGTACAGATTATGAACTGGTCATATTGAAAATCAGAGTACGTAAAGCTAAAGAACAACAACAAAGCAATCATAATGCCAAAATACAATTTAAGTAACATCCCAGAAGAAAATATAGATTTGAGGCTTTAACCTTAGTGGATAGAGAACCAGAAGATCTATGGAGTGAAGTCAGAGACATTATCAGGGCAGAATGCAAAATGACAATACCTCTGGTTAAAAAGAAAGACCTCAATGGATGACTGAAGAAACTCTTAAAATGGTTAAATAGAGAAGGAAAGCAAAAGGAGACAGAAACACAGTTAGAATCCTAAATGCAATAATACAGCAACTAGAACGTAGAGACAAAGAGAACTATTACAATAGTTATAGTATAGAAATAGAAGAGGACAACAAAAAGGGAACAAGAGCCCTATTCCAAAAGATTAGAGGAATTAAAGGGAAATTTAAACCAAGAGTAAGGATGTTGAATAATCAACAGGGGAACACACTAACTGACAAAGATAAAATGAAAGGAAGATAGAAACAATACACTGAAGAACTCTATAAAAGAGATGCAAAGATGTTTCATTCACAGAGGAACCGTATGATGAAGAATCAGAAATGTTAGAATGTGAGGTGACAGCTGCTCTTAAAATACTTGGAACAAACAAATAACCAGGAGCTGATGGCATACCAATAGAGTTGCTACAAGCCACTGAGACTGAATCTGTCCACATTTTGAAAAAAAATTGTCAAGAAATATGGAAAACTAAACGATGGCTCACAGACTGGAAGTGTTCAATATACATCCTAATTCCAACGAAAGGGGATCCCAGGGAATGCAGTAATTATCAGACTACTGCCTTAATATCCCGTGCAAGTAAAGTAATGCTCAAGATTCTACAGCAAAGGCTCTTACCGTATATGGAGTGAGAAGTGCCAGATGTCCAAGCTGGACTTAGAAAGGGAAGAGGCACCAGAGATCATATTGCAAACGTACATTGGATAATGGAACAGACCAAGGAATTTCAGAGGAAAATCACCCTGTACTTTATAGATTACAGCAAAGTCTTTGACTGTGTAGATCATGAAAAACTATGGAATGCTTTAAAGGAAATGGGGGTGCCACAGCATCTGATTGTCCTGGTGCGCAACGGCAACCTATACTCTGGACAAGAGGCTACTGTAAGGACAGAATATGGAGAAACCAATTGGTTCCCCATCAGAAAGTGTGTAAGACAAGGGTGTATTTTCTCACCGTATTTGTTTAATCTATATGCAGAACATATCATATGGAAAGCAGGATTGGACCAAGATGGTATGAAAGTTGGAGAGAGAAATATCAATAATTTAAGATACACAGACGATACCATACTACTAGCAGAAACCAGTAATGATTTGATACGTATGCTGATGAAAATTGAAGAGGAAAGCACAAAAGCAGGACTACAGCTGAACATCAAAAAGACTAAAGTAATGACAATAGAAGATTTATGTAACTTTAAAGTTAACAATGAGGACATTGAACTTGTCAGGGATTATCAATACCAACTGATTTTGACAATAAACTATAATATGGGGTCTATGTATTTTTACATCTCCAGTGTGTGTATGTACATGGAGTCTTCTCAACAACCCTGTGAGGTAGGGTTGGTGACTGGAAACCAAGGCAGCTTACAAGAAGAAACAAATCCTTTTAAAATCCAATAACCATAAAAACAAGTATAAACAGTTGCAAAACAGCTAAAAGTCGCATGATTCTGAATTTTGGGTTGGGTGAGTGAAGTTCCTTATCATTTGAGACTGAAGGTCTCTGCTTTCCTGTTTGAGTAAGCACCATTGAATACTTCTGAGTAAACAGTCACTACAAATATCTTTACAGGTTGTGTAAATAATAAACATTTTTGACAGTCATGCTTACATAAATATTTCTTCATACTATGTCCTGATAGGTATGATTTCACACTATGGCTGTACATCATTATTTCCTCTACATTTTAATTGTGCCCTTCTTCCTTGGGGTGTTCATGGTTCCCTTCTGTTGCTTTCATCCTGAGGGGAAGAGTAGACGAAGAGATGGTGCATAGCCCATGGTCACCCAGTAAACTTCATAGCTCATTTCCATTTTAAAAAAATGATTAAAATGATTTACATGCGGGCAAAGTTTATTAAGTAGATCCACACAATACATTTAAAGCACATCCACCTCACATTTAAAGAGCATAACTTCTCCTAAAGAATCCTGGGAAGTGTAGTTTCCCCCTCACAGTTATTGTTCTCACCACCCTTAACAAACTACAGTTCCCATGATTCTGTAGTGGTGCTTCAAATGTGTGTTTAATGTGCCTTAAATGAATGGTGTGGATCCACCCTAGATATGATGTGCACTCATTAGTGAATAGAAAATAACAATTTAAAAGATACTTTTTTATACAGGGGAGGGGTTGTATACGCTAACAGCTATAAGGAAAACAACAGTGAAAGTTGGTCTCTATATGTTGTTGAAGAGTGAATTTCTCCCCTGATGAAGGCTTGAATCCACAAGCTGAAACGAGTTGGGCTCTTGCATTTCCAAAAGGAACTTTTTTTATAAAGGAATTTTTTTACTATAGTGCCTTGGTGCACAGAATAAAGTTTCATCCCTTGAGCATTCTGGTTTTTTGACCTCTTACTTTTCTGAGTCAGAATAAGGTAGATTCCTTTGTTCCTAAAAGTGGAAAGAGATCAAAAGGCCACAGTGACCCCCCCAAATTTATGTATGTATTTTATTTACAACATTTATATACCACTTTATTGTAAAAAACCTCAAAGCGGTTTACAAAAGGAATTAAAACAATAAAATTATTGGCAAAAACAGTTAAAGACAGGTATTTAAAAACATTCAAAATAATAAAACCAACAATTATTTAAAACAGATAAAAAAACACAATAGTTTCTACGTCCCTGGATAGGCTTGCCTAAACAAAAATGTTTTTAGCAGGTGCTAAAAGCAGTACAATGAAGGTGTCTTCCTAAAGTCAATAGGCAGGGAGTTCCAAAGTGTAGGTGCTGCCAACTAAAGGACTGATTTCTTAGAAGAGCAGAACAAGTACTATATGGCACCTGTAACATGGAAAGCACTTTGAACTTGTCCTTGTAGCAAATCAGCAAACACTGCAGATTTTGGAGCAGAGGTATTATGTGCTGATAGGGTCTCATTGTGACCGTGGCTGACTGGCTGCCAGGATGTTTTTAGTTTTGGTTAGGAATCCTGACTGGTTGTGGGATGCTGAGTTTTCTGCCTTACTCATAGGAATCTGGTTGTGGTTGGTATGGTATTGCATTTAGGAAATCATCACTGTCTTTTGTTTTTCTTTTTCTGTCTGCATTTCATTTACCTTTAACTTCACTCCCTTACAGCCATAGAAGCAACAACAGTGGTTCCATGCACTCAACTCAACCCTTAAACCCACTGATGATGCATCTTGTTGGTTGCATGATGGTTTGTTTCTTGCCCAATAGTGGTAAAAGACAATTCACATGCTGGGAAGTATGGCTGCACCTGTTGTTGTTCCCTAGCTGCTATCTGTGAAGGTAGACCAAACCATGTGTGTTTTCTTTCTGTCAATTATTACTCACTGGAATTGGATTGGCTGTCAAACTGAGTTTGTAGCAGCCCACAGGGTAGACAGAAAAGGGTAGAGCATCTTCTTACTCTTACTCATTTCTCAAACCTCTTTCTGAAGTAAAGGGTCCAATCTGTAAAGACGTTTGGAGCAGCCATGTTAGCAGGTAGGGGCAAGGTGTTGCCAACCCTGCTTGGATATGGATATCTTTGCAGAGGATCCCTAGTCAAGCTTTACCAACAGCACAAACCAAACCGTACCTATTCAGAAGTAAGTCCTATTGAGTTCAATTAGCTTCATAAGTGTGTTTAGAATTGCACCCTTCAAGAGCATCCATCTTTACTCCTGAGTGTTCCCATCTGACATCTCCACAACACGAGACTCCTTTCTTGCTGCAATGGCCTTCTGGTGACTGACCTGGCCCGAGGGCACTTAAACCCTTCTTGCCAGAAGCGAGTTGGCTAGATTAAATGTTCCCTACCCAGGCTCCATCTTTTAGCTAAAATTTCTATCATAATTCCAATCAGAGAAATGTTTTTGTTTGAATTGTATGCTCCAAGCAACTGTGGTTGATGCTTAATGTAACATGCTTAATCCGCCAGTCCAACCTAGTTAAAGCTTTGCTATGTTACAGGGACAAAGGCAAATACGCAAGCTGAGCTAAAAAGTCCCCAGAACAAACAAAACTCTAGCAGAAAAACCAGGAGTTAAGCAAAAATAAAATTAAGGAAAAGAAAAAAACAAAAAAGATGGCGTCTCTTGAGCCGGGTGTGTTTGCTGTTGTCTCCTGTGTGCAGCCTTTTTTACTATTCCATTGAAGTTTGCAATTAACTTATCTACGGTGTGGTTTGCAGTCAAGGTCAGGATAAACTCTTCCTCACTTTTGGATGCCTCTCGGGCTTGTTTTATCTATATTTTCTTTTTGGCGTTTTTAGTCTGCCTGCCATGTCCTTGGAACGTTCTGAGGGAGCTGCTCTGTTTTTGGCTTGCAGCCTTGGAGTGTGGTGTTTAACTATTGTTTTACTATTTTAAGTATTGGAGCCAAAATTAGAGGATTAAGAGGACTAAGACACTCAATATATGTTTTCACTATTTTGTGAAACTATCTTTCAAGCCTGAGCATACTTTCCTCTCCTCTCCTTGGATATTAATCTCTACTATCCTCGGTTGCCTTGAGAGAGCTTGCTCCCTTTTTATTAAGCCTTACAAGGCTCACAAGGCTTTTATTATGGTTCTCACACGCCAAGCTTGCAGGACAAATGGGGAACCCTTATTCCCTCCCCTTGCCTCCCCGAAGAAACTGATAAAGAGTAATAAGAAGCAAGCTAAAATCTCCTCATATTTTCCATCTAAAGAGATACCTTTGGGAGTGTGTCAGCAATTGGGAGTGCTTGAGGGTGAGGATGGCTCTCCCTGGTCAGTGAGAGATAATAGCATCTTAACAATTTCGCAGGAACCTTTACCCCTGGATTGGTCGGTGGACTTTCTTAAAGGGACGTCCTTCCTTGCAGAAAAGCCCTCCGGGGGACCTTCCCTGGCTGAAGAAATTGCGGCAATGTCGTATACAGGGGCTTGCCAGTTGAGATCCGTAGAAATGCCATCAAAACCCTCCTCTTCTTCCCCTCTCGCAATGTCTCCTGCATCTGACCCTGCCTTGACAAAATCTGAAGTGGAGTCAAGACCTGTTACTTTTGACGCTGCCATTGTGGAGGCTTCCTTACTCCACCTAAACAATGAGCTTGCTTCAGTTAAGACTTTTCTATCAAAATGCTATGACTTACTCGTTGTGATAGCAGACTCCCATAAATTTTTATTGGAACCAAAACACATGGATCATCTGAAGGGGCTTAAGGCAACTATTGAATCAAACAACTCTGGCGACTTGGCGGCTCGTTTACCCAGACCTACCAAGAACCCTTCCAAGCGTATTTCCCGCAGAGTCAAGCATAACCCCCCCCTTCAACCCAAACCTAAGAATATCAAATCGCGGACGGCTAAGCCCAAGAGTGCCAAACAATTCAATAAAATGAATTTTAAAAAGCTCTTCAACTTACTTGACGCCCCCCAGAAATCTGGTCCTTTAAAAAGGGTGAAGAAGAATGTCACTCCCCAGCCTCATACACCTTTGTCCTCTTTGCCGCCTACTGAAATTCTGCACCTGGTACCTTTGGATCTGCTGATCGGCCTCTGGAGACCCACCTCCATCATTTGTCTCCGCCCAACGTTGCCACGGTGACAGGTCCCTTTCCCGATGGTGTACAAGACCCTTGGGATCATATTTTCTCGACGACCTGCCTCACACAAGAGACCCTGTCTTTCTCGCCGCTTCCCTTATCTAGCCAAAAATGGCATTTGTCCTTGAGTAACCGGAAATTAGTTTTTTTAAATTTCCCTAAACCTTATGGGCAGCTTTCCCTTTATCAACGAAAAGCCCATTTTCTAAATTTAATAACTAATATAGTCCCTCAGTGTTGTCACCCCGATGATATTATTGATATTATTTACCTATATTATGATTCTATAAATGCACGTGCTGTGGTCACGTTCAAAACACCTGATGCAGCCCTTTCTTTTCTTCACCTGAAAGATCTATTTTTCAATGCTGATATTCCGTTATCCAGATTATTTGTTAATCAAACCCCCTTCCCTCTTTTTTCTAAGGTACTTCGCTGTCCTAAACCGGTGATTACGTGCAATTCCCTTATTCAACTATGCAACTCAGAAACCCCCGTTTGCTGGTACACATGAACTTCAACACCATAGTTTCCTTTATAACCATTTTTTGTCCCCTGCTGACCTTGTGCCTGAAGAAACAGAGCTATTTAAGTCCTTTCAGTGCTTACCTTTTCTCCAGCAGCAGGAGATTATTAGCAGGTTAACCTCCCTCAGAAATTCTCTTATTCAAATGCTCTCTTTGAATAAGACTTCTTCCCTGCCACTTCTGAACTCGGGCAGAGATGGGACCACTATCCTCTCTCAATCCCGAGGGTCAGATCATAATGCTATTAATACACCTAATACCCTTAAAAAGATGACAAACCCCTTGACCTCTGATTGACAATTTTCCAGTAATACACCCCGGATTTCGGGATCCCCTCATATGGATATCCCTTACCAGAACACTTCTAGTAATGTATATTCCCCGTGTGACTTACTTAAAGTCCTCTCCTGGAACATTGCTGGCTGGTTTTCAAAATTAACATCCTCTGACTCTGCTGATTTTCTGAGAAGCTACGAGGTGATCTGCCTTCAGGAAACGTGGGCTACTAACAGCATTTACCTAAATGGTTTCTCCACAGTGGAGCTTCCAGCCAGGTCCGATACTGGGAAAGGCAGACCTAAGGCTGGGCTGGCAATTTTGATCTCTACTTCCCTTCGGATAAACTTTACAGAGTTAAGTCCTTGTGTCAATATTGCCCTTGCGGTTCTAGTAAAACTCCCGTCCATATCTCTCCTGTTGATCAATGCTTATATTCCCCCCACAGTAAATAGGAGCGACATAGAAAAAATCTGGGACAAATTGGAGAGATTCATAATGGACCTCATTAACCATTATCCAAAGGCATATCTCATCATCTCGGGGGATCTAAATGCCAGACTTGGCCCCAATAATGACGTGCTCTTTTCTTCACCCTTATGGGACGCTATCGACTCCACCAATTATTTTCCTAGCTATGAAAGAGCCTCTAAAGATCCCAAGGTAAATTTTGGTGGAATATGTCTTTCTCAGCTGGTCGCTCGCTTTAATCTGACGATCTTAAACGGAAACTTGGCCCTGGAAGACCGTGCAGAATTTACCTATGCTTCCACTCTAGGTAGTAGCGTGATTGATTATGTTTTCATTTCATCTCCCTTGTTTCCCCAGGTTTCAAACTTTGGTTTAAGTGATAGATTTGATAGTGACCATTTCCCTTTAAGCTTCAGTTTGTCCCTTAGTGATTCTGTACATATGGCCACATACACTCAATATGTTGATAGTGAATCTGGTTTAAATTACATAAGGCTCCGTTGGACGATGACAACTTCCAAGGAGATCTCATGCCTATTCTCCTCTACCCGGGGTATAAACCTCAGATCTCAAATGATCGGTGCTTGCTTGGATTCTACTCTCGATCCCTCCATCATTCTTGATGACTATCAGTTGCTTTCTTCTGCAGTATCTGAGGCTCTAAAATCTAAGCCTCTTCCTGTCACTCCTCCTTCTCAATGCCCCTCCCCGAAGTGGTTCGATAAACATTGCCTCGAGCTGAAGAAGGAACTAAGATCAATTTATAAATTTTATAGGAAAACAAACTCTCTCACACTGCCCCCGGAATATTTTACCATGAAAAGGAAATATAAGCAATTACGATAAAAAAGAGATTAGCCCTATGCAATGATTGGAAGGTTTTTCTCAATGCCTCTTTAAACAACAACTCCCAACTCTTTTGGTCTATGGTGTCCGGTGCTCTTGGCTCTTCTACTCCTTCTCATTGTCATATTGCACCATCAATCTGGGAACGACACTTTTCAGTGTTATACTCTGATGCTGATAGTCGCCCTATAGACCCGGTGACCAATTTAGACTTTTCTTCTCTTCCCCCCTGGCCCCCGGTTTCCTCTTTGGAAATCGTATCCCATATTAGAAATCTCAAGTCTGGCAAGGTACCAGGCATTGATGCCATCCCCTCGGAAGTTTTAAAATTACATATAGAGTGGTGGGGCCCCCTTCTTGCAAACTTATTTACGTATATAAATCATTCTGGCCAATTACCACACTCGTGGCTGGAGGCAGTAATTATCCCTATTTACAAAAAAGGAGATAGGAGTGATCCTTTTAACTATAGGCCTATCAGCCTTTTGTCTGTTGTGGGCAAATTATATGCCAACTTTCTCAATGCCAGATTGCTGTCATGGATCGAAGATGAGAATATTCTAGGACCCGAGCAAGCTGGCTTTAGAAAGGGGAAATCCTCGATTCATCACTGCCTTATACTACATCACCTGGCCGAGAAATATTCTGGCCCCCATGGCAACGGCTTATCGGCTGCTTTCATAGATCTTAAGGCGCTTTTGACTCAGTCTCACGCAGTAAACTCTGGTCCAAGCTATATCAAACATCAATTGATAAACGGCTGCTTTTCCTCATTACCCGTTTATATCAAACCACACTGCTTAGGGTCCGATGTGGCCCCGATGGTACCCTGACAAAACCTATTCCGGCTTTTAGCGGGGTCCGACAAGGATGTATTTTAGCTCCGACTCTATTTAATCTATTTTTAAATGATTTAAGTGAATGTTGTAAGTCAAAAAATCTCCATTCCCCTAAGTTAGCCGGCACTACATGCCCCCTCCTCTTATACGCCGATGATGCTGTCTTAATGTCCGTATCCAACA
This sequence comes from Rhineura floridana, assembly GCF_030035675.1. Lineage (NCBI taxonomy): Eukaryota > Metazoa > Chordata > Lepidosauria > Squamata > Rhineuridae > Rhineura > Rhineura floridana. Next base: position 209,028,421 of record NC_084482.1, read on the forward strand.
TAGGCCTGAGACGCCTCATATGCGTATTTATGATCTATTGCAAGGAAAATCTTTTGACTATCAATTTTACTAAATCTAAGATAATGGTTTTTTCCCGACGCACGTCAATTCATCCTTGGAGGGTTATGGGCCACCCCTTAGAGCAAGTTAGACAATTCAAATATTTGGGGGTATTATTTCATTCATCTCTCTCTTGGTCTGCCCATATCCGCTCTGCAGTATTATCTGCGTTAAACACTTCTAAGGCCATACTACGCTTTTTCTTTACAAAGGGAGGGCGGCTTATCCCTCCGGCAATCCAGGTTTTTCAGGCCAAGATTCTCACCCAACTTCGCTATGGTGCTCCAATTTGGGTTACAGGTTTTAACGCCAAGGTCGAATCGGTTTTATCCTGCTTTTTAAGAACTATTTTTGGTATGCCCAGATGTGCCTCAGCCACTGGCCTTCGTCTGGAGGCAGGCCTTCCTTCTATTGAATGCACGGCCTGGCTATTGGCCTTTAGGTTTTGGATTAAAGTGGCCTTTGCCGACCCATCTATGGGATATTTGCATTTAATCTGGAAAGACTCGTTTACGAGTTCTTGATCCAAGACTTTCCAGGAAAAATTAAAACTCATTGGCCTCTCTCTAGATCTCCTGGCCTCTTTGGGACTGGATCAGCTAAACTGACTATTGAGCAATGCATTAAAGACATGGATCTACAATACTCCAACTCCAAAGCAAACTCTGCTTGCTCTCCTTTGTCCCTTAGTTTGAAATTTTCATTTCCTGCTCATGCGGCTTACCTGACAAATCTGACAACTCCGAAATTCCATTTACTATTCACTAGAGCAAGATTTAACTGTTTTCCGCCAAAAATTTTAGAGGGCCGTTTTCAAGGAATCCCCTTAGCAAATCGTCTATGCCCATGCCCCCTTAATGAAGTTGAATCTTTGGCCCATGTATTTTTTGTTTGTAAATTCTATTGTTCTGAACGTGATAGATTAATTTATCCTATAATTAATCGTTTCCCCAGCAGGTCTTTGGACTGGTATGTGCAATTGCTGCTGTCTGATTCTGATAAGTTCATGACCGAATCTGTTGCCAAGTTCCTTAACTTTGTCCAGATTAGGTGCTCAAACTCCTCCTCCTCTACTGCACCATATCCCGGTCTTTTAGACTTTTAAGGTTTTAACTATTGTTTTACTTATTGTATGTTTTACCTGTTTTATGTCTGCTGCTGCTCTGTCGGGTCTATGACCGCAAATAAAATTTGTTGTTGTTGTAATTAAGGAAAAGAGTAGTAAGAACTTTTTTGTGTGAAAGTAGAGAACATCACAAGACGTACTATTTAAGAATTGGTGCCTGAGTTTGCTTTTTCCCTCTTCCTTCCCTGTCCATTTTTCTTTATGTGTCATTTTTTTTTTTTAGAATGCAATCCTGCGGACAGGGACTGTCTAACTTTAATTGATTGTACGTAAACTTCTCTGGGAGCATTTTTGGCTGAACAGCAGGGTACAAATGCTATAAATAAATGTAGTGTTCTTGCACTCAGTGTAGCTTTCCCCCCCCAACAGAAACCCCAACTTTTCTGCATTCCAATTTCGCCTTTTCTCACGCCTGTTTTTCTTATTGAAGATCCAGTTCTGAATTGGTAAATGACAGGCCATGGACAAACACCTGCAGAAACAGTTTTCCATCCGTTTAGGGGATGATATGATCCTAAGCCATATCAGGCTACAAGGAGACTCACAAAAGTTACTCAGCACTGTTAAGTGAATGGAGTAACAAATCTTCCATCTTCACAATTCTTTTGGCTAATGCTTTCTCAGCATTTCTGCTTCTCGCATTCCAGAAAGAAAAAACATTTCTTCACTCCACTTCACCTTCACCATGCTCACAGGTTTGCCCCCAAAACTGAGCTCAGTAACAATCTTCACTGAAGGTTTCCTAACAGTTCTAACATTTCTAACAATTCCTTCCACTGGTATGTGCTACATGCACCTATTATGTAGCAGAGGTGTACAGAGAAGTGAATGGCAAACGTTTCCCACAAGTTTGAATGTAACTATTATACCTCTCCCATACTGAGGTTTTGATGGGTATCTAAAGTAGTGTCTACGACAGAAGGTCTTTCTTTCCACCATCTCAGCATTTTATGCTTACTCCTTTAATGTAAATGAAGAATGGCAAGCTGAATAAAGCTGTTTCCTCCTGTGAATTGTTTGATGTAAAGTAACAGAACTACTCCAACACAAGCTATTTAAACTGTAAACATAAATGTCTTGTCTCCGATAGGAGTTCTGTGATGCCAAGTAAGAGTTGTATTGTGAATGCAGTTCTTTCCACATTTTAGACATTTCTAAGGCTTCTCCGCTCTATGCATCCTTTGATGCACAGATAGACTGGAACTGTGCTTAAAGCTCTTTCCACACTCCAAGCATTTATAAGGTCGGTCCCCTGTATGAGTTCTTTGATGCAAAGTAAGGTACTCATGCCGACTGAAGTTCTTTCCACATTCCAAGCATTTATAAGGTTTGTCCCCTGTATGAGTTCTTTGATGTTTAGTAAGGGTGCAACTCACACTGAAGCTCTTTCCACACTCCAAGCATTTATAAGGTTTGTCCCCTGTATGAGTTCTTTCATGTGTACGAAGGTTGCGACTGTCACTAAAGCTCTTTCCACACTCCAAGCATTTATAAGGTTTGTCCCCTGTATGAGTTCTTTCATGTGTACGAAGGTTGCGACTGTCACTAAAGCTCTTTCCACACTCCAAGCATTTATAAGGTTTGTCCCCTGTATGAGTTCTTTCATGTATACGAAGGTTGCGACTGTCACTAAAGCTCTTTCCACACTCCAAGCATTTATAAGGTTTGTCCCCTGTATGAGTTCTTTGATGCGAAGTAAGAGACCTACTCTGACTGAAGCTCTTTCCACACTCCAAGCATTTATATGGTTTGTCCCCTGTATGAGTTCTTTGATGCAAAGTAAGGTAGTCATGCCGACTGAAGCTCTTTCCACACTCCAAGCATTTATAAGGTTTGTCCCCTGTATGAGTTCTTTCATGTGTACAAAGGTTGCGACTGTCACTAAAGCTCTTTCCACACTCCAAGCATTTATAAGGTTTGTCCCCTGTATGAGTTCTTTCATGTGTACGAAGGTTGCGACTGTCACTAAAGCTCTTTCCACACTCCAAGCATTTATAAGGTTTGTCCCCTGTATGAGTTCTTTGATGCGAAGTAAGAGACCTACTCTGACTGAAGCTCTTTCCACACTCCAAGCATTTATATGGTTTGTCCCCTGTATGAGTTCTTTGATGCAAAGTAAGGTAGTCATGCCGACTGAAGCTCTTTCTACACTCCAAGCATTTATAAGGTTTGTCCCCTGTATGAGTTCTTTGATGTTTTGTAAGGGTGCAACTCACACTGAAGCTCTTTCCACACTCCAAGCATTTATAAGGTTTGTCCCCTGTATGAGTTCTTTCATGTGTATGAAGGTTGCGACTGTCACTAAAGCTCTTTCCACACTCCAAGCATTTATAAGGTTTGTCTCCTGTATGAGTTCTTTCATGTGTACGAAGGTTGCGACTGTCACTAAAGCTCTTTCCACACTCCAAGCATTTATAAGGTTTGTCCCCTGTGTGAGTTCTTTGATGCGAAGTAAGAGACCGACTCTGACTGAAGCTCTTTCCACACTCCAAGCATTTATATGGTTTGTCCCCTGTATGAGTTCTTTGATGTTTAGTAAGGATGCAACTCACACTGAAGCTCTTTCCACACTCCAAGCATTTATAAGGTTTGTCCCCTGTATGAGATCTTTGATGCAAAGTCAGGCTGCTACTCTGACTGAAGCTCTTTCCACACTCCAAGCATTTATAAGGTTTGTCTCCTGTATGAGTTCTTTCATGTGTACGAAGGTTGCGACTGTCACTAAAGCTCTTTCCACACTCCAAGCATTTATAAGGTCTGTCCCCTGTATGAGTTCTTTGATGCGAAGTAAGAGACCTACTCCGACTGAAGCTCTTTCCACACTCCAAGCATTTATATGGTTTGTCCCCTGTATGAGTTCTTTGATGCAAAGTAAGGTAGTCATGCCGACTGAAGCTCTTTCCACACTCCAAGCATTTATAAGGTTTGTCCCCTGTATGAGTTCTTTCATGTGTACGAAGGTTGCGACTGTCACTAAAGCTCTTTCCACACTCCAAGCATTTATAAGGTTTGTCCCCTGTATGAGATCTTTGATGCAAAGTCAGGCTGCTACTCTGACTGAAGCTCTTTCCACACTCCAAGCATTTATATGGTTTGTCCCCTGTATGTGTCCTTTGATGCAGAGTTAGGTAGTCATGCCGACTGAAGCTCTTTCCACACTCCAAGCATTTGTAAGGTTTGTCCCCTGTGTGAGTTCTTTGATGCAATCTAAGGGAGCTACTGTGACTGAAGCTCTTTCCACATGCCAAGCATTTATAAGGCTTGTCTCCTGCATGAGTTCTTTGATGCAACAGAAGGTTGCTACTCTGACTGAAGCTGTTTCCATACTCCAAGGATTTATACGATTTGCCCTCTATATGACTTTTTTGATGTGAAGCAAGGTTGGCATGCTGACTGAAGCTCTTTCCACACTCAAAGCATTTATAAGGTTTCTCCCCTGTATGAATTCTTTTATGTCTTGTAAGGTAGAAATGCTTACTGAAGCTCTTTCCACACTCAAAGCATGTATGTTTGCCCAGGGTATGAGTTATTTGATGTGAAGTAAGGGAGTCACGGCAACTGAAGCTCTTTCCACATTCCAAGCATTTGTATGGTTTCTCAATTGTATGCCTTCCCTGATGTGTATTTAGAGCTTTTTGGCAACTGAAGATTTTACTGTACTCAGGAGACATACTTGTTTCCTTTAGGTGATTAGTTTCCCATTGAATTTTATATTCACCACCCTGAGAAGCTCTGGATGCATCGCCTTGTTTCTGCGTTTGTCTCCCCTCTTGTCTCTTTGTTCCATCTTGCCTCCACAATTTCTGTTCCTCCTTCTGCTCCTCAGCTCTTTCTGGTGACACTTCTGATGATTCCTCCCCAGCTATGATCTCCCAGACAGCTCCTGATGGAATAAAAAAGAAAGATGGTAAAGTGCTGTGGAGAAGTACTGTGTATATATCTGTCTAATTATGATTTATAATTTGAAAAATATTTATGGGACCTCTCTTGATGTCAGACTGTGATTGTCAAAGGTCAAGGCCTTGTATTCCTATTATGCTACAGACCTGTTTTAGCGGTAGCTGCTTTCTGACAGGTTCTGAAAAGAGAGAGACTATAGCTTTTCATATTCATAGAGAGGGCCTGGATTAGATAAATTCATTGTGATCCATCTGGGAAACAACAGTCTCTGATTGCCTAGAGGTTCTAGAGATGAAGGAAAGGTAGTTTACCAGAAAGGCAGTTGATGAGGGAGGGCTGAGGCTGAGGCCAGAGAAGGCTGAGGTGAAAGTGGAGAGTGGAGGCCTGAATATTAAGCTTGACTGATGAAGATCAGAAGAAGAGAGCCAGTGGCTGTGTTAGGCTGAGAGGCTGCCCTGTACAATGATCTTACCAGAGGAAAGCTCACAAAAGTGGGTTTTTTAATTGCCACACGTTCAACTAGAGGATATTGGAGGTCAGGGGCAGATTGTCCCCAGTAGCTGGACCAGGTTGTGGGTGAATTTGGCTGGGGTGGAGATTTATTGTCATTTATTATTATCATTTATTAATTTTATATCCCACCCTTCCTCCCAGATGGAGCCCAGGTAGATTTAGGGAATTTGGCCCTAAGGTAACAGTCACTTAGAAGCAGATGTCAGCAACAGTATCTTCTGAGTTTTTAGAAACTGACATCAAGCACAATTAAGACCCCAATGCAAATGTCAGTATTTCCATATGAACATAACATTCCTTTAAGGAACAGTCTTTGTTCATCCTATTTCCAGTGCTGCCTAAGCCTCTTCTGTGAAGCTACTAAGGGGCTTTCAAGGGATTCTATGGGAATGTTTACAGCATAAGCGGATCACAGTGAGGAACTTCAGGTTATTGTGGGAGGAAGTTCCATAGGCCCTGAAATATAAAAATTAAAGAAACACAAATACCTTAACTAATGTTTCAACAAAGTGAGGCTAAGCAAATTATTTCTATGTAGGTGGTGGAACCAGATTCCCTGTGAGTGCCAAGGAAGAAAATATACATTTGTGCAGCAAATAAAACTGAATTTATTGTTAGAGAGAATGCTAGTACTTTTAAAATAACAATTTATTTTGTTTTAATGCACCATTGAAAGAGTGAGAACAGAGACAGCCTGAGCGAGATGGATCTCAAGGAGACCTGCTTTAATCACAGAAGATGGAAGACAGGTTAGATGGGAAGGTTCTTCGCAGTCATTTCTAAACTGTGCACTGCAGGGAAATTAATTAATTAGCTGATTATATATTTTATTTTCAAAAATGTAGGCCACCTTTTAGGGTGAAACATCCTGCCAAGATGTGTTAGACACTGAAATGATTCAAACTCATTTTGTTACGTACACCACTTAGACAGCTTTGAGATTAAGCGGTCTATAAATCTTTCTTAATATAAATCATTAAATAAAATCCCAAGGAGCACATAGGAGACCCCTTCAGCTTCCATACCAGCTCATTTGGGGAACGGGAAATCTGAGCTGTCATTGGATGACAAGATGGCAGAATGCCCAAGAGCACCCAAATCCTGCTTGGACACTATTTGTCAAACAATGGGTTGGGACCCACCAATGGGCCTTGGGCCTCGGATCCATAGCTGGCCCAGTGCCTCTTCACTTGCCTCCTCTGTCTCCTAGCTGTGCCACAGCCCTTCAGATGGAACGATGCCAGCATCAGCAACTCCTTGTATGCGGCGTGAAAGAGGCCAAGATACAGAGAATTTCAGGGATGGGGAGGAGGGGAGAAAGGTCTCCCTCCTGTGAGGGGAAAGAGCCCAAAGAAGTGTTGAAGGAAATTAGAAAGTGAGATAAGAGGTTATTGTTTATTATAGACAAACAAACTGGGAAGGGAAGGGAAGTGGAGAAGAAAGGAAAGGAGTGTGGCTATAGGAGGAGGAATTGAATGTAAAAGGACCAGGGAGGGGAAATGAAAGAAACTGGCTGCATTGGGGGCAAGAGATAAGGTACCAGTTAAATGTGAAAAGAGAGAGGGAGAAGAAATTGCAGAAAATGAGTGAAAATACTTTCAGAAGCATGCGGGAGTGGGAAGGGGAAAATGTAAATGAAAAAATGTTCTCTACTTATGGCCACTGGACCCACAAATTCTGCCTAAAATTAGGATGCTAAGGCACAAAATCTCCAGACAAGTTTGTGTACTTGGCTGGAGAAATCCTGAGCTATGGGACTTGCTGTGGCAAGGGAAGTGCTGTTGCTAAGTATATAGCACATTGCAAAGATGGACTAGGCATCAGTAGAAAATGTCAGTAATTGCCAGCTAATTATGTCATATTTTGCTTCCATCTACCACCATTTTGTCCTCTGCACCTGAACCACCATTTTGAGACTGGTGGGATTCAGTAATTTTCAGTGAGCGTTGGGTATAAAAAGTTTGAGAACCCCTGTGCTAGGAAATGCTGATGGAGGACCCCTCAAATTCAACAATTATATCTGTGCCAATTTAGTCAGAATGCCCAGAGACAGAGGGGTCCCATCACACATCTGAGCATCTACCTGCTGATCTCTCCTCTTCTGAAAAGCCACAGAGTAAGAGTTCTCCTCTGAACTAGTTCCAGTTTGTCTGCATCCTTCTTAAAGTGCAGTGTTCAGAAAGTGGACGCAGTACTCAAGATGAGGCCTGTTGTTGTTATGTAAAACAACAACAGAAAGCGGCTAGCATGTAAAACCAGGGGAATAAGAGGAAGGAAAACCAAAATGCTAGAAAAATAAGTATTTATTTGTAATCCAAGCCCAACGCATTTCATCCTTTGTATTTTTAGGCCTTCATCAGGGGAATAAAGGCTGGCAAGAAGTATCTTCCAATAAGCAAACTGCTTTCACCGATGCAAACTTTGCCTCAGTGTCCCCAACTTGTAACTGTGCATTTGGTTTCTTTTTCCTAGGTGTAGAACTTTGCACTTATCTCTGTTAAATTTCATTCTGTTGTTTTCAGCCCAATGCTCCAGCCTATCAAGGTCTCTTTGAATATTGTTTCTGTCTTCCAGTTCTATCCCTCCCAATATTGTATCATCTGCAAATTTGACCTCATCACTGGCTGAACCTGGGTCTATCCAGCTCAGTACTGCGTACCCTGAATTAATTATGAGTCTCATACACCGACTCACTCCCAATAAGAGACCTGTCCAGCCACAAAAGAGACTTGAGATAAATAATTCATAGCATATGTGTCCATTTGCTATGATGGCAATTACTACCAATATCTGAGGCAATGTGGGGATCCCACATGGGGACTCAGAGTCTGTTGCACACATGTCCTAATTGTGGGCTTCCTAGAGGCATCTGGCTAGCCACTGTCAGAACAGAATCCTCAACTAGGCTGGCATTTGGCCTGATCTACCAGGGCTCTTCTTATATTCTTACGTCCAGGGCAAGTCCATCAACACCCTTCTAGTGATCTAATTGGGATCCTTACCTAGAGAAGTTACCATCTCATGAATCTCCACCATGACCTCCTTGTAAAGAGCTCTCTGGCCTGGATCCAGCAGGACCAATTCCTCCCCGGTGAAATATATGGCCACCTCCTCGAAGGTCACCGGACCCTGGAATATGAAAACAAGCACCTTTCTCATAAATACTCCCAGACAAGGTGTCAAAATCATTTACCCTCCCACCTACAATCTGAAGGGAGATGTGAAAAATGGGGATTTTTCCTTCAGAGTTCACAAAATACCAGGTCAAGATGGCATTTACTTAAGCGTAAAGTTCTTAAAGAAATCAAATGTGAAATTGCAGATCTTCTAACAAAAATATGTATCTTCCCCCTGAGATTGCCTTCCATATCTGAGGACCGCTACGTGGCCAATATAATACAAATTATTAAAAAAGGGAGCCAATGGATATCTGGGAACTTAAGAGTCCAGTTAGCTTAATACTTCCGAAAAGGGCAACCAAAATGATCAGAGCAATTCCAGTATGAGGAAAGCATACAACATAGAGGAAAAATTAGTAAGGAAGGATGTTACACCCTCTCCTGCCATCACACTGTTTGTAGCAGATGGGAATAAATTTTTATTTACCCAACACACTCTTATAGCAATGCTTCTACTAGGGATTCTCCTGTATTCCACAACCAGGATTACAGACAAGCCTCGCTTCTCCTGCCCCCCAGTTTCCAAACCTTTGTTTATGTTCAGCCAACGCTTATGCCCTTTTTGATAGATGAGCAACAGCTAGGCATGTTTGAAAATTAAACAGATTTTATTGAACAGAAAAACAAAATAAACACGATTACTTTAACTCAGTTCTTAAGTGTGTGATTACAGTTTAGTTGTACTTAGCTGAAATAGGATACTCTTCATAAGTTCCTTAAGTACTATGCTAATAACCTGTTTCACTACCATAAGATAAACCACCCAAGTCCTACCTCTAAACCAAGCAGTACCCTATCTGTAGTGAAAGCAGGGAGCCTTCCCCATCTGCTCTCACTGTCCCAGGAGTCAATTCCCGGCCTTGGGCAATTGATCCCAGCAAATTCTGGTTTGCCAAGGTTGTGCACGCTCACACCAACCCTGCAAGGTAGTAACTGCCACCACCCTTCTAGCTGGTTAGCTACTCTGGGGCGAAGGGAACCTCAGAGCCCAGTTAAACACCAGAGTTTCTCGGGACAAGAGCCTTTATGCACTCCTTGCCCCTTCTGAAGCCTCAGGCAAAACATTACTTGTTACACGGTAGTTGTAGTCGAATGGCAAGGACTGAATTTAGGAACTGACCCCCCTCTGAAGTGAACACACGTTGGTTAAAGTAATTAAAGTTTATTAAAAAGAATAAGAAAAGCATAAAAATATTACAGATAAAAATAAGAGGTACACAAAAGAAAGTTTAGCAGCAAACTGAATCCTGTTACCATACGCCCAAACAGGGTAAGGTTTGGTAAGAAATACAAGTAAGATAGTTTTTGGCACAAATCAAAATAACAAAGCTTTCTTGCCTAAGCTATACTTACAGACCATAGGATCTATAGATGAATAGCCTTCTCCCCTCAGGGAATTGCGGGTCAGGATGGAAATGGAGCCACAACAGAACATCACCTATGGGACAAGGTGGTGCTCCCAAAGTGGGACACCAAAACCCAAAGTTCTGAGCTCCTTCTTATGGAAGAAATCTTCCGCCCAGATGGAGACAATTGACCAATTAAGATTTTGTCAAAAGGATGAAAAAACTATGTTCCCACAACACCAGGCGCCTCCTCTTGGTTTCCCAAGGCAGTTCCTTGAATTTTATGGCCTTGACGGAACCAGGCCCCGTCTACTGATAACAAGGTATGAAGCTAGCTTGTAATCTCATACAGCTGGGGTTGTAAATTGCCAAGTCACAGCGATGAGGCAAACTAACATTTAACTGCTTACTGGCAGGTTACAGAAAAAGATGTCAAGGGGGGAAAAATCCCCACAAGGCTTTGGTGTACAGCCATTTTAAATGCAGGCCAGGGCAAGGCTGGCAAGCTGGCATGACACTATCCGCTCACAAACCTTTCCCTGTCTCCTAAACCTTGCCCTGTCTAACTCACAAACTAAAACCTAAATACTAAAAAAACTGCCATAACTGTCATGCACTCAAATATAAACATTCAGCTCTCAGACACTCAGCCAATCACCATACAACACCCACCCACATTCCACTCATTCCCCCCTCCCAACACTACTTACCATATACCCTCTAATACAAACAACTGACCATATATTCTCTATTATATAAGAACAAAACATTAACAATAAAACATGGAACATCACAAAGGACAAGTCAAGATAGAGATGTACATAATTATGTGTGGTACGGAGGAACTGGATACAGACATGTTTTTCTCCCTCTCTGATACTATATTCAAGGGACATCCAAAAAAGCAAAATGTTGGCCGCTTCCGGACAAACTACTTCTTCACTCAGCACAGAGTTGAACTCTGAATTCACCACCACAATTTCCAGTGATGGCTTCAAGGATTTCCCTCCACACCAAACCATCTCCTCTTCTCTCCAAGCAGCCTTCAAGTCACATTTCAATAGAATCCTCCAGAATTCCCCCCCCACCATCCCCAAGTGGGGAAAAACATTCTTAAGAGGGCCTTGGCCAAGAGAGATTAAGAAGGAAGGCTATGCTACCAAGCCAATGCCCTCCATTTAGGGTTGCCAGGTCAGAAGCATCCCAAACCCTGTGATTTCAGGGGCAGGGCCCTAGTGATGTCATGGGGCAGGGCCCTAGTGATGTCACAGGGGTGGGGCTTTCACAGGCAGTAGCCTGATAACAATATCAATTGAAGCCACACTTCCCAGTATGTGAATTCTCTTTTACCACTATAGGGCAAGAAACAAACAACAAGGTGCATCATGAGTGGGTTTAAGAGGGCTGAGCTGACTGCATGGAACCACTGTTATTGCTTCTATGGATGTAAGAGAGTGAGGCAAATGAAATGCAAATAGACAAAGAAAAAGAAAAAACAGTGATGATTTCCTAAATGCAATACCATACCAACCACAACAAGATTCCTATGAGTAAGGCAGAAAACTCAGCATCCCACAACCAGTCAGAGTTCCTGGCCAAAAACCAAAACTAAAAAAACCTGGCAACCAGTCAGCCAAGGTCACAGAAATCCACATGCAGCACAACCTGACCCAGGGGCTTCAGCTAGTGCACACTGTGGAGGCACGATTGCTGGCATGAGTGAGACCCTGTCAGCACATAACCTCTGCTCTGAACTCTGTACTGGTTGTTGATTTGCTACAAGGCCAAGTTCAAGGTGTGTTTTCCATGTTATGGGTGCCACATAGTACTTGTTCTGCTCTTGTAAGAAATCAGTCCTTTAGTGTGGCAGCACCTATGCTTTGGAACTCCCTGCCTGTTGACATTAGGCAGGCACCTTCAATGTATTCTTTTCAGCACTTGCTAAAAACATTTTTTGTTTAGGCAAGTCTACCCAGGCGTGTAGAAGCTATTATGCTTTGTATCTGTTTTTAACTCATTGTTGGTTTCATTATTTCAGATGTTTTTAAATACCTGTTTTTAACTGTTTTTGCCAATAATTTTATTGTTTTAATTCCTTCTGTAAACTGCTTTGAGGTTTTTTTTACAATAAAGTGCTATATCAATAATGTAAGTAAAATACATAAATTTCAGAATCACTGTGGCCCTTGGGTCTCTTTCCTCTTTTAGAAACAAAGGAATCTGCCTTATACTGACTCAGGCCATTTGGTACTACCTAGCTCAGTGCTGATGGCATGGACTAGCATTGGCTCTCCAGGATTCCAGGCATTAGTCTTTCCAGAGATTGGATTTTGGACCTTTGCATGCAAAGCATATGCCCTACCACTGAGCTATAGCACTTCCCCTGTTTAAAAAATACCTTTTAAAATTGCTGTTTTCAATTCACTAACGAATACACAATATACCTAGGACAGATCCACATCATGCATTTAAAGCACATTCAGCATACATTGGGTGGGAACTGTATCTGTGAGTGGGAAACTACACTTCCTAGGATTCTTTGGGGGACGTCATGTGCTTTAAATGCAAGTTGGATGTGCTTTAAATGTATTATGTGGATCTGCATTACTTCATAAACTTTGCCTGCATATAAATCATTTTAATTATTTTTCTAAATGGATATCAGCTACAAAGTTTACTTGGTGATCATGGGCTACTTACCATCTCTCAGCCTAATCTGCCCTTCAGAGTGAAAACAATAGAGGGGGACCATGACCACCCCAAGCAAGAAAGGCGCACTTAAAGTGTAGAGAAATAATAATGTACAACTATAGTGTGAAATCAGATATGTATCAAGACATAGTATGAAGAAATATTTATATAAGCATGAATGTCAAAAATGTTTACTATTTATATAGCCTGTAAAGATATTTATAGTGCAATCCTATGCATGTTTACTCAGAAGCAAGTCCCAATGTATTCAATGAGGCTTACTCAAACAGGGAAGCGTGCACAGGACTGCAACCTCAAATGATAAGGAACTTCACTCACTCAACCCAAAATTCAGAATCATGTCACTCGAAGCTGTTTTGCAACTGTTTTATGGCTATTGGATTTTAAATTGATTTATTTCTTGTTGTAAGGCACCTTGGTTTCTAACCCTATCTCTCAGGGTTGTCGGAAACATTCCATATCATCCGGAGCTTTGGAGTGCATTGCCATCAGTATGCTGATGACACGCAGCTCTATTTCTCCTTTTCATCTTCTTCAGGTGAGGCTGTCAATGTGCTGAACCGGTGCCTGGCTGCGACAATGGACTGGATGAGGGCTAATAAACTGAGGCTCAATCCAGACAAGACTGAGATGCTGCTAGCGGGTGGTTCTTCTGACCGGATGGTGGATGTCCAACCTGTCCTGGATGGGGTTGCACTCCCCCTGAAGGAGCAGGTTCGTAGCTTGGGGGTTCTCCTAGAATCATCTCTGTCACTTGAGTCTCAGGTAGCCTCAGTGGCACAGAGTGCCTTCTACCAACTTCGGTTGGTGGCCCAACTACCTCCCTATCTGGACAGGGATAACCTGGCTTCAGTTGTCCATGCTCTGGTAACCTCTAAATTAGATTACTGCAATGCACTCTACGTGGGGCTGCCTTTGAAGACGGTTCGGAAACTGCAGCTTGTGCAAAATGCAGCGGCCAGATTGGTAACAGGGACCAGATGGTCCAAACATATAAAACCGATTCTGGCCTGCTTGCACTGGCTGCCTTTATGTTTCTGAGCTCAATTCAAGCTGCTGGTATTTATAAAGCCTTACACAGCTTGGGACCACAATACCTGATGGAACGCCTCTCCTGATACGAACCCACCCATACACTACGTTCAAGATCAAAGGCCCTCCTCCGGGTGCATACTCCGAGGGAAGCTCGGAGGGTGGCAACAAGGGAGAGGGCCTTCTCAGTGGTGGCCCCCAAATTATGGAATGATCTTGCTGACGAGGTGCACCTGGCGCCAACACTGTTATCTTTTCGGTGCCAGGTCAAGACTTTCCTCTTCTCCCAGGCATTTTAGCATGTGTTCTATATTGTTTTAAATTTTTTAATTGTGTTTTAAATTCTTTTTTAAAAGATGTATTTTAAACTGTATTTGTTTTTAGTTATTGTAAACCACCCAGAGAGCTTCAGCTATGGGGCGGTATACAAGTTTAATAAATAAATAAATATACACACACTAGAGTTGTAAAAATACATACACCCTATATAACAGTTTATTGTCAAAACCAGTTGATCATTGTAGAACTTTTTTTTTTAAAAAAATCAGTATTAGTTTCCTACCAAATAAAGGTAGTGACACCTAAGTAAGCCCTGCCTTCTTGCTTAAAAAAAAAAGGATTGGAGGGGGAGAAAAAGTTTTACAACACAATCCTTTGCTATGTTCACTTAAATGTCCTATTGATTTACAGCACAATCCTAATCATATCTACTCAAAATTAAGTCTATTAAATTCAGTGGGGTTTACTCCCAGGTATGTGGGATTAGCATTGAAGCTTTATTCCCAGAAATGTGGGTATAGGATAAAAGCTTCATATTTGGAAGGTTTTCAAAACAGGCTATGAGTTAGACAAATAAACTGCCCTCTTCAACAGCCCAGGAAAATTTAAACTTGTTTGACTCCTTATAATTAGAAAAGTATAATACATTGTAATAACATGTACACTTTTTCAAATTTCTGATCAAAAATTATTTGAAAGATAAAATGTATAATATGCTATTTTTGCAAGTAATTTTAAAAAACGTGCATGTACTCTTTTATTATAATCATAATAATTGCAGTTGTTTACTGTGTATGCCTACCAAGATCCTGTTGTAGATTAGTTAGGGCCAGTAGTTAGCATAGTCAGGTCTATGAAGCGCACTGCTTTTGATGTAACCATTACTCTAATAAAACAAGAATTTATTCCAGTTTCGCCTCCGTCTCGTGTATCGCACTCTGGGCAGGACAGGGATAGAGTACAGAAAAAGGCACTCAAGAAAACCCAAGAAATAACAAGGACCCCCTCCAGCTGTCCCCATCTTGTCTCCCTGATGATCTCTCCCCTACCTGTGCTGGCTGCATGGGGGCTACATCTTCTCCGGTGTAAAAGCGGGAGGATCCTGAGAGTCGCTCTAATGCCATTTCACAGCCTGCAAAGGGTGAAAAGGTGGCCCAATTATCACCTATGTAGTACAGAAACCCTTCATGCGAAGATTGAAAATGAAATTGTTAAACTGCCCCAACAGGAGAGGGTGGTGACCACACAGGTCCCAAGAGGCTAAAATGTTTTTTTAAGTGATTCATTTTAAATCAGTCAGGAGAAGACCAGTGAATGCATTTCAGCTTATGAAAGATATGAGCATAATCAAATCATCTGCACATTGCTCATGAATGAAGGGAAGGGAAAAATAAGGAACAGGAGGTTAAAAATTAACTACAACTTAACTGTTGCTGAATCCTCTA
The DNA here is from genome assembly GCF_030035675.1 of Rhineura floridana. NCBI lineage: Eukaryota > Metazoa > Chordata > Lepidosauria > Squamata > Rhineuridae > Rhineura > Rhineura floridana. The sequence goes on from NC_084482.1 coordinate 209,044,013, forward strand.
TTGGCCCACCTAAACTCCACCAGCCCTCTAAGCAAAGCTGCCTACATTCTCTCAGCTATCCTAACTACATGGCCATTTGATGGAAGGTAAGAACAATGCTCTTGCAGCTCCCTTTCCGTTGCGGAATCAGCAAGCCTCCTTTCTCTCTTCCGTTGCCCTTTGCTTGATAGCCCCTTTCTCCCCACACCCCACCTGCAAAAAAAAATCCTCCACCCCTCCTGGCCTTGCCATCTCACCTCTCGATTGTATACTTAAAATCATCCTTCTTTTTAAATGATTTCTTAAAAAAGGATGCACCTCCCCGTCTGACTGCCGCTTCTCCTCCCTTCAAAATGGAACTCACACCCCCAAAGCCAACCTTGTCTCCTTCTCAGCCTGAGATGGTTCTCTTCCCTCCCCCCACCCCGACATCACCCCCACAAAACCCGTCTTAAGATGCTGTTGACAACCAGGCCCACCCACTTGCTGAACGCACAAAGGGCCAAGTTGAGGGCTCTTTTTCTCCTGCTGCTTTCAGGGAAGGCCACCTCTACCACAACACAGGAAATTATCTGATATTTTGAAGAGCTCTTTTACCTCTTCCTAGGAGGGAGGGGAGGGGATTTTTAGTGGCCTTAATTCTGGGGGGGGGGTATTTTTCATATGCGGTGGAAATGCAGACTGGCCAAGAGATACTGGAAGAAGATAAATGACAATTTCGTAAGAATTCTGGGTTATGAGGTTCAGTTACATCCACTGATGCTTTTATTGAATTATTTAAGAGAGTTCAATAAAAAAGGAATATAAAGGAATGGTGTCTTATTGATTAACAGCTGCAAGAATCTTATAGGCAAGGAAATGGAAACTGGCTACAGTTCCAACGGTCACAGAATGGTATAGTAAAATACCGAACTATGGAATTTTGTCTTATTATATTAGAAGTAGAGGGCAAAATTACAGTCAAAATTTTTTGATGTTACAATGGAATAAATGTGTGGACTATTGTAGAGTCAATGGTCTACTCCCAAGTTCTACATATGAATTCTTGGTGTTTTGAATGAGACCAATGGTTTGGATATTTTGAATTCACAGTGATCTATTTGTTTGTCTCCAGTGTATTATATTTATGTTTATGGAAGAATTGGAAATTTATTATTATTATTAAAATAATTGTACTGGCTATCCATTACCTACCGGGCCAAGTGCAAAGTTCTAATTTTGGTGTACAAAGCCTTATACAGCTTGGGACCAGGATACGGTAGGGCCCTGCTTTACGGCTCTTCGCTTTACAGAGATTCACCAATACAGCGGTCTCAATTAGACGCAATTAGACTAAAGCCCCACTCATACAGTGCTTGTTCCACTTTTACGGAAGTTTTCGGGCATCGCACCCCATTCTATTCAATGAGTTCTGCTTTTCAGTGGTTTTTGCTTTACAGCGGGGTGGAACGTAACCTGCCGTATGAGTGAGGCCCTACTGTACATGATACTGTAGATCATCTTACCCCTTATATACCCAGTCGAACACTGTGCTCTGCAAGTGAGGGCCTCCTGCAGATACTATGTTGTGTGGAGGTCCATTCCACACAACACAAGAAACAGACCTTTAGTGTTGTGGCACCTACCCTTTGGAATTCCCTGCCCTTAAATATTAGACAGGCACCTTCTCTGTTATCTTGTCAGCGCCTACTGAAGACCTTCCTCTTTCAACAAGCCTTTTAACTAGAGACCTTATCCCAATCTGCGACTGTTTAGGAACTGCTTTTTTAGATGTTTTTAAAGCTTTTTTAAAAAATATGTTTTTAAAGATGCTTTGTTTTAATATGTTTTAAAGATGCTTTGTTTTAATATGTTTTAAAGTCTTTTGTTTTTAAGATGGTTGAGAGTGTTTTTGTTTGCCACCCTGGGCTCCTTCTAGGAAGAAGGGAAGGATATAAATTTAATAGATAAATAATAATAAAATAAAAAGGAAGCAAATAGAGACCAATTGCCATTTGACTTTGGGAGTGGGCCCTAATAAATCAGTAGTACCCGCACACATAGATAGAATATTGATAATGGCACCCAATAAGTCCCTGGTGGGCTCTGAAAATTTTACCAAGGGAATGCTCTGTGAAGGAACACTCAGCGACATTATTATAATGAGGTGTTGCGCCCCAGGCACAACAGGAGTTAACTCAGGGAGAGGGAGGGGAGTCAGATGAGGATGAGGTCCCTAGGAGCATTGAAGGAAGGGAGAGCGCAGTCAGCCCGCAGACTCCATCTGCCAGCTGCCCCATCGAGGCAGTTCCCGCTCCGCCTGCAAGCCCCCCACCTGAGCTGCTGGGAAGCGATCCCTTGTGCATGCCAACCACTACCCTGCAGGAATCCCCGCCTGGCACTTCAAACGCTTCCCCACCAACCAGCTTCCTGCTCCCTGAAGCCGAGCTGTCACCTAATGAAGCCCTGCTGTCAGATGGGTCATCAGAGACTCACTCCCCCCCTCACCCCACGCGAGACGACGCGAGAAAAGGGACCTTGAGAGGGTGGAACTTCGGAGGAGCCGTCGGTTACAGGCGAAGACCTTCCCTATTTAAGCAGGTGCCCGCCCAGGCACTAGTGCCGATTCAACTCTCCCCATACGCTGCAGAGACTGATTAGGTAGCTTAGCTAGGGAAGTAGTGAGCTACAGTAGGCAGGTTTATGAAGCACACTGCTTTGGGTGTAAGCATCACTCTAATAAAACGGGAATTGATTCAAGTTTCGCCTCCGTCTCATGCCTCGGGCTCTGAGCAGGACATGAGGAGAAAGAGGGAAGTAATGGCCACGAGAACTAGTCACACTATCTGCATGCATATAACAAACGTGTATAAGGTGGAGCAGGACTGTGTTGGTAAGCCTTGTCTTGGTTGTGTCTACTATGTACCTGTGCACATACAAACTGTGCACATAGAACTTTTAAAGACAAAGAAGACCTCTTGGAGGCTGGGCCTGGCAACCAAGAGGTCTTTTGTATCTTTAAAAGTTGGGCAGGGGGAAGGGAGAATCCCACCTTGTGGTTTTTGCCATTACAGTGTTGCAAGAACACCTGCACTTGGCTGACTTTCTCTTCTCCTAAAGATACAGGATCAGTCTCAGGCCCTGAACCTGGCAACCCTAGCCACAACACACAGCAGCTTGGGTGCGGGGAGGAGATAGATGGGGTCCAGCAGTAGACACAGCTGGGATCCACGGGGCAGGAGTGCATCCTCAAACCTGGAGTCTGCTGTAGGGGGCGCTTAAAGGAGGGGTCCTTGCTTTCTTCCAATATCCCCCTCCTCCCTACTCACCACCCCAAATTGTGCACCTGGATCTCTGGGATCCCTCTATGCAGCTCCTCCCCAACATTTCAGCAAGCAAAGAGACTCACCCGCTCACTCACTGCATTTGTTCTGATTTGACAGGAAAAGGAAGTCCCTCTTTGACAATCTCCCCTTCTGCTCTAGGAATGGCTACTCCTTTGTTGTTGTTGTTCTTAACCATTGAAGAGCAGAGTGGCTGAAGCCTTTTGGCTGCTTCAGGCAGTCAGCAAAGGGAGGTGGTCAGCAAGTTTCTGGACTGTTGTCACTCCTTCGTATTAAAAACAAAAGTCCCATGCATGTAAAAAAAAAAAAGACTCTCAGGGAATAGTTTAGGCTATTGTAAACCCCCTTTCTTTACCTGTTAGATTTCTGTGTGCAGGGCCTTTTTCTGTTGACTTGTACGGATAAACTTTTCACTCTGAAACAAGCCACCTCCTTGCCTTCCAAAGTGATTCAGTCCAGAAACAGTTTCCCCAGCTAAGCCGCTCCTTCTCTGAATGAGGTCACTGTGCTGATCATCAACAGTGCACTCCTAAGATGTGTAAACATCCTGCAAGCAAATCCAGATGAAAGCTTGTTGTCATATCCCCAGCCCATGAACAAATCAGAACAATCAGAACAAATGCTCAATAAAGACCTGAGAGAGTCTTAACTCTCCTCCTTCATAAGTGTGCTTTAAGGCAGCATCCGAAAAGCAGAAGGTCCCAGGTTGAAAAGCACTATCCAAATAGCATAAAATGACAGGCAACAGGCAGAAAGATCATGAAGCAGTCCACCAGATCATCAGCAATTTTCAAGTGGTCCCTGGGGAAAAAAGGTTTGGGAACCACAGATATAATGGGAGGCAGGAAAAAGTAAGTGGGCAAAGACTGCAGGTGCAATGCCGAGGTGCCGTCTCAGCAAAAACTGACGCCAGTCCTAGTGGGTAAGCCCCATTCAACAGGGTGGGATTTACTTCTGAGTAAACATGCACAGGATTGCAAGGTGGGGAGAGCCACAAATCCCCCCTCCCTCAACCCCAGCTTAGCCCTTTCCTACTTTAAAGTTGTCAATGAGGACACTGAACTTGTCAAGGATTATCAATACCTTGGCACAGTCATTAACCAAAACGGAGACAATAGTCAAGAAATTAGGCTAGGACTGGGGAGGGCAGCTATTGGAGAACTCACATGCAAATATGTATCACTGAACACTAAAGTCAGGATCATTCAGTCCATGGTATTCCCCATCTCTATGTATGGATGTGAAAGTTGGACAGTGAAAAAAATGGATAAGAGAAAAATCAGCTTATTTGAAATGTGGTGTTGGAGGAGAACTTTGCGCATACCATGGACTGCGAAAAAGACAAAGAATTGGATGTTAGAAAAAATTAAACCAGAACTATCACTAGAAGCTAAAATGAGGCTATCATACTTTGGACACATAATGAGAAGACAGGATTCACTAGAAAAGAGAATAATGCTGGGAAAAACAGAAGGGAGTAGAAAAAGAGGAAGAACAAACAAGAGATGGATTGATTCCATAAAGGAAGCCGCAGACCTGAACTTACAAGATCTGAACAGGGCAGTTTACAATAGATGTTACTGTAGGTTGCTGATTCATAGGGTTGCCATAAGTCGTAATTGACTTGAAGGCACATAACAACAAAAACCTTGAAACGCAATCATCTAGTTCAGTATTGTCTGCCCTGACTGGCAGCAGCTCTCCAAGATTTCAGGCAGGGGGTCTTTCCCAGAAATGTCGGCAATCGAACCTGGGCCCTTCTGCATCCAAGGAGGTGCTCTTCTAATGAGCTTTGTTTCGTTCCCCAAATGGTGAGCCCCCATTCAAAAGAGCCACCACCTGTCCACTGCTGAAGTGTATCCAGGGGGTGGAAGGTGGTGAGCAGCCTCGATGTCAAAGCAGGGGCAGAGAAAGGGCGGACCTTGGCCTTGCTGGAGGCAGGTGTTCATGGGGGCCATTACTGGCCCTGGGCTCACAGCCCCTCAAAAGTCTGGTGCCAGCCCTAGACCAACCCTTCTCATAACATCAGAGGAACCTGGCTGCTGGGTCAGGCCAAGAGCCCAGCATCATGCCCTCAGTGGCCAATCAGAGGCCCCACTGGGAAGCCTGAAAGCAGGCCTTGAGGGCAACAGCAACACTCACCCCCAAATGACATTCCCAGCAACTGGTATTCAGAGACATTTCCTGCCTCCGACAGTGGAGGGAGCAACAGAGCCATCGTGGCCAGCAGCCATTGAGCCTCTAGAAACGTGTGCAACCCGCTTTGAAAGCCATCCAAGTTGGCGGGCATAGAATCATAGAATAGTGGAGTTGGAAGGGGCCTATAAGGCCATCAAGTCCAACCCTCTTTGGCATTCCAAAGTGCAGCCGCTGTTCCCATCTGCCCTATGCAAGGTGGCTTACTCTGCACCAAGACAGCCCCCCACTCAAAATCTGGAGGTTGCAAGAAAACCAGGCAATGGAAGCAATGGAGTTTGGGCTCTGTTTTGCATGACATTGGATTGGAGTTGATTGCACAAAGAAGCCCTCAGGTTCTTAAAAGGGGTGGAGCCTGGGAGTTTATTCCCCCCCCTCCTCCGTCCCGCTTTCCCTACCTTCTTTGCGAAGGAAACTGACCGGGGCCGGAACAGGGAGGTGCAACGACCAGAGACTCAGAAAAGCGGTGGAAGACATGCAGCCTTCCGGTCCTCATTCGGAGGCTGGAACTGGTTTCATCGCCGTCATACCTCTTTCATCCCCCCTCCTTGTGTTTCTTTGGACCTGCACCCTTCCGTATTGCTGCTCTCGTTTGGGAACCGGAATGTTTCGGAATCTAAGGACCACCCTACCCCTCGGCCCATTAACCATTAGAGTTCCGTTGACCTTTTCCTGCACCGGAGGAGCCGCTCGCTCTCACATTTGTCACTCAATTTGAGAGCAAATCTAGCTGGGTGGAAGATGGGCGGGGTGGGGTGGGGACGGGGGCGGTGGAGCTGGAAGATCCTGCTTCCTGAGGTAGAGAAAGGAATGCATAGGGGGTTGTACCCACTGCTAGCCCTACTCAGAGTAGTAGACCCATTAAAATTCAGAGAAATAACTCCCTTGGGATCATTAATTACAGTGGGTTTACTGAGTAAAACAGTTGGGAACAACCCAACCAGAGTAAACCTATTGAAATCACAGCATGCAGCTGGTGGTGTGGCCTCTCTTTGGGGGGCCTCTGAATCCTCCCCCACCCCCATGAAAGCAGAAGGCAGCTGTCAGTGAAGGCTCCGATCTGTTTTCCCCACTTTCTTCTGTAATCACCCGTGTTAAGCCCTGTGAACGTTCTGATGTGCTCCCTCCAACCAAGAAACTCTTAGCTGCCAGCGGAGTGGAACTTCCATATGTAGGGGCAGTGTATCTAAACTCGAATGGTGGCGAGAAACAGGCCTGTAGACAGCCTCAAAGTTCAGGCACCAAAAAAGTAGGGAGGGGCAGATTTTTTTCCCTGTAACAAATGTAATGATTTGGTTTTTTGTTTAAAAAAAAAATTGAGGCCAGAAAAGATTTTGGGGGGCATACCCTAAAGCTATGGGTCTGCTGGGCCACCACCACCCCAGCTTCTGAGGGTGGTGGAACTACCAAAATGGCCCCCTCTGCTGATCTCAACACCCACAAGGGTCTGTAGGGAAGGAATATATTTCAGATATTTGGGATCTAAGTCATTTAGATCTTTAAACACTAGTGTGAGCGCCTTGAATTGGACCTGGAAACTAACTGGCAAGTAATGCAACTGTTCTAAAACAGAGGTTATATCATTATATGAGATCTAAAGGGAACCTCAGCCACTAATCTGGCTGCTGTATTTTGGACCAGTTGAAGTTTCCAAGTTGTCTTCAAGGGCAGCCCCACAAAGAGCTCAATGCAATAATCCAGTATGGAAGTTACCAGAGCATGGGGCACTGTGGCCAAGACGTCTCTGTCCAAAAAGGGCTGAAGCTGGCAAACCAACTGGAGCTGGAAAAAGGCACTCCTAGCCAGTGAGGCCACCTGAACCTCCAGTGACAATGTTTGGTCAAGGAGTACCCCAAAGGTGCGGACTTGCTCCTTCCAGAGGAGTGCAACCCCCTCCAGAACAGGCCATCTCCCTGCATCCCAGACATGAGAACTCTGGACACGTAACCATCTCTGCTATCTTTTTGCCGTCTATTGAAGACCTTCCTCTTTCAACAAGCCTTTTAAGTAGAGACCTTACCCCAGTCTGCATCTGTGTTGGAATTGCTTTTTAATATGTTTTAAAACCTTTTTTTAAAAAAATGTTTTTAAAGATGTTTTGTTTTAATGTATTTTAAAGTGTTTTTATGATGTTTTAAAGTGTTTTTAGTGCTTTTGTTTGCCGCCCTGGGCTCCTGCTGGGAGGAAGAGCGGGATATAAATCTAATAAATAAATAAAATAACACCTCTGTCTTTTCAGGATCCAGCCTCAGATTATTGGCCCATATCCAGCCCGTCACCACCTCCAAGCACCAGTTCAGCATTTCAACCACCTCTCCTAATACGAATGGAACAGAAAGGTAGAGCTGGGTGTCATTGGCATATTGATGGCCCCTCTTTCCAAATCTCCTGAGGACATGTCCCAGTGGCTTCATATAGATGTTAAGAAGCATGGGGGACAAGATGGAGCCCTGCAGAACCCCACAGGACAATTCCCATGGTGCTGAGCAATAGCGTCCTATTTTTGGGAAGCGGCCCTGGAATTATGAGCAGAACCACTGAAGCACTGTGCCCCCAACCCTCACCGCCCTGAGACACTCCAGAAGGATACCGTGGTCAACAGTATCAAAAGCTGCTGAAAAATCAAGAAGAACGAGCAAGGTTGCATTCTCCCGTCTCTCTCCCAACAGAAGTCATCAATCAGGGCGACTGAGGCAGTTCCAGTGGCCAGGCCTGAAGCAAGACTGGAATGGATCCAAGTGATCCGTTTCCTCCAAACATGCTTGAAGCTGAACCGTCACCACCTTCTTGAGCACCTTGACCAAAAAGGGGGTATTTGTCACTGGACGATAGTTGTTTGCTGGGGCCAGGAAGGTCCTCTTAAGAAGGCACCGCACTGCCACCTCCTTCAAGGCAGATGGTACCTCCCACTGCTCCAGTGAAACATTAATCACTCCCTGGACCCACCCAGTTAACCCCCTGTGGCTAGCTTTAAGTAGCAAAGGTGGGCAAGGGTCAAGGGAGCAGGTGGACAGTCGTACTTTTTGAGCAGCATGTCCACAACCTCTGGCCGCACAAATAAAAAACTGATCCAGTGCAGATGCATCAGACTGAGCTCTGGACACCTCCATTAGACTTACTCTAACCGAGGCGTCCAAATCTGAGCGATTTTGTCCCTGAAGTGCCTTGCAAAGTTGTTCCAGCAGGCCTCTGAGAATGTCAGAGTGATGCTCTCTTGGCCAGATGATAACAGCTCTGCTGGGCAGCTACCTGCAGACTGCAATTGCAGATGCAATTGTGGCAGAGAAGTAAGCTTTCTTTGCCGCTGCCGCTGCCACATGGTCAGCACGATGGTGCAGCCTTACCCATGTTTGGTCAGGTTCAGACAGAGATTTACGTCACCTGCACTCCAGCTGCTGACACTCCTGTTTCATCGCATGCAGGTCACCAGAATACCAAGGTGAACCATGCACTCCACAGCAATGGTGGGGGCACTCAGGAGCAATTGCGTCAATGGCTCTACGCATCCCACCATTCCACAGTAAGACAAGGGCCTTGACAGGAGTACCAGCCATTTAAGCTGAAAAATCCCCCATAGCAGTCAGGAATCCATCAGATTCTGTAAGTTTCTGAGGGCAGACCATCTCAATGGGTCCCCCACTCTTTGAGAGTGGGGTAGCTACATTCAGCCCAAACCTTACTAAGGAATGGTCCATCCATGACAACAGACTCGCAGCGGGTCCCCAAATGAACGGGGTGTTACCAATCCACTCTGTAGCAAAGACCAGATTGAGGTCTGCCTGACACAGCTGTCATGGAGACCATGAAGTCCTGAGCAACCTCTGCATGGATATTGCAGTCTTCCAACATCCCCACCCACAGGCAACTCCCAAAACATCCCCCACCTGTCAAGAATAGCTAAGTTTGGTCAAGCTAAAATGGCTCAACCAGTGGGAATTCTCTGCAGAGACCTCCAGGATACTCTGTGTTGGGGAAACCCAAGTGTTCTAGCGCCAGACAGCTGCAAATTGCTAACGTCAAAAAGATACAGCTGAGTCCTATCTGTTATCTCTTATCTGCTTTCTGAGATCAAAGTCAGGAGTTTGGGTATTGCAAATCAGGGACTGCTTGGTGTGACTGTCTAGCCCTCCTTATCTTCAAAGAAGGTGATCATGGAAGGGGTGCCTAGGATGGCTAATTGGCCCCCTCCCTGTTGCCAGCTAAATCCCATAAAATGAAGGTGATCCTTCAGTTACTCGTTCCCCATTTCATCCGTCTCGTTCCATCTATGGATTTCAGTCAAAGCCTTTGGGAACTAGGCTATCAGACTACAAAGTGCGCATTAGCAAGGATAGGCAAGCTTTGTTATTTTTCTTTGTCTGTTTTGAACCTCTCACAGTGTTATGTAAATGTATTTCTTGCTCAGCCCAGTTGTGGGTAATTGGCTTTAAAGGAAAGTAATGCTGCTCTCTTTTTTACATGTATCTTTCTTTTCTTTTTAAATAAACTACCTTTTCTTCATGGTGTGTATTGCTTGGAGTTAATGACTCTAAATCCAACCCTTGACCACACGCTACTGAGTACTGTTGATTAATTTAGCTTAATGATCCAGAGCAAGGAGTGTAACAATAGGTCTACTCTAGGATTTTAAGTAGTGCTCTGAATTCCCCTTGCTCAGAGTGTGGGCTAGAAAGGGGTGGTGGCAGTCTACCTTCTAGGGTTGGTGTTAGGTATAAACTAACCCTGGGGAAGTGAGTGTTGCCTGGAAAGCAGTGGCCCAGGGAATTGGGACTGTTATCAGAAGTAAAGACACCCCCTTGGGGTTGCTGAGGTCAAAGGATCCCAGGGGGCAATCTTTGACACCACCCACCCATAGGCAATTCCTGAAAGACCCACACCCACTGCAGGCAACTCCCAAAATGCCCCCCAGGCACTTGTCACTCCCACTGAGGCCAGTCACTGGCCTCCTGCCTGGCCAGGCTGCTGTTGCCACCACCACCCTGCCTCAACCACTTACCTCCTGCATTGTTTTTGCTGCAGCCCACCCACAACGCCTGCTCACTTGCCCTCTCCCGACACTCAGTTGCCTGTCCAACTGCTTGCCTGCCCCAAGTGGTGGCCCGTCCCCCCGCTTGCTTGCTCACCTGCAGTGATATTCCCATCCTGGTGCCCTCCAGATGTTTGAACTATCACTCCCATTGCCCCAAGTCAATACTTCCATGCTCCTGTTAGCTCAAAACAACATACAGCTGTGCTGGGTAGGGTTAGTGGGAGTTAGGGTTGCCGGGTTCAGGGCTCGAGACTGATCCTGTATCTTTAGAAGAGAAAGTCAGCCAAGTGCAAGTGGCTGGCAACCAAGAGGTCTTCTGTATCTTTAAAAATTGTGCAGGGGGAAGGGAGAATTTCACCTTGTGGTTTTTGCCATTACAATGTTGCAAGAACACCTGCACTTGGCTGACTTTCTCTTCTCCTAAAGATACAGGATCAGTCTCAGGCCATGAACCTGGCAACCCTAGTGGGAGTTGTAGTCAAAAATATCTAGCATCTAGGATTATGTCCCTGACACCAATTATGCTCTGCTCCTCACATCTTGGCTCTGACAGTAGCTGGACCATGTTTCGTGGTTTTGCCTGGAGACCACATGAACCTCAGCTTCATGATTCAACCAGTTAATATCTTCCACTGTAGCAAAGCACAAGCAAGAACACAGACAAGGAGGAATCAGTTGACATGCAGCCTCGTTCAGAGAAAAGTGGCCCACTCCAAACTGGCATTAGGAGCTACAGGGTTTAATTTAAAAATCTGCTCAGCTTCCTTGTGTAGCAGTAACTGATCACAATCAGACCAGTTTTGTTTACGTGAATAGATTATTTCAATAACAACGAACTTGAAGTCATTATGTTCATGTGAATGATCAATGAAATGCCTCACTAATGGTGCAACCAGGACTTTGTTCCCAGGTTTGAGTGATGCTCTATAATGCGTATTCTAATGCTACGGGAAAGCTTACCTGCATATAATAAACCACAAGATCAAACAATGAGATATATAACCCATTTTGTAGCACCGTTGGATGGTAGCTGGGCCACCATTTTGCATTTTTATTGGAGACAGGCTGTCCCAACAGGAAAAACTTCCACCTGAAGATTACCTCACTTGGAACAGCAATATATAGATCAACTTCTGCCCTCTGGGAGTCAGCTGCTTTTCCTGTTGGCACATATCGGAATGGTCCCATTGACTCATGACAGTCAGGCAATGCCCGCACGATGTTTTCCATCCTTCCTTTATTTAGCTTGGTTCCAACTGCCTAAGAGGAAGTAACTGAGGCCTGTGTGAGGGGCTTTTCTACTGCATAGTTTTAAGCAAGCATAAAATTTTTATTTTATATCTCCCCCTATATTTGCATTATATTTCTCCTTTTATCACACTCTGTGTAGAGTAAAACTCTAAGGATGAATTTTATTAAGCACAGAGTCTCACAGTTAAGCTATACCTTAGCTTCCTCTGCAACAGATGCTACGTCAAGGAGTTGCACACCAAAATTTGAGGCTCATGGATGAGTCTTAGGCATATAAGCTTTATAAGTATTTATTTTACTTAACAGAACTTAAACATCACAGAAAATGAATAAAATTAGTAAATAACATAGAATCATTACAAAATACAAGTGCTATTATTACAATTCTAAACTATTGATGCAGAGCTGAGAAACCCAATTAAATCATAATTACCCGACTCAACAGAGAGCCAGTGTGGTGTAGTGGTTAAGGTGTTGGACTACGACCTGGGAGACCAGGGTTCGAATCCCCACATAGCCATGACGCTCACTGGGTGACCTTGGGCCAGTCACTGCCTCTCAGCCTCATGAAAACCCTATTCATAGGGTCACCATAAGTCGGAATCGACTTGAAGGCAGTACATTTACATTTACCTGACTCAACAAGGCTGTCAAGGATGCAAGTAAAGGTGATAGATGCCTCTCAAAAAGAAGAGGGACAGATGCTCAAAGGAAGAAATATTTATACTAAATCATTCCTTTGAAGATAAATTTATGACACATTCCTAAACAGCGCCAGCACCAGGCATGCCAGGGCCCTTGGGCACCAGCCTGTCCCGGGCCCCAGCATACGCACGGACACAGCCAGGCAAGTGGCTCCTGCCTGTTCCACCTACCTGTCTCCTGTGCCCTGCTGCTGCATGCACAGGGCTGCCATCAACCAAGATGGTGGCAGAGGCTTCTCTAAGGGGCTGCCATCTTAGTTGATGGCATGCATGCACGGTTCCTGCCATCAACCAAGATGGCGGTAGGTGCATCAGCCCCTTAAAGAAGCCTCTGCCGCCATCTTGGTTGGCAGCAGCAGACAGAAGAACGGTAGGTGGAGCAATCAAACAGGGAGGCGGCCTGGAAGCTCCCTCCCTGCCAAGGATCATAGAAAGGGAGCACTATTCTCCCACCCTAACGAGGGGCCCTTCAGGGTCCCCTGTGGGCCGCAGGGCCCTCAGCCAGGGCTCAACCTGGTCGCCCTTTGGCGCCAGCCCTGTTCCTAAACATTCCTAAATTGCTAAGTTTCTTAATTATCAAAGAAAGGCAAAGCTATATTCTATGAAATACCCAACTACATGAAAGACTTTAATAAATCATATGCCAAGGTAACATACATTGCAACTTTAGCAACAATTTTGATTAAATATACCTTGCAACTTTTGCAACATTTTTATTAAATATAGTCTACTATCATCAATGATAAAATAATTATAGACACATCCAATGGAACTACATCAAATACAAACAATTGCTATTTTATTATCAAAACCTAGATTATGTATGAAATTGTTCACATCTGTGTGTAAGAAATCTATCAATATTAAAAATAACATTTGCTGTGAACACATTTAGCTAATTTACAAATGTGGATTGATTGAGTCGAGCCAATTCAAGGTTTTTTTTGTAGAATGGGAAACACAGATCATTAAGGATAGGAAAGTAGGGAGTAACGATGTCCCAGTCTGGTTTGTAACTCTAGTCTTTCTTTGAAGGACATCGCAAACATGGAAGGATGCCTGTTATTCCCAATGTAATGATTTTAAATGAGTTGCACTGGGGTAAGGAAAATCAGCTATGAGGCCTGGTCTAAAGCCTCTGGAACCACTCAAAATGGGTGCAAAAATGGGTATATTTGCCACAAGAGAAATAAGGATCAGAACTCAACTATTACAAACAATAATGATGACATGCAAAACTACTAATAATTTTAAGTATTATGCAACTCTGTTTCCATTTACCCCTACCTATAAAAACAAGGATTCAAAGGAACCAGCTGAATATAGGATCCTACGGATAAGATTCAAAAGAACAGAGATGAAGGGAAAAGGTTGGAAAGGGAAAATGGTGAAATATAAACCTCACCTGAGAATAAGCAAAAATATTAAAACAAGAAACTTATGTTTATTAGAATCAGAACAGCAGAATCTGTTCAAAGTTGTTTATGAGCCACACCGTACAGCCCCAAAAGGCTGGCTTAGCGGAGAATGGCCACAAACAGGCCAAAACTGGAAAAGGGACAGATTTAAAGTCAAGTTGGCAGGCTGGGCGGAAAAAGCCCCAGAACAAGCAAAAGTCTCACAGAAAAATCTGTAGAGAAGCAAAAATAAAATTAAGGAAAAAAGCAGTAAGAACTTTTCATGGGAAAGAAACATCACAAGAACTATAATGGAAGAACTGGGGCCCGAGTTTGCTTCCTCCCTGTTCCCTTGTGTGTCATGTTTCTTTGGATTATAAGCCTGTAGGCAGAGACAGTCTTACTTTAAGTTGATTTTATGTAAGCCTCTCTGAGAACCTTTTTGGCTGAATAGCAGCATAGAAATGCTATAAATAAATAAACAAATGTAGTGAGTTCTACCACTCAGTGCAGCTGAGGGTTTTTTCCCCATCCCAATAGAAACCCGAACTTTTCTGCATTCCAATCTCTCCTTTTCTCACGCCTCAGTTTTCCTTATTGAAAATTCAGCTCTGTATTGGTAAATGAGAAGTCATGGGACAAACACCTGCAGAAAGTTTTCCATCCTTTTAGGGGCTGATATGATCCTAAGCCTTGTCAGGATACAGACTCACAAAGGTCACCTGGCCCTGTTAGTCGCGTGGAGTAACAAACCTTTCATCTTCATAATTAGTTTGGCTAATGCTTTCTTACACTCCAAAAAAGGAAAAATGATTTCTCCACTCAAGAGAGACTTTCAGGTCTGTGTCAGTCATGAGCCAGAATTTCTTGACTAAACTTTTTCTTCCATTCCACTCCACAGCTCCTTCACTCCACTTCACAGATTTGCCCCCAAAACTGAGCTCAGTAACAATCTTCACTGAAGCTTTCCTAACAATTCATGAGCATTTTATGGTTTCTCCTCTTTAAGGATGCTTTGATATAAATGAAGAATGGCAAGCTTGTTAAAGCTGTTTCCTCCAGTGAACTCTTTGAAGTGCACTAAAGGTACTACTCCAACAGAAACAATTTAAACACTCGAAATATTTATAAGGCTTGTCCCCCATGAGTTCAGTGATGCAAAGTAAGCGTTCTAGTGTGACTGAAGCTCCTTTCACATTTCAAACAATTCTAAGGCTTTTCTCCTATATGTGTCCTTTGATGCACAGAAAGACTGGAACTGCGCTTAACGCTCTTCCCACACTTCAAGCTTTTAAAAGGTTTGTCTAATGAATGAGTTCTTTTATGTCTAGTAACATGGCAAAGCCGACTGAAGTTCTTTCCACACTCCAAGCATTTATAAGGTTTGTCCCCTGTGTGAATTCTTTGATGTCTAGTAAGGGTGCTACTCTCACTGAAGCTCTTTCCACACTTTAAACATGTATAACGCATGTACCCGGCATGCGTTCTTTGATGTCTAGTAAGGGTACTGCTCCCACTGAAACACTTCCCACATTCCAAGCATTTATAAGGTTTGTCCCCTGTATGAGTTCTTTGATGTTTTGTAAGGGTGCCTCTCTCACTGAAGCTCTTTCCACACTCCAAACATTTATAAGGCTTGTCCCCTGTATGAGTTCTTTGATGTCTAGTAAGGGTGCTACTGTCACTGAAGCTCTTTCCACACTCCAAACATTTATAAGGTTTGTCTCGTGTATGAGTTCTTTGATGCGAAGTAAGGTTGCTACTCTGACTGAATCTCTTTCCACACTCCAAGCATTCATGAGGTTTGTCCCCCGTGTGAGTTCTTTGATGTGAAGTAAGGTGGCCATGCTGACTGAACCTCTTTCCACACTCCAAGCATTCATGAGGTTTGTCGCCTGTGTGAGTTCTTTGATGAGAAGTCAGGTGGCCATGTTGACTGAAGCTCTTTCCACATTTGAAGCATTCATGAGGTTTATCCCCTGTATGAGTTCTTTGATGTTTAGTAAGATTGCTACTCTGACTGAAACTCTTTCCACACTCTAAGCATTTATAAGGTTTGTCGCCTGTATGAGTTCTTTCATGCAAAGTAAGGTGGTCACGACGACTAAAGCTTTTTCCACACTCCAAACATTGATAAGGTTTGTCTCCTGTAGGAGTTCTTTCATGCAAAGTAAGGTGGTGATGCTGACTAAGCCATTGATTTTTAAATTCACCACCCTGAGAAGCTTTGGATTTATCCCCTTGTTTCTGCGTTTGTCTCCCCTTTTGTCTCTTTGCTCCATCTTGTCTCCCCAATTTCCATTCCTTCTCCTGCTCCTCAGCTTTTCCCGGTGACACATCTGATGGGTCCCCCTCGGCTGTGATCCCCCAGGCATCTCCTGATGGAAGAAAAAGGAAAGCTGGTAAAGTGCTGTGGAGAAATGCTGTGTGTCTATATATATCCACTAATAGGCAAAAAAACCTTGCCGTTTAAGAACGTACCTATAGCCAACAGATAATTCTATCAAACTTTAAAAAGCAAGGAAACTGGGCAGCTACAGTGAATGCACCAGGGGAGCAGGAGACCTGACCTCTTCTCTGAGATATTGTACCGCCCTACAGATTTGTAAAAATGCATACACAATTTGGGTTGGTCTTTTACACCCCAATCCACCTGTAAATGTACTGCTTTCAAGTCGATTCAGACTTATGGCGACCCTATGAATAGGGTTTTCATGAGGCTGAGGGGCAGTGACTGGCCCAAGGTCACCCAGTGAGCTTCATATCTATGTGGGGATTCGAACCCTGGTCTCCTAGGTAGTCCACCTAGAAAATTATATTTCTCTCATTATTCATCCTAGAAACCTGTGCCAAATTTATTTTTATTAATTTGAAAGCCTTTTTATTGATCAATGTCATATGATGGTGAAGACAGCCTTTTGTGTTTCAAACTGGAGGTTATGCTCTATTTCTATTTTGGGTACATTAACAGTTGAATCTGAAACTGCAGTTTGATGTAAAATCAGACTGATTACAATATGTTGCTACTTAAGCAATGACTCTATTTGTTGGGAAAAACAAACGTGGCCTGCCCAAGACGCATGTTTTCAGTCTGCTATGCTTATACTACTCCACTTAAGGAAAGGTGGGCATAGTCAATTAAAATCATAGAGCATACCTGGAATTTTGCTAGAATATCTTTTACCTCCCACTATTTTATCTTGTGCAAACTGAGACACTCCTCGTGTCTATTGGAAACTATTCTGCAGAATAGTCAGTGCCATTATTCCACAATTGTTTGTGGAGCTTTTTTTTAGTGTTGCACAGTATTGCTGTACTTCACATATTCACAGAAACAGAAGGAAAAGAAAATGATTCACTATAGGAAACTTCACTAAAATTGCAAAGTAAATCAAACATATTTAAAGTGACTATCTGAACGATATCAACTGTTTTAATATTGTTGCTTCCTCCCTGCTAAAACAAGATAAGCACAGCACATGTCTTGTTTCTGTTATTTGGCTGATTGCAGGTGTTGCCACCACTCACCAAAAGGGGTCTGTTTTTTCTCTCTCTCGTTTTACACTTTGAACTCTCGATTCTCTCTGACTGTTTTGTGTATCACCATGAAAATTTAGAGGGTTGTTAAGCAAGCGTTTCTGAGTTCAGGACTATATGTTTTTAAGGTTTTGTTTTGAAATGAGCTTGGGGGAAGCATCAGAATGGCACAAGGGTATTTTTCATTTTAACATTGTGGAATGCGGAAAATCCATGCTGACTATAGTATACAGCCACTCTCATGGCTGTATAATACACACACACACACATACATCTGTTTATGATTTGTGCTTTGAAAAACTATTTTCTGGAACCACTCTCTTGATGTCAGAGTGTAATTGTCAAAGTTCGAGGCCTTGTCCTGTTACTGTGTTACAGACCTGATTTAGCAGTAGCTGCTTGGTGACAGGTCCTAAAAGGAGAGATGGTAGATTTTAATATTCATAGACAGGGCCTGGATCAGGTAAATTCATTGTGATCCATTTGGAAAATTGCAGGCTCTGATTGGCTAGAGGTTCAAGAGAGTGAAGGATGGACAGTTAACTGTCAGTAGGAAGAGGCAGTTGATGAGGGAGGTGTGAGGAAGAGGCCAGAGAAAGCTGAGGTGAAAGTGGAGACTGGAGCCCTAGATGATAAACTATTCATCCCCAAAGTGTTAACAATACCCAACTGATGAAGATCAGAAGGGAGTCAGTGGCAGCATTAGGCTGAGAGGTTGCTCTGTGTAATTTTCAAGATCAGCTAAACTGCCCAAGCAGCCAGAATATCAGCTAGGGGTGATTTGGGTTTCTGAGGAAGATTGTCCCCAGTAGCTGGAGAAGGCTGTGGGTGAACCTGGCTGGGGTGGAGATTTAGGGCATGTGGCCATAAGGTAAAAGCTATTTAGAAGCAACACTATCTCTTGGGTCTTTAGAAATTGTCATCAAGCATATTTAAGACCCCAATGTGAATGTCAGTATTCCCTTACAAACATAAAATCCCTTTTAAAAAAATATTCGTTCATCCTATTTCCAAGAGCTGGTGTCCATCTCACACCCAACCCTATTATATCAAGGTACTAGGAAGCTTTAAAGGGATTCTGTGGAAATGGTGAAAGCGGAAAAGAGTCACACTGTGGAACTTCACATTATTGTGGGAAGGAGTTCCAGAGATCCTGAGATACAAATATCAAAGAAGCACAACCTTAACTACTGCTTAAACAAAGTGAGCCTGAGGGAACTCTTTCTGAATAGCTGGTGGGGCCCGATACTTTACAAGTGCCAAGGAACAAAACAAACATTTGTACTGCAAATAAAACAATCTGTTGTTGGAGACAATGCCAGTTTTTTAAAAATAACAAGGATAATTTGGTTTGTTTTAATGCACCTTCAAAAGAATAAAAGGAGAAACAGCCTGAGGAAGACAGGTATTAATGAGACCAGCTTTAATTACAGAAGATGGAAGACTGGTTAGATGGGAAGGTTCTCAGTAGTCATTTCTTAACTGTGTGCAACAGGGAAAATTAATTAATTAGCTAATCACTTTTTTTAAAAAAACAGGCTGCCTTTTAGGGTGAAAAATCGTGCCAAGATGCGTTAGACATCATTCGTTTCAGCCTCTCACACACGCCCCCTCACATCCCTGCCCTTCTACGATTATACAGTAAAAATAAACTTCAGTCTTTGTGATTGATAAGTGAGTTGTCTGGACACCAGGAATCCCTGGGGTCCTAAAGAGCTGCTGTTTCCCCCTCCCCTGCACTCAGCTAGTGGCTTCTGTCTCCTTGTAATATCCATTAGAGATTAGATACTCCTTAAAACTTATTTCTGCAGATTCTACTACACAGTAAGTGTGAGTGGATGTTTTGAGAAATCCCATGGTATACATGTCGACTCAGAAGTAAGTCTCTTTGTGTTTAATGGGGCTTACTCCCAGGTAAGTGGGCTCAAGACTGTAGCTTAGGCTTTCTTGTAAGGAAGGGGCAGAAAAGGGTTCATGGTGGGAGGGCCCCCTTGCGCACACCGACCTGGGAAAAGTTCACTTGAATACAATGGGAATTAGGAATGTAAACACAATAATCATGCTAGATTGGTTGAAGCCTGGAGGTGTACTAAGAGGGGTAGGGGGTGGAGGAAAAAAGCACATCCCTCCCTTTAGAAAGCTGCATTGTTTTGGTTAAAGGAAGCCAAGTTTGATGCCTGTAACACGAGCACTAAGTCCTCCTTTGCAGCCACTTTATACTTTCTTCTATATTGTCACAAGAAGCCTGTGAGGTAGGTTAGGCGAAGATTCAGTGACTGGCCCAAGGGCACCAGGTGAGCTTCATAGCCAAGTCAGGATTTCAAATCCGCTTTGCTCAAAAGTGAAAAAGAAAAAAAAACTGCTGCAGTCATTGTGAAGTATTAATAAATAACCACAACAGAGCTGGAAAAGTTACTTTTTTAAAACTACAACTCCCATCAGCCCCAGCCAGTATGGCCACTGGATTGGGCTGATGGGAGTTGTAGTTCAAAAAAGTAACTTTTCCAAGCTCTGAACCACAACAAATGAATAGAGTGCTTGATTTTTAACTATTTAAATCATGAATTTATCCCAGCATGGGCATCTGGACAGAACAGCTGTAAAACTTAAATTGTGTTTGACCCCCACGATGTGAAATGCAACATTGGGTCTGGATGTAGCATTGCCAGCCTAAGATCAGCAGCTGACAGACCTACAGTAACATAACTCCACCCCCAAATCCAGACTCACCCCCCCGATTGAACTATACATGCACTTTTTCCTCCGCACCCAAACTTCTCTTCTCTCCCCTACTTCTGGCACTGGGACCCATCAACTGACCTTGAGCCATAGCCAGGCTAAGGCCTTCTCACTTCCTTGCCACATCCCTGAGCTATGCCACAGCCTTCTTGTTGGATGAACGCCAGCACCAGCAACTCCTTGCATGCCGAGCAAAAGAGGCCAGGAAACAGACAAGTTCAGGGGTGGGGAGGAAGGAAAGTCTCCCTCCTTTGAGTGGAAAAGGCCCAAAGAGTTACTGAAGGAAATTAGAACATGAGACAAAAGGTTCATATTTACTATAAATAAACAAGCAAACTAGGAATCGAAAGGAAGGGAAGAAAGGAAAGTTGTTACGGGAGAAGAAAGCGAATGTAGAGGACCAGGGAGGAGAGATGAAAGAAACTGGCTGGGTCGAGTGCCAGGGATAAGGTACAAGCAGAGTGTGAAAAGAGAATGGGAGATGAAATTACAGAAGATGGGTAAAAATACATTGAGAAGCATGTGGGAGTGAGATGGGGAAAACGTAAAAGAAAAAACCTTCTCCCCTTACAGCCATTGGATCAGCAAATTCTGCCTAAAATGGGGAGGCCGAGTCATGAAATCTCCAGACAAATGTCTGTACTTAGCTTGAGGAAAGCTGAGAAATGCAACTTCTTGCTGTAAGGTAAATCCTGTTGCAAAGCATGTAGCAATTTACAAAGATGGACTAGGCATCTAGTCTAGAAAATGTCACTAGAAAATGGACTAGAAAATGTCAGTAATTGCCAGCTGATTATGCCATATTTTGCTTCCATCTGCCGCCATTTTTGTGACTGGCTCTGCACCTGCACCACCATTTTGAGACTGGTGGGCTTCAGTAGATTTCAGGTGTTCTGTGGAGGGAGCACCTCAAATTCAGTAATTTACGTATGTGACCATTTGGAATTGTGCTGACTTAGTCACAATTCCCAGAGAGAGAGAGAGTGGTCCCATCCCACATCTGAGCATCTACCTGCTGGTCTCTCCTCTCCTACAAAGCCTTGGACAAAAATATATTCTCCATCTCCTTCCTGCCAGGAGATGTGGTTAAGTTTCAAACTCAGATGTCCTTTTAAAAAAATGCATAAATCTGGCTTAAACAGAGCAGATTATTGGCCTATCCAAGAGCGAGCAGCTGGGAGGGGCATCAGTCCTGACCTCCCAGTGGTGTCACTGCCACCTACCTTGAGGGAGAAGAGGAGGAGCAAAGGAGCAAAGCGATGCCGACATTGGGACTGTGTGGGGAAATTTCCAGAACCATTCAGGTGCCCCCCACAGCCCAAACCTACTCCTCCCCACTGGCTGAACCTGGGTCTATCCAGCTTATTATTGCATACTCTGAATGAATGGTAAGTCCCACCCACCCATTCCCAATAAGAGACTTGTCAGTAAAAAGAGATCTGAGATAAGTAAGTCAGGGCAGATGGGCCTATTTTCTATTACGGTTATTTTACCACCAGTATCTGAGGCAGTATGGGGAACACAATTGGGGAGAGTGGTTTTGCACTCATGTCCTGCTTGTAGGCTTCCCATAGGCATCTGGTTGGCTACTGTGAGAACAGAAGGGCTCTTCTTATATTCTTACGTCCAGGGTAAGTCCATCAACACGCTTCTAGTGATCTAATGGGGATCCTTACCCAGAAAGGTTACCATCTCATGAACCTCCACCATGACCTCCTCATAAAGAACTTTCTGGCCTGGATCCAGCAGGACCCATTCCTCCTCAGTGAAATGCAAGGACACCTCCTCGAAGGTCACCGGACCCTGGAATATGAAAACAAAACACCTTCCTTATAATCGCTCCCAGGCAAGGTGTGGAAATCAACTACCAACCACTCACAATCTGAAGGTAGACGTGACAAATGGGGATTCTACCTTCAGTGTTCACAAATCTGTGGGTCGAGACAGCATGCATCCAAGAGTTCTTAAAAAACTGAAGCCTGAAATTGTTGATCTAACAAAAGTATGCAACTTGTCCCTGAGATTGCCTTCTATATCTGAAGACTGGTAAGTGGCCAATATTATACAAATATTTAAACGGAAATTATAGAGGTCCAGTTAGCTTAACACAGCTTTTGGGAAGACTAGTGGAAAACATTATGAAAGACAGAATTACCAAACATTATGGAAGAACAAGTCTTTCAGAAGCCGAACCAGCATGGCTTCTGCCGTTAGAATACTGTGTACAATTCTGGTCACCTCACCTCAAAAACGATACTGGAGAGCTGTGAAAAGGTTCCAAAAAGGGCAACCAAAATCATCAAGGGGTTATACAACTCCCCTCTGAGGAAAGGTTACAACTTTAGGTGCTTTATGGATTAGAAAAAAGGTAAGGAAGGAAGGACATGATAAAGATGTGCACAATTATGCACGATGTGGAGAAACTGGACAGAGACAAGTTTTTCTTCCTCTTTGATACTATGGAAAAAATGGAAATGCCTTCAAGTCAATCTCGACTTATGGCAACCCTATGAATACGGTTTTCATGGTCAGCGGTATTCAGAGGGGGTTTACCACTGCCTTCCTCTGAGGCTAAGAGGCAGTGACTGGCCCAAGGTCACCCAGTGAGCTTCATGGCTGTGTGGGGATTCAAACCCTGGTCTCCCAGGTCATAATCCAACATTTTAACCACTACACCACACTGGCTCTCATGAGGGCAATACACTACTGAATACCAGTTCCTGATAATCACTAGAAGAGTGCTGTTGTGCTCAAGTTGTGTCTGACGGCTGCCCAGAGGCATCTGGTTGGCCACTGTGATGCTGGACCAGATGGGTCTTGGGCCTGATCCAGCAGCCCTCTTCTTATGTAATGTTCAGAGTTTCATGGGAAAAACTCAGCGGAATCACAGCCTACCTCAGAAGGAGTCCCAGAAGTACAAGGGCAAGAGACAAGGCCCCCTGTAACAAGGACGGACCCACTCTGGTTTCCCCTAACATGTCTCCCCAATGATCTTTCCCTTACCTGAGCTGGCTTCAGGGTGGCTGTTCCCTCTCCAGGGTGAAGGGGGGAGGGTCCTGAATGTTGCTCAGATGCCATTTCACAGCCTGAGAAGGGAGAAAAGGTAGCCCAGTTATTACCTACTTAGTACACAGCCCTATTTAGTCGAACCCCTCATGTCAAAATTGAAAATGAGGTTCTTAAATTCCCCCAGGAGGAGAAGGAGGGTGGTGACCAAAAAAGGCCCAAGAGGCTAAAATGTGTTTGGAGGGATTTTTTTTTAAATAGGTCATCAGAAGACCAGTGAATGGATTTCAGCTTACAAAAGATAGAAGCATGATCCTATCAAAGAGAAATCAACAGCGCACTGCATATGTACGATTCTCAGGGAAGGGAGAAATAAGGAACAGGATCTGTAAATAATGATCATATAGAAAAACAAAACAGAATATAAATAAACGCAGAAGAATATGCAAGGTTAAAATTAACTACTGTTGTTGGATCCTACATTGGCCCACCTAAACTCCACCAGCCCTCTAGATAAAGTCGACTACATCATCTCCGCTGACCTAACATGGCCATTTGATGGACCAGAAGAACATCCATCCTGCATTCGCTTTTCCCTTCTGTAATCAGCAAACCTTCTTTTTCTTCTTTGTTGCCCTTTGGTTGATAGCCTGCATCTCCCCATCCCATCTGGGGGAAAAAAATCCTCCACCTCTCCTGGCCTTTCCATCTCACCTCTCAAATGTATACTTAAAAATCATCCTTCTTTTTAATTTTTCTTTAAAGAATGCACCTTCCCACCTGGCTGCCACTTCCACTCCCTTCTCAAGGACTATCAGAGTCCAAAACACAACCTAATTTCCCTCTCAGCCTGAGATTGTTCTCTTTCCCCCACCCCCCATGTCTCCCCCAAAAAGTCCCTCTTAAGGTGCTGTTGGGAATAGGGTTGCCAGGCTCAGGTCCTGAGAATGATTCTGTATCTTTAAGAAAAGAGACAATTCAGCCAAGTGCAGGTTTTCCTGCAACACTGTAATGGGAAAAACTACAAGGTGAAATTCTCCCTTCCCCCTGCACAACTTTTAAAGATACAGAAAACCTCTTGGTTGCCAGGCCCAGCAACAATCCTATGATATCAGTACTAATAAACAAATCAGAATGCTCAATAAAGATCTGACAGTCTTACTCTACTTCTCTGAAAATGTGCTTTAAGACAGCAGCCTAAAAGCAGAATTCTTATGAGTGTTTCTCAACCTCACTTCATCAGAGCTGATAGAAATGGATCCCAGCTGGGATTACAATGTTGAATCGGGTTGCTAGTTCCCAATTCCTCATTTGCCTGAAAGTTCCAAACACTAAAAGGAAAGTTCACAGTTTCCTGAACTCCAAAGTAAAGTTTATATGTCCCTCAATCCCCAAATATGTGCTGGAATACCCCACATCAAATATCTCCATGATAAAATTATTTAGTCAAAATTTTCAGGCTTGTGAAATACTCATAAATGCACAAGGACATCATAAAACCATAAAAAATAAGTAATAAGTAAAATCTCTACCTGGTCCAGAGATTCCTGCAGGTGCATGGCATGGACAAGGGCATCTACAACAATGAAAATAGCTAAAGATTGCAGGGGGGAAAATACTAACTGGGGGTGCCCACCCCAAAATGTGCTTTGTGTACTTGTTCTTAATGTTTGCTTTTAAAACAATGTTATACCATTTTAAATGTCAAGGCTTCCCTCTGAAGAATCCTGGGAAATGTAGTTTGTTAAGGGTGCTAAGAAGAGAGATTGACTGTTCCGGGAACTGTAGCTCTGTGAGGGGAATGAGGGTCTCCTAATGACTCTCAGCACCCTTAACAAACTACAGTCCCCAGGATTCTTTGAGGGAAACCATGATTGTTTATACGGGTATGATCATGCTTCACATTTATGGTGCAGATGGGGCCCTAATCATTCATTAGTCTCATCAGCAGTCAAGGAGAAAACAGTGCCCCACCCGCCATTTTAAGTTATCTAAAATGTAATGTTCCGCCCCACAAAACTATAGCCTTTATTGATTTCATAGAGGAGGGACATTGCATTTGGGGCAAGTTAGGAAAGAAGCAGCCACCACGGATGTTTGCTGAGCTCAGGAACTTAAGACGCTCTTCCAGAGGAATTCTACGGAATTCAGATTGTAAGACACAAAAATGCAACAGATAAGATATAAAAGAAGCAATAAAAATACAATTAAAAACCGTACAACATCTAACACAGCACATTACAATAGCTCCAACAGGCAGAAAAGTCTTTAAGTGGTCCACCAGGACCAGCGGCAAGTTTCACGTGGTCCACGGGGAAAAAAAGTTTGGGAAATGCTGATGTGATGGGAGGTGCAGAGAGGTGACTATTTGACATGGGGGGATTTACTTCTGAGTAAACATGCACAGGATTGCATGTGGGGCAGAGGGGGGGGGAGGAAGAGGAGAAGATTGACAACCCCAGCTGAGCTCTTCCCTACCTTGAGTCACAGGAAGCTGCCTTATGCCAACTTAGACCATTGTACCATCTAGTTCAGTAGTGTCTACACTGACTGGCAGCAGCTCTCCAAGATTTCAGACTTTCCCAGCCCGACCTGGAGATGCAGGGGATCGACCCTGGGACCTTCTTCATGCCAGGCAGCTGCTCTTCCACTGAGCTCTCTTCCCTTCAGGGCTGGTGTAACATGGTAAGCAAGGTAAGCATGGCAAGCATGGCAGGAGGGTGCAATGCTTGAGGGGCACCAGAGGCGCCCCTAAGCCCATAAATTTTTTTAAAAATGCCCGGAAATATTAATAATAAATTACTATAAAACATTTTCCTACCCCATAAAGATTTTCTTATTTGTCCTTATTTGCCTTGTTACATTTTTTATAATGAAAAATGAACAAAAAAAAATTATAGAAGGGCGCCGATTTATAACATGCAGGGGGGCACCGAACACACCAGCGCGGGCTCTGCTTCCCTTCCACGAATAGTGAGCTCCCATTCAAAACAGTCCCTCCCATCCACTGCCGAAGAGTATGGGGGGGGGGCTGGTGGAAGGTGGTGAGTGGCCTCGCTGTCAAAACAGAGAATGGTTGGGCCTTGGCCTTGTTGGGGGCAGGTGCTGGGGGGAAGTGAGTTATTGGCACCGGGCTCACAGCCCCCCATAGCTTAGGGAGGAATAGAGGCACCTGGGCTGGTAGCCAATGACTGACCGCTCTTCAGGAACGCGGGTAACCCTCTTCGAAAGCCATCCAAATTGGTGGGCACCCGAAAGTGCAGCCGCTGTTCCCACCGAGCCCCCCATGCAAGGCTGCTTCCTCTGCGCCACGGCAGCCCCCTCCTCCCCCCATATCTGGAGGTTGCAGGAAAACCAGCCATGGAGTTTGGTCTCTGCTTTGCATGAGACTGGGTTGCATCGGGTTGCATCGAGAAGCCCTCCGATTCTTAGTAAGGGGAAGCAGGGAGGGTCATCCCCCCCCCACCCCGCTTTCCCTACCTTTGCCTTTTTGTTCCTTTCAGCGCCTACCGAGGGAAACTGACCAAGCCGGAATAGGGAGGTGTAATGACCATAGAGTCAGAGGGGAACAACATGCAGCATGCACTTCCGGCCCTCATTCGAAGACAGTTCTGGGCAGACAGGAGCGTGGTGCAAGGAACAATCACACGAAAGGCTGGGGCCGCTTTCATTGCTTCCATGCCACTCTGTCCCCTCCCCCTCGGCTGCCGCTATTTTTTGCATCTGCGCCCTTCCCTATTGCCATTCTCGACTGGGAACCTGAACTGTTACGGAGCCTAAGAACCACCACACTGCTTGGCCCATTAACCTTTAGAGTTCCACTGACCTGATTTCCCAGCGTAAGGACTGGCAGCAGAAACTTACTGGGGGCGGGAGGGAAGGTCCTGCTTCTTGGGGCAGAGGAAGGAAGCCATAGGGGGTTGTATCTGATGCTAGTCCTACTCAGATAAAACCCATTGAAGCTTGTAGACAACACTAGCTGAGGTCCATTAATTTCAGTGGGTTTACTCCCAGTTGTTGTTGTGTGCCTTCAAGTCTATTACGAAACAGCGACCTCCAAGAGCATCTGTCATGAACCACCCTGTTCAGATCTTGTAAGTTCTGATCTGTGGCTTCCTTTATGGAATCAATCCATCTCTTATTTGGCTTTCCTCTTTCTCTACTCCCTTCTGTTTTCCCCAGCATTATTGTCTTTTCTACTGAATCATGTCTTCTTCTTCTTTTTTTACAATAATTTTTATTCAAATTTTCATAAAACATACAAAACAAAATCATAAAACATTCAAAGACAAAAAACAAAACAAAACAAAAATGATTAAACAAAAAAATAAAATGTTGACTTCCCATTTGTCGCTGATCAAATCAGTTATAGGTCTACAATATATAACAATCCTGTCTCTTAAATCATATTATAAAATCACTTTCCTCCAGTAATCTTAATTAATCATCAAATCTCATAAACATTACTTTATTCTTTCCACAAAAAGTCAAAGAGAGGTTTCAATTCTTTAAGAAATATATCTATCAATTTTTCTCCAAATAAACATGTCGATTAATCCATCTCGTTAATAATAATAATAATCTTATTGTCATAACCATAGTCCAAATAAACATATCGATTAATCCATCTCATCAAAATCTGTTAGGTCCAATAATTTCAATAGCCATTATTCCATTATCCCTATTAATTCCATCTTCCATCTTCAATAGTCCTGTTAAGTCCAGTAATTTCAGTGTCCAATCTTCCATTATCAGTATTCCATAATAATCTTGCTGTCATAGCCATAGTCATATAATAAGAGTCTGATGGGAATTTCCTCTATCCCAAATATTTTCTTGTCATCAATTCTGAATAAGTTGCTGAAATATTGTTGTAAAGTCATCTCTGTTCTTCTTTTTTACAAAATGCACTGGCTCATCTCTTGAGAGTTTTTCCATTGTCACATGGCTGCAGTTAATTCCATAGATTTTCTCTATATCAAGCTCCATCACGTCATTCCAGTCCAGAAGATTATCCAAGCCATTGATAACTTTATCTCTAATATCTTCATTAATTTCTTCAGAGATAACGTTAAATTCCAAACAGTAGATTTTATTTCTAATATCCATAAACTCCAGATCTTTTTCCAATTCCACATTTGTTCCAATCTCCAGGGCTTGTATCTTCCCTTTATTTTTTCTTTTCTCATCTCTGATCTCATTCTCCTCTCTCACAGGATCCCCTATTTCTTTAAGCTCCTGCGTCATTTTGCTCAGTTCAATTTTCAGCTCCTTACTGCCCTGTCGCAGGGTTTGTTTCGTTATCTCAATCTCATCCATTATTTTCTGAAACATAATTACTTCCAGATTCTCAGCCACTTTCTTGATTGCCTGAATCATGTCTTCTCATTATGTGTCCAAAGTATGATAACCTCAGTTTCATCATTTTAGCTTCTAATGATAGTTCTGGTTTAATTTGTTCTATGACCCAATCATTTTTCTTTTTCACGGTCCATGGTATCTGCAACGCTCTGCTCGAACACCACATTTCAAATGAGTTTATTTTTCTCTTACCCGCTTTTTTCACTGTCCGACTTTCACACCCATACATAGAGATTGGGAATATCATGGTCTGAATGATCCTGACTTTGGTTTTCAGTGATACATCTTTTCATTTGAGGACCTTTTCTAGTTCTCTCATGGCTGCTGCCCCCCACAGTCCTAGCCTTCTGATTTCTTGACTATTGTCTCCAATTTTGTTAATGACTGTGCCAAGTTAGTGTTAACTCTTGACAAGTTCAATGTCCTCATTGTCAACTTTAAAGTTACATAAATCTTCTGTTGTCATTACTTTAGTCTTTTTGACATTCAGCTGTAGTCCTGCTTTGGTGCTTTCCTCTTCAACTTTCATCAGCACTCGTTTCAGATCATTACTGGGTTCTGCTAGTAGTATGGTATCATCTGCATATCTTAAATTATTGATATTTCTCCCTCCAGTTTTCACACCTTCATCTTGATCCAATCCCGCTTTCTGTATGATATGTTCTGCATGCAGATTAAACAAATAGGGTGACACCCCTGTCTTCCAAAGAGTAGGTGCTGCCACACTAAAAGAATGATTTCTTGCAAGTGCGGAACGAGTATCATGTGGCACCTGTAACAGGGCCTGTTCCATCGAGTGAAGTGCTCAACTAGGCACATATGGGTAAGGCGGTCCCGCAAGTAAACTGGCCCCAACCACTACTCTCCACTACCTTTGCCAAGAAAGGGGCATTTGCAGCTGGTTGAGGGTCATTCTGATCCAAGGGATCCCTGGTGGTTTCTTGAGGAATGGCCTCACCACCACCTCTTTCAAGGGTACAGAAACTACCTGCTCACGCACTGAGGTGTTGACCACACTCTGGACCCAACCAGTCAAAAACCCCTGCTAGCCAGGAGGTACTGGGGTCAAGAGGGCACGTGGTTGGACGTGTAGCTGCCAGCACCCTGTCTACATCAACTGACTGCATAGGCTGAAACTGATCTCGCAACACATCACCGACTCCAGTATTGGGTACTTCATCTGAAACTGGAACAGCAGCACAGTCAAGGTCACTCCAAAGTCAAGCAACTTTATCCTCCAAGTGTGTAGCCAGCTGGTCACAGCGAGTCCTTGAATGCTCCAGAGTTCCTTCCCCCAAGGTGGGAGTCAGGAACCTCCGAACTGTTCCAAAGAACTCCACTGGACAACTACCAGATGGATGCAATGCGAGCTGAGAAGCAGGCCTTCGTTGCAGCCAGCACTGCCACATGGTAGGCACGAGTGTCGTGCACTAGCCAGTGGTGGGTCGGCTTCAGAGCAAGACTTGCGCCACTTGGGCTCCAGATTTGCTTCATAGCCCAAAGCTCTCCAGTATTCAAAGGAGCCACTCGGGTTCCACAACACTGGAGAGGACGCTCAGGAGCCATTGCGTCAACTGCCCATTTCATCTCGCCATTCCATAGCGAGACCAGGGCTTTGATAGGACTGTCAGCTTTCTCTGCTGGAAAATCCCCCAGAGCATTCAGGGACACATCAGTTTCCATCAGTTTCTGAGGGTGGGCCATCCGAATAGACCCACCACCCTTACAGGGGGGAACTGCCACTACCAGTCCAAACTTCACTAGCTAATGGTCCATCCGTGACGAGGGAGTGCATTCCATGCCCCCTACCTTTGGTCCATCCCTCATATCCCTTGGAGTAAATACTACATCAAGGGCCTGATGTGTTGGACTGATGACCATTTGACACAGCTCCATGGTTGTAATGGAGGCCATTAAGTCCCGTGCCAGCCCAACGGCTGCCTCAGCATGGATGCTGAAGTCACCTAGAACTATCATCCTGGGGTTTATTATTTATCTATTGAAAATATTTCTATCCTGCCCTTCTACCCTGTAATAGAGCACTCAGGGCAGTTCTCCAACATCAAACCAGAGACCACTTCACCAGCTCGGCCAGGGATGCCACTGGGCAGCCAGGTGGTCAGTAGACCAGTAGTATCCCAAGTCAGTCTCTCTGGCCCAACACCAGGTTCAGACCCTGTAAGCCTATCCCAAGATCAAGATGTTTCCTAGTGACAGAGATGGCACTTCTATGGACAGTGGCAACACACCCCTCAACCCCGTAGCCTATTATTATTATTAATTATTATTACTATTACTATTTAGTTAGTTACATTTATACCCTGCCTTTCTTACACCATGGAACCCAAGGTAGCAAACATGTGGTTCCCTGGCGGTTTTCCATCCAAACATAGCATGGTGCTGTCCCGAGTACCCAGATGAGCACCAGTTGAGTCAGGTCACGCCTGCCCAGCTGACCTATATAAGTCTCAACGATAGATGTCAAGTCAGCCCCTGAGCATGGTCTTATCGTGGACTGACCTGGCATTCAATAACAGCACCATCAGACCACAGGACTCAGTGGATAAGCTACCAGAAACTTCTGAATGAATGAAAGGGCTGAGACGGGGGAAAAGGACCAAACATCTAGGTCTCCACCCCAGATCATGGTCAGCCCTCCACTCCAGCTGTGCCTTCCCCAGCCCCAGAGCTTGGAAAAAGTTACTTTTTTAAACTACAACTCCCATCAGCCCCAGCCAACATGGCCACTGGAATGGGCTGATGGGAATTGTAGTTCAAAAAAGTAACTTGTTCAAGCTCTGCCCAGCCCACCACAACTGAGATTGTCGTTATCACTGAGAGATTTATAAACCACTTATCAACCAAAAGTTACAAAAGTAGTGTACATTACAAAAAAAAAAAAAAGGAACTCAGCAAACTAAAGGCAGTAAAACTGTTTCTTCAAGTGTATAATTATTCCATCAAATGACTGGACCACACTTCACGGAAAGCCTTTGGGGGGGGAAATGTGTTAGCTGCCCAAATATCCAAGAACTGGCTAGTTGGCCATATTGTTCTTCTTGTCTACAGATTTATAAACTGTTTCACAACCAAAAGTGACCAGAGCAATCTATAATACAATAAAACAATAAACACAGCCAACTAAAAAAAATGGACTGCCTACAAGTCGATCCTGACTTATGGCGACCCTATGAATAGGGTTTTCATGGTAAGCGGTATTCAGAGGGGGTTTACTGTTGCCTTCCTCTGAGGCTGAGAGGCGGTGACTGGCTCAGGGTCACCCAGTGAGTTTCATGGCTGTGTGGGGATTCGAATCCTGGTCGCCCAGGTCATAGTCCAACACTGACCTGGGGGAGGGGCAGGGAGGGGAGGGGGAGGAGATTGGGTGGGTGGGCACTGGGCAGAAGGGAAGCCCCTTTCCTTTATTTATTTATTTATTATTTTATTTATATCCCTCACTTCCTCCCAGCAGTAGCCCAGGGCAGCAAACAGAAACAATAAAAAACACTTTAAAACATCATAAAAAGACCTTAAAATACATTAAAACAAAACAACATTAAAAACATTTTTAAACAAGCTTTAAAAACATCTTTTTTTTAAAAAAAGGGTTAAAAACATTATTAAAGAAAACATATTAAAAGCAATTCTAACACAGATGCAGACTGGGATCGGTCTCAACTTAAAAGGCTTGTTAAAAGAGGGAAAGTCTTCAAAAGGCACCAAAAAGATAGCAGAGAGCAAAAGGAAAACACTGTGAACAGTATCATTGCTTTTCAGCGTTTCCCCCACCTTTTTATTCTACAGCAGGCACATGTAGCCTCCCACCCAAATTTAAACCAAAGCTGTCCCTGGCCACATCCACACCAGGCCTTTATTTCACGTTGGACAGTCATTGCTTCTCTCAAATAATCCTGGGAAGTGTAGTTAGTGAAGGGTGCTGAGAGTTGCTAGGAGACACCCTGTTCCCCTCACAGACCTTCAATCAGAGTGGCTGACTGTTAAACCAGTCTGGCCACTGAAGCTCTGTCAGTGGAATAGGTGTCTCCTCTCAGCACCCTTCATAAACTACACTTCCCAGGATTCTCTGAGGGAAGCCATGATTGTCTCAAGTGAAATCAAAGTCTGGTGTGGGTGTGGCCCCGATTAGCCAAACCCACCAGCTGTGAGGCTTTTAGAACACTGACAGTTGGTTCTTACTAAGCATGCCCCATGTTATCATAGGCTTTCAGGCAAAATTTCTTAAATTAATTAAAAATCAGTCAGGCATTTTTTTTAACTTTTAAACTGCAGAAGATGAAGGTCAGAGTATGGGGCAAGGTCAGTATTAGGATTACAGGTATTCTGTGAACGTGGCTGATTTTTTATTAATTTCAACAGATTATGAGAACTCTGGCAGAAAAAAGTCCAAAAGGGCTCTGAGGTTTTTTTCTCTCTTTTTAGACTTTGAACTCTCGATTCTCTCTGACTGTTTTGTGTATTGCCATGAAAATTGACAGGGTTGTTAAGCAAGCGTTTCTGAGTTCAGGACTATAAGTTATGTAAGGTTTTGTTTTGAAATGAGCTTATGGGAAGCATCAGAATGGCATGG
The DNA here is from genome assembly GCF_030035675.1 of Rhineura floridana. Taxonomy (NCBI): domain Eukaryota; kingdom Metazoa; phylum Chordata; class Lepidosauria; order Squamata; family Rhineuridae; genus Rhineura; species Rhineura floridana. The sequence goes on from NC_084482.1 coordinate 209,077,123, forward strand.
GGGGTATTTTCAATTTAACATTGCGGAATGTGAAAAATCCCCGCTGGCTCTAGTATACAGCCACTCTTGTGGCTGTATAATACTGTTAAGAGTTCAACAATGCTACTGAACACTCAGGAGTCTATGAAGGGAAGAAGGCCCAGGTTCCCAGCAATCATAAATAGATTCAGCAGACCAGATTAAGAGCCACACTGAAGGATAATATTAACAGAAAACTATTTTATTAAGAAAAGGATGATGTATTAGAAAGGAAATAGACACACGCCCTTTCACACAGCAAGCATTAGGCACTCTACTTACAAACTCAGAAGCAAGAGTACACAAAGATTTTCACTGGTGGACTGCTCTGCTCACATCACGGCTGAATCTGCTCAGAAGTAGGCGTAACAAAACCCACACGTTGCTGTTACACCCTTCTCATTCCATCTTATGATTATTATTTCCTTATTTCATAGCCCGTCAGGTGCTTTGTCAAATCTGTTAATCTAATTGGCTAAATAACATTTCACATCCTAAAAACGGTCATATCCTATTGATAAGGTAAATACCCCCTAACATGTTATAACCTCCAAATGTTTTGTCACGAAAATATCACCGCCATCTTGGCACGCATGCATTTGCTGTCTTGCTGTGTCCATGACCTTATAAGGTAATGTTCTTTTGTAACAGTTTATAACTGAAATTATGGGATGCTGAGGCACGGCCTGCACAAAGTGTATAAATACTTTCTGTTTCTGTATTTTTGGCGCGCTGTTGGCTGAGCTTGACTCTCTAGCGCCTTGCTGCAGCAATAAATCCTTTGTTGTACCTTTCTCTGGTCTGAATGTGTCATCGTCAAGTTCCTTTAACACTATTAATCAATCTCTGTTACAAAAAAGTAAACCAAATAGCTAACTGGTTAAATTATATCTCTGTTCCAAAAGGGAATATGAAGATCCCTAGAGTCATCACGACTTCGTGTTTTCTTGTGTCTTTATGCCACCATCAGGTCTGGCGCATGTTCTTTGATCACAAAATCTAGCAGCCACTTTTTCCACCTGGGCAGAGCCACCAAAGTTATTGTGGCTCTACACTTCTGCACTTGTTTTCAACCACACTTCTTTGAAGCGTTGTATTCTTGCATCTGCTGCAGATGGATGATATCTCCTGTATCCTTGTTTCCTTGTCTCACAGACATTCACCTGAAAACATCTGACTGAAAACATTTAGAACACTAAAAGGACAGAGGTCAATTCAGGGAAAAGGTCAAGCCCTTATCCCCTTAGCTTATGCTATTAACTATTCTTACTTATCCTAAACTAGAAATGATTATAAATAACTATAAACTATAAACACCTAAAACTAGCCATAGATGATGATTAACAAGCATTACATTCAGTTAGACATACAGTATATACCTTTGCTCAAGCATAAACTCCTTAATTCCAAAGCTCTCAAGTTCTAAAAATACTAACAATACTTCCTTTGGAAAGATTTACTTTAAATACATCAGCAGAATTTCATGCATTTCAGTTTATGAATGATAGGAGCATGATAACATCAAAGAGGATTCACAGCACATTAATGAATCTTGGGAAAGGGAGAAATGAGGATCACAATATGCAAATAAGTATTACTTGGCAAACAAAAATAGAATATGGATATGTAAACTTAACTCTACTCAGAAGAACAAAGTGCAGCTTAGCTATTACAATGAATGTTAACTAAACCAACAAAAAGCAAAAATCAAGACAATAATGTACATAAACACTAGAGTAACAAAATCCATTAACTTGTTTATGAGTGACAGTTCCAGCCCCAAAACACTGACTTATAGAACAATCACAAACACCCTCAAAATGGAAGAAAAAAGACAAGCAAGGCTGCAAAGGCCTCAGAACAACCAAAAATCTAGTAGAAATACAGTAGGACCCCACTTTTTGGCAGTCTGCTTTTCAGCGTTCCACTAATACAAAGGCTTTCAATTTATTTATTTATTTATATACCATCCCATAGCCAAAGCTCTCTGGGCGGTTTACAGTAACTAAAAACATTAAAAACAAATATACAAATTTAAAACACATCTTTTAAAAACAATTTAAAACACAATTTAAAAATTTTAAACAATTTAAAAACGCATGCTAAAATGCCTGGGAGAAGAGGAAAGTCTTGACCTGGCACCGAAAAGATAACAGTATTGGCGCCAGGTGCACCTCATCAGGGAGATGATTCCATAATTTGGGGGCCACCACTGAGAAGGCCCTCTCCAATTAGAGTAAAGCCCCACTCATACAGCGCTTGTTCCACTTTTTGGGCATTTTTCGGGTGTCAGGCGCCATTATATTGATGGAGTTCTGCTTTTCAGCGGGTTTTGCTTTTAGGCGGGGGTCTGAAACGTAACCCGCCATATGAGTGGGGCCCTACTGTACCTGGAGTTGAACCAAAAATAAATTTCAGGAAAAAAGTGGTAACTTATTGTGAGAAAGAAGAAAGAACATCACAAGAACTACTATTTTGGAACTGGGACCTAAGTTTGATTCCCCGTCCCTGTCCCTGTGTAATTTTTTTTTCCAGGGTAAACCTGTGGGCAGGGACTGTCTGACTTTAATTGATTTAACGTAAGCCACCCTGGGAGTCTTTTTTGCTGAATAGAAGGGACCAAATGGTATAAAGAAATAAACAATTAATAGTTTGAGTTCTAACACTGCATGGATCCTATTTTTGGTTCCCATAGAAACCCCAACTTCATTCAAAATTGCCCATTTCCTTCACTGCACTTTTCCTTAATAAATATTAACTTCTGTATTGGTAAATGGAGACAATAGTCAAGAAATCAGAAGAAGGCTAGGACTGGGGAGGGCAGCCATGAGAGAACTAGAAAAGGTCCTCAAATGCAAAGATGTATCACTGAACACCAATGTCTGGATCATTCAGACCATGGTATTCCCGATTCCTATGTATGGATGTGAAAATTGGACAGTGAAAAAAGCGGATAAGAGAAAAATCCACTCATTTGAAATGTGGTGTTGGAGGAGAGCTTTGCACATACCATGGACTGTGAAAAAGACAAATAATTGAGTTAGAACAAATTAAACCAGAACTATCACTAGAAGCTAAAATGATGCAACTGAGGTTATCATATTTTGGACACATAATGAGAAGACATGATTCACTAGAAAAGACAATAATGCTGTGAAAAACAGAAGGGAGTAGAAAAAGAGGAAGGCCAAACAAGAGATGGACTGATTCCATAAAGGAAGCCACAGACCTGAACTTACTAGATCTGAACAGGGTGGTTCATGACTGATGCTCTTGGAGGTCACTTATTCATAGGGTCGCCATAAATCGTAATCGACTTGAAGGCACATAACAACAACAACAAATTGGTAAATGACAGGTCACAGGAGAAACACCTGTAGAAACAGTTTTCCATAATTTTAAGGGCCACCATGCAAGTGTTTATAAGGTTCGACCCCTGTATGAATTATTTGATGTACAGTAAAATATCATTGCTGACTGAAGCTCTTTTCACACTCCAAGCATTTATAAGGTTTGTCCCCTGTATGAGTTATTTGATGTGAAGTAAGAGACCTACTCCGACTGAAGCTCTTTCCACACTCCAAGCATTTATAAGGTTTGTCCCCTGTATGAGTTATTTGATGTGAAGTAAGAGACCTACTCCGACTGAAGCTCTTTCCACACTCCAAGCATTTATAAGGTTTGTCCCCTGTATGAGTTATTTGATGTGAAGTAAGAGACCTACTCCGACTGAAGCTCTTTCCACACTCCAAGCATTTATAAGGTTTGTCCCCAGTATGAATTATTTGATGTGAAGTAAGTTGGTAACGGCGACTGAAGCTCTTTCCACAGTCCAAGCATTTATAAAGTTTGACTCCTGTATGAGTTCTTTGATGCAAAATGAGGGAGCTACTCCGACTGAAACCATTTCCACACTCCAAGCATTTATAAGGTTTGTCCCCTGTATGGATTCTTTGATGCAAAGTAAGATTGCCACGCTGACTGAAGCCCTTTCCACACTCCATGCATTTATAAGGTTTGTCTCCTGTATGAGTTCTTTGATGGACAGTAAGGGAGCTACTGTTACTGAAGCACTTTCCACACTCCAAGCACTTGTAAGGTTTGTCCCCTGTATGACTTCTTTGATGTGCAGTAAGATTGCCATTCTGACTGACCCCTGTATGACACAAATGGATTTTTAAGATCAGCTAAACTGTCCATGCAGCCAGAAAATCAATTAGAGGAAATCTGGAGTCGAAGGAAGATTGTTCCCAGTAGTGGACCAGGTTGTGGGCATATTTGGCTGGGAAGGAGATTTAGGGAATTTGACCTGAAGGCAAAAGCCACTTAGAAACAAGTGTTGGAAACATTCTCTCCTGAGACTTTACAAACTGATCAAGCACAGTTAAGATCCCAAGCTACTATGAGGCTTTAAAGGAATTCTATGGGAATAGTGGCATTGGAAAAGTGTCTCAATGAGAAACTCCGAATTATTGTGGGATGGTGTTCTATAGCCCCCAAAATATAAATTTTTTAAAGATACAAATATCTCAACTAGTGTTCATACAAAGTGAGGCTGAGGGAACTATTTTTCTGTAGGTGGTGGGACCCAATTCCCTACAAGCGCCAAAGAAGAAAATAAACATTTGTGCAGCAACCAAAACTCAATTTCTTCTTGGAGAGAATACGAGTACTTTCAAATAACAAAGAAAATTAGTTTTGTTTTAATGCACCTATGAAAGAGTGAGAGGAAAGACAGGCTGAGTGAGATGAATTATCAACAAGACCTAGCTTAATCACAGAAGATGGAAGATTGGTTAGATGGGAAGGTTCTTAGCAGTCATTTTCAAACTGTGTGCGGCAAGGAAATGAATGAATTGGCTGATTATTTTATTTTCAGAAAACACACGCTGCCTTTTAGGATGACTCATCCTACTAAGATGTATTAGACATAGTTTCAGTCATTTCAGTCTATCATTTTATTATGCACAGCGCTTAGAGAGCTTTGTGACAAAGTGGTCTATCCATCGCCCTTAATAGAAATCATTAAACAAAATCCCAAGCAGCACACAGGAGACCCCTTCATCCTTCTACTTCCATACCAGCTCATTTGGGGAATGGCAAATCTGAGGTGTTTGCTCTTGAAAGGAGTCAATGGGATGACAAGATGCCAAACACCCAAGATTACTCAAATCCTGTCCGGTCTGCATTTCTCAAACAGGTGGCTAGAACTCACCAGCGGGCCTTATAGCCTCAGATCCACAGCCAGCCCACCGCCTCCTCAGTTGCTTGCCAAACCTAAGCAACTCCTTGCATGCTGAGTAAAAGAGTCCCAGATACAGAAAAGTTCAGGGGTGGTGAGAAAGGAAGGAAGGTCTCCTTCCTTTGAGCGGAAAAGGCCCAAAGAGGTGTTGAAGGAAATTAGAAGGTGAGACAAAAAGTCCATGTTTACTATAAAAGAACAAAAAAACTAGGAATGGAAAGGAAAGGGGGAACACCTCAAATTCAACCATCTAGATTTGTGCCAATTTAGCCAGAATGCCCAGAGACAGAGGGGTCCCACCACACATCTGAGCATCTACCTGCTGATCTACCTGCATGCATCAGCCGGAGGGGGGGGGAGAGATCCAGCTTTGGGGGGGAGCGGAGGGATGCGACGAGGCAGAAGAGGTCCTCCACACACACACTTTCTCACACTCTCTTTTGCACACACACATGCCATCCTAGACGTAAACAACAGCGCCAAAACCACAGCTCCGCAGCTAGGCAAGGAGCACCATCGGCCAAACACAGAGAGCGTGACCCGGCTCCAAAAAGATAGATTTGTCTTCGTGAAGGGGCCAGGAAGGAATTTTATGAGCTCCAGCCCTGCTACCCTCTGGGAGTTGTTGGTGTCAATGCAGAAGAGAGAGAATGAAGGGGTGGGGAATGTGATTTTGTTTAAAGGAGTGGGGGAGTAAATGTATTGGGGAAGCAGGAGAAAGAGGGGGGAAAGGAAGGCAAGAGCGCCTGGAAGCTGCTTCATCAACAGCAGGAAACAAAATGATGCCCAGAGACAGTTAAAGAGGCGGGGAAAAGGGAGGATCTATTGGCGAAGAAAATGTGCAGCCAAGAAAAGGCGCTTAAAAGGTAACACATGGTAGAAGTGCACCAAAGCAGATGTGGATTTTAAAAGCATTTTTGGGTTTTTGTCGCATCCATTTAATCCGGAGTTAAAGGCAAAAGCAGCTGAATCTAATCGCGTTGGCAAAAACTTCACGCAAACGGTCCAAATTAAAAGTATCTTGTTTGGTTGTATTATATGTATGTTTATTGTAGTGTGTGATTGATTAAGTGCGTGTGTGTGTGTATGTGAATTTAGTGTGTATTGGTGTGAATGTGTATTGTGTGGGTGTCTGTGACTTGGTGTGTGTGTATATGTGAGTTTTATTTGTTTTAATATGTGCCTGGGAGAGAGTACTATACATCGACCGGGGAGACTTTCGGGGGCCCTGTGACGCCCTTCCCTGGCTCTCCCTGTCAGGTTCCTACCTGCGCGTGGTTACTGCCTGTCACTAGGCACCACCGGGGACTCCACCAGTCCGGACTGTCCTTTTTTATTGTTTCTCTCCCTGCTCTAGCACAGATCTCAACAGATCCCCCTGCTAGGCAACCACCAGTCACGTCCTAATACTAGTATTCCCAGAGACTCTGAATACTGGTATTGTTATTCTCTTCACCGCTGCCACCATTTGTTACAGTTTCCCTTCAGCCTTGGTCATTACCTTACCCTCCCTTCTGGTCTGTGAAACCCCAGCCAAGGATCAGGCCTTTGGTAAACCAAATTAAGTATTTATTAAAGATAACAAAGCTAACAAGATTAACAAGATTTCTTCTTAAGGCACATAAGCATATGGTTTTACTCAATACTAATCTGAACTCCACCCCCCTCCTTCTCTACTCTCTCCTGGCAAACAACTCTCTCAAACCCACCAAACAACCCACTCTTTCTCTTCTCCCCCCAGATTCCACTCTCACTCTTCCTTTTATACGTTCAGCCATTTTAAACACTCAGCCAATCATCTAGCATTCTACTGCCCATTCACTCCCCCTCCTCTTTCACTCCACTTACCATGTATCTTCTAAACAACCAACACTTACCATATATACATTAATATAGGAACATCACATTTCCCCCCCTTAAAACAACGGCAGAGTATTATTCCTGTTCCAGGATTTATACGTCGCGTTAACAAATAAAAGTCTCTATGGGGAAAATGTCTTTCTTTGTTCCTCCGTCTGGTCACGTCACTGCAGTCCCAGCCACTTACCTGGAAAGTCCATCGGCCAGTACATTGTCCTTGCCTTTTATGAACTGGAAGTCCACTTGATAGTCCTGTAGGGCCCAGGACCACCTCTGCAGCATAGTGTTATGGTTTTTCATAGTCTGCAACCATAACAAGGCCCGATGATCCGTAGTCACTGTGAATCTTCGTCCCCACACGTATGGGCACAACTTGTTCAGTCCCCACACGACCGCTAGGCACTCCTTCTGGACCGACGAATAGTTTTTCTACCTCGGCGTCAGCTTGCGACTCAGGTATGCCACTGGATGTCTGGTGCCTTCTCTCTCCTGTAGCAAGACGACTCCCAGCGCCAGGTCCGATGCATCTGTAGCCACGATGAATGGTTTCTCATAGTCTGGTGCTATTAATATGGGTCCTTGGCACAAGGCTTGCTTCAGTAGATCAAAAGCCTTCTGACATTCATCCGTCCATACCACATGCTCAGAACACTTCTTCTTTGTTAACTCATGCAAGGGGGTTGCTATTTCCCCAAAATTTCTCACAAACTTCCTATAAAATCCAGCCACACCCAGAAATGCCCTTACTTGTTTTTTGGTTAAGGGGATCGCCACGCTTGTATTGCCTCCACCTTGCTCCATAAGGGGGTGATTTTCCCACTCCCCACCTTATGTCCTAAATAGATTACTTCCTTTAGTCCAAACTGGCATTTCTTAGCTTTTATTGTGAGGCCTGCTTTTCTTAAGGCCTCCAATACTGTTGTCAGGTGTTGGACATGCTCAGGCACCGACTTGCTAAAAATGGCCACGTCATCGATATAGGCCACTGCAAAATCTGACATGCCTCGCAACACAGTATTGATTAGCCTTTGAAATGAACTTGGTGAGTTCCTTAGTCCCATGGGTAAGGTCACAAACTCATATAACCCATCTGGTGTACTGAAGGCAGTTTTGGCTCTGGATTGCTCGTCTAGTTCCATTTGCCAAAATCCTTTACAGAGATCTAGTGTAGAGATAATGGTTGCTGCCCCCAATAACTCTAACATTGCGTCTACCCTAGGCATAGGATACGCATCTGGGACAGTAATTTTATTGATTAGCCGATAATCAATGCAAAACCTTGTCGTTCCATCTTTTTTCGGAACCAGGACAATACTTGAGGCCCAGGGACTGATGGATTCCCTGATCACTCCTAATTCCAGCATATCTTCCACCTCCTTTTTGATCTCATTCAAAACTTTCCCATTCACACGGTACGGAACAGATCTGATTGGGGCATGATCTCCAGTATCAATGGAATGTATAACTATACTGGTTCGGCCAGGTTTGTTGCTAAAAAGATTCCTATAGGTTTTCAAAACTCTCAGAATCTCTTCTTTTACTTCCTCCTTCACCTCCTCTGACCATTCCACTTGATCTACCCCTCCTTTGTCTTTGCTTTCCTGTACTAAATCTGGAAGTTCAGGCCCACTTCCCTCAGGGAATAAGGTAACTTGCAACACCTGTACATCCCTGGTATGGTAAGGCTTCAACATATTTACATGAACCACTTTGCTTTTGTTTAATTGGTCTGTGGTGATTACATACGTGACTGTGTCAAGCCTTTCTCTGATGGTATATGGTCCTTCCCAGTTAGCCTGTAATTTGTCATGTTTCCTGGGTATGAATGCCATAACCATATCTCCCACATCATACACACGTTCCCTGGCTGTTCTGTCATACCAGTAACGTTGCTTCTCCTGTGCTTGACTCAAATTCTTTTCCACCACCTCCATCATTGATGTTAATTTATTGCGGAATTCCAATACAAAATCTACTACAGATGTTTTGTACTCTCCCAGGGTTCCTTCCCATGAATTTTTTAATAGTTCCAAAGGTCCCCTCACTTTTCTAGTGAACATCAGGGTGAGAAGCCTGTTGACTCCTGAGGGACTTCTCTGTATGCAAATAAGAAGCATCCCAACCGTTCATCCCAGTCTTGTGGGTGATCTTGAACATAGCTTCTGATCATGCCCTTCAAAACGCCATTGAATCTCTCTGTTAACCCATTAGTGGCGGGATGGTAAGTAGTGGTCTTTAGATGTTTTAGACCACAACATTTCCACATACATTGCATCACTTCTCCCATGAATACACTGCCTTGATCCGTCAGCACTTCATGAGGGAAACCCAGCCTCATAAAGATTTTTAATAAAGCCTCTGCCACTACAGGGGCTTCTACAGATCTTAGTGCTTCTGCGTCTGGGTACCTGGTGGCAAAATCCACCACCACCAATAGATATTTCTTGCCATGCCTTGTGGGTTTGGAAAAAGGGCCCACCAAATCTATTCCCACTCTATAAAAGGGTTGTCCAATTATAGGAAGGGGCTTTAAGGGTGCCTTAGTCTTTACTCCACTTTTTCCCACCTTTTGGCATATTCCACAAGATAGACAATGTTGTTTTACATCTTCGGAGATGTTTGGCCAATAATAGTGTGCTGCCAATCTCCTCTTGGTCTTTTTTATTCCCAGATGTCCTGGACATGGGACATCGTGGGCTACCTCTAGCAATCTGGTTCTGTATTTGCTAGGTACTATCAATTGCTTCACTGGTTCACATTCATCCTTTCTCTCAGCGGGCATCCACAGTCTATATAAAATCCCATTCTCACACACAACTTGATTCCTCAGTTTGTCAGTGAAAGGAATCTGTTGGGTCAGAGCTTGTTCCTTTATCTGCTTCAAACTTATATCTTTATGCAGCTCTTCCCTGAATTGATCTGCTTCTTTATTATCAGAGACCACTTGATACAGTTTGTCTCCTTCAGCAGGCCTGCTAGTGGTTGCTATGGCGACCTGAGGCTGGTTAACAGATTCCACCCTGTTTGTTTCAGCCCCCCTTAATATGGCTTCTTTTTCTCTGCCAATTTGCTGTCTGGTCACTACATATATCTTTCCTTGGGCTCCCATTACATCTCTTCCCAGTATTACTGGTTCTTGTTGCTGGGCATTAATGCCTACTTTATATCGGCCCTCTCGGCCTCTCCAAGTCATTTCCACCAGGGCCACAGGCAAACTTTCTGGTTGACCCCTCACTCCTTGGATAGTCACAGTTTCCTGAGGTAATATTACCTCAGATTTTATTAAATCTGGCCTCAGTAATGTCTGAGCGGCACCAGTATCAAGCAATGCCCAATAATTTGCCCCTTGTACACTCACTTCCTCTCTCAGACTTGAATCAAGGTCTGTTACTTCTGTCCAGTTTATCTGGCAGAACTGAACCTTTTTCGCTGTTTCTAAAGCCTTGGGCTCTATTTTCACTGCCCTTGTCTGAGCAGGATTACTAATGGGGTTGGCAACCTCACATTGAAAACGTAGGTGCCCTGGTCTACCACATTTGTAGCATAATTTCTCCTCACTTTTAGGGTACACAGATCCACTCTGGGGTGTCCTGTGCCCTTCAGATTTTACTGGAGGACTCACTCTCTGTGGTACCACATCCCTTCTGCCAGCGTTATATGGTCTGGGTTTAAAATCTCTTGATGTTTTCCCCACCCAGCCAGTTCTGTTGGAGGCAAAGTGATCCGCCATCTCTGCGGCCTCCTGCACCGATGTAGGGGAACGGTCTTTGACCAGGAGCCTTATTTCTGGTGGTAACTGATGGTATAATTGATCCAATATCATGAGGTTTTTCACCTCCTCCACAGACTGAGCTTCTGCACTTGTCAGCCATTTCCCAAATATGTCCATCAGTTTTGCCCCCAGCTCCACGAAAGACCTCCCTGTCTGTATGTGGCAGTTTCTGAAAAGCTTTCTAAAATAATCAGGCCCCAGTCTGAATCTTTTAAACACTGCTTCTTTGAATTCAGCATAGGTGACGGGCCTGTCTGAGGGGAAATATTGGTATACCTCAGCCAATTCCCCTTTAATCAGGTTTGATAAATACTGCATGTATTTATCTTCAGGTAGCCCCCACAACTGAGCTGCCTTTTCAAAGGTTGTGAGATAAATTTGAGGATCTTGACCAGGCTCATAGACAGCAAAGTCCTTTGGAGTAATTTTTATTTTTGCTCCATCTCTGTCTTTCCTTGTCTCCTCAGAGTGAAATTTCTCTCTATCAAATTTTAACTTTTCTACTTGTAATTCAGCATCCAATGCTCGTTGCTTCTCCCTCTCCTCAAACCCCAATCTCATTCTCTCAATTTCCAACTCCCTCTGTTTTTCCTTCTCTGCACCTTCCATCCTCAATCTCTCAGTTTCCAACTCATGCTCCCATCTTAACTTCTCTCTCAAGTACTCTATATAAGCGGGATTGCTTGAGTATCCTTCTGGGGTCTCTTCTCTGACAGGCTGTTTTTGCTGGGCAGTAGCAAATCCTATAAGTGCTACCCTCAATTCATCTACCCCTTTACCCTCGTGAGGTAAATTGAATGTTATGCACTTCTCCACCAGCTCCTCTCTTTTCATTTTTATGTATTCAGCCATGGTGTTTGAGTTCACTCACTCTTTGCCACACACTCTTTGCCAGTCACTCTCACAAGAAATCTTGTTTTGTTATTTCTGTTTGCCACACCACTGTTCTGGATTCTCTAGTATTCGTATCTGGATTCTCTGTTGTTTGTATCCCACCGCTACTGCCACCACGTGTGACGCCCTTCCCTGGCTCTCCCTGTCAGGTTCCTACCTGCGCGTGGCTACTGCCTATCACTAGGCACCACCAGGGACTCCACCAGCCCGGACTGTCCTTTTTTATTGTTTCTCTCCCTGCTCTAGCACAGATCTCAACAGATCCCCCTGCTAGGCAACCACCAGTCACGTCCTAATACTAGTATTCCCAGAGACTCTGAATACTGGTATTGTTATTCTCTTCACCGCTGCCACCATTTGTTACAGTTTCCCTTCAGCCTTGGTCATTACCTTACCCTCCCTTCTGGTCTGTGAAACCCCAGCCAAGGATCAGGCCTTTGGTAAACCAAATTAAGTATTTATTAAAGATAACAAAGCTAACAAGATTAACAAGATTTCTTCTTAAGGCACATAAGCATATGGTTTTACTCAATACTAATCTGAACTCCACCCCCCTCCTTCTCCACTCTCTCCTGGCAAACAACTCTCTAAACCCCACCAAGCAACCCACTCACTTTCATCACCTTTCAGATTCCACTCTCACTCTTCCTTTTATATGTTCAGCCATTTTAAACACTCAGCCAATCATCTAGCATTCTACTGCCCATTCACTCCCCCTCCTCTTTCACTCCACTTACCATGTATCTTCTAAACAACCAACACTTACCATATATACATTAATATAGGAACATCACAGGCCCCAATTAGCGTAGTGACGGGAAATGGGAGGTACGGCGTTGTGAGGAGAACGTGCCAGGTAAGGGGAACTCGTCCCAGACAAGTAGTGTCTGTGACTTGTTCCGGTTCTCCTCACATCCCCAGGACTGCTGGTTGTTCTATCAGTCAGCCTTCGGATCTCCATGTGCTGTTGTTAAATGCCAGGTCGGTTCACCATAAGATCTCCTGGCATGTATAACTGAGACCTGGGTGGGCGATCAGGGAGGCGTTGCTCTTTCCCAGCTCTGCCCACCTGGGTATACGGTTTAGCATCATGGTAGAACCGAAGGACGGAGAGGTGGGGTTGCTGTGGTCTATAGGAGTTCTTTCTCACTCACCAAGCACCCTGTCCAGGTGACGACTGGTTTGGAGCGTCTCCACCTTGTGCTGGGCCAGAGAGACAGACTGGGAATTTTGTTGGTGTACCGCCCGCCCTGCTGCCCAACAAATTCCCTAACTGAGCTGACAGAGGTAGTCTCGGAGGTATTGTTGCGGTCCCCTAGACTATTGGTACTGGGGGACTTCAACGTCCATGCCGAGACTGCTTTATCTGGGGCGGCTCAGGACTTCATGGCCTCCATGACAACCATGGGGCTGTCTCAGGTTGTTACTGGCCCAACGCATGTGTCAGGACATACTCTTGATTTGATCTTCGCCACTGGGCATGGAGATGGTGATCTGGTGGTCGGGGATTTTTCATCTACCCCATTGTCATGGACAGATCACCGCTTGCTGAAGTTTAGGCTCACAGCAACCCTTTCCCTCTGCAAGGGTGGGGGACCTATTAAATTGGTCCGCCCCCGGAGACTAATGGATCCTGAGGGTTTCCAAAGGGCTCTGGGGGATTTTCCAACTGAGAAGACTGGCGCTCCTGTCGAAGCCCTGGTTGGATTGTGGAATACGGAGATGACCCGGGCAGTTGACACGATCGCTCCCATGCGCCCCCTCCTATGTAGAGCTCATACAGCTCCATGGTATACCGTGGAGCTGAGAGTGATGAAGCAAGAGAGGAGGAGGCTTGAGTGCAGATGGAGGCGAACTCCTGACGAATGCAATTATGCTTTGGTAAGTGCCTCTTCTAAGCGGTATATAGTAGCAGTGAGGGCAGCAAAAAAGAGATATTTTGCTGCCACAATTAAGGCATCTCTCTCCCGCCCGGCGGAGCTTTTTAAAATTGTACGAGGGCTTTTACATTCTGGCCCTCGGGATATTATGGATTCATCTGTAGCCCGCTGTGATGAGTTCACGAGGCACTTCCAGGATAAGATCGCATGCATTCGCCGGGACTTAGACTCCAATGTTATGGCAGTGAGATCTAATGAAGCATCCAGAACACGGTCTTGTCCTTATTTATTGGATGAGTTTCAGTCTGTACAGCTTGAGGATGTTGACAAGATCCTTGGACTGGTGCAGGCGACCACATCTGTTCTGGACCCTTGCCCTTCTTGGCTGGTGAAAGCTGGCAGGACCGGAACCGCCGGCTGGGCCAAGGAGATAATAAACGCCTCTTTGAGAAAGGGAGTGGTCCCTGACTGCCTAAAAGGCGATAGTGAGACCGCTCCTGAAGAAACCCTCCTTGGACCCAGATAACCTGAACAACTATAGACCTGTGGCGAATATTCCGTTCTTGGGCAAGGTACTGGAACGGGTGGTTGCCGGCCAGCTCCAGGGGCTCTTGGATGACACTGATTATCTTGATCCATTTCAATCCGGTTTTAGGCCCGGTTTTGGCACCGAAACAGCCTCGGTCGCCCTGTATGATGACCTTTGTCGGGAGAGGGACAGGGGGAGTGTGACTCTGTTGATTCTCCTTGATCTCTCAGCTGCTTTTGATACCATTGACCATGGTATCCTTCTGGGAAGACTCACGGAGTTGGGAGTTGGGGGTACTGCTTGGCAGTGGCTCCGCTCCTACTTGGTGGGTCGTCACCAGAAGGTAGTGCTTGGGGATCATTGCTCGATACCCTGGACTCTCCATTGTGGAGTCCCGCAGGGATCGGTACTGTCCCCCATGCTTTTTAACATCTGCATGAAGCCGCTGGGTGCGGTCATCAGGAGTTTCGGGGTGCGTTGTCATCAGTACGCTGATGACACGCAGCTCTATTTCTCCTTTTCATCCTCTTCAGGTGAGGCTGTTAACGTGCTAAACCGTTGCCTGGCCGCGATAATGGACTGGATGGGAGCTAACAGACTGAAGCTCAATCCAGACAAGACTGAGACGCTGTTGGTGAGTTCCTTCTCTGCTCAGATGGTGGATGTTCATCCTGTTCTTGATGGGGTTACACTCCCCTTGAAAGAACAGGTTCGTAGCTTGGGAGTTCTTTTCGATCCTTCCTTGTCTCTTGAGGCCCAGGTGGCCTCGGTGGCACGGAACGCTTTTTACCATCTTCGATTGGTAGCCCAGCTACGTCCCTATCTGGACAGTGACGACCTCGCCTCAGTTGTTCATGCTCTGGTAACTTCTAGATTGGACTACTGCAACGCGCTCTACGTTGGACTGTCCTTGAAGACAGTTCGGAAACTACAGCTAGTCCAGAATGCAGCGGCCAGATTGTTGACGCGGACCAGAAGGTCCGCTCATATAACACCTGTTCTGGGCCGTCTGCACTGGCTTCCTATTTGTTTCCGGGCTAGATTCAAAGTGCTGGTTTTGACCTATAAAGCCCTACATGGCATGGGACCGCAATACCTGGTGGAATGCCTCTCCCAATATGAACCTACCCGTACACTGCACTCAACATCTAAGGCCCTCCTCCGAGTACCATCCCATCGAGAAGCTCGGAGGGTGGTGACTAGAGCTAGGGCCTTTTCAGTGGTGGCCCCCGAACTGTGGAACAGTCTCCCCGATGAGGTGCGCCTGGCGCCGACACTACTATCTTTTCGGCGCCAGGTGAAACCCTTTTTATACTCCCAGGCATTTTAAAGTGTATTTTAACAGCATTTCTGTATTTTGGACGTTGTTTGGTTCTTTTGTTGTTTGTTTGTTTTGTTTCTTGATCTATTGTATTTATTGTATTTATATATTGTGCTGGTTTTTATCTTTTGTACACCGCCCAGAGAGCCTCCGGGCTTAGGGCGGTATATAAATTAAATTAAATAAATAAATAAATAATAAATAAATAATCTGCAAAAAGCCTCAGATCCAGATTATACCAGCATCTGAACAGGCCCTAGGAGAGGAGAATCCTTGACTAGATGGGCCTTTGGCCTGATCCAGCAGGACTCTTTTTACACTCTCACGTCCAGGGTAAATCCGTCAACACCCTTCCAGTGATCTAAAGGGGATCCTTACCCAGAGAGTTGATCATCTCACGAATCTCCACCATGACCTCCTTGTAAAGAGCTCTCTGGCCTGGATCCAGCAGGACCCATTCCTCCTCGGTGAAATATATGGCCACTTCCTTGAAGGTCACCGGCTCCTGGAAGATGAAAACAAACACCTTCCTCACAAACACTCACAGCCAAGGTGCAGCAATAATCTGTTCTCCACTCATAATCTGAAGAGAAAAGTCTGAAGTGGGGACTTTCCACAAAACACCACGTTGAGACAGCATTTAAGTAGCAGAAAGCACCTTAGGAACTGAAATGTGAACTTGCTGATCTTCAACCAAATATGTGCATTTTGTCCCTGAGATTGCCTCCCATACCTGTTGACTGTTAAGTGGCCAATATAAAATGACTTTTTAAAAAAGGGATCCAAAGAGTATCCAGGAAATGAAGAGAATATTTAGGTTAATATCCCTTTTGAGAAAACTGGTGGATAACATTATAAATGACAGAATTTGAACTTCTTCACACAGCTTGGATATTATAGAGACAAATACAATAATGTATGGTGCAGAGAAACTGGACAGAGACACATTTTTCTCCCTCTCTGATACTATAGTTGAGGCCGTCCGATAAAGCTACATGTTGGCAGCTTCTGGAGACACAAAGGGAAGCACTTCTTCACACAGCGCAGACTTAAACTCTGGAATTCGCTACCACGAATGCAGTAATGGCCACACACTTGGACGGCTTTAGAAGAGGATTAGACAAAGTCATGGAGAAGAAGGCCATCAACAGCTACTAGCCATGAGGGCCATGTAGTATCTCCACTATCGGAGGCAGTATACTACTGAATGCCAGTTACTGGGAATCACTGGGAGAGCGCTGTTGCGCTCAGGATCTTCACAGATGCCTCTGGTTTGCCACTGTGTCTGGAATGGAGTAGATGGGTCTTGGGACTGATCCAGCAGGGCTTTTCTTAGGTAGTGTTCAGTTCAAAGGTTCATGGGAAAAACCAGTGGAATCAACAGCCTCCCACAGAAGGAGCCCCAGAAGCACAAGGGTAAGAGACAAGGCCCCCTGCAACTAGTCCCTCTGGAACAAGGATGGACCCACTCTGGCTGTCCCCAACTTGTCTCCCCAATGATCTTTCCCCTACCTGAGCTGGCTGCATGGTGGCTGTTTCCTCTCCTGGGTAACGGGGGGGGGGGGAGGATCCAGAATGTCACTCTGAAGTCATTTTGCAGCCTGTGAAGGGAGAAAATGTCACCCAATTATTACCTAATTAGTACCCAGCCCTATTTAGCCAATCCCCTCATGTCAAAATTGAACATGAGCTTCTTAAAGCGCCCCAACAGGCGAAAGGGTGGTGACCCAACAGGGCCCGAGAGGCTAAAATAATTCTGGAGAAGTTTATTTTAAATCCATCAGGAGAACATCAGTGAATGCATTTCAGTTTACGAAATATATGAGGATAATCATACCAGAGAGAAATCAACAGCACATTGCACATGAATGAATTTTGGCAGAAGAGAGAAATGAGGTAAAATATATGTAAACAATGATTATACAGAAAAACAAAATAGAGTATGAATATCAAACTTAATATTTAAACTCTGTTAGGAAGAAGACTCTGCACGATTAAAATGAAGGACAACTTAACTGCTGCTGAATGCTACACTGGCACAAGTAAACTCCACCAGCCCTCTAGTTCAAGCTGACTACATTATCTCAGCTGACCAAACTACATGGTCATTTGATGGACAAGAAGAACATCCTTCCTGCATCCTCTTTCATTGCCCTTTACTTGATAGTCTGTATCTCCTCACCCCACTTGGGGGGGGGGAATCCCAGTTGTTCGTGACCTTTCCATCTCACTGCTCAATTGTATACTCAAAATCATCCTTCTTTAAAATTGATTTTTCTTAAAAAAGGATGCAACTCCCCGCCTGACTGCTGCTTCTCCTCCCTTCAGAATGGAACTCATGCCCCCAAAGTCAACCTTATCTCCCTCTCAGCCTGAGATTGTTCTCTTTCCTCCTCCCCACCACATCGCCCCCACAATGTCCCTCTTAAGGTGCTGTCAAGAATTGTGCTCATTCACTAGCTGAGTGCTGAAAGGGCCAAGCTGCTGTTTTCTTCCGCTTTCACAGAAGGCCACCATTTTGAAGAGCTTTTGAAGGGAGGGGGCTTTTTAGTGACTTGAAAGGCAGGGGGCTGATTTTATGAAAGGCGATATGGGCAACAAGGAGAAGCTACCAATTCTTACTCATAGGGTTGCCAGGTTCAATCCCTGAGACTGATCCTGTATCTTTAGGAGAAAAGAAAGTCAGCCAAGTGCAGGTGTTCTTGCAACCCTGTAATGGGAAAGTTCCATCTTGTGGTTTTTCCCATTACAGGGTTGCAAGAACACCTGCACTTGGCTGACTTTCTTTTCTCCTAAAGATACAGGATCAGGATCAGGGATTGAACCTGGCAACTCTACTTGTTCATATTTTCATGGGTATATACATATTGATGGTGGTTTTTCCTGGTCACCAGAAAGATTCACTGAATGGTCAGGCCAAACCATGCACAGTCTTGGGGCATGTGCAAGTTCCAGTAGAACTAGGCTATGCCTTCCAACTGACTAAAAAAAGTTTGTGTTTTAAAGAACTCAAAAGCTTCATCATGCACCTGGCACAAGTGTGGAAGGATAAGTCTTGCCAACTCACTTTCCTCACCACGCTCCTGCACTTTTAATACCCACTTGGCACATCAGAAAGAATGGGATGTTGTTCCCAACCGTTTGCTTGCTCAATGCTTCCTCTGGCAAGCCACTTTCAAAAGCAGGAGGGCAGGGCCACCTGTTTACTTTATTAAATCAAGCAGCAACCTTAATTCTGGGGAGATGGAAACTGAAGAAGGCTGGCAGGAGGGGATTGAAAGAATAACCCCATTATTAAAACATCCAGACTGAACAAAAGAGGGAAACAAGGAACATGAAGGAGCTGCGTTATACCGAGTCAGTCCCGTGGTGAGTCTAGCTCAGGCCTGTCTTCTTAGATATATTCAAACTATTCCACATGCAGATATCAAAAGCTCAGATATAGTCAAATTCCAAGAGAAAGAAGATAAATACAGCACTTTAAAATAAGCAGGGTCGATTGCTACTTACATACATCATTTTATTCCTCACCAGAAATGCAGATAGTCCTGAGGGATACTGAAATCAGGCCCAAAAACAGCAACTTTCAAATCCAATGTAGTTCTCTACATAGAAGGATACCCATCTCCTATTATCGAGAATAATTTCAAAAAAGCAACTAAAAAGAAACGGGAGGAACTCCTAAAAAAATCATCACAAAAAGATTCCACTCGTTTAAACTGTGTGTTAACATTTGACCATATCACCAACAAGTTACAGAATAGTATAAGGAAACATTGGCATATAGTAGAACATCTTAAGGGCTGTCAGGACCCTCCACAGATTTCTTATAAAAGAACTAAGAATCTCAAGGACATCCTGATACATAGTGACTTAAAAGACGTCATCCAATCTAGACAAAGTTTACTCCCAGGTATAACTTCTCCCCTGGGCCATCATCCTTGTGGCCATTGCATTTTTTGTAAAAATACCAGCAAAATGACAGATTTTGTTAATCCAATTCATCAGAAGAAATATCATCTGAGGCACTTTTCCACTTGTAGTACAGATAGAGTTATCTACATTATACAATGTGGATGTAAAAAAAAATGTATATAGGACAGACCACAAGAATGGTAAAAATAAGAATAGGGGAGCATTGGAGTAATTTAAGGAATAATAGAAGAGGGGCACCGCTTGTAGAACATCACAATCAGTGCCCTTACCCTATAACAGAATATAAATTTTGGGTTTTGGAAAAGGTTTATGGTAAAAATATAGACAATTTACTGCGTAGAGAACTACATTGGATTTTAGAATTGGATACCATGATTCCTAATGGATTAAATGAGGAATTCAACCTCCTGCCTTTACTTTGATTTAAAGAAAGAATAGTCAACTCAAATCAGGTGTGATGAACTAATTATCAAGCTGGTTCAATTTATTGTATGTTTCTGAGCTTTATATTTTTGGTTTTGGTTTTGATTCTTTACATGCTAACAGCTATAAGGAAAACAACAGTGAAAGTTGGTCTCTATATGTTGTTGAAGAGTGAATTTCTGTAAGTATATTTTGAGATTATTTTAAGTGAAAAGCAATATTGTTGTAGAAGCATCTCTGAAACTGTTTTTCTTACGCTAAAAATCATTTAAATAAGATGTACATATAATTTTGACTGTGTGTTTAAAATGTCTGAATATTTTTAAAGCAAGTTCAAAAAATCTTTTATGTATTTTAGCTCCTGATGAAGGCTTGAAATCCACAAGCTGAAATGCGTTGAGCTCTTGCATTTCCAAAAGGAACTTTTTTTATAAAGGAATTTTTTTACTATCATGCCTTGGTGCACAGAATAAAGTTTCATCCCTTGAGCATTCTGGTTTTTTGACCTCTTACCTTTCTTTCTCCAGTGAATGCTTCACACTTTTGTTTTGCCAAAAACAGCAAGCTCAGGGGAGGAGGCAGAGGGGACCCAGCAGCAGGGCAGAGCTGGGATCCAGAGGGCAGGATTGCATCCTGAACACTGGCAGTCTGCTGGAGGGAACACTTACATTCTTCCTCCAACATCCCCCTCCTCCCTACCCATCACCCCAAATTGTGCACCTTGATCTTGAGGCTCCCTCCATGCAGCCCCCCTCTGACAGCTCTGCAAGCAAAAAGAGACTCACCCACTCACTCACTTCAGTACTTCTGAGTTGGCATGGCAGGAAAGGGAAGTCCTGTTTTGCAGCCTTCAGTTCCTTATTTGCATGAAAGTTCAAAACACTAAAAAAGAAGTGAACTTGACAGCTTAAGCAACTTCAAACCAAAGTTAACATGTCTCTGAACCCCAGAATATATGTTGGGGTACCCTGTATGATATATCGCTGTGATCGGGGGACTCTCCCCATCAAGATTAACAATAAAGTTTATGCAATCAAAATCATCAGGCTTCTGATATTGTCATAAATGCATAATGATGTCATAAAATCATAAAAAATAAGTAATTGTGGGTGCCCACCCCAAAATCTGCTCTGGGCCAGGACAAATCATACAGCCCAGGAAAGGGGAGGGTGTCCTCTATGAGATATCAGTGCGTCCCACCTGGCCCAGAGCTGCTGCTGGGCACAGGGCACGAATAATAGCATCTATGGAAACCCAAATCATACACCCCAGGAAAGGGGAGGGTGTCCTCTACGAGATGCCATGGCTTCCTGACTGGCCCAGAGTTTCTTGTGGGCAGAAGGAGTGGATCTGAGCAACTATACACATCCAAATTTTTAAATAAGGTAGGGGGGAAAAGGATCTGGTGGTGCCCACCCCAAAACTTTATTCGAAGTATTATATATCATACACATATTCATACAGAACAGGGTCCTCTGCAAGATGGCATTGGTTCCAACCCAGGTCAGAGCTTTTTCTTCAGTCATGGCACAGACAAGGTCATTTATCATTTCTGATTTTAGAGTGCTTTTAACTGTATTTAATTATGCATTCTTAAACTTTTGTGATCCACCTGGGAATGTTTTAGTTAACGGCAGGGAATAAATCTAAACAACACCAACAACATTAATTTATATATAAGAAGAATAGCCAAAATATATAGGAAAGATTATAAGGAACTTGGATGCCCATCCCAAAATATGATTTGGGGCATCACAAATCATAGTTCCACACATTTCTATTAGATGCTGTCCATGCATCATTTAGAGTCTCATCTATGAAATTACATCTTTCTGCTTCTTGAGTGAATCATTGTCTGGTGACCCAGCCAAGTTTCCTTCTGCCATGGCACCAGATAACAGAGTCATACTTTGAGAAGAATTGCTGTGCATTTGATTTATTATATCTCTAAATTACATATATTCTCCAACAGGTGTGTGTGTGTGTGTGTATATATATATATATATGGGGGAGAGGGGGAGGATGTATGTATGTGTTGATTTATTTATTGATTTATTATATTTCTATCCTGTCCTTCCTCCCAGAATTAGCCCTGGGTGGCAAACAAGTGATACCCCCCAAGTTTTTTAAAAATCTCTTAAAAACCAAAGATCTTTACAAAATCAAATACAAAACATTGAAAAACACCTTTGAAAATTACAAAACATTGTTGG
The DNA here is from genome assembly GCF_030035675.1 of Rhineura floridana. Classification (NCBI taxonomy): domain Eukaryota; kingdom Metazoa; phylum Chordata; class Lepidosauria; order Squamata; family Rhineuridae; genus Rhineura; species Rhineura floridana. The sequence continues at coordinate 209,099,211 of NC_084482.1, forward strand.
AAACATCTTAAATATAATTCCAACACAGACGCACACTGGGACAAGGTCTCTCCTTAAAAGGGTTGTTGAAAGACGAAGTGCATGATCTCTGATGGGATTTTTTTATCTTTACTTTTTGTATCGGTCTTCCCTCTTACTCACCTTGTTACAGCTCAAGTATTATTATCTTTAAAAGCCATTGGTGTTGGCGACAGAAGGACACATGGCAGGTTAAATAAACAATGATTTCTTGAAGATGTAATTTCATAGATGACGCTAGGTTGCCAGGCTCAGGGCCTGAGAATGATCTGTATCGTTAAGAGAACAGAAAAATCAGCCAAGTGCAGGTGCTCTTGCAACTCTGTAATTGGAAAAACCACAAGGTGGAATCCTCCCTTCACCCTGCACAACTTTTAAAGATACAGAAGACCTCTTGGTTGCCAGGTCCAGCCTCCAAGAGGTCTTTTGTATGTTTAAAACTTGTGCAGGGGGAAGGGAGAATTCCACTTTGTGGTTTTTCCCATTACAGGGTTGCAAGAACACGTGCACTTGGCTGACTTTCTTTTCTCCTAAAGATACAGAATCATTCTCAGGCCCTGAGCCTGGCAACCCTAGATGACACTCAAAAGTATTCATGGATGGCATCTCAGAGAAGACATTCTCCCAGATGCAACAAAGTATGTTTTATGGTGCCCCAAACCATCTTTTGTGATGGGCACCTCATTTCCTTATTCTTTTCCTGTACATATTTGCTTTGTTTTCTAATACATATATGCCCTTGTCTGTGCCATACAGACACAAGAAGTTCTGAATTGGGTGGAAACCCTCTCCAGAATGCATGGGTGTATGACCTGCAGTGCCCAAAGCATGTTTGCTGGTGGAAACCCACAATTCCTTACGTATTTTCTACATAGCTTTATTATTGTTGTTGTGCATAGATGCCCATATCTGTTCTGTATGACAACAAACCATGCCAGGCAGCATGCAGTGGCATCTCGCGGAGGACACTATTCACTTTGCTCAAGTGAATGATTTTTCATAGCCCACAGAAGATTTTGGTCACCCCAAATTACATCTTTGCCCTTATTTACTCTTCATTATTTTAGCTGAGAAAGACATACATTTTGTAGAGTACACCGACTTTTTTCCTGGAGTATATGATTTGTCCTGGCCCAGAGCAGATTTTGGGGTTGGCACCCCCAGTTACTTATCTTTTCCTGTGTGTTTTTGTCCATTTTGGTGTTGTGTAGATGCCCTCATCAGTGCTCTGCACCCAGCAGCAGCTCTGGGCCCAGCAGCAGCTCTGGGCCAGGTGGGACGCACTGATATCTCGTAGAGGACACCCTCCCCTTTCCTGGGGTGTATGATTTGTCCTGGCCCAGAGCAGATTTGGGGATGGGTATCCCCTGTTACTTATTTTTTTCTGCATGTTTTTGTCCATTTTGATTTTGCATAGATGCACTTGTGTGTGGCTGGTGCCCAGTAGAAGCTTTGGGCCAGGTGGGATGCAGTGGCATCTCGTAGAGGACACCCTCCCCTTTCCTGGGCTGTATGATTTGTCCTGGCCCAGAGCAGATTTTGGGGTGGAGATGATGGAGAAAAAAATGGATTTTTTCTATATTGACACATATAAAAATAGGTTATTATATTAGAAGGTATAGGTTTATATAATAAAATCACAAGGAACTAAAAGAATTAAGTAGAAGGCCACAGGCCTTGGGATCATAGGAAAAGCAAATTCAGCTTGAAGTTCACAGCTCATGGGAAGCGGGGAGATTAACTTTTGATTAATGATCATATTGTTTTAAGCAAAAGAAGCATAACCTTTGATTGATGTATTTTGACTTGTGCGATCCTGAGAATGGAATTTTAGATAACAATTACATATATTCTATCCTTGATTTGTAGGGCGAGAATGCCGACTAGCGGAAATATTTCATAACACTCCCAGAATAGGAGCAAGAGGAACTTTGAGCTTAGCATGCATTTTAAAATAACTTGGTGTGTTGCTTTCTCACTTTTGAGAATCTCTGGGCCAAGCGGGATACACTGGCATCTCATAGAGGACACCCTGCCCTTTCCTGGGGTGATTTGTCCTGGCCCAGAGCAGATTTTGGGGTGGGCACCCCCAGTTACTTATTTTTTCCTGTTTTTCTCTGCTTTGGTTTTGCATAGATGCCCTCATCCGTGCCCTGCCCCCAGCAGAAGCTCTGGGCCAGGCGGGATGCAGTGGCATCTCATAGAGGACACCCTCCCATTTCCTGGGGTATATGGTTTGCCCTGGCCCAGAGCAGATCTTGGGATGGGCACCCCCAGTTACTTATTTTTTTCTGCCTCTTTTTGTCCAGTTTGGTTTTGCATAGATGCCCTCATCTGTGCCCTGCCCCCAGCAGAAGCTCTGGGCCAGGGGAGATGCAGTGGCATCTCATAGAGGACTGTGATGTTCCTGTATTAATGTATATATGGTAAGTACTGTTTGTATAGAAGATATGTGGTAAGTGGAGTGAAAGAGGAGGGGGGAGTAAATGAGCAGTAGAATGCTGGATGATTGGCTGAGTGTTTGAATGGCTGAGAGTATAAATGGAAGGATGACAGTTGAATCTGGGTGGACGTTAGTGGGTTGTTTGAGAGGTGTTTGGTGGACGTTGGTGGGTTTGAGAGGTGTTTGAGAGGTGTTTGGAGCTGGGTGTGGGGAGAGTGTGGAGAGAGTGTGGAGTTCGGATTAATACTAAGACAAGTATCACAGGAATAGATGAAACCATATGCTTATGTGCCTTTATAAAGTAATCTTGTTATTTCTAATATTTAATAAACACTATTTTGGTTTACCGGAGGCCTGATCCTTGGCTGGGGAATATACAGACCAGAGGGGAGGGCAAGGTACTTACCAAGGCTGAAGAGAAACTGTAACAATTGGTGGCAGCGGTGAAGGGAAGAATATAACACCACAAGTATCCAGAGCAACCCAGAATTATATACATTCTATATAGATCAAAGGGATTGGGACAGCTTAAGCACTCAGTCACAGAGGTAACCTGATTGAGAGAGACTCAGGCAGAGTCTCTGGGAATACTGGTTATAGGACGTGACTGGTGGTGCTGCCTAGCAGAGGGATCTGGTGAGGTCTGTGCTAGAGCGGAGAGAGAAACCATAAAAAAGACAGTCCGGACTGGTGGAGTCCCTGGTGGTGCCTAGTGACAGGCAGTAGCCACGAGCAGGTAGGAACCTGACAGGGAGAGCCAGGGAAGGGCGTCACAAGGACACCCTCCCCTTTCCTGGGGTGTATGATTGGTCCTGGCCCAGAGCAGAGTTTGGGATGGGCACCCCCAGTTACTTATTTTTTATGATTTTATGACATCATTATGTATTTATGATAATATCAGAAGCCTGATTATTTTGATTGCATAAATGTATTGTTATTCTTGATGGGGAGAGTCCCCCGATCACAGTGATATATCTTACAGGGTACCCCAACATATATTTTGGGGTTCAGAGACATGTTAACTTTGGCTTGAAGTTGCTGCAGCTGTCAACTTTTCTTTTTTAGTTTTTTGAACTTTCAAGCAAATAAGGAACTGGGAACTAGGAACCAACTTCAGTGTCATAAAGAGAAGGGAGGAAGGAAAAGAGCAAACCCTGCAAAAACAACAAACACTTTAGAGGAAGAATCAGCAGAGGGAAGAACAGATTGCTTTTCTGTCTGTCACCCCCTCAGTGGATCAGGTCACTTGTAACATAAGTTGGTGCTTTACTAGGGCTGCCAGGTGAAGTCCATGGCCTGACACTGATCCTGTATCTTTAGGAGAAGGGAAGATCACCCAACTGCAGGTGTTTTTGCAACTCTATAATGGGAAAAACCACAAGATGGAATTCTCCCTCCCCCCTCCACAACTTTTAAAGATACAGACGACCTCTTGGAGGCCACAACCAAGAGGTCTTCTGTATCTTTAAAAGTTGTGAAGAGGGGAGGGAGAATTCCACCTTGTGGTTTTTCCCATTAGAACACCTGCACTTGGCTGACTTTCTCTTCTCCTAAAGATACAGGATCAGTCTCAGGCCAAGAACCTGGTAACCCTATGCTTTACTCCCAATAGTTGTGTTTAACCAACTAAGTGCTGCTCATATTAAAACCCCTGAAAATAATGAATATGTTAGTTATGTCGATGAACTTCAATGGATCTACTCTGACTAGGATTGGCATGGGATATAACCCCCCATGTATTATTTTCTATGCTCCAACAAGCAGGACCTTCCTACGTCCCCATCTTCCACCCGGGGTTAATTTGTTCTCTACTTGAATGATGAATGAAAGAAACTTTCTGTGGCTGGCTCAGTCCTGCCCGGTGGAGGATCAGATCAACAGAACCATAAGCGTAATGAGGCAAGGGAGTGATAGTCCTTAGAGTCTGTCACACTTCAGGTTCTCAATCGACAGTGGCAATATGGAAGGGCGCCAATGCAAAGAAATAGCGGGGTGGTGAAGGGGAACCCAAGGGGTATGGCGGCAATGAAGCCCTTTATTTATCCAGCCCTTTGTTTATTCTTCGCATGCCAGCCTCCGAGTGAGGACCGGAAGTATGGCGCTGCCTGTTCTCCCACTTTTTCTGAGTCTATGGTTCTTGCACCTCCATACTCTGCCCCGCTGAAAAACAAGGAATCGGCCTGGTCAGTTTCCTTCGGGAGCAAAAGCAGGAAAAGGGGGAAAGGGGAAAGGGGGGGCAGGGAAATAAACCTCCAGGTTCCTCCGTTTTTAAGCACCGTAGGGCTTCTCCGTGCAATCCAATGCAAAACAGAGCCCAAATTCCATTGCGTGGTTTTCCTGCAACGTCCAGACTGGGGAGTGGGAGAGCTGTAAACCCGGTATCAATAATGCCCCCCTAAAAAAGAACCTGCCATGCGCTATGTTAGATGTTGTGTGAGTTTTAGTTATATTTTTATTGTTTTTATTTCCTATATATTGTCTTGCAGACTATTTGAATTGCATAGAATTGTGCACAATACAAGAAATAAAGAAACAATAAGGATACCAATAAAAACCAATACAAATATTTAACGCGGGCATGCCGTGGAGCACCTGAATGAAGCTCGGGGACCACTGGTGCTCCGTGGTCCACAGTTTGGGGGCCTTTGGTGTAAATGATGCGGAGAGAGGTTCAGCAGTGGCTGGACCGCTTTGAGGCGGCTGCCGATGTTCCTAAGCTCAGCAAACTTTAGTGGCTGCCTCCTTGCTTTCCTAACTTGCCCTAAATGGCCCAACTCATATGGAATCAATAAATGTTATAGCTTTGTGAGCCGAGACTTTACATTTTGGAAAACTTAAAATGGTGGACCAGGGGGCACTGTTTACTTCTTGGCTGCTCTTGAGACTGAAATATAGTTGAGGCCCCATCCGCACTGTACATTTCAAGCAGTATCATGCCCCTTTAAACAATCATTGTTCCCCTCAAGACTCCTGAGAACTGTAGTTTGTGAAAGGTGCTGAGAGCTGCTAGGAGATCCCTCTTTCCCTCGCAGAGCTGCAGTTTCCACAGCAATCCCTCTTCCCAGCACCCTTTACAAACTACAGTTCCCAGGATTCTTCAGGGGCAAGCCATACAGTAACTGTTAAACTGGCAAAATATTGCTTGAAAAGCAAACATTAAAAACAAGTGTGTGAGATATATCAGCAATTTTTAAACAATTATGCATAATAAAATTGTCTGTTAAAGCTGTATATCAAAAATCATATGTCTGGGTAGGCTTGTTGAAATTTCAAAAATTATCAGATATCAAAGCCACGATGAAGGTACCTAATATTAATAGTCTATTTGGAATTAAGCCCCAGTGAGTTAAGTGGGACTTACTCCCAAGTAAGTCTGTATAGAATTGTGACCTCTCTGTGTGTGTGTGTGAGAGAGAGAGAGAGAGAGAGAGAGATAAATGTCTCCTTTGTTTCTCTCACAGGTGGAGGGATGGCATCAGCAGCATATTCTGGATCTTCCCCTCTTTGGGATGGAAGGAGAACAGCTACGATCAAGGTAAGGACAGATCAACAGGGAAGGATGTCAAGAACTCTTGTAGCTCAGTGGTTAGATCATCTGCTTTGCATGCAAAAAGTCCCGGTTTCGGTGCCTGGCATCTCCAATGACATTAGGTAATCTGCTCTGATGTAGTGCTATGCACGGAAACCCCGTTGATCAGCTGATCGCCACTTGCATACAGTGCTTTGCCAAAGTAATCAGCCCCCTGACCAATGCTCCCATATTACTGAATTACAAATGGTACATTGTAATTTTGTTCCGTATGATATTTTATTTTGAAACACTGAAACTCAAAATCAATTATTGTAGGGTGACATTGGTTTTATGTTGGGAAATGTTTGTAAGAAACATAAAAAACTAAGCATGTTTCTTGCATAAGTGTTTCAAAATAAAATATCATACAGAACAAAATTACAAGAGCATTGGTCAAGGGTCTGAGTACTTTTGCAACTCAAGGCACTGTATATGATGTCATATGCAGAGCTTGGAAGAGTTACTTTTTTGAACTACAACTCCCATCAGCCCAATCCAGTGGCCGTGCTGGCTGGGGCTGATGGGAGTTTTGGTTCAAAAAAGTAACTTTTCCAAGCTCTGGTCAGATGTAAGGCTGGTTGGTGTGGGCTGGCCAAATTGGCCTCCGGGGCCAAATAGGGAGTCCCTGTGGGCCTGATTAAGCACACGGCCTGGAGGTTCTGCACACCGGTGATAAACATATGCTGTGAAGACTCGGCTGCTTGTTTGACTGATATTTAATTAGTCAGTTGAGCTCCAGTATTGTTTTGCTTTTTAAAGGTGGGTAAATGCCAGCCCTCGATGAAGTTTAGATCCTCTAAGGAAAATGGTTGTTGCTTGTTATTAATTACATTTGTCTGTTGCTTTATAAAAAAAGGCCTCAAAGCAACATAACAAGATAAAATATACCTGCTCAAAGCAATTTGAAGCATGAATGATGCAAAATACAGAAGATGTTCATCCTATAACACCCATTAACTAAGGACAACTTCCCACCCCACTGAAAGCTGAGCACCGTTGTAGGAGGCAACTTCATTACCAAAGGCCAGAGTGAACAAAAAAAGGTTTAGCCTGCCGCCTAACACCTGACTGTACTTGCCCCAGCTTTAGTTCTTCCCAGAAATCATTAGGGGAAGGGCTGTAGCTCTGTAGTAGAAGGTGTAAGGCTCCTTCGTGTTGTCACCGCCTTGTCATGGTCCCACCTCAGGGTCCTGCTCTCAAAACAGTTCTCTCACCGGCTCTAGAAAAGATCTCTCAAGATCCCACTGCTAGGCAGCACCACCAGAACACTCTCTGTAAACAATATTGCCTTGAGACTGTGCCTTAGTATCCTCTTGGCTTAATGCTACTTTGTGTCTGGGTGCACTTACAGGCCTCAACCCCCTTGTATCTTTGTGCCTATAAAGATTACAGCCCTGGGTTGCTCTGGATACCTGATGATGTTACACTATCTCTTCACCGCTGCCACCCTTGATACTGTTTCCCAACCTTGGTATATGCCCTGCCCACCCTTCTGGTCTGTGAAAGCCCAGACAAGGATCAGGCGTTTTGGTAAACCAAGAAATATTTATTTATATGCACAGGGAATAACAAGATTACTTAAAGGTATAGTCAACAAGCGTGTGGTTTCATAAGATGCATTACTCTTTGTTTCTTAGTCATCAATAACCTGCCTCACTACCCACCTGATCCAATCCACTCTATCCAAAACAAACCCACAGAACCAACCGAACCAACGAACTCAACTCAACTATCATCCTGTCATTTATACCTTCAGACCCTCAGCCAATCATCATACAACATTCTCCAACATTCCAACCCATGTAGTCCCCCCTCTCACTCAGTCTACTTACCACATATACCCTAATAAACCCACACTTACCATATTTACAGTATTATATATACAGGGACATCACAGAAGGTCCCAGGTTCAATCTCCAGGTAGGACCTCAAGAGACTCCCTGCCTGAACATCTGTAGACCCACTGCTGGCTTTAGTGTAATCATTATTGAGCCAGATGGACCAACGGTCTGACTCAGTAATAAGGCTTTGTTCCTGTGATTTGCGAGCCCCTTCAAAGGACTTGATTACGTTTATATTAGTGGCAGCACGTTTCATTATTGCACAACACTGGAAAAAAAAATTCGGTACCAAATATCCAGAACTGGTACACCAAACTGTGGGACTTGGCAATAACAGACGAGCTAACATGCCACCTTGCATCACTAAGGAACTTAAAGGCAACAGATATATTTTCTGCACCCTGGGGTGGCTTCATTTCTTTTGTTAATCTGGAAGAGGGTGAGACACAAGTTCCAGCCAGGAATACAGAGATAGGGGTCTCATAAAAGGTTCCTTCAGATAGAGCTGGGAAATGCAAAAATGTAATATATAGAAAAACCTCTCCTCACCTGCACCTGCGATTGATGTGATCACGCATTCTTATATATGGCTATGTTCTTTAGATGTGTTTATGCTGTAGATGTTATTTTGAAATATTATGTGTTTCTTATAATAAAAGCTGAGATTCAGTGTGGTGTAGTGGTTGAGGTGTTGGACTATGACCTGGGAGACCAGGGTTCGAATCCCCACACAGCCATGAAGCTCACTGGGTGACCTTAGGCCAGTCACTGCCTCTCAGCCTCAGAAGAAGGCAATGGTAACCCCCCTCTGAATACCCCTTACCATGAAAACCCTATTCATATGGTCGCCATAAATTGGCATCAACTTGAAGGCAGTCCATTTTTTCATAATAAAAGTTAAAAAGAAAAAAATATGTAAGTGGAGGTGGCCACCCCCAAAACATGCTTTTGGTTCTGCTTCAGAAGGACTTGCTCTTCTATATGTTTGGTAATTCTCTCCTTTACGTTTTCCGCTAGTTTTTCCAAAAGTGGTATTAAGTTAACCAGCCTCTTAATTTCCTGGATACCATTTGGATCCCCTTCTTAAACATTTGTGTTATATTGGCCACTTACCAGTCCTCAGATATGAGAGGCAATCTCAGGGAGAAGGTAGATATTTTTGTTAGAAGATCAGTAATTTCACATTTGAGTTCTTTAAGAACTTTACCCTTAGGTAAATGCCATCTTGACCTGGTGATTTGTGAACAATTAAGGAAAAATCCCCACTTCTCGCATCTCCCTTCAGATTGTGTGTGGAGGGTAGATGATTTCCATATCTTGCCTGAGAGTGTTTATGAGGAAGGTGTTTGTTTTCATTTTCCAGAGTCCAGTGACTTTCGAGGAGGTGGCCTTGCATTTCACAGAGGAGGAATGGGTCCTGCTGGATCCAGGCCAGAGAGCTCTTTACAAGGAAGTCATGGTGGAGATTCATGAGATGATCACCTCTCTGGGTGAGGAACCCATTTAGATCACTGGAAAGTTGTTGATGGACTTACCCTGGACTTAAGAGTATGAGTCCTGCTGGATCAAGCCAAAGGCCCATCTAGTTAAGGATTCTATTCTCACAGCGGCCAACCAGATGCCTCTGGGAAGCCCACAAGCAGGGCATGAGTGCAACAGCATCCTCCCCAGTTGTGATCCCCATACTCCCTCGGATACTGGTGGTAATATAGCCATCATAGCACATGGGCATATCTGCTATAACTTATTTATCTCAGTTCTTCTTTTTTCTGTGTGGATGAGTCTCTTATTGGGAATGGGTGGGTGGGTGGGACTTGCCTTTTCATTCGGAGTACACAGTACTAAGCTGGATAGACCCAGGAGCGGTAGGCAGGGAGCTGTAGGTTTAGGTTGTGCGGGGCACCTGAATGGCTCTGGACGTTTGCGCACCCAGTCCCTGGCTCCTCCCTTTCTCTGTCGAGGTAGGTGGCAGAAACATGACTGCAGGAATGCCAGGTTTGTCATGCTGCCCCTCCTAACTGCCTGCTCCTGGATAAGTCAGTAGACTGGCTCTGTTTAAGGCAGATTCACCTGCTTTTGTTTGGAAAAGGACATTTGGGTTCAAAACCTCACAATTTCTCCTGGATGGAAGGAAACGGAGCAGAAGGCTTCCTGTCTCTGCGAATTCTGATTAGATTGGTACAGATCTAAACTGTTGAATTTGAGGTGCTCACCCACGAGCATTACTTAGTACAGGGGTTCTCAGACTTTCAACCCTCAGTGCTTACTTGAGATGCCTGAAAATTACTGAAGCCCACCAGTCTCAAAATGGTGATGGAGGGTGCAAAGCCAGTCCACAAATGGTGGCAGATGGAAGGAAAATATGACGTAAAGACCTGGCAGTTAGTGATATTTTCTTCTGATGCCTACTCTATCTTTGCAAAGCACTGCATACTTTGCCTTAGCATTTACCTTGTGGCAAGAAGTTCCATAGCTCAGGTTTCGTCAAGCTAAGGACAGACATTTGCTTGGAGATTTTGTGACTCTGGCAGCCACAGATTTCTACAGGTCAGATTCGATGACCCAGAGTGACCGGAGCTGTCAGGGGGTGGGGAAAGAGGCAGGAAGAAGACGGAGTTGCGGCTCTCCTTCCTGCTGAAGGAGCAGAGGCAACAATCCTCTGGGGGGTGCGGGGGGGTTTTTGTAAGGAAAAGTGCAGGATAAATTGACACCACTCTAGGTCGGGGGGGTGGGAAGGAGATGCAACATCTCCTTCCCTCACCCCCTCCCCTCCATATATTTAATTAGGGTTTTTTTACACTAATTAAGCAAACATGAGTCATGCCCCAAACTTGTTTGAGAGTGGCTCCGAGCCAGGGTTTGTGATTCCCCAGGGTGATCCAGTGCAGGTCAGCCTGATCCCCCCCCCTTCCCCGGAGTGGAGCCATGGGATGGATATCTATTAGGAGAGATTTATAGACGGCTGAATCTCAAAGCTCTCTGAGTGGGGTACCTAATAAAGTGATAGACTGAAATGACTGAAACTATGTCTAACACATCTTGGCAGGATGTTTCACCCTAAAAGGCAGTCTATATTTTAAAAAATACATAATCAACGAATTAATTATTTTCCTTTCTGCACACAGTTTGGGAATGACTGCTAACAACCCACAACCTGGTCCAGCTAGTGGGAACAATCTTCCTTCCACCCTAAATCTCCTCTAGTTGATCTAGTTGAACAGTATAGGTGATCTTAAAAATCCACTTCTGTAACCTTCCTCTAGTAACATCATTACACAGGGAAGCCTCCCAGCTTAACACCACCAGTGGCTCCCTTCTTTTGATCTTCGTCAGCCAAATATTGTTAGTGCATTGGGGATGAATACTTTAATATTCAGGCCTCCGCTCTCCACTTTCACCTCAGCCTTCTCTGGCCTCCACCTCCCTCCTCCCTCGTCAACTGCCTTTCCCTACTGACAATTAACAGCCCATCCTTCACGCTCTAGAACCTCTAGCCAATCAGAGCCTGTTGTTTCCAAGATGGATCAAAATTAATGTAGCTGATCCAGGCCCCATCTAAAAATATGAAAGGTTATCATATTTCTCTCTCTTCAGAACCTGTCACCAAGAAGCTACTGCTAAAACAGGTCTGTAACCTAGTAACAGTACGGGCCTCGGACTTTGACAATTACACTCTGACATCAAGAGATATCCCAGAAATAAGTGCACATCATAAACTGACAGATATATACACAGTATTTCTTCACAGAGCTTTACCTGCTTTCCTTTTTATTCCATCAGGAGATGTCTGGGGGATCAGAGCTAAGGGGGAACCATCAGAATGGTCATTGGAAAGAACTGAGGAGCAGAAGGAGGAATGGAAATTTGAGAGTCAAGATGGAGCAATTGTCAGCCATGAAAGAATTTACACAGCAGAGAAATCGTATGAATGTTTGGAGTGTAGTAAGATTATGAAGGATTATCAACTAGCTGGACATCAGAGAAGTCTCACAGGGAGAAAATCATGTACATGCCCTGACTGTGGGAAAATTTTCAGCCAGAGATATAATATGAAAAGAAATCAGAAGAGTCCCACAGAAGAGAACCTATATAAATGCTCTGACCACGGGCAACATTTCAGCACCAGGTCAGTTCTTACTGTACATAAGGAAGCGCACACAGGAGACAAACCATATAAATGCCTGGAATGTGGAAAGAGCTTCAGTCATCATCACCGCCTTACTTCGCATCAAAGAACTCATACAGGGGTCAAACCTTATAAATGCTTGGAGTGTGGAAAGAGCTTCAGTGAGAGCAGCACCCTTACTTCACATCAAAGAATTCATACAGGGGTTAAACCTTATGAATGCTTGGAGTGTGGAAAGAGCTTCAGTTACAGTAGCTCCTTTAGATTGCATCAAAGAATTCACACAGGGGACAAACCATATAAATGCTTGGAGTGTGGAAAGAGCTTCAGTCAGAATATAAACCTTACTTCACATCAAAGAACTCATACAGGGGACAAACCTTATGAATGTTTGGAGTGTGGAAAGAACTTCAGCCACAGTAGCTCCTTTAGATTACATCAAAGAATTCATACAGGGGACAAACCATATAAATGCTTGGAGTGTGGGAAGAACTTCAGTCAGCATGGCCACCTTACTTCACATCAAAGAACTCATACAGGGGACAAACCTTATCAATGTTTGGAATGTGGAAAGAGCTTCAGTCACAATAGCTCCCTTACTTCGCATCAAAGAACTCATACAGGGGACAAACCATATAAATGCTTGGAGTGTGGAAAGAGCTTCAGTCAGCATGGCCATCTTACATTACATCAAATAACTCATACAGGAGACAAACCTTTTAAATGCTTGGAGTGTGGAAAGAGCTTCAGTTGTCATCAACACCTTACTTTGCATCAAAGAACTCATACAGGGGACAAACCTTATAAATGCTTGGAATGTCAAAAGAGCTTCAGTAGGAGAAGCAACCTTGCATCCCATCAACGAACTCATACAGGGGACAAACCTTATAAATGCTTGGAGTGTGGAAAGAGCTTCAGTCAAAATTGTCATCTTATTTTGCACCAAAGGACTCATACAGGGGACAAACCTTATAAATGCTTGGAGTGTGGAAAGAGCTTCAGCCAGAATTGCCACCTTACTTCTCATCAAAGAACTCATACAGGGGACAAACCTTATAAATGCTTGGAATGTCAAAAGAGCTTTAGTCAAAATGGCATTCTTCAGGCACATCAAAAGATCCATACAGGGGGAAAGCCGTATAAAAACTTTGATTTTTGAAGCAGCTTTAATCAGAGTTACAGTCTTTCAGTGCATCGCAAGATGCATACAGGGGAGAAGCCTTCGAAATGTCTGGAATGTGGAAGGAGTTTCAGGAGGAGAGGCAATTTCTTGGTTTGAACTGGCCCATTTTTGTTTTGAGTGTGTTTGCGGCCATTTTCCTCTAAGTCAGTCTTTCGGGCTGCATCTTTGGCTCATAAACAACTGAACAGATTTGGCTTTTCTAGTATTTATATAAATTTCTCATAGGTTTTATGCTTTAATATTTTTATTTCCAGATGGTATATATTTCACCATTTTATTTTCCCAACCTTTGCTCTTCATCTCTAAATGTCTGGATCCTACCCATAAGACCCTGCCTTAAATTAGTTCCTTTGAACCCTGCTTGAATAGGGAGCTGTCGTATTATTTCCTCCCCTCTTTTCTTAATATTTAGGGTAAACGCCTATATAGCTGTAACACAGCAAAGCTTTAGGTAGATTAAAGTGGTGCAAGTGGGTAAATTAAAGTATAGCTGCATAAAGCTCTACGAAGTGACAAGGTGCCCCATGATATTCTGATTAGCAAGCTAGCTAAATGTGGGCTGGATGAAACAACTATCAGATGGATCCACAGTTGGCTCCAGAATCGCACTCAAAGAGTGCTTATCAATGGTTCCTTCTCAAACTGGGCAGAAGTAACAAGCGGGGTACCAAAGGGCTCGGTCATGGGCCCAGTGCTCTTTAACATTTTTATTAATGGGGGGCATAGCTAATACCATGGAAGACAGAAACAAAATTCAAAGGGACCTTGATAGGCTGGAGCATTGGGCTGAAAACAATAGAATGCAATTCAACAGGGATAAATGCAAAGTTCTACACTTAGGAAAATGAAACCAAATGCACAGTTATAAGATGGGGGATACTTGGCGCAGCAGTACGACATGTGAGAAGGATCTTGGGATTGTCGTTGATCACAAGCTGAATATGAGCCAACAGTGTGATGTGGCTGCAAAAAAGGCAAATGCTATATTAGGCTGCATTAACAGAAGTATAGTTTCCAAATCATGTGAAGTACTAGTTCCCCTCTATTCAGCACTAGTTAGGCCTCATCTTGAATACTGTGTCCAGTTCTGGTCTCCACACTTCAAGAACAATGCAGACAAACTGGAACAGGTTCAAAGGAGGGCAACAAAGATGATCAGGGGACTGGAAACAAAGCCCTATGAGGAGAGACTGAAAGAACTGGGCATGTTTAACCTGGAGAAGAGGAGGGGAGATATGATAGCACTCTTCAAGTACATGAAAGGTTGTCACATAGAGGAGGGCCGGGATCTCTTCTCTATAGTCCCAGAGTGCAGGACACAGAATAATGGGCTCAAGTTGCAGGAAGCCAGATTTTGACTGGACAACAGGAAAAGCTTCCTAACTGTTACAGCCATATGACAATGGAACCAATTACCTAGAGAGGTAGTGGGCTCTCCGACACTGGAGGCATTCAAGAGGCAGCTGGACAGCCATCTGTTGGGAATGCTTTGATTTGGATTCCTGCATTGAGCAGGGGGTTGGACTCGATGGCCTTATAGGCCCCTTCCAACTCTACTATTCTATGATTCTATGAAAGGTTAAAATGATTATTAGCTTTGCATGCCTTAATTTTTGTTTGTAATAGTTAAGCTGCATGTTGTTCTTCTGAGTAAAGTTTATGTAGCCATATTCTATTTTTGTTTACCAAGTAATACTTATTTGCATATGCTGATCCTTATTTCTCCTTTCCCCAAGTTTTAATAGTGTACTGTGGATTTCTCTTTGATATTACCATGCTCCTCTCTTTCATAGACTGCTGGTATTGTGCTGATATCTTTAAAGTAAATCTTTCCAAATGGAGTAGGGCCTTTCAAATTATGCATCTTCACTGATGAAAAGACTCCCAGCGGATAGGAGCTGAACTATATCGCTGCTTCAGGCAAGGGAATCTTCAGGTGGAAGTCCTTCTTGTTGGGATAGCCTGTCTCCAGAGAAAAACACGGAATGTAATTCTCCTACCATCAGAGCTGGGATGTGAGGAGCAGGGCCTCGTCGGTGTTAGTGCCATAGCTTTTTTACCTTTTTTCCCCACCTAAGTCTGGAACCTGTGGCCATCCAGGTATTGTTGGTCTCCCAGCAGCCCCTGTCAGCATGGCCAGTGGTCAGCAACATCTGGAGGGCCAGAGGGTCCCCATCTCTGCTAACATTGATGGATATGTAGAGACTTAATTGACGTAAAAATGTTTTGGGTTTCCAACTTTGTAAACAAAATGTTCTGGATATTTGATTTCTGTGTGAAGCTTCTGAATAGAGGTTGTTGGGGTGGGTTTTTTTGCAACATTCTGGTATTTCTATGTTTGTCATGGAATCTGGGCTGCTTGTGTTTTAACTGATTCCCTCCCCCCCCAAGCTGTTTAAAACATTCATAATAAACCTCACAACCTAGTCAAGGAATAAACCATGAGAGTTTTAGAAGGTGCATAAATTGTCCAGGCTGTGTCCACACTGGGGTGCTCATGTGTAAGTGGGTTGCTGTTTCTGCATGTGTGTTTGTGTGCCTTCATCCACATATGAGTGCTTTCAATTTCTTGCCTCCCAAATCTGTCTCAGTGCTTTCTGTCCATACTAGTGGCTGGTACTTGATGGGGTGTATTTGTTGTGCTGAGTGTTGTTGTTCCCTCCCCTCAGTTTGTACTTGCCCTGCTCTCACCATACCCATTTTTGATGTACCAGATTTGCACAAAAGAGCACTCAAAATATTGAAGGCTTTGTTTGTGTCGCTCCAAGCCAGGCCAAGTTTTGGAGTCACTCACATAAAAGGCTGCACCTTCCTTTCCTCCCCTTTTCCTTTCTCGCTTCCTGTACCTGCAAGGGCTATTTTTATTTTTAATACAGCTGTTTCGTGTAGCAGCAGTTACTGCAAGCATGCCTTCTGCAACATACAGTGGAATAAGGCAGGCTGCATCCTTTCCTTTGGGCTGATGGAAAGAAAATGGAAGTAGGGGTGTGGTGATAGATGGTGCCCAGCAAAACACCATCACTCATGTAAAATAAATGGCCACTCACTGCGCTTCAGTCCCTCCGCAGTAGCGTAACATTCAAGTTTAGATTTTCATCCATTACCAGAATATCTGCAGATCGGGAAAACCTTAAAATTGGTTGAGGGGGGTGTCATGGTCCTCTGCCCCCTCAGGGCACGGATTGCATGCTTAGGGCAATTGATCTGGAACCCAATCATCAAATTCCCCTTGCCAAGGCTGTGCAAACCAACACCAACCCTGCAAGGTCGAAGATAGGCTGCCACCACTCCTTCACTGGTTCAACTCAGAGCTGGGGGAACTCAGAGCCCAGAAAATAGGTAAACCAAGGCTCAATGAGACAAGAGCCAAACTTACACTCCTTGTCAAGAAACCTCTGGTAAAACCCCAAAATAGATTTAGGCTTAACTTCCTTATCCTTGGTCGTTTCATAGTCGAATGGTCAAGGTGCTGGATTCAGAACCACCCTTACCCTCAATGAACACACCAGGTTAAATAGAAGTAGCTTTATTGAAAATATAAGTGCACATCAAAATATAGCAGCAAAACAATTCCTCAAAACCACACACCCAACTAGGGGTTCAGGTATACATAAGAGAGTTCACACACACAACAAGAAAATAACCTAGCTATCCTGTCTACTTACTTAGGAGGTAGCTGGTTGTAATCTCATCTCTCCTCAGAGAGAATAGCATCAGGTAAGAAACAATGGAACCCTATGTAGGCAAGATGGCCACCCATAGGCATCATCCAGGGAAACCTTCCAGAGGGAACAAAGGCTATGGGTCTAGGGTTGCCATATTGCCCGGTTAGCCGGGTTTTACCCGGATTCTTTGCATGCCACCCGGCGCCCGGCTAGCCCCTTAGGTGGCCCTGATTCTCACCTTTAAAAAAAAAATTAAGTTTCTAGGTGGTCCGGTTCTCAAGATATACATAAAAACGTCAGCCGCCCCCCCGACTGTTAAATCTTTCTTTAAACAGTAGCACTTCGTAGCTTTAACCCCGCTCGCTCAGGATTGCAGCCAATCAGTGAAGCCAGGATTGTTTCAGTTTCATTGACCTGAGGCAGTGTCTAGAAAACAAAATGGTGGTCCCCCCCTCGTTTATCTGAAAATCTCATAAATTGGGTAAGTATATACATTTCAGTTTCTTTTCCTCTTGTGTGCAGGAGTCAGATCTTGGGCAGTGTTTTGAAAACCTTCCCAATACTTGCTTTTTGTAAAAGCAATGTTAATGCCATATGTTGCTTATCACTTGAGGTTGCATTTCTGTCCCTGTTTGAGTAAGCCCCACTGAATACACTGGGACTTGCTTCTGAATAAATAAACCTAGGATTGCACTATAAATATCTTTACAGTTTGTGTAAATAATAAATATATTTGATAGTCATGCTTATATAAATATTTCTTCATTTATCATATTTTTGGTTTATGGTTAGGAATCCTGACTGGTTGTGAGATGCTTAGTTTTCTGCCTTACTCATAGGAATCTTGTTGTGGTTGGTATGGTGTTGCATTTAAGAAATCATGGTACAAAATGGCCTGAATCAGTATAAGGCAGATTCCTTGGTTCCTAAAAGTGGGAAGAGACTCAAGGGCCACAGTGACTCCAACATTTATTTATTTTTATTTACAACATTTATATCCCGTTTTATTGTAAAAAATGTCAAAGCGGTTTACAGAAATAATTAAAACAATAAAATTATTGGCAAAAGCGTTAAGGACAGATACTTAAAAACATTCAAAATAATAAAACCAACAATGAGTTAAAAACAGATTTAAAAACACAATAGCTTGGAGAGGCTTGCCTCCAGAAAACTGATTTTAGCAGGTGCTGAAAAGAGGCGTCTGCCTAATGTCAATAGGCAAGGAGTTCCAAAGTGTAGGTGCTGCCACTTAACAGGACTGATTTCTTACAAGAGCAGAACAAGTACTATGTGGCACCCATAACATGGAAAACACAGCTTGAACTTGGCCTGGTAGCAAATCAGCAACCAATGCAGATTTCAGAGCAGAGGTATTATGTGCTGATAGGATCTCACTCATGTCAGCAATTGTGCTGCAGCATTCTGCATTAACTGCAGTCCCCAGATCAGGTTGTGCTGCATGGGGATTTCTGTGACCATGGCTGACTGGCTGCTAGGATTTTTTTAGTTTGGGTTTTTGGTTATGAATCCTGACCGGTTGTGGGATGTTGAGTTTTCTGCCTTACTCATAGGAATCTTGTTGTGGTTGGTATGGTATTACATTTAGGAAAGTGTTACTGCCTTTTGTGTTGTTTTTTTCCTATTTGAGTCACTTATCTTTAATCTCACTCCGTTACAGCCATAGAAGCAACAGCAGCATATGCAAGATAATTAACTCCCATTAGTGATAAGAGCAAGAATGTATAATTATTATTTCAATTAAAACAAGAGGCTTATCAATACTTTGAAGAGGACCAGATATTTATTTTCTTTCTGAGCCCAGGACTGGGTCTTTCATGATGCCCGGTGGGGGGGAGGGAAGCAGGAGAGTAGTCGATAAGACAGACATCCTGGCATTGGTAATCTAATTAGCAAGGTATGTGTGGGGTTGTTGCACACTTCCAGGCCCAGTTTCATTTTGAGTATGGAGGTGGAACCTGTGTAGATGTGGTTGATCAAAGGGAGAAGAAATTTTGAGTTAAGCAAAGCTCTGCTTTTATAAAACGTAAGAAACATACAGATACTTTGAATGTCTGAGTGCCTGCACCAGTGGAATACTGGAGGTTGTAAAACTTGCTGCAACAGTATTTAGAACTGAGTATGTGGTGTGAAAGACTCCTTTTCCTAACATTTTGGCTTCTTGTTTTTCTCCACCAACCACATCTGTGAAATATATCGTATATGGTTAACCGTACTGCTGCCCTGACTTACTTTGTTTGTTGCTATTTTGTGTTTTTATATTGATTGTGTATTTTTATTGTTTTTATTATATTTGAAAGCTGTGCTGAGCTCTGTTTTTAACAGCAGAAGGGCAGGATATAAATCCTCTTAATCAATCAATCAATACTCCATAGTGTTGGAAACTAGAGTCTAGGCATTTAAGGCTGAAAATGTTGCTTTTTAAAAAAAGATTTCTCACATCTTTCCCCAGTTTTTGGTGGTAATTCCTAGGCACAAAAACCAAACAACTGGACAATCCAAATATTAATATGCAAATTATTTGCATAATATGCAAATAATTTACATAATATGCAAATAATTTACATAATATGCAAATTAGCCTGCCCGGATTTGTGGAACTGGAATATGGCAACCCATAATGGGTCTCAAACCCTATACTTAAGGAAAAAGAATCCCAATGGTCCAGAATTAATTAACCAATCAGGGGCTTTCTGATGTAATCCCTTCTTGAAGCTTCTTCACTTTTTCGTGCCTTGCAGGCCCCCCTCCCAACGGTGTTCTCAACCTTCACAGGCCTGCATGGCCTTGAGTACCAGGCTCCCACTGATTAGCAAAGATAACCAGGTGTTTCTATTCAGGCCTCCCTTACAGCTGAAACGAAACTTAACATTTTTGCCTTTCCAGAGGCCTGTCTTCTGACAAGATGTAACTCCCAGAGTTCTTTGTACTGAGCCATGCTATTAAAAATCAATTTAACAATTCATAGAAATTTTACAATTTCATGACAGGGGGGACTTGGATGAGGAGGATGTTGTGTGGATGCTGAGGGAAAAAAGTGGGACACACAAGCAGCTTCAAATCCACATTGAACTCTGATGTGGACCAGCTCCAAGCGTAAATCTTCTGACATCTCAAACATTCCCCACAGGGGAGAAACCTACATATGACTTCAAAGGGTTTGTCTTGGTCTCCCTGAGGTTGTAAAGCTGTGCCTGGCAGCCAAGAGGTCTTCTGTATCTTTAAAAGTTGTGCAGGGGGAAGGGAGAATTTCACCTTGTGGTTTTTCCCATTACAGTGTTGCAAGAAAACCTGCACTTGGCTGAATTTTCTCTTCTCTTAAAGATACAGAATCATTCCCAGGCCCTGAGCCTGACAACCCTAAGCCATATTGAGGGTGGGATTCTGTGGGAGGGAGAGAGAGCCTTACTAAAACTTTTCTTTGTATTATTCTGTGGTTATTTAACTACACTCCTGTCCTTCCATCTTCTCAGTTTCCTTCTCTGCCATTATTTATTTAGCAAGCTCTCTCAGCAGATTACATAGAATAGTATAAAATATTCATTAAAAATTAGCATTACAAACACTATAATTAAAGTTAGCCTCTTAAAAAAAATGGCATTCCCCTCATGCCTTTTAATAAAGCATCTTATTTGGGCAAATCTTTTGGCAAATAAAACTCTTCTTGAAATTGAGATATTTTGGTGGGGAAAACCTCCTCCACATTAAAAACTTTCACCAGAAATCTGAGATAAATGGGTCGGGGTTGAGTGTGATGCCCTTCCCTGGCTCTCCCTGTCAGGTTCCTACCTGCTCGTGGTTACTGCCTGTCACTAGGCACCACCAGGGACTCCACCAGTCCGGACTGTCCTTTTTTATGGTTTCTCTCCCCGCTCTAGCACAGATCTCAACAGATCCCCCTGCTAGGCAGCACCACCAGTCACGTCCTATAACCAGTATTCCCAGAGACTCTGCCTGAGTCTCTCTATCAGGTTACCTCTGTGACTGCGTGCTTAAGCTGTCCCACTCCCTTTGTATCAATGCAGATGATTCTGGTTTGCTCTGAATACTTGTGGTGTTATTCTTCCCTTCCCCGCTGCCACCATTTGTCACTCTTCAGCCTTGGTAGTTACCTTACCCTGCCTTCTGGTCTGTGAAACCCCAGCCAAGGATCAGGCCTTTGGTAAACCAAATATATTTATTAAATAACAAAGATAACAAGATTTCTTTATAAAGGCACTTAAGCATATGGTTTCATCTATTCCTGAGGTACTGGTCTTAGTATTAATCCGAACTCCACCCTCTCCTCACATCCACCAACTCTCCACACAATCTCCTCTCAAAAACCCACCAAAACAACCCACAACGTCCACCGTCCACCCAGATTCAACTGTCATCCTTCCATTTATACTCTCCAGCCATCCAAACACTCAGCCAATCATCCAGCATTCTACTGCCCATTTATTCCCCCCTCCTCTTTCATTCCACTTACCATGTATCTCCTATCCAAACAGCACTTACCATATATACACTAATACAGGAACATCACATTGAGGACTTTGCATTTTCCAACCCTAGGTGCCAGATGGATGTTAAAAGCACAGCAGCGGGGTTAGAAAATAAGTTGGCAAGCCAGATCCTTTTCTGTGTTCAGGAGAATGAGCTAATAGAAGGCTGGGCTCAGAGGAGGCAGCTAATCAAGGAGCAGGTTCCCTTAAGGCCTAGTCTCATAGGGTTGCCAGGTCAGAAGCATTCCAAACCCTGACATTTCAGTGGCGTGCCCTAGTGATGTCATAGGGCGCAGGCCCTAGTGATGTCATTAAGCATGATACATTAATCATCAACCACAGTTGTTTGGAGCAAACCACTTAAACAAAAAAAAATCTCTGATTGGAAATTAAGATAAAATCTTAGCTAAATTAGGGTGTTCCCAGGTCCAGCTGAAGTGAGGGGATCATTCCTTCTCACCTGCTTAAAGAGCCTGTGTAAGGAACATTTAATCTAGCCTACCTGCTTCTGGCAAGGGTTTAAGTGCCTACTTTCCTGCCTACTCTGTGGGGTGCTATAAACTCACTTTGACAGAAAACCCAATCCCAGTGAGTAATATTTGACAGAGAGAAAACACACATGGTTTGGTCTACCTCCACAGGCAGTAGATTGGGAAGCAATTGAAGCCACACTTCCCAGTATGTGAATTCTCTTTCGCCACTATTGAGCAAGAAACAAAGCATCATACAAATAAGATGCATTATCAGTAGGTTTAAGGGTGTTGAGCTGACCACATGGAACCACTGTTGTTGCTTCTATAGATGTAAGGAGGTATGGTCAGAGGCAAATGAAATGCAAACAGAAAAAGATGGTGATTATTTCCTAAACGCAATACCATACGAACCACAAGATTCCTATTGGTAAAACAGAAAATCAGCATCCCACAACCAGTCAGGGTCCTAACCAAAACTAAAAAAAATCCTGGCAGCCAGTCAGCCAAGATCACAGAAATCCCCATACAGCATAACCTGACCTGGGGGGCTGCAGTTAGTGCAGAATGCTGCCGCACAATTGCTGACATGAATGAGGCCCTATCAGCACATAATACCTCTGCTCTGAAATCTGCACTGGCTGCTGATTTGCTACCACGCCAAGTTCAAGGTGTGCTTTCCATATTACGGGTTCCACATAGTACTTGTTCTGGTCTCGTAAGAAGTTGATCCTTTAGTGTGGCAGTACCTACACTTTGCAACTCCCTGCCTATTTACATTAGACAAGCACCTTCATTGTACTCATTTTGGAACCTGCTAAAAACATTTTTGTTTAGGCAAGCGAGCCTACCCAAGCATGTAGAAGCTATTATGGTTTTTATCTGTTTTTAACTCTTTCTTGGTTTTATTATTTTGAATGTTTTTAAAGACCTGTCGTTAACTGTTTTTCTATAAACTGCTTTGAGGTTTGTTTACAATAAAGCAGCATATAAATGTTGTAAATAAAATGCATAAATAAATGTGGGAGTCACTGTGGCCCTTGGTCTGTTTTCTGTTTTATACCATGTCAGGCCGTTTCGTACCATCTAGCTCAGTACTGATGACATGGAATAGCATTGGCTCTCCAGGATTCCAGGCAATAGTCTCTTCCAGAGATTGAATTTTGGTCCTTTGCATGCAAAGCACATGCCCTACCACTGAGCTACAGCCCTGTTTAAAAAAGTATCTTTTAAAATTGTTCTTTTCAGTTCACTAATGAATGCACAGCATAATAGGGCAGATCCACACCATTCATTTAAAGCACTTTCAACATACATTTATTTATTTATTTATTATACTTGTATACTGCCCCATAGCTGAAGCTCTCTGGGCGGTTTACAATAACTAAAAACAAATAAAATTGAAAATACATCTTTTTAAAAAACAATTTAAAACACAATTTAAATTTTTTGAACAATATAAAACATATGCTAAAATGCCTGGGAGAAGAGGAATGTCTTGATCTGGTGCTGAAAAGATAACAGTGTTGGCGCCGGGCACACCTCATCAGGGAGATCATTCCATAATTTGGGGGCCACCACTGAGAAGGCCCTCTCCCTTGTTGCCATTCTCCGAGCTTCCCTTGGAGTAGGCACCCGGCGGAGGGCCTTTGATCTTGAACGTAGTGTATGGGTGGGTTTGTGTCGGGAGAGGCGTTCCATCAGGTATTGTGGTCCCAAGCCGTGTAAGGCTTTATAGGTCAAAACCAGCAGCTTGAATTGAGCTCAGAAACATAAAGGCAGCCAGTGCAAGCGGGCCAGAATCAGTTTTATATGTTCGGACCGTCTGGTCCCTGTTACCAATCTGGCTGCTGCATTTTGCACAAGCTGCAGTTTCCGAACCATCTTCAAAGGCAGCCCCACGTAGAGTGCATTGCAGTAATCTAATTTAGAGGTTACCAGAGCATGGACAACTGAAGCCAGGTTATCCCTGTCCAGATAGGGATGTAGTTGGGCCACCAACCGAGGTCGGTAGAAGGCACTCCATGCCACTGAGGCTACCTGAGCCTCAAGTGACAGAGATGATTCTAGGAGAACCCCCAAGCTACGAAGCACATTTGAAGCACATGAATCCCACCACAGAATCCTGGGAAATGTAATTTGTTAAGGGTGGTGAGAACTATAACTGTGAGGGGGAAACTACACTTCCCAGGATTCTTTGGGGGAAGTCATACACTTTAAATTTGAGTTGGATGTGCTTTAAATGTATTATGTGGATTTGCATTACTTCATAAAGTTTTCCTGCATATAAATTATTTTAATTAAATTTTAAAATAGAAGTAAGCTACAAAGTTTACTGGGTGACCATGGGCTACACACCATCTCTCAGCCTAATATATCCCTCAGGGCAAATGCAACAGAGGGGGACCATGACCACCCCAAGGAAGAAGGGCACACTTAAAATGTAAATAATTGTTTGTGAATAATATTGATTTATATTTACACTTATACCCCACCTTTGTTTCACCATGGAAACAGCATACATTTCCCAAGCAGTCTCCCATCCAGGCACCAACCAGACCCAAACCTGCTTAGCTTCAGCAAGGTGGTGGCCTCATGTGCCTTCAGACCATAGCCTGGGACCATAATTTACAACCATAGTGTGAAATCAGATACATATCAAGACATACTACAAAGAAATATTTATATAAGCATGAATGTCAAACATGTTTATTATTTATACAACCTGTACAGATATTTATAGTGCAAATCCTATGCATGTTTACTCAGAAGCAAGTCCCAATGTATTCAATGGGGCTTACTCAGACAGGGAAGCATGCACAGGACTGCAATTCAGTGATAAAGAACTTCACTCACCCAGTCCAAAATTCAGAATCATGCCACGTTAAGCTGTTTTGCAACTGTTTTATACTTTTTTTATGGTGACTGGATTTTAAATGGCTTTATTTCTTTTTGTGAGTTGCCTTGGTTTCCAACCCTGCCTCACAGGGTTGTTGGAGATATTCCATATATACACACACTGGAGATGTAAAAATACATATACCCCATAGAATAGTTTATTGTCAAAACCAGTTGGCCAGACACTCTTCTGCCTCCTCAGTGAACTTTAAGGTGTCCCTGTTTATCAGTTCCTCCTATCTTTATCTCTCTTTACTACCAACTTGGCAGATTGCATGGAACACTGGCTGCTGTGCAACTTTTCCCAAGTATAAGGCTGTTCCTTCCAGAGGCTCTCAGAAAGTGTTTTAACAGCATTCTAATGATTATCTATAGTACATATGAAGCATTGCCAGTGGAAGTGAGTCAGGGCTGAGCAAGTGACAGCCTGGGTGATGCTGGAGGAGTCTTCCTATAGCCTACAGTGTCTATTTTGTGTGACTGCATGGCAGAATAAGATCACTTGGGTAGGAGCTGAAGGGGGTAGTGGGGGCAAGGGAGGTGGGATAGGGGTCACAGTGGGGTGGATAGAGGATGAGGGAAGTACAGTGGCTTTTGAAATTCATATTTGCATTTGTTGGTCAGTTTTCAATGGAAAGGAGAGTAATGCTGAGAAGTTTCAAAGAAGAGTCATTTCAAAGTAAAAGTCCAAAAAAAAGAAAAGGAGATTAATTTCTGTGGCAAATAACTAAGAGGGGTGGCACTGTGTGTGTGTGTGAGTGAGTTTCAGGTCTCAGAAGTGGGACAGAGCAGATGGTGAGAAAGCTGGAGAGGGGGAAGGTGGTTTTAGAAAAGACCTGGCTGGGAGAAGGAGGTTCACTCTGTGATACGCTTTTAGACCTCTGGTGACTGCGAGGGACATGTTGAAAGGAATAGAAATCAAGGGGGCATCTGCCGTGCAAGTAGTGGTGTAGTGGCAAATTCAGAAGTGCAGTGTGCTTTCATGTTAGTCACAGCCATGCCCCTCCCCCACTTTTTGCTGCAGGGTTGAAAGGCAGGTCCTTGTTTATGCCTTCACCCACAACAACACACCTCTCTAGAAACCAAAACTAATAAAAGAGGAGAGTGTTAGCTACTGAGAAGAGCATTCTCAATGGCTGATGTACCTCCTTTCACTCTGATTGGCTCCAATCAGCAGAAAAGGACAAAAAAGCATGTTAGAAGACTCTTGGCAGTGGCTAACACATTCACCTTGCATGCTGATTGGCTCGTAGGATGTTGGACATAGGGACCCTGCTCCCCAAAAAGGAAGGAGTCCAAGACCCACTGAGACCCTGGATGACTACATTCCTGCATGTGGGAGAAGAGCAACAAAAGATATGGGAGGGGCAGGTAGATCCTGAAGGCATGTCCTGGATTAACTGAGAAGGAGGGAAGATTAGTGCGATAAGGAAGACAGGACTGATGGGGGGTTGGATGAAAGACGACAGCCAGAAACAGAGTGCTGTTGAAAGGAAGAGGAGCATGCAAGATAAAGGGATAGGACTTGGCATGCTAAGATGTCTTGCTTTTTACCCGCTCTTGGAAGAACAAAACGTCTGCAGGTGAGCCTCAGGATTGGGGGTGGGATGGGAGTCGCTGGGGAAGGCCTGGAAGGGAGAAGGAGGTTCTGTGTGAGAGGCAGGCTTAGGACTCTGGTAAGGGGAAGTTGGGGAAGGGGTGCAGTGCATGGGAGGAACAAGAACAGACACAGAGAGGAGGCAGGTAGGTTCTGGAGGAGGGGCTGAGTTTGTGGAGTCTCCATACCTGGTGGGGGCAACCTTCAGCTTCCCATGTGTTGCTGAACTACCACTCCCATCATCCCTGCTCCTTGGCCATGCTCCCAGGGACTGATGTGAGCTGTAGCAATAGCTGAAGGGCCAAAGGTTCCGTACACCTACTGTACTGCAGATGTTTGTTTATATATTTGTATACTGATTCTTGACCACAGCAGTGAACAGATTAATATCGGGGGGGGGGAGAAGATACAAAAGTACAAATACAAAAATCTAGTCAATCAATACAATATAAAGACAATCTTGGCCTTCCAGATGTTGCTGAACTATAACTCCCATCAGTCTTAGCTTGGCAGGGATGGTAAGTGAAGCAAGCAGGGGGACAGCCCCTAGTAAGTACATCAGTAGAACACCAGCAAATGCATTTTAGGCTACGAAAGATAGGAGTCTGATAATCTCAGAGAAATCCACAGCACATTATTGAATCTTGGGGAAAGAAGAATCAATATATGAAATTATTGTTACTGGGAAAAGAAAAATAGAATATGGTTATGTAAACTTAACTCTATGTAGAAGACGAAGGTGCAGCTTCATTATATAAACAATAACCATGGCATACCAATGCTATAAATAAATAAATAGTTGTGAGCAGTGAACACATTTTTTTAACCCCATTGAAACCCCAACTTTTCTGCATTCTACTTTGTCCTTTTATCTCACCTCACGTTTTCTTAATAAAGATTCAGTTCTGTATTGGTAAATGGGAGGTCATGGGACAAACACCTCTAGAAACACTTTCCCATCATTTTAGGGGCTGACAGAGAAGCATTTGTAGGGTTTGTCCCCTGAATGAGTTCTTTGATGCAAAGTAAGGGTGCTACTCCGACTGAAGCTCTTTCCACATTCCAAGCATTGAAATGGTTTGTCCCCTGTATGAGTTCTTTGATGCGAAGAAAGGTTGCCACTCTGACTGAAGCTCTTTCCACACTCCAAGCATTCATAAGGTTTGTCCCCTGAATGAGTTCTTTGATGTAAAGTAAGGATGCTACTCCGACTGAAGCTCTTTCCACACTCCAAGCATTTATAAGGTTTGTCCCCTGAATGAGTTCTTTCATGTGAGGTAAGGGTGCTATTCTGACTGAAGCTCTTTCCACACTCCAAGCATTTATAAGGTTTGTCCCCTGTATGAGTTGTTTGATGTTTAGTAAGGGCGCCCTTGTAACTGAAGCTCTTTCCACATT
The DNA here is from genome assembly GCF_030035675.1 of Rhineura floridana. Taxonomy (NCBI): domain Eukaryota; kingdom Metazoa; phylum Chordata; class Lepidosauria; order Squamata; family Rhineuridae; genus Rhineura; species Rhineura floridana. Next base: position 209,126,926 of record NC_084482.1, read on the forward strand.
CCAAACATTTATAAGGTCTCTCCCCTGTATGAGTTCTTTGATGTTTAGTAAGGATGCTACTTTGATTGAAGCTCTTTCCACACTCCAAGCATTTATAAGGTTTATCGCCCGTATGAATTCTTTGATGTTTAGTAAGGGTGCTACTATGTCTGAAGCTCTTTCCACACTCCAAGCATTTATAAGGTTTGTCCCCTGTATGAGTTGTTTGATGTTTAGTAAGGGTGCCCTTGTAACTGAAGCTCTTTCCACACTCCAAGCATTGATAAGGTTTCTCCCCTGTATGCGTTCTTTGATGTTTAGTAAGGGTGCTACTTTGATTGAAGCTCTTTCCACACTCCAAGCATTTATAAGGTTTATCGCCCGTATGAATTCTTTGATGTTTAGTAAGGGTGCTACTATGTCTGAAGCTCTTTCCACACTCCAAGCATTTATAAGGTTTGTCCCCTGTATGAGTTCTTTGATGTGAAGTAAGGTGGTGATAATGACTGAAGCTCTTTTCACATTTCAAGCATTGATAAGATTTGTCCCCTGTATGAGTTCTCTGATGTGAAGTAAGGGTGCCATGCTGACTAAAGCTCTTTCCACACTCCAAGCATTTATAAGGTTTGTCCCCTGTATGAGTTCTTTCATGCGAAGTAAGGTGGTGATAATGACTGAAGCTCTTTCCACATTCTAGGCATGTATATCGTTTGTTTCCTATGGGACTCTTCTGATCTCTTGTCAGATTATACCTCTGGCTGAAACACTTCTCACAATCAGGGCAGGTATAAAGTTTTCCCCCTGTGTGACTTCTGTGATGTCCAGCCAGGTGATAATCTTTGATAATCTTACCACACTCCAAGCATTGAGAGAATTTCTCTGCTGTGCAAATTTTCTCATGGCTAACAATCAAGAACCGGTCAGAACAGCTTTTGCCACCTTTGGAGAATTTATGTGGTTTCTCCCCAGTATGGTTTTCTTGACTGGAAGCAAGACTTTCACTCTGACTGATACTTTTCCAACAGCCTAAGGATGTACTTGGTTTCTCCCTGGTGTGAACTATCTGTTGTCTAACAAGGCTCAATTTATCAAAAGATCCCTTCCTATATTTCAAGCATTTGTACTGTTGCTCTGTCACATGCCTTCCGTGATGTGTATTTTGATTTTTTTGACAACTGAAGATTTTACTGCACTCTCGAGACATTCTTGTTTCCTTTAGGTGATGAGTTTCCCATGGAATTGTATATTCACCATCCTGAGAAGCTCTGGATTCATCCCCTTGTTTATGCTTTTGTCTCCCCTCTTGTCTCTTTCCTCCATCTTGATTCCCCAATTTCTGTTCCTTCTTCTCCTCAACTCTTTTTGGTGATGCTTCTGATGGTTCCCCCTCATCTTTGAGCTCCCAGATATCTCCTGATGGAATAAAAAGGAAATACTGTATATATCTGTTTATGCTGTAAACTTTGAAAAAATATTTCTGAAATCTCTCTTGGTGTCAGAATGTAAACTTTGAGGCCTTGTAATGTTACGTGTTACAGATCTCTTTCAGTAGTAACTGCTTGCCCACTCTAAGATGCACATCTTAACATTGTGAGAGGGTTTGAGTGTGTTGAAGAAGCTGAGAGCAATGCCACCAGGAGTCTAGACCAAGAGGCTAGACTTCTAGCAGGGTCACCCAAAGCAGAATGGCTGAAGTTGAGACACCAGACTAAGATGCATCCAAACTCAGAGGAAGGCAATGGTAAACCACCTCTGAATACTTCTTACCAGGAAAACCCTATGAATAGACTGTACAATATGCAACACCGGATAGTGCTGGAAGATGAGACCCCCAGGTCAGATGGCACTCACTGAGCTACTGGGGAAGACCAACAGTCAAGTATGAGTAACGCTGTGACTTATGATGCAACAGGGTCAAACGATTACAACAACTACTGTATAGAGATAGAAGAGGATAATAAAAAAGGTAGAACAAGAGCTTTATTCCAAAATATTAGAGAAAGGAAAGGAAAATTTAAGTTTGTCCCCGTATGACAAACCCTGTGAATAGACTATACAATATGAAACACGAGATAGTGCTGGAAGATGAGACCCCCAGGCCAGATGGCACTCACTGAGCTACCGCGGAAGACAAGTAGTGCTGTGACTAATTATGCAACTGGGTCAAAGCCAAAAGGAAGCCCAGAGGTTGATGCACTCAGATGCAAAAGTCTGGAGTTGTGTGACATACACAATAGGAACATACAATGTGAGAAGCATGAACCAGGGAAAGTTAGAAATTGTCAAACAAGAAATGGAACGCATCACCATTACAATACTTGGTGTGAGTGAATTAAAATGGATGGGAGTGGGATATTTCATTCAGGCTACTACAAAGTATTTTATGCAGGAAATGAGAAGTTACGAAGAAAGAGTTGCTTTAATAGTGAGAAGTGATGTGGCAAAAGCAATTAGGAGCTATAACACTAGGTCTGATCGAGTGATATCAATGAAACTCAATGGGAAACCTGTTAACATAACCATTACCCAAGTCTATGCTCCAATAGCAAACACAGAAGAAGAGGAATTGGAGACATTTAAAACAGAAGTCCAGGAAGAAATTGATCACACACTAAAACAAGATGTGCTGATAATCATGGGGAACTGGAATGCAAAAGTAGGGAACAGAGAAGAACTAGGAATTGTGGGGAAATGGGGCTTAGGAGACAGAAATGAAGCAGGAGAAAGACTAACTGAATTCTGTGAAGCCAATCTGTTTCTAGCAAACACATTTTTTCAGCAACCGAAAAGATGACTGTACACATGTACATCACCAAATGGTCAATATAGAAATTAAATGGGTTATATAATTGGAAGCAGAAGATGGAGACGTTCCATACTTTCTGCTAAAACAAGTACAGGAACAGACTGTGTACAGATCACGAACTGGTAATATTGAAAATCAGAGTAAAGCTAAAGAAGAACAAAACAATCATAACGCCAAGATATAATTTAGACAACATCCCAGAAGAATATAAAGAGCAAATAAGGAACAGATTTGAGGCTTTAAACTTAGTGGATAGAGAACCAGAAGAACTAAGGATTGAAGCAAGTGACATTATCAGGAAAGAATATAAAAAGACGATACCTCCAGCTAAACGGAGAGAAAGACCTCAATGGATGACTGACAAAACACTTAAAATGGTTAAAGAGAGAAGGAAAGCAAAAGCAAAAGGAGACAGAAACACAGTCAGAACCCTAAATGCAATAATACAGCGACTAGTACGTAGGGACAAAGATTAATATTACAACTACTATATAGAAATTGTTGTTGTTGTTATGTGCCTTCAGGTCGATTATAACTTATGGCAACCCTATGAATCAGTGACCTCGAATAGCATCTGTCATGAACTGCCCTGTTCAGATCTTATAAGTTCAGGTCTGTGGCGTCCTTTATGGAATCAATCCATCTCTTCTTTGGCCTTCCTCTTTTTCTACTCCCTGCTGTTTTTCCCAGCATTATTGTCTTTTCTAGTGAATCGTGTCTCCTGCAGGAAGAAGAACATCGCCACCCAGGGAAGGAGATCCTGCTGTTGCTGCTGCTGTTGGAACACCACCTCCACCACCCTTCCCAGTGGGACTGCTGCCTGGCAGACGTGCCTCCTGCAGGACCAGGTCCCAGGTACCCAGCCAGCTGTGACTAATTGCCATCACCTGTCCCTCTTGGGAGGGATACATAAGCCGGCTGGCTGAGGTGGCCTGGGAGACCCAGTGCCTGCAGGGAGGAGAACATTGCCACCCAGGGAAAGAGAGCCTGCTGCTCTTGCTGCTGCTTTCTTTTTATTTATTTTATTTTATTTTTATTGTATTGTATTTGTATTTTTATTTTATTATTTTTATTTTTATTTTTTATTGCTTTTAGGGAGTAGGCCTGCCTGTTGGCAAATAGAAGGGAGTGTGTTGTGTGTGAGTGTGTATGAATGTGTGAATGTGAAAGTGGGAGAATTATATTGATTTAGTTTAATTTAAATTAATTTATTTGAACTAATTACAGCTGTTGTTGGGTACGGAGGCGGGTCTCCGGACAAAATTGTTAGGGTGGGTGACCTGTTGACTGGCAGATAGGGATAGAGGCATGTGCAAGCCAGGGAGGGAAGTGGGGGGCCAAGTTTGGGCGGCAGGCGCTGGAAGGGTGCTATTGGCAGACCATGCCGGAATAGGGGAACACGGGATAGATGCATTATATCCATCCCATGTTCCGGGTCTGCTCAGAACCAGACGAAAACTGGGGGATGCCAGGTTCCTACCGACCTTCGACTGCTGTTATGTAATGCCAGGTCTGTGGCTCAGAAAACCTCACTCATTCATGATATGATCTTGGATGGGCGGGCAGACCTGGCATGCATTACGGAAACTTGGTTGGATGAAGCCTCTGCTCCCGTTCTTGAGGCCATGTGTCCACCAGGTTTCCGTTATGCACAGCAGCCGAGGGTAGGAAGGCGGGGAGGGGGCGTGGCAGTCATCTACCGAGAGTCCTTGGTTTTTGCCAGACCTCCTCTCCATAGGACTCAATTTGTTGATTGTATGTACTGGAGGTTGGGCCCGAAGGGCAGTTTAGGGATCCTGCTGGTGTACCGCCCACCCCGCTGCACAGCAGACTCCCTGGCCGAGGTGCTGGAGTTGGTCTCGGCTTGTCGGAAGGCAGAGCTGGGGTCCCAATCCCGGGGAGCTGGATCCCGGAGAGTTGGGAGAAGAGTATTCGGATGGATGGCAGAGGGAAGGGGAGGAACTTCCCTCCTTTGGAGCGAAGACGAAACAGAGGAACTGCCAGTGATAAGGTCGCTTAGCAACGGGGAGCCTGAGCCCTCCCTGGACATTCTCACGCCTCCCCCTCTTTCAGGCTCAGAGCAAGAGGGGAAAGAGGGAGGGCTGCTCACAGCCGAAAAGCGGGGAGGCAGTTTACCATCAGCTCCTCCCCTATCCCCCATCCTGGAATCGGAAACTTCAGAAGAGGAGGGGGTGATGCTTCCCCCCTCACCGCGCACACGCAGACAGCTGAAAAGACAGGAGAGAAGGGGGGGAAGGCGGGCAGTACCTGAGGGGCAGTTAAGGAGGAGTGAAAGATTGCGCGCCCGTTTGGCCCCTTCTTAAAGAACAGGCGGGAAGAAGTCCCTTGCTCTGTCAACTTTCTCCCAATGCCGCAGGACCTGTATCCCTGTATTGCTTCATGAGAAAACGCAGTCTTTGTTTGGACATTACCCTAATAAAACACGAATTAACTACAGCCGTTGGTCTGGTTCCTGAGTCACATCCTGGGCCTGACACGGCTGTACGGGCATTGTCCCCAGAATTGTTAGTGCTGGGTGACTTTAACGTGCATGCCGAGGCCACTCTCACTGGAGCCCCTCGGGATTTCCTGGAAACCATGGCTTCCTGGGAACTGCACCTTAGTAATACTGGGCCCACCCATGTAGCCGGTCATGCTCTCGACCTTGTATTTGTCCTGGGAGAGGAGAGAAGTGGTCTGAAGTTGGGAGTGGTTCATTCCACCCCTGTGTCATGGTCAGATCACTACCTGGTAAACATGGACTTCTCGATGCCATGCCCCCTCCGCAGGGGTGAAGGACCTATTAGAATGGTCCGCCCCAGGCGCCTGATGGATCCGGATGGATTCCTGACTGCGCTAGGGGAATTGGAACCTGCTGAAGGTCGCCTGGTTGAAACCCTGGTGAAGGAGTGGAATGATGGGATCACCAGGGCATTAGACCGGGTGGCTCCGAAACGTCCTCTCCCCCTGAATAGAACTCAACTAGCACCATGGTATACACTGCGGTTGCGTAGTTTGAGACAGGAGGTGAGACGACTAGAGCGCCGGTGGCGGAAATCTCACTCCGAAGATGTCCAGACACAGGTTAGAGCAGCAGTAGCTGCCTACCAAGTGGCAATAAAGGCAGGAAAGAAGGCTTTCTTTGCTGCTTCTATTGCGTCTGCAGAGTGCTGTCCCAGGAGGCTGTTCCAGGTGGTCCGAAGCCTGGTCGGTCCAGTTGCTCAGGAACCCTTGGAACAGTCAAAGGCCTCCTGTGATATATTAGCAAAGCACTTTGCTGACAAAATCGAACACTTACGGAGCTCGATCCCGTGCGCCATGGATACAGTGGATGAACCAGAGTTGGCCAGTTGCATGCCGGTAAGTTGGGATCGGTTTCAGCTTCTCCCTTCTGAGGATGTGGACAAGGTGCTTTCATCTGTGAAGCCTACCACTTGTCTAACTGATCCTTGCCCATCATGGCTCCTTATGAGCTGCAGAGAGAAATTGGGCGAGGGGATCAAGGCGGTGGTAAACGCTTCCTTGAAAGAGGGTGTGATGCCATCAGCCTTCAAGGAGGCAATTGTAAAGCCCATCCTGAAGAAGCCCTCCTTGGATCCCCAAGTTTTCAATAACTTCCGCCCAATTTCGAACCTACCATTTTTGGGCAAGGTCATTGAGCGAGTGGTGGCCAACCAGTTGTCAACACACTTGGATGAAACGGATTACTTGGATCCATACCAACCGGGTTTCAGGACTGGTCACGGAACTGAAACAGCCTTGGTCGCTCTGGTAGATGATTTGAGGAGGGCATTAGATAGGGGAGAATTCACCTTTCTTGTCCTCCTCGATCTCTCAGCGGCTTTTGATACTGTCGACCACGGTATCCTTTTACATCGCCTGGAGGGATTGGGAATTGGAGGCACTGTATTACAGTGGTTCCGTTCCTTTCTCTCCGATAGGTACCAACAAGTAGCATTGGGGGAGGAGGTTTCAGACCCTTGGCCTCTCAATTGTGGTGTGCCACAGGGCTCTATCCTCTCTCCCATGCTATTTAATATTTATATGAAGCCGCTGGGCACAATCATCAGGAGATTTGGGCTGCAGTGTCACCAATATGCAGATGACACTCAGCTCTATCTTTCGTTTAAATCTTCACCAGAGTTGGCTGTGGAGACCTTGTCCAAGTGCCTGGAATCCGTGAGAGGATGGATGGGAAGGAACAAGCTGAAGCTGAACCCCGATAAGACCGAGGTGCTACTTGTGGGGGACAAAAGAAGGTTGGGAGATGTTGACCTGAAGTTCAATGGGGTCAGTTTACCCCTGAAGGACCAGGTCCGTAGCCTTGGGGTTGTACTTGACTCCAGGCTGTCCATGGAGGCTTAGATTTCGGCGGTGAGCCGGGCAGCCTGGTATCAACTACACCTCATACGAAGGCTGCAACCCTACCTTCCTGTTCATCAGCTCCCACTGGTAGTACACGCCCTGGTCACCTCTCGATTGGATTACTGTAATGCGCTCTACGTGGGGTTACCCTTGAAAACGGTCCGGAAACTACAACTTATACAAAACGCGGCGGCTCGACTACTTACGAATAGTCGCCGCCGGGATCACATCACACCAGTGTTGTTCAATCTACACTGGCTTCCAGTTGTTTTCCGGGCCCAATTCAAGGTGTTGGTATTAACCTTTAAATCCCTATACGGTCTCGGCCCAGTTTATCTTACGGAGCGCCTTCAACGCCACCAATTATGCCGCCCGACAAGATCAGCCACTCAAGGCCTTCTCTCAATCCCGCCGACAAAAACAGCTAGATTGGCGGGTACAAGAGAGAGGGCATTCTCAGTGGCGGCCCCCACTCTCTGGAACTCCCTCCCACAAGATCTCCGGCACGCCTCTTCCCTAAATGTATTCTGTAAAACCTTAAAGACCTGGCTCTTTCAACAGGCCTTTGGGATCTCCGGGGAGGGTTAATTACTGTGACTGAAATGCCTCCTACCCTGTTCTAATATTGTTGCTGCTGTATTATTCTCATACTGTTTTTTATTGTATTATTGTATGTTATCTCATTGTGTTTTAACTGTTTTGTACGTCGCCTAGAGTGGCCTTTGGCCAGATAGGCGACACAGAAAGTAAATTTATTATTATTTATTACTCATTATGGGTCCCAAGTATGATAACCTCAGTTTCATCCTTTTAGCTTCTAGTGACAGTTCTGGTTTAATTTGTTCTAACACTCAATCATTTCTCTTTTTCAAGGGGAGAAGTGAGGAAAGTTGTTATAGGAGGAGGAAGTGAATGTAAAAAAACCAGGGAGATCCTCCTGCAGTTGAAAATCCAGCTGACTATTCCTTCTATCTGCCACCATTGTGCAACTGGTACTTGAGAACTCCTGTACTAAGTAATGCTGAAGGGAGACCACCTCTAATTCGACAATGTAGATTTCTGACTACTCAGAACTATGCAAATTTTGCCACAGTTCCCAGAGACAGAAGGGTCCTATGACACATCTGGGCATCTACCTTCTGATCCCTCCTCTTCTGAAAAGCCTTGGACAGAGAGGACTTCTCTTCCTTCCCCTTCAAGCCAAGAGATGTGGTTGGGTTTCAAACTCACATGTACTTTTTAAAACAAAACAAAAATCTACACATGAATCTGCCTTAACCAGAGCCAGTCTATTGGCCTATTCAGAAGCAGGTGACTGGGAGGGGCATCACTACACATCTGACCTCTCCGGGGTGGTGTCGCTGCAGCCCACCTTGAGGGGTAGGGGTAGGATCAAGGTGATGGGGAGGTTGGGGCTGTGTGGCCAAACTGGTGGAGCCATGCAGGTGCTCCACACAGCCCAAACCTAACCCTCCACATCGGCTGCTCCTGGGTTTATCCAGCTTAACACTGTGTACTCTGAATGAACTCTACCCACCCACTCCCAAAAAGAACCCAGCGGTGCTCTTCTCATACTCCAATGTCCAAGGTTAGTCCATCAACGCTCTCCCAGTCATCTCATTTGGATCCTTACCCAGAAAGGTGATCATTTCATGAATCTCCACCATGACTTCCTCATAAAGAGCTCTCTGGCCTGGATCCAGCAGGACCCATTCCTCCTCCGTGAAATAAAAGGCCACCTCCTCGAAGGTCACCGGCCCCTGGAAGATGAAAACAAACACCTTCCTCATAAACGCTCTCAGGCAAGGTGTGGAAATCATCTACCCTCTTCTCACAGTCGGAAGGGAGATGCGATAAGTGGGGATTTTTCCTTCATTGTTCACAAATCACCGGGTCAAGGTGGCATTTACCTATGGGCAAAATTCTTAAAGAACTCAAGTGTGAAATCACTGATCTTCTAACAAAAATATGTATCTTGTTCCTGAGATTGCCTTCCACATACGAATATTGGTAAGTGGCCAATACAATACAGATTTTTAAAAGAGGGATCAAAACGGGATCCAGGAAATTAAAAGGCTGATTAACTTAATACCTCTTTTCAGAAAACTAGTAGTAAACATTATAAAAGACAGAATTATCAAACATATGGAAGAACAGGTCTTTTTTTTATTTATTATTTGATTTATATCCCACCCTTCTTTCCAGCAGGAGCCCAGGGCAGCAAACAAAAGCCCTAAAAACTTTAAAATTTCATAAAAACAAACTTTAAGACACATTAAAACATCTTTAAAAATGTTTCTTAGAAAAGCTTTCAAAACATCATCTAAGATTAAAAGCATTTTTAAAAAGAAGGTTTAAGAACATTTAAAAAAGCAATTCCAACACAGACGCAGACTGGGATAGATCTCCACATAAAAGGCTTGTTGAAAGAGGAACGTCTTCAATAGGCGCTGAAAAGATAACAGAGATGGTGCCTGTCTAATGTTTAAGGGGAGGGAATTGCACAGGGTAGGTGCTGCCACACTAAAGGTCCATTTCCTATGTTGTGCAGAATGGACCTCCAGATAAGATGGTATCTGCAGGAGCCCCTCACCTGCAGAGCCCAGTGATCGACTGGGTATATAAGGGGTAAGACCGTCTTTCAGTTATCCTGGTCCCAAACTGTATAGGGCTTTGTACACCAAAGATTAGAACCTTGAACTTGGCCTGGTAGCAAATGGGCAGCCAGTGCAATTCTTTCAGCAGTGGGGTGACATGTTGGCAATACCCTGCCTCAGTGAGCAGTCTCGCCGCCACATTTTGCACCAGCTGCAACTTCCGGACCAACCTCAAGGGCAGACCCACATACAGCACATTACAGTAATCCAGCTTGGAGGTTACCAGTGCGTGGACAACAGTGGTCAGGCTATCCCAGTCCAGAAACGGCCGCAGCTGTCTTACCAGCCGAAGCTGATAAAAGGCACTCCTAGCCACTGAGGTCACTTGGGCCTCCAGTAACAAAGATGAAGCAGAACCAGTATGGCTTCTTCCCTTAGGCTACTGTGTGCAGTTCTGGTCAAAAAGGATATTGTAGAGCTGTAAAAAGGTTCAGAAAGGGGCAACCGAAATGATCAAGGGTTAGAGCAACTGCCTTATGAGGAACAGTTACAACATTAGGAGCTTTATAGTTAACAAAAAAGATGAGTAAGGAAGGATGTGACAGAGATGTATATAGTTATGCATGGTGTGGAGACACTGGACAGAGAGAAGCTTTTCTCCCTCTCTGATACTCCAGTCCAGGGCCATCCAAGAGAGGTAAATGTTGGCAGCTTCTGGACAAATAAAAGGAAGCACTACTACACATAGCACAGAGTTGAACTCTGGAATTCACTACCACAATTTCCACTAATTTCCAGGCTCCCGCTGGGAGGAAGGGTGGGATATAAATCCAACAATAAATAAATAAGTAAATAAATAAATGGGCCCCAACTTGCATGGCTTTAAAAGAGGATGAGACAAATTCACGGAGGAAAAGGCTACCGACAGCTACTAGCCATGAGGGCAATGTACTACTGTGATGCCCCTGTAAATGTTGTACAGTAATTATCATAAGGGTCAGTTTTGTAGGGTAATTGTGGTAAATGGAGTGAGTGAGAGGGGGGAGTACATGGGTTGGAATGTTGAAGAATGCTGAGTTGTGATTGGCTGAGCATCTGGGTGGTTGAAGGCAGAGCTTGGAAGTAACTAGTTACAAGTAACGAATTACTTGTAATTTATTACTTTTTTGAGTAACGAGTGGGAACTTCATTACACTTTGCTGGTAATAGAACGAGTAGTAACTTCATTACTTTTGAGGAGTAATTGTAATGTTTCCAGCATTACTTTTGTGCATTACTTGGGGGGAAGCAGGGGAAGTCTCCTGCTCCTCTGATTTGTGAATAAAAATCATGTGCTTCAAATTGGGCTTCTCTGCAGCGTTGTTCTTCCTTCATGCTCTATGGGTGCTTAGGAGGCGATGAGGGAGGAGGTGGAGAGCGAGACAAGGTGGAGAAAACAATTGTTTAAGAATTGACAGGAGTGGAAGGAGAAAAGAGCTGGAGGCAATATATATACAAAAATATGTGTGTTGGGGTATCATCATTGCTGGGGGTGGGGTGAGGGCATGTGAGATCCTGTTATGCCATTCTGTTAATCTTATGGATAAAAAATATATTCTCCTACCCTCTGTTTGTGTGTGCTTATTTTTAATGTTTTTTTTAGGCTACTTAGATGTGCAGCAGTCAAGGCCAGCACCTTCTGGGAATTTTTTTAAAAGTAACTGAAATGTAATTGTAGCAATTACTTTTGAGTAAAAGTAAAGTAATCAGTTACTTTCAGAGCAATTGTAATTGTAACAGTAATTACTACTTTTGGGGGGCATGTAACTGTAACTGTAATTTATTACTTTTTAAAAGTAATCTTCCAAGCTCTGGTTGAAAGTATAAGTGAAAGTATGACAGTTGGAGAGAGTTGGTTGTGGTTGTTGTTGGTTCTGGAGGGGTGGATTTATGTTTAGGCGGGTAGCGAGGCAGGTTTCAGGACTAAGATATATAAAGAGAAAACTATTCTATGTAACCACACGCGTGTTGACTGAACAAAAAGTAATCTTGTTTATTTCTTGTGTTAATAAATAAATAGTTTTGGTTTAACACCATGCCTGATCCTTGGCTGGGATATTACAGAACCAGGAGGGTGGGCAGAGCGAATACCAAAGCTGGGAACAGTATCAATGGTGGCAGCGGTGAAGGGAGAGTGTAACAGCAGCAGGTATCCCAAACAACCCAGGGCTGTAATCTTTAAAGGCAGAAAGATACAGGGGGGTTGTGGCCTTTAAGTGCACCCAGACACTACGTAGCAATCTGAGGAGATGACTAAGGTACAGTCTCAGGGCAGTATTGCATTAGAGAGTGTCAGGTGGTGGCGCCTAGTAGTGGGATCTGGAGAGAGAGAGACCTGTACTGGGGCCAGTGGGAGAGATCCGTTACGAGACCACACCCTGAGTAGGGGTGTGACAACTACCTCCCCTGTTGGAGGCAGCATACAACGGAATACCTGCTCCTGGGAATCACTGGAAGAGTGCTGTGGCATTCACGTTCTTCCCAGAGGCATCTGGTTGGCCACTGGGATGGTGGACTAGACGGGTCTTTGGCCTGATCCAGCAGGCCCTTCTGATGTAAGTGTTCAGAGTTTTATGGGAAAAACTCAATAGAGCCAACAGCATCCCTCAAAGGGAGCCCCAGGAGTACAAGGGTGAGAGACAGGCCCCCTACAACTAGTCCCTCTGGAACAAGGATGGACCCTCCGGCTGTCCCCAACTTTTCTCCCCGATGGTCTTTTCCCTACCTGAGCTGGCTGCATGGTGGCTGTTTCCTCTCCAGGTGAAAGGGGGGAGGATCCTGAGTGTTGCTTCAATGCCATTTCACAGCCTGCAAAGGATGAAAAGGAGGCCCAGTTATCACCTAATTCGTACACAGCCTGGTTTAGTCAACCCCCTCATGTCAAGATTGAAAATGAGGTTCTACGGTGGCCACAATGGGTGAGGGAAGGTGGTGACCAAACAGGGCCCGAGAGGCTAAAATGAGTTTGGGGAGATTTATTTTAACTAGGCGAGGAGACGATGAGTGAATTCATTTCAGCTTAGAAAGGATATGAGCATAATCATATCAAACAGAAATCAGCAGCACATTGCACATGAATGTAACTCAGGAAAAGGAGAAATGAGGAACAGTATATGAAAATAATGATTATTTGCAAAAAGAAAACCGAATACGAATATGCAACTTAACTTTTAAACTTTACTTTGAAGCTTATTGTGTGCCCAGAAGAAATGTTACTTATGAAAGGCACAGGTTCTTCACTAGAATACAGAGTGAAGGAGAAAGGATAGACCAATATGTGACTGAATTGAAGCTTTTGGCTCAGACCTGTGAATTTGGGGAGCTGTGTGATTCTCTTATTAAGGATCGCATAGTGTGTGGCATTCAGAAAGACAGATTGAGAGCCAAGTTACTAAGAGAGAGTGATTTAACCCTTGAGTGTGCAGTGAATATACGCAGGGCAGAAGAAGTGGCTGCAAAACAGATGAAAGATTTTGGGACAACATAAAAACAAATGGATGCCTTACAGGGCAAAAGTACCTTTGAAAAGCCAAAAGTAAGCCAGCCTCAGAGCAAATGGAGCTTTGGCACTACTACCAGCCCCCAAGAAAAGGAAATGTCACAGAGGCCTGTAGTAGCAGCAAAGGCCTGCTACAAGTATGGTATCAGTCATCATGACATAAATGCTTGTCCTGCAAATGGGAAGGAATGCAGATGTGGCATACTTAATCATTTTGCTAAAATGTGTAAAACTAGAGATAGAAAACTTCAACGCAGACAAATGTTCTCAGTAGCAGATACAGCTAAAAATGCTCATGATTTCTTCATTGGCACATTGAATTCTACAGTTCTGGAAGATGAATGGTATGTGGAGCTTCTCATAAATGTTCATAAGTATGTGACCTTTAAGATTGACACAGGAGCACAGGCTAATGCAATGTCTTTAAAAACATACAAAGCTTTGCAAGCTGAACCACTTCAGCATTCAAATACCAGATTAATATCCTACTCTGGAGAAAGACTACATATGTCTGGTAAATGTAACCTGGATTGCAAATATAAAGATCAAAGAGCTGAGTTGGAATTTCACATAGTAGACTTTGATGCACAAGCTATACTTGGTCTCCGGGCTGTGACTAATTTAAATTTGGTGCAAAGAGTTAATTTAATGAAAAGAGCTCCAGTAGATCAATGGGATGTTGCAGTTGAATACAAAGATGTATTTGAAGGCTTAGGTTGCTTACCAGAGAAATACGCCATCAAAATCAACCCACAGGCTCCACCTGTAATTCATGCACCTTGGAAGGTTCCAGTGGCACTAAGGGATAAAGTCCAAATGGAACTGACTCGTATGGAGCAATTAAAAGTCATAGTTAAGGTAGAAGAACCTACAGAGTGGGTGAATTCAATTGTGGTTGTAGACAAGCCTGGCCAGGACCAGATAAAAATATGTTTAGATTCAAGAGATATGAACAGAGCAATTTTAAGAGAACATTTTCAATTGCCTACTGTAGAAGAAAATACCAGTAAGCTAGCAGAAGCAGAATTGTTTACAGTTCTTGATGCCAGTAGTGGATTCTGGCAAATTCAGCTAGATGACAACAGTTCCAGGCTATGTACATTTAATACACCTTTTGGCAGGTACCGATTTACAAGAATGCCATTTGGTATCTCTTCAGCTCCTGAGGTCTATCAGAGGATGATCCAACAGACATTTGAGGGTATTGATGGGGTCACATGCTACATAGATGATATCCTGGTTTGGGAAAAGACCAAACAGGAACATGATGAGAGACTGAAGAGAGTTCTGGACAGGTGTCGAGAGAGGAATCTGAAATTGAACAAAGTGAAATGCAAATTTGCCATGACTGAAATAAAATATCTAGGACACATCTTAACCAAAGAAGGACTAAAACCTGATTCATCTAAAATAGAGGCCATCACTGATATGCCCAGTCCAAGTAACAAAGCTGATCTTCATAGATTTCTAGGAATGGTGACTTACCTAGCAAAGTTTATCCCAAATTTGTCAACAGTAACAACCCCTTTAAGACACCTGTTGGCCCAAGATGTTGAATTTTGCTGGAGGTCAGTTCATGAAGCAGCATTCACACAGTTGAAAGAACTGTTAACAAAAACTCCTGTTTTGAAATATTATAATGTGAAAGAACCTGTAACTCTGTTAGTGGACGCTAGTTCTACAGACTTAGGTGCTGTACTGTTGCAAAGAGGTGCACCTGTTGCATATGCTTCTAAAGCAATGACTGCGGCCCAACAGAACTATGCTCAAATAGAAAAGGAAATGTTGGCAATAGTGTTTGGATGCACAAGATTCCATCAATTTCTCTATAGCAAAAACGTGACTGTGGAAACAGACCACAAACCATTGGAGGCAATTTTTAGAAAACCTTTGCATAATGCATCTCCAAGAATCCAAAGATGGCAGTTAACACTGCAGAAATATCAATTACAAGTGCACTATAGACCAGGCAAAGAATTAATAATTGCTGATACCCTGTCCAGGGCATATCTTGAACAGGGTAAAGGAATAAGTTCTGAAGAAGCTGAGGTTGCTGTTAACCTCATGTTATCATATTTACCAATCTCTGAATCAAAACTGAAAGAATTTCAGGTGGCTACTGAAAATGATAGCATTTTGCAAATCCTGAAAAATGCCATTTTGCAGGGTTGGCCAGATAGAAGAGTAGAAGTTCCAGAGTGTATACGTGTTTATTGGAATTACAGACAGGAATTAAGTGTTCATGATGGACTCATTTTTAAAAGTGACAGAATCATAGTACCACAAGATTTGAGGAAAGAGATATTGAATATTATACATGAGAGTCATCTGGGTGTTGAATTATGTAAAAAGTGGGCACGAGAAGCTGTATATTAGCCAGGTATGTGTGCCCAAATTGAAGAATTGGTACTGTCATGTACCACATGTCACACCTTCAGAAATAAAAACCAAAAAGAACCAATGTTACCTCATGAAATTCCAAGAAGACCTTGGCAGAAGCTAGGAATGGACTTGTTTGAATTTGAAAGAAAGGACTATCTACTTTTGGTTGATTATTATTCAAAATATGTAGAAATATGTTTGCTTGAAGACACTACAAGTAGATCAGTAATTTTACACTTCAAATCTATATTTGCAAGACATAGTATACCTGAAGAGGTTGTCAGTGATAATGGCCCTCAGTTTTGCTCTAGAGACTTTAAAATGTTTGCCAAAGATTGGGACTTTGTTCACACAACATCCAGTCCACTATTTCTTCAATCAAATGGAATGGCAGAAAGAGCAATCCAAACAGTAAAGAGGATTCTTAAGAAATCTAGTCTGAATAACACAGATCCTTATCTTAGTTTATTGGATTACAGAAATACGCCTACAGTAGATACAGCCTCACCTGCACAACTTTTAATGGGGAGACGGTTAAGAACCAGGTTGCCTACCTCAGCACCGTTGTTACTACCTCAACAGGTAAAAGGTGACATAAAGACACATCGGAAGAGAAGACAAGAAAAACAGAAGCTTTACTTTTATAAAGGTTCAAAGCCTTTACCACCTTTGCAGCTTGGTGATTCTGTTAATGTTCGGCAAGATGGAGTGTGGAAACCAGCGAGAGTGACTGGGCAAAACATGACTCCAAGATCATATTTGGTTCAGACTGATGATTTAGCTGTCTACAGATGGAACAGAAGAGATCTTCAAAGCACTCCAAGTTGTGAACCAAAAATGGATGAGACTACTGAGACTGCAACTGCACCTCCATAAGAGGTAGACCTATCAGAGTCTCAAGACAACAAAAGTGGAACAGCTGTAGCACAAAGTGCCAGTGATATACCAGAAAAGATTTTGGACCCTGAGTTACCTGTTACTACATCAAGAGGCAGAGTGATCAGAAAACCAATTTGATATAGACAGTAGTTTCTATCTTTTTCTTTTTTTTAAAAAAAGGGAGATGTAATGTGAGTAGGAACTCAAGTGAATTAGATATAGTTGATGGGGGAATCCGTTGGGAGAGGGACCAGTAGGAAAATGAAAGGAGAGCTCTTGGTCATGCTGCAACAGATTGTTAAGTAAAGTTTGTTCCTTCTAACGAGTATTTGTGATTCATTTCAACTCTTGCAAATATTACAGAGGGGAGGAGGCTTTCTAATGGCTTGAAAGGCAGGGGGCTGATTTGGTGAGAGGTGATCCGGACAACAGGGGAAGAAAGACTACTAATTCCTGTTTATGTTCTTTTTTTTTAATAATTTTTATTCAAATTTTTCAAAAGACAAACAAAACAGTAAAAAAACATAACAATACAACAACAACAAAAAATAAAATAGTTGACTTCCGATTTGTCGCAGATCAGCTATAAATATATAATATACATCAAACCTGTCCCTTAATGTATACATACAGGATCACTTTTCTCCATAGGCTATCTTAGTTAATCGTCAAATCCCAATATCATCATTTTATTTTGATCTTTCAACAAAAAGTCTAAGAGAGGCTTCCATTCCTTAAGAAATGTATCTGTCGATTTTTCTCTAAGTAGACATGTCAATTTATCCATTTCTACTAAGTCCATTAATTTCAATAGCCATTCTTCCGTTGTTGGTGTTGATTCCATTTTCCACTTTTGTGCATATAATAATCTTGCTGCCGTAATCATATATAATATTATTCTTCCATATTTCTTTTCTATTTGTTTATCCATAAAACCCAATAAAAAAAATTCTGGTTTTGACTGAATATTTATCTTTAGAGTTTTTTGCATCTTCCTACCTATCTGTGCCCAAAATGATTTTGCCTTTTTACACAGCCACCACATATGATAAAATGATCCTTCTTGTTGTTTACATTTCCAACAAACATTAGAAACATTACTATACATTTTTGACAACTTTTCTGGAGTCATGTACCAACGGTACATCATTTTATAGAAATTTTCTTTAAGATTATAGCATAGTGTAAATCTCAAGCCTTTTTTCCACATATTTTCCCATTGATCCATTTGTATGTTATAACCAAAATTTTTTGCCCACTTTACCATACACTCTTTTACTTGTTCTTCCTCCATATCCATTTTCAGTAAGAGTTTATACATTTTCACAATTATATTTTCATCATTTGTACACAATCCTATTTCAAAATCAGATTTACTTATTTCAAACCCATACATTTTCTTGTCCATTTTATATCTTTCTAACAATTGTAAATAGGCAAACCATTGAAAACTATATCCTTCCTTTGTCAGTTGTTCTCTCTCTTTCATTATATATTCTCCATGTACATTTTCTAATAGTTCTTGATAAGTTAACCATTTCTCTTTTCCAGCCATTTCTCTTCTGTAAAACGCTTCTTGACTTGACTACTAATTCCTGTTTATGTTCTGATGGGCACACACACTATAGTGGTTTTTCCTGGTCACGAGAATGACTCACTCGTAACAAAGCCAAAGCATGCACACAGTCTTGGGTCACATGCCAAGTTCCAGTTGAATTGGATGTTGTTGTTGTTATGTACCTTCAAGTTGATTGCGACTTATGGCGACCCTATGAATCAGTGACCTCGAAGAGCATCTGTTGTGAACCACCCTGTTCAGATCTTGTAAGTTCAGGTCTGTGGCTTCCTTTATGGAATCAATCCATCTCTTGTTTGGCCTTCCTCTTTCTCTACTCCCTTCTGTTTTTCCCAGCATTATTGTCTTTTCTAGTGAATCACGTCTTCTCATTATGTGTCCAAAGTATGATAAACACAGTTTCATCATTTTAGCTTCTAATTATAGTTCTGGTTTAATTTGTTCTATGACCCACTTATTTGTCTTTTTCACAGTCCATGGTATGCGCAAAGCTCTCCTCCAACACCACATTTCAAATGAGTGGATTTTTCTCTTATCCGCTTTTTTAACTGTCCAACTTTCACATCCATACATAGAAATCGGGAATACCATGGTCTGAATGATCCTGACTTTAGTGTTCAGTGATACAACTTTGCATTTGAGGACCTTTTCTAGTTCTCTCATAGCTGCCCCATGAGGTCGGGCCTGGCAACCAAGAGGTCTTCTGTATCTTTAAAAGTTGTGCAGGGCAAAGGGAGAATTCCACCTTGTGGTTTTTCCCATTACAGCATTGCAAGAACACCTGCATTTGGCTGACTTTCTCTTCTCCTAAAGATACAGGATCAGTCTCAGACCCTGAACCTGACAACCCTATTCATGAGAGATGATCTTGGAGACCACTGGTTCATAGGGTTGCTATAAGTCATAATCAACTTGAAGGCATATAACAACAAGTTCTTCTATGACTGGATTTGTCTATTTCCATGTTTCTGTCTGTTATTTGTATTTCTGAAAGTTATATAAAATGTTAATAAAAATATTTCACACACACACAAATACACAAAAGAGAGAGAGAAGGGAGAAAGGGGAGGAGCAAACCCTGCAGAAACAACAAACATGTTTGAGGAGGAATCCACAGAGGGAACATTAGATTGCCTTTCCGTCTATCACCACTTCATTGGATCAGGTCGCTTGTAACATAAGTTGGTGCTTTACACCCCATATTTGGTTTGTAGCCAACTAAGTGCTACTCAGAGTAAAGCCACTGAAAATAATGAACCTAAGTTGTTATGTCTATGAACTTCACGGGGTCTACTCTGAGTAGGACTAGCATTTGATACAACCCCTATGTATTCCTTTTTCTGCCTCCCCCATCTTCCACCCAGGTTGATTCGCTCTCTAGTTGAGTGATGAACGAGAGAAAGAAAATATTTCTGTGGCTTGGCTCCTCCAGTGTGGGGATCACGTCAACGGAACTCTAAGGGTTAATGGGCCAAGGGGGTGGTAGTTCTTAGAGTATGTTACACTTCAGGTTACCAATCGAGAGTGGCAATATGGAAAGGTGCCAATACACAGAAATAGCAGGGGTAGGGGTGGGGGTGGGGGTGGTGATGATGGAGGCCAACCCAAAGGGTATGGCAGCAATGCAGCCCAGCTCCAGCCCTTTGTTTGTTGTTCATGTGCCAGGCCCCAAATGAGGCCCGGAAGTGCGTGCTGCTTGTTCTTCCCCTTTTCTGACTCTGTGGTCCTTGTACCTCCTTACTCTGCCTGGCTAAAAAACAAGGAATCGGCCTTGTCAGTTTCCTTCGGAAGGAGCCAAACCAGGAAAGGAGGAAAAAGACAGCGGGGGGATTAAACCTCCCGGGGTCCCTTTTAATAATCAGAGGACTTCTCCATGCAACATAAGCCGCCTTGCATGGGGTGGTGGCGGTGGGGTGGTGACTGGGTGGGAACCGCGGCTGCACTTCAGGATGCCCGCCAGTTTGGATGGACGCCTTCCCGGAGGATCGGGCTACTACCCCCGAAGGCTCTCTTTCTCCCTCCTCTGCTGCAGCCAGGAAATGCATGGAATGTGGAAAGAGCTTCAGTCATTATCACCACCTTACTTTGCATGAAAGAACTCATACAGGGGACAACACAATGTTTTACATGAATGCATATATTTAGCCTTAGTCAATAAGTCAGAATCAAACAAGTTACATTGCACTGTATCTTAAGGCTATCTTCCACTTCTTATCCAGAAAGTAAATTAACATTATCTCACCCTTGGAATGTTGGCGGCAGCAGCAGCAGCGTCTCTGACCAGGCTTAGAAGCACTGGTAGCTTGCTGTACAAGCTCCTCTCCTTTTATAAAAATGTAAATGTACTACTTTCAAGTCAATTCCGACTTATGGTGACCCTATGAATAGGGTTTTCATGAGTCTGAGAGGCAGTGACTGGCCCAAGGTCACCCAGTGAGCTTCATGGCTATGTGGGGATTCGAACCCTGGTCTCCCAGGTCATAGTCCAACACCTTAACCATTACACTACACTGGCGCTCTCTCCTTTTATCGGCTTTCTGTTATCTGACAGGTGGTTGCATGAGGTCATGACTCAGACTGTGGTGCATCAGTCCAGACACTCTTCTGCCCCCTCAGTGATCTTCAAGGTGTCCCTACTTATCAGTTCCTCCTATCCTTATCTCTCTTTACAACCAACCTGGCAGTTTTCATGGAACACTGGCTGCTGTGCAATTTTTCCTGAGTATAAGGCTGTTCCTTCCAGAGGCTCTCAGAAAGCATTTTAACAGCATTCTAATGATTATCTATAGTACATATGAAGCATTGCCAGTGGAAGTGAGTCAGGTTTAGGACTCTGGTGAGGGGAGGGTGGGGAAGGGGTGCAGTGCGTGGGAGGAACAAGAACAGACACGGAGAGGAGGCAAGTAGGTTCTGGAGGAGGGGCTCTGTTTATGGAGTCTTTCTCTATACAGTAGGGCCCCGCTTATACAGTGGGTTCCATTCTGGACCCCCGCCGTAAAGCAGAAATCGCCATAAAGCGGAAGCCCATTGACTTTAATGGGGCACGTCACGCAAAAATGATGCGAAAATGCTGCAAAATGCAGCGAAAGCAGCTTTAAAAGAGGGGAGGAAAGTCGCTGCATTAGCGGAATGCCGGGAAGCAGAGCGCCGGGAAGCAGGGCCCTACTGTACCTGGTGGGGGAAATCTTCAGCTTCTCAGATGTTGCTGAACTATCACTCCCATCATCTGTGGCCCCAGGCCATGCTCATGGGCCTGATGTGAGCTGTAGCAATAGCTAAAGGGCCAAAGGTTCCCTACACCTATTGTACTGTAGATGTTTGTTTATATATTTGTATACTGCTTCTTGACCACAGCAGTGAACAGATTAATACTGGGTGAGAGGAGGAGATACAAAAGTACAAATACAAAAATCTAGTCAATCAATACAATATTAAGACAATAAAGACAATTTTGGCCTTCCAGATGTTGCTGACCTATAACTCCCACCAGCCTTAGCTGAGCAGGGGTGGTAAGTGAAGCAAGTAGGGCGCCAGCCCCTAGTAAATAACATAAGAACATAAGAAGAGCCTGCTGGATCAGGCCAGTGGCCCATCTAGTCCAGCATCCTGTTCTCACAGTGGCCAACCAGGTGCCTGGGGGAAGCCCGCAAGCAGGACCCGAGTGCACGAACACTCTTCCCTCCTGAGGCTTCCGGCAACTGGTTTTCAGAAGCATGCTGCCTCTGACTAGGGTGGCAGAGCACAGCCATCATGGCTAGTAGCCATTGGTAGCCCTGTCCTCCATGAATTTGTCTAATCTTCTTTTAAAGCCATCCAAGCTGGTGGCCATTACTGCATCTTGTGGGAGCAAATTCCATAGTTTAACTATGCGCTGAGTAAAGAAGTACTTCCTTTTGTCTGTCCTGAATCTTCCAACATTCAGCTTCTTTGAATGTCCAAAAGTTCTAGTATTATGAAAGAGGGAGAAAAACTTTTCTCTATCCACTTTCTCAATGCCATGCATAATTTTATACACTTCTATCATGTCTCCTCTGACCCGCCTTTTCTCTAAACTAAAAAGCCCCAAATGCTGCAACCTTTCCTCGTAAGGGAGTCGCTCCATTCCCTTGATCATTCTGGTTGCCCTCTTCTGAACCTTTTCCAACTCTATAATATCCTTTTTGAGATGAGGCGACCAGAACTGTACACAGTATTCCAAATGCGGCCACACCATAGATTTATACAACGGCATTATGATATCGGCTGTTTTATTTTCAATACCTTTCCTAATTATCCCTAGCATGGAATTTGCCTTTTCCACAGCTAGGTTGACAGTTTCATCGTGCTGTCCACTACAACCCCGAGGTCTCTCTCCTAGTCGGTCACTGCCAGTTCAGACCCCATGAGCGTATATGTGAAATTCAGACTTTTTGCTCCAATATGCATAATTTTACACTTGTTTATATTGAATTGCATTTGCCATTTTCCCACCCATTCACTCAGTTTGGAGAGGTCTTTTTGGAGCTCTTTGCAATCCCTTTTTGTTTTAACAACCCTGAACAATTTAGTGTCGTCAGCAAACTTGGCCACTTCACTGCTCACTCCTAATTCTAGGTCATTAATGAACAAGTTGAAAAGTACAGGTCCCAATACCGATCCTTGAGGGACTCCACTTTCTACAGCCCTCCATTGGGAGAACTGTCCGTTTATTCCTACTCTCTGCTTTCTGCTTCTTAACCAATTCCTTATCCACAAGAGGACCTCTCCTCTTATTCCATGACTGCTAAGCTTCCTCAGAAGTCTTTGGTGAGGTACCTTGTCAAACGCTTTTTGAAATTCTAAGTACACTATGTCCACTGGATCACCTCTATCTATATGCTTGTTGACACTCTGAAAGAATACATCAATAGAATACCAGCAAATGCATTTTAGGCTACGAAAGATAGGAGTCTGATAATGTCAAGAGAAATCCACAGCACATTATTGAATATTGGAGAAATAAGAAATAAGAATCAATATATTAAATTATTATTACTGGGGAAAGAAAAATAGAATATGGTTATGTAAACTTAATTCTATGCAGAAGAAGGTGCAGCTTCATTATATAAACAATAATCATGGCACACCAATGCTATAAATAAATAAATAGTCGTGAGCAGTGAACACGTTTTTTTAACCCCATTGAAACCCCAAATTTCTGCATTCTACTTCGTCCATTTATCTCGCCTCATGTTTTCTTAATAAAGATTCAGTTCTGTATTGGTAAATGGGAGGTCATGGGACAAACACATTTCCATCATTTTAGGGGCTGACACTGAAGCATTTGTAAGGTTTGTCCCCTGAATGAGTTCTTTGATGCAAAGTAAGGGTGCTACTCCGACTGAAGCTCTTTCCACATTCCAAGCATTGATAAGGTTTGTCCCCTGTATGAGTTCTTTGATGCGAAGAAAGGTTGCCACTCTGACTGAAGCTCTTTCCACACTCCAAGCATTTATAAGGTTTGTCCCCTGTATGAGTTCTTTGATGTAAAGTAAGGATGCTACTCCGACTGAAGCTCTTTCCACATTCCAAGCATATATAAGGTTTGTCCCCTGTATGAGTTCTTTCATGCGAGGTAAGGGTGCTATTCTGACTGAAGCTCTTCCCACACTCCAAGCATTTATAAGGTTTGTCCCCTGTATGGGTTGTTTGATGTTTAGTAAGGGCGCCCTTGTAACTGAAGCTCTTTCCACACTCCAAGCATTGATAAGGTTTCTCCCCTGTATGCGTTCTTTGATGTTTAGTAAGGGTGCTACTTTGATTGAAGCTCTTTCCACACTCCAAGCATTGATAAGGTTTATCGCCCGTATGAATTCTTTGATGTTTAGTAAGGGTGCTACTATGTCTGAAGCTCTTTCCACACTCCAAGCATTTATAAGGTTTGTCCCCTGTATGAGTTCTTTGATGTGAAGTAAGGTGGTGATAATGACTGAAGCTCTTTTCACATTTCAAGCATTGATAAGATTTGTCCCCTGTATGAGTTCTCTGATGTGAAGTAAGGGTGCCATGCTGACTAAAGCTCTTTCCACACTCCAAGCATTTATAAGGTTTGTCCCCTGTATGAGTTCTTTCATGCGAAGTAAGGTGGTGATAATGACTGAAGCTCTTTCCACATTCTAGGCATGTATATCGTTTGTTTCCTATGGGACTCTTCTGATCTCTTGTCAGATTATACCTCTGGCTGAAACACTTCTCACAATCAGAGCAGGTATAAAGTTTTCCCCCTGTGTGACTTCTGTGATGTCCAGCCAGGTGATAATCTTTGATAATCTTACCACACTCCAAGCATTGAGAGAATTTCTCTGCTGTGCAAATTTTCTCATGGCTAACAATCAAGAACCGGTCAGAACAGCTTTTGCCACCTTTGGAGAATTTATGTGGTTTCTCCCCAGTATGGTTTTCTTGACTGGAAGCAAGACTTTCACTCTGACTGATACTTTTCCAACAGCCTAAGGATGTACTTGGTTTCTCTCTGGTGTGAACTGTCTGATGTCTAACAAGGCTCAATTTATCAAAAGATCCCTTCCTATATTTCAAGCATTTGTACTGTTGCTCTGTCACATGCCTTCCGTGATGTGTATTTAGATTTTTTTGACAACTGAAGATTTTACTGCACTCTCGAGACATTCTTGTTTCCTTTAGGTGATGAGTTTCCCATGGAATTGTATATTCACCATCCTGAGAAGCTCTGGATTCATCCCCTTGTTTATGCTTTTGTCTGCCCTCTTGTCTCTTTCCTCCATCTTGATTCCCCAATTTCTGTTCCTTCTTCTCCTCAACTCTTTTTGGTGATGCTTCTGATGGTTCCCCCTCATCTGTGAGCCCCCAGATATATCCTGATGGAATAAAAAGGAAATACTGTATATATCTGTTTATGCTGTAAACTTTGAAAAAATATTTCTGAAATCTCTCTTGGTGTCAGAATGTAAACTTTGAGGCCTTGTAATGTTACGTGTTACAGATCTCTCTCAGTAGTAACTGCTTGCCCACTCTAAGATGCACATCTTAACATTGTGAGAGGGTTTGAGTGTGTCGAAGAAGCTGAGAGCAATGCCACCAGGAGTCTAGACCAAGAGGCTAGACTTCTAGCAGGGTCACCCAAAGCAGAATGGTTGAAGTTGAGACACCAGACTAAGATGCATCCAAACTCAGAGGAAGGCAATGGTAAACCACCTCTGAATACCTCTTACCACAAAAACCCTATGAACAGAGTATCCAAAATGCAACATGAGATAGTGCTGGAAGATGAGACCCCCAGGTCAGAAGGCACTCACTGAGCTACTGGGGAAGACCAACAGTCAAGTATGAGTAACGCTGTGACTTATGATGCAACAGGGTCAAACGATTACAACAACTACTGTATAGAGATAGAAGAGGATAATAAAAAAGGTAGAACAAGAGCTTTATTCCAAAATATTAGAGAAAGGAAAGGAAAATTTAAGTTTGTCCCCGTATGACAAACCCTGTGAATAGACTATACAATATGAAACACGAGATAGTGCTGGAAGATGAGACCCCCAGGCCAGATGGCACTCACTGAGCTACCGCGGAAGACAAGTAGTGCTGTGACTAATTATGCAACTGGGTCAAAGCCAAAAGGAAGCACAGAGGTTGATGCACTCAGATGCAAAAGTCTGGAGTTGTGTGACATACACAATAGGAACATACAATGTGAGAAGCATGAACCAGGGAAAGTTAGAAATTGTCAAACAAGAAATGGAACGCATCACCATTACAATACTTGGCGTGAGTGAATTAAAATGGATGGGAGTGGGATATTTCATTCAGGCTACTACAAAGTATTTTATGCAGGAAATGAGAAATTAAGAAGAAACAGAGTTGTTTTAATAGTGAGAAGTGATGTGGCAAAAGCAATTAGGAGCTATAACACTAGGTCTGATCGAGTGATATCAATGAAACTCAACGGGAAACCTGTTAACATAACCATTACCCAAGTCTATGCTCCAATGGCAAACACAGAAGAAGAGGAATTGGAGAGATTTAAAACAGAAGTCCAGGAAGAAATTGATCACACACTAAAACAAGATGTGCTGATAATCATGGGGAACTGGAATGCAAAAGTAGGGAACAGAGAAGAACTAGGAATTGTGGGGAAATGGGGCCTAGGAGACAGAAATGAAGCAGGAGAAAGACTTGTTGAATTCTGTGAAGTCAATAATTTATTTCTAGCAAACACGTTTTTTCAGCAACCAAAAAGATGACTGTACACATGGACATCACCAAATGGTCAATATATGAAACTGAGTTTATCATACTTTAGACACATAATAAGAAGACACGATTCACTAGAAAAGACAATAATGCTGGGAAAAACAGAAGGGAGTAGAAAAAGAGGAAGGCCAGACAAGAGATGGATTGATTACATACAGGAAGCCACAGACCTGAACTTACAAGGTCTGAACAGGGTGGTTCATGACAGATGCTCTTGGAGGTCCCTGATTCATAGGGTCGCCATAAGTCGTAATCGACTTGAAGGCACATAACAACAACAAAAACAGAGATAAAGACCTCAATGGATGACTGACAATACTCTTAAAATGGTTAAAGAGGGAAGGAAAGCAAAAGCAAAAGGAGATAGAAACACGGTCAGAGCCCTAAATGCAATAATACAGCGACTAGTACGTAGGGACAAAGAATTATTACAAAACTACTGTATAGAAATTATTCTTGTTATGTGCCTTCAGGTCGATTACGACTTATGGCAACCCTATGAATCAGTGACCTCCAAGAACATCTGTCATGAACCGCCCTGTTCAGATCTTGTAAGTTCAGGTCTGTGGCTTCCTTTATGGAATCAATCCATCTCTTCTTTGGCCTTCCTCTTTTTCTACTCCCTGCTGTTTTCCCCAGCATTATTGTCTTTTCTAGTGAATTGTGTCTTCTCATTATGGGTCTCAAGTATGATAACCTCAGTTTCATCCTTTTAGCTTCTAGTGATAGTTCTGGTTTAATTTGTTCTAACACTCAATCATTTCTCTTTTTCAAGGGGAGAAGTGAGGAAAGTTGTTATAGGAGGAGGAAGTGAATGTAAAAGAACCAGGGAGATCCTCCTGCAGTTGAAAATCCAGCTGACTATTCCTTCTATCTGCCACCATTGTGCGACTGGCTTTGCCCCTGCACCACCATTTGGTGAGCCTCAGTAATTTTCCGGTGTCTCAAGGCAGCACTGGGGGTAAAACGCTTGAGAACTCCTGTACTAAGTAATGCTGAAGGGAGACCACCTCTAATTCGACAATGTAGATTTCTGACTACTCAGAACTATGCAAATTTTGTCACAGTTCCCAGAGGAGGGATCCCATGACACATCTGGGCATCTACCTTCTGATCCCTCCTCTTCTGAAAAGCCTTGGACAGAGAGGACTTCTCTTCCTTCCCCTTCCAGCCAAGAGATGTGGCTGGGTTTCAAACTCACATGTACTTTTTAAAACAAAACAAAAATCTACACATGAATCTGCCTTAACCAGAGCCAGTCTATTGGCCTATTCAGAAGCAGGTGACTGGGAGGGGCATCACTACACATCTGACCTTTCCGGGGTGGTGTCACTGCAGCCTACCTTGAGGGAGAGGGGTAGGATCAAGGTAATGGGGAGGTTGGGGCTGTGTGGCCAAACTGGCAGAGCCATGCAGGTGCTCCACACAGCCCAAACCTAACCCTCCACGTCGGCTGCTCCTGGGTTTATCCAGCTTAATACTGTGTACTCTGAACAAATTCTACCCACTAGTGTTACCAGGTCTCTGGTTTTCGGCTGGAGTCTCTGTTTTTTTGGGCTGCCCTCTGGCTCTCCGGCTAGCACCCCTTAATCTCTGGACTCTCAGCTTCAATTTTAAAAAAAATTAAGTTTATAGGTGGTCTAGTTCCCGAGATATACACCAAAACGTCAGCACCTCCCACAACTGTTTAATCAATTTAACTGATACGAAGCTCAAGTTGGTTCCTAGTTCCCAGTTCCTTATTTGCTTGAAAGTTCAAAACACTAAAAAAGAAGAGTTGACAACTACAGCAACTTCAAACCAAACTTAACATGTCTCTGAACCCCAAAATATATGTTGGGGTAACCTGTATGATATATCGCTGTGATTGGGGGACTCTCCCTGTCAAGAATAACAATACATTTATGCAATCAAAATCATCAGGCTTCTGATATTATCATGAATACATAATGATGTCATAAAATCATTAAAAAAAAGTAACTGGGTGTGCCCACCCCAAACTCTGCTCTGGGACAGGGCAAATCATATACCCCAGGAAAGGGGAGGGTGTCCTCTGTGAGATGCCACTGCATCACACCTGGCCCAGAGCTTCTGCTGGGGGCAAGGCACGGAAGAGGGCACCTATGCAAAATCACAGGAAAAAATAAGTAACTGGGGGTGCCTGTGATGTCCTTATATGTTAAAAACTGTAAATATGGTAAGTGCGGGTTTATATAGGGATATATGGTAAGTGAATTGAGTAAGAGGGGGGAGTACATGGACTAGAATGCTGGAGAATGTTGGATGATGATTGGCTGAGTGTTTGAATGGCTGAAGGTATAAATGAGAGGATGACAGTTGAGTTGGAGAGGTTGTTGGGGGGAGTTGAGAGGAGAGTTGAGATTGGAAAGCAGTTGAAGTGGGAGGCAGTTGGGATTGAGTTGACAGAGTTCTGAGGGAAGTTTGGATTCTATTAGGCTGATATTTAGACAGAATATATATAACTGGAAACATAAAGAGTGACACTATATGAAACCATACGCTTGTTAAACATTCCTAAAGTAATCTTGTTATTTCCTAGTGTTATCAAATAAATACTTTTATTGGTTTACTAAAAGCCTGATCCTTGGCTGGGGATATACAGACCAGAAGGGAGGGCAGGGTAATTACCAAGGCTGAAGGGAAACTGTATCTAATGGTGGCAGCGGTGAAGGGAGATATTGTAACAACGACAAGTATCCAGAGCAACCCAGGATTGTATGCTTTATAAACAAAGATACAAGGGGGTTGTGGACAGCAAGGGCACCCAGACACAAAGTAACAAGCCACAGGGAGACTAAGGTGAAGTCTCTAGCAGTATTGTTTACAGGGAGTGGCTGGTGGGGCTGCCTAGCAGTGGGATCTTGAGAGATCTGTGCTAGAGCGGAGTAAGAAAAAATAAAAATGACGATCCTGACTGGTGGTGTCCTGAGGTGGTGCCTAGTGAAAGGCGGTAGCCACAAGCAGGTGGGGACATGACAGGTGGAGCCAAAGGTGGAATTGTCATAGTGCCCACCCCAAAATCTGCTCTGGGACAGGACAAATCATATACCCCAGGAAAGGGGAGGGTGTCCTCTATGAGACGCCACTGCATCCTGCCTGGCCCAGAGCTTCTGTTGGGCGCAGGGCATGGGAGAAGACATCTATACAAAATCAAAGCAGAAAAAGACATACAGGAAAAATAAGTAATTGGGGGTGCCCACCCCAAAATATGCTCTGGGCCAGGACAAATCATACACCCCATGATAGGGGAGGGTGTCCTCTATGAGATGCCACTGCGTCCCGCCTGGCCCAGAGCTTCTGCTGGGCACAGGGGAAGGATAAGGGCATCTATGCAGACAGAAAGGGAAGAGAATCTTCTTACTCTTACTCATTTCTCAGACCTCTTTCTGAAGTGAAGGGTCAAATCTGTAAAGACGTTTGGAGCAGCCACATTAAAAGATAAGGGCAGGGCATTCCAGGCAGAGGGTTGCCAACCCTGCTTGGATATGAATGTCTTTGCAGAGGATCCCTAGTCAAGCTTTACCAACAGCACAATCCAAACTATATCTACTCAGAAGTAAGTCCTGTTGAGTTCCATGGGGGCTTAGTCCCTTAGTACGTGTGTTTAGAATTGCAGCCTTCACTTATTCAGATATAAATCAGTCAGAACATTTTTTTTTTTTTGACTGATGAAATTTCTCCCGGGTAGGGAGAAACGTAGAGATCAACCTCAAAAGCCTGTTTTTGTTGGGAGGACTGGATTTCATTAATTTATGAGATAAGGTCCAGCCAACAATGCCGGACGGACTTCCGAACAAGCTCTATCTGTATAAGCGATACGTTTATCTTTTCTTCAAAGAGAGAACGGACTAACAGGCAAGCACCCTTCTTTCTATTATTTTTTTTACTTGGTTTAAATTGTTGCAGCAAAAGGAGATTTGTCAGATTGATCGGCTTTGGAAAACTTCTGGGTGAGCTATAACTCTTCTCTGTTATTCACGAAATTAACAGCTTATCTCTGTTTCTGTCGCAAAAAGCTGTCCTGGAAGTGCATTCTAAAGATAATAAACAGAAGAGGGATTTCTATTCCTGATTTCTATTCCGAGGAATATTATATTGTCTGGGACTATTCTCTTTTTGGTCTATTTTATTTTGACGAATCTGCTTCTTCACGACGCCACTAACTGTTTTGATGCTGGGAACTAAATTTGTTTTGCATTCTTGAACATAGAGAGATAAGGCAGGTTGCTCTGTTTATACTGTGATGTCATCAAGCCTGGAATATTAACCCAATTGTTGCTGAAATAAGAAGTGGTTCTTCTTTATTTTTGTTTTGCTTTGTTTTCGTGGTTTTAAAAATGGCAATCAAGAAAGTGGCTGAGAATCTGGAAGTAACTGTTTCAGAAAATAATGGATGAGATTGAGATAACGAAACAAACCCTGCGACAGGGTAGTAAGGAGCTGAAAATTGAACTGAGCAAAATGACGCAGGAGCTTAAAGAAATAGGGGATCCTGTGAGAGAGGAGAATGAGATCAGAGATGAGAAAAGAAAAAATAAAGGGAAGATACAGGCCCTGGAGATTGGAACAAATGTGGAATTGGAAAAAGATCTGGAGTTTATGGATTTTAGAAATAAAATCTACTGTTTGGAATTTAACGTTATCTTTGAAGAAATTAATGAAGATATTAGAGATAAAGTTATCAATGGCTTGGATAATCTTCTGGACTGGAATGATGTGATGGAGCTTGATATAGAGAAAATCTATGGAATTAACTGCAGCCATGTGACAATGGAAAAACTCTTAAGAGATGAGCCAGTGCATTTTGTAAAAAAGAAGAACACAGATATGACTTTACAACAGTATTTCAGCAACTTATTCAGAATGGATGGCAAGAAAATATTTGGGATAGAGGAAATTCCCATCAGACTCTTATTATATGACTATGGCTACAACAGCAAGATTATTATGGAATACTGATAATGGAAGATTGGACACTGAAATTATTGGACTTAACAGGACTATTGAAGATGGAAGATGGAACTAATAGGGATAATGGAATAATGGCTATTGAAATTATTGGACCTAACAGATTCTGATGAGATGGATTAATCAAAATGTTTATTTGGACTATGGTTATGACAATAAGATTATTATAATTATTAACGAGATGGATTAATTGACATGTTTATTTGGAGAAAAATTGATAGATATATTTCTTAAAGAATTGAAACCTCTCTTTGACTTTTTGTGGAAAGAATAAAGTAATGTTTATGAGATTTGATGATTAATTAAGATAACTACTGGAGGAAAGTGATTTTATAATATGATTTAAGAGACAGGATTGTTATATATTGTAGACCTATAACTGATTTGATATGTGACAAATGGGAAGTCAACATTTTATTTTATTTTTTGTTTAATCATTTTTGTTTTGTTTTGTTTTTTGTCTTTGAATGTTTTATGATTTTGTTTTCTATGTTTTATGAAAATTTGAATAAAAATTATTGTAAAAAAAAAAAAAGAATTGCAGCCTTCAGGGGCATCCATCTTTACTCCCGAATGCTCCCATCTAACATCTCCACAACACTAGGCTCCTTTCTTCCTACAGTGACCTTATGGTGACTGGCCTGGCCTGAAGGCACTTAAACCCTTCTTGCCAAAAGCAAGTAGACTAGATTAAATGTTCCCTACCCAGGCTCCATCTTTTAGCTAAGATATCTAGCTTAATTTCCAGTCAGATATTTTTTTTATTGTACACTTCAAGCAACTGTGATTGATGCTTAATGTATCATGCTTAATGACATCACTTGGGTCCGCCCCTAAAATCTCAGGTTCTGGGATGCTTCTGACCTGGCAACCCTACTTCCCACCCATTCCCAAAAAGGACCCAGTAGTGCTCTTCTCATGCTCTAATGTCCAAGGTTAGTTCATCAACGCTCTCCCACTCATCTCATTTGGATCCTTACCCAGAAAGGTGATCATCTCATGAATCCCCACCATGACCTCCTCGTAAAGAGCTCTCTGGCCTGGATCCAGCAGGACCCATTCCTCCTCCGTGAAATACAAGGCCACCTCCTCGAAGGTCACCGGCCCCTGGAAGATGAAAACAAACACCTTCCTCGTAAACACTCTCAGGCAAGGTGTGGAAATCATCTACCCTCTACTCACAGTCGGAAGGGAGATGCGATAAGTGGGGATTTTTCCTTCATTGTTCACAAATCACCGGGTCAAGGTGGCATTTACCTATGGGCAAAATTCTTAAAGAACTCAAGTGTGAAATCACGGATCTTCTAACAAAAATATGTATCTTGTTCCTGAGATTGCCTTCCACGTATGAATACTAGTAAGTGGCCAATACAATACAGATTTTTAAAAGGGGGATCCAAAGGGGATCCAGGAAATTAAAAGGCTGATTAACTTAATACCTCTTTTCAGAAAACTAGTAGTAAACATTATAAAAGACAGAATTATCAAACATATGGAAGAACAGGTCTTTTTATTTATTTATTACTTGTTTTATATCTCACCCTTCTTTCCAGCAGGAGCCCAGGGCAGCAAACAAAAGCACTAAAAACTTTAAAACTTCATAAAAACAAACTTTAAAACACATTAAAACAAAACATCTTTAAAAATGTTTCTTAAAAAAGCTTTCAAAACATCGTCTAAGATTAAAAACATTTTAAAAAAGGTTTAAGAAAATATTAAAAAGCAATTCCAACACAGACGCAGACTGGGATAAGGTCTCTACTTAAAAGGCTTGTTGAACGAGGAAGGTCTTCAACAGGCACTGAAAAGATAACAGAGATGGTGCCTGTCTAATATTTAAGGGGAGGGAATTGCACAGGGTAGGTGCTGCCACACTAAAGGTCCATTTCCTACGAACGAACCTCCTGATAAGATGGTATCTGCAGGAGCCCCTCACCTGCAGAGCCCAGTGATCGACTGGGTATATAAGGGGTAAGACCGTCTTTCAGTTATCCTGGTCCCAAGCTGTATAGGGCTTTGTACACCAAGATTAGAACCTTGAACTTGGCCCGGTAGCAAATGAGCAGCCAGTGCAATTCTTTCAGCAGTGGGGTGACATGTTGGCAATACCCTGCCCCAGTGAGCAGTCTCGCTGCCGCATTTTGCACCAGCTGCAACTTCTGGACCAACCTCAAGGGCAGCCCCACATAGAACACATTACAGCAATCCAGCTTGGAGGTTACCGGTGCATGGACAACAGTGGTCAGGCTATCCCAGTCCAGAAACGGCCGCAGCTGTCTTACCAGCCGAAGCTGATAAAAGGCACTCCTAGCCACTGAGGTCACTTGGGCCTCCAGTAACAAAGATGAAGCAGAACCAGTATGGCTTCTTCCCTTAGGCTACTGTGTGCAGTTCTGGGCAAAAAGGATATTGTAGAGCTGTAAAAAGGTTCAGAAAGGGGCAACTGAAATGATCAAGGGTTAGAGCAACTCCTTTATGAGGAACAGTTACAACTTTAGGAACTTTATAGTTTACAAAAAAGATGAGTAAGGAAGGATGTGACAGAGATGTATATAGTTATGCATGGTGTGGAGACACTGGACAGAGAGAAGCTTTTCTCCCTCTCTGATACTCCAGTCCAGGGCCATCCAAGAGAGGTAAATGTTGGCAGCTTCTGGACAAATAAAAGGAAGCACTACTACACATAGCACAGAGTTGAACTCTGGAATTCACTACCACAATTTCCACTAATTTCCAGGCTCCCGCTGGGAGGAAGGGCGGGATATAAATCCAATAATAAATAAATAAATAAATAAATAAATAAATGGGCCCCAACTTGCATGGCTTTAAAAGAGGATGAGACAAATTCACGGAAGAAAAGGCTACCGACAGCTACTAGCCATGAGGGCAATGTACTACTGTGATGCCCCTGTAAATGTTGTACAGTAATTATCATAAGGGTCAGTTTTGTAGGGTAATTGTGGTAAGTGGAGTGAGTGAGAGGGGGGAGTACATGGGTTGGAATGTTGAAGAATGCTGAGTTGTGATTGGCTGAGCGTCTGGGTGGTTGAAGGTATAAATGAAAGAATGGCAGTTGGAGAGAGTTGGTTGTGGTTGGTTATGGAGGGGTGGATTTATGTTTAGGTGGGTAGCGAGGCAGGTTTCAGGACTAAGATATATAAAGAGAAAACTATTATATGTATCCACACGCATGTTGACTGAACGTAAAGTAATCTTGTTTATTCCTTGTGTTAATAAATAAATAGTTTTGGTTTAACAACACGCCTGATCCTTGGCTGAGATATTACAGAACCAGGAGGGGGGGCAGAGCAAATACCAAAGCTGGGAACAGTATCAATGGTGGCAGCGGTGAAGGGAGAGTGTAACAGCAGCAGGTATCCCAAACAACCCAGGGCTGTAATCTTTAAAGGCAGAAAGATACAAGGGGGTATACAGGGGGGTTGTGGCCTGTAAGTGCACCCAGACACTACGTAGCAATCTGTGGAGGAGACAAAGGCACAGTTGTGATGTCTTTATATGTTAAAACCTGTAAATATGGTAAGTGCGGGTTTATTAAGGGATATATGGTAAGTGAATTGAATGAGAGGGGGGAGAGGCTGGAAGGCTGGAGAATGCTGGATGATGATTGGCTGAGTGTTTGAATGGCTGAAGGTATAAATGGGAGGATGACAGTTGAGAGGATGTCGGTGGTGAGAGTTATTTGGATGGGTTGGTTGGCAGAGTTCTGAGGGAGGGTTGGATTATATTTGGCTGATATTTAGACAGTATATATATGACCAGAAACATAAAGAGTGACACTATATGAAACCATACGCTTGTTAAACATTCCTAAAGTAATCTTATTTCCTGGTGTTATCAAATAAATACTTTTATTGGTATACCAAAAGCCTGATCCTTGGCTGGGAATACACAGACCAGAAGGGAGGGCAGGGTAATTACCAAGGCTGAAGGGAAACTGTATCTAATGGTGGCAGCGGTGAAGGGAGATATTGTAACAACGACAAGTATCCGGAGCAACCCAGGATTGGAAGCTTTATAGACAAAGATACAAGGGGGTTGTGGACAGCAAGGGCACCCAGAAACAAAGTAACAAGCTATAGAGAGACTGAGGCAAAATCTCTAGCAGTATTGTTTACAGGTAGTGGCTGGTGGTGCTGCCTAGCAGTGGGATCTTGAGAGATCTGTGCTAGAGAGGAGTGAGAAAAAATAAAAACGATGATCCTGACTGGTGATGTCCTGAGGTGGTGCCTAGTGAAAGGCGGTAGCCACAAGCAGGTGGGAACCTGACAGGTGGAGCCAAAGATGGGACCATCACAACAGTCTCAGGGAAGTATTGTGTTACAGAGTGTCAGGTGGTGGTGCCTAGTAGTGGGATCATGAGAGTCCTGTGCTGGGGCCAGTGGGAGAGATCTGTTATGAGACCACACCCTGAGTAGGGGTCTGACAATTACCTCCTCTGTTGGAGGCAGCACGCAATGGAATACCTGCTCCTGGGAATCACTGGAAGAGTGCTGTGGCGCTCACGTTCTTCCCAGAGGCATCTGGTTGGCCACTGGGATGGTGGACTAGACGGGTCTTTGGCCTGATCCAGCAGGCCCTTCTGATGTAAGTGTTCAAAGTTTCATGGGAAAAACTCAACAGAGCCAACAGCATCCCTCAAAGGGAGCCCCAGGAGTACAAGGGTGAGAGTCAGGCCTCCTTACAACTAGTCCCTCTGGAACAAGGATGGACCCACTCCAGCTGTCCCCAGCTTTTCTCCCCGATGGTCTTTTCCCTACCTGAGCTGGCTGCATGGTGGCTGTTTCCTCTCCAGGGGAAAGGGGGGAGGATCCTGAGTGTTGCTTCAATGCCATTTCACAGCCTGTGAAGGGAGAAAAGGAGGCCCAATTATCACCTAATTCGTACACAGCCTGGTTTAGTCAACCCCCTCATGTCAAGATTGAAAATGAGGTTCTACGGTGGCCCCAATGGGTGAGAGAAGGTGGTGACCAAACAGGGCCCGAGAGGCTAAAATGTGTTTGGGGAGATTTATTTTAACTATGTGAGGAGACGATGAGTGAATTCATTTCAGCTTAGAAAAGATATGAGCATAATCATATCAAACAGAAATCAGCAGCACATTGCACATGAATGAAACTCAGGGAAAGGAGAAATGAGGAACAGTATGTGAAAATAATGATTATTTGCAAAAAGAAAACCGAATATGACTATGCAACTTAACTTTTAAATTTTACTCAGAAGAAGAATATGCAAGGTTAAAACGAACTACAGCTTAACTGCTGCTGAATCCTACACTGGCCCACCTAAACTCCACCAGCCCTCTAGTTCGAGCCAACTACATGATCTCAGCTGACCCAACTACATGGCCATTTGATGGATGAGAAGAACATCCCTCCTGCATGCCCCTTTCCCTTCCAGAATCAGCAGGCCTCCTTTCTCGCCTCCATTGCCTTTAACTTGGTAGTCCCTTTCTCCCACCAGGAAAAAAAAACCTCACCACCTCCTGGCCTTTCCATCTCACCTCTCAACTGTATATTTAAAATCAACAGTCTTTTTATATGATTTATTAAAAAGGATGCATCTTCCCACCTGACTGCCGCTTCTCCTTCCTTCACAAGGGACATCAGGCTCCAAAACCCAACCTTGCCCCCCTCTCAGCCTGAGATTGTTCTCTTCCCCCGTCCCCCCATATCTCCCCCACAAAATCCCTCTTAAGGTGCTGTCGTCAACCAGGCTCCTTCACTAGCTGAGCACCGAAAGGGCCTGGCTGCTCTTGAGGGCTCTTTTTCTGCTGCGTAACAAAGCCAAAGCATGCACACAGTATTGGGTCACATGCCAAATTCCAGTTGAATTGGATGTTGTTGTTGTTATGTGCCTTCAAGTCGATTGCGACTTATGGCAACCCTATGAATCAGTGACCTCCAATAGCATCTATCATGAACCACCCTGTTCAGATCTTGTAAGTTCAGGTCTGTGGCTTCCTTTATGGAATCAATCCGTCTCTCGTTTGGTCTTCCTCTGTTTCTACTCCTGTTTTTCCCAGCATTATTGTCTTTTCTAGTGAATCACGTCTTCTCATTATGTGTCCAAAGTATGATAAGCTCAGTTTCATCATTTTAGCTTCTAATTATAGTTCTGGTTTAATTTGTTCTATGACCCACTTATTTGTCTTTTTCACAGTCCATGGTATGCGCAAAGCTCTCCTCCAACACCACATTTCAAATGAGTGGATTTTTCCCTTATCTGCTTTTTTAACTGTCCAACTTTCACATCCATACATAGAAATCGGGAATACCATGGTCTGAATGATCCTGACTTTGGTGTTCAGTGATACATCTTTGCATTTGAGGACCTTTTCTAGTTCTCTCATAGCTGCCCTCCCCAGTCCTAGCCTTCTTCTGATTTATCGAGTATTGTCTCCATTTTGGTTAATGACTATGCCAAGGTATTGATAATCCTTGACAGGTTCAATGTTCTCGTTGAACTGGATAAGAGCTACCAAATGGCTAATAAATATTGTAGGTCTTCTACAGGACCCAAAACCTTTTTTCATCTGCCTAGGACAAGTGTGCAAGGAGCACTTTTGCCAACTTTTTTTCCCTAGCCCTGGTTCTGAATGCGTCTAACCCTCTTTGAAAGCTATCCAAACACAGCAAGCCTGGGGGAGGAGGCATGCATAGTTCACAGCTCCCTGAACTCCAAAGTATTTAGAAAAGCCCACCCCAAAATGTGTTCTAGGACAAGACAAATCACACACCCAAGGTATAGGGAGAGTGTCCTTCATGAGATGCCACTGGATGCTTCCCAGCCCAGAGCTTCCTGTGGGCACATGGAATGGACAAGGGCATCTCTGCACAACAAAAACACACAAAGTATGTAACAAAAATTAAGTAACTGGGGGTGCTCACCACAAAACGTTCTTGACCCAGGACAAGTCGTACACAAGCAAACAGGAGGGGGCCCTCTATGAGAAGATGCTGAATTTCCCCCTTCCCATGGCCCAGAGCTTCCTGTGGGCACATGGCACAGAGTCAAGTGAGTCTCTGCATACTACAAATAGCCAATATACGCCTATATATGCCCACTAGCACTATACCTGGCATTATGTTTGTTTGCAAGTGCCAACCATCAGCTGATTATTGGAGCTTCCTGCATAGCGCCATGTGTGACCCGATTACCTGTTGTCATCGGAGATGCCAGGCATTGAATGTGGGACCTCTTGCATGCAAAGCAGGTGCTCTAATCACTGAGCTACAGGAGTACCTTGCACAACTCCCTGTCTATCCATCCTTACCTTGAGCATAGCTTTCCCCCCTCCATTCGAAAGAGGTGATGGAGAGACATTTATCTTTTACATACACACTTTGAAGCCGCTACCCTGTGCACACTTACCTGGGACTAAGTCCCATTTCTCTCAATGGAGCTTAATTCCAAGGAGACCATTAACAATGATTGCATAAAGGAAGCCACAGGCCTGAACTTAGAAGATCTGAACAGGGTGGTTCAGGACAGATGCTCTTGGAGATTGCCGATTCATAGGGTCGCCATACATCGTAATCGACCTGAAGGCACATAACAACAACTCACACTTTCATTGTATTGTTTTTGATGTCTGCAATTTTTTAAAAAAATTTCAGCAAGCTTACCCAGGCATGTAATTTTTAACATATCATTTTAACACAGAATTATGTATAACTGTTTTTAAATTGCTGATTGTGTGTATGCATACACACTCACACTTGCTTTAAACATTTGCTTTTAAAGCCGTACTATACCACCTCAACAATAAAGGCTCCCCCTGCCCGAAGAATCCTGGGAACTGTAGTCTGTTAAGGATGCTGTCATACCACTCTGAAAATTGTAGCTCTGTGAAGGGAATAGAGTCTCCTAACGACTCTCAGCACCCTTCACAAATTACAGTTCCCAGGATTCTTTGGGGGAAATCCTGATTCTTTAAAGGGGTATGAGAGTGCTTTACGCTTATAGCGCAGGTGGGGCCCTAATCATTCATCAGTCTCATCAGCAGTCAATGAGCCACAATAGGAAGCCTGCAGGCAGGTCCTGAGGGAAGGGCAACTCTCTCCCTGCTTGCGATTCCCAGCAACAGCTATCCCAGAGGCATTTCCTGCCTGCGACAGCGGAAGGAGAAACAGGCCATCGTGGCTAGTAGCCAAGGCGAGCCCGATCCTCCAGGAAGGCGGCCGACCCTCTTTGGAAGCCAGGCAAACTGGTGATCATCCGAAAGTGCAGCCGCCGTTTCCACTCACCCACATGTTCTCCCAAGCAAGGCAGCTTCCCCCCCCCCCGGTTGCAGGAAAACCAGCCGTGGCGTTTGGGCTCAGCTTTGCATGAGACTGGATTGGGTTCGGCTGGCTGGAGAAGCCCTCCGATTCTTAGTCAGGGGGAGCCAGGAGGTTCATCCCCCCCCTTTCCCCACCTTTGCTTTTTTTTCTCCTTCCAGCTCCTTCCGAAAGAAATTGGCCAGGCCGCTCCAGGGAGATGCAACGATCATAGAGTCAGAAAAAAGCGGGGAACATTCAGCTGACACTTCCGGCCCACATTCGAAGGCTGTCGCACATATGCAGCAGCATGGTGCAGAAAACAAAGAAACCAAAGGCTGGACTCTGGCGCCACTTTTGCCACTCTCAGTTGGGAACCTGAAATGTTATGAGGTCTGAGTGTCATCCAATCCCCTTCACCCATTAACTCTTTAAAGCACATCCGATGCTCATTTAAAGCACTCGACTTCCCTCCAAAGAGTCCTGGGATCTATGATATTTCCCCTCACAGAGCCACAAGTTCCCATCCCCCTTAACAAACTACGCTTCGGGGATTCTGTGGAGGAAATTATGTGGTTTCACTATGTATACGATGTGGATCTCCTTAAGTCTCATTTTTACATGAAACAAGAAGATTAATGGGGAAAGCACAAAAGCAGGACTACGTCTGATTGTCAAGAAGATTAAAGTAATGACAACAGAAGATTTACGTAACTTTAAAGTCGACAGTGAGGATATTGAACTTCTCAAGGATGATTAATACCTCGGCACAGTCATTAATCAAAATGGAGACAATAGTCAAGAAATCAGAAGAAGGCTAGGACTGGGGAGGGCAGCTATAAGAAAACTAGAAAAGGTCCTCAAATACAAAATGTATTACTGAACACCAAAGTCAGGATCATTCAGACCATGGTATTCCCGATCTCTATGTATGGATGTGAAAGTTGGACAGTGGAAATGCGGATAAGAGAAAAATCAACACATTTGACATGTGGTGTTGGAGGAGAACTTTGCACATACCATGGACTGTGAAAAAGACAAATAATTGGATGTTAGAACAAATTAAACAGAACTATCACTAGAAGCTAAAATGGTGAAACTGAGGTTATCATACTTGGGACCCATAATGAGAAGACATAATTCATTAGAAAAGGCAATAATGCTGGAAAAAATGAAGGGAGCAGTAAAAGAAGATGACCAAACAAGAGATGGATTGATTCCATAAAGGAAGCCACAGACCTGAACTTACTAGATCTGAACAGGGTGGTTCATGACAGATGCTATTGGAGGTTGCTGATTCATAGGGTCGCCATAAGTTGTAATCAACTTGAAGACACATAACAACATAAAAGAAACCCTAGTCAGAGGCAGCATGCTTCTGAAAACCAGTTGCCGGAAGCCTCAGGAGGGGAGAGTGTTCTTGCACTTGGGTCCTGCTTGCGGGCTTCCCCCAGGCACCTGGTTGGCCACTGTGAGAACAGGATGCTGGACTAGATGGGCCACTGGCCTGATCCAGCAGGCTCTTCTTATGTTCTTAAGTTCTTAAACGAATGCATTTCTCTGCGCCAATTAAGTTTAGGTATACTGCCCCTACACTTGGAGGTTCCACTGCTCTGGCAGGTGAGCATCCCCCTGCTGGAGGCAGCCGATCAGAAAGTTCACAGAACTTAACATGGGAGATCATGGAAGAAAGTTGGAAAAATGTGGTCGGAGCCTTCACTGACAGCTGCCTTCTGCTTTCAGGGGTGGGGGCAAGATTCAGAGCATTATTGGTGTTAGATTTTTTGGTAGATATATATTGCAGCAGAGTGCAGAATCAACTGGCCTGTTCAGACCAGTAGTTTAAAGAATAAAGAATCTTATGGTTTATTAGTAAAAGAAGGAAAGTCATACATGCTGAAGCAGCCATGTGGCTTACACGCAGGGACCCATTACTAACTAACTGAGAACAAAGACAGAAAGAGAAACCTCAAAATCGCTGATAAAAGGCATGCGTTGGATGGACTCTGCTTAGACTTATGGTACAGGCGAGGATGGCCAGTGGCATTGGAGGAGAAGCTAACTGCGCAGATCAGGAAAGCACCAGATGGAGCCAAGAAAGACATACTTGAACTTGTGCAGTTTGCCTTTGTTCAGTTTCTTAATGCCCATGATCTATGTAGCCATCCTCCCAGCACACATGGCCATTTATGGAGAAAAATCAACTCATTTGAAATGAGGGTGGTTCATCAAGGGTTGCCAGGTTCTTGGCCTGAGACTGATCCTGTATCTTTAGGAGAAGAGAAAGTCAGTCAAGTGCAGGTGTTTTTGCAACCCTGTAATGGGAAAAACCACAAGGTGGAATTCTCCCTTCGCCCTGCACAATTTTTAAATATACAGAAGACCTCTTGAAGGTCGGGCCTGGCAACCAAGAGGTCTTCTGTATCTTTAAAAGTTGTGCAGGGTGAAGCGAGAATTCCACCTTGTGGTTTTTCCCATTACAGCGTTGCAAGAACACCTGCATTTGGCTGACTTTCTCTTCTTCTAAAGATACAGGATTAGTCTCAGGCCAAGAACCTGGCAACCCTACTCTGCAGGAAGCTCCAATCATCCGCTGATTGTTGGCCTTTGCAAACAAACATAGAATGTCAGATATAGGGCTGGTGGGCATATGTAAACATATATTGGCTATTTGTAGCATGCAGAGACTCACTTGAGTGTGCCATGTGCCCACAGGAAGCTCTGGGCCATGGGAGGGGGGAATTCAGTGTCATCTCATAGAGGGTCCCCTCCTGTTTGCTTGGTGTATGACTTGTCCTGGGTCAAAGAACATTTGGGGTGGGCAC
The DNA here is from genome assembly GCF_030035675.1 of Rhineura floridana. NCBI lineage: Eukaryota > Metazoa > Chordata > Lepidosauria > Squamata > Rhineuridae > Rhineura > Rhineura floridana. Next base: position 209,169,391 of record NC_084482.1, read on the forward strand.
CCCCAGTTACTTAATTTTTGTTACATACTTTGTGTGAGAACGCTGTGCGTGTGGATGCAACTATAGATGGGCCACTGGCTTGAGCCAGCAGGCTTTTCTTATGTTCTTAAAGAGGGCTACAGAAACATAACTTCCTGTTGGGATAGGATATCAACTAAGATTCATAGGAACACTAAGAAGTGTAGGAAGTGGCTTCATAATTTATGGAAGGAAGACAGATAGGGCCTGAGTACTAGAGCCTTGAGAGAAGCTGGGATCAAAACATTTGTATTTGTAAGAAGCCAAAAGAGTCTCCATGGGTTTCTGGGATGCACTACCTTTATAAAATTTATTCCTTAAACATTTTAACACTTCTTAATGTTTTACATGAATGCATATAGTTAGCCTTAGCCAATAAGTCTGAAGCAAACATGTTACATTGCACTGTATCTTAAGGCTATCTTCTATTTCTTATCCAGAAAGTAAATTAACATTATCTCACGCTTGGAATGTTGGCAGCAGCAGCAGCAGCGTCTCTGACCAGGCTTAGAAGCATTGGTAACTTACTGTACAAACTCCTCTCCATTTATAGGCTTTCTGTTATCAGTTCCAGCTATCCTTATCTCTCTTTACTACCAACTTGGCAGATTGCCTGGAACACTGGCTGCTGTGCAACTGTTCCTGAGTCTCCATATAAGGCTGTTCCTTCCAGAGGCTCTCAGACAATGTTTTAACAGCATTCTAACAATTATCTATAATACATAATAGTATTGCTACATAATAGTATTGTTCTTGCTAATGAGGGCTCTTGGGGGGGGTAAAAATACCATGAATGCAAAATAATGGGGGCAGCCCATGACACCATGCTTGTGAGGGTGGATGGGAGTTGTAATTCAGCAACATCTGGAGGGCCAAAGGTTTCAGCTGCCTCTTGAATGCCTCCAGTATTGGACAGCCCACTACCTCCCTAGGTCATTGGTTCCGTTGTAGTGCCGTTCTAACAGTTAGGACATTTTTTTCTGATGTTCAATTGAAATCTGGCTTTCTGTAACATGAGCCCATTATTCCATGTCCTGCACTCTGGGACGATCGAGATCCTGGCCCTCCTTTGTGTGGCAACCTGTGTGGCATCCAGCCTCATTGCCTTAGTTCATTGGTGTACCAAAGTGCAAACCGGGCTTCACAATGCTGGAGAGGGCGCTTAGGGGCAATTGTTTTAAGAGCCCAGTGCATCTCATTGTTCCACAGGGTGACAAGGGCTTCAACAGGGTCACCTGCTGTATCTACTGGGAACTCCACCAGGGCATTCAGGAATCCAGTGGATTCCATTATTTCTTTATTTATTTGATTTATATCCCGCCCTTCCTCCCAGCAGGAGCCCAGAGCGGCATTAGTCTCCCCCAAGATGGGACAGCCCATCTTAATCTGTCCACCACCCCTGGAAGACAGGAACTTGGTTTTAATGGTATACTATTTACAAACTTACTCTTATGGTTTTATCTAGCATCCTCTTGTTTCATTATTTCTTTGCTGTGGTGGCGGCAGAACCCGTGGCAGGAGAAGGAGGAGAAAGAGATGGAAGTGGTGTATGGAGAAGGAGGGAGGGAGGGGCAGGGCAAGAAGTGGCCGTGTTTGTCAAGGGCGCGGTGATGCCTCCTCTCTCTTCTCCCCTCTGGCCTCCTCAGACACCATTGACCCATATGCACCCTCCTCACACCAAGCATTGCCATACAAGGGGATGGCGGGAGATGGCCTCCTGATTCGTCCACCTGTGTAGGAGCTCCTGTTGCCTTGCCTGGCCTGCCACTCACCCCCCAACTCAGACACCCCCACAATGCCTTCCCCTAATGCTTCATTGCCAGTCGGAGTGAGTCAGGGCTAAGCAAGTGACAGAGCCTGGGCGACACTGGAGGAGTCTTTCTATAGTCTGTAGTGACTATTTTGTGTGAGTGCATGGGAGAATAAGATCACTGGGGTGGGAGCTGAAGGGGATAGTGGGAAAAGGAAGGTGGAATGGGGGTCACAGTGGAGCGGACAGAAAGTGAGGGAAGCACTGCGACTTTTGAAATCCACATTTGAGTTCATTGGTCAGTTTTCGACCCAAAGAAGAGTAAGGCTGAGAATTCTCAAAGAAGAGTCATTTTATACTCTGGACAAGAGGCTACTGTAAGGACAATATACGGAGAAACCGATCGGGTCCCCATCGGAAAGGATGTGAGACGGGGGTGTATTTTATCACCCTATTTGTTTAATCTATACACAGACCATATCATATGGAAAGAGGGACTGGACCATGATGAAGGTGTAAATATTGGAGGGAGAAATATAAATAATTTAAGATATGCAGATGATCCCATACTACCAGCAGAAAATAGTCATGACTTGAAACGAATGCTGTTGAAAATTAAAGAGGAAAGCACAAAAGCAGGACTACAGCTGAACATCAAGAAGACTAAAGTAATGACAACAGAAGATTTATGTAACTTTAAAGTTGACAACGAAGACATTGAACTTGTCAAGAATTATCAATACCAGGGCACAGTCATTACATAAAAAGGAAACAACAGTCAAGAAATTAGAAGGCTAGGACTGGGGAGGGCAGCTATGAGAGAACTAGAAAAGGTCCTCAAATGCAAAAATGTCACTGAACACTAAAGGCAGGATCATTCAGACCATGGTATTCCTGATCTCTATGTATGGATGTGAAAGTTGGACAGTGAAAAGAGCGGATAAGAGAAAAATCAACTCATTTGAAATGTGGTGTTGGAGGAGAGCTTAGCGCATACCACGGACTGCAAAAAAGACAAATAATTGGGTGTTAGAACAAATTAAACCAGAACTATCATTAGAAGCTGAAATGATGAAACTGAGGTTATCATACTTTCAGGTCTGACACCAAACAGCGTCCAGGTCTGGCCGTGGGTGAGGGCGCTTGAAGGGCCCCTCATTAGGGCTGGAGAGTAGCGCTCCACTGCTGCGATCCACGGCAGGCTCCCTGCTGCAGATCACAGGGAGGAATCTTCCAGGCCACCTGCCCGTTCGCTCCCTCCACCTACCTCTCTCTCCTGTCTCCTGCTGAGAAGGGGGGGAGAGTGTGATAAGAAAGAGAGGATGGAAGGGCTGGATGAAACATATGACAGCCAGAAACAGAGTGCTGTTGAAAGGGAAGGGAGCGTGCCAAATAAAGGGATAGGACTTGGCATGCTAAGGCGTGTTGCTTTTTACCCCCTCTTAAGAGAACAAAGCATTTGCAGGTGAGCCTCAGGATTGGGGATGGGATGGGAGTCACTGTGGAAGGCCTGGAAGGGAGAAGGAGGATCTGTGTGAGAGGCAGGTTTAGGACTCTGGTAAGGGGAGGGTGGGAAAGGGGTGCAGTGCATGGGAGGAACAAGAACAGACACGGAGAGGAGGCAGGTAGGTTCTGGAGGGGGGGCTGCGTTTGTGGAGTATCTCTCCATACCTGGTGGGGGAAATCTTCAGCTTCCCAGATGTTGCTGAACTACCATCATCCGTGGCCCTTGGCCATCCTCCTGATCCTGATGTGAGCTGTAGCAATAGCTGAAGGGCCAAAGGTTCCGTACACCTACTGTACTGCAGATGTTTGTTTATATATTTGTATACTGATTCTTGACCACAGCAGTGAACAGATTAATATGGGGGGGGATACAAAAGTACAAATACAAAAATCTAGTCAATCAATACAATATAAAGACAATAAAGGCTCTCCAGATGTTGCTGAACTATAACTCCCATCAGTCTTAGCTTGGCAGGGATGGTAAGTGAAGCAAGCAGGGGGACAGCCCCTAGTAAATACATCAGTAGAATACCAGCAAATGCATTTTAGGCTACGAAAGATAGGAGTCTGATAATGTCAGAGAAATCCACAGCACATTATTGAATCTTGGAGAAGGGAGAAATAAGAATCCGTATATATTATTATTGGGAAAAGAAAAATAGAGTATGGTTATGTAAACCTAACTCTACTCAGAAAAAAGGGTGCAGTTTAACTATACAAACAATAATTATGGCACACCAATGCTATAAATAAATAATAGTAGTAGTAATGAGTTCTAGCAGTGAGCTTTTTTTTATCACCATTGAGTGAAACCCCAACTTTTCTGCATTCCACTTTGTCCTTTTATCTCGCCTCACTTTTTCTTAATTAAGACTCAGTTCTCTATTGTTAAATGACAAGTCATGGGACAAACACCTCTAGAAATACTTTTCCATCATTTTAGGTGCTGACATACAAGCATTTGTAATGTTTGTTCCCTGTATGAGTTCTCTGATGTGAAGTAAGGTTGCCACTCTGACTGAAGCTCTTTCCACACTCCAAGCATTGATAAGGTTTGTTCCCTGAATGAGTTCTTTGATGCAAAGTAAGGGTGCTACTCCGACTGAAGCTCTTTCCACATTCCAAGCACTGATAAGGTTTGTCCCCCGTATGAGTTCTTTGATGTGAAGAAAGGTTGCAGCTCTGACTAAAGCTCTTTCCACACTCCAAGCATTGATAAGGTTTGTCCCCTGAATGAGTTCTTTGATGCAAAGTAAGGGTGCTGCTCCGATTGAAGCTCTTTCCACATTCCAAGCATTGATAAGGTTTGTCCCCCGTATGAGTTCTTTCATGCGAAGTAAGGGTGCTATTCTGACTGAAGCTCTTTCCACACTCCAAGCATTTATAAGGTTTGTCCCCTGTATGAGTTGTTTGATGTTTAGTAAGGGCGTCCTTGTAACTGAAGCTCTTTCCACACTCCAAGCATTTATAAGGTTTCTCCCCTGTATGAGTTCTCTGATGTGAAGTAAGCGCGCTACTTTGATTGAAGGTCCTTCCACACTCCAAGCATTTATAAGGTTTATCCCCCGTATGAATCCTTTGATGTTTAGTAAGGGTGCTACTCCGTCTGAAGCTCTTTCCACATTCCAAACATTGATAAGGTTTGTCCCCTGTATGAGTTCTTTGATGCGAAGAAAGGTTGCCACTCTGACTGAAGCTCTTTCCACACTCCAAGCATTTATAAGGTTTGTCCCCTGAATGAGTTCTTTGATGGAAAGTAAGTGTGCTACTCCGACTGAAGGTCTTTCCACACTCGAAACATTTATAAGGTTTGTCCCCTGAATGAGTTCTTTGATGTAAATTAAGGGTGCTACTCCGACTGAAATTCTTTTCACACTTCAAGCATTTATAAGGTTTGTCCCCTGTATGAGTTCTTTCATGAGAAATAAGGGTGCCATGCTGACTGAAGCTCTTTCCACATTCCAGGGATGCATATGGTTTGTCTCCTATGGGACTTTTCTGATCTCTTGTCAGATTATACCTCTGGCTGAAATACTTCTCACAATCAGGGCACGTATAAAGTTTTCCCCCTGTGTGACTTCTCTGATGTCCAGCCAGGTTATAACCTTTGATAATCTTACCACACTCCAAGCATTTAGAGGATTTCTCTGCTGTGTCGATTCTCTCATGACTAACAATCATGGACCAGTCAGAACAGCTCTTGCCTTTGGAGAATTTATGTGGTTTCTCCCCAATATGGTTTACTTGACTGGAAGCAAGACTTTCACTCTGACTGATACTTTCCCCACAGCCTAAGGATGTACTTGGTTTCACCCTGGTGTGAACTATCTGTTGTCTAACAAGGCTCAATTTATCAAAAGATCCCTTCCTATACTTCAAGCATTTGTATTGTTTCTCTGTCGCACGCCTTCCATGATGTGTATTTAGGTTTTTTTGAAAACTGAAGATTTTTCTGCACTCAGGAGACATGCTCGTTTCTTTTAGGTGATGAGTTTCCCATTGAATTGTACATTCACCACCCTGAGAAGTTCTGGATTCATCCTCCTGTTCCTGCGTTTGTCTCTTCTCTTGTCTCTTTGCTCCATCTTGATCCCCCAATTTCCGTTCCTCCTCCTGCTCCTCAGCTCTTTTTGGTGACCCTTCTGATGGTTCCCCCTTAGCCGTGATCCCCCAGACATCTCCTGATGGAATAAAAAGGAAATACTGTATTTATCTGTCTGTTTATGCTGTGAACTTTGAAAAAACATTTCTGCAACCTCTCTTGGTGTCAGAATGTAAAGTTTGAGGCCTTGTAGTGTTACTATGTTACAGATGGCTTTCAATAGTAGCTGCTTGATGACACGTTCTGGAAAGACAGAAAGGGACACCAGCTTTTCCTATGCATAGACAGGGGCTGGATCAGGTAAATTCATTTTGAACTGTATGGGAAATAGCAGGCTCTGATTGGCTAGAGGTTCTAGAGAGCGAAGGAAAGGCAGTTCACTGTCAGTAGGGAAAGGGAGTTGATGAGGGAGGTACGAGGCAGAGACCAAAGAAAGCTGAGGGGAAAGTGGAGAGTGGAGGGCAGAATATGAAGCTATTCATCCCCAATGTGTTACCAATACATGGCTGAATCATGATTGGAGGAAGGGAACCAGTGACTGAGTTAGACTGAGAGGCTGCCCTGAATTTGGCGCTAAGCTAAAAGCCACTTTGAAGCAGCTGTCAGGGACAGCATCTCCTGGGTTTTTAGAAACTGTCATCAAGCACATTTAAGACCTCAATGTGAAAGTATCCCCTTATGTACAGAAAATGCCTTTCCAAAACAATCTTTGTTCATTGTATTGGTGTCTATCTCACACCTAAGCCTATTCTACCAAGACATTAGGAGGCTTTAAAGGGATTCTGTGGGACTGATGGACGCAGAAACTGGTCCCAGTGAGTTATTGTGGGAGGGACCTCCATAGGCTTTGAAATATAAAAATTAAAGAAGCACAAATACCTTAACTGCTTTAATCACACAAGATGGAAGACGGGTTAGATGGGAAGATTGTTAGCAGTCATTTCCAAACTGTGTGCTGCCGGGAAATTCATAATATAGCTATCTATATATTTTACTTTGTTTTTTTTAGAACATAATTTCTTTTTTGGGTGCAACCTCCTGCCAAGATGTGATGGACATAGATTCAGTCATTTCAGTCTATCATTTTATTATGCACACCTTTTAGTGAGCTTTGAGGTTAAGCGGTCTACAAATCTCTCTTAATACAAATAATTAAATAAAATACCAAGCAGCGCACAGGAGACCTCTTCAGCTTTCTGCTGCTATACCAGCTCATTTGGGGAACGGGAAATCAGAAGTGTTTGCTCACAGAAGAAATCAAGGGAATGCCAAGATGCCAGAATAGCCAAGAGTACCCAAATCCTGCTATGTCTGGATTTCTCAAATAGTGGGCCATGATCCACCAGCAGGCTTTCGGCCTCAGATCCATACTGGCAAGCGTCTCCTCACTTGCATGCCACATCCCCTAGCCTTGCCACAGTCCTTTCATTGGGACAATGCCGGTCTTTTCATTGGGCCATGTTGACTGAAGGAAGCCAGAACACAGAGAAGTTCAGAAGTGAGGAGGAAGGAAGGAAGATCTCCCTCTGGTGATGGGAAGTGCCCAAACACGTGCAGATGTAAATTAGAAAGTGAGATAAAAGGTTCATATTTACTATAAATAGACAAACAAAGTAGGAATAGAAAGGAAGGGGAGAAGTGAGAAAAGTTGTTATAGGAGGAGGATGTGAATGTAAAAGGACCAGGGAGGAGGGATGAAAGAAACTGGCTGGGGTGGGAGTGGAGGAGAAGGTACAAGCTGAGTGTGAAAAGAGAATGGGAGAAGAAATGACAGAAGATGGGTAAAAATATACTGAGCAGCATGTGAGTGTGGGAAGCGGAAAATGTAAAAGAAAAAAGCTTCTTCCCTTACAGCCACTGATCAGCACATTCTGCTTAAAATGGGAAGGCTGAGTCACAAAATCTCCAGTCAAATGTTTGTTCTTAGCTTGAGGAAGCCTGAGCTATGGAACTTCTTCCTACAAGGTAAATCCTGCTGCAAAGCATATAGTAATTTGCAAAGATGGACTCAGCAACAGTTGAAAAGCCAGCAGATTATGCCATATTTTCCTTCAATCTGCCACCATTTTGCGACTGGCTTTGCCCCTGCACTGCTTTCTGGTGTCTCAAGGCAGCACTGGGGGTAGAAAGTTTGAGAACTCCTGTACTAGGTAATGCTGATGGGAGAGCACCTCTAATTCGACAGATGTAGATTTCTGACTACTCAGAACTATGCAAATTTTGTCACAGTTCCCAGAGAAGGGATCCCATGAAACATCTGGGCATCTACCTTCTGATCTCTCCTCTTCTGAAAAGCTTCGAACAGAGAGGACTTCTCTTCCTTCCCCTTCCAGCCAAGAGATGTGGCTGGGTTTCAAACTCACATGTACTTTTTAAAACAAAACAAAAATCTACAAATGAATCTGCCTCAAACAGAGCCAGTCTATTGGCCTATTCAGAAGCAGGTGGCTGGGAGGGGCATCACTACACATCTGACCTCTCCGGGATGGTGTCGCTGCAGCCCACCTTGAGGGGTAGGGGTAGGATCAAGGTGATGGGGAGGTTGGGGCTGTGTGGCCAAACTGGCGGAGCCATGCATGTGCTCCACACAGCCCAAACCTAACCCTCCACATCGGCTGCTTCTGGGTTTATCCAGCTTAAAAAACGAAAGGAGGAAGGGGGTGGCCCCAAGATGCCAGCAAAAAAGAATTACTTATTGAAGGATTCCAAATGGATTTATTAAAAAAAGGAATAGAGCCCAACGCGTTTCGGCCACATAGGGGTTGGTCTTCATCAGGGGCTAAAAATTAAAACATACAGAAATGCATTCAGTGATACATTCACAACAACTTCTATAGTACAATATAATACCGAATGGCATATGGGAAAAAAACAAACAAGTTACTCACATACCGAATATGAAGTGTGTCTCTGGAATCGTGATGTAGGTAAAATCTACAAATGTTACAAATAATCTTTATGCCAATTCTATGCAATGAAAGATTAACCATGTAGCAGCTATAGCTGAAAGCGTAGAGTTATAGACGCTCATTCAAATGCCTGTTAGCTCTGGGACAGAGGAATGGACCGCAGCTGTGTCTAAGGGATCGTCACAAAAGTGTAAAAATCATAAAAGAGGGAGAAATTTCAACTCTTCGTTTAACCCATTGTGGACAAGCATTTTAAGTTCTAGAATCCACACCAGTTCTCTTCTCAATAGAGTTGGAGTGTCCTGCACACCTACTTTTAAATTGCGGCACTACTTTGGAGGGACCGTGTCTAAACCTGTGGAACCCCACAGTAAGTTTAAAACACAGTCGAGGTTCATGCCTCCAGCACCCACGGATCCCTCGATAATTACTTTTGAAAGACTGATTTCACAAGAACTAGGAAGAATGGAAACTTCACCAAAAGGCCCATGGCACAACTTAAGGAAGAACACCACGTTTTAAGAAAACTATCATGTGATACCTCTATCACCATGAAACAAGCTGACAAAGGGGGGTGCTATAGTCATCCAGAACACCCAGGATCATAAAGATGAAATTTCCTCACAACTGTCTGACACCACAGCATACCAAGTATGTCCTAATGACCCTTTGGCTGGTATTGCACATGAAATCCTTATCACCCTTGAGGAAGGCTTGAATTTGTGTTACATAACTGTGGAGGAACAGAAATTTTTGCGCAATCAAAATCCTAGGACACCGGTCTTTTATACCTTACCTAAGATCCATAAAGACATTATACCTCCTCCAGGGAGACCCATAATCTCGGGCTGCAATTCCATTTTAGAACCATTATCGCAGTTTGTGGACCATTACTTGAAGCCTTTCATACCATCCATTCCATCATATGTACGAGATTCCGCTGACTTTATTAATAAGATACAGGCTATCCATACAGAGCCTCAGGACATTTTGGTCACCATGGACGTGCAATCTTTATGCACCAATATACCACAAGAACAAGCCATAGACGCCATTCGGCACACATTAGACAGAAGGATATGCAGACAACCCACGACCCATTTTCTCTGCTCCCTAGCAGAGATAGTGATGTGTAAGAACTACTTCAGATTTGGGAACTCTTTTTAGTGGCAAATTAAAGGGGTAGCCATGGGGTGCCCTATGGCCCCAGAAGTGGCCAATTTATATATGGAACACTTTGAGAAAGAGATCACTACCCCTTCCAACCCCTTTTCTGAACAACTTATATGCTGGTTACGATACATAGATGATGTTTTCCTTATCTGGAGAGGTGCAGTTGATCATCTACAATAAGTTTTTGCATGGGTCAATGGCAGGAACGGCCAAATCCAATTTGATTCGCATTTCAGTCCAGTTGAAATCAACTTTTTAGATCTTAGAATTATTAAACAAAGAGACCATCTGTGCACATCACTGTAGAAAAACCCCACTGACAGGAATACCTATTTAAGACATGATAGTTCACATCCAAGGTCATTAAGACAAAACGCACCCTACAGTCAGTTTCTTAGAGTGAAGCAAAACTGCACTTCTAACAGGGACTTCAGACAGCAATCTTTGATCCTGAAGGAGAATCTAACAGAAAGGGGTTATCCATATAAGATAATAGAGAACAACTACAGGAAAGCCTCATGCAAAAAACGTTCAGACCTTTTAAAACTTACACCACACACAGCTTCTGAACAATTACAGTGCAATTTGACTATTGACCACATCACTAACAAGCTACAGAACAGCATCCACAGACATTGGCATATTGTGCAACATATCCCCTGATGTCAACAGAAACCAATGGTCTCATTTAAAAGGACAAAAAATCTCACGGATATATTGTTTAGAAGTCAATTCAGAGAAAACTCACATCACCCCAGGACTGTAGTAGGCACAAATGCTCCCACGGGGCACCACCCCTGTGGCCATTGTGTCTACTGCAAATACACGCAGAAAAAGATTGGGTTTACCAACCCTTTTAATCAGCAACAATATACTCTGAAACATTTTTCCACTTGTAACACATCCAATGTTGTTTATGTTATTCAATGCAGCTGTCCCAAAATGTATGTAGGTCAGACAAGTAGAGCCCTCAAAAAAAGGGTAGGTGAACATGTTAGCAACATTAGAAACAGCAGATCAGGATCTCCCCTGGTCGAGCATTTCGTCAGATGTGGCCATTCTTTAACAGATTTTAATTTCTGGGTGCTAGTAAAAGTAGGTGTGCAGGACTCTCAGACTCTATTGAGAAGAGAACTGGCGTGGATTCTAGAACTTAAAACGCTTGTCCCCAATGGGTTAAATGAAGAGTTGGAGTTTCTCCCCCTTTTATGATTTTTACACTTTTGTGATGATCCCTTAGACACAGCTGCAGTCAATTCCTCTGTCCCAGAGCTAACAGGCATTTGAATGAGCGTATATAACTCTACGCTTTCAGCTATAGCTGCTACATGGTTAATCTTTCATTGCATAGAATTGGTATAAAGACAATTTGTAACATTTGGTACCAAGCTACAGTGTTTAAAGAAGTGAATGTCATATTTCTTTGGATATCGTATTATATTCAATTTTTGTTGAAGTCATATTAGCAATTCCTTTGGTTATCGCATTATATTCAATTTCTGTTGAAAGTCATATCAGTAGCCATTGAAAAAGACATCTGTCGAAACGCGTTTGGCTGGACTTTTTCAACAAAAAACATATTTCTCTTTTCTTCATAAAAGAAACGGACCATCTGAACAAAATTTGTACACATCAGATACATTCTTCATGATGTATATTGTTTCAGTTACATACTTTTGAAGATCATAGTATCATGTCTGTCATTGTTTGACTTTTGTATGTTACACCTTTTATATTCCTTTCTATTGCATATTTTTTTATGTGTTTTATTAAATTTATACTGAGTATTCTCATAACTATATCAACCTTAATTTTATAAATAATGATAATTTGTAACATTTGTAGATTTTACCTACAACACGATTCCAGAGACACACTTCATATTCGGTATGTGAGTACAGTAGGGCCCCGCAAATACAGCGGGTTAGGGACCAGGCCCCCGCCGTAAAGCAGAAATCGCCATAAAGCGGAACCCATAGACTATAATGGGTCGCATCACACAAAAATGACGCGAAAATGTCGCAAAATGCCGTAAAAGCACAAAATCGGCTTTAAAACGGGGAATTTCCCCGAATTGAAAGCTGCCGCATGAGCGGAACGCCACAAAGCAGAACGCCACTAAGCGGGGCCCTACTGTAACTTGTTTGTTTTTTTCCCATATGCCATCCGGTATTATATTGTACTATAGAAGTTGTTGTGAATGTATCACTGAATGCATCTCTGTATGTTTTAATTTTTAGCCCCTGACGAAGACCAACCCCTATGTGGCCGAAATGCATTGGGCTCTATTCCTTTTTTAAATAAATCCACTTGGAATCCTTCAATCAGTCATTCATCTTTGCCGGCATCTTGGGGCCATCCCCCTTCCTCCTTTCGTTGCTTTGGATGCCATCCACTTTTACTGTTTATCCAGCTTAACACTGTGTACTCTGAATGAACTCTACCCACCCACTCCCAAAAAGAACCCAGCGGTGCTCTTCTCATACTCCAATGTCCAAGGTTAGTCCATCAACACTCTCCCAGTCATCTCATTTGGATCCTTACCCAGAGAGGTGATCATTTCATGAATCTCCACCATGACTTCCTCATAAAGAGCTCTCTGGCCTGGATCCAGCAGGGCCCATTCCTCCTCAGTAAAATGCAAGGCCACTTCCTCGAAGGTCACCAGCCCCTGGAAGATGAAAACAAACACCTTCCTCATAAATGCTCTCAGTCAAGGTGTGGAAATCATCTACCCTCTACTCACAGTCGGAAGGGAGATGCGAGAAGTGGGGATTTTTCCTTCATTGTTCACCAATCACCAGGTCAAGATGGCATTTACCTCTGGGTAAAATTATTAAAGAACTCAAGTGTGAAATCGCTGATCTTCTAACAATCTAACAAAATGTATAATGTGGTCAAAACAATGTCAATATCAACATGAAGGGCAACTTATAAACAAAGGCCAATATGCATAACCTTTGTAAGTTGCCCTTCATGTTGATATTGACATTGTTTTGACCACATTATACATTTTGCTTCTCAGTATGTATGGGCACTGAGTTATTTTCAAAAACATTTCTGGACTATTTTGCATTATTACATGAGAACACCTACAAGGATTTCATACTGTTTGTATACATTAAATTTTTGATATATTTTTATAACATTGTATTCATGTTTGTACCGTAACCTTTTCTGGAGCACTATACTTACGTTGAGATAGATTTTAACTTCACAGTCTTCATAAGGCCGTGTGGTGCCAATGCATCCAGAGAGTATATCCAAAGTTCTCCCTCCCAGTCAGTGCTGCTGGATCTGTTGGCATCTCTATAGCTGTTATAGAATAGTCCAACAGGCTGTGACCCTCGATGTTTTTTTTTTTTTCAATTAATTTTTATTCCAATTTTCAAAACCAAAACAATACAGAAAGAAAACAACACAAATCAATAACTAGTACAATACAAAAAGAAGAAATATATATATATATATATATATAAAAGAAAAAATATTGACTTCCGATTTGTCATAGTTCAGCTATAAATCTATAATATATAACAAACCTATCTCTTAATAGATTATAAAATCACCTTCCTCCAGCGGTTATCTTAGTTGGTTTCAAATCTCATTAACATCATATCATTTTAATCTTCCACAAAAAGTCAAAGAGAAGTTTCCAATCCTTGAGATATATGTCAATCAATTTTTTTTTCTAAATAAACATGCCAATTAATCCAACTCATCAAATCTACTAAGTCCAGTAATTTCAAATCGCTATAATTCAGCTATAAATCTATAATATATAACAAACCTATCTCTTAATAGATTATAAAATCACCTTCCTCCAACGGTTATCTTAGTTGGTTTCAAATCTCATTAACATCCTATCATTTTAATCTTCCACAAAAAGTCAAAGAGAAGTTTCCAATCCTTGAGATATATATCAATCAATTTTTTTACTAAATAAACATATCAATTAATCCAACTCATCAAATCTACTAAGTCCAGTAATTTTAAATCACTCTTCTGTCATTATCCATATTAGGTCCATCTTCCATCTTCCATCTTTACGCACCCAAAAATCTTGCTGTCATAGTCATATAATAAAAGTCTGATAGGAATTTCCTCCATCACAGATATTTTCTTGCCATCAAATCCAAACGTATCACTGAAGTATTGTTGCAAAGCCGCATCTCTGTTCCTCTTTTCCACATGATACACTAGTACATCTCTTGAAGGTTTTTCCATTGACACAAAACAGGGATTAATTCTGTTAACTTTCTCCATTTCAAGTTCCATCAAATCCTTCCAGTCCAGGAATTTTTTTGAACTGATAATATCTTTATCTCCAATCTCTTCAATTCCTTCAGGGACAGCGCTGAATTCCAAACTATAATATTTGTCTCCAGGATCCATCACAGCCAGGAAATCCAAATCTTTTTTCATGTCCATAATTAAGCCAATCTCCATAATTTGAACCTTGCCTTTAATTTCTCTTTCATCCTTTTTTTGTTTTCCAGATCTATCTTTATTCTCCTTTCTCATAGAATCCTGAGTTTCTTTCAGCTCCTGTCTCATTTCGTGAAATTCAATTCTCCACGCTTGTCTATTATTTCTCAGTTCTTGTTTTATTGAGTTAATCCCATTCATTATTTTCTGAAACATGTCTAGAGATAAAGTCCCTTCTTGTGCATCCATGATCTTCTTAATTGTCATTCTTAAAGCCAAAGGAACAAAACTCCTTCAATTTTCAATGTCCCAAACAGAGAGCAGCTTATTTCTTTAACCAGTTACAAAGGAGTTAATCTTTCCAACCAACTGACGTCACACGCTAGACAGCCCTTATCTCTTATCTGCCCGGAAGTGTAAGAACGGCTTTAGTTCACAGCGTCCAAATAACTAGTAGCAGAGAGAATGAGCAGATTCGTCAAAAAAAAAAGTAGATCAGGAAAAATAGTCCCAGCCATATATTACACAAAAGCCTTATAAATCAAAAAGATTTCTTATCTCTTCCAATCAGAAATCTCTCGTACGTTGTAATCTTTAAAATGCTATTTTCCATGTCAGCTTTTTGCAATAAAAAAAAAAAGATAAGCTATTTATATTTTCTTCCCCCTTAGTTCCGTGAATAAAAAAAAGGAAAGTCTTACCTCACCTAGGTTATCTCAATTGCTGTTACTTTGACAAATCTCTTTAGCTGTATAGATAAGAAAATGATGAATGTAGACAGGAGGATGTTTGCCTGTTAATTCGTATAAAAAAAAATGGGTCACTTATCCAGCTGAGCTAGCATAAAAATCCTCGCTCTGTCTGAGCTGCTGGAATACAGACAATTCTGACGAATTCCAGACTCCAACAATCAAAGCAAAGCTGTGTGGGAAATCTCACGTTTCTTCCTTATCCGGAAGAAATTATTCCCAGTCAGAAAAGAGCCTTCTGACTGGATCCTTCCCAGGAGGATCCCTACACCTGTGCAGCCTCTGAGACGAGCTCCGTCTTGGATGAAACTTATCCAGTGACCCTCGATGTTAAATGTTTTGCAACTGGTTGCTCCACTTTTTTTTGTTAAGATTGCTGATTTGTGGTTTCTGAAGCATGTGTGGTTTTTCCTACGTATTGGATATGACTTCCTGGCCTTTTGCATTCGATGACATAAATTATATTGCAGGACCTGCAGGTGATGTTCTGTTTGATGTAATATGTCCTGCCTGTCGTAGTGCTTTTGAAAGTGGCTGTCTCCCTGAAGTACACAAAGGTGATACAGCGTTTAGAGTGACAAGGATGAGACCCAGGATTGGTGATAGGTGGCTTCAGCACAGCTCTCACTAACAGTCTGCGCAAATTAGGAGGCTGGCGAAATGCTACAACAGGAGGCCTGCTGATGGCTCTAGCAAGATGTTCAGAGTTTGCCAGCAATGGGTAGCTCTCCCTGATTGCTCGGTGATAGTTAGGAGAAGCTGGATGGAAATCTACCACAAATGGAATCCATTGCTCTCTGCTCTTTGACACCTCAGCATGATGGAGGAGGTTTTCTCTGGACAGAATGGAGGCTCGGTGGATGTTGCAATCGATAATATGTGGAGGATATCCTCTCAGAAGAAGGTATTCTTTAAGTTCACTGATCCTTCTCTGGTATTTATCTTCAGTGTTGCAAATAAGTTTGATTCTCAGAGCTAAGCTATACACAATGTTTTTCTTTATATGCTTAGGATGGCAAGATTTCCAGTTTAAATAGGTGTGGGCATCAGTGGGTTTGCTGTAGAGATCAGTAGCTATTTTGTTGTTTTCAATGGTGAGAAGGACATCAAGAAAAGGGATGTGTGGATTGTCATTTGTACTATTAAATGTAACATAACAGATGGATGGATAGAGTTGATGTAATTTTTAAATTGTTCTAAACTCTCTTTACCATTTGTCCAGACCATAAAGATGTCATCAGAGTATCGCCACCATATAAGTGGTTTGTTGATGGCCTTTTTGAGGATCTCCTGTTCCAGTTTACCCATAAAGAGATTCGCATATGATGGAGCCATACGAGTCCCCATAGCTGTGCCTTGTAGTTGCAGGTAGTGTTCTCCATTGAATGTAAAGTTGTTGCAAGTCTGGACTAGTGTAGCTAAAGTTGTGATAACCTCTGTTGGAGGATTGTTCGTATTCCTGGTGTTAAGGAACTCATTTAAAGCCTGAATGCCATCATTATGTGGCATATTGGTATAAAGAGATGTGACATCTAAAGTAGCTAGTATAGTATTGTAGTGGAATTGATACTACTTGTTTAAAGACTCAAGTTTAAGCAAGAAGTCCTTGGTGTCTTTGATATATGATGGGAAGTTTTGCATCATGTTTTGTAAATTTAAGTCAATGTACAGAGAAATCCTTTCAGTAGCTGTGCTGTTACATGCCAAAAGATCCAGCAGCATTGAGTAAAAGATATACTCTCTGGACACATTGGCACCACATGGCCTGAACCTGGAGGACAGCACCATCACTACTTAGCTTCTGCAAATGAAGCCCCTCTGAGCATTCCATCCTCAAAGCTATATAACTGCCACCTTGGTAACAGCATTTGTATGTTAGCAGCTGATGAAGGTAGAAGCCGAAACGTTTTGGTATTACAATAAAAATCTCTGTGTTGTGAATCACAATTATGTGCATATATTTTTATGTGATTAACCAAATCCTTATAGGGATCCAGAGCAAGCTTGGGTGAAGTTCTATTTGTTGCTTTCAAAATTGTCTGTCTCTGTGTGTGTGTGTGTGTGTGTGTATAGAAAGAAAGAAAGAAAGAAAGAAAGAAAGAAAGAAAGAAAGAAAGAAAGAAAGAAAGAAAGAAAGAAAGAAAGAAAGAAAGAAAGAAAGAAAGAAAGAAAGAAAGAAAGAAAGAAAGGGTCCCAACTGCGATGGCTTTAAAAGAGGATGAGACAATCCATTGAGGATAAGGCTACCAACAGCTACTAGCCATGAGGGCAATGTACTCCCTCCCCTGTTGGAGGCAGCACACAACGGAATACCTGCTCCTGGGAATCACTGGAAGAGTGCTGTGGCACTCACGTTCTTCCCAGAGGCATCTGGTTGGCCACTGGGATGGTGGACTAGACGGGTCTTCGGCCTGATCCAGCAGGCCCTTCTGATGTAAGTGTTCAAAGTTTCATGGGAAAAACTCAACAGAGCCAACAGCATCCCTCAAAGGGAGCCCCAGGAGTACAAGGGTAAGAGTCAGGCCTCCCTACAACTAGTCCCTCTGGAACAAGGACAGACCCTCTCCGGCTGTCCCCAACTTTTCTCCCTGGTGATCTTTTCCCTACCGGAGCCGGATGCATGGTGGCTGTTTCCTCTCCAGGGGAAAGGGGGGAGGATCCTGAGTGTTGCTTCAATGCCATTTCACAACCTGTGAAGGGAGAAAAGGAGGCTCAGTTATCGCCCAATTCGTACACAGCCTGGTTTAGTCAACCCCCTCATGTTAAGATTGAAAATGAGGTTCTACGGTGGCCCCAATGGGTGAGAGAAGGTGGTGACCAAACAGGGCCCGAGAGGCTAAAATGAGTTTGGGGAGATTTATTTTAACTATGTGAGGAGACAATGAGTGAATTCATTTCAGCTTAGAAAAGATATGAGCATAATCATATCAAACAGAAATCAACAGCACATTGCACATGAATGAAACTCAGGGAAAGAAGAAAAGAGGAACAGTATGTGAAAATAATGATTATTTGCAAAAAGAAAACCAAATATGACTATGCATACTCAACTTTTAAATTTTACTCAGAAGAAGAATATGCAAGGTTAAAACGAACTACAGCTTAACTGCTGCTGAATCCTACACTGGCCCACCTAAACTCCACCAGCCCTCTAGTTCGAGCCGACTACATGATCTCACTTGACCCAACTACACGGTCATTTGAGAGATGAAAAGAACATCCCTCCTGCATCCCCCTTTCCCTTCCAGAATCAGCAGGCCTCCTTTCTCGCCTTCATTGCCTTTTACTTGGTAGTCCCTTTCTCCCACCAGGAAAAAAAATCCTCACCACCTCCTGGCCTTTCCATCTCACCTCTCAACAGTATATTTAAAAGCAACAGTCTTTTTATATGATTTATTAAAAAGGATGCATCTTCCCACCTGACTGCCGCTTCTCCTCCCTTCACAAGGGACATCAGGCTCCAAAGCCCAGCCTTGCCTCCCTCTCAGCCTGAGATTGTTCTCTTCCCCCCTCCCCCCATATCTCCCCCAATATCTTCCCCACAAAATCCCTCTTAAGGTTGACAACCAGGCTCATTCACTAGCTGAGCACCGAAAGGGCCTGGCTGCTCTTGAGGGCTCTTTTTCTGCTGCTGCTTTCAGGAAAGGCCACCACAAGAGGAGAAATTGCCCGATATTTTGAAGAGCTTTAACTCAAGGAGGATGCAGAGGGGGGGGCTTTTTAATGGCTTGAAAGGCAGGGGGCTGATTTGGTGAGAGGCGATCCGGATAAGGGGCAGGAAGAGATACCACTAATTCCCGTTTATATTCTGATGGGCACACACACACTATATGACTCACTCGTAACAAGACCAAAGCATGCACACAGTCTTGGGTCATGTGCCAAGTTCCAGTTGGACTGGGTATGAGCTACCAAATGGCTAAAAAAATCTTACGTCTTTTACAGGACCCAAAACCTTTTTTCATCTGCCTAGAACAAGTGTGGAAGGATCACTTTCTTTTTGACACTGATCCTGAATGCGTCTAACCCTCTGTGAAAGCTATCCAAACACAGCAAGCCTGGGGAAGGAGGCATGCATAGTTCACAGCTCCCTGAACTCCAAAGTATTTAGAAAAACCTAAGTAACTGGGGGTGCCCACCCCAAAATGTGTTCTAGGCCAAGACAAATCACACACCCAAGCTAAAGGGAGAGTGTCCTTTATGAGATGCCATTGGATCTCCTCCCATCCCAGAGCTTCCTGTGCACACATGGAATGGACAAGGGCATATATGCATAAGAAAAACACACAAAGTATGTAACAAAAATTAAGTAACTGGGGGTGCCCACCCCAAATGTTCTTTGACCCAGGACAAGTCATACACCAAGCAAAGAGAAGGGGACCCTCTATGAGATGAAACTGAATTCCCCCCTCCCGTGGCCCAGAGCTTCCTGTGGGCACATGGCACACTCAAGTGAGTCTCTGCATGCTACAAATAGCCCATATATGTCTACATATGCCCACCAGCCCTATATCTGACATTCTATGTTTGTTTGCAAGTGCCAACAATCAGCTGATGTTTGGAGCTTCCTGCAGAGTAGGGTTGCCAGGTTCTTGGGGGAATTCTCCCTCCCACCTGCACAACTTTTAAAGATACAGAAGACCTCTTGGTTGCCAGGCCCGACCTCCAAGAGGTCTTCTGTATCTTTAAAAGTTGTGCAGGGCGAAGGGAGAATTCCACCTTGTGGCTTTTCCCATTACAGCATTGCAAGAACACCTGCACTTGGCTGACTTTCTCTTCTCCTAAAGATACAGGATCAGTTTCAGGCCAAGAACCTGGCAACACTCCTGTAGTGTTATGTGAGACCAGATCACCTGTTGTTGTCAGAGATGCCAGGCATTGAACGTGGGACCTCTTGCATGCAAAGCAGGTGCTCTAATCACTGAGCTACAGGAGTACCGTGCACAACTCCCTGTCTATCCATCCTTACCTTGAGCATAGCTTTCCCCCCTCCATTCGAAAGAGGTGATGGAGAGACATTTATCTTTCACATACACACTTTGAAGCCGCTACCCTGTGCACACTTAGCTGGGAGTAAGTCCCATTTCTCTCAGTGGGGCTTAATTCCAAGGAGACCATTAACACTGATTGCATAAAGGAAGCCACAGGCCTGAACTTAGAAGATCTGAACAGGGTGGTTCAGGACAGATGCTCTTGGAGATTGCCGATTCATAGGGTCGCCATACATTGTAATCGACCTGAAGGCACATAACAACAACTCACACTTTCATTGTATTGTTTTTGATGTCTGCAATTTTTTTAAAAAATTTCAGCAAGCTTACCCAGGCATGTAATTTTTAACATATCATTTTAACACAGAATTATGTATAATTGTTTTTAAATTGCTGATTGTCTGTGTGTATGCATACACACTCACACTTGTTTTAAACATTTCCTTTTAAAGCCTTATTATACCACCTCAACAATAAAGGCTTCCCCCCCCCAGAAGAATCCTGGGAACTGTAGTCTGTTAAGGAAGCTGTCAAACCACTCTGAAAATTATAGGTCTGTGAAGGGAATAGAGTCTCCTAACGACTCTCAGCACCCTTCACAAACTACAGTTCCCAGGATTCTTTGGGGGAAATCCTGATTCTTTAAAGGGGTATGAGAGTGCTTTACACTTATAGCGCAGGTGGGGCCCTAATCTTTCATCAGTCTCATCAGCAGTCAATGAGCCACAATAGGAAGCCTGCAGGCACGTCCTGAGGGTAAGGGCAACACTCTCCCTGCTTGCGATTCCCAGCAACTGATATTCCAAGGCATTCTGCTCCTGAACATGGAGGTTCCATTTGGCTAGCAGAAGAACAACCTGCCCGTTGAGTCAGGCCAAAGGCCCATCACACTGCAACCTCCTGGCCTCGCAGTGGCCAACCAGATGCCCATTAAGGGAAGCCCGCAAGCAGGTCCTGAGGGCAAGGCAAACGCTCTCCCTGCTTGCGATTCCCAGCAACCGCTATCCCAGAGGCATTTCCTGCCTGCGACAGCGGAAGGAGAAACAGGCCATCGTGGCTAGTAGCCAAGGCGAGCCCGATCCTCCAGGAAGGCGGCCGACCCTCTTTGGAAGCCAGGCAAACTGGTCATCATCCGAAAGTGCAGCCGCCGTTTCCACCCAGCCACACGTTCTCCCATGCAAGGCAGCCCCACTCGCAATCTGGGGTTGCAGGAAAACCAGCCATGGCGTTTGGGCTCAGCTTTGCATGAGACTGGATTGGGTTGGGCTGGCTGGAGAAGCCCTCCGATTCTTAGTCAGGGGGAGCCAGGAGGTTCATCCCCCCCCTTTCCCCACCTTTGCTTTTTTTCTCCTTTCAGCTCCTTCCGAAAGAAACTGACCAGTCCGGTCCAGGGAGATGCAACGATCATAGAGTCAGAAAAAAGGGGGGACATTCAGCTGACACTTCCGGCCCACATTCGAAGGCTGTCGCACATAGGCAGTAGCCTGGTGCAGAAAACAAAGAAAACAAAGGCTGGACTCTGGCGCCACTTTTGCCACTCTCAATTGGGAACCTGAAATGTTATGAGGTCTGAGTGTCATCCAATCTCCTTCGCCCATTAACTCTTTAAAGCACATCCAATGCACATTTGAAGCACATGACTTTCCTCCAAAGAGTCCTGGGACCTATGATATTTCCCCTCACAGAGCCACAAGTTCCCATCCCCCTTAACAAACTACGCTTCGGGGATTCTGTGGAGGAAATTATGTGGTTTTAGTGTGTGTATGATGTGGAGTCTCATTTTTGCACAATAATTGTCTTTGAGATTTATTGAAATTAAGGCTTGTTTTTTATAAACCTCTAAAGCTGCAATCCTAACCCCACTTCTCAGGGAGCATAAACCCCATTGTATTCAATAGTACGTAAAATAGATTCAATAGTACTTACTTCCAAGTAGACATGGTTAGGCTTGCGCTGCAACTTGTCAGTGATGTATTCATCCCTTGACTCTGTGTACGTCAACCCTACATTTCTGACAAAAACATTGCTCTTAAAGAGATCATTTTTCGAGAGCCAGTGTGGTGTAGTGGTTGAGGTGTTGGACTATGACCTGGGAGACCAGGGTTCGAATCCCCACACAGCCATGAAGCTCACTGGGTGACCAGGGCCAGTCGCTGCCTCTCAGCCTCAGAGGGAGGCAATGGTAACCCCCCTCTGAATACCTTTTAACATTAAAACCCTATTCATAGGGTCACCATAAGTCGGGATCGACTTGAAGGCAATCCATTTCATTTTCATCAATTATTTAACATAAAAAATATCTATTCCAAAAGATTAGAGAAATTAAAGGGAAATTTAAACCAAGAGTAGGGATGTTGAATAACCAAGAGGGGAACACACTACCAAGATGAAATAAAGGAAGATGGAAGCAATACACTATAGCAAAACTCTATAAAAGGATGATGGATTCATTCAGGCAGAACAGTAAGATGAAAAACCAGAAATTTTAGAATGTGAGGTGGAAGCTGCTGTTAAAATACTTGGAAGAAACAAATCACTAGGAGCAGATGGCATACCAATAGAGTTGCTACAAGCTACTAAGACTGAATCTGTCCAAATTTTGACAAATATTTGTCAACAAATATGGAAAATAAAACAATGGCCCACAGACTGGAAGAGTTTAATATACATCCCAATTCCAAAGAAAGGGGTACCAGGGAATGCAGTAATTATCAAACTATTGCCTCAGTATCCCATACAAGTAAAGTAATCTCAAGATTCTACAACAAAGGCTCTTACCATATATGGAGCAAGAAATGCCAGATGCCCAAGCTGGATTTGGAAAGGGAAGTTACCATAGATCAAATCGCAAACGTATGTTGAATAATGGAACAGATCAAGGAATTTCAGAAGAAAATCACCCTGTGCTTTATACATTACAGCAAAGCTTTTGATTGTGTAGAACATGGAAAACTATGGAATGGTTTAAAATAAATGGGTGTGTGTGATGTTCCTGTATTAATGTATATATGGTAAGTGCTGTTTGTATAGGAGATACATGGTAAGTGGAATGAAAGAGGAGGGGGGAGTAAATGGGCAGTAGAATGCTGGATGATTGGCTGAGTGTTTAGAATGGCTGAGAGTATAAATGGAAGGATGACAGTTAAATCTGGGTGGACGTGAGTGGGTTGTTTGGGTGGGTTTTTGAGAGGAGATTGTGTGGAGAGTTGGTGGATGTGAGGAGAGTGTGGAGTTCGGATTAATACTAAGACAAGTACCAGAAATAGATGAAACCATATGCTTATGTGCCTTTATAAAGTAATCTTGTTATCTCTGTTATTTAATAAAAACTATATTTGGTTTACCGAAGGCCTGATCCTTGGCTGGGGTTATACAGACCAGAAGGGAGGGCAAGGTGCTTACCAAGGCTGAAGGGAAACTGTAACAATTGGTGGCAGCGGTGAAGGGAAGAATATAACACCACAAGTATTCAGAGCAAACCAGGATCATATGCTTTATATATAAAGATCAAAGGGATTGGGGACAGCTTAAGCACTCAGTCACAGAGGTAACCTGATAGAGAGACTCAGGCAGAGTCTCTGGGACTACTGGTTATAGGACGTGACTGGTGGTGCTGCCTAGCTGGGGGATCTGTTGAGATCTGTGCTAGAGCGGGGAGAGAAACCAAAAGAGAGGACAGTCCGGACTGGTGGAGTCCCTGGTGGTGCCTAGTGACAGGCAGTAACCACGAGCAGGTAGGAACCTGACAGGGAGAGCCAGGGAAGGGCGTCACATGTGGTGGCAGTAGCGGTGGGATACGAACAAAGGAGAATACGTCACAGGTGTTGGCTGTAGCGGTGGTATGAATAGTAGAGAATCCGTAACAGTGGTGTGGCAAACAGAAATAACAAAAAAAAGATTACTTGTGAGAGTGACTGGCAAAGAGTGTGTGGCAAAGAGTGTGTGAACTCCAACAAAATGGCTGAATACATAAAGATGAAAAGAGAGGAGCTGGTGGAGAAGTGCATAACATTCAATTTACCTCACGAGGGTAAAGGGGTAGATGAATTGAGGGTGGCACTAATAGGATTTACAACTGTCCAGCACAAACAACCTGTCAGGGAAGAGACCCCAGAAGGATACTTAAGCAATCCCGCTTATATAGAGTATTTGAGAGAGAAGTTAAGATGGGAGGCTGAGGAAAAAGATAAACAGCGAGAGTTAGAAACTGAGAAGTTGAGGATGGAAACTGAGAGATTGAGGAGGGAGGCTGAGGAAAAAGATAAACAGCGAGAGTTAGAAACTGAGAAGTTGAGGATGGAAGGTGCAGAGAAGGAAAAGCAGCGGGAGTTGGAAATTGAGAGATTGAGGAGTGAGGCGGATGAGAAAGAAAAGCAGAGGGAGTTGGAATTTGAGAGAATGAGAGTGGATGCTGAATTTCAGGTAGAAAAGTTAAAATTTGAAAGAGAGAAGTTTCATTCTGATGAAACAAGAAAGGACAGAAATGAAACAAAGATAAAGGTTACACCAAAAGACTTTGCAGTGTTTGAGCCTGGACAGGATCCACAAATTTACCTCAGTACTTTTGAAAAGGCAGCTCAATTGTGGGGGCTACCAGAGGATAAATATATGCAATATTTATCAAACCTGATCAAAGGGGAATTGGCTGAGGTATACCAATATTTCCCCTCAGACAAGCCCGTCACTTATGCTGAGTTTAAAGAGGCAGTATACAAAAGATTCAGACTGGGACCTGACTACTTTAGAAAATTATTCCGAAACTGTCAGATCCAAGCAGGGAGGTCTTTTGTTGAACTGGGAGCAAAGTTGATGGATATATTTGGAAAGTGGATGAGTAGTGCCAAAGCTCAGTCAGTGGAAGAGGTGAAAAGCCTCATGATACTGGATCAATTATTCCATCAGTTACCACCAGAAATAAGGCTCCTTGTCAAAGACCGTTCCCCTACATCGGTGCAGGAGGCTGCAGAGATGGCGGATCACTTTGCCTCCAATAGAACTGGCTGGGTGGGGAAAACATCAAAATAGTTTAAACCCAGACCATATAATGGTGGCAGAAAGAATGTGGTACCACAGCGAGTGAGTCCTCCAGTAAAATCTGAAGGGCACAGGACACCCCAGAGTGGATCTGTGTACCCTAAAACAGAGGAGAAATTATGCTATAAATGTGGTAGACCGGGGCACCTACGTTTTCAATGTGAGGTTGCCAACCCCATTAGTAATCCTGCTCAGGCAAGGGCAGTAAAAACAGAAGCAAAAGATCTAACAACGAAAAAGGTTCAGTTCTGCCAGATAAACTGGACAGAAGTAAAAGACTTGGATTCGAGTCTAAGAGAAGAAGTGTGTGTTCAAGGGGCAAATTATTGGGCATTGCTTGATACTGGTGCCGCTCAGACGTTACTGAGGCCAGATTTAATAAAATCTGAGGAAATATTACCTCAGGAAACTGTGACTATTCAAGGAGTGAGGGGTAGACCAGAAAGCTTGCCTATGGCCCTAGTGAAAATGGAGTGGAGAGGCCGAGAGGGCAAATATAAAGTAGGTATTAATGCCCAACAACAAGAACCAGTGATACTGGGAAGAGATGTTATGGGGGCACAAGGGAAAATATATGTGGTGACCAGACAGCAACTTGGCAAAGAAACAGAAGCCATGTTAACACAGGCTGAAGAAAACAGGGTGGAATCTGTTTTCGAGCCTAGGGTCACCATAGCAACCCCTAGCAAGCCTGCTGAAAGAGACAAATTGTATCAAGTGATCTCTAGTGAAGAGACAGAGCAGTTCAGGGAAGAACTGAAGAAAGATACAAGTTTGAGGCAAATAAAGGAGCAAGCCCTGACCCAACAGATTCCTTTCACTGACAAACTGAGGAATCAAATTGTGTGTGAGAATGGGATTTTATATAGACTGTGGATGCCTGCTGAGAGAAAGGATGAATGTGAACCAGTGAAGCAATTGATAGTACCTAGCAAATACAGAACCAGATTGCTAGAGGTAGCCCACGATGTCCCATGTGCAGGACATCTGGGAATAAAAAAGACCAAGAGGAGATTGGCTGCACACTGTTATTGGTCAAATATCTCCAAAGATGTAAAACAACATTGTCTATCTTGTGGAATATGCCAAAAGGTGGGAAAAAGTGGAGTAAAGACTAAGGCACCCTTAAAGCCCCTTCCTATAATTGGACAACCCTTTTATAGAGTGGGAGTAGATTTGGTGGGCCCTTCTTCCAAACCCACAAGGCATGGCAAGAAATATCTATTGGTGGTGGTGGATTTTGCCACCAGGTACCCAGATGCGGAAGCATTAAGATCCTTAGAAGCCCCTGTAGTGGCAGAGGCTTTGTTAAAATTCTTTATGAGGCTGGGTTTCCCTCATGAAGTGCTGACGGATCAAGGCAGTGTATTCATGGGAGAAGTGATGCAATGTATGTGGAAGTGTTGTGGTTTAAAACATCTAAAGACCACCACTTACCATCCAGCCACTAACGGATTGACTGAGAGATTTAATGGAGTTCTGAAGGCATGATAAGAAGCTATGTTCAAGATCACCTACAAGACTGGGATGAACGTTTGGGCTGCTTCTTATTCGCGTACAGAGAAGTCCCTCAGGAGTCAACAGGCTTCTCACCCTTTGAACTGATGTTCACTAGAAAAGTGAGGGGACCTTTGGAACTGTTAAAAAATTCATGGGAAGGAACCCTGGGAGAGTACAAAACATCTGTAGTAGATTTTGTATTGGAATTCCGCAATAAATTAACATCAATGATGGAAGTAGTGAAAGAGAATTTGAGTCAAGCACAGGAGAAGCAAAGTTACTGGTATGACAGAACAGCCAGGGAACGTGTGTATGATGTGGGAGATATGGTTATGGCATTCATACCCAGGAAACATGACAAATTACAGGCTAACTGGAAAGGACCATATACCATCAGAGAAAGGCTTGACACAGTGACGTATGTAATCACCACAGACCAATTAAACAAAAGCAAAGTGGTTCATGTAAATATGTTAAAGCCTTACCATACCAGGGATGCAAAGGTGTTGCAAGTTACCTTATTCCCTGAGGGAAGTGGGCCTGAACTTCCAGATTTGGTACAGGAAAGCAAAGACAAAGGAGGGGTAGATCAATTGGAATGGTCAGAGGAGGTGCAGGAGGAAGTAAGAGAAGAGATTCTGAGAGTTTTGAAAAACTATGGGGATCTCTTTAGCAATAAACCTGGCCGAACCAGTATAGCCAAACATTCCATTGATACTGGAGATCATGCCCCAATCAGATCTGTTCTGTACCATGTGAATGGGAAAGTTTTGAATGAGATCAAAAAGGAGGTCGAAGATATGCTGGAACTAGGAGTGAGTCCCTGGGCCTCAAGTATTGTCCTGGTTCCGAAAAAAGATGGAATGACAAGATTTTGCATTGATTATCGGCTAATCAATAAAATTACTGTCACAGATGCGTATCCTATGCCTAGGATAGACGCAATGTTAGAGTTATTGGGGGCAGCAACCATTATCTCTACAATAGATCTCTGTAAGGGATTTTGGCAAATGGAACTAGACGAGCAATCTAGAGCCAAAACTGCCTTCAGTACACCAGATGGGTTATATTTTATTTTATTTATTTTATTTTATTTTATTATATATGAGTTTGTGACCTTACCCATGGGACTAAGGAACTCACCAAGTTCGTTTCAGAGGCTAATCAATACTGTGTTGCGAGGCATGGCAGATTTTGCAGTGGCCTATATCGATGACGTGGCCATTTTTAGCAAGTCAGCGCCTGAGCATGTCCAACACCTGACCACAGTATTAGAGGCATTAAAAAAGGCAGGCCTCACAATAAAAGCTAAGAAATGCCAGTTTGGGCTAAAGGAAGTAATCTATTTAGGACATAAGGTGGGGAGTGGGAAAATCACCCCCTTATGGAGCAAGGTGGAGGCAATACAAGCGTGGCCTATCCCCTTAACCAAAAAACAAGTTACGGCATTTCTAGGTGTGGCTGGTTTTTATAGGAAGTTTGTGAAAAAAATTGGGGAAATCGCAACCCCCTTGCATGAATTGACAAAGAAAAAGTGTTCTGAGCGTGTGGTATGGACGGATGAATGTCAGAAGGCTTTTGATCTGCTGAAGCAAGCCTTGTGCCAAGGACCTATATTAATAGCACCAGACTATGAGCAACCATTCATCGTGGCTACGGATGCGTCAGACCTCGCGCTGGGAGTCGTCTTGCTGCAGGAGAGAGAAGGCAGCAGACATCCAGTGGCGTATCTGAGTCGCAAGCTGACGCTGAGAGAGAAAAACTATTCGTCGGTCCAAAAGGAGTGCCTAGCGGTCGTGTGGGGACTGAATAAGTTGCGCCCATACGTGTGGGGACGAAGATTCACGGTAACAATGGATCATCGGGCCTTGTTATGGTTACAGACTATGAAGAACCACAATACTATGCTGCAGAGGTGGTCCTGGGCCCTACAAGACTATCAAGTGGACTTCCAGTTCATCAAAGGCAAGGACAATGTATTGGCCGATGGACTGTCAAGGCAGGTGGCTGGGACTGCAGTGACGTGACCAGACGGAGGAACAAAGAAAGACATTTTCCCCAGAGAGACTTGTTTTACTTGTATGAATCCTGGAACAGGAATAATACTCTGCCGTTATTTTAAGGGGGGGGAAATGTGATGTTCCTGTATTAATGTATATATGGTAAGTGCTGTTTGTATAGGAGATACATGGTAAGTGGAATGAAAGAGGAGGGGGGAGTAAATGGGCAGTAGAATGCTGGATGATTGGCTGAGTGTTTAGAATGGCTGAGAGTATAAATGGAAGGATGACAGTTAAATCTGGGTGGACGTGAGTGGGTTGTTTGGGTGGGTTTTTGAGAGGAGATTGTGTGGAGAGTTGGTGGATGTGAGGAGAGTGTGGAGTTCGGATTAATACTAAGACAAGTACCAGAAATAGATGAAACCATATGCTTATGTGCCTTTATAAAGTAATCTTGTTATCTCTGTTATTTAATAAAAACTATATTTGGTTTACCGAAGGCCTGATCCTTGGCTGGGGTTATACAGACCAGAAGGGAGGGCAAGGTGCTTACCAAGGCTGAAGGGAAACTGTAACAATTGGTGGCAGCGGTGAAGGGAAGAATACAACACCACAAGTATTCAGAGCAAACCAGGATCATATGCTTTATATATAAAGATCAAAGGGATTGGGGACAGCTTAAGCACTCAGTCACAGAGGTAACCTGATAGAGAGACTCAGGCAGAGTCTCTGGGAATACTGGTTATAGGACGTGACTGGTGGTGCTGCCTAGCAGGGGGATCTGTTGATATCTGTGCTAGAGCGGGGAGAGAAACCATAAAAAAGGACAGTCCGGACTGGTGGAGTCCCTGGTGGTGCCTAGTGACAGGCAGTAACCACGAGTAGGTAGGAACCTGACAGGGAGAGCCAGGGAAGGGCGTCACAGGGTGCCACAGCATCTGATTGTCCTGATGCACAACCTATACTCTGGCCAAGAGGCTACTAAAAGGTCAGAATATGGAGAAAATGATTGGTTTCCCATTGGAAAGAGTGTGAGACAGGGGTGTGTTCACTAATAGGCAAAAAACCTTGCGGTTTAAGAACGTACCTATAGCCCACAAATATTTCTATCAAACTTTAAAAAGCAGGGAAATTGGGCAGCCATAGTGAATGCACCAGGGAACAGGAGACCTGATCTCCTCTCTGAGATATTGTACTGCCCTTCAAATTTGTCCAAAGGGGGAGGGGAGGAGATTGGGTGTGTGGGCACTGGGCAGAGGGGAAGCCCTTTTCCTTTCCAAAAGGAAAACAATGTGAACAGTATCATTGCTTTTCAGTGTTTTCCCCCACCTTTTTATTCTACAGCAGGCACATGTAGCCTCCCACCCGAATTTAAACCAAAGCTGTCCTTAGCCACATCCACACCAGGCCTTTATTTCACTTTGGACAATCATGGATTCTCTCAAAGAATCCTGGGAAGTGTAGTTAGTGAAGGGTGCTGAGAGTTGCTAGGAGATGCCTTGTTCCCCTCACAGACCTTGAATCAGAGTGGCTGACTGTTAAATCAGTCTGGCCACCGGAGCTCTGTCAGTGGAATAGGTATCTCCTCTCAGCACCCTTCACAAACTACACTTCCCAGGATTCTTTGGGGGAAGCCATGACTGTCTCAAGTGAAATCAAAGTCTGGTGTGGGTGTGGCCCACTGATTAGGCAAGCCAAGCAGCTTTGAGTCTGGCTTTTAGAACACTGACAGTTGGTTCTTACTGAGCATGCCTGGCACTATCATTGAGTTCAATGCAAAATTTCTTAAATTAATTAAAAATCAGCCAGGCATTTTTAAAACTTTTAAACTGCAGAAGATGAAGATCAGAGTATGGGGCAAGGTCAGTATTAGGATTACAGGT
Organism: Rhineura floridana; assembly: GCF_030035675.1. NCBI lineage: Eukaryota > Metazoa > Chordata > Lepidosauria > Squamata > Rhineuridae > Rhineura > Rhineura floridana. The sequence continues at coordinate 209,199,934 of NC_084482.1, forward strand.
ACTCTGTGAACATGGCTGCTTTTTAATGAATTTCAACAAATTATGAGAACTCTGACAGAAAAGTCCAAAAGAGGTCTGAGGTTTTTGTTCTCTCTAATTTAGACTTTGAACTCTCTGTTCTCTCTGACTGTTTTCTGTATCATGAAAATTTAGAGGGTTGTTAAGCAAGCGTTTCTGAGTTCAGGACTACACGTTTTGTAAGGTTTTGGACTGAAATGAGCTTGTGGGAAGCATCAGAATGGCATAGGGACTATTTTCAATTTAACATTGCAGAATGTGAAAAATCCACGCTGGCTGTATAATTTTTATCACCGTATATGCCCTATAATCTATATGCAGAACATATCATATGGAAAGTGGGGTTGAACCAAGAAGAAGGTGTGAAAACTGGAGGGAGAAATATTAATAATTTAAGATATGCAGACGATACCATACTACTAGCAGAAACCAGTAATGATTTGAAACAAATGCTGAAGAAAATTAATGAGGAAAGCGCAAAAGCAGGACTACATCTGAATGTCAAAAAGACTAAAGCAATGACAACAGAAAATTTATGTAACTTTAAAGTCAGCAGTGAGGATATTGAACTTGTCAAGGATTATCAATACCTTGGCACGCTCATTAACCAAAATGGAGACAAAAGTCAAGAAATCAGAAGAAGGCTAGGACTGGCGAGGGCAGCTATGAGAGAACTAGAAAAGGTCTTCAAATGCAAAGATGTATTACTGAACACCAAAGTCAGGATCGACCATGCTATTCCCAGTCTCTATGTATGGATGTGAAAGTTGAACAGTGAAAAAAGTAGATAAGAGAAAAATCAACTCATTTGAAATGTGGTGTTGGAGGAGAGCTTTGTGGATACCATGGACTGCGAAAAAGACCAATAATTGGGTGTTAGAACAAATTAAACCAGAACTGTCACGAGAAGTAAAATGATGAAACTGAGGTTATCATGCTTGGGACCCATAATGAGAAGACATGATTCACTAGAAAAGACAATAATGCTGGGAAAAACCGAAGGCAACAGAAAAAGAGGAAGACCAAACAAGAGATGAATTGATTCCATAAAGAAAGCCACAGACCTGAACTTACAAGATCTGAACAGGGTAGTTCATGACAGATGCTATTGGAAGTCGCTGATTCATAGGGTCACCATACGTCGTAATCGACCTGAAGGCACATAACAATAATATGAAACAAATGAACACATTTATCTGTGCCATTTAAGTTTAGGTATACTGCCCCTGCACTTGGAGGTTCCACTCCTCCGGCATGTGAGCATTCCCTTGCTGGAGGGAGCCGATGACAAACTTCACAGAACAACATGGGAGATCACAGAAGAAAGTGGGAAAAACGTGGTAGGAGCCTTCACCGACAGCTGCCTTCTGCTTTTGGGGGGTGGGTGGGATTCAGAGCATTGCTGGTGATAGAATTTTTTTGATATATATTGCAGCAGAGTGCAGAAATAACTGGTCTGTTAAGACTGGTAGTTGAAAGAATAAAGAATCTTATGGTTTATTAGTAAAAGAAGGAAAGTCATACATGCTGAAGCAGACTCAAAATCGCTGATAAATGGCGTACGTTGGATGGACTGTGCTTAGACTTATGGTACGGCCGAGGATGGCCAGAGGCGCATTGGCAGAGAAGCTAGCTGCGCAGATCAGGAAAGCACCAGGTGGAGCCAAGAAGACAAACTTGAACTTGTGTGGTTTGCCTTTGTTCAGTTTATTAATGCCCATGATCTACGGAGCCATCCTCCCAAAACACATGGCCATTTATGGAGGTCCTCTTTGGGACAACAATTAATCTGTTGTTTGCAAATTTTCCAAAGTCTAGTTCTTCTATGACTGGATTTGTCTCTTTCCATGTTTCCTGCCTGTTACTTGTATTTCTGTAGGTCATCTGCTTCATCATCTGTCTGTTTATGGTATCAAGAGATGGTGAAATTTATAAGTAACTCCTTAATCCTTAAAAACCAATGAGACCAGGCTCTCTAGAGCGGGCGTCAAAGCCCTGGTTTGACCAGGACTGCATAGCATTGAAGAAAACCCTCACATCCATTTATAAAAGGTATAGAGCCTCTGAATTATCAGTAGTCCCCACTGAATATTTGGATTTCATTTCATTTCATTTCATTAAACTTATAGACCGCCCCATAGCCGAAGCTCTCTGGGCGGTTCACAAGAACAAGAACAACATTAAAAATACATAAGCATATACAATATAAAAACACAATTTAAAGGTACAAAATATTAAGAATTGAAACACTTCCAATAAATGCAACATGATATTTTTAATAAAAGACGATTTAAAAATTTAATAAAAGAAAAGAAAAAGCTACATCAAAAAGAAGTTTGGCACAACTTAATAGAAGCCTCTCGTTCAAAAGACTCTGGAAAGTTTTGGAAGCTGGTTGCAGGGGGGTGCCAGCCAGTTCTGCCGAGTATCGAATATCATATATCAGCTGGCGCATGGGAATCATACTTCACTAGTATATTCGCCAAAAGTGATAAATGTGATAGTCCCGAGCGGGAAGACGTTAATACGTTACCCCAATGGCCACCGGTCTCCATTTGTGAGACTGCAGCACTTATTAACAAACTGAAAATGGGCAAGGCATCCGGTGTAGATAATATTTCCCTGGAACTTCTTAAAACGCACCTGGACTGGTGGGCTCCCATTTTGGCGGCCTTGTTTACTGTAATAGATCAATCAATCTCCATCCCAGAAGATTGGAGAATGGCCATTGTGATACCCATCTATAAGAAGGGCAAGAGGATGGATCCTTCAAATTATAGACCCATAAGCCTTCTTAGCATCATTAGTAAACTCTATGCGAGCCATCTTCTAGAGAAGCTAACATCTTGGATGGATGGTGAAAACATCTTGGCCGACGAACAGGCCGGATTCAGACTTGGGCGCTCCACCATGGACCAGGGCCTTGTCCTTCAGCATTTGGCCGAAAAATGCTCTTTACACAAGGGAGGGGCTCTTTTTACTGCTTTTATAGATCTCAAATCAGCTTTCGATGTAATATCTCGTGAGAGGCTGTGGGTGAAACTAAGGAACACAAACATTGATAGACGTTTACTTTGCTTAATTCGATGTTTGCACGAAAGGGCCCAGATAAGGGTAAGATGCAATCGGGCTGGACATCTGTCTGCACCGATTGCATCTTTTAAGGGTGTAAAATAAGGATGTGTCTTGGCTCCCTCTTTATTTAATTTTTATATTAATCCATTGGTTAAACGCCTAGAGACAGTAAATTCTCATCCCCCTGTGCTTATGAGGAGACATATCTCATGCTTATTGTACGCTGATGATATTGCTTTACTTTCTCAAACGCCGATTGGATTGCGCCGCTCATTAAGAGAACTTGCAGCCTTCTGTACTGATGAACTTTTAAAAATCAACTATGCAAAATGCAAGGTCTTAGTTTTCTCCAGGAAGAGGCATAAGTACAGATGGCAAATTGACAGTCATTCTATTGTCCAAGTTAATGCCTTTAGCTACCTTGGTATAGTATTCCAGTCCTCGAAATCCTGGAAGGCACATCTCTTAAGGTCAGTTGAGACCGCCCAGAAAATGGTAAAGGCTTTGCTTGCCTTTTTCTATACAAGGGGCGGCTCATATGTTCCTGTGGCTGTCCAGGTGCTTAATGCCAAGGCTCTTGCGCAACTACTTTACGGGACCCAAATTTGTAGCGGGGGCAATTATACATTGCTGGAGGTGGTTCAATCCAACTTTCTGAGGTCGGTAATGGGTGTCCCGTGCTGTGTCCCTAATGTGGCACTACATTTGGAACTGGGTGCCCTTTTAATTGAGACCTGAGTTTGGATGCTCAGATTCAGCTATTGGCTGAAGTTACTATTCATACCCACAGGATTGGCCCCTTTAACTCTGGAAGATCCCTTCTAGTCTCAATGGAAGCGGACGCTGTCCAACAAATTAGAATCTCTTGGCTTCTCGCTGCCAGCGATAGGGGCTCTGGGGTATATGAGGGCCAAAACAACAATCAATCAACGCCTTAGAGACATTGAACTCCAGAACAACCAGTGCTTGGCTGCTGTCTACTCCTTAAGCCACATTAATATGAAACCCTTTGTCCCTTCCTCCTATATTTTGAATCTATCTACCCCGAAATCTAGGAGAGCATTTACCCTGGCACGATTCAATGTTCTTCCTTCAGCACTGTTGGAGGGCAGATATAAGGGTGTCCCACATTCTGAACGAACCTGCCCCTGTGGTGCTGAGGAGGTGGAGTCGGTGTGTCATGTATTGCTCTGTTACCCTTTCTATTCTAACCTTCGCCACAAGTTTATTTTCCCAATTTTAGCTAATCTCTATCCTAGTTCTGAGGCTGAGTTTCTGCGACGTTTATTGGCGGATTGGGATCCTCGGATTACTGCAAAGGTCACCTCATTCTGTGTAGCTGCTATGGTTCGCAGAAAGGAACTATGCGCTGTGAACCAGCCCGCCTCCCTTCCACCCTGATTCTTTTATGACATTCCTGGACTACTTTTTAATCAGCCCTTGCTGTTATTTTGCATTTTATTGCTATTCCGATATTCAGCTGATTGTATTGTATTTGTATTGCTGATCCTCGATCGTAATAAAGACATGTATGTATGTAATCTGTTGTTTGCAAATTTTCTAAAGTCTAGTTCTTCTATGACTGGATTTGTCTCTTTCCATGTTTCCTGTCTGTTATTTGTATTTCTGTAGGTTATGTAAAATGTTAATAAAAATATTTCACACACACACACACAAAAGACAGAAAGATAAGGGAGGAAGAGGAGGAGCAAACCCTGCAAAAACAACAAACACTTCAGAGGAGGAATCAGCAGAGGGAAGATTAGATTGCCTTTCTGTCTATCACCCCTTCATTGGATTAGATCGCTTGTAGCTTTACTCCCAATAGTTGGGTTGTAGCCAACTGAGTGCTACTCAGAGTAAACCCACTGAAAATAATGAACCTAAGTTGGTTATGTCTATGATCTTCATGGCGTCTACTCAGAGTAGGACTAGCATGTGATACAACCCCCATGTATTCCTTTCTCTGCCTCCCCCTCATCTTCCACCCAGGTTGATTCGCTCTCTAGTTGAGTGATGAACGAAAGAAAATTGCTGTACCGCCCAGAGAACTTCGGCTATAGGGCGGTATACAAGTGCAATAAAATAAATAAATAAATACATATTTCTGTGTCTTGGCCCCTCCGGTGGGGAAACAGGTCAACAAAACTCTAAGGCTTTGGGCCAAGGGGGTGGTAGTTCTTAGAGTCTGTTACACTTCAGGTTACCAGTCGGGAGTGGCAATATGGAAGGGCGCCGATGCACAGAAATAGCAGGAGGGGGTGGTGACAATGGAGGTGATCCAAAGGGGTTCGGCGGCAATACAGCCGGGTGTAGCCCTTTGTTGGCGCGCCGGGCTCCGAATGAGGCCCGGAAGTGCGTGCTGCCTGTTCTTCCCCTTTTCTATGGTCCTTGCGCCTCCTTACTCTGCCCGGCTGAAAAACAAGGAATCGGCCTGGTCAGTTTCCTTCGGAAGGAGCCAAACCAGGAAAGGCGGGAAAAGGCGGCGGGGGGGATTAAACCTCCCGGGCCCCCTTTAGTAATCGGAGGCCTTCTCCGTGCAACGTAAGCAGCCTTGCAGAGGAAGGGGAGGAGGGAGGAACCGTGGCTGCACTTCGGGATGCCCGCCAGTTTGGACGGCCGCCTTCCCGGAGGATCGGGCTACTACCCCCGACGGCTCTCTTTCTCCCTCCCCTGCTGCAGCCAGGAAATGCCTGCGAAGGCCGGCTGGGGGGAGCCTCGGGTGGGGAGAGTGTGGCTGGGCAGGTCCCGCTTTCCGGCTGCCCGTCTGGGCATCTGGCTGGTCCCTGTGAGGACGGGGTGCTGGACGGGGACGGCCACTGGACGGACCCAGCGGCCAGGCTGTTTTGATGTCAAGAGGGGACTGGGCCAGGGCTGGCCCCAGACTTCGGGAGGCTGGGGGCCCGGGGCCAGTAATGCCCCCCAAACAAACACGTGCCTCCAGCACGGCCATGGCCCCCCATTTCTCCGCCGCTGCTGTGATAGCGGGTAAACTCGCCACTTTCCAGCAGGCCCCCTGGATACGCTTCCTGGACGGGCGGTGGCTCGTTTGAATGGGAGCTCCCCATTTGGGGAAGGCAAGACAGCTCAGTGGAGCCCAGCTCAGTGCTTTGCAGTCGGAAGAGCCCAGGTCCGATCTCCGGCCACTGCTGGGAAAGCCTCCCTGCCTGAAATCACAGAGAGCCGCTGCCAGTCAGTGCAGACAATACTGGACTAGATGGACCAATGGTCTGAGTGGGTATAAGGCAGCCTCCTGTGTTTCAAGGTAGAGACGTGCTGAGCTGGGGTTGTGCCATCCACGCCCCATCCTGGGCTTTTTTACCCAGGGTGCTGGGAATTGCTAGGAAACCCCTCTTCCCCTCAGAGAACTACAATTCCCAGAGTGGTTGAACAGTCCAACCCTCTTCCCAGCACCGTTAACAAACTACAGTTCCCAGGGTTCTTCAGGGGGAAGCCATGACTGTTAAAGTGGCCTAATATTGCTTGAAAAGCAAACATTAAAAACAAGTCTGTGAGATATATCAGCAATTTTAAAACAATTATGCATAAGATAACTGTCTATTAAAGCTGTAAAAAAAGATTAGCAGGCATCAAAAACAGGACAGCACGGGGACTTACTCCCATGTAAGTGTGAACAGAATTGTGTCCAGAAAGTGTGCATGTGAAGCATAAATGTCTCCCCATCTAATTTGTCTCCCTCACAGGATGGCATCAGCAGCGTATTCTGGATCTTCCTCTCTTTGGGATGGAGGGGGAAACACTCTTAGCAAGGTAAGGATGGAAATGGATGGACAGGGAAGCGTGCCAAGAACTTGTGTAGCTCAGTGGTTAGAGCATCTGCTTTGCATGCAAAAGGTCCCAGCTTCAGTGCCCGGCATCTCCATTGACATCAGGAGATCTCATCTCACATAGCGCTATGCACAGAAGCCCTGAAGATCAGCTGATTGTCGCCACTTGCAAACAAATATATGGTATCAAGTGTAGGGCTAGTGGATGTGGCTTGGGCAAGTTGGCCTCCTGGACCAAATAGGGAGGCCTTGTGGGCCTGATTAGGAGGTTCCACACCCCGGTAATTAACATGTGCTGTGAACACTTGGCTGCTCATTTGACTCATATTTGATCGGTCAGTTGAGCTGCACTTTTGTTTTCCTTTTCCAAGCTGGGTAAATGCCTGCCCTCCATGAAGTTTGGGTCCTCTAAGGAAAATGCTTGTTGCTGGTGGTTGTTATTGATTACATTTGTCAGTTGCTTTATACAAAAGCAAAAGTCTCAAAGCGACTCAACAAGACAAAATACGCCTGATAAAACAATTTGAAAGCATGAATGATGCAACATGCAGAACACGTTCTTCCTATAACATCCATTAACGACAACTCCTTCCCACCCCACTGAAAGTGCCCAAGATGAGCTAAATGTCAGAGAAAAGCAAAAATATAATAGATAGAAATCCTCATCTGCACCTGGGATTGATGTGATCAGGCATTGTTATACATGACTATGTTGTTTAGATGTGTTTATGCTGTATATGTTATTTTGAAATATTATGTATTTCTTATAATAAAAGTAAAAAAGAAAGAAAGACGTAACTGGGGGACCCTACCTCAAAACATGTTTTTGGTTCTGCTTCAGAAGGACTTGCTGTTCTATGTTTGGTAATTCTGTATTTTGTAATCTTTTTCAGTAGTTTTCCCAAAAGAGGTATTATATGCCCTCTTAATTTCCTGGATACACTTTGGATTACCTTTTTAAAAATTAGTATTATATTGGCCTCTTAGAAGATCAGTAATTTTACCTTTGAGTTCTTTAAGAATTCTACTCTTAGGTAAATGCCATCTTGTCCTTCTGTTCTATGAAAAATCTCTACGTCCAGGGTCCCCCTTTGAATTGTCAGTGGGGGGTAGATGAGTTCCTCACCTTGCCTGAGAGTTTTTATGAGGAACATGCTTGTTTTCATCTTCCAGAGCCTGGTGACCTTTGAGGAGTTGGCCTTATATTTCTCTGAGGAGGAATGGGCCCTGCTGGATCCAGGCCAGAGAGCTCTTTACGAGGAGGTCATGGTGGAGCTCTATGAGATGATAACTTCTTTGGGTAAGGATACCATTTGGATCACTGGAAGGGTGTTGATGGACTTACCCTGGACATAATATAAGAGTCCTGCTGGATCATCTAGTCAAGACTTCTCTTCTCACAGGGGCCAACCCGATGCCTCTGGGGAGCCCACAAGCAGGACATGAGCACAGCACCACTCTCCCCACTTGTCATCCCTGTGCTGCTCCAAATACTAGTAGTAATATATCCATCAGAACAAATGTGCGCATCTGCTATGACTTATTTATCTGAGGCCGCTTTCTTCTGGCTGGCTGGGTCTGTTACTGGGAGTGGGTGGGTGGGACTTGCCGTTTCATTCAGAGTACACAGTAATAAGCTGGATAGTCCCAGGAGCAGCCGGTGGGAAGTGCTACGTTTGGGCTGTGTGGGGTACCTGAATGTCTCTAGACGTTTGCCTGCACAACCCCAACCTCCCCATCGCCTTGCTCCTCCCTCCCTCCCTTCCTCAAGGTAGGCAGCAGCGACACCACTGCTGGGAGGTCAGGTTTGTAGGGCTGCTCCTCCCAGCTGCCCGTTCCTTGACAGCTCAATAGACTGGCTCTGTTTAATATATTAATCTATTATTAATCTGCAATAGAGTGTATCAATATTGTCTACCACAGGGACTTTCAAACGTTCTATCCCCAGTGCTCACCTGAGACACTTGATAATTACTGAAGCCCACTTGTCTCAAATGGTGGTGCAGGTGCAGAGCCAGTCACAAGATGGTGGCAGATGGAAGGAAAACATGACATAATCAGCTGGGAATTCCTGGCATTTTCTCCTGATGCCTAGTCCATCTTTCCAGATTGCTATATACTTGGAAACAAGATTTACCTTGTGGCAACAAGTTCCACAGCTTAGATTTCCTCAAACTGAGCACAGACATTTGTCTGGAGATTTTCTGGCTCAGCCTCAGAGACTGTAAGCAGAGAAGACTTTTTCATTTACATTTTCCCCTTCCTACTCTCTCATGCTTCCCAACTTATTTTACCCATCTTCTGTAATTTCATCTCCCATTCTCTTTACATGCTCCATTGATACCTCATCCGCTGCCCCCATCCCAGTCATTTCTTTCATTCCTCCTCCCTGGTCCTTTTACATGCACTTCCTCCTTTATAATTTTTTTTTTTTTAATTATTTTAATTTATATACCGCCCTTAGCAGAATAGCTCTCAGGGCAGTGAACAAACAAGATAAAATACAATATATCATAATAAAAATCATAAAAACATATACAAACAAACAACAACAAAACACTACAAAAACACAATATGACAAAAATTAAAAATACGGATTAAAAGATTAAAATGGTTAAGAAAATTAAAATGCCTGGGAGCATAGAAAGGTCTTTACCTGGCGCCGAAAAGATAGAAGTGTAGGCGCCAGGCGTACCTCTTCAGGGAGGCTGTTCCACAACTCAGGGGCCACCACAGAAAAGGCCCTAGATCTAGTAACCACCCTCCGGGCTTCCCGATGGGTTGGTACCCGGAGGAGGGCCTTAGATTCTGAACGAAGTGAACGGGTAGGTTCGTATCGAGAGAGGCGTTCCACAAGGTATTGAGGTCCCACGCCGTGTAAGGCTTTATAGGTAAGAACCAGCACCTTGAATCTCGCCCGGAAGCAAATAGGAAGCCAGTGCAGACGCGCCAAGACAGGTGTTATATGCGAAGACCGACTGGTCCTCGTCAGTAGTCTGGCAGCTGCGTTCTGCACCAGCTGAAGCTTCCGAATTGTCTTCAGCCCTACGTAGAGCGCATTACAGTAATTCAATCTCGAAGTTACCAGAGCGTGAACAACGGAGGCGAGGTCGTCCCTGTCCAGATAGGGGCGTAGTTGGGCTACCAGACGAAGATGGTAAAACGCATTCCGTGCCACCGAGGCCACTTGGGCCTCGAGAGACAGGGAAGAGTCGAGAAGAACCCCCAAACTACGCACCTGTTCCTTCAGGGGGAGTGTAACCCCATCCAGAACAGGGTTAACATCCACCATCTGAGCAGGGAAGGCATTCACCAACAATGTCTCGGTCTTGTCTGGATTGAGTCTCAGTTTATTAGCTCTCATCCTGTCCATTATCGCGGTCAGGCAACGGTTCAGCACATCAACAGACTCACCTGAAGAAGATGAAAAGGAGAAATAGAGCTGCGTGTCATCAGCATACTGATGGCAACGCACTCCAAAACTCCTGATGACTGCACCCAGCGGCTGCATGTAGATGTTGAAAAGCATGGGGGACAAAACCGACCCCTGAGGGACTCCGCAATGGAGAGTCCATGGTGTCGAGTGATGTTCCCCAAGCACTACCTTCTGGTGACGATCCGCGAAGTAGGAGCGGAACCACTGCCAAGCAGTGCCCCCGACACCCAACTCCGCGAGTCTCCTCAGAAGGATACCATGGTCGATGGTATCAAACGCCGCTGAGAGATCAAGGAGAATCAACAGAGTCACACTCCCCCTGTCCCTCTCCCGACAAAGGTCATCGTACAGGGCGACCAAGGCTGTTTCAGTGCCAAAACCGGGCCTGAAACCGGATTGAAACAGATCTATAATAACTTTCCTTTTTTCTCTTCTCCCTTCCTTTCTATTCCTAGGTTTTTTTGTTTGTTTATAATAAACATTAACCTTTCATCTTTCTTTGAAAAAAATTCTTGGGCCCTTTCCCCTCAGAGGAGGGAGACATTCTTTCCCTCTTCTCCACCCCTGAACTTCTCTATATCATGGCCGCATGCAAGGAGTTGCTGGTGCTGGCCTTGGTTTGTCCAAAAGGCTATGATACGGCTAGGGGATGTGGCAAGCAAGCGAGGAGGCACTGGGCTGGCTCTGGATCTGAGGTCCAAGGCCTGCTGGTGGGTCCTGTCCCACTGTTTGAGAAATGCTAGCAGGATTTAGGTTCTCTCGGATGTTCTGGCATCTTGTCATCCCCTTGACACCTCAGAATTCCCATTCTCCAAATGAGCTGGTATGGAAGCAGAAGGCTGAAGGGGTCTCCTTTGTGCTGCTTGGGGTTTTATTAAATGGTTTAGAGAGATTTATAGACTGCTGAATCTCAAAGCTCTCTAAACGGTGTGGTAGATAATGAAATGATAGATTGAAATAACGTCTAATGCATCTTAGCAGGATGTTTCAGCTGAAAAGGAAGCTTCTTATTTCAAAAAATAAAATATATAATCAGCAAATTTGCTCATTTGCCTGCAGTGTAGAAATGACTGCTAAGATCCTTCCCCTCTAACCAGTCTTCCATCCCCTGTAAATAAACCAGGACTTGTTGATATCCATCTCACACAGGCTGTCTCTCCTCTCACTCTTTCGTAGGTGCATTAAAATGAAACAAAATTTTCTTGTTATTTTAAAGTACTGGCATTCTCTGACCACCTATTCAGAAATAGATCCAGCAGCCTTGTGCTTCTTTAATTTTAATAATTCAGGGTCTATGGAACTTCTTCCCACAATAATGTGGAGTTCCTCAGTGTGACCATTTTCTGTTTCCACCATTCCCACAGGACCCCTTTAAAGTCTCCTAGTAGCTTGGTAGAATAGTTTTAGGCATGAGATGGACACCAGCACTGGAAACAGGATGAACTAAAATTGCTTCTTAAAGGGATTTTGTGTTCATAAGGGGATACTGACATTTTCATTGGGTTCTTAAATGTGCTTGATGACAGTTTGTAAAGATTAAGGAGATATTGCTCTTGACATCTGCTTCTAAGTGGCTTTGACCTTAGGGTCAAATCCCCTAAATTTCCACCCCAGTCAATTTCATTCAAAACCTGATGCACCTACTGGGCACAATCTTCCATCAACTCCAAAACTTGTGGCAGATGGAAGGAAAATGTGACATAATCAGCTGACCATTACTGACATTTTCTGCTGATGCCTAGTCCATTTTTGCAAGTTGCTATATACTTTGCAACAAGATTTATCTTGTGGCAACAAGTTCAATAGCTCAGGTGCACCTTTTGGCTTCTTGGACAATTGAGCTCCTCTTAAAATCCACTTGTATGGCTATTCTCTGGTAAAATTATTATACAGGGCAGCCACTCAGGCTAACACAACCACTGGCTCCCATCATCTGATCTTCATCAGCTAAATATTGTTAGTGGATTGGGGGAAAACAGCTTAATATTTAGACCTCCGCTCTCCAGCTTCACCTCAGCTTTCTTTCACCTTTGCCTCACACCTCCTTCATCAACTACCTTTCCCTACTGACAGTTAACTGCCCCTCCCTCACTCTCTAGAACCTCTAGCCAATCAGAGCCTGCTGTTTCCCGGACAAATCAAAATGAATTTACCTGATCCAGCCCCCACCTATAAACATGAAAAGCTGTTGTCCCTTTCTGTCTTTCCAGAACCTGTCATCAAGCAGCTACTACTAAAATAGGACTGTAACTGTGCTTTACCTGCTTTTCTTTTTATCCCATTAGGAAATGTCCAGGGTATCATGGCTGAGGGGGAACCATTAGAAGTGTCACCAGAAATTGCTGAGGAGGAGAAGGAGGAACGGAAATTGGGGAGTCAAGATGTAGCAAAGAGACAAGCGGGGAGAGAAACGCAGAAACTGGGGGATGAACCCAGAGTTTCAAAGGGTGGTGAATATAACATTAAGTGGGAAACTCATCATATAAAGAAAATGTCTCCTGATTGCAGTAAAATCTTAAGTTGTGAAAAAACACTACATATGCATCAACGACAACATATGACAGAGAAACAATACAAAGTCTTGAAATGTGGGAAGAGGTTTTTTGATAAATCAAGTCTTCCTAGTCATCAGACAGTTCATGCCAGAGAGAAACCAAATGCATCCTTAGATTGGTTGGAAAGTATCAGTCTGAGTCGATGTATTGCTTCCAGTAAAGAAAACCATATAGGGGAGAAACCAAATAAATTCTCCGGAGGTGGCAAGAGCTCTTCTGACCAGTCCACAATTGATAGCCATGAGAGAATCTACAAAGCAGAGATTGCATCTAAATGCTTGGAGTGTGGTAGAAACCTTAGGCAAGATGATCAACTGGGCGGACATCAGGGAAGTCATACTGAGGGAAAACCAGATACATGCCCTGACTGTGGGAAATGTTTCAGCCAGAGATATAATCCGAAAAGATATCAGAAGAGTCCCGCAGAAAGAGAGAAACCATATAAATGCCTGGAGTGTGGAAAGAGCTTCAATCACAGTGGCAACCTTACTAAACATGAAAGAACTCACACAGGGGTCAAACCTTATAAATGCTTGGAGTGTGGAAAGCGCTTCAGTCATAGTAGCAACCTTGCATCGCATCAAAGAACTCACACAGGGGTCAAACCTTATAAATGCTTGGAGTGTGGAAAAAGCTTCAGTCAAAGCAGCACCTTTACTAAGCATCAAAGAACTCATACAGGCGAGAAACCTTTTAAATGTTTGGAGTGTGGAAAGAGCTTCAGCCAGTACTGCAACCTTATTTCGCATCAGAGAACTCATACAGGAGACAAACCTTATAAATGCTTGGAGTGTGGAAAGCGCTTTAGTTATCACCACCACCTTACTTCGCATCAAAGAACTCATAGAGGGGACAAACCTTATAAATGCTTGGAGTGTGGAAAGAGATTCAGTCACCATCACCACCTTACTACGCATCAAAGAACTCATACAGGAGTCAGACCTTATCAGTGCCTGGAGTGTGGAAAGAACTTCAGTGAGAGTGCCAGCCTTACTTCGCATCAAAGAACTCATACAGGGGAAAAACCTTATAAATGCTTGGAATGTGGAAAGAGCTTCTGTCGTCAGCAACAGCTTACATCACACAAAAGAACTCACACAGGAGACAAACCTCATAAATGCATGGAATGTGGAAAGAGCTTCAGTCACAGTAACTCCCTTACGTGTCATCAAAGAACTCATACAGGGGTCAAACCTTACAAGTGCTTGGAGTGTGGAAAGAGCTTCAGTGATAGTAGCGCACTTACTAAACATAAAATAACTCATATAGGCAACAAACCTTATAAATGCTTGGAGTGTGGAAAACGTTTTACTCAGAATAGCACCCTTACTTTGCATCAAAGAACTCATACAGGAGACAAACCTTATCAATGTTTGGCATGCGGAAAGAGTTTCCGTCAGCATCACCATCTTACTTCGCATCAAAGAACTCATACAGGAGAGAAACCTTATGAATGCTTGGAGTGTGGAAAGAGCTTCAGTCAGAGTAGTGCCCTTACTTCGCATCAAAGAACTCATACAGGGGACAAACCTTATAAATGCTTGGAGTGTGGAAAGAGCTTCAGTCAGCATTGCCACCTTACTACGCATCAAAGAACTCATACAGGGAACAAACCTCATAAATGCTTGGAGTGTGGAAAGAACTTTAGTGAGAGCAATATCCTTACTAAACATCAAAGAACTCACACGGGACAAACCTGATAAATGCTTGGAGTATGGAAAGAGCTTCAGTAAGAGTAGCAACTTTATTAAACATCATATAAGTCATTCAGGGGACACACCCTATAAATGCTCAGAGTGTGGAAAGAGCTTTATACTACAGTCCAACACACTCCCATGGAAGTCTCATTGAATCCAGTGGAGCTTACTTCTGAGTATTGGATTGCAGCCATAGTCGGCATTGCTACCTTCACATCAAGGAATTCATACTGTGGTCAAATTTTGTAAATGCTTACAAGTTTGCCCTTAAATTATAGAACCTATTTCTACAGGTAGTTGTCCGGTGACCTGTCATTTACTAATACAGAAGTGAATCTTTAATAAGAAATAGTCTGACGAGAGAAAAGGACAAATTGAAATGCAGAAAAGTTGGGGTTCCTGTGTGGATTGAAGAAAGAATACAGCCAGTGCTAGAACTCAGTACTATTAATTATTTCTTTGTAGCATTTGTACCCCACTGTTCAACCAGACAGGGAGAGTCAGGCACCAGTTCTTCAATAGTAGTTCTGTCTTCTTACCCGTAACAAGGTATTGCTACTTCTTCCCTTAACTGCATTTTTGCTTAACATTGTTTTTTTCTACTTGATTTTTGCTCTCCAAGACCTTTGCAGCCAGGTGTGGTTTTTTGCCTTCTCTTTCAGCGGAGGGAATGTCTTGCTTTGAGCTTCTTCAGTTTTGAAAGTATTTCTGGCCATTCTTCTGTAAATCAGTCCTTGTGTGGAGGAGGACCTTTGGCTCACAAACAACTGGACGGATTTTGGTTTTGTATTGTTTATGTGCCTAAGTTTCTTGAATTAACACTTTTACTGATTCACAGTTAAGGTTTATATTTCACCATTTTATTTTTCCTACCTTTCCTCTTCAGCTCTTGTCCATAGGGCCCTACTTCATTCAACTTGTTACTGCATGGATAGGTAGCTATCATATTCTTTATTTTGTTAATATTTAGGATAAATGCCTATGTAGCTGTAATATAGCAAAGCTTGAACTAGTTTGGACTGGTGGAAGGGGGTAAAATGGAAGTAGAGTTGCTTATTCGTTAAAATGATTAGTAGCTGTGCATGCCATAATCTTTGTCTAAGAACATAAGAAGAGCCTGCTGGATCAGGCCAGTGGCCCATCTAGTCCGGCATCCTGTTCTCACAGTGGCCAACCAGATGCCATCACACGTGTAAAATAAATGTAAACACAGTGTGCCTCAGTTCCTCCACCGTAAGATAACATGCAATTTGACATTTTCTTCCGTTACCAGATTATTTGCAGATTGGGAAAATCTTGAAATTAGTGTGTGCGCGTTGCCACTTAAATGAGCAAGATGTGTGGATATGGGGCGTGAGGGAGGGGGAGAGAGAGACAAGAAGCTTCAAATCCATGTTGACATCAGGGTGGACAAGCCTGCAGTTCAAGTGTAAATCTTTTGGCACCTCAAAAATTCTCCACAAGGAAGTAGTTTACGGATGACTCCAAAGAACTCATCAGGGATTTGAGGTTGTAAAGCTGTGTCTAGGCACCAGCTTTTCACCTTGGGCCCGATATGGAATACTCCTCTATGCTAAGATAAATAAATACACCCCTACACCACCTTGTTTTCTATGTGGAGAGATTTTTTTCTTTTTGAAGGATTGTTGGCTCATGGCCTGTATCTTCAGTGGAAACCATTGTGATTAACCATCATGATGCATTGAGGGGGTTGGACTCGATGGCCTTATAGGCCCCTTCCATATTTACTATCCTATGACAGGACTAACTTAGGTTCATTAATGTCAGTGGGTCTGCTCTGGGCAGAACTTAGTTGGATACACCCCCTTGCAACCCTCCCTGCCCCCCACCTGCAGGGTTACAGCTTAGATCAGGAGCAGCTTGTTTGACAGGATTGAGGCTGCAGCCTTAACCTTCCAGCAAGGGCCTCAATGCTGCTTACCTAGCTGAGAGACAGCATGGTGGAGAGGGGACTGTGGCTACCAGGGCTGTGGAGTTGGTACGCCAAACCTTCGACTCCGACTCCTCTATTTTTCTACTGTCCGACTCCTTCATAAATGGCAAATGTATATTAACTAGTAATAACAAATTTACTGTAGTAAAATGGTAGCACAAGGCATTTCATCACCACCACGTGAATCATCAGGTTAGATTGATAGAACATAAAATATATTTGATTAAAATTTCTGAACAAGAAAACTTTCCTAAATTCCTATGAAAGTTTTTATTTTGAAGCCGGAGTTGGTACATTTCTACCGACGCCACCCAAAATTGCTTCTGACTCCACCTCCACAGCCCTGGTGACTACACTGAGGGAGTCTGCTGCTGCGTGCCAACCCTATGGGGTAAGCTGCTCCTGGCTCTCACCAAAGTTGACCATCTCGGTAAATACTTGGCCTGAGTCCAGGAGGACAGTCGTGACAACGGAGGAGTAGCGGGAGAGTCACTTCTCGGTAGAAGCCATCCTGGTTGCTTCTCAGATGCAGGAGGAATGCTTTAGGAAGGCAGCTCAGAAATGGATTCTGCAGGCAGCAGAGCCACCTTCTGCCACGCTAAGCGTATCCAAGTGACTTGGGCAGTGCGTTCCTCAGAAGCTTCTGAAAGGCTGCTCAGTGGAGATATCAACGTCCCCTGATGACAGCTGCTTACCATCATTGTTCTCCTTCAGCACGTGCCACAGGATTGTTCGACATGCTCTCCATTCATGCAGGGAATGCTGAGGCATGTGGCGTCATTCTTTGTGAGATGCTGGGCTTCTCTGAAAGGAGCAGAGTCATGGGACAAGATTCCCTAAGGGCTGTAGCTCAGTTGCATGCAGAAGGCCCCAGGTTCAATCCCCAGAAGCTACAGGAAGAGTTTCTTGCAACAAATCCACTTTCCAAAAATGCCTGATTTCTGTGACAAGGAAAGCAATGGGAAAATGCCCCGGGAACTGTCCTCAGTCTGATAAATAAATAACAAAAAAAAGTCTTATGTCCAGCCTGTGTGCCCCTGATTTTGCATTGGCAAGGTGTTTGTGTGTGGCCAGGTTTGGAATTATAAAATAACCCTCCTTAAAAATCCAAGAAAAAAATCTAGGATACAACCAGGATATTAAGGCCTACGAACACTGGAGTTTACATGTAGGTCCTCGGGAAATCCAGTGTGTGGCTGTTTATTGGGACAGGACTGGGGTGTGCAAGCAGGGTACAATCCATGCTCCTGAATTACATAGCAGGCTCTGCACAAATTAATTTTCATTGTCACCACCCTCTGCATTGCCCTTTTTAAAATAGTTCTTTAAATTTGCCAAAGTGTTTTTAGTGCTTTTTAGCTTCATAGCAATCCAGCAAAATAGAGAGCCAGTGTGATGTAGCGGCTAAGGTGGTGGACTATGACCTGGGGGACCAGGGTTCAAATCCCCACCCAGCCATGAAGCTCCCTGGGTGACCTTCGGCCAGCCACTGCCTCTCAGCCTCCAAGGGAGGCAATGGTAAACCCCCTCTGAATACTGAATACCATGAAAACCCTATTCAGAGGGTCGCTATAAGTCAGGATCAACTTGAAGGCAGTCCAAAATAGGTCATAATACAATTTTAGCAAAACAATTATAATACAGCCTACTTTATCATTCTTGGCAATCCATGAAAGCTTATGTAATCATATTATGGGTTTGGGGCTTGAGCTAGATGTTTTCTGAGTCCCAACCTCTGATTTAGAACCCTGCACCTGGAGGTGGGCTTTGCAGCTGAGAAACCTGCTCAGCTGGTCAGATGAGTCTCTTTTGTTAATCTAAGAGTGGCCAGGTGGGCTAATGGGTGTGCCAATTGCCCATTAACTGGTGAATGGGCCAGGGAGCTCCTATTGTTATTGAAACTCTTCAGGAGAGCCCCCCCCCTTCCTGGGGAAAAGAGAGGCTTATGGTTTTAGTTGGGTCTGAGGAAAGGCTGGGAACTGGAGACATGCAGAGAGGCTGGCTCCCTGCACCACAGCTTTAGGATGCCTCCTGTAAGCCTGATGGAAAAGCAAGCTCTACTGGACTCCTGATGCCTTGAACCCCTCCATCTTAAGCTCAGGTTGGAATGTGTGTAAATAAACAAACCATATTTCATAAAGATGCCACAGACTCCGCTGACCTTTTTTCCAAGGAAACCAAACCCTGGGTAAGTGCAGAGCCCCCTGGAGATCTCTCACCGCTCAAAGATTGGGGTGGCATGCAACAGTACATTTGCTAGCCCTTGAAGTGCTACTGAACTTGTTGTAAGCCATGGCTAGTTGGCTACCCCTTTGTTTTTAAGTGAACCAAAGTAAGATATATCCAATACCATGAAATGTGCTGGTAGCAGAGAGAAGGAATTTGAAATTGGGCCTCCAGATTTTCTGGAGGGTTGGCTTTAAAAAAAAAACACAAGACAAGGCTTTTGCCAACTGGCTGAGAAGAATGTGCAGGCATGATTAGGAACTATGAGCCTCAGAAATAAAAGGAAAGAGCTTGTACAATGTTCACCTACTTCACCAATGAGGAATCGCTAGTTGCATTTAATAAGATGATTCCACATCATCCACGTAGTTCTCCTGCCTGGAGATGGATGGGAGTTGGATAGTTTTGGACAAATTTTTTTAAAAGGTGAAGCATGTTAGAAGTGTGACAAGAGCAACTCCTATTTGGTCTTTGCATGGGGAGAGAGCAGGGGTGTAGTCGTCCAAGGTCTCAGGGGGTCTCAGACCCCTTACTTGTTTGGGAGCAGGGTCCCAATGTTCCACCATCTTATTAGTCAACCAACATCAAAGAGAAGTATGTTAGCCACTGAGAAGAGTCTTCTAACATGCTTCCTTGTCCTTTCCTACTGATTGGAACCAACCAGAGTGAAAGGAGGTACATCAGCCACTGAGAACGCTCTTCGCGTAGGATGCTGGACATAGGGACCCTCCTCCCCAAAAAGGAAGGAGTCTAAGACCCACCAAGACCCTGGATGACTACACCCGTGTGTGAGAGAGGAGCAACAAAGGATATGGAAGGGGGCAGGTAGATCCTGAAGGCATGTCCTGGATTGAGAAGGGGGGAGATTAGTGCGATAAGGAAGAGAGGAGTGATGGAAGGGCTGGATGAAAGATATGACAGCCAGAGACAGAGTGCTGTTGAAAGCGAGAGGAGCGTGCCAAATAAAGGGATAGGACAGCATGCTAAGGCACCTTGCTTTTTACCCGCTCTTGGGAGAACAAAGCATCTGCAGGTGAGCCTCAGGATTGGGGGTGGGATGGGAGTCGCTGGGGAAGGCCTGGAAGGGAAAAGGAGGTTCTGTGTGAGAGGCAGGCTTAGGACTCTGGGGAGAGGAGGGTGGGAAAGGGGTGCAGTGCATGGGAGGAACAAGAACAGACACGGAGAGGAGGCAGGTAGGTTCTGGAGGAGGGGCTGAGTTTGTGGAGTCTCCATACCTTGTGGGGGCAACCTTCAGCTTCCCATGTGTTGCTGAACTACCACTCCCATCACCCCTGCTCCTTGGCCATGCTCCCAGGGACTGATGTGAGCTGTAGCAATAGCTGAATAGCCAAAGGTTCCCTACACCTACTGTACTGCAGATGTTTGTTTATATATTTGTATACTGATTCTTGACCACAGCAGTGAACAGATTAATATGGGGGGGGATACAAAAGTACAAATACAAAAATCTAGTCAATACAATATAAAGACAATAAAGGCTCTCCAGATGTTGCTGAACTATAACTCCCATCAGTCTTAGCTTGGCAGGGATGGTAAGTGAAGCAAGCAGGGGGACAGCCCCTAGTAAATACATCAGTAGAATACCAGCAAATGCATTTTAGGCTACGGAAGATAGGAGTC
Organism: Rhineura floridana; assembly: GCF_030035675.1. Taxonomy (NCBI): domain Eukaryota; kingdom Metazoa; phylum Chordata; class Lepidosauria; order Squamata; family Rhineuridae; genus Rhineura; species Rhineura floridana. Next base: position 209,220,324 of record NC_084482.1, read on the forward strand.
TGATAATGTCAGAGAAATCCACAGCACATTATTGAATCTTGGAGAAGGGAGAAATAAGAATCCATATATGAAATTATTATTACTGGGAAAAATAGAATATGGTTAGGTAACTTTACTAAGAAGAAGAAGATGCAGTTTATACAAATAATAATTATGGCACACCAATGCTATAAATAAATAAATAGTAGTAGTGAGTTCTAGCAGTGAGGGTATTTTTTTTTTAATCCCCATTGAAACCCCAACTTTTCTGCATTCTACTTTGTCCTTTTATCACTTTTCCTTAACATTCAGTTCTGTCTTGGTAAATGACAGGTCATGGGACAAACACCTCTAGAAACACTTTTTCATCATTTTAGGGGCTGACATAGAAGCATTGGTAAGGTTTTGCCCTTGTATGAGTTCCCTGATGTGAAGTTGCCACTCTCACTTGAAGCTTTTTCCACACTCCAAGCATTGATAAGGCTTGTTCCCTGTATGAGTTCTTTGATGCAAAGGGTGCTACTCCGAGTGAAGCTCTTTCCACACTCCGAGCATTGATAAGGTTGGTCCCCGTATGACAAACCCAATCAATAGACTACAGTAGGGCCCCACTCATATGGCAGGTTCCAGGCCCCCGCCGAAAAGTGAAAACCACCAGAAAGTGGGGCCCTACTCGGCTGTAGCTCAGGAGCTTCCTGCCCTCCATCTGACAGCAATTAGCTGGAGCGCGCAAGCTCCCTGCCCTACAGCTGATTGCGCGATCAGCTATAGTGCGGGGTGGTCCAGCCACTGAACTCCACCTGACAGTGATCAGCTGGAGCATGCAATCAGCTGGAGCACGGGGAGCTCGCACGCTCCAGCTTATCCCTGTCAGCTGTAGTGCAGTGGCTGCAGCTCCCTGTGCTCCAGCTGATTGCCCCGCCGGTGCCGCCATATTAGCGGAACGCCAACAAGCGGGGCCTTATGTATACATGGTATCCTTCTGGAGAGACTTGCGGAGTTGGGTGTTGGAGGCACTGCTTGGCAGTGGTTCCGCTCCTACTTGGCGGGCCGTCTCCAGAAGATAATACTTGGGGAACATTGCTCGACCCCGTGGGTTCTCCAATATGGGGTCCCACAGGGTTCGGTCTTGTCTCCCATGCTCTTTAATATCTATATGAAGCCGTTGGGGGTGCAGTCATCCGGAGTTTTGGAGTGCGTTGTCATCAGTACGCTGATGACACGCAGCTCTACTTCTCCTTTTCACCTTCTTCAGGTGAGGCGGTCGATGTGCTGAACCGTTGTCTGGACGCAACAATGGACTGGATGAGAACTAACAAACAGACTCAATCCGGATAAGACTGAGATGCTGCTGGTGGATGGTTTCTCTGGTCAGATGGTGGATACATACCCTGTCCTGGACGGGGTTACACTCCCCCTAAAGGATCAGGTTCGTAGTTTGGGAGTCGTTTTAGACTCTTCCCTATCACTCGAGGCCCATGTAGCCTCGGTGGCACAGAATGTGTTTTACCAACTTCGGTTGGTAGCCCAGCTACGTCCCTATCTGAGTAAGGAGGACCTTACATCAGTGGTTCATGCTCTGGTAACCTCACGTTTGGACTACTACTGCAACGCGCTCTACGTAGGGCTACCTCTGAAGATGGTTCGGAAGCTACAGCTAGTGCAAAATACGGCGGCCAGACTGCTAACAAGAACTAAGCGGTCTGAGCATATAACACCTGTTCTGGCTCGCCTGCACTGGCTTCCAATATGCTACCGGGCCAGATTCAAAGTGTTGGTATTAACCTATAAAGCCTTATACGGCGCGGGACCACGATACCTGCAGGAACGCCTCTCCCGTTATGAACCGGCTCGTACACTACGGTCTACAACGAAGGCCCTCCTCCGGGTCCCGACCCATAGGGAGGCCCGGAGGGTAGTAACAAGATCTAGGGCCTTCTCAGTGGTGGCCCCCGAATTGTGGAATAGTCTCCCCGAGGAGGTACGCCTGGCGCCGACACTATTATCTTTTCGGCGCCAGGTTAAAACCTTTCTCTTCTCTGAGGCATTTTAATCTAAGTTATTTATGTAAATGTTGTAATTGGTATTTTAGATGATGTACTTTTATATTTGTTATATTGATCTTGTAATTTTATTATTGTATATGTTTCTATGTTTGCCGCCCAGAGAGCTGTTTGCTAGTCGGGCGGGATATAAGCTGAATAAAATAAATAAATAAATAATAATAAAATGCAATATGTGATAGTGCTGGAAGATGAGACCCCCAGGTCAGATGGCACTCACTGAGCTACTGGGGAAGACAAGTACAAGTAGCACTGTGACTAATTATGCAACTGGGTTAAAACCAAAAGGAAGCCCAGAGGTTGATGAGCACAGATGCAAAAGGCGAGTCCAGAGTTGTATGATATACACTAGAGGAACATGGAATGTGAGAAGCATGAACCAGGGAAAGCTAGAAATTCTCAAACAAGAAATGGAACATATCAACATTACAATACTTGGAGTGAGTGAATTAAAATGGACGGGAATGGGACACTTTCCATCAGGCAACTACAATATTTTATTCAGGAAATGATAAATTAAGAAGAAATGTGGTTGCTTTAATAGTGGGAAGTGATGTAGCAAAAGAAATTAGGAGCTATAACGCAAGGTCTGAGTGAGTGATATCAATGAGATTAAATGGGAAATGTATTAACATAACCATTATCCAAGTCTATACTCCAATGGCAAATGCAGAAGAACAGGAATTGGGGAGATTATACGCAGAAGTACAGGAAGAAATTGATCACAAACCAAAACAAGATATGCTGATAATCATGGGGGACTGGAATGCAAAAGTGGGGAAAAGAGAAGAACTAGGAATTATGGGGAAATTGGGCTTAGGAGATAGTAATGAAGCAGGTGAACAACTTATTGAATTCTGTGAAGCCAGTAATCTGTTTCTAGCAAACACACTTTCTGAGCCACTGAAAAGACAACTGTATACATGGACATCACCAAATGGTCAATAAAGGAATCAAATTGATAATAGGAAGCAGAAGTTGGAGAAGTTCCATACTTGCTGCGAAAACAAGACCAGGAGCAGACTGCGGTACAAATGATGAACTGGTAATATTGAAAATCAGAGTAAAGCTAAAGAAGAACAAAACAATCGTTACGCCAAGATACAATTTAAACAACACCCCAGAAGAATATAAAGAGCAAATAAAGAACAGATTTAAGGCTTTAAACTTAGTGGACAGAGAACCAGAAGAACTATGGATTGAAGCAAGAGACATTATCAGGGAAGAATGTAAAAAGACAATACCTCTAGCTAAAAGGAAAGACTTCAAAGGATGACTGACAAAACTCTTAAAATGGTTAAAGACAGAAGGAAAGCAAAAGCAAAAGGAGACAGAAACACGGTCAGAATCCTAGTACGTAGGGACAAAGAGAACTATTACAACCACTATTGTATAGAAAGAGAAGAAGATAATAAAAAAGGTAGAACAAGAGCTTTTTTCAAAAGGATTAGAGAAATGAAAGGAAAATTATACTGAGAGTAGGGATGTTGAATAATCAACAGGGGAATACACTGACTGAACGAGATAAAATAAAAGATGGAAGCAATACACTGAAGAACTATATAAAAGAGATGCAAGGATGACAGATTCATTCACAGAGGAACCATATGATGATGAACCAGAAATCTTAGAATGCAAAATGGAAGCTGCTCTTAAAATACTTGGAAGAAACAAATCACCAGGAATAGATGGCATACCAACAGAGTTGCTACAGGTTACTGAGACTGAATCTGTCCACATTTTGACAAAAAATTGTCAACAAATATGGAAAATAAAACAATGGCCCACAGACTGGAAGTGTTCAATATACATCCCAATTCCAAAGGGGTACCAAGGGAATGCAGTAATTATCGAACTCCCCAGTATGAGTTCTTTGATGCGAAGTAACGGAGGCACTCTGACTGAAGCTCTTTCCACACTCCAAGCATTGATAAGGCTTGCTCTCTGTATGAGTTCCTTGATGCAAAGTAAGGGTGCTGCTCCGATTGAAGCTCTTCCCACATTCCAAACATTGATAAGGTTTGTTCCTTGAATGGGTTGTTTGATGTTTTGTAAGGGTGCCCTTGGAACTGAAGCTCTTTCCACACTCCAAGCATTTATAAGGTTTCTCCCCTGTATGAGTTCTTTCATGCAAAGTAAGGGTGCCATTCTGACTGAAGCTCTTTCCACACTCCAAGCATTTATAAGGTTTGTCCCCTGAATGAATTCTTTGATGTAAAGTAAGGGCGCCCATGTAACTGAAGCTCTTTCCACACTCCAAGCATTTATAAGGTTTCTCCCCTGTATGAGTTCTTTGATGTTTACTAAGGGCACTACTCTGACTGAAGCTCTTTCCACATTCCAAGCATTTATAAGGTTTGTTCCCTGTATGGGTTGTTTGATGTTTCGTAAGGTTGCCCTTGAAACTGAAGCTCTTTCCACACTCCAAGCATTTATAAGGTTTCTCCCCTGTATGAGTTCTTTGATGCGAAGAAAGGTTGCTGCTCCGACTGAAGCTCTTTCCACATTCCAAGCATTGATAAGGTTTGTTCCCTGTATGGGTAGCTTGATGTTTAGTAAGGGTGCCCTTGGAACTGAAGCTCTTTCCACACTCCAGGCATTTATACGGTTTCACCCCTGTATGAGTTCTTTCATGCGATGTAAGGGTGCTATTCTGACTGAAGCTCTTTCCACACTCCAAGCATTTATAAGGTTTGTCCCCTGAATGAGTTCTTTGATGTAAAGTAAGTGCACCCTTGTAACTGAAGCTCTTTCCACACTCCAAGCATTTATAAGGTTTCTCCCCTGTATGAGTTCTTTGATGTTTACTAAGGGCACTGCTCTGACTGAAGCTCTTTCCACACTCCAAGCATTCATAAGGTTTCTCTCCTGTATGAGTTCTTTGATGAGAAGAAAGATGGCCATGCTGACGGAAACTCTTTCCACACTCCAAGCATTGATAAGGTTTGTCTCCTGTATGAGTTCTTTGATGCAAAGTAAGGGTGCTACTGTGAGTAAAGCTTTTCCCACATTCCAAGCATTTATAAGGTTTGTCCCCTGTATGAGTTATTTGATGTAAAGTAAGATGGCCATGCTGACTGAAGCTCTTTCCACATTCCAAGCACTTATAAGGTTTAACCCCTATATGAATTCTTTGATGACGCACAAGGGTGTTACTGTGACTGAAGCTCTTTCCACATTCCATGCATTTATGGAGTTTGTCTACTCTATGAGTTCTTTTGTGTGATGTAAGCTGTTGCTGATGACAGAAGCTCTTTCCACATTCCAAGCATTTATGTTTTTCCCTTGTATGAGTTCTTTGATGTGCAGTAAAGGTGGCACTCTCACTGAAGCTTTTTCCACACTCAAAGCACTGATAAGGTCCGACTCTTGCATGAGTTCTTTGATGTGTAGTAAGGTGGTGATGGTGACTGAATCTGTTTCCACACTCCAAGCATTTATATGGTTTCTCTCTTTCTGTGGGACTCTTCTGATATCTTTTTGGATTATATCTCTGGCTGAAACGTTTCCCACAGTCAAGGCATGTATCTGGTTTTCCCTCTGTATGACTTCCCTGATGTCCGCCCAGTTGATAATCTTCCTTAAGGCTCTTACTACACTCCAAGCATTTAGATGCTTTCTCTCCTTTGTAGATTCTCTCATGGCTGTCAATCATGGAAAGATCAGAAGAGCTCTTGCCACCTCTGGAGAATTTATATGGTTTCTCCCCTATACAATTTTCTTTACTGGAAGCAATACATCGACTCGGACTGATACTTTCCAACCAATCTAAGGATGCATTTGGTTTCTCTCTTGTATGAACTGTCTGATGGCTAGGAAGACTTGATTTATCAAAAAATCCCTTCCCACATTTCAAGACTTTGTATTGTTTCTCTGTCATATGCTGTCCCTGATGCGTATGTAGTGTTTTTTCACAACTTAAGATTTTACTGCAATCAGGAGACATTCTCATTTTCTTTAGATGACGAGTTTCCCACTTAATTTTATATTCACCACCCTTTGAAACTCTGGGTTCATCCCCCAGTTTCTGCGTTTCTCTCCCCGCTTGTCTCTTTGCTACATCTTGACTCCCCAATTTCCATTCCTCCTTCTCCTCAGCAATTTCCGGTGACACTTCCAATGGTTCCCCCTCAGCCGTGGTCCCCCAGACATTTCCTGAAGGAATAAAAAGGAAAGCAGGTAAAGCACAGTCCTATTTTAGTAGTAGCTGCTTGATGACAGGTTCTGGAAAGACAGAAAGAGACAACAGCTTTTCATGTTTATAGACAGGGGCTGGATCAGGTAAATTCATTTTGAACTGTATGGGAAATAGCAGGCCCTGATTGGCTAGAGGTTCTAGAGAGTGAAGGAGGGGCAGTTAACTGTCAGTAGGGAAAGGCAGTTGATGGAGGAGGTGTGAGGCAAAGGTGAAAGAAAGCTGAGGTGAAACTGGACAGCAGAGACCTAAATATTAAGCTATTCTTCCCTAATGTGCTAACAATACTTAGCTGATGAAGATGAGACGATGGGAGCCGGTGGCTCTGTTAGCCTGAGTGGCTGCTAAGTTATGCAAATCCCAATTAGTCAGGATAACTTTTTGACATGTACCCAATCATTACATAGAGATAAGCTGATTTTTTTGTGTAACTATTTTTGCCTTGGAGATTGTATGTTCAATGAAAGAAAAGACAGTGGTTCTTTGCTTTTTGTTCAAGTCCTGGACACTAATCCCAGCAAAAGCCACCAAAGGATGATAACTCCAAGGAATTTTGCAGTTCCTTTGCACACCCACAGGGCACAGCTTGGGGAAACTCCAGGGTCTTGAGGACAAAGGTCCCAGTCGCTGACCTCCTTTGATCAAGCTTTGGGTTGTTCCCCTACCCAGCTAACCTAAATCTTAGGCTGACTTCCTCTTACATAGTCTGAGACCTCAACTAACCCATGTCACTTTGTACAGGGCTGTTAACCAGTCACATCGGCTGGGAGAAACATACAGATAGTATTTAAAAGGAGCTTTTCCATGCTCAGTCTGGCTAATAAAGTTTCCTTAAGCTTGGCCAGACAAACTGGGATTGTACAGTTCCCAAATATCATGAGCTTCCCTGCAAGTACCCTGTGGATTAGCTGAGATGCTGCAGTCATGGATCCTGAAAGGCAGCCTTTGGGGACCTTTTCACTCTTCCTGCTCAATGTCCAGTAACTGGATGAAAAATAAACCAAATATTCAGGGTGGCAGTTTTGGAAGCACACAAAAAAAGAAGGTTCTTTTTCATAGTATCAAAAGTGATGCCAAACAAAAAAGACTCTAGTGCAGAGCAAGTGTAGCCCCAGTGGTAGAGCATATGTCAAAGGGCTCAGATTCATTCTCTAGCATCTACCCTGCCTGCAACCTTGCGTAGTCGCTGTCAGTCAGTGTAAATCAGTAGTATGATCTGGTATAAAACAGCTTCCTATGTTCCCAACTGTTTCACCTTTCCAGTTCCACTATCTGGCAAGTCCCTGATGGCCTCTGTTTTCAGTCGAGTTGCCTGTCTCAGTCCATCATAGTCTTTGGTACTCTTAATCCGTAATGATAGAGCAAATGTCTGCCTGTCTGCCCTTTCTGCTACTGCAGTGTACTGTTTTCTTTCAGCTGTTCTCCATATTCTTCTATGTAATGAGCCAGACAGCACCATAGTTGGATGCTACTGAGTGACGTGTCTTGAGATTGTCAGCTTCATTAAAAAAAAGCCCACCTTGTGAAATAAGTATACCAAAATCAGGTAGCTGCATAATTTACATTTCATCAGAAAGGCTGGGTATGAGTAGTTGTTATACTTTTCAAAGCTGAGCTTGATTCTCCTGACTGTCAAATAAATCATTAGCAATAACAAGAACATAAGAAGAGCCTGCTGGATCAGGCCAGTGGCCCATCTAGTCCAGCATCCTGTTCTCACAGTGGCCAACCAGGTGCCTGGGGGAAGCCCGCAAGCAGGACCTGAGTGCAAGAACACTCTCCCCTCCTGAGGCTTCCGGCAACTGGTTTTCAGAAGCATGCTGCCTCTGACTAGGGTGGCAGAGCACAGCCATCATGGCTAGCAGCCATTGATAGCCCTGTCCTCCATGAATCTGTCTAATCTTCTTTTAAAGCCATCCAAGCTGGTGGCCATTACTGCGTCTTGTGGGAGCAAATTCCATAGTTTAACTATGCGCTGAGTAAAGAAGTACTTCCTTTTGTCTGTCCTGAATCTTCGAACATTCAGCTTCTTTGAATGTCCATGAGTTCTAGTATTATGAGAGAGGGAGAAGAACTTTTCTCTATCCACTTTCTCAATGCCATGCATAATTTCATACACTTCTGTACACAGTATTCCAAATGCGGCCGCACCATAGATTTATACAACGGCATTATGATATCGGCTGTTTTATTTTCAATCCCTTTCCTAATTATGTCTAGCATGGAATTTGCCTTTTTCACAGCTGCCGCACACTGAAAACATTGAAGTTCTTGCCAGTCATGCTGTATTCTGTTGATTTTGGAATTATGCAGATTTTATTCCCATCTATAAATATTTAATACCATCAATCCCTCTGAAAGAAGCCAGAAGTTAGAACTCTGGTGAGAATATACTTTGAAATAGTTTTAACTGGTGAGTTCAGACACTACAAAAAACAGAGAAAACTTCTGAATTCCTTTTCTTTCTTACTTTTAAAACCTGAACATTTGTGTGTATTAAAATGAGGCACATTCATTGTACAAATTTTCTCTGATGTAGAAAAATGAACTTACAGAAAGAATAAACAATTATTTTTATACAAAATATTTTTCACAATGTATTTTGACATTTCTATTCAGATTCAATTCCTTGTGCAGCTTTTCGCCTTGTTACATGTTGCCCCCTACAAAAATGAGTATGCTCCCTTTAAAGACTCATAAAGCTTCTACCATGCAGTTCTCTCTTTCTTGCAGACTAGACTTTTACAAGTTAAAGTAGGCAGTCTAGTCGGCTACTTACTACATACTACAACAGAACAGCAGAGAACTTTGTTTGAGACATATTTTATAACTGTTATTAGACATATTTTACAATTGTTATTCTGTATTCTTTTTTGTTCTGCTTTTGATGAAATGTATATTGTTTGAGATTTATTGTTCGGTTTATGTTTTATGTGAGGTATGGTTTTCTTTTCTTTTTGTCTAGATATTTTTATAATTGTTATATTTTGTTTTGAAGATATGCATATTGCTGTTATTTATTGTTCAGTTATGTTTATTTAAAATGTGATATATTCGTTTTCTTTTATTATCAATTGTACCAAGTGTGATGGTATATTGCTTTTATGTTGTAAACAGCCCAGAGAGCTTTGGCTATGGGGCGGTATAAAAGTGTAATTAATAAATAAATAATAAATAAATAAATATAACTGTCCAAGAAGCCAAAAGGTAAATCTGGTTGCAAAGTATATAGCAGCTTGCAAAGATGGACCAGGCATTAGTAGAAAATGCCAGTAATTACCAGCTGATTATGTCATTTTCCTTCCATCTGCCACCATCTACCACCAGTTTTGCGGTTGAAGGAAGATTGTACCCAGTAGGTGCATCAGGTTTGTAATGAATTTGACTGGGGTGGACATTTAGAGAATTTGACCCCAAGGTAAAAGCCACAGAAGCAAATGTCAGGAACAGTATCTCCTTAGTCTTTACAAACTGTCATCAAGCACATTTAAGACCCCAATGACAATGTCAGTATCCCCTTATGAACACAAAATCCCTTTAAGAAGCAATTTTAGTTCATCCTGTTTCCAGTGCTGGTGTCCATCTCACGCCTAAATCTATTCTACCAAGTTACTAGGAGGTTTTAAAGGGATCCTGTGGGAATGATGGAAGCAGAAAATGGTCACGCTGAGGAACTCAAAGTTATTGTGGGAAGAAGTTCCATAGACCCTGAATTATTAAAATTAAAGAAGCACAAGGCTGATGGATCTATGTCTGAATAGGTGGCCAGAGAATAACAACAAGGACAATCTGTTTTGTTTTAATGTACCTTCAAAATAGTGAGACAGCCTGTGTAAGATGGATATCAACAAGTCCTGCTTTAATCACAGAAGATGGAAGACTGGTTAGATGGGAAGGTTCTTAGCACTCTTTTCTACACTGCAGGCAAATGAGCAAATTTGCTGATTATGTATGTTATTTTATTTTTTAAAATATTGGCTTCCTTTTTGGGTGAAACGTCCTGCCAAGATGCATTAGACGTTATTTCAATCTATCATTTCATTATCTACCACACCGTTTAGAGAGCTTTGAGATTCAGCAGTCTATAAATCTCTCTAAACCATTTAATAAAACCCCAAGCAGCACAAAGGAGACCCCTTCAGCCTTCTGCTTCCATACCAGCTCATTTGGAGAATGGGAATTCTGAGGTGTCAAGGGGATGACAAGATGCCAGAACATCCGAGAGAACCTAAATCCTGCTAGCATTTCTCAAACAGTGGGACAGGACCCACCAGCAGGCCTTGGACCTCAGATCCAGAGCCAGCCCAGTGCCTCCTCGCTTGCTTGCCACATCCCCTAGCCGTATCATAGCCTTTTGGACAAACCAAGGCCAGCACCAGCAACTCCTTGCATGCGGCCATGATATAGAGAAGTTCAGGGGTGGAGAAGAGGGAAAGAATGTCTCCCTCCTCTGAGGGGAAAGGGCCCAAGAATTTTTTTCAAAGATGAAAGGTTAATGTTTATTATAAACCAGCCAACGAACTAAGAATAGAAAGGAAGGGAGAAGAGAAAGAAGGAAAGTTATTATAGGAGGAAGTGGATGTAAAAGGACCGGGAGGCTGGGATGGGAGCACAGAATAAGATAGCAGTGCAGTATTTAAAGAGACTCAGAGAAGAAATGACAGAAGATGGGTAAAATACATTGGGAAGCATGTGAGAGTGGGAAAGGAGAAAGGTACCCCACACAGCCCAAACATAGTACTTCCCACCGGCTACTCCTGAGACTATCCAGCTTATTACTGTATACTCTGAATGAAACTGCAAGTCCCACCCACCCACTCCCAGTAACAGACCCACCCAGCCAGAAAAAAGTGGCCTCAGATAAATAAGTCATAGCAGACGGACCCATTGGCCATGATGGCTGTGTTACCATCAGCATTCGAGGTGATATGGGAATCACAAGTGGGGAGGGTGCTGTTGCGCTCACATCCTGACTGTGGACTTCCCAGAGGCATCTGGTTGGCCACTGTGAGAAGAGAATCCTTGACTAGATGGGCCTTTGGCCTGATCCTGCTCTCCTTATACTCTTATGTTCAGGGTAAGTCATTCAACACCCTTCCGGTGATCTAAAGGGGATCCTTACCCAGAGAGGTGATCATCTCATGAATCTCCACCATCACCTCCTCGTAAAGAGCTCTCTGGCCTGGATCCAGCAGGACCCATTCCTCCTCCGTGAAATACAAGGCCACCTCCTCGAACGTCACCGGTCCCTGGAAGATGAAAACAAACACCTTCCCCATAAACACTATTCGGCAAGGTGAGGACGTCATCTGTCCTTCACTGACAATTCCAAGGTAGACACAGCAAGTGGGGATTTTTCATGGAACACAAGGACAAGATGGCATTTACCTAAGAGTAGAATTCTTAAAGATTTCAAATATGAAATTACTGATCTTCTAAGAGGCCAATATAATACTACTTTTTAAAAAGGGAATCCAAAGTGTATCCAGGAAATTAAGAGGCCAGGTAATAATACTTCTTTTGGAAAAACTAGTGAAAAAGATTATAAAAGACAGAATTATTTTTTTATTTATTATTTGATTTATATCCCACCCTTCCTCCCAGCAGGAGCCCAGGGCAGCAAACAAAAGCACTAAAAGCACTTTAAAACATCTTTAAAAAAACAGGTTAAAAACATATTGTTTTTTAAAAAAAGGAGAGAATCTAAACTTCATGGAGAGCTGGCATTTACCCAGCTTGGAAAAGGAAAACAAAAGTGCAGACCAACTGACCGATCAAATATCAATCAAATGAGCAGCCAAGTGTTCACAGCACATGTTAATTACCGGGGTGCAGAACCTCCAGCCCGCATGCCTAATCAGGCCCACAAGGCCTCCCTATTTGGTCCAGGAGGCCAACTTGCCCAAGCCACGTCCACTAGCCCTACACTTGATACCATATATTTGTTTGCAAGCGGCGACAATCAGCTGATCTTCAGGGCTTCTGTGCATAGCGCTATGTGAGATGAGATCTCCTGATGTCAATGGAGATGCCGGGCACTGAAGCTGGGACCTTTTGCATGCAAAGCAGATGCTCTAACCACTGAGCTACACAAGTTCTTGGCACGCTTCCCTGTCCATCCATTTCCATCCTTACCTTGCTAAGAGTGTTTCCCCCTCCATCCCAAAGAGAGGAAGATCCAGAATACGCTGCTGATGCCATCCTGTGAGGGAGACAAATTAGATGGGGAGACATTTATGCTTCACATGCACACTTTCTGGACACAATTCTGTTCACACTTACATGGGAGTAAGTCCCCGTGCTGTCCTGTTTTTGATGCCTGCTAATCTTTTTTTACAGCTTTAATAGACAGTTATCTTATGCATAATTGTTTTAAAATTGCTGATATATCTCACAGACTTGTTTTTAATGTTTGCTTTTCAAGCAATATTAGGCCACTTTAACAGTCATGGCTTCCCCCTGAAGAACCCTGGGAACTGTAGTTTGTTAAGGGTGCTGGGAAGAGGGTTGGACTGTTCAACCACTCTGGGAATTGTAGTTCTCTGAGGGGAAGAGGGGTTTCCTAGCAATTCCCACCACCCTGGGTAAAAAAGCCCAGGATGGGGCGTGGATGGCACAACCCCAGCTCAGCACGTCTCTACCTTGAAACACAGGAGGCTGCCTTATACCCACTCAGACCATTGGTCCATCTAGTCCAGTATTGTCTGCACTGACTGGCAGCGGCTCTCTGTGATTTCAGGCAGGGAGGCTTTCCCAGCAGTGGCCGGAGATCGGACCTGGGCTCTTCCGACTGCAAAGCACTGAGCTGGGCTCCACTGAGCTGTCTTGCCTTCCCCAAATGGGGAGCTCCCATTCAAACGAGCCACCGCCCGTCCAGGAAGCGTATCCAGGGGGCCTGCTGGAAAGTGGCGAGTTTACCCGCTATCACAGCAGCGGCGGAGAAATGGGGGGCCATGGCCGTGCTGGGGCACGTGTTTGTTTGGGGGGCATTACTGGCCCCGGGCCCCCAGCCTCCCGAAGTCTGGGGCCAGCCCTGGCCCAGTCCCCTCTTGACATCAAAACAGCCTGGCCGCTGGGTCCGTCCAGTGGCCGTCCCCGTCCAGCACCCCGTCCTCACAGGGACCAGCCAGATGCCCAGACGGGCAGCCGGAAAGCGGGACCTGCCCAGCCACACTCTCCCCACCCGAGGCTCCCCCCAGCCGGCCTTCGCAGGCATTTCCTGGCTGCAGCAGGGGAGGGAGAAAGAGAGCCGTCGGGGGTAGTAGCCCGATCCTCCGGGAAGGCGGCCGTCCAAACTGGCGGGCATCCCGAAGTGCAGCCACGGTTCCTCCCTCCTCCCCTTCCTCTGCAAGGCTGCTTACGTTGCACGGAGAAGGCCTCCGATTACTAAAGGGGGCCCGGGAGGTTTAATCCCCCCCGCCGCCTTTTCCCGCCTTTCCTGGTTTGGCTCCTTCCGAAGGAAACTGACCAGGCCGATTCCTTGTTTTTCAGCCGGGCAGAGTAAGGAGGCGCAAGGACCATAGAAAAGGGGAAGAACAGGCAGCACGCACTTCCGGGCCTCATTCGGAGCCCGGCGCGCCAACAAAGGGCTACACCCGGCTGTATTGCCGCCGAACCCCTTTGGATCACCTCCATTGTCACCACCCCCTCCTGCTATTTCTGTGCATCGGCGCCCTTCCATATTGCCACTCCCGACTGGTAACCTGAAGTGTAACAGACTCTAAGAACTACCACCCCCTTGGCCCAAAGCCTTAGAGTTTTGTTGACCTGTTTCCCCACCGGAGGGGCCAAGACACAGAAATATGTATTTATTTATTTATTTATTTTATTGCACTTGTATACCGCCCTATAGCCGAAGTTCTCTGGGCGGTACAGCAATTTTCTTTCGTTCATCACTCAACTAGAGAGCGAATCAACCTGGGTGGAAGATGAGGGGGAGGCAGAGAAAGGAATACATGGGGGTTGTATCACATGCTAGTCCTACTTTGAGTAGACGCCACGAAGATCATAGACATAACCAACGTAGGTTCATGATTTTCAGTGGGTTTACTCTGAGTAGCACTTAGTTGGCTACAACCCAACTATTGGGAATAAAGCTACAAGGGGAGATAGACAGAAAGGCAATCTAATCTCCCTCTGCTGATTCCTCCTAAGTGTTTGTTGTTTTTGCAGGGTTTGCTCCTCCCCTTCCTCCCTTATCTTTCTGTCTTGTGTGTGTGTGTGAAATATTTTTATTAACATTTTACATGACCTCCAGAAATACCAGTAACAGACAGGAAATATGGAAAGAGACAAATCTAGTCATAGAAGAACTAGACTTTGGAAAATTTGCAAACAGATTAATTGTTGTCCCAAAGAGGACCTCCATAAATGGCCATGTGTTTTGGGAGGATGGCTCCGTAGATCATGGGCATTAATAAACTGAACAAAGGCAAACCACACAAGTTCAAGTTTGTCTTCTTGGCTCCACCTGGTGCTTTCCTGATCTGCGCAGCTAGCTTCTCTGCCAATGCGCCTCTGGCCATCCTCGGCCGTACCATAAGTCTAAGCACAGTCCATCCAACGTACGCCATTTATCAGCGATTTCGAGTCTGCTTCAGCATGTATGACTTTCCTTCTTTTACTAATAAACCATAAGATTCTTTATTCTTTCAACTACCAGTCTTAACAGACCAGTTATTTCTGCACTCTGCTGCAATATATATCAAAAAAATTCTATCACCAGCAATGCTCTGAATCCCACCCACCCCCCAAAAGCAGAAGGCAGCTGTCGGTGAAGGCTCCTACCACGTTTTCCCCACTTTCTTCTGTGATCTCCCATGTTGTTCTGTGAAGTTTGTCATCGGCTCCCTCCAGCAAGAGAATGCTCACATGCCGGAGGAGTGGAACCTCCAAGTGCAGGGGCAGTATACCTAAACTTAAATGGCACAGATAAATGTGTTCATTTGTTTCATATTATTGTTATGTGCCTTCAGGTCGATTACAACTTATGGCGACCCTATGAATCAGCGACCTCCAATAGCATCTGTCATGAACTACCCTGTTCAGATCTTGTAAGTTCAGGTCTGTGGCTTCCTTTATGGAATCAATCCATCTCTTGTTTGGTCTTCCTCTTTTTCTGTTGCCTTTAGTTTTTCCCAGCATTATTGTCTTTTCTAGTGAATCATGTCTTCTCATTATGGGTCCCAAGCATGATAACCTCAGTTTCATCATTTTAGCTTCTAGTGATAGAGAGTGGCTGTATACTATAGCCAGTGTGGATTTTTCACATTCCGCAATGTTAAATTGAAAATACCCCCCATGCCATTCTGATGCTTCCCATAAGCTCATTTCAAAACAAAACCTTACAAAACCTATAGTCCTGAACTCAGAAACGCTTGCTTAACAACTCTCTAAATTTTCATGGCGATACACAAAACAGTCAGAGAGAATCGAGAGTTCAAAGTCTAAATTAGAAAGAACAAAAACCTCAGACCTCTTTTGGACTTTTCTGTCAGAGTTCTCATAATTTGTTGAAATTCATTAAAAAGCAGCCATGTTCGCAGAGTACCTGTAATCCTAATACTGACCTTGCCCCATACTCTGATCTTCATCTTCTGCAGTTTAAAAGTTTTAAAAATGCCTGGCTGATTTTTAATTAATTTAAGAAATTTTGCATTGAACTCAATGATAGTGCCAGGCATGCTCAGTAAGAACCAACTGTCAGTGTTCTAAAAGCCAGACTCAAAGCTGCTTGGCTTGCCTAATCAGGGGGCCACACCCACACCAGACTTTGATTTCACTTGAGACAGTCATGGCTTCCCCCAAAGAATCCTGGGAAGTGTAGTTTGTGAAGGGTGCTGAGAGGAGACATCTATTCCACTGGCAGAGCTTCGGTGGCCAGACTGGTTTAACAGTCAGCCACTCTGATTGAAGGTCTGTGAGGGGAACAGGACATCTCCTAGCAACTCTCAGCACCCTTCACTAACTACACTTCCCAGGATTCTTTGAGAGAAGCCATGATTGTCCAAAGTGAAATAAAGGCCTGGTGTGGATATGGCTAGGGACAGCTTTGGTTTAAATTCGGGTGGGAGGCTACATGTGCCTGCTGTAGAATAAAAAGGTGGGGGAAAACACTGAAAAGCAATGATACTGTTCACATTGTTTTCCTTTTGGAAAGGAAAAGGGCTTCCCCTCTGCCCGTTGCCCACCCACCCAATATCCTCCCCTCCCCCTTTGGACAAATGTGAAGGGCAGTACAATATCTCAGAGAGGAGATCAGGTCTCCTGTTCCCCTGGTGCATTCACTATGGCTACCCAATTTCCCTGCTTTTTAAAGTTTGATAGAAATATTTGTGGGCTATAGGTACGCTCTTAAACCGCAAGGTTTTTTGCTTATTAGTGAACACACCCCTGTCTCACACTCTTTCCAATGGGAAACCAATCATTTTCTCCATATTCTGTCCTTTCAGTAGCCTCTTGGCCAGAGTATAGGTTGAGCATCAAGACGATCAGATGCTGTGGCACCCCCATTTATTTTAAACCATTCCATAGATTTCCATGATCTACACAATCAAAAGCTTTACTGTAATGTATAAAGCACAGGGTGATTTTCTTCTGAAATTCCTTGATCTGTTCCGTTATTCAACATACGTTTGCGATTTGATCTATGGTAACTTCCCTTTCCAAATCCAGCTTGGGCATCTGGCGTTTCTCGCTCCATATATGGTAAGAGCTTTTGTTGTAGAATCTTGAGATTACTTTACTTGTATGGGATACTGAGGCAATAGTTTGATAATTACTGCATTCCCTGGTACCCCTTTCTTTGGAATTGGGATGTATATTAAACTCTTCCAGTCTATGGGCCATTGTTTTATTTTCCATATTTGTTGACAAATTTTTCTCAGAATTTGGACAGATTCAGTCTTAGTAGCTTGTAGCAACTCTATTGGTATGCCATCTGCTCCTAGTGATTTGTTTCTTCCAAGTATTTTAAGAGCAGCTTCCACCTCACATTCTAAAATTTCTGGTTTTTCATCTTACTGTTCTGCCTGAATGAATCCATCATCCTTTTATAGAGTTTTGCTATAGTGTATTGCTTCCATCTTCCTTTATTTCATCTTGGTCAGTCAGTGTGTTCCCCTCTTGGTTATTCAACATCCCTACTCTTGGTTTAAATTTCCCTTTAATTTCTCTAATCTTTTGGAATAGATATTTTTTATGTTAAATAATTGATGAAAATGAAATGGATTGCCTTCAAGTCGATCCCGACTTATGGTGACCCTATGAATAGGGTTTTAATGTTAAAAGGTATTCAGAGGGGGGTTACCATTGCCTCCCTCTGAGGCTGGGAGGCAGCGACTGGCCCTGGTCACCCAGTGAGCTTCATGGCTGTGTGGGGATTCGAACCCTGGTCTCCCAGGTCATAGTCCATCACCTCAACCACTACACCACACTGGCTCTCGAAAAATGATCTCTTTAAGAGCAATGTTTTTGTCAGAAATGTAGGGTTGACGTACACGGAAAGTCAAGGGATGAATACATCACTGACAAGTTGCAGCGCAAGCCTAACCATGTCTACTTGGAAGTAAGTACTATTGAATCTATTTTACGTACTATTGAATCCAATGGGGTTTATGCTCCCTGAGAAGCGGGGTTAGGATTGCAGCTTTAAAGGTTTATAAAAAACAAGCCTTAATTTCAATAAATCTCAAAGACAATTATTGTGCAAAAATGAGACTCCACATCATATACACACTGAAACCACACAGTTTCCCCCCAAAGTATCCTGGGAAGTGTAATTTGTTAAGTGGGTTGGGAAGTTGTCCCTTCGTGAGGGGAAATGCCATAGTTCCTTGGACTCTTTGGGGGGAATTCATGTGCTTTAAATGTGCATTGGATGTGCTTCAAGGAATTAATGGGCGAAGGGGATGAGATGGTCCTCAGTCATGGTAACACTTCAGGTTTCCAATCGAGAATGGCAAAAGCGGCTCCAGACTCCAACCTTTTGTTTCTCTGTTGTCTGCCCGACGCTTCTGCCTACGCAAAACAGCGTACGAACGACGGCCGGAAATGCGTGTTGCATGTTTCCCCTTTTTTCTGACTCTATGATCGTTGCATCTCCCTGGACCGGACTGGTCAGTTTCTTTCGGAAGGAGCTGAAAGGAGAAAAAAAGCAAAGGTGGGGAAAGGGGGGGGATGAACCTCCTGGCTCCCCCTGACTAAGAATCGGAGGGCTTCTCCAGCCAGCCCAACCCGATCCAGTCTCATGCAAAGCTGAGCCCAAACGCCATGGCTGGTTTTCCTGCAACCTCCAGATTGCGAGGGGGGCTGCCTTGCATGGGAGAACGTGTGGCTGGGTGGAAACGGCGGCTGCACTTTCGGATGATCACCAGTTTGCCTGGCTTCCAAAGAGGGTCGGCCGCCTTCCTGGAGGATCGGGCTCGCCTTGGCTACTAGCCACGATGGCCTGTTTCTGCTTCCGCTGTCGCAGGCAGGAAACGCTTCTGGGATAGCTGTTGCTGGGAATCGCAAGCAGGGAGAGAGTTGCCCTTCCCTCAGGACCTGCCTGCAGGCTTCCTATTGTGGCTCATTGACTGCTGATGAGACTGATGAATGATTAGGGCCCCACCTGCGCTATAAGCGTAAAGCACTCTCATACCCCTTTAAAGAATCAGGATTTCCCCCAAAGAATCCTGGGAACTGTAGTTTGTGAAGGGTGCTGAGAGTGGTTAGGAGACCCTATTACCTTCACAGAGCTACAATTTTCAGAGTGGTATGACAGCATCCTTAACAGACTACAGTTCCCAGGATTCTTCGGGCAGGGGGAGCCTTTATTGTTGAGGTGGTATAGTACGGCTTTAAAAGCAAATGTTTAAAGCAAGTGTGAGTGTGTATGCATACACACAATCAGCAATTTAAAAACAATTATACATAATTCAGTGTTAAAATGATATGTTAAAAATTACATGCCTGGGTAAGCTTGCTGAAATTTTTTAAAAAATTGCAGACATCAAAAACAATACAATGAAGGTGTGAGTTGTTGTTATGTGCCTTCAAGTCGATTACGATGTATGGCGACCCTATGAATCGGCAACCTCCAAGAGCATCTGTCCTGAACCACCCTGTTCAGATCTTCTAAGTTCAGGCCTGTGGCTTCCTTTATACAATCAGTGTTAATGGTCTCCTTGGAATTAAGCCCCATTGAGAGAAATGGGACTTAGTCCCAGCTAAGTGTGCACAGGATAGCGGCTTCAAAGTGTGTATGTGAAAGATAAATGTCTCTCCATCACCTCTTTCGAATGGAGGGGGGAAAGCTATGCTCAAGGTAAGGATGGATAGACAGGGAGTTGTGCAAGGTACTCCTCTAGCTCAGTGATTAGAGCACCTGCTTTGCATGCAAGAGGTCCCACGTTCAATGCCTGGCATCTCCGATGACAACAGGTAATCGGGTCACACATGGCGCTATGCAGGAAGCTCCAATAATCAGCTGATGGTTGGCACTTGCAAACAAACATAATGCCAGGTATAGTGCTAGTGGGCATATATAGACGTATATTGGCTATTTGTAGTATGCAGAGACTCACTTGACTCTGTGCCATGTGCCCACAGGAAGCTCTGGGCCATGGGAAGGGGGAAATTCAGCATCTTCTCATAGAGGGTCCCCTCCTGTTTGCTTGTGTACGACTTGTCCTGGGTCAAGAACGTTTTCTGGTGGGCACCCCCAGTTACTTAATTTTTGTTACATACTTTGTGTGTTTTTGTTGTGCATAGATGCCCTTGTCCATTCCATGTGCCCACAGGAAGCTCTGGGCTGGGAAGGATCCAGTGGCATCTCATGAAGGACACTCTCCCTATAGCTTGGGTGTGTGATTTGTCTTGTCCTAGAACACATTTTGGGGTGGGCACCCCTGGTTACTTAGGCTTTTCTAAATACTTTGGAGTTCAGGGAGCTGTGAACTATGCATGCCTCCTCCCCCAGGCTTGCTGTATTTGAATAGCTTTCACAGAGGGTTAGACGCATTCAGAACCAGGGCTAGGAAAAAAAAGTTGGCAAAAGTGCTCCTTGCACACTTGTCCTAGGTGGATGAAAAAAAGAACTACAATATATATTAGCCATTTGGTAGCTCTTATCCAGTTCAACGAGGACATTGAACCTGTCAAGGATTATCAATACCTTGGCATAGTCATTAACCAAAATGGAGACAATACTCAATAAATCAGAAGAAGGCTAGGAATGGGGAGGGCAGCTATGAGAGAACTAGAAAAGGTCCTCAAATGCAAAGATGTATCACTGAACACCAAAGTCAGGATCATTCTGACCATGGTATTCCCGATTTCTATGTATGGATGTGAAAGTTGGACAGTGAAAAAAGCGGATAAGGGAAAATTCCACTCATTTGAAATGTGGTGTTGGAGGAGAGCTTTGCGCATACCATGGACTGTGAAAAAGACAAATAAGTGGGTCATAGAACAAATTAAACCAGAACTATAATTAGAAGCTAAAATGATGAAACTGAGCTTATCATACTTTGGACACATAATGAGAAGACGTGATTCAGTAGAAAAGACAATAATGCTGGGAAAAACAGAAGGGAGTAGAGAAAGAGGAAGACCAATCAAGAGATGGATTGATTCCATAAAGGAAGCCACAGACCTGAACTTACAAGATCTGAACAGGGTGGTTCATGATAGATGCTATTGGAGGTCACTGATTCATAGGGTTGCCATAAGTCGCAATCGACTTGAAGGTACATAACAACAACAACATCCAATTCAACTGGAACTTGGCATGTGACCCAAGACTGTGTGCATGCTTTGGTCTTGTTACAAGTGAGTCATTCTCGTGACCAGGAAAAACCACTATAGTGTGTGTGTGCCCATCAGAATATAAACGGGAATTAGTGGTATCCCTGCCCCTTATCTGGATCGCCTCTCACCAAATCAGCCCCCTGCCTTTCAAGCCATTAAAAAGCCCCCTCCCCTCTGCATCCTCCTTAAGTTAAAGCTCTTCAAAATATTGGGCAATTTCCTGAAAGCAGCAGAAAAAGAGCCCTCAAGAGCAGCCAGGCCCTTTCGGTGCTCAGCTAGTGAAGGAGCCTGGTTGACAACAGCACCTTAAGAGGGATTTTGTGGGGAAGATATGGGGGGAGGGGGGAAGAGAACAATCTCAGGCTGAGAGGGGGGCAAGGTTGGGTTTTGGAGCCTGATGTCCCTTGTGAAGGGAGGAGAAGCGGCAGTCAGGTGGGAAGATGCATCCTTTTTAATAAATCATAAAAAAAGAATGTTGATTTTAAATATACAGTTGAGAGGTGAGATGGAAAGGCCAGGAGGTGGTGAGGATTTTTTTTCCTGGTGGGAGAAAGGGACAACCAAGTAAAAGGCAATGGAGGCGAGAAAGGAGGCCTGCTGATTCTGGAAGGGAAAGGGGGATGCAGGAGGGATGTTCTTTTCGTCTCTCAAATGACCGTGTAGTTGGGTCAAGTGAGATCATGTAGTCGGCTCAAACTAGAGGGCTGGTGGAGTTTAGGTGGGCCAGTGTAGGATTCAGCAGCAGTTAAGCTGTAGTTCGTTTTAACCTTGTATATTCTTCTTCTGGGTAAAGTTTAGAAGTTGAGTATGCATAGTCATATTCGGTTTTCTTTTTGCAAATAATCATTATTTTCACACACTGTTCCTCTTTTCTCCTCTTCCTGAGTTTCATTCATGTGCAATGTGCTGTTGATTTCTGTTTGATATGATTATGCTCATATCGTTTCTAAGCTGAAATGAATTTACTCATTGTCTCCTCGCATAGTTAAAATAAATCTCCCCAAACACATTTTAGCCTCTCGGGCCCTGTTTGGTCACCACCTTCTCTCACCCATTGGGGCCACCGTAGGACCTCATTTTCAATCTTGACATGAGGAGGTTGACTAAACTAGGCTGTGTAGGAATTAGGCGATAACTGGGCCTCCTTTTCATCCTTTGCAGGCTGTGAAATGGCATCGAAGCAACACTCAGGATCCTCCCCCCTTTCCCCTGGAGAGGAAACAGCCACCATGCAGCCAGCTCAGGTAGGGAAAAGACCATCTGGGAGAAAAGTTGGGGACAGCCAGAGTGGGTCCGTCCTTGTTCCAGAGGGACTAGTTGTAGGGAGGCCTGTCTCTCACCCTTGTAGTCCTGGGGCTCCCTTTGAGGGATGCTGTTGGCTCTATTGAGTTTTTCCCATGAAACTTTGAACACTTACATCAGAAGGGCCTGCTGGATCAGGCCAAAGACCCGTCTAGTCCACCATCCCAGTGGCCAACCAGATGCCTCTGGGAAGAACGTGAGTGCCACAGCACTCTTCCAGTGATTCCCAGGAGCAGGTATTCCGTTGTATGCTGCCTCCAACAGGGGAGGGAGTACATTGCCCTCATGGCTAGTAGCTGTTGGTAGCCTTATCCTCAATGAATTTGTCTCATCCTCTTTTAAAGCCATTGAAGTTGGGGCTCTTTCTTTCTTTCTTTCTTTCTTTCTTTCTTTCTTTCTTTCTTTCTTTCTTTCTTTCTTTCTTTCTTTCTTTCTTTCTTTCTTTCTTTCTTTCTTTCTTTCTTTCTTTCTTTCTATACACACACACACACACACACACACAGACAATTTTGAAAGCAACAAATAGAACTTCACCCAAGCTTGCTCTGGATCCCTATAAGGATTCGGTTAATCACCTAGAAATATATGCACATAATTGTGATTAACAACACAGAGATTTTTATTGTCATACCAAAACGTTTCGGCTTCCGCCTTCATCAGCTGCTAACATACAAATGCTGTTACCAAGGTGGCAGTTATAGAGCTTTGAGGATGGAATGCTCAGAGGGGCTTCATTTGCAGAAGCTAAGTAGTGGTGGTACTGTCCTCCAGGTTCAGGCCATGTGGTGCCAATGTGTCCACAGAGTATATCTTTTACTCAATGCTGCTGGATCTTTTGGCATGTAACAGCACAGCTACTGAAAGGATTTCTCTGTACATTGACTTAAATTTACAAAACATGATGCAAAACTTCCCATCATATATCAAAGACACCAAGGACTTCTTGCTTAAACTTGAGTCTTTAAACAAGTAGTATCAATTCCACTACAATACTATACTAGCTACTTTAGATGTCACATCTCTTTATACCAATATGCCACATAATGATGGCATTCAGGCTTTAAATGAGTTCCTTAACACCAGGAATACGAACAATCCTCCAACAGAGGTTATCACAACTTTAGCTACACTAGTCCAGACTTGCAACAACTTTACATTCAATGGAGAACACTACCTGCAACTACAAGGCACAGCTATGGGGACTCGTATGGCTCCATCATATGCGAATCTCTTTATGGGTAAACTGGAACAGGAGATCCTCAAAAAGGCCATCAACAAACCACTTATATGGTGGTGATACTCTGATGACATCTTTATGGTCTGGACAAATGGTAAAGAGAGTTTAGAACAATTTAAAAATTACATCAGCTCTATCCATCCATCTGTTATGTTACATTTAATAGTACAAATGACAATCCGCACGTCCCTTTTCTTGATGTCCTTCTCACCATTGAAAACAACAAAATAGCTACTGATCTCTACAGCAAACCCACTGATGCCCACACCTATTTAAACTGGAAATCTTGCCATCCTAAGCATATAAAGAAAAACATTGTGTATAGCTTAGCTCTGAGAATCAAACTTATTTGCAACACTGAAGATAAATACCAGAGAAGGATCAGTGAACTTAAAGAACACCTTCTTCTGAGAGGATATCCTCCACATATTATCGATTGCAACATCCACCGAGCCTCCATTCTGTCCAGAGAAAACCTCCTCCATCATGCTGAGGTGTCAAAGAGCAGAGAGCAATGGATTCCATTTGTGGTAGATTTCCATCCAGCTTCTCCTAACTATCACCGAGCAATCAGGGAGAGCTACCCATTGCTGGCAAACTCTGAACATCTTGCTAGAGCCATCAGCAGGCCTCCTGTTGTAGCATTTCGCCAGCCTCCTAATTTGCGCAGACTGTTAGTGAGAGCTGTGCTGAAGCCACCTATCACCAATCCTGGGTCTCATCCTTGTCACTCTAAACGCTGTATCACCTTTGTGTACCTCAGGGAGACAGCCACTTTCAAAAGCACTACGATAGGCAGGACATATTACATCAAACAGAACATCACCTGCAGGTCCTGCAATATTATTTATGTCATCGAATGCAAAAGGCCAGGAAGTCATATCCAATACGTAGGAAAAACCACAACTGACCTACGCAAACACTTCAGAAACCACAAATCAGCAATCTTAACAAAAAAAGTGGAGCAACCAGTTGCAAAACATTTCAACACTGAGGGTCACAGCCTGTTGGACTTTTCTATAACAGCTATAGAGATGCCAACAGATCCAGCAGCACTGACTGGGAGGGAGAACTTTGGATATACTCTCTGAATGCATTGGCACCACACGGCCTTACGAAGACTGTGAAGTTAAAATCTATCTCAACGTAAGTATAGTGCTCCAGAAAAGGTTACGGTACAAACATGAATACAATGTTATAAAAAATATATCAAAAATTTAATGTATACAAACAGTATGAAATCCTTGTATGTGTTCTCATGTAATAATGCAAAATAGGCCAGAAATGTTTTTGAAAATAACTGTGCCCATACATAGTGAGAAGCAAAATGTATAATGTGGTCAAAACAATGTCAATATCAACATGAAGGGCAACTTACAAAGGTTATGCATATTATGAAGGGCTCATGTTGATATTGACATTGTTTTGACCACATTATACATTTTGTTAGATTGTTAGAAGATCAGCGATTTCACACTTGAGTTCTTTAATAATTTTACCCAGAGGTAAATGCCTTCTTGACCTGGTGATTGGTGAACAATGAAGAAAAAATCCCCACTTCTCGCATCTCCCTTCCGACTGTGAGTAGAGGGTAGATGATTTCCACACCTTGACTGAGAGCATTTATGAGGAGGGTGTTTGTTTTCATCTTCCAGGGGCTGGTGACCTTCGAGGAGGTGGCCTTGCATTTTACTGAGGAGGAATGGGCCCTGCTGCATCCAGGCCAGAGAGCTCTTTATGAGGAAGTCATGGTGGAGATTCATGAAATGATCACCTCTCTGGGTAAGGATCCAAATGAGATGACTGGGAGAGTGTTGATGGACTAACCTTGGACATTGGAGTATGAGAAGAGCACCGCTGGGTTCTTTTTGGGAGTGGGTGGGTAGAGTTCATTCAGAGTACATAGTGTTAAGCTGGATAAACAGTAAAAGTGGATGGCATCCAAAGCAACGAAAGGAGGAAGGGTTGTGGCCCCAAGATGCCGGCAAAGATGAATGACTTATTGAAGGATTCCAAGTGGATTTATTTAAAAAAGGAATAGAGCCCAACACGTTTCGGCCACATAGGGGTTGGTCTTCATCAGAGGCTAAAAATTAAAATATACAGAAATGCATTCAGTGATACATTCACAACAACTTCTATAATACAATATAATACCGAATGGCATATGGGGAAAAAACAAACAAGTTACAGTAGGGCCCCGCTTAGTGGCGTTCCGCTTTGTGGCGTTCCGCTCATGCGGCGGCTTTCAGTTCGGGGAAATTCCCTGTTTTAAAGCCGATTTTGTGCTTTTACGGCATTTTGCGACATTTTTGCGTCATTTTTGCGTGACGCGGCCCATTATAGTCTATGGGTTCCGCTTTATGGCGATTTCCGCTTTATGGCGGGGGCCTGGTCCCTAACCCGCCGTATTAGCGGGGCCCTACTGTACTCACATACCAAATATGAAGTGTGTCTCTGGAATCGTGTTGTAGGTAAAATCTACAAATGTTACAAATTATCTTTATGCCAATTCTATGCAATGAAAGATTAACCATGTAGCAGCTATAGCTGAAAGCGTAGAGTTATATACGCTCATTCAAATGCCTGTTAGCTCTGGGACAGAGGAATTGACCGCAGCTGTGTCTAAGGGATCGTCACAAAAGTGTAAAAATCATAAAAGGGGGAGAAACTCCAACTCTTCATTTAACCCATTGGGGACAAGCGTTTTAAGTTCTAGAATCCACGCCAGTTCTCTTCTCAATAGAGTCGGAGTGTCCTGCACACCTACTTTTACTAGCACCCAGAAATTAAAATCTGTTAAAGAATGGCCACATCTGACGAAATGCTCGACCAGGGGAGATCCTGATCTGCTGTTTCTAATGTTGCTAACATGTTCACCTACCCTTTTTTTGAGGGCTCTACTTGTCTGACCTACATACATTTTGGGACAGCTGCATTGAATAACATAAACAACATTGGATGTGTTACAAGTGGAAAAATGTTTCAGAGTATATTGTTGCTGATTAAAAGGGTTGGTAAACCCAATCTTTTTCTGCGTGTATTTGCAGTAGACACTATGGCCACAGGGGTGGTGCCCCGTGGGAGCATTTGTGCCTACTACAGTCCTGGGGTGATGTGAGTTTTCTCTGAATTGACTTCTAAACAATTTATCCATGAGATTTTTTGTCCTTTTAAATGAGACCATCGGTTTCTCTTGACATCAGGGGATATGTTGCACGATATGCCAATGTCTGTGGATGCTGTTCTGTAGCTTGTTAGTGATGTGGTCAATAGTCAAATTGCACTGTAATTGTTCAGAAGCTGTGTGTGGTGTAAGTTTTAAAAGGTCTGAATGTTTTTTGCATGAGGCTTTCCTGTAGTTGTTCTCTATTATCTTATATGGATAACCCCTTTCTGATAGATTCTCCTTCAGGATCAAAGATTGCTGTCTGAAGTCCCTGTTAGAAGTGCAGTTTTGCTTCACTCTAAGAAACTGACTGTAGGGTGCGTTTTGTCTTAATGACCTTGGATGTGAACTATCATATCTTAAATAGGTATTCCTGTCAGTGGGGTTTTTCTACAGTGATGTGCACAGATGGTCTCTTTGTTTAATAATTCTAAGATCTAAAAAGTTGATTTCAACTGGACTGAAATGCGAATCAAATTGGATTTGGCCGTTCCTGCCATTGACCCATGCAAAAAATTATTGTAGATGATCAACTGCACCTCTCCAGATAAGGAAAACATCATCTATGTATCGTAACCAGCATATAAGTTGTTCAGAAAAGGGGTTGGAAGGGGTAGTGATCTCTTTCTCAAAGTGTTCCATATATAAATTGGCCACTTCTGGGGCCATAGGGCACCCCATGGCTACCCCTTTAATTTGCCACTAAAAAGAGTTCCCAAATCTGAAGTAGTTCTTACACATCACTATCTCTGCTAGGGAGCAGAGAAAATGGGTCGTGGGTTGTCTGCATATCCTTCTGTCTAATGTGTGCCGAATGACGTCTATGGCTTGTTCTTGTGGTATATTGGTGCATAAAGATTGCACGTCCATGGTGACCAAAATGTTCTGAGGCTCTGTATGGATAGCCTGTATCTTATTAATAAAGTCAGCGGAATCTCGTACATATGATGGAATGGATGGTATGAAAGGCTTCAAGTAATGGTCCACAAACTGCGATAATGGTTCTAAGATGGAATTGCAGCCCGAGATTATGGGTCTTCCTGGAGGAGGTATAATGTCTTTATGGATCTTAGGTAAGGTATAAAAGACCGGTGTCCTAGGATTTTGATTGCGCAAAAATTTCTGTTCCTCCACAGTTATGTAACACAAATTCAAGCCTTCCTCAAGGGTGATAAGGATTTCATGTGCAATACCAGCCAAAGGGTCATTAGGACATACTTGGTATGCTGTGGTGTCAGACAGTTGTGAGGAAATTTCATCTTTATGATCCTGGGTGTTCTGGATGACTATAGCACCCCCCTTTGTCAGCTTGTTTCATGGTGATAGAGGTATCACATGATAGTTTTCTTAAAACGTGGCGTTCTTCCTTAAGTTGTGCCATGGGCCTTTTGGTGAAGTTTCCATTCTTTCTAGATCTTGTGAAATCAGTCTTTCAAAAGTAATTATCGAGGGGTCTGTGGGTGCTGGAGGCATGAACCTCAACTGTGTTTTAAACTTACTATGCGGTTCCACAGGTTTAGACACGGTCCCTCCAAAGTAGTGCCGCAATGTAAAAGTAGGTGTGCAGGACACTCCGACTCTATTGAGAAGAGAACTGGCGTGGATTCTAGAACTTAAAACGCTTGTCCACAATAGGTTAAATGAAGAGTTGGAGTTTCTCCCCCTTTTATGATTTTTACACTTTTGTGACGATCCCTTAGACACAGCTGCGGTCCATTCCTCTGTCCCAGAGCTAACAGGCATTTGAATGAGCGTCTATAACTCTATGCTTTCAGCTATAGCTGCTACGTGGTTAATCTTTCATTGCATAGAATTGGCATAAAGATAATTTGTAACATTTGTAGATTTTACCTACAACACGATTCCAGAGACACACTTCATATTCGGTATGTGAGTAACTTGTTTGTTTTTTCCCATATGCCATTCAGTATTATATTGTACTATAGAAGTTGTTGTGAATGTATCACTGAATGCATTTCTGTATGTTTTAATTTTTAGCCCCTGATGAAGACCAACCCCTAAGTGGCCGAAACGCATTGGGCTCTATTCCTTTTTTAAATAAATCCATTTGGAATCCTTCAATAAGTAATTCATCTTTGCCGGCATCTTGGGGCCACCCACCTTCCTCCTTTCATTTTTTAAGCTGGATAAACCCAGAAGCAGCCAATGTGGAGGGTTAGGTTTGGGCTGTGTGGAGCACCTGCATGGCTCTGCCAGTTTGGCCACACAGCCCCAACCTCCCCATCACCTTGATCCTACCCCTACCTCTCAAGGTGGGCTGCAGTGACACCACCCCGGAGAGGTCAGATGTGTAGTGATGCCCCTTCCAGTCACCTGCTTCTGAATAGGCCAATAGACTGGCTCTACTTAAGGCAGATTCTTGTGTAGATTTCTGTTTTGTTTTAAAAAGTACATGTGAGTTTGAAACCCAGCCACATCTCTTGGCTGGAAGGGGAAGGAAGAGAAGTCCTCTCTGTTCGAAGCTTTTCAGAAGAGGAGAGTGTGATGCGTCCTTCCCTGGCTCTCCTTGTCAGGTTCCTACCTGCTCGTGGTTACTGCCTGTCTCTAGGCACCACCAGGGACTCCACCAGTCCGGACCGCTCTCTCTTATGATTTCTCTCCCCGCTCTAGCACAGATCTCAACAGCTCCCCCTGCTAGGCAACCACCAGTAACGTCCCAATACTAGTATTCCCAGAGACTCTGAATACTGGGATTGTTATTCTCTTCACCGCTGCCACCATTTGTTACAGTTCCCCTTCAGCCTTGGTCATTACCTTACCCTCCCTTCTGGTCTGTGAAACCCCAGCCAAGGATCAGGCCTTTGGTAAACCAAATTAAGTATTTATAACAGATAACAAAGCTAACAAGATTAACAAGATTTCTTCTTAAGGCACATAAGCATATGGTTTTACTCAATACTAATCCGAACTCCACCTCCCTCCTGGTAAACAACTCTCTAAACCCCACCAAGCAATCCACTCTTTCTCTTCTCCCCCCAGATTCCACAATTTACCACCTCACATTCCCCCAGATTTACCTGTCATCCTTTCATTTATACTGTCAGCCATTTTAAACATTCAGCCAATCATCAAGCATTCTATTGCCCATTCACTCCCCCTCCTCTTTCACTACTTACCATGTATACTCTAAACAACCAACAACTTTACATTCTGACACCAAGAGAGGTTGCAGAAATGTTTTTTCAAAGTTCACAGCATAAACAGACAGATAAATACAGTATTTCCTTTTTATTCCATCAGGAGATGTCTGGGGGATCACGGCTAAGGGGGAACCATCAGAAGGGTCACCAAAAAGAGCTGAGGAGCAGGAGGAGGAACGGAAATTGGGGGATCAAGATGGAGCAAAGAGACAAGAGAGGAGACAAACGCAGGAAAAGGAGGATGAATCCAGAACTTCTCAGGGTGGTGAATATACAATTCAATGGGAAACTCATCACCTAAAAGAAACGAGAATGTCTCCTGAGTGCAGAAAAATCTTCAGTTTTCAAAAAAACCTAAATACACATCATGGAAGGCGTGCG
Organism: Rhineura floridana; assembly: GCF_030035675.1. NCBI lineage: Eukaryota > Metazoa > Chordata > Lepidosauria > Squamata > Rhineuridae > Rhineura > Rhineura floridana. Next base: position 209,250,601 of record NC_084482.1, read on the forward strand.
ACAGAGAAACAATACAAATGCTTGAAGTATAGGAAGGGATCTTTTGATAAATTGAGCCTTGTTAGACAACAGATAGTTCACACCAGAGAGAAACCAAGTACATCCTTAGGCTGTGGGGAAAGTATCAGTCAGAGTGAAAGTCTTGCTTCCAGTCAAGTAAACCATATTGGGGAGAAACCACATAAATTCTCCAAAGGCAAGAGCTGTACTGACTTGTCCATGATTGGTAGTCATGAGAGAATCGACACAGCAGAGAAATCCTCTAAATGCTTGGAGTGTGGTAAGATTATCAAAGGTTATAACCTGGCTGGACATCAGAGAAGTCACACAGGGGGAAAACTTTATACGTGCCCTGATTGTGAGAAGTGTTTCAGCCAGAGGTATAATCTGACAAGAGATCAGAAGAGTCCCATAGGAGACAAATCATATGCATCCCTGGAATGTGGAAAGAGCTTCAGTCAGCATGGCACCCTTATTTCTCATGAAAGAACTCATACAGGGGACAAACCTTATAAATGCTTGGAGTGTGAAAAGAATTTCAGTCGGAGTAGCACCCTCAATTTACATCAAAGAACTCATTCAGGGGACAAACCTTATAAATGTTTCGAGTGTGGAAAGAGCTTCAGTCAGCTTGGGCACCTTACTTTCCATCAAAGAACTCATTCAGGGGACAAACCTTATAAATGCTTGGAGTGTGGAAAGAGCTTCAGTCAGAGTGGCAACCTTTCTTCGCATCAAAGAACTCATACAGGGGACAAACCTTATCAATGCTTGGAATGTGGAAAGAGCTTCAGACGGAGTAGCACCCTTACTTCGCATCACAGAACACACACAGGGGACAAACCTTATAAATGCTTGGAGTGTGGAAAGAGCTTCAGTCAGAGTGGCAACCTTTCTTCGCATCAAAGGACTCATACAGGGGACAAACCTTATCAATGTTTGGAATGTGGAATGAGCTTCAGACGGAGTAGCACCCTTACTAAACATCAAAGGATTCATACGGGGGATAAACCTTATAAATGCTTGGAGTGTGGAAGGAGCTTCAATCAAAGTAGCACCCTTACTTCACATCAGAGAACTCATACAGGGGAGAAACCTTATAAATGCTTGGAGTGTGGAAAGAGCTTCAGTTACAAGGACACCCTTACTAAACATCAAACAACTCATACAGGGGACAAACCTTATAAATGCTTGGAGTGTGGAAAGAGCTTCAGTCAGAATAGCACCCTTACATTGCATGAAAGAACTCATACAGGGGACAAACCTTATCAATGCTTGGAATGTGGAAAGAGCTTCAATCGGAGCAGCACCCTTACTTTGCATCAAAGAACTCATACAGGGAACAAGCCTTATCAGTGCTTGGAGTGTGGAAAGAGCTTCTGTCAGAATAGCACCCTTACTTCGCATGAAAGAACTCATACAGGGGACAAACCTTATCAATGCTTGGAATGTGGAAAGAGCTTCAATCGGAGCAGCACCCTTACTTTACATCAAAGAACTCATTCAGGGAACAAGCCTTATCAATGCTTGGAGTGTGGAAAGAGCTTCAGTCAGAATAGCAACCTTTCTTCGCATCAAAGAACTCATACAGGGGACAAACCTTATCAATGCTTGGAATGTGGAAAGAGCTTCAGTCGGAGTAGCACCCTTACTTTGCATCAAAGAACTCATACAGGGAACAAGCCTTATCAATGCTTGGAATGTGGAAAGAGCTTCAGTCGGAGTAGCACCCTTACTTTGCATCAAAGAACTCATACAGGGAACAAGCCTTATCAATGCTTGGAGTGTGGAAAGAGCTTCAGTTTCAAGGGCAACCTTACTTCACATCAGAGAACTCATACAGGGAACAAACATTACAAATGCTTGTATGTCAGCCCCTAAAATGATGGAAAAGTATTTCTAGAGGTGTTTGTCCCATGACTTGTCATTTAACAATAGAGAACCGAGTCTTGATTAAGAAAAAGTGAGGCGAGATAAAAAGACAAGTGGAATGCAGAAAAGTTGGGGTTTCACTCAATGGTGATAAAAAAAAGCTCACTGCTAGAACTCATTACTATTACTATTATTTATTTATAGCATTGGTGTGCCATAATTATTGTTTGTATAGTTAAACTGCACCCTTTTTCTGAGTAGAGTTAGGTTTACATAACCATACTCTATTTTTCTTTTCCCAATAATAATATATACGGATTCTTATTTCTCCCTTCTCCAAGATTCAATAATGTGCTGTGGATTTCTCTGACATTATCAGACTCCTATCTTTCGTAGCCTAAAATGCATTTGCTGGTATTCTACTGATGTATTTACTAGGGGCTGTCCCCCTGCTTGCTTCACTTACCATCCCTGCCAAGCTAAGACTGATGGGAGTTATAGTTCAGCAACATCTGGAGAGCCTTTATTGTCTTTATATTGTATTGATTGACTAGATTTTTGTATTTGTACTTTTGTATCCCCCCCGATATTAATCTGTTCACTGCTGTGGTCAAGAATCAGTATACAAATATATAAACAAACATCTGCAGTACAGTAGGTGTAGGGAACCTTTGGCTATTCAGCTATTGCTACAGCTCACATCAGTCCCTGGGAGCATGGCCAAGGAGCAGGGGTGATGGGAGTGGTAGTTCAGCAACACATGGGAAGCTGAAGGTTGCCCCCACCAGGTATGGAGACTCCACAAACTCAGCCCCTCCTCCAGAACCTACCTGCCTCCTCTCCGTGTCTGTTCTTGTTCCTCCCATGCACTGCACCCCTTCCCCAACTTCCCCTTACCAGAGTCCTAAACCTGCCTCTCACACAGAACCTCCTTCTCCCTTCCAGGCCTTCCACAGTGACTCCCATCCCACCCCCAATCCTGAGGCTCACCTGCAGATGCTTTGTTCTCGTAAGAGGGGGTAAAAAGCAACACGCTTTAGCATGCCAAGTCCTATCCCTTTATTTGGCACGCTCCCCTCCCTTTCAACAGCACTCTGTTTCTGGCTGTCATATCTTTCATCCAGCCCTTCCATCCTCTCTTTCTTATCACACTCTCCCCCCCTTCTCAGCAGGAGACAGGAGAGAGAGGTAGGTGGAGGGAGCGAACGGGCAGGTGGCCTGGAAGATTCCTCCCTGTGATCTGCAGCAGGGAGCCTGCCGTGGATCACAGCAGTGGAGTGCTACTCTCCTGCCCTAATGAGGGGCCCTTCAAGGGCCCTCACCCACGGCCAGACCTGGATGCTGTTTGGTGTCAGACCTGAAAGTATGATAACCTCAGTTTCATCATTTCAGCTTCTAATGACAGTTCTGGTTTAGTGTGTTCTAACATCCAATTCTTTGTCTTTTTTGCAGTCCATGGTACCCAAAAAGCTCTCCTCCAACACCACATTTCAAATGAGTTGATTTTTCTCTTATCCGCTCTTTTCACTGTCCAACTTTCACATCGATACATAGAGATCGGGAATACCATGGTCTGAATGATCCTGCCTTTAGTGTTCAGTGACATTTTTGCATTTGAGGGCCTTTTCTAGTTCTCTCACAGCTGCCCTCCCCAGTCCTAGCCTTCTTCTGATTTCTTAACTATTGTCTCCATTTTGGTTAATGACTGTGCCAAGGTATTGATAATCCTTGACAGGTTCAATGTCTTCATTGTCAACTTTAAAGTTACATAAATCTTCTGTTGTCATTACTTTAGTCTTCTTGATGTTCAGCTGTAGTCCTGCTTTTGTGCTTTCCTCTTTAATTTTCAACAGCATTCATTTCAAGTCATGACTGTTTTCTGCTGGTAGTATGGGATCATCTGCATATCTTAAATTATTTATATTTCTTCCTCCAATATTTACACCTTCATCTTGGTCCAGTCCCTCTTTCCATATGATATGGTCTGTGTATAGATTAAACAAATTGGGTGATAAAATACACCCCCGTCTCACACCCTTTCCGATGGGGACCCAGTCGGTTTTTCCGTATATTGTCCTTACAGTAGCCTCTTGTCCAGAGTATATAATGACTCTTCTTTGAGAATTCTCAGCCTTACTCTCCTTTGGGTCGAAAACTGACCAATGAACTCAAATGTGGATTTCAAAAGTCGCAGTGCTTCCCTCACTTTCTGTCCGCTCCACTGTGACCCCCATCCCACCTTCCTTTTCCCCTTCCTTATCCCCTTCATAGAATCATAGAATTGTAGAGTTGGAAGGGGCCTTGTAGGCCATCGAGTCCAACCCCCTGCTCACAGCAGGAAATCCACAGCTAGAGCATCTCCCGCAGATAGCTGTCCAGCCTCTGAAGACATCCAGTGAAGGGGATCCCACCACCTCCCTAGGCAGTCGGTTCAATTCCCGAACCGCCCTTACTGTCAAGAAGTTCCTTCTAATGTCCAATCTGAATTACACTCCTGCAACTTAAAACCATTAGACCTAGTCCTACCCTCTGGGGCAGCAGAGAACAAATCTGTACCCTCCTGTATGTGACAGCCCTTCAGGTACTTAAAGAGTGCAATCATGTCACACCTCAGCCTTCTCTTCACCAGACTGAACATGCCAAGTTCCTTCAACCTTTCCTCATAAGACTTGTTCTCCATACCGGCTATCATCCTCGTCGCCCTCTTCTGGACCCGCTCTAACTTGTCCATATCTTTCTTAAAATGAGGCACCCAGAACTGAACGCAGTATTCCAGATGAGGCCTGACCAATGCAGAATATAGTGGGACTATTACTTCCCTCGACCTGGAAACTATAGCTCTGTTTATGCAGCCCAAAACCGCGATTGCCTTTTTTGCCGCAGCCTCACACTGCTGGGTCATGTTCAACTTGCGATCCACTACAATTCCAAGGTCCTTCTCACACGCACTACTGCTAAGCCGGGTATTTCCCATCCTGTACCCGTGCATTTTGTTTTTGTGGCCTAAATGCAGAATCCTGCATTTGTCTTTATTGAATGTCATTTTATTAATTTCAGCCCAATTTTCTAGTCTATCCAGGTCCCTTTGGATTTTATTCCTGTCTTCCATTGTGTTAGCTATCCCTCCCAGTTTCGTATCATCCGCAAACTTCATAAGGCTTCCCTCCACCCCATCGTCTAAATCATTGATAAAAATGTTGAAGAGTATCGGCCCCAGGACAGAACCCTGTGGCACTCCACTTGAGACCTCCTTCCAGTCCGAAGCAGAGCCACCGACGACCACTCTTTGAGTACGGTTTTCCAACCAGTTGTGAATCCACCTGACAGTATTTTCATGTAGTCCGCATTTGACTAGTTTGCTAATCAAAAGGTCGTGGGGGACTTTGTCAAACGCTTTGCTGAAATCTAGATAGATGACATCTACAGCATTTCCACAATCTACTAAGCTAGTGCCCCAATCAAAAAAAGAGATGAAATTAGTTTGACAGGATTTTTTCTTGACAAACCCATGCTGGCTCCTTCTAATCACAGCATTGTCATCTAGATAGTTGCCAATGGACTCTTTTATTATCCGTTCTAATATCTTTCCTGGTATTGAAGTCAGACTGACCGGCCTGTAATTCCCCGGATCTTCTTTTTTACCCTTTTAAAAGAGCAGGACGACGTTTGCCTGTCTCCAATCCTCCGGCACCTCTCCCGTTCTCCAGGATTTCTCAAAGATGATGGCAAGAGGTTCCGAGAGTACATCCGCAAGTTCCTTCAATACTCTGGGATGCAGTTCATCAGGCCCTGGAGATTTGAACTCATTTAGGTTAACTAGGTATTTCCTGACTATCTCCTTATCAATCTCGAACTGCAGTCCCGACTGCTTACTGAGATTGCTACTGATGCAAGGTTGCACACTGTTCCCTTTTTGGGAGAAAACGGAGGCAAAATAGGTGTTGAGCAGTTCTGCCTTTTCCTCGTTATCTGTCAACATTTTGCCATCCTCATTGAGCAGCAGTCCCACCGTTTCCTTGGTCTTTCTCTTGCTTCGAACATACGGTATCTGAAAAACCCCTTTTTGTTGTTCTTCGCTTCCCTCGCCAGCCTCAGCTCATTCTGGGTTTTAGCTTTCCTTACGCTATTCCTGGAAGCCCGAGCCGCTCATCGGTACTCTTCCTTGGTGATGCGTCCTTCCTTCCATTCTTTATACATGCTCTTTTTTACTTTTACCTCCTCCACCAATCTTCCGTGTAGCCACATTGGCTTTTTCCGATGTCTTCCATTTTTCTTCCTCTTTGGAATTGTTTGCGATTGCGCTTTTTGTAATACATTCTTCATGAACTCCCACGCGTCTTGGGCTCCTTTTTTCTTTAGTCTATCTAGCCACGGGATCCTACCCATCATTTCCCTGAGCTTGCTAAAATCGGCTTTCCTGAAATCCAAGGTCCATGTTTTACTATATTCTTCTTTGGTTTTCCCCAGAATCACGAATTCCAGCATTACGTGGTCACTTTCCCCCAAGGTACCGACCGCTTTAATTCCCGTGACCAATTCGTCCGTGTTAGTTAAGATCAGGTCCAGGATTGCCGATCCCCTTGTTTCTTCTTCCACTTTTTGAAAGAGGAAATTATCAGCAAGGCCCATCAGGAATTTGTTGGAGGCTTTGTGCTTCGCAGAGTTTGTCTCCCAGCAGATATCCGGGTAGTTGAAGTCCCCCATCACTACTACTTCTTGCCTCCTTGAGATTTCGGAGATTTGTTTGAGAAAGGCCTCATCTACCACCTCTTCCTGGCCAGGGGGTCTGTAGTAGACACCTACTACCATGTCGGTTTTATTTGTTTCTCCATTTATTTTTACCCAAATGGTCTCTACCTGACCCCTTTGTTCGCTCTCTTGGATTTCCATAGAGGTGTATTTGTCTTTGACGTATAACGGTACTCCCCCTCCTTTTCTGTTGCTTCTATTCTTTCTGTAGAGTTTATATCCTTGAATGGCTATATTCCAATCATGGGAGTCATCCCACCAAGTTTCTGTTATCCCTATGAAGTCATATTTGCCTTGATGCACTAAGACTTCAAGCTCCCCTTGCTTGTTTCCCAAGCTCCGCGCGTTGGTATATAGACAGCAGAAGTCTCTTTTGTCCCAATTGGATTCCTCCGTTAATATACCATGAGCTTTGCCGTGCATCCCTTTCTCCCTCCCAGTGTCTGCTGTACCCTTCAAATCGTTGCGTTTACAACCCGCTGTTTTTGGATCGGTATTTAAGCTATCATCTCCATCGCCCAGAGGCTTTAGTTTAAAGCCCTCTTGATGAGTTTTGCCATACTTCTGCCAAAGAGATTCTTCCCAGTCCTCGTGAGGTGCAGCCCATCTCCTGCCAACAGTGCCCCCTCCAAGAACCTTAGACCATGGTCCCAGAATCCAAACCTTTCCCATCGACACCATCTGCATAACCAGTCATTGACCTGCAGTATCTTCCTTTCCCTATGTAGTCCTCTATCCTTCACGGGAAGAATTGACGAGAAGACCACCTGCGCCCCCAAATGCTTGACCTTCCTACCCAGAGCCTCATAGTCCGAGGTGATCTGTTCCAAGGTGTTTCTGGCCGTGTCGTTTGTGCCCACATGGATGAGGAGAAAGGGGTACCTATCTTGTCTCCCAATGAGCCTCGGCAGGTTGTCAGCAACATAAGAACATAAGAACATAAGAAGAGCCTGCTGGATCAGGCCAGTGGCCCATCTAGTCCAGCATCCTGTTCTCACAGTGGCCAACCAGGTGCCTGGGGGAAGCCCGCAAGCAGGACCCGAGTGCAAGAACACTCTCCACTCCTGAGGCTTCCGGCAACTGGTTTTCAGAAGCATGCTGCCTCTGACTAGGGTGGCAGAGCACAGCCATCATGGCTAGTAGCCATTGATAGCCCTGTCCTCCATGAATTTGTCTAATCTTCTTTTAAAGCCATCCAAGCTGGTGGCCATTACTGCATCTTGTGGGAGCAAATTCCATAGTTTAACTATGCGCTGAGTAAAGAAGTACTTCCTTTTGTCTGTCCTGAATCTTCCAACATTCAGCTTCTTTGAATGTCCACGAGTTCTAGTATTATGAGAGAGGGAGAAGAACTTTTCTCTATCCACTTTCTCAATGCCATGCATAATTTTATACACTTCTATCATGTCTCCTCTGACCCGCCTTTTCTCTAAACTAAAAAGCCCCAAATGCTGCAACCTTTCCTCGTAAGGGAGTCGCTCCATCCCCTTGATCATTCTGGTTGCCCTCTTCTGAACCTTTTCCAACTCTATAATATCCTTTTTGAGATGAGGCGACCAGAACTGTACACTGTATTCCAAATGCGGCCGCACCATAGATTTATACAACGGCATTATGATATCGGCTGTTTTATTTTCAATACCTTTCCTAATTATCGCTAGCATGGAATTTGCCTTTTTCACAGCTGCCGCACACTGGGTCGACATTTTCATCGTGCTGTCCACTACAACCCCGACGTCTCTCTCCTGGTCGGTCACCGCCAGTTCAGACCCCATGAGTGTATATGTGAAATTCAGATTTTTTGCTCCAATATGCATAATTTTACACTTGTTTATATTGAATTGCATTTGCCATTTTTCCACCCATTCACTCAGTTTGGAGAGGTCTTTTTGGAGCTCTTCGCAATCCCTTTTTGTTTTAACAACCCTGAACAATTTAGTGTCGTCAGCAAACTTGGCCACTTCACTGCTCACTCCTAATTCTAGGTCATTAATGAACAAGTTGAAAAGTACAGGTCCCAATACCGATCCTTGAGGGACTCCACTTTCTACAGCCCTCCATTGGGAGAACTGTCCGTTTATTCCTACTCTCTGCTTTCTGCTTCTTAACCGATTCCTTATCCACAAGAGGACCTCTCCTCTTATTCCATGACTGCTAAGCTTCCTCAGAAGCCTTTGGTGAGGTACCTTGTCAAACGCTTTTTGAAAGTCTAAGTACACTATGTCCACTGGATCACCTCTATCTATATGCTTGTTGACACTCTCAAAGAATTCTAATAGGTTACTGAGACAGGACTTTCCGTTGCAGAAGCCATGCTGGCTCTGCTTCAGCAAGGCTTGTTCTTCTATGTGCTTAGTTAATCTAGCTTTAATAATACTTTCTACCAGTTTTCCAGGGACAGAAGTTAAGCTAACTGGCCTGTAATTTCCGGGATCCCCTCTGGATCCCTTTTTGAAGATTGGCGTTACATTTGCCACTTTCCAGTCCTCAGGCACGGAGGAGGACCCGAGGGACAAGTTACATATTTTAGTTATCAGATCAGCAATTTCACCTTTGAGTTCTTTGAGACCTCTCGGGTGGATGCCATCCGGGCCCGGTGATTTGTCAGTTTTTATATTGTCCATTAAGCTTAGAACTTCCTCTCTCGTTACCACTATTTGTCTCAGTTCCTCAGAATCCCTTCCTGCAAATGTTAGTTCAGGTTCAGGGATCTGCCCTATATCTTCCACTGTGAAGACAGATGCAAAGAATTCATTTAGCTTCTCTGCAATCTCCTTATCGTTCTTTAGTACACCTTTGACTCCCTTATCATCCAAGGGTCCAATGGTCTCCCTAGATGGTCTCCTGCTTTGAATGTATTTATAGAATTTTTTGTTGTTGGTTTTTATGTTCTTAGCAATGTACTCCTCAAATTCTTTTTTAGCATCCCTTATTGTCTTCTTGCATTTCTTTTGCCAGAGTTTGTGTTCTTTTTTATTTTCTTCATTTGGACAAGACTTCCATTTTCTGAAGGAAGACTTTTTGCCTCTAAGAGCTTCCTTGACTTTGCTCGTTAACCATGCTGGCATCTTCTTGGCCCTGGCAGTACCTTTTCTGATCTGCGGTATGCACTCCAGTTGAGCTTCTAATATAGTGTTTTTAAACAACTTCCAAGCATTTTCGAGTGATGTGACCCTCTGGACTTTGTTTTTCAGCTTTCTTTTTACCAATCCCCTCATTTTTGTGAAGTTTCCTCTTTTGAAGTCAAATGTGACCGTGTTGGATTTTCTTGGCAATTGGCCAGTTACATGTATGTTTAATTTAATAGCACTGTGGTCACTGCTCCCAATCGGTTCAACAACACTTACATCTCGCACCAGGTCCCGGTCCCCACTGAGGATTAAGTCCAGGGTTGCCGTCCCTCTGGTCGGTTCCATGACCAACTGATCTAGGGAATAGTCATTTAGAATATCTAGAAACTTTGCTTCTTTGTCATGACTGGAACACATATGCAGCCAGTCTATGTCCGGGTAGTTGAAGTCACCCATTACTACCACATTTCCTAGTTTGGATGCTTCCTCAATTTCATATCTCATCTCAAGGTCTCCCTGAGCATTTTGATCAGGGGGACGATAGATCGATCCCAGTATTAAGTCCCTCCTGGGGCACGGTATCACCACCCACAACGATTCTGTGGAGGAGTTTTGGGGTTTCGAGCTTGCTGGATTCAATGCCTTCTTTCACGTATAGAGCGACTCCGCCACCAATACGTCCTTCCCTGTCCTTCCGATATAGTTTATATCCAGGGATAACCATATCCCACTGGTTTTCTCCATTCCACCAGGTCTCGGTTATGCTCACTATATCAATGCTCTTCTCTAAGACCAAGCACTCCAGTTCTCCCATCTTGGTTCGGAGGCTCCTAGCATTAGTGTACAGGCACTTGTAAGCAGTGTCTCTCTTCAAGTGTCTTTGGCACTTGTGGTTAGGCCTGTGGTAATTTTGCTCTTCTGAATTTATATGCTGTGCCCCTGCTCTCACAATGCCTACTTCTAGGCCTACCCCTTTTAAAATTTCATCATTTCTTTGGTCTTTATCCCAGGGGGGAGGTTTATTCCGAACCGGACCTTTCTCAGCTCCTGTCGGGTTTCCCCCCTCAGTCAGTTTAAAAGCTGCTCTGCTACCTTTTTAATTTTAAGTGCCAGCAGTCTGGTTCCATTCTGGTTCAAGTGGAGCCCGTCCCTTTTGTACAGGCCCGGCTTGTCCCAAAATGTTCCCCAGTGCCTAACAAATCCGAACCCTTCCACCCGACACCATCGTCTCATCCACGCATTGAGACTGCGAAGCTGGGCCTGTCTGGCTGGTCCTGCGCGTGGAACTGGTAGCATTTCAGAGAAAGCCACCTTGGAGGTCCTGGCTTTCAGCATCCTACCTAGCAACCTAAATTTTGCTTCCAGGACCTCACGGCTGCATTTCCCCATGTCGTTGGTGCCAACGTGCACCACGACCACTGACTCCTCCCCAGCACTGTCTACCAAACTATCTAAACGACAGGCGATATCCGCAACCTTCACACCAGGCAGGCAAAACACCTTGCGGTCTACACGCCCATCACACACCCCACTGTCTATGTTCCTAATGATCGAATCACCCACTACAAGGATCCCTCCAGCCCCTGGAGATATATCCTCGGCACGAGAGGATAGCTGCTCATCCCCCAAGGAATGGGTCCCTTCTAAGGGATCGTTTCCCTCTTCCTCAGCTGGATGCTCTCCTTTCCCGAGACCATCGTTCTCCATGATAGCAGAAGAGCTATCATCCTTGGAGTGGGACACAGCTATAACGTCCCTGAAGGCCTCCTCCACACACCTCTCTGCCTCTCTCAGCTTTTCCAGGTCAGCCACCTTGGCCTCAAGGAAATGAAGTCGTTCCCGGAGAGCCAGGAGCTCATTGCACCGAGAGCACACCCACGACTTCTGTCCAACAGGCAGATAGTCGTACATGCTGCAGGCGGTGCAAAACACTGGAAAGCCCCCACACCCCTGCTGGCTTCTTACCTGCATAGTTTTGTTTAAGGTTTATTACGTCAGTGGGTTGGAGACTGCGGTTTAGTTGAGGTCAGGGAACAGAAGGACAGAGTGGGGGGCCCTGGCCTCCTCGCCCTGCTGCCTCGCTCTACTGCTTAACTCGCCTTGACGCTTTGTCAGCTGGGGCTCCCTCTAGCGCGCCCCAGGGAGACAACAGACTTCCCAATTCATTTTGTCCGGCTGGCATACCGGTGCCTCTACCCCCCTGAGCAACGAGTCTCCAACCACCAGCACCCTCCTCTTTTTGCCGCGAGCGGTGGTTGCATCAGCCTCCTTCTTCTGGGGTGTGGAGTCTTCCTTTGCAGTCAGTGTCTCTTGATGCAGTTGAGTTTGTTGAGGCTCTTCAGGAGTGCTGTCTGCTGAGAGACGCTGAAAGCGATTTGTTAGTTGCAGCAGTTTTGACTCCCTCCTGTTTTTCCTTGCCCTTATAGTGACAGTCGTCCATGGGGATTTGTTGCTGTTGCAGTCCTGTTCTTCCTTGTCACTTTCTTCCTGTACTTTGCGTTGCTCCCTCTTGTGTTCACAGTTGCATGTGACAACAACTGCTTGATCCCCCTCCATTTTATGTTTGTTGTTTCCTGTTTCTGTTGTCAGTCTTGATGTTTCTGTTGTCAGCGCCAGGAATTAGTTGAAAGGATTGTAGTTTTGTGTTTGTTTTTTTTCATTTAAATCCCGAGTCCCTTCTGCAGATGAGCTGCTTACTTCACCAGAGCTCCTCATCCCTTGGTCAGCTGCCTCCTAAGTCTCTCAGGTCTTTCAGGGTCAGGAATCTGGAGTCCCTTCTCCCCAAGCCTGATGGGAAAGAAAGTATGCAGATGAGCTGCTTACCTCACCAGAGCTCCGCCTCCTCTCTTGGTCAGCTCCCACCCCCGTGATCTTATTCTCCCATGCACTCACACAAAATAGTCACTACAGACTATAGAAAGACTTCTCCAGTGTCACCCAGGCTCTGTCACTTGCTTAGCCCTGACTCACTCTGACTGACAATGAAGCATTAGGGGAAGGCATTGTGGGGGTGTCTGAGTTGGGGGGTGAGTGGCAGGCCAGGCAAGGCAACAGGAGCTCCTGCACAGGTGGACGAATCAGGAGGCCATCTCCCGCCATCCCCTTGTATGGCAATGCTTGGTGTGAGGAGGGTGCATATGGGTCAACGGTATCTGAGGAGGCCAGAGGGGAGAATAGGAGGCATCACCGCGCCCTTGACAAACACGGCTACTTCTTGCCCTGCACCTCCCTCCCTCCTTCTCCATCCACCACTTCCATCTCTTTCTCCTCCTGCTCCTGCCACGTGTTCTGCCGCCACCGCAGCAAAGAAATAATGAAACGAGGATGCTAGATAAAACCATAAGAGTAAGTTTGTAAATAGTATACCGTTAAAACCAAGTTCCTGTCTTCCAGGGGTGGTGGACAGATTAAGATGGGCTGTCCCATCTTGGGGGAGACTAATGCCACCCTGGGCTCCTGCCGGGAGGAAGGGCGGGATATAAATCAAATAAATAAAGAAATAGTGGAATCCACTGGATTCCTGAATGCCCTGGTGGAGTTCCCAGTAGATACAGCAGGTGACCCTGTTGAAGCCCTTGTCACTCTGTGGAACAATGAGACACATTGGGCTCTTAAAACAATTGCCCCTAAGCACCCTCTCCAGTATTGTGAAGCCCGGTTTGCACCTTGGTACACCAATGAACTAAGGCAATGAAACAGGCTGGACGCCACACAGGTTGCCACACAGAGGAGGGCCAGGATCTCGATCATCCCAGAGTGCAGGACATGGAATAATGGGCTCACGTTACAGAAAGCCAGATTTCAATTGAACATCAGAAAAAATGTCCTAACTGTTAGAGCGGCACTACAACGGAACCAATGACCTAGGGAGGTAGTGGGCTGTCCAATACTGGAGGCATTCAAGAGGCAGCTGGACAGCCACCTGTCGGGTTGGCAATCTATTTTTGTGTACACCAGGTGTGGGAAACCTTTGGCCCTCCAGATGTTGCTGAATTACAACTCTCATCCACCCTCACAAGCATGGTGTCATGGGCTGCCCCATTATTTTGCATTCATGGTATTTTTACCCCCCCAAGAGCCCTCATTAGCAAGAACAATACTATTATGTAGCAATACTATTATGTATTATAGATAATTGTTAGAATGCTGTTAAAACATTGTCTGAGAGCCTCTGAAAGGAACAGCCTTATATGGAGACTCAGGAACAGTTGCACAGCAGCCAGTGTTCCAGGCAATCTGCCAAATTGGTAATAAAGAGAGATAAGGATAGCTGGAACTGATAAGAAGGGACACCTGCAAGATCACTGAGGGGGCAGAAGTGTGTCTGGACTGACACACCTCAGTCTGAGTTGTGACCTCATGCAACCACCTGTCAGATAACAGAAAGCCTATAAAAGGAGAGGAGTTTGTACAGTAAGTTACCAGTGCTTCTAAGCCTGGTCAGAGACGCCGCTACTGCTGCCGCTGCTGCTGCCGCCAACATTCCAAGGGTGAGATAATGTTAATTTACTTTCTGGATAAGTAGAAGATAGCCTTAAGATACAGTGCAATGTAACGTTTGATTCTGACTTATTGGCTAAGGCTAACTATATGCATTCATGTAAAACATTAAGAAGTGTTAAAATGTTTAAGGAATAAATTTTGTAAAGGTAGTGCATCCCAGAAACCCACGAAGACTCTTCTGGCTTCTTACAAATACAAAATGTTTTGATCCCAGCTTCTCTCAAGGCTCTAGTACTCAGGCCCTATCTGTCTTCCTTCCATAAATTATGAAGCCACTTCCTACACTTCTTAGTGTTCCTATGAATCTTGGTTGATATCCTATCCCAACAGGAAGTCATGTTTCTGTAGCCCTCTTTAAGAACAAGAAAAGTTTGCTGGCTCAAGCCAGTGGTCCATCTATAGTCCAGCATCCACACGCACAGCGTTCTCACAGCGGCCATGGGAAACCTACAAGCAGGACGTGAGTGCAAGACTACTTCCCTCCTGCGGCTTCCAGCAACTGATTTTCAGAAGTACACTGCATCTGACTATGGTGGCAGAGCATAGCCATCATGGGTAGTAGCCTTTGATAGTCTTATCGTCCATGAATTTGTCTAATATTTTAAAGTCATCCAAGTTGGTGGCTATCACTGCCTCTTGTGGGAGCGAATTCCATAGTTTAACGATGCGCTGCGTGCATAGTTGCACTTTGTTCAAACACTAAACTTCTTGTATCTTTTCTTCAGCATCTGATGCAGATCTTAAACATTTCCATTATAGCTTCAGGAAATCTGCAACTTCCAAAATATAACTATGGTGTTAGTTGGTAGGCACGGAGAAGGGAATGGTAACTAAAGTTAGGTTTCAATTGCAGCCCAGGTTGGTGTCCAGGCATTACACAATGATGTTGCTATTTCAGTATGCCCACAGGAACCTGATAGATATTTTGGCAAGCAATTGAGAGACTCTGACCTACAACCCAAGGTTTCCCCCCCCACCTGGATCCTTCTCTTTGATGATAAAAATAAAGGTCCTTTCTTTTACTGTTTCACCAGTCAAACTAACTACAACAATGACTTGCTAACTTTAGAGATATACATGAAATAGAAAAAATTCTTTTCAAAGTATGAGTGTATTTATTTATTTATTTATATCCTGCCTTTCCTCCCAGAACAAGCCCAGGGTGACAAACAGCAAGCAAGACACTAAAAATATATTTAAAAACATCTTAAAAACAAACCATTTTAAAAACATCTTTAATAAAACAATTAAAATATCTTTAAAGCACCTTAAAAACAATTTCAGTGCAGATGCGCGCTGGGATAAGGTCTCTACTTAAAAGGCTTGCTGAAAGAGGGAGTGTATGATCTCTGGTGGCATATTTTCATTTTTTATTTTTGTATTAGCCTTCCTTGTTACTTACCTTATTATAGCTCTGTTAAAAAAAATAAAAATCTGGTGGCAGAAGGACAGTTGACGGGGTTAGCAGACAATGATTTATTCAAGAAACATGAAGATATAATGTCATACATGACACTCCATTGTAGGTGCGAATGACATCTCATAGAAGACACTTTCCCAGATGCATGGAAGTAAGACATATTTTGGGAAGGGCACCCCAGGTTCCTTATTTTCTTTCCTATTCATTTTGGCTGTTCTCTTGTACACAGGTTCCCCTCTGAACCCACAAGAATCTCTTGACCTGGCTGGAATTTAGTGCCATCCTGTAGAGAGTACTGTCCCGTATGCATCGGTATAGATTTGTGGTGCCCCAAAGCATGTTTTGGGGTGTGCACCCCGTTACTAATTTTTTTCTGCACCCTTTGTCTACTTTGGTTGTGCGTAGATGACCATATCCATGCTGTGCGCCCAGCAGAAGCTCTGGGCCAGTCAGGATGCAGTGGCATCTCATAGAGGACACCCTCCCTTTTCCTGGGGTGTATGATTTGTCCTGAACCAGAGCAGATTTTGCCGTGGGCACCCTCATTTACCTATTGTTTTATTTTACGACATCCCCAAGCATTTATGAGCATTTCGTAAGCCTGGTAATTTTGATTCAGTATTTATTTATTTATTTATTTTATTAAGCTTATATACCGCCCGACTAGCAAATAGCTCTCTGGGCAGTGAACATAAAAACATATACAATAATAAAATTACAGGATCTAATACAACAAGTATATAAAAGTACACCATCTAAAATAAAATTACAACATTTACTCAAATTAACTTAGATTAAAATGCCTCAGAGAAGAGAAAGGTTTTAACCTGGCGCTGAAAGGATAATAGTGTCGGCGCCAGGCGTACCTCCTCGGGGAGACTATTCCACAATTCGGGGGCCACCACTGAGAAGGCCCTAGATCTTGTTACTACCCTCCGGGCCTCCCTATGGGTCGGGACCCGGAGAAGGGCCTTCATAGTAGACCATAGTGTACGAGCCGGTTTGTATCGGGAGAGGCGTTCCAGCAGATATCGTGGTCCCGCGCTGTATAAGGTAGCATTATTGTTGTGCTTACGGGGGAAAGATCATGAAGATATATGACATGGGGTATTCCAATGTTTATTTGGGGGTTCAGGGCGTGTAAATTTTACTTTGGAGGTCCCGGAGCTGTGAACTTTCCTTCTTTTTTAGTATTTCCAACTTACAAGCAAATAAGGAACTGGGAACTAGTAAGCAACTTCAGGCCACCATTTGCATGCATTGATTTCAAGGATCTGCTCTTTCTGGGTTGTATCCAATTAAATTCTATCAGAGTAAACCCACTGAATTTAATGGACCTCAGCTAGTTTTGTCTATGAGCTTCCATGGGTCTTCTCTGGGTAGGACTAGCATCAGATACAATCCCCTATGGACTCCTTCCCCAGCCCCATTAAGCAGGACCTCACCCCCCCCCGCTCCCCATCTCTCCCCCCCCCCGGATCTGCAGCGCCTTGCCCCCTCCAGCAGGGGATCAGGTAGGTGGAACTCTAAGGGTTAATGGGCCAAGCGGGTTATGGTCCTTAGACTTCGTTACACTTCATGTTCCCAATCAAGAGTGGCAATAGGAAAGGGTGCCGATGCAAAGCAATGGGGGGGAGTGGGGGAGAGAGACCAAAAAGGCATGACAGCAATGAAAGCAGCTCCAGCATTTTATTTCGTGTTTTGTTTTGTTTTTTGCACGATGCTCCTGGCCTGCGCGGAGCAGCCTTCGAATGAGGACCGGAAGTGCGAGCTGCATGTTTCCCCTCTTGTTCTAAGGCTATGGTCGTCGCACCTTCCTATTCCGCCCGTCTGAAACGCGAGGGATCGGCCTGGTCAGGTTCCTTCGGAAGGAACTGAAAAGAGCCAAGAAGGAAAGGTGGGGAAAGAGGGGAGGGAATAAACCCCCAGGCGCCCCCTTTGTAGAGCCCCAGGGCTTCTCCGTGCAATCCAGTCCATGCAAAGCAGAGCCTAAATTCTATTATTTCTATCGTGGTTTCTCTTCTAAAACTCCAGAATTTGTGGGGCGGGGGGGGGCTGTCTTGGGGAACAGTGAGCCGCCTTGCATGTGTGTGCGCGCACGTGTGGCTGGCTGGCTGGTAACGGGGGCCGCATTTTCAGCTGCCCGCAGTCGGTTCCATTGCTGAACTGCCTTTACTGTCAAGAAGTTCCTTCTAATGTCCAGTCTGAATCTACGCTCCTGCAACTTAAAACCATTAGACCTAGTCCTACCCTCTGGGGCAGCAGAGAACAAAACTGTACCCTCCTCTATGTCACAGCCCTTCAGGTACTTAAAGAGTGCAATCATGTCACCCCTCAGCCTTCTCTTCACCAGACTGAACATGCCAAGTTCCTTCAACCTTTCCTCATAAGACTTGTTCTCCATACCGGCTATCATCCTCGTCGCCCTCTTCTGAACCCGCTTTTACCAATTCTTTAGATGAAGATTGGCTACAAAGGTGGCCAAATCTGTTGCATGACCAAACTGTAGTGGGCCAAGGGTCCACATCAGTGTTAATTCTCTACTAGAGCAAATTCTGTTTGATCTTTGACTTTTCAATTGTACTCCTAATCAGGATAGTCTTTTTCCCCCCAGCAGGTGGCATACAGGAACATGAGGTTTACAGAGAGCTATATGGGAAGTTATCAAAAACTATCAAGCATGAAATGAAGGAAGAGACTTTTGGGGATCCAGAAAGAACAAGAATGCCACAGGAAAAAGGAACGAATGTCAGCAAAACCTCAACACAGCCAGCTCACGATGAGGTTTATGGGGAGTTATCAGAAATAATTAAACATGAAGTGAAGGAAGAGACCTTTGGGTATCCAGAAGGATCAAGGATGCAAGAGGAAATCCAAGTAGATATCAGTGAAATCTCAGCCCAAGACTGCAATACAAGCAGAAGAAATCCGTGTCTTATATGTGCAAAGATTTTCTGTAGTAAATCAAGCCTTAACGCACATCAGAGAATACACATGGGAGAGAAACCACACAAATGTTTGGAGTGTGGAAGCAGCTTTAGTCGGAGAAACGCCCTTGCGTCACATCAACAGATTCACACAGGAGAGAAACCATATAAATGTGCAGACTGTGGAAAAAGCTTCAGGGTGAGCATAAGCCTCACTAGACATCAAAGAACTCACACGATGGAGAAACCTTATAAATGTTTGGATTGTGGAAAGAGCTTCAGTCAGAACTCTTGTCTTACTTCCCATCAAAGAATTCACACGGGGGAGAAACCATATATATGTTTGGAGTGCGGAAAAAGCTTCACTCAAATTTCACATCTTACTTTCCATCAAAGAACTCACACAGGAGAGAAACCATATCAATGTGCAGAGTGTGGAAAGAGTTTCAGGGAATGCACAAGCCTAACTTACCATCAAAGAACTCACACAGGGGAGAAATCTTATAAGTGCATGGAGTGTGGAAAGAGTTTCACTACCTGTAAATATCTTGCTTCTCATCAACGAATTCACACAGTGGAAAAACCTTATAAATGCTTGGAGTGTGGAAGGAGTTTCACTCAGAGCTCTTACCTCACTTGTCATCACAGAACTCACACTGGAGAGAAACCATACAAATGTGCAGAATGTGGGAAAAGCTTCAGTCAGAAGTCAAACCTTACATCACACCAGAGAATTCACACAAGGGAGAAACCATATAAATGTGTAGAGTGTGAAAAGACATTCAGGGAGTGCACAAGCCTTACTTACCATCAAAGAATACACACAGAGGAGAAATCCTATAAGTGCTTGGAGTGTGGAAAGAGCTTTGCTACTATTAAATATCTCACTTCCCATAGACGGATTCACACAGTGGAGAAACCTTATAAATGCTTGGAGTGTGGAAGGAGCTTCACTCAGAATTCTTACCTCATTTGCCATCAAAGAACTCACACAGGAGAGAAACCATACCAGTGTGTAGAATGTGGAAAGAGCTTCAGTCAGAGGTCAACCCTTATAGCACATAAAAAAATTCACACAGGGGAGAAACCATATAAATGCCTGGAATGTGGAAAGAGCTTCAGAGAGAACAGAAAATGTACTTTACATCAGAAAACCCATGAACGAAAGAAAGCATTTAAAAGCCTTAACTCTGGCAGGGGCTTCAGTCAGAGTGGGCAGCTTATCAAACATCCAAGAACTGACACAGAGGAAAAACCATATAAATGCCTGGAGTGTGGAAGAAGCTTCAGTCAGAGTGCAAGCCTTACTTTACACCAAACAATTCACACAGAGGAGAAATCATCTGTTGTTGTTATAGTCTATCATTTTTAAGTCTCCTAAAATCACTTGGTGGCATAGGCTGCCCCTTCTATGAAAAACGATGGCTTTCCAAAAGGTGGAAACTGCATTTATGAACCAAGGACTTTCATTTACCTAACTTCTCGGATTCACTGTCCAGCTCTCTTTCGGCTACCTAGAGAAGTGTAACCCTGTGTGGTCACCTGGTTGCAGCCTCAGGCTTTCCTTACTCCATCACCACATTCTTCTTTCATCTCTCACCTTCCTTGCTAGCACCAGCTGGAATGGGATGTGAACCACCTTTTGACCTTTTAGGTCAAGGATGAGGAACCTGTGGCCCTTCCGATGTTGCTGGAGTACAACTCCCATCATCCCTGATCCCTATCCATGCTAGCTGGGGCTGATGGATGTTGGAGTTGAATGCCTGGAGAGCCACACGTTCCTCATCCCTGTTTTAGATGAAATAGTAAAAAGCATTGGTGAGTCATTTTTTCTCAGCAGAGAATCTGATGTTTTGTTTTGTTTTTAATTAATTTTTATTCAAATTTTTCAAAGACAAAACAAAACAAACAAAACAAATTAATTACTATTACAATAAAAACTATTGACTTCTATGATATATAACAAACCTGTCTCTTAATAAAATTATACAATCACTTCCTCCAGTGTTTATCTTGATTGGTATCAAATCTCATTAACATCATTTTATTCTTTCCCCAAAAAGTCAAAGAGAAATTACTAATCCTTGAGATATATATCCATCAATTTTTCTCCAAATAAACATGTCAATTAATCTATCTCATCAGGTCTACTAAGTCCAATAATTTCAATAGCTCTTCTCCCATTATCAATATTGATTCCATCTTCCATCTTTGCACACCCAATAATCTTGCTGTCATAATGATTCCATCTTCCGTCTTTGCACACCCAATAATCTTGCTGCCATAGTCATATAATAAGAGTCTGATAGGAATTTCTTTCATCACAAATATTTTGTTGCCATCAATTCTGAATGTGTTACTGAAATGTTGTTGTAAAGTTGTGTCTCTGTTCCTCTTTTTTACAGAATGCACCAGCACATCTCTTATGAGTTTTTCCATTGTCACATATCTGGAATTAATTCTATACACTTTCTCTATTTCAAGTTCCATCAAATCCTTCCAATCCAGGAATTTTTTCGAGCCATTAATATCTTTATCTCTACTCTCTTCACCAATTCCTTCAGGGACAGCACTAGATTCCAAATAGCAATATTTGTCTTTAGGATCCATCATAGCCAAAAAATCCAAATCTTTTTCCAGGTCCATATTTAATAAATCTATTCCAATCTCCAAGTCTTGAGCCTTCTCTTTGAGCTTTCTTTCCTCTTCTTTTCTTGTCCAGTTATAAAATCCTGAATTTCTTTCAGTTCCTGTCTTATTTTGCCAATTCCAATTTTCATCTCTTGCCTGGTCTGTCCCAGCTCCTGTTTCGTTAGCTTGATCTCATTCATTATTTTCTGTAACATATTTAGAGAGAGAAACCCTTCCTGAACATCCAGGGTCTCAGTGACCTTCTTGATTGTCATTCTTGAAACCAAAAGAACAAAACCCCTTCCAATATAGTCACTGTACTCAAGCAAAGAACAGTTTATTTCTTTTTCCAGTCACAAATGAGTTAATCTTGCAAGCCAGATGACATCACCCTCTAGACAGCACGAATGGCCTTATCTGTTATATGTCCAAAACAAATTTAGTTCACAGCGTCCAAATGGCTAGTAGCATAAAGAATAAGCAGATTCGCCAAGAAAAAAAAGAAGTAGACCAGAAAAATAGTCCCAGACATATAATACACAAATGTCAAATAAATCAGATGTTCTCTTCAAATTAGCTGCCTCTCATCCGTTTATATCTCTAAAATGCTCAATTCCATGCCAGCTTTTTGCAATAAAAACAAAGATAGGCTATTTCGATTTTCTTCCTCCTTAATTCCGTGTGTAAAAAAGAAAGTTATAACTCACCCAGGGCTTCTTTGTTGCTAACTCTTTGACAAATCTCTTTTGCAATAACGATAACAAAATGATAATAATAGACAGAAGGATGCTTGCCTGTTAATTTCCGTTTTTCTTCAAAGAAAAAAAAACGGCTCGCTTAATCAGTTAGAGCCTGTTGGTAATCCCTGGCTCCGTTCCACGTTGCTGGCTGCCTTCCTTCATAGGCAGTTCCAATGAATTCCAGTCCAGCAAACAAAACGAAGCTTTCTGTGGATAATCTCTTCGTTTCTCCCTTACCTGGGAGAAAGTTTTTTCCAGTCAAAAAAAAAATCTGACTAGTTTTATAACTGAAAAAGCGTCCTCTGAGACGGGAGCTCGTCTCAAAGGCTGCACAGGCGGAGTGATTCCTCCTGGGAAGTCTGATGTTTTGACATCCCTTTTAACGATCCCCTCTTTAGGTTCCTTCTCCATTTGGTAAACCAAGAGCAGATGACAGATGCATAACATAGGAAGCCTAAATGACCTAATCCAAGATTGCCATGAATTTCCTGAGATGTAGGGAAACACAGGTATGCTGACTAGCATGGAAAGGACACAAGGTTTGTTATTCCTGTGGTCATCAGCTTCCTGTCCCAAGACGGCCTGGGATAACATCTGTCCTGTAGGCCAGGGATAGCCAACACGATGGCCTCTGGATGCTGTTTCACAGAAAATGAGAATAAATGGGGATTAAATCCAGGCTAACCTTTTGATGCTGACAATGTCATGTTGATGTTGCAAAAAGCTTGCATGCATGAGGAGCATGGATCCCACAATTAAATCTTTATCTGGAAGCATCCCACAGTGTAACTTCTATGTAATGCTTAGTTGTAGCCTCATGATCCATGCAGACAGTGCCACGCTGCAGTCTTCGCCACTTGCTCTGGTGAGGCTGACCATGCGTACACTCGTTTCCAATAAAGGCCTACCTTTTTGCTGCAAGCCTGTGTCTTCAATTTCCTCAAGGACCCCTGGTCCAACGGATCCCAAAATTCCCCATCAGGTCTGCTTTTGCCCATTCAAAAGACTTCAGGAAAATAGTCTTAACAGTTAGTTCCCATGGAAACACATCCCCTGAATATCCTGACTTTTAGCCTTTAGTTTTCCTTGCAATAGGCCTAGTTATTTTGCCAGGACTATTAGGGGAGTGTTAGCAGAACGCCTTCCTCCATTGACCCTTTGCTTTTGAAACCTCCAGTCTTGGACCCAGATGAATATTTGAAACTGCCGTTGGTTGATTAAGCCCAGTATGTCTGCTCTGACTGGCAGCATCCCTGCAATATCTTATGCCCAGGACATCCAAAGGCCTGTTCTAAGATCCTGTGCTCTTCTATATATTGCTAGACTACAACTCCCATCATCCCTGAGCGCTGGTCATGCTGGTTGGGGCTGATGTTTCCAACAACATCTGGAGGGCTGCAGCTTCTCCCCCCCCCCAACTTAATCTTTCCTTACTCCAGAGACTGAACTGCTGGACAACTTGGAACATATAGTAAGCTTGAAGTAGATGGGCAGGTGGAGGTTAGGCAGAGGTGATGAATAGTTCAGCTGTTGCTAATTTTGCCTGCACGTAATTAACTATTACAAAAGACACAACTTCACATTTTCCTCTCCCAGGAGAGTTTAGCAAATTACATTTAATTTTCTCATGATGCAACCCTTGCATGTAACAGCCACTCTGTTGTGTGGTTTAATACTGTATATTCAGTTCCGTTTTTCAAATAATTGTATCTTGTCTCAAAATGCATATTAGGGTGTGTGTATGTGTTTAATTCTTGGGGATGTTTCCTTTCTTTCCCACTGGCTGTAAAATACAGTGTTTCTGCTGTAAAGTTCAAATAAATTTTCCATTTAGCCATTGGTCATTTCTTGTTCTAACTTTTCGATATCTAAGATGGGGGGGGGGAGATCCGCTGGCTGTGTACACACCGTACATTTAAAGCACATCACTTCCTCCCAAAGAATCCTGGGAACTGTGAATTTATCTTTCACAGAGCTACAGCTCCCAGGATTATTTGGGGGGAAGTCATGTGCCTTAAATGTATAGGGTGGTATTTAATGCTAGTCCTACTCAGAACAGACCCATTGAAGTTTATGGATTTGTCTAACTTAGGTCCATTAATTTAATGGGCCAGCTTTGAGTAAGACTTAGTTGAATACCACCCATGGTGTGTACACAGCCTCAGTTTCAGCTGTGTGCAGGGATGGGACCTGAAGATGCAGCTTTGCATCTTGTAACCCAGGTGTGGGGAACCTTTGGCTCCCCAGGTATTACTGAATTACAACTCCCATCTTCCCTGGCCGTTGGCCTTGGTTGCTGGAACTGATGGGAGTTGTAGTTCATCAATACCTGGAGGGCCAAAAGTTCCCCATCCCTGTAATGTAACCTTATTCGGCACCTGGATTCATATTTCTAAGGATCCAAAACCATCAGTGTTCTATTGTGTGAATTTAAGTGTGTGGGAAAGGGTTTCTGAGATGATGACATCACATGGAGATGCCCAGATTCAAACCCCAGAAAATGAGTGGAAGGTTAGAGTGGAGAGCTCCCCACGTCTCATTTCACCTCATGAGGAGCTGGCCTGTGCAACTGACCCCTCTGGGATCCCTCTTCCCTGCAACAAGATCCAGTTCAGGGAGCTTCTTTCTTTCCCTCACTCTGAAAAGCCAGGAGTGATTGGATTGATGCTGCACCAGAATGGCCGCCCCACTAGGCAAGGCTTTTTCTGTGGAGCCGAGTTAGCTGACAGCCAAAGAGATGAAAACACCCCAGCTCTGGCTTTCCTCCTTCGCAGAACAAGCCTAGGAGCTCTGCCCCCTCGTAGCAGCCAGAGCTGGTTTCTCTGCTGTGCAGGAGCAGAACTGGCCTCAGAGGAATAAACCTGGAGGCACATCACCTCAGCTCTGAAATTTACATTACAAAAGGCCTGGCCAGTTCAGGAAAATGGCCCAAAATGGCAACTTCCCAGCGAGCCAGGCCTACCAAATTCACCAGCCACACATGACTAGGCGGGATTGATGCAATAAGCCACTAAACCTCCACAGATACCACGTTCCGATAGCCGTTCAGGGCTATAATAGCCTGGAATGCCTATTGGCATGCGGTTTCCATGGAGGTTTTGTGACTTACTGCATTAATCCATCTAGTCAGGAGTAGCTGGTGAATTTGCTAGGCCTGGATCGCTGGGAAGTTGCCATTCCGGGGTGTTGCGTTCCGGATGGCATTTTGGTTATTAAAGGATTCATAACGTATAACATCAGAAGGGCTTTGGTTCTTAAATATTGTCCTCAAGTGTTTCTAACACATCCCAGGGTTTGGACCATCCATTTCTTTTATAAAGGGTCCGTTCCATTTCGGCTATGACAACGTCCCATCCTTATGGTAGCCCTCTCCTCTTTCCTCTCCAAACGTTTTTCACTCCTCTCCCCCCAAAACCCCTTTACTCCCACCATCTCATTAAGGAATTTCAAGGAATATACAAGCAGAGAGCAAACGAGCAGAAACGTTTCCCTTCCCCTGTTCACCCACTCAAGTGAGAGAAGCCCTCGTTGGGCGGGCGATGACGGGATTTCCGGCAGTGGATGGGGAGCAACGGAACCGAAACAAAGCAAGACCAGTTTAAAGCCTTTGCTTCCAGGTTCCTCATACTTGTTGGGGGGGGGGAGCAGCCTACCCCCCCCCCGAAGAGGCCAAACCAGCCTCTCTGTGCAAATGCAAGTTTCCTCGTTGGCTCTTGCTTTGAGAGGAGAAGGCTACCGATGGCTGCTAGCCCTGATGGCTAAGCTCGGCCTCCACCGTCGGAGGCAGTAAATGCTTCGGTGGCTGGGATTCCCCGGAAGGGCGAACGCTCGCTGCGCTCAGGTCTGGCTTGCACTGGGCTTCCCTCGGGGCGCCTTGGGGGCATCCATTTGCCGCGCGCTTTTCCTCCTCTGAGAGAAACGCAGAGAGGGCTGATCTCACTGTTTAGCATTCTTAGGGTTAAAATGTCCTAGAGAGGGAGGGGATTTGGCGTGGTGGGAGGGGGCGGTCTCCTCCAGAGCAAGAGCCCCTCTCCTCCGAAGCTCCTCCCAGCCTGGCTTCTCCCTTTCAGGGGGAGAAGGAACCTCTGTCTTTCCCAGGCGCTGCATCCGTTGGTTCCCCTCCTGAAACCTGGTGAGTTTCACCCTCTCCCCATGGAGTGCATTTGGTTCAAGGGGTCTCCCAGGGCCGCGGGGGCGGGGGCGGAGGGGACCTGTTGGGGTGATCCACCTGGGATCTCCGACAACAACCAAACCGGAGAGGCGGAGCTTCTTTCTGCCTTCCTCTCGGCAAAGCCAAGAGGGTGCTGATATGGGAGGCGGGGATTTAAAGTAGTCCACCACGCTGCGTTGAATGATGGAAGCCGGGGTGTAGTCGTACGGGATCTCGGGGGTCTTAGACCCTTTACTTTTTTGGGAGCAGGGTTCCTCTGTCTCCAGCATCCTGCGAGCCGATCAGCATGAAAGGAGCGTGTAAGCCACAGAGAATCTTCTAACGCGCTTCTTTGTCCTTTCCTGCTGATTGGAGTCGATCAGAGTGAAAGGAGGAGAGTCGACCACCGAGAAGACTCTTCTCAGTAGTTAACCCTCTCCCCTTCTGTGCTTATTGGCTCCTAGGGATGTCTGTTGTTGTGGGAGAAGGCATTAACAAGGATCTCATTCTCAATCCAGCAGCAAAGAAGCTGGGGGTGTGGCTGTGACTATCCTGAAGAGACCCAGCAGTTCTACATTTGCTACTACACTACTGTTCAAAAAAAGCAAATATGCAAGACCCCAATTGAAAATAAACAAACATAAATTGTACTGAAGGGATATTAAAAGAAAATAGATCGAAGGAGTGGTGGACTCTGCAGCTGCATTGCTCTCACCTGGCTAGGATGGGATGGGGGGGAGCCTACTCTGGCTATGCCAGCCTTGACCTGGGACAACCATCAGGCCCAATGCGCTCAAGTGTCAGGTGTGGGCCAGGCTGGGATCCCCTGGATCCTGTGCAGGCTGAGACCCTCCCCCAGAGTGCCCCAATGCAGTATTTTCCATGGGGTCACTTCCTTCTGGGGATACTTCTACCCATCCACACTTTTGGCTAATTGGTTTGGATTGCAGCCTAAGGCTCAGTGCTAGGAGGCATTGACAGGGTTAAAGTAGAGCTTAAAAACTACAGATGACCACTTACCTTAAATCCTAGAACAGTGGTTCCCAAACATTTCCCCCCATGGACAACTTGAAAAATGCTGAGGGTCTTGCCTGTTGCAGCGATTGTATGCGTGGTGCTAGAATAGATGCTGTATGCTTTTAATGGCAGTTTTACAGACAGCTCTGGAAACTCCTGCTCTAGAAGGTACTTATAGGGTTAAAGCAGAGATTAAAAGCGATAGATGATAACTGTCTCCTATAAATGATATATGACAATAACAGTGGAAGGCAGCTGGGTGAAGATGTGGTGTGTTTTTCTCTGCCTGGTGGGTCTGTGTAATAGGATATGGACAAAGAAAGGAAGGGGAAAGAAAAGATGGGAGAAGGTTCTGGTCTGTTCAGTGAAATATTAGGGCAGGCATATTGCAAATGGGCAGTGTGAGAATAATATGAGTAGCTGTGCAAGCAATAGAACCTCCATATGTAGTAGCAGTAAACCAGATCTCAGATGCAGGGGAGAAATGTTGTGCGTTAAGCAATTAAAAATATGACATATCAAAGGGAAAAATGTTTTCAACAGAAATTTAGGTCTTATGCATATATGGATTAATAAACTTGTCTGTAACTCAGACAATGAACAAACTGAGATGGCTTTCGACGAGTGACAGCCGTAATTTAACCCAACCAGTTTGGGGTAGTGGAAGAGGAAGTCTGCACAGAAAAGGTAGGCAATGAAAGGAAAAGGCCAGAAGGCCAGATGCTGTGTCTTCTGATCCTCAGTCAGACTGGTGGGCTTAAATCCATAGCCTTTGTTTCTCTTCGGTTATCATTCATGTATCACCTTCCAGGAAGTTGATCTCGTTGCTAGCCAGACATCTACACTTGCTCAGGGAAAAATGTTCCTGTCTTGACAGTGTAAACAGAACATTGTCTTGGTTTTGTAGGACTTGGTAGCACCTCCGATTAGGACAGCCTTGAGAGAAAAATTGGCAAAGACAAAGAAGTTCCTTCTGCCCTGTTGGATGCTTCGATGGAGCACAGATCAAAGATGGAAGAAGAAGATTTAGCTGCCCCTGAAGCAGGAAGAGTCCTCCCTGCCTTCAACGTTGGGAGCAGTGGGGAATTCTGGGAAACCACCATGCCGAAGATCCTGGGTGAAGAGAACACCCTCAGCTCAGATCTGCAGTGCCAGTATTTCAGGAAGTTCCAAGAGGAGGAGTCTGTAGGGCCCCGAGCGGTTTGCAGCAGACTCCATCGTCTTTGCCATCAGTGGCTGAAGCCAGAGCGACACACAAAGGCTCAGATCCTGGACTTGGTGATCCTGGAGCAGTTTCTGGCTGTCCTCCCACTGGAGATGGAGAGCTGGGTCAGAGAATGTGGAGCGGAGACCAGTTCCCAGGCGGTGGCCCTGGCAGAAGGTTTCCTCCTGAGCCAGGCAGAGGAGAAGAAGCAGGAAGAGCAGCAGGTGAGATAGAGTTTCATCTAGATCATGGACATCCAATGCCATGTTTTCAAATATTGTTGAATTAAAACTCCCATCAGCCCTGAGTATTAGCCATGTTGGCTGAAGCTGATGGGAGTTGGAGTCCAGCAGTATCCAATACTCCTAAGGTCTTTGCCTCTCTCAGTCTTCTAATCCTTCTCTGCATTCAACGTCTTCAACGCTTATTGCTGTTTCAGGTAAAGGGTCTGTTTGCAGAAGTGGCCACTGATTTCCTTGAGGCAGAAAGGACTCCATCGGACACCAGACAGAGGCTGCTGGGTAAGGATTAATGGGGTGTATCTCAATTTGGTCCTTAGTGATATTGAAAGAAATCCATGGGCTCCTTTAATCTTTTGGGGGAAGACACTTCTCCAGTAAAATTCAGAAGGCTGGAAAAAATAGCCAAGGACCAAGTGAATTACTTGTAAATTTAAGTGGAACAGAATTAGTTCCTTTTTGGAGAGGGTGAACTGGAACCTGAACGAATTCCTTCTTAAAAGGAACTTTCCACATACACCAATGTATCCATCTTGGAGGTGGTGCAACATTCTCTTATGACATCTCTAGTCACTGTCCTTTAAGTTACGTCTCGTTTATAGGCAGAAATTGGACTGATCTCTATTGAAATTTGTGTCTGTGTTGCACCTGCCTCATTTTGGCTGAAGCATATTTGCATGAAAGCCTCCCACCTATCAAAAAAATGGTCCAAGATCAAATGCAACCTTTATCCCCTTGGGTAAATTATGCTAAAACTACCCTAAAATGTTGATGGGATTAATACTGAGGCTTTACCTGCATTCTCTTCCACCAGCGTCTTCCAGCAGATGTTTAAAGAGAGAAGTCATCTCTATTCTAAGTGACGGGATTTTCATTTAATTGCAGAAATGTCTTATTCTTAGGGGTACCTATTACACAAACTGACATTTGGCCTGGAGAATTTATTTTATAATCCTTCCTGCAGCTCTTTTAAGAAAATCATTCACAGCCTTGTGCCTCCAGTGGATGTCCTTCTGGTTCATTGGATGGGAGGATTAATAAGGTTCCAGCTCTCCAAAGACCTTGTATTTGGGAGTCTGGTGAGGTTGAGGATGTCTCCCATTAAGTGGCCCTTTATATGAGCTATACTACAGTTTAGTGTGCATTCAGTGAGCTCTGTGTGCTGGTTTTGTTTAGCTTTGCACAAACCATGTCAACCTTGATCCATGCATCGCTTAACCTCTGAGATGAGCAAGTACTAATGGCCAAACTTTGTCTGTCACAGGAGATGGAAAGAAGCTGTCAAGACCGACTCAGCTATTGACTCTTTCCGGTGGAGTAGAAGAATCTGTGGAATCAGATCAGGTGTGTGTGTGTGGACTTTTCAGACTAAGGGCCACATTCTCATCTGGGCAGCCTTCCAGGGGCCACATGCCAGTGGTAGTTTAGGCCAGATATCAAAGTGGGTAATGTATGTTAGATTCTTCACACACTCACCCCCCCCTTCTTATCTTGCCATCCAGGTAGTCAAGAAGGATTATCAGCGCTATCAGAATATGTTAGAGTCAGCCTGGGTACCTCTGTCCCCTGCCCACCTCCCTAGGACTAAAAAATTCTGTCTTCTTGGGAATGCCTCCCAATAATGTTTCACTGAATTCTGTGACTAATGATCAGTGTCACTTTAACTAGCCTTTTTCTTTGTAGTTAGTAAATAAGTTATATATTATCTATGAGGACATTTTTACTTTCTCTTTCAGGCTTCAGTATGCTTTGAGGATGTGGCGGTGTATTTCACCGAGGGGGAGTGGGCTCTGCTGGATCCTGACCAGAGGTCACTGCATAAGGAAGTCATGGAGGAGAATTGCGGAATTGTGGCCTCTCTCGGTAGGGCTCCCTGTTGGATCATCAAATGTGTTTTGAAATTCAGTATTTCTGTATGTGATGAATTCAAATATTCTGACGGAGCTCAACAGTGCCATTTACTTAATTTGTAATTATTACCCCCTGCAGTTAACCTTGAATGGTCCAATTATGCCCTTCTAAACAATGGTCCAACTGCTCTGAACTGGCCAGGCCTTTTCAGTTGTAAGTTTCAGCATTGCTATGGAGATGGAACTAGTAATTTTCTGACTGGCCAAAGAGGGAACTGACAACAGAGATGGAGTGGATTTCATGAATGGTTCAAGCAACAACCCATCTGAGAAAAGAGACTGGTTCTGATTGGTCTCAACTTCCCCATAAATATGTGAGGCTTCAGCCTCAGCTGTTGTCTTCCTGGGGACATCTGATCAGGAATCCAGTGATGTCTTTCAGAACCAGCTTTCTATTTTTTTTCTTTTCCAACCAATAATATCCTTCTTTATATTTTGACATTTGGATTAACTTGTTTTTAATAGAAATTATCTGAAATTTCTCACGAAAACATCTCTCCACGGGCTAAGACAGCATAACGAAGCTCCATTTTGGTTTCTAAAATAGCTCCCAAGGTTTCTGAAGGATTTATTATTTGGGGCTTTGGGAACATAAGGCCAAAGGTTCTCTCTTGATATTTTCCCTAGAGGTGGAATGGAGGGAAGGGTCCTGAGAAATAGGGCTCAGAAAATCCTACATGTAGCTGAGAATTTTGCCTAGTGGCAACATACTGTAATTTGGGGGTTTTTTGGGGGGAGGGTGCACATTTTTTATTTCAGCACTTCAAATCCCCTTCTTCCAGACTATCGGGAAATATCTTATTGATTAAACCATTTATATACCAAATTTCCACTGAACAGATGTCCACAATGAAGCAAAAGATGTTTATTTTTTATTATTATTTTAATTTATTCCCCCCCCCTTTACCCTAATGTCTGAGAGCAGGTTACAACAATTTAAAATATAACATTAAAAACATATTACAATAACAAAAGTAGGCTGTGTCCTAAAATATAAACTTCAAGTACATCAGTACAAAATGTCAAAGCTATGACATAATCAAAATAGTAACTTATCAACAAACAGGAGGAGAGATTAAGAGTATTGTAATCAATACAAAAGAATACAGACTGGAGCCATTGTAGAATGCCAGCACAGCCTTGCCGTAGATATTGGCTCATCTAGCCCAGTATTCTCTCCTCTGACTACCAGCATCCTCCAATGTCTCACGCTGGGCACATCCAAAAGCTCCTTTCGAGGTCCTTTAGCTCTTGAAGCAGGTAATTGACCTTGCGATCTTCTGCCTGAAAATGTCTTGCTCTACTAGTGAATGATTAGGCCCCACATTCTTATTTTATTTTATTTATTTATTTATTATTTCATTTATACCCTGCCCTTCCTTCCAGCAGGAGCCCAGGGCGGCAAATAGAAACGCTAAAAACACTTTAAAACATCATAAAAAGACCTTAAAATACATTAAAACAAAACAACGTTAAAAACATTTAAAAAAACTTTGAAAACATTTTTTTAAAAAGGGTTAAAAATATTAAAAGACATATTAAAAGCAATTCTAACACATATTTATCGTATTTGTATCCCTTCCATTGCTCCAAACAGTTCTGAAGAGAATGCATGCGGTTGTTCCATTTATCTGTACAACAACATTGTGAGGTAGGCTAGGCTGAAAGAGAGTGATTGGCCAAAGATCACACAGTGAGCTTCAGTCTCAGTTGGAAGCTGAACCCAGATCTCCATGGTCCAAATCCAACAGTCTATAGCACATCAGTTTTCATTTAATGCCGGTCAAGAGAGACAGTTCAATCTGTGGTCCAATCTACCCTCCATCTTTGTCTTTTCAGTTCTTTCTTTATCACAACTGTTAACTGGGGTTGCTCAATGGTTTGAGGCTCCATTTTTCACTCACACTCTAATCAGTTTGTCTCGTTGCAGAAGGTGATGAATCAGAAACAAAGAATAAGGGAGAATTATGTGGGGAAGAGACACGGGAAAGAGAGAGATCTAGAAAGAGGGAAGAGCAGAGAAGTAAAACAGAAGCAGAAGATACGAGGAAGAATAAATCATCTGTTTCTCAGAGCAGTGAAATTGCAGTCCGAGAAAAAACAGACAAAAAAAACAGAAGTAAAGATTTTGGATATTGGAAAGGTCTCAATTCTAAAAGAAAAAGCAAATCCCACAGCAAAAACCACAAAGGGGAGAAACAATATAAGTGCTTGGAGTGTGTAAAGAGCTTCAGAGACTGTTCCAGCTTTACTTCCCATCAAAAAGATCATAGAGGGGAAAAAACATTTAAATGCTTGGTGTGTGGAAAGAGCTTGAAACAGAAGGCTGCTCTCATTAATCATCAAAATATTCACACAGGGGAGAAACTATATCAGTGCTTGGAATGTGGAAAGAGTTTCATCTCGAAGAAGTGTCTCACTTCTCATCAAAGAATACACACAGGGAATAAGCCACATAAATGCTTAGAATGCGGAAAGAGCTTTTCTTTCCATTCTAAACTTAACACCCATCAAATGATTCACACTGGGGACAAACCATATAAATGCTTAGAATGTGGAAAGGGCTTCAGAGAAAATTCTAGCCTTTCTTCTCATCAAAGAATTCACACAGGGGAGAAACCATATAAATGCCTGGAGTGTGGAAAGAGCTTCAGAAACAGTTCTCACTTTTCTTCCCATCGAAGAATTCATACACGGCAGAACCCATTTCAATGTTTGCAGTGTGGAAAGGGCTTTGGAAACCATTCTAGCCTTTCTTCTCATCAAAGAATTCACACAGGAGAGCAGCCATATAAATGTTTGGAATGTGGTAAGAGCTTCCGTCATAGTTCTAGTCTTTCTTCCCATCAAAGAATTCATACAGGGGAGAAACCACATAAATGCTTGGAATGTGGGAGGTGCTTCACTAGGAAGATACATCTTACTAATCATCATAGTATCCACACTGGGGATAAACCATATAAATGCTTGAAATGTGGAAAGAGTTTCCGATGGAAGAAAAGTTTTGCTTACCATCAAAGTATTTATAAAGGGGAGCAACAACATAAATGCTTAGAATGTGGAAGGTGCTTCAGTCAGCGGTCCAATCTCACTTACCATCAGAGAACTCACACTGGGGAGAGACCATATAAGTGCTTGGTGTGCGGAAAGGGCTTCAGAGCCAGTTCTAGCCTTTCTTCCCACCATAAAATTCATACAGGAGAAAAACCACATAAATGCCTGGAGTGTGGAAAGGGCTTCAGAGACACTTTTAACCTTTCTACTCATCGCAGCACACATACAAGGGAGAAGCCATACAAATGCTTGGAATGTGGAAAGAGCTTCAGCTGCAAGAGGAGTCTCACTTACCATCAAAGAATCCACACTGGAGAGAAGCCATACAAATGCTTGGAGTGTGGGAAGAGCTTCAGCTGCAAGAGGAGTCTCACTTACCATCAAAGAAGTCACACTGGAGAGAAACCATATAAATGCTTGGAATGTGGAAAGAGCTTTAGTTGCAAGACAGGTTTCACTTACCATCAACGCATTCACACTGGGGAGAAACCATATAAATGCTTGGAATGTGGAAAGAGCTTCAACTGCAA
This sequence comes from Rhineura floridana, assembly GCF_030035675.1. Taxonomy (NCBI): domain Eukaryota; kingdom Metazoa; phylum Chordata; class Lepidosauria; order Squamata; family Rhineuridae; genus Rhineura; species Rhineura floridana. The sequence continues at coordinate 209,284,618 of NC_084482.1, forward strand.
GAGAAATCTCACATACCATCAAAGAATCCACACTGGAGAGAAGCCATATAAATGCTTGGAGTGTGGAAAGAGCTTCAGCTGCAAAAAAGGTCTCACTTACCATCAAAGAATTCACACTGGAGAGAAACCATATAAATGCTTAGAATGTGGAAAGAGCTTCAGCTGCAATAAAGGTTTCACTTACCATCAAAGAATTCACACTGGGGAGAAGCCATATAAATGCCTGGAATGTGGAAAGAGCTTCAATCAGAAGACACATCTCATTGTTCATCAAAGGATTCACACTGGGGAGAGGCCATATAAATGTTTGGAATGTGGAAAGGCCTTCAGAGCCATTTCTAGCCTTTCTTCCCATAAAAGAATACATACGGGGGAGAAACCTTATAAGTGTTTAGAATGTGGAAAGAGCTTCAGCTATAAGAAAAGTCTTACTTCCCATCGAAGAATTCACACCAGAGAAATTATTATAATTGCTTGAAAAAGCTTGAGAAGCACAAATTTTCATTATCATGGTTTTCTGTTTCTTGACACAGTGCTGATTTATGTTCCCAGCTATATCCAATGTGATACATTTCTGTTTTCTCATTGTTCCAAGTTTATTACCAAAATGCAGAGCCATAGGCCATCACAATATAAATCACATACAGAGAAATTGGTTATAAAATGTTTTAATTTTTTTTTAAATTATAGGACTACAAATGTTAAAAACTTCTATTTCAAATAGTGTTCTAAAATAAATTTTGCTCGTAATTTCTGGGCTGCTATCACAAACAGGGATACTTTACCAGTTACCTCCAGATTTAAGTCAGACATTAAGAAAAGTATTTTTTCGGCTTCCATAGATGACTCATAATAGTCTAGCCACTCCTTTAAGAGCTTAGTTCTAGGGTTCTGGTAAATTGAGCAGTGGAGTAATATATGTGGAACATCCTCCTCCCCATTGGATCCGCAAATACATTTTCTTTGGTCCTTTGGGATACCAGATAACCACCCCTCTCTGTTGGCGTTTGACAGTGTAAAAAAGCGCAAAGCTGTAAAGGCATATCTTAAGCTGATGGGTAGAGGCTGCGTTAGGTATAAGGAGCAATTATGATCAGTTTTAAACCTCCCATACCATGGGGCCACTCGTGAGTTTATTAGGGTTAAATGGTCTAAATACTCACTGTGTTGAAAAAGCGCCTCACGTAATCTTTTATTGGAGCCTAAGTTATTAAATTCCTGTGTAGTTAGGTGATATCTATTTAATAGATCGTCTACTTTACCGCCCCATAGATTAAGTGAAAATGGATGATCAAGGCAGAGATTTAGTAATTCCTTGCCTTGTAGTGCATTAGTTGATCTCATAAACTTCAAAAGTGTAAGATGGATATGCGTTCTCAACGGAGGGAGTCCAGTCTCTGCTCGTAGCATTGCTGCCGAGGTTCCCGGGGGGAGGGACAATAAACGCCTAAGAAAGTTTGTTTGTATAGTCTCTAAGGATGAGATAATTTCGTTGTCCCATCCCCAAACAGATTCTCCATACAAAACCTGAGGGATTACTTTAGATCTAAATATTTTTAAAGCTGGTGGAATCAAGTTACCTCCAGCATGGCGGTAAAACTTTAAGATTGCTCCCACTGTTTTTGTCGCAATTAGCTTTATAGATTGCAAATGTCTTTTCCAGGAGAGGGTATCTGAGAAATTTACTCCCAAATATTTATATACACGGCACTGTTCTAACTGATGGTCAGCCATTGACCATCGATGCCTAGCATACCTCTTGCCAAAAACTAATATTTTCGTTTTCTCATAATTTACATTTAACCTTTCCTTTATGGAAAGGTCATGGAGCCTTCTCAGCAGCTTTCTTAAACCGATCAGGACTAGAGAGAGAAGGACCATATCATCGGCGTAAAATAATGCGGACACCTTCCTATGCCCGATAGAAGGTGGAAAATATTGGGGGTCAGATAACTCAGAAATAATATTGTTTAAAAACAGATTGAAGAGCAGGGGGGCCAAAAGGCACCCTTGTTTAACACTCCTCATTACCGCTATCGGATTCGTCGTATTACCTTGTTGATTAACTCTGACCAGGGCTTCAGTATTAGTATATAGAGCCCTTATAAGATATAGTAATCGTCGATCAATTTTCATATAGTATAATTTGGCCCAAAGGATGTTCCTATCAACTGAATCAAAGGCTGCAGCCAAATCAACGAATGCCGCATAGAGATGTTTTGTTGGGCCGTTCATATTCTGTATTGCCAAGAAATAAAGGGTTAGACAATGGTCTATCGGGGAGGAACATTTTCTAAAGCCAACTTGTTCAGGGTGTATAAGATTATTAGAATCCACCCATTGTTCTAATTTTTGGAGGAGAAATTTACTATAAAGGTTAGACGCGACATTTAATAGACTAATTGGCCGGTAATTAGAAGGTTCCATGGGATCACTTTTTTTTATAAATTGGAACGATAATATTCTGTCTCCACCCCTCTGGGATGATGCCGGAGTCATTGATTCTAGAAAATAAACGTGCCAGGATGGGAGCCCACCAATCAGGAAATTGCTTAAATATTTCAGGGGGAAGAAAATCTTCTCCAGGAGCTTTACCATTTTTCAAGGAATCAATGAGAGATTTTATTTCTTCGATGGAAACTGGGGGCCATGCTGGCTCCTTCTTAATATCAATTTCCAGTAAGTTAGGGTAAGTAGGTGATATTGGGGCATAAAGTCTTTGAAAATGGGCGTACCATGTTGGAGTCGGAATTCGTTGTACCTTTATAGGGTTAAATGAACCCATCCCCGATTTGACTAAATTCCAAAATTGGCGCTCATGTCTTGCGGAGGCAGCACTAATTAACTGCTGCCAGCGGGATACTGCAAAATCCCTTTTCTTTTGTCTCAGGAGGCTTCTATAAGAATCCCTCATTAATTTAAAAGAGATATGGGAAGAATCACTTGGGTACTTAAGTGTCAACCAAAGCACAAATTTTCATTATCATGGTTTTCTGTTTCTTGACACAGTGCTGATTTATGTTCCCAGCATATATCCAATGTGATACATTTCTGTTTTCTCATTGTTCCATTTTAATATTGCTTTTATTCATTTGTTGCATTTATTGTAACTTTATTGTATTTTTTTGTATTAGGAGATGTAGTGTCCATTTGTACACATTTAGCTATTGCCGTGAGATGCCTGAGCTCAACCTGTTTGTTGGACAAGTAATATGCATATATGAAATAAAAAAGCTTCAGGAAGAAGATGCAGCTCCCTTCTCATCAAAGAATTCACACAGGAGAATCCATATATACGGTTTTGGAAATAGTCGCTTTAAATACATCAGAGGAAGAGAGTGAATGCATTTCAGTTTATGAAGATGTAGGTATAATACAGCCAAAGAGAAAAATCAGTAGCACGTTATACATCTATGAATCTTGGAGAAGGGAGAAATATAAGGAACAGGGTAGGGGGAAATAAATTGTACTGAAGTGTCTGGAAAAGTGGCTGCTACATGCAAGGATTAAAACATACAGTATTAAAATTAACTATATTTAACCATTGCTGATTCGTACAATGGCACACCTAAATTCCAGCAGCCCTCTTGTTAAACCGTACTGAATTCCCAACTATCCTAACTACATGGCCTTTTAGCTTAAAAGAACATTGCTACCAATCCAGAATGGAATTCCAGGGAACAGGCCCTGGTGGTTTTAGAAGCAAGGTGGTAAGAAATCAGTCTGGTGTCTGTAAAAAAGGATCCAGAAAATGTTAACATGAAAATTAAATAGCAATAGTGGAGGAACTGAAACCACTTAAAAGTAGCAAGAGAGCAGGACAGTGATTTTGGGATCGGCTGGTTTTGTTTTTTATATCTTGTCTGAACGGATCAAATTGTCCAGGGGCACCTCTATTGACACACCTTTCGCTATAGCTAGACCTACTTGGTTAAAATATTACATGACTTTGTATAATGCTAAAACAGTATTGTACAATTGTCACGTTTGATTTTTTTTCTCTTCAGTTTTGGTAATTTCTTGAAAATTTGAATAAAATGTTTTTTAAATTAGCATAAAATAACAAAGTCCGAGTGTCACCTGGAAACAGGCAAAAATGAAAATAAGAAAATTGTATGTATCAGGATGGTACATGAGGCAAAGCCCAGCCCCAGAAGTTTGGCTGAAGAGGAGAAAAGGGGCAAAGAGCTTCAAAACTGAAGATTTAGAGGTCCAAGGCATGAAATCTCTTCTCCCAATGAGAAGACAAACAAAGGCCTCAGAACAAGGAAACATTTGTTAGAAAAACTTGGAATTAAGAAAAAAAAATAAACCAAGATGAAGTGTAGGCCGGCATCCTCCAAACGTGGGTCCCACCCACACCACACATTTAAAGTATTCTTACACCACTTTAACAGTCATGGTTTCTCCTAAAGAATCCTAGTTTTTTAAGGTGCTGACAGTTCTCTGGAGGCCCAAAATTCTCCTCAGAGAGCGGCAATTCCCGGAGTTCGCCTGGGAAGGGAGAACTGATGATGGTGAAGCCACTCTGCTGCCCCACCTGCAACCCTCTTTGGCCCCCTTCCCTTCTGCGCTGCCATCTTCGTTTGGGAACCTGAAGTGTCGCTGAGTCTCTTCCAGGCCAGGAGATGCTAGAGCTCCTCTCTGTGTGTGCAGGGCATGTCTCCACCTTTGGCTCCGGCATTGAGAGACCGGCACAGAGAGGCAGTCCCACTGTTGAGCATTTGAAGGGTTAAAATGATCTAGAGAGAGGAAGGGGATTTGGGGAGGAGGAAGAGGCAGCCTCCTCCAGAGCAAGAACCCCTCCTTCCGAAGCCCCTCCCTGCCCGGCTCTCTTGGGTGGGGGGGCGAAGGAGCCTCTGTCTATCCCAGGCGCAGCATCCATCAGTGGCCCCTCCTGAAACCTGTTGAGGTTCCCCCCTGCTTCGTGCATTCGGCTCAAGGGTGTCCAAGGGCCACACGAGCAGGGTGAGCTGATCCAGCGGAGATCCCCCACAACAACCAAGCTTGGGAACGGAGCTTCTTTCTCCCTTCCTCTCTGCAAAGCCAGGAAGCCACTTGGACATGCGAAGCGGGGATTCAAGGTCGGTCTGCAACGCTGCCTTGATCCATGATGGAAGTCAGTCGTCAATTGTATTTTGATAAGAACTCATCCCCCCCCCGTAGGTCAATCACTTTCCAGGACTGCGCATGGCGACCCTATGAATCAACGACCTCCCAAAGCATCTGTTATAAACCACCCTGTTCAGATCTTATAAGGTCAGGTCTGTTGCTTCCTTTACGGAATCAACCCTTCTCTTGTTTGGCCTTCCTCTTATTCTACTTCCTTCTGTTTTTCCAAACATTGTCTTTTCTAGTGAATCATTTATGATCAAAGTATGATAACCTCAGTTTCATCATTTTAGCTTCTAGTTATAGTTCTGGTTTAATTTGTTCTAACACCCAGTTATTTGTCTTTACACATGTTTAACGTGCTACTGATTTCGCTTTGACTGTATTATTCCTACATAAATTAAAATACATTCTCTGCCCTTCTGCTGATGTATTTGAAATAAATTATTTCCAAACTCTGCAGTTTCTTCCTGAAGCTTTGTGATGTGATTTCATATTTGCATGCTGCTTTTCTGACAGCCAAGTTGAGATCAAGGCATCTCACAATAGCAAAGCACGTACAAATAACATGAGAAGGAACATAAATTAACACTTAACACTGTGTCAAGAAACAAAACCACCATCATTCAAGCCAGCCCTATTTCTCAACTTGGGTGTATACTCACCCTCGTTTCTCATCAGGGAAACAGTTTTCTACACTCCAAGCATTAATATGGTGTACTTCTCTCAAGCTTTTTCATAGTTTCTGTCTTCAGTGAATTCTTTGATGGGAAGTGACACTTTTTTTTACAGCTGAAGCTGTTTCCACATTCCAAGTGTTTATATGGTTTCTCCCCTATATGAATACTGTGGTGGGAAGAAAAGGCTAGCGTCTCTGAAGCCCATTCCACATTTCAAGCATTTATGTGATTTCCCCCCAGTGTGAATTCTCTGATGAATAGTGAGCTGTCTTTTGACTGAAGCTATTTCCACATTCAAAGCATTTGTTTTCTCCCCTGTATAGGTGCTGTGATGAGTCTCTGAAGCCCTTTCCACACTCCAAACATGATGCTGCATGCCGATTACCCTTTTCATAGAGCCCCAGATCTCTTCCCTGGACAGTCAGTGCCTGTTCAGACCCCATTCCTAACTATGTTAATTTGGGGCTGTTTGACCCAATGTGCATCGCTTTGCTGTAGCTTCTCTTGAATCGCATTTGCAATTTTAATGCACATTCACTCACTTTGGAGATATCCTTCTGGGGCTCAATACAATCCTTTTTGTATTTTTACCACCCTGAACAAATTGGTGTCACCCACAAAAGTGTGGCCAACTCACTGCTCCCAATTAGCTCCAGAACATTTATGAACAAGTTTAAAAAACACCCAGCTTAATGCAGCTCTTTAGATGGATCCCACTTCTTACACCCCTCCCGTTGTGAGAAATGTCCATTGATTCCTACTCTCTGCTTCCTGTTCTTGAACCAGTTACTGATCCATAAGAGGACTTGCCCCCCCTTATCCCATGACATCTAAGTTTACTCAGTCTTTGCTGAGCGACATCAAAAGCTTTTTGACAGTACAAAATGTCTACTGAATCACCCCATCATACCTGCTTATCTCCAAGAAGTCTAAAAGGTTAGTGAGGCAGGATTTACCTTTGTGGAAGCTGAGTGTGTGAACTTGCCACCCCCATGTCCCATGAAACACATCTCCTTGAGAGGAGGGGGATCTTTTGCTAGGGATAAGAACAAGCTCTTTGCCCTGAAATGTGCCTAAATGGTGTGTGTATAACCCAAGAAATGCAGGCCCAAACCAGACTAAAGCAAAGCTTTCTTTTATTGAGAGAAAAGAGAAGAATAGCATTACAAAATTACTGGGTGCGTGGCAGCATTAATCGTTCATATCCTAATCCATTTATAACTTTAAACTAAAGAGATCAAAGGACCCTATTACTATAAAGAGTGACAGGTATGAGAACCTAGGCCCCGGAGTGGGTAGTGGAGTGCAGCTGAAGTGATGTGGAAGAGCTCTGACCCAAAATCAGGAAGGAATCTGTTTGCCTCAAGGCGTGTGCCGAAACACAGAATCCCTTCCTGGTTCTGTCCCTGCCATCCTGCGTTGCGTTCTTTGAGAGCGTTGTTACACGTGTTGGAGGTCAGATCGCCATTGCCCCCCTTCCCTGAACTCAAGCCTCTCTTCTTTAAAAGACACTTTTTTTCTCTCTACTCCCCTGAAAAGGAGGGGTCTGGGTATGAGGTGATTGTGTGTGTGTGTGTGTGAGTGCACGCATGCATGTTTCTTGCTGACCCTGAGAAACTCAGGCTACTTTCCTAAGGCTTTCTTTGAACAATGGGAGGATTCTGGTAGGCGTGAGGAAAGTCTGCCAAGGAAGAAGATAACAATTATTCCAGTTGCTCAGGACTGCATAACCAGCAAAACAAGGGGGTGCAGGGTGGGAATTACAGTCCGGCAGGCTCCAGGGCCTTGCACCTCGTAACGGCTTATTTTTCCAAACGGTCTTACGAATTTTATTTTTACTAATGTGTTCCACCAGTTTTCCTAGAAAAGATTTTACGCTAACCAGCCTGCAGTCTTACAGGCCTCCCCAAATCCTTTTTTGCATTGTCATATTCATCATCTTCTAGTCCTCAGTTAATGGAACCCAATTGTTCTGTGAGAGGAATAGGGGGTCTCCTCTCACCTCCCTTAACAAACTAGGATTCCCAGGATTCTTTTGGGAAACCATGATAGTTAAATAGTATAAGAGTACTTTAAATGTATGGTGTGGATGTGACCCACGTTTTGAGGAAGCTGGCACACACTTCATCTTTATTTAATTTTGGGTTTCTTGCGTAGTTCCAAGTTTTCCCCACAGGTTTTTCCTCGTTCTGTCCTTGGCCTTTTCATTGGGATAAGAGATTTCATGACTTGAACCTATCTCCCTGCCTTCATCAGTTCTAAAGCTGTTTGCCTCCTTTCTCTTCTAAGCCAGACTTCTAGGGCTGGGCTTTGCCCCATGAACAATTCTAAAATATAAAACTTTCTTATATTCATTTTTGCTTGTTTCCAGCTAAAGCTTATACTTAACTACTTTATGCTAATTCTTTTAAATATGTTATTCAGATATTCAAGAAATTACAAAAATAGAAGAAAAAAATCAAACTTAACAACTGTACAATGCTGGTTAGTATTATACCCAGTCATGTCTATAATATTATAACCAATTGGGGCACAATCCAATTGCTGTTTACGTCAGGCTGAGGGGAATTGGATGCAGCAGATCTCCAGCTGAGCTGGCTGGGCCCCGGCTCAGGTGGGCTACGCCGGCGTAAGTCCCTCAGCTGGGCTCAGCCGGGCTCAGCTGGGGTTCAGGCAGGCCAGCCCAGCTCAGCCAAGACTGGCGTAAATTAAGCTGGCATAAGCTGGTGTAAATCCTAAGAATGGAGCATTCCAGGAGTGTGTCAGGGGAGGGGCTGAGGTGACGGGTCTTAGGCCACATCCAACTCATGTTTGGAGCGCTCCTGCAGGTCCAAATTCAGGAAAATTTACGCCGGGAAAAAGGTCAAAGAAAATAAATACAATAGAAGTCAATACCGGTAGGGGTATTTTGGAGAGCAGGTGCTTACTTTCTGGTCCCTGCACGCAGCCCCTGGCTGAGCTGTCGTTCAGCCAATCCAGAGGCTCCTGAATTGGATGAGGTGGGACATTTTCTTCCTCCGGCTCCACTCACTCCAGCTTTCCCTGAGTTGGACTGCTGTGCCCATCTCCTCATAACGAAAGGTGTATCGATGGAGGTGCTGTCAGACAATTTGATCAGTTCAGATGTAAGTATCAAAACAACTCCATCTGAAAGTCAGTGTCCTGTCTTCTTGAGACTTTCACATGGTTTCATATAATTCTCCACTATTGCTATTTCATTCTTAAACATTTTTATCTGGACTAATTTTCTATTTAGATTTTTCTGGATCCTGTTTCACAGACATCAGACCAATCTTTAGTAACATGCATCTAAAACCACCAGAGCCTGCTTCCTGGAACTCTTGTCTGTATTGATATCCATGTTCTTCTTTTAAATGAAAAGACCATGTAGATAGGACAGCGGAAAATTTAGCATGCTTTTAAGAGGGCTGGTGGAGTTTAAGTGTGCCAATGCAGGACTCGGAAATAATTAAATATAATTAATATTAATCCTGTATGTTATAATATTTGCATGTACCAGCCGTTTTATCAGATGCTTTCATATAGTCTATTCGCCTCTTTATTTTCCCATTTGATGTTTGTATTTATTTTACATGCATATACTGTTCCTTATATTTCTCCCTTCCCCAGGATTCATATTGACTGGTGTTCTGAAGTACAGTAGGGGCCCGCTTCTTGGCATTCTGCTAATACGGTGGTCAGGCATGCTGGGAAGAGTGGGAGGCGGGGAAGCTTCTTGGTGCCGGCTGCAGCAGCGCTGTCTGCCTCAGCCCTGGACCAGGACACCCGGAGCTGGCCGGAGGAGGAGGAGAAAGAAGCAGCGCCAGCCTCTCTTCCCCCCTCTCTCCGGCCTGCAGCAAGGGCAAAGTGGGCCGGACCGAAGAGGCGAGCCTCCCGGTGCAGCCAATGCCGAGGGCAGTGCCAGGAGGTAGGGCTCAACGAGGAGGCACCAGAACCCGCTTTGTAGATGTACCCGTAGGTCCCCCTCCCCATCTTGCAGCCCTCGTACTCGAAGAGGCCTGCTGAAGGCATTGGGGAGAAGGGGGACGAGGAGAGGGAGGAGGCCCCCGATGCTGCCACAATGTGGACCATCCAGGTGAAGGCGGGGGTGGGGGGAAAGGGAGGGTGCCGCATGCGCGGGGAAGAGGCGGGAGTGTAGGGGGAGAATGGAAGCAGCTGCTGGTGGTACGGCTACTCCCCTCAGCCGGCTGAAGAGCCAAACAGGCAAACCGCACCAAAAAAAGAAAACACCCAACAGCCCTCATCGCTGCTTCTGATGGCCTGGCTACAGCCCACTCATAAGGCGGGTTAGGTTCCAGCCCCTGCCTAACGCTGCCTTTGATCCACTTTTTGGCGATTTTCACTTTTCGGTGGGGGTCTGGAACCTAACCCACCTTATGAGTGGGGCCCTATTGTATTTGAAACAAATATATCCAAAGTCTTTCTATGCAGTCTCCCCTTTGTGAAATCTTTGATGGGAAGCAAGACCTTTCTTGCAGCTGAAGCTCTTTCCACATTCCAAGCATTTATGTAGTTTCTCCCCAGTGTGAATTCTTTGATGAAAGGAAAAGCTGGAGTTGTGGCGGAAGTTTTTTCCACATTCCAAGCATTTATGTGGTTTCTCCCCAGTGTGAATTCTTTGATGGGAAGAAAGGCTAGAAATGCGAAGGAAGCTCTTTCCACATTCCAAGCATTTATATGGCCTCTCCCCTGTATGAATTCTTTGATGGGAAGTAAGATGATCACTGCGAAGGAAGCTCTTTCCACATTCCAGGCATTTATATGGTTTGTCCCCTGTATGAATTCTTTGATGGCATGTGAATGTTTTCTTGCAGCTGAAGTCCTTTCCACATTCCAAGCATTTATATGTTTTCTCCCCTGTGTGAATATTTTGATGATTGGTAAGCTGCATCTTCCACATAAAGCTCTTTCCACATTCCATGCATTTATGTGGTTTCTCCTTGGTATGAATTCTATGATGGGAAGAAAGGTCAGAACTGTTATCGAAGGTCTTTCCACATTCCACGCATTTATATGGTTTGTCCCCACTGTGAGTTATTTGATGGCGAGTGAGAGAGGTATTTCTACTGAAGCTCTTTCCACATTCCATGCATTGATATGGTTTCTCCCTAGTGTGTGTTCTTTGATGATGAATGAGTCCATACTTGCGGGTAAAGCTCTTTCCACATGTCAAGCAGTTATATGGTTTCTCCCCAGTATGCATTTTTTGATGGCAAGAAAGGTTAAAACGCGAACTTAGGCTCATTCCACACTCCAAGCATTGATATGGTTTCTCCCCTGTGTGAATTCCTTGATGTCGAGTGAGATTTGTTTTCTGTGTGAAGCTCTTTCCACATTGCATGCATTGATATGGTTTCTCCCCTGTATGGATTCTATTATGGGCAATAAGGTCAGAACTGTAAAGGAAGCTTTTTCCACATTCCAAACATTTATATGGTTTCTCACCTCTGTGAATTCTATCATGGTAAGTGAGACTGCTGTTATGCGTGAAGCTCTTTCCACACTCCAAGCACTTATATGGTTTCTCCCCTGTGTGAATTCTTTGATGGTAAGTGAGAATTTTCTTGCAGCTGAAGCTCTTTCCACACTCCAAGCACTTATATGGTTTCTCCCCTGTGTGAATTATTAGATGGTAAGAGTGTCTATCCTTACAAATGAGGCCCTTTTCACATTCCAGGCAGTTATCTCGTTTCTTGCCTTTGTTGTTTATGCAGTGGGGTTTGCATGTTCTTTTAGAATTGAGACTTTTCCAATAACCAGAATACTTACTTCTTTTCTTCCTTTTCTCTGCTTTTTCTCGGACTGAAATTTCATGGCACACACTGCCCTGAGAAGCAAAGGATCGATTTCTCCTCTTCTCTTTTGTGCCAGTTTTCATTCTCTGCTCTCCCCTCTTTTTAGATCTGTCTCTTTCCTGTGTCTCTTTCCCATGTAATTCTCCCTTATTCTTTGTTTCCCATTCGTCACCATCTACAAGGAAGAGAGAAACTGATAACCTGAGGAACACTTCAACACTTGTGATAAAGGATGAAATCAAAGGACTTAGGTGGTTTAAGAGTCTGTTGTCTGGCATTCACTGACATGTGGAGTTGGATTTGGACGATGGAGATTGGGTCCATCACATCTAGAAATGTGGAATTTGGAAACAGGCATTATGATCCAACAGGGAGCCTTACCGAGAGAGGCCACAATCCCAAAATTCTCCTCCATGACTTCCCTATGCAGAGCTCTGTGGTCAGGATCCAGCAGGGCCCACTCCTCTTCTGTGAAATGCACAGCCACATCCTCAAAGGACACCGGACTCTGAATGAAAAAGAATTTTCCCCTCATAGATTAACAAAAATATTTGTCTACTACCTAAATCCAAAAAGCTAGTTAAGGTCACATTGGTCACTATTCTCAGATTTTTATGAAACCTCCTAGAGTGGCATTTCAAGGAGAGAGAATTCTTTAGGCCCAGGGAGGTGAGGGAGAGGCACCCAGAATGTGCTCTTGCATTCTGCAAATACCTCTTTGCTGCCTGGATGGCAGACAATTCACCCATTTTGATATCTGGCCCCAACCACCACAGGCATGTGGCCCCTGGAAAGTTGCCTAGCTGGGAATGTGGCCCTTGGTTTGAAAATGTTTCCGCTCCCCTGCCTTACCTGATCTGGTTCCACAGCAGCTCCTTCTACTCCAATGGAAAGAGTTGGTGGCTGAGAAGATTTTGTTGGCATCTTTCCATCTCCTGCAGAGGCAAAGTTGATAGAAAGCCATTAGCACATGCTTATCTCAGAGGTGGCACCTCAAAACAAACATGGGCATTAGAAAGAGTTTTACCTGCTCAGTGAATGAATAAAAGTTTACTGTTTAAAGCCACAGGTTGCATAGACCACCACAACAGAGATACAACAATCATTTGGCCTTTTGCCTATACCAGAGAAAACAGAAAAATAGTACAGGCAGGTATCACGGAATTGCAGGGATGGTGTCAGGAAGGCTAAAGCTGAGAATGAACTGAGGTTAGTGAGGGATGCTAAAAGCAACAAAAAAGCTTTCTTTAGGTACGTCCATAGAAAAGACAGAGAAAAGAAATGGTGGCACAGCAACTCAGTGAGGATGGCAAATTATAACAGATGACAAAGAAAAGGCAGAAGTGCTCAATTCCTACTTTGGCTCAGTCTTCTCCCAAGAAAGGATCTCTGACCTTCCCGGGAAACATGAAGTAGAAGGGGCAGGATTGGAGCTTGAGATTGATAGACAAACGGTCAAAGAATACCTAATCACTTTGAACGAGTTCAAATCAGCAGGTGCCGACAAACTACATCCTAGAGCAGTGTTTCCCAAACTGTGGGACTCCAGATGTTGCTGGACTACAGTTCCCATCATTCCTTGCCATTAGCCATGCTGGCTGGAGCTGATGGGAACTGTAGTCCAGCAACATCTGGAGTCCCACAGTTTGGGAAACACTGTCCTAGAGTACTGAAGGAACTGTCTGAATAACTCTCAGAACCGCTGTCTATTATCTTTGTGAAAGCATGGAGGACTGGTAAAGTGCCGGATGACTGGAGGAGAGCTAATGTTGTCCCTATCTTCAAAAAGAAGGAACAAGGGAACTATAGACCAGTCAGCCTAACATCAATCACCGGAAAAACTCTGGAGATTATAAAGCAGTGAATCTGTAAGCACCTTGAAAGCAATGCAGTGATTACTAGGAGCCAACATGGATTTATGAAGAACAAATTTATTTATTTATTATTTTATTTATACCCCGCCCTTCCTTCCAGCAGGAGCCTAGGGTGGCAAATCTTGCCAAACTAATATTATCTCATTTTTTGATCAGGTAACCTCCTTTGTAGACTGTGGGAATACTGTGAACATAATATACCTCAACTTCAGCAAAGCTTTTGACAAAGTGCCCCATCATATTCTGATTAGCAAGCTAGCTAAATGTGGGCTGGATGGAACAACTATCAGGGGGATCCACAGTTGGCTCCATAATCGTGCTGAAAGAATGCTTATCAATGGTTCCTTCTCAAACTGGGCGGAAGTAATGAGTGGGGTACCATAGGGTACCCAGTGCTCTTCAATATTTTTATTAACGACTTGGATGAGGAGGTACAGAGTATGCTTTTCAAATTTGCAGATGATACAAAATAGGGGGCATAGCTAATACTGTGGAAGACAGAAACAAAATTCAAAGGGACCTTGATAGGCTGGAGCATTGGGCTGAAAACAACAGAATGAAATTCAACAGGGATAAATGCAAAGTTCCACACCTAGGAAAAAGAAACCAAATGCACAGTTATAAGATGGGGGATACTTGGCTCAGCAAGAAAACATGTGAGAAGGATCTTGGAATTGTCGTTGATCACAAGCTGAATATGAGCCAACAGTGCGATGTGGCTGCAAAAAAGGAAAATGCTATATTAGGCTGCATTAACAGAAGTATAGTTTCCAAATTGTGAGAAGTATTAGTTCCCCTCTATGCAGCACTGCTTAGGCCTCATCTTGAGTACTGCATCCAGTTCTGGTCTCCGCACTTCAAAAAGGATGCAGACAAACTGGAACAGGTTCAGAGGAGGGCAACAAGGATGATCAGGGGACTGGAAACAAAGTCCTATGAGGAGAGACTGAAAGAACTGGGCATGTTTAGCCTGGAGAAGACTGAGGGGAGATATGATAGCACTCTTCAAGTACACGAAAGTTTGTCACACAGAGGAGGGCCAAGATCTCTTCTCAATCATCCCAGAGTGCAGGACACGGAATAATGGGCTCAAGTTGCAGGAAGCCAGATTTCGACTAGACATCAGGAAAAACTTCCGAACTGTTAGAGCCATACAACAATGGAACCAATGACCTAGAGAGGTAGTGGGCTCTCTGACACTGGAGGCATTCAAGAGGCAGCTGGACAGCCATCTGTCGGGAATGCTTTAGTTTGGATTCCTGCACTGAGCAGGGGGTTGGACTCAATGGCCTTGTAGGCCCCTTCCAACTCTACTATTCTGTGATTCTGTGATACTCCCCTAACAATGTAAATCACAAATTAACTCTCTACATATCTATAAAGATGTTTAAAATACAACAGAACAAAAACACATCCCACCTCCCTACTTTTTGGGGATCTGGCTCACATTTTCTTAGCTGTCAGAGGAAATTTTGCTACTTGGTTGGTAACGCAGTCATCTTTGCCTGCAATCAGGGATCATACCTGGTCCAGGAGGGCTCTGCGTGACAGACACCGTGTACCCACTAAGCCAGCTTTCCCAACCAGTGTGCCTCCAGATGTTGTTGGACCACAATTCCCATCTTTCCTGACCATTGGCAATGCTGGCTGAGGATGATGGGAGTTGTGGTCCAACAACATCTGGAGGCACACCGGTTGGGAAAGGCTGCACTAATCGTTTGAAACATGGAGCGCTTGTGTGGGTGTGTTTCCCCCCCTCAGAGTGCTTCTCTAGACATCGCTTTGCAGTGGCCTATACCTGCACCGAATGTTGACGTGGCAGCTATTTCGCTCCTATCCGTACACATGGGCGGGCGTGGACTTCGCAGGAGTGCACACGGGCATTGCCAACGCCCTCCTCTCAATTAGTGTTTCCATCCCCATTGTGGGATGTATGCAGGTATTTGTTTACCTGTGTCCACAGGCTATACATATATATTTGAGATACATATATATTTAACCGTATGAACCAGCAACCTCCAGTAGCATCTGTCATGAACCACCCTGTTCAGATCTTGTAAATTCAGGTCTGTGGCTTCCTTTATGGAATCAATCCATCTCTTGTTTGGCCTTCCTCTTTTTCTACTCCCTTCTGTTTTTCCCAACATTATGGTCTTTTCTAGTGAATCATGTCTTCTCACGATGTGTCCAAAGTATGATAACCTCAGTTTCATCATTTTAGCTTCTAATGACAGTTCTAGTTTAATATATATATTTGAGTCTATACCAGACTCTCCCCAAACAGTGGGTTAATTAACATTGTGTGTGTATTGTGCTGGGCCCACCATCAGCCCACTATATATATATTTATTGTTACGGTTGGTGACCAGCATAAGAGAAAAGGAAAAAGGGAAGGAAAATGTATAAAACAAAACTAATGGAGGGGGAAAAAATTATCCCAATATATACAAAGGTAGAATACAATATAGGACCCTCCGTGGCGCAGAGTGGTAAGCGGCGGTAACGCAGCCGAGGCTCTGCTCACGGCCGGTGTTCGATTCCAACGGAAGGAGGAAGTCGAATCTCCGGTAAAAGGGGTCGAGGTCCACTCAGCCTTCCATCCATCCGCGGTCGGTAAAATGAGTACCCGGCATATGCTGGGGGGGGGGGGGGTAAAGAAAGGCCAGGGAAGGAACTGGCAATCCCACCCCATATATACGGTCTGCCTAGTAAACATCGCAAGACGTCACCCTAAGAGTCGGAAACGACTCGCACTATAAGTGAGGGGACACCTTTACCTTTAGAATACAATAAAAAGGGATAGAATAAAATCAAATAAGGTTGTTAAAAATATAAACATTGTAGAATAAAATTATGTTATGTTATATTAAAACATGATATTATAAAACAGAGTTGTCAAAGACATAATTATGAGATCCCAGCAAAGGACAGGAGTTACGAGATAGCTAGATTCAGTTTGTGGAGAATTTTAATCGCTGCAGCACAAAATTTGGCTACACTGCGAGTAGTGTCAATACTTTGAACAGAGAGAAGGACATAATATGCATATATATATATATATATATATATATGAATGAGTCTATACCATATAAAGATAGATATAAATATAGTCCACCATCAGCCCACTGGAAGCAGAAGCTTGATCTGCCCCCCTCAGGCCATAGCTCTACTTTCCATGCAGAGGGTCTCCAGCGCAATCCCTGGCATTTCATGACCGCATCCATGGGAAACATCATGCTGGTATCTGGCAAAGAGCCCAAATTAATACATTTCATTTTATTTGTAAATAAGATTTTCTCCCCTACTTCTTGACAAAGGAGCCCAGACCGGCATACATCAAAATGTTAAAACAAATGTACTGCCTTCAAGTCGATTCCGACTTACGGTGACCTTATGAATAGGGTTTTCATGGTAAACGGTGTTCAGAGGGGCTTTACCATTGCCTTCCTCTGAGGCTGAGAGGCAGCGACTGGCCCAAGGTCACCCAGGGAGCTTCATGGCTGTGGGGATTTGAACCCTGGTCTTCCAGGTCGTAATCCAACACCATAATAACCACTACACCACACTGGCTCAACGAAGCTTAAAATATAATAAAAACATTCCAAAACCATTAAAACTGTTGAGAAGCATTTAAAAACTATAAAACCATTTAAAAACATTTTAAAACGTTTACAGCATCTAGAAAACGGAAGGGCTGTGAGAGAACCCTTCTTGAAATCACAGAAAGCCCCTGCCAGTCAGTGTAGACAGTACTAAATGGATCATTGGTCTGACTCGGTAGAAGGCCGCTAGCTACGTTCCTGGTTTTGAACTCTGTCTTCCCTCAGAAGATTGAGGAGTTTGTTGATTTCTTTCAAAACCAACACATAGAGACTTAACTGAGATACACCCCATTAATCCTTACCCAGCAGCCTCTGCATGGTGTCCAGTGGAGTCTTCTCTGCCACATCAGAGGCAACTTCTGCAACCAGACCCTTTACCTGAAACAG
Source organism: Rhineura floridana (assembly GCF_030035675.1). Lineage (NCBI taxonomy): Eukaryota > Metazoa > Chordata > Lepidosauria > Squamata > Rhineuridae > Rhineura > Rhineura floridana. The sequence continues at coordinate 209,302,089 of NC_084482.1, forward strand.
CAGGAAGGATTGAAGACGTCGAAGGGGGAGGATTAGAAAAAGAATGAGAGGAGCAAAAACCTGAGGGGCACTGGATATTCCTGCTTGGATGATTTCGGGAAAAAGTTGGAAAATGAGTACATCTCTTTATTTATTTCTTAAATTTATATCCCACTTTTCCTCAAAGTGGCATACAAACATGGTTCTCCCTCTCCCAAAGTTACCTTCACAACAACCTTTGACAATCTCTGACATTCTGAGCCGCCTTGAACAATCGACATCTGAGGTAGCCAACTTGTGCCCTCCCCCATGTTGCTGTGATGATACAAGTTTTAGTTTAACAACAACTGGAGGGCGACGCTTTGGCTGCCTCTGATCTAGATGATACCCTCTCACCTGCTGCTCTTCCTGCTTCTTTTCCTCTGCCTGGCTCAGGAGGAAACCTTCCACCAGGGCCACTGCCTGGGAACTGGTCTCTGCTCCACATTCCCTCACCCAGATCTCCATCTCCGGTGGAAGGATCCTCAGGAACTGCTCCAGGATCACCAAGTCCAGGATCTGAGTTTTTGTGTGTAGCTCTGGCTTCAGCCACACATGACAGAGATTGTGGAGCCGACTGCAAACCTCTCTAGGTCCCACAGCCTCCTGGTAATGGAACTGCCTGAAACACTGACACTGGACATGTGAGCTGAAGGTGTTCTCTTCGCAATGGATCTTCTGCATGGTGCTTTCCCAGAATTCCCCACTGCTCCAAGTCTTGATGGTATTGAGGCCTCTTCCTTCTTCAGGGGCAGCTGAGTCTCCCTCTTCCATCTTTGAACTGTGTTTTATCAAAGCCTCCAACATGGCAAAAGGATCTTCTTTGTCTTTTTAGTCCCAAGATGAAGGTTGTTGTAATTGGAGGTGCTACCAAGCCCTGCAAAGCCAAAACATTGTTCTATTTACACTGTCAGGGCAGGAACATTTTTCCCTGAGCAAGTGTGGATGAGTCAGAAGGAAAGACTGCTGAATAATGGTCCTCAGAGAAATTAGGAACTGGAGGGGGGGGAGTTCAGGGATTTAAAATCTTAAGCCTGGTGGAGGATCCGAAGATCTAGCATCTGTCCTGCTGGTCTGTCCCTTACGATTCCTACCCTTCTGTGCAGAGTTCCTCTCTTGGCCTTCATAGAATCATAGAATAGTAGAGTTGGAAGGGGCCTATAAGGCCATCGAGTCCAACCCCCTGCTCAATGCAGGAATTCCACTACACCAAATTGAACTTGGTTTAAATTAAGACTGTTGCTCAGCTAAAGGAATCTCAGCTGATGCATTGTCTCAATTGTAGATGGTTTATTAATCCATTGAATCCACATATGTTTAAGACCTACATTCCTGATGAAAACTTATTTTTTCCTTTGATTTGACATATTTTAAATTATGTCATATAAAACACTTTCCCCCTGCATCTGTGATCTGGTACACTGCTTCTATATATGGAGGTTCTATTGCTTGCACAGCTATTCATATTACTCTAACACCACCCATTTGCTATATACCTGCCCCCCTTTTCTTCCTCTTCCTTTCTTTGTCCATATCCTATTACACAGACTCATCAACACACCACAACCTCATCCAGCTGCCTTCCCACCCTTATTGTCACATATCTCTAATAGTAGACTGTTGTCATCTATGGTTTTTAAGCTCTGCATTAACCCTGTCAATGTCTTCTAGCATTTAATGCCTTAGGCTGCAATGCAAACCCTCGATTTGCCAAAAATGTGGCTGGGCAGAAGCATCCCCAGCAGGAAGTGGGCCCATGGAAAACATTGCAATGGGGTACTCAGCCGGCACAGGACCCAGGAGCTCCCTAGCCTGCTCCACTCTTCAGGGCTATGCCAGGTCAAGGGTGGCACAGCCCACAGCAGGCTTTTGCCTCTCCCCCCCCTCCCGTTGCCCGCATCCCAGAAGAGCAAGGGGCCTGTAGATGGGATCGTGGTTCCCTTGCAACTCCACCCCTGCCTAGCTGGGCTTTCCATTGCTTCGTTGACCTTTTTAATTTTAATTTCCCTTTAACGCATCTTGTTTATTTTCATTTCTGGTCTTGCATATTTGTTTCTTTTGATTACAATACTGCGTTTCCCGTACCGATTTCTGTTCAGTCTGCAAACACTCCCTTTCGTGTCTGAATGCGCACATGCGAGTCAGCCGCCCCGCCTGGAAACTGCCTGATTAACCGGGGCACGGATTCTAACCAGAGTGCAACTGAAGATTCACTGCCAGTGATCGACGTAGCGTTGCCAGACCAGCCTTGAATCCCCGCCTCCCATGTCAATGCGGCCTCCTGGCTTTGCAGAGGAAGGCAAAAAGAAGCCCCCCCCCCCGGTTTGGTTGTGGGTCAGTCCAACAGGCCTCCTCCGCACCTTCCCCCTGCGTCCATAGGGCACCCCTTGAGCCAAACGCACAAAATGGGGAGGGGGAAACTCACTGGGTTTCAGGAGGGGCCACCGACGGATGCAGCACCTGGGAAAGACAGAGGCTCCTTCTCCCCCCCCCCCTCGGGAAGCCAGGCAGGGAGGAGCTTCGGAGGGAGGGGCTCTTGCTCTGGAGGGAAGCGCCCCCACCCCAAATCCCCTTCCGCTCTAGGAATCGAGCCCTGTCCCTTTTAAACCTTGCAATTCTCAATACTGGGAGTCCCTCTCTGTGAGCTGGAGCCCAAGGAGGAGACATGCCCAGCACGCAGCCGGGAGTTTTGGCCTCTTTCGGCCTGCTGGAGACTCAGCGACAGTTCAGGTTCCCAAACGAAGATGGCGATGCAAAAGGGAAGGGGGCAGAAACTGAAGAGGGACCAAAGAGGTTTGGGAGCAGAGTGACTCCACCATCCATCCATTCCTCTTCCCAGGCGAACTCCGGGAACTGTCGCTCTCTGAGGGGAATTTTGGGCCTCCTGAGATCTCGCAACACCTTTCGCAACTAGTTTTGAAGTGGCTTTGTCACCATTTCCCTCTAAACAGACGCGTGAGGCTGGGCTTTGCTACATACCATTTTCTCGTTTTGTTTTTGCTTATTTCCAGACCAGGCTCTTACTTCACTATTTAGAGCGGTAGGAGGATGGAACCAGTGACCTAGGGAGGTGGTGGGCTCTTCAATACTGGAGGCCTTCAAGAGGCAGCTGGACAGCCACCTGTCCAGGATGCTTTAAGTTAGATTCCTGAATTAAGCAGGGGGTTGGACTAGATGGCCTTAGCGACACCTTCCAACTCTTCGATGATTTTATTCTAGGGGTGTGTGTGGGTGTGCGTGATTCAGATATGAAAAGGACTATAACAACAGAAAAGTTTCAAAATTAGCAATTGTACAATACTGTTTAACATTATACATAAGCCGGTCTGTAATATTTTAACCAAGTAGGCCTCACCATAACAAACTGGGTTGACATATGTGTGGTTACCGGGTTATCAATTTATTTATTTTTCTTTTTTCTGTCATTTGACTTCAGTACACACATCCCATGAATGATGCTGCACTCAAATGAGATGTGGTTCTCTGTCTAGGATAAATCTCATAGTCTAATCATATACTTTTACAATCTGTGCATTTATTTACCCTGCTTTTACTCAGTCTTACGTTGAGGGCCACAGCCTGTTGGACGTTTCTATAATAAATCTAGAGATGCCAAAAGATCCAGCAGCATTAACTGGAAGGGTAAACTTTTGGATATGCTCTCTGGACACATTGACACCACATGGCTTTCACCTGGAAGACAGTACAACATCACTTCTCTTCTGCAAAGGAAGCCCCTCTGAGCATTCCATCCTCAAAGCTCTATAACTGCCACCTTGGTAACAGGATTTGTATGTTAGCAGCTGATGAAGGCGGAAGCCAAAATGTTTTGCTAATAAAATAAAAGCCTCTGTTTTACTAACACAATTATGAGTATCTATATATAAACATGCTGTAGATTTCTCTTTGGCTGTATTATTCTTACACCTTTCATAAAACTAAAATTCATTGGTCTCCTGCAGATGCATTTGAAACATTTCTGAAGCCTTTATATGGATTCTCCCTACTGTGAATTCTTTGACTAGAATCATAGTAGAGTTGGAAGGGACCAACCCCCTGCTCAATGCAGGAATCCAAATCAAAGCATTCCCAACAGATGGCTGTCCAGCTGCCTCTTGAATGCCTCCAGTGTTGGAGAGCCCACTACCTCTCTAGGTAATTGGTTCCATTGTCGTATGGCTCTAACAGGAAGTTTTTCCTGATGTCCAGTTGAAATCTGGCTTCCTGCAACTTGAGCCCATTATTCCGTGTCCTGCTCTCTGGGATGATCAAGAAGAGATCTTGGCCCTCCTCTGTGTGACAACCTTTCATGTACTTGAAGAGTACTATCATATCTCCCCTCAGTCTTCCCTTCTCCATGCCCAGTTCTTTCAGTCTCTCCTCATAGAGCTTTGTTTCCAGTCCCCTGATAATCCTATTTGCCCTCCTCTGAACCTGTTCCAGTTTGTCCGCATCCTTCTTGAAGTGCGGAGACCAGAACTGCAGTACTCAAGATGAGGTCTAACCAATGCTGAATAGAGGGGAACTAAGAAGTGAGCTGCATCTTCTTACTGAAGCTTTTTCATGTGATTTAATATTTGTATGCTACTTTTCCAACAATCAAGATGAGGTCAAAGCATCTCACAACAATAGCAAAGCATGTAAAAATAAAAACCACACTTCCTAATTTAAAGGACACACCACAATAAAAGTATAATAATTACAACAAATGAATCAAACTATATTAAAATAGAAAAATCACAAAATACAAATGAATCACATTGGATATATAATAGGAACACAAGTAAGAACATAAGAAGGGCCTGCCAGATCTGGTCAACCAGAAGCCTCCGGAAAGCCCACAAGCAGGACCTGAGTGCAAGATCACTCTCCCCTCCAAAGGTTTCCAGCTACTGGTATTCAAATCAATATAGTATCAAGAAACAGAACAGCTATTAATCACGTCCCTATCTCTCATCTATATTGTATTCAGTCCCCTCCTGTCTTTCACAGGTTTTCTCTACACTTTAATTTGGTTTTTCCTCTTTGTGAATTCTTGGATGATGACATACTTGTTTCTTCTGAAGCTCTTTCAACACTCCAATAATTTTCAATAGTTTCTCTCTTATATGAATTTTTCGGTGGGAAGTGGGACCTTTCTTGCAGCTCAAGTTCTTCCCACATTCCAAGCATTTATATGGTTATTCACCTGTGTGAATTCTTTGATGGGAAGTTATAAAGTTTTCTTGCAACTGAAGCCCTTTCCACATTCCAAGCATATATATGGTTTCTCCCCAGTGTGAACTTTTTTGTGGGAAGAAAGTTGAGAACTGTCTCTGAAGTACAATGCCTATGTAATACTGTAATGCTTATGTAATACTGATATATAGCCTCCTGATTCATTAAGGCTAATTTCTTTGTCCTGAAGTGTATAAAAACTCCAGGCATGCAGTACCATGCTGCAGTTCTTCACTCACTCAGAGGGAGAATACCAAGTGTACACTTGTCATCCAGTAAAGGCCTACCTTTTTCCTGCAAAGGCCTACCTTTTTCCTGCAAGCCTCTGTCTTCAAATTTACTCAAGGACCCCCAATCCAACGAACTACAAAACTCCCCTTCACACACTGACTGACCGAGATGAAATAAAAGGAAGATGCAAGTAATACACTGAAAAACACTATAAAAGAGATGCCAGGATAACAAATTCATTCATGGAGGAACTGTATGATGAAGAACCAGAAATTTTAGAATGTGAGGTGAAAACTACTCTTAAAATACTGGGAAGAAACAAATCACCAGGAATAAATGGCATACCAATAGAGTTGCTTCAAGCTACTGGTGAGGGTGGACTTCTTGGTGGCACAAACCCTCCGTGGGGGTGGAGGACCCATTAGGATGGTCCACCCCAGACGTCTGATGGATCCAGATGGATTCCTGAATGCGCTTGGGGATTCTTTGGAGCATGCACATGGGCACTCGGTTGAGACCCTCATGGAGGGGTGGAATGCTGCAATCACCAGGGCATTAGACTGGGTGGCTCCAAAACGCCCTCTCCCCCTAAATAGAGCTCAGACGGCACCATGGTATACTTCACGGTTGCGAACTCTCAGGCGGAAGGTGAGACGGCTAGAGCGCCAGTGGTGGAAATCTCACTCTGACGACGATCGGACACAGGCTAGAGCGGTTGCGGCAGCCTACCACGTGGCGATGAGGGCAGCAAAAAAGGATTTTTATGCTGCCTCTATTGCATCCGCAGAGTGCTGTCGCAGGAGGCTGTTCCAAGTGGTCCGGAGCTTGGTCAGTCCAGTTGCCCCAGAACCGATGGAACATGCTAAGGCCTCCTGTGATGAGTTTGCAAAGCACTTTATGGAGAAAATTGATCGTATTAAGAGTGCTATTCCGTGCACTGTGGACACAGTGAGCGAGCCAGAGGCGGCCAGTGGTGTTCCAGTGGTGTGGGATCGGTTCCAGCTTCTTCCCTCTGATGAAGTGGACAAGGTGCTTTTAACCTTAAAGCCAATCACTTGCTTACTCGACCCTTGCCTGTCGTGGCTCATTATGAGCTGCAAGGACAGACTAGGCGAGGGGATCAAGATGGTGGTAAATACGTCCCTGGAAGAGGGAGAAATGCCATCAGCTCTCAAGGAGGCAGTAATAAAACCAATGCTAAAGAAGCCCTCCTTGGATCCCCAAGATCTCAACAACTTTCGCCCAGTCTCAAATCTGCCATTCCTGGGCAAGGCGGTTGAGCGGGTGGTGGCGAAGCAGTTGCAGGTGCATTTGGAGGAAGTGGATTACCTGGATCCATTTCAATCAGGCTTCAGGCCTGGACATGGGACTGAAACAGCCTTGGTCGCCTTGGTGGATGATATGAGGAGGGCGTTGGATAGGGGCGAATGCATCTTCCTTGTCCTCCTGAATCTCTCTGCGGCTTTTGATACCGTTGACCACGGTATCCTCCTGGACCACCTGAAGAGATTAGGCATGGGGGGGCACTGTATTGCAGTGGTTCCGTTCCTTCCTCTCTGGTAGGTACCAGAGAGTGGCATTGGGGGATGAGGTTTCAGATCCTTGGCCTCTCACTTGTGGGGTGCCACAGGGCTCCATCCTCTCCCCGATGCTGTTCAACATCTATATAAAGCCGCTGGGGACTATCACCAGAAGATTTGGGCCGCAGTGGCACCGTATGCTGATGACACGCAGCTCTATCTCTCATTCAAATCTTCACCGAGGTTGGCTGTAGAAACCCTATGCAAGTGCCTGGAGCCGGTGAGTGGCTGGATGGGAAGGAATAAGATGAACCCTGACAAAACCGAGGTACTGTTTGTGGGAGACAAGGGAAGGTTGGGGGATGTTGACCTGGTGCTCAATGGGGTACAATTGCCCCTAAAAGACCAAGTCCGCAGCCTGGGGGTCATTCTTGACTCCCAGCTGTCCATGAAGACTCAGGTCTCGGCTGTGAGCCGGGCGGCACTGTATGAACTCCATCTGATACGGAGGCTGCGCCCCTACCTTCCCAATCATCTGCTCCCATCTGTGGTACATGCCCTGGTCTCCTCTCGCCTAGACTACTGTAATGCGCTCTACATGGGGTTACCCTTGAAAACGGTCCGGAAGCTGCAACTGGTACAGAATGCGGTGGCTTGGCTGATTAAAGGCGGCCGCCGGCGAGATCACATCACTCCAGTACTGAAGGAGTTGCACTGGTTACTGGTTGTTTTCCGGGTCCAATTCAAGGTGTTGGTTCTGACCTGTAAAACCCTATACGGTTTCGGCCCAGTCTATCTGAAGGAGCGCCTCCAACATCAACAGGGATGCTGCTCAACAAGATCAGCCTCAAAAGGCCTTCTCTCTGTCCCACCAGTTAAAACAGCTAGACTGGTGAGAACTAGGGAGAGGGCTTTTTCAATTGTGGCCCCCACTTTGTGGGATTCCCTCCCAAATGATCTCCGCCATGCCCCCTCTATGATGAGCTTCCGCCGGGCCTTGAAGACCTGGCTCTTCAGGCAGGCTTTTGGGGTGGGTTAGGTTTTATTATTATTGGTGAGATTTTTAATGTTTTAATGTATTTGTATGTTTTTATTTTGTACGTCGCCCAGAGTGGCTGGACAGCCAGCCAGATGGGCAACTAATAAATTTAATAAATAAATAAATAAAATAAATACTGAGACTGTATCCGTACAAATTTTGAAAAACGTTTTGTCAAGAAATATGGAAAACTAAACAATGGCCCACAGACTGGAAGCTTTCAATATACATCCAAATTCCAAAGAAAGGGGATCCCAGGGAATGCAGTAATTATCGAGCTATTGCTTTAATATCCCATGCAAGTAAAGTAATGCTCAAGATTCTACAACAAAGGCTCTTACCATATATGAAGTGAGAAATGCCAGATATCCCAGCTGGATTTAGAAAGGGAAGAGGCACCAGAGATCATATCACAAACATACATTGGATAATGGAACGGATCAAGGAATTTCAGAAGGAAATCACCCTGTGCTTTATAGATTACAGTAAAGCCTTTGACTGTGTAGATCACGAAAAGCTATAGAATGCTTTAAAAGAAATGGGGGTGCCACAGCATCTCATTGTCCTGATGCACAACCTATACTCTGGACAAGAGAATACGGTAAAGACAGAACATGGAGAAACCAATTGGTTCCCAATTGGAAAGGGTGTGAGACAAGGGTGTATTGTATCACCCTATTTGTTTAATCTATACGCAGAACATATCATACAGAAAGGGGGATTGGCCCAAGATGAAGGAGGTGTGAAAATTGGGGGAACATCAGTAATTTAAGATATGCAGACGACACCATACTACTAGCAGAAACCAGTAATGATTTGAAATGAATGCTGATGAAAGTTAAAGAGGAAAGCACAAAAGCAGGACTACAGCTGACCATCAAAAAGACTAAAGTAATGACAACAGAAGATTTATGCACCTTTAAAGCTCACAATGAGGACATTGAACTTATCAAGGATTATCAATACCTTGGCACAGTGATTAACCAAAATGGAGACAATAGTCAAGAAATCAGAAGAAGGTTAGAACTGGGGAGGACAGCTATGAGAGAACCAGAAAAATAAATGTAAATGTACTGCCTTCAAGTCAATTCCGACTTATGGCGACCCTATCAGTAGGGTTTTCATGGTAAGCGGTATTCAGAGGTGGTTTACCAAGCCTTCCTCTGAGGCTGACTGGCCCCTGGTCACCCAGTGAGTTTCATGGCTGTGTGGGGATTCAAACCCTGGTCTCCCAGGTAGTAGGAAAGGTATTGAAAATAAAACAGCCGATATCATAATGCCGTTGTATAAATCTATGGTGCAGCCGCATTTGGAATACTGCGTACAGTTCTGGTCGCCTCATCTCAAAAAGGATATTATAGAGTTGGAAAAGGTTCAGAAGAGGGCAACCAGAATGATCAAGGGGATGGAGCGACTCCCTTACGAGGAAAGGTTGCAGCATTTGGGGCTTTTTAGTTTAGAGAAAAGGCGGGTCAGAGGAGACATGATAGAAGTGTATAAAATTATGCATGGCATTGAGCAAGTGGATAGAGAAAAGTTCTTCTCCCTCTCTCATAATACTAGAACTCGTGGACATTCAAAGAAGCTGAATGTTGGAAGATTCAGGACAGACAAAAGGAAGTACTTCTTTACTCAGCACATAGTTAAACTATGGAATTTGCTCCCACAAGATGCAGTAATGGCCACCAGCTTGGTGTCGGTGCGTGCGTATAGATATCATACAAGTAAGAAATTCTGGTGTCGAATAGATCCAGTGAATAAGCCAGGCCAGGCAAGTTTCTTGTAAGAGTCTTTACTGACAAAATACAAAACACAGTTCTCTCACTCCAAACGACTTTCCCCCACACCAGAGCTTCTGCGAGAGCAGCTTCTTATCTTCCAGGTTGCCCTTGCCAACCACCTGCTGGCCTTGAGGAACCTGGCAACCCCTCTTGCTCTGTTTAACCCGTTTATTGCAGGTTTCATTCTCCTCCGAACAAACCTCTGTCTGTGAGTCACATAGATTGCACTACTGGCCAACACTTGGATGGCTTTAAAAGAAGATTAGACAAATTCATGGAGGGCAGGGCTATCAATGGCTACTAGCTGTGATGGCTGTGCTCTGCCACCCTAGTCAGAGGCAGCATGCTTCTGAAAACCAGTTGCCGGAAGCCTCAGGAGGGGAGAGTGTTCTTGCACTCAGCTCCTGCTTGCGGGCTTCCCCCAGGCACCTGGTAGGCCACTGTGAGAACAGGATGCTGGACTAGATGGGCCACTGGCCTGATCCAGCAGGCTCTTCTTATGTTCTTATGTAGTAGTCCAACACCTTAACCATGCAAAGATGTATCACTAAACACTAAAGTCAGGATCATTCAGACCATGATATCCCCGATCTCTATGTATAGATATGAAAGTTGGACAATGAAGAATGCGGATAAGAGAAAAATCAACTCATTTGAAATGTGGTGCTGGAGGAGAGCTTTGCGCATACCATGGCCTGTGAAACTGAGGTTATCATACTTTGGACACATAATGAGAAGACATGTTTCACTAGAAAAGACAATAATGCTGGGATAAACAGAGGGGAGCAGAAAAAGAGGAAGGCCAAAGAAGAGATGGACTGATTCCATAAAGGAAGCCACAGACCTGAACTTACAAGATCTGAACAGGGTGGTTCATGACAAATCCTATTGGAGGTTGCTGATCCATAGGGTCGCCATAAGTCGTAATCAACTTGAAGGCACATAACAACAAATAATACCATTTGGCATTATACATAATCACATCAGTGGGTCGATGTAAGGGCTGTTGAGCCAGCCAGATAGGTGATAGATTTGTGTTGATTTTTTTTCATGTTTATAAAATTTCACTTCAACACACACATCCTGGGCTCATGATATTACACTTTAAGCAAAGAGTTGATATGCTATTCCAACACAGCGTAAATCGTACATAACTGTTCTTCGGACGAGCTAGCAGGTAAGATTGTTCTCATGCCTTCTTGGCATTATTTTCCCCCTTTGGATGCACAGCTAGGTTTCCAACATAAATATAACATTTTTGCCCTGCCATTTGTCAACACTCTTCTGCACATAACACACACACACAAAGATTTCTTGCAACTGAAGTCCTCTCCACATTCCAAGCATTTGTACGGTTTCTCCCCAGTATGAACTCTTTGATGGGAAGTGAGATTTGAGCTCTGACTGAAGCTCTTTCCACATTCCAAGCATTTATATAGTTTCTCATCCATGTGAATTCTTTGATGGGAAGTAAAAAAAATTCATCAGCTGAAGTCCTTTCCAAATTCCAGGCATTATATAGTTTCTCCCCAGTGTGAATTCTTTTGCGAGAAGAAAGGATAGAACTTTCTCTGAAGTCCTTTCCACATTCCAAGCATTTTTATGGTGCCTCCCCAATGTGAATTCTCTGGTGGGAAGTGAGATGTGAGCTCTGACTGAAGCTCTTTCCACACTCCAAACATTTATACGATTTCTCCCGTGTGCATTCTTTGATGGGAAAGGAGTCTGTGTTTATAGATGAAGCTATTTCCAAATTCCACGCATTTATATGGTTTCTCCCGTTTGAATTTTTTTGTGAGAAAAAAGGGTAGAATTGTCTCTGAAGTACTTTCCACATTCCTAACATTTTTATGGTTTCTTGCCTGTATGAATTTTTTGATGCGAAGTGAGCTTTGACCTCTGACTGAAGCTCTTTCCACACTCCAAACATTTATACGGTTTGTCCCCTGTGTGCATTCTTTGATGGGAAATGAGTTTATACTTATAGATGAAGCTCTTTCCACATTCCAAGCATTTATATGGTTTCTCCCCTGTGTGAATTTTTTTGTGAGAAAAAAGGGTAGAATTGTCTCTAAAGCCTTTTCCACATTCCAAACACTTATATGGTTTCTCCCCTGTATGAATTCTTTGATGGATTATGCAGCTTTTCCTATTGCTGAAACTCTTTCCACAGTCTGAGCATTTAAATGGTTTCTCCCCAGTGTGAATTCTTTGATGGCAAGTAAGTGTTTTCTTGCAGCGGAAGTCATTTCCACATTCCAGGCATTTATATGGTTTCTCCCCAGTGTGAATTCTTTTGTGAGAAGAAAGGGTAGAATTGTCTCTGAAGCTCTTTCCGCATTCCAAGCATTTATACGGTGTCTCCCCTGTATGAATTCTTTGATGAGTGGTGAGATTTGACCTGTTACTGAAGCTGTTTCCACATTCCAAACATTTATAAGGTTTGTCCCCAGTATGAATTCTTTGATGCATAGAAAGGGTAGACATGTAAGGAAAACCTTTTCCACATTCCAGACATTTATATGGTTTCTCCCCTGTGTGCATTCTTTCATGGTAAATGAGTGTGCACTTATAGATGAAGCTCTTTCCACATTCCAAGCATTTATATGGTTTCTCGCCACTGTGAATTCTTTTGTGAGAAAAAAGGGTAATAGTATCTCTGAAGCCCTTTCCACATTCCAAGCATTTATATGGTTTCTCCCCAGTGTGAATTCTTTGATGGGAACTGAGATGTGAGCTCTGACTGAAGCTCTTTCCACATTCCAAGCATTTATATGGTTTGTCCCCAGTATGAATTCTTTGATGGGTGTAAAGTCTGGAAATGTAAGCAAAGCTCTTTCCACATTCCAGACATTTATATGGTTTCTCCCCGGTGTGAATTTTATGATGTGAAGCGAGAATTGAGCTCTGACTGAATTTCTTTCCACATTCAAAACATTTATATGGTTTCTCCCCAGTGTGAATTTTATGATGTGTAGCGAGAATTGAGCTCTGACTGAAGCTCTTTCCACATTCCAAACATTTGTATGGTTTCTCCCCAGTGTGAATTCTTTGATGTTTAGTGAGATTTATCTTCTGATTAAAGTTCTTTCCACATTCAAAACATTTATACGGTTTCTCCCCTGTGTGAATTCTTTGATGATTAGTGAGATGTATCTTCTGATGAAAGTTCTTTCCACATTCAAAACATTTATACGGTTTCTCCCCTGTGTGAATTCTCTGATGGGAAGTGAGAGATGAACTCTCACTGAAGCTCTTTTCACATTCCAAGCATTTATATGGTTTCTCTCCTGTGTGAATTCTTTGATGGGAAGCGAGATGTGAACTCTCACTGAAGCTCTTTCCACATTCCAAGCATTTATATAGTTTCTCCCCTGTGTGCATTCTTTGATGGTAAATGAGTCTGTTCTTATAGATGAAGCTCTTTCCACATTCCAAGCACTGATATGGTTTCTCCCCAGTATGAATTCTTTGATGGTAAGTGAGACCTCCCTTGCTGCTTAAGTCCTTTCCACATTCCAAGCATTTATATGGTTTCTCCCCTGTATGAATTCTTTCATGGGAAGTGAGATTTGAGCTCTGACTGAAGCACTTTCCACACTCCAAACATTTATAAGGTTTGTCCCCAGTATGAATTCTTTGATGGGAAGTAAGTTTAGAAATGTACGGGAAACTCTTTCCACACTCCAAGCATTTATACGGTTTCTCCCCTGTATGAATTTTTGTATGGGAACTGAGATGTGAGCTCTGACTGAAGCTCTTTCCACATTCCAAGCATTTATATGGTTTCTCCCCAGTATGAATTCTTTGATGCTTGGTGAGAGAGGAATATCTACTGAAGCTCTTTCCACATTCTAAGCACTGAGTTGGTTTCTCCCCTTTGTGGTTTTTGCAGTAGGTTTTGCATTTTCTTTTAGAATTTAGACTTTTCCCGTAACTAAAACATTCACTTCTTTCGTTTCTTTGATCTGTTTTTTCTTGCACTGCAATTTCATGGTAGTCACTGCCCCAAGAGGCAGAGGATTTATTCCTCCACTTCTCTTCTGCTTTGGTTTTCATTCCATGTTCTTCCCCCTTTTCAGATCTCTCTCTTTCCCATGTCGCTTTCCCATGTAATTCTCCATTCTTGGTTTCCCGTTTGTCACCTTCTGCAATGAAGAGAGAAACTGATAAGATCCTGAGGAAGAAATGGAGCCTCAAGCATTAAACAACTTCAACACTTCCTATAAGGATGAACTGAAAGGACTTAGATGGGAGACCGGTCTTACCTCAGGTTTAACTGTCTCTGTTGTCCATTCACTGAAGTGCCATAGACTGTTGGGATTTGGACTGGATTTGGCTCCCAGTCAGAGGGTAATCTCATTGGGTGATCTTGGGCCAATAATTCTCTTTCAGCCTAGCCTACAAGCTTGTACAGGTAAACTGAACAACCACAGGTATTCCCTTCAGTGGCACAGCAAGTCATTTGCATGCAGAAGGCATGGTAGGCATCCATCCTTCTTCCAAAAAAGTATGATAGGCACCCACTGGAGAGTAAGATTCCCGTTCTGCACCCCTTTCTGTCCAGCTGTATGAGGGAGTTTCTGTTTCCAAGGACCACTTCTGGTTAGCCATTTTGAGAACAGGATGCTGGACTAGATGGGCCACTGGATGGATCCAGCAGACTCTTTTTACCTCCCCTTCTTCCACCAGACCTCCCAAGTCACACCAGTTAGGCCATTTTTAGAAAGCCATAACTGGTGGATGTGTATTCAGAGAGAATGCAGTAGATCGCTGCTCCATCAGGATATTGGGATTCATCACATAATGAAATAATGAATTTTGAAACACGGAGCCTTACCGAGAGAGGTCAGCATCCCACAATTCTCCTCCATGACTCCCTTATGCAAAGCTCTCTGGTCAGCATCCAGCAGGGCCCACTCCTCTTCTGTGAAATACACAGCCACCTCCTCAAAGGATATTGGACCCTGAAAGAAAAAGATTATAAAGAAGATTATTTACTACCTACATCGAAAATATTAGTTAAGGTGACATTGATCATTATTCTCAGTAATTAATGAAACCTTCGTCAGATAATTGTTAAAGGGAGGAGGGGACAGAGGCACCCAGGCTGGCTGGAACATGCCCTTGAACTCTGATCATCCGTCTTGTCTGCCTGGATGGTGGATAAAGAGGGCTGTGCATAAGCGTCTCAAGACCCTTACATACTTCACCCACTGTGATACCTCGCCCCAACCACCACTGGCATGTGGCCCTGGGAAGGTTGCCTAGATGACAATGTGGCCCTCGGACTGAAAACGTTTTCCCATCCCTGCCCTACCCGATCCGGTCCCGCAGCAGCTCCTTCTACTCCATCGGAAAGAGGTGGCGCTTGAGTAGGTCTTGCCGGCATCTTTCCATCACCTGTGAGAGACAAGTTGTTGGGAAGCCATTGGCACATGCTTGCCTCAGAGGTTAAGTGATGCACGTCTAAGTACACCTGGCCTTCAGAAAAAGTCTTTATATTTTGAGTGAAAGAATAAAACATTAGTTAAACCTAGTGACAACCAGAATTTAGTTACAACACACAATTATTGCCGTATTCAGCCGAGATGTATACACAGAAGAAAAAAGAAAAACAATACTCCTCCCTCAGTATAAATCACACATTACCTCCCTACCATGAGGTATAAAGATATTTAGAAATACCACATACCGCTACTTTTTTGGAACCGCGCTCATATTTTCTTAGCTGCTAGAGGAAAATTTTGCTCCGTGGACAGTAACGAAGACATCTTTGCCTGCAAGCAGGGAACAGATCTGGCCAAGGAGGGGTTTATCTGCCAGAGACTGTGTACACACTGAGGTTTGACACACACAGGGCTCTTTTTCCCCTCAGATCATGTCCAAGATTTGACACACTTCTCAGAGCATTTCCGTTCACCTCGATTTGTAGCGGCCCACACCTGTAAGCTGCACCAAGGGCTGAAGTGGCAGCTATATCCCTCCTATCCATACACATGAGCAGGCTTGAATTCGCAGGGAGTGCACATTGGCACTCTTTACTACTGCCATTTAATTAGTGTTTTCATTCCATCGAGGGATATGAACAGGTATTTGTTTAGCTGTGTGCACGGGCAATTAAAAAAAATCTTTTTTTGAAATACAAGTTTTCTCATATACAAGACTTTCAAAAACAGCAGGTTACAAACAGGCTGTGTGTGGTGCTGGGCCATCAGCCCACTGGTAAAGAAGCTCGATGTGTCCCCCTCAGGCCATAGCTTTGCATGCAGTAGGTCCCAGGTTCAATCCCTGGCATTTTACAACTTGATCCGTGGGAAACAGCACTGTGATATCTGACCAAGAGCCCAAATATTTTATTTTATTTGTTTGCTAAATTTCTCTCCCCTGCTTCCTTCCAAAGGAACCCAGAGCAGCAAACGTCAAAATGTTAAAGCAATGCACATTATAATACAATAAAAGCATGTTTAAACACTTAAAAACAATAAAAACCACATAAACACTTTTGAAAACTTTTAGAACATATAGAAACAGTCAGAGCGCCAAGAGAACCCTGCCTGAAATCCTGGAAAACTGCTGCCAGTCAGTGCAGACAGCACTGAGCTAGATGGACCATTGGTCTGACTTGGTGAAAGGCAGCTTCCTACGTTCCCATTTTTGAGCTCTGTCTCCCCTCAAAAGATTCAGGAATCCATATATTTATTTCCAAATCTACACAGAGAGACCCAAGGGAGACACACACCATCAATCCTTACCTAGCAGTCTCCGTCTGGTGTTCGATGGAGTGCTCTCTGCCTCAGGGAAATCAGTGCCCAATTCTGCGAACAGACCCTTTGCCTGAAACGACGCTGGATATCCCTGGATGGAGGATTGCCAGAGAAAGTTGGAAAATGAATAAATAAATCTATTTACTTATTTCTTAAATTTATATCCCCCTTTTCCTCCAAGGAGTTGAAAGTGGCATACAAACATGGTTCTCCACCTCCCAATGTTATCCTCACAACCACCTTTGGCACATCATCTCTCACAGTCAGAACCCCTTTGAACTATCGAGATCTGAGGTAGCCAACTTGTGTCCCCCCCTCACATTTGCTGGGATGTGGGAGTTTTCGTTCAACAACATCTGGAGGGCACCACGTTGGATATCCATGATCCAGATACAACCCTCTCACCTTGTTGTCCTCTGCCTGGCTCAGGAGGAAACCTTCGGCCAGGGCCACTGCCTGGGAACTGGTTTCTGTTCCACATTCCCTCACCCAGCTCGCCATCTTTGGGGGAAGGACAGCCAGGAACTGCTCCAGGATCACCAAGTCCAGGATCTGATTTTTTGTGTGCTGCTCGGGCTTTAGCCACTCATGACAGAGACTATGGAGTCGGCTGCAAACCTCTCGGGGCCCCTCCGCCTCCAGGTAGCAGAAATCCCTGAAACGCTGGCAGTGCAGATCTGAGCTGAGTGTGTTCTCTTCGCACTGGATCTTCTGCATGGTGCTTTCCCAGAATTCCCCACTGCTCCAAGTCTTGATGGTATTGAGGCCTCTTCTTTCTTCAGGGACAGCTGAGTCTCCCTCTTCCATCTTTGAACTGTGTTTCAATGAAGCCTCCAACATAGCAAAAGGATCTTCTTGGGTGCTACAAAGTCCTGAAAAGCCAAAACATTGTTCAATTTACACTGTCGGGACAGGAAAACATTCCCTGAATGAGTGCGGATGAGTTTGGCTAGTAATCAGGTCTTCTCCCAGAAGAAAAGACTGGTGAATTGTGTTACTGAAAGAGAAACTAGAAATGGGGTGGTGGGAGTGTGATGTTCCTGTAGGTTAAACCTGTAAATATGGTAAGTGTGGGTCTATTAGGTGATGTATGGTAATTGAGAGAAAGGGGGAGTACATGGGTGAGAAGCTGAAGTATGCTGGATGATGATTGGTTGAGTGGCTGGCTGGCTGAAGGTATAAATGGAGGTTTGTGAGTGATGGGGGGGAAGAAGTTGTTGAGTTGGTTGGAGTGAGGTCGTCTGGTGAGGGTTGGTTGGCAGAGTTCTGAGGGAAGTTTGGACTGTATTTGGCTGATATTTAAAGAGTATATATATGAACAGAAACATAAAGAGTGACCATATATGAAACCGTATGCTTGTTAAACATTCCTAAAGTAATCTTGTTATTTCCTGTTGTTTGTAAATAAATACGTATTTGGTTTACCAAAGGCCTGATCCTTGGCTGGGGGATACAGACCAGAAGGGAGGGCAAGGTAATTACCAAGGCTGAACAGAAACTGTATCTAATGGTGGCAGCGTGAAGGGAGATATTGTAACAAGTCAAGTATCCAGAGCAACCCAGAGTTGTATGCTTTATATATAAAGATACAAAGGGGTTGGGAACAGCATAGGCACACAGTCACAAAGTAACAAGCTATAGAGAGACTGAGGCAAGGTCTCTGGGAGTATTGGTTACAGGAAGTGACTGGTGGTGCTGCCTAGCAGTGGGATCTAGTGAGATCTGTGCAAGACCGGAGTGAGAAACCATATAAAGGACGGTCCTGACTGGTGGTGTCCCTGGTGGTGCCTAGTGAAAGGCAGTAGCCACAAGCAGGTGGAAACCTGACAGGGAGAACCAGGGAAGGACGTCACAGGGAGGAGTGCAGACACTTACAGGCTTCAGCCTGTTGGAGGATCAGAAGATGCAGCATCTGTCCTGATGGTCTGTCAGTTACCATTCCTGCCCTTCCGTGCAAAGTTCCTCTCTTGGCCTTCTAGTACACCAAACTGAAGTTGGTTTAAATTAAGGCTGTCACTCAGCTAAAGATATCTCAGCTGATGTATTGTCTCAGTTGTAGATGGTTTATTAATCCATTAAAGCCACATACGCAGAAGACCTACATTCCTGAAGGAAACTTACCTTTACTTTTCATTTGTCATATTTTCGATTATGTCACATAAAGGACTTCTTCCCTGCATCTATGGTCTGGTATACTGCTTCTAACTAGGGAGGTTCTATAGCTTGCACAGCTATTCATGTTACTCTCACATTGCTTATTCGCAAAATGCCTGCCCCAATATTTCACTGATCAGACCAGGAACTTGTCTGTCATTTCCCCCCGTTCCTTTCTTTGCCCATATCCTATGACACAGACTCATCCACCAGAGAAAAATACACACATCTCTCTACTGCTGTCATCTATGGTTTTTAAGACACAATGCTGATGTTGGTTCCTAGTTCCCAGTTCCTTATTTGCTTGAAAGTTCAAAACACTAAAAAACAAGAAAGGTTCACACCTACAGCAACTCTAAAGCAAAGTTAACGTGTCTCTGAAACCCAAAATATATGTTGGGGTACCCCGTATCATATTTATGTGATCTGGGGACTCTCCCCGTCAAGAATAACAACAAATTTATCGCATCAAAATTATCAGGCTTCCGAAATGCTCATAAATGCATAATGATGTCTAAGTAATTGAGGGTACCCACTCCAAAATCTGCTCTGGGCCAAGACAAATCATACACCCCAGGAAAGGGGAAGGTGCACTCTGTGAGATGCAGGTGCTTCCCGCAGAGCATCTGCTGAGCACAGGGCATGGATAAGGGCATCTATGCACACCCAAAATAGACAAAAACATGCAGAAAAACAATAAATAATTGGAGGTGCCCACCCTAAGATTTGCTCTGGGCCAGGACAAATCATACTCTCCCAAAAACGATAGGGTGTCCCCTATGATACTCCAGTGCTTACAGCCTGACCAAGAGCTTCTGCCGGGTGCTTGGCATCGATAAGTGCATCTATGCACAACCCAAAGAGACAAAAACATGCAGAAAACAGTAAGAAACTGGGGGTGCCCACCCAAAAATCTGCACTGTGCCAGGACAAATCATACATTCCAGGAAGGGGAAGGGTGTCATCTACAAGATGCCAGTACTTCCCACCTGGCTCATAATTTCTGCTGGGTGCAGGGCACTCATAAGTTCATCTGTTCAGAACTAAGAGAATGAAAAGTAGAGAAAAATATGTAATTTGGGGTGACCTCTCCAAAATCAGCTGTGGGTCATGAAACATCGTTCACCTGAGCAAAGGGGACAGTGTCCCCGATGAGATGTCACTGCCTCCTGCCTGGCATGGATTTTCCTGTGGACACACGGAATGGATATGGGCATATATGCACAACAAGCAATGCAGAACATATATAAGGAACTGCGGGTTCCCACCCCAAAACATACTTAGGGCACTACAAATCATACATCTGTTGTGTTGAAATTTAAGAATTGCCTTAAACATTATAGTTTGCTTTATACCCTGTCCATATAAATGTGAACAGTGCCAGATTAGATTCAAAGTGACCCCTGACTGACTTTTGATATCAAGAAAGGTTTATTTCCTGGCGACCTGACCCTTACCTACATTCCAGTGGCTCGAAGAATAAAAGCCGGTTTGAGCTGGAAACTTCACTATTATGTGTTTCTTATATCACATCCATGCCTATGACCTTGTTTATTGTTATAAATGTGCCTTGCATAGAAATGTTATAAGTTGTTCCGCTGCCCCACAGACCTTGACTTGTGAAACCCTTTGATATGCAAGCGTAGTAATTTTCATGTCTGTCTCCTACTCATGGGGCGCCCGGTTGCAGCCGGGCCACCCCTTTACTCTTCTCTTTGTCAGTTCATGCAAAGTGCTTATCTCAAGGACATGCGAAATATGCAGACATGGAATCTAAGAGATAATCTCAATGTTTCCGCTTATGCCCTTCCCCTGTACCCCTTTACCTCCTTCTACATATCTTAAGGCTGTAATCACTAAGCAATAGCTCCTTTTGTGTTTATACTGGGGAGAGACTATATATACCCTAAGACATCAATAAATGAGGTTCCCATTCTGAAGGCTTTGAGCTGTAAGTAGTGGGACCCCTTTGCAAAGGATTTCTGTGTCGTTTTTAATTGATCTCTGGTAGTGGGTCTTTTTGCACTCAACTCCCGCACCCCTCCCGGGTGGATGTGAGCTGGGGTAGACAGAGACAGCTCGCGTGTTTGGTTTGGACCTAACAATTTGGGGGCCTGTCCGGGATCCCTTGTGCGGACCCCTGTATTGCCATTGCACCCCTTTATTTTGACAACAGGCGCCACGAGAGAGTTTTCTCGGTTGTCAAGCAAAGCGGGTTGATTGACAGTGCAGGGATAAAGCACAGTTGAGGAAGCCTCTACCAGACGTCATGGGAAACAAAGGGAGTATGCCGGTAAAGGACACCCCTTTGGGAGTTAAGACAAGGAATTGCCTGTGCACAAGAAAGGCTTGAAAAAGAAAAGGATGATTGAGCTCTGTGCGGTAGCGAGACCGCGGGTAACTGCAGTATTGGCACCCGGTGAACGGTAGCCAAAGAGTGGCTCCTTTAAACCCGTTCCTTTAAGAGGAGTAGGGGAGCGGATTGAGGTAAAACATTCAGATTAATTGCATTTCTGGCTCCTATGGCAGATGGGAGTGCAGAGATTGAAGGGTTTTTACAATGCTGAAAGACAGATCTTCGACCGGTGAGGCCCCCCCCCAAGTTATTTTTCTGAGGATGACTCAGATAGAAGAATGATTTTAAGTCGTTCTATTATGCCTTCCGTGCCGGCGCCGCCTTCCAGCCCCGAAGGCGGGGCTCCTCGGCCGGCGCGGAAACAAGTCTCTTCCGATTCAAGTGCTGAGACGGAAGAGAAGGATCCAGGAGAGGGGCCCTCAGGGGGAACGGTCACGCGCTTGCGAAAAAGGAGAAAAAGAGAAAAAGAGAAACGGTTATTGACTAAGGAAACGCCATTGATTGTGCGAGACCAGCCGTACCTGGACGCCCAGGGACGGGTCAGACTCCTAGGTGTGTAAGGCTTGTGTTTTCCCGGGAAGTAAGAACGTAAGAATGGTAATACGAAGGATTTGCATAAAAGAAATGTGTATGAGTTGGGTACCCAAGTGAGAGGGTGTATGCGTATAGCTTTTTTTGAGTTTATGTATGAAAGTTTTTCTGTGGGTTTGCTTTCAAGGGAACTTTCCTTCCAATACTGTCGTTCATAAATCATGCTGATTTTACCTTTTCCTCTTTTAACTGCTTGGATCAGCTGCGCTGCCCACCTGTTCTCTTAGTAGTTCTTAGCATTTTTTTTAAAGAAAGTATAGGATTTGAACTAAGCGATTCCTTTTAGAATGTCAGGGTTTCTTTTTCTTTTGGTCCTGTACTGGGTTAACTCCTTCTTCCCTTCCTCGTTATTTGATATGAATTTAGATTATTAAGGTTTTTTTTGTGTTTGTCTGTCTTGCTTGCTACAAATTACTTGTGTGCATCTTCCTTCCTGATGTAATGTTTTATATCCTCCTTATCTCAGTCCTTGCCATTGAGGAACGTTTTATTTCTTTGGAGCTCCCTTCCTTTTCAAGTTTCTTAAAATTGTTTTCTCCAGTCTGTTTAAACAGTGGGATGATTGTTTTCTCTGCAGCAGTTTTATGCTTTAAGTCTAACGTGATCCCTATGGTTTACTATGTTTTATATAAAGACGGATTGGCTGTGTTTTCCTAATTATTGTGCTGTCTGTTATGTGATTGTAACTTATTAAATATAATTTCTTATTTCAGCCCTTGCCGTTTGACATTAATCCCAATAGCAGATGTTCACAGAGGGGGGGATATTTGTCTAGAATAAGTTTTGCTTTTCATTATTTGTCAGTTATTTCTTATCTTGTAAATGTTACGTTTCTTTTGACGTGGTTCTGTTTTTTGTTTGTTTGTTTTGTTACTGCATGTTGAGCCAGAATTACAGAAAAGGGAAAGAGATTGGTTCCCCCCCCCCTTGTTCTCTAGATCTAGCACAAACGTATTAAGCATACATCTTGAAATCAGGAGAAGATACTAGAGTTCCTTTTGTTTAGATTAGACCTGAACCTTTGGCTGTTGCTTGTAGATAAAAGCCTGGCACAGTTAGTTTTTCTGTCAGTGGCCAAAGGGGCAAAAATAACAAAATTACTTTTGAAACTACTCTACCCATTTACCTGTATATAAAGGGAGGCAATTGTAAGTGCCAACTAAATTTGTATGTAGTGCCTTGTGGGTAGAAATGTTTTCCTCCCCCCATACACTTTGACAGGGAAAAGATACCCATGAATTAGAAAGGTTGTAAGTAAAATGAAGGATTCTAGGAAATAAGTTATTTTGATGGTAGAGGAAGGATAGTTTGAGAAATATTTATTGATGGTAATAAGAAAAGGGAAAAATGACAGGAAAAGGGAAAAATGACAGGAAATAACAAAATGTTGTATGTGGGTTTTTTTTCTCTTCATCATTGTTGCTAGATTGTGGATTAGATTGTGGATTAGAACCTATACCTGTTTAAACTTTTGAACTTGGGTAAATATATATATATATATATTTGGAAGTCAACAACAAAACTTCTTGAAGGTTCTTTCTTCCATAAGGAAAATAAAACCTCTTCTTGAGGTACTCGATCCCAGGTAATTGTTTAAATTTGTCTGTGAAATGTATGATTTGCCCATTTTCTAGATAGGCAAAACTGAGGCCACCTTGCTGTTTAAACCTAATGTGATGCCCTCTTGTGACTAGGTAAATTCATTATCAAAAGGGGACCAAAATGCAGAGTTTCCAGCCACAGTAATTGTCTACCTCATATTAGAATTCACATTGGGAATCAATATTACTTTGCTTCCAAAACAGAAACTCATCCCCAGTTGCTCTTTGACTGAAGATGGACCAGGACTTTCAACAGGAAAATGCTTTCCTCATTGTCATACCTTGTGCATATAAATCACACTATTACTAATGAACTTTTTTCTTTTAAAATGATGTTCACAATTCTAACGCATGTTAGTGCATTTATTCCTTGACAGGCACTTAGAGCAACTGCTCTACATACAGGATGAGCACCATTGGAACTCCCTGCTGATTTGGAACAGAACTTAATCTATTTGTGCCACTAACATCTCTTTGTTTTGCATTCATAGCAAGAGGTATAAATCCTTTTTCTCTGCTTGCCGTGGCTTCTTTTCATGAGCAAGGCTCTACATAGCCAGAGGATGGGGAAACTCAGAAGTTTAGAATATGTTGTACTGTTGTGTGTTTTGTCTGTCTATTGCAAAAACAATATTTTGGTTTTGTCCACTTTGATCAGAAGTCTCATCTGTGGCCATGGATGTTTTATTTTTATATTTTCTTTCCTACACTGAAGTGTTTTCTCCCCAAGGAACATTTTCCTTTTGCGTGTGTATCACAGAAGATTTTTATTTTGAGACATTTTGGACTCGATCTTTGAATTGCTCCAGGACCAGAACACGATATGCAACTGGCATGCTATTTTCCTGTATTGCTGCAATAACAGCATAGAGGCCTGCTTCATTCTACCTAACCACAGAACTATTTTCGGGCCTATTTTGGCCAGCAACCTGAAACGGGCACCTTGTGCAAGTTTGCAATCTTTTCATACAGTCACTCGGGGGGAGGGGGGGGAATGAAGATTCTTTCATTATTCCAGTTTCTCTGCCTAGCATCAGCAAAAGACACACATGTTCAGTGGAAGCTGTAACTGAACATGAACAGGAACAGGATGAACTTTGTGCAAGCCATCCCACAGTGTGTTTATTTGTTTTATTTACTTGTTTTATTTGTAATATTTCCATTGTAATATTGAATGTAACTGTTTATGCATTGTCCTTTAAGAATGTGTTGTTGTTATTGTTTTCCTTTCATAATTTATGCATTGTCCTTTAAGAATGTGTTGTTGTTATTGTTTTCCTTTCATAATTTATATGTTATGGCTGTTTTGTTCTTTAGATGTTTTTACTTTTCAAATCCTTCTGAGTGATTCTGTAATAGGGGTTTACTGAATTTGGCTACTTCAGATGTGAGGTTCATCAATGTGAAGTTTTGACCCATTTGTTTACTTTCTCACTCTGTCATTACAATGGCTAGGAATAGGTAACAATTAATGTGAATGGATGTCAACACCATAAGAATCTAGGAAGATGATAGTTTGGAATTCCATCAAGATTGCTTTTCTCTCAAAATGATTAATGTATCTTATGGCTTTTTCATGCTAAGAAATGAATTAAGTTCAACTATTGTATATTCTGGACATGGGTGCATGTGCCTTAGAACATTTTGTGATTATGATGTTATTGATAAGTACTATACACAACCTATGCTAACATTTCAATAGATGCCTTTGTGGTATTAAGGAAATGGTAGGATGTGATTTTCCATTTAAAGTCCCTGTATGGATCATCCAGAGAATATTAGTTAATCCAGATTTGTTTCAACACCTCAAACCCATCACATTAGGTTATGACCTAGCCGATCTTCAGACACTACTTTCTCATCCTATGTACAGAAACAATTAGAAGCAGTTAAACAAATGGGGGAGCAAGTACACTCTAGATAGCACATGATTGCCATACAGTCATTTACATTATAGATAAGCACTCACAGATATAGGAACATGGATGTATTTGGAATTCCCTGTTTGGCTGGGATAAGGATGCCAAAGAAGGTTTAACCCTTATAATGCACCCCACTGTGGTGATTTTGAATTCTGATCTTTGTCTAATTAGCCCTTGTAATGTGTATCCATCTCATATGGCACAGTCACACCCTGGAAGTCAGTATTGGAGCCAGGGGGCAGAACGGTGCTTGCTAATATGTGAAAGGTCATCTGTGTACATCTGCCTTTCACATAAAAGGAGGGAGTGGTACGGTTTGGCTAACCCCGTTTTGGTTCAAGTGGAATCTAGGAGGTGCAAAAGCCAAGAGCTATAACTTCCACCCCAACTCACACATACCCCCACGGCTGGTAATGCGTTCCAGAGGTTTTGTGCATAGAAAAACAAGGGCAGAGTTAAACGCTGTCGCATAAATGTTATCTTAATCCTTGGCGGATACACCCCCATCCACAGGGAATCCCATTGCTCGTTAGAAATAGCATTAGTTTTCTTTTTTTTCTTGACTAGAAGCACACATATCGGAAAATATATACAGACATAGGGGGTCTTCTTATATTGAGACCCCCCCACTGGCCTGGACTTTACAGGAGACAGGGACAACCAAAACAAGGAACACACACTTCACCACATGGATAAGTGGGAGTCCCCTTTGTTACTTAAGGAGTACAGTCTCCTTTGCTTCCTGCTACAGCTTAAAGGAGGTAGAGGAGGGCTTGGTGATAAGCGGTTTAGTAAGAGGTGAGGTCTGTGTGACCAATACATGTGATATACCCACTTGAAAATGGCAATTGGACTTTGAAGAATGGGACATAAAACAGTGGGTAAGGTAATATTACTGTTGAGATGGTAGCATTTGTTGCATTTGATTTTCCTTTGGTCACTGACTTATTCTTTTCCTATTGGGCTTAACGGGTCGCCAAATGCCTGCTGGCCCTTGGTGGCTCTGTGAATTTTGGTCTAGCTGGCAGAAGATATTGTTTTATGTGATTATAGTAATAGTTTTTTTATTATTATTACTGGATGTTGTTACTTGCAATGTATTTCTAATGTTATTCAGTTAATGTCTATAGGTCTCTGAGTTTAGTTTTAGGGACCAAAACAAGCAAACGGGCCATTCTAGTAGTATCAAAAGGTCCAGTCATACTTGACAGTTCCTTGGTCGATGTACTGAAAAGGGAGTTGAGCAGACTGACGCAAGATTGTGTTTTATGTTGTAATAGTTATAGTATTATTAATAGCTGTTTGTTGCTGTATACAATCCATCCCAAATTTAATCCAGCTTGCTTCCGCCTGCCTGCATAGGCTGATTTCTTCATTTTCCCGAAAGCCTCAATCTGACCTAATGGAAATGGCACTGAGACCACTGTGGGAAGCAAAACACGGAAAATGCAGCTACCTGAGTGAATAGTTATTCTCTCAGGGCTGAAAGGGGGGACTGTTGTGTTGAAATTTAAGAATTGCCTTAAACATTATAGTTTGCTTTATACCCTGTCCATATAAATGTGAACAGTGCCCAGATTAGATTCAAAGTGACCCGTGACTGACTTTTGATATCAAGAAAGGTTTATTTCCTGGCGACCTGACCCTTACCTACATTCCAGTGGCTCGAAGAATAAAAGCCGGTTTGAGCTGGAAACTTCACTATTATGTGTTTCTTATATCACATCCATGCCTATGACCTTGTTTATTGTTATAAATGTGCCTTGCATAGAAATGTTATAAGTTGTTCCGCTGCCCCACAGACCTTGACTTGTGAAACCCTTTGATATGCAAGCGTAGTAATTTTCATGTCTGTCTCCTACTCATGGGGCGCCCGGTTGCAGCCGGGCCACCCCTTTACTCTTCTCTTTGTCAGTTCATGCAAAGTGCTTATCTCAAGGACATGCGAAATATGCAGACATGGAATCTAAGAGATAATCTCAATGTTTCCGCTTATGCCCTTCCCCTGTACCCCTTTACCTCCTTCTACATATCTTAAGGCTGTAATCACTAAGCAATAGCTCCTTTTGTGTTTATACTGGGGAGAGACTATATATACCCTAAGACATCAATAAATGAGGTTCCCATTCTGAAGGCTTTGAGCTGTAAGTAGTGGGACCCCTTTGCAAAGGATTTCTGTGTCGTTTTTAATTGATCTCTGGTAGTGGGTCTTTTTGCACTCAACTCCCGCACCCCTCCCGGGTGGATGTGAGCTGGGGTAGACAGAGACAGCTCGCGTGTTTGGTTTGGACCTAACACATCCATGTATGCAGGGAGAGGGTTCTCACCCAGTTCAGAGCTTGTTTTGTATGTATGGTACAGACAAGGGCATATATATATATAACAGCAAAATAGTGAATATGTAGAGGAAAGAAAATAAGGAAATGTGATGTCCATCCTAAAAGAGCATTTGGGGCACCACATATCATACTTCCATGCAGCTGGGAGATTGTGTTCTACAAGATGCCATCCATGCATACTTTAGAGTGTCATCTATGAAATTACATCTTCTTCAAGAAATCATTGTTGGTTGACCCTGCAACGAATCCTTCTGTCACCAACATCAATGGCTTTTTAAAATAATACTAACTGAGCTATAACAAGTAACAAGAAAGACCAATAAAGAATTAAACATTAAAAAATTCCACATAGATCATAAGCACTAGCCGTAAGCACTAGAGTATCATAGACACTCTATAATTTTCTTGGGTGTTTGATTTGCCTTAGCCCAGAGAAGTGCAAAGGAGGATTCACTTCCATTGATCGATAGAGCCTTGCCAAACCAGCCTCGAATCCCCGCCTCCACTCCCCAATTTGGTTGTTAGGGCGGATCGGGGTGGGGGGATCAGATGAACAGGTGCCCTCCACACCCTCCCCCTTCGGGCCTCGGACACCCCTTGAACCAAATGCACAAAGCGGGGGGGGGGGCTCACCCGGTTTCAGGAGGGGCCACCGATGGACGCAGCACCCGGGAAAGACAAAGGCTCCTTCGCCCCCCACCCACGTGGGAAGCCAAGCAGGAAGCGGCTGCAGAGGGGAGGGGCTTTGCGCTTCAGGAGGCCGCTTCTTCCTCCTCCCCAAATCCCCTTCCTCTCTAGGATTCGAGTTCAGATCGTTTTAACCCTTAGAATGCCAAACAAGGGGATTCCCTTCTTTGCCTTTCTCTCCAAGCAGGCGCCAAAGGAGGAGACGTGCACAGCACGTATATGGGAGTTTTGGCCACTCCTGGCCTGCTGGAGCCCCAGCGACACTTCAGGTTCCCAAACGAAGATGGCGGTGCTGAAGGGAAGGGGGCCAGGAGGGGGCCAAATAGGTTTGGGGGCGGAGCAGCACAGTAGCTCCCTCCCTCCCTCTTCCCAAGCGAACTCCGGGAATTGTAGCTTTCTGAGAAGAATTTTGAGCCTCCTGAGACCTCGCAGCACCTTTCACAAACTACAGGTTTGAGGGTTTGTCATCATTTCCCTCTAAACCAGACCTCTGACTCATAAACAATTTCAATATATACCATTTTCTTATTTTATGTTTGATTATTTCCAAGTGAAGCTCAGACTTCATTACTTTATTCATATGTACATACTGAAGAAATTACAAAAACAAAACAAAAAAAATCAAAACGAACAATTCTACAATACCATTTGGCATAATAATCACATCAGTGGGTCGACGGAGGGGCTGTTGAGCTGGCCAGATAGGTGATAAGATTTCTGTTGATTTTTTTTCATGTTTGCACAATTTCACTTCAACACACACATCCTGGGCTCATGATATTACACTTTAAGCAAAGAGTTGAGATGCTATTCCAACACAGCATAAATCTTACTTGACTGCTTCTTCAGACGAGCTAGCAGGTAAGATTGTTCTCATGCCTTCTTGGCATTATCTTCCACCTCCGGACGCACAGCTAGGTTTCCAACATAAATATAACATTTTTGCCCTGCCATTTGTCAACACTCTTCTCCATATCGCTTCATAGTTTTCCTTTGCTTGCTGAACTCCTGATACATCAGTTATCTTACTCTGTTCCTGCTGTCAGCTACTTAAGATATACATATTTTATTGATTTTATTTCATAACTTGAGAGCCAGTGTGGTGTAGTGGTTAAGGTGTTGGACTACAACCTGGGAGACCAGGGTTTGAATCCCCACATAGCCATGAAGCTCACTGGATGACCTTGGACCAGTCACTGCCTCTCAGGCTCATGAAAACCCTATTCATAGGGTCACCGTAAGTCGGAATCGACTTGAAGGCAGCAGATTTACATTATTTTTTATTTCATAACATTGACATGCCACTTGATTGGACAGAAGGGTCATATTCAACTTCCTTGTTGCGTTAACAGAAAACAGTGCAAGCTTTCCCACCATAGCAGTAGGACTCTCCCCCTCTTCCCCCATGCCTCCCCAAATCTGCTCCGAAAGGTTGGGAGAATCCCCAGAACTACATGTAGTGGAAGGAGAGTGGAGATTGTTACTGGTGTGACCCAGGTTGGGAGGGGAGGCAAGGCATCAAGATGCCTTACACTGACATTGACGTCTGGGATGATGAGATGGGGGAACAGAATAGCATCAGAGAGGCCTCTCGGAGCACTCAGATCCCTGTCACTGACAGCTCAACCCCCCCCAATTCTCCCCCCCCACAGAAGCACTACCAGAACAGTCAGAGACTGCCCCATTAGAGAGTGCTCTCAAAGACACGCCCCAAGGACCTGTGACAGAGACGCCACCTGGTCCACCTGGTGTTTCCCAGCCAGGCGCCCCACAGCTTGCCAGTTGAGCAAACAGACCACCCACAACTGTTGGAGGGAAAGCTGAGATCCAGCCCCCTTCACCCCACAGTTGGAGGTGTTTGAAGCAAGAGATTCAACAGACGATGAGGAGCCTTTGTTTACACGCAAAAGCCAAGCCGACTTAAGTGGACTCAGGGAGGCCAATTGCTGAGTCAATGTTTGCAAGCTGCGAAGAAATGCTTAGTCAGAGGGAAAGTTCCTAGAAAGCATTGTTAGTTTAATGAGGCATACTGCTTTTGATGTAACTATAACTTTAATAAAAAGGGAAAACATCACAGCCACGGCTGAGTCTGGATCTCTCGGCTTCAGGCAGGACAGTTACATCGGACAAGCAGAAATGCTGGTGCTGACGATCCTTAGTAGTACGCTGAATACAACTCACCACTTCTAAGCAGTTTACCTTACCCTCTCTCACCCGCTTCATTATCTATATTTCTCTTTCTTATATTAAGTTTTCTAGATTAAGGTATCAATATTTCCATTCTAATTATTATGATTACTACAACTACATCCCACCTTTCCTCCAAATAGCTCAAGGTGGCGTACAAACATGGTTCTCCCCTTGCCCACATTATCTTCACAACAACCCTGTGGTAGTGACTGGCTCAATGAGTTTTCATGGCTGACCGGCATTTGAACCCTGGTTTCCCAGGTCCCAGTCTGACACCCTAACTAGGATACCACATGGACTGTCATGGGCCACAGCTTTCGCCTCATGTAGTGGTTCTTTCACACAGCAAATGTATCGGGCGTGTTCCTTCTAAAATATTCCCCAATATTACACAGGTTCACAGCTGGACAATTTTATCTGTTTGAATAAGACACAAAACCACCAGGACCTGTTCCCTGGAATGGTAGCAAAGTTCTTGTTTTAAATAGAAAGACCCTGCTGTTAGGACACCTTTAGTAAGTTTTAGCCTCATGGGCTCTGCTTGGTCACTACTTTATGCCCTTTCGGCAAATTAAGGACCTCACTTCCACAAGCATTTATAGGGATTCTCCACTGTGGGAATTCTTTGATGAACGACTGGTATTCAAAGAAATACTGTGTCAAGACATGAAACAACCATTGATCACAATGCCCCTGTCTCTCAGCTAGGGTGTATTCAGTCCCCTCCCGTTTTTCACCTGAGAGACAGGATTTCTATACTACACATTTAATTTGGTTTTCCCTCGTTCTGAATTTCTGGATGATGACATTTGTGTTTCTGAAGCTCTTTCAACACTCCAATCATTCTTTAATAATTTCTCTCTTATGTGAACTCTCTGGTGGGAAGTGAGACCTTTCTTGCAGCTCAAACTCTTTCCACATTCCAAGCATTCATATGGTTTCTCCCCAGCGTGAATTCTTTTGTGGGAAGAAAGGATAGAACTGTCTCTGAAGCCCTTTCCACATTCCAAGCATTCATATGGTTTCTCCCCAGCGTGAATTATTTTGTGGGAAGAAAGGATAGAACTGTCTCTGAAGCCCTTTCCACATTCCAAGCATTCATATGGTTTCTCCCCAGCGTGAATTCGTTTGTGGGAAGAAAGGATAGAACTGTCTCTGAAGCCCTTTCCACATTCCAAGCATTTATATGGTTTCTCCCCAGTGTGAATTCTTTGATGGGATGTAAAAGTTTTCTTGCAGCTGAAGTTCTTTCCACATTCCAGGCATTTATATGGTTTCTCCCCAGTGTGAATTCTTTTGTGAGAAAAAAGCGTAGAATTGTCTCTGAAGCCCTTTCCACATTCCAAGCATTTATACGGTTTCTCTCCAGTATGAATTCTTTGATGGCAAGTAAACGTTTTCTTGCAGCGGAAGTCCTTTCCACATTCCAAGCATTTATATGGTTTCTCCCCTGTATGAATTCTTTGATGGGAAGCGAGATTTGAGCTCTGACTGAAACTCTTTCCACACTCCAAACATTTATATGGTTTGTCCCCAGTATGAATTCTTTGATGAGTAGAAAGTGTAGAAATGTGAGGAAAGCTCTTTCCACACGCTAAACATTTATATGGTTTCTCCCCTGTGTGCATTCTTTGATGATACATGAGTCTGTTCTTATAGATGAAGCTCTTTCCACATTCCAAGCATTTATACGGTTTGTCCCCAATATGAATTCTTTGATGGGAAGCGAGATTTGAGCTCTGACTGAAGCTCTTTCCACAGTCCAAGCATTTATATGGTTTGTCCCCAGTATGAATTCTTTGATGCAAAGTCAGAGAGGAATATCTACTGAAGCTCTTTCCACATTCTGAGCACATATATGCTTTCTCCTCTGTGGGCATTCTTTGATGGTAAATAAGTCTATTCTTACAGATGAAGCTCTTTCCACATTCTAAGCACTGAGTTGGTTTCTCCTCTTTGTGGTTTTTGCAGTAGGCTTTGCATTTTCTTTTAGAATTTAGACACTTCCCGTAACTAAAACATTCACTTCTTTCGCTTCTTTGATCTGTTTTTTCTTGCACTGCAATTTCATGGTAGTCACTGCTCCAAGAGGCAGAGGATTTATTCCTCCACTTCTCTTCTGCTTTGGTTTTCATTCCATGCTCTTCCCTCTTTTCAGATATGTCTCTTTCCCATGTCGCTTTCCCATGTAATTCTCCTCCCTTCTTGGTTTCCCATTCGTCACCTTCTGCAATGTAGAGAGAAACTGATAAGAGCCCAAGGAAGAAATGGAGCCTCAATCATTAAACAACTTGAATGCTATCCAAGTATGATAGGCATCCACTGGGGAGGAAGATTCCCCTTCCACACCCTCGTCTGTCCAGCTATATGAGGGAGTTTCACAGCCCTGTTTCCAAGGACCCTGGTTGGCCACTTAGAGAACAGGATGCTGGACCAGATGGGCTACTGGGCGGATCCAGCAGGCTCTTCTTACCTCCCCTTTTTCCACTTGACCTTTATCTAATTGTTAGTTGAGTGTTGTAAACCGCCCAGAGAGCTTCGGCTATGGGGCGGTATACAAATGCAATAAATGAATAAATAAATCTAAACAAAGTGGGTTAGACTTGTGTTCCCAAAGCCAAAAATAATAAATTCTTGCAAACTATCTTAGTTTGCAAACTAACTTAGAAACCAAAGTGGAGCTTATCTGTACTGTCTTCTAAGGCACTGGCTGACTGAGGGAGAAAAAAATGGAAGGCTGGTTCTGAAAGAGCAACGTCAGATTCCTGATTGGGTGCCTCCAGGAAGGCAACAGCTGAGGGTGGAACCTCACCTATTTATGGGAATTTGAGGCCAACAAGAACCAGCCTCATTTCTCCAATGGATTGTCCTTTGGCCCATCTCGGATGACAGTCATGTCTTTAGCCAAGCACAAAATAACTAATTCCCAATTCCCAATTCACACCAGTTAGGCCATTTTTAGAAGGCCGTAACTGGTGGATGTGTATTCAGAGAGAATGCAGTAGATCGCTGCTCCATCAGGATATTGGGATTCATCACATAATGAAATAATGAATTCTGAAACATGGAGCCTTACCGAGAGAGGTCAGCATCCCACAATTCTCCTCCATGACTCCCTTATGCAAAGCTCTCTGGTCAGCATCCAGCAGGGCCCACTCCTCTTCCGTGAAATACACAGCCACCTCCTCAAAGGATATTTGACCCTGAAAGAAAAAGATTATAAAGAAGATTATTTACTACCAACATCGAAAATATTAGTTAAGGTGACATTGATCATTATTCTCAGTAATTAATGAAACCTTCGTCAGATAATTGTTAAAGGAAGGAGGGGACAGAGGCACCCAGGCTGGCTGGAACATGCCCTTGAACTCTGATCATCTGTCTTGTCTGCCTGGATGGTGGATAAAGAGGGCTGTGCATAAGTGTCTCAAGACCCTTACATACTTCACCCACTTTGATACTTTGCCCCAACCACCACTGGCATGTGGCCCTTGGAAGGTTGCCTAGATGACAATGTGGCCCTCAGACTAAAAACGTTCCCCCACTCCTCTTCTACCTGATCCGGTCCCGCAGCAGCTCCTTCTACTCCAGCGGAAAGAGGTGGCGCTTGAGTAGGTCTTGCTGGCATCTTTCCATCACCTGTGAGAGACAAGTTGTTGGGAAGCCATTGGCACATGCTTGCCTCAGAGTGATGCATGTCTATTATCTTGTGAGTGAAAGAATAAAATATTTTTTAAAGCTAGTGACAACCAGAATTTAGTTACAACACACGCATTTTGCCGTATTCAGTCGAGATGTATACACAGAAGAAAAAAGAAAAACAATACTCCTCCCTCAGTATAAATCACACATTACCTCCCTACCATGAGGTATAAAGATATTTAAAAATACCACATACCGCTACTTTTTTGGAACCGCGCTCATATTTTCTTAGCTGCTAGAGGAAAATTTTGCTCCATGGACAGTAACGAAGACATCTTTGCCTGCAAGCAGGGAACAGATCTGGCCGAGGGGGGGTCTGTCCACCCGAGACTGTGCAGTCTCGAGAAGTTTGATGTGTCCCCCTCAGGCCGCAGCTCAGGAAGAGCATCTGCTTTGCATGCAGAAGGTCCCAGGTTCAATCCCTGGCATTTCACAACTTGATCCA
This sequence comes from Rhineura floridana, assembly GCF_030035675.1. Classification (NCBI taxonomy): domain Eukaryota; kingdom Metazoa; phylum Chordata; class Lepidosauria; order Squamata; family Rhineuridae; genus Rhineura; species Rhineura floridana. Next base: position 209,336,649 of record NC_084482.1, read on the forward strand.
TGGGAAGCAGCACTGTGATACCTGACCAAGGGCCCAAATGTGGATATTTTATTTTATTTTATTTATTTATTAAATTTCTGTCCCCAGCTTCCTTCCAAAGGAGCCCAGAGTGGTAAACGTTGAAATGTTAAAACAATGCACGTTATAATACAATAAAAGTGTGCATAAAACATTTAAAAACAATAAAAACCACATAAACACATTTGAAAACTTTTAGAACATATAGAAACAGGCAGGGCTCTGACAGAACCCTCCCTGAAATACTGGAGAGCTGCTGCCAGTCAGTGCAGACACCACTGAGCTAGATGGGCCATTCATCTGATTTGGTGAAAGGCAGCTTCCTGTTCCCATTTTTCAGCTCTGTTTCCCCTCAAAAGATTAAGGAGTCCATACATTTCCTTCCAAATCAACACAGAGAGACCAGGCTGACATACATCCCATTGATCGTTACCCAGCAGCCTCCGCCTGGTGTCCGACGGAGTCCTCTCTGCCTCAGGGAAATCAGTGCCCAATTCTGCAAACAGACCCTTTGCCTGAAACAGCAATAAGAGTTGAAGACATCAAAGGTGGAGGATTAAAAAGGAAGGATATAGGGAAGAACTTCAGGGGCGCTGGATATCCCTGGATGGAGGATTGCCAGAGGAAGTTGGAAAATGGGTACATAATTCTATTTATTTTTCTTAAATTTATATCCCCCTTTTCCTCCAAGGAACTGAAAGTGGCATACAAACATGGTTCTCCCCCTCCCAATGTTATCCTCACAACAACCTTTGGCACACCGTCCCTCACATTCTGAGCCCCTTTGAACGATCGCGATCTGAGGTAGCCAACTTGTGTCATTCCCCACCCTGTGTTGCTGGGATGATGTGAGTTTTAGTTCAACAACATCTGGAGGGCACCACATTAGATATCCATGATCCAAATGAAAAGCTCTCACCTGCTGCTTTTCCTGCTTCTTCTCCTCTGCCTGACTCAGGAGGAAACCTTCACACAGGGCCACTACCTGGGAACTAGTCTCTGCTCCACATTCCCTCACCCAGTTTGCCATCTCCGGGGGAAGGACAGCCATAAACTGCTCCAGGATCACCAAATCTAGGATCTGGATCTTTGTGTATCGCTCTGGTTTCAGCCACTGATGGCAAAGATGGTGGAGTTGGCTGCAAAGGTCTCTGGGCCCCTTGGCCTCCTGGTAGCAGAAATGCCTGAAATGCTGGCGCTGGACATCTGAGTTGAAGGTGTCTCCCTCACTCAGGATCTTCTGTACGCTTCTTTCACAGAATTCTCCACTGCTCCCAGGTTTAATGGGATTGGAGCCTCTTCCTTCTTCATGGACAGCTGAGTCTCCCGCTTCCATATTTGAATTGTGTTGCAGTGAAGCCTCCAATACCGCAAAAGAAATTTATTTGTATTTGCCAGTTTATATCTCAAGGGAAAGATTGTCCTAACTGAAGGTGCTATGAAGTCCTGCAAAGCCAAGACATTGTTCTGTTTACACCGTCAGGACAGCAAAATCAGGTCTTCTCCCTGAAACAAAAGACTGGTCATTGAGGAGGGAGGAGTTCAGGAATTTACAGGCTTCAGCCTGGTGGCGGATCAGAATATGCAGCATCTGTCCTGCGGGTCTGTCCCTTACCATGCCTGCCCTTCCCTGCAGAGTTCCTCTCTTGGCTTTCCACTACACCAAACTGAAGTTGGTTTAAATTAAGTCTATTGCTCAGCTAAGGGAATCTCAGTTAATGCATTGGCTCACTTGTAGATAGTTTATTGATCCAAGGAATCCATAAGACCTATATTCCTGATGAAAAAGTATTTTCCCCTTTAATTTCTCATATTTTCAATTATATCATATAAAGGACTTTCCTGCATCTGTGGTCTGGTATACTGCTTCTATCTAGGGGGGTTCTATTGCTTGCACAGCTACTCATAGTACTCTCACACCACCCATTTGCAATATGCCTGCCCCACTATTTCACTTACAGACCAGAGCCTTATCTATAATTATCCTCTCTTTGACTATAGCCTCTTACACAGACTCATCGGCCAGAGAAAATCACACCACATCTCCATTCAGCTGCCTTCCACCATTTTTGTCACATAGCACTAATAGAAGACTGTTGTCATCTATGGTTTTTAAGGTCTGCTTTAATCCTATAAATGCCTTATAGCATTTAACACCTTAGGCTGCAATCCAAACCTGATTCACCAAAAGTGGAGAATTATTCCCAGCAGGAAATAGTCCCGTGGAAAACACTGCAGTGGGGCACTCCAGGGGGGTGTCTGTGCCTGCAGAGGACCAGAAGATCCCTATCCTGCCCCACTTCTGACACTTGACTGCATTGGGTCGGATGGCTATCCCAAGTCAAAGCTGGCATGACCCACAGCAGGCTTTTGCCTCCCCCCCCATCCCATCTGGGGTGAGCGAGGGGCTGTGGATGGGATGGTGGTTCCATTGCAAGTCCCACCCTTCCCGGCTAGGGATTTCTTGGCTCCTTTCATCTATTTTGTTAAATTTTTCCTGGAATACGCTATGTTCGAGGCCTTGCATATTTGCTCCTTCTGATTTTAAGATTGCCAGATTCCCGTAGGGTTTCTGGTCAGTCTGCAAAGACTCCCCCCGCCCCATGTCTGAATGCTCACATGCGTGTCAGCCAAGGAGCCCTGGGAACAGCCTGACTAGCGGCGGTCATGGATTCTAATCGAAGTGCAAAGGCGGATTCACTTCCAGTGATCGATGCAGCCTTGCCAAAATCAGCCTCGAATATCCGCCTCCCATGTCAAGGTGGGAGCACACGGGTACAAGATTTTGCACATGGGCAGAGAAAAAAGTTCAGCTCCCCGGTTTGGTTGTTTTGCGGGATCCCGGGTGGATCTGATGAACAGGCCTCCTCCTCACCCTCGTTCCCCCTTGAGCCAAATGCACAAAGTGGGGAGGAAGGGAAACTTACCCGGTTTCAGGAGAGGCCACCGATGGACGCAGCGCCTGGGAAAGACAAAGGCTCCTTCGCTGCCCCGAAAGGGAGAAGGCAGACAGGCAGGGAGGGGCTTTTGCACTGGAGGAGACCACTTCCCCAAATCCCCTTTCTCTCTAGGATTCGAGTTCGGCTCATTTTAACCCTTAGAATGCCAAACAAGGAGAATTCCCTCTGCATTTCTCTCCAACCGGGAGCCAAAGGACGAGGCATGCGCAGCACGCAGATGGGAGTTTTGGCCTCTCCCGGCCTCCTGGCAGCGACACTTCAGGTTCCCAAACGAAAATGGCGGTGCAGAAGTAAGCGGGCAGAAACTGACGGACCAAAAAGGTTTGGGGTCAGAGCAGCAGAGTGGCTCCACCATTAATCCATCCCTCTTCCCAGGCGAACTCCGAGAATAGGCGCTCTCTGAGAGGAATTGTTGCTCTTTGAGGGGAATTTTGGGTCTCCTGAGACCTCGCAGAATTTTTAAACCAAGCCTCTCACTCATAACCAAATTCTATATACTATTTTCTTATTTTATGTTTGCTTATTTCCAGGTGAAGCTCAAAGTCAGAGCTTGGAAAAGTTACTTTTTTGAACTACAACTCCCATCAGCCCAATTCAGTGGCCATGCTGGCTGGGGCTGATGGGAGTTGTAGTTCAAAAAAGTAACTTTTCCAAGCTCTGCAAAGTTCATTACTTTATTCATTATGTATATTCATATATACATACATTCATATACATTCAGGTGAGGCTGTCGATGTGCTGAACCGTTGCCTGGCTGCGACAATGGACTGGATGAGAACTAACAAACTGAGGCTCAGTCCTGACAAGACTGAGATGCTGTTCGTGGATGGTTTCTCTGATCGGATGGTGGATATATACCCTGTCCTGGATGGGGTTACACTCCCCCTAAAGGAGCAGGTTCGTAGTCTGGGAGTCTGCTTAGACTCTTCCCTTTCACTTGAGGCTCAAGTAGCCTCGGTGGCACGGAATGCGTTCTACCAACGTCGGTTGGTAGCCCAGCTACGTCCCTATTTGAGTAAGGAGGACCTTACATCAGTTGTACATGCTCTGGTAACCTCGCGTTTGGATTACTGCAACGCGCTCTACGTAGGGCTGCCTTTGAAAACAGTTCGGAAGCTACAGCTACTGCAAAATGCAGCAGCCAGATTGTTAACAAGGACCAAGCGGTCCGAGCACATAACACCTGTTCTGGCTCGCCTGCACTGGCTACCAATATGCTTCCGGGCCAGATTCAAAGTGTTGGTATTAACCTATAAAGCCTTATACGGCGCGGGACCATGATACCTGTCGGAACGCCTCTCCCGATACGAACCGGCCCGTACACTACGTTCTACTACGAAGGCCCTCCTCCGGGTTCCGACTCATAGAGAGGCCCAGAGGGTGATGACAAGATCTAGAACCTTCTCAGTGGTGGCCCCCGAACTCTGGAACAGTCTCCCCGAGGAGGTGCGCTTGGCACCGACATTGTTATCCTTTTGGTGCCAAGTTAAAACCTTCCTCTTTTCCGAGGCATTTTCATTTTAATTTAAGCTAACTTAATTTTAAATCTGTTGTAATTGATTTTAGATTGTTTTATTTTTATATGTCTTTGTTGTATTACTGCGTATTTTATTGTATTTTTTGTGTTCACCACCCAGAGAGCTATTGCTAGTCGGGCGGTATAGAAGTCTAATAAATAAATAAATAAATAAATAAGTATGTATGTATACATACCCTGCCCTGCCTGCTCAGTCATGTTTTATTACCTAAAAAGAGGTCATATTGAAGAAATTACGACCATCGGGGAAAAATTCAAAATCTGTGGTTCGACAGAGGTTGAACCAGCCAGATAGGTTATAGATTTGTGGTTTTTTTCATGTTTGGCATAATTTCACTTCAACACACACATCCTGGGCTCATGATATTACACTTTAAGCAAAGAGTTGAGATGCTATTCCAACACAGCATAAATCTTGACTGCTTCTTCAGATGAGCTAGCAGGTAAGTTGTTCTCATGCCTTCTTGGCATTGTCTTCCACCTCCGGCTGCACAGCTAGATTTCCAACATAAATATAACATTTTTGCCCTCCCATTTGTCAACACTCTTCTCCATATCGCTCCATATTTTTGCTTTTGCTTGCTAAATTCTTGACACTTCACTTATCTTATTCTATTTCTGCTGTCAGCTACTTAAGGTATGCATATTTTATTGATTTCCCCCCACAAAATTTATATGCCACTTGAGTATACAAAAGGGCCATATTCAACTACATTGTCTGAACGGAAGCCAGCACAAGGATTCCCACTACTGCAATAAGACTTTCTGTTGTCTCTTCTCTTACAGCTCCCCAAATCTGCTCCAGAGGGTTGGAAGAACTCCCAAACACCACACGGGGAGAGGACAGTGGAGATCGTTCTGTCGGGCAAATAGAAATGCTTGCGCTGATGGTCCTTAGCGCTTCATTGAGTACAACTCATCACCTCTAATCGGTTTACCCTGACCTCTCTTACCTATTTCATTATCTGAATTTCTCTTTCCTATATTAATTTTTCTAGGTTTAAGGTTGTTATGTGCTCCCTATGTTTTTCCTATAGATACTGGTCATCTCAAGTTCTTAATGTTAGATATAAGTATAGAAAATGATATGAAATTATATGTAGTGGAAATGTACTTCAAAGCCTCTAAGTAAACCCTGACGTTTCCTCCCTTGGAATATGTTTACTTTCACTTTAAGGCAAATGTTCTCAGAGAAACATCAACATGTGATAACAGTCTGGGCGTTCAGCCAACCTAAGTGCTTCTGGTTGATAGAAAATAGGATTAGGATGCAGGAACAGAACCCACATAGATGCTGAGAGGGAGATATAAGAGTCTACTATTAATGTCAATATGTAAAGCCTAGATCAAGATAACCAAAGGCTATAAAAGCCAGCCAGCCGTAGAGATCAGGGTCAGTTGTTTCCGAGACCCACCGAAGAAGGAAGAACATCTGTTCTACGTGTTGAGATTCACACGCACCATGGGTGAGAACACTCCCTTTACTGAGGTGAATTGATGTAGGCAATACTATGAAATGTAATGTACTACCATACATCCCCAATATCTATGCTGTGTAGTAGACTCTTATATCTTATATCTGGATTCTAGTATATTGTTGTCCACTTGTAGCGACACATACGTATGTTGAATGTTTATAATAACTAGAAATTAATAAGTCTATGTATATGGAGCGAGAAGTGCCAGATATCCAAGCTGCATTTAGAAAAGGAAGAGGTACCAGAGATCATATTGCAAACCTACATTGGATAATGGAACGGACGAAGGAATTTCAGAACGAAATTTCCATATGCTTTATAGATTACAGCAAAGCCTTTGACTGTGTAGATCATGAAAAACTATGGAATGGTTTAAACTAAATGGGGGTGCCACAGCATCTGATTGTCCTGATGCACAACCTATACTCTGGACAAGAGGCTACTGTAAGGACAGAATATGGAGAAACCCATTGGTTCCCAATTGGAAAGGGTGTGAGACAGGGGTGTATTTTATCACCCTATTTCTTTAATCTATATGGAGAACATATCATACAGAAAGCGGGATTGAACCAAGATGAAGTATGAAAATTGGAGGGAGAAATATCAATAATTTAAGCTATGCAGACGATACCATACTACTAGCAGAAACCAGTAATGATTTGAAACGAATGCTGATGAAAGTTAAAGAGAATAGCACAAACACAGGACTACAGTAAACATCAAGACTAAAGTAATGAAAACAGAAGATTTATGTAACTTTAAAGTTGACAAAGACGACACTGAACCTGTCGAGGATTATCAATACCTCAGCACAGTCATTAACCAAAATGGAGACAATAGTGAAGAAATCAGAAGAAGGCTAGGACTGGGGAGGGCAGCTATGAGAGAACTAGAAAAGATCCTCAAATGCAAAGATGTGTCACTGAACACTAAAGTCAGGATCATTCAGACCATGCTATTCCCAATCTCTATGTATAGATGTGAAAGTTGGACAGTGAAAAAAGCAGATAACAGAAAAATCAACTCATTTGAAATGTGGTGTTGGAGGAGAGCTTTGCGCATACCATGGACAACGAAAAATACAAATAATTGGGTGTCAGAACTGTCACTAGAAGCGAAAATGATGAAACTGAGGTTATCATACTTTGGACACATGATGAGAAGACATGATTCATTAGAAAAACAATAATGCTGGGGAAAACAGAAGGGAGTAGAAAAAGAGGAAGGCCAAACAAGAGATGGATTGATTCCATAAAGCAAGCCACAGACCTTCACTTACCAGATCTGAACAGGGTGGTTTAAAACAGATGCTATTGGAGGTCGCTGATTCATAGTGTCGCCATAATTCGTAATTGACTTGAAGGCACATAACAGCAATTTCCCTCTTTATTTTCCCATGTGATGATTGTATTTTTACATCCATACACTGTTCCCAGTATTTCTCCTTCCCTAAGAATCATATATGTATATTGTGCTGTTGATTTCTCTTTGCCTGTATTATTCTTATATCTTTCATAAACTAAAATACATTCACTGGTCTTCTGCTGATGCATTTGAAATAATAAATACTTGAATTTCTGGAGCTGCAGATCTGAGCTGAGGGTGTTCTTATGCATGGTGCTTTCCCAGAATTCCCCACTGCTCCCAGTCTTGGTGGTATCGGGGACTCTTCTTTCTTCAGCTAATATTCCCTCTTCCATCTTTGATCTGTGCTTCATCAAAGTCTCCAACAGGTAAAAAAGAAATTTGTTTTTGCCAATTTAAGGCAAAGAATGTCCTAAAAGGAGGTGCTACCAACACCTGCAAAGACAAGACACTGTTCTGAACACACTGTCAGGACACTCTGGGCCTTCCACTACATGAAAATGAAGGACGCAGATGGGAGTTTTGGCCTCTCCTGTTTGGCTTGCAGGAGATTCAGAGATAATTCAGGTCCCCAAGTGAAGATAGCATTGCAGCAGGGTAGGGGGCAAGGAGGGGACCAAAGAGGTCTGGAGGCAGAGCAGCAGAATGGCTTAATGGTCATTCCTTCTTCACAGGGAACTCAGGGAATAGTCACTCTCTGAGTGGAATCAGGTCCCCCTCTCAGCACCTTTCACAAAATGGTGTTTTGAAGCAGATTGTCACCATCTCCCTCCAAACCAGACCTCTGGGGCTAGGCTGTGTCTCATAAACAATTCTGATATATACAGTTTTCTTATTTTATCTTTGCTTATTTCCAGGTGAGACGCAATTTCATTATTGTATATCTATTATTCAGATTTTGAAGGAACTACAAAAACAGAAAAAAGATTCAAAATTAACAATTGTACAATATTGTTTATACATAATCACGTCTGTAATATTTTAAAATAAAAGGTCACAAAATTCATATGAATCACATTAGATATAAACTAGGAACACAAATAAGAACATAGGAAGAACCTTCTGGATCACACCAGCCAGAATCCTCCGGGAAGCCTGCAAGGTTCCAAGGTTTCCAGCAACTGGTATTCAAATCAATACTATGTCAAGAAACAGAACATCCACTGATCAAGTGACCCCTATCTCTAAGCTAGAGTGTATTCACTCTGGTTCTTTCTTTCATCTGGGAGAAAGGTTTTCTGCACCTCAAGATTAATACGATTTTCCCTTTGTTAATTCTTGATGATGAAATTTGTGATTCTTCTGCAGCTCTTTCAATAATCCAAGCACTTTTCATAGTTCTCTCTTGTGTGAATTCTTTGATGGGAAGTGAGACTTTTCTTGCAGCTCAAGCTCTTTCCGCATTCCAAGGATTTATATGGTTCCTCTCCAGCATGAATTTTTTGATGATCACTGAGATGTAACTTCCGAGAAAAGCTCTTTCCACATTCCAAGCATTTATATGGTTTCTCCCCTGTATGAATGCTACGATGGGAAGAAAGGTTAAAACTGTCTCTGAAGCCCTTTCCACACTCAAAGCATTTATATGGTTTCTCCCCTGTATGAACTTTATGATGAGAACGAAGGCTGGAAACAGCTCTGAAACCCTTTCCACACTCCAGGCATTGATATGGTTTCTCCCCGGTGTGAATTCTCTGATGGTAAGTGAGAGCAGAGCTCTGACCAAACCTCTTTCCACATTCCAAGCATTTGTGTGGGTTTTCTTCCCCTCTGGAAATTCTTTGATGGTAAGCAAGGCTTTGCTTCCAGCTGAAGGTCTTTCCACACTCCAAGCACTTATATGGTTTCTCCCCTCTGTGAAGCATTTGATGAGTAGTAAGATGCATCTTCCGAGTGAAGCCCTTTCCGCATTCCAAGCATTTATGTGGTTTCTCCCCTGTATGAATTCTTTGATGCGAAGAAATGCTAGAACTGTGACGGAAGTTCTTTCCACATTCCAAGCATTTATAGGGTTTCTCCCCTGTATGAATTCTTTGATGGGAAATAAGCTGACCACTGCGAAGGAAGCTCTTTCCACATTCCAAGCATTTATAAGGTTTCTCCCCTGTATGAATTTTTTGATGGGAGGAAAGCTGTTCACTGCGAATGAAGCTCTTTCCACATTCCAAGCATTTATATGTTTTCTCTGATGTGTGATTTATTTGATGATTAGTGAGTGATGTCTTCTGACTGAAGCTCTTTCCACATTCCAAACATTTATGTGGTTTGTCCCCAGTATGAACTCTTTGATGTTTAGTAAGCTTATAACTGTAAAAAAAGCTCTTTCCACATTCTAAGCATTGATGTGGTTTTTCCCCAGTGTGAATTTTTTGATGGGAAGTGAGGCTGGTCTTGTGGATGAAGCTCTTTCCACATTCTAAGCATTTATATGGTTTCTCCCCAGTGTGAATTCTTTGATGCAAGGTGAGAGAGGAATATCTACTGAAGCTCTTTCCACATTCCAAGCATTTATATGGTTTCTCCCCGGTGTGAGTTCTCTGATGCAAAATGAAAGGGGTATTTCTACTGAAGCTCTTTCCACATTCCAAGCATTTATATGGTTTCTCCCCAGTGTGAATTCTTTGATGAGTTGTGAGACTTTTCTTTTGACTGAAGCTCTTTCCGCACTCCAAATATTGGCAGGATATCTCCTCTTTGTGATTTCTGCAGTGGGTTCTACATTTCGTTTTAGAGGTGAGACTTTTCCAATAACCAAAACGTTTACTTCTTTTGTTTCTTTGATCTGTTTTTTCTTGGACTGCAACATTATGGCAGTCACTCTTCTGAGAAACTGAGGATTTATTCTTCTTCTTTTCTGCTTCAGTTTTCCTTTTCTGTTGTTCTTCCCCCATATATTTCTTTCTTTCCAGTGACTCTTTCCCATGTTGTTCTCCCTTATGCTTGATTTCACATTCCTCACCTTCTGCAATGACAAGAGAAAGGGATAAAAGTCTGAGGAAGAAAGGGAGCCTCAAATCACTGAATAATTTCATCCCTTGTGGGAAAGGAAGAACTGAAAGGCTTTAGATGGGAGGCAGATCTTACTGCTGCTTTAATTGTCTCGCCTAACTGGCATTAAGTGATAGTTGGTGTGCTACATGCTGTTGGATTTGGACCCTGGAGACCTGGGTTCACCTTCCACCTCAGAGCTGAAGCTGACTGGGTGGTCTTGGGCAATCACACTGTCTGAGCTTAGCCTACTTTATGAGGATGTTGTACAGGTAAATAGAACAACCACGTGTCAGGCTTGTGGGAGTCTACAATGGCTTAAGCCATTTATTGTGGTCTCCTCATATTTATTGGTTAATTGTTGCTTTGATCGTGTTGTGGTTTAAACATTTTGTATTGATGTCGAACCATTTTTGCCCCATTGTGGACATGTGTTCAATGGAAGCTTGGGATCGAAATGTTTTAATCAATCAATGTGTTGCAATTGCTTTTTAATGCATTATTAAAACTTTTTTTTTAAAAAAAGATGTTTTTTTGTTTTAATATGTTTTGTTTTGTTTTAATATATTTTAAAGTCTGTTTTTATGATTTTAGTGTTTTTAGTGCTTTTGTTTGCTGCCCTGGGATCCTATTGGGAGGATGGGCAGGATATAAATGTAATAAAAAAATAATAAAAAGATGAGTCCTGTGAATCCTGCTAATCTGCAGGAAGGGAATTTGAAGTGCTGAAATATAGGAAAAGTACTGAATATATATACATATACACCCACAGCCTGTGCAGTATGCCACATTGGCTACTCCAGTCCTATAACGGTCCTCTGCATTTCCATATGGTGCCACAAAGCAGGATGATTCTCCTTCCATAACTGGGTCCAGCTGCAGGAGGGGATTTCTGAGCCCCATTTTCCTGGACCCCTCCCTCCACCCACCTCTAGGGAGGGGAAACATACACAAAGAGAACAGTCTCCATCTTCCAGTGTAGTGGTATTTATCTTTATTATTATTATTATAAAAAGTCTATATCCCAACTGCCCATTTAACAAAAAATCCAAAGGGGTGGGCAAAATTCCTCATTCAAGACAGACAAAAAAAAAGGCCATCTTCACACAATGCACAGTCAAATATGGAATTTGCTCCCACAAGAGACAGGGAGGCCACCCACCCGGATGGCTTTAAAAGTGGATGAGAGAAATCCATGGCGGATACGGCTATCAATGGCTACTAGCCATGAGGGCTATGCTCTGCCTCCAGTGTCAGAAGGTTGCATGCTTCTTTTTACCAGTTGATGGAAACCACAGGAAGAAAGAGTGCTGTTGCACTCTGGTCCTGCTTGTAGGCTTCCCGTTGGGTTCAACACTTATAAAAACATTAGAATTTCAAAATCAGTATTATGATCCAACAGGGAGCCTTACCGAGAGAGGCCACAATCCCATAATTCTCCTCCATGACTTCCCTATGCAGAGCTCTCTGGTCAGGATCCAGCAGGGCCCACTCCTCTTCTGTGAAATGCACAGCCACATCCTCAAAGGGCACCGGACTCTGAATGAAAAAGAAATTCCCTCATAAAAAGATTTATCTGCAACCTATATCCAAAGGCTAGTTAAGGTGACATTAATCATTATTCTCACAATTTAATGGAACCTCTTTGAGTGGCGTTCTCAAGGAGAAACAACTGTTTAGGCCCAGGAAAGCCAGCAAGCGACAGAGGCACTCAGGCTGGCTGGAACGTGCCCTTGAACTCTCACACTGCTTCTCTTGGCTGCCTGGATGGCAGACAGAGAGTGGTCTTGTGTGAGTGTGTGAAGACCCTAAAATATTTCATGCACTCTGATATGTGGCACAAACCACCGCTTGCACGTGGCCCCTAGGAGGTTGCCTGGGTGAGAATGTGGCCCTCAGTCTGAAAACTTTCCCCACTCCTCTCCTACCTGATCCAATTCAACAGCAGCTCCTCCGACTCCACAAGAAAGAGCTGGTGGCTGAGTAGGTCTTGCGGGCGGCATCTTTCCATCGCCTGCGAGAGACAGTTGATGGGAAACCATTAACGCCTGCTTGCCTCAGAGGTTAAGTGATGCAAATCAAAGTATGTGTGGGCATTAGAAAGAAACTCACCTGTTGAGCGCATGAATAAAGCTTTATTTTTAAAGCTACAGGTTGCAAAGGCCACCTCAACAGCAGTCATTTTGCCTATGTCTAAGAAAATGGAAAAACAGTACTCCCCCCACAATATAAATCACATATTACCTCTCTGTAATGAGCTATAAAGATGCTTAAAACACAACAGCCCCGAAACACATCTCACCTCACTACTTTTTTGGGATCTGGCTCATGTTTTCTTAGCTGCCAGAAGAAATTTTGCTACTCGGACAGTAATGAAGACACCTTTGCCTGCAAGCAGGGTACATAACTGGTCAGGACTGAGTACCCACAAAGCGTTTCAAACACGGAGGAATCATGTGTGTGTGTTTCTCCCCCCCCCGAAAGTTTCTCTACAAATTTCCAGCAGTCCACACCTGCAAGCGGTACCATCTTTATTGCTCCTATCTGTAGAATGTCATCTTTATTGCTCCTATCTGTACACACGGGCGGGAGTGTTATTTCCAGGGAGTGCACATTGGCAGTCTCAACTCCCGCCCCAATTTGTGTTTCCACCCCCATTGTGGGGTATGTGCAGGTGTTTACCTGTGAGCATGGGCAATTTTTTTAAAATGTGAGATTTTAAAATATTTTTGAGACGCAAGTTTTCTGATATACAAGACTTGTGCTGGGCCCCACCATTAGCCCACCAGTAAAGGAGAAACTTGAATTGCCCCCCTCAGGCCATAGCTCAGACAGAGCATCTACTCTGCATGCAGATTGTTCCAGGTTCAATCCCAGCATTTCATGACTTTATCCATGGGAAACATCACTTTGATATCTGGCCAAGAGCCCAAAATCGATACATTTTATTTTGTTTATCAAATTTCTCTCCTCTCCTTCCTCCCAACAGAGCTTGGAGCAGCAAACATTAAAATGTTAAGACAGTTTGAAATACAACATGCATTTAAAACTTATAGAACTACTGAAAAACAATTAAAAGCATCTAAACACATTTTTAATCATTTAGAACATCTAGAAACGGGTAGGACTGGGAGAGAACTTTGACTGAAATCCTGGAAAGCCCCTGTCAGTCAGTGTTGACAGTATTGAGCTAGATGGACCATTGATCCGACTCAGTAGAAGGCAGCCTCCTATATTCCTATTTCTGAGCTCTGTCTTCCCTCAAAAGGTTGAGGAGTCCATAAGTTATACCCCATTAATCCTTACCCAGCAGCTTCTGTCTGGTGTCCGATGGAGGCCTCTCTGCCTCAGGGAAATCCGTGGCCACTTCTATAAACAGACTCTTTATCTGAAATAGCAATAAGGATTAAAGACATCAATGATGTAGGATTAGAAAAAGAATAGAGAAGTAAAAACCTGAGGGGCCCTAGATGTCTCTGGTTGGATGCCTGCCAGGGAAAGTTGGAAAAGGAGTAAATAATTTTGGCACATGGTCCCTCACATTCTGCGCTATTTTGCATGATCGGGGTAGTCAACTTGCTCCGCCACCTGATGTTGCTGGAATGATGGAAGCTTTAGCTCAACAACATCTGGAGAGCACCATGTTGGATATCCATGATCTAGATTGAACCCTCTCACCTTTTGATATTCCTGCTTCTTGTCCTCTGCCTGACTCAGGAGGAAACCTTCGGCCAGGGCCACCGCCTGGGAACTGGTCTGCGCTCCACATTCTCTGACCCAGCTCTCCACCTCTGGGGGAAGGACAGCCAGGAACTGCTCCAGGATCACCAAGTCCAGGATCTGATTTTTTGTGTGCCGCTCGGGCTTTAGCCACTCATGACAGAGACTGTGGAGTCGGCTGCAAACCTCTCGGGGGCCCTCCGCCTCCAGGTAGCAGAAATCCCTGAAACGCTGGCAGTGCAGATCTGAGCTGAGTGTGTTCTCTTCGCACTGGATCTTCTGCATGGTGCTTTCCCAGAATTCCCCACTGCTCCAAGTCTTGATGGTATTGAGGCCTCTTCCTTCTTCAGGGACAGCTGAGTCTCCCTCTTCCATCACTGAACTGTGTTTTATCAAAGCCTGCAACATGGCAAAAGGATCTTCTTCGTCTTTTTAGTCCCAAGATGAAGGTTGTTGTAATTGGAGGTGCTACGAAGTCCTGCAAAGCCAAGACATTGTTCTATTTACACTGTCAGGACAGGAAAACATTCCCTGAACAAGTACGGATGAGTTTGGCTAGCAGTCAAGTCTTCTCCCAGAAGAAAAGACTGGTGAATTGTGACACTAAAAGAGAAACTAGAAAAGGGGCAGGGGAGGAGTTCAGGCATTTAAAGTCTTCAGCCTGGTGGTGGATTTGAAGATGCAGCATCTGTCCTGCTGGTCTATTGCATAGAATTCCTACCCTTCCATGCAGAGTTCCTCTCTTGACCTTCCACCACACTAAATTGAAGTTGGTTTAAATTAAGGCTGCTGCTCAACTAAAGGAATCTCAGTTGAAGTATTGTCTCAATTGTAGATTGTTTATTAATCCATTAAAGCCTCATACACAGAAGACTTACATTCCTGATGAAAACTTATTTTTCCCTTTGATTTCTTTTTGATATTTTTAATTATGTCATATAAAGCACTTCTTCCTGGCACCTATGATCTGGTATACTGGTTCTATCTAGGGAGGTTCTGTTGCCTGCACAGCTACTCATATTACTCTCACACTGCCCATTTGCAGTACACCTCCCCAATATTTCACTAATCAAGGGAGATTCTTCCCCCCTTTCCCCTTCTTTTGCCCATATCCTATGACAAAGACTCAGCAGCCAGCGGAAAACTCACGTCTCCATGGAGCTCCCTTCCACCGTTGTCGCATATCACTAATATGACTGTTGTCATCTATTGTTTTTAAGCTCCAGTTTAACCCAGTAAATGTCTTCTAGAATGTAATGCAATCCAAACGTGATTCACAAAAAAAATTGCCTGGGCAGAATTATCCCCAGCAAGAAGTGGTCCTGTGGAAGACACTGA
The DNA here is from genome assembly GCF_030035675.1 of Rhineura floridana. NCBI lineage: Eukaryota > Metazoa > Chordata > Lepidosauria > Squamata > Rhineuridae > Rhineura > Rhineura floridana. The sequence continues at coordinate 209,352,053 of NC_084482.1, forward strand.
AATGGGGCACTCCAGGAGAGGGTCTGAGCCCGCACAGGACGAGGAGATTCCTAGCTTGTCCTGCTTCTGAAACTTGATGGCATTGGGGGCAATTGCTATCCCAGGTCAAGGCTGGTGACCCCCCCAATCCCATCTAGGGTAATGGGGCTGTGAATGGGGTTGTGGTGCCACATCAAGAAAAACTTCCTAACTGTTAGAGCCATTTGACAATGGAACCAATGACCTAGAGAGGTAGTGGGCTCTCCGACACTGGAGGCATTCAAGAGGCAGCTGGACAGCCATTTGTCGGGGATGCTTTAATTTGGATTCCTGCATTGAGCAGGGGGTTGGACTCGATGGCCTTATAGGCCCCTTCCAACTCTACTATTCTATGATCCATTCTGCAATTCCTTTCCTGCTCAGCTGGGAATTTCCATTGCCCCGTTTATTTATTGCTTTTCAGTTGCTGAAAACTACTTGTTTATTCATTTTCGTTTGGGGTCTTCTGATTAAAAGATCGGCACGTTCCCGTAGTGCTTTCTGTTAGGTCTGAATGGGTCCCCCCCTCCATGTCTGAATGCGCACATGCGTGTCAGCCAAGAGGAACTGACTGATCAATGACGGCACGAATGTTAATCAAAATACAATTGATGACTCATTTCCATTGATCAACACAGCGCCGCAGACTCACCCTGAATCCCCACCTCGCATGTTAAAGTGGCCTCCTGGCTTTGCAGAGAGGGAGAAGCCCCCCGCCCCGGCTTGGTAGTCGTGGGGGATTCCCAGTGGATCAGCCCAACAGGCCTCCTCGGCACGCTCCCCGTGCGGCCCTGGGAGACCCCTTGAGCAAAGTACACAACATGGCGAGGGGGAACTCACCGGAAAATTGCAGGAGGGGCCACCTATGGATGCAGCGCCTGGGAAAGGCAGAGGCTCTGTCGTCGTCGTCCCCGTGGGAAGCGAGGCAGGGAGGGGCTCTTCCTCTGTAAGACAGCGCCCCCTCTCCCCACCCCAAACCCCCTTCCTCTCCAGGAATCGAGTTATGTCCCCTTAAACCTTGCAATGCTCAATACTAGGAGTCCCTTTCTCTCCAAGCGGGAGCCGAAGGTGGAGACATGCGCAGCAGGCAGATGGGAGTTTTGGCCTCTCCAGGCCTGCTGGAGACTCAGCGGCACTTCAGGTTCCCGAGCGAAGATGGCAATGCAGAAGGGAAGGGGGCACAAACTGAAGAGGGACCAAAGAGGTTGGGAGGCAGAACAGCTCCACCATCATCCATCCCTCTTCCCAGGCTGGAATTGTCGCTGAGGAAATGTTGGGCCTCCTGAGACCTCACAGCCCCTTTGACAAACTCCAGTTTTGAAGCTTTTTGTCACCATTTCCCTCTAAGCCAGTCCTCCCGGGGCTGCGCTTTGTCTTACAAACAATTTAGATATACACAACTGTATTATTTTATTTTTGCTTATTTACAGGTGAGACTCAAATTTCATTATTTTATATTTCAGATTTTGAAGGAATTACAAAAACAGAAAAAAGATTCAAAAGTAACAATTGTACAATACTCTTTAACAGTATACATAATCACGTCTGTAATATTTTAACCAAGTAGGCCACACCATAATGAACTGTGGGTTGATGGAGGTGCTGTTGAGTCAGACAGGTTATCTATACCTATATCTTTCATGTTTGCATCATTTCACTTCAGTACACACATCCTGTTCTAATAATCTAACACTTTAAGCAAATAGTCCATATGATATTCCAACAGAGCATGAACCTTACGGGATTGGATGAATGGACAAGCTAGCAGGTGAGATTCTTACCATGTCAGGAGTTATCTACTGTTCCTGTAAGATGTGGATATCTGTGGAGCATTAGGCTGATATTCTTAGGCTTTTATAATGTATGCATTTAAAATTTAATAAACTTATATACTGCTGAATCATTAGCATTTCAAAGCAGTGTGCATAAAAATAAACCATACGAAAGGTAAGGCAATAAAAATTCATCACAAAACCACACTTCCTTGCAATGCCTGCTGGCACAAGGAAGTCTTAGTCATGTGCCTGAATTCAGCAAGGAGCTTGGGGGAAGGGCCATAGCTCAGAAGTAGAGCCTCCGCTCTGTATGCAGAAGGTTCCAGGTTCAATCCCTGGTGTCTCCAGAAAGGGCTGTAAAAGTGTTGCGCTGTGTGTAGTTGTGTTGCTTAATTTCGTTTAAAAGCAGCACCACAGCAGCAGAGAGTAACAGCAGATGTTGAAATGCGAGTGTGCCAGCGTGTGCGTGGGTTTGCCTAAGAAAGCAGGCTTTTACCCTGCAACAGCATCACTGAGACTGGAGACTTGGTAAAATAAGAAAAGCTACTTTATTTAGAGAAATACATAGTAGATAGGAAAGGCAAACCTAGTTCTAACTAACTAGCTAAGTTGGAGGCATAACTCCCAGGTGTAGGAGTCAGCCCCATGCTCGGAGAGAGAGCAGAGACAAAGGAAGTCTCCTCTCTCCTGGACAGCCGGAGGACAAAGGAATGGAAAGGGCAGAAGGAGGAGGGGCAGGTAAGCTTCCCTAAAGGCGTCACAGTCTAGCGACAGAAGGAAGTCAGTCAGAGCATCACAGGTAAAAGGTAAACAAAGCCTATCTATCTGGAGGACCCTAGCTCTATCTTCCTTCTGGAGCTTAAACAAAAGAACAAAACAGGAGTTGCTCTTGCCCCACTTCCAACAAAAAGACCCATGTCTGAAACCTGGAGAGCCACAACCAGTCAGTGTAGAGAATCCTGAGCTCAATGGACCAGATGTCTGACTCGGTATCGGGCAGTTTGCTCTATATCTACGTTGGTCCGAAAGCTTATGCCAGAATTGCTATGTTCCAAGGAGGGTGTCTATCACATCTCAGTTGGGAGGCAGTTCGACAGGCTTTATTCAAGATTCCTTCCCAATATGCTCAGATGGATCTCATCTGATTGTCACCTTGTATCATGCCAAAGGCTCGTGATCAATTCGCGCCTCCCTACTCTTATTGCCAGGCTTTCTTTGCGTTATTTTCTACCTCCAGATGCATCGCTAAGTTCCAACATACATACAGTAGTTTTGCCCTGCCATTTGTCAACACTCTTCTCCATATTGCTCCATATTTTGGCTTCCGCTTATTGAACTCTTAACATTTCACTTATATTATTCTATTTCTGCTGTTATCTACTTAAGGTATCAAAAACTGACTGAATAAAATGTACATGCCCTTTGATTGTAACAAAGGGGCATATTCAACTAACTTGCTACGCTAGCAGAAGCTACCACAATGATTCCCACTAGCGCAGTGGGACTTTTCTCCCTCTCCTCCCACATGCACTTCCTCCAAACTGGTTTGGAGGATCAAGAGAACCACCCAAAACAGCACGCGGGGGGAGGAGAGCGGAGATCATTCCATTGGGCAAGCAGAAATGCTGGTGCTGATGGGCCTTTGTGCTATGTTGAATACAACTCATCACCTCTAAGTCGTTTACCCTCTCTTAGCTATTTCGTGATCTATATATTTCTCTTTCCTATATTACGTTTTCTAGGTTTAAGGTATCAGTGTTTCCATCATCGTTACAATTACAACCCTCATATTATCATCACAACAGCCCTGTGACAGTGACTGGCCCAAGGTTGCCCAATGAATTTTCATGGCTGAGCGGGGATCTGAACCATGGTCTCCCTGGTCCCAGTGTGGTGCTCTGACTGACATGTGCCATAGCTTTCCCCTCATTTGGAGGTTCTTTCACAGAGCAAATGTGTCTCTTCTTCTAACATCTTCCACAATACTGCACAGGTTCACAGTCAGACAATTTGATCTGTTTGGTGAAATACAAGACAAAATGATCCCATTCCACAGTTGCTGTTCTCTCCTCTTGCTATTTTTCTTTCTCTTCCCACTATTCCTAACACTATTTTGTTTTTAAACATTTTTCTTTACCCGGACTAATGTTCTGTTAGATTTTTATGAACCTTGCATCTGGGACACCCGACTGATGTCTACTAACATGCATCTAAAGCCTGTTCCCTGGAATTCCACTTTGCATTGATAGTAATGTTCTTCTTTTAAACTAAAAGGCCATACAGTTAGGACAGCTCTGGTAAGTTTTAGCCTCATGGGTTCTGTTTGGCCACCACATTTTGTCCGCTGGGTCACATAAAGGACACTTGCACAAGCATTTATAGGGATTATCTCCTCTGTGAATAGTTAGATGAGAAATGAGCCGCATCTTCTTACTGAAGCTTTTTGGTTTGGTTTAATATTTGTATGCTGCTTTTCCACAAATCCACTTGAGCTCAAACCATCTCACAACAGCAAAACATTTACACATCAAAACTACTGCCTAATTTAAAAAGTATAATAAATACCACAAATGAATGAAACAAATATTAAAATAGAAAAATTAAAAGACACAAATGAATCACTTTGGCTAAATGCTAGGAAGACAAATAAGAACATTAAGAAATGCCTACTAGATCAGGCCAAACAGAAGCCTTTGGGAAGCCCACAAGCAGGACCTGAGTGCAAGAGCACTCTCCCCTCCAGAGGTTTCCAGTAACTGGTATTCATATCAATATCATGTCAAGAAGCAGAACAACCATTGATCAAGTCACCCCTATCTGTCACCTAGAGCATATTCACTCCCCTTCCATCTTTCATCTGGGAGACAGGTTTTCTATACCCTACAGATTAATATGATTTTTCCTCTTTATGAATTCTTGATGACAAAATTTCTGTTTCTTCTGAAACTCTTTCAATAATCCAAATATTTTTTCTTAATTTCTCTCTTATATGAATTCTTTGATGGGCAGTGAGACTCTTCTTGCAGCTCAAGCTCCTTCCGCATTCCAAGCATTTATAGGGTTCCTCTCCAGCATGAATTCTTTGATGATCAGTGAGATAGATCTTTCGAGAAAAGCTCTTTCCACATTCTAAGCATTTATATGGTTTCTCCCCTGTATGAATGCTACGATGGGAAGAAAGATTAAAACTGTCTCTGAAGCCCTTTCCACACTCAAAGCATTTATATGGTTTCTCCCCTGTATGAATTTTATGATGGGAAGAAAGGCTAGAACTGTCTCTGAAGCCCTTTCCACACTCAGGACACTGATATGGTTTCTCTTCCATGTGAAGTATTTGATGATTAGAAAGATGCAGTTTCCGAGTGAACCTTTTTCCACATTCCAAGCATTTATGTGGTTTCTCCCCTGTATGAATTCTTTGATGCGAAGAAAGGCTAGAACTGTGACGGAAGTTCTTTCCACATTCCAAGCATTTATAGGGTTTCTCTCCTGTATGAATTCTTTGATGGGAAGTAAGCTGACTACTGCGAAGGAAGCTCTTTCCACATTCCAAACACTGATAGGGTTTCTCCCCCGTATGAATTCTTTGATGGGAAGTAAGCTGTTCAGTGAGAAGGAAGCCCTTTCCACATTCCAAGCATTTATGTGGTTTATCCCCAGTATGAACTCTTTGATGTGTAGCAAGTTTAGAACTGTAAGGAAAGCTCTTTCCACATTCTAAGCATTTATGTGGTTTCTCCCCAGTGTGAATTCTTTGATGGGAAGTGAGTCTGTTCCTGCGGATGAAGCTCTTTCCACATTCTAAGCATTTATATGGTTTCTCCCCAGTGTGAGTTCTCTGATGCAAGGTGAGAGAGAAATTTCTACTGAAGCTCTTTCCACATTCCATGCATTGATATGGTTTCTCCCCAGTGTGAATTCTTTGGTGAGTTATGAGACTTCTCTTTTGACTGAAGCTCTTTCCACACTCCAAATATTTACATCGTTTCTCCTCTTTGTGATTTTTGCAGTAGGCTTTGTATTTTCTTTTAGAGTTGAGACTTTTCCCATAACCAGAACATTTACTTCTTTTGTTTCTTTGATCTGTTTTTTCTTGGACTGCAATGTCACGGCAATCACTGTCCTCAGAAGTGGAGGTTCTATTCCTCCTCTTTTCTACTTTGGTTTTCCTTTTCCGTTGTTCTTTCTCCATATATTTCTTTCTTTCCAATGTCTCTTTCCCAGATTGTTCACCCTTATTCTTGGTTTCCCATTCGTCTCCTTCTGCAATGATAAGAAAAAGGGATAAGAAATGGAGCCTCAAATCACTGAGCAATTCCAGTGCTTGTGAGACTTTTGGGAGTCTAAAGTCACTCCAGCCATTTAGTGTGGTATTTAATGTCTCCCCGTGTTTATTTGTTAATTGTTGTTTTAACTGTGTTGTGGTTTAAAGATTTTGTATTGATCTCTAGCCATATTTGCCCCACTGCGGACTTGTGTTCAATGGAAGTTTGGAATATGAATGTTTTAATAAATAAAAAAAGATGAATCCTGTAAATCCTGCTAATCTAGAAGGGGATTTGAAGTGCTGAAATACAGGGAAAGTACTGAATAAAGTGTGTGCGTGTGGACACACACACACACACACACACACACACAGAGCCTCTGAAATATGCCACATTGGCTACCCAAGGCTACTCTAGGCCTATAACGTTCTTCTGCATTTTAATACGGTGCCACAAAGCAGGATGATTCTCCTTCCATAATTGGGTCTCTCCAGCTCTAGGAGGGGGTTTCTGAGCCCCATTTTCCAGGACCCCTCCCTGACCCCACCTCCAGGGAAAAAAGACAAACAAAGAGAACAGTCTCCATCTTCTAGTCTACCACTGTTTATCTTGTTTAAAAACCACTATATTCCAAATGTCCATTTAACAACAAATCCTAAGAGGGAGGGCAAAATCTCTCATTTAGCACAGTAAAAAAAAAAAAAAAGACCTTCACACAGTGCATGGTCAAATATGAAATTTGCTCCCACAAGAGGCAAGGAGGCCACCAACTTGGTTGGCTTTAAAAGAGGATTGGACAAAGTCATGGAAGAAAAGGCTATCAACAGCTACTAGCCACAATAGCTGTGCCTTTCCTCCATTGTCAGGAGGTTCTATGCTTCCAAATACCAGTTGCTGGAAAACACAGGATAGGAGAGTGCTGTCGCACTCAGGACCTGTTTGCAGGCTTCCCATTGGGTTTAACACTTATACAAATATTAGAATTTCAAAACAGATATTATGATCCAAGAGGGGGTCTTACCGAGAGAGGCCACAATCCCATAATTCTCCTCCATGACTTCCCTATGCAGAGCTCTCTGGTCAGGATCCAGCAGGTCCCACTCTTCTTCCGTGAAATGCACAAATACATCCTCAAAGGACACTGGACTCTGGGGGGGTGGAAGAAATTTTCTCCTCATAAAAAGATTATCTAAATCCTACATCCAAAAGACTAGTTAAGGTGACATGGATCATTATTCAAAGAATTTAACCAAACCTCCTTGAGTGGCATTCTCAAGGAAACAGAATTCTTTACGTCCAGGGAAGTCAGCAGGGGACAGAGGCACTCAGGTTGGCTGGAAGATACCCTTGAACCCTCATCATGCTTCTCTCGGCTGCCTGGATGGCAGATAGAGAGGGCTGTGTGTGAGTGTGTGAAGACCCTAACATACCTCACCCACTTGCATATCTGGCCTTACCCATCAGTGCCACATGGCCCCTTGAAGACTGCCTAGATGAGAATGTCTCAAGTCTGAAAACGATTCCCCATCCCTGCCCTACCTGATCCGGTTCCGAAGCAGCTCCTTCTACTGCACCGGAATGAGTTGGTGCCTGAGTAGGACTTGCCAGCATCTTTCCATCTCCTGTAAGAGACAAAGTTGTTCAGAAGCCATTATGACATGCTTGCCTCAGAGGTTAAGTGATGCAGGTCAAAGTACACATAGTCATTAGAAGGAAACGTACCTGTTGAGTGAATGAGTAAAGTGTTATTTTTAAACCTACAGGCTGCACAGACCACCACAAAATAATCACAGAATCATAGCAGAGTTTGAAAGGGCCTACAAGGCCACAGAGTACAGCCCCCTGCTCAATGCTGTCACACCGCTTAGGAGGTTTTTCCTGATGTTCAGTCGAAATCTGGCTTCCTGTAACTTGAGCCCATTATTCCACGTCCTGCACTCTGGGATGATCGAGAAGCAATCCTGACTTTCCTCTGTATGACAACCTTCCAAGTACTAGAAGAGTGCTATCATATCTCCCCTCAGTCTTCTCTTCCCAAGGCTGAACATGCCCAGTTCTTTTAGTCTCTCTTCACAGGGCTTTGTTTCCAAACTTCCTGGTAATCATCTTGCCGTATGAGAAAAATAGTGATCCACCCCGCAACAAAAATCACACTTTACCTCTGTAAAATGAGCAATAATGATGTTTAACATACAACAGAACAAAAATACATGGAACCTGGCTCACATATTCTTAGCTACAAGAGGAAGCTTTGCTGCTTGGATGGTAATGAAGACACCTTTGCCTGCAAGAAGGGTACATATCTGATCCAGGAAGGATCTGTTTGACAGAGAACGTGTACACATTAAGAGTCTGAAACACATGGTTTTTTTTGTGTGTGTGTGTATGTTTCTCCCGAGTGCCTCTCTTGACATCACTTTGCAGAGGTCCACATCTGCATACTTCATAGAAAGTTGAAGTGGCAGCTATATAACTCTACCCGTATATGTGAGTGGGTGTGGACTTTGCAAGGAGTGCACATCAGTGTTCTCGACTGCCTCCTCTCAATTATCGTTTCGACCCCCATTGTGGGATGTGCACAGGTATTGTTTATCTGTGTGTACAGGCAATTTATTTTTAAAAAACTGTGTTTCTGACATATAAATATTCTGATACAAAACAGTGGGTCAAAAAATTACGTGTGTGTGTATGTTATGCTCTGCACCACCACCAGCTCACCAGTAAAGCAGAAGCTTGAACTGCCCCCCTTAGGCCATAGCTAAGGACTCAGGTTCAATCCCCGGCACTACACAACTTAATCCACAGGACAGCACTGATATCTGGCCAAGAGCTCAAATCGGTAGATTTTATTTTATTTATTTGATATCTGGCCAAGAGCTCAAATTGGTAGATTTTACTTTATTTATTTGATATCTGGCCAAGAGCTCAAATCGGTAGATTTTACTTTATTTCTTTATTAAATCTCTCTCCTCTCCTTCCTCCCAAAGGAGCAACAAACACTAAACGGTTAAAACAATATAGTTTAAAGTATAATAAAATGACATTGAACTTGTCAAAGATTATCAATACCTTGGCACAGTCATTAACCAAAATGGAGAATACTCAATAAATCAGAAGAAGGCTAGGACTGGGGAGGGCAGCTATGAGAGAACTAGAAAAGGTCCTCAAATGCAAAGATGCATCACTGAACACCAAAGTCAGCATCATTCAGATCATGGTATTCCCGATCTCTATGTGTGGATGTGAAAGTTGGACAGTGAAAAAAGCGGATAAGAGAAAGATCGACTCCTTTGAAATGTGGTGTTGGAGGAGAGCTTTGTGCATACCATGGACTGCGAAAAAGACAAATAATTGGGTGTTAGAACAAATTAAACCAGAACTGTCACTAGAAGCTAAAATGATGAAACTGAGGTTATCATACTTTGGACATATAATGAGAAGACATGATTCACTAGAAAAGATAATAACGCTGGGAAAAACAGAAGGGAGTAGAAAAAGAGGAAGGCCAAACAAGAGATGGATTGATTCCATAAAGGAAGCCACAGATCTGAACTTACAAGATCGGAACAGGGTGGTTTATGACAGATGCTCTTGGAGCTCACTGATTCATAGGGTCACCATAAGTCATAATCGACTTGACGGCATATAACACACACACAGAAGTAGGTAGGACTGGGAGAGGACCTTGACTGAAATCCTGGAAAGCCACAGACAGTCAATGCCGACAGTCCTGGACCCTTCAACTGACTTTGCTTAAGGCAGCTTCCTGTGTTCCCATTCTGAGCTCCAGAAAAGAGTGGAGAGAAGTGTCTTCCCACAAAAGATTAAGGAGCCCATAGATTTCTTTCGAAGTCAACAGAGAGATATACAAATTGAGATACGCCCCATTAATCCTTACCCAGCAGCCTCCGTTTGGTGTCCGATGGAGTCCTCTCTGCCTCAGGGAAATCAGTGCCCAATTCTGCAAACAGACCCTTCACCTGAAACAGCAGTAAGGATTGAAGACATCAAAGGCATAGAATTAGAAATAGAATGAGGGAGGCAAAAACCTTAGGGGTATTGGATAACCCAGCTTGGATGATAGCCCGAGGAAGATGAAAAAAGAAAAAATAATTTTGGCATATGGTCCCTCTCATTCTGCGCTATTATGTATGATCCAGATCAGGGGTAGTGAACTTGCCTTTCCTGATGTTGCTGGAATGATGGGAGCTTGGAGGGCACCACATTGGATATCCATGATCTAGATCAAGTGCTCTCACCTTTTGCTCTTCCCGCTTCTTGTCCTCTGCCTGACTCAGGAGGAAGCCTTCCGCCAGGGCCACCGCCTGAGAACTGGTCTCTGCTCCACATTCCCTCACCCAGCTCTCCATCTCTGATGGAAGAACAGTCAAAAACTGCTCCAGGATCACCAAGTCCAGGATCTGAGCCTTTGTGTGCCGCTCTGGCTTCAGCCACTCATGACAGACATTATGGATCCTGCTGCAAACCTCTCGGGGTTCCTCAGCCTCCTGGTTGCAGAAATGCCTGAATTGCTGGCACTGCAGATCTGAGCTGAGGATGTTCTCTTCACCCAGCATCTTCTGCACAACCCTTTCCCAGAATTCCCCACTGCCCCAAGTTTTGATGGTATCGGGGCCTCTTCCTTCTTCAGGGGCAGCTGAGTCTCCCTCTTCCATCTTCAAACTGTGTTCCACCAAAGCCTGCAACATGGCAGAAAGAATTGTTTTGTCTTGGTCAGTTTATATCTCAAGGCAAAGATTGTCCTAATTGGAGGTGCTACGAAGCCCTTCAAAGGCAAAAAACTATTCTGTTTACACTGGCAGGACAAGAAAACGTTCCCTGAGCAAGGGTGGATGAGTGTGGCTAGCAACCAGGTCTTTTCCCAGAAGAAAACACTGATGAAAAATGATACTCAAAGAGAAGTAAGAAATGGAGTTGGGGGAGGTAAGGGATTTAAAGCCTTCAACCTGGTGGATGATCAGAAGATGCAGTATCTGATCTTACCATTTCTACCCTTCCGCGCACAGTTCCTCTCTTGGCCTTCCACTACAGCAGATTGAACCGGGCTTAAATTAAGGTTGTCCCTCAGCAAGAGGACTCTTAGCTGATGCATTGTCTCACTTGCAGATGGTTTATTAATCCAATAAAGCCACATATGCATAAGACACGCATTCCTGAAGAAAACTATTTTTCCCTTCAATTTCTCATATTTTTAATTAAGTCATATAAAGGACTTCTTCCCTGCATCTGTGATCTGGTTTACTGCTTCTATCTAGGGAGGTTCTATTGCTTGCACAGCTACTCGTATTATTCTCACACCACCCATTTGCAATGTGCCTGCCCCAATATTTCACTAATCAGACCAAAGCCTTGTCTATCATTTTCTTCCCCTTCCTTCCTTTGTCCACATCCTCTTATACAGACTTATTAACCAGAGAAAACCACACCACATCTCCATCCAGCTGCCTTCCACCATTATCATCATTTATCACTAATAGGAAGCTGTCACCATCTATGGTGTTTAAGATCTGCTTTAATCCTGTCATAGCCTTCTAGCATGTAATGCCTTAGGCTGCAATCCAAACCCTATTAGCCAAAAGTGTGGATGGGTACAACCCCAGCAGCTAGTGGCCCCAAGGAAAACACGGCAATGGGGCGCTCCAGGGAATGGTCTGAGCCTACACAGGATCCAGGGGATCCCCCTAGCCTGCCCCACTTCTGATACTTGATGGCATTCATCATGCCCGATGGCTATTCCAGGTCAAGGCAACCATAACCCAGAACAGCTTTTGCCTGCCCTCGTCCCCTCCCCCATCCGGTGAGAGCAAGGGGTCTGTGGATGGGATGCTGGTTCCGCTGCAAGTCGGACCCTGCCGGCTGGGGCTTTCTTGGCTCCTTTCATCTATTTCGTTATAAATTCCCTTTAACATGGTATGTTCGAGGCCTGGCATGTTGGCTTTTTCTGATTATATGATTGCCAGATTCCCGTAGGGGTTTCTGGTCAGTCAGCAAAGATCCTTCTCGCCCTGTCTGAATGCGCACACGCGTGTCAGCCAAGGAGCCCTGGGAACTGCCCGATTAACGGGGGCATGGATTCTAATCAAAATACCGTTGACGACTCGTTTCCAGTGATCGACGCAGCGTTGCCAGACCAGCCTTGAATCCTCGCCTCCCATGTCAAAGCGGCCTCCTGGCTTCGCAGAGAGGAAGCCAAAAAGAAGCTCCCCGGTTTGGTTGTGGGTCAGCCCAACAGGCCTCCTCCGCACCCTCCCCCTGCGTCCATAGGGCACCCCTTGAGCCAAATGCACAAAATGGGGAGGGGGAACTCACCGGGTTTCAGGAGGGGCAGCGCCTGGGAAAGACAGGCTCCTTCTCCCCACAAGTCAGAAAACAGACAGGGAGGGGCTCTTGCTCCGGAGGAGGCCGCCTCTTCCTCCTCCCCAAATCCTCTGCCTCTCTAGGATTCAAATTTACTTGGTTTTAACCCTAAGAATGCTAAACACTGGGACTCACTCTCTCTCTCTCTCTCTCTCTCTGCATTTATCTGCCAGCAGAAGCCCAAAGAGGAGACACGCGCAGCACGCAAGTGGGAGCTTTGGCCTCTCCTGGCCTGCTGGAGACTCAGCGACATTTTTACGGGTTTTAACCCGTAGAATGCCAAAGAATGGGATCCCCTCTCTCTGCATTTCTCTCCCAGCTGGAGCCAAGAGAGGAGGCGGGAAGGGGGCAGAAACTGAAGAGGGACCAAAGAGGTTTGGGAGCAGAGCAGCGGAGCGAACTCCGGGAATTGTCGCCCTCTGAGGGGAGTTTTGGCCCTCCTGACACCTCGCAGCACCTTTGACAAACTGCCTTTGAAGAGGCTTTGTCACCTTTTCCCTCTAATCCAGACCTTTGGGGCTGGGCTGTGCCTCACAGACAAGTTAGATACTTACAATTTTCTCAGTTTGATTTTCGCTTATTCCCTCGGACTTTTATTATTGTTATTATTTCTGATGGAAGATTCAAAATTTAACAAATGTACAATTTATCACTATACACACTCATCTGTTGGTCAGTGGAGGTGCTGTTGGGTCAACCAATTAGGTTTCAATCTATTTCTATTTTTATATTACAGGTGTTTGTTTCTGCGTCCTTAGCACAGTGGGGAGGAGAGCCTGGCTGGGAGGCCAGAGTCTGTGAGTTCAAATCCCCACTCGTGTGTCCTGGGTGTCAAGGGCCAGCTAAAGATACCCCCACAGGGAGTGGCTCAGGGGTTACATGCCCTGCCACCTGTGCAGCCATGGGCAAGCTGCATAGTCCCAAGGAGCCCAGTTGCCCCCCAGCTGGCCGTTGCGGACAAGGAAGGATCTGGTTTGTGCAGCTGTGGCAAGCTGAGCAGGCCCTAGCCAGCTGGGGAGGACTAGCCTGAGAGGGAGGCAATGGGAAACCCCTCTGAATACCCCTTACCATGAAAACCCTATTCATGGGGTATCCATAAATCGGGATCAACTTGAAGGCAGTCCACAATTGCTTTAAAAAATAGGATTGGAGAGGCAGAGAAAGATTTACAACATAAGCACAATTCTTTGCTATGGTCACTCAAAAGTCCCATCAATTTACAGCACAATCCTAACCATGTCTACTCAAAAGTAAATCCTATTGAATTCAATGGGGTTTACTCCGGGTATGTGGGATTAGCATTGCAGCTTTACTCCCAGAAAAGCAAGTACTAGATTAAAGCTTCATATTGGGAAGGTTTTCAAACCAGAGCTTGGAAAAGTTACTTTTTTGAACTACAACGCCCATCAGCCCAATCCAGTGGCCATGCTGGCTGGGGCTGATGGGAGTTGTAGTTCAAAAAAGTAACTTTTCCAAGCTCTGTTCAAAACAGTGCCCTCTTCCAACAGCCCAGGAAAATTTAAACTTGTTTGACTCCTGCACACAAGAGAGAAAAAGACTGAAAGCTATATACTTACTCAACTGATGATTTTTAGAAAAGCAGGGGGGGAGGGAGTTTTCTGAGTTGCAAAGGGCTCTAATTACTGCCTTGTCAATCACAACCCTGACTTCACTTATTGGCTACAAACCTGAAAGGGAGGGATTGGAGCAGCCAGCTACGAGCTCATTTAAGTGAAGTTGCTGGGTGTGTGTGACATTTTGGTGTATATCTCAGGAACCAGACCACCTAGAAACTTAATTTTTTTTTATTGAAAGCTCAGAGTCTGGAAATTAAGGTGAGTCACCCAGAGACCCAGAGAGCACCCAAAAAATCCAGAGTCTCTGGGCAAAAACCGGATACCTGGCAACCCTAGTCAAATGTTAGGAGGAAGTTGGTAGATAGTACACACCTAAGAATATAAGAAAATCCTGCTGGATCAGGCCAATGTCCCAACTAGTCCAGCATGCTGTTCCCACGGTGGCTAACTAGATGCCTATGTTTACCTTTTCTTGGAGAGAAGGGATGTCTTGTCTTGAATGTTTTCCTTCTTCAGTTTTGAAGCTGTTGGTCACCATGGTCCTCTAAACCTGGAGCTAGGTTTTGTCTTATAAAACAGTTGTGATATATACAATTCTCTGATTTGATTTTTGCTTATTTCCAGATGAGACTCAGATTTCATTATTTTACTCTTATTTTATAAACATTTTATTATACAGTGTTTATAGACAGATATATTTTATTTACATTTATATTATTTTATTCTAATTTTATATATACAGGCATACATATACATATATACTATTCAGATAGTCAAGGAGCTACAAGAACATAAGAGCCTGCTGGATCAGGCCAGTAGCCCATCTAGTCCAGCATCCTGTTCTCACAGTGGCCAACCAGGTGCCTGGGGGAAGCCCGCAAGCAGGACCCGAGTGCAAGAACACTCTCCCCTCCTGAGACTTCCGGCAACTGGTCTTCAGAAGCATGCTGCCTCTGACTAGGGTGGCAGAGCACAGCCATCATGGCTAGTAGCCGTTGATAGCCCTGCCCTCCATGAATTTGTCTAATCTTCTTTTAAAGCCATCCGAGCTGGTGGCCATTACTACATCTTGTGGGAGCAAATTCCATAGTTTAACTATGCGCTGAGTAAAGAAGTACTTCCTTTTGTCTGTCCTGAATCTTCCAACATTCAGCTTCTTTGAATGTCCACGAGTTCTAGTATTATGAGAGAGGGAGAAAAACTTTTCTCTATCCACTTTCTCAATGCCATGCATAATTTTATACACTTCTATCATGTCTCCTCTGACCCGCCTTTTCTCTAAACTAAAAAGCCCCAAATGGTGCAACCTTTCCTCGTAAGGGAGTCGCTCCATCCCCTTGATCATTCTGGTTGCCCTCTTCTGAACCTTTTCCAACTCTATAATATCCTTTTTGAGATGAGGCGACCAGAACTGTACACAGTATTCCAAATGCGGCTGCACCATAGATTTATACAACAGCATTATAATATCGGCTGTTTTATTTTCAATACCTTTCCTAATTATCGCTAGCATGGAATTTGCCTTTTTCACAGCTGCCGCACACTGGGTTGACATTTTCATCATGCTGTCCACTACAACCCTGAGGTCTCTCTCCTGGTAGGTCACCACCAGTTCAGACTCCATAAGCGTATATGTGAAATTAAGATTTTTTGCTCCAATATGCATAATTTTACACTTGTTTATATTGAATTGCATTTGCCATTTTTCCACCCATTCACTCAGTTTGGAGAGGTCTTTTTGGAGCTCTTTGCAATCCCTTTTTGTTTTAACAACCCTGAACAATTTAGTATCGTCAGCAAACTTGGCCACTTCACTGCTCACTCCTAATTCTAGGTCATTAATGAACAAGTTGAAAAGTACAGGTCCCAGTACCGATCCTTGAGGGACTCCACTTTCTACAGCCCTCCTTTGGGAGAACTGTCTGTTTATTCCTACTCTCTGCTTTCTGCTTCTTAACCAATTCCTTATCCACAAGAGGACCTCTCCTCTTATTCCATGACTGCTAAGCTTCCTCAGACGTCTTTGGTGAGGTACCTTGTCAAATGCTTTTTGAAAGTCTAAGTACACTATGTCCACTGGATCACCTCTATCTATATGCTTGTTGACACTCTCAAAGAATTCTAATAGGTTACATTTTAAAAAGTCAAAATTAACAATTGAACAATACTTGTGTACAACATGCCATACTGGCTGTCACATGCCATAGCTTTCCCCTCATTTAGAGGTTCTTTAATACAGCAAAATGTATGGGGGGTATTCCTTCTAAGATCTTCCCCAACATTACACAGTAAAATTACACAGTATTACACAAGTTCACAATTGGACAATCTGATCTGTTTGTATAAGATACAAAACAAAGCCATCCAATTCCACAATTGCTATCCTTTCTTCTTGCTACTTTTAAATGTTTCCTTACTATTGCTAACTCTATTTTATTTTAAACATTTTCCTTTACCTGGACTAGTTTTCTGTTTAGATTTTTATGAACCTCTGCTGGATTTTGTGTACAAAGCCATATTCAAGATACCTAAAAGATCATCTTCCTCTTTCAACAAGCCTTTTAAGTAGAGACCTTATCCCAGTCTGCATCTGTGTTGGAGCTGCTTTTTAAGATGTTTTTAAAGATTTTTTTAAAAAGCTGTTTTTAAGATGTTTTAAAACTATTTTAGTGTTTTGTCCCTAGGCTTCTTCTGGGAGGAAAGGTGGGATAGAAATTTAATTAACAACAACAAAAAATCTGGGACACCAGACTGATTCCTACGGACATGCATCTAAAACCACCAGGGCCTGCCCTCTGGAATTCTGGATTGCTAGTAATGTTCTTTTAAACCAAAAGGCTCTGTAGACAGTTTTGGTAAGTTTTAGCCTCATGGGTCATGTTTGGCCATCACTTTTTGCCCATTGGAGTACATAAAGGACTTCACTTGCACAAGCATTTATATTGATTCTCCCCTCTGTGAATTCATTCGTCAGAAATGATCTGCACCTTCCTATGGAAGCTTTTTGATGCAATAGTCACTTTAGCAAATGTTTTAATATAGTTTTTCACTCTTTATTTTCCCCATGTGACGATTGTATTTTATTTTATTTTGTACTGCTGCTGGGGTAAGACTGCTGGGACCATCAAGGGGCAAGTTTTTCCACCTGCTTTGCCCCACTCCTCTGCCTGAACCTTATAAGGAGGAGTTGCAGACTGGGAGGTGCTGCTGCTGGGGTGAGACTGTGCTGGGACCACCAAGGGGCAAGCTTTTCCACCTGCCTTGCCTCCCTCACCCCTGCTCTTAGTGACATTTTTCTGGCGACTGTCCTTTACCAGGAAGATGAATGCTTTTGGTTTTTAGCTGTTGTTGCTTTTTAGGAATGTTAGGATTTTGTTGGCTTGAATTTTTGTAAATCGTATTGTTTTTATTTGTATTTTGTATTTGTGTTTTTCTATTTGTGTGTAAGCCACCTTGGGGGCCTTTTTGACCAAAAGGTGGCCTAGAAATAAACCCTAACATAACATTTTACTAATATATACTGTTCCTTATATTTCTCCCTTTCTCAAGATCCATATATGTATAAAGTGCTATTGATTTCTCTTTGGCAGTATTATTCTTACCTCTTTCATAAACTAAAATACATTCACTAATCTTCTGCTGACGCATTTGAAATAAATATTTCCAAAGCCCTTTATACTGATTATATTTGATTAGAAGTGAGCTGCATCTACTTACCACTGCTTTTTGGGACTTAATATTTCTATGCTGCTTTTCCAACAATCAAGTTGAGCTCAATCTCATAATAACTGCAAAACATGTACATATAAAAACTACACTTCCTAATAAAAAAACACAATGAAAGTGTAATAAATGGAACAAAGGAATCAAAAGAATATTAAAATAGAAAAATCACAAAATACAAATAAATCACATTGGATATACACTAGGAATGCAAAAAAGAACATAAGAATGGCCTGCTGGATCAGGCCAGCCAGAAGAAGCCCGAAAGGAGGACCTGGGTGCAAGAGCACTCTCCCCTCCTGAGGTTTCCATCAACTGGTTCTCAAATCAATACTGTGTCAAGAACAACCATCAATCAAGTTGCCCCATCTCTCACCTGGCAGACAGGTTTTCTATACTTAGCACTTTAATATGGTTTTCCCTCTTTAAGAATTCTTGAATGACGGAATATGTGTTTCTTCTGAAACTCTCTCAACAATTCAAGCATTATTTAACAGCTTCTCTCTTATGTGGATTCTCTGATGTGAAATGAAACTTTTCTTGCAGCTCAAGCTCTTTCCACATTCTAAGCATTTATATGGTTTCTCCCCAGTATGAATTCTTTTGTGGGAAGAGAAGCTAGAACTGTCTCTGAAGCTTTTTCCACATTCAAAGCATTTATGTGGTTTCTCCCCAGTGTGAATTCTTTTGTGGGAAGAAAGCGTAGAATTGTCTCTGAAGTTCTTTCCACATTCCAAGCATTTATATGGTTTTTCCCCAGTGTGAATTCTTTGATGGCTAGTGAAAGTTTTCTTGCAGCGGAAGTCCCTTCCAGATTCCAAGCATTTATATGGTTTCTCTCCTGTATGAATTCTTCGATGGGAAGTGAGGTTTGAGCTCTGACTGAAGCTCTTTCCACACTCCAAACATTTATATGTTTTGTCCCCAGTATGAATTCTTTGATGGGTAGTAAGATTAGAAATGTACGGGAAACTCTTTCCACACACCAAACATTTATATGGTTTCTTCCCAGTGTGAATTATTTGATGGTAAGTGAGACCTCCCTTGCTGATGAAGCCCTTTCCACATTCTAAGCATTTATGCGGTTTCTCCCCCATATGAATTCTTTGATGGTAAGTGAGAGTGGAGCTCTGACTGAAGCTCTTTCCACATTCCAAACATTTATATGGCTTTTCACCTGTATGGATTCTTTGATGGGAAGTGAGAGATATCTTCTGCCTGAAGCTCTTTCCACATTCCAAACAGTTATACAATTTCTCCCCAGTATGAATTATTTGATGCAAAGTGAGAGAGGAATATCTAGTGAAGCTCTTTCCACATTCCAAGCATTTATATGGTTTCTCCCCTGAATGAATTCTTTGATGGAAATGAGTCCGTTCCGACTGATGAAGCTCTTTCCACATTCCAAGCATTTATATGGTTTCTCCCCAATGTGAATTCTTTGATGATTACTGAGATGTTTCTTCTGATGAAAGTTCTTTCCACAGTCCATGCATTTATATGGTTTCTCACGTGTATGAATTCTTTGGTGGCAAGTGAGTTTGTTCTTACAGATGGAGTTCTTTCCACATTCTATGCATTTATGTGATTTCTCCCCTTTGTGTTTGCAGTGGGTGCTGCATTTCCTTTTAGAATTGAGACTTTTCCAACAACCAAAACATTTACTTCTTTTTTTTCTTTGATCTGGTTTTTCTCGGACTGCAATTTCATGGCAGTCACTGCCCTGAGAAGTGGAGAATTTATTCCTCTTATCTTCTGCTTCAGTTTTCATTCTCTGCTCTTCCCTCTTTTTAGATCTGTCTCTTTCCTGTGTCTCTTTCCCGCATAATTCTCCCTTGTTCTTGGTTTCCCATTTGTCACCTTCTGCAACAAAGAGAGAAACTGGTAAGAACCTGAGAAGGAAGCCTCAAATCTTTAAACAATCTTCAGCACTTGTGATAAAGGATGAACTAAAAGGACTTAGATGGCAGACTAGTCTTACCCCAGGTTTAACAGTCTCTGTTGTCTGGCATTCACTGACAACTGGAGTCCTATAGACTGTTGGACGTGAACCATGGAGATCTGGGTTCAGCTCCAGTCAGAGGTGAACCTAATTTGGTGGTCCTGAGCCAATCATTCTCTTTCAGCCTAGGCTACAAGGTTGTACAGGTAAATAAAGCAACCACAGGTATTCCCTTCAATGGCACAGCAAGTCACTTGCATGCAGGTCCCAAGGCTAATCCCCATCTTCAGCAGTTAAAGCACCTTGAAAGGAGCTTTTAGGTGTGCTGGGCGTGTGACCTTGGGAAGATGCTGCTAATCAGAACAGAATACACTAGGCTAAACGGGCCAATGGCTACGGCAAGGCTTTTTGATCAGGCATGTGGGATTCTACAATGGCTCCAGCCAGTATTTGTATTTATTGCAGCTTTTAATGTTTCCTCCTTTTTATTAAAAAATTGTTTTTATTATGTTGTAGTTTTAACATTTCGTATAGATGTCTAACCATTATTTTGCTCCATTGTGGACATTTGTTCAATGGAAAAATTGGGATTTAAGTGCTTTAATCAATTAAAAAAAAGATGAACCCTGTAAATCCTACTAGTATGGAGGAAGGGGATTTGAACTGCTGAAATAGAGGAAAGTGCTGAAGATCTCTATGAGGGAGTTTCTGGGCCCTATTTTCCGGGACCTCTCCCTCCACCTCACCTCTCCGAAGAAATATAAAGAAAGAGGGAAGCTTTGGTATTCTCTTCCTAGAGTCCAAAATAAAAAAAATCCTGCAGAATCTTTTGAACTGTATTAGAAACCAAAATGGAGGTTACCTATAGACCATGGGGAAGAAAAGACTAATGAGAAATGCCAGATAATTGCCTTTAATTTATTTATTTACTTACGTTATCTCCCACCTTTCCTTGAAGAAGCTCAGGATGGCATACTTTCATCCTCACAACAGCCCTGTGAGGTAGGCTAGGCTGAGAGATGGTGACTGCCCCAAGGTCACCTAGGGATCTTCATGGTTGAGCAGGAATGCGATTGCTGCTCTCCCAGGACCTAGTCCAAAACTCTAGACACTGCCTCATCAAAACCAATCACAAAGCCAAATGTTAAGAGCTGAAGAACTGCAGCTGTCTAATTTTGTTGACTTTTTCATTTTTGAATCGTGATATTTCAAAAAGTGGATGTGGTCTGACCTTTAGGAATATTTTGAAAATGAATGTTCAGCTTTATCTTGCACTATTGATTAGGAGATTCACAAGGCCTATACGAGGGATTCTGCTCCCACTTTAGATTTTTGTTAAATGACAGACTCACCAAATGGCATAAGGGAGTGGAGGTTTGCTGGCCAACCCTTCCTTACTATAACAGTGGGATTATTATATTCTTATTTCCATTTATTAACCACCCTTCACCTTAAAGTCTCAGGGCGCCTTACAACAGTCTAAAAATGCAATATTGAATTTTTTAAAAAAAGTTTAACAGCCTTTCCCAACCAGTGTGCCTCCAGATGTTGTTGGACCACAACTCCCATCAGCCTCAGCCAGCATTGCTAATGGTCAGGAAAGATGGGAATTGTAGTCCAGCAACATCTGGAGGCACACTGGTTGGGAAAGGCTGGTTTAATGCCTTGCCATCTGGAAACTGTGAGTTAGACTCCCACTCCCACCTGCCGCCCTCCCCAGGATGGACAATAGCCAGAGATGATGGAAGTTGGAATCCAACAACTTGTGGAGGGCAGTACTTTGCCTACCCTGTTAGCATACTCCCCACCCCCACTCCCCAAAAAAGGATCACATTCACAAGGGCATAAGATCCTCCTTCCACAACCAGCTGTATGAGGGAGTTTCTGAGCCCTATTTCCAAGGACCCTGGTTGGACACTCTGAGAACAGGACACTGGACTAAATGGGCCACTGGCCTGATCCAGCAGGCTGCTCTTACATCATCTCGCTCCCACCCTGCCTCCATCTAAACAAAGACGGAAGGTGTGAGCTTGTGTTCAAGGCCCAAAATATATAATCTGGTGAAATTATCTCAGAAGCCAAAAGGTTAGCTATGCTGCCTTACCACATGAGGGTTTTAGTGAGAAACCCAGGATAATTTCCATTACATACAAGTTAATCCAAATGTCAACATATAAGGAATTTTGTTACCGAGGGAACAGTAGAAAAAATGGAAGGCTGCATCAGAACTATGATCACTGGATTCCTAATCAGATGCCTCCAGGATGCTGAGGGTGGAGCCTCACCTCTTTATGGAATTTGAGGCCTGTAAGAACCAGCCTCTTTTCTCAGGTGGATTGTTGTTTGGCCCATCTTGGATGTCAGTCAGAATCATATAATACTAGAGTTGGAAGGGGCCTATAAGGCCATCAAATCCATCCCCCTAATCAATGCAGGAACCCAACCTAAGCATCCCCGACAGATGGCTGTCCAGCTGCCTCTTGAAGTCCTCCAGTGTCAGAGAGCCCACTACCTCTCTAGGTCATTGGTTCCATTGTCGTATGGCTCTAACAGTTAGGAGGTTTTTCCTGATGTTCAGTCGAAATCTGGCTTCTTGCAACTTGGGCCCATTATTCCATGTCCTGCGCTCTGGGATGATCGAGAAGACATCCTGGCCCTCCTCTGTGTGACAACCTTTCATCTACTTGAAGAATGCTATCATGTCTCCCCTCAGTCTTCTCCAGGCTAAACATGCCCAGTTCTTTCAGTCTCTCTTCATAGGGCTTTGTTTCCAGTCCCTGATCATCCTTGCTGCCCTCCTCTGAAATAATACTAGTTCCACCTGCCTAGCAACTCTGAAACTTACATTTCAAAAGGCCTGCCCAATAGAGATCATTTTGTAGAAGGGCAAAACTGAAGGATGTGTATTCATAGGGAGTACAGTAAATAGCTGTTCTTTTAAGGTTAATTGCAGGGGGTAAAAATTCCAGATGCTGTAGGGGTGGCACTTTTCAGCTCCATCAGAATATTGGAATTTGTCACGTAATGAAATACTGCACTTTGAAACACACATTATGATCCAACAGGGAGCCTTACCAAGAGAGGCCACAATCCCCAAATTCTCCTCCATGACTTCCCTATGCAGAGCCCTCTGCTCAGGCTCCAGCAGGGCCCACTCCTCGTCCGTGAAATACACAGCCACATCCTCAAAGGACACTGGAACCTGAAAGAAAGAAAACAGTTTCTTCCACATAGATAACATGAAGATTATCTACTGAAAATGGAAATGGACAGCCTTCAAGTGGATTCCAACCATATGAATAGGGTTTTCATGGTAAGCGGTATTCAGAGGAGGTTTACCATTGCCTTCCTCTGAGGCTGAGAGTCAGTGACTGGCCCAAGGTCACCCAGTGGGCTTCATGGCTGTGTGGGGATTCGAACCGTGGTCTCCCAGGTCGTAGTCCAACACTAACCACTATGCTACACTGGCTCTCAGATTATCTACTAGCTACGTTGAAAAGACTAGTTTCATTATTATTCTCAGAATTTAATAACATTCTTCTTATGTGGCATTCTCAAGGAGAAAGAGTTGTTTAGGCCCAGGGAAGTGGGCAGGGGACAGAGGCACCCAGGCTGTGTTTGCCTAGCTGGAACGCACCCTTCAACTCTGATCATCCATTTTGGTTGCCTGGACTGGGAATAGAGATGGGGGGGTGCGAGTGTGTGAAGACCCTAACATACTTCACCCATTTTGCAATCTAACATACTTCACCCACTTTGGGATCTGGCCCAAACCACCATTGTTATGTGACCCGTGGAAGGTGGCCTAGATGAGAATGTGGCCCTCAGACTGAAAATGTCCCGTTCCCCCCCCCCCCCGTCCTGCCTGATCTGGTTCCACAACAGTTCCTTCTACTCCACCGGAAAGAACAGGTAGCTGAGTAGATCTTGCCGGCATCTTTCCACTGCCTGTGAAAGACAAAGAAGGTGGGAAGCTATTAGCTTTTGCCATATTCAGCAGACAGATGGCTATACAGAGGGAAACAGGAATATAATGCTCCCCCCCACATTATAAATCACATATTACCTCTCTACAATGACCTGTTTAAAATAAAACAACAAATATACATCCCACCCATTACGATTTTTGGAACCTTGCTCACATTTTCTTAGCTGCCCGAGGAAATTCCACTACTTGGATTGTAAAAACGACACCTTTGCCTGCAAGCAGGGTACCTATCCGGTCCAGAAGAGGTCTGTTTGACAGAGACTGTGTCCACACTAAGTGTTTGAAACACACAGGGCTCTTTTTTTCCTCTCGGAGTGCTTCTACGGTTCACACCTGCATGCTTCATGCAGAGTTGAAGTGGCAGCTATATCGCTCCTATCCGTACATGTGAGCGGGCATGGACTTTGCAGGGAGTGCACATCGGCGTTCTCGACACCCTTCCCTCAATTAGTGTTTCCACCCCCATTGTGGGATGTGTGTAGGTATTTGTTCACCTGCATGCCCAGACCAGCAAACATTAAAATGTGAAAACATTACAGGTTACAATGCAATAAAAATGAATTTTGAAGGTTTGGAAACAAACCCATTGAAAAACAATAAAAACCATCTAAACACATTTAAAAACATTTACAACATCTAGAAAAAAGTAGGTCAGGACAAGAGCCCCTGCCTGAAATCCTGGAGGGCTGCTGCCAGTCAGTGTAGATCGTACTGAGCTAGATAGACCATTGCTCTGGCTTGGTACAAGGCCGCTTCCTATGTTCCTATTTCTGAGTTCTGTCTTTCCTCACAAGTTTGAGGAGCCCATGGATTTCCTTCAAAGTCAACAGAGACCAAATTGAGATACACCCCATTAATCCTTACCCGGCAGCAGCCTCTGTCTGGTGTCCGATGGAGTCCTTTCTGCCTCAGGGAAATCAGTGCTCAGTTCTGCAAACAGACCCTTTACCTGAAACAGCAATAAGGATTGAAGATGAGTAGAGGGTTAGAAAAGGAATCAGAAAACAGAGGCACAGGACGTCCCAGGTTGGATGATTCCCAGAAAAAGTTGGAAAACGAGTACCTAATTTTGGCAAACCTTCACATTTATTTGTTTGTTTGTTTGGTTTATATCCCGCCACTTTAAAACATCATAAAAAGACTTTAAAATAAATTCAGACAAAACAACAGAAACATTTTTTAAAAAGCTTTAAAAACATCTTTTTTAAAAAAGGGTTAAAAACATATTATTACAGAAAACGTATTAAAAGCAATTCTAACACAGATGGAGACTGAGCCCCTTTGAACAACTGAGATCTGGGGTAGCCAACCTGTTCCACCTCTCCCCCAATGTTGCTGGGATGGTGTGAGTTTTAGTTCAGCACCATCATCAGGGCACCATGTTGGATAACCATGATCTAGATGAAACCCTCTCACCTGCTTCTTTGTCTGCTTCCTTTCCTCTTCCTGGCTCAGAAGGAAGCCTTCAGCAAGGGTCACGGCCTGGGAACTGGTCTCTGCTCCACATTCCCTCACCCAGCTCTCCAACTCCGGTGGAAGGACAGCCAGAAACTGCTCCAGGATCACCAGATCCAGGATCTGAGCCTTTCTGAGTTGCTCTGGCTTCAGCCACTTGTAGCAAAGGTGGTGAAGTCTACTGCAAATCGCTCGCGGTCCCTTGGTCTCCTGGTAGCGGAAACGCCTGAAATGCTGGCGCCGGACATCTAAGCTAAGGGCGTCTTTCTCACTCAGGATCTTCTGCATAGTTCTTTCCCAGATTTCCCTACTGCTGCCAGTCTCGATGGTATCGGGGGCCCTTCCTGCTTCAGGGACAGCTGAGTCTCCCTCTTCCATTTTTGATCTGTGCTCCATCGAAGCCTCCAACAGGGACCGAGTTTTTGATTTCTACCCCCATACGTCACAAAAGTTGTCCTGACTGGAGGTGCTACAAAGTCCTGCAAAGCCAAGACATTGTTCTATTTACACTGTCAGGACAGAAAAAAAATCCCTGAAGAACTGTGGATGAGTCTGGCTAGCCACCACATCTTCTCCCAGAAGAAAAGACTGGTGAAAGACGGTGTGCAAAGAGAAATTAGAAAAGGATTTACTGGCTTCAGCCTTGTGGAGGATCAGAAGATGCAGCATCTGTCCTGTCTGTCTGTCCCACAGCATTCCTACCCTTTTCTGCAGAGTTCCTCTCTTGATCTTCCACTACACCAAATTGAACTTGGTTTAAATTAAGGCTGTCTCTCAGCTAAAGGAATCTTAGCTGATGCATTGTTTCACTTGCAGATGTTTTATTAATCTGATGAATCCACATATGCAGAAGACCTACATGTTTTTTCTTTAGTTTTGTCTTATTTTAAATCATGTCATATAAAGCACTTCTTCCCTGCATCTGTGATCTGCTACACTGCTTCTATAGATGGAGGTTCTTTTTTTTTTTTACAATAATTTTTATTCAAATTTTCATAAAACATACAAAACAAAATCATAAAACATTCAAAGACAAAAAACAAAACAAAACAAAAATGATTAAACAAAAAAATAAAATGTTGACTTCCCATTTGTCGCAGATCAAATCAGTTATAGGTCTACAATATATAACAATCCTGTCTCTTAAATTATATTATAAAATCACTTTCCTCCAGTAGTTATCTTAATTAATCATCAAATCTCATAAACATTACTTTATTCTTTCCACAAAAAGTCAAAGAGAGGTTTCAATTCTTTAAGAAATATATCTATCAATTTTTCTCCAAATAAACATGTCGATTAATCCATCTCGTTAATAATAATAATAATCTTATTGTCATAACCATAGTCCAAATAAACATATCGATTAATCCATCTCATCAAAATCTGTTAGGTCCAATAATTTCAATAGCCATTATTCCATTATCTCTATTAATTCCATCTTCCATCTTCAATAGTCCTGTTAAGTCCAGTAATTTCAGTGTCCAATCTTCCATTATCAGTATTCCATAATAATCTTGCTGTCATAGCCATAGTCATATAATAAGAGTCTGATGGGAATTTCCTCTATCCCAAATATTTTCTTGCCATCAATTCTGAATAAGTTGCTGAAATATTGTTGTAAAGTCATATCTCTGTTCTTCTTTTTTACAAAATGCACTGGCTCATCTCTTGAGAGTTTTTCCATTGTCACATGGCTGCAGTTAATTCCATAGATTTTCTCTATATCAAGCTCCATCACGTCATTCCAGTCCAGAAGATTATCCAAGCCATTGATAACTTTATCTCTAATATCTTCATTAATTTCTTCAGAGATAACGTTAAATTCCAAACAGTAGATTTTATTTCTAATATCCATAAACTCCAGATCTTTTTCCAATTCCACATTTGTTCCAACCTCCAGGGCTTGTATCTTCCCTTTATTTTTTCTTTTCTCATCTCTGATCTCATTTTCCTCTCTCACAGGATCCCCTATTTCTTTAAGCTCCTGCGTCATTTTGCTCAGTTCAATTTTCAGCTCCTTACTGCCCTGTTGCAGGGTTTGTTTCGTTATCTCAATCTCATCCATTATTTTCTGAAACATAATTACTTCCAGATTCTCAGCCACTTTCTTGATTGCCATTTTTAAAACCGCGAAAACAAAACAAAACAAAAATAAAGAAGAACCACTTCTTATTTCAGCAACAATTGGGTTAATATTCCAGGCTTGATGACATCACAGTATAAACAGAGCAGCCTGCCTTATCTCTCTATGTTCAAGAATACAAAACAAATTTAGTTTCCAGCATCAAAACAGTTAGCGTCGTCGTGAAGAAGCAGATTCGTCAAAATAAAATAGACCAAAAAGAGAATAGTCCCAGACAATATAATGTTCCTCGGAATAGAAATCCCTCTTCTGTTTATATCTTTAGAATGCACTTCCAGGACAGCTTTTTGCAATAGAAACAGAGATAAGCTGTTAATTTCGTGAATAACAGAGAAGAGTTATAGCTCACCCAGAAGCTCTTTAAAGCTGATTCATTTGACAAATCTCTTTTTGCTGCAACAATTTAGACCAAGTAAAAAAAATAATAGAAAGAAGGGTGCTTGCCTGTTAGTCTGTTTTCTCTTTGAAGAAAAGATAAACGTATCGCATTAATCAGATAGAGCTTGTTCGGAAGTCCGTCCGGCATTGCTGGCTGGACCTTTTCTCATAAATTAATGAAATCCAGTCCTCCCAACAAAAACAGGCTTTTGAGGTTGATCTCTACATTTCTCCCTGCCCGGAAGAAATTTCATCAGTCAAAATAAAAAATGTTCTGACTGATTTATATCTGAATAAGCTTCTTTTGAGGCGGGAGCCCGTCTCAAAAGCAGGCACAAGCGAAGTCACCCTTCCCGGAAGTCTATAGATGGAGGTTCTATTGATTGCACAAGTACCCATGTTCCTCTCACACTGCCCACCTGCAATATACCTGAACCAATATTTCACTAATTGGCCCAGAACTGTTTTCTCATTAGACTGAAAAAAGCGCATCACGTCTCCATCGAGCTATCTTCTAGAAGATTTGCCGGATTTTTATTATTGTCACACATCAGTAATAGGACTGTTGTCCACTATACCAAAGTGAACTTGATTTAAATAAAGGCTGTCACGCAGGTAGAAGGATCTTAGCTGATGCATTGTCTCACTTGTAGAATGTGTATTAATGCATTGAATCCACACATGCATACTTACATTCCTGAAAGGGACTTATTTTTCCCTTTGATTTGTCATATTTTTAATTATGTCTTTTGTCTTAATTATGTATTTAATTATATAAAGGACCTGTCCTTTATATAATCTGGGACCTGGTACACTGCTTCTGTATATGGAGATTCTATTGATTGCTGAGATACACATATTACTTTCACACCACCCATTTGCAATATACCTGCCCGACTAAGCAATTCACTGATTGGACTAGGACTGTGTCTTGTTCTTCCCCTTCCTTTCTCTGTCAATATCCTATTACACAGACTCATCGGTAGGGTGTAGTCGTCCAGGGTCTCAGGGGGTCTTAGACCCCTTACTTTTCTGGGAGCCAGGTCCCAGCAGGGTCCCTATGTCTCCAGCATCCTATGAGCCAAACAGAATGAAAGGGGAGTGTGTTAGCCACTGAGATGAGTCTGCTAACTTGCTTCCTTGTCCTTTCCTGCTGATTGGAGCCAATCAGAGCGAAAAGCCTGTTAGTTCCTACTTCAAAAAACCAAGTAATGGAGAGTAATTGCAGAAGAAGAGAGAGTGAATCCTGATGGTAGCATCCCATCTACATCATCAAGTAGTTTGGTAGCAGCAGGAGATAAAGGTGCAGATACTGGATTCAGTAATGGGCAAAATCTCTGACAGTGATAAAGGACAGTCAAATGGTGACAGTGATAGAGAAGCAGAAAGCAGGATTCAAGACTGGCCAGATTATTCTATAATCTTAGAAGGGGTTATGACTGTGAGGGGATGGGGCTGTGACTATTATGAAGGGACCCTGCACTTCTGAACTTGCCACTATGCTACTCCTCATCAGCCAAAGAAAATCACACCATATCTCCATCCAGTTGCCTTCCAAACTTATATACACCCACCACTAACTCTAAAGGTTATAATCTATGGTTTTAAGGGTCCGTTTTAACCCTGTCAATGCCTTCTTGCATTTAATGCTTTAGGCTGCAATGCAAACCCCTGATCTGCCAAAAGTGTGACTGGGCAGAATTATCCCCAGCAGAAAGTCGCCCCATGGAAAACACTGCAATGTGGTACTTAGCCTGCAAAGGACCCAGGAGATGCACTCCTGACGACGGCATTAGGACAATGGCTATCCCAGGTCAAGGCTGGCACTGCCCACAGTAGGCTTTTGCCTCCCCTCACCGGAGTCTCCCACCCACATCCCAGCCTGGGTGAGCAACGGGACTGTGGATGGAGTGGTAGTTGCATTGATCTACTGCAACTCCGCCCCTGCCCGGCTGGGGTTTCCTTGACTCCCATTGATCTATTTGGTTTTACTTTCCCTTAAATCCGATATGATAATTTTCAGTTGGATAGTTTCTTTTGATTAAAAGATTGCCGCCTACGCGTAGTGCTTTCTATTTAGTCTGAAAAGATCCCCCTTCATGTCTACACGTGCACAAGCGTGTCAGGCAGGAGTCCTGGAAAGTGATTGACTAACCGGGGGGGGGATGAGTTCTAATCAAAATACAATTGACGACTGACTTCCATCGACCAAGGCAGCGTTGCAGACCGACCTTGAGTCCTCGCCTCCATGTCCAAGTTGCCTCCCAGCTTTGCAGAGTGGAAGGGAGAAAAAAGCTCCGTTCCCCGGTTTGGTTGTTGTGGCGGATTCCTGGTGGATCAGCCCAGCCTCCTCGTGTGGCCCTTGGACACCCTTGAGCCAAATGCACGAAGCAGGGGGGAACCTCAACAGGTTTCAGGAGGAGCCACTGATGGATGCTGCGCCTGGGATAGAGAAGCTTGAAGCCCGGCAGGGAGGGGATTCGGAGGGAGGGACTCTTGCTCTGGAGGAGACTGCCCCCTCCCCAAATCCCTTTCCTCTCTAGGAATCGAGTTCGGTTCATTTTAACCCAATGTCTGACAACGGGATTTTCTCTCTGCATTTCTCTCCCAACTGGAGCCCAAGCAGGAGACGTGGTCAGCACGCAGGTGGGAGTTTTGGCCTCTCCTGGCCTGCTGCAGACTCCGCGACACTTCAGGTTCCCAAACGAAGATGGCGATGCAGAAAGGGAAGGGGGCAGAAACTGAAGAGGGACCAAAGAGGTTGGGAGGCAGAGCAGCAGAGCGGCTCCACCATCCATCCATCCCTCTTCTTAGGCGAACTCCGCGAATGGGCGCTCTCGGAGGGGAATGTTGGGCCTCCTGAGACCTCGCACCTTTGGTTTCTGTCCCAGGCATGACAGCGTGCAAACGGGAATAGTAGAATGCATCGCTGTTTTACTGGTAGCTTTAATGATTTGTAAACCGCTTAAAGGCCTTTCCATTCAAGCGGTATATAAATGATGTGAAAGAACCAAAGGCCAGGTAATCGACCTGAAGGCACATGACAACATGCTACAGCCTGTTGTACTTGGCTGCAAGTCCCCAGGCCGTTTCACGAATGCAGAGGTGCTCCTCTCACCTCCTCCTTGCTCAGTAGACAGCATTGCTGCCTTGTAAATACAGGGGAACCTCACCCCACCCCTGTCAACAACCTCCCAATCAGGATTTCATGGCACAGGTGAGATTCGAACTGAAGGCTACTCAGCTCTCTCTGCAACTATTACAGACTGAGCCTGAGTGTTTTTAAGATCTGTGAAGGAAATATCTGTGTAGCTCACAGGCAGCCCTCCAGATGTACCTGCACGACATTCCTCCTCACCCCCGCCAGCGCATGAACCCTGATCACTGACCATGGTGGCTGGGACTGATGGGAACTGAAGCCCAACAAGACCTGGAAAGGTTCAGCTGGTTGAAAATGCAGTAGCCAGATTACTAACTGAGAATCCATTTACAACTCACATAACCCGTTTTAAAACTGGTTGCTAGTCCATTTCCAGGCCCAATCCAAGGTGCTCACCTTAAGTGATTAGACCCCTAAATGCCTTAGGCCCCAAATATTTGAAAGACCACCTTCTTCCCGGGGTGTTAAGCAGAGAGGGCCCTTCTTGGTCATTCCACCAACCTCATTAGAAGCAGGGTGTTGTGGGAAAGGGCATTCTCTGTGCTGCCCCTAAGCTGTGGCATTCTCTCCTCGCAGAGATACACCTGGCACCTTAATTCTGCATCATGGAATCATAGAGTTGGGAGGGGCCTCTAAGGCTATCCGGTCCAACCCCTGCTCAAGGCAGGAATCCAAGTTCAGGCATCCCGGACAGGTGGCTGCCTGGCTGCCTCTTGGATGCCTCTAGTGTTGGACAGTCCACAACCTCCCTAGGTCATGGTTTCCATTGTCGTACTGCACTGTTGTTGTTATGTGCCTCCAAGTCAACTATGACTTATGGCGACCCTATAAATCAGTGACCTCCAAGAGCATCTGTCATGATCCACCCTGTTCAGATCTTGTAAGTTCAAGTCTGTGGCTTCCTTTATGGAATCAATCCATCTCTTGTTTGGCCTTCCTCTTTTTCTACTTCCTTCTGTTTTTCCAAGCATTATTATCTTTTCTAATGAATCATGTCTTCTCATGATGTGTCCAAAGTATGATAACCTCAGTTTCATCCTTTTAGCTTCTAGTGATAGTTCTGTTTTAATTTGTTCTAACACCCAATTATTTGTCTTTTTCGCAGTCCATGGTATCCGCAAAACTCTTCCCCAACACCACATTTCAAATGCGTTGATTTTTCTCTTATCTGCTTTTTTCACTGTCCAACTTTCACATCCATACATAGAGATCGGAAACACCATGGTCTGAATTGTCCTGACTTTAGTGTTCAGTGATACATCTTTACATTTGAGGACCTTTTCTAGTTCTCTCACAGATGCCCTCCCCAGTCCTAGCCTTCTTCTGATTTCTTGACTATTGTCTCCATTTTGGTTAATGATGGTGCCAAGGTACTGACAATCCTTGACAAGTTCAATGTCCTCATTGTCCACTGTAAAGTTGCATAAATCTTCTGTTGTCATTACTTTAGTCTTTTTGACGTTCAGCTGTAGTCCAGCTTTTGTGCTTTCCTCTTTAACTTTCATCAGCATTCGTTTCAAATCATTACTGGTTTCTGCTAGTAGTATGGTATCATCTGCATATCTTAAATTATGGATATTTCTCCCTCCAATTTTCACACCTCCTTCTTCTTGGTCCAATCCTGCTTTCCGTATGATATGTTCTGCATATAGATTAAATAAATAGGGTGATAAAATACACCCCTGTCTCACACCCTTTCCGATGGGGAACCCATCGGTTTCTCCATATTCTGTCCTTACAGTAGCCTCTTGTGCAGAGTATAGGTTGCACATCAGGACAATCAGATGCTGGAGCACCCCCATTTCTTTTGAAGCATTCCATAGTTTTTCATGATCTACACAGTCAAAGGCTTTGCTGTGATCTATAAAGCACAGGGTGATTTTCTTCTGAAGTTCCTTGGTCTGTTCCATTATCCAACGTATGTTTGCGATATGATCCCTGGTACCTCTTCCCTTTCTAAATCCAGCTTGGACGTCTGGCATTTCTCGCTCCATATATGGCAAGAGCCTTTGTTGTAGAATCTTGAGCATTACTTTACTTGCATGGGATATTAAGGCAATAGTTTGATAATTACTGCATTCCCTGGGATCCCCTTTCTTTGGAATTGGGATGTATACAGAACGCTTCCAGTCTGTGGGCCATTGTTTAGTTTTCCATATTTCTTGACAGATTTTAGTCAAAATTTGGACTGATTCAGTCTCAGTAGCTTGTAGCAACGCTATTGGTATGCAATCTATTCCTGGTGATTTCTGTCTTCCAAGTATTTTAAGAGCAGCTTTCACCTCACATTCTAAAATTTCTGGTTCTTCATCATATGGTTCCTCCGTGAATGAAACTGTCATCCTGGCATCTCTTTTATAGAGTTCTTCAGTGTATTGCTTCCATCTTCTTTTTATTTTATCTCAGTCAGTCAGTGTGTTCCCCTGTTGATTATTCAACATCCCTACTCTTGGTTTAAATTTCCTTTCATTTCTCTAATCTTTTGAAACAGGGCTCTTGTTCTACCCTTTTTGTTGTCCTTTTCTATTTCTATACAGTAACTATTGTAATAGTTCTCTTTGTCCCTATGTACATGTCACTGTATTGTTGCATTTAAATTTTATTTTGGCATTATGGGTGCTTTGTTGTTCTTCTTTAGCTTTACTCTGATTTTCAATATGACCGGTTCATGATCTGTACCGCAATCTGCTCCTGGTCTTGTTTTTGCAGAAAGTATGGAACTTCTCCATCTTCTGCTACCAATTATATAATCAATTGGATTCCTGTATTGACCATTTGGTGATGTCCACGTGTATAGTCGTCTGTTCGGTTGTTCAAAAAATGTTTTCACAAGAAACAAATTATTGGCTTCACAGAATTCAATAAGTCTTTCTCCTGCTTCATTTCTGTCTCCTAGGCCCCATTTCCCCACAATTCCTAATTCTTCTCTGTTCCCTACTTTTGCATTCCAATCCCCCATGATTATCAGCCCATCTTGTTTTGGTGTGTGATCAATTTCTTCCTGTACTTCTGCGTAAAATCTGTCCAATTCCTCTTCTTCTGCGTTTGCCGTCGGAGCTTAGACTTGGATGATGGTTATGTTGATAGGTTTCCCATTTAATCCTGTACTTCTGCATAAAATCTCTCCAATTTCTATTCTTCTCTGTTGTCTGTTGGAGCGTAGACTTGGATGATGGTTATGTTAATAGGTTTTCTGTTTAATCTCACTGATATCACTCGCTCAGACTTTACGTTGTAGCTCCTAATTGCTCTTGCTACATCACTTCTCACTATTAAAGCAACCCCATTTCTTCTTAATTTCTCATTTTCTGCATAAAATATTTTGTAGTTGCCTGATTGGAAATGTCCCATTCCCGTCCATTTTAGTTTGCTCACGCCAAGTATTGTAATGTTGATGCGTTGCATTTCTTGCTTGACAATTTCTAACTTTCCCTGGTTCATGCTTCTCACATTCCATGTTCCTATTGTGTGCGTCGTACAACTCCGGACTCTCCTTTCACATCTGTGCGCATCAGCCTCTGGGCTTCCTTTCGGTTTTGACCCAGCTGCGTCATTAGTCACAGTGCTACTCGTACTTGTCCTTTGTTCTTCCCCAGTAGCCTTCTACTGGGGTGAGTGCCTTCTGACCTGGGGGTCTCATCTTCCAGCACTATCTCGTGTTGCATTTTGGATACTCTGTTCATAGGGTTTTTGTGGTAAGAGATATTCAGAGGTAGTTTACCATTGCCTTCCTCTGAGTTTGGATGCATCTTAGTCTGGTGTTTCAGCTTTGACCATTCCACTTTGGGTGCCCCTGCTAGGAGTCTAGCCTCTGGGTCTAGACTCCTGACGGCATTGCTCTCAGCTTCTTCAACACACTCAAACCCCCTCACCACGTTAAGGTGTGCATCCGAAGAGGAGGTCGTACTGCACTAATAGTACTTTTTTCCTAATGTTCAGCCGAAATCGGGCTTCCCGCCACTTGAGTCCATTATTCCGTGTCCTGCACTCTGGGACGATCGAGAAGAGATCCCAGCCTTCCTCTATATGGCAACCTTTCAAGTACTTGAAGAGTGCTATCCTATCTTCCCCCACTCTTTGCTAGGCTTTATCATATGCTAAGGAAGATTCTGTTTACCCTGGCCTTCGACATCCGAGAGACACATCTTTAGGACCCACCCTGTTGTTTTCATTGTAGATTGTTTCAACTGACTTTAAGATTGTATTTTTACAGTACATTGTTGTAACCACCCCTTACGGTGTGAAAGGCCGGTAAGCTATCTAATAAAGGAAGGGCCATAGCTCAGTGGTACAGTGTGTGCCTTGTACGCAGAAGGCCCCAGATTCAATCCCCAACATCTCAAGGTAAGACTGGGAGGCTTAGAATCATAGAATCGGAAGGGTCCTC
This sequence comes from Rhineura floridana, assembly GCF_030035675.1. NCBI lineage: Eukaryota > Metazoa > Chordata > Lepidosauria > Squamata > Rhineuridae > Rhineura > Rhineura floridana. The sequence continues at coordinate 209,387,245 of NC_084482.1, forward strand.
TAAGGCCATCGAGTCCAACCTTCTGCTCAATGCAGGAATCCAAGTTCAAGCATACCAGACAGGTGGCTATCCAACTGCTTCTTGAAGGCCTCCAATGTTGGAGAGCTCCCAACCTCCTTAAGTTATTGTTTCATTGTCGTACCACTCTAACAGTTAGGAGTTTTTCCTGCTGTTCAGCCGAAATCTGGCTTCCTGCAACTTGAGCTCATTATTCCATGTCCTGCACTCTGGGACGATCGAGAAGAGATCCTCCTCGGTGTGACAACCTTTCAAGTACTTGGACAGTGCTATCATACCTCCCCCCTTCTCTTCTCAAGGCTAAACATGCCCAGTTCTTTCAATCTCTCCTCGTAGGGCTTTGTTTACAGTTCCCTGATCATCCCTGCCTGAAATCCTGGAAAGCAGCTGCCAATCAGTGTAGACAATACTGATCTAGATGGACTAATGGTCTGGCTCAGTAGAAGGCAGCTTCCTGTGTAACTTTATTACTAATATAGAAAACTCCTGCCTTGCGTGCCGATACATTTTAATTACAGACGGATCAGGATTGATGAACTAAAAACACAGCCTTTCCCAGATGACTATGCTGGCTAGGGCTGATGGGAGTTGATAATCCAAAACGCCTGGAGGGCACCAGGTTGGGAAAGCCTAGAACAGCAGGAGATGGAAAATGCTGCAGGAGAAAAAGAAAATCATTTGGTGGGCCAGGAAAGGCTTTGAGGAACTGAGCTTTGTTGGGAGAATCCAAGGAGGGAAAGGGAGTTGGCTGGAAGGCTCTTTGAACCCAACTTTTTGGGTGAAAAAACAAACTCTTGCAGCATGGCCATGGGTAGAAAATGAAGACAAAATGCATTTTTCACAGGGTTGCGAGTGCATCCCTCTGACTGGCATCTGGAGAAAATCCTGCTCACCTTGAAGTCGGCTAGGAACACAAACAGATTGACTCCCAGATGAACAGATCTGCCCTATCTAAAATGTACTCTGGTGGATTTTGTTGGGATAAGCAAGCTTGCATGCATTTATAATAGGGAGATGTCCCTTCTACCCAGAATTTGGGGACACCTCTATGCTTGCTTACTGTGATGTAACTTCCTACTTATAGGTGGTATTTCGCTTCTTCTCTTCCTCTTCTTTGTTAAGAGATGTTGCTGTCTTATCCACATATCCTCCATTAAGCCACAGGAGAGAGAAGCCTCCACAGGTGATGCCAATCATGGACTAAATCTACTACCTCCTTCTATCTTTTCTCTCCAAGCTAGAGCCTATGAATGGTTGTGAGTAAACATTCTTAATACTTTTTACCAAAGAAGACTGTCTGTTGTTTTCATTCAGCTAGTCTGTATAAGGGGAAGATGGGCTGGTCAATGCTCATTCAGCTTTGCAAAATATATATTCTGCTAAGAAATAGGACTACTAATCTGTTTCTATTTAATTTAAACCAAACAGATTTTACCATCTACATGAGTGAAATTGGGGCTAGTGGAGAGAGGTAATGCCCCACCAGAAGAAGAATTCACAGATGCCACGCCTCAAATCCTTAGTGTTGCAAACATCCCAGACTCCAAGCACTGAGAGGCTTCAGGGGTTCCACAACACGCCTCGGGTTTGGTTTCTGTAGAATGAAGGCAGCTGGAGACGGTGGTGTCTTTGTGATATGTGGTTTTACTTGTACATATACACAGGCTGAACATAAGGTGGAGAGGGCTCACAGCACGAACCCTCCAACAGATCTGGCCCCCTCACTTCTGTACCTGCAGAATGAAGCCATAGCTTTGGACTAGGCATAGAGAGTAAGTCAGGCCTGTATCTCCCAACCCTAGCCCAAGGCAACAAGACTAGACAAGAAGGGGCCTGAACGTATTGTTCTCTGACACCCAGGAAGACACTGTGATGTTCCTGTATTAGTGTAAATAGGGTAAGTGCTGTTTGTATAGGAGATACATGGTAAGTAGAATGAAAGAGGAAGGGGGAGTGAATGGGCAGTAGAATGCTGGATGATTGGCTGAATGTTTTAAAATGGCTGAGGGTATAAATGGAAGGATGTCAGGTAAATCTGGAGGTGGTGAACGTTGGAGTGGATGTTGATAGGTTGTTTTGGTGGGTTTGAGAGAGTTGTTTGTCAGGAGAGCGTGGAGAAGGAGGGGGGTAGAGTTCGGATTAGTATTAGATAAAACCATATACTTATGTGCCTTATGAAGTAATCTTGTTATCTTTGTTATCTGTGTTATTTAATAAATACTTAATTTGGTTTACCAAAGGCCTGATCCTTGGCTGGGGTTTCACAGACCAGAAGGGAGGGTGAGGTAAATAACCAAGGCTGAAGGGAAACTATAACAAATGGTGGCAGCGGGGAAGGGAAGAATAACACCACAAGTATTCAGAGCAAACCAGAATTATAAGCAGTCTGAGTAAATCAAAGGGATTGGGACAGCTTAAGCACGCAGTCACAGAGGTAATCTAATTGAGGGAGACTCAGGCAGAGTCTCTGGGACTACTGGTTACAGGACGTGACTGGTGGTGCTGCCTAGCAGGGGGATCTGTTGAGATCTGTGCTAGAGTGGGGAGAGAAACCAAGAGAGGACAGTCCGGACTGGTGGAGTCCCTGGTGGTGCCTAGTGACAGGCAGTAACCACGAGCAGGTAGGAACCTGACAGGGAGAGCCAGGGAAGGACGCCTCACATGTGGTGGCAGTAGCGGAGGGATACGAACCAAAGAGAGTCCCAAAGACACGTGGTGACAAAGGAGACTACGTCACAGGTGTTGGCTGTAGCAGTGGTACGAATACTAGAGAATCCCTAACAGTGGTGTGGCAAACAGAAATAACACAACAAGATTACTTGTGAGAGTGACTGGCAAAGAGTGTGTGGCAAAGAGTGAGTGAACTCAAACACCATGGCTGAATATATAAAAATGAAAAGAGAGGAGCTGGTGGAGAAGTGCATAACATTCAATTTACCTCACGAGGGTAAAGGGGTAGATGAATTGAGGGTAGCACTTATAGGATTTGCAACTGCCCAGCAAAAACAACCTGTCAGAGAAGAGACCCCAGAAGGATACTTAAGCAATCCCGCTTATATAGAGTATTTGAGAGAGAAGTTAAGATGGGAGGCTGAGGAAAAAGACAAGCAGAGGGTCTTTGAAACAGATGAGAAAGACAAGCAGAGGGAGTTGGAAACTGAGAGATTGAGGATGGAAGCTGATGGGAAAGATAAACAGCGAGAGTTGGAAACTGAGAGATTGAGGATGGAGGCTGAGGAAAAAGACAAGCAGAGGGAGTTGGAAACTGAGAGATTGAGGATGGAAACTGAGAGAATGAGAGTGGATGCGGAATTACAGGCAGAAAAATTAAAATTGGATAGAGAGAGATTTCACTCTGAGGAGACAAGGAAAGACAGAGATGGAGCAAAAATAAAAATTACTCCAAAGGACTTTGCTGTCTATGAGCCTGGTCAAGATCCTCAAATTTATCTCACAACCTTTGAAAAGGCAGCTCAATTGTGGGGGCTACCTGAAGATAAATACATGCAGTATTTATCAAACCTGATCAAAGGGGAATTGGCAGAGATATACCAATATTTCCCCTCAGACAGGCCCATCACCTGTGCTGAGTTTAAAGAGGCAGTCTACAAAAGATTCAGACTGGGGCCTGATTATTTTAGAAAGCTTTTCAGAAACTGCCAGATACAAGCAGGGAGGTCTTTTGTTGAACTGGGAGCAAAACTGATGGACATATTTGGGAAATGGCTGACAAGTGCAAAAGCTCAGTCTGTGGAGGAGGTGAAAAACCTCATGATACTGGATCAATTATACCATCAGTTACCACCAGAAATAAGGCTCCTGGTCAAAGACCGTTCCCCTACATCGGTGCAGGAGGCCGCAGAGATGGCGGATCACTTCGCCTCCAACAGAACTGGCTGGGTGGGGAAAACATCAAGAGATTTTAAACCCAGACCATATAATGCTGGCAGAAGGGATGTGGTACCACAGCGAGTGAGTCCTCCAATAAAATCTGAAGGGCACAGGACACCCCAGAGTGGATCTGTGTACCCTAAAACAGAGGAGAAATTATGCTACAAATGTGGTAGACCGGGGCACCTACGTTTTCAATGTGAGGTTGCCAACCCCATTAGTAATCCTGCTCAGACAAGGGCAGTGAAAACAGAGCCCAAGGCTTTAGAAACAGCGAAAAAGGTTCAGTTTTGCCAGATAAACTGGACAGAAGTAACAGACCTTGATTCAAGTCTGAGAGAGGAAGTGAGTGTACAAGGGGCAAATTATTGGGCATTGCTTGACACTGGTGCCGCTCAGACATTACTGAGGCCAGATTTAATAAAATCTGAGGAAATATTACCTCAGGAAACTGTGAATATCCAAGGAGTGAGGGGTCAACCAGAAAGTTTGCCTGTGGCCCTGGTGAAAATGGCGTGGAGAGGCCGAGAGGGCAGATATAAAGTAGGCATTAATGCCCAGCAACAAGAACCAGTAATACTGGGAAGAGATGTTATGGGAGCCCAAGGGAAAATATATGTGGTGACCAGACAGCAACTTGGCAGAGAAAAAGAAGCCATGTTAAGGGGGGCTGAAGCAAACAGGGTGGAAACTGTTAGGGAGCCTCAGGTCGCCATAACAACCACTAGCAGGCCTGCTGAAGGAGACAAACTGTATCAGCTGGTCTCTGGGGAAGAGACAGAGCATTTCAGAGAAGAACTGAATAAGGATACCAGTTTGAATCAAATAAAGGCGCAAGCCCTGACCCAACAGATTCCTTTCACTGACAAACTGAGGAATCAAGTTGTGTGTGAGAATGGGATTTTATATAGACTGTGGATGCCTGCTGAGAGAAAGGATGAATGTGAACCAGTGAAGCAATTGATAGTACCTAGCAAATACAGAACCAGATTGCTAGAGGTAGCCCACGATGTTCCATGTGCAGGACATCTGGGAATAAAAAAGACCAAGAGGAGTTTGGCTGCACGCTATTATTGGCCAAATATCTCCAAAGATGTAAAACAACATTGTCTATCTTGTGGTATATGCCAAAAGGTGGGAAAAAGTGGAGTAAAGACTAAGGCACCCTTAAAGCCCCTTCCTATAATTGGACAACCCTTTTATAGAGTGGGAATAGATTTGGTGGGCCCTTTTTCCAAACCCACAAGGCATGGCAAGAAATATCTAGTGGTGGTGGTGGATTTTGCCACCAGGTACCCAGACGCGGAAGCACTAAGATCTGTAGAAGCCCCTGTAGTAGCAGAGGCTTTACTAAAAATCTTTATGAGGCTGGGTTTCCCTCATGAAGTGCTGACGGATCAAGGCAGTGTATTCATGGGAGAAGTGATGCAATGTATGTGGAAATGTTGTGGTCTAAAACATCTAAAGACCACTACTTACCATCCCACCACTAATGGGTTAACAGAGAGATTCAATGGAGTTTTGAAGGGCATGATAAGAAGCTATGTTCAAGATCACCCACAAGACTGGGATGAACGTTTGGGATGCTTCTTATTTGCATACAGAGAAGTCCCTCAAGAGTCAACAGGCTTCTCACCCTTTGAACTGATGTTCACTAGAAAAGTGAGGGGACCTTTGGAACTGTTAAAAAATTCATGGGAAGGAACCCTGGGAGAGTACAAAACATCTGTAGTAGATTTTGTATTGGAATTCCGCAATAAATTAACATCAGTGATGGAGGTGGTGAAAAAGAATTTGAGTCAAGCACAGTAGAAGCAGTTACTGGTATGACAGAACAGCCAGGGAACATGTGTATGATGTGGGAGATATGGTTATGGCGTTCATACCCAGGAAACATGACAAATTACAGGCTAACTGGGAAGGACCATATACCATCAGAGAAAGGCTTGACACAGTGACGTATGTAATCACCACAGACCAATTAAACAAAAACAAAGTGGTTCATGTAAATATGTTAAAGCCTTACCATACCAGGGATGCACAGGTGTTGCAAGTTACCTTATTCCCTGAGGGAAGTGGGCCTGAAATTCCAGATTTGGTACAGGAAAGCAAAGACAAAGGAGGGGTAGATCAAGTGGAATGGTCAGAGGAGGTGGAGGAGGAAGTAAAAGAAGAGATTCTGAGAGTTTTGAAAAACTATGGGAATCTCTTTAGTAATAAACCTGGCCGAACCAGTATAGCCAAACATTCCATTAATACTGGAGATCATGCCCCAATCAGATCTATGCCATACTGTGTGAATGGGAAAGTTGTGAGTGAAGTAATCTGTGTAGGACATAAGGTGGGAGCAAGGTAGAGGCAGTGCAATCGTGGCCTATCCCCTTGCATGAATTGACCAAGAAAAAGTGTTCTGAGCGTGTGGTATGGACGGATGAATGTCAGAAGGCTTTTGATCTGCTGAAGCAAGCCTTGTGCCAAGGACCCATATTAATAGCAACAGACTATGAGCAACCATTCATCGTGGCTACAGATGCGTCAGACCTCGTGCTGGGAGTCGTCTTGCTGCAGGAGAGAGAAGGCACCAGACATCCAGTGGCGTATCTGAGTCGCAAGCTGACGCCGAGGGAGAAAAACTATTCGTCGGTCCAAAAGGAGTGCCTAGCGGTCGTGTGGGGACTGAACAAGATTTTTTGCTCCAATATGCATAATTTTACACTTGTTTATATTGAATTGCATTTGCCATTTTTCCACCCATTCACTCAGTTTGGAGAGGTCTTTTTGGAGCTCTTCGCAATCCCTTTTTGTTTTAACAACCCTGAACAATTTAGTGTCGTCAGCAAACTTGGCCACTTCACTGCTCACTCCTAATTCTAGGTCATTAATGAACAAGTTGAAAAGTACAGGTCCCAATATGGATCCTTGAGGGACTCCACTTTCTACAGCCCTCCATTGGGAGAACTGTCCGTTTATTCCTACACTCTGCTTTCTGTTTCTTAACCAATTCCTTATCCACAAGAGGACCTCTCCTCTTATTCCATGACTGCTAAGCTTCCTCAGAAGCCTTTGGTGAGGTACCTTGTCAAACGCTTTTTGAAAGTCTAAGTACACTATGTCCACTGGATCACCTCTATCTATATGCTTGTTGACACTCTCAAAGAATTCTAATAGGTTACTGAGACAGGACTTTCCCTTGCAGAAGCCATGCTGGCTCTGCTTCAGCAAGGCTTGTTCTTCTATGTGCTTAGTTAATCTAGCTTTAATCATACTTTCTACCAGTTTTCCAGGGACAGAAGTTAAGCTAACTGGCCTGTAATTTCTGGGATCCCCTCTGGATCCCTCTTTGAAGATTGGCGTTACATTTGCCACTTTCCAGTCCTCAGGCACGGAGGAGGACCCAAGGGACAAGTTACATATTTTAGTTAGTAGATCAGCAATTTCACCTTTGAGTTCTTTGAGAACTCTCGGGTGGATGCCATCCGGGCCCGGTGATTTGTCAGTTTTTATATTGTCCATTAAGCTTAGAACTTCCTCTCTCGTTACCACTATTTGTCTCAGTTCCTCAGAATCCCTTCCTGCAAATGTTAGTTCAGGTTCAGGGATCTGCCCTATATCTTCCACTGTGAAGACAGATGCAAAGAATTCATTTAGCTTCTCTGCAATCTCCTTATCGTTCTTTAGTACACCTTTGACTCCCTTATCATCCAAGGGTCCAATTGTCTCCCTAGATGGTCTCCTGCTTTGAATGTATTTATAGAATTTTTTGTTGTTGGTTTTTATGTTCTTAGCAATGTGCTCCTCAAATTCTTTTTTAGCATCCCTTATTGTCTTCTTGCATTTCTTTTGCCAGAGTTTGTGTTCTTTTTTATTTTCTTCATTTGGACAAGACTTCCATTTTCTGAAGGAAGACTTTTTGCCTCTAAGAGCTTCCTTGACTTTGCTCGTTAACCATGCTGGCATCTTCTTGGCCCTGGCGGTACCTTTTCTGATCTGCGGTATGCACTCCAGTTGAGCTTCTAATATAGTGTTTTTAAACAACTTCCAAGCATTTTCGAGTGATGTGACCCTCTGGATTTTGTTTTTCAGCTTTCTTTTTACCAATCCCCTCATTTTTGTGAAGTTTCCTCTTTTGAAGTCAAATGTGACCGTGTTGGATTTTCTTGGCAATTGGCCAGTTACATGTATGTTTAATTTAATAGCACTGTGGTCACTGCTCCCAATCGGTTCAACAACACTTACATCTCGCACCAGGTCCCGGTCCCCACTGAGGATTAAGTCCAGGGTTGCCGTCCCTCTGGTCGGTTCCATGACCAACTGGTCTAGGGAATAGTCATTTAGAATATCTAGAAACTTTGCTTCTTTGTCATGACTGGAACACATATGCAGCCAGTCTATGTCAGGGTAGTTGAAGTCACCCATTACTACCACATTTCCTAGTTTGGATGCTTCCTCAATTTCATATCTCATCTCAAGGTCTCCCTGAGCATTTTGATCAGGGGGACGATAGATCGTTCCCAGTATTAAGTCCCTCCTGGGGCACGGTATCACCACCCACAACGATTCTGTGGAGGAGTCTGCCTCTTTTGTACTTGTACTTTTTTTTTTTTTTTTTGTACTTGGCCAACTCCTTTTGTCATGCAAACAAATGCTTAACAAACTTAACTAGGACCATTGTAACAAAGAGACTGGTTCGACAACTTCAAGTTCCTTCCACTACAGAATCTCACCATACAGATGTAAAACCACAGGCTTGGGAGCAACTCACAGCTTACATGCAGTCTAATCTCCAGTCCTATAATACCACCCCTTCCCTTGAAGAGGTCTGTCCCAGACCTACAGACAACAGCTCTTACTGCCAATGTATTTAATGCCCCCCAAACAGGTGTGAGTTCTTTGATAGAAGGTTAGAACTGTGATTGAAGTTCTTTCCACATTCAAAGCTTTTACACAGTTTCTCTCCTGTACAAATTATTTGAGGGGGAGAAAGGCAAGAACTGTGACAAAAGCATCTCCAGGTTCCAAGCTTTTAGACTGATTTTCCCGTGAGAATTCTTTGAGCTGTATCTTCTTACTGAAGCTTTTTCTATACTCAAGTATTAATATGGCTTCCCACCTTTGTGAATTCTTGGATAACACACTGAAAGTTTGTGCTTCTTTTGAAGCTCTTTCCACACTTTAAGCACTTTTATGGTTTCTCGCCCATGTGAATTCTTTGATGGGCAACAAAACTTATCTTGCTACTGAAGCTGTTTCCACATTCTAAGCATTTATATTGTTTCTCCCCAGTATGAATTCTTTGATGAGAAGTGAGATTTGATTTCTGACTGAAGCTCTTACCACATTCCAAGCATATATAGGGTTTTTCCCCAGTATGAATTCTTTGATGGTTAATGAGATGTATTTTCCGAGTGAAGCTCTTTCCACATTCCAAGCATTTATATGGCTTCTCCCCTGTGTGAATTCTTTGATGGGTAGTAAGATTAGAAATGTACGGGAAACTCTTTCCACACTCCAAACATTTAAATGACTTCTTCCCTGTGTGAATTATTTGATGAGTAGCAAGATTTGTCTTCTGACAGAAGCTCCTTCCACATTCTAAACATTTATATGGTTTCTCCATGTGAATTATTTGATGGTAAGCTAGGCTAGAAATATGACGAAAGCCCTTTCCACATTCCAAGCATTTATATGGTTTCTCTGCTGTGTGACTTCTTTGATGGGAAGAAAGGTCAACCTTTTGAAAGAAGCCCTTTCCACATTCCAAGCATTTATATGGCTTCTCCCCTGTATGAATTTTTTTATGGTAAGCAAAGCCAGAACAGCTTCTGAAGCCCTTCCCACACTCCAAACATTTATACGGTTTCTCCCCGGTGTGAACTCGTTGATGATTAGTGAGATGTATCTTCTGACTGAAGCTCTTTCCACATTCCATACATTTGTATGGTTTCTCCCCTGTGTGAATTCTCTGATGTGAAGTAAGGGTAGAACTGTAATGGAAGTTCTTTCCACATTCCAAACATTGTTTGAGTGTAATTTTATGGTAGTCACTATCCTCAGAAACAGAAGATTTATTCCTTCTCTTCTCTTCAGTTTTCCTTCTTCGCCATTTCTTCATTGTATATTTGTCTCTTTCCTGTGTCTCTTTCCCACATTGTTCCTTATTCCTAGTTTCCCATTTATCACCTTCTGCAATGAAGAGAGAAACTGATAAGAGTCTGAGGAGAAAACGGAGCCTTAAATCACTCAATAACTTCAATTAACGCTTGTGATAAAGAACTGAACGAATTTAGATGGCAGGCTGCCTCTGTTGACTGACATTAAATGAAAGCTGTTGTACTATTATTGTTACATTTAGACGGGGTGTGGGGGACCTTTGACCCTCCAGATGATGCTGAACAGTAACTCCCATCAGCCCCAGCAAGCATGGCGAATAGCTGGGGATGGTGAGAGTTGTAGTTCAGCAACATCTGGAGGACCAAAGGTTTCCCATACTTGATTTAGGCCATGGACAGCTGAGTTTAGCTTCCAGGTCAGAGATGAAGCTCATTGGGCAGTCTTGGGCCACTCACTCTCTCTCAGCTCAGCCTACCTCACAAGATTGTTGTACAAGTAAATCAAACAACCACATGCATTCTCTTCTGAACTGTTTGGACCAATGGAAGGATACAAACAGTACTGTAGTGGCAAATTCAGAAGTGTAGGGTCCCTTCATGATAGTCACCGCCACCACCATCACCCCCGTTGTTTTGCTGCTGGGTTGAGAATGAGATCCTTGTTAATGCCTTCTCCCATAACATCTCTAGGAGCCCAGTCAGAATGAGAGTGTTAGCTACTGAAAAGAGTCTTCTCAGTGGTTGACTCACCTTTCATTCTGATTGGCTCCAATCAGCAGGAAGGGAAGCAGGTTAGAAGACACTTCTCAGTGGCTAACACACTCCTCTTTCATGCTGATTGGCTTGTAGGATGCCAGAGACATTGGGACCCTGTTCCCAAAAAAGTAAAGGGTCTAAGACCCCCCAAGACCCTGGATGACTACACCCCTGGATACAAATATAAAATAAAAAGGTGAGGCCTTGTAATTCAATGGCAGAGCATGTCATTTGCATACATAAGGTCAATCCTCAGCTTCTCCAGCTAAATGATCTTGGAAGGGGGCCTTTGGATGTGCTAGGGATGAGACCTTGAAGCGATTCTGCTACTCAGAGCAGACATTACTGGGATAGTTGGGCCAACGGCTACAGCAAGGCTCTTCTTTCTGGGTTGTGAGATTCTAGAGTGGCAACAGCCTGTACTTGTATTTATCGCACCTCTTCATGTCATGTCCTGCTGATTGATACACCGTTGTTTCGATTATGTTGTGATTTACACATTTTGCACTGGTACCTAACCCGTTTTTTTTGCCCCCTTGTGAATTCTTGCTCAATGGAAAGTCAGGATATAAATGTTCTAATCAATAAAAATAGGGAAATCATATTAGTCCAGAAGAAGAGAGCTTGAAGTGCTGAAATTTGGATAGCATGAAAAATACAATCATCACATGGGAAAATAAAGAGGGAAATTGCTGTTATGTGCCTTCAAGTCAATTACGAATTATGGTGACCCTATGAATTGGCAACCTCCAATAGCATCTGTTTTAAACCACCCTGTTCAGATCTGGTAAGTGAAGGTCTATGGCTTGCTTTATAGAATCAATCCATCTCTTGTTTGGTCTTCCTCTTTTTCTACTCCCTTCTGTTAAATAAATCTTGTGTAGAGTTCCTTGCAGAACATAGTTCTGAAAGAGTACATATTTGAATTAGGGTTCTGATGTTTCCAAGAAGGCAAAAGCTGAAGGCAGAGCTTCACTTCTTTATGGGAATCTGAAACCAGTAGAAGTCAGTGTCCTTAACTAACCAGAAAATGACTAGAGGCTTGTTCTGCCTTCCTAACAATTCTTAAGATTTATATTTCAAAAGGCCTGGCCAATTCACACCATTTGAGCCATTATTTAGAAAGCCGTAACTGGAGGATGGTTATTCAGAGACAATCAATAGATAGCTGTAGAAGGGAACTGGCGAGGGCAGCTATGAGAGAACTAGAAAAGGTCCTCAAATGCAAAGACGTATCACTGAACACCAAAGTCAGGATCATTCAGACCATGTGGATATGAAAGTTGGACAGTGAAAAAAGTGGATAAGAGAAAAATCAATTCATTTGAAATGTGGTGTTGGAGAAGAGCTTTGCGCATACCATGGACTGCGAAAAAGACAAATAATTGGGTGTTAGAACAAATTAAACCAGAACTGTCACTAGAAGTAAAATGATGGAACTGAGGTGATCATACTTTGGACAATTAATGAGAAGACATGATTCACTAGAAAAGACAATAATGCTGGGAAAAACAGAAGGGGGTAGAAAAAGAGGAAGACCAAATGAGATGGATTGATTCCATAAAGGAAGCCACAGACCTGAACTTACAAGATCTGAACAGGGTGGTTTATAATAGGTGGTATTGGAGATCGCTGATTCATAGGGTTGCCATAAGTCGTAATCAACTTGAAGGCACATAACAACAGCAGCAAGATAGCTGTCCATTCAAGGCTAACTGAAGGAGGTAAGAATCCCAGATGCTGTAGAGCTACATCAAACTACTGAGGTTCATTCACCTATAAAAATGTTCAATTCTGAAACAGATATTATGATCCAAGAGGGGGTCTTACCGAGAGAGGCCAGAGTCCCACAATTCTCCTCCGTGACTTCCCTATGTAGAGCTCTCTGATCAGGATCCAGCAGGGCCCACTCCTCCTCTGTGAAGTACACAGCCACATCTTCGAGGGTGACTAAATTCTAAAAGAAAAATAAAACATTTCCTCAGAGATAGCATAAAGATTATCTATTAGCGATATTAAGGAGAGGCACTCATCAGTCCACCTACCTGATCCAGGTCCACAGCAGCTGCTTCCGCTCCGCGATGGAGATGTGATACCTGAGTAGGTATCACGCCATTATCGCCTGCGAGACAGAAAGGTGATGAGAAGCCAGTTGCACATGCTTGTCTTGGAGATTGAGCAATGCATGTATAACTACACATTGGCATTAGAAAACACCTTATCTGTTGAGTGCATTCCAGATGTTTGCACCCACATCGAGGTTTCAGTTGTGGAAAAACATCTCTCTCCTGGTTTGGGCTCTTGGCCACAAATCAAAGTGCCGGTTGCCATGCATAAAGTGAGTGAAGAGTTGCAAATAAGGGCATTTTTGAGCCATGGGAAAGGCTTCTTCTATCCAAAAGGTGAAAGGAGCCTATGGGTTTCCTGCAAAATCAACAGAGGCCAAATTGAGATACATCCCACTAATCCTTACCCAGCGGCCTCTGCCTGGTGTCTGATGGAGCCTTCTCTGCCTCAGGGAAATCAGTGCCCAGTTCTGCAAACAGACTTTTTACCTGGAACAGCAATAAGAAGTGATGGCATCAAATGGGGAGGATTAGAAAAGGAATAACAAAGACAAGATTCTGAGTGGTATCAGATATCCTCCTTTGAATGGAGGGACATAGTCATCCGGGGTCACGGGGGGTCATTGACCCATTACTTTTTTGGCAGCAGGGTGAAATCACAGGAAAAGGGAGTGAATTAGCCACTTAGAAGAGTCCTTGTCTTTTTGTGCTCACTGAGAAGACTCTTCCCAGTAGCTAACACACACACACACACTTCCATACTGCTTGGCTCCTAGGGGTGTCTGTTGTAGCAGAGTGTGGACTCATGAGATGACAGGGAGAGCCAGGGAAAGTGGGAAAAGGCCATGGCTGTGATGGGGCATGGGGTGACTATCATGAAGGGACCCTGCACTTCTAAATTTGCCGCTACACTACTCCTTGGATGATTCATAAACACACATGCCGAGGCTTCATGTGCGCCAAGGGTGAGGAGTATGTCACCTGGCTTTATAGCTTGTAGCTTGTTTTAAACTGTTCTTAATGTTGTGACATGCCTTGGACCTTCTGGTGAAGGGTGGGTAATAATAATAATAATAAATAAATAATAAATAACAACAACAATAATAATCTGTCACTGTCCCAGTTCACTTTCTCTTCATTTCACCCTTCCACCCTACAGTTGGCAGTATAAGCAATTCCATATGCTGCAGGGCCAATTCGGAACAGTTGTGCCCAGCACCCTGACTGGCCTGGGGTGCTGAGGGGGGTGGGGGGGTTGCCTACTTGCAGCTGGGGGGGGGGGTTAGTGATATGGAGAACTCGCTTTGGTGGCACCTGACTTAAGTAGGTTTGGCCACAACTGCTGGGAACAACTGAAGACATCTTTGTTCCATCGCGCTGTCCCAACGGGGGTGAAGAGGTCCTCAGCCACAAGCGTCCATTTTGTACTATCTTCCTACTCCTGCGATTTCCCCCCCCTGTCACGTGTTGTACATTGCCACGGGAACTTACACTCAAAGTGATGAATAAAACGACGTCAATTATGACAAGAGAGGAACAGAGTAGGAAATAGTGTAAGCAGACTTATGGGGCAACATCCTGACCCTCCTTTATGAGCCTAGGGGGATCTTGAGACTGGCTCCTTAGGGTTACTTTTATTTCATTTATGACATTCATATCCGACTTTTTCCTCCAAGGAGCTCAAGGTGGCAGACATGGTTCCCCCCCCAATTTTATCCACAGAACAACCCTGTGGGGTAGGTTAGGCTCAGAGCTGGCGACTGGCCCAAGGTCACGCAGTGATTTTCATGGCTCAAAGAACTGACCCTTTGGGGCTGGGCGCAGTAAATTGGGCTCCCTCTGCATCCAAAGGTATGACCTCCGGGAAGCAGGCAGATGAGTCTGCATGCAACTCAGACCCATCTACACCGTTTCTACACAGACAGGTTTCTGCAGGTCTCTTTTGTAATCTCTTTGGGAAAGACATGGCCCTAGTTCATCCAGCTACCTGTGCCTTGCCTCTTTCTTCTGGGCAGAGGTACAGTTTTGGGATATCCTCCCTCACATGCTGAGTCCCTTGGAATGACCCAGATGAAACCCTCTCACCTGCTGCTCTTCCTGCTTCTCGTCCTCTGCCAGGCTCAGGAGGAAACCTTCGGCCAGGGCCACTGCCTGGGAACTGGTCTCTGCTCCACATTCCCTCACCCAGCTCGCTATCTCTGCTGGAAGGACAGCCAGAAACTGCTCCAGGATCACCAAGTCCAGGATCTGTTTCTTTGTGTGCCACTCTGGCTTCAGCCACTGATGGCAAAGATGGTGGAGTTGGCTGCAAACCACTCGGGGGCCCTCAGCCTTCTGGTAGCAGAACTTCCTGAACCGATGGCACTGGACATCTTTGCTGAGGGTGTCCTCCTCACCAGAGATCTTCTGCATGGTTCTTTCCCAGAATTCCCCACTGCTCCCAGTCTCAATGGTATTGGGGCCTCTTCCTGATTCAGGGGCAGCTGAGTCTTCCTCTTCCATCTTTGATTTGGGTGTGCTCCAAGGAAGCCTCCAACAGGGCACAAGGAACTTTGTTGTTGTCAGTTAATTTATGCCTCAAGGCTAAGATTGCCCTAACTGGAGATGCTATGAGGTCCTGCAAAGCCAAGACGTTGTTCCGTTATAGAATTGTGATACTGTCAGGACAGGAAAACATTCCCTGAGCTAGCGTCAGTGAGTCTGGCTTGCAACTAGGTCTTGTCTTGGAAAGAAAAGTAAATGAATGCTAAGAGAAACTACAGATGGGCCGGGGGCTATGCCGTGTGAAGGTCATGGACTAACATGGGTCACAGCATCACAGAATAGTAGAGTTGGAAGGGGCCTGTAAGGCCATCAAGTCCAACCCCCTGCTCAATGCAGGAATCCAAGTTCAAGCATCCCCGACAGGTGGCTGCCAGGTGCCTCTTGAATGTCTGCAGAGTTGGAGAGTCCACAACCTTCCTAGGTAATTCGTTCCATTGTTGTACCGCTCTAACAGTTAAGTTTTTCCTGACATTGTCGAAATCTGGCTTCCTGCAACTTGAGCCCATTATTCTGTGTCCTGCACTCTGGGACGATTAAGAAGAGATCCCAGACCTCCTCTGTGTGACAACCTTTCAACTACAGTAGGGCCCTGCTTTTTGGCAGCCCGCTTTTTGGCAGCCTGCTAATACAGTGGCTTTCAATTAGAGTAAGGCCCCACTCATACGGTGCTTGTTCCGCTTTTACAGTGTGTTTTGGGCGTTGGGCACCATTTTATTGACGGAGTTCCGCTTTTCAGTGGGTTTCGCTTTTAGGCGGAGGTCTGGAACGTAACCCGCCATATGAGTGGGGCCCTACTGTACTTGCAGAATGCTATCATACCTCCCCTCAGTCTTCTCTTCTCCAGGCTAAACATGCCTAGTTCTTTCTGTCTCTCCTCATAGCCTCCTCTTACCCTTCCTTTTTTTTGGAGGGCGGGGGACACATGTCCATCCAGTTGCATTGCAGGACTGTCATCATCTATGGTGTGTGTGTGTTTTAATCCTTTCCAAAACAGAAAAAAACCCAACAGCAACAAAAATTAAAAAGAGTTCTATTGTGTAATTACTAACAGAAGGCAATGTGCTTAACGTATTTTTTCCTCTTTATGTGTAAGTAAGCACTTCTGTTAAGATCTATTGACAACTCGGAAATTTCTGTATATACATCTTCACCATAATCTTACAGTTCGTACTTTTCCATAGTTTGAGGAAAGGCTTTGATAAACGTTGCTGCACATGTTCCTGATCGGGCTATAGTTTATTCATTCATTTATAAAAGCATTTATATTCCTCCCTTTCTGAAAACATCAGCGCGGGGTGGAATGGAAATGGACTGCCTTCAAGTCGATTCCAACTTATGTCGACCCTATGAATAGGGTTTTCATGGTAAATGGTATTCAGAGGGGGTTGACCATTGCCTTCCTCTGAGGCTGAGAGGCAGTCACTGGCCCAAGGTCATCCAGTGAGCTTCATGGCTGTGTGGAGATTCAAACCCTGGTCGCCCAGGTCGTAGTCCAACACTCTAACCACTACGCCACACGGATATGAACCTGCCCGGGTATGAACCTGCCTGGGCCCTGAGATCTTTAGGAGAGGCCCTTCTCTCCATACCCACTTCCTCTCAAGTTCGACTGGTGGGGACGTGGGATAGGGCCTTCTCGGTGGCGGCCCCTAGGCTGTGGAATTCTCTCCCTAAGGATATAAGAATGACCCCCTCCCTGTAGTCCTTCCAGCGTCAAGCACACAGACTTTCCTATTTCAACAAGCTTTTGGTACTGATTTATGCTAAAGACAGGACTGCTGGGACCTGCACTGCTAATGCCAAATATCATTATTTTAAATTGGCTTTGATTCTCTTTTAGCTATCAGTTTGAATGGTTTTAATACTGGATATAGTTTAATTCTATTGTAATGTAGATTTTGTATGTTTTAATTATATGTGTTTTTATCTGGAAGACGCCGTGAGTTCCAGTGTTGGAAGGATGGCGGGATATAAATAAAGAATAAGAATAAGAATACAGCGACATAAAAACCATGGGAAAGCAATATGAAATCATCATGAAAATGGCAGGCTTTTGCAGCTTCGTTTTAAACCTGTAAATGCCTGCTATCATTAAATGCCTGAATTGGTTTTTTTAAAACACACTTGAATGAAAATTTGTTCATTATCTGCCTTTGATTCCCAGGCTCTGCAGAGAGGCGGCAAGAAAGAAGCTTCGCTCCCTGATCTGGGGTTTTTTTGGGGGGGGGGATCCCAGATGGACCAACTGACCTCCTCTGCACCCCTGGGACTCCCCTTCACCCAAATGCACAAAAGAGGGAGGGTCTCACCAGATCCCAGAAGGGGCCACCCATGCAACGCTTGGAGGAAAAGAGAAGCCACTTTCTTGCAAGGGAAGAACCAGGCAGGAAGAGACTGTTTTTGGGGGGGAGGGGGGAGATGCATTTGCTCTAGAGGACACATCCTCCACCTTGTCCTCCAGTTCCCTTCCTCTCTAGGAGTCTAGTTAAGCTGGCCTTAACCCTTAGAAGGCCAAGCTGTCAGATCACTCTCGATGCCTCTCTCAAAGCCAGAGTCTAGGAGGAAACATGAATTGCACAGAGATGGCGGCTGGCTTGACCCCTCAGGGGGGTACTCAGACTCTTCCCTCCCCCCCCAAGTCGTAGGAAGCTGGCAGAGAAGGCTGTAAGCTAGCCTTCCTGTCTTATGATCAGTTCTCCATCACCACCCACCCGCAAGTAGCAGCAAATTCCCATCATCTCCCTACATCAGTAGGTCCCTTCACAATAGTCACAGTCACACACCCCTTTTTTGCTGCTGGGTTGAGAATGAGATCCTTGTGAATGCTTCTCGCACAACAACAGATGTCCTTAGGAGCCCATAAGCAAGGAAGGGGAGAGGGTTCGCTGCAGAGGTGTGCAACATGGGTGCCAGGAACCTGGCCTTCCGCCTTTTAAACGGTCAGCAAAGCAGGACCTTCTGTCTGCTGTATTTTAGGATCCATCCTCTGTCAACTGAATTCAAGGGCCCTGAGTCAGGCGACTTGGAACGAGAGAGGACAGCTATTCCTGACGCCTGCTTGTCTCTGTCAACTGGAGCCCAAGCAGGAGACGTGCTCAGCACGCAGGTGGGAGTTTTGGCCTCTCCTGGCCTGCTGCAGACTCCGCGACACTTCAGGTTCCCAAACGAAGATGGAGATGCAGAAAGGGAAGGGGGCAGAAACTGAAGAGGGACCAAAGAGGTTGGGAGGCAGAGCAGCAGAGCGGCTCCACCATCCATCCATCCCTCTTCTTAGGCGAACTCCGCGAATGGGCGCTCTCGGAGGGGAATGTTGGGCCTCCTGAGACCTCGCGCCTTTGGTTTCTGTCCCAGGCATGACAGCGTGCAAACGGGAATAGTAGAATGCATCGCTGTTTTACTGGTAGCTTTAATGATTTGTAAACCGCTTAAAGGCCTTTCCATTCAAGCGGTATATAAATGATGTGAAAGAACCAAAGGCCAGGTAATCGACCTGAAGGCACATGACAACATGCTACAGCCTGTTGTACTTGGCTGCAAGTCCCCAGGCCATTTCACGAATGCAGAGGTGCTCCTCTCACCTCCTCCTTGCTCAGTAGACAGCATTGCTGCCTTGTAAATACAGGGGAACCTCACCCCACCCCTGTCAACAACCTCCCAATCAGGATTTCATGGCACAGGTGAGATTCGAACTGAAGGCTACTCAGCTCTCTCTGCAACTATTACAGACTGAGCCTGAGTGTTTTTAAGATCTGTGAAGGAAATATCTGTGTAGCTCACAGGCAGCCCTCCAGATGTTCCTGCACGACATTCCTCCTCACCCCCGCCAGCGCATGAACCCTGATCACTGGCCATGGTGGCTGGGACTGATGGGAACTGAAGCCCAACAAGACCTGGAAAGGTTCAGCTGGTTGAAAATGCAGTAGCCAGATTACTAACTGAGAATCCATTTACAACTCACATAACCCGTTTTAAAACTGGTTGCTAGTCCATTTCCAGGCCCAATCCAAGGTGCTCACCTTAAGTGATTAGACCCCTAAATGCCTTAGGCCCCAAATATTTGAAAGACCACCTTCTTCCCGGGGTGTTAAGCAGAGAGGGCCCTTCTTGGTCATTCCACCAACCTCATTAGAAGCAGGGTGTTGTGGGAAAGGGCATTCTCTGTGCTGCCCCTAAGCTGTGGCATTCTCTCCTCGCAGAGATACACCTGGCACCTTAATTCTGCATCATGGAATCATAGAGTTGGGAGGGGCCTCTAAGGCTATCCGGTCCAACCCCTGCTCAAGGCAGGAATCCAAGTTCAGGCATCCCGGACAGGTGGCTGCCTGGCTGCCTCTTGGATGCCTCTAGTGTTGGACAGTCCACAACCTCCCTAGGTCATGGTTTCCATTGTCGTACTGCACTGTTGTTGTTATGTGCCTCCAAGTCAACTATGACTTATGGCGACCCTATAAATCAGTGACCTCCAAGAGCATCTGTCATGAACCACCCTGTTCAGATCTTGTAAGTTCAAGGCTGTGGCTTCCTTTATGGAATCAATCCATCTCTTGTTTGGCCTTCCTCTTTTTCTACTTCCTTCTGTTTTTCCAAGCATTATTATCTTTTCTAATGAATCATGTCTTCTCATGATGTGTCCAAAGTATGATAACCTCAGTTTCATCCTTTTAGCTTCTAGTGATAGTTCTGTTTTAATTTGTTCTAACACCCAATTATTTGTCTTTTTCGCAGTCCATGGTATCCGCAAAGCTCTTCCCCAACACCACATTTCAAATGCGTTGATTTTTCTCTTATCTGCTTTTTTCACTGTCCAACTTTCACATCCATACATAGAGATCGGAAACACCATGGTCTGAATTGTCCTGACTTTAGTGTTCAGTGATACATCTTTACATTTGAGGACCTTTTCTAGTTCACTCACAGATGCCCTCCCCAGTCCTAGCCTTCTTCTGATTTCTTGACTATTGTCTCCATTTTGGTTAATGATGGTGCCAAGGTATTGATAATCCTTGACAAGTTCAATGTCCTCATTGTCCACTGTAAAGTTGCATAAATCTTCTGTTGTCATTACTTTAGTCTTTTTGACGTTCAGCTGTAGTCCAGCTTTTGTGCTTTCCTCTTTAACTTTCATCAGCATTCGTTTCAAATCATTACTGGTTTCTGCTAGTAGTATGGTATCATCTGCATATCTTAAATTATGGATATTTCTCCCTCCAATTTTCACACCTCCTTCTTCTTGGTCCAATCCTGCTTTCCGTATGATATGTTCTGCATATAGATTAAATAAATAAGATGATAAAATACACCCCTGTCTCACACCCTTTCCGATGGGGAACCCATCGGTTTCTCCATATTCTGTCCTTACAGTAGCCTCTTGTGCAGAGTATAGGTTGCACATCAGGACAATCAGATGCTGTAGCACCCCCATTTCTTTTGAAGCATTCCATAGTTTTTCATGATCTACACAGTCAAAGGCTTTGCTGTGATCTATAAAGCACAGGGTGATTTTCTTCTGAAGTTCCTTGGTCTGTTCCATTATCCAACGTATGTTTGCGATATGATCCCTGGTACCTCTTCCCTTTCTAAATCCAGCTTGGACGTCTGGCATTTCTCGCTCCATATATGGCAAGAGCCTTTGTTGTAGAATCTTGAGCATTACTTTACTTGCATGGGATATTAAGGCAATAGTTTGATAATTACTGCATTCCCTGGGATCCCCTTTCTTTGGAATTGGGATGTATACAGAACGCTTCCAGTCTGTGGGCCATTGTTTAGTTTTCCATATTTCTTGACAGATTTTAGTCAAAATTTGGACTGATTCAGTCTCAGTAGCTTGTAGCAACGCTATTGGTATGCAATCTATTCCTGGTGATTTCTGTCTTCCAAGTATTTTAAGAGCAGCTTTCACCTCACATTCTAAAATTTCTGGTTCTTCATCATATGGTTCCTCCGTGAATGAAACTGTCATCCTGGCATCTCTTTTATAGAGTTCTTCAGTGTATTGCTTCCATCTTCTTTTTATTTTATCTCAGTCAGTCAGTGTGTTCCCCTGTTGATTATTCAACATCCCTACTCTTGGTTTAAATTTCCTTTCATTTCTCTAATCTTTTGAAACAGGGCTCTTGTTCTACCCTTTTTGTTGTCCTTTTCTATTTCTATACAGTAACTATTGTAATAGTTCTCTTTGTCCCTACGTACATGTCACTGTATTGTTGCATTTAAATTGTATTTTGGCATTATGGGTGCTTTGTTGTTCTTCTTTAGCTTTACTCTGATTTTCAATATGACCGGTTCATGATCTGTACCGCAGTCTGCTCCTGGTCTTGTTTTTGCAGAAAGTATGGAAGTTCTCCATCTTCTGCTACCAATTATATAATCAATTGGATTCCTGTATTGACCATTTGGTGATGTCCACGTGTATAGTCGTCTGTTCGGTTGTTCAAAAAATGTTTTCACAAGAAACAAATTATTGGCTTCACAGAATTCAATAAGTCTTTCTCCTGCTTCATTTCTGTCTCCTAGGCCCCATTTCCCCACAATTCCTAATTCTTCTCTGTTCCCTACTTTTGCATTCCAATCCCCCATGATTATCAGCCCAACTTGTTTTGGTGTGTGATCAATTTCTTCCTGTACTTCTGCGTAAAATCTGTCCAATTCCTCTTCTTCTGCGTTTGCCATCGGAGCTTAGACTTGGATGATGGTTATGTTGATTGGTTTCCCATTTAATCCTGTACTTCTGCATAAAATCTCTCCAATTTCTATTCTTCTCTGTTGTCTGTTGGAGCGTAGACTTGGATGATGGTTATGTTAATAGGTTTTCTGTTTAATCTCACTGAAATCACTCGCTCAGACCTTACGTTGTAGCTCCTAATTGCTCTTGCTACATCACTTCTCACTATTAAAGCAACCCCATTTCTTCTTAATTTCTCATTTCCTGCATAAAATATTTTGTAGTTGCCTGATTGGAAATGTCCCATTCCCGTCCATTTTAGTTTGCTCACGCCAAGTATTGTAATGTTGATGCGTTGCATTTCTTGCTTGACAATTTCTAACTTTCCCTGGTTCATGCTTCTCACATTCCATGTTCCTATTGTGTGCGTCGTACAACTCCGGACTCTCCTTTCACATCTGTGCGCATCAGCCTCTGGGCTTCCTTTCGGTTTTGACCCAGCTGCGTCATTAGTCACAGTGCTACTCGTACTTGTCCTTTGTTCTTCCCCAGTAGCCTTCTACTGGGGTGAGTGCCTTCTGACCTGGGGGTCTCATCTTCCAGCACTATCTCGTGTTGCATTTTGGATACTCTGTTCATAGGGTTTTTGTGGTAAGAGATACTCAGAGGTGGTTTACCATTGCCTTCCTCTGAGTTTGGATGCATCTTAGTCTGGTGTTTCAGCTTTGACCATTCCACTTTGGGTGCCCCTGCTAGGAGTCTAGCCTCTGGGTCTAGACTCCTGACGGCATTGCTCTCAGCTTCTTCAACACACTCAAACCCCCTCACCACGTTAAGGTGTGCATCCGAAGAGGAGGTCGTACTGCACTAATAGTACTTTTTTCCTAATGTTCAGCCGAAATCGGGCTTCCCGCCACTTGAGTCCATTATTCCGTGTCCTGCACTCTGGGACGATCGAGAAGAGATCCCAGCCTTCCTCTATATGGCAACCTTTCAAGTACTTGAAGAGTGCTATCCTATCTTCCCCCACTCTTTGCTAGGCTTTATCATATGCTAAGGAAGATTCTGTTTACCCTGGCCTTCGACATCCGAGAGACACATCTTTAGGACCCACCCTGTTGTTTTCATTGTAGATTGTTTCAACTGACTTTAAGATTGTATTTTTACAGTACATTGTTGTAACCACCCCTTACGGTGTGAAAGGCCGGTAAGCTATCTAATAAAGGAAGGGCCATAGCTCAGTGGTACAGTGTGTGCCTTGTACGCAGAAGGCCCCAGATTCAATCCCCAACATCTCAAGGTAAGACTGGGAGGCTTAGAATCATAGAATCGGAAGGGTCCTCTAAGGCCATCGAGTCCAACCTTCTGCTCAATGCAGGAATCCAAGTTCAAGCATACCAGACAGGTGGCTATCCAACTGCTTCTTGAAGGCCTCCAATGTTGGAGAGCTCCCAACCTCCTTAAGTTATTGTTTCATTGTCGTACCACTCTAACAGTTAGGAGTTTTTCCTGCTGTTCAGCCGAAATCTGGCTTCCTGCAACTTGAGCTCATTATTCCATGTCCTGCACTCTGGGACGATCGAGAAGAGATCCTCCTCGGTGTGACCACCTTTCAAGTACTTGGACAGTGCTATCATACCTCCCCCCTTCTCTTCTCAAGGCTAAACATGCCCAGTTCTTTCAATCTCTCCTCGTAGGGCTTTGTTTACAGTTCCCTGATCATCCCTGCCTGAAATCCTGGAAAGCAGCTGCCAATCAGTGTAGACAATACTGATCTAGATGGACTAACGGTCTGGCTCAGTAGAAGGCAGCTTCCTGTGTAACTTTATTACTAATATAGAAAACTCCTGCCTTGCGTGCCGATACATTTTAATTACAGACGGATCAGGATTGATGAACTAAAAACACAGCCTTTCCCAGATGACTATGCTGGCTAGGGCTGATGGGAGTTGATAATCCAAAACGCCTGGAGGGCACCAGGTTGGGAAAGCCTAGAACAGCAGGAGGTGGAAAATGCTGCAGGAGAAAAAGAAAATCATTTGGTGGGCCAGGAAAGGCTTTGAGGAACTGAGCTTTGTTGGGAGAATCCAAGGAGGGAAAGGGAGTTGGCTGGAAGGCTCTTTGAACCCAACTTTTTGGGTGAAAAAACAAACTCTTGCAGCATGGCCATGGGTAGAAAATGAAGACAAAATGCATTTTTCACAGGGTTGCGAGTGCATCCCTCTGACTGGCATCTGGAGAAAATCCTGCTCACCTTGAAGTCGGCTAGGAACACAAACAGATTGACTCCCAGATGAACAGATCTGCCCTATCTAAAATGTACTCTGGTGGATTTTGTTGGGATAAGCAAGCTTGCATGCATTTATAATAGGGAGATGTCCCTTCTACCCAGAATTTGGGAACACCTCTATGCTTGCTTACTGTGATGTAACTTCCTATTTATAGGTGGTATTTCGCTTCTTCTCTTCCTCTTCTTTGTTAAGAGATGTTGCTGTCTTATGCACATATCCTCCATTAAGCCACAGGAGAGAGAAGCCTCCACAGGTGATGCCAATCATGGACTAAATCTACTACCTCCTTCTATCTTTTCTCTCCAAGCTAGAGCCTATGAATGGTTGTGAGTAAACATTCTTAATACTTTTTACCAAAGAAGACTGTCTGTTGTTTTCATTCAGCTAGTCTGTATAAGGGGAAGATGGGCTGGTCAATGCTCATTCAGCTTTGCAAAATATATATTCTGCTAAGAAATAGGACTACTAATCTGTTTCTATTTAATTTAAACCAAACAGATTTTACAATCTACATGAGTGAAATTGGGGCTAGTGGAGAGAGGTAATGCCCCACCAGAAGAAGAATTCACAGATGCCACGCCTCAAATCCTTACTGTTGCAAACATCCCAGACTCCAAGCACTGAGAGGCTTCAGGGGTTCCACAACACGCCTCGGGTTTGGTTTCTGTAGAATGAAGGCAGCTGGAGACGGTGGTGTCTTTGTGATATGTGGTTTTACTTGTACATATACACAGGCTGAACATAAGGTGGAGAGGGCTCACAGCACGAACCCTCCAACAGATCTGGCCCCCTCACTTCTGTACCTGCAGAAGGAAGCCATAGCTTTGGACTAGGCATAGAGAGTAAGTCAGGCCTGTATCTCCCAACCCTAGCCCAAGGCAACAAGACTAGACAAGAAAGGGCCTGAACGTATTGTTCTCTGACACCCAGGAAGACACTGTGATGTTCCTGTATTAGTGTAAATAGGGTAAGTGCTGTTTGTATAGGAGATACATGGTAAGTAGAATGAAAGAGGAAGGGGGAGTGAATGGGCAGTAGAATGCTGGATGATTGGCTGAATGTTTTAAAATGGCTGAGGGTATAAATGGAAGGATGTCAGGTAAATCTGGAGGTGGTGAACGTTGGAGTGGATGTTGATAGGTTGTTTTGGTGGGTTTGAGAGAGTTGTTTGTCAGGAGAGCGTGGAGAAGGAGGGGGGTAGAGTTCGGATTAGTATTAGATAAAACCATATGCTTATGTGCCTTATGAAGTAATCTTGTTATCTTTGTTATCTGTGTTATTTAATAAATACTTAATTTGGTTTACCAAAGGCCTGATCCTTGGCTGGGGTTTCACAGACCAGAAGGGAGGGTGAGGTAAATAACCAAGGCTGAAGGGAAACTATAACAAATGGTGGCAGCGGGGAAGGGAAGAATAACACCACAAGTATTCAGAGCAAACCAGAATTATAAGCAGTCTGAGTAAATCAAAGGGATTGGGACAGCTTAAGCACGCAGTCACAGAGGTAATCTAATTGAGGGAGACTCAGGCAGAGTCTCTGGGACTACTGGTTACAGGACGTGACTGGTGGTGCTGCCTAGCAGGGGGATCTGTTGAGATCTGTGCTAGAGTGGGGAGAGAAACCAAAAGAGAGGACAGTCCGGACTGGTGGAGTCCCTGGTGGTGCCTAGTGACAGGCAGTAACCACGAGCAGGTAGGAACCTGACAGGGAGAGCCAGGGAAGGACGCCTCACAGACACCAACTCCAGCCAGGTGGGAGGAAAGGACTCCCTCTTCTGGACGTATTACTGGCTAGTTGTTTCTGTGACAAGCAACGCACTTGCCCTGTACATAAGAACATAAGAACATAAGAAGAGCCTGCTGGATCAGGCCAGTGGCCCATCTAGTCCAGCATCCTGTTCTCACAGTGGCCAACCAGGTGCCTGGGGGAAGCCCGCAAGCAGGACCCAAGTGCAAGAACACTCTCCCCTCCTGAGGCTTCCAGCAACTGGTTTTCAGAAGCATGCTGCCTCTGACTAGGGTGGCAGAGCACAGCCATCATGGCTAGTAGCCATTGATAGCCCTGTCATCCACGAATTTGTCTAATCTTCTTTTAAAGCCATCCAAGCTGGTGGCCATTACTGCATGTTGTGGGAGCAAATTCCATAGTTTAACTATGCGCTGAGTAAAGAAGTACTGCCTTTTGTCTGTCCTGAATCTTCCAACATTCAGCTTCTTTGAATGTCCACGAGTTCTAATATTATGAGAGAGGGAGAAGAACTTTTCTCTATCCACTTTCTCAAGGCCATGCATAATTTTATACACTTCTATCATGTCTCCTCTGACCCGCCTTTTCTCTAAACTAAAAAGCCCCAAATGCTGCAACCTTTCCTCGTAAGGGAGTCGCTCCATCCCCTTGATCATTCTGGTTGCCCTCTTCTGAACCTTTTCCAACTCTATAATATCCTTTTTGAGATGAGGCGACCAGAACTGTACACAGTATTCCAAATGCGGCCGCACCATAGATTTATACAACGGCATTATGATATCGGCTGTTTTATTTTCAATACCTTTCCTAATTATCGCTAGCATGGAATTTGCCTTTTTCACAGCTGCCGCACACTGGGTCGACATTTTCATCGTGCTGTCCACTACAACCCCGAGGTCTCTCTCCTGGTCGGTCACCGCCACTTCAGACCCCATGAGCGTATATGTGAAATTCAGATTTTTTGCTCCAATATGCATTTTACACTTGTTTATATTGAATTGCATTTGCCATTTTTCCACCCATTCACTCAGTTTGGAGAGGTCTTTTTGGAGCTCTTCGCAATCCCTTTTTGTTTTAACAACCCTGAACAATTTAGTGTCGTCAGCAAACTTGGCCACTTCACTGCTCACTCCTAATTCTAGGTCATTAATGAACAAGTTGAAAAGTACAGGTCCCAATACGGATCCTTGAGGGACTCCACTTTCTACAGCCCTCCATTGGGAGAACTGTCCGTTTATTCCTACTCTCTGCTTTCCGTTTCTTAACCAATTCCTTATCCACAAGAGGACCTCTCCTCTTATTCCATGACTGCTAAGCTTCCTCAGAAGCCTTTGGTGAGGTACCTTGTCAAACGCTTTTTGAAAGTCTAAGTACACTATGTCCACTGGATCACCTCTATCTATATGCTTGTTGACACTCTCAAAGAATTCTAATAGGTTACTGAGACAGGACTTTCCCTTGCAGAAGCCATGCTGGCTCTGCATCAGCAAGGCTTGTTCTTCTATGTGCTTAGTTAATCTAGCTTTAATCATACTTTCTACCAGTTTTCCAGGGACAGAAGTTAAGCTAACTGGCCTGTAATTTCCGGGATCCCCTCTGGATCCCTTTTTGAAGACTGGCGTTACATTTGCCACTTTCCAGTCCTCAGGCACGGAGGAGGACCCAAGGGACAAGTTACATATTTTAGTTAGCAGATCAGCAATTTCACCTTTGAGTTCTTTGAGAACTCTCGGGTGGATGCCATCCGGGCCCGGTGATTTGTCAGTTTTTATATTGTCCATTAAGCTTAGAACTTCCTCTCTCGTTACCACTATTTGTCTCAGTTCCTCAGAATCCCTTCCTGCAAATGTTAGTTCAGGTTCAGGGATCTGCCCTATATCTTCCACTGTGAAGACAGATGCAAAGAATTCATTTAGCTTCTCTGCAATCTCCTTATCGTTCTTTAGTACACCTTTGACTCCCTTATCATCCAAGGGTCCAATTGTCTCCCTAGATGGTCTCCTGCTTTGAATGTATTTATAGAATTTTTTGTTGTTGGTTTTTATGTTCTTAGCAATGTGCTCCTCAAATTCTTTTTTAGCATCCCTTATTGTCTTCTTGCATTTCTTTTGCCAGAGTTTGTGTTCTTTTTTATTTTCTTCATTTGGACAAGACTTCCATTTTCTGAAGGAAGACTTTTTGCCTCTAAGAGCTTCCTTGACTTTGCTTGTTAACCATGCTGGCATCTTCTTGGCCCTGGCGGTACCTTTTCTGATCTGCGGTATGCACTCCAGTTGAGCTTCTAATATAGTGTTTTTAAACAACTTCCAAGCATTTTCGAGTGATGTGACCCTCTGGATTTTGTTTTTCAGCTTTCTTTTTACCAATCCCCTCATTTTTGTGAAGTTTCCTCTTTTGAAGTCAAATGTGACCATGTTGGATTTTCTTGGCAATTGGCCAGTTACATGTATGTTTAATTTAATAGCACTGTGGTCACTGCTCCCAATCGGTTCAACAACACTTACATCTCGCACCAGGTCCTGGTCCCCACTGAGGATTAAATCCAGGGTTGCCGTCCCTCTGGTCGGTTCCATGACCAACTGATCTAGGGAATAGTCATTTAGAATATCTAGAAACTTTGCTTCTTTGTCATGACTGGAACACATATGCAGCCAGTCTATGTCAGGGTAGTTGAAGTCACCCATTACTACCACATTTCCTAGTTTGGATGCTTCCTCAATTTCATATCTCATCTCAAGGTCTCCCTGAGCATTTTGATCAGGGGGACGATAGATCGTTCCCAGTATTAAGTCCCTCCTGGGGCATGGTATCACCACCCACAACGATTCTGTGGAGGAGTCTGCCTCTTTTGTACTTGTACTTTTTTTTTTTTTTGTACTTGGCCAACTCCTTTTGTCATGCAAACAAATGCTTAACAAACTTAACTAGGACCATTGTAACAAAGAGACTGGTTCGACAACTTCAAGTTCCTTCCACTACAGAATCTCACCATACAGATGTAAAACCACAGGCTTGGGAGCAACTCACAGCTTACATGCAGTCTAATCTCCAGTCCTATAATACCACCCCTTCCCTTGAAGAGGTCTGTCCCAGACCTACAGACAACAGCTCTTACTGCCAATGTATTTAATGCCCCCCAAACAGGTGTGAGTTCTTTGATAGAAGGTTAGAACTGTGATTGAAGTTCTTTCCACATTCAAAGCTTTTACACAGTTTCTCTCCTGTACAAATTATTTGAGGGGGAGAAAGGCAAGAACTGTGACAAAAGCATCTCCAGGTTCCAAGCTTTTAGACTGATTTTCCCGTGAGAATTCTTTGAGCTGTATCTTCTTACTGAAGCTTTTTCTATACTCAAGTATTAATATGGCTTCCCACCTTTGTGAATTCTTGGATAACACACTGAAAGTTTGTGCTTCTTTTGAAGCTCTTTCCACACTTTAAGCACTTTTATGGTTTCTCGCCCATGTGAATTCTTTGATGGGCAACAAAACTTATCTTGCTACTGAAGCTGTTTCCACATTCTAAGCATTTATATTGTTTCTCCCCAGTATGAATTCTTTGATGAGAAGTGAGATTTGATTTCTGACTGAAGCTCTTACCACATTCCAAGCATATATAGGGTTTTTCCCCAGTATGAATTCTTTGATGGTTAATGAGATGTATTTTCCGAGTGAAGCTCTTTCCACATTCCAAGCATTTATATGGCTTCTCCCCTGTGTGAATTCTTTGATGGGTAGTAAGATTAGAAATGTACGGGAAACTCTTTCCACACTCCAAACATTTAAATGACTTCTTCCCTGTGTGAATTATTTGATGAGTAGCAAGATTTGTCTTCTGACAGAAGCTCCTTCCACATTCTAAACATTTATATGGTTTCTCCATGTGAATTATTTGATGGTAAGCTAGGCTAGAAATATGACGAAAGCCCTTTCCACATTCCAAGCATTTATATGGTTTCTCTGCTGTGTGACTTCTTTGATGGGAAGAAAGGTCAACCTTTTGAAAGAAGCCCTTTCCACATTCCAAGCATTTATATGGCTTCTCCCCTGTATGAATTTTTTTATGGTAAGCAAAGCCAGAACAGCTTCTGAAGCCCTTCCCACACTCCAAACATTTATACGGTTTCTCCCCGGTGTGAACTCGTTGATGATTAGTGAGATGTATCTTCTGACTGAAGCTCTTTCCACATTCCATACATTTGTATGGTTTCTCCCCTGTGTGAATTCTCTGATGTGAAGTAAGGGTAGAACTGTAATGGAAGTTCTTTCCACATTCCAAACATTGTTTGAGTGTAATTTTATGGTAGTCACTATCCTCAGAAACAGAAGATTTATTCCTTCTCTTCTCTTCAGTTTTCCTTCTTCGCCATTTCTTCATTGTATATTTGTCTCTTTCCTGTGTCTCTTTCCCACATTGTTCCTTATTCCTAGTTTCCCATTTATCACCTTCTGCAATGAAGAGAGAAACTGATAAGAGTCTGAGGAGAAAACGGAGCCTTAAATCACTCAATAACTTCAATTAACGCTTGTGATAAAGAACTGAACGAATTTAGATGGCAGGCTGCCTCTGTTGACTGACATTAAATGAAAGCTGTTGTACTATTATTGTTACATTTAGACGGGGTGTGGGGGACCTTTGACCCTCCAGATGATGCTGAACAGTAACTCCCATCAGCCCCAGCAAGCATGGCGAATAGCTGGGGATGGTGAGAGTTGTAGTTCAGCAACATCTGGAGGACCAAAGGTTTCCCATACTTGATTTAGGCCATGGACAGCTGAGTTTAGCTTCCAGGTCAGAGATGAAGCTCATTGGGCAGTCTTGGGCCACTCACTCTCTCTCAGCTCAGCCTACCTCACAAGATTGTTGTACAAGTAAATCAAACAACCACATGCATTCTCTTCTGAACTGTTTGGACCAATGGAAGGATACAAACAGTACTGTAGTGGCAAATTCAGAAGTGTAGGGTCCCTTCATGATAGTCACCGCCACCACCATCACCCCCGTTGTTTTGCTGCTGGGTTGAGAATGAGATCCTTGTTAATGCCTTCTCCCATAACATCTCTAGGAGCCCAGTCAGAATGAGAGTGTTAGCTACTGAAAAGAGTCTTCTCAGTGGTTGACTCACCTTTCATTCTGATTGGCTCCAATCAGCAGGAAGGGAAGCAGGTTAGAAGACACTTCTCAGTGGCTAACACACTCCTCTTTCATGCTGATTGGCTTGTAGGATGCCAGAGACATTGGGACCCTGTTCCCAAAAAAGTAAAGGGTCTAAGACCCCCCAAGACCCTGGATGACTACACCCCTGGATACAAATATAAAATAAAAAGGTGAGGCCTTGTAATTCAATGGCAGAGCATGTCATTTGCATACATAAGGTCAATCCTCAGCTTCTCCAGCTAAATGATCTTGGAAGGGGGCCTTTGGATGTGCTAGGGATGAGACCTTGAAGCGATTCTGCTACTCAGAGCAGACATTACTGGGATAGTTGGGCCAACGGCTACAGCAAGGCTCTTCTTTCTGGGTTGTGAGATTCTAGAGTGGCAACAGCCTGTACTTGCATTTATCGCACCTCTTCATGTCATGTCCTGCTGATTGATACACCGTTGTTTCGATTATGTTGTGATTTACACATTTTGCACTGGTACCTAACCCGTTTTTTTTGCCCCCTTGTGAATTCTTGCTCAATGGAAAGTCAGGATATAAATGTTCTAATCAATAAAAATAGGGAAATCATATTAGTCCAGAAGAAGAGAGCTTGAAGTGCTGAAATTTGGATAGCATGAAAAATACAATCATCACATGGGAAAATAAAGAGGGAAATTGCTGTTATGTGCCTTCAAGTCAATTACGAATTATGGTGACCCTATGAATTGGCAACCTCCAATAGCATCTGTTTTAAACCACCCTGTTCAGATCTGGTAAGTGAAGGTCTATGGCTTGCTTTATAGAATCAATCCATCTCTTGTTTGGTCTTCCTCTTTTTCTACTCCCTTCTGTTAAATAAATCTTGTGTAGAGTTCCTTGCAGAACATAGTTCTGAAAGAGTACATATTTGAATTAGGGTTCTGATGTTTCCAAGAAGGCAAAAGCTGAAGGCAGAGCTTCACTTCTTTATGGGAATCTGAAACCAGTAGAAGTCAGTGTCCTTAACTAACCAGAAAATGACTAGAGGCTTGTTCTGCCTTCCTAACAATTCTTAAGATTTATATTTCAAAAGGCCTGGCCAATTCACACCATTTGGGCCATTATTTAGAAAGCCGTAACTGGAGGATGGTTATTCAGAGACAATCAATAGATAGCTGTAGAAGGGAACTGGCGAGGGCAGCTATGAGAGAACTAGAAAAGGTCCTCAAATGCAAAGATGTATCACTGAACACCAAAGTCAGGATCATTCAGACCATGTGGATATGAAAGTTGGACAGTGAAAAAAGTGGATAAGAGAAAAATCAATTCATTTGAAATGTGGTGTTGGAGAAGAGCTTTGCGCATACCATGGACTGCGAAAAAGACAAATAATTGGGTGTTAGAACAAATTAAACCAGAACTGTCACTAGAAGTAAAATGATGGAACTGAGGTGATCATACTTTGGACAATTAATGAGAAGACATGATTCACTAGAAAAGACAATAATGCTGGGAAAAACAGAAGGGGGTAGAAAAAGAGGAAGACCAAATGAGATGGATTGATTCCATAAAGGAAGCCACAGACCTGAAGCTACAAGATCTGAACAGGGTGGTTTATAATAGGTGGTATTGGAGATCGCTGATTCATAGGGTTGCCATAAGTCGTAATCAACTTGAAGGCACATAACAACAGCAGCAAGATAGCTGTCCATTCAAGGCTAACTGAAGGAGGTAAGAATCCCAGATGCTGTAGAGCTACATCAAACTACTGAGGTTCATTCACCTATAAAAATGTTCAATTCTGAAACAGATATTATGATCCAAGAGGGGGTCTTACCGAGAGAGGCCAGAGTCCCACAATTCTCCTCCGTGACTTCCCTATGTAGAGCTCTCTGGTCAGGATCCAGCAGGGCCCACTCCTCCTCTGTGAAGTACACAGCCACATCTTCGAGGGTGACTAAATGCTAAAAGAAAAATAAAACATTTCCTCAGAGATAGCATAAAGATTATCTATTAGCGATATTAAGGAGAGGCACTCATCAGTCCACCTACCTGATCCAGGTCCACAGCAGCTGCTTCCGCTCCGCGATGGAGATGTGATACCTGAGTAGGTATCACGCCATTATCGCCTGCGAGACAGAAAGGTGATGAGAAGCCAGTTGCACATGCTTGTCTTGGAGATTGAGCAATGCATGTATAACTACACATTGGCATTAGAAAACACCTTATCTGTTGAGTGCATTCCAGATGTTTGCACCCACATCGAGGTTTCAGTTGTGGAAAAACATCTCTCTCCTGCTTTGGGCTCTCGGCCACAAATCAAAGTGCCGGTTGCCATGCATAAAGTGAGTGAAGAGTTGCAAATAAGGGCATTTTTGAGCCATGGGAAAGGCTTCTTCTATCCAAAAGGTGAAAGGAGCCTATGGGTTTCCTGCAAAATCAACAGGGGCCAAATTGAGATACATCCCACTAATCCTTACCCAGCGGCCTCTGCCTGGGGTCTGATGGAGCCTTCTCTGCCTCAGGGAAATCAGTGCCCAATTCTGCAAACAGACTTTTTACCTGGAACAGCAATAAGAAGTGATGGCATCAAATGGGGAGGATTAGAAAAGGAATAACAAAGACAAGATTCTGAGTGGTATCAGATATCCTCCTTTGAATGGAGGGACATAGTCATCCGAGGTCACGGGGGGTCATTGACCCATTACTTTTTTGGGAGCAGGGTGAAATCACAGGAAAAGGGAGTGAATTAGCCACTTAGAAGAGTCCTTGTCTTTTTGTGCTCACTGAGAAGACTCTTCCCAGTAGCTAACACACACACACACTTCCATACTGCTTGGCTCCTAGGGGTGTCTGTTGTAGCAGAGTGTGGACTCATGAGATGACAGGGAGAGCCAGGGAAAGTGGGAAAAGGCCATGGCTGTGATGGGGCATGGGGTGACTATCATGAAGGGACCCTGCACTTCTAAATTTGCCGCTACACTACTCCTTGGATGATTCATAAACACACATGCCGAGGCTTCATGTGCGCCAAGGGTGAGGAGTATGTCACCTGGCTTTATAGCTTGTAGCTTGTTTTAAACTGTTCTTAATGTTGTGACATGCCTTGGACCTTCTGGTGAAGGGTGGGTAATAATAATAATAATAAATAAATAATAAATAACAACAACAATAATAATCTGTCACTGTCCCAGTTCACTTTCTCTTCATTTCACCCTTCCACCCTACAGTTGGCAGTATAAGCAATTCCATATGCTGCAGGGCCAATTCGGAACAGTTGTGCCCAGCACCCTGACTGGCCTGGGGTGCTAAGGGGGGTGGGGGGGTTGCCTACTTGCAGCTGGGGGGGGGGTTAGTGATATGGAGAACTCGCTTTGGTGGCACCTGACTTAAGTAGGTTTGGCCACAACTGCTGGGAACAACTGAAGACATCTTTGTTCCATCGCGCTGTCCCAACGGGGGTGAAGAGGTCCTCGGCCACAAGCGTCCATTTTGTACTATCTTCCTACTCCTGCGATTTTATCCCCCTGTCACGTGTTGTACATTGCCACGGGAACTTACACTCAAAGTGATGAATAAAACGACGTCAATTATGACAATAGAGGAACAGAGTAGGAAATAGTGTAAGCAGACTTATGGGGCAACATCCTGACCCTCCTTTATGAGCCTAGGGGGATCTTGAGACTGGCTCCTTAGGGTTACTTTTATTTCATTTATGACATTCATATCCGACTTTTTCCTCCAAGGAGCTCAAGGTGGCAGACATGGTTCCCCCCCCCATTTTATCCACAGAACAACCCTGTGGGGTAGGTTAGGCTCAGAGCTGGCGACTGGCCCAAGGTCACGCAGTGAGTTTCATGGCTCAAAGAACTGACCCTTTGGGGCTGGGCGCAGTAAATTGGGCTCCCTCTGCATCCAAAGGTATGACCTCCGGGAAGCAGGCAGATGAGTCTGCATGCAACTCAGACCCATCTACACCGTTTCTACACAGACAGGTTTCTGCAGGTCTCTTTTGTAATCTCTTTGGGAAAGACATGGCCCTAGTTCATCCAGCTACCTGTGCCTTGCCTCTTTCTTCTGGGCAGAGGTACAGTTTTGGGATATCCTCCCTCACATGCTGAGTCCCTTGGAATGACCCAGATGAAACCCTCTCACCTGCTGCTCTTCCTGCTTCTCGTCCTCTGCCAGGCTCAGGAGGAAACCTTCGGCCAGGGCCACCGCCTGGGAACTGGTCTCCGCTCCACACTCCCTCACCCAGCTCGCTATCTCTGGGGGCAGGACAGCCAGGAACTGCTCCAGGATCACCAAGTCCAGGATCTGTTTCTTTGTGTGCCACTCTGGCTTCAGCCACTGATGGCAAAGATGGTGGAGTTGGCTGCAAACCACTCGGGGGCCCTCAGCCTTCTGGTAGCAGAACTTCCTGAACCGATGGCACTGGACATCTTTGCTGAGGGTGTCCTCCTCACCAGAGATCTTCTGCATGGTTCTTTCCCAGAATTCCCCACTGCTCCCAGTCTCAATGGTATTGGGGCCTCTTCCTGATTCAGGGGCAGCTGAGTCTTCCTCTTCCATCTTTGATTTGGGTGTGCTCCAAGGAAGCCTCCAACAGGGCACAAGGAACTTTGTTGTTGTCAGTTAATTTATGCCTCAAGGCTAAGATTGCCCTAACTGGAGATGCTATGAGGTCCTGCAAAGCCAAGACATTGTTCCGTTATAGAATTGTGATACTGTCAGGACAGGAAAACATTCCCTGAGCTAGCGTCACTGAGTCTGGCTTGCAACTAGGTCTTGTCTTGGAAAGAAAAGTAAATGAATGCTAAGAGAAACTACAGATGGGCCGGGGGCTATGCCGTGTGAAGGTCATGGACTAACATGGGTCACAGCATCACAGAATAGTAGAGTTGGAAGGGGCCTGTAAGGCCATCAAGTCCAACCCCCTGCTCAATGCAGGAATCCAAGTTCAAGCATCCCCGACAGGTGGCTGCCAGGTGCCTCTTGAATGTCTGCAGAGTTGGAGAGTCCACAACCTTCCTAGGTAATTCGTTCCATTGTTGTACCGCTCTAACAGTTAAGTTTTTCCTGACATTGTCGAAATCTGGCTTCCTGCAACTTGAGCCCATTATTCTGTGTCCTGCACTCTGGGACGATCAAGAAGAGATCCCAGACCTCCTCTGTGTGACAACCTTTCAACTACAGTAGGGCCCTGCTTTTTGGCAGCCCGCTTTTTGGCAGCCTGCTAATACAGTGGCTTTCAATTAGAGTAAGGCCCCACTCATACGGTGCTTGTTCCGCTTTTACAGTGTTTTTTGGGCGTTGGGCACCATTTTATTGACGGAGTTCCGCTTTTCATTGGGTTTCGCTTTTAGGCGGAGGTCTGGAACGTAACCCGCCATATGAGTGGGGCCCTACTGTACTTGCAGAATGCTATCATACCTCCCCTCAGTCTTCTCTTCTCCAGGCTAAACATGCCTAGTTCTTTCTGTCTCTCCTCATAGCCTCCTCTTACCCTTCCTTTTTTTTGGAGGGCGGGGGACACATGTCCATCCAGTTGCATTGCAGGACTGTCATCATCTATGGTGTGTGTGTGTTTTAATCCTTTCCAAAACAGAAAAAAACCCAACAGCAACAAAAATTAAAAAGAGTTCTATTGTGTAATTACTAACAGAAGGCAATGTGCTTAACGTATTTTTTCCTCTTTATGTGTAAGTAAGCACTTCTGTTAAGATCTATTGACAACTCGGAAATTTCTGTATATACATCTTCACCATAATCTTACAGTTCGTACTTTTCCATAGTTTGAGGAAAGGCTTTGATAAACGTTGCTGCACATGTTCCTGATCGGGCTATAGTTTATTCATTCATTTATAAAAGCATTTATATTCCTCCCTTTCTGAAAACATCAGCGCGGGGTGGAATGGAAATGGACTGCCTTCAAGTCGATTCCAACTTATGTCGACCCTATGAATAGGGTTTTCATGGTAAATGGTATTCAGAGGGGGTTGACCATTGCCTTCCTCTGAGGCTGAGAGGCAGTCACTGGCCCAAGGTCATCCAGTGAGCTTCATGGCTGTGTGGAGATTCAAACCCTGGTCGCCCAGGTCGTAGTCCAACACTCTAACCACTACGCCACACGGGTATGAACCTGCCCGGGTATGAACCTGCCTGGGCCCTGAGATCTTTAGGAGAGGCCCTTCTCTCCATACCCACTTCCTCTCAAGTTTGACTGGTGGGGACGTGGGATAGGGCCTTCTCGGTGGCGGCCCCTAGGCTGTGGAATTCTCTCCCTAAGGATATAAGAATGACCCCCTCCCTGTAGTCCTTCCAGCGTCAAGCACACAGACTTTCCTATTTCAACAAGCTTTTGGTACTGATTTATGCTAAAGACAGGACTGCTGGGACCTGCACTGCTAATGCCAAATATCATTATTTTAAATTGGCTTTGATTCTCTTTTAGCTATCAGTTTGAATGGTTTTAATACTGGATATAGTTTAATTCTATTGTAATGTAGATTTTGTATGTTTTAATTATATGTGTTTTTATCTGGAAGACGCCGTGAGTTCCAGTGTTGGAAGGATGGCGGGATATAAATAAAGAATAAGAATAAGAATACAGCGACATAAAAACCATGGGAAAGCAATATGAAATCATCATGAAAATGGCAGGCTTTTGCAGCTTCGTTTTAAACCTGTAAATGCCTGCTATCATTAAATGCCTGAATTGGTTTTTTTAAAACACACTTGAAT
The DNA here is from genome assembly GCF_030035675.1 of Rhineura floridana. NCBI lineage: Eukaryota > Metazoa > Chordata > Lepidosauria > Squamata > Rhineuridae > Rhineura > Rhineura floridana. Next base: position 209,425,200 of record NC_084482.1, read on the forward strand.
GAAAATTTGTTCATTATCTGCCTTTGATTCCCAGGCTCTGCAGAGAGGCGGCAAGAAAGAAGCTTCGCTCCCTGATCTGGGGTTTTTTTTGGGGGGGGGGAATCCCAGATGGACCAACTGACCTCCTCTGCACCCCTGGGACTCCCCTTCACCCAAATGCACAAAAGAGGGAGGGTCTCACCAGATCCCAGAAGGGGCCACCCATGCAACGCTTGGAGGAAAAGAGAAGCCACTTTCTTGCAAGGGAAGAACCAGGCAGGAAGAGACTGTTTTTGGGGGGGAGGGGGGAGATGCATTTGCTCTAGAGGACACATCCTCCACCTTGTCCTCCAGTTCCCTTCCTCTCTAGGAGTCTAGTTAAGCTGGCCTTAACCCTTAGAAGGCCAAGCTGTCAGATCACTCTCGATGCCTCTCTCAAAGCCAGAGTCTAGGAGGAAACATGAATTGCACAGAGATGGCGGCTGGCTTGACCCCTCAGGGGGGTACTCAGACTCTTCCCTCCCCCCCCAAGTCGTAGGAAGCTGGCAGAGAAGGCTGTAAGCTAGCCTTCCTGTCTTATGATCAGTTCTCCATCACCACCCACCCGCAAGTAGCAGCAAATTCCCATCATCTCCCTACATCAGTAGGTCCCTTCACAATAGTCACAGTCACACACCCCTTTTTTGCTGCTGGGTAGAGAATGAGATCCTTGTGAATGCTTCTCGCACAACAACAGATGTCCTTAGGAGCCCATAAGCAAGGAAGGGGAGAGGGTTCGCTGCAGAGGTGTGCAACATGGGTGCCAGGAACCTGGCCTTCTGCCTTTTAAACGGTCAGCAAAGCAGGACCTTCTGTCTGCTGTATTTTAGGATCCATCCTCTGTCAACTGAATTCAAGGGCCCTGAGTCAGGCGACTTTGGAACGAGAGAGGACAGCTATTCCTGACGCCTGCTTGTCTCTGTCAACTGGAGCCCAAGCAGGAGACGTGCTCAGCACGCAGGTGGGAGTTTTGGCCTCTCCTGGCCTGCTGCAGACTCCGCGACACTTCAGGTTCCCAAACGAAGATGGCGATGCAGAAAGGGAAGGGGGCAGAAACTGAAGAGGGACCAAAGAGGTTGGGAGGCAGAGCAGCAGAGCGGCTCCACCATCCATCCATCCCTCTTCTTAGGCGAACTCCGCGAATGGGCGCTCTCGGAGGGGAATGTTGGGCCTCCTGAGACCTCGCACCTTTGGTTTCTGTCCCAGGCATGACAGCGTGCAAACGGGAATAGTAGAATGCATCGCTGTTTTACTGGTAGCTTTAATGATTTGTAAACCGCTTAAAGGCCTTTCCATTCAAGCGGTATATAAATGATGTGAAAGAACCAAAGGCCAGGTAATCGACCTGAAGGCACATGACAACATGCTACAGCCTGTTGTACTTGGCTGCAAGTCCCCAGGCCGTTTCACGAATGCAGAGGTGCTCCTCTCACCTCCTCCTTGCTCAGTAGACAGCATTGCTGCCTTGTAAATACAGGGGAACCTCACCCCACCCCTGTCAACAACCTCCCAATCAGGATTTCATGGCACAGGTGAGATTCGAACTGAAGGCTACTCAGCTCTCTCTGCAACTATTACAGACTGAGCCTGAGTGTTTTTAAGATCTGTGAAGGAAATATCTGTGTAGCGCACAGGCAGCCCTCCAGATGTTCCTGCACGACATTCCTCCTCACCCCCGCCAGCGCATGAACCCTGATCACTGGCCATGGTGGCTGGGACTGATGGGAACTGAAGCCCAACAAGACCTGGAAAGGTTCAGCTGGTTGAAAATGCAGTAGCCAGATTACTAACTGAGAATCCATTTACAACTCACATAACCCGTTTTAAAACTGGTTGCTAGTCCATTTCCAGGCCCAATCCAAGGTGCTCACCTTAAGTGATTAGACCCCTAAATGCCTTAGGCCCCAAATATTTGAAAGACCACCTTCTTCCCGGGGTGTTAAGCAGAGAGGGCCCTTCTTGGTCATTCCACCAACCTCATTAGAAGCAGGGTGTTGTGGGAAAGGGCATTCTCTGTGCTGCCCCTAAGCTGTGGCATTCTCTCCTCGCAGAGATACACCTGGCACCTTAATTCTGCATCATGGAATCATAGAGTTGGGAGGGGCCTCTAAGGCTATCCGGTCCAACCCCTGCTCAAGGCAGGAATCCAAGTTCAGGCATCCCGGACAGGTGGCTGCCTGGCTGCTTCTTGGATGCCTCTAGTGTTGGACAGTCCACAACCTCCCTAGGTCATGGTTTCCATTGTCGTACTGCACTGTTGTTGTTATGTGCCTCCAAGTCAACTATGACTTATGGCGACCCTATAAATCAGTGACCTCCAAGAGCATCTGTCATGAACCACCCTGTTCAGATCTTGTAAGTTCAAGGCTGTGGCTTCCTTTATGGAATCAATCCATCTCTTGTTTGGCCTTCCTCTTTTTCTACTTCCTTCTGTTTTTCCAAGCATTATTATCTTTTCTAATGAATCATGTCTTCTCATGATGTGTCCAAAGTATGATAACCTCAGTTTCATCCTTTTAGCTTCTAGTGATAGTTCGGTTTTAATTTGTTCTAACACCCAATTATTTGTCTTTTTCGCAGTCCATGGTATCCGCAAAGCTCTTCCCCAACACCACATTTCAAATGCGTTGATTTTTCTCTTATCTGCTTTTTTCACTGTCCAACTTTCACATCCATACATAGAGATCGGAAACACCATGGTCTGAATTGTCCTGACTTTGGTGTTCAGTGATACATCTTTACATTTGAGGACCTTTTCTAGTTCACTCACAGATGCCCTCCCCAGTCCTAGCCTTCTTCTGATTTCTTGACTATTGTCTCCATTTTGGTTAATGATGGTGCCAAGGTATTGATAATCCTTGACAAGTTCAATGTCCTCATTGTCCACTGTAAAGTTGCATAAATCTTCTGTTGTCATTACTTTAGTCTTTTTGACGTTCAGCTGTAGTCCAGCTTTTGTGCTTTCCTCTTTAACTTTCATCAGCATTCGTTTCAAATCATTACTGGTTTCTGCTAGTAGTATGGTATCATCTGCATATCTTAAATTATGGATATTTCTCCCTCCAATTTTCACACCTCCTTCTTCTTGGTCCAATCCTGCTTTCCGTATGATATGTTCTGCATATAGATTAAATAAATAAGGTGATAAAATACACCCCTGTCTCACACCCTTTCCGATGGGGAACCCATCGGTTTCTCCATATTCTGTCCTTACAGTAGCCTCTTGTGCAGAGTATAGGTTGCACATCAGGACAATCAGATGCTGTAGCACCCCCATTTCTTTTGAAGCATTCCATAGTTTTTCATGATCTACACAGTCAAAGGCTTTGCTGTGATCTATAAAGCACAGGGTGATTTTCTTCTGAAGTTCCTTGGTCTGTTCCATTATCCAACGTATGTTTGCGATATGATCCCTGGTACCTCTTCCCTTTCTAAATCCAACTTGGACGTCTGGCATTTCTCGCTCCATATATGGCAAGAGCCTTTGTTGTAGAATCTTGAGCATTACTTTACTTGCATGGGATATTAAGGCAATAGTTTGATAATTACTGCATTCCCTGGGATCCCCTTTCTTTGGAATTGGGATGTATACAGAACGCTTCCAGTCTGTGGGCCATTGTTTAGTTTTCCATATTTCTTGACAGATTTTAGTCAAAATTTGGACTGATTCAGTCTCAGTAGCTTGTAGCAACGCTATTGGTATGCAATCTATTCCTGGTGATTTCTGTCTTCCAAGTATTTTAAGAGCAGCTTTCACCTCACATTCTAAAATTTCTGGTTCTTCATCATATGGTTCCTCCGTGAATGAAACTGTCATCCTGGCATCTCTTTTATAGAGTTCTTCAGTGTATTGCTTCCATCTTCTTTTTATTTTATCTCAGTCAGTCAGTGTGTTCCCCTGTTGATTATTCAACATCCCTACTCTTGGTTTAAATTTCCTTTCATTTCTCTAATCTTTTGAAACAGGGCTCTTGTTCTACCCTTTTTGTTGTCCTTTTCTATTTCTATACAGTAACTATTGTAATAGTTCTCTTTGTCCCTACGTACATGTCACTGTATTGTTGCATTTAAATTTTATTTTGGCATTATGGGTGCTTTGTTGTTCTTCTTTAGCTTTACTCTGATTTTCAATATGACCGGTTCATGATCTGTACCGCAATCTGCTCCTGGTCTTGTTTTTGCAGAAAGTATGGAACTTCTCCATCTTCTGCTACCAATTATATAATCAATTGGATTCCTGTATTGACCATTTGGTGATGTCCACGTGTATAGTCGTCTGTTCGGTTGTTCAAAAAATGTTTTCACAAGAAACAAATTATTGGCTTCACAGAATTCAATAAGTCTTTCTCCTGCTTCATTTCTGTCTCCTAGGCCCCATTTCCCCACAATTCCTAATTCTTCTCTGTTCCCTACTTTTGCATTCCAATCCCCCATGATTATCAGCCCATCTTGTTTTGGTGTGTGATCAATTTCTTCCTGTACTTCTGCGTAAAATCTGTCCAATTCCTCTTCTTCTGCGTTTGCCGTCGGAGCTTAGACTTGGATGATGGTTATGTTGATAGGTTTCCCATTTAATCCTGTACTTCTGCATAAAATCTCTCCAATTTCTATTCTTCTCTGTTGTCTGTTGGAGCGTAGACTTGGATGATGGTTATGTTAATAGGTTTTCTGTTTAATCTCACTGATATCACTCGCTCAGACTTTACGTTGTAGCTCCTAATTGCTCTTGCTACATCACTTCTCACTATTAAAGCAACCCCATTTCTTCTTAATTTCTCATTTTCTGCATAAAATATTTTGTAGTTGCCTGATTGGAAATGTCCCATTCCCGTCCATTTTAGTTTGCTCACGCCAAGTATTGTAATGTTGATGCGTTGCATTTCTTGCTTGACAATTTCTAACTTTCCCTGGTTCATGCTTCTCACATTCCATGTTCCTATTGTGTGCGTCGTACAACTCCGGACTCTCCTTTCACATCTGTGCGCATCAGCCTCTGGGCTTCCTTTCGGTTTTGACCCAGCTGCGTCATTAGTCACAGTGCTACTCGTACTTGTCCTTTGTTCTTCCCCAGTAGCCTTCTACTGGGGTGAGTGCCTTCTGACCTGGGGGTCTCATCTTCCAGCACTATCTCGTGTTGCATTTTGGATACTCTGTTCATAGGGTTTTTGTGGTAAGAGATATTCAGAGGTAGTTTACCATTGCCTTCCTCTGAGTTTGGATGCATCTTAGTCTGGTGTTTCAGCTTTGACCATTCCACTTTGGGTGCCCCTGCTAGGAGTCTAGCCTCTGGGTCTAGACTCCTGACGGCATTGCTCTCAGCTTCTTCAACACACTCAAACCCCCTCACCACGTTAAGGTGTGCATCCGAAGAGGAGGTCGTACTGCACTAATAGTACTTTTTTCCTAATGTTCAGCCGAAATCGGGCTTCCCGCCACTTGAGTCCATTATTCCGTGTCCTGCACTCTGGGACGATCGAGAAGAGATCCCAGCCTTCCTCTATATGGCAACCTTTCAAGTACTTGAAGAGTGCTATCCTATCTTCCCCCACTCTTTGCTAGGCTTTATCATATGCTAAGGAAGATTCTGTTTACCCTGGCCTTCGACATCCGAGAGACACATCTTTAGGACCCACCCTGTTGTTTTCATTGTAGATTGTTTCAACTGACTTTAAGATTGTATTTTTACAGTACATTGTTGTAACCACCCCTTACGGTGTGAAAGGCCGGTAAGCTATCTAATAAAGGAAGGGCCATAGCTCAGTGGTACAGTGTGTGCCTTGTACGCAGAAGGCCCCAGATTCAATCCCCAACATCTCAAGGTAAGACTGGGAGGCTTAGAATCATAGAATCGGAAGGGTCCTCTAAGGCCATCGAGTCCAACCTTCTGCTCAATGCAGGAATCCAAGTTCAAGCATACCAGACAGGTGGCTATCCAACTGCTTCTTGAAGGCCTCCAATGTTGGAGAGCTCCCAACCTCCTTAAGTTATTGTTTCATTGTCGTACCACTCTAACAGTTAGGAGTTTTTCCTGCTGTTCAGCCGAAATCTGGCTTCCTGCAACTTGAGCTCATTATTCCATGTCCTGCACTCTGGGACGATCGAGAAGAGATCCTCCTCGGTGTGACCACCTTTCAAGTACTTGAACAGTGCTATCATACCCCCCCCCCTTCTCTTCTCAAGGCTAAACATGCCCAGTTCTTTCAATCTCTCCTCGTAGGGCTTTGTTTACAGTTCCCTGATCATCCCTGCCTGAAATCCTGGAAAGCAGCTGCCAATCAGTGTAGACAATACTGATCTAGATGGACTAATGGTCTGGCTCAGTAGAAGGCAGCTTCCTGTGTAACTTTATTACTAATATAGAAAACTCCTGCCTTGCGTGCCGATACATTTTAATTACAGACGGATCAGGATTGATGAACTAAAAACACAGCCTTTCCCAGATGACTATGCTGGCTAGGGCTGATGGGAGTTGATAATCCAAAACGCCTGGAGGGCACCAGGTTGGGAAAGCCTAGAACAGCAGGAGATGGAAAATGCTGCAGGAGAAAAAGAAAATCATTTGGTGGGCCAGGAAAGGCTTTGAGGAACTGAGCTTTGTTGGGAGAATCCAAGGAGGGAAAGGGAGTTGGCTGGAAGGCTCTTTGAACCCAACTTTTTGGGTGAAAAAACAAACTCTTGCAGCATGGCCATGGGTAGAAAATGAAGACAAAATGCATTTTTCACAGGGTTGCGAGTGCATCCCTCTGACTGGCATCTGGAGAAAATCCTGCTCACCTTGAAGTCGGCTAGGAACACAAACAGATTGACTCCCAGATGAACAGATCTGCCCTATCTAAAATGTACTCTGGTGGATTTTGTTGGGATAAGCAAGCTTGCATGCATTTATAATAGGGAGATGTCCCTTCTACCCAGAATTTGGGGACACCTCTATGCTTGCTTACTGTGATGTAACTTCCTACTTATAGGTGGTATTTCGCTTCTTCTCTTCCTCTTCTTTGTTAAGAGATGTTGCTGTCTTATCCACATATCCTCCATTAAGCCACAGGAGAGAGAAGCCTCCACAGGTGATGCCAATCATGGACTAAATCTACTACCTCCTTCTATCTTTTCTCTCCAAGCTAGAGCCTATGAATGGTTGTGAGTAAACATTCTTAATACTTTTTACCAAAGAAGACTGTCTGTTGTTTTCATTCAGCTAGTCTGTATAAGGGGAAGATGGGCTGGTCAATGCTCATTCAGCTTTGCAAAATATATATTCTGCTAAGAAATAGGACTACTAATCTGTTTCTATTTAATTTAAACCAAACAGATTTTACAATCTACATGAGTGAAATTGGGGCTAGTGGAGAGAGGTAATGCCCCACCAGAAGAAGAATTCACAGATGCCACGCCTCAAATCCTTACTGTTGCAAACATCCCAGACTCCAAGCACTGAGAGGCTTCAGGGGTTCCACAACACGCCTCGGGTTTGGTTTCTGTAGAATGAAGGCAGCTGGAGACGGTGGTGTCTTTGTGATATGTGGTTTTACTTGTACATATACACAGGCTGAACATAAGGTGGAGAGGGCTCACAGCACGAACCCTCCAACAGATCTGGCCCCCTCACTTCTGTACCTGCAGAATGAAGCCATAGCTTTGGACTAGGCATAGAGAGTAAGTCAGGCCTGTATCTCCCAACCCTAGCCCAAGGCAACAAGACTAGACAAGAAGGGGCCTGAACGTATTGTTCTCTGACACCCAGGAAGACACTGTGATGTTCCTGTATTAGTGTAAATAGGGTAAGTGCTGTTTGTATAGGAGATACATGGTAAGTAGAATGAAAGAGGAAGGGGGAGTGAATGGGCAGTAGAATGCTGGATGATTGGCTGAATGTTTTAAAATGGCTGAGGGTATAAATGGAAGGATGTCAGGTAAATCTGGAGGTGGTGAACGTTGGAGTGGATGTTGATAGGTTGTTTTGGTGGGTTTGAGAGAGTTGTTTGTCAGGAGAGCGTGGAGAAGGAGGGGGGTAGAGTTCGGATTAGTATTAGATAAAACCATATGCTTATGTGCCTTATGAAGTAATCTTGTTATCTTTGTTATCTGTGTTATTTAATAAATACTTAATTTGGTTTACCAAAGGCCTGATCCTTGGCTGGGGTTTTACAGACCAGAAGGGAGGGTGAGGTAAATAACCAAGGCTGAAGGGAAACTATAACAAATGGTGGCAGCGGGGAAGGGAAGAATAACACCACAAGTATTCAGAGCAAACCAGAATTATAAGCAGTCTGAGTAAATCAAAGGGATTGGGACAGCTTAAGCACGCAGTCACAGAGGTAACCTAATTGAGGGAGACTCAGGCAGAGTCTCTGGGACTACTGGTTATAGGACGTGACTGGTGGTGCTGCCTAGCAGGGGGATCTGTTGAGATCTGTGCTAGAGTGGGGAGAGAAACCAAAAGAGAGGACAGTCCGGACTGGTGGAGTCCCTGGTGGTGCCTAGTGACAGGCAGTAACCACGAGCAGGTAGGAACCTGACAGGGAGAGCCAGGGAAGGACGCCTCACATGTGGTGGCAGTAGCGGAGGGATACGAACCAAAGAGAGTCCCAAAGACACGTGGTGACAAAGGAGACTACGTCACAGGTGTTGGCTGTAGCAGTGGTACGAATACTAGAGAATCCCTAACAGTGGTGTGGCAAACAGAAATAACACAACAAGATTACTTGTGAGAGTGACTGGCAAAGAGTGTGTGGCAAAGAGTGAGTGAACTCAAACACCATGGCTGAATATATAAAAATGAAAAGAGAGGAGCTGGTGGAGAAGTGCATAACATTCAATTTACCTCACGAGGGTAAAGGGGTAGATGAATTGAGGGTAGCACTTATAGGATTTGCAACTGCCCAGCAAAAACAACCTGTCAGAGAAGAGACCCCAGAAGGATACTTAAGCAATCCCGCTTATATAGAGTATTTGAGAGAGAAGTTAAGATGGGAGGCTGAGGAAAAAGACAAGCAGAGGGTCTTTGAAACAGATGAGAAAGACAAGCAGAGGGAGTTGGAAACTGAGAGATTGAGGATGGAAGCTGATGGGAAAGATAAACAGCGAGAGTTGGAAACTGAGAGATTGAGGATGGAGGCTGAGGAAAAAGACAAGCAGAGGGAGTTGGAAACTGAGAGATTGAGGATGGAAACTGAGAGAATGAGAGTGGATGCGGAATTACAGGCAGAAAAATTAAAATTGGATAGAGAGAGATTTCGCTCTGAGGAGACAAGGAAAGACAGAGATGGAGCAAAAATAAAAATTACTCCAAAGGACTTTGCTGTCTATGAGCCTGGTCAAGATCCTCAAATTTATCTCACAACCTTTGAAAAGGCAGCTCAATTGTGGGGGCTACCTGAAGATAAATACATGCAGTATTTATCAAACCTGATCAAAGGGGAATTGGCAGAGATATACCAATATTTCCCCTCAGACAGGCCCATCACCTGTGCTGAGTTTAAAGAGGCAGTCTACAAAAGATTCAGACTGGGGCCTGATTATTTTAGAAAGCTTTTCAGAAACTGCCAGATACAAGCAGGGAGGTCTTTTGTTGAACTGGGAGCAAAACTGATGGACATATTTGGGAAATGGCTGACAAGTGCAAAAGCTCAGTCTGTGGAGGAGGTGAAAAACCTCATGATACTGGATCAATTATACCATCAGTTACCACCAGAAATAAGGCTCCTGGTCAAAGACCGTTCCCCTACATCGGTGCAGGAGGCCGCAGAGATGGCGGATCACTTCGCCTCCAACAGAACTGGCTGGGTGGGGAAAACATCAAGAGATTTTAAACCCAGACCATATAATGCTGGCAGAAGGGATGTGGTACCACAGCGAGTGAGTCCTCCAATAAAATCTGAAGGGCACAGGACACCCCAGAGTGGATCTGTGTACCCTAAAACAGAGGAGAAATTATGCTACAAATGTGGTAGACCGGGGCATCTACGTTTTCAATGTGAGGTTGCCAACCCCATTAGTAATCCTGCTCAGACAAGGGCAGTGAAAACAGAGCCCAAGGCTTTAGAAACAGCGAAAAAGGTTCAGTTTTGCCAGATAAACTGGACAGAAGTAACAGACCTTGATTCAAGTCTGAGAGAGGAAGTGAGTGTACAAGGGGCAAATTATTGGGCATTGCTTGACACTGGTGCCGCTCAGACATTACTGAGGCCAGATTTAATAAAATCTGAGGAAATATTACCTCAGGAAACTGTGAATATCCAAGGAGTGAGGGGTCAACCAGAAAGTTTGCCTGTGGCCCTGGTGAAAATGGCGTGGAGAGGCCGAGAGGGCAGATATAAAGTAGGCATTAATGCCCAGCAACAAGAACCAGTAATACTGGGAAGAGATGTTATGGGAGCCCAAGGGAAAATATATGTGGTGACCAGACAGCAACTTGGCAGAGAAAAAGAAGCCATGTTAAGGGGGGCTGAAGCAAACAGGGTGGAAACTGTTAGGGAGCCTCAGGTCGCCATAACAACCACTAGCAGGCCTGCTGAAGGAGACAAACTGTATCAGCTGGTCTCTGGGGAAGAGACAGAGCATTTCAGAGAAGAACTGAATAAGGATACCAGTTTGAATCAAATAAAGGCGCAAGCCCTGACCCAACAGATTCCTTTCACTGACAAACTGAGGAATCAAGTTGTGTGTGAGAATGGGATTTTATATAGACTGTGGATGCCTGCTGAGAGAAAGGATGAATGTGAACCAGTGAAGCAATTGATAGTACCTAGCAAATACAGAACCAGATTGCTAGAGGTAGCCCACGATGTTCCATGTGCAGGACATCTGGGAATAAAAAAGACCAAGAGGAGTTTGGCTGCACGCTATTATTGGCCAAATATCTCCAAAGATGTAAAACAACATTGTCTATCTTGTGGTATATGCCAAAAGGTGGGAAAAAGTGGAGTAAAGACTAAGGCACCCTTAAAGCCCCTTCCTATAATTGGACAACCCTTTTATAGAGTGGGAATAGATTTGGTGGGCCCTTTTTCCAAACCCACAAGGCATGGCAAGAAATATCTAGTGGTGGTGGTGGATTTTGCCACCAGGTACCCAGACGCGGAAGCACTAAGATCTGTAGAAGCCCCTGTAGTAGCAGAGGCTTTACTAAAAATCTTTATGAGGCTGGGTTTCCCTCATGAAGTGCTGACGGATCAAGGCAGTGTATTCATGGGAGAAGTGATGCAATGTATGTGGAAATGTTGTGGTCTAAAACATCTAAAGACCACTACTTACCATCCCACCACTAATGGGTTAACAGAGAGATTCAATGGAGTTTTGAAGGGCATGATAAGAAGCTATGTTCAAGATCACCCACAAGACTGGGATGAACGTTTGGGATGCTTCTTATTTGCATACAGAGAAGTCCCTCAAGAGTCAACAGGCTTCTCACCCTTTGAACTGATGTTCACTAGAAAAGTGAGGGGACCTTTGGAACTGTTAAAAAATTCATGGGAAGGAACCCTGGGAGAGTACAAAACATCTGTAGTAGATTTTGTATTGGAATTCCGCAATAAATTAACATCAGTGATGGAGGTGGTGAAAAAGAATTTGAGTCAAGCACAGCAGAAGCAGTTACTGGTATGACAGAACAGCCAGGGAACGTGTGTATGATGTGGGAGATATGGTTATGGCGTTCATACCCAGGAAACATGACAAATTACAGGCTAACTGGGAAGGACCATATACCATCAGAGAAAGGCTTGACACAGTGACGTATGTAATCACCACAGACCAATTAAACAAAAACAAAGTGGTTCATGTAAATATGTTAAAGCCTTACCATACCAGGGATGCACAGGTGTTGCAAGTTACCTTATTCCCTGAGGGAAGTGGGCCTGAAATTCCAGATTTGGTACAGGAAAGCAAAGACAAAGGAGGGGTAGATCAAGTGGAATGGTCAGAGGAGGTGGAGGAGGAAGTAAAAGAAGAGATTCTGAGAGTTTTGAAAAACTATGGGAATCTCTTTAGTAATAAACCTGGCCGAACCAGTATAGCCAAACATTCCATTAATACTGGAGATCATGCCCCAATCAGATCTATGCCATACTGTGTGAATGGGAAAGTTGTGAGTGAAGTAATCTGTGTAGGACATAAGGTGGGGAGTGGGAAAGTCACCCCCTTATGGAGCAAGGTAGAGGCAGTGCAATCGTGGCCTATCCCCTTGCATGAATTGACCAAGAAAAAGTGTTCTGAGCGTGTGGTATGGACGGATGAATGTCAGAAGGCTTTTGATCTGCTGAAGCAAGCCTTGTGCCAAGGACCCATATTAATAGCAACAGACTATGAGCAACCATTCATCGTGGCTACAGATGCGTCAGACCTCGTGCTGGGAGTCGTCTTGCTGCAGGAGAGAGAAGGCACCAGACATCCAGTGGCGTATCTGAGTCGCAAGCTGACGCCGAGGGAGAAAAACTATTCGTCGGTCCAAAAGGAGTGCCTAGCGGTCGTGTGGGGACTGAACAAGATTTTTTGCTCCAATATGCATAATTTTACACTTGTTTATATTGAATTGCATTTGCCATTTTTCCACCCATTCACTCAGTTTGGAGAGGTCTTTTTGGAGCTCTTCGCAATCCCTTTTTGTTTTAACAACCCTGAACAATTTAGTGTCGTCAGCAAACTTGGCCACTTCACTGCTCACTCCTAATTCTAGGTCATTAATGAACAAGTTGAAAAGTACAGGTCCCAATACGGATCCTTGAGGGACTCCACTTTCTACAGCCCTCCATTGGGAGAACTGTCTGTTTATTCCTACTCTCTGCTTTCTGTTTCTTAACCAATTCCTTATCCACAAGAGGACCTCTCCTCTTATTCCATGACTGCTAAGCTTCCTCAGAAGCCTTTGATGAGGTACCTTGTCAAACGCTTTTTGAAAGTCTAAGTACACTATGTCCACTGGATCACCTCTATCTATATGCTTGTTGACACTCTCAAAGAATTCTAATAGGTTACTGAGACAGGACTTTCCCTTGCAGAAGCCATGCTGGCTCTGCTTCAGCAAGGCTTGTTCTTCTATGTGCTTAGTTAATCTAGCTTTAATCATACTTTCTACCAGTTTTCCAGGGACAGAAGTTAAGCTAACTGGCCTGTAATTTCCGGGATCCCCTCTGGATCCCTCTTTGAAGATTGGCGTTACATTTGCCACTTTCCAGTCCTCAGGCACGGAGGAGGACCCAAGGGACAAGTTACATATTTTAGTTAGTAGATCAGCAATTTCACCTTTGAGTTCTTTGAGAACTCTCGGGTGGATGCCATCCGGGCCCGGTGATTTGTCAGTTTTTATATTGTCCATTAAGCTTAGAACTTCCTCTCTCGTTACCACTATTTGTCTCAGTTCCTCAGAATCCCTTCCTGCAAATGTTAGTTCAGGTTCAGGGATCTGCCCTATATCTTCCACTGTGAAGACAGATGCAAAGAATTCATTTAGCTTCTCTGCAATCTCCTTATCGTTCTTTAGTACACCTTTGACTCCCTTATCATCCAAGGGTCCAATTGTCTCCCTAGATGGTCTCCTGCTTTGAATGTATTTATAGAATTTTTTGTTGTTGGTTTTTATGTTCTTAGCAATGTGCTCCTCAAATTCTTTTTTAGCATCCCTTATTGTCTTCTTGCATTTCTTTTGCCAGAGTTTGTGTTCTTTTTTATTTTCTTCATTTGGACAAGACTTCCATTTTCTGAAGGAAGACTTTTTGCCTCTAAGAGCTTCCTTGACTTTGCTCGTTAACCATGCTGGCATCTTCTTGGCCCTGGCGGTACCTTTTCTGATCTGCGGTATGCACTCCAGTTGAGCTTCTAATATAGTGTTTTTAAACAACTTCCAAGCATTTTCGAGTGATGTGACCCTCTGGATTTTGTTTTTCAGCTTTCTTTTTACCAATCCCCTCATTTTTGTGAAGTTTCCTCTTTTGAAGTCAAATGTGACCGTGTTGGATTTTCTTGGCAATTGGCCAGTTACATGTATGTTTAATTTAATAGCACTGTGGTCACTGCTCCCAATCGGTTCAACAACACTTACATCTCGCACCAGGTCCCGGTCCCCACTGAGGATTAAGTCCAGGGTTGCCGTCCCTCTGGTCGGTTCCATGACCAACTGGTCTAGGGAATAGTCATTTAGAATATCTAGAAACTTTGCTTCTTTGTCATGACTGGAACACATATGCAGCCAGTCTATGTCAGGGTAGTTGAAGTCACCCATTACTACCACATTTCCTAGTTTGGATGCTTCCTCAATTTCATATCTCATCTCAAGGTCTCCCTGAGCATTTTGATCAGGGGGACGATAGATCGTTCCCAGTATTAAGTCCCTCCTGGGGCACGGTATCACCACCCACAACGATTCTGTGGAGGAGTCTGCCTCTTTTGTACTTGTACTTTTTTTTTTTTTGTACTTGGCCAACTCCTTTTGTCATGCAAACAAATGCTTAACAAACTTAACTAGGACCATTGTAACAAAGAGACTGGTTCGACAACTTCAAGTTCCTTCCACTACAGAATCTCACCATACAGATGTAAAACCACAGGCTTGGGAGCAACTCACAGCTTACATGCAGTCTAATCTCCAGTCCTATAATACCACCCCTTCCCTTGAAGAGGTCTGTCCCAGACCTACAGACAACAGCTCTTACTGCCAATGTATTTAATGCCCCCCAAACAGGTGTGAGTTCTTTGATAGAAGGTTAGAACTGTGATTGAAGTTCTTTCCACATTCAAAGCTTTTACACAGTTTCCCTCCTGTACAAATTATTTGAGGGGGAGAAAGGCAAGAACTGTGACAAAAGCATCTCCAGGTTCCAAGCTTTTAGACTGATTTTCCCGTGAGAATTCTTTGAGCTGTATCTTCTTACTGAAGCTTTTTCTATACTCAAGTATTAATATGGCTTCCCACCTTTGTGAATTCTTGGATAACACACTGAAAGTTTGTGCTTCTTTTGAAGCTCTTTCCACACTTTAAGCACTTTTATGGTTTCTCGCCCATGTGAATTCTTTGATGGGCAACAAAACTCATCTTGCTACTGAAGCTGTTTCCACATTCTAAGCATTTATATTGTTTCTCCCCAGTATGAATTCTTTGATGAGAAGTGAGATTTGATTTCTGACTGAAGCTCTTACCACATTCCAAGCATATATAGGGTTTTTCCCCAGTATGAATTCTTTGATGGTTAATGAGATGTATTTTCCGAGTGAAGCTCTTTCCACATTCCAAGCATTTATATGGCTTCTCCCCTGTGTGAATTCTTTGATGGGTAGTAAGATTAGAAATGTACGGGAAACTCTTTCCACACTCCAAACATTTAAATGACTTCTTCCCTGTGTGAATTATTTGATGAGTAGCAAGATTTGTCTTCTGACAGAAGCTCCTTCCACATTCTAAACATTTATATGGTTTCTCCATGTGAATTATTTGATGGTAAGCTAGGCTAGAAATATGACGAAAGCCCTTTCCACATTCCAGGCATTTATATGGTTTCTCTGCTGTGTGACTTCTTTGATGGGAAGAAAGGTCAACCTTTTGAAAGAAGCCCTTTCCACATTCCAAGCATTTATATGGCTTCTCCCCTGTATGAATTTTTTTATGGTAAGCAAAGCCAGAACAGCTTCTGAAGCCCTTCCCACACTCCAAACATTTATACGGTTTCTCCCCGGTGTGAACTCGTTGATGATTAGTGAGATGTATCTTCTGACTGAAGCTCTTTCCACATTCCATACATTTGTATGGTTTCTCCCCTGTGTGAATTCTCTGATGTGAAGTAAGGGTAGAACTGTAATGGAAGTTCTTTCCACATTCCAAACATTGTTTGAGTGTAATTTTATGGTAGTCACTATCCTCAGAAACAGAAGATTTATTCCTTCTCTTCTCTTCAGTTTTCCTTCTTTGCCATTTCTTCATTGTATATTTGTCTCTTTCCTGTGTCTCTTTCCCACATTGTTCCTTATTCCTAGTTTCCCATTTATCACCTTCTGCAATGAAGAGAGAAACTGATAAGAGTCTGAGGAGAAAACGGAGCCTTAAATCACTCAATAACTTCAATTAACGCTTGTGATAAAGAACTGAACGAATTTAGATGGCAGGCTGCCTCTGTTGACTGACATTAAATGAAAGCTGTTGTACTATTATTGTTACATTTAGACGGGGTGTGGGGGACCTTTGACCCTCCAGATGATGCTGAACAGTAACTCCCATCAGCCCCAGCAAGCATGGCGAATAGCTGGGGATGGTGAGAGTTGTAGTTCAGCAACATCTGGAGGACCAAAGGTTTCCCATACTTGATTTAGGCCATGGACAGCTGAGTTTAGCTTCCAGGTCAGAGATGAAGCTCATTGGGCAGTCTTGGGCCACTCACTCTCTCTCAGCTCAGCCTACCTCACAAGATTGTTGTACAAGTAAATCAAACAACCACATGCATTCTCTTCTGAACTGTTTGGACCAATGGAAGGATACAAACAGTACTGTAGTGGCAAATTCAGAAGTGTAGGGTCCCTTCATGATAGTCACCGCCACCACCATCACCCCCGTTGTTTTGCTGCTGGGTTGAGAATGAGATCCTTGTTAATGCCTTCTCCCATAACATCTCTAGGAGCCCAGTCAGAATGAGAGTGTTAGCTACTGAAAAGAGTCTTCTCAGTGGTTGACTCACCTTTCATTCTGATTGGCTCCAATCAGCAGGAAGGGAAGCAGGTTAGAAGACACTTCTCAGTGGCTAACACACTCCTCTTTCATGCTGATTGGCTTGTAGGATGCCAGAGACATTGGGACCCTGTTCCCAAAAAAGTAAAGGGTCTAAGACCCCCCAAGACCCTGGATGACTACACCCCTGGATACAAATATAAAATAAAAAGGTGAGGCCTTGTAATTCAATGGCAGAGCATGTCATTTGCATACATAAGGTCAATCCTCAGCTTCTCCAGCTAAATGATCTTGGAAGGGGGCCTTTGGATGTGCTAGGGATGAGACCTTGAAGCGATTCTGCTACTCAGAGCAGACATTACTGGGATAGTTGGGCCAACGGCTACAGCAAGGCTCTTCTTTCTGGGTTGTGAGATTCTAGAGTGGCAACAGCCTGTACTTGCATTTATCGCACCTCTTCATGTCATGTCCTGCTGATTGATACACCGTTGTTTCGATTATGTTGTGATTTACACATTTTGCACTGGTACCTAACCCGTTTTTTTTGCCCCCTTGTGAATTCTTGCTCAATGGAAAGTCAGGATATAAATGTTCTAATCAATAAAAATAGGGAAATCATATTAGTCCAGAAGAAGAGAGCTTGAAGTGCTGAAATTTGGATAGCATGAAAAATACAATCATCACATGGGAAAATAAAGAGGGAAATTGCTGTTATGTGCCTTCAAGTCAATTACGAATTATGGTGACCCTATGAATTGGCAACCTCCAATAGCATCTGTTTTAAACCACCCTGTTCAGATCTGGTAAGTGAAGGTCTATGGCTTGCTTTATAGAATCAATCCATCTCTTGTTTGGTCTTCCTCTTTTTCTACTCCCTTCTGTTAAATAAATCTTGTGTAGAGTTCCTTGCAGAACATAGTTCTGAAAGAGTACATATTTGAATTAGGGTTCTGATGTTTCCAAGAAGGCAAAAGCTGAAGGCAGAGCTTCACTTCTTTATGGGAATCTGAAACCAGTAGAAGTCAGTGTCCTTAACTAACCAGAAAATGACTAGAGGCTTGTTCTGCCTTCCTAACAATTTTTAAGATTTATATTTCAAAAGGCCTGGCCAATTCACACCATTTGGGCCATTATTTAGAAAGCCGTAACTGGAGGATGGTTATTCAGAGACAATCAATAGATAGCTGTAGAAGGGAACTGGCGAGGGCAGCTATGAGAGAACTAGAAAAGGTCCTCAAATGCAAAGATGTATCACTGAACACCAAAGTCAGGATCATTCAGACCATGTGGATATGAAAGTTGGACAGTGAAAAAAGTGGATAAGAGAAAAATCAATTCATTTGAAATGTGGTGTTGGAGAAGAGCTTTGCGCATACCATGGACTGCGAAAAAGACAAATAATTGGGTGTTAGAACAAATTAAACCAGAACTGTCACTAGAAGTAAAATGATGGAACTGAGGTTATCATACTTTGGACAATTAATGAGAAGACATGATTCACTAGAAAAGACAATAATGCTGGGAAAAACAGAAGGGGGTAGAAAAAGAGGAAGACCAAATGAGATGGATTGATTCCATAAAGGAAGCCACAGACCTGAACTTACAAGATCTGAACAGGGTGGTTTATAATAGGTGGTATTGGAGATCGCTGATTCATAGGGTTGCCATAAGTCGTAATCAACTTGAAGGCACATAACAACAGCAGCAAGATAGCTGTCCATTCAAGGCTAACTGAAGGAGGTAAGAATCCCAGATGCTGTAGAGCTACATCAAACTACTGAGGTTCATTCACCTATAAAAATGTTCAATTCTGAAACAGATATTATGATCCAAGAGGGGGTCTTACCGAGAGAGGCCAGAGTCCCACAATTCTCCTCCGTGACTTCCCTATGTAGAGCTCTCTGGTCAGGATCCAGCAGGGCCCACTCCTCCTCTGTGAAGTACACAGCCACATCTTCGAGGGTGACTAAATGCTAAAAGAAAAATAAAACATTTCCTCAGAGATAGCATAAAGATTATCTATTAGCGATATTAAGGAGAGGCACTCATCAGTCCACCTACCTGATCCAGGTCCACAGCAGCTGCTTCCGCTCCGCGATGGAGATGTGATACCTGAGTAGGTATCACGCCATTATCGCCTGCGAGACAGAAAGGTGATGAGAAGCCAGTTGCACATGCTCGCCTTGGAGATTGAGCAATGCATGTATAACTACACATTGGCATTAGAAAACACCTTATCTGTTGAGTGCATTCCAGATGTTTGCACCCACATCGAGGTTTCAGTTGTGGAAAAACATCTCTCTCCTGCTTTGGGCTCTTGGCCACAAATCAAAGTGCCGGTTGCCATGCATAACGTGAGTGAAGAGTTGCAAATAAGGGCATTTTTGAGCCATGGGAAAGGCTTCTTCTATCCAAAAGGTGAAAGGAGCCTATGGGTTTCCTGCAAAATCAACAGGGGCCAAATTGAGATACATCCCACTAATCCTTACCCAGCGGCCTCTGCCTGGGGTCTGATGGAGCCTTCTCTGCCTCAGGGAAATCAGTGCCCAGTTCTGCAAACAGACTTTTTACCTGGAACAGCAATAAGAAGTGATGGCATCAAATGGGGAGGATTAGAAAAGGAATAACAAAGACAAGATTCTGAGTGGTATCAGATATCCTCCTTTGAATGGAGGGACATAGTCATCCGAGGTCACGGGGGGTCATTGACCCATTACTTTTTTGGGAGCAGGGTGAAATCACAGGAAAAGGGAGTGAATTAGCCACTTAGAAGAGTCCTTGTCTTTTTGTGCTCACTGAGAAGACTCTTCCCAGTAGCTAACACACACACACACACTTCCATACTGCTTGGCTCCTAGGGGTGTCTGTTGTAGCAGAGTGTGGACTCATGAGATGACAGGGAGAGCCAGGGAAAGTGGGAAAAGGCCATGGCTGTGATGGGGCATGGGGTGACTATCATGAAGGGACCCCGCACTTCTAAATTTGCCGCTACACTACTCCTTGGATGATTCATAAACACACATGCCGAGGCTTCATGTGCGCCAAGGGTGAGGAGTATGTCACCTGGCTTTATAGCTTGTAGCTTGTTTTAAACTGTTCTTAATGTTGTGACATGCCTTGGACCTTCTGGTGAAGGGTGGGTAATAATAATAATAATAAATAAATAATAAATAACAACAACAATAATAATCTGTCACTGTCCCAGTTCACTTTCTCTTCATTTCACCCTTCCACCCTACAGTTGGCAGTATAAGCAATTCCATATGCTGCAGGGCCAATTCGGAACAGTTGTGCCCAGCACCCTGACTGGCCTGGGGTGCTGAGGGGGGTGGGGGGGTTGCCTACTTGCAGCTGGGGGGGGGGGTTAGTGATATGGAGAACTCGCTTTGGTGGCACCTGACTTAAGTAGGTTTGGCCACAACTGCTGGGAACAACTGAAGACATCTTTGTTCCATCGCGCTGTCCCAACGGGGGTGAAGAGGTCCTCGGCCACAAGCGTCCATTTTGTACTATCTTCCTACTCCTGCGATTTTATCCCCCTGTCACGTGTTGTACATTGCCACGGGAACTTACACTCAAAGTGATGAATAAAACGACGTCAATTATGACAATAGAGGAACAGAGTAGGAAATAGTGTAAGCAGACTTATGGGGCAACATCCTGACCCTCCTTTATGAGCCTAGGGGGATCTTGAGACTGGCTCCTTAGGGTTACTTTTATTTCATTTATGACATTCATATCCGACTTTTTCCTCCAAGGAGCTCAAGGTGGCAGACATGGTTCCCCCCCCCCATTTTATCCACAGAGCAACCCTGTGGGGTAGGTTAGGCTCAGAGCTGGCGACTGGCCCAAGGTCACGCAGTGAGTTTCATGGCTCAAAGAACTGACCCTTTGGGGCTGGGCGCAGTAAATTGGGCTCCCTCTGCATCCAAAGGTATGACCTCCGGGAAGCAGGCAGATGAGTCTGCATGCAACTCAGACCCATCTACACCGTTTCTACACAGACAGGTTTCTGCAGGTCTCTTTTGTAATCTCTTTGGGAAAGACATGGCCCTAGTTCATCCAGCTACCTGTGCCTTGCCTCTTTCTTCTGGGCAGAGGTACAGTTTTGGGATATCCTCCCTCACATGCTGAGTCCCTTGGAATGACCCAGATGAAACCCTCTCACCTGCTGCTCTTCCTGCTTCTCGTCCTCTGCCAGGCTCAGGAGGAAACCTTCGGCCAGGGCCACCGCCTGGGAACTGGTCTCCGCTCCACACTCCCTCACCCAGCTCGCTATCTCTGGGGGCAGGACAGCCAGGAACTGCTCCAGGATCACCAAGTCCAGGATCTGTTTCTTTGTGTGCCACTCTGGCTTCAGCCACTGATGGCAAAGATGGTGGAGTTGGCTGCAAACCACTCGGGGGCCCTCAGCCTTCTGGTAGCAGAACTTCCTGAACCGACGGCACTGGACATCTTTGCTGAGGGTGTCCTCCTCACCAGAGATCTTCTGCATGGTTCTTTCCCAGAATTCCCCACTGCTCCCAGTCTCAATGGTATTGGGGCCTCTTCCTGATTCAGGGGCAGCTGAGTCTTCCTCTTCCATCTTTGATTTGGGTGTGCTCCAAGGAAGCCTCCAACAGGGCACAAGGAACTTTGTTGTTGTCAGTTAATTTATGCCTCAAGGCTAAGATTGCCCTAACTGGAGATGCTATGAGGTCCTGCAAAGCCAAGACGTTGTTCCGTTATAGAATTGTGATACTGTCAGGACAGGAAAACATTCCCTGAGCTAGCGTCAGTGAGTCTGGCTTGCAACTAGGTCTTGTCTTGGAAAGAAAAGTAAATGAATGCTAAGAGAAACTACAGATGGGCCGGGGGCTATGCCGTGTGAAGGTCATGGACTAACATGGGTCACAGCATCACAGAATAGTAGAGTTGGAAGGGGCCTGTAAGGCCATCAAGTCCAACCCCCTGCTCAATGCAGGAATCCAAGTTCAAGCATCCCCGACAGGTGGCTGCCAGGTGCCTCTTGAATGTCTGCAGAGTTGGAGAGTCCACAACCTTCCTAGGTAATTCGTTCCATTGTTGTACCGCTCTAACAGTTAAGTTTTTCCTGACATTGTCGAAATCTGGCTTCCTGCAACTTGAGCCCATTATTCTGTGTCCTGCACTCTGGGACGATCAAGAAGAGATCCCAGACCTCCTCTGTGTGACAACCTTTCAACTACAGTAGGGCCCTGCTTTTTGGCAGCCCGCTTTTTGGCAGCCTGCTAATACAGTGGCTTTCAATTAGAGTAAGGCCCCACTCATACGGTGCTTGTTCCGCTTTTACAGTGTTTTTTGGGCGTTGGGCACCATTTTATTGACGGAGTTCCGCTTTTCAGTGGGTTTCGCTTTTAGGCGGAGGTCTGGAACGTAACCCGCCATATGAGTGGGGCCCTACTGTACTTGCAGAATGCTATCATACCTCCGCTCAGTCTTCTCTTCTCCAGGCTAAACATGCCTAGTTCTTTCTGTCTCTCCTCATAGCCTCCTCTTACCCTTCCTTTTTTTTGGAGGGCGGGGGACACATGTCCATCCAGTTGCATTGCAGGACTGTCATCATCTATGGTGTGTGTGTGTTTTAATCCTTTCCAAAACAGAAAAAAACCCAACAGCAACAAAAATTAAAAAGAGTTCTATTGTGTAATTACTAACAGAAGGCAATGTGCTTAACGTATTTTTTCCTCTTTATGTGTAAGTAAGCACTTCTGTTAAGATCTATTGACAACTCGAAAATTTCTGTATATACATCTTCACCATAATCTTACAGTTCGTACTTTTCCATAGTTTGAGGAAAGGCTTTGATAAACGTTGCTGCACATGTTCCTGATCGGGCTATAGTTTATTCATTCATTTATAAAAGCATTTATATTCCTCCCTTTCTGAAAACATCAGCGCGGGGTGGAATGGAAATGGACTGCCTTCAAGTCGATTCCAACTTATGTCGACCCTATGAATAGGGTTTTCATGGTAAATGGTATTCAGAGGGGGTTGACCATTGCCTTCCTCTGAGGCTGAGAGGCAGTCACTGGCCCAAGGTCATCCAGTGAGCTTCATGGCTGTGTGGAGATTCAAACCCTGGTCGCCCAGGTCGTAGTCCAACACTCTAACCACTACGCCACACGGATATGAACCTGCCCGGGTATGAACCTGCCTGGGCCCTGAGATCTTTAGGAGAGGCCCTTCTCTCCATACCCACTTCCTCTCAAGTTCGACTGGTGGGGACGTGGGATAGGGCCTTCTCGGTGGCGGCCCCTAGGCTGTGGAATTCTCTCCCTAAGGATATAAGAATGACCCCCTCCCTGTAGTCCTTCCAGCGTCAAGCACACAGACTTTCCTATTTCAACAAGCTTTTGGTACTGATTTATGCTAAAGACAGGACTGCTGGGACCTGCACTGCTAATGCCAAATATCATTATTTTAAATTGGCTTTGATTCTCTTTTAGCTATCAGTTTGAATGGTTTTAATACTGGATATAGTTTAATTCTATTGTAATGTAGATTTTGTATGTTTTAATTATATGTGTTTTTATCTGGAAGACGCCGTGAGTTCCAGTGTTGGAAGGATGGCGGGATATAAATAAAGAATAAGAATAAGAATACAGCGACATAAAAACCATGGGAAAGCAATATGAAATCATCATGAAAATGGCAGGCTTTTGCAGCTTCGTTTTAAACCTGTAAATGCCTGCTATCATTAAATGCCTGAATTGGTTTTTTTAAAACACTCTTGAATGAAAATTTGTTCATTATCTGCCTTTGATTCCCAGGCTCTGCAGAGAGGCGGCAAGAAAGAAGCTTCGCTCCCTGATCTGGGGTTTTTTTTGGGGGGGGGGATCCCAGATGGACCAACTGACCTCCTCTGCACCCCTGGGACTCCCCTTCACCCAAATGCACAAAAGAGGGAGGGTCTCACCAGATCCCAGAAGGGGCCACCCATGCAACGCTTGGAGGAAAAGAGAAGCCACTTTCTTGCAAGGGAAGAACCAGGCAGGAAGAGACTGTTTTTGGGGGGGAGGGGGGAGATGCATTTGCTCTAGAGGACACATCCTCCACCTTGTCCTCCAGTTCCCTTCCTCTCTAGGAGTCTAGTTAAGCTGGCCTTAACCCTTAGAAGGCCAAGCTGTCAGATCACTCTCGATGCCTCTCTCAAAGCCAGAGTCTAGGAGGAAACATGAATTGCACAGAGATGGCGGCTGGCTTGACCCCTCAGGGGGGTACTCAGACTCTTCCCTCCCCCCCCCAAGTCGTAGGAAGCTGGCAGAGAAGGCTGTAAGCTAGCCTTCCTGTCTTATGATCAGTTCTCCATCACCACCCACCCGCAAGTAGCAGCAAATTCCCATCATCTCCCTACATCAGTAGGTCCCTTCACAATAGTCACAGTCACACACCCCTTTTTTGCTGCTGGGTTGAGAATGAGATCCTTGTGAATGCTTCTCGCACAACAACAGATGTCCTTAGGAGCCCATAAGCAAGGAAGGGGAGAGGGTTCGCTGCAGAGGTGTGCAACATGGGTGCCAGGAACCTGGCCTTCTGCCTTTTAAACGGTCAGCAAAGCAGGACCTTCTGTCTGCTGTATTTTAGGATCCATCCTCTGTCAACTGAATTCAAGGGCCCTGAGTCAGGCGACTTTGGAACGAGAGAGGACAGCTATTCCTGACGCCTGCTTGTCTCTGTCAGCTGTAACCAAGCCTATTTGTGAGGGAAAGAGACAAGGAATTGGCTTTCTCTTGTGTCAGGTTCTGGTCCATTTTTATTGAGGCTTGGGGAAGGCTGCCTTAGATCCTTTAACTGCATCTGGGTCGGAACTGCTTATTAAGATGTTTTTAAAGTGTTGGTGTGTTTTTTTAAAGATGTATTGAAAGATGGTTTGTTTTAATATATTTTAAAGTCTTTCAGGGGTGTAGTGGTCCAGGGTCTCAGGGGGTCACACCCTTTCCTTTTCTGGAAGCAACGTCACCAGCATCCTATGAGCCAATCAGCATGAAAGGGGAGTATGTTGGCCACTCAGAAGAGTCTTCTAACATGCTTTCTTGTCCTTCCCTGCTGATTGGAGCCAGAGTGAAAGGAGATGAGTCAGCCACTGAGAAGACTCTCCTCAGTAGCTAACACCCTCCCCTTTCATGCTGATTGGCTCCTAGGGGCATCTGTAGTTGTGGGAGAAGTTGCACATGGGAAAATCTGAGGAGTGTGGAGATGACAACAGAGAGGAAGCGAGTGAGTGAGAAGGATTGGCTGTGAGGGGACTTAGCATGGCCATCAAAAGGGACCCTGCACTTCTAAATTTGTCGCTACACTACTGAAGTCTTTTGCTTTAAGATGTTTTAAGAGTGTTTTTAGTGTTTTTGTTTGCCACCCTGGACTCCTTCTGGAAGGAAGGGCAGGATATAAATTTAATAAATAAAATACATTTATTTATTTAAAAATAGGCCTCTTAATATTTTTAAAATCTCTAAATGGTGTGCAATATTTTATTTAAATTTCATGAAAACAGTCTAAAATGAATAAAACAGCAATAGCACTTTCATGAGTAATAAGCTCTACCTTCTTACTGAAGATTTTTCTACACTCCAAGCATTAATGTTTCCTCCCTCCACACACACCTTATGAATTCTGTGATAACAGAAGTTTGTGTTTCTAGCAAAGCTCTTTCTACACTCCAAGAACTGATACGGATTCTCTTCTGTATGAGTTTATATGAAGTCATTTACAAGAAGAAAGGTTTGAACTGTCTCTGAAGCCCTTTCCACATCCCAAGCATTGATATGGTTTCTCCTTAGTGGTTCTGCATATAAATAAATAAATAATACCTGCAGGCAATGAATGTCAAGTTTCTGGCTCTCAGGGAGGATGGGCTACTGGTGAGGCTAGCACATTAAAAAAAATTAACCCACTTTTGTGCAAGTCTGCTATAACAGGAAAACTAGGAAAGCATTCAGTGAAAAAGTTTACCTATTGTAGAGGTAGCGTAATGGAATTCCCTCCCCCATTTGCACCCCGCACCGACCCCCAATCTGCTCTGGAGGTCTGAGGGAAAACGCAGAAGAGATTTAGGGGCACAAGGGGGAAGGATCGGGGGAGATTGTTCCGTTGTGCAAGGAGAAATCTGTGGGCTAACAGAATTATCTGCTTATGGCTATGTCGAATACAGCCCGTTGTATCTCAAAAATAAATAAATAAACCTGCACACGTGCCCACAGTGACTCTGGTTTCTAGAACTCAGGGAGGGTGGGGAACAAAATAGAGGGATGGGAACAAAACCCCACACACAATATGAATACATCCCATCAAGTACCGCTCACTAGTAAGGAGAAGAAATATAGTTCAATTTAAAGCTCTCATGTATGGAAGAATGCGCATCTCTGAGAGCCACATGTGCATTTAACCCTCTTCTGTATACACAGCCCTGCTATGTTTACACCTTTCATAGGCAAAAATGCATTCACTGGTTTTTTTGCTGCAGGACTGAAAACAAATATTTCCAAATGGATTTTAGCCTCTCAGGGTCTGTTTTGTCACCACCCTCTTGCCCACTGGGGCACATTATGGCCCTCACTTTCACAAGCATATATATGGAATCATCCTGTGTGTATTCTTTGATGAGAAATGAGCTTACTGAATCTTTTACTACACTCAGGCATTAATATCGTTTCTCTCCCTTTGTGAATTTTTTTTGGGAAATATATCTTATTGATCTTCCAAGAAGCGCATAAAAAGAACATTAAAACAGAAAAGAAGAACAGAGTACAGTGCTCGTTACACTCACAGCAAAGGAAGAAGATAAAAACAATAGAGATCTCAGCACACAAAGATATGCAAGTACAGTGAATCAATCTGCCAGCCTCACTACCTAATGGTGTGAAGTACCTGACTGGGTCCTTTGTGAATTTGTTGATGACAACAAAAGTTTGCACTCCTTTTGAAACTCTTTCACACTTCCTCCCCTCTGCACACCTTTTTTTAAAAAAGAGCTTTTCCCGTATGTGAATTTTTTTATGGGAACTGAGAGAGGACCTTCTACTGAAGTTCTTTCCACATTACAAGCATTTATTTGGTTTTTCTCCCATTTGAATTCTTTGATGAGTAGTGAGCTGTTCTTTCCAATGAAAGCTCTCTTCTCATTTCAAGCATTTATATGGCTTCTCCTGTGTGGATTTTTTGATGGGAAGAAAGGCTAGAACTGTGACTGAAGCTCTTTCTACATTCCAAGCATTGATTTGGTTTCTCACCAGTGTGAATTCTTTTATGAACAGTGAGTTGTTTCTTCTGATTGTAGCTCTTTCCACATTCCAAGCACTGATACAGTTTCTCCCGTGTGAATTCTTTGATGATTTGTGAGATTTTTCTTCCGACTGAAACTTTTTCCACCCTCAAAACATTTATATGGTTTCTCCCCTGTATGAATTATTTCATGATGTGTGAGATGTATCTTCTGGCCGAAGTTCTTTCCACATTCCAAGCATTTATATGGTTTCTCCCCAGTATGAATTTATGACAAGTTAGTTTATAACCATCTCTGAAGCCTTTTCCACACTCAAAACATTTATATGGATTCTCCCCTGTATGAATTCTTTTATGGACAGTGAGTTGTCCCTTCTGATTGTAGCTCTTTCCACATTCCAAGTACCGATATGGTTTCTCCCCTGTGTGAATTCTTTGATGATTAGTGAAAAATATCTTCTGAATGAAGCCCTTTCCACACTCAAAGCATCTATATGGTTTCTCTCTGGTGTGAATTCTTTGATGTTTTGTGAGATTTTTCTTCCGACTAAAACTTTTTCCACACTCAAAACATTTATATGGTTTCTCCCCTGTATGAATTCTTTCATGATGTGTGAGATGTATCCAAGCATTTATATGGTTTCTCCCCAGTATGAATTCTTTGATGACAAGTTAGTTTAGAACCATCTCTGAAGCCTTTTCCACACTCCAAACATACATACGGTTTCTCCCCGGTGTGAATTCTTTGATGACGACTTAGTTTATAACCATCTCTGAAGCCTTTTCCACACTCAAAACATTTATATGGTTTCTCCCCTGTATGAATTCTTTGGTGGATAAAAAGTTTAGAATTGGCTCTGAAGGTCTTTCCACATTCCAGGCATTTATTTCTTCTCTGTGTGGAATTTGCAGTGAGATTCAGTTTTCCTTCTCTGCTCTAACCTCTTTCTGCATCTGCCTCTTTCCTGTGTCTTTTTCCCAAGTAGTTCTCCCTTATTCTTGGTTTCACATTCGTCATCTTCTGCAATGGAGACAGAAAACTGATTAGAATCTGAGGAAGAAATGGAGCATGAAATCACTGAACAACTTCCATGAATATTTGGGATACAAGAAAATCTGGAAGGAGTTAGATGGGAGGTAGATCTTACTGCAGATTTAACTGCCTCTCTTGACTGGCATTAACTGACAGCAGGCATGATAGGGTCTGTTAGATTTTGACCATGAAGACCTGGGTCCAGCTTCCATCTCAGAGATTGGGCTCTTGGGCTAATCACTCTCAGCCAAGCCAAATCCACAAGATTCTTATACAAATAAATAAAACAACCATGTAGATTCTCTTCTGAACTATTAAGAGCAATGAAAGGAAGTGGAGGATACAAGTGTGATATAATCAAAAATCCATCATTCAGTGGCACAGCATATCCCAAGGTCCATTCCTAACTGCTCCAGCCAAAGGATCTTGTAAGAAGCCCTCAGCTGTGCTGGGCAGTTAAGTTGGGGTTCCAGGATTCTATGATAGATCTCATCTGTATTTGCAGTTATTGTGGCTCTTAATGTCTCCAGCTGACTGATAAACTGTTGTATTATGTTGTGGTTTTAATATTTTGTATTGATGTCAAATATTTTCCCCAAAATATGAACTCTTATTTAATGGAATGAAGGTTTAGGAATGTTTTAATACATAAAAAATAAAAGGAAAATGGTCAGGAATGAAGGGAGCTGATATCCAACAACAGGGCACCATATTGGCTACCCCTATCCTATAAGGGTCCTCCCTATCCACACCCCCAAAAAATAAAGGTGAGTTGCCACTGGTCAAGATGATCTTCCTTCCACTTCCTAATCTCTCCGGATGTAGGAGAGAATTTCCAAGCCCCATTTTCCAGGATCCTTTTCTCCATCCCACCTTTTGGAAGAAATGTAAACACAGAGGGGCACTTTGGAATTTGATCCCAAAGATCAAAAGGCAAAATCCTACAGAAACCAAAATAAAGCTTAGCTCTGCGGGCTTAGCCCAAGGGGAAAAGTTTTAGTGAGAAATTCCAGGATTCCCTTGCAAACCAAATGTGAAGCCAGAGTAAAATAAAAGAGCCAGTCATAAAACAAATCAAGCGGGGTAGGTGAGATACAGTACTAGCAGAAACCAGAATGATTTGAAATGAATGCTGATGAAAGTTAAAGAGGAAAGCACAAAAGCAGGACTACAGCTGAACGTCAAAAAGACTAAAGTAATGACAACAGAAGATTTATATAACTTTAAAGTTGACAATGAGGACATTGAACTTGTCAAGGATTATCAATACCTCAGCACAGTCATTAACCAAAATGGAGACAATAGTCAAGAAATCAGAAGAAGGCTAGGACTGGGAAGGGCAGCTGTGAGAGAACTAGGAAAGGTCCTCAAATGCAAAGATGTATCACTGAACATCAAAGTCAGGATCATTCAGACCATGGTATTCCCAATCTCTTATGTATGGATGTGAAAGTTGGACAGTGAAAAAAACAGGTAAGAGAAAAATAAACTCATTTGAAATGTGGTGTTGGAGGAGAGCTTTGTGCATATCATGGACTGCGAAAAAGTCCAGTAATTGGGTGTTAGAACAAATTAAACCAGAACTGTCACTAGAAGCTAAAATGATGAAACTGAGGTTATCTTACTTTGGACATTCATGAGAAGACCTGATTCACTAGAAAAGACAATAATGCTGGGAAAAACAGAAGGGAGTAGAAAAAGAGGAAGGCCAAACAAGAGATGGATTGATTCCATAAAAGAAGCCACAGACCTGAACTTACAAGATCTGAACAGGATGGTTCATGACAGATGCTATTGGAGGTTGCTGATTCATAAAAATGGAAATGGACTGCCTTCAAGCTGATTCTGACTTATGGCGACCCTGTGAATAGGGTTTTCATGGTAAGCAGTATTCAGAGGTGGTTTACCATTGCCTTCCTCTGAGGCTGAGAGGCAGTGACTGGCCCAAGGTCACCCAGTGAGCTTCATAGGGTCGCCATAAGTCATGATCAATTTGAAGGCACATAACAAGTGAGATGCATCCATGCTGTTTATGTGGAGGGTCAGTCACTGTGCGTTTTGTTTTGGAGGGGAAGTGGTATTCCTTAGATCTCTTCCGTACGTGTGTTTGCGGAAATATGTTAACATTACTTATTTCTACCCTCTTGTACTGTAGTCGTTTATAGCTGGCCAATAAAGATTCATGGGCATAACTCATACTCTCTTTGACCAATGAGAAAACTACCGGACTTCCGGGAAGGGTGACTTCGCTTGTGCCTGCTTTTGGGACGGGCTCCCGCCTCAAAAGAAGCTTATTCAGATATAAATCAGTCAGAACATTTTTTTTTTTTGACTGATGAAATTTCTCCCGGGCAGGGAGAAACGTAGAGATCAACCTCAAAGCCTGTTTTTGTTGGGAGGACTGGATTTCATTAATTTATGAGATAAGGTCCAGCCAACAATGCCGGACGGACTTCCTAACAAGCTCTATCTGCTTAAGCGATACGTTTATCTTTTCTTGAAAGAGAGAACGGACTAACAGGCAAGCACCCTTCTTTCTATTATTTTTTTTACTTGGTTTAAATTGTTGCAGCAAAAGGAGATTTGTCAGATTGATCGGCTTTGGACAACTTCTGGGTGAGATATAGCTCTTCTCTGTTATTCACGAAATTAACAGCTTATCTCTGTTTCTGTCGCAAAAAGCTGTCCTGGAAGTGCATTCTAAAGATAATAAACAGAAGAGGGATTTCTATTCCTGATTTCTATTCCGAGGAATATTATATTGTCTGGGACTATTCTCTTTTTGGTCTATTTTATTTTGACGAATCTGCTTCTTCACGACGCCACTAACTGTTTTGATGCTGGGAACTAAATTTATTTTGCATTCTTGAACATAGAGAGATAAGGCAGGTTGCTCTGTTTATACTGTGATGTCATCAAGCCTGGAATATTAACCCAATTGTTGCTGAAATAAGAAGTGGTTCTTCTTTATTTTTGTTTTGCTTTGTTTTCGTGGTTTTAAAAATGGCAATCAAGAAAGTGGCTGAGAATCTGGAAGTAATTATGTTTCAGAAAATAATGGATGAGATTGAGATAACGAAACAAACCCTGCGACAGGGTAGTAAGGAGCTGAAAATTGAACTGAGCAAAATGACGCAGGAGTTTAAAGAAATAGGGGACCCTGTGAGAGAGGAGAATGAGATCAGAGATGAGAAAAGAAAAAATAAAGGGAAGATACAAGCCCTGGAGATTGGAACAAATGTGGAATTGGAAAAAGATCTGGAGTTTATGGATTTTAGAAATAAAATCTACTGTTTGGAATTTAACGTTATCTCTGAAGAAATTAATGAAGATATTAGAGATAAAGTTATCAATGGCTTGGATAATCTTCTGGACTGGAATGATGTGATGGAGCTTGATATAGAGAAAATCTATGGAATTAACTGCAGTCATGTGACAATGGAAAAACTCTTAAGAGATGAGCCAGTGCATTTTCTAAAAAAGAAGAACACAGATATGAATTTACAACAATGTTTCAGCAACTTATTCAGAATGGATGGCAAGAAAATATTTGGGATAGAGGAAATTCCCATCAGACTCTTATTATATGACTATGGCTACAACAGCAAGATTATTATGGAATACTGATAATGGAAGATTGGACACTGAAATTACTGGACTTAACAGGACTATTGAAGATGGAAGATGGAACTAATAGGGATAATGGAATAATGGCTATTGAAATTATTGGACCTAACAGATTCTGATGAGATGGATTAATCGAAATGTTTATTTGGACTATGATTATGACAATAAGATTATTATAATTATTAACGAGATGGATTAATTGACATGTTTATTTGGAGAAAAATTGATAGATATATTTCTTAAAGAATTGAAACCTCTCTTTGACTTTTTGTGGAAAGAATAAAGTAATGTTTATGAGATTTGATGATTAATTAAGATAACTACTGGAGGAAAGTGATTTTATAATATGATTTAAGAGACAGGATTGTTATATATTGTAGACCTATAACTGATTTGATATGTGACAAATGGGAAGTCAACATTTTATTTTTTTTTGTTTAATCATTTTTGTTTTGTTTTGTTTTTTGTCTTTGAATGTTTTATGATTTTGTTTTCTATGTTTTATGAAAATTTGAATAAAAATTATTGTAAAAAAAAAAAGACCAATGAGAAAACTACCGCAAGGCTACCACAAACTGACAACTATGAAAGAAAGATTTCAAAAGGCTGTTGATCGAAGGGCATAACTAGCAGATGTGCATTCAGTGGGCTCTACAAGGTTTGTTTATTGTTTTATGCTGTTATTTGTATTATTCTAAATTGTTTTTTAGTATTTTAAGTGCCTGTTTCATGGTTGTAAGGTTGCGTATAGTTTAATTGTATACCTTAATTGTATATTTTTGTATGTTTTTAATTACATGTAGTTTTATTTGTAAGCCGCCCTGAGTTCCAGTTTGGAAAAGGGGCGGGGTAAAAATAAAGTTTCATTCATTCATTCATTGAGGATACAGAACCTCTCTCTTTAAGGTTACCTGAAGAGAGGTAAGAATCCTAGAGACTGTGGGGGTGGCCTTCCTGGGCTACACTAGAATATTGGGATTTATCAAATATAGAAATATGGAATTTGGAAACAGATAAATATTTTGCAACAAGGAGCCTTACCGAGAGAGGCCAGAAACCTGCAATTCTCCTCCATGACTTCCTTGTGCAGAGCTCTCTGGTCAGGATCCAGCAGAGCCCACTCCTCTTCTGTGAAATACACAACCAAATCCTCAAAGGAAACGGGACCCTGAAAGTCAAAAAAACATTTCCTCCGCATAGATAAAGACAATCTACTAGCTAGATGCAAAACGCTACTTAAGGTGAGGTGGCTGGTCATCATTCTCAGGACTGAAACCTTCATCAGTGGCATTCACAGCCTTTGCTGAGGGCAGCTTTGAGAGAAGTAGGAGAAAGTTATCAGCAACACAAGTCAGGAATTTTTTGGAGGAGCCATGTTTAGAATTTGTCTCCCAACAGATATTGGGGTATTTGACATCCCCCATTACTTACTCCTACATCATGTCTCCTTGAAACACTGGCAATTTGCTTTTCAAAAGAGGTGAGCAAGGGAGAGAGGTGAGCAAGGGACAAAGGCACCCAGGCTGCCCCCAGTCTCTTCCTCAAAGGGATCTGTCCTCCTACCTGATCCGGTTCCACCGCAGATCCTTCTGCTTCACCACCACAAAGAAGAGATGGTGAGGAGGTCTTGCTGGCATCATTCCATCGCCTGGAAGAGACAAATGTGCCAGGAAGCCGTGAGCACATGCGTGACTCAGAGATTAAAGGTTGCATGTCTAACTTAGGAAAAGTCTTATCTGTTGAGTGCATTTCAGATGTTGATACCCATTTTATATTTCGGACGTGTAAAAACGCAACTCACCCTGTTGGCGCTCTTTTTCCTGCATTTTAAAGCTGCGGAAAAGGCTGGAGACTGGTGTCTTCCCCCAAAAGATTAAAGGAGTCCATCGATTTCTTTCAAAATTTACACAGAGAGATCAAACTGAGATACATCCCATTGATCCTTACCTAAAGGCCATTGTCTGCTGTCTGATGGAGTTCTCTCTGGTTCAGGGAAATTAGTTCTCTTTTCCGTCAACAGTTCCTTTACCTGAAACAGCAATAAGGGTTGAAGACATCAAACGGAGAGAAGGATCAGAAGAGGAATGGCAGAGGGGGAAAACCTTTGGGGTACTGGATATCCTTCCTTGGATGGTTTCCAGAGAAAGTTGGAAAATTAATAAAGGATTTTGGAATATGTCCCCTCACATTCTGAGTCCCTTGGGAATAGCTTGATCAGGGTTAGCTTATGGTGGTGCCCTCCGCATGTTGCTGGATGCAAAATACAATCAGCCCCAGCCAACATGGACAATGCTCAGGGATTATGGAAGCTGCAGTCCACTTACATCTGGAGGGCAGCATGTTGGCTGTCCATGATCTAGATGAAACACTCTCACCTGCCGCTCTTCCTGCTTCTTCTCCTCTGCCTGGCTCAGGAGGAAACCTTCGGCCAGGGCCACCGCCTGGGAACTGGTCTCCGCTCCACATTCCCTCACCCAGCTCTCCATCTCCGGTGGAAGGATAGTCAGGAACTGCTCCAGGATCACCAGGTCCAGCATCTGGTTCTTTGTGTGTCGCTCTGGCTTCAGCCACCGATGGCAAAGAAGATGGAGTCGGCTGCAAACCTCTCGGGGTCCCTCAGACTCCTGGTAGCGGATCTCCCTGAAACGCTGGTGCTGTGCATCTAAGCTGAGGGTGTCTTCCTCACTCAGGATCTTCTGCACAGAGCTTTCCCAGAATTCCCCACTGCTCCAAATCTTAATAGCATTGGGGCCTCTTCCTGTTTCAGGGGTAGCAAAATCTTTCTCTTCCATCTTTGATCTGTGCACCAAGGAAGACACTTCTTTTTTTGGCCAATTTCTTTCTCAGGTCAAAGCCTGTCCTGACTGGAGGTGCTACCAGGTTCTGCAAAGCCAATATATTGTTTTGTTATAGAACTTTCAGGAAACGTTTTACCCAAGATAGTTATATGAGTCTAGCTATCAAGGTCTTCCCAAGGGAGGAAATGGTTAATGAATTATGACATTGATTAATGTCATTGGTTAATGAATTATGACATTCTATTTGTAATTATTGTCTTAATGAATCGTACTTTTAATACTTTTAATATACTGAATGTGATACTTTAATGGCAAAGCAAGTTATACATAATATATTATATGTTCTTAAAGTAAAATGTGACTTTCAGTCTGTAAAGGGTCTAAAAAAAAAGTAGTATTGCATATTTTTCCATTTCCCCCAAACTTTTAATTTTCCCCTGAAAAAACTTGGAAAATACTAGTTCCCCCCCCCCCCAGGCTTCAAAATGTTCTGTAGATTTTACAGATTTATGTAAAGTAATCCTGACTAGCAGAACAACAACATAAAATGAAAAAATCAAGGACAACAAACTTAAATGAACTCTACAAACAGTCTGTATATACACAACATCATATGGTTGAAATTCCCATAAGGCTGAACTCCATTTTCATGCCATAAATTTTGTCAACGTATCTATGGACATTTCAGCCATTTGATTTTGTGCACATAGAAGTAGTGAAATTTAAAAGAAATGGGGGTGCCACAGCATCTGATTGTCCTGATGCGCAACCTATACTCTGCACAAGAGGCTACTGTAAGAACAGAATATGGAGAAACCGATTGGTTCCCCATTGGAAAGGGTGTGAGACAGGGGTGTATTTTATCACATTACTTATTTAATCTATACGCAGAACATGTCATACGGAAAGCAGGATTGGACCAAGATGAAGGAGGTGTGAAAATTGGAGGGAGAAATATCCATAATTTAAGATATGCAGATGATACCATACTACTAGCAGAAACCAGTAATGATTTGAAACGAATGCTGATGAAAGTTAAAGAGGAAAGCACAAAAGCAGGACTACAGCTGAACGTCAAAAAGACTAAAGTAATGACAACAGAAGATTTATGCAACTTTACAGTTGACAATGAGGACATTGAACTTGTCAAGGATTATCAATACCTTGGCACAGTCATTAACCAAAATGGAGACAATAGTCAAGAAATCAGAAGAAGGCTAGGACTGGGAAGGGCAGCTGTGAGAGAACTAGAAAAGGTCCTCAAATGTAAAGATGTATCACTGAACACTAAAGTCAGGATAATTCACACCATGGTGTTTCCGATCTCTATGTATGGATGTGAAAGTTGGACAGTGAAAAAAGCTGGTAAGAGAAAAATCAACGCATTTGAAATGTGGTGTTGGAGAAGAGCTTTGCGGATACCATGGACTACAAAAAAGACAAATAATTGGGTGTTAGACCAAATTAAACCAGAACTATCACTAGAAGCTAAAAGGATGAAACTGAGGTTATCATACTTTGGACACATAATGAGAAGACATGATTCACTAGAAAAGATAATAATGCTTGGAAAAACAGAAGGAAGTAGAAAAAGAGGAAGGCCAAACAAGAGATGGATTGATTCCATAAAGGAAGCCACAGATCTGAACTTACAAGATCTGAACAGCATGGTTCATGACAGATGCTCTTGGAGGACGCTGATTAAGGGCACACTTAAATGTAGAGGAAAAAATCATCTACAACCATAGTGTGAAATCAAATACTTATTGGGACACAGTATGAAGAAATATTTATATAAACATGACTATCAAATATGTTTATGAATTACACAATCTGTAAATATATTTATAGTGCAATCCGATGTTTGTTTACTCAGAAGCAAATCCGACTGTATTCAATGGGGCTTACTGAAACTGGGAAGTGTACAGAGAACTACAGCCTCAAGTGATAAGGAACTTGTTCTTTCAACTTGTTCTTTTAAGTTGAGACCTTATCCCAGTCTGAGTCTGTGTTGGAATTCATGGGGCTCCTTCAGCCCACCTCACAGCGGAGCTTGGCCTTCCATCCCTTTCAGCAAGAATTGATCTAGCGTACCTCAGATACTGGCGGAGACTATCTAGGATGGATGACTACTCCCTTCCCAAACTCTGTTGGTCTGAGCAACACAGAATCGGGGGATGGGCCCACCAGTGCCAAACAAAATTAGAGATTTATAATCTTTCTATGGGGAAATATTTAAGCTTCAGCCCACACACGCTCAGGAACTGGATCTTTGACCACGACACGTGTCAAGACCGGGCAGCAATTGCAGTAGCCCCCTTCTCTACCTGGTTCCCCCTATTCAAGGTTAACCATGCCAGACCACATTATTTCGAGGTTTTGACACACGCTCAATTGCGTAGGGCATTCACGGAACTTAGGTTCCAAATGATGCCCTCGGCATACCTCGACAGGAGATATCTGGGAATTCCAGCCAAAGAACGGAGATGTATTTTTGGGTGTAACCGGATAGAGGACATCACCCATTACCTGTTACACTGCCCCTTGTACGAGGATCCTAGAAGGAAATTTTTGGCCCAATATATTTGCTCGCACCTGGAGACAAGCTCCTGGGCGTTGATAGTCAATATTTTAGCCGACAACTTCAAACAAATAACAGTCACAGTGGCCAACTTTGCCTTGGCAGCTAGGAAGCTGCCAGCGAGACATATCATGACCTACAATGTCTTGTGATTGTTTTTTTAAAAAAGTCTGGACTAACTTTAGCCCTCCTGATGTCTTATTTGCCCATCTATTTTAAATTTCTTTTGTATCTTGCAAAGGCCTATGGCTATATGCAATAAAGTCTTGTTGTTGTTGTGTTGGAATTGCTTTTTAATATGTTTTTAAGCCTTTTCTTTTTTTAAAAAAGATGTCTTTTTAAAGCTTTTAAAATATTTTCAAAGTTGTTTTAATATATTTTAAAGTCTGTTTTTTATGATGTTTTAAAGTGCTTTTAGTGCTTTTGTTTGCCGCCTTGGGCTCCTACTTGGAGGAAGGGTGGGATATAAATCAAATAATAAATAAATAAACTTCATTCACCCAACCCAAAATTCAGAATCATGCCTCTTTAGGCTGTTTTCCAACTGTTTACTCTTGCTTTATGGTTATTAGATTTTAAAGGGATTTATTTCTTATTGTGAGTTGCCTTGGTTTCCCAACCCTACCTCATAGGGTTGTTGGAAAGACTCCATACACAGAAAAACACTGCAGATGTATAAATACATACAGCCCATATAATAGTTTATTGTCAAACCAGTTGGTCGTTGCAGAAAAATCAGTATTAGTTTAAAAAAATCAGTATTAGTTTCCTACAGAATAAAAACTATAATACCTACCTACTTGCTTTAAAATAGGACTGGAGAAGGACAGAAAGAGTTAGAACATAAACACATTTCTTTTTTACATTCACTCAAAAGTCCCATTAATTTACAGCACATTCATAACCATGTCTACTCAATAGTAAGTCCTATTGAATTCAATGGGATTTACTCTGGGCATATTAGATTAGCATGCTTTTACCCGCACAAAAGCAAGTATTGGGAAGGTTTTGAAAACACTGCCCAGGATCTGATTCCTGCACACAAGAGGGAAAAAAACTGAAATGTATATACTTACCCAATTTATGAGATTTTCAGATAAACGGGGGGGGGGGGAACCACCATTTTCTAACATTGCATTGAGGTTTTCTAGACACTGCCCAGGTAAACCAAACTGGCTTCACACTGATTGGCAGCAATCCTGAATGGGCGGGGTTAGACTGAGCTATAAAGTGCTATAAAGGACAGATTTGTTTTTAAAAAAGATTTAACAGTGGGTGTGGCTGACGTTTTTATATATATCCCGAGAACCGGACCACCTAGAAACTTTTTTTTTTTAATTAAAGCTGAGAATCCGGACCACCTAAGTGGCTAAATGGGCACTGGGTGGCATGCAAAGAATCTGGGTGAAACCCAGCTAACCGGGCAATATGGCAACCCTAACTACAACTCCCATCAGCCCCAGCCAGCATGGCCACTGGATTGGGCTGATGGGAGCTGCAGTTCAAACAAGTAACTTTTTTGTATTTTTCGTGGTCCATGGTATCCGCAAAGCTCTCCTCCAACACCACATTTCAAATGTTGATTTGTCTCTTGTCCACTTTTTTCACTGTCCAACTTTCACATCCGTACATAGAGAGAGCTTGAAGTAGAGCGCTGTTTGCCTCTTTTCTTGGCCACGAGACGGAGGGAGAAATGAGTGAAAGATGGGAAACCTTCAGCCATTAACCCTGGCCCTGGGCCATGCTGCTTGGGGCTGATGGGACCTGGACTCCAGCAACATGCTCAGGGCACATCATTGGCCACTCTTGAGCTAGCTGATCCTGGCAGAGACCTTTCCAGATGGCCAAGAGACTCAGCCTCACACAGGCTGAGGTGCTTCTCTCTCGAGGCACTTTCTCTAAACAGCTCGGGACCAGGATACCTGGAAGATGGACTCACCCCTTTCATGCCCAGTCAGTCACTGAGCCCTAAAAGTGAGGGCCTGCTGCAGATGCCATCTCATGAAGAGGGCCTTTAGCGTGGTGGCCCCTACCCTGTGGAATTCCCTCCGCTTAAACATTAGGCAGGGGCCTTCTCTGTTGCCCTGTTGAAGGCCTTCCACTTCCAACAAGCCTTTTAAGCAGACAGCTTGTCCCAGCTTGCATTTGGTTGGAATTGTTTTTAAGAAATTTTGAAAGATTTTATTAAAAAAAAAATACATTATCTGTTTTTTTCACTGTCCAACTTTCACATCCATATATAGAGATCAGAAATACCATGGTCTGAATTATCCTGACTTTAGTATTCAGTAATACATCTTTGCATTTGAGAACCTTTCTAGTTCTCTCACAGCTGCCCTCCCCAGTCCTAGCCTTCTTCTGATTTCTTGATTATTGTCTCCATTTCATTATGTATTTTTATGTACTTGATTGTCACCTGCTGAGGGTTTGCTCTTAGTAATGGAACAGCGGGCTAGAAATACTTTAAATAAATGTTTCAAATAAAATAAATCCATTATCAAAATATTGTCCCAGGGCTATTACAGATGGTTGGTGTGAGAGTCATGTGAGCAGCTGTCAGAGGAATGAAACCTCCATATGCAGAAGCAGTATGCCAGATCTCAGATGCAGGGAAGAATTTTTTTGCTTTATATTAAATCATTAAAATATGACTAAATAAAGAGAAAGAGAAAGTTATCACTACTTCTGTTGTTGTTGCTATGTGCCTCCATCAGCATTCCTTTCAGATCATTACTGGTTTCTGCTAAGAGTATGGTATCATCTACATATTTCTCCCTCAATTTTCACACCTCCTTCATCTTGGTCCAATCCCGCTTTCTGCATGATGTGTTCTGCATATAAATTAAACAAATAGGGTGATAAAATACACCCCTGTCTCACACCTTTTCTGATGGGGAACCAATTGGTTTCTCCATATTCTGTCCTTACAGTAGCCTCTTGTCCAGAGTATAGGTTGGGCATCAGAACAGTCAGATACTGTGGTACCCCCATTTCTTTTAAAGCATTCCATAGTTTTTCATGATCTACACAATCAAAGGCTTTGCTGTAATCTATAAAGCCCAGGGTGATTTTCTTCTGAAATTCCTTGGTCCGTTCCATTATCCAGCGTATGCTTGCAATATGATCTCTGGTGCCTCTTCCCTTTCTAAATCCAACTTGGATTTTTTTTTCCGGAGAGTCGGTTGTTAAATATTTACCAGCACACCACTGACATCCAGTTACAGAATCGCAAATACATCTCAGCTTATTTTGTCTAGTTTTTGGTCTAAAGCAGGTTTACCTCACCCTTCAGGTTCCCAGAAAGAATAAAAAAGACAGATGAAAAAATCTTTCCTGCATTGATGGGGGGTGGACTTGATGGCTTTATAAGCCCCTTCCAACTTTATTGTTCTATGATTCTAAGATTAAAAAGACAAGACGCTCCCAGCTTACAAGACACACAACACATTTTTATGATGTTTTAAAGTGTTTTTAGTGTTTCTGTTTGCCGCCCTGGGCTCCTGCTGGAAGGAGGAAATAAATAAATGAATAAATAAACAGGAAAGGAACATGGGGAAAGAGAAGTTGGGAGAGGGTGAGAAGCAGATTTTGGGGCTCCAGTCTTTTGAAAGTTTATAAAGTTCTTATAGAGACTGTTCTTCAGGCCCCCAGATGGGCTTTGTTGTTATGTGCCTTCAAGTCGACTACGACTTATGGCAACCCTATGAATCAGTTACATCCAAGAGGATCTGTCATGAACCACCCTGTTCAGATCTTGTAAGTTCAGGTCTGTGGCTTCTTTTTCTATTGCCTTCTGTTTTTCCAAGCATTATTATCTTTTCTAGTGAATCATGTCTTCTCATTATGTGTCCAAAGTATGATAACCTCAGTTTCATCATTTTAGCTTCTAGTGATAGTTCTGGTTTAATTTGTTCTAACACCCAATTATTTGTCTTTTTCGCAGTCCTTAGTTTTTCGTAGTCCATGGTATGCGCAAATGTCTCCTCTAACACCACATTTCAAACGAGTTAATGTTTCTCTTATCTGCTTTTTTCCATCCATCATGGTAGGATGAACAAAGGAAAATCAGGCCTGTTTAGGATAAAGACTTCCCCCCCTTAACACCGACTTCATTTGCAAGTCACTGTTCAGTATAGTGGCAATGAACTGATGGTGCGCCAAAATGGCCACCCTGCTAGCTAGGCTTTTTCAATAGACCTGTCTAGACAAGAGTCTGCCTCCTGGGAGCCAAAGAGAGGAAACAGAAGAGCCGGGAGTTTCCCCTTCCTAAAACAAGCCTGGCAGGTCTGCCCCTCTTAGCAGCCAGAAACAGCTGGTTTCTGGAAGTACATCACCTCTCAGGGCCAGGGATGGATGGGTGCGGCGGGGGGGTCAAAGCCATAGCTTTTGGACTCAGCACAGAGAGCAAGTTAATTATCACAAGCAGCAAGAGTAGGAACCAAAAGCAAAGTTTTCTTCTCTGTGGGTGTGTTCTAGATAGATTACAGCACAGATATCAGAAAAACCGGCTCATGTAGAAAAGATATAAAGCCAAGATGGAGTCCAGAGAAGGAAGTGCCCCTTCTCTGTGTTCCCCAACATCCCAGAAATCTTTTCCTGATTGCTGATTGGCTCCTTTTTAATTTGCCCCTTCTTCACAACTAAAATTGGCTCTGTATTGCTAAATGACCAATTTACCAAATTACAGGACGCACACCTACAGCAACAGTTTTCAGGGCTGGCACCAGAGGGCGGCCAGGTCGGGTCTTGGCCGAGGTCCCCATGGCCCAGAGGAGCCCCTCTTTAGAGTGGAAGGGTAGCGCTCCCATCCCATGATCCGTGGCAGCCGCAGCTCCTGACCCTGCCAAGGATCGCAGAGAGGGAGCTCCCAGGCACCCACCCCAACAAAAAGCATGGGCCCCCAACTCCAGCTCGCCCCATCTACTCCTGTTGAGATACATACCTGCCTTCAACCAAAATGGCAGCCGAGGCTTTCCTGAGGGGCTGACACCTCTGCCGACATCTTGGTTGACAGTTTTCCATTGTTTTGAGATTTGACGTGATTCCAAGCCTTATCGGTATAGAGTCTCATGAAGATCATCCAGCACTGCTAGGTGCATGGAATAACAAATCTTGTGCCTTCTTCAAAGGCATTGTCTTAGCTCTACTCTGGCCTTGTCAGCATTTCTGCTTCTCACACACTCCAGACAGAAAAACATTTATGCTCTTCAAATAAGCATTCAGGCCTATTTCCGTGATGAGCCAGAGTCACTTGATCAAAGTTTTCTTCCATTCTGTTCCACAACTTCTGGGGTGATCAT
The DNA here is from genome assembly GCF_030035675.1 of Rhineura floridana. Lineage (NCBI taxonomy): Eukaryota > Metazoa > Chordata > Lepidosauria > Squamata > Rhineuridae > Rhineura > Rhineura floridana. Next base: position 209,467,444 of record NC_084482.1, read on the forward strand.
CTTTACCATACACATGGTTGTGTCCCCAAAATTGAACTCATTAACACTCGTCACTTCAGCATTTCCGTCTACTACAGCAGAGATGGGGGCTAGATCCATCTGTCCCCCACCTCCCACAGGTTACTTTTGACAGGGACATCAGACAGATCTCTACTATTGTTCTTTATTTTATTTAAGACATTTATATGCTGCTTAATTAACCACATTTCTAATGTGGCATACGCAACAACAAAAACAGGAAATGAAGCAGTGAAACCATAACATATCACAAAACTGAACATTAACACTACAAATACCTTTAGTATTTCTTGCTGGAACAAGAAAGTTTTAGTCCTGTGCGGTAAGTTCACCCATAGGGTGCCTGTCTAATCTCATTTGGGAAGGAGTTCCACTTGGGTCCACAACATTGAATGCATGGCTTCTAGTAATTATGAACCTTGTATTTTAAAATTGTAGTAACCCACCATGGGACTTTGGGGTGAAGGGCACGTAATAAATTCTAATAATCTGAGTCATGGGGGACCACAGGCAGTGACACCCCAAAGATCTCAGTGATTGGGTTGAGGTATAAGGGATCAAGCGTCCCTTAAGTTATCCTGGGCCCAAGTTGTTAAGACCTTTGAAAATTAATATAAGAACTTTGAACCTGACCCAGTAACTTATGGGCAGCAGTGAAAGCATTTCAGCACCACAGTTAATATGCTGGTGGCAGTCTGCCCCCGAGAGTCTCGCCACAGCATTTTGTACCTGCTGGTGCTTCAGGACCAGGTGCAAGGGTAGAGTGCATTACAATTCTTGAGGTTGCCATTGCAAGAATCACTGTAGCCAGACTATCCTTGTCCAAAAGTGGTTGTAGCTGGCATGCCAGTTGGAGCTGGTGAAAGGCTCTCTGAGCCATTGATGCTACCTGAGCCTCAAGCGAAAAGATGGATTAAGGAACGCCCCCCAATCTACGCACCTGTTCTTTCAAAGGGAGAGTAGTCCCATCCAGAACAGGCAAAGGGCCAATATCCCGGACACTGGAACTATCCACCCACAGCGTTTCTGTCTTTCCAGGGTTTAAGCTCAGTTTATTAACCCTCATCCATTCCACAGCTGCATCCAGGCAATGCTCTCGACCATATTCAGCTTCTCCTGGCTCAGATGTTATGGAGAAACAGACCTGCATATCATCAGAGTACTGACGACATTTTGTCCCACAAGGATTGCTTCCAACGGCTATAGATGTTAAACAGCACTGGAGGCAGGATCGTGCCCTGCGGCACACCATAACACAAGGACCGTGGGGGCCACGACACAATCCCCAGCAGGGCTGTGGAGTCAGAGTCGTGGAGTCGGAGTCGGGAGCAATTTTGGGTGGAGTCAAGAGTCGGTAGAAATGTACTGACTCCGACTCCGGCTTCAACATAAATTTTGATTGACAAATTTTTTAAAATATAAATTCAAAATGTCAAAGAAGCTTCCCATGAAGTCAGCTGTAGTTGAGCATTTCACCATAACTCAAGGTGGAAAACATTTTGTGTGTCAGTGTATGACACAGGACCCAGATGAAGACAAATGCTGTGATGCCAAGATCAGCACATATTCCGGCAGCGATAAAAATGCTCCTACAAGAGCTTCCAATTTAAAAAGACATTTACAGCACTTTCCAGGGCTGTGGAGTCAGAAGCATTTTGGGGTGGAGTCGGAGTCAGGCAGTAGAAGTCGGAGTCGAAGGTTTGGCGTACCAACTCCACATCCCTGATCCCCAGTGCTATTCTCTGGACACAACCTTGGAGGTAGGAATGGAACCAATGACAGACAGTGCCCCCAATACCCATCCCACTGAGCCGATCCAGGTAGATACTGTGGGCAACAGTACCAAAAGCCACAGAAAGACAGAGAAGCAGGAGCAGAGGTTTGTTCTCCCTGTCCCAATCTTGATATAAATTATCCATCAAAGTGACCAAGACTGATTCAATCCCCAAACCATGCCTGAACCCAAATGGAAATGGATCCAGAGAACCACTGCATCTGCTCTGCCACTAACATGCATACGTTTCATCTAAGACCACGGGAGTCTGTGCCTTGGAATTCCATTCTGGATTGGTAGCAATGTTGTGCTTTTAAATAAGGGATTGGGGACGTTTTTGGCTCCGTGGGCCAGATCCTTATCAGGATTGACCTCATAAGCCAAATCTGATAGGTAGGTGGGGCTATACCCTGCCAATTACATGTGTTGTCCCATCCACCAGTCAAAAGCCCTTGCTGTTGGGTTTAAAGGTGAAATGTGAGATGAGTGATGTCAGCAGATGGACGGGAAGGCATAGTTTGGGGAAAATTCCCTCCTGGGCCAAACTGGACCTGCTGGCAGGCCTAGATTGGCCCACAGGCCAGAGTTTTCCCCACCAGTGTTTAAATGAAAAGGCCATTTAGTCAGGATATTATTTATTTTATTGCTTTCAAGTCAATCCCGACTTATGGCGACCCTATGAATAGGGTTTTCCTGGTAAGCGGTATTCAGAGGGGGTTTACCATTGCCCCCTCTGAGGATCAGTGACTGGCCCAAGGCCACCCAGTGAGCTTCATGGCTGTGTGGGGATTCGAACCCTGGTCTCCCAAGTCGTAGTCCACCACCTTAACCACTACACCACACTGGCTCTCTTAGTCAGGATAGCTGGGGATTTAGTACAGTTTAACAAGAGGGCTAATGGCGTTTAGGCGGGCCAATGTAGAATTTAGCAGTGGTTAAATGTTTTTAATTATAACCTTACATGTAATCCTTGCATGGACAGCAACTTTATCTGATGTTTTATTTCCCTCTGTATTTTCCCATGAGATATGATGAACAGTATATGCATGTAAAATAAAATCTAATAACTTTAATTTAAATGCATATACTGTTCCTCAATATTTCTCCCTTACCTAAGATTAATTTATACATTAAGTGCTGTTGATTTCTCTTTCACTGTATTATGCTTACGCTTTTCCTAAACAAAATGCATTAACTGGTTCTCTGAAGATGTATTTAAAACAAGTATTTCCAATCGAATTTTAGCCTCTGAGGTTCTGTTTGGTCACCACCCTCTTCCCTATTGGGGCAGATTAAAGACCTCACTTTCATAAGCATTTATATGGATTCTCCACATGTGACTTCATTTATGAGAAATGAGCTCTTTCTTCTTACTGAGAGTTTTACTAACTCAAGCATAAATACGGTTTTCCTCCCTTGCTAAGTTTGTTGATGACAACAGACATTTGTACTCCTTCGAAAACTCTTTTCACACTATTCCACCACCACACACAGACTTTTTTAAAATAGTTCCTCCCTTATGTGAATTCTTTGATGGGAAGTGAGGTAGGAGCTTCTACTGAAGCTCTTTCCACATTCCAAGCATTTATATGGTTTCTCCCCTGTGTGGACTTTTTGATGATTTGTCAGATTTCTCTTCTGACTGAAACTTTTTCCACATTCCAAACATTTATATGGTTTTTCCCCAGTATGAATTCTAAGGTGAGTTGTGAGATTAATCTTCTGAGTGAAGCCCTTTCCGCACTCAAAACATTTATATGGTTTCTCCCCTGTGTGAATTCTGTGATGGGAGGTGAGATGGGAGCTCTTACTGAACCTCTTTCCACATTCCAAGCATATATATCGTTTTTCTCCCGTATGAATTCTTTGGTGGGCAGAAAGTTTAGAACCATCTTTGAAGCCCTTTCCACACTCCAAACATTTATATTGTGTCTCCAGTGTATGAATTCTTTGGTGTGTGGAAAGTTTAGAACCGTCTCTGAAGCCCTTTCCACACTCCAAACATATATATGGTTTCTCCCCTGTGTGAATTCTTTGATGACAAGTTAGTTTAAAACTGTCTCTGAAGCCCTTTCCACACTCTAAACATTTATATGGTTTCTCCCCTGTGTGAATTCTTTGATGATATGTGAGATTTACTTTCTGACTGAAACTTTTTCCACACTGAAAACATTTATAAGGTTTCTCCCCGGTGTGGACTCTCTGATGGTAATTGAGATGGCAGCTCCGATTGAAGCTCTTTCCACACTCCAAGCATTTATATGGTTTCTCCCCTGTATGAATTCTTTGATGATCAGTGAGATGTATCTTCTGACTGAAGTTCTTTTTACATTCCAAACATTTATATGGTTTTTCCCCTGTATGGATCCTTTGGTGGATAGAAAGTTTAGAACTGTCTCTGAAACTCTTCCCACATTCCAAGCATGGTTTCTCCCCAGTGTGAATTCTCTGATGAAAACTGACATGGGAGCTCTCGCTGACAGTCTTTCCACACTCCAAGTATCTATAAGTCTTCTCCCCTGTGTGGAATTTGCAGTACGATTTACATCTTGTTGCAGAAACAATACTTTCCCAATGTACTTTGTAATTACTTGTTTCCTTTCTTTTATCTGCTTTTTCTTTGTCTACGATTTCATGGCAGTCACTTCCTTGAGATGCAGTCAATTTCTTCCTCATCTTCTCTCCTGCTTCAGTTTTTCTTCTCTGATCTTCCCTCTTTCTACATCTGCCTCTTTCCTGTGTCTGTTTTCCAAGTACTTCTCCCTTATCCTCGGTTCCACATTCACCACCTTCTGCAAGACAGAAAACTGATTACAAAGAAGAAATGGAATCTCAAATCACCAAACATTCAAGGAATGCTTGGCATTAAAGAAGATCTGGAGACAGTTGGATGGGTAGTAGATCTTACAGCAGATTTGACTCTCGTTAACTGACTGCTAGCATGCTAAAGACTGTTACATTCAACCACAAAGATCTGGGTTCAGTTTCCATCTCGGAAATGGAGCTCATTGTATGGTCTTGGGCCAATCACTCTCAGCCTAGCCAACTTCACCAGTTTGTTATACAAGCAAATGGAACAACTATGTGGATTCTCTCCTGACCTGTTAGGAGCAATGGAAGCAAGTGGAGGATACAAATGAGACATAATAAAAAGGTAGGGTGCCATCATTCAGTGGCATTCCTAACCTCCAGCTAAGCCAAGTAGACAATCCTGGACTATATGAACTAAGGGCTATAGCAGGGCTTCGTGATTCTACAATGGCTCGGACCTGTGTTTGCATTTATGGCTCTTAATGTTTTCTCTGGATGACTGATAAATTGTTGCATTGATTATGTTGTGGAAGGGGACGTTGAAATTATATATAGTGGCAGATGGGAGAATTCTTACTGGCTATTTTCCCCTTTTCCAGTAACAGGAACAGCCAACACAATGGTCTCTGGATGTTACTGGACTCCCACTCTCCATCAGCCCCAGCTAGCATGGACAATGGTCAGGAATGATGGGTAAGCCAACAACCTCAGCATGGCACCATATTGGCTACCCCAATCCCATAAGGATCTTCCCATCCACACACACAAGAACTGTGGTAGGCTGCCACTGGGCAGGATGACCTTCCTTCCACGCTTTAGTCTCTCCAAGTGTAGGAGAGATTGTCCGAGCCTTATTTCCCAGGACCCCTCCCTTCATCCCATCTCTAGGAAAAAATATAAACACAATGGGAGCTTTGAAGTTACCCGTGTTCCCAAAGACCAAAACGCAAACAAAACCAGAGCTTAGCTCTGCAATCTTAGCCCTTGGACGAAAGGTTTAGCGAGAAATTCCAGAGAATTCCCTTTCAAACTAAATGTAAAGCAAACAATAAACAAAATACAAAGAACTGTGTTACTGGGGAAGAGGTGAAAAACATAAATCTTATACTGGGAGAGAGGATCTTTGGACTTCTGATCAGCTGTTTCCAGGGAAGCAAAACCCTCACATATTTATGGGCATCTGAGACCAGTAATACCCAACCTCCTTTCTGGGATGGATTGTTGATTGGCCCAGTCAAGAAATCTACTCCATCTCTGATGTCAGTCTGCTCGGGCCAACCAGAAAATGACTTGAGAGGGCTGTTCCACCTCCTTAACCACTTTAAGACTCACTTTTCAAAAAGGCTTGGCGAGGTGGGCCATTGTTGACAGCGGCATAACTGGAGGATAAGGGTTGTATTCAACTAACCCTTACCCAAGGGTGAATGGAATGGAAACTGCCTTCAAGTCAATCCAGACTTATGGTGACCCTATGAATAGGGTTCTCATGGTAAGCAGTATATTCAGAGATGGTTTACCATTGCCATTGCCTCACTGCTGAGAGGCAGTGACTAGCCCAAGGTCACCCAGTGAGCTTCGTGGCTGTGTGGGGATTTGAACCCTGGTCTCCCAGGTCGTAGTCCAATACCTTTACCATTACAGCACACTGGGTACACCTTTTAAAATTAAGGACCATGACTATCTTATGTCCATTTATTTCAGTGGGTCTACTCTGAGAAAATGTTAGTTGAATACAGAAGATAGCTGTCCATTCAAGGTTACCTGCAAAGGTGTAAGAAACCCAGAGGCTGCTGGAGTGGCACTGCTAAGCTACATCAGAATATTAGGATTCATCACATATAAAAATAATTGCCGTTTGAGACAGGTATTATGATCCATGAGAGACCCTTACCGAGAGAGGCCAGAACCCCACAATTTTCCTCCATGACTTCTTCATACAAAGCTCTCTGGTCAGGGTCCAGCAGGGCCCACTCCTCTTCTGTAAAATACACAACCACATCCTCAAAGGAAACAGGACCCTGAAAATCAAAGAAAACATTTCCTCATAGAAAAAGATGATCTTCTAGCTACCTCCAAATGATGGAGAACCCCTTAAGGGGTCCTGGCCCCAGGCAATATGGGCCCTTGAAAACTGATAAAAGGAGAAATGGATTTCTTTCCCTATGTCACACACAGCAGGCATTAAAAGCAGGCCTGCAGGTGCGGAAAGCGGGAAAAGGGTTAAGCTCACCCTGCTACAAAATTCCTGAGCATCTTTCGGTGCCAAATGGCTAATGCATGGCCGCAGATCATTAATCTGACATTGTTTTTTATTATGTGATCTTGGAAACAGGGCTTCTGATCTCTTTTACTAATAGAGCAAATGGCTTCAGCTAAAGGGAAGTTTTATAATGGAAATCTAGGTGAAAGGAGATAGAAATTTAAGCTTGAGATGTGGCCTTCAGCTATAATATGGTGATCTGAAATTAATCTTCTATAGCAGTGTATGGAACTTTCAGTTATTCTAAGGAGAGCCAATCACCCAAGGAACATGCTGTTATGTCCTAAGAGATAATCTCGACCAGCTTGACTGGTCAGGAGCCATGATAGAATGAAATGTAATGGTACATATTGGTTTCAGAACACTACAAGATCATCAGTAATATATGACAGTTGAATAGTGGTAATATCAGCTAACGGGACAGATTGACATCAGTGAATACAGTGAGGATGGGAGGTATCTGCTTGATTATGAATGTACATGTATTCATTTTAATAAAGTTATCTGGTTGGTTGGAAATATTTCAAGAGGGAAGAAACTGTTATGTTACATAGAAAAGAACTTTGGGGATTGGTTAATTATTGTCACATGCTGTAATTTTAAGGTATAAAAGATCTATGCACACCATATCTCATTGCAGTCTCTCCTGGATACTTCCTGGATGTGTTCTGGGGGACTGACCTTGCATAAGCTTGTAGAAATAAAGGCCTACCCTTTTGCTTTAAGCCTGTGTCATGGATTATTTAAAGGACCCCCAGCAAAGATCCCACAAGAGAAATACAATAATTCTCCAACACAAAAAGCTAGTTAAGATGAGGAGGCTGGTAATTATTCTCAGGATTGATACCTTCTTCAGCGGCATTCACAGCCTTTGTTGAGGGCAGCGTTGACAGAAGCAAAGAGAAGGAGAGAGGGGTGCCCAGGGAGGTGAGCAAGGGACAAAGTGCCCCCAGCCTCTTCCCCCAAGGGAACTTTCTCCCTACCTGATCCAGTTCCACAGCCGCTCTTTCTGCTCCACCACAAAGAAGAGATGGATGAGGGGGTCTTGCAGGCATCATTCCATCACCTGGAAGAGACAAATGTACCGGCAAGCCATAAGCACTTGGTTTTCTCAGAGATTACTCTTGTCTGTTGAATGCATTTCAGATTTTCATACCCATTTTGAATTTCAGTTGTGTAAAAACACATATCACCCTTTGGGGGCTCTTGACCACAAATCAAAGCATGTGAAGTATTGTAAATAAAGGCATATCTGAGCTGCGGAAAAAGCTGGAGACAAACATCTTCCCCCCAAAAGATTAAAGGAGTCCCTGGATTTCTTTCAAAATCAACACAGAGACACCACAAAGAGATCCTTACCCAGAGGCCTGTGTCTGGGGTCTGATGGAGTCCTCTCTGGTTTAGGGAAGTGAGTTCTCATTTCTGTTAGCAGATCCTTTACCTGAAACAGCAACAAGGATTGAAGACAGGAAATGGGGAGAAGGCTTAGAAGAGGAATGACAGAGGCAAAAACCTTAGCGGTATTTGATATCCTCACTTGGGCCATTAGCAGAGACAGTGGGGAAATGAATAGAGGATTTTATAATATGATCATAGAACAGTAGAGCTGGAAGGGGCCTCTAAGGCCGTGAGTCCAACCCCCTGCTCAATGCAGGAATCCAAATCAAAGCATACCCGGTGGCTGTCCAGCTGCCTCCTGAAGGCCTCCAGTGTTGGAGAGGCCACCACCTCCCTAGGTAATCTTGATCAAGGGTAGCCAATGTGGTGCCCTCCAGATGTTGCTGGACTCCACATCCCATCAGTCCATCATCTCAACATGGACAATGCTCAGGGATGATGGAAGTTGCAGTCCAGCAGCATTTGCAGGGCACAACTTTGACTCTACATGATCTAGATGAAACATTCACCTGCTGCTCTTCCTGCTTTTTGTCCTTTTCTTTACTTAGAAGGAAACCTTCGGCCAGGGCCACTGCCTGGGAACTGGTCTCTGGTCCACATTCTCTGACCCAGCTCTCCATCTCCGGGGGAAGGATAGTCAGGAACTGCTCCAGGATCACTTTGTCCAGGATCTGGTTCTTTGTGTGTCGCTCTGGCTTTAGCCACTCACTGCAAAGACGGTGGAGGTGACTGCAAACCTCTCGGGGTCCCTCGGCCTCCTGGTAGCGGATCTCCCTGAAAAGCTGGCACTGTATGTCTGAGCTGAGGGTGTCTCCCTCATTCAGAATCTTCTGCACAAAGCTTTCCCAGAATTCCCCACTGCTCCAAATCTTGAGAGTATTGGGGCCTCTTCCTGCTTCAGAGGTAGCAGGATCTTCCTCTTCCATCTTTGATCTGTGCTCAAAGGAAGCCTCTTCCTTTTTCGGCCGATATCTCTCTAAGGGCAAAGGTAGTCCTTATTGAAGGTGCTACCAAGTTCTGCAAAACCAAGATAGTGTTCTGTTGTAGAAATATTACTTTGTAAGGAACATGTGTCTGGCTATCAACCAGATCTTCTCCAGGAAGGAAATGATGAATGATGACAACGAAAGAGAAACTATATTGTTGGAGGGGGATGTGGAGGTTCCTCAAGGTGTGGGCCCCGAGATGTGAAGGTCTGGAAAAAAGCAACAACAGAAGAAGAGGGGATGGGTTTTCCCCCCCTTCATTTTCTCTCAAAGCCTTTTTGTTATTCCCCCCCCCCAAAAAAAATTAAAAAATGTTGGGCTATGACATGTGAACGGGTATAGAAGCTTCTTTGTATTTGGGCAATTTGTTTTGAAGTCCATGATAAATATGATTACAGTTAATTATAATATTTATTAAATTTATATCCCGCCCTTTCTCGGCAAACAAAAACACGAAAAACACTATAATACATCATAAAAACAGACGTTAAAATATATTAAAACAAAACATCTTTAAAAACATCTTAAAAAGGAATTCCAACACAGACGCAGACTGGGATAAGGTCTCTTACTTAAAAGGCTTGTTGAAAGAGGAAGGTCTTCAGTAGGCACCGAAAAGATAACAGAGATGGCGCCTGTCTAACATTTAAGGTGAGGGAATTCCAAAGGGTCGGTGCCACTACACTAAAGGTCCGCTTCTGACGTTGTGCAGAACGGACCTCCTGATAAGATGGTATCTGCAAGAGCTCCTCGCCTACAGACCACAGTGATTGACTGGGTATATAAGGGGTAAGACAATCTTTCAGGTATAAACATTTAGAAGCAGAAACTGATAATGATAGTTCAGAAAATTTCATGCAGTATTCACTTAGCTTTGGTTCCCTTGCTCTAGGAGACAAAATAATTTTCAAAATACATAATGATTTTCTTTTTTAGTATAATGTTGATGATCTCTCCTTTTTTGTGTGTGCCAGCTCCCTATATAGTGGCAAAACAAAAGAGATGCCACATTCCTTACAGCTCATCAGCTAGTAGCTCCATTTGAAACCACAATTTGAAGAAATTTATGAAGTAACTCCAGTGTGTAATTATTGTCTGAATAAACTGAACTTTTAATATACCAAACATGATAATTTAATGGCAAACCAAGTTATACATAATCTGGTTTATGTTCCTAAAGTAAAACAGTTACTTTCAATCTGTAAAAGGGGCTAAAAAGAAGTATTGCATATTTTTCCATTTTCCCCAAAATTTCCACACAACCCTGAAAAAAACTCAGAAAAGACTGGCTTTTTCAGCATGGCTTCACAATTTCCAGAAAGTTCACATTTCTATGAGGATCTAAAACAAACCAAAATAAGGAAAAGTAATCCCTGACTAGTAAAACAAGAATGTAAAATGAAAATGTCAAAGGTAACAAACTTGAATATATTACATTTTTCAGTTTCCCCCCTGAAAAAACTGGGAACTCTTTTCCCCCACCCCCTGGTTTCTAAATTGTCTGTACATTTTACTAACTCCGCAAAAAGTAAAAATAATTACATTTTATGTTTTACTAGTCAATGGCAACAAACTTAAATGAACTATACAATCACTCTGTATATACACAAATTCCCACAGATAAGGTTGAATTTCAGCCATTTGTGTATATAGAGACTGTGATGGTAACTTATTTTTTCTCTTTATTTAGTCATTTTAATTATTGAATATAAAGCAAAACAACATTTCTTCCCTGCATCTGAGATCTGGTATACTGCTTCTGCACATGGAGGTTTCATTCTTCCGACAGCTACTCACATGACTAGGGTTGCCAGGTTCAGGGCCTGAGACTAATCCTGTATCTTTAGGAGAAGACCTCTTGGAGGCTGGACCTGGCAACCAAGAGGTCTTCTGTATCTTTAAAAGTTGTGCAGGGGGAAGGGAGGATTCCACCTTGTGGTTTTTCCCATTACAGAGTTGCAAGAGCACCTGCACTTGGCTGACTTTCTCTTCTCCTAAAGATACAGGATCAGTCTCAGGCCCTGAACCTGGCAACCCTACACATGACTCTCACACCACTTTTGTAGTACCCCTGGGGCAATATTTTGATGTTAGATTTGTTTTCTTTAAAATATTTCTCACTCGCTCTTCCATTACTAAGAGCAATCCTAGAGCAGGTTACAATCAAATACATTTAAAATACATAATGAAACTAGACCATCATATTATAAAACACCAGCAATAACAAGCGATCCTCAGAGCAACAAACTCAGAGGCCAACAGCCACCCAAAAGCATAGATCAGGACAGTCCTTCCCCTTCCTTTCTTTGTCCAGAAAGAAAGGAGCCAGAGAAAAACGCGCATCACGTCTCCATCCAGGTACCTTCCAAAATTATATCCACGTATGATGAACTATGACTGTGATCACCTCTGGTTTAAATGCCCTGATTTTTTTAACCTTTTAAATCGCTCACCCTTTAACACCTTAGGCTGGGAGGGGAAGAGGCTGCATTGGCGGCTCCTACTGGGAGGAAGCTCGGGATATAAATTTAATAAATAAACAAATATTTGGTATCCGCTGAGGATGCAGGAGGCGTAACCCTGCTCTGTGCCGCTAGGCAGTCGGGTTTTGGATCTGCTCTATTTTACTTTAATTTCCCTTATATATAAATATATGTGCTTATTTGGTTTCAACCGGGTTCTCCATCATTTGATTTATTTTAAAAAAAAACTGGATAGGACGCACTACTGAAAACTGGCAGCCTCCGAAGATTCCCTCCAAGTCTCAGGTGCTGCCTGTCTGAATGAGCATACGCGTGTCAGCCACGAGGAGAGCGCCAGTGCCTGATTCGGGGGGGGGGGGCATTAATTCTAAAACCAAGGACAATGGATGAGTCACACCCGCCCCTCAACGCAGCCTTGCCGAGAAAGCCCTGCTTTCAATCCCAGTAGCCCATGACAGTGGCCTCCTGGCTCTGCTGGGGGGTGCAGATTTGGATGGGTCAGCCCAACAGGACTCCCCTGCGCCCTCCGCAGCGGATCCGGGACACCCCTTTAACCAAATGCACAAAATGGGGAGAAACTCACCAGAATTCAGGAGGGTTCGCCGACGGGTGCAGCGCCTGGGAAAGACAGAGAGGCTCCTTCGCACCCCAAGTCAGAAGCCAGGCAGGGAGGGGCTTCGGAGGGAGGGGATCTTGCTCTGGAGGAGACCACCCCCTCCCACCACCCCAAATCCCCTTCCTGTCTAGGAATCCGGCTCAGTTCATTTTAACCCTTGGCATGGCAAAGAGTAGGATTGCCTCTCTCCGCCTTTCTCTCCAATCCGGAGGCAAAGGAGACGTGCCCTGCAGACGCAGATGTGCGTTTGGGGCCTCAGAGCGTGTCGTTCGTGATGTGTCTGCCCTGCACATGACGAGGAATGAAAAGGTGGGAAACCTTCAGCCATCAGCCCTGACCCTGGGCCATGCTGCCTGGGGCTGGTGGGACCTGGACTCCAGCAACATGCTCAGGGCACATCATTGGCCACTCTTGGGCTAGCTGATCCTGGCAGAGACCTTTCCAGATGGCCAAGAGACTCAGCCTTACACAGGCTGAGGTGCTCCTCTCTCAAGGCACTTTCTCGAAACAGCTCAGGACCAGGATCCCAGGAAGATCCTGTTGAACCCAGTGGAGTTTACTTCTGAGTGTACACGTATTGGCTTGCAGGCTAAGGCTAAGGGACTGTACCAGTCATATATACTTTCCTTTAGTTTCAACTGGGTTCTCCTTCGTTTGATTAAAAGACTGAAAAGAAGGCACTACTGAAACAAGATCTCAAAAGCTCCCCTCCAAGCCTCAGGAGGTGCATGTCTGAATGGGCACACCCGTGTCATCCAGGAGGCTTGATAATGCCAGTGTCTGATTAAAATGGAAACGGACTGCCTTCAAGTCAATTCCGACTTAGGCTGACCCTCTGAATAGAGTTTTCATGGTAAGCAGGATTCAGAGGGGGTTTACCATTGCCTTCCTCTGAGGCTGGAAGGCAATGACAGGCCCAAGGTCACCAAGGGAGCTTCATGGGTGTGGGGATTCAAACCCTGGTGTCCCAGGTCATAGTCCAACACCTTAACCATTACACCACACTGGCATTAATTCCAATCAGTAAGGATTAACTCTCCCTCCCTTTCTCTGATTCCAGGAGCCTGGAGGAAACAAGCCTTGTAGATACATAAGTGTTTTGGCCTCTGCTGGCCTCGAAAAGATTTTGTGACACTTCAGGTTCCCAAATGAACATGACAACAGGGGGCAGGGCGGCAAGGAGATGAAGGCAGGACTAGAACCCAGAGAGGTTGCTGTTGTTGATCACAAGCTGAATATGAGCCAACAGTGCGATGTGGGTGCAAAAAAGGCAAATGCTATTTTAGGCTGCATTAACAGAAGAATAGTTTCCAAATGACATGAAGTACTAGTTCCCCTCTATTCGGCACTGCTTAGGCCTCATCTTGAGTACTGCGTCTAGTTCTGGACATGGCACTTTAGCAAGGATGCATATACACTGGAACGAGTTCAGGCGACCCTATGAATCAGTGAAGTCCAAAAGCATCTGTCATGAACCACCCTGTTCAGATACAAGATCAGGTCTGTGGCTTCCTTTATGGAATCAATCCATCTCTTGTTTGGCTTTCCTCTTTTTCTACTCCCTTCTCTTTTTCCCAGCGTTATTGTCTTTTCTAGTAGCCTCATGTCCAGAGTATAGGTTGCGCATCAGGACAATCAGATGCAATCAGATGATTCATAGGGTCGCCATAAGTCGTAATAGATTTGAAGGCATATAACAACAACTTCAAGCTCCCATTTGCATGTGTGGAGCAGACACACCATGGACAACAGGGAGGGGCTGCTCTACCTCCAAACCTCTTTGGTCCTCTCTGGTTCTGTTTCATTCTTGTACCCCCTTGCTCTTCCGCCCCCCCCATTGCCATGTTGGTTTGGAAACCTGAAGTGTCACAGTGTCGTCACAAGGCCAGCTGTGGCCCAAGCTGCCCTATGTGCTTGCAGGGCATGAGGTTTCCTCCTTGGCTCTCAAAGCAATCCTAAGCATTAGCATTCTAAGGGTTAAAATGAACTGTAATCCTGCAGAGGGAGGGAATTTGCAGAGGAGAAAGAGACCATGCCTCCCCCAGAGCAAGAGCCCCTCCCTGTCTAGCTTCAGGGGGTGGGGGAGAAGCCTCTGGCTCTCCAAAGCACTGCATCCATCAGCAGCTCCTCCTGAAATCTGGTGAGTTCCCTCCCTTTCTGCATTTGGTTTTAGGTGTGTCTCAGGGCCGCAGGGGGAGGGTGCGGAGTGAGCCTCTACAGCAGATTCCTCCAAATCAGGGAGCAGAGCTTCTTTCTCTCAGCAAAGCCAGGAGGCCACTCTGATGATGGGCACTTGGGAAGCAGTTGTTGAGATTTAAGATAAGTGTGCAAGGCTGAGTCAAGTGGTGGGTGTGACTCATCAGTTGCACTTTGATTAGAATTCATGCCCCCCATTCACTTTCCTGGCTTACACATTTGTGCCCATTCAGACATGCACCTCCTGAGACTTGGAAGGGATCTTTTGATCTTTTTCAGTTTAAGTTGTTGTTTGACTAGCTTTACTAGGAAACAAACATCTTAGAAAAATATGAAAAATATGCAAGAGGATTTTTTTTTATTGGACCTTTGCATTAAGAAAGCAACACCTCCCTGTCTGCAGGGAGCTTTTTATGGAAAGGGATATTTGGAGATGTGATTTTGCCATGCACCATTTTTTTCCAATAACAGAGACTAACATTACAATTAGTGGGGGGGGGGGTGTCAGGTCATGCAAAAAAAAATTTCAGCTTACAAAAGGGGTCCCGTACTCAGAAAGGGAGGGAACCACTGATGTAGACAGTACTGAGCTAGATGAATCAGTGTCTGATTCAGTTGATGGTGGCCTCCTATGTTCCATCTCTTCCTTTTCTCCCCCTCAAGCCCACACCTGCCTCTCAGTATTTCTGTTTTTGCTCTGCTAACAGCAGAAGTGTGCTCTCCAGCAGGATCTTGCCGGAGAAACATCCTACAAACACTCACAGAGGCATGATCTGACCCGCAGTGCTTCCTCACAGTATGACTTTAGAGAATCGACTTATGAGATGCACTTAATGTGAAAAAAGGAGCTAAATTGTAATAGATTCTCATTCCATACTCCAAGCACTTAAGAAAATTTTTATTATAAATATACAAAACACAAATATCACAAAATTCACCATATATACACATAACAGATAATATTATTCATGTTATCAATAGGTGCTACCAACTTAATTTGGATTTCCATTATTTTTGCTTTTTATAAAAGTTAATATATACAAAGTGACACAGTCCGATATCTTAAGCAATCGGACTATTTAAATATCCATGTTACATTGTTTCAAATAATAAAGGGCATTCCAAATTGTTCAAACATTTGTTTCTTTTATCTTCATATAAACGAACGAATTCTGTTAACTTTACCACTGAAGCTATATACCACCTTATTAAACCTTTCCTTTAATGTGGGAGTGCAGAGAGCCTCCATTTGATGGCTATAACCACTCTTACTGCTGCTCAAAGGCTTCCTACTAATTCCAACCTCCTATAGGATGCACACCTTAACGTGGTGAGGCGGTTTGAGAGTGTCGAAGAAGCTGACAGCAATACCGTCAGGAGTCTAGACCAAGAGGCTAGTCTCCTAGCAGGGGCACCCAAGGCGGAATAGCCAAAGCTGAGACACCAGACTAAGATGCATCCAAACTCAGAGGAAGGCAATGGTAAACCACCTCTGAATACCTCTTACCACGAAAACCCTATGAACAGAGTATCCAGAATGCAACCCATAATGGAAGCCACAGACCTGAACTTACAAGATCTGAACAGGGTGGTTTATAATAGGTGCTATTGGAGGTCACTGATTCATAGGGTCCCCATAAGTTGTAATCGACTTGAAGGCACGTAACAACAAAACTAATTCCAAATGGTCCCTTCTTACCATTTATTTATTTCAACCATTTCTATACCACTTAACGTCATAACCTCTAAGCGGTGCAGAGTCAGGTAAAAAAGATGCGATAAAAGATAAAATAAAACTAACCATAAAATCAGAAATGCTTACTTCAAATGTCTGTTGAAATAAAAAAAGTCTTCACTAGGCGCTGAAAGTTCAACAGGCCTGACCGCAGCTGGGATGGATCACTACAGAATTGGGTCCACAATACTGAATGCAGGGCCCCTGTTATGAGCCATGCATCTGAGTCCTGGGGGACCATTAACAGTGACTCCACTAAAGACCTCAGTGATCGGGCAGGAATATAAGGAATCAGGCCGTCCTTAAAGTATTCTGGAGCAAAGTTATTAAGGGTCTTATACAGTGATACAAGAACAGCATCAGGGCTATAAGGTGGCAGTAGTCTGTCCCTACCAACAGTCTCTGTTGAAGACAACCAGGTAAAATACACACAGGATTAGCAGATGGGGAATATCCAGTAATTTTGTTTATTTGAGCTATAACGTTATCTCAGAAACTGTTGGCTTTATATCTGAAGTCCACCATGTATGAATGAAATTTGCATGGTTTCCCCAGATGTCCAACAGGTACTGCTAGTGTCATGTTATGTTTTTGTGGTGTCCAGCACCAGCAAACTAAAAAAATATTATAAACATTTCCTTTTGAGATTAACGTATGGCAAGATGTTTGGTCCATTACAAATATGTATTATATTTTTCCATTGATCATCTGAAACTTCTATACCAGCATTTTTTCCCTATTTTAAGCTGGTTTCCTTTGCTTTCATCCAATACAATGAATTATTGATATGTCTGAAACAATATATTAAAAAATTTAAATCCTTGGCTAGCAGTTTTTCCCTTTAAAACAAATGCAGCCCTTTACCAATATTTCCACCTCTTACATTTTTAATCTAGAAACACTTTACCTGATACTGAAACCTTGGAGAGTGGTACAAGAATCCTCAAGAAAGGATAGCAGCTCAGTGATTAAGCACCTGCTTTACAGATACCAGATTCAGTCCCCGATATCTCCGCTTAGGGTTGGGAACATCCCCATCACAAATTTTGGAGAGCTGCTGCCAAGTCTGTGTAGACAATATTGAGCTAGATGGACTGATGGTCTTACTTAGTATAAGGCAGCTTCCTATGTAAGAGGGTTTCTTCTTCTCATTTTACCTGCCAATTCAACTATTGCTATTGATTTAGTTTTCTGTAATATGTCAGTAGGTAAGTTTACTTCCGGACCACTCTGTTGTGTCAACAACTAATTGAAAACCATTATTAAACAAAAAAAGATTGCACAAGAACTTTTATAAGGCAATATATTCCTATATCTGTCCCATGTCTGCAGAACAAGCTATTATAGTTGGGTTTGACTTTAGAGCAGAATTTATTTCACTGAATTCCTTTTCATATGCCCACAGTAAGTATTTCAAAGGAATCCTGGAACAGCTCATCTCCAAGCACTTCTATAATTTCCCCCGAGTGTGACTTTTTTTGGTGAGAAGTAAGATGTATCTTCCGACTGAAGCTCTTTCCACACTCCAAGCATTGATATGGTTTCTCCCCTGTGTGGATTCTTTGATGACAACGGAAATTTGTGCTCCTATTGAAGCTCTTTCCACATTCCAAGCACTGGTATGGTTTCTCGCCAGTGTGAATTCTTTGATGACAAGCAAGGTCTTTATTCAGACGGAAGCTCTTTCCACATTCCAAACATTGAAATGGTTTCTCTCCTGTGTGGATTCTTTGATGACAAGTAAGGTCTTTGTTCAGAATGAAGCACTTTCCACACTCCAAACATTTATATGGTTTCTCTCCTGTGTGAATTCTATGATGACAAGTGAGATATTTCTTCTGACCAAAGCTCTTTCCACACACCAAGCATTGGTAGGGTTTCTCCCCTGTGTGAATTCTTTGATGGCCACGGAGGTTTGTGCTTCTAGTGAAGCTCTTTCCACACTCCATGCATTGGTATGGTTTCTCTCCAGTATGGATTATTTGATGATAAGCAAGGTCTCTGTTCAGACTGAAGCCCTTTCCACATTCCATGCATTTATATGGTTTCTCCCCCATATGAGTTCTTCGATGGTTTGTGAGGCTTGCACTCAGTCTGAAGTTCTTTCCACACTCCAAGCATTTATATGGCTGCTGACCTATGTGCAGTTTGCTCTTTTTACATCTGCCTTTTTCTGGTGACACTTTAGGCAGCAGGTCACTCTTCTGTGTTTCCCATTTGTCACCTGCTGCAATGAAGACAGGAAACGGATAAGAACCTGAGGAAGAAATGGAGCCTTAAATCACTGAACAACTACAGTTAACACTTGTTATAATAGGAAGAACTGAAATTACTTATACAGAAGGCAGATCGTACCATGCATTTAATAACTGGCATTAACTGACAGCTGGCATGCTATAGACTGTTGGATTTGGACAAAGATGACCTAGGTTCAGCTTCCAGCTCAGACATAACCCGACAACATCTAGACCAGACACTGTTTTTAACTACTTTCTTACACATAATAAGAAGGTAAGGCTGTCATTACAAAGCAGTTTGCTTGGCTGCCAGCAGGTGCTGCTGTGATCTTCAGCGTGACAATAGAAATCTGAGAGCTGCTGGAAGATTGAGGAAAGTGTAAAGGGAGGGAGGGCTGGTTTTTGGCAAGGTGTAAAGGGAGGGGTGTTGGCAAGGAGGGAAGGCAGGGCTGGCAAGCAAAGCAAAGCGAGCAAGGGTGCAGACCCTAGTCTAAGTATAAGGTTGCAATCCTAACTCTGCCTACCTGGGAATAAGCACCATTGAACTGAATCAAACTTAATACTGTGTAGACATGATTAGGGTAAGAAAGATAAATTAGACTGGAAAAAGCGTAGTTGGGGTGTGGAAGTGTACAAAATATATAAATGCTGAAATTATTGTCATTGTTTCAGCCAGAAAATAGATATTAGCATCAGCCAGGGAAAGAAGGAGCCTTACTGAGAGAGGCCACGATCCCATAGTTCTCCTCCATGACTTCCCTATGCAGAGCTCTCTGGTCAGGATCCAGCAGAACCAACTCCTCCTCGGTGAAATATACAGCAACCTCCTCAAAGGACACCGGACCCTGAAGGAAAAAAGAAAGCATTTTCCTCTTTATAGAAAACATAAAGATGATCTACCAGCTAAATCCAGAAGGCTCATCCAAAAAAGGTGGCCAGATATTATCCCGCATGATTTAACCCTTCATGTGTGACATTCATAGCCTTCCTTGCAGTGGAGGCTGGTCCGTTTGGGAAAACGGGACACTACCTGCCACCAAGCCGAGTCTGCCTGCTCTGCCCGCCTGAGTTGCAACTAGTCCAAGGGGTGCCATTGCCTGCCAGATTCCTCCTCCTTAATCTCAGCATCGCCCCTTGTAGAACCCAGCAGGAAAGAGGATGGGGACAAAACTAGGAATTAGCTGGCTTTGCCTGCCATCAGCTCTGGCACCACCTATTGCTGGGCTCCCTACCTGTCGCCCCTCTGGTCCCAATGGGCAGCAGCAACCATTAGAATCATCGAATAGTAGAGCTGGAAGGGGCCTATAAGGCCATCAAGTCCAACCCCTAGCGCAATGCATTAGTTGGTAGCTTTGACAAAAGCAAGGAGAAGGAGGTTTGTCCATATCCACGGAGCAAGGAGGGAGCAGAGGGACCCACGCTGCCCCCTGCCTGTCTCACCAGTGATCCTTCCCCATACCTGATCAGGTTCCACATTTGCTTTTTCTCCACCACCAAACAGAAGAGGTGGCTCAGCAGGTCTTGCCGGCATGATTCCATCACCTGTGAGAGACAGAGATGCAGGGAAGCCAGTAACACCTGCTCGTCTCAGAGACAGAACAGACAGGCAAGGGTAGAGACAGGCACAGGCGCTACAAAACGTCTTTTCCCGCTGAATGTAATTTCTGGATGTTTATACCCATAGAGGGAGACCAAAGTGAAGTGGTTGTGTGAATGGATGGTAGAAAGCCAATGCGGCGTAGTGGTTAGAGTGTTGGACTAGGACCTGGGAGACCAGGGTTCAAATCCACATTCAGCCATGAAGCCCACTGGGTGACCTTGGGCCAGTCACTGCCTCTCAGCCCAACCTACCTCACAGGGTTGTTGTGGGGATTAAATTAGGAGGGAGTGAACCACATACGCCACTTTGAGCTCCTTGGAGGAAAAGTGAGATATAGATGCAATAATACATACATACATACATACGTACATACATACGTACACGCACACACACACACACACACACACTCCTTTGCTCCTTACCCTGTGGCCCCTCCCTGGTGTCCAGTGGAGTCCTCTCTGCCTCAAAGAAATCAGTGGCCACTTCCGCAAAGAGACCCTCTACCTGAAAGAGGAGTGAGGATTCAAACAAGGAACGGGGAGAAGGGTTAGAGAAGGAACAACAGAAGCAAAAGCCTTCGGGATAAAGGGTACCCTTCCATGGATTTGCAGGAAAAGCTGGGCAACTGGTAGACTGCGTTAGGGTACCTCCCTCCAGGGCCGCATTATGACTTTCATGGGCCCTAGGCACTTTTGCCTTTGTGGGCCCCTTCCTCCATAATAATATCAATATTAACAATTATTTTTGATATAACTTTAAATACTTCAACATTTTTTTTTCTGTTTTAGGAAAAATTTAATAGATTTTCATGGGCCCTAAAAATTTCATTTTTTTCTGATGTGAGAAAAAAATTCAAAGATTTTCTTCAACCCTAAAATTTCATTTTTCTTCTTCTGATTTTAAAAACATTTTCATGGGCCCCTAAAAGTATTGTGGGCCCTAGGCACTGTGCCTACTGTGTCTAATGGATAAGTGGGCCCTGCCTCCCCCACATCCTCTGCCCCTAAGAACTACCAGGGTGAAACTCTCTCTCACCTGCCGCTCTGCCTGCTTCTCGTCCTCTGCCCGGCTCAGGAGGAAACCTTCGGCCAGGGCCACCGCCTGGGAACTGGTCTCTGCTCCACATTCTCTGACCCAGCTCTCTATCTCCGGGGGAAGGACAGCCAGGAACTGCTCCAGGATCACCAGGTCCAGGATCTGAGTTTTTGTGTGTTGCTCTGGCTTCAGCCAACGACAGCAAAAATCATGGAGTCGGCTGCAAAGCTCTCGGGGCCCCTCAGCCTCCTGGTAGCGGAGCTGCCGAAAACGCCGACGCTGTACATCTGCAATAAGAGTGTCCTCCTCGCTCATGTTCTTCTGTATGACTCTTTCCCAGAATTCCCCACGGCTCCCAGCCTGAACAATATGAGGTCCTCTTCCTGCTTCAAGGCCAGCTGGGTCTACCTCTTCCATCCTTGATCTGTGCCCCAAGAAAGCCTCCGTGAAGGCTGAATGAGCTCTCACTTCTTCGGCCATTGACTGCCTCCAGGCAAAGACTGGCAGAATTGGAGGTTCAACCAAGTCCTGCAAAGCCAAGATATTGTTCTGTTAAGAGAATTATGATACTGTCAGGAAGGGAATTATTTTTCCCTGAGCAAACGTGGATGACTCCAGCTAGTAGTCAGGTTTTTCTTCCAGGAGAAGAAGCAAAATTGAAAGAGAAACTTTGTTGTTGTTATATGCCTTCAGGTCAATTACAACTTATGGTGACCCTATGAATCAGCGACCTCCAATTGCATCTGTTATAAACCACCCTGTTCAGATCTTGTAAGTTCAGGTCTGTGGCTTCCTTTATGGGTTGCATTCTGGATACTCTGTTCATAGGGTTTCCGTGGTAAGAGGTATTCAGAGGTGGTTTTCCTCTGAGTCTGGATGCATCTTAGTCTGGTGTCTCAACTTTGGTGCGCAATGATTAAGACATGCAAGGGAACTCTGCTCTGCCCTGGGAAATGGGCGTGCAATTTAGGGGAAGGCCCACGGCCCACGGCAGAACACCTGCTTAGCATGCAGAAGGTCCCAGGCTAGGAGAGACCCCTGCCTGAACCCTTGGAGCTGCTGCCAGTCAGTGCAGACAGCACTGAGCCAGACGAACCAATGGTCCAACTCAGTATAAGGCCACATCCTGTGCTCCTATCTTCGTTGATTAATTATTTGACTTCAGCAACTTATTCAAACTTTGAACTTGCATATGCATAAAGCCTACATTTCCGATGAAAATGTAACCCTATTTTTATCTGAGACGTATCTTCAATTATTTAAGGCAGCAGTTGGGGACCTTTTGGTCCTCCAGATGTTGGTGGACTCCAGCTCTTATCAGCCCCAGCCAGCATGGGCAATGTGCCGGGCGTGATGGGAGGTGGAGTTCAGAGACGTCTGGTGCGCCAAAGGGTCCCCACCTTACCTGAATTAAGGTAAAGCAAAGTTAACTTCTCTGCTCCATGTGGGATTCGGTATACAGTCTCTGCATATGGAGGTGCTACTCCTTCCCAACCAGAGAGCTGCTGCTGGGACAAGGCTCATGTATCGAAGGATGATGATTGTTGTTGTTTGCATTTATAGCCTACCTTTTCCCTCCAGGAGCTCAAGGTGGCGTGCATTGTTCTCTCCCTCCTCTTTTAATCCCCACAACAACCCTGTGAGGTAGGTTAGACTGACAGACAGAGGCTGGCCCAGTGAGCAGCCAATGTGGTGCCCTCCAGACACGGCTGGGCCACAACTCCCATCATCGTGGACCACTGGCCTGGCTGGCTGGCTGGCTGGCTGCTGACAGGAGAGTCGTACTCCAAAAACATTTGGAGGCCACCACCTTGGAAAATCATGGTATATATACAGCATCTTGTCCTTCTCCATCGCCCCGCCCTACCAACCCTCACCTCCCTATGGGGTGAACTATTGGAGCGGAGGCTAGCTGGCTCTTCTCAGCCCCCCTTCACTCCCAATCGGATGACGGTCCTCCTGACTGTTTTCTCCCTCCGCTCACTGGCCGGCCCTCCCCTCTCCTCGGTTTCCCGCGCCCCCTCTCCTGCAGCCCCCCTACACACCCTAATTCAAATGCACAAAGGGGGCGGGGATGTCTCACCAGAGGAAATCCCGGAAGGGAAGCGCCGAGACAGCACTCGGGGAAGACAAAAGCCATTTTTTTTCTTCCTCCCGGAGAGAAAGGCAGGAAGGCGCTTTGCAAGGAGGCGCACTTGCTCAGGTTAACCACCGCCCTTTCCTCCTCCCCAGATTTCCCCCTTCCTCTCTAGGAATCAAGCCTAGATGGTTTTAACCCTTAGAAGGCCGATCAGCCGACTGGAGCGCTCTCTGCTTCTCTCCAATCAGGAGCCGAAGAGGAAACGTGCCTTGCGGCGCAGATTTAGAGCGGGAGGGCGTGCTGGCTTGCTCCAGACCAAAGCAGGACGCCTTGAGATTCTGATTTGTGGTTCCCCCCTCGCTTTGCTTAGCTTTGCTTTCCCCAAGAAGCAGGGAGTTCCCATACTCTCCCACCCAGTGAGATCACAACTCACCGAGTGAGTGAGAAAATGTCTCCCTTTAGAAGTTTGTTTGTTACATTTGTATCTCACCTTTCCTCCAAGGAACTCAAGGCTTTGTACGTGGGTTTCCCCTCCCGATTTTATCCTGACAACCACCCTGTAAGGTAGGTTAGGCTGAGAGACAGTGGGTAGAAACACGCTTCCTGTTCTGCCGGTTCCAGTGAGTCTTCACCTCTGCCTTCAGAAAGCGGGGGGCAGGGGTGTAGTCGTGCAGGGTCTTGGGTGTGTGTGTCTTAGATCATTTACTTTTTTTGGAGCAGGGTCCCAATGTCTCCAGCATCCTACAAGCCAATCAGCCTGAAAAGCCACTGCGAAGAGTCTTCTAACATGCTTCCTTGTTTTTTCCTGATGGCAGGAGCCAGTGAAAGGAGATGAGTAAAAAACTGAGAAGATTCTTCTCAGTGCTAACGCTCTTAGTGTCAAGAAGCATCTCATTCTCAACCCCACAGGAAAAAAGTGGGGTGGGGCCCGTGAGGACATGGCTGTGACTATTATGAAGGGACCCTGCACTTCTGAATTTACCACTACACTACTGGCGGGGGGCAGAGGGGCTAGTCAAACCTGCCTCTTTTTACTGTAAAACCTGCTGGGATCAGCTCCAGTGCAGTTTTTTTAAAAAAATAGCTTCAAAGAGATTTGCAGCTGATCAGTAGATCAACCCTTTCCCCCTCCAGGTGTGGCCAATGGAAACACTTTGCTGTAGGTGACTAATGTGTTCACAGCCAGCAAATGGACCAAGGTTACCCAGTGAACTTCGTGGAGGGGGGGTGTCTCTTAGGTGCTCTTGACCTCCAAGTTCTTTTGAAACAGAGTTTTTTGTGTTGTTTTTTTATGTGTTTGCAAACAAATCAGAGTATGTTTATAGGGGCTATAAGATTTGGCTAGATCTAGTTGAAGGGTTTTTTTACCGTTTACTGAGTTTTCATAATACACGAGTATATTTTAAAACCTTTTGAAAGGTTTTTATGTGTGCGGTCTCGCAACTGTTATAATTTCATTTTAGATTTGCCTTTGAGAAAGGTAATCCTGCAGAAACTCAGCGGCCATATTCAACAATAACACACTCCTGTTGTTCTGGCAACTTTGAGATGCGCTTCTCCTTTTTGTTCGATTTCTCACCGTTGCCAACCAGATGCCCATTATGGGAAACCCCGCCAGCAACACTCTCCTCACTTGTGATTCCCAGTAGCTGGTATTCAAGTGCATATCACTTCCAGCAGTGGACGAAGGGCATGGCAATTGTAGCTAGTAGCCATCAACAGCCTTGCCTTCCACAAATTTGCCTAATCCTCTTTTAAAGCCTTCCAAGTTGGCAGCCTGCGCTACAACCCCCTCCAGGTCTCTGTGGCCTTATAGGCCCATTCTAACTCTGCTGTTGTACGATTTTTATTTTGAATCTAGCCCAGAATCTATTTTCAGAGGGCCAATTCACAGATGGAGAAAAGTGAAACTGCTAAATTTTGCTCTCCCCCCCCATTGTTTTACTTTTCCTTTCCCCTTGGCAGAGTTCTTTTGATGCGGATGGTATTGGTTGCCAGTTGGCTACATATAACATAAACAGGAACGCAGGAAGCCACCTAACACCGAATCAGAACATCGGCTCCATCTAGCTCAGTACTGCCTGCACTGACTGGCAGCAACTCTCCAAGGTTTCAGACAGGAAGCCTCTCTGAAAATAAAAGCTTATTGCAGATTGAGTCTACATTACCCTGCAGTGTGCCCATCTGAAAATGGAGGCAGGCGGTTCCAGCAATAGTGGGTGTATCCACACCTGTTCCAATGACATGGATGGGCGTATAGAGGAGGGCCGGGATCTCTTCTCGATCGTCCCAGAGTGCAGGACATGGAATAATGGGCTCAAGTTGCAGGAAGCCAGATTTCAACTGAACATCAGGAAACACTTCCTGTTAGAGCTATACGACAGTGGAACCAATTACCTAGAGAGGTAGTGGGCTCTCTGACACTGGAGGCATTCAAGAGGCAGCTGGACAGCCATCTGTCGGGAATGCTTTGATTTGGATTCCTGCATTGAGCAGGGGGTTGGACTTGATGGCCTTATAGGCCCCTTCCAACTCTACTATTCTATGATTCTAAGGCTGCAATCACCACTTCCTTTTTCATTCACCTGGGGCATGTGCAGGCAGGAAAAGGAGTGAATACTCTGATCAAAGGGAAGGTTTTCAAATGCACAGGAACACAGGATGCTGCCTTCACTGAGTCAGACCATTGGCCCTTCTCACTCAGTATTGCCTACACTGACTGGCAGGGGCTCTCCAGGGTTTCACACAGGACATTCCAAGCCCTTCCTGGAGATGCCAGGAGGATTGAGCCAGGGACCTTCTGCATGCCAAGCAGATGCTCTACCTGTGAGCTGTAGCCCTTCCCCTAAAGGAACCAACTACACCTTTGTGGACAGGAGGATATAGAATCGATCTAGTTTGAAAGCATGGTGAGGACGAGCACAAACGATTCCAGACTGAGAAAAACTACAAGTCGGTTCATGTGTACGCATCCAGAAACATCGTTTTGTACTTTTTAAAAATTTACATATGTATGAATGTATATATGCACACACATTCGCTTTCTATCCTGCTTTTCAAGTGCCACCCTGGGCAGCATCTGTCTTTGGTTTTCCAGTAGCACATTTCTTTTCAGTATTGAAATGCAGATTGTCTTCTTTCCTTCCTAAACCTTTAACAATGATAAATGAAGCATGTATTAGGTTTGCAACCCAGAAGCACTTAAAATCCACCCCACACGTCTTGCATGACAATTGTTCAGTGATACGCCATGAATCATTTACTTCCTCTGCTGCTAGTCTACTGGTCTAATAATGTATTATGTTATGTAACAAAGTATTATTATTATACCTTTCCTCCAAGCAGCTCAAGGTGGCATACATAGTTCTGCCCCCTCTCTCCATTTTATCCTCACAACAACCCTGTGAGGTAGGTTAGGAGTAAGACCAGCGGTTCACACAAGATAGCATCCTCTCCCCAGCAGTGACCAGCATCTACTTTGGAGGAGTCTGTAAGCTTTGTTCCCCCCCACACACACACACATAACAAATATCTACCAGCTGGACTCTTTTGGGGGTCTTTCCTGCCCCCTCCTTTTTTTGTCTCCCCCCTTCTGTCTTTCTCTTGCCTCTTGACACTGTTCAAGTGTCTCGCTTAAACAGCGGACGCAGGTCTGTGGGGTGGGCTTTTAATTGCAAGCCCAAGTATTGGACGCTTCAGTGATAAGATAGGGCCACATTCACACCATACATTTATTCCACTATTCCTCCACTTGCACTTCTTGTCCCCTACACCCTAGCAATCCCGAGTGGTTTATCAGTCAATCCCTCTTCCCAGGGAACTCTGGGAATTGTAGCTCTGTGAGGGGAATAGGAGGTCTTCTAACAACTCTCCGTACCCTTCACAAACTACAGTTCACAGGAGTCTTCGGGGGGAGGCATGACTGAATAAATATATGGCATCAATGTGGTCTCTACTTTGAACGGCCCTAAATCAAAGGGACTCCTATGGCTTCAGTGTTGTACTATGTTTTTACAGCTATGCATTTCTTGTTCTTAACCCTTTCATAAAAATAAATGGAATATTAATCAGAGAGATTTTCAATGCAGAAACACAAGAGGAAAAAATCTACCTGTACACTCCCCCTCCCCCAATTCATATTTGTTTGACCCTTATTCCTGGATTTCCAGTGATTTCAAAACCACCTCCTCAGCTACTCCACTGTGGTCATCTATGAAGATTCAAGCTTTACTGCTCCTGGTTAGAACCACCTCCCTGTATCAATTAGCTCATAGAGTTACTGTAATCTTGAAAACAGCAAGGAGTCTTCTTCATCAGCAAACATCTCCAGGCTGAGTGGTGGCAATTGGATGAGTAGCAAATGTGTCACAGAGGGAAAGGAAGAAGGATCCTGTACTTCCACCACCATCGCTCCCTGCAAACAACTGCTGCAATGAGTGTGACCAGAACCAACCCTTTCAAACGTTTAGGCAATATTTGAATAAGGGGGGGGGGGGCGGGGAATATGGAACCTTGTCCTGGGTGAGTTCTCCACTGCAAAATGCGAGGTATATTGTGATAGAATCTCCCTCCACATGCCAAGCACATCTATGATTTCTAAGCCATGTGAATTCTGAGATGAGAAGGCAAGAATGGTGACGAAAGCTCATTCCACCTTCCAAGCATTGATAGGGTTTCTCCCCTGTGGTAATCCTTTAATGGGAAGTAAGGCTAAAACTCTGACTGAAGCATTTTCCACACTCGGAGCATTTATGTGGTTTCTCCTGTGTGAATTCTTTGATGATTACTGTATCTTCTGCATTAAGCTCTTTCCACACTTCAAGAACTCTCACTATTTAGCTGGCTTTATTAATATTCTCCCCTGTATGATTTTTTTGGTGTGAAGAAAGGTTAGAACTGTTTGTGAAGTCCTTTACACATTCCAAGCATTCATATGGTTTCTCCACTGTGCAAATTCTTTTTATTACTTTATTATCATTTATCAGATGCTTAGTAACCCAAAGCAACTTACATTTAAAAACTGGATAAAAACACACACAATCAATAAAATCTAAAACTCATCAATACATTAGAAGCAAGACAAAGACATACACAGGGTTTTGTTTTTTTGAGATGGTACTCACTGATATGGAGTACTGGCGCTTCTTTTTTGGCTGCCCACTGCAATCATTTTTTGCTGGCGTCCAAAGCACTTATCAAGGTATGAGAACCAGCACCTTATTTATTAATAAAGAAAGCACAGGACGTACATAATAGTCAATACAAACTTTAAAACCCCTCAAATACACAACAGAATAACTGCAACACCACACATCAAGGGCCAAAGGCCTGCGTGAAGAGGAAGGTCTTTGCCTGGCATCTAAAGATGGGTAAAGAATAGCTGGGGGGCCACCACTGAAAAGGCCCATTCTTGTGTTGTCACCCTCTGAGCATCCCATGGAGGGGGCACAACAAGAAGGGCCTCTGATGACAAAATGCAGGGTCCTGGTCGGCTCATACAGGGAGAAGCGGTTCTTGAGGTCCTGAGACACATAAGGCCTTTTAGGTCAAAACCAGCACTTTTGAATTGACCCTGGAAACTAATTCTTGGATGACAAGTGTTATTTATATTCTGTGTGAAGCGCTTTACACACTCCAGGTATTTATATAGTTTCTCCCGTTTGTGAGTTTTACTATGATCAGTGAGAATTTTTTTTCTCACTAAAGCTCCATCCACACTTCATTCATTTATATGGTTTCTCCATGTGAGTTTTTTGATGATAAGTGAGATGTATCTTCTGTGTGAATCTCTTACCACACTCTAAACATTTATATGGTTTCTCCCCGGTGTGAATTCTGCGATGAGAAGTGAGATGGGAGCTTGTACCAAAGCTCTTTCCACAGTCCAAGCATTTATAGGGTTTCTCACCTGTGTGAATTCTTTGATGATCAGTGAGACTTTGCTTCCAACTGAAGCTTTTTCCACATTCTAAGCATTTATATGGTTTCTCCCCTGTGTGATTTCTTTGATGGTAAGTGAGAATTTTTTTCTGACTATAGCTCTTTCCACACTCCAAGCACTGATATGGCTTTTCCCCGGTGTGATTTCTCTGATGATAAGTGAGATGTATCTTCTGTGTGAAGCGGTTTCCACACTCCAAGCACTGATATGGTTTCTCCCCTGTGTGATTTCTTTGATGATAAGTGAGATGTATCTTCTGCATGAAGCTCTTTTCACATTCCAAGCATTTATATGGTTTCTCCCCTGTGTGGGTTTTTTGATGAGCAGTGAGAGTTTTTTTCTGACTAAAGCTCTTACCACACTCCAAGCACTGATATGGTTTCTCCCCTGTGTGATTTCTTTGATGAAAAGTGAGATTTATCTTCTGTGTAAAGCACTTTCCACATTCCAAGCATTTATATGGTTTCTCCCCTGTGTGAATTCTTTGATGAGAAGTGAGATTTATCTTCTGTGTAAAGCACTTTCCGCACTCCAAGCATTTATATGGTTTCTCCCCTGTGTGAGTTTTTTGATGATCAGTGAGAGTTTTTTTCTGACTAAAGCTCTTTCCACATTCCAGGCATTTATAGGGTTTCTCCCCTGTGTGAGTTTTTTGATGATCAGTGAGAATTTTTTTCTCACTAAAGCTCTTTCCACACTTCAAACATTTATATGGTTTCTCCCCTGTGTGATTTCTTTGATGGTAAGTGAGATGTATCTTCTGTGTGAAGCTTTTTCCACACTCCAAGCATTTATATGGCTTCTCCCCAAAGTGTATTCTGCGATGGTAAGTGAGATGGGAACTCGAACTGAAACTCTTTCCACATTCTGAGCATTTATATGGTTTCTCCCCAGTGTGAATTCTTTGATGATCAGTGAGACTTTGCTTCCAGCTGAAGCTCTTTCCACATTCTAAGCATTTATACGGTTTCTCCCCTGTGTGAGTTTTTTGATGAGCAGTGAGAATTTTTTTCTGACTAAAGCTCTTCCCACACGCCAAGCACTGATATGGTTTCTCCCCTGTATCGATTTTGCAAACAGCTTTACATTCTGAGTCATAACTGTAACTTTCCCAATAAATACACCATTTACTTGTTCCCTTTCTTTTATCCTTTTGTTCTTTGATTGCAATTTCCTTGTAGTTACTGTTCCGAGAAGCAGAGCATGTATTCCACATGCTCTGATTTGCTTCAGTTTTCCTTCTCTGATGTTTACTCTTTTTACCTCTGTCTCTTTCCAGGGACAAGTAACATAATTCTCTGTTATTCTTGGCTTCCCATTCATCACCTTCTGAAATGAAGTCAAAAAATTGATTAGAGCCTTGGGGAGAAATGGAGTCTCAAATCACAGAACAATTCAATCAATGCTACAGATAAAAGAACTGAAAGACTTAGAGATCTTACCATACACTTACTGCCTCTGCTGACTGGCATTAACTGACAGCTGGCATGCTACAGAATGTTGGATTTGGACCATAGAGATGCAGTTTTGGTTCCCAGCTCAGACCTGAAGTTCATTTGGTAAACCTGAGCCAATCACACTCTCTCTCAGCCTAGTCTACCTCACAGGGCTTTGTGCAGGGAAACAAAACAATCACATGCACTATCTTCTGAGCTGTTAAGGAGTGATGGAAGGATGTTAGTATGATAAAAAGAAAAATGAGAGACCTCAGATTGGGTTACACGTAATGCGTAATTCGTTGAAAAATAGAGGGGTAGCAGTATCTGATTTTTTAAAAATGATAAACGATAATTACAAAACAGAAGCTAGGGACATTTCATTATTTACAAAAACAAAATGCTATCAGGCCTTACGTTTCCCTAGTTTACATTCCAATTAGCAAAACCATGTCCATCTCTCCAAAACATGAAATACTAAGAACTACTATTTCTCCCACAAATCTGGTCAGTTTATTTATTTATTTACTCTATTTATTTATTATTTAGTTAGTATCCCGCCCTTCCTCCCAGCAGGAGCCCAGGGTGGCAAACAAAGTGCTAAAAACCTTTAAAACATCATAAAACAGATCCTAAAATACATTAAAACAAAACAGCGTTAAAAACATTTTTTTAAAAAGGGTTAAAAACATTATTTAAAAAACCCATATTAACAAGCAATTCTAACACAGATGCAGACTGGGATAGGTCTCAACCTAAAAGGCTTGTTGAAAGAGGAAAGTCTTCAAAAGGCTCCGAAAAGATACCAGAGATGGTGCCTGCCTAATATTCAAATATTAATTTATCAATTTCTGCCACTTCAGACGTGACATCAGTCATTACCATATAGATGAAACTTGTTCCCTTTCCCACTTGTGTGCCTGCAGAATTTTTGCTGCTATTAACATGGTTATCATCAAGGATTCCATTTCTTTTGGAATATCCTCCTCTAGCCAGTTAAACAAAACCAACATTGGACTAAGTCCTGGTGTAATCCCCATAGAGGGTAAGGCTATTGATGGTGCCTAGCCATAAAGGCTTTGTTCTGCCTCCACTGTCGGATGCTTCTGAATACCAGCTGATGGAAATGGCAGGCAGGGAGAGTGCTTGTGCGCAGGTCCTGATTGCGGGTTTCCCATTGGGGCTTCTGGTTGCCCACTGTGAGAACAGCAAACTGAACTAAATGGGCTACTGGCCTGATCCAGCAGACTCTACTTATGTTCTTAATTTCCATCATGAGAGGTATTATTTCCCTCCAAAACTTATGTGACATCTGACACTTCCATCGTATATGAAGAAAATGTGCATTTGAGGCTGAACACTTCCAACAGCATATCTGAACTCATTTTATTAACCCTGGCTGGTGTTAGACGCCGCCATAATAATAATAATGTGTACTCAGCTCCTTGTACAGTAGGGCCCTGCTAATACGGCAGGTTAGGGACCAGGCCCCCGCCGTAAAGCGGAAATCGCCATAAAGTGGGGCCCCACAGACTATAATGGGCCGCAGCACAAAAAAATGATGCCAAAACTGCAAAATCGGCTTTAAAACGGGGAATTTCCCCTGCTTGAAAGCTGCTGCATCAGCGGAACACCGTAATGCGGGGCCCTACTGTACTGATAAGACTCAGTGGGTTTTTATTAGTCTCCAAACCATTTTAGTCAGAGATAATAAAGCCAAGATCTTTTCTCCACCTTGTTGTAGCAGGACCTCACTGTCCTCAATGTATACGTGCTTTATAATTTTGGGCCAACATGCCCCTTTGCCTCTTTTACCAGGAGGACAGATGCTTTGATGCAGTTGTAGCACCCACAATCTCACATGCACACAAAATCTTTATCTGAAAATAAACATCCACCACCACCACCCACTTTCTGGGCAATCTCATACTTTGATAGCAGCTGGGAACAGCTGTTGGTTATTGTTACATTTTTAGTTTGATTATCCTGTGGGTTTAATGTTTTATGTTGAGGGTTGTTAACTCCCTTGCAGGATATAAATGTTTTAATCAATAAAAAATATACAAATCCAGTGAGACTGGACCAAGGGGACTTGAGGGGCTGGAATATTGGAAATCTACAAAAAATGCTAAAATTATACATAACTTCTAAATGAATATAATATACAGGGAAATAGAGAGCCTTACTAAGAGAGGCAACAAGCTGATAATTCTCCTCCATGACTTCGCTGTGCAGCACTTTCTGGTCTGGATCCAGCAGAGCCCACTCCTCTTCCGAGAAATATACAGCCACATCCTCAAAGGACACTAGACCCTGAAATAAAATAAAATATTTGCCTTTTTTACAGATAACATGAACATTAATTACTACCAAAATTCAAAAGACTCATAAAGGAAAGATGGCTGGGATAACCTAACTTCAGTTCTCCATACTCTTGTAACCTCTAGATTAGATTACTCCAGTGCATTATATGTGGGGCTGCACTTGAAGACAGTTTGGAAACTACAGCTAGTGCAAAATTCCTGCTATGTTGGTGCTCATTTCCTGGTGTGGTGGGTAGGACTCCGTCCTTATCAACATGTTGATAAATGAGCATTTTATGGATTTTGTATTGTCATTGTTTCACCTCTTATGTGCCCACACACAGATTCAAGGATTCTTCACTTTTCCCTTAAGCCTAGAGCTGTTCAGAGTCCTTGTATGTAGCAACTGCACTCACCTGGGCTTGTGCCATTGCCCCAAAAGTAAATCTGAACATGCAGACTTAAAGAGGAAACTCTCACCAGAGACTTATCTCAGGACTAGGGATAAATCAGAGTAAAAAAGAACAGAGTTCCACAGTGGAAGGAAGTCATGCTTTTTGTTGACTACACATTTCTATATGAATATATATGAGCATACACACTGGGCATAGCCAGTAAATTAATGTCAGGATTAGTAACACAACACAAAACCAAAAGTTATTAATACAATATATGCTTTAAGAATATCTCATAATATGCTTATACAGGCTAGATATCTTAACACAGAAACAGAAAAGAATGACAATTTAAATCTCACTCATGCGGGCTCAGTTAACCCTTGGAAAAAGCCTTAGCAATTAAGCAAACTGGTAGTAGCATCAGCTCAATCCATAATGAACGATAACAAACTGCAGGGGAGATCTCTCTTTTATAGTCTCTCATCTAGATCACCTAATCAGGAACTGCATCACCTTTCTGTCCTCACAGACATTTCTCAGATGTTCTCATAGACAACCACCTTTCCATTCTCACAGACATTTCTCACAGAT
The DNA here is from genome assembly GCF_030035675.1 of Rhineura floridana. Classification (NCBI taxonomy): domain Eukaryota; kingdom Metazoa; phylum Chordata; class Lepidosauria; order Squamata; family Rhineuridae; genus Rhineura; species Rhineura floridana. Next base: position 209,501,342 of record NC_084482.1, read on the forward strand.
CTGAATCAAATCTGAGGTAAGATTACCACTGGCCATCTGGAGAAACTTAATAAGGTATTCTCCCAGCCTCATCAGGCGTTTACAATCAAGCTCAGACTTGCTGATTTAAGAGCTACACCTTGGCTGTATGCCCAGACTTTGTGGAGGGGGAGAATGGGTACAGGAACACTTGTCTTTTCAAAGTCTTTTATTTCAACTCTGAAGGGGGCAAAACACTCTAACTATGTAGACTTATACAATACATATATTATTTAAAGGGGCCTACTACACTGCTTTTAATTTTTGTTTATATATGGCATGGGCTGTAGCTCACTGGTAGAGCATCTGTCTTGAATGCAGAAGGTCCTAGGTTCAATCCCCGGAATCTCAAGGATGTGGCTTTTACAGGCTTCCTAGGAACAGTCTTGGCAAAAGCAAAGAAGGAAATAAATTTGTTCAGGCCCCGGGAAGTGAGCAGGGGATAGAGGCACCCGGGTTGCCCCCAGCCTCTCTCCCCAGTGATCCTTCCCCCTACCTGATCTGGTGCCACAGCAGCTGCTTCCCCTCCACAATAAAGAGATGGCTGAATAGGTCTTGCTGGCATCATTGCATCTCCTTGAGAGACAAAGGTTGGGAAGCCATCAGCACACGCTTGTCTCAGAGGTTAAGTGACACATTGACTGCATGCACACAGACACTGCAATATGTATTTTGGACATTCCTACACATTTTATATTTCACTTCTGTGAATCTTTCCCCTTTTGGGCTCTGGGCCAGGAATCCAAGTAATGGTTTAGGTACTCAACCATTGAAAATAAACTCGTCTCGGAACTATAGAAAGGGCTGGAGACAAGCATCTTCCCCCGCCCCAAGACTCAGGAGGACATAAAAGAATCCCATTAATTTCTAGCCTTATCCATTCTTACCAATCGATGGGTCACCTCTGTCACCCTCCTGGACACTACTTGGCAGGGGACCCTCCCTGGTGTCCAACAGAACTTTCTCTGCCTCAGGAAAACCAGTGGCCGCTTCTGTAAACAGACCCTGAAACAGCAATGAAAATCCAAGAGAGGGAAATGAGAAGGATAAGAAAAGGCATGGCAACGGTTAAGACCTCTGTGGTTTGCGACATCCTTCTATGTAGGACTTTCAGAAAAGGATGGCCAATAATTAGAGAGTTTTAGGATACCCTCCCTTGCATTCTGGGCCACTTGGAACAACCAAGATGAAACTCTCTCTCACCTGCTGCTCTGCCTGCTTCTTGTCCTCGACCTGACTCAGGAGGAAGCCTTTGGCCAGGGCCACAGCCTGGGAACTGCTCTCCGCTCCACATTCTCTGACCCAGCTCTCTATCTCTGGTGGAAGGACAGTCAAGAACTTCTTTAGGATCACCATGTCCAGAATCTGATTCTTTGTGTGTGGCTCTGACTTCAGCCACTGCCGACAGAGGTTGTGGAGCTGGTCACAAACGTCTTGGGGGCCCTTGGCCTCCTGGTAGCGGATCTGCCCGAAATGCTGGTTGCGGGTGTCCTCTGCCAAGATCTTTGGCATGGCTCTTTCCCAGAATTCCCCAGGGCTCCCAGTCTTGATGGTATCAGGGTCTCTTCTTGCTTCAGGGCCAGCTGAGTTCTCCTCTTCCATCTTCAGTGCTCCAAGGAAGCTTCCAACTGGACCCAAGCACCTCTTCCTCCCTCTTCTGCCAAAGGCTGCCCTACCTGGAGGCGCTATTACGTCCTACAAAGCTAAGACATTGTTCTCTGAGTAAATTATTATTCTGTCAGAACAAGAAGATTTTCCCTGAGCAAATGTGGATGAATCTGGGTAGCCACCAGATCATTCCCTAGAAAGAAAGGCAGATGAATGCTATGACACAAAAATGAAATGAGGGACTTGTGGAAGGGGGAGTTCCTTCATGTGAGGAACGTTTATTAATCTAGAACCTCACTTATGCATAAAACAAATATTTCTGGCTAAAACGTAACTCCCACCCCCTTTATTTAATTTTAAATATTCAATGCAAAAACATCATGACATTTCTCTGCTGCCCCTGATATCTGGTACAGTTCCTCTACAGATAGAGGTTCCACTCCTCTTACAAGCAAGAGCTGCTTTGCGGGGGGCAAGAGTAAAGACTCACCCACACAGGGCGGCCTCCTGTTCCCAGCAGTGCTCGGCCTCTCCTTCCGAGGAGCCCACAAGCTTTGAGTCCCGCAGAAACTGAGATCCACGATCTGTGCTCTGTGGAGGTATGTTCTCTCTTCCTTTCCTCCCTGCTCCCTTTCCTGCCTTTTTAGAATGTTTTGCACCTACTTCCCAACGTTTTCAGGCCCTGCTTGAAAAAAAACTCCTTATTCTGATCAGGGCTTGGCCAAATGGAAAAATGCACCAGAGGGCAACATTTGGAATTTCGCCGCCCTGGGCTCCTACTAGGAGGAAGGGCAGGATATCAATTAATTAATTAATTAATTAAATAAAATGTTGGGGGTGGGGGAGACCAGCACCGGATTAACGGGCTCCTCCGCCTTCCCAATCAGCACCTCTGGACACCCCCCACCCACTCACCCCCAATTGAAGGACCCAATTAGTGCATTAGCCAGGACTTGGCATGGGAGGCGCGGGCCTTCATCGGATCTCCAAATTAACAGCTGCCCCATTGATGGGACCCTTCACTTGCCCATTCAGAAGATCTGCCCCCTTCTCCCCATTTTTAAGATGGCCTTCCCTCCCACCCCCTCCTCGCTTTCCCAGGCACCTCCCCTGCTGCATCCTTGGGACTCCATTCAAAACCACCACGAGGGGCTCACCTGATCCCAGAAGGAAAACACCAACGCAGCCCTTGCAAGAAAACAAACAAGTCCGTCCACGCCCCCTCCCCCAGTAAAGAAGGCTGGGCAGGAAGCGGCTTTCAGGCTTGCAGTTGCTATAGAGAAGAATCCCCTCTCCCCCCCCCTCCAATTCCCTTCCTCTCTAGGAATCCAGCTCGCTCTGTTTAACCCTCCCAAGGCCAAGCAGCCAGCATTGCCCCCTCCTCCAAAAAGCTGGCGTTGCCCCGTTGATGCTGATATTGGTTAATAGTTCCCAGTTCTTTGCTTGAAAGTCTGAAACAGCAAAAAAAAAAAAAAGAGAGAGAGAGAAAAGTTCATTTGTCCCTTAACTTGGATGGATTTACAAGAGGATGAGACAAATTCGTGGAGGAAAAGGAAAAGGCTATCAATGGCTACTACTAGCCATGATGGCCATGCTCGGTTTCCACAATCAGAAGCAGTGTGCTTCCGAATACCAGTTGCCGGAAGCTGCAAGAGGGGAGAGCACTGTTGAGCTCAGGTCATCTGGTTGGCCACTGTGAGGACAGGATGCTGGACTAGGTGGGCCACTGGCCTGATCCGGCAGGCGCTTCTTGTGTTCTTAACTCCAAAATAAGCTTCGGGATACCCCATATCATATATTTTCATGATTGAGGGACTCCCCCGCTCCTTCGAGCCCAGCAGTAATTTTATTCCTTCAAGACGATCGTTATTCTGAAACCCTCATAGACCCAGAAAGAGAAATTAATTCACACCCACACATCCTCTACATGTTGTCATAACATAGACCATGCTGTCATCGGTGGCCTTGGGTAACTAGCTGGCTCCGTAGTACATACAAGCAATTTAACAACAGACACTGCACTTTGTTTTAGAAACAAGATGGAGAAAGTTATAAACATTCCTGGCTTATCTCAAACACCGTATTTCTGACATTTTCAATACTAAAATTTCTTATATATATATTAAAGATACAATTATAAACGTGAATACAATGATAGAATAACATAATATTTATAGCAAATGCAAAGCAGTGCAGAAGCATATAGAAATATTCCAATAGCAGTATCAATAATAAATGGCATGTAGAAGTGCATAGAAGTGTTCAGTCAATGATACATATATGAAGGAGGAAATATACAGTAAATATACTTTAATTCGTGCCACCCAGACAGATTTGAGAGATGTCATGCACATCCTGGTCACTCCTCTGCATGCATGAGACACACAGTATGCAGAGCTTAGAAAAGTTACTTTTTTTGAACTACAACTCCCATCAGCCCAATCCAGTGGCCATGCTGGCTGGGGTTGATGGGAGTTGTAGTTCAAAAAAAGTAACTTTTCCAAGCTCTGAATGCGTGCACGTTGCTTTGCAGCATCTGAGATCAGGTATGTCAAGAATAGCTAACTTTGAGTTAAAGTTGGTCAAGCTAAAATGGTTCATCCAGAGGGAATTCTGGGAGCTTGCTGATACCTGGGACACTCTGCTGGAGAAGTCCAAGGCTTCAGTGCCAGACAGGCAATTTGCAAATGTCAAGAAGATGCAACTGAACCTTATCTGTTATCTCTTATCTGCTTCCTGAGATCAAAGTCAGGGAGAGTGGGTATTGCAGATCAGGACCACTGGGTGGGACTGTCTAGCTTAGGGTTGCCATATTCCAGTTCCACAAATCCGGGCAGGTTAATTTGCATATTATGCAAAGTATTTGCATATTATGCAAATATTTGCATGTTAATACTTGGATTGTCCAGTCGTTTTGTTTTTGTGCCTAGGAATTACCACCAAAAACTGGGGAAAGATGTGAGAAATCTTTTTTTTAAAAGCAACATTTTTAGCCTTAAATGCCTAGACTCTAGTTTCCAACACTATGGAGTATTTATTGATTGATTAAGAGAATTTATATCCTGCCCTTTTGCTGTTAAAAACAGAGCTCAGCACAGCTTACAAATATAATAAAAACAATAAAAATACACAATCAATATAAAAACATAATAAAAACACAAAATAGCAACAAACATAAAGTAAGTCAGGGCAACAGTTCGGTTAACCATATACGATATATTTCAAAGATGTGGTGGGTGGAGAAAAACAAGAAGCCAAAATGTTAGGAAAAGGAGTCTTTCACACCACATGCTCAGTTGTAAATACTGTTGCAGCAAGCTTTACAAGTTCCTCCAGTATTCCACTGGTGCAGGCTGTGACACCCCTCCCTGGCTCTCCCTGTCAGGTTCCTACCTGCGCGTGGCTACTGCCTGTCACTAGGCACCACCAGGGACTCCACCAGTCCGGACTGTCCTTTATTTTATTGTTTCTCTCCCCGCTCTAGCACAGATCTCAACAGATCCCCCTGCTAGGCAACCACCAGTCACGTCCTAATACTGGTATTCCCAGAGACTCTGAATACTGGTATTGTTATTCTCTTCACCGCTGCCACCATTTGTTACAGTTCCCCTTCAGCCTTGGTCATTACCTTACCCTCCCTTCTGGTCTGTGAAACCCCAGCCAAGGATCAGGCCTTTGGTAAACCAAATTAAGTCTTTATTAAAGATAACAAAGCTAACAAGATTAACAAGATTTCTTCTTAAGGCACATAAGCATATGGTTTTACTCAATACTAATCCGAACTCCACCCCCCTCCTTCTCCACTCTCTCCTGGCAAACAACTCTCTAAACCCCACCAAGCAACCCACTCAGTTCACCTCATCCACCACCACCACCTCCCAGATTCCACTGTCTCTCTTCCTTTTATACGTTCATTCTACTGCCCATTCACTCCCCCTCCTCTTTCACTCCACTTACCATGTATCTTCTAAACAACCAACACTTACCATATATACATTAATATAGGAACATCACACAGGCACTCAGACATTCAAAGTATCTGTATGTTTCTTAGGTTTTATAAAAGCAGAGCTTTGCTTAACTCAAAATTTCTTCTCCCTTTGATCAACCACATCTACACAGGTTCCACCTCCATACTCAAAATGAAACTGGGCCTGGAAGTGTGCAACAACCCCACACATACCTTGCTAATTAGATTACCAATGCCAGGATGTCTTTCTTATCGACTACTCTCCTGCTTCCCCCCCCCCCCCGGGCATCATGAAATACCCAGTCCTGGGCTCAGAAAGAAAATAAATATCTGGTCCTCTTCAAAGTATTGATAAGCCTCTTGTTTTAATTGAAATAATAATTATAAATTCTTGTTCTTATCACTAATGGGAGTTAATTATCTTGCATATGCTGCTGTTGCTTCTATGGCTGTAACGGAGTGAGGTTAAAGATAAGTGAAATGCAAATAGGAAAAAAACAACACAAAAGGCAGTAACACTTTCCTAAATGTAATACCATACCAACCACAACAAGATTCCTATGAGTAAGGCAGAAAACTAAGCGTCTCACAACCAAAAATATGATAAATGAAGAAATATTTATATAAAAGCATGACTATCAAATATATTTATTATTTACACAAACTGTAAAGATATTTATAGTGCAAACCTAGGTTTATTTATTCAGAAGCAAGTCCCAGGGTATTCAGTGGGGCTTACTCAAACAGGGACAGAAATGCAACTTCAAATGATAAGCAACTTCATTCACACATCCCAAAATTCCGAATCATGCCACTTTACGCTGTTTTGCAACTGTTTATACTTGTTTTTATGGTCATTGGATTTTAAATGGCTTTATTTCTTGTTGTGAGCTGCCTTGCTTTCCAACCCTACCTCACAGGGGTGTTGGAAAGACTCCATACACGCACACGCACACGCACACACTGCAGATGTATAAATACATACAGCCCATATAATAGTTTATTGTCAAACCAGTTGGTCATTGCAGAAAAATCAGTATTAGTTTTTAAAAAATCAGTATTACTTTCCTACAGAATAAAAACTGTAATACCTAAGTAAGCCCTGCCTACTTGCTTTAAAATAGGACTGGAGGGCACAAACACAATTCTTTTTTACATTCACTCCAAAGTCCCATTGATTTTCAGCACATTCATAACCATGTCTACTCAAAAGTAAGTCCTATTGAATTCAATGGGATTTACTCTGGGCATATGGGATTAGCATTGCTTTTACAAAAAGCAAGCATTGGGAAGGTTTTCAAAACACTGCCCAAGATCTGACTCCTGCACACAAGAGGAAAAAAACCTGAAATGTATATACTTACCCAATTTATGAGATTTTCAGATAAACGGGGTGAAACCACCATTTTGTTTTCTAGACACTGCCTAAGGTCAATGAAACTGAAACACAATCCCTGATTGGCTGCAATCCTGAACGGGCGGGGTTAAAGCTAGGAAGTGCTATACAGTACTGTTTAAAGAAAGATTTAACAGTGGGGGGGGGCTGACGTTATCTCGAGAACCAGACCACCTAGAAACTTAATTTTTTTTTTAATTAAAGCTGAGAATCCGGGCCACCTAAAGGGCTAGCCGGGCGCCGGGTGGCATGCATAGAATCTGGGTAAAACCCGGCTAACTGGGCAATATGGCAACCCTAGTCTAGCTCCCCTTATCTTCAAAGAAGCTGATCACAGAAGGGGCACCTAAGATGGCTAATTGGCCCCCCTCCCTGTTGCCAGCTAAATCCTATAAAAATGAAGGGTGATCCTTCAGGTACTTGTTCCCATTCCCGTTTCCTAGTTCCAACTACGTGGACCTGCCTGACGATGCTGTTTGGGAACCAAGCATTACTGAAGTAAGTGACCTAGCTAGGTTATGCAGAGGTTTGTTGTTTCTTTTGTCTGTTTGAATCTCTCACTATTGTTATGCCAATGTGTTTCTTGTTAGCCGGGTTGAGGGCTATTAGCTTTTAAGGAAACAGATTTTTGTATGTACCTTTCTTTTCTTTTAAATAAACTACCCTTTTATTAATGGTGTGTATTGCTTGGGGCTCATGACTCTAAATTCAGGCCTTGATTAATGGACGCTACTGACTACTGTTGATTAGTGTGGGTTAATGCCCTAGAGCAGAGGGTGTAACAATATGTTATGTTCGGTTTGTTTTATTTATTCTGTTATGTACATTGTTGAGATTTATTGTTTACTTATGTTTATTTAAAATGTGATGTATTTTCCTTTTAATTGTACCAAATATGAATTGTATATTATATATTGTATATTGATTTTTATGTTGTAAACCACCCAGAGACCTTCAGTTATGGGGCGGTATAGAAATTTAATAAATAAATAAATAAATAGGTCTGCTCTAGGATCTCCGTTAGCACTCTGAGGTTCCCTTCTTCAGAGTAGGGAGCTAGAAAAGGGGTGGTGGCAGTTCTACCGTAAAACTAATCTTGGGAGAGTTTGCCTGGGAAGCAGTGACCCAAGGGAATTGGGACTGTTATCAGAAGCAAAGAACCCCCTTAGGGTGCTGAGGTCAAGGGACCCCAGGGGGACAGTCTTTGACAAGGTATACTTCCCCTGCGCATGGAGGGTCCATGTCTCCTACAGCTAAGCGCTGTCTTGCCAGACCAAGAGCCTCCTGTTTCTAGCAGTGACCAGCCTCTGCTTCAGAGGGGCCTGCAAGCTAACTGAGATTCCTCAACTGTGCTGCTTTGGCTCTGTCCTGTCCCAACCTCTCCTCCTTTTTAACACTTCTGTGGCCTGACTGAATCATTCCCCCTTCCCCCCACTGCTGGGCACTTGCACAAATCCACTTCCAGGACAGAGGCTTGTAGGATGGGGGGGGGGACTAGCATGGCAGACCACCCTTAAAATTTCTCCCCCACTCATTATGTTCTCTATGTAACTCTTGTCTTCTCTTGGGGTGTCTGAAAGTTGTGGGCTCCTTGTGATCACCTGCAAGGTCATTCCTTTAATGCAATTCATAAATCTCTCACCTTGCATGCTGATACTTTTACATCAGACAGGGAACAGGACTGAGGAACTAATAGCTTAGCCTTCCACAGTCTGGGCCCTCCAGTTGGCCATGGTGCCTGGGGCTGTTGTAGTCCAAAATGGCTAGAGGGCACCACATTGGGGAAGTCTGGAATGGGAGAAGGAAGTTGGCATAAAAATATAAGAAGAGCCCTCCTGGATGAGGCAATGGCCCATCATCATCCAGCATCCTGTTCTCACGGCGGCCAATCAGGTGCCCCAAGGGGAAGCCTGTAAACAGGACCTGAATGCAACAGCGGAACGCTCTCCTCATGTGATTTGGTATTCAGATAGTGGAGGGGCAGAACGTAGGCATCTTGGCTAGTAGCCATTGAGCCAGAAAATGTTGCAGGAGGAAAGGTGAATCTTTGGGCGGGCCAGGAAAGGCTTTTTGGAACTGAGCTTTGAAAGGGAATCATCAAATCATAGAGTTGGAAAGCCATTGAGTCCAATCCCCTGCTCAGTGCAGAAATCCAAATTAAAGCATACCAAAGTGGAAGAAGGAAGTCCTGTCCAGAGGAACAGAGTGGGAGGGGGGGAGGAAGGGGAGACAATAAACCAAGATACGAAGGCCTGTTACTGACTTCTTCACACCATGCCTAGTTAACATGGAATTCGCAACCACAAAATGTGGTGACAGGCACAGGCTTCAACAACTCTGAAATGGGCCTCGACAATTCTAGGAGGCAGGATCCATCAACAGATGCTAGTTGTGACAACTAATGGAACCTCCATACTTAGAGGTAGTGTATCTCTGAATTCCACTTACGGGAGGAGGGGGGAAGAGGAGCAACAGTACGGGAAATGGCAGTGCCTACAGGCCTGGCTTGTGAGTGTCCAGGAAACTGCTGGTTGGCCTCCACGGGGGGGGGGGATGGGATGCTAGACCAGATGAACTTCCTGGATCTCATCCAGCATTGCTCCTCTTCTGTAAAGTGACAGGAGCTGGAATGGTTCCATCCACCCACTCCGTAGTTCACGGCTCTGTGCTTTGGACCTGGTTTCTACCACCCCAGAATTATTTCCCCTGTGTCGTTATCTGTGTTCTGTTGAAGCAGGGAGTTTTGAAGATTCTGCCCCCAACTTCAAAGGAGATAGGGAGACCACAGCAGGGAGTTTGTCAGAATGTTAATAGAATTGCTTTCATTTCCATCAGGAAGATGAAACAGTATTTCCTTCCTGACCTGGGTTGTCGAATATTGTCAGCCACTGTAGAAAGATCAGGGGGGTAAAGATAAAAAATGGTGAGTAAAAAAAATGTGTTTTTTTTGTAAAAGGGAGACTAAATCTACAGTTGACTTGTGGCCAAACAGAGCCTCAGGCCTCATCAGACTTCAGACAGGGCAAGTGCAATAAATACATTAGTGGTCCCCAAATTCCTCCCCCCCCCCATGGACCACTTGAAGATTGCACAATATTTTTTTCTGTCTGTTATAGCAACTGTAATGCATTGTGCTAGGTGCTGTATGGTTTTTAATTGTATTGTCATTGCTTCTTTTATATAATACATAAGAAATAAAAGAAACAATGAACAACAATTAAAAATCAATATAGATATTTAATGCAATCGATGCGCTGTCTCTCATCTTCAACTGCAAATCCACAGACATGCTATGGACCGCCTTAATAAAACCCATGGGCCCCTGGTGGTTTGTGGGCCACAGTGCTTTGGAACCCCTGCACTACGCTATAATGGGTCTTGACTGATTAAGAGGAATCTCCACTGAATGATTTCCTGTGGGAGCACCTGGACCATCAAACTCATACCTTGAAGGTCTTGGGCCATGCAGCACCTTTTCACCCATCCATCTGTTCTTTGATACTCTGGGGGCAAGTGAAAAAGGGAAGGCTCCTGACATTGGGTGACCTCTCAAAATAATTCACAAGCTTCAGCCACTCTGAAAAGAACCAGTCCCAGGGAGCAGATTATGTTTCAGCTCACTCAGTGGCACACACAGAAGGGCTGGTTAGGAACATGGGCCGGGCGGACCCTGCAACTCCAGGGGAGCACAATAAGAGCACAGAGCTTGGTACTGGGTGAAGGAAATGGAATTTCCTGGGACTCTCAACTTCCAGGGTTTTTTTCCCCCAAAAGCATCAAGTTACCAGCCCTTGATGTGGAGCAAATGTCTGAAAGGGGGTGGACAATGGCTCTGAAATCCATAGCTGAATTTTATTTATTTGTTTGTTTATTATTAAATTTACTATCCTGCCCTTTCAGGGCAGCAAACAAGCAATAAAACACTAAAAACATATTTAAAACATTTTTAAAACATCTTTTCAAAAAGATCTTTAAATATATATTTAAAACAATGCCAACAGAGATGCAGACAGGGATAAGGTTTCTTCTTAAAAGGCTTGTTGAAATGGGAACTCCAGGGGTCAGAGAGGAGGGCTTGTCCCTCCCCATGACTTGGAAGATCTTTCTGCAAAATGTGCTCCTTTGGGACAAACATAGCTTTTTGTGTGTGCACAGAATTTGATTTTAGTGCACAGGGAACAGGAAGACCTGCTTATTCCTCCTCGCCAGCTACGGTCAGGGGAAAACATCTGCCAAGCGACACGATTTTGTGAAAATCAGGAAAAGAGAACAAACACAGGATTATTATGATTAGTTGTTGTTTATCATATATAAAGCATCAAAAGTGTACTGAAGAACACAAGCAGAAGATACATTTGGGGATAAGAACATATATGACAGACTACAGATCTGGGGTGGGGGAGTCAATTACAACCTGAAGTATTTCTTTAGTAAAAGGCAGAAGGTTTATATTTCAACTCCCTTTTTCATAAGTACGCAAATCTGAATACATGAATATTCGTCTTCATTTAACTGACCATGCATATTTGATACTGCAATATGTACTATTTACATTTATCCACATTTTCTTCTTAACTTCTTTCTAAAAAAGTAAATATTATTCACTTAATGGAGAACATCCACCATGCCCCCCCCAACACAATTGCAAGGAAATACACTTTTGCTTACACCGAGACATTCACTGGAGGACATTTAAAAATGTTTGATAAGTAGGGGCTGCTACCCCTGCTCATTTCACTTCACTCGCCTACCCTGCCACCTAACCCTAGGAATGTCATCCCCAACCCACCACTGCCCCCAGGCCTTGCCAGATTTCCCCTCCCCTTAGACCTGGCCAAGCCTCCTTCTCCTGCCTCTACAAATAATCAAGCCTCCTCCTCTTCACCTTATAGGTTGCCATGCCTCCTCTTCTCACGTGGTTGCCCACCTCATAACCACTCTGCTTACTCACCCTCCTCATGCCTGCTTGCCTACCCTCTTCACTTGCTCACCCTCTTTGCTCACCCTCTTTGCTCACTCACTCGCCCACCCTCTTACTCACTCACGCCCACCCCCACTTGCTCTCCCACCTCCCACTCACTTGCATGCCCCCTCACTCACCTGCCATGCCTTGCCTGTTCACCCGCTGTGCTGAGCCCACTAGCCACCATGAAAGGCTATTGTCATGCTGCATGATGACAGCCTTAGATAAATATATAAGAAGAAGCAGTAAGGGGATCAGAATAATTCTATTCTCTTTGCAGTCTGGAAATACCTATAGCAGGCGTCTCCACCTTTTTAAGCCTCTAGGAACATTTGGAATTTAGAAAAAGTGACATGGGTGCCACCATAAAATACCTGCTGTGGAGATGTGTGACCAATCATGAAGAAGCTGCTGTGGTGGGGATGGCTCAAGATTGAGGAGATGACAAGGTGACGAGATCAAGGAGGTAGAAATGGGTCACCTATAATTTGGATTATGATTAAACAGAACACATCCCCTCCTTTGGCAGCTGCAGACTGTTCAGTAAAAAATAAATAAATCATAGATCCAGTGCTTGTCAACACCACCGTGGTACAAGAGCATGGGTCCAAAGAATGGACCCCATGGATCTTCATGCTTTTTATATGAAGCAAAAAGAAAGAAACAAACCCCCGTCATCAAATCATAGAACACATCTGTAGAAAGACAGCTTACTTAAGATGTGATGGTGTTATGGGGGGATTCTGTGTAAAACTCATGAGGCTGTATAATGACCCATGCCTCAGATAAGTGTTGTTGGACTAGTGTGGTGCAGGGAAGCACCAGATCTGTGATTTGTAGCGTGCAGACTGCAGGCATCAATGTAAGCTCTAATCTGAAGGTGGTTGTGAGGGAATGCTACGTAAAAATCCACCAAGTGGATCAGTTTTAATTCTTCTGGATCTGATTTTACCCAGATCCCATGGAAAAGCAAAGAGTGCATATGTAGGTGGTGTTCCAGACAGCCATCTGTCAGGTATGCTTTGAGTATTCCTGCATTGAGCAGGGGGCTGACTCGATGGCTTATAGACCCCCTCCAACTCTACTATTCTATGATTCTCTCTCTGTATAGGAGTGTTTCTGTGTGTCTGCGGCTGGGCTTTTTCTTTGCATGTAAGCACACATGCATGGGTGCTGAGCATTCCCTCTCTCTGTTTTTCTCCTTCCCCCCTTTTCTATTCTGCTGAGGACATACACACCTGATCAGGCAGCACTGTATGGGAACCTCTTGGATACCATCCTCTGCAGGTGGTGGCCACCTTACATTTCCCAAAGTGCATTCCCTGATCTTGATGTCAGGAGATACATTGTGGCTGATTTAAGATGGCCATCGCTGACCAAGGATAGGAGCTGAATGCACCCATACAAAAGCACGACTGCCTGCTGGGGCATCAGAGGGGAGCAGCAATTATTGGAAGAACGGAAAAACTAAAAGAAAATGCTTAATATTGTTTGTCATTGTTGCTCAGAACATTTATATGGCTCCTTGCTTGATATTCATCTAAATAGTGCATTTCATATGTAGGTTCTTCAACGTGAAACAGAGTTAAATTGGGAGAATCTTGTTCCATATTCCAAGCACTTCTGTGAATTCTTTGATGATAACTGAGATTCATCTTACTACTGAAGCTCTTTCCACATTCTATGCATTGATATGGTTTCTCCTGTGTATGAATTCTTTGATGAGAAGTGAGATTACTCTTCTGACTGAAGCTCTTTCCACATTCCATGCACTGGTATGGTTTCTCCCCTGTGTGAATTCTTTGATGGGAAGTGAGATTGATCTTGTGACTGAAGCTCTTTCCACATTCCAAGCAATGATATGGTTTCTCACCTGTGTGAATTCTTTGATGTGAAGTAAGGTTTGAACATCTAATGAAGCTCTTTCCACATTCCATGCACTGATATGGTTTCTCCCCTGTATGAATTCTTTCATGGGCAATGAGATGTATCTTTTGTGTGAAGCCCTTTCCACATTCCAAGCATTTATATGGCTTCTCCACTCTGTGAATCCTTTGATGAGAACTAAGGGTAGAACTCTGACTAAAGCTCTTTCCACATTCCATGCACTGATATAGTTTCTGCCCTGTGTGAATCTTTTGATGAGAAGTAAGGTTTGAATACCTAATGAAGCTCCTTCCGCATTCCATGCATTGATATGGTTTCTCCCCTGTGTGAATTCTTTGATGCGAAGTGAGATGTATCTTCTGACTGAAGCCCCTTCCACATTCCAAACATTTATACTGTCTCTCAACTCTGTGAATTCTTTGATGAGAAGTAAGGGTAGACCTCAGTCTGAAACTCTTTCCACATTCCATGCATAGATATGGTTTTTCCCCTGTGTGAGTTCTTTGATGAGCAATGAGATTCGTCTTCTCACTGAAGCGTTTTCCACACTCCAAGCATTGATACGGTTTCTCCCCTGTGTGAATTCTTTGATGGGAAGTGAGATGTATCTTCTGATTGAAGCTCTTTCCACATTCCATGCATTGAAACGGTTTCTCCCCTGTGTGAATTATTTGATGTGAAGTGAGATGTATCTTCTGATTGAAACTCTTTCCACACTCCATGCACTGAAACGGTTTCTCCCCTTTGTGAATTATTTGATTAGAAGTGACAGTTATCTTCTGATCAAAGCTGTTTCCACATTCCAAACCTTTATTTGATTTTGCAACTGTGTGGATCTTGCAATGAGCTGTACATTCTGATTGAGAATTGAAACTTTCCCAATACACACAGGCTGTGCTTGTTTCCCCTATTTCATCTGTTATTTCTTTTATTGCAATTTCATGGTAGTTACTGTCCTCAGGAGCAAAGGATTTATTCCAGCTGTTCTGATCTGCTTCAGTTTTCTGCTGTTCCCCTTTTTTACATACATCTCTTTCTGGTGACAGCTCATGTGGTTCTCCATTAATCGAGGTTTCACATTTGTCATCCTCTGAAATGGAGACAGAGAACAGAGGAAGAAATGTAGCCTGAAATCATTGCACAAATTCAATCAATGCTTATGATAAAAGAAGAACTAACATGAATTAGATGGCAGAGACATCTTATCCCACAGTAACTGCCTTGGCTGGCCTTAAGTGGCAACTGGGGTACTACAGACTGTTGGATTAGGGCCATGGAAACCTGAGTTCAGCTCCCAGCTCAGACATGAAGTTCATTGGTTTATTTTGGGTCAATCACTCTCTTTCAGCATAGCCTACCTCACAAGGTTGTTGGGGAAGTAAATGCAACAATTAGATGCATTCTCTCCTGAACTGTTAGAAGCGATGAAAGATTGCAAATCTGATCAGAATAAAAAAGAAGAGGTCTCAGATTGCACTAAAGACAATGTGTCATTTATGGAAAAATGGGGGGATAGCAGTATCTAATTCCTTATGTTACTGTTATTCATATTGAGTTTCTAATTTGATGGAGTAGTTAAATTCAAAGAAAGTGGAAGAATGTGAACTAATGTATTTAGATCACCACGTGAGGGACATGATATGGCATTTTGTTTAAAAAATGATGACCGAGGCATACCGAAGATTTTGTGAGCGCGACATCTGTAGTCTGGGTAAAGAAGAAAGCAAAAACTTGCCCAGAACTGTCACCATGAAACATATTAACTGCTGCTGTTAATTTGTAAGGAAACATTATGTAAACGTTTGTATCACTGGTATTATAAATTAAAATGGATGTATTAACTTGCCTCAGGATAACCTATGCAGACTAAGCACGTTTTGGAAATGCAATCATTTTTGCTGCATGTGTGGTATAATATTAAAAACAGATAGGCAGATACGCTATTCCAAATGAACCAATCAATATACTATGGAATTATTTGGAAGGATGTGAGCTGATTATTGATCGGGGTGCCTAAACCTTTGTGGCCCAAGGTCCACATTCTCCATTGGCCTATCCTACAAGGGCTACATTTCAGTTGTGGGTGGGGCCAAAATTGGGTGTGGGCACCTCTCTCTCATGCTCAGGCTGTGTACCTACTCCCATTTGCTTTGCGTCTAGTGGGAGCGCGCTGCTGGTTTGGGAGGCGGTGTACACATGGCATTATCCACAATCCGTATCTATCCTGCCGCTTATGAAATGCTGCAATTTGACGCATATTTCCCCAAACCAGCTTCCATCCGCATTGATAAAAAGAGCAACCTAGCTGTGCTTTAGGCCAGTAATGCGTACACATCCTCCGTATCACACGTACAAACGCACACAATCCCTCCACAGGTGATTCGTGCCATTATCACCCCCTCTGTGCTCATGGAATCAGTCTGATCACTGGGGAAGGGGCGATTTGCAGCTTCATCACAGCAGCGCTCTCAGTGCCGGGCCTGCTTTAATTCCACTCTGCATTTCCTCTGCCACCCAAACTGATGTGGCCTTGCAGGGGCAGAACCATTTGCACGGGGGAGGGGTAAAAAGCCAGTCCCCATACTAGATGTTTACTACCTCTGGTATAGATGTGGAGAAGCGTACAAATTTATTAGTAGTGGGGAAAATGGCAATTGCCATATATCGGAAGAAGAATGAATGAAGATTAGTGAATGAAGATCATTGGCAGCATAGAAGTGTGAATTTAAAAAGAGAGAGAGAGGTCATTTGGTGGCAGAGCATGTCATTACTATGCAGAAGACCCCAAATTCAATCCCAAACTTCTCCAGCTAAAGCAGGGATGGGGAACTTCCAGATCACGGGCCACATTTGGCCCACCAGGCCTTCCCACTTGGCCTGCGTAGGGCCGTTTTCCTTAAACCACCCCAACTGCCCTACACCTGATATCATATGTGAAGTCAGGTGTGTTGGGAGTAAAGCACCAACACATGTTATACATGCCCTGAACCAGTGGCGTGTGATAGACAGAAAGGCAATCTATTCTCCCCTCTGCTGATTCCTCCTCTAAAGTGTTTTTTGTTTTTGCAGGCTTTGCCCCCCCATCCTCCCTTATCTTCCTGTCTTTGTTCTCAGTTAGCAGTGTACAAGCTGCATGGCTGCTTCACCATGTAGTAATAAACCTTAAGGTGTTTTATTCCTACAGCTACCAGTTTTAACAGACCAGTTATTTCTGCACTCCACTGCAGTATCAAAAAACTCTAACAAGCTGTAGGGCAGGTACCAACGTGGCTCTAAAGGAACAATTGGGAGCTTAAAGGAGCACCTCTCCCCACCTGAACCAACCCAGACTCTGCGTTCATCATCTGAGGCCCATTTCTGTGTGCCCCCACTGAGGGAGGTAGGGTGAGCAGCGACATGAGAATGGGCCTTCTCCGTGGTGGCTCCCCAGTTGTGGAATGCTCTCCCCAGAGAGGCAGCCTTGGCCCAATCACTATCTATTTTAAAGCGCCAGATAAAAATATTTTTATTCACCCAGGCCATTGGAGCTTAATTCTCTGCACATTTTTTCATGGGTTGAGTTGCATTTGCTCTCTGATGCACATTATTGTGAGTATTTTAGGTAGCTTTGATTTTTGTGTTGATATTTATTTTTCATGTTTGTTTTTGTAAGTTGCTTTGAGGTTTTTTTAAAAGGCAGTCTAATAATAGTGTTGTTTTAATGTGTTTTAAAGTTTGTTTTATGATGTCTTAAAGTTTTTGGTGCTTTTGTTTGCTGCCCTGGGCTCATGCTGGGAGGAAGGGCGGGATATAAATAAAATAAAATAATGAACCCCCAATTGTTCCTTTCCTGGAGCAAGGCGTGCTCCCACTTTCCATCAGTTGACAGACTGTAGGTGTGCGCCTTGCTCCAATAGCACCAAGCACCTTGCACAAAAAGCATGCTAAGACAGAGCTTTTCCCCTTTGTTCTGTTTTAAGAGCGATTTCGATGCAAACCACTTGGTGCTACTGGAGCAGCAAAGCCCCTTGTGCTGCAGTTCCCAGAGCCTGGGAGCTGCTATCCAACAGATTTTGACAGAACAACCCACCAGTGAATCATTATGACCTCAGTTGATTGACAGGTGGGTTGTCCTGCCACCTGTCGAAAGTTGGTCCGCAGGGGTGGGGACAGAGAAGGATCTGGCCTGTTGGACCAAAAAGGTTCCTCAGCCCTGAGCAAAAGGATCTTGGAAGGAGCCCTTGGATGCGCTGGGAACGAGGGCTTGGAGAGAAGGTGCCAGTCAGAGCAGACAGTGTTGGATTAGATGGGCCAATGTTTATAGCAAGACTGTTCCATCAGGCTTCCAGGGAAGGACCATAGTTCAGTGGTAGAACTTCTTGGTCCCAGGTTCAATCCCTGGCATCTCCAGTTTAGGGCTGGGAGGGACTCCCCATCTGAAACCCTCAAAAATAAATTAATTAATAAACTGCTGCCAGTCACCGTGTAGACAATAGTGAGCTACACAGCCAATGGTATGACTCAGTACAAGGCAGCCTTCTATCTTCCTGTATTCTATGATGACTCTGATCTGTTTTTCGGATTCCTGCTTATTGTGGCTCTTCTGTGTTTCCTGCAGATGGTTTTTAAAAAGTTGCTTTGATTATGTTATGGCTTTAATAGTTTGTACCGACGTCTGAACACTGTTAGCCAGCAGGTGGATTTCTGTTAAGTGACAATGCAGGATATCCACGTTTTAATCAATAAACAGATACATCCTGCTAGACTGGAAGACGGGGATCTGAGGCACTGATATATCAGGGTTCTGCAAGAAAATGCTACAATATAGTTTCTAAATACATATTATCGCCCACTAGAAAGTCTTACCAAGAGAGGCGACAAGCTGATAATTCTCCTCCATGACTTCCCAATGCAGTGCTCTCTGGTCAGGATCCAGCAGAGCCCACTCTTTCTGCGTGAAAAACACAGCCACCTCCTCAAAGGACACGGGACCCTGGAAGAAAAAGAAACATTTGCCTCTTTGGAGATCGTATTTAAGTTATCTGCTAGCAAAATCAGAAGACTCATTAAGGAAAGGCATCTGGAAATGATCCCGTATGCTTTAAACTTTTTTGTGTGTGTCACATTCACAGCCTTATTGTAGGCAGCTTTGCCAGAAGCAAAGAAAACTGCTCAGGCCCAGGACACCAAGACACTTAGGCTGCCTCCAGCCTCTCTCCCCCCACTGATCCTTCCCTCTACCTGATCCGGTGCTACAGCAGCTGCTTCCCCTCCACCACATGGAAGAGACGGCTGAGGAGGTCTTGCTGGCATCATTCCATCACCTGTGAGAGACAAAGGTGGTGGGAAGCCATTAGCGACCCTATGAAACTGAGGTTATCATACTTTGGACACATAATGAGAAGGCATGATTCACTAGAAAAGACAATAATGCTGGGGAAAACAGAAGGGAGTAGAAAAAGAGGAAGGGCAAACAAGAGATGGATTGAGTCCATAAACAAAGTCAAGGCTTCTCCCAAAGAATCCTGGCAACCGTAGTTGTTAAGGGGGCACAGTGTTGTTCGAAGACCTCTGTTCCCTTCACAGTGCTACAATTCTCACAGTTTAACAATTAATCCCACTTTCCCAGGGAACTCTGGGTACTGTAGCCCTTGGAGGGGAATAGGGGCTCTCCTAACAACTCTCAGAACCCTTCACAAACTACACTTGCTTTTAAAGCTGCTTTTTAAATATGTTTTTAAGACTTTTGTTTTAGTATGTTTTTAAATTTTTCTTTTTAAGATGTTTTAAGGTGCTTTTAGTGTTTTTGTCTGATGCCCTGGGTTCCTTCCGGGAGTAACGGTGGGATAAAAATTTAATAAACAAATAAATAAGTAAATAAAATAAAATACAGTAGGGCCCCACTCATACGGCGGGTTACATTGCAGACCCCTGCCTAAAATAAAAACCTGCCAAAAAGTGGAACTCATTCAACAGAATGGCGCCCGATGCCCGAAAAACGCCGTAAAAGCAGAACAAGCGCCGTATGAGTGGGGCCTTACTCTAATTGAAAGCCGCTGTATTAGGGGGCTGCTGAAAAGCAGGCTGCTGAAAAGCCGGGCCCTACTGTATATACACTTCCCAGGATTCTTTGGGGGAAGCCATGATTGTTTAAAGTGCATTTAAATGTAGAGACACATGTCTAGGTACGCATGGGCATGACAAAATGTCTCATCCATTCTGTGCAGTTTGAACGTTTAGAGCCATTTTACATTTCAGGTGTGTGTAAACATGCCTCTCCCCATTTGGGGCCTTGGCAACAAATCAATGTGTCAGCCTCCTTGTATAAAATCACTGTGCTGATTACTGAAAACAAAAGGATCCCGTGGATTTCTTCTATAATACCTGGGGGGAGACCAAGTTGAAGGGCATGCCCCATTCATCCTTACCCAGCAAGAGGCTATCTCCATTGCTCTCCTGGGCACTCCCTCTTCTCAGGGTATTCTCTCCAGTGTCTGGTAGAGCTTCCACTGCCTCAAGTAAATTAGTGGCCGCTTCTGAAAACAGACCCTTTACCTGAAACAGGGCAGGTGGGGAAAGGTTAGAAAAGGAGTGTTAGAGGCAAAGGCTTATGGAGTTTGGGACATTTTCAGAAAAAGCTTGAAAATTACAGAGGGCTTTTGGAGACCCTCGCTCACATGCTTGTCTGATGATAATCAGCAGGGTGAAGCTCTCTCACCTGCTGATCTTCCTGCTTCTTCTCCTCTGCCTGGCTCAGGAGGAAACCTTCGGCCAGGGCCACCGCCTGGGAACTGCTCTCCGCTCCACACTCCCTCACCCAGCTCGCCATCTCCGGTGGGAGGACAGCCAGGAACTGCTCCAGGATCACCAAGTCCAGGATCTGGTTCTTGGTGTGCTGCTCTGGCTTCAGCCACTGACAGCAAAGATGGTGGAGTTGGCTGCAAACCTCTCGGGGCCCCTCAGCCTCCGGGTAGCGGAACTGCCTGAAACGCACATCTGAGCCAAAGGTCTCCTGATCTGGGATCTCCAGCACTGTTTCCCTCCAGAATTCCCCACTGCTCTCAGCCTGGGCGATATGGCCGAAACGTTGTTGGTGTCCTTCTGAGCCAAGAGTGTCCTCACTTCGGATCTTCTGCATGGCTCTTCCCCAGAATTCCCTGCTGCTCCCAATCTCAGTGGCTTCAGGGCATCTTATTCTTTCAGGGCCAGCTGGGTCTTGCTCTTCCATCTTCGATCTGTGCTCCATGGGAGCCCCCTGCTTGTCCTTCTTCCAGTGTCTGTTTCAAGGCAAAGATGGTCCTGACTAAGACACTTCCAAGACCTGTAAAGCCAAGACAATGTCTTGTCAGAGAATTATTACTTATTGTTGGGGTGGGGAGATTTTCCCTGAGCAAATATGGATGTTTGGCTAGCAAACAGGTCTGCTCCCAGAAGGCAAAGCAGGTGACTCAAACAGATGATGGAGGCCGGAGAGAGAGTCCTCTGTGTGAGGGCTGTGGACTGAAGACGTCAGTCTGGTTTTTGGTTGGGGGTGGGGTGGGGTGGGAGGCAAAAGATGATAAACATAAATAGAACAATTTCACAAGGAAAACATACTAAAAACAGTTTAAAACATTCCAAAACACAATTATGATTAAAGACTTTCTCAAACACAGTTAAAAATGTTGTAACACAGAGTTAAAAGATTCTAAAACATAACTTAAAAACATTCTTTATATGAGTGATCATCAGGAACAGCCCCCTTCAGCCATCAAAATGCTTGGGTGAGCAGGAACGTTTTCAAATTCCTCCAGAAAATTAATAGTGATGGAGATACAGGCACCTCACTGGGCGGGGCATTCCACAAACAGGGAGCCAACACTGAAAAGGTCCTGCCATTGGTTGGAGCCAACCAGGCAGTGCTTGGTTGCAGAACCCTTCTCAGAAATCCCTCTCTCGGCCTTCCACTGAGCCCTTATTCCTTCTTTACCCAAGGCCTCTCATCAGGGCTTTTCTCTATTATTATTATTATTTTATTATTATTATTATTAGACACGATTCGCTAGAAAAGACAATAACGCTTGGAAAAACAGCAGGGAGTAGAAAAAGAGGAAGGCCAAACAAGAGATGGATTGATTCCATACAGGAAGCCACAGACCTTATAAGATCTGAACAGGGTGGTTCATGACAAGATGCTCTTGGAGGTCGCTGATTCATAAGGTCGCCATAAGTCGAAATCGACTTGACGGCACATAACAACACCCTAAGCACAAAAACAATAATGCAACAACCACCCCATACAGCCCCAGGAAGCTTTGGCAGCACCCTAACAACCAACAGTATCACCTCAGCCTATCAAAAAGTCTGAGGAAAAAAGGTACTGAAATCAACCAAAGCGCACAAACTTCGTCGCTTTCAATCAGGGTCTCTCGCCTTTGATTTAAGTTTTCTGTCGTTATCCCCTTAGCCTATCAGCAAGCCTGGGGGAAAAAAAGATGCTCCCCAGCCGCGCAAGCTCCCCGGCTTTCCATCTGCACCTCTTCCCTTTGGGGGCAAGTCTTCCGCCACGCGCGTTGCGTTCCACGGCGAGCGACCCCCTCCACGCGTCACCGGCAGCACGTCTGAAAGCGTGCCCACGCGTCTCCGCCGGGCACCGGATGAAGGGGAGGGGGCGCAAATTCGAATCCTAGAACAATGGATGAAGCGATCACATCCATCGACGCCGCACTGCAGAACTCCACCCCCTCACTCACACACGCACCGGCTGCACATCAAAGGCCGAGGGGGAGGAAGAACCTCCGATCCCTGATGTGGGTGGGGGGATGGGAGGGCCGGAGCGATCCTGGATAGATCAGGGGAACAGGCCGCCTCTTAATGGGGCGGAATCTGGCTCGCCCTTCTCAGACCCCCCCCCCCACACGGGCTGACGACGCCCTTTTCCCTCATGCTTGCCATTGCAGTGTCGGAATCTCTCCACCCACCCCCCCCCGGAATCTCCTAGCCACCTCCTCCTTCTCCTCCCTTTTCTGCATTGCGGATCCTCCCCTGCAGCCTTGGGGATCCGGGGGAGGGGGTGGACTCACCAGATCCCAGAAGGGTCCCCCCTGCCCGGTTGCAGAAATTGGGAGACACGGGCTCTCCTCCAGGGAAAGATCCGGGCAGGAGGGGGTCGGGGGGAGGAAACCCATTTGCTCTGAAGGGCCCCACCACTACCACCTTCGCCCCCACCCCATTTCCCCTCCTGTCTAGGAATCCAGCTCCGTTCATTTTAACCCCTGGAAGATCAAGCTGCAGGAGGCTCTCTCTCTTTCAAACACAAGCGAATGCTCCCAGTCCTAGCTTTTGGACACCCAGTGGACGCAGACGCATAAAATTTAGTCAGTGAATCAAAGAACATGAATTCAGACTGGAAGGCGCTGAAACACTGATTGATGATGATGGACTGCCTTCAAGTCGATCCCGACTTATGGCGACCCTACGAATAGGGTTTTCATGGTAAGCGGTATTCAGAGGGGGTCTGACTTCCTCTGAGGCTGAGAGGCAGTGACTGGCCCAAGGTCACCCAGTGAGCTCCGTGGCTGTTAGGGGATCCGAACCCTGGTCTCCCAGGTCCTAGTCCAACACCTTAACCACTACACCACACTGGCTCTCGAAACACTGATTAGAGGGATGCAATTTTTGGTGAAATTGAGTAGAAACAGTGCACAGGAATATAGGAATCAGACCATTGTTCCATCTAGTTCAGTATTGTCTGCACTGACTGGCAGCGGCTCTCCAGGGTTTCAGTCAGGAGTCTCTCCCAGCTCTAAATGGAGATGCTGCTGGGGATTGAACTTTGGACTGTCTGCATTGAAGGCAGATGCTCTGCTACTGTGCTACACCCCTTCTCCAAAGAAATGCATAGGGCAAGTTACACAACCATTCCTAGGATTATTACAAACCACCAGTCTTTGAAAAACTTCTAAAAATCTCCCTGTCCACTGTGATGTCTGGTCCTCTGTTACCTTCATTATTTTTTTCGCTACAGCAGGGCATGGATCATAAGCAGCAGTTTTTAATTTTAATTTGCTTTTTTAAGTAGATTGTGAAAAGCTATGGAATGCATTAAAAGAAATAGGGGTGCCACAGCATTTGATTGTCCTGATGCACAACCTATACTCTGGATAAGAAGATACTGTAAGGACAGAATATGGAGAAACCAATTGGTTCCCCATTGGAAAGGGTGTGAGAGAGGGGTGTATTTTATTTATGTATTTATTTATTTGATTGATATCCCGCCCTTCCTCCCAGCAGGAGCCCAGGGTGGCTCACCCTATTTGTTATCACCCTATCTGTTTAATCTATGCACAGAACATATCATACGGAAAGCAGGATCGGACCAAGATGGAGGTGTGAAAATTGGAGGGAGAAATATCAATAATTTAAGATATGCAGACAATACCATACTACTTGCAGAATCCTGTAATGATTTGAAACTAATGCTGATGAAAGTTAAAGAGGAAAGCACAAAAGCAGGACTACAGCTGAACGTTAAGAAGACTAAAGTAATGACAACAGAAGATTTATGTAACTTTAAAGTCGACAACAAGGATATTGAACTCGTCAAGGATTATCAATACCTTGGCACAGTCATTAACCAAAATGGAGACAATAGTCAACAAATCAGAAGGCGGCTAGGACTGGGGAGGGCAGCTATGACAGAACTAGAAAAGGTCCTCAAATGCAAAGATCCATCACTGAACACCAAAGTCAGGATCATTCAGACCATGGTATTCCCAATCTCTATGTATGGATGTGAGAGTTGGACAGTGGCAAAAGCGGGTAAGATAAAAATCAACTCATTTGAAATGTGGTGTTGGAGGAGAGCTTTGTGCATACCATGGATCGCGAAAAAAGACAAATAATTGGGTGTTAGAATAAATTAAACCAGAACTGTCACTAGAAGCTAAAATGATGAAACTGAGGTTATCATACTTTGGACACCTAATGAGAAGACATGATTCACTAGAAAAGACAATGCTGGGAAAAACAGAAGGAAGTAGAAAAAGAGGAAGGCCAAACAAGAGATGGATTGATTCCATAAAGGAAGCCACAGACCTGAAATTACAAGATCTGAACAGGGTGGTTCATGACAGATGCTATTGGAGGTCGTTGATTCACCAGGTCACCATAAGTTGTAATCGACTTGAAGGAACATAACAACAAAGTAACTTGTGGAAATGCCTTTTCTGTGTTCACTTCCTATGTTTATTTGTTTGAACAACTTTCTCCTCAAATCCAAATGTGAGGGCTTCCACGTACAAGCCATTTGAATGAAAAAATGAACACTCAGGAATAATTCCTTTAAAATGCCCCGTTTTAAAGGCTAAAAAAGAATGTCTGGGGGGCGATGAGGAGTGGAGCCAGATTTATTTTGCGGGGGAGGGGAGAGAAACAGAGAATAAACCCCCAAAGTCCCCTTTCAGGATGTGAGGCCTTCTTCCTCCAGGCCACATGCAAAACACAGCCCCCAAAGGCCATTGCACCACCTTCCCCTGTGAGCCCCCATCCCTCAGCTCTCTGCCATGGGGGTGCAGATATGGCAGGAGTCCCCAAAAGCCTCCTCCCCCAGACCAAATGGTAAAAGGCCTGGAGTGAGTTTTGTTCTGCTGCTAAAATAGGGTTGCCAGGTTCAGGGCCTGAGACTGATCCTGTATCTTTAGAAGAGAAAGTCAGCCAAGTGCAGGTGCTCTTGCAACTCAGTAATGGGAAAAACCACAAGGTGGAATTCTCCCTTCCCCCTGCATACCTTTTAAAGATACAGAAGACCTCTTGGTTGCCAGGCCCAGCCTCCAAGAGGTATTCTGTAGTTGTGCAGGGGGAAGGGAGAATTCCACCTTGTAGTTTTTCTCATTATAGCATTGCAAGAACACCTGCACTTGGCTTTCTCTTCTCCTAAAGATACAGGATCAGCCTCAGGCCCTGAGCCTGGCAACCCTATGCTAAAACCATCCAGTTCATCAAACATCAGAATTCTTCTAACCCCCTCTCCTTATTTATTATTACATTTGTATCCCACCTTTTCTCCAAGGAGCGCAAGGTGGCATACGTAGTTCTATCCCCCCCCCAGCTCCATTTTATCCATGCAACCACCCTGTGAGGTAGGTTAGGCTGAGAGGCAGTGGCTGGTACAAGATCACCCAGTGAGCTTCATGGCCAAGTGAGGATATGAACTCTAGTCGCCCAGGTCCCAGCCCGACACTCTAACCACCGCACTGAATACATTGATGTCCTGCTACCTCCAGCATCCGTTCTTCAGCACCCACATTTCCAGCGCCATTCAAGCAGGACTAGTATTGTGTTGCTGGGAAAATGTCCTTATACCCGTTGCTCTCCTTTGAACTACTCTGGTCATAAGTGCCACCTTATTCATGTAATAAGAGCAAAAGTGGTTGTGCAAGTGTCCTGGAATGAAATTGGAGGTGTGCATGACAAAAGTGATCCCTCTTCATGCAGAACATTTTGAGTTTAAAATGTCCTGACACTGGTCACAGCCAGGGCCGGATTAAGCTGAGGAGGACCCCTAGGCTGATTCTGAGCCGCCCGCCGTCCCGTCCCATCCCCACCGCTTCACCTACTTTTCTGCCTTTTTTGCAGCTGCACACACTGCGCATGCAGGTTTGCCATCAATCAAGATGGCAGCCGAGGTTTCCCTAAGGGGCTGAAGCCTCTGCCGCCATCTTGGTTCATGGCAGCAATGCGCACGTGTAGCACGCATGTGTGCCATCAACCAAGATGGCGGCAGAGGCTTCAGCCCCTTAGGGAAACCTCGGCCGCCATCTTGACTGATGGCAAACCGCAAAAAACAGCAGAGAAAAAGGTAAGTGAAGCGGGGGGATTGCGGGTGGTTTGGAAGCTCTTGTCCCACGATCTGCAGCTCCTGTCCTGCTTCAGCGGATCGTAGGCCCCCAAGAGCTCCGGACTCCTAGGCTTCAGCCTACTAAGCCTAATAGATAATCCGGCCCTGGTCACAGCCACACATACGCCTAAAGCATATGGCTTTCCCCAAAGAATCCTGGGAACTGCAGTTTTACCCCTAGCAGAGCTACAATTCCCATAACCCTTAACAAACTAGACTTCCCAGGATTCTTGGGGGGAAGCCATGTGCTTTAAACGTGTGTGAAGTGTGCTTTAAATGTATGGTGTGGATGTGACCTTAGCTACCTTGCTTTCTTCATTCGCTATTCTTTCCCTTTTCCTGGGTTGTGTATTCCTGCTTTTGACCGCTGGACTTTATTAATATTTATAAACCACTGGATTATAAAAAACAAACAAACCCTTTAAACCGTTTACAAAAAACGTATCGATAAAACAGTTAAAAACAAGTAATTAAAACATTTTAAAAACAACAGAGATAAGAGAAAAATCAACTCATTTGAAAGGTGGTGTTGGAGGAGAGCTTTGTGCATACCATGGACTGCAAAAAAGACAAATAATTGGGTGTCAGAACAAATTAAACCAGAACTGTCACTAGAAGCGAAAATGATGAAACTGAGGTTATCATACTTTGCCACATAATGAGAAGACATGATTCATTAGAAAAGACAATAATGCTTGGAAAAACAGAAGGGAGTAGAAAAAGAGGAAGGCCAGACAAGAGATGAATTGATTCCATAAAGGAAGCCACAGACCTGAACTTACAAGATCTGAACAGGGTGGTTCATGACAGATGCTCTTGGAGGTCACTGATTCATAGGGTCGCCATAAGTCGTAGTCGACTTGGAGGCACATAACAACAACAGATAAAAAAAATTAAGACCCGAGTGGAAGCTCACTCTCTCCTCCCACAGCTTCCGGCAAATGGTATTCGGAAACATACTGCCTCTGACTGTGAAGGCAGAGCATAGCCATCACGGCAAGTAGCCTCTGATAGCCTTTTTCTCCATGAATTTGTCTCTTTTAAAGCCGTCCAAGTTGGTGGCCATCCTGGCCTCTTGTGGTAGCAAATTCCATCGTTTAATTATGCGCTGTGTGAAGAAGTACTTTGTCTGTCCTGAAATCTGAATTCATTTCTGAAACCAGCAGACATATCACAGGAAATTTACATTTCTGAGGAGGGGCGGGGAGATCTTTATTGTTTTCTCACTCTGTAGTTCAATTTTACCTCCTTTCCTGCTCCCCTTCTCCCCCTTTCCATTCCCCTCAGGCCATATTCATCAGGGCAGGCAGCCCTTCTGTACGGGAGCCACTTGGATCCCATTCTTACCAGACTGCAGCCACTGTAAATTGACTGGGGAATCTAAGATGGCTGCTGCCTACTGAGGACGGAGGCTTAGTGGTCTGAAGCATCACTTTCTGCTCAAGTGAACAAGGCCAGGGAAGGCAGGGGTAGCTCTGTGGCAGAAGCCCTGTGGCACCTGGAGCTCAGTATTTCTTACAAAGTATTGGTTAATGTAAGGGAAGGAACATTTTTAAGGGTTTTATTCAACCCAGTTCTACTCAGAGAAGACTCATTGAAATTAATGAACCTAAGTTAGTCATGTCCATTAACTGCAATGGGTCTCCTCAGAACAGGACTAGCATTGGATGCAATACTATGTTTTTCCCCCCTTAGAACATAACACTAACATGGCTCCTTCAGTGGCACTCATTTATAACGGCCTTCCTGCCTGGGTACTGCCAAGATGTTACAGACTACAAATTCCATAAGCCTATCAAGGGAGGAAAAAGACTTGTAGTCTGAAATTATCTGGAGGGCACCAGTTTGGGGAAGGCAGACTGATACAGTGACTCTCGTAGGTGGGTTCTCCAATCTGAAATAGGAGTTATACTGTGACAGAATCTTATTCCGTATCCCACCCACTTTTATAGTCCCTCCCGTGTGAATCCTTTGATCAGAAGTGAGAAGTATGTTATTACTGAAGCTCTCTCCACACTCCAAGCATCGAATAGGTTTTCCCAAGTGTGAATTCTTTTTACATGAAATTAAGTCTTTTCTTGAAACAGAAAGTCTTTTCATATTCCATTTATATGGTTTTCTCTCTCCTGTGAATCCTTTGGTGAGTGGCAAGATGTGTCTTTTGAGAGAAGCGTTTCCCACATTCCATGCATTGATAGGGTTTCTCCCCTGTGTGAATTCTTTGATGAGAAGTGAAACCTGACTTATGCGTGAAGCTCTTTCCACACTCCAAGCATTGATACGGTTTCTCCCTTGTATGAATTCTTTCATGGTAAGAGAGGTTGCACTTCTTTGTGAAGCTCTTTCCACATGCCGAGCATTTATACAGTTTTTCTCCTGTATGGATCCTTTTATGGGTAATATGGTCAGAACTGTAACGAAAGCTCTTTCCACATTCCAAGCATTGATATGGTTTCTCCCCTGTGTGGATTCTTTGATGAAGGTGGAGGTCTGTGCTTCTAGAGAAGTTCTTTCCGCACTCCAGGCATTTATATGGCTTCTCCCCTGTGTGGATTCTTTGATGACGACGGAGGCTTGTGCTTCTAGTGAACTTATTTCCACACTCCAAACATTGATACGGTTTCTCCCCTGTGTGGATTCTTTGATGGAAAATGAGATCTGTTTTCTCACTGAAGCTCTTTCCACATTCTAAACATTGATACGGTTTCTCCCCTGTGTGAATTCTCTGATGACGATGGAGGCTTATGCTTCTAGTGAAGTTCCTTCCGCACTCCATGCATTTATATGGTTTATCCCCTGTGTGAAATATTTGATGGAACATGACATATGTGCTCTCACTGAAGCTCTTTCTGTATTCTAAGCAGTTGGATGTTTTCACACCTGTGCTGATTTTGCAGTGCGCAGTGAAAGTTTTCCAATCCATATGGTATTGACATGTTTCCTTTCTTCCATCCCGTTTTTGCATGGCCGTTTCATGGTAGTTACTGCCTTGAGAAGAAGAGGATTTATTCCTGCTCCTCTGATCTGCTTCAGTTGTCCTTCTCTGCTGTTTCCTCTTTTTATGGATTTCCCTTTCTGGCAACAATACTTCTCTGTAATTTTTGGTTTGCCATTTGTCACCTTCCACCACGAAGGCAGGAAACTGATGAGAGCCTGAAGAAGAAACAGAGTCTCAAATCACTGATTAACCCAAAATACACACACAGGCAGATATCTTTAAGGGTTAAAAGCAGCATTTTGCTTATCTCCAACCTTAGCACTGTGACACCCCTCTTGTTTTTTTTACTTATCTCTATCTTAGCACTGTGGTGCTTTCCACTAAAATTGGAGATAAGACATCCCATATCCTCAGTCTTAGCACAATGGTGCTTCGATTGGACATAGCAGGTGATTGGCAGATGAGTCAAAACTGCTTCATGGGCCAGGTGGAGAGGTCCTGAAGGCCTAATTAGGCCCACAGGTCAGATAATCCCCATCACTATCATTAAGGAAGAAATGATAAGACTTAGATGAGAGGCAACTGCATCCCTTGCCTGGCAACGCTATAGGTTGTTGGAATTAGACTGTGGAGACCTGGGTTCATGCTCAGACCTGAACTTTATTGGGTTATCTTGGGTCAATCACAGTCTTTTCCAGCCTAGTCTACCTCACAGGGTTGTTGAGCACGTCAATGTAACAAGCACATACATTCTCTTAAGAACATAAGAAGAGTCTGCTGGCATCCTATTCTCACTGTGGCCAACCAGATGCCCCTCTGAACTGGGAGGAGTGATGGAAGGATACAAATTAGAGAATGAAATAGGAGTGGGCCTCAGATAGTGCTAAATGCAATGTCTGTGTAATTCATGGGGAAATGAGGATTTCACGTGTTGAATCTCTAATTTGAAGGAGTGGTTCATGCAGCATCAGAGTCATTTTACAGGATCTTAGCTGCAGCTATAATGTAGCAATTAACATGATTATATTCAGGCTCAAGCTCCATTTCTTAAGAAATGTCACTTTTTATCAATATTTGGAAAGACAGATTTGGCAATGACATAAAAACTCCCTTCATTACAAGTTATAGTCCTAACGAATCCCATTAAATACGTACTCTATTTTTCCCCACCCTTTTCCCCCCTTGACTTTTTTGTGTGTGTATATCTATGCTGATTTTTGTATGGATTTTAAAATAACTATTTTTTCTTTAAAGGGAAGGGCAAATCATTCAGTGGCAGGGCAAGTCATTCTTATGCAGATGATCCCCAAGCTCATACCCTGACTTCTCCAGCTAAAGGATCTTGGCAGGAGCCCTTGGACATCCTGGGTATGAGACCTAGGAGAAAGGCTGCCAGTCATACCACACAGTGCTCAACTAGATGGCCCAACCTACTTGTGGATTTTTGTTACACAGAAAGGTGAGATGTAAATGTTTTCATCAATACAAACAAATTAAGGTGCAATCACTAGAAAAGACAATAATGCTGGGAAAAACAGAAGGGAGTAGAAAAAGAAGGCCAAACAAGAGATGGATTGATTCCACAAAGGAAGCCACAGACCTGAACTTACAAGATCTGAACAGGGTGGTTCACGACAGATGCTCTTGGAGGTCGCTGATTCATACGGTTGCCATAAGTCATAATTGACATGAAGGCAATATTACAGGACAACAACAACATGGTGCAATCCTGACCTACACCAGTCAGGATCAGTAGCCCCATTTCTTGGATCGGCATAGGAACCCGCAGAGACTTGCCTGGCCCCACCCCCTACTTTTTCTGGGTTTTAAACTTGACACTCCCATTGGTAGGTTCCATCCATCCGTGCTTCTGGTGGTCGAAGTGGGGACCTCCACAGCAGTGCATCCTGCCCACAAGCAGAACCTGGCACAGCCAGGATTTGCTTCAGGAAGAGATTCCTCTGTCTCATCCAATCCCCCTCCAGCATGGCAGATTGGGGGTTTGGATTGCTGTGCCCATCCTACTAGACAGGAAGTAGAAAGGAACGTGAGGTGTTGAAGTTTAGGATATGTGCAAAAAATGCTATATGCAATTATTCTTTGATTTATTTGTCCTGTAATATTTGAGTGTGTGCAAGATATATGATCCCTAAAGGGATATCATCACCCACTAGAGAAACAGTGAGACATACCGAGAGAGGCCAGGATCCCCCAATTCTCCTCCATGACTTCCTTGCGCAGAGCTCTCTGGTCAGAATCCAGCAGAGCCCACTCTTCCTCCGTGAAATACACAGCCACATCCTCAAAGGATACGGGACCCTAAAATAAAAAATAAATAAATTTCCTCCTCATAAATAGTATAAACATTATCTATTAGCAACGAGGGGCCAGGATACCTTATTAACTGCCTGAGCCTCATCACTGAGATCATACAGAGGAGAGCTCTTAGTTTTCGCCCATGTTGCAGAGGCCCATCTGGCCTAAATCAGAAGTCGGGCCTTTTATTTTGCTGGCGGTCGCAAAAGACAATTGAATTTTGGAATGTGGAATATACAGACATTGCTGGACAATACAGATAGTGAACGTCCTGAATGCAGAACTGCCATCATTGCGAGGGAGTTGAGACGTTTTAATATTGACATAGCAGCACTCCAAGAAACTCGAAGAGCAGGAGAAGGACAACTGAAGGAAGAAAAAGGAGGTTGTACCTTCTTCTGGAAAGGACTGCCTGAGCAAGAACGACAAATACATGGAGTAGGCTTTGCTATTAAAAATAAACTTGTGAAGCTCTTGTCAGAAGTTCCTATTGGCATTAATGAACAACTCTCAACTCTCCAGTTAAAACTTGCCAAAACCCAGCAGGCAACTATTGTAAAAACACCATCTTATCAGAGATACCTAAGGAGGATAAAATTATCAATTTGCAATTTCAATGCAAGAGTTGGGCATGATTTCGATTTATGGCCAGAAACCATTGGGAAAGAAGGAGTTGGCAATAGCAACCTGAATGGAATTCTACTTCTGCCTAAATGTGCAGAGCATAATCTTGTTATTACAAACACACACTTTTGTCAGAAAAATAAATTTAAAACATCATGGAAGCACCCTCGGTCAAAACACTGGCATCTCCTGGATTATGTAATTGTCCGTGCCGGAGATCATTGTGATGTACTCCTCACTAGGGCCATGACGAGTGCTGCTGGCTGCTGGACAGATCACTGATTAATTCGATCCACTTCTGGCCATTAATATTGTTCCTCAACGTAGGCTTCAAGGAAGAAAACCAAGGTGTAAAATGAACATCCACGCCCTTCAAGATCCTATTAAGTGAGCCTGTTTTCAAACAACTCTCAAGAAACATCTACTGACGGAACTCCCTGAAAATGTCGAGGAACACTGGATTAAACTGAAGACATCTATGAACAAATCATTCAATACCAAACTAAGAAACATCAGGATTGGTTTGATAAGAATGATAGTGAGATTGAACATATCGACAAGAAAGCCTTCCAGATATGGCAGAAAGACATTGACTGTGCTGCTAAGAAAAAAATTATGCCAGTGCAAAGGCTGAGGTCCAAAGAAGAACTAGAGAACTTAAGAATGCCTGGTGGATAAAGAAAGCTCAAGAGATCCAGCATTTTGCAGATGCTCATGATGCACAGGGCTTTTTTAATGCCACAAAAATTATGGTACAAATCCATTATGTTCAATGGATGGTAGCAAACTCCTTAAGGATAAAGAGACTATTGCACTGCACTGGAAAGAGCATTACCATGACCTCCTTAATTGTAACTCTATCATGGCTGATGAGGTCTTCTCACAAATTCCACAACAACAAACTAGAGATGAGCTTGCAGTATCCCCTAATCTGGATGAAGTCAGTAAAGCCATCAATCAAATGAAGAACAACAAAGCTAGTGGACCTGATGGGATTCCTGCTGAAGTCTTTAAAGAAGGTGGGCCTGAACTTACACAACAACTTCATAAGCTCATCGAAAAAATCTGGATGACGGAGGAGATCCCGGAGGACTTTAGGGACGCTATAATTATCACCCTTTTTAAGACTTGCGGGAACTATCAAGGTATCTCTCTTCTTGCTACCTCAGGTAAAATCCTTGCAAGGATCCTCGCAAATCGCTTCCTACCTATCTCAGAGGATGGCCTCCCCGAATCTCAAAATGGTTTACCCCCTTCTAGGGGGACAGTGGACATGATCTTTACCGCACGACAGCTTCAAGAAAAATGCTGGGAGCAGAATCGACCTTTTAATTTTTAGTTAATGATTGTAATGTTTGTAATTTGATTTTAGCCTTTGCTGTTTTTAGATTGTGAAATTTGATTTTAGACTGATGTTTTTGTATTATATTGTATTTTATTGTATCTATGTTCACCGCCCAGAGAGCTATTGCTAGTTGGGCGGTATATAAGTTTTAAAAATAAATAAATAAATAAATAAATATGGTGTTTATTGATCTGACTAAGGTCTTTGACACTGTGAATTGAACAGCTCTCTGGACCATCCTTCTGAAAACTGGATGCCCTGATAAATTTGTGAATATTTTGCGACTCCTTCATGACAACATGACAGCAACAATTATGGACAACAATGGCTTTCAGAGCAATCCATTCAGAGTCGGATCAGACGTAAAACAGGGATGCGTCATTGTTCCTACCATATTTGCTATCTTCATTGCTATGATTCTACACCTTATTGAGGGGGAACTTCCTACTGGTGTGGAAATCATATATCGAACAGATGGAAAGCTTTTTTTTAATCTCAGTAGGCTGAAAGCAAAAAATGAGGTAATGTCAACCTCTGTCGTAGAACTTCAATATGCCGATGATAATGTAGTCAAACTATCCTAAATGTCTCCGCAGAAGCATATGGAAAGCTTGGCCTCTCACTTAATATCAAAAAACCCAAAGTGCTTCATCAACAGGTGTGAACTAGTCCCTCTGTAGTACCATCAATCCAGCTTAATGGTGTGACGTTGGAGAAGGTTGATCACTTCCCCTATCTCGGCAGCCATCTCTCTGTAAAAGCTGACATCGATGCTGAAATTCAGCATCGTCTGAGCTCTGCGAGTGCCGCATTCTCCCGAATGAAGCGTAGAGTGTTTGAGGATCAGGATATTCACAGGGAGACCAAAATGCTTATTTACAAAGCTATTGTACTACCGACCTTATTGTATGCCTGTGAAACATGAACCATTTATAAACGCCACTCACAACTTCTTGAAAGATTCCACCAACGCTACCTCCAGAAAATTCTGCAAATTACTTGGGAAGACAGACTGACTAATGTTGGGGTTTTGGAAGAAGCAAAGACTGCCAGTGTTGAAACAATGATCCTTCAACATAAACTTTGCTGGACTGGCCATGTTGTTCGAATTCCTAATCACCATCTTCCAAAGCAGCTACTTTACTCCCAACTTAAGGATGGAAAATGGAACATTGGTGGACAGCAAAAGAGGTTTAAAGATGTACTTAAAGCAAATTTTTTAAAATGTAACATAAACATCGACAACTGGGAATTCTTGGCCCGTGAACGTCCCAAATGGAGGTTGGCTATTATCAAAGGTGCTGTGGACTTTGAAGAAGCGCGAATACAGGGACAAACGAGCTAAGCAGAAAGCACGTCAAACAAATCCTCATCGCGACCATCTTCCATCTGGAAACCTATGTCCTCACTGTGGGAGGCTGTGTGGATCCAGAATTGGCCTCCATAGTCACTTACGGACCCACTGTTAAAGACCTTATCTTGGAAGACAATCTTACTCAGCCATGAGTGATCGCCAATGAATGAATGCTACGGAACACTCTTCCGGCAGAGATCAGGCAGGCATCCTTGCTTTTGACTTTCAAGTGTTCCCTGAAGACTTTTTTGTGCAGACAGGCCTATGCAGCTGTTTAAAACATTTTTTGAGTAGCTTGTCATCTTAATGATTGTTTTGTATTAATTTTAAAAGGGTTTTATGTTAATGCCCTGAGGTTTTGTGAGATTGTAATATATACATTCTTTTAATAATAATAAAATAATTTAAAGCCACCTAAATGGTTTGTTAAGGTGTGGCAGCTGGTCATCATCTCTGGACTGAAACCGTCTTGAGTGCCATTAACTGCATTTGGCACAGGCAGCTTTGAATGAAGCACAAAGGAGTGCGACAGAGTCATTCAGGCCTAGGGAGGTGAGCAGGGAACAGAGGCACTCTGGCTGCTCCTTAGCAATCTCCCCAGTGACCCTTCCCCTTACCTGATCCAGTGCTACAACAGTTACTTCCCTTCCACAAAGAGAAGACGGCTGACTAGGTTTTGCTGGCATCATTCTGTTGCCTGCTAGAGACAAACGTGGCAGATTCAGGACAGAGAAAAAGAGCTACTTCTTCACACAGCACATAAACTATGCCCTCCACATGAGTGTTGGAAGTGGGACAAGAGCAACTCCTTTTTTGTTCTTTTGTTTAAGCTCCAGAGGGAAGATAGAGCTAGGGTCCTCCAGATAGATAGGCTTTGTTTACCTTTTACCTGTGATGCTCTGACTGACTTCCTTCTGTCGCTAGACTGTGATGTCTTTAGGGAAGCTTACCTGCCCTTCCTCCTCCTGCCTTTCCACTTTTTCTTTGTTCTCAGACTGTCCGGGAGACAGGAGACATCCCTTTGTCTCTGCTCTCTCCAAGCATGGGGCTGACTCCTACACCTGGGCGTTACACCTCCAACTTAGCTAGTTAGTTAGAACTAGGTATGCCTTTTCTATCTACTATGTATTTCTCTAAATAACGTAGCTTTTCTTATTTTACCAAGTCTCCAGTCTCAGTGATGCTGATGCGGGGTAAAAGCCTGCTTTCTTAGGCAAACGCATGCACACACTGCCACACTCGCATTTCAACATCTGCTGTTACTCTCTGCTGCTGTGGTGCTGCTTTTAAATGAAATTAAGCAACACAACTACACACAGCGCAACAATGAGATGCCCTCCCTGGCTACTAGCCATGTTGTCTAGAGGCAGTGCTTACATTCACAAGTGTCCTAGTGTTCTTGAGCACATGCTTGTCTCAGATTAAGTGACGCACATCTAAAGTACACAGGGGTGCTACAGAATGTTTTGTCTGTTCTATGCCCTCCTGAGATTTATACCCATTTTATATATTTTGGCTGTAGCGAAAATGCACCCCTCCCCAGTTGGGCTTTCCACTGCAAATTAAGGTACTGGCTTTAGGTGTAATGTCTTCAAGTGTTGTGCATACAGGGATTTTTGAGCTGTGCAGTGACACGAATTAAAGTATATTTCCTGTATGCTTCCTTCTTATATGCATCAATGCTTATATATTCATGCCATTTATTATTGATACTGCTGTTGAAATATTACTATATGCCTCTGCACTGCTTTGCATTTACTATAAATAACATTTATAATTGTATCTTTCAAATATATACAGGAAGTGCTCTCAGTATTGAAAATGTCAAGAAATGCAATGTTTGAGATAAAGCCAGGAACGACTCTATCTTTCTCCATCTTGTTTGCAAAACAAAGGGCAGTGTCCGTTACATTGCTTGTATGTCCTACAGAACCAGCTAGTTACCGAAGGCCACCGATGACAGAGTGGTCTCTGTAATGGTAACATGTGGAGGATGTGTGGGTGTAAACGAATGTCTCTTTCTAGGGCTTATGGCTGAAACGAGGCTTGGTGGCGCTGAAGGTTATTAAGGCAACAACAACTGGAATACATCAGCCATAAACAAATGTTATAATTCTAATGGAAGTCTGAGTACCCTAAAAGAGATCCCGTGACCAGCACCCTCGATAGGCACCAAGCTGGTATGAGAAAGCGGAAATACAGTCCTGAGAACACAGACGTAACAAGAGGCTGACATCACTGCAAGTGCCAGCTGACCGACTGATGGATGAGACCCCGGAACTCACTGAAGATATCAAAAGGACATCAAAACATTATCTGACTACAAAGACACCCCAGCTTCACCAGAAGATTTGAGAAGTTTTCTACCACAGCTACCACCCGAGACCCTGTGAGCACGCCTCCTCTCCTCCAGGTCTCTTCTTCCTCGCTACAGTACTGGTTGGCCACCAGCCAGTGCCGTGAGTGTGTGAGTATGAAAGATCAAGACTATTGGGCATATCTAATTTTGCATTTTACCATTCCTGCAATGGGTGGCTCACAAGCGCACCTCTGGCTATGTCAATTGGACATCTTTCAATAACTTTTATCTCGGTGTGGTCCCAACGTTCCTTCTGCTCAATCCCATTATCTCCTGGCCTGACCACCCAGGAGTGGCTTTGGGTTCATTGGTAAGACCTAATTTCCTGACACTATGTGTCAGCAACGGACTGAAGGCAAGTGTGTTCCCCTTCCAGATAAAAGCAGCCCACAGATTTCTTGCAATAAAGCCTTCTAAAGCCCTTACCCAATGGTCTCTCTTCGGTGTCCGAAGGCATCCTCTCTGCCTCAAAGAAATCACTGGCCGCTTCTCCAGAAAGATGCTTTACCTGAAACAGCAATGAGGATCTAAGAGGTCAGCGCTAAACACCACTCAGGGTGGCTGAGGTGGAAGGTGGGGGCTCTCAGGTCATGGCTCCAGGCCGGAATTGGCATAGGGATCGGACCAACATTGGGTCCAACTGCATCATGCGACAGCATGGAGACTGGGTCAGTATCCAGTGC
The DNA here is from genome assembly GCF_030035675.1 of Rhineura floridana. NCBI lineage: Eukaryota > Metazoa > Chordata > Lepidosauria > Squamata > Rhineuridae > Rhineura > Rhineura floridana. The sequence goes on from NC_084482.1 coordinate 209,539,659, forward strand.
ATTCTGGGTCACCTCAGTCCCTCCCCGCCTCCACAGTGGCCTCTTTCAGGCCCTCTCCTTGTGGATCCCAACAGCAGCATTCCTCCCCCCCCCCCGGCATGTTCAGTGGGCAGGACCAGGAGTGCTGTAGTGACAGATCAATGATGCCCAATCCAAACTCCGTCGCCTTCCCAGCCTGCAGTGGGGAGGGGGGTTGAATTGCTCTGTCCAACAAGATTGTGATAGAGACAACATTCTTGGATCATCAGAATAAGTTGAGTGACTAGTAGAGTGTTAGGACACTCTCCCTGACATTTGGAGTGCCTTGGAACTACCGAAATGAAATTTGCTCTCTCACCTGCTGCTCTGCCTGCTTCTTTTCCTCTGCCTGGCTCAGGAGGAAACCTTCGGCCAGGGCCACTGCCTGGGAACTGGTCTCTGCCTCACATTCCCTCACCCAGCTCGCCATCTCCAGTGGGAGGACAGCCAGGAACTGCTCCAGGATCACCAGGTCCAAGATCTGTTTCTTTGTGTGTTGCTCTGGCTTCAGCCACCGATGGCAAAGATGATGGAGTCGGCTGCAAACCTCTCGGGGCCTCTCAGCCTCCGGGTAGCGGAAATTCCTGAAACGCTGGCTCTGTGCACCTGAGCCAAAGGTCTCCTGATCTGGGATCTCCAGCACTGTTTCCCTCCAGAATTCCCCACTGCTCCCAGCCTGGGCGATATGGCCAAAACATTGTTGGTGTCCTTCTGAGCTCAGAGTGTCCTCCTCACTCCGGATCTTCTGCATGGTTCTTCCCCAGAATTCCCTGCTGCTCCCAATCTCAGTGACTTCAGGGCATCTTATTCTTTCAGGGCCAGCTGAGTCTTGCTCTTCCATCTTCGATCTGTGCTCAAAGGGAGCCCCCTGCTTGTCCTTCTTCCTGTTTGAGACAGTTTCTGTCTCAGGGCAAAGGTGGCCCAGATCAGAGACTTGTTAGAGAATTGTTTCTTATTGTCAGGGCTGGAAGGTTTTCCCTGAGGTTTGCGAGTACCATGGATCGCGAAAAAGACAAATAATTGGGTATTAGAACAAATTAAACCAGAACTATCACTAGAAGCTAAAATTATGAAACTGAGGCTATCATACTTTGGACACATAATGAGAAGCCTTGGTTCACTAGAAAAGACAATAATGCTGGGAAAAACAGAAGGGAGTAGAAAAAGAGGAAGGCCAAACAAGAGATAGATTGATTCCACAAAGGAAGCCACAGACCTGAACTTACAAGATCTGAACAGGGCGGTTTATAACAGGTGCTACTGGAGGTCGCTGATTCATAGGGTTGCTGTAAGTCGAAATCAACTTGAAGGCACATAATAACAATGGTTAGCAAGCAGGTCTGCTCCTGGAAGGAAAAGCAGGTGACTCAAACAGATGATGGGTACAGGAGGGAGAGTCCTCTGTGTGAGGGCTGTGGACTGAAGTTTTCAGTGTGGATTTTTTGGGGGTGGGGGTGGAGAAGATGTAGCATGCTTTTCACTGGCCTGCCCGTTACAATTCCTTCCAGACCTTCCACACTCCCCCTCTTGGCCGTCCACTGAACCTTTGTCCTTTCTTCACCCAAACCCCTAGCCAGAGCCTTTCTCTTTATTACTAATATTCATCTTAATAATAGATTTGTCAGCCGCTTGGTACCCAAAAGTCTCCCAGCAGCATACAACATTGTTAAAAAACCACAAATAAAGGTATCATTCCATAAAAACAGTACAAGCCTATCAAAAAGCCTATCAGCCATAGCCGCAAGAGCTTCATTGCTTTCAATCAGTGACTTTTGCCTTGGGGTACAGATTTGCAGTCCTGCTTTGTGTTCCACGCAAAAAAGGTCCCCTCCACGTGTCAGCGTCTGCGCGTCTGAAAGCGTACACACACGTCTCCGCTGGGTGCCTGATTAAGGGGAGGGCCCACAAATAGAATAATTAATGAATCGCAATCAATGCTGCATTGCAGACTCCCCCCCCCGACGCATATCAAAGGGGCCTCCTGGCTTTGCAGAGGGGGAGAAAGAACCTTCGATCTCTGATTTGTTGCGGGCGGGGGGGGGAGATCCCGGATGGAAGATCCCGCATGGATCAGGTGAACAGGCTGCCTCTTAACGGGGCGGAATCCGGCTTGCTCTTCTGAGTCCCCCCCCCCATGGGCTGACTGCGCCCCGTTTCTCTCCATTGATTGCCATTGCAGTGTCGGAATCGGTCCATCCCCCCCCCCCGGGATCTCCTAGCCACCTCCTTCTCTTCCTCTCTTTTTTGCATTGCGGAGCCTCCCCTGCAGCCCTGGGACTCCCCATCGCCCAAAAGCACCAAGAGGGGGGGCTGGACTCACCAGATCCCAGAAGGGCCCCCGTCCCCCTTGTAGAACTTAGGAGACATGACCTTTCCTCCAGGAAAAGAGCCAAAGGGTCGGGCAGGAGGGGGCCGGGAGAGGAAACCCATTTGCTCTAAAGGACCCCCCCCACTTTCGCGCCCACCCAGATTCCCGTCCTGTCTAGGAATCCAGCTCCGTTCATTTTAACCCCTGGAAGATCAAGCTGTAGGATGATGTCTTTCAAAACGAGGGAATGCAGCTTTTAAAGGCTGAAAAGAATAGGGGGTGAGGAGTGGAACCAGAGTTTTTTTGGGCGGGTGGTGGAAGAAACTTCCAGAATCCCTTTTCAGGATCTGGGGGCTTCTCCGTTCAGGCCACATGCAAAACGCAGCCCTCAAAGGCCATTGCACAGCCTTCCCCTGCGAGCCCCCAAGTTCCCATCCCTCCACTCTTTACCTTGGGGGTGCAGACATGGCAGGAGTCCCAAAAAGCTTCCTCCCCCCCATACCGAATGGTAAGAGATCTTGAGCTCCTTGCTGGAAAGGTGGGATAGAAATGTAAAAATGTAATCATGGTTGCCAAACAGAGGAGGGCCGGGATCTCTTCTCGATTGTTCCAGAGTGCAGGACATGGAATAATGGGCTCAAGTTGACGACGCTGAAGTTGGTTCCTAGTTCCCAGTTCCTTATCTGCTTGAAAGTTCAAAATGCTAAAAAAATTAGAAAAATTGACAGCTACAGCAACTTCAAGCCAAACTTAACATGTCTCTGAACCCCAAAATATATGTTGGAGTACCCTGTATGATATATCACTGTGATCGGGGGACTCTCCCCATCAAGAATAACAATACATTTATGTAATCAAAATAATCAGGCTTCTGATATTATCATAAATACATAATGATGCCATAAAATCATAAAAAATAAGGAACTGGGGGTGCTCACCCCAAAGTCTGCTCTGGGCCAGGACAAATCATACACCCCAGGAAAGGGGAGGGTGTCCTCTACAAGATGCCACTGCGTTTTGCCTGGCCCAGAGCTGCTAGGCGCAGGGCACAGATGAGGGCATCTATGCAAAACCAAACCAGAGAAAAACAGGAAAAAATAAGGAACTGGGGGTGCCCACCCCAAACTCTGATCTGGGCCAGGACAAATCATGTACCCCAGGAAAGATCAGGGTGTCCTCTTCGAGATGCCAGTGCGTCCTGTCTGGCCCAGAGCTTCTGCTGGGCACAGGGCATGGAGGAAGGCATCTATGCAAAACCAAACCAGAGAAAAACATACAGGAAAAAATAAGGAACTGGGGGTGCCCACCCCAAAATCTGCTCTGGGCCAGGACAAATCATACACCCCAGGAAAGGGGAGGGTGTCCTCTATGAGATGCCACTGTGTTCTGCCTGGCCCAGAGCTCCTGCTAGGTCCAGGGCACGGAGAAGGGCATCTGTGCAAAACCAAAGCAGAGAAAAACATACAGAACTGTACATCTTCAGACTCTCTGTGTGTGGGGGGAGGGGGATACCAATTTGATCTGTCAGAGTCCATATAGCAACAGTACCGCTGTCAACCACATCTGTAGACATGTACATCGACCACTCAACAGTTCCATTAACTCACAAAGAGAGTGGTTTGGCCAAAACAATTAACTTGTTAACAGAATTGGTGTAACCTGTTCAGCTTCTGTATCTCTAATACAAGCTGCATCACTATAGATTCAAAATCACAGGCTGCAGGGGAGAAAAATACATAATCTGTACCAAGAATAGTATACTAACAAGAGACAAATTTTATAGGCTTAAAATAAAGCATACAGGCTACCAGTTTTAAAAAGCATGCACGAAAACCCATAGAAACTCTAGGATGCAGTCAGGGACAGAGATTGGGGTAGGGGGGAGGATGTTGGATGAGATGAAGGGTTAAGGTGGTATTAGAAGATAAAAGGATGCTGGCTAGGACTAGTTACTTTAGAAACAGAAGAGGGGCTTGTCAGTAAAGTAATGGTGATTGGGCCATGGTTTTCTGCGGCTTTCTGAAAGTTTCAAGGCAAGATTCAAGATAAAGAATTTTCTGGGTCTGAGTCGTCAGTGAGAAGCTGGGAAACCACAGCACCGTTGTGGATCCTTCCTTGGCCATGTTAAACTCAAGCCAGAACCCATATTTTGGGCAAGTCAGTTGGCTTTGGATCACTAGATACAAAGTCACATTATTCCACATTTGGAGGAAAACTACATTAGCACAGCAAATGAGCTGGAATATTTCTTTTTCCTCACAATGGAGGTGAAGGGAGAGATTGTGTTCATTCTTTAAAGAAAGAGGTACTGGCAGGGAAAAAGGCAGGCAGGGGAAAGGAAGAGTCCAATTTTCCTGTTCAGTGCAAACCCAGCATGGCTTTGGAAGTGGTGGCTCTTCCACCACAGTCTCTACTCCAATTTTTTCTACTGTTTTCCAATCCACATGTGCAACATAAACTGGAAAATTGCACACCTTGTAATGGTATGTAAACTAACTACAGATTAAGCCATAACATCTCAACTGTCTCTGTATAGGTTGCTATTGAACATATTTATGAGTATTTTAAAAAAAACAGCTGATGGAGAACACATGTGAAGAGTGTGCTGTTGTGTTCATAATCTTCTTTGGGATTCCAAAAGGCATCTAGTTGGTCACTGGGAGAACAGGAAGCTGGGCTATATGTGAACTGCAAAAATGTACTTAATTTTAAAAATGTTTACTATTTTTTCCAGGTACAAAGTGGTAGGGATCACTTTCAACACTGGAAATCACTTTGTTTCTTTCCACAATCTGGGAAATGCAAGTGACTGGAACTTCTACGATGGAATTAGGGAGCTTCAAATCACAGGATGTGGTGATGTTTGTGCAACAGATGAGTTGTTCCAAGACTTCACAAAGAAAAATAGTACTCCAAGTCATATTGTAGCAGTGAGGCTATAGAGGACCAAATAATAACAATGATGTGCAATGTGCAGTTTAGAAGGTGCTCTTCTAAATCTCCTACTATTTCAGAGATGTTTGAAAACCAGGAGATTATTTCGAATGGGTGAAATTGTTTAATTCCAGCCCATGTGAAATGGTGTTGATTTTATAAACGGCAAAAATGTTCTAATATATTTCTAAGAAAAATGTTTTTTACTGTTTTACCAGTTCTGATAAATATGACTTCCTTATTTTTTTTTAATTAAGTCTGCACTTGTTTATATGTTCATTTGTATACTTGGTTGTTACCTGTTGGAGAAATATAATATATATATACGGTATGTAGTAAGTTGTTTAGAGATCAAAAAATCAAATGCACAGCAATTATTCTCAAAGTATGACTCTGTTATCTGGTGCCATGGCAGATGGAAACTTGGCAGGATCACCAGACAACAATTCACTCAAGAAGCAGAAAGATGTAATTTCATAGATGAGACTCTAAACCAGCCGTTCCCAACCAGTGTGCCTCCAGATGTTGTTGGACCACAACTCCCATCTTTCCTGACCATTGGCAATGCTGGCTGAGGCTGATGAGAGTTGTGGTCCAACAACATCTGGAGGCACACTGGTTGAAAAAGGCTGCTCTAAACTATGCATGGACGGCATCTAATAGAAGATAGTGTCCCTGATGTGTGGAACTATGATTTGTGGTGCCCCAAATCGTATTTTGGGATGGGCATCCAAGTTCCTTACAATCTTTCCTATATATTTTGGCTATTCTTCTGATACATAAATTAATGTTGTTGTTGTTGTTTAGATTTATTCCCTGCAGTTAACTAAAACATTTCCGGGCGGATCACAAAAGTTATAACATGCACAATTAAATACAGTTAAAAACACTCTAAAATCAGAAATGATAAATGACCTTGTCTGAGCCATAACTGAACAAAAAGCTCTGACCTGGGTTGGAACCAATGCCATCTTGCAGAGGACCCTGTTCTGTATGAATATGTGTATGATATATAATACTTCGAATAAAGTTTTGGGGTGGGCACCACCAGATCCTTTTCCCCCCTACCTTATTTAAAAATTTGGATGTGTATAGTTGCTCAGATCCACTCCTTCTGCCCACAAGAAACTCTGGGCCAGTCAGGAAGCCATGGCATCTCGTAGAGGACACCCTCCCCTTTCCTGGGATGTATGATTTGGGTTTCCATAGATGCTATTATTCGTGCCCTGTGCCCAGCAGCAGCTCTGGGCCAGGTGGGACGCACTGATATCTCATAGAGGACACCCTCCCCTTTCCTGGGGTGTATGATTTGTCCTGGCCCACAGCAGAATTTGGGCTGAGCACCCCCAGTTACTTATTTTTTATGATTTTATGGCATCATTATGTATTTATGATAATATCAGAAGCCTGATTATTTTGATTGCATAAATGTATTGTTATTCTTGATGGGGAGAGTCCCCCGATCACAGTGATATATCATACAGGGTACCCCAACATATATTTTGGGGTAGAGAATTTTTAAGTTTGGCTTGAAGTTGCTGTAGCTGTCAACTTTTCTTTTTTAGCATTTTGAACTTTCAAGCAAATAAGGAACTGGGAACTAGGAACCAACTTCAGCGTCGTCTCAAGTTCCAGGAAGCTGGATTTCCACTGAACACCAGGAAAAACTTCCTGTTAGAGCCATACGACAATGGAACCAATAACCTAGAGAGGTAGTGGGCTCTCCAACACTGGAGGCATTCAAGAGGCAGCTGGACAGCCATCTGTCGGGAATGCTTTGATTTGGATTCCTGCACTGAGCAGGGGGTTGGACCTGATGGCCTTTCAGGCTCCTTCCAACTCCACTATTCTATGATAAATAAATGAAAGGGGGGTGGGTAGTAGGGTGCTGATGTGGATGATCTGGATTGTTCTAGTTGGAGCTCCAACATAATAACCCTTCTACCCACCCACCCATGCACCCCCCTTTCATTTATTTATTACATTTCTATCCCACCTTTCCAGCAAGGAGCTCAAAGTGGCATACAAAGTTCTCTGCCACTCCCAATTTTATCTTCACAACAACCCTGTGAGGTTGGCTGGATATACAGGAGGTATAAACCAACTGTAAAAGGGTGCTGTACCGCAGGTGTCAATTTTTGCTTCATTTAACCAAAGTGATGCATCTTTGTAAAAGGACACATTTTGATCTACCCCCCCCACCAAGTTAGTACGCATCCAGGCTTCAACCAATCTGGCATGATTATTGTATTTAGATGAGTAAGTCCCAATTGTATTCAAATGAGCTTACTTCCAGGTTGGTGTGCTGAATCCTCTCACCATGAACCCTTGCCACTCTGGGCCCCTGCTGGGGAGGAAGGGTGGGATATAAATCAAATAATAAAAATAAATAAATAAACCCTTCTCTGCCCCTTCCTCACAAGAAAGCCTAGGCCACAATCCTGTACCCACTTACCTGGAGGATTCTTCGACATCCACCCACAGTTACTGTGTAATGCAATCTGCAGAAAATAACTTATAAGGAGTACCCAATCTCAAAAGTTGATTCCAAAGAGCCAGGCGCCGCTGACCAGAATGAAAAGGGCAAGGGGGGAGGGAGCAGTGGCTCTTTAGGACCCCAGCAATTGCTGGTGTCTAAACAACTCACTCATCAATTACAAATCTGACTTCACTCATTGGCTAAAAACACTGAACGGTGGGAGCAGCCAGGCTGGCTCATCTCACAGAAGCCAGGGGAGCTCACACTTTGCATCAGAATTTTCTTTCCAGTAAGGCCAGAGATGAACTGCATTTAATGAAAGCTGACAGTTTGGGGGCCCTGCTGGCTATAGGGCCCAATACATTTGTACTCCTAGTTCTGCCCTGTTGGCAGCCCTGACCACCAGCTGTACCCTTTTCTCGGTCAAAAACCTAAGGCTCAGTTAAAACCATTGCAAAGAAATGACTTATCTGACATATTAAGAAGTAATCATTTATGAAATTAGCAGATGTATCACATGAAGTTTACATTTCTGATGGGAGGGGAGATCTTTATTGTAAACATATTTTAATATGTAAAACAAAGTAAGATTTCTTTGCAACAGCTGAGTTCAGGTATACTTCCCCTGCACATGGAGGCTCCAATTTGCCCAGATAAGGCCTGCTTTCCAAAGGTTCAGTGTGTGCGTATGTTCGTTCCATTCCCCTCAGGCCATATTTGCCGGGGCAGGCAGCCCTTCTGTACAGAAGCCACTCAGAACCCATCCTTATCAGGCCACAGCTATTGTAAATTCATTGGGGGAATCTAAGATGGCCACTGTCTACTGAAGATGGGGGCTGAGTGGTGCAAGCACTATTATCTGCTCAACTAAGACCAGGGAGGACAGGGGGAGCCTTGTGACACCTGCAGCTCAGTATTTCTCACTATGTATTAATGTTAGAGGGGGAGGAACTATGTTTTAAGGGTCATATCCATCTAAGTTCTACGCACAGTTGACTAATTAAAATTAATTAACCAAAGCCATGTCTATCAACTTCAATGGGTCTCCTCTGAGTAGGACTATAGTTAGATACAACACTAAGCTTTTTCCCTTTACAACACAATACGAACATGGCTTCTTCAGTGGGAATCATTTATAACCGCCTTTCTGCTCAGACACCCTCCAGATGTTTCGGACTACAATTTCCATCAGCCCTTCATGGGAGGAATGTAGTCTGAAAGATCTGGAGGGCACCAGGTTGGGAAACACTAGCTGATAAAGTGGATCTCATCTGAAACAGGAGTTATACTGTGAAGAATCTGATTCCATACCCCATCCACTTCTATAGTTCCTCCCCTGTGAATTCCTTGATCAGAAGTGTCTTATTACTGAAGCTCTCTCTACACTCCAAGCATTTCATAGTTTTTCTCAATGTGTGACTTCTTATATGAAATTAAGTCTTTTCTTGAAACTGAACCTCTTTCCATATTCCATTTACATGGTTTTCTCTCCCATGTGAATTCTCTGATGAGTAACCAAATGTATCTTCTGAGAGAAGCACTTCCCACATTCCAAGCATTGAAATGGTTTCTCCCCTGTGTGAATTCTTCGATGAGAAAACAGACTTGTTTTATGTGTGAAGCTCTTTTCACACTGCAAGCATTTATATGGTTTCTCCCCTGTATGGATCCTTTTATGGGTAACAAGGTCAGTACCGTAACGAAAGCTCTTTCCACATTCCAAGCATTGATATGGTTTCTCCCCTGTGTGAATTCTTTGATGAAGATGGAGGTCTGTGCTTCTAGTGAAGTTCTTTCCACACTCCAAGCATTTATACGGCTTCTCCCCTGTGTGAATTCTTTGATGACGACGGAGGCTTGTGCTTCTAGCAAAGTTATTTCCGCACTCTAAGCACTGATATGGTTTCTCTCCTGTGTGAATTCTTTGATGGAAAATGAGATTTGTATTCTCACTGAAGCTTTTTCCACATTCTAAGCATTTATATGGTTTCTCCCCTGTGTGAATTCTTTCGTGACGACGGAGGCCAAGGCTTCTAGTGAAGTTTTTTCCGCAATCCAAGCATTTATATGGTTTCTCCCCTCCTTCCTGCTTTACACTGGTTTCATTGTTTGCTGAAAAATAAAGGTTCTCTTAACCAATCTCATGAAATATGTACTATATCTTCCCCCTTGAATTCTTTTTTTCTGTGTGTACATCTGTGCTGATTTTTAAATTGATTTTATTTTTTTAAAAAGAAGAGTGGTCAAACCATTTGGTGGTACGGCAAGTCATTTGCATGCAGATGATCCCCAAGCTAAATCCCTGACTTCTCCAGCTAGAGGATCTTAGCAGGAGACTTTGCATGTGCTAGCCATGGAGAGAGGCTGCTAATCATATTAGAATGCAACAATACAGCGACTAATACGTAGGGACAAAGAGAACTATTACAATAGTTATTGTATAGAAATAGAAGAGGACAACAAAAAGGGTAGAACAAGAGCCCTGTTCCAAAAGATTAGAGAAATGAAAGGGAAATTTAAACCAAGAGTAGGGACGATGAATAATCCACAGGGGAACACACTGACTGACCGAGATGAAATAAAAGGAAGATGGAAGCAATACACTGAAGAGATGCCAGGATGACAGATTCATTCATGGAGGCACCATATGAAGAAGAAACAGAAATTTTAGAACGCGAGGTGAAAGCTGCTCTTAAAATACTTGGAAGAAACCAATCACCAGGATCAGATGGAATACCAATAGAGTTGCTACAAGCTACTGAGACTGAAGCTGTCCAAATTTTGACAAAAATCGGTCAAGAAATCTGGAAAACTAAACAACGGCACACAGACTGGCGAGATGGAAATGTTTTTATCAATACATATTATGGTGCAATTCCAACCTCACCAGCCAATGTTTGTAGCTCCCTCACTTGTAATACGTCACAACATGGAGCTCACTGGATCGGCTTAGGAACCAGTGGAGACTTGGCTGCCTCCCCTGCCACACACACACCTTTTCTGACACTGCCCTTGGTAGCTTCCACTTTTGGTGGGTGGAGCGGGTCCTCCATGGCAGCGGAGCGTGCCCACAGGCACAGCCTGGCCCAGATGGGATTTGCTTCAGGGAGGGACTTCTATGCCACATACAGTCCCCCTCCAGCATGGCAAACAGGGCCAGCCCCAGGCATGCCAGGGCCCTTGGGCACAAGCCTGCCCTGGGCCCCGGCCCTCCCCTTCTGCGATTCACGGCAGGATCGCTGCCGTGTATTGCAGGGTGGGAGCTTCGGAGTCCCTGCCATTCCCTCGCTCAACCTACCTGGCTTGGCTGTGTTGTGTGAGCAGCGCTGCCCTTAACCAAGATGGCAGCCGAGGTTTCCCTAAGGGGCTGAAGCCTCTGCCACCATCTTGGCTGATGGCACACATGTGTGCTACGTGTGCACATCCCTGCCATCAGCCAAGATGGCGGCAGAGGCTTCAGCCTCTTAGGGAAACCTCAGCCGCCATCTTGGTTAAGGGCAGCGCTGCGCACTCTGTGTGCACAGCGTACGCAGCCGCACAACACAGCTGAGAAAGGTAGGTTGAGCGAGGGAATGGTGGGGGCTCCGAAGCTCCCACCCTGAGATACGCGGCAGCAAACCTGCTGTGAATCATGGAAGGGGAGCAGAGGGGGCCCCACCTGGCCGCCCTTTGGAGCCGGCCCTGAGGGCAGATCAGGGGTCTGCATTGCTCTGCTCATCCTACTAGAGCGGAAGTAGAAGGAAACTTCAAAAAAAAAAATACTATATGCAATTAGTCTTTCTTTGATTTATTAGTTCTGTAATATTAGTGTCTGTGTGCAAGATATGATTCCTAACGGGATATTATCATCCACTAGCGTAACAAAGAGACTTACCAAGAGAGGCCAGGATCCCCCAATTCTCCTCCATGACTTCCCTATGCAGAGCTCTCTGGTCAGGATCCAGCAGGGCCCACTCTTCCTCCGTGAAATACACAGCCACATCCTCAAAGGTCACCAGACCCTGAAAGAAAAACAAAACATTTCTTCCTCATAGATGGCATAAACATTTATCTATTAGCAATGGGGGTCCAGGATACCTTGAGGAGCGCTTATATCCCAACGCAAGCCCGAGATCATTCAGAGGAGCAGTCTTAGAGTGTTAGCGAGGCCCAATTGGCCTCAATCAGAAGTTGGGCCTTTAGTGGCGCCGGTCCCGTGCTATGGAACACTGTTTTGGCAGAGATTTGGGCAGGCACCCTCCCTTTTTGACTTTCAGGTGTCCCTTGAAGAGTTTTTGTGCTGACGGGCCTAAGCAGCTGTTTAAAATATTTTTTGAGTAGCCAGTCATTTAATGATCGACTTGTATTGTTTTTAAATGTTTTTATATTGTTATATACTGCCCTGATGTTTTGCGAGATTGTACTATATAAATACTTTTATTAAATATAATAAAATAAAAAAATCTAAAGGGTTAGTTAAGGTGAGGCAGCTGGTCGTTATTCTCAGGACTGAAACCGTCTTGAGTGCCATTAACTGCGTTTGGTGCAGGCAGCTTTGAATGAAGCACAAAGGAGTGCGACAGAGTCACCCAGGCCTAGGGAGGTGAGGCAGGGGACAGAGGCACCCAGAAGTCTCTCCCCACTGACCTTTTCCCTTACCTGACCTGGTTCTACGACAGCTGTTTGCAGTCCACCGCAAAGAGCAGACGGCCAAGTCGACCTTGCCAGCATCATTCCGTCGCCTGCTAGAGACAAAAGTGGAAGATTCAGGGCAAAGGAAAAGAGCTACTTCTTCACATAGCATACAGTTAAACTATGGAATCCGCTCCCACAAGAGGATAAAGTGATCCCTAGCTACTAGCCATGTTGGTTAGGTAACACTTTCACTCTCAGAGGCAGCAGGGCTCCCGACACAAAGGTAGAAAGGGTCACTTTCTACTGGTCCCAGGGCCAGCAGGAACCCCAGAACCTGATCTTTCATTTTAAAATAAAGTAAGTTTCTAAGTGCTCTGGTAGAAAAGTTCCATTCCTGGGCTGCTCTAACAGGAAGTTTCTCCGGACATCCAGCTGAAATCTGGCTTCCTGTAACTTGAATTCCAGTGTCTGAAAAAGCTGGGTTGCAAATGCCTTGCAAAGAAAAGTCAGATTTAAAGATGTTCTCAAAGCTAATCTAAAAAAATGTAACATGAGCATCGAGAACTGGGAAGCCCTGGCCCAGGAGTGTCCCAATTGGAGGTCGGCCATTATCAAAGGTGCTATGGACCTTGAAGAAGCACGAGTACAGGGTGAAAGGGACAAACGAGCTAAGCGGAAGGCACGTCAAGCAAATCCTCATCGCAACCGTCTTCCATCTGGAAACCGATGTCCTCACTGTGGGAGGCGGTGTGGATCCAGAATTGGCCTCCACAGTCACTTACGAACCCACCGTTAAAGACCTTATCTTGGAAGACAATCTTACTTGGCCATGAGTGATCGCCAATGAATTCCCCCTTGGGAATGCAGTCCATGGATTTCTTGCCTCATGACAAGAAGGAGAGGAAATTGAAATACAGCCTCTTTCCTCTTCTCCCAGGCATTTTAGCATGTGTTTTTATATTGTTTTTAAAAAAAATTAAATTGTGTTTTTAAATTTTTTTTTGTGTTTTAAAATTTGTATATTTGTTTAGAATGTTTTTAATTGCTGTAAACTGCCCAGAGAGCTTCGGCTATGGGGTGGTATAGAAATGTAATAAACAAATAAATAAATAAATTTAACCCCGTACCCAGTGGTCTCTGCTGGGTGTCCGGCAGCATCCTCTGTGTCTCCAAGAAATCAGTGGACGCTTCTGCAAAAAGACTCTTTACCTGAAAAAGCAACAAGAATCTAAGAGGTGAGCCCTAAACACAGCTCAGAGTGGCTGGGGTGGAAGGTGGGGGCTCTCCATTCCCTGCTCCATCCTGGAGCTAGCACAGGGATCAAACCTGCGTTGGGTCTAATGCCGTCATGCTACATCATGTAGACTGGGTCAGGATCCAGTGCATTCTCTGCCAGCTCAATCCCTCCCCGCCTCCAGTGCCCTATTTCAGGGCCTCTCCTTGGGGATCCCACCAGCAGCATTCCTTCCCCTCCCCCCCGCATGTTCAGTGGGAAGGACGGGGAGTGCTGTAGTGACAGCATGATGCACACATCAGTGATGGTTGGCCAAATCACCACCCAGGCCTGGAGAGGGCTCCCTCCGCAGAATCCAAACTCTGTCCCCTCCCCAACCTGGAGCAAGGTGAGCGTGAGGGTGGTTTGGATTGCTCTGTATGATGATATGGGGAGAAATATTATTAAAGAAATGACAGAGGCAACGTTGTTGGATGATCTCCAGTAAAAATTGGGCAGTTGCTAGAGAGTGTTAGGATACCCTCCCTTGCATTCTGGGCCACTTGGAACAACCAGGATGAAACACTCTCTCACCTGCTGCTCTGCCTGCTTCTTGCCCTCAGCCTGACTCAGGAGGAAACCTTTGGCCAGGGCCACTGCCTGAGAACTGGTCTGTGCTCCACACTTCTTGACCCAGCTCTCTATCTCCGGTGGAAGGACAGTCAGGAACTTCTTCAGAATCACCAGGTCCAGGATCTGATTCTTTGCGTGTGGCTCTGACTTCAGCCACTGACAGCAGAGATCGTGGAGTTGGTCGCAAATGTCTTGGGGGCCCTTGGCCTCCTGGTAGTGGATCTGCCCGAAATGCTGGTTGAGGGTGTCCTCTGCCAAGAACTTTGGCATAGCGGTTTCCCAGAATTCCCCAGGGCTCCCAGGCTTGATGGTATTGGGGTCTCTTCTTGCTTCAGGGCCAGCTGAGTCTTCCTCTTCCATCTTCTGTGCTCCAAAGAAGCTTCCAACAAGACCGGAGAGACTCCTCCTCCCTCTTCTCCCAAAGGTTGACCTACCTGGAGGCACTACTGAAGCCGGACTGGGCTCCTTCTGGGAGGAAAATCAATCAATCAATTAATTAAAATGCATTCATTCATTCATTCATACTAGGTCCTGCGAAGCCAAGACACTTTTGTCTGAGAAAAGTACTACACTGTCAGGAGACAAAGGTTTTTCTCTGAGCAAATGTGCATGTATCTGGGCAGCCACAAGGTCTCTTTCCCAAAGGCAAAGCAGGTGAATGACAAGATTCACGCAGAAGCTAGAGACTTGGTGGGGCGGCTCTTTCATTTGGAACTGTTTTATTTGTTTTATAATTGCCATAATTTTGTTTTTATAATTATATATCCTATTCGTTGTAAACTGCCCTGGGACCTTATTGTGAATGGTGAGTAAGAAATCTTATAAATAAAGAAATTGGTGGGATGGGGGGAATGGATTGTGCCATTATATTCTAATATAATCTATAGTTTTCACACTTCATTTTAAAAAAAGGATAACCTCTAACCATTCAATGCCCTGTCAGGATATTTGGAAAAGCCAAGATCTCCATCAGCCTCACTTAAAACCAATTTTTCAGGTAGTTTGGTTTAACTGAGGAAATGTTTGTTGATTCAGTGTCTGACTCGTAGACAATTTATTCATTCACTAAATCCACACCTGCATAAAACCTGTATTTTTGTTGAATTTTTTCTTTTATTTGGAAATATTTCATAGAATCATAGAATAGTAGAGTTGGAAGGGGCCTATAAGGCCATCAAGTCCTGCTCAATGCAGGAATTCAAATCAAACCATTCCCGACAGATGGTGGGTGACGTAATGGCTCAGAAAAGGAGGAAGTCGCCACCCGCTGTCCCCCTGGGGCAAAATGAATGGGGGGGGAAACCAAGGAGCAGAGGCGGCACAAACAGTCCCGCAATCCCCAAAAATAAAGCAGGACAAAAAAGAACAGGGGTGGGGGGCCCAACCCGCCCAAAACTATCTCAAAAGAAAATTCAAAGGGAAAAAAGGAGGGGAAAACTGGAAGCAAAACCAAACAAACCCCCCAGTCACAACACACACTCTCACAACAACAGAAGTTAAACAGTAAACTGTAAGGAAAATGGAAAATGCAAGGTGAAGGAAGAAGGGGGGGTAAACTGAACCCCTCTGTCAACACACAACTTTCGTAAGTTAAACACTAAAACCTTCATAGTACGCGCTGAGATAACAGCCTTGGACGAAGACAAGAATGAATAAGAAATGGATATGGAACAGGTTCCCTGAAGTGAAGGTAATCGTATTTGTATTTAATAGGTTGTTAGCCTCGTATGTAAATATTATAATTACATATACTCGTAAAATCTCTCTCTCTATAAATATATATATAGAGAGAGAAAATGTGTGTGGGGGGTACAACTATGCTTTTGCCCCGGGCCCCGCACATGCTAAGGGCAGGCCTGCAGTAGGGCCCCACTCATACGGCGGGTTGCATTCCGGACCCCCACTGTAAAGCGGAACTCATTGAATAGAATGGTGCACAACGCCTGAAAACCGCCAGCGCCGTATGAGTGGGGCTTTAGTTTAATTGCGTCTAATTGAGACTCCTGTATTAGTGAAGCGCGGTAAAGCGGGGCCCTACTGGAAATGTCTGGGGCGGATGTGACAGGTGAGGGAGGTAGGGTGGAAGGCAGCAAAGAATTATTATTTCTCCGCTCCCCAGGGCTGCTCTTGAGAGCATGCCTGGTTCTTGCACCACCCGCTTTTAAGCTTCCGATGGTTCCTTGGAAACCCCGCCCTCATCTACCCCACACCTGGTGTAGGGCGCGTGCGAGGGGGGGGGGAGGATCGCTACTTCCAAAACGGCCTGGAGGGGGAGAAATGAGGAGGGAAACTGCAGTTAGCCCGCGGGCCGGAGGTTACCCACCCCTGCCCTGCCCTGCCGGGCGAACTGGGGGAGGGCCTCGTTTTGCCTTCTCTGCGCCCTTTCAATCGGCCAACCCCCCCCTCCTTTCTCTGCCGGCCATTGGAATCTCCCTTGGGGGTCTCCTAGCCCCCTCCTCCCTTGCAATTCCTCCCATGCATCCTTCTCCCAAATGCGCATGCAACGGGGGGGGGTGTGCCTCACCACTTGCCAGACGGGCACCCCGATGCAGCGCTTGGAGGAAGAGAGAAGCTCTTGTCCTCCACGTGAGGAGGGGGAGAAGAAGAGGGGAGAGGCGCGGTTGTTCTGGAGGACGCAGCTCCCCCCAAACCATTTTCCTCTCTAGGAGTCCAGTCGAGTTCATTTTAACTCTGAGAAGGCCAAGCAGCTGGATCCCTTCTCTCTCTCTCTCTCTGCCTCTCTCACGAGCCCAGGAGGAAAGGGGTATTACACTCTGATGGGTGCTTTGTCCTCACCTGCAGGGCTGGCTCTGACATTTTTCCTTCCCGTTATAAAAATAGAAGGAATCTGGCAGTGAATGGTTGGAACGGGATAACAAAGACGTTGGGGTGTGTGAGCGGTCCCGTTTTCTTCTTCTTAATCCGAAGGTTAAATGAACTACTACTAATCAGGGAGGTTTTTAATACAGAAACACTTGGCGCAGAAAAATCCCCCCCCCAATGTCAGAACACAGAAACAAAATTCAAAGTGATGTTGATAAGCTGGAGCATTGGGCTGCAAACAGAATTAAATTTAACATAGAATCCTAGCACAGTAGAGTTGGAAGGGGCCTATAAGGCCATCAAGTCCAACCCCCTGCGCAATGCAGGAATCCAAATTAAAGCATCCCCGACAGATGGCTGTCCAGCTGCCTCTTGAAGGCCTCCAATGTTGGAGAGCCCACCACCTACCTAGGTCATTGGTTCCATTGTCATACCGCTCTAACATTTAAGTTTTTCCTGATGTTCAGGTGAAATCTGGCTTCCTGTAGCTTGAGTCCATGTCCTGTACTCTGGGATGATCGAGAAGAGGTCCTGGCCTTTCTAGTACTTGAAGAGTACTATCATATTATCTCCCTACAGTCTTCTCTTCTCAAGACTAAATATGCCCAGTTCTTTTAGTCTCTGCTCATAGGGCTTTGTTTCCAGTTCCCTGATCATCCTTGTTGCCCTCATCTGAATCAGTTCATTTGTCTGCATCCTTCTTAAAGTATTATGTCCAGAACTGATGTCCAGTGTGGTGTCCAGAAGATGGATTATAAAGTTCTACACCTTGGAAAAAGAAACCAAATGCACAGTTTGGTTGGTTTGGTGGGGAATACTTGGCTCAGTAATACTGCATGCCAGGTGGATCTTGGAATTGTTGTTGATTATAAGCTGAATATGAGCCAACAGTGTGATGTGGCTGCAAAAATGGCAATTGCTATTTTAGGCTGTATTAACAGTAGTATAGTTGCCAAATCACGTAAAGTACCAGTTCAACTTTATTCTGCACTGGTCAAGCCTCATCTTGAGTCCTGCATGCTTTAACTTGGATTCCTGCCTTGAGCAGGGGGTTGGACTCAATAGCTTACAGGCCCCTTCCAACTCTATGATTTTGTTTCACATTTGCCTGATACCAGTTCCTTGATTCCCATTTATTCCCCTAAACTTCCTGCCAGGCTACTCCACCACTGTCCTGTGTCAGCACGGAAGTTTTACTCCTACTGGTAGAGCCTCCTGGATCATCCACTTTATTATTATTTTAGTGCCTGTGGCATTATAATCTTAAAAACTGCCAAAGAATCTTCTCACTTGGCAAACATCTCTAGGAGAGGTTGCGGCAAGTGGGAAAGCAGCAAATGTCCCAATCAGGAAAAAGGGAAAGGAACTGGAAGAACATTATAAGCAAAACAATCCCTCCCTCCCTCCTCTTCCACCCTCTGCAACCAAGTTCTGGAGTCAGTTCCGCAGTCTCAGGGTCAATCCTTTCAAACACTTGAGCAATTTTGAAAAATAAAGAGAACATAACATGTAGTGAGGAAGTCTGCTTCAGGTCAATAATTGCACCCTGTCATATAACACGGTTCACAACAACATGGTGATCCACTCTGGCATGAATATTTGCGAGATGAAGATTCTTTAGGGAAAAGGTTGAGACAAAACAGTCCCTGAGAAACTGATGAGTGACATAACTGGGAATACATTTTCTATTTATTTACTAAAAGCATTTTTATCCTGCTCTTCAAAGAAAAAAAAGGCCTCCCAGAGTGGCTTACAAATGCCAGTAATAAGACAGTAGTCCCTGCTCTCACGCTTACAATCTAAAAGACATGACACAAAAGGAAAAAGTTTCGGGAGGGAAGAGGAAAAAAACGCCAACCAAGGCACTATTTCTTAGTTACAGGGTTCTTGCAGTGACCAGCTGGAACAGAAAGAGTTCAAGGAGAGGAGGAACCAAGCACTGTTGGTCTTTCAGCAAAGTAGATGGAGAGACCCAACAGTCTGTCTGTCCCCCCACTCTCTTAGAGCCTGATGGAATGCCTCCTCCTAGATGACAGCGGAGGAAGCAGCCTGATGAAAATAAGTTTCTGCTGAGACATGAGCGTGAACCGACTCTTAAATTAGGCAGAGGATCTAAATATTCCTATTCCTTCTGTCGTCTTTGAATACCTTCTGGGGCCTGAGAGCACATTTGGAATGCAGAGAAAGGGCATGGCGAGAGTACAGCCAATTGTGCCATTTCTGCAGTGGGCTGGCCAGGCACAAAACGGCAAGAAGGTAAAATCTGGATCTAGCCATTTCATAAAACATGGATCAGCATGCATTTTTATGCTTCTTCAGGAGGAATCTCCGACCCGGGATGGGGGCCGAGTGGTCTGAAGCACCATACCCTTCTCACATGAATAAGGCCAGGCGAGGGCAAACTGGAATGTCTGTGTATGGAGAGAGCTTCAGTAATAAGGTATTTCTCACTTCTGATGAAAGAATTCACACAGAGGAGAAACTATAGAAGCGGGGGGGATACGGATAGCCCAACTACGTCCCTACCTGAGCAGGGAGGACCTCACATCAGTGGTACATGCTCTGGTAACCTCGCGATTGGATTACTGCCATGCGCTCTGCGTAGGGCTGCCTTTGAAGACAGTCCGGAAGCTACAGCTTGTGCAAAATGCGGCGGCCAGACTGATAACGTGGACCAAGCGGTCCAAACACATAACACCTGTTCTGGCCTGCTTGCACTGGCTTCCAATGTGCTTCCGGGCCAGATTCAAAGTGCTGGTTTTAACCTATAAAGCCTTATACGGCGCGGGACCACAATACCTGCTGGAACGCCTCTCCCAATATGAACCTGCCCGTACACTACGTTCTGCATCGAAGGCCCTCCTCCGAGTTCCGACTCATAGAGAAGCTCGGAGGGTGATAACTAGAACTAGGGCCTTCTCAGTGGTGGCCCCCGAACTCTGGAACAGTGTCCCTGATGAGGTGCGCTTGGCGCCGACATTACTGTCTTTCCGGCGCCAAGTCAAAACCTTCCTCTTTGCTAAGGCATTTTAATCTAACTTAATTTAGTTTTAATATATGTTGTAATTGTTTTTAGTTTTCTTATTCTTTTATATTGTTGTTGTATTTTACTATGGAATTTTTGTATTTTTGCACTTTGTTGTACACCGCCCAGAGAGCTACGCTAGTCGGGCGGTATAAAAATCTAATAAATAAAATAAATAAATAAATTCTCACAGCATAACTCCTGTTTCAGTTTGAAGAATCCATCTGCAGGATCCATTGTATCAACTAGCCTTCCCCAACCTGGTGCCCTCCGTGCTATATCCAGTGCTAGTCCTACTCCATTAACTTCAATAGGTCTTCCCTGAGTAGGACTAGCACTGGATATAATATTGCTTCTTTCCTGTTTTAGAACAGAACATTATCATGGCTCCTTCCTTGACAGACACTTATACCTATCTGGCTGCCACCAACATGTTTCGGACTACAGTAGGGCCCTGCTTTACGGCGCTTCGCTTTACAGCACTTCGCTAATACAGCGGTCTCAATTAGACGCAATTAGACTAAAGCCCCACTCATACGGCACTTGTTCTGCTTTTATGGCGGTTTTTGGGCATCACGTGCCATTCTATTCAATGAGTTCTGCTTTACAGCGGTTTTCGCTTTACCCCAGGGGTCCGGAACAGAACCCACCGTATGAGTGGGGCCCTACTGTACAACTTCTATCAGCCTGTCAAGGGATTAAAAAGAATTGTAGTCTGAAATATCTGGAGCCCTCCAAAGCCCATTGCACCACTCCCTGCAAGCCTCCAAACCTCCCATCTCTGGCTGTGGAGCCACATCACAGGAGTCCCAATGCCAACACCCCCCATGGAGAGAAATAATTTTGTTCTATTGCTAAAATTTGGGTCATCCACCTCATAATTTTTTTTTGTCTTTTAAAGTTCTTATTTTGCCATAATCCTTAAAAAGTGCCCCGAGTCATCAGGATCAGCAAGGAGCTGATCCCCTCACACGGCAACAACTCCCAGAGCGATGTAGCACTCAATCCCTCTTCTCAGGGAACTCTGGGAATTGTAGCTCTCTGAGGGGCATGGGAGTCTCTCCTAACAACTCTCAGCACCCTTCACAAATGTTAGTTCCCAGGATTCTTTGGAGGAAGCCATGGCCGTTTAAAGGGGGTCCAATGCGGCTTTACCCAAAGCCACAGTTAAAGCCATTGCAGATGATGAATTTTCCAACTTATTAAGAAGCAACCATTTATGAAATCAGCAGACATATCACAGGAAGTTTATATTTTTTACCGGAGGGGGGGAATCTTTATTGTAAATGTTACTTTGTTTAAAATATTAAAATACATTTCTTTGCAATGTCTGAGTTTAGGTATGTTGCCTCTGCACAAGGAGGTTCCACTTCATTCACATCTAAGAGCTACTTTGCTGGAGCAAGACCAAAAGTTCACATAGGACTCTGTGTATGTTTTCTCACTTCGCTCCACTCCTCCTCCTCCTCCTCCCTTCCATTTTCCTCAGGCTGTACTCGCCGAGGCAGGCAGCACTTCTGTAGGAAAGCCACCCAGATCCCATCCTCACCAGGCCGCAGCCATTGTAAATTGATTGGGGAATCTAAGATGGCCACCGAGGACAGAGGCTGAGTGGTCCAAACGCACCTGCAGCTCAGTATTTCTCACAAAAGTATTAATGAATGTAAGAGGGGAGGAACATTTTTAACGGTTCTATTCAACTCAGTTCTACCCAATAGACTCACACAAATTAATGAACCTAAATTAGTTATGTTCATTAACTTAAATGAATCTCCTCAGAGTAGAACTAGCATTAACTTAGAACAGAACACTAACATGGCTCCTTCAGAGGCATTCATTTATAATTGCCTTCCTGCCCAGGTCCCCTGCAGACATTTTTGATTAGACCTTCCATCTAGATGAGATGGACTAGAACTGTTCCACTAGAACAGCCTGTCAGGGAGTAATGAGCATTGTAGTCTGAAATATCTGGAGGGCACCAGGATGGGGAAGGCTGCTACAGCGGATCGCATAGGTGGGTTCTCCCATCTGAAATAGAAGTTGTACTGTGACAGTATCTCATTCCATATTGTTGTTGTTAATATATTACCTGCCCTTCACCAGGAGGTCCCACGGCGGGTTATAACAATTTAAAAGTCAATATTAAAAACAGTTAAAACAAATTACAGTCATAGGAATAGGGTCTGTCCTGAAAACACACATCTCAGGTGTCAAAGGCAAGGATAAATAGGTGTGTCTTCAGCATTCACGGAAAACTGTATAGTGAAGGTGGCAGATGCACAGGGCTGGCAACGGAGAAGGGCCAGGTTGTGCACTGGCTAAGGGCCCCAGACGCCGAGAGAGGCCCCTGCTGCTGGGGCTGGGTGGGTGTAGCTCCCACTCTGCGATTCGTGCTAGCGTGCACTCCATGCCCCAAAGCTGATGCGGATCATTGTGCGGCAGCCACCCCTACTAGGAACCCCCCACTGCTGGCACAGATTTCTATGGTGCCACAGCAGCGTGTCAGCACACTATGTATACATGCTTGCAATTACCCAGGATGGCGGCAGGGCGTCAACCTGCCCTCCTCCACCATCTTGGATGCTAATCCATGACGCTGCTGGGTCTGCAGATGCTGACCCTGCAGCTCTGTGGGGAGGGAATTCTACAACACAGGGGCTCCCACAGAGGACGCCCTCTCCTGGGCCGCCACCACCCTGAACTTTTGAAGGCGGTGGAACTACCAAGAGGGCTCCCTCTCCTGATTTTAACGCCTGCAAGGATCTGTATTCCACCCATTTCTATAGTTTCTCCCATGCGAATTCTTTGATCAGAAGTCAAAAATATCTTTATCACTCAAGCTTTTGCCACACTCCAAGCATTTTATGGATTTTCTTGTATGTGAACTCTTTGATGAGATATTAGTCTTCTCTTGCAACTGAAGCACTTTCCACATTCCAGGCATTTATATGGCTTCTCCCCTGTATGGATCCTTTTATGGGTAATAAGATCAGAACCGTGACGAAAGCTCTTTTCGCATTCCAAGCACTTATATGGTTTCTCACCTGTGTGAGTTCCTTGATGACTAGTGAGATTTGTCTTCTGACAGAAGCTCTTGCCACATTCCAAGCATTTATATGGTTTCTCCCCTGTGTGAATTCTTCCATGAGAAGTAAGATTGGTCTTCTGGGAAAAGCTCTTTCCACATTCCAAGCACTGATATGGTTTTTCCCCTGTATGAATCGTTGCAATAACAGCAGAACTGTGAGGAAACCTCTTTCCACATTCCAAGCATATATATGGTTTCTCACCTGTGTGAATTCTTTGATGAGAAGTGAGACTTGTCCTATGGGTGAAGCTCTTTCTACACTGTAAACATTTATATGGTTTCTCCCCTGTATGGATCCTTTGATGGATAATAAGGTCAGAACTCTGATGAAAGCTCTTTTCACATTCCAAGCATTTATATCGTTTCTCGCCTGTGTGAATTCTTTGATGAGAAATTAGAGTTGTCTTATGCGCAAACCTCTTTTCACACTCCAAGCATTCATATAGCTTCTCCCTTGTGTGGTTTTTGTAATGAGCTTTACATTTTGATTTAGAATGAAAACTTCTCTTACACTCACAGCATATATTTGTTTCCTGTCCTTTTTGCAGTTTTTCTTGGATTGGGATTTCATGGGAGTCACTTTCCTGAGAAACAGGGGATTTATACCCCCTCCTCTCTTCTTCTTCTTCCTTCTCCTCAGTTTTCCTTCTCTGCTCCTCCCCCTTTATACATGTGTCTTTTTCTGGGAGCACCCCATGTAGTTTTCCCTTATCCTTGGTTTCCAATTCATGACCTGTCGCAAAGAAGAAAGGATACTACTGAGAACCTGAGGTAGAAGTGGAAACCCAAATGATTGAACAACCATAAATGATGCTTGTGATCGTGGAAGAACTGAAATGCCTTAGCTGGGAAGTAGATCTTACCTTTCATATATCTTCCCTCTGTTTATACCTTAAATGACAGTCAGTGTTTTATAACATATTGGATTGGGTCCTTGGAGATCTGAGTTCATCTCCCAGCTCAGACATAGAGCTCCATGGGAGGTCTTGAGCAATCTCTGTCAAGCTAGCCTACCCCACAGGGTTCTGCTGCAGGTAAGCCACAGAACAGCGACGTGCATTCTCTTGTGAACTGTATGGAGCAATGGCAGGATACATATATGATTACAGTGAGGAGATGCCCCATCACTGAGTGACAGAGAATGTCATGTGCATGCAGAAGATCCCAGGTTCAATCTGTGACTTCTGCAGCCAAGGGATCTTGGAGGGATCCCTTGGACATCCTGTGCATTATATGCTTTGTTAATTTATCTTTAATTATTATTTCTACCTGTTTTCCCAGGACAGATGCTAAGCTAACTGGCCTGTATTTCCAGGATGCCCCCTGGATCCCTTTTAAAAGACTGGTGTTACATTGGCCACTTTCCAGTCCTTAGATATGGAGGCGGATCATGGAGACCTTGGAGAGATGCTGTCAGCCAGAATAGGCAATATTACTGCAATTCTTCAAATTTCCTGTGGCTGCTAAATTTTTGTCATTATGTTGTGGTTTTAACATTTTGTCCCTGTGTTCTTTTTTGTTAGCTGAAAAACAGACAATCAATGTTTTGATAAACAAATATAGGTATATCCCAACAGGCAGCAAGAATGGGATTTGACATGCTAAAATAAAGGAAATGTGCAAAAATGCTTATTTTCTATTTTCTGAAAGATTTTATCAAATATGTAAAGAGGAAGCCTTACCAAGGGAAGTGACGATCTCACAAATCTCCCCCATAACTTCCCTATGCAGAGCTCTCTGGTCAGGATCCAGCAAAGCCCACTCCTTCTCGGTGAAATACACAACCACATCCTCAAAGGACCCTGGACCCTGAAAGAAAAGATTTGCCTCATTATAGATAACACACGATCTACTAGCAAACCCCAGGAGATTCATCAAGGAAGGACAGCTGGGTATTATCCAGGAGAACTTTCATGAGAATCATTCACAACCTCTCTGATGGCATAATTGAGAGAATCAAAGTGATTAATTTAGGCAAAGAAAGGTTAGCAGAGGACAAAGGCGTCTAGATAAAGACTCTTGCTGTCTGTCTCCCCAGTGATCCTTCCCCGTACCTGATCCGGTGCCACAGCAGCTGCTTCCCCTCCACTGCAAACAAGAGATGGCTGAGTAGGTCTTGCTGGCATCTTTCCATCGCCTGTGAGAAACACAAGTGGGGGGAAGGCATTAGCACATCCTTGTCTCGCAAGGTTAAGTGACACATTTCTAAGTAAGCACTAACACTGCACAGGCCTCGTCCACTGTATACGTTTTGGCTGTTGATACACATTTTATGTTTCCATACTCTGCAAACACATTCCAGTTAGCCTCTGGGCCAGACGTACTCACAAATTGGAAATTGAATCATTTTTGAAATGTGGAAAAGGCTGGAGAGGAGCATCTTTCCCCTGCCCAAAGTTTCAGGAATCACTTTTTAGGAATCACATAAAAGAATCCCTTTAATAATCTGACTGAATCCTAGCAAGATGAAGGTGCTCTGCGTAGGTGGTTCCTGAGTCCAGATAATTGGTCTATTGCCTGCTTTGGATGGGGCCGTACTCCCTCTGAAAAAGCAGGTTTGTAGTCTGGGGACGCTTCTCATCCTTGTCACTAGAGGCCCAGATGACCTCAGTGACTAGGAGTGCCTTTTACCAGCTTTGGCTGGTAAGACAGCTGTGGCCGTTTCTGGACCACGATAGCGTGACAATTGTCCATGAACTGATAACCTCCAGGTTTGATGTGAGGCTGCCCTTGAGATTGGTTTGGAAGCTGCAGCTGGTGCAAAATGCAGTGCCATGACTGCTCACTAGGGCAAGATACTACAAATATGTTACCCCACTGATGAGGAATTGCACTGGCTGCCCAGTAGTTACCGGGCTAAGTTCAAGGTGCTGGTTTTGGTGTATAAAGCCCTATACAGCTTGGGACCAGAATACCTGAAAGATCGTTTTACCCCTTACATACCCAGTCGACCACTACACTCTGCAGGTGAAGGCCTTCTGCAGATACCATCTTAACAGGAAGTCTGTTCCACACAACACAGGAAATGGACCTTTAGTGTAAGGGATTCCCATCCCTTAAATATTAGACAGGCACTGTCTCTGTTATCTTTTTGGCGCCTATTGAAGACTTTTCTCTTTCAACAGGCCATCTGTGTTGGAATTGTTTTTAGATGTTTTAAAGATGTTTTTTAAAAGGTTTTAAAGATTTGTTTTCTTTTTAAGATGTTTTACAGATGTTTTTAGCTTTTTATCACTTCTTTGCCACCCTGGGTTCCTTCAGGGAGGAACGGCAGGCTATAAATTTAATACATAAAAAATAATATAGTAATAAAATAACAACTTTCTTGCATGATCAATAGATGAACATAATGCTTACCTAGGGAAGTAGCACCTCCATTGCCCTCCTGCACGTTCCCCCTTTGCAGAGGACTCTCTCTGGCATCGAATGGAAACTTCTCTGCCTCGTGGAAATCAGTGGCCACTTCTGCAAACAGACCCTGAAACAGCAATGAGGATAACAAAGACAGCTGAGACAGAAAAGGGTTTGAAAGGCCATGATAGAAGAAAAAGGCCTTGGGGGTTTGGGTCGTAGTGTTAGGATACCCTCCTCAGATGCTGAGCCCCTTGGAAATACCAGAATGAAATTCTCTCTCACCTGTTCCTCCTCCTGCTTCTTCTCCTCTGCCTGGCTCAGGAGGAAGCCTTCGGCCAGGGCCACTGCCTGGGAACTGCTCTCCGCTCCACATTCCCTCACCCAGATCTCCATCTCCGGGGGAAGGACAGCCAGAAACTGCTCCAGGATCACCAAGTCCAGGATCTGAGCCTTTGTGTGCTACTCTGGCTTCAGCCACTGATCACAAATGTGGTGGAGCCAGCTGCAAACCTCTCTGGGGAGCCTGGCCCCCTGGTAGTGAAACGCTGGCGCTGGACATCTGAACAGAGGGTGTCTTCCTTACCCAGGAACTTGTGCACCATCCTTTCCCAGAATCCTCTGCCCTTTGCAACCTGGATGCCATCTGGGCCTCTTCCTGAAATCGGGCTGGCCAAGTCTTGCTGCTTCATCTTTTAATCTCACTTATGCATAACACCAACCTTTCCAGCTAAACAATAACTCCCCCCTTTATCTAGACATATTTTTAATTGTTTAATGTATAAACAATGTAACATTCATCTGAAGGATCTGGTATCTAGTACACACATGGAGGCTCCACTCCTCACAGTTAAGGGTTGTTGCCTGGGGCACATCAAAGATTCACACAGAGCAGCTTCCAGTGCTCAGCAGTGCCCAACCTTTGCTTCTGAGGAGTCCACAGGCATTGTGCCCGACAGGAACTGAGATCCACCAGCTCTGCTCTGTGGATGTTTTATTTTCTCACCTTCCTCCCCTCCCTTTCCACCTTTTTAATGTGCTGCACCCACTTTCTAATGCTTTCATATGCTGCTTGAATAGCCTCCCCCTCAGATCAGGGCTTTGTGACATGCTAAAGTGCACCCGAGGGGCACAGGTTGGTGTTGTGGGGTGGAGGCCAGCACCCAATGAATGGGGGTCTCCTTTCCAGTCAGGAGCTTTGCCCCACTCTTCTTCCCATTTGCTGGCTGGACTCCCCCTCCCCTCTCAGCCTGAGACTCCTCTTCACCCCAAGATGGAGCTCCCCTTCCCCCAAACGCACAAAGAGGGTGGGGGAGGGAGACTCACCAGATCCCCCCAGAAGGGGCCCCGATGCAGCGCTGGGAGGAAAAAAGAAGCCGATTTCTTGCAAGTCAGGAGAGAACTTTGCGGGGGAGGCGCATTGGCTCTGGAAGACCCGACCCCTCCACCCACCCAATTCCCTTCCTCTCTAGGAATCGCCTCTGCTTCCTTTTAACCCTTACAAGACCACAAAGCAGGAGCCAAGGGAGAAACCTCTCAAGATGTCCTTAACGTTGTTTTTTTAAAATGTTTTTATTTATTTAAAATATGTCTATCCCACCCTTCTACCCTATAATAGGGCACTTAGGGCAGCTTACAAAAATAAAAAGTTTATGTCTAAACCTTTTGGTTTAGACTGTTTTAAAAGATGTTTGTTTTAATATGTTTGAAAGTCTTTTTGTTCTTAAGATGATTTAGAGCGCTTTTAGTGTTTTTATTTGCCGCCCTGGGCTCCTTTTGGGAGGGTGAGTTATAAATCAAATTATTGATTGATTGATACATAAATAAAACCCAACTTGCATTGCATTCAGATGGGTGTTTTATCTACTCCTGGGTGAGGAGGGCTCTGACATTTTTCCTTGCAGATGAAATTTGGAAGGAGCGGGCAGCGATGTATGCTTTATTTTCCTCTCTCTCCTCCCCCCACCCCCAGAAGCAAACTGCCAATCAGTGCAGACACTACTGAGCTGTATGGACCCTTGGCATGACTCAAGAAAAGGCGTTGCTCTCCCGCAGTTCCCTGGAGCGGTAAGGGTCAAGGGGCCCCATAGTGAGCGGTACTTCAGGTTCCCATTCTGACATGGGAATACAGGGGCGGGCGGGGGAAGGAACCTACGCAAAGGAACAGGACAGGTAAACAAGGTTTGGAAGCAGCGGCTCGGGGCTCCATGGCGGTGGAGCAATGGCATCCTTTCCAGATTGTAGTCCAAACTTTCAAAGAGCTGTCCAAGGTGCTGAATCTGTTGTGGGAATAGGTTTCAGCACCATGGACAACTCCTCGAAAGTGCAGACTAAAACCTAAAGTGGATTCCACTGCCCCACTGACGTGGAGCCACCAGCCGGCACTGTTTAGAAGCACCTCTCCTCTGCTTTGTGCATGTTAGCTCCTACCCTGCACATGACAGCGCTCAAAGGGGAACCTGAAGTGCAGTGCTGCAAGTCTTTTTTCCTTTCTTCCCTGCATCTCTGATTCGTAGAGAATGCAACTCTCCTGGGAAAAGTGAGGTTGGGTTGGTGAGATCATAGAATCATAGAGTTGGAAGGGGCCTTGTAGGCCATCGAGTCCAACCCCCTGCTCACAGCAGGAAATCCACAGCTAGAGCATCTCCCGTAGATAGCTGTCCAGCCTCTGCTTGAAGACATCCAGCAAAGGGGATCCCACCACCTCCCTAGGCAGTCGGTTCCATTGCCAAACTGCCCTTACTGTCAAGAAGTTCCTTCTAATGTCCAATCTGAATCTACGCTCCTGCAACTTAAAACCATTAGACCTAGTCCTATCCTCTGGGGCAGCAGAGAACAAATCTGTACCCTCCTCTATGTGACAGCCCTTCAGGTACTTAAAGAGTGCAATCATATCACCCCTCAGCCTTCTCTTCACCAGACTGAACATGCCAAGTTCCTTCAACCTTTCCTCATAAGACTTGTTCTCCATACCGGCTATCATCCTCGTCGCCCTCTTCTGAACCCGCTCCAACTTGTCTATATCTTTCTTAAAATGAGGCGCCCAGAAGTGAACGCAGTATTCCAGATGAGGCCTGACTAATGCAGAATATAGTGGGACTATTATTTCCCTCGACCTGGAAACTATAGCTCTGTTTATGCAGCCCAAAACTGCATTTGCCTTTTTTGCCACAGCATCACACTGCTGGGTCATGTTCAACTTGCGATCCACTACAATTCCAAGGTCCTTCTCACACGCACTACTGCTAAGCCGGGTATTTCCCATCCTGTACCCGTGCATTTTGTTTCTGTGGCCTAAATGCAGAATCTTGCATTTGTCTTTATTGAATTTCATTTTATTAATTTCAGCCCAATTTTCTAGTCTATCCAGGTCCCTTTGGATTTTATTCCTGTCTTTCATTGTGTTAGCTATCCCTCCCAGTTTCGTATCATCCGCAAACTTCATTAGGCTTCCCTCCACCCTGTCATCTAAGTCATTGATAAAAATGTTGAAGAGTATCGGCCCCAGGACAGAACCCTGTGGCACTCCACTCGAAAACTCCTTCCAGTTCGAAGCAGAGTCACCGACGACCACTCTTTGAGTACGGTTTTCCAACCAGTTGTCAATCCACTTGACAGTATTTCCATCTAGTCCGCATTTGACCAGTTTGCTAATCAGAAGGTCGTGGGGGACTTTGTCAAACGCTTTGCTGATTAGACGGACGGGGAAACGGGAAGAAGCCTCCAATTTCCCCTCAGAATCTGAGGGTTTTTCCCTGCAGTCCAATGCAAAGCGATCCCAAATCCCATGGTCTCCGTTGCAAGATCTTCCCGCAGTTCCTACTGGTCACTTTCTCCTGAAATCATCTTTCTTCCACTAAGCTCAGCTGGGGATGTGCATATATTCAGCAGGGAGAGCCTGCAAATTGCCGGCCAGAACTGGAGGCAGAAGCAACCAATTTCTCCTATCAAGCGACAAGACTACATCTCCAGGGGAGAGGTTAAGAGACCAAACAGGTTTTAAGAAACTATTATAACTGGGATTTTAAAAAAAAATCCTAAAAGCATGTTTATCATGCTGTTCAGACCAAAAAAAAAAAACTTACTTACAAATATAAGTAATAAGAATGCCCCTGCACTCAGGCTTGGAATCTAAAAGACAAATCACAAAAGGAAAAGGTACTGGGAAAGAGAAAAACCCCCAACCCAGATGCTGTTTCTTAGTTCCAGAATTCCTTTGATGAGCAGCTGGAATAGAAAGAGTTCAAGGAAGAAAGGAGACAAACATTGCTTGTCTTTCAGCT
Source organism: Rhineura floridana (assembly GCF_030035675.1). Classification (NCBI taxonomy): domain Eukaryota; kingdom Metazoa; phylum Chordata; class Lepidosauria; order Squamata; family Rhineuridae; genus Rhineura; species Rhineura floridana. Next base: position 209,570,428 of record NC_084482.1, read on the forward strand.
GCGGGGACGGAGAAGCCCTGCAGCCTCCCCACTCCTACAGCTTGATGGAATGACTACTACTAAGTGACAGTGGAGAAAGCAGCCCGGCAGAATCCATGTTAAGGAAATAGGGTTGTGCTAACAGTAACAAGGCAACTGGAACCCAGTAAAACCTGCTAGGGAGGAGATCTGAATTCCTTCAGATTTGCAGTCAGGCTGTATCTATGGGGCCTGAGAGCACATCTGGAATTTAGAAAAAGAGCCTGGGGAAAGTCTGACCAATCATGACACTTCTGCAGGAGGCTGGCCTGTCACAAAATGGTAAGGAAGGTAAAGTTCAATCTCGTCATTTCAAAAACATGGATCAACATGAAGTTCCATGCTTTTTCAAGAAAGATCTCCATATGCGGGGTGCCTTCTTGGTGTGCATGCAGGAGTACTTTATGAGTACGTGAGCCTGATTTCTCACTCTGTAGTTCAACTGCACTTCTTTTCCTTTCCCTGCCCTCCTGGCTCCACTTCTATTTCTATTCCCCTCCGGACATACTCACCAGGGCAGGCACTATTGTGATACAGGAGCCACTCAGACGTCATGCTTAGCAGAAAGCAGCCACCCTAAATTGATCTTGACATCAGGCAGTGCAGACTGGGGAATCTAAGATGGCCAACCACGACCCAGGATAGGGGTGGAGTGGTCCCAACCACCACTGTTTGCTCAAATGAATAAGGCTAGGAAAGCCTTGTGGCACCTGCAGCAGTATTTCTCACTATGTATTGATCAGTGTAAGGAGGGAGGGGACAAAAAACCCTCTAAGGGTTGTACCCAACTACATTCTACTCCCCCACTGAAATTAATGAACGCAAGTTATTTATTTATTTATTTATTAAATGTATATCCTGCCCTTCCTCCCAGTAGGAGCCCATGGCGGCAAACAAAAACATTAAAAGAACTTTAGAATGTCTTCAAAACTCATGTCCATTAACTTCAATAGGTCTCCTCCAAGTAAGACTAGCATTGGATACAATACTACCTTTTTCTCATTATGTATTAATGTAACGGTGGGGGAAACAAAAAAATCTTCTAAGGGTTGTACCCAACTGAGTTCTACTCCCCCATTGAAATTAATGAACCTAAGTTAGTCATGTCCATTAACTTCAGCAGATCTCCTCTGAGTAAGACTAGTACTGGATACCATACTTCCTTTTTTCTTGTTTCAGGACATTATCATAGCGCCTTCCTTGGCATTCATTTATGCTAGGGTTGCCAGGCTCAGGGCCCGAGACTGATCCTGTATCTTTAGGAGAAGAGAAAGTCAGCCAAGTGCAGGTGTTCTTGCAACAGTGTAATGGGAAAAACCACAAGGTGGAATTCTCCCTTCCCCCTGCACAACTTTTAAAGATACAAAAGACCTCTTGGTTGCCAGGCCCAGCCTCTAAGAGGTCTTCTGTATCTTTAAAAGTTGTGCAGGGGGAAGGGAGAATTCCACTTTGTGGTTTTTGCCATTACAGTGTTGCAAGAACACCTGCACTTGGCTGACTTTCTCTTCTCCTAAAGATACAGGATCAGTCTCAGGCCCTGAGCCTGGCAACCCTAATTAATACCCACCTTCCCTGCCTGGCTGCCGCAAAGATGCTTTGAACTACAACTTCCATCAGCCTGTCAAGGGATGAATAAGAGTTGTAGTCTGAAATATCTGGAGGGCCCTAGGTTGGGGAAGGCTGACTGATACAGTAGATCTCATAGGTGGGTTCTCTAATCTGAAATAGGATTTACACTGTCACAGAATTTCATTTTGTATCCCACCCACTTCTATAGTTTCTCTCCTGTGTGAATTCTTTGATCAGAAGTAAGAAATATCTTATAACTGAAGCACTTTACACACATAGTTTTCCCATGTGTAAATTCTTTTTATGTGAAATTAAGTATTTCACTGAAACGGAAGATTTTCTCTTATTCCATTTATATGATTTATGTCAAGTATGAATCCTTTGATAAGTAGCGAGATTTCTCTTCTGACAGATGCACCTTCCACATTCCAAGCATATATATGGTTTCTCACCTGTGTGAATTCTTTGATGTGAAGCGAGATTTCTTCTATGTTTGAAGCTCTTTCCACACTCCATGCATTTATATAATTTCTCCCTTGTATGGAACCTTTTATTGGTAATAAGGTCAGAATAGTAATGAAAACTCTTTCCACATTCCAGACATTGATATGGATTCTCCCGTGTTAATTCTTTGATGATGAAGGAGGTCTGTGGTTCTAGAAGAAGGTTCTAGAAAAGTTATTTCTACACTCCAAGCATTGATATGGTTTCTCTCCTGTGTGAATTATTTGATGAGAAGCAAGATGTGTCTGCTTTCTGAAGCTCTTTCAACACTCCAAACATTGATATGATTTCGCACCTGTGTGGCTTCCTTGATGTCTAGTGAGATTAGATCTCTGTGTGAAACTCTTTCCACACTCAAAGCATTGATATGGTTTCTCTCCTGTGTGAATTTTTTTATGAGAAGCAAGACTTGTGCGTTGTGTGAAGCTTTTTCCACACTCCAAGCATTTATACGGTTTCTCCCTTGTATGGATCCTTTTATGGGCAATAAGATCAGAATTGTCACGAAAGCTTTTTTCACATTCCAAGCATTTAAATGGTTTCTCACCTGTGTGAATTCTTTCATGATAAGTGAAACTGCTGTAATGTGTGAAGCTCTTTCCACACTCCAAACACTGATATGGTTTCTCCCCTGTATGAATTCTTTGATGAGAAGCAAGACTTGCGCGTTGCGTGAAGCTCTTTCCACACTCCAAGCATTTATACGGTTTCTCCCTTGTATGGATCCTTTTATGGACAATAAGGTCAGAACTGTGACGAAAGCTTTTTTCACATTCCAAGCATTTATATGGTTTCTCACCCGTGTGAATTCTTTCATGATAAGTGAAACTGCTGTAATGTGTGAAGCTCTTCCCACACTCCAAACACTGATATGGTTTCTCCCCCGTGTGAAGCCTTTGGTGGAAAGCATGATTTCTCTTCTCACTGAAGCTCTTTCCACACTCCAAGCATTTATACGGTTTCTCCCTTGTATGGATTCTTTTATGGACGATAAGGTCAGAACTGAGACGAAAACTTTTTTCACATTCCAAGCATTTATATGGTTTTTCACCTGTGTGAATTCTTTCGTGATAAGTGAAACTGCTGTAATATGTGAAGCTCTTTCCACACTCCAAGCATTTATATGGTTTCTCCTTTGTGTGCATTTTGTAATGAGCTTCAAATTTTGATTTAGAATGGAAACATCTCTTACACACACAGCATGTATTTGTTCCTTTTTTTTCTTGTAGTCTTTCTTGGACTGGGATTTTATGGCAGTTACTGCCCTGAGAAACAGGGAATTTATGCCTCCTGTTCTTCTTCACCCCCTCCTTCTCCTCTTCTTCATCTTTGTCTTCTTCAGTCTTCCTTCTCTTCTGCTTCCTCTCTATGCATGTGTCTCCTTGTTGGAACATTCCATGTACTTCTCTCTGACTCTCATCTTCCCATTCATGACCTGTTGCAAAGAAAAGAGGAAACTGTTAAGAGCCCAAGATAGAAATGGAGCCTCAAATCATTGAACAATCACACACAATGCTTGTGATAATGGAAGAACTGAAAAGCCATAGCTAGGAGGCGGTTCTTACCAACCATTTATCCGCTCTCTGTCTACACCTTAAATGACAGTCAGTGTTTTATAGAATGTTGGACTGGATCCCTGGAAATTGGAGTTCACCTCCCAGCTCAGACATGGTGCTCACCAGGAGGTCTTGGGCAATCACTGTCTCTCAGATAAGCCTATCTTATAGGGTTGTGGTGCAGGTAAACCACAAGACAACCATATGCCTTCTCTTCTGAACTGTTTGGAGCAATGGCAGGACACAAATATGATAACAATACGAAATCAACGAAAAGGAGATGCCCTGTCATTGTGACAGAGGACGTCACACACATGCAGAAGTTCCATGTTCAAAACTTTTCGAAGGATCTTTGAAGGAGCCCTTGGACATGCTAGGCACAAGTCATAAGAAGAGCCTGCTGGATCAGGTCAGTGACCAATCTACTCCAGCATCCTGTTCTCACAGTGGCCAACCAGGTGCCCATGGGATGCCCTCAAGCAGGACCTGAGTAAAAGCGCACTCTCCCCTCCTGTGGCTTCCAGTAACTGGTTTTCAGAAGCATGCTGCCTCTGGCTATGGTGGCAGAGCACAGCCATCATGGCTAGTAACCATTAATACTTGGAAGTATACAGCCATTGATAACCTTTTCCTCCATGAATTTGTCTAATCTTCTTTTAAAACCATCCAAGTTGGTGGCCATCACTGCCTCTTGTGGAAGCGAATTCCGTAGTTTAACTATGCGCTGCTTGAGGAAGTTCTTTCCAATGAATTTCCAACATTCCACTTCATTGGATGTCTCAGAGTTCTAGCGTTACGAGAGAGGGTGAAAAGCTTTTCTTTATCCACTTTCTCCATGCCATGCATAATTTTATACACTTCTATCATGTCGCCTCTGACTTGCCTTTTCTCTAAACTAAAAAGCTCCAAATGCTGCAATCCTTCCTTACAGGGAGAGTTACTCCATCCACTTGATCACTCTGGTTGCCCTTTCTGAACCTTTTCCAGCTCTACAGTATCCTTTTTGTGGTGGGGTGATCAGAACTCTACACAGTAGGCCAAATGCAGCCGCACCATAGATTTATACAATGGCATTATGATATTGGCAGTTTTATTTTCAGTACCTTTCCTAACAATCCCTAGCATGCAATTTCCCTTTTTCACAGCTGCCGCACACTGGGTCGACATCTTCATCGAGCTATCCACTATGGCCCTAAGGTATCGTTCCTGGTCAGTCACCGCCAGTTCAGACCCCAGAAGCGTATATGTGAAATTAATGTTTTTCTCCAATATGCATTACTTTAGATATGTTTACATTGAATTTCATTTGCCATTTTTCTGACTACTCACTCAGTTTGGAGAGGTCCTTTTGGAGCTCTTCACAGTCCCTTTTTGTTTTCATAAACCTGAACAATTTACTGTCATCAGCAAACCTTGCCACCTCACTGCTCACCCCTAACTCTAGGCCATTTATGAACAAGTTAAAAAGCACTGGTCCCAATACTGATCCTTGGGGACGCCACTTTTCACAGCCCTCCACTGGGAGAACTCTTCATTTATTCCTACTCTCTGCTTCCTGCTTCTTAACCAGTTCCTGATTCACATGAGGACCCCTCCTCTTATTCTATGACTGCTAAGCTTACTCAGAGTCTTTAGTGACGTACCATGTCAAAAGCTTTTTGAAAGTCTAAGTGCACTATGTCCACTACATTACCTCAATCTATGTGCTTGTTGACACTGTCAAAGAATTATAATAGGTTAGTGGGACAGGACCTTCCCTTGCAGAAGCCATGCTGGCTCTGCTTCAACAAGGCTTGTTCTTCTACATGCTTGGTTTATTTATCTTTTATAATACTTTCTACCAATTTCCCAGGAACTGGGCTATATTTAAAGATTGGAGTTACATTGGCTACTTTCCAGTCCTCAGGTATGGAGGTGGATCTTGGAAACCAGTCAGAATAGGCAATAAAGGGTCATATCTATTTATTGGCATTAAACATTGTTTATATTATGTTGAAACACAATAATGCTTGGAAAAACAGAAGGGAGTAGAAAAAGAGGAAGGCCAAACAAGAGATGGATTGATTCCATAAAGGAAGCCACAGACCTGAACTTACAAGATCTGAACAGGGTGGTTCACGACAGATGCTATTGGAGGTTGCTGATTCATAGGGTCGCCATACATTGTAATCGACTTGAAGGCACGTAACAACAACAAAACATTATGTTGTGCTTTTAACGTATTGGCCCCTTGTACTCTTTTGTTAAATTGAAAAGCAGGCTATAAATGTTTTAATAAAAAATCAAAATAGGTGAACCCTGGCAGGCAGGAAGAAAGGGATTTGAGCTGTTAAAATAAATGAAATGTGCAAACATGCTAATTTTATACTTTCTAAAGGATATTATCATCAACTATATAAACAGGGAGCCTTACCAAGAGAGGTGATGATCTCACAAATCTCCCCCATAACTTCTCCATGCAGAGCTCTCTGGTCAGGATCCAGCAGAGCCCACTCCTCCTCCATGAAATAAACAGCAACCTCCTCAACAGACACTGGACCCTAAAGAAAAGGAAATATTTGCTTCTTTATAGATAATGTAAACATGATCTACTAGCAAACCCCAAAAGATTCATCAAGGAAGGATGGCTGGGTATTATCCAGGAGAACTTAAACTTCCGTGGGAATCACTCACAGCCTCCCTGATGGCACACTGGAGAGAAACAAAGATATTAATTTAGGCCCATGGAGGTGAGCAGAGGACAGAGAAGTCTGGATAGAGGATGTCCCTGTCTATCTCCTCTGTGATCCTTCCCCCTACCTGATCCGGTGCCACAGCTGCTGCTTTCCCTTTGCTGTACAGAAGAGACGGCTGAGGAGGTCTTGCCAGCATCATTCCATCACCTGCGAGAGACAAAGGTGGTGGGAAGCCATCAGCACGGGTCTGTCTAAGTATGCATCGACATTACAAAATGTCTCATCCATCATAGATATTTTGGCGGTTGATGCACATTTTATATTTCAGTATTTTGCAAACTCATCTCTCCCCGATTGGCCTCCAGGCAAGACGTTCACAAGTTGAAAATTAAATGATGTTTGCACTGTAGAAAAGGCTGGAGACAAGCATCTCTCCCCCGCCACCCCCACCCCCAGTTTCAGGAAACCCATAAAAGGAATCAGGAATTCCGTATAAGAATCCCGTGAACTCCTTGCATAATCAATAGAGCAACTTAATCCTTACCCAGGGAGGGGGCACCTCCAGCACTCTCCTGCGTGTTCCAGCTTTGCAGGGGACTCTTCCCGGCATCCGACGGAAACTTCTCTGCCTCACGGAAATCAGTGGCCACTTCTGCAAACAGACCCTGAAACAGGAATGAGGATACCAAAAACAGCTGAGACAGAAAAGGGTTTGCAAGGCCATGGTAGAGGGAAAAGGCCTTGGGGGTTTGGGTCATTCCTCTGTAGCAGCCTTTCCCAACCAGTGTGCCTCCAGATGTTGTTGGACCACAACTCCTATCAGCCTCAGCCAGCATTGCCAATGGTCAGGAAGATGGGAGTTGTGGTCCTACAACATCTGGAGGCACACTGGTTGGGAAATGCTGCAGTCTGTAGATTATTCCCAGAAAGGGTTTGACAGTTAGGGAGAGTGCTAGGATACCCTCCCTCACTTTCCTGGCCACTTGGAATTACTGGCATAAAACGATCTCACCTGCCGCTCTGCCTGCTTCTTCTCCTCTGCCTGGCTCAGGAGGAAACCTTCGGCCAGGGCCACTGCCTGGAAACTGCTCTCTGCTCCACATTCCCTCACCCAGCTCTCCATCTCCAGGGGAAGAACAGCCAGGAACTGCTCCAGGATCACCAGGTCCAGGATCTGAGCCTTTGTGTGCCGCTCTGGCTTCAGCCACTGACTACAAAGGTGGTGGAGTTGGCTGCAAACCTCTCGGGGGGCCCTAGCCCCCTGGTAGTGGAACTGCCTGAAATGCTGGCGCTGGACATCTGAACTGAGGGTGTCCTTCTTACCCGGAATCTTGGGCACCATCCTTTCCCAGAATCGTCCGCCCTTTGCAGCCTGAATGCCATCTGGGCCTCTTCCTGAAATTGGGCCAGTCAAGCTTTGCTCCTCCATCTGTGATCCAAAAATGCCACCAATAGGGCCCAAGGAACGCCTCCCTTTTTGGCCAAAGGCTGCTCTGACTGAAGGTGCTGCCAAGTCCTGAAAAGCCAAGACATTGTTGGGTAGTGAATTACAACGTCAGGACAGGAAGATTTTGCCTGAGCAAATCTGAATGAGTCCTTCTAGCAGTCTGGAAGGAACAACAAGGTTCATAGAAAAACTAAAGACTCTGTGGGGGAGATTCTTTAATTGGAGGGGCATGGATTTTAATTCCATGCCCCACAAGTGAATCTGGCTGAGAATGAGAAGATTTCAAAATGCCTCCAAGATCTGTCCCCTACAACTCATTGGGAAGATAAGAAGAGCCTTGCTGAATTAGACAAAAGTCTTGTCTAATCCAGCATCTTGTTTTCACAGAAGCCAGAGAGGTGCCCCAATGGGAAGTCTGCAAGCAGGCCATGAGGACAACAGCACTTGCCTCCTGCTGGAGGTAATGCAGCCATCGTCACAAATGTGTACTGATAGCTTTATCCTTTCAGAATTTGTCTAATTCCCATTGAAAGAAATCCAAGCTGGTGGCCATCACTACATCCTGAGGTAGCAAACTGCATGGTTTTAACTAGGGACGTGCTAGAATTCCATCCAGTTCAGATTTGGTACAAATTTTCCATTACTTTGCTTATTCGCTATTCCTGCAGATTGGATTTCCATGTACTGATTTTCCACAGCTATTTTCAGAAATGGATTTCCCCCCGTGTCTAAAATATTGATATTAATATCAATATTGTTATCTATATTTCCTTCAATGTATCGCTATTTCCTTCCAATTTATCGATATGTCGTCAACATTTCCTTTCAAAATATCAATGTTTCCTTTAAAAATGTTGATATTTCCTTTTAAAATATCGGTATTAGTGTTAATATTTTTTTCTGAGGGGAAAACCCCAGATCACTAAAAACAGTGACTTCTAGACAAAGAACAAAATCAAATCGATACCAGCCTGTTAGGCTGACGGAATGCTTTTGAACCGGCACCAGCCAACAGATCCCATCCCTAGTTTTAACTATGCACCATGTGAAGAAAGGCTTTTGTTTCTGCCCTAAATCTCCCCCCATTCAGCTTAAGAACATAAGGAGAGTCCTGCTGGATCAGGCCAATGGCCCATCTAGTTCAGCATCCTGTTTTCACAGTGGCCAACTAGTTTCCGCTTCATTGGATGTCCCTGACTCTCAGTATTATGAGAGAGGGAGAAAAAATTCTTTGTATCCACCAGCTATAACTTTACACACGCCTATCATCTCCCCTTTTGTTTCCTTTGAAGTTAAAATACCTCAAAGTAAAAGCACAAACTAAACTATCATGAAGTTGGTTTAAATTGAAAGTGTCCCCTCAACTAAAGAAAGGCTAATTGATAATTTTCAGACTTGTATACAGCTAATCTTTTGATCTCACTTATGCATAACACCTTCATTTCCAGCTAAACTACAACCTTTTTCTCTTTACAATGAAACATATCTCTGCAGGATCAGGTATACTTCCTCTACACATGGAGGTTCCACTGCTCTCGCAGCTGAGCACTGTCTTCCTGGGGCAGATTAAAATTTCATTCAGGGCTGTTCCCAGCAGGGCCTAGACTTTCAGCTTTGTGCCTGCCAGGAACTGAGATTCACCACCTCTGCTCTGTGGAGGTTTTATTTTCTCACCTCTTCCCCCCCCCCTTTCCATCTTTTTAGTTGGTTGCACCCACTTCCAAACGCTTTTATGTCCAGCTTAAGCAGTCTTCCCCTCTAATCAGTGCTTGGCCACATGCAAAAATGCACCAGAAGGAGACACTCAAGGAATCGGGCCCTCCTTCTTTCCAAATCAGTAACTTTGCCCCACGTGTCTTCTCATTTACTAGCAGGCCTTCCCCCTCCCCGCCTGAGGCTCCTCTTCACCTCCGCATGGAGCTCACCACCCCAAATGCTGCCCTTGGAGAAGGCGTGTGGTGCTATGGAGGCCGTTTCCCTCCCCCGCGCCCCATGCCACCATTCCCTTCTGTAGAGTTCAATCCCTGTCAAGGCGATATCTTGAGGGGCGCAACCAAAAATGGCAGGGCCCTCATTTAGGTTGCAGCTTTTTTTTTCGTATGGACTAGCAGCACGCCTGCCTTTTACTCTGAGTTCAATGAAGCTATTGTAAGCCGTGTCAGACCAAGCAGCAGGGCCCTTGTGCTTTGGGGGCCCTTCAGGCAGGGAAAATGCAGGTGGGTAGGATGCTCCCGCCTCCCCCCTCCAACTGGGACCCACAGACTGGGCTTTGTTGAGGTGGGGTGTTTTGCCCCTCTCCTGGTCATGCTTTCCCCGTTTATCTCTCCTATTCAGCCTTTCTATGGGGCGCACGCACCTCTGATCCCCCTCCCCGCTTTTCTCCCTTGACTAGATGGGCTTCCCTCTTCCTCCCGGGGGGGGGAGTTTTCTGTGTAGAACTGACGACCACCTGACTCAGCATTGCAAGCCTCCTTTATCTCCCCCTCCACCCCACAACCTGCAGAGCAAAGGGGCCTCCTGGCTTGGCAGAGAAGAGGAAAGAAGAGTGTGTGTGTGGGGGATCCAAGTGGGATCTATCACAGAAGCCCCCCCTCCTATGGGGCGCCCCCCCTTTCACTGTCTGGTGCTGTAATCTGGGCATCTCCCCCCCCGTGCCGCCCATACTAACGGATCTCCTTCCAGCCCCCTCCTCCCTTGCAATTCCTCCTCCGCACACTCCCCTGCGGCCCTGGGGCTCCCCCCTTCCCCCAAATGCAGAAAGAGGGTGGGCGAGGGAGACTCACCAGATCCCCCCAGAAGGGGCCCCGATGCAGCGCTGGGAGGAAAAAAGAAGCCGCTTTCTTGCAAGGCAGGAGAGGACTTTGCGGGGGAGGCGCATTGGCTCTGGAAGACCCGACCCCTCCACCCACCCAATTCCCTTCCTCTCTAGGAATCTCCTTCGCTTCCTTTTAACCCTAGAAGATCAAGCAGCAGCAGCTCCTGTCTCTGCCTGCCTCAAAGCAGGAGCCAAGGGAGAAATCTCCTGGTCAAGATGTCCTTCAAGTTCTTTTTTTTAAAGATGTTTTGCTCTTATATGTTTTAAAGTCTTTTGCTTTTAAGATGTTTTAGAGAGCTTTCAGTGTTTTTGCTTGCCGCCCTGGGCTCCTTCTGGGAGGAAGGGTGGGATATAAATTTAATAAACAAAACCAACCTGCATTGCACTCAGATGGGTGTTTTATCCGCTACTGGGTGGGGAGGGCTCTGACAGTTGTCCTCCCTGATGAAACTCGGAAGGAGGTGACCACGAAGTACGCTTTCCTTCTCTCTCTCCCCCCCCCAAGAAGCGAGCTGCCAGTCAGTGCAGACACTACTGAGCTAGATGGACCCTTGGCGTGACTCAAGAAAAGGCAAACTGCTCACTGGGGCAGGATATCACCAATATGTCACCCCACTGCTGAAAGAACTCTACTGGCTGCCCATTTGCTACTGGGCCAAGTTCAAGGTTCTAGTTTTGGTGTACAAAGCCCTATACAGCTTGGGACCAGGATACCTGAAAGACAGTCTTATCCCTTATATACCCAGTTGATCACTGCGCTTTGCAGGTGAGGGCTCCTGCACATGCCATCTTATCAGGAGGTCCGTTCTGCGCAACATAGAAGATGGACCTTTAGTGTGTGGTGGCACCTACCCTGTGGAACTCCCTCCCCTTAAATATTAGACAGGCACCATCTGTTATCTTTTCAGCGCCAATTGAAGACCTTCCTCTTTCAACAAGCCTATTAAGTCGAGACCTTATCCTAGTCTGTGTATGTTGGAATTGCTTTTTAATATCTTTTTAACCTTTTTTTGGGGGGGGGGAATAAGTTTTTAACCTTTTTTTAAAAATGCTTTTTAAAAAAGGTTTTTAAAGATGTTTTGGGTTAATGTATTTTAACATCTTTGTGATGTTTTAAAGTGTTTTTAGTGCTTTTGTTTGCCGCCCTGGGCTCCTGCTGAGAGGAAGGGTGGGATATAAATCAAATAATAAATAAATAAAAATAAACCAGAAGTAACCATGGCCCTCCTATCTTGCAATGCATCTTTTCAATGTGTCACCTCCTTTCTGTGGATATGCCTGAAGTGGCATCAGTGGGGAAACTAACTGGAGATAATTTAGCTTGCTAAATTTCCCAAATTGTAAGAGATTTTGCAAATGGATGTGTAATTGCCTTTAGAAAGGAATTTTGAATAGGGTGAAATGGAACTGACCAAAGTGGGCCAGAGTTTAGCATACCTTCTTCTGGAGCAACTGTTTGCTAGCCATATTTCCTAATGTAATGAATTTTTGTTTGTTATGTTCAGTAATGTGTTCATTTTTTCATATAAATATTCTCCGACTATATGCATTTTTATAAACATTGGTTTGGACAAGTGCCAACTTTGAAGGTTGGCTGTGTTTGGGTTCTCATGCAAATTTGATAAATTCAGGTAAGTGCAAACTGAATCGAATTTCTCCCTCATCACTAGTGCATGCCTCTCTCTCCCCCTTTTCTTTTCTGCATATCTGATGCAGTAAATACAGCTCTTCGGAGAAAAGTGAGATTAGGTTGGTGAGATTAGAGGGAGTAAAGAATTAAAGGAGGGAAAGTTGGGATAGGAGGAATAAAATTGGGTTTGGGGAGGGAAGAAAGGGTGACACTCCCCTGTCCTTTTCCTGATAAAGGGAAATATCAATAGCAACCTTGCAACCAGGCTTGCAATCTAAAAGACATGGCACAAAAGGAATAGGTATTTTTATTTATTTATTTATTTATTTATTAAATTTATTAGTCGCCCATCTGGCTGGTTGTCCAGCCACTCTGGGCGATGTACAAGATAAAAAACAATACATTAAAACGTTAAATTTAAAACCATAACAGTAAAAACCTAACCCACCCCAAAAGCCTGCCTGAAGAGCCAGGTTTTCAAGGCCCGGCGGAAGCTCATCATAGAAGGGGCATGGCGGAGATCATTTGGGAGAGAGTTCCACAGGGTGGGGGCCACTATTGAAAAAGCCCTCTCTCTAGTCCTCACCTGTCTAGCTGTTTTAACCGGTGGGATCGAGAGAAGGTCTTCTGAGGCTGATCTTGTTGAGCGGCATCCCTGACGATGCTGGAGGCGCTCCTTCAGATAGACTGGGCTAAAACCGTATAGGGTTTTAAAGGTCAAAACCAACACCTTGAATTGGGCCCGGTAAACAACCGGTAGCCAGTGCAACTCCTTCAGCACTGGAGTGATGTGATCTTGCCAGCGGCTGCCTTTAATCAGACGAGCCGCCGCATTCTGTACCAGTTGCAGCTTCCGGACCGTTTTCAAGGGTAACCCCACGTAGAGCGCATTACAGTAGTCTAGGCGAGAGGTGACCAGGGCATGTACTACCGGTGGGAGCAGATGGTTGGGAAGGTAGGGGCGCAGCCTCCGTATCAGATGGAGTTGATACAGCGCCGCCCGGCTCACAGCCGTGACTTGAGCCTCCATGGACAGCTGGGAGTCAAGTATTGGGAGGGAGGAGGGGGAAAAACCAACCCAGGAACTATTTCTTAGTTACGGAGTTCTTGTGAGGACCAGATGAACACAAAAAGGTCAAGGAGAAGAAGATGCAAGCATTGCTCATCTTTCAGCAGAGTGGATGGAGAGGCCTTGCAGTCTCCTACAGCCTGATGGAATGGCTACAGTTAGATGACAGTGGGGGAAGCAGCCTGATGGAATGGATGGAAAGTAAAGAAGTTTCTGCTAAGACTGAGAGGAGAATTGGAACCCATTAAAACATGTTTAGTAAATTAGAGGATCTTAGTATTTCTATTTCTTTTACAGTCTGAGAGTATCTATGGCAGCCTACGGGGTATGTGTCTGAGAGCATATTCTGAATTTAGAGAAACTGCCTGGACAGCATATGACCACTCATGAATTTTTTTGCAGGGTCATGCCATCACTAAATGGCAAGGATGGAAAAGTTGGATTTAGTAACTTCTAAAAAATGGATCAATATGAATTTGTGTGCTTTTGAAACAGGGTTCTCAGTTTGCCCTCCAGAGGGTTTGGACTACAACCTCCATCAGACCTGTCAAGGAATTAATAAGAATTGTAGCCTGAAATATCTGGAGAGCGCTAGGCTGAGGAAGGCTGATTGATACAGCAGATCTCAAAAGTGGATTCTCCAATGTGAAATGGGGTTACACCGTGAAACCCCTTGCTGGATCATCACCTTGTAGTGATGGTGGACTTTGAAGAAGCACGAATACAGAGTGAAAGGGACAAACGAGCTAAGTGGAAGGCACATCAAGCAAATCCTCATCGTGACCATCTTCCATCTGGAAACCTATGTCCTCACTGTGGGAGGCTGTGTGGATCCAGAATCGGCCTCCACAGTCACTTATGGACCCACCGTTAAGACTTTATTTTGGAAGACAATCTTATTCGGTCACGAGTGATTGCCCATGAATGACCCTGTAAAAGAATCTCATTCCCTATTCCTCCTCCTCCTGCTTCAATACTTTTTACCTGCCCTTCACCAGCAGGTTCGAGGCAGGTCACCACCATTTAATATATAATATTTAAAACAGTTTAAAATAAATTACATTCACAACTAGAGACAGTCCTAGAAATATATGTCTCAAGTGTCAAAGGTCACGATGAAGAGGTGTGACTTCAGCTTATGATGAAAGCTGTATAATGTTATGTATATTGTTTAGAGGTTTATTGTTCAGTTATGTTTATTTAAAATGTGAATTATTGTTTTTCTTTTTTTTACTAGCAGTTGTACTACATGTAAATGTATATTGATTTTTATGTTGTAAACCACCCAGAGAGCTTTGGCTATGGGGCGGTATACAAGTGTAATTAATTAATAATAATAACAAGAAGAATAATGATGATGATGATGATGATGGTGTGAGACGCATCTCTGTGGGTTGAAGTCCACAACTTAGAGGCTGCCATAGAGAATGGCCAACCCCTGCCCCTGAACTTAGGACATTGGAATGACCAAAAAGGCCCCCTCTGTCAATCTCAACACCCGAGAGGAGCTATAGGGAAGGAGGCATTTTCTCAGATATTTGGGGCCTAAGTCATTTACAGATTCAAACACAAGAGTAAGCACCAATTGGCAACCAATGAAGACTTTTTTTAAAACAGGGGTTATGTGAAATCTAAATGGGAATCCAGCCAATAATTTGGCCACTGCATTTTGGACCAGTTGAAGTTTCTGAGTCATCTTCAAAGGCAGCCCCATGCAGAGCACATTGTAATAATGGAAGTTGCCAGAACCTAGAGTACAGTAGCCAAGTCATCTCTGTACAAAAGGGATCATAGCTGGTGAACCAGCTGTAGCTGGAGAAAGCCATTGCTTTTACCTGAGGCAACCTGAGCCTCCAGCGACAAGATTGAATCCAGAAGCCCAAAGCTGTGGGGATGTCTCTCCACTTCCCCGAACTTGTGACACATAACATCCCTTTTCCCCCTGGGATTCAGCTTCAATTTATTGGCCCACATACAGCCCATCACCACCTCCAAGCACCGCTCGTAACACTTCAGCCACCTCTCCTGATTCAGATACAACAAAGCGATAGAACTAGCAAGAGGCCCACTCTGCAGACCTCCACCTGCTTCTAGTGTTTCTCCGTGTGAATTCTTCGATCAGAAGTTAGAAGTATTTTTTCATATTCCAAGCATTTTATGGGTTTTCCAGCATGTGAATTCGTTGATGAGAAATTAATCTTCTCTTGCAACTGAAGCTCTTTCCACATTCCACACATTTATATGGCTTCTCCCCTGTATGGATTCTTTGATGGGTAATAAGGTCTCTATTGTCACAAAAGCTCTTTCCACATTCCAAGCATTGATATGGTTTCTCCCCTGTGTGACTTCCTTGATGTCTAGTGAGATTTTTCTTCTGAGAGAAGCATTTCCCACATTCCAAGCACCGATATGGTTTCTCTCCTGTGTGAGTTCCTTGGTGTCTGGTGAGATTTGTTTTCTGTGAGAAGCTCTTTCCACACTCCAAGCATTTATACGGTTTCTCCTTTGTGTGACTTCCTTGATGTCTGATGAGATTTGTCCTGTGTGAGAAGCTCTTTCCACACTCCAGACATTTATATGGTTTCTCCCCTGTATGGATTCTTTGATGGGCAAGAAGGTCAGAATTGCAACGAAAGCTCTTTCCACATTCCAAGCATTTATATGGGTTTTCACCTGTATGGATTCTCTGATGAACAGTGAGACTTCTGCTATGTGTGAAGCTCTTTCCACACTCCAAGCATTTATGTGGTTTCTCCCCTGTGTGAAGCCTTTGGTGGAAAGTGAGATTTCTCTTCTCACCGAAGCTCTTTCCACATTCCATGCATTTATATGGTTTCTCCCCTGTGTGAATCCTTTGATGGGAAGAGAGAGTACTCTTCTTTCTAAAGCTCTTTCCACATTCCAAGCATTGATGTGGTTTTTCATCTGTGTGAGTTTTTTTATGCAAATAAAGGTTTGCTCTTCTACTGAAGCTCTTTCCACATTCAATGCATTTATATGGTTTTTCCCCTGTATGGATCCTTTGGTGGGCAATCAGATGAGAACTCTGACGGAATCTCTTTCCACACTCAAAGCATTCACATGGTTTCTTTCCTGTGTGAATTCTTTGATGACTGATGAGAGCCGCCTTGTGACAGAACCGCTTTCTACATTCCAAACATTTATATGGTTTCTCCCCTTTGTGGATTTTGTAATGAGCTTTGCATTTTGATTTGGAATGGAAACCTCTCTGACACACAGAGCATGTATTTGTTTCTTTTCCTTTTTCCAGGTTTTCCTGAACTGGGATTTCATGGGAAGCACTGCCCAGAGAAGTAGGAGATTCATGCCTTCTCTTCTCTTCTTCTTCAAATTTCCTTCTCTGACGCTCCCCATTTATACATGTGTCTCTTTCTGGGAACACCCCATGTAGTTCTCCCTTACTCTTGGTTTCCAGTTCATGACCTGTTGCAAAGAAGAAAAGAAACTACTGGTAACCTGAGACAGAGATGGAGCCCCAAATCACTGAACAATCACAAATAACACTTGTGATCGTGGAAGAACTGAAAAGATCTGCTAGGAGGCCGCTCTTACCAACCATTTATCTGCCTCTGTTTTATAGTGTTGGACTGGGTTCCGGGAGATCCTCTCCCAGCTCAGACATGGAGCTCCCTGGGAGGTCTTGGGCAATCACGCTCCAGCTAACCTACCTCACAGGGTTCTGCTGTGAGAAAACCACAGAACAGCCACATGCATTCTCTCCTGAACTGTTTGGAGCAATGGCAGGATACAGATAGGATAAGAATGAGAAAGATATGTCCTATCACCGAGTGACGGAGCAAGTCATGTGCCTGCAGAAAATCCCAAATTCAATCCATGACTACTCCAGCCAAAGCTTCTTGGAAGGAGCCCTTGGACATGCTGCGCACGAGACTTTGAAGAGATGCTACCAGTCTGAACAGGCAATACTGGATAGTATTTGTATTTATTGCAACTCTTCCTGTTTCCTGCCGCTGTTAAATTGTTGGCATTATGTTGTGGTTTTAACATTTTGTCCCCTTGTACTTTTCTGCTAAATCGAAAAGCAGGATATAAATGTTTTAATATAAATAATTAATAGAGGAAATCCTGCTAAACTATAGGAAATGTGCAAAAAGACTCATTTTATATTTTCTACTATGCAAACAAGGAGACTTACCAAGGGAGGCAACGATCTCATCCACGACTTCCCTGTACAGAGCTCTCTGGTTGGGATCCAGCAAAATCCACTCCTCCTCGGTGAAATACACAGCCACATCCTCAACAGACACCAGACCCTGAAAGAAAAGGAAATATGTGCCTCTTTATAGATAACGTAAACATGATATACTAGCAAACCCCAGAAGATTCATCAGGGAAGGATGGCTGGGTATTCTCCACGAGAACTTGATGGAATGCCTCTCCCGACATGAACCCACCCGTACACTACACTCAATACCCAAGGCCCTCCTCTGGGTGCCTACTCCGAGGGAAGCTCGGAGAATGGCAACAACGGAGAGGGCCTTCTCGGTTTTGGCCCCCAAATTATGGAATGATCTCTTTGACGAGGTGCACCTGGCGCCAACACTGTTATCTTTTCGGTGCCAGGTCAAGACTTTCCTCTTCTCCCAGGCATTTTAGCATGTGTTTAAAAAAAAAAAATATTATTTTTAAATTGTGTTTTAAATTGTTTTTTGTGTTTTAAAATTTGTATATTTGTTTATAATGTTTTAATTACTGTAAACTGCCCAGAGAGCTTCGCCTATGGGGTGGTAAATAAATGTAATACATAAATAAATAAACAAACTCAACACTTTCATGAGAATCATTCCCTAGTGGTCAGATTTGAGAGAAACAAACAGAGAGATTAGTTTAGGCAGCATCTAGACAGAGGCTGTCCACTGACTGTCTCCCCAATGATCCTTCCCCTTACCTGATCTGGTGCCACAGCAGCTGCTTCCCCTCCACCACACAGAAGAGACGGCTGAGTAGGTCTTGCCAGCATCTTTCCATCACCTGTGAGAGACAAATGTGGGAAGCCATCAGCACGTCCTTGTCTCAGAGATGAAGTGACTCATGTCTAAGTACGCATTGACATTATAAAATGTCTCATCCATCGTATATATTTTGGCTGTTCATACGCATTTTATATTTCAGTAATTTGTAAACACATCTCTCCCCAATTGGTCTTATGGCCAGAAATCAAAGTACTGGTTTTGGTTGTCACCCACTGAAAATGAGCTCCTCTTTGAACTGTAGAAAATGCCAAGGGCAAGGATCTTCCCCCAAAAGAATCAGGAATCAGATAAAAGAATCCCCTCTAATTGATCACTTAGACCCATGAATCCAATCCTTGCATAATAGATCACAATAGATCAACTTAACCCTTACTTAGCAAGGTGGTACCTCCATCGCCCTCCGGCATATTCCAACTCTGCAGGGGACTCTCCCTGGCATCCGATGGAAACTTCTCTGCCCCACAGAAATCAGTGGCCACTTCTGCAAACAGACCCTGAAACAGCAATGCCAAAGACAGTTGCAAAGGAAATAGATTAGAAAGAGAATGACAGAGGCACAGGACGGCCTGGATGATTTCTGGAAATGATTAAGCAATTCTAGAGAGTATTTGGATATCTTCCCCCACATGCTGAGCACTTTGGAAGTAACGGTACAAAAAACTCTCACCTGCTGCTCTTCCTGCTTCCTGTACTCTTCCTGGCTCAGGAGGAAACCTTCGGCCAGGGCCACCGCCTGGGAACTGCTCTCTGCTCCACATTCCCTCACCCAGCTCGCCATCTCCGGGGGAAGGACAGCAAGCAACTGGTCCAGGATCACCAGGTCCAGGATCTGGTTCTTTGTGTGTCGCTCTGGCTTCAGCCACTCACGGCAAAGATGGTGGAGTCGGCTGCAAGCCTCTCGGGGTCCCTCAGCCTCCTGGTAACACAACTGCCTGAACTGCTGGCGCTGCACATCTGAGATGAGGGTCTCCTCCTCATGCAGGATCTTCTCCGCTGTTCTTTCCCAGAATTCCCCACTGCTCCTTGTCTGGATTGCACAGGGGCCCTTTCCTGCTTCAGGGTCAGCTGAGTTTTTCTCTTCCATCTTTGTTGGACACAAAGGAAACCTCTAAGATGCCCCAGGAGGCTCTGTCCCTCTTCTGCCAAAGGGTGCCGTAACTGGAGGTGCTACCAAGTCCTGAAAGGGCAAGAGATCGTAGGGTAAGTGAATTAATGAGTCTTTCTAGCAAGCAGGTTTTGTCCCAGAAAGAAAGGCAGTTGAAAGACAAGGTATAAAGAGACTTGTGGGGTCAAGTGAGGGACACGGATTAAAGCCTTCAGTCTGGTTGAGAATCACCAGATGCAACATCTCTCCCAGTGGCCTGTCCCACCACAACTAATCAGGAACATAAGAAGAGCCTGCTAGATCAGACCAATGGTGCATCTAGTCCAGCACCCTGGGCTCACAGTGGCCATCCAGATGCCTCTAGAAAACCCAGAAGCCAGGACATGAGCACAACAGCAGTTGCCTTCTCATGACCCTCATCAACTGGTGTTCAGAGGCATCCAGCCCCAAATGCTGGCAGTAATGTAGCCACCATCACTAGGACCCATTGATAGCTTTACCTTTCATGCATTTGTCTTTTGCTGTTATGTGCCTCCGTCGACTACGACTTATGGCGACCCTATGAATCAGTGAGCTCCAAGAGCATCTGTCATGAACCACCTTGTTCAGATCTCATAAGTTCAGGTCTGTGGCTTCTTTTATGGAATCGATCCATCTCGTTTGGTCTTCCTCTTTTTCTACTCCCTGCTGTTTTCCCCAGCATTATCATCTTTTCTAACGAATCATGTCTTCTCATGATGTGTCCAAAGTATGATAACCTCAGTTTCATCATTTTAGCTTCTAGTGATAGTTCTGGTTTAATTTGTTCTAACACCCAATTATTTGTCTTTTTCGCAGTCCATGGTATCCACAAAGCTCTTCTCCAATCCCCATTTAAAGCCATTGAAGTTGGTGGAATTCAGTAGTTTTAATTATGCAGCATGTCAAGATTTACTTTTTTTTCCCTGTCCTGAATGTTCCACAGTTCAGCTTCACTGGAAATCTCTGGGTTCTGAGTTATAAGTGAGAGAGAAAAACTCTGTATCCACCATGCATAATTTCTCACACCTCTGTCACCTCTTCTTTCATAGCCTTCTATCTAAGTTTAAAAGCCCCAAGCTAAACTATCGTGAAGTTGGTTTAAATTATAGGTGTACTTCAACCAAAAAACCAAAAAAATGCCAGATTTTTCATATAAATTTTAATTATTATCCTTTACAATCAAAATAACATAGACAGCAAGTATATCTTACAAATCAAAATATTTGACAAGTTATTACCTCAAATTCATTATGAAACCTAAGTAATTCTGGCAGCATCTGATAGTTGTCCACATAAATCATTTTTATTTATGTACGTCATGAATTTCCACCAAAAGGCACCAAAAGCCTTTGCTTTTACCCTACCTTGCAGGTACCAAAGATCATGTTTAATTTTATCTAACACTGCTATATTCTATATATTTCTATACCACACATCTAAGTCTAATCCTCACAGTGTTTTCCACCAACGTACTACTGTTTGAAGTGCTGCTATTAATGACTTTGAAATTTAACGTTTTGCTTTTAATCAACTAGCATTTCTTTAATTTCATGCATAAGTGAGATGAAACTATAACCTTTTTTTTTTATTCAGACATTTTTAATTGTTTAGTGACTTTTCTCTGCAGTATCTGGTGTCTGGTATACTTCCTCTACACATGGAGGTTCCACCCCTCTCCCAGCTAAGGGCTCTGACAGATCAAAGTTTCACTCAGGGCAGCTTCTTGTTGCCAGCAGTACCGTCTTTCCTTCCGAGGAGCCCAAAAGCTTTGTGCCCAACAGAAACTGGGATCCACCAGCTCTGCTCCGTTTTGTTTCCTCACGTTGTTCCGCCCCATCCCTTCTAAACTTGTTGCACCCACTTCTGATCGCTTTCATACCCTGCTTGAATAGTCTCCCCTTCTCATCAGCTACATACAAAAACACACCAGAGGACACAGGTTGGCATGGAGAGGTGGAGACCCACACCCAATTAATGGCCCCCTCCACCTTCCCAATCAGCAGCTCTGCCCCACTGTTCTCCCCATTTACTGTCCGGCCTTCCCCACAGCCTCCACCCCCCGCATCTTCCCCTGCATCCCTGGGATGCCAAAGTCCTTTTAACTGCAATTAGGCCAAGCAGCAGAGCCATTTCTCTGGGGTGCACCAAGCAGGAGCCAAGGAGGGAAGATGTAATGAGTAGGATGTTCCTGCTCCCCTCCAAAAGAAAGCTGGGACCCACAGACTGGGCTTTGTTGAGATAGATTTTTAATTATCTTTTGGTTCCCCCTCCCCACCTTTCCCCCTTTCTCTTATCTTTTGATCTACCTAACTTTTTCCTCCTTGGGGAAGGGCTGTGGCTCAGATACAGAGTCCCAGTTCAGTCTTCCACCTCTCCAGGTAAGGCTGTGAAAGACTGCTTGTCAAAAATCCTGTAAAGCCAATGCCAGTTGGGGTAAACAATACTGAGCTCCAGGGACCAGTGGCCTAGAATCCTAGAAAAGTTGGAAGGGGCCCATAAGGCCATCCAGCCCAACCCTCTGCTCAATGCAGACATCCAACTTACAGCCTACCCAACAGGTGGCTGTCCAACTGCCTTTGGAACTGCCTCCAGTGGCTGCCATTATCTATCTATCCATCTATCTATCCAGGTTTTTCTCCTGCTTTTTAAGGGCCCCCTTCCCTATGGGGATCACCTCCTGATCTCCCCCTCTCGTTCATCAGGTGGGCCTCTCTCACTCCCTGAGGGTCTTCTAAGTGGAAGGGATCCCTAAGGATCAACTCAGCGTTCGGAGAGAGGCTCTCTCCCAAGGTGGCTCAGCGGAACAGGCCAACTTCCCATGGGGTGAAATGGGGGGAGGCTCCCGCTTGCTCTTCTCCGCCCCTGCGCCCTCCCGTTCTGCTCGAGACCCCCCTTTCCTCTTCTTCCAGAGCTTGGCATTGGAGTCTGGGCACCTCTCCCTCCTCCGGGGGTCTCCTACCTCGATCCCCCTCCCTTTCCTTCCTTGCAATTCCTCTGGGCACCCTCCTCTCTGCGACCCCCCTTCATCCACATGCACAAAGGGGGGGGACTCACCAGATCCTAGAAGGTGCCACCGATGCAGCGCTGGAGAGAGACAGAAGCCCCCTCCCTGCGGGGGAAAGACGCCGCACTCGCTCTGGAAGCCTCCCCCTTCCCTTCCTCTCTAGGCATCGGGTTCAGGTTATCTTAACCCTTCGAGGGCCAAGGCACTGGTTCACCTCTCTCTGCGCGTCTTTGGAAGCCGGAGCCGAGGAGGAAAAAACGTGCATTGCACCCAGGTGGGTGTGTTTTGGCCTGGGGGGGGGGCGGCTCTGATATTTTCCCACCCCGATGAAATTTAGGAGAAGTTGTCAGTGAGAGGTCTGTTTCTGTTTTAATGTTCGGTCATTCCCCCAGCGCGCAGGAAATCTCGTGTCCCCCCCCCCCATCTCCTCGCAAGGTAGAGAGGAAAATGCTTCTGCGTCTGGATCCCTCGCCTGGCGCTCTAAGGGTCGAAGGGCCTCAGGGCTCCTTAAACTCAGTGACGCTTCAGGTTCCCCACTGACAGTTGAACTGCATGGGGTAGGAGAACAGGGCAGGGAACCAAAGAGGTAGGGAAGCAGTGTTGCGTAGTGGTTAGAGTGTTGGACTATGATCTGGGAGACCAGGGTTTGAATCCCCCACACAGACAGGAAGCCCACTGGGTGGCCTTGGGCCAGTCACTGCCTCTCAGCCTCAGAGGAAGGCAATGGTAAAAACCCCTCTGAATACCGCTCACCATGAAAACCCTGTTCATAGGGTCCCCGTAAGGTGAAATTGAGTTGAAGACAGTCCATTTCCATTTTTTTGTGCACAGTAGTGTAGCGGCAAATTCAGAAGTACAGGGGCCCTTCATGATAGTCACAGCCACGCCCCCTTGCCCCCTTTCCCTGCTGGGCAGAGAATGAAATCCTTGTCAATGCCTTCTCTCACAACAACAGATGTGCCTAGGAGCCAAAAAGCATGAAACCCCTGCAATCAGCCCAAATAACAGAAACAAGGCATGTGCTGTGCTGGTCTTGTTTTAGCAGGGAGGAAGCAACAATATTAAAACAGTTGATATAGTTGAGATAGTCACTTTAAATACATTTGATTTACTTTGCAATTTTAGTGAAGTTTCCTATAGTAAATCATTCTCCTTTGCTTCTGTTTCTGTGAGTATGTGAAGTACAGCAACAATTTGCAACACTAAAAAAAAGCTCCAAAAATAATTGTGGAATAATGGCACTGACTGTTCTGCAGAATAGTTTCCAATGGACATGAGGAGTGTCCAGAGCTTGGAAGATTACTTTTAAAAAGTAATAAATTACAGTTACAATTACATGGCCCAAAAAGTAGTAATTACCATTACAATTGCAATTGCTCTGAAAGTAACCAATTATTTTACTTTACACACACACACACACACACGTTGCCATCTTTTCCCCTGAGATGCAAAAAAGTTAAAATACTGCAAATGCAGCACAGTAGCCTCTGAACCTGTTCCAGTTTGTCTGCATCCTTCTTGAAGTGCGGAGACCAGAACTGGATGCAGTTTTGGACAATGAAGTAAATGTTATACAAATTTACACTGCACATTACTCATCCAGTGCCTCTCGGTGAAGGTACACCAGAACAGAACACACATGCCCCCTTGTGCCTATTTTGAAGCTGATGATGCTTCTGTGGGCACATTGACTGAATGCCACTTCTTATTGATGTCAGGAACTTTTACTGATGTGACATTATTTGGCACATCAGTAAAAACTGACTCAGCTGACACAAAGCACCATTCCTATTGTATGTATTTGTATGTATTTAATTTGTATACCACTTTATATTTCAAAAAATCTCAAAGTGGTTTGCATTTCAACAAAAATCAGTGTAAATTCTACATTCAATACAGTTGCTAATCATAAGAACAATAATCCACATTTTAAGTAACATAATTGAGCAATAAATCTCTAAACAATGTACATAAAATGAAAACAAAGTGAATCATATACAAAACAAAAAAAGAATATGAGTTATAAAATATATCTAATTCACATGAATATTACATATTGCCCTTGCGTAAAAAACGGTTAGTTTGCAGCTCGTTCTGAGTGTCCAGCATGTGTAGCTGACAACAATAATCCTAGTTGTTTTTGTTTTTTTGACTCTCCTGATGGAAAATGCCTTCGCTTTTATGCCAAAAACATGGCCTGCCAATGTTGCTGTTTACGGACCATGCCCATCTGCACAGGACCACCATAAATTGGTACTGTAACTTTTTGCCTAAATACCCCCATACAACTTCCTTGATACAGCAAAGGAGAGAACACACTCTTTTCAGTTGCATTTACACAACAAACAACTTTGTGCATTTCTCCTGTCTGTTGATAGTCCACCAAAAACCAATCAGATAGATCTGAGCTGCAGTTTCTGGTTCCTTCCCTATATCGTCCGGTATTTCGAGACTGCCAATGTGGTCCTTCGAGTGCCTTTAACTGCTATGAGTGGCGAGTGTTCTGCTTATGGACTGTAAGGGACCCTTTTGCAAATTGTGCATGAGGGGCGGGGACATGGTCTGTGTTGAACCCAGTGGCTGCCTTGGGGGTGCCGCAATGCTTGATGAGCTTTGGCTGTCAATAGTATACATTTGTGAGTGGGAAGTAGGTAGAATAGGGCTATGTACTCCCATGGAGTTGTTATCTAACCCAGAAGGGTTGCATGTCGTTCCTGGAGGAATGCCAGAAAGTATGCACTATGATGATGGAATAATCTCTTCCTTATCCACAGAGGTTGACAAACAGTTGTCCACTTGTGGTTCCCTATTGTCAAGTGTGCTCTCTCTCTATTTCTGTGTGTTTAATGCAATTTCAGATGTAAAATTTGTCATCTGCAAGTGAGTGATGTCCCTGTGGTTGGATAAGGGAGTTGGGTCAGACATGGGGGGATGCCAATGGGTCTATTTGGTGAAGCTGTTGTTGTTCTGGTCTAGACCTTTTCCTGGCACACATAATCTGCCAGTAGGTTAATACTTTGAAGGAGTCCCTCAAGTGCAGATTCCTTTGCATTCATATGCTGTTCATAGAGCAATCTCTCCTTCCTTGCTTCCGAGAACTCTTTCCGTAGCAACCGCATCATATTTGCATTCATTGCTTGGTCCACACGCATTAAATCAAGGAACTGCTGTCGCTGCCTAGAGGAAACTGCTGCTTCTTTTTTGGACTGCTCCATCATGGCCATGAGCAGCGATTCAATGCGTCCACCCTTATTTTTTTGTGTTCGAAGAAGGGTTAGGCGTTCTGTTGGGAAAAGAGTTGCCATTGGATTTGGGATTGTGGTGTCTGTTGCCAACAACAACAAAGGAATTAATTAAAAACAAAGGAAAGTTGCTTTGGCACTGAAAAAGCATAAGGCATCAAACAAATGGCCGTCTTGTACAACTTGGGCTAACGTCAAACGTTTTCCATAGCGGGATGATGGTTACATGACCACTTTATAATTTGTTGTTGTTATGTGCCTTCAAGTCAACTACGACTTGTGGCGACCCTATGAATCAGCGACCTCCAACAGCATCTGTCGTGAACCACCCTGTTCAGATCTTGTAAGTTTAGGTCTGTGGCTTCCTTTATGAAATCAATCCATCTCTTGTTTAGCCTTCCTCTTTTTCTACTCCCTTCTGTTTTTCCCAGATAATTTTTTTTATAATTAAAGGCTATTTTATTGTTACATTTTTTCTTCATTAAAGCAATTATTGAGCCAAAATTATGAATATATATATTCAAGGAGAAACTGAGCGAAGGGATTAGGGCGGTGGTAAACGCATCCTTAGCGGAGGGTGTAATGCCACTGGCCCTCAAGGAGGCAATTATAAAGCCTATCTTAAAGAAGTCCTCCTTGGATCCCCAAATTTTGAACAACTTTCGCCCAGTTTCGAATTTGCCATTTCTGGGCAAGATCATTGAGCGAGTGGTGGCTAACCAATTGTCAGCACACTTGGATGAAACGGATTATCTGGATCCATACCAATCGGGTTTCAGGACTGGACATGGAACTGAAACAGCCATGGTCGCTCTGGTGGATGATATGAGGAGGGCACTAGATAGGGGAGAATTCACCTTTCTTGTCCTCCTGGATCTTTCAGCGGCTTTTGATACCGTCGACCACGGTATCCTGTTGGATCGCCTGGAAGGAATGGGAATAGGAGGCACTGTTCTACGGTGGTTCCGTTCCTTTCTCTCTGACAGGCATCAACAGGTAGCATTGGGCGATGAGGTTTCAGACCCTTGGCCTCTCACTTGTGGAGTGCCACAGGGTTCTATCCTCTCTCCCATGCTATTTAACATCTATATGAAGCCGCTGGGATCCATCATCAGGAGATTTGGGCTGCGGTGTCACCAATATGCAGATGACACTCAGCTCCATCTCTCATTTAAGTCCTCACCAGAGTTGGCTGTGGAGACCATGTCCAAGTGCCTGGAATCCGTGAGTGGATGGATGGGAAGGAACAGGCTGAAGCTAAATCCTGACAAGACCAAGGTGCTGCTTGTGGGAGACAGAGGAAGGTTGGGCTCTGTTGACCTGAGGCTTAATGGGGTACAATTACCCCTGAAGGACCAGGTCCGCAGCCTTGGGGTTGTTCTTGATTCCAGGCTGTCCATGGAGGCTCAGATTTCGGCAGTGAGCCGTGCAGCCGGGTACCAATTACACCTCATATGTAGGCTGCAACCCTACCTCCCTGTTCATCAGCTCCCACTGGTAGTACATGCCCTGGTCACCTCTCGATTAGACTACTGCAATGCGCTCTACGTGGGGTTACCCTTGAAAACGGTCCAGAAACTTCAACTGGTACAGAATGCAGCGGCTCGTTTACTTACAAACAGTCGTCGCCGTGATCATATTACACCAGTATTATTCAATCTACACTGGCTTCCAGTAGTTTTCCGGGCCCAATTCAAGGTGTTGGTGTTAACCTTTAAATCCCTATACGGTTTCGGCCCAGTTTATCTGAAGGAGCACCTCCAGCACCACCAATTATGCCGCCCGACAAGATCAGCCACACAGGGCCTTCTCTCAATCCCACCAACAACAGTAGCTAGGTTGGTGGGGACTAGAGAGAGGGCTTTTTCAGTGGCGGCCCCCACTCTCTGGAATTCCCTCCCGTTCGATCTTTGGCATGCCCCTTCCCTGGATACTTTCCGCCGAGCCTTAAAAACTTGGCTGTTTGGACAGGCCTTTGGGACCGCCGGGGTGGGCTAATTTACATACTGAATGCCTGTTGTTATCTACTGCATATGTTGTTATTTTGTTATTGCTGAGTATATAATATTTTATTGTATTTACTGTATTTATTGTATTTTATTGGAATTTAATATGTACGTCGCCTAGAGTGGCTTCGGCCAGATAGGCGACCAAAACATTAAATTTACATTTACATTAAATTTACATATATATACACACCAACAGAGGCAAATGGATCTTCTGGTACTGTTGTGTCACCAGCGCTGATATTTTGTACTGTGGCCAAACCTGTGGTGTGAAAACATTCATTAGTAATATTCCTACAAGGGCGTTGATGGCAAATGCTTGCTATTGTGGCGAAGAAAGAAAAACGTGAAAGCAGGATGCCTATTCAGTGGCGTCTCCAAGTTACTTTGGAGATCATTGACTCCAAAGGCATGGCTGGACATTCCATGTGTCTGTCTGTTGCAAAAACAGAACCATGTTCAATTCCCCTAAACTATCACACATGTGCCACAAATGGAGCATTTTCTGCCCATTGCTTTCAGGAAAAGAGTTACAGTGCGCAAGGTTTGGCAAGATAGGTTTAGTAGTGGCTCATGATTTTTTAAATACTCACAACTATCTACTCCATTGCTGGTTTCTCCTAAGGAATGCGGATCCTTTTCTTCATTCAATAGATTAGCTGGAACGGCATGATCTACAGCAGAAGAAAGGGTATGGCGGTCTGTCCCTGTGTGAAGAAAAACGAAGATTGATACTTAGTAAGGAGGAAAAAGAAATACACAGTAACAACATCACAAGATGAATTGTCTTTATGTACATGCCCGAACACTATCGATGTATACAAGCCCCCTTTTTCATATAATAGCGGTGTGTAAGATTAATTTTTAATTTGTTCTCCTCTTGTTTCAAATACAAATATTTCAGGAGAATAAATAGCTGGTTAGCACTATTACACTCTGTTCTGTCTTTTGCGCATTTTTGTTGTTATGTGCCTTCAAGTCGATTTCGACTTATGGCGAACTTATGAATCAGTGACCTCCAGGAGCATCTGTCATGAACCGCCCTGTTCAGATCTTGTAAGTTTAGGTCTGCAGCTTCTTTTATGGAATCAATCCATCTCTTCTTTTGCACATACAATTAATACATCTACATACACAAGTCTATAACAGATATCCACAGTGGAAGTTTCCTCATTTTCCCTCCGATTGCATGACAAAAGAAAGCTCTGTCTGATAGGTTTAATGGTGTACTCATCCTGCAAATAACACAGAAACTACGGTGACCCTTGTATCTATGCAAGGCTTTGACGTGGAATGTGGGGAACATGGACACATTGACTCTGGTTACTAGTTCCCTGTAGAGTGGTAAATCTTTGCTGGAAATGTAGAAACGGAAAGAAATAAATGTTAGCATTGTTGTTATTTTTTATTATAATAACAACACACATCACTGATTGAAATATCAACAAGGTTAACATGTAAAATAAAAGCCACATAAACTCTTTTTGGGGGTTGGGGGTTCTTGGGCACACTGACAAAAACGTTTTTATAACTGAGCATTGTAACTTGAGTTTGTACCTATAAAGCTATGATGTTCTGTGTGTGCGCCTTTCACAATCCATAACATTATGTGGGTATGGCCGTCTCAATAACATCAAAAAACTTGGGTGGGGGGAAGAAAAAAGGTCTACATTGCTTACTCTTAACACAACAGTCACTTTTCAGAGCGGAAATTGCCACATGAGAAAACTACTGTTGACACAGATCATTCCTTACTATTTAAAACAGACCCGTTTTTATTTCAAAAAGTGTTCCGTTTCTGAAAAGACGGGGCAGGGGCGTAAATCATTACCATGCAACACTGGGAATGCTCACTCAAAAGGTGGCTCACGAGAAAAAAAAGTCGTTGATATGGTGTGCGAATACAGGTTGGATGTCAGCTTCCTAAAGAAAACACTATGCAATGCGCTGTTAATGGCATACAGCAGAATTTGATTCATTCACAAAATGTACATCCATCACTTTTTCTCAATGAACTGCTTGGCAAGCCCTGGGCATACCTAGAAAGGACAAGCACCTCCCATTGGAGGATGTAAAGCCACCATTCATCACTCTTGCAAATTGTCATGCTGCGAAGCATCATGCTTTTTTTTTCTTTACCACCTTTTCTCTCGGCTATGATGCCCCCTCTCTGCCCCAAATTGTTGCAAGACCCTTATCATTTTTAAACCAATGTTATCAATGAACCAACTGACAATGTTGATCACACTAACGTTAAATAGTTAGGCGTTCACATGCATGGTCCCATTGGCCTACAAACTGGAAACCGCCGAGGCTTTTAAGTTAAAAGTAGATGGCAATGTAAAACACATACATGCCACATGGCACATGCATTCAAAGCACCGTGCGACCGGCATAGTTCCAGAGCATGCACAGATTTCAATCTTTAAAAGTGTACCATCAAGGTGCAATATATTTGTAGCCATATCTATATTCTGCTTGTTAGGCGAAATCCACAGGTATTCAATGTTTACATTGCCCATCCAAGTCTTTATTATGTTATTTGTATATGGATATATATCTTGCACCCTTATGGTCTACTGTTCATTAAAGATTTCTGTGAATGGCAAGGGACAACAAAGGTGTCAATGTACTTGCTATTTATGTGAAAGGTCTGCAATAAATGAAAGGGAAAGTGAGGGGTAAAAACGGGGACTGCCATTTCACCGTTGCATGACTACAGGTGCAAGGTGCGGCCAAACACATTTTCAAGTCCAAAAAATCCCACTTCATAGTTAAGGGACACAACCAACTCAATGTCTTTCCCGCACCTACAAACCAAGTGCAATAATGTGATCATTCATTTACCTTAGGAGCCTTCAGAAAACCCTATGCCACGCTACGTGAATGGAATATATTCCCGTAGCAGCAAGCGATTCAAGAAAAAAGTCATGTGTGTCCCTTTTTCTCAATGAACTGCTTGGCATGACACTGGCGTCGCTAACCCAGAAAAGCAGTTTAAATGGGCGAATGTATAGCCGCCATTCATTGTACTTGCAAATTGCCATGCTGCGAAGTATCATTGTTTCGTGTTTTTACATCTTTTATCTATGCTGTCTTCCAAAATATTTTGTGCCATGAATATTTTCCACAAATATTTTCCATGAAGCAATAAATACTTGAGACTGCTGTAACATCAGAGACTGACCCATTCATTCAGAAGCACTACCGCATTTGCTTCCAATCTGGCAACCGCCAAGGCTTTGAGCCTTGGAATCCGGAAAACACTTGTTGCTATTAGGAAGTTCTTTACCAGTAGACTCAATTGAGCAGTCTGAATTCAGACTGTTCAGTTATACAGCTGGTTCAAAAAACCCACAGGCTCCCTTCTTTGGTAAAAGATAGATTTTTATAAACAACACATATTCATGCATTATGCCTACATTGTAAGTTCCTTCCCACATGCATAGTTCCTGACTCCTTCCCACATGCATAGTTCCAGACCATGAACAGAATTCCTACTGGAAATGTAGCCCCCAAGGGTGCAATCTGTATATCCCTATCTATATACATGAAATCATCATGATTTAGAAAGGCAATTTACACATCTCGGTGAATTTGATCGCGCTAAAAAACCCTGCTGGGACTTTAAAGGTTTTCCTGGCATAATAGTGTGAAAAAACAGGCAACTGACATTACTTTTCTGCCAGTGTTCTGTAGACACAATTGTGTTACCCCAAAATTGACAGTGGCCAGTCAGATGCTGGCTGACCAGAATCATGTCCCCCAACCCCAGTTCATGATGTCTGATTGATGGATGCACAGGTAATCGATCTTAGAACACTGATTTCTTTTGCCCAATTTAAAAAAGGGGAGAGGTAAATGCCACACAGTTGCAAGGAAGAAATGGTAAATGGAGGTCAATTGACTTTCCTTAAAATGCTGCCCAAAGAATTGTGCTAGTGCCAGAAACAGACCATTTCCAAATAAAATAAAATAACTGGTGGTCCCATTCACCGATATAAAGCAAGCAAACAAACAAAAAACGATTGAAACAAAGCATAAGTAATCAGTGGGTTTGGTGCAACTCACCTACACAAATCTGTTCTCCAAGGTAGCCCTCAACATCCACTGTGAGCAAACCTTCAGATTTGATATTGGACCTTTGTGGCGGCCTAGCAGCTGATGTTTCTGGAGCCGCTGGTGCCGCGGGTGCTTGCTTTGTGCGACGAAGACCGTGAATACATCTCGCAATTCTTTTTGGGGTTATACTAGCATCCCCACGAAGGATGCTGTGCAGTTCCTCATAGAACGGGCATGTAACTTTGCTATTCCCAGACTTTCGGTTGTGAGCAATCACTTTGCGGTACTCACTGCGCAGAGCCTTTGTTTTATTTCTGCATTCAACTCCGGTCCTGTTGTGTCCTCTGCAGGACATCTGCATAGCTATATCTTCAAATGTTTCTATGTTTCTGTAGCTGGCCTTAAGAATGTCCTGGATCTTGGCTTCACCCCATATATCTAGGAGATCCAAAACCTCTCTGTAACGCCATGAAACGCCACGTCCACTTTTCCGCATGTCCGACAATGATGTGCATTCTAGAGGAGGGAGTTCAGTTGTATGAAAAATGTAATTCACCCTTTCAGGCTCTTGGGGAGAAATCCAAGTACTGGTTTAAACTGGCAATTTAAATTGTTAAATTGTCAGGTATAGAGATGTAAAGGCCCCTCAAAAAAGGCCACACAAAATAAACAGGATTTTTCCCCAAAAGTTTTTTTGTTTTTGTTTTTTTCTGAAAAAATTGGATTATGAAATATTTGATTGATTGATTTGATTTATTATTTGATCTATATCCTGCCCTTCCTCCCAGCAGGAGCCCAGGGCGGCAAACAGAAACACTAAAAACACTTTAAAACATCATAAACAGACCTTAAAATACATTAAAACAAAACAATGCTAAAAACATTTTTTTAAAAAAGCTTTAAAAACATCTTTTAAAAAAGGGTTAAAAACATAGTAAAAAACACACATATTAACAAGCAATTCTAACACAGATGCAGACTGGGATAGGTCTCAACTTATAAGGCTTGTTGAAAAAGAAAAGTCTTCAAAAGGCGCCGAAAAGATAGCAGAGATGGCGCCTGCCTAATGTTCAAAGGGAGGGAATTCCACAGGGTAGGTGCTGCCACACTAAAGGTCCGTTTCCTATATTGTGCAGAACGAACCTCCTGATAAGATGGCATCTGCAGGAGGCCCTCACCCACAGAGCGCAGTGATCGACTGGGTATATAAGGGGTAAGATGATCTTTCAGGTATCCTGGTCCCGAGCTGTATAGGGCTTTGTACACCAAAACTAGAACCTTGAACTTAGCCCGGTAGCAAATGGGCAGCCAGTGCAATTCTTTCAGCAGCAGGGTGACATGTTGGCAATACTCTGCCCCAGTGAGCAGTCTCGCCAACGCATTTTGCACCAGCTGCAGCTTCTGGACCAACATTAAGGGCAGCCCCACATAGAGCGCATTACAGTAATCCAGCCTGGAGGTTACCAGTGCGTGGACAACAGTAGTCAGGCTATCCCGGTCCAGAAATGGTCTCAGCAGTCTTATCAGCCGAAGCTGGTAAAAGGAACTCCTAGCCACGGAGGTCACCTGGGCCTCTAGCGACAAAGATGGATCCAGGAGCACCCCCAGACTACAGACCTGCTCTTTCAGAGTGAGTACGACCCCATCTGAAGCAGGCAACTGACCAATTATCCGAACTCGGGAACCACCAACCCACAGTGCCTCCATCTTGCTAGGATTCAGACTCGCCCCAAATCTCCTGATGACTGCTCCCAAGGGCTTCATATAGATGTTAAACAGCATGGGGGACAAGATGGTACCCTGCAGCACCCCACAGCACAACTGCCAGGGGGCAGAAAGACAGTCACCCAATGCTATTCTCTGAGAGCAACCCTGGAGATAGGATCGGAACCACTGTAAAACAGTGCCTCCAATATCCATCTCACGAAGTCGGCCCAGAAGGATACCATGGTCAATGATATCAAAAGCCGCTGAGAGATAAAGTAAGAATAACAGGGTCGCACTCCCCCTGTCCTTCTCCCGATAAAGGTCATCCATCAGGGCGACCAAGGCCGATTCAGTCCCATAACCAGGCCTGAACCCAGACTGGGATGGGTCAAGATAATCTGTTTCATCCAAGAGTACTTGCAATTGCTGCGCCACAACCCTCTCAATCACCTTCCCTAAAATTCTTTTAGAATGATGAGTAAAATGTTCAAGACAAGCTGTTCAGAGATTTACTTCAAAAAAAATGAAGAATTTAACTTTATCCAAAATCCAAATATTGAACCATATTTTAGCTGCATTCAGGTATCTTAAACCCTATGTCAGGGGTTCCCAAACTGTGGCCTGCAGACCACCAGTGGTCCACGGGCTTCATTCGGGTCACAATTTGAATTCTATGAAATTCTTTTATTTCTTACATTGTATCACAAAATTTGAATTCCACAAAATTCAGAGTGTAAGGCAATATATGAAAAAAGAAGCAAAAAAAATACAGCTAAAGAACATGCAGCATCTAGCACAGAGCACTGTAATTGATACAACAGGCAACAAAATCATGAAGTGGTCCGCCAAGGCCTTTAGCAATTTTCAAGTGGAAACCAAGAGTCTTACTGAGATAGGCGACGAGATTATAATTCTCCTCCATGACTTCCTTATGCAGAGCTCTCTGGTCAGGATCCAGAAGGGCCCACTCCTCTTCTGTGAAATGCACAGCCACATCTTCAAAGGACACGGGACCCTGAAAGAGAAGGAGAAAATTGCCGCTTTATAGGTAACATAAAGATGATCTACTAACAAAATCAAGAAGACTCTTCAAGGCAAAATGGCTAGGTATTATCCCACAGAATGTAAACCTTCTGGAGCGGCATTCACAACCTTCATGGCAGGTGGGCTTGACAGAAGCAAAAAGAAGGAAGAGAGATCAGTTTAGGTCCCAGGAGAGGAGCAGGAGGCGGTACCCAGGCTTCCCCCTAGCAGTCTCCCTTGTGATCCTTCCTCCTACCTGATCCGATGCCAGAGCAGCGGCGTCCCCTCCGCCACAAAGAGGAGACGGCTGAGTAGGCCTTGCCTGCATCATTGCACCTCCTGCGAGAGACAAAGGTGGTGGGAAGCCATCAGTGCATGCTCAGAGGTTGTGACACTGAAACGCCAATACACCTCGTCCGTCGTATCTATTTCAAACATCTGTACAAGTTCAGTTGCGTGAAAATACAATATACCCCATTAAGCATCTCAAGGATTTCTTGCATAATGAATAAAGGAATTTAAATCTTGCCCTGCACCTTCCCTCTTTGCAGGAGATTTTCTCTGATGCAGGTGTTGTGGAAGATTCCAGACAGATCAGCTGAAGGGGATCCTCCTTTTGTGGTAATATGGAAGGGGGGGGTTTCACTTGCTCTTTGCAGTCCATATGCCCTAGCAATCAGCCAATCCCCTCTGCATTTTCTTAATCGCGCCTCCCCCAGGGGCCTCCTAGCCCCCTCCTCACTGTCCAGCATTGCTATTCTTCCTATTTATTTATTTATTTATTGAATTTATTAGTCGCCCATCTGGCTGGCTGTCCAGCGACTCTGGGTGACGTACAAAATAGGCATACAATACCTAGACATTAAAAATCTAAAAACAATGAAGATAAAATCTAGCCCAATGCAACCTCCCCAACAGCACTGGGACTCCCATTCCTCCAAATACACTGTGGGGTGGGGTGGACTGTGGGCAGCCTGAGAATCCAGAAAGGGGTTACCGAAGCAACCTTTGGAAACACAGAAGCTACTTTCCTTCAGAGCCAAATGCAGGCAGGAAGAGACTTGCAAAATAGTTTTATTAGTCCATTGAATCTGCCTATGCGGAAAATCTTCATTTCTGACATAGATCTACATTTTATTTATGTATTTTTAATGTAAAATCAAGTTAACATTTCTTAGCCGCATCTAAGATCTGCTGGACTGCTTCTGAATATGAAGCTTCCACCCTTACCACGACTACTCCAGTTGGTCTTACGCACTGCCCATTTGTGGTATCCTTGCCTCAGTAGTAGGTTACTAACTGGACAAGGTCCCGATCCATCTCTTTATTCCCCTTCCACTCTGGATGCATATCCCGTGACAGTGACTCACCGGCCAGAGAGAAATGCACCCCGCCGCTGCCCACCATCATATCCATTGATTGCTAAGGAATGAGGAACGGTGAGGAACACCCTCGATCGCTTGCACCCAGGAAATGCCGGCTACCGGGGATGCCTTAATTGTTTTTTTTAATTCCCTACTGGAGTAAAAGCTGTGCCTTCACTTCAAGTGCGCTCCTTTAAGTTTCCCCACTCCACCTCTGTCATATGAAAGGAGCCTCAGGGGTTTGCAGGGCGGAGAAGCAGGAGGATAGAGAAGCTCCGATCCCTGTTTTGGTTTTTTTTTGGGGGGGGGGGGAGTCCCAAATGGACCAGCCCAACAGACTACCTCCCCGTAGGGGTGAAATGGGGCGAGGGTCTCGCTTGCTCTTCTCAACCCTGGGCACGCCAGCAATCGCCTGATTCCCCCCAATAGCTGCCTAGCTTGGAAACTGGGCACCTCTTCCCCTTCCTCGCTTCCCTGCCTTGCAGTGCCTCCGATGCCCCCTTCCCTGCACCCCTGGGGCTCCCCTGCACCCCAAATGCACAAAAGAGGGGGTCTCACCAACCAGATCCCAGAAACGGCGACCGATGCAGCCGCCTGGGTAACACAGAAGCCGCTTCTCTCCACGTGAGGAGCCGGGCAGGAAAGGACTTTTTGGGGTGGGGGAGGAGCCTTTCCTCTGGAAGACCCCTCCCCCGTCATACCCTTCCTCTCTAGGAATCGAGTTCAGTTCATTTTAACCCTTAGAAGCAATGCGATCTCTCCAGGCGGGAGACAAGGAGAAAATGCGCGTTGCGCGTCGGGGTGGGCGGGAGGCAGCCTCGACATTTCCCCTCCAGGTGATGAAAATGGGAGGAAGCCGCCGGCGAAGAATGCTTTTATTCCCGTGATTGGCAACTGGTTGGCCACTGTGAGGCGAGGATGCCGGCTTAGGTGGGCCACTGGCCTGATCCGGCAGCCGGGCTCGTCTGTTTTTGCTTTGCCGCCTCTCCGGTTCAGAGCGAAGGCGGCTCTTTGTTACCCCGTCCCCGAGAAAAGTGAAATTGGGTTGGTGGGATGAGACTGCAGGAAGAGCGAGGAGTGAAACTGGTTTGGGGTGAAAAGGGGGGCGGGAAAGAGAAGGCTCCAAACTCCTCTTTCCAGGATCTGGGGCTTCCTCCTGCATTCACACTGCAAACCGGATTCTAAACTCCATGGCGCGGCCCCTTTGCAAGCCCCCATCTCTGCAGTCCCGGGGTGGTGGTGGCCTGGTGCAAAGGGAGCAACCTTGAGGGGGAGAGGTAATAATAATAATAATAATATTTTATTTATTGGTCGCCTATCTGTCCAGGTTAGTGGACACTCTAGGCGACTTACAATAACAAAAAGCTATACATAATATACATATACAAAAACAAACCACAGTCCTAAACAATTTAAAACCAATTTCCAATTAAAACATCATAAAATTAATCCTCCTTAATCCCACCAAAAAAAAAAAAAAGCAGCACACAAAAAACAAACAAAAAACAAACACACACCCAGGCCACCCCAGCCAGCCGGCTTATGTATCCCTCCAAAGAGGGACAGGTGGTAGCAATCAGTCCCAGCTGGCTGGGTACCTGGGGCCTGGTCCTGCAGGATGCAGGTCTGCCAGGCAGAAGTCCCACAGGGAAGGGTGGTGGAGGTGGTGATCCCACAGCAGCAGCAGCAGCAGACTCTCCTTCCCTGGGCGGCAATGTTCTCTTCCTGCAGGCCCTGGGTCTCCAGGTAGAGACGTTCAACACATGAAGAGTGGCTTCCACACGTTATCAGTTCAGAACCACAAAACGTGGCGAGGGACCCAGGCTCAGATGACTTTTAAAGGGGAGGGGGGAAGGACGACTTCCAGGAGGAGAGGTCAATCAATTGGTATTAGTCACTATATGGAACCTCCATGGTCAGAGGCAATGTACCTCTTAATTCCACTTGCCTGAGAACGGAGGGGCAAGTGAAGGAGCTTGCTTTCAAGGCCGGCTGATGGGCTTTTGAGAAGCACCTGGCTGGCCTCCTTATTGAGGATGGGATGCTGGACCAGATGGGCCTCCTGGCTCTCATCCAGAATTGCTCCCCTCAGGGATCATTTCCACACTATACATTTAAAACAGATGGCTCCCCCCCCAAGAATCCTGGGAACAGTAGTTTATCAAATTTGCAGATGATACAAACTTGGGGGGCATAGCTAATACCGTGGAAGATAAACAAAATTCAAAGGGACCTTGATAGGCTGGAGCATTGGGACTCTTCCCTCTCACTTGAGGCTCAAGTAGCCTCGGTGGTTAGGAATGCGTTTTACCAACTTTGGTTGGTAGCCCAGCTACGTCCCTATTTGAGTAAAGAGGACCTTACATCAATGGTACATGCTCTGGTAACCTCGCGTTTGGATTACTGTAATGCGCTTTACGTAGGGCTACCTTTGAAGACAGTTCGGAAGCTACAACTAGTGCAAAATGCAGCGGCCAGATTGCTGACAAGGACCAAGCGGTCCGAGCATATAACACCTGTTCTGGCCAGCTTGCACTGGTTGCCAATATGTTTCCGGGCTAGATTCAAAGTGTTGGTATTAACCTATAAAGCCTTATACGGTGCGGGACCACGATACCTTGCGGAACGCCTCTTCCGATATGAACCGGCCCGTGCACTACGTTCTGCTATGAAGGCCCTCCTCCGGGTTCCAACCCACAGGGAGGCCCGGAGGGTGATGACAAGATCTAGGGCCTTCTCAGTGGTGGCCCCCGAACTATGGAACAGTCTCCCCGAGGAAGTACGCCTCGCACCGACTCTGCTCTCCTTCCGGCGCCAGGTCAAAACCTTCCTATTCTCTGAAGCATTTTAAGTTACACTGATTTACTTTTTAAAATGTTTATTGTATTGGATTGATGATTGTATTTTAGTATTATTTTGTTATTCATTGTATTTTTATGCTATTTTATGTTCACCGCCCAGAGAGCTATTGCTAGTCGGGCGGTATATAAATTTAATAAATAAATAAATAAATAATAAATAAATAAAACAACAGAATGAAATTCAACAGGGATAAATTCAAAGTTCTACACTTAGGAAAAAACCCAAATGCAGAGTTATAAGATGGGGGATACTTGGCTCAGCAATACGACATGTGAGAAGGATCTTGGAATTGTCGTTGATCACAAGCTGAATATGAGCCAACAGTGTGATGCGGCTGCAAAAAAGGCAAATGCTATATTAGGCTGCATTAACACAAGTATAGTTTCCAAATCGCCTGAAGTATCAGTTCCCCTCTATTCAGCACTGGTTAGGCCTGATTTTGAATATTGCATCCAGGTCTGGTCTCTGCACTTTAAGGATGCAAACAAACTGGAACGGGTTCAGAGGAGGGCAACAAGGACGATCAGG
This sequence comes from Rhineura floridana, assembly GCF_030035675.1. Lineage (NCBI taxonomy): Eukaryota > Metazoa > Chordata > Lepidosauria > Squamata > Rhineuridae > Rhineura > Rhineura floridana. The sequence goes on from NC_084482.1 coordinate 209,609,650, forward strand.
GGACTGGAAACAAAGCCCTATGAGGAGAAACTGAAAGAACTGGGCATGTTTAGCCTGGAGAATACTGAGGGGAGATACGATAGCACTCTTCCAAGTACATGAAAGGTTGTCACACAGAGGAGAGCTGGGATCTCTTCTTGATCATCCGGAGTGCAGGACATGGAATAATGGGCTCAAGTTGCAAGAAGCCAGATTTTGACTGAACATCAGGAAAAACTTCCTGTTAGAGCTATATGACAATGGAACCAATGACCTAGAGAGGTAGTGGGCTCTCCGACACTGGAGGCATTCAAGAGGCAGCTGGACAGCCATCTGTTGGGAATGCTTTGATTTGGATTCCTGCATTCCACAGGGGGTTGGACTTGATGGCCTTATAGGCCCCTTCCCCTATTCTATGATCTCTCACAGTTACAATTCTCAGAACCCTTAACAAAATAAGAGTTCTCAGGATTTGGTGGTGGTGGTAGGGAAGCCCTGTACTTTAAATATGCATGAAATGTATGGTGTGGATGTGACCATGTTCTTATATGGGTTAGGAGAGTTGAGATGGTCATATCTGTGGTTCGGCCCTGTGTGAGCTATTGATCTTGTTTCCATCATCCCAGAGGTGTTTCCCCATTTGGGGATTGGATGTTTTTCTGGAGCAGGGATGGAGTCTTCAGGATTCCTTTTCCCCACATTAAAGTAGACTGGTGAGACCACAGCAAAGCATTTGGCATTATCTCATTCTGTTAGCAGGATTTATTCAAATTTTACTGGGAAGATCAAACAAGATCCTATGTTCCTTGACTGTCAAAACGATTTTAGAAAGATCTGGAAAACTCAAGAAATGGCCAGGAATAATCCATTTATTGTTATTTTCATAAAGGAGATTATTTTATTATTATTACATTTATATCCCACCTTTCCTCCAAGGGTGGCATATGAACATGGTTATCCTGCTCCCGATTTTATCCTTACAACAACCCTGTGAGGTAGGTTAGACTGAGAGACAGTGAATGGCCCAAAGTCACCCAGTGAGCTCATGACCGAGCAAGGATTTGAACCCTGGTCTCTCAGGTCCGAGTCTGATACTCTAACCGCTGGACCATGCCAGCTCTATAACACATTACAACCCACTGATGCTATAATGGGGAACAAAACTATAGCCAACTGGTGTTTAAACAGCCTCAGGCCTCACTGATATCAGGCAATACATTGTGGCAGACCTAAGACGGCTCCCACCAACCAAGGACAGAACTGAATGCTCCCATACAAAAGCACCACTATCCATGCAGGTAAGGCTGGTAGAGTGGGGAGGGCAAACAGGAGCAGCAATTATTTCTCACTTCATGCTGGAAGTGGAAAAGCCTAAAAACAAAATGATTTGGTTTCTTTCCTGCCTTTGCTCAAGATCTTTATATGGCACCTTGCTTGGCATTCACATATTCAGTGCATTTGATATGTGGGTTCTCTAGTATAAACAAGAGTTAAATATGAAATAAATCTTTATTGCTCAGAGCCAGAGGCTACCACAATTCATCACATGTAAAAGGAAAATAAAAAATACATATTAAAATAACAAGTCATATTTCAACACAGCATACAGTAAAGTCAGCACTAAATTCCAAATAAAATTCCCTCTCCCGAGTAAAAGATACACTGACCCACCCCATGACTTAGTGAATTAAGTATTACAGTCACAATGGCGCCGAGGCACAACCCACTCAAGAGTTAAATAGTGACAGAATCTTGTTGCGTATTCAAAGCACTTTTGTGAAGTCTTTGGTGATAAGTGAGGTTTATCTTATTATTGTACCTGTTTCCACATTCCAAGCAATTAAATACTTTGACCCTTGTATGAGTTCTTTGATGCAATGTAAGGCTTGCCCTTCTACTAAAGCTCTTTCCACACTCCAAGCATGTATATGGTTTCTCCCCTGTGTGAATTCTTTGATGCATATTAAGGCTTGATCTTCTAGTGAAGCTGTTTCCACACTCCACACATTTATATGGTTTCTCTCCTGTATGAGTTGTTTGATGAGCAGCGAGACCTATCTTCTGTGTGAAGCCCTTTCCACATTCCAAGCATTTGTAGGGTTTTTCTCCCGTGTGAATTCTTTGATGATAAGTGAGACTTCTCTTGTGACTGAAGCTCTTTTCACATTCAATGCACTGATATGGTTTCTCCCCTGTGTGAATTTTTTGATGAGAAGTAAGGCTACAACGATGGCTAAAGCTCCTTCCACATTCCAAACATTTATATGGTTTCTCCCCTGTGTGAATTCTTTGATGAGAAGAAAGGCCCGAACTTCTAATGAAGCTCTTTCCACACTCCAAGCATTTATATGGTTTCTGCCCTGTATGAAATGTTTGATGATCAGTGAGACCTATTTTCTGTGTGAAGCCTTTTCCACATTCCAAGCATTTATATGGTTTCTCTACTCTGTGAATTCTTTTATGAGAAGTAAGGGTACAACGATGACTGAAGCTCTTTCCACATTCCACGCACTGATAAGGTTTCTCCCCAGTGTGAGTTGTCCGATGAAAAGTTAGAGTCATCTTATGTGTGAAACTCTTTGCACATTCCATGCATTTATACGGTTTCTCTCCTGTGTGAATTCTTTGATGAGAAGTAAGGGCACTACGCTGACTAAATCTCTTTCTACATTCAATGCACTGATATGGTTTCTCCCCTGTGTGAATTCTTTGATGCAAAGTAAGGTTTGAACTTCTAATGAAGCTCTTTCCACATTCCATGCATTGGTATGGTTTCTCCCCTGTATGAATTCTTTGATGGAAAGTGAGATGTATCTTTTGACGGAAGCCCTTTCCACATTCTAAGCATTTATATGGTTTCTCCCCTGTATGAATTCTTTGATGAGAAGTAAGATATATCTTCAGTCTGAAGCTCTTTCCACATTCCCTGCACTGATATCGTTTCTCTCCTGTGTGGATTTTCCAATGTGCTTCACATTCTGATTTACAGTTGAAACTTTTTTGATATACACGGTATGTACTCTTTTCCTGTAGTTTTTCTGTTTTTTCTATCATTGCAATTCCATGGTAGCTACTGCCCTGAGAAGGAGAGGATTTATCCCACCCATTCCAATTTGCTTCAGCTTTCCTTCTTGATGGTTCCCTATTTTTAGGTGCGTCTCTTTCTAGTGACACCCAGCATAGTTCTCCCTTATTCTTGGTTTCCCAATTGTTACCTCCTGCAATTGAGAGAGAGAACTAATTAGAACCTGAGGAACACGTGGTGTCTCAGATCAAGTTCAACCAATGCTTGTGACAAGGGAAGAATTAAAAAGACATTAATTTTATTATTCATTTAATTAATTAGATAAAAAGCATTCATATACCACGTCATATTTTGAAAAAAAACTAATTTAGATGTGAGGCACATCTGATCACCCAGTCCAGTCATCGAAAGACATAGGAGCAGCCTGAGCCACAGGAAAAAGCCTGGGAGAACACGTACCCTGAAATGTTGCCTAGGCATCACACAGACACAGGGTCATTCTCTTTTTAATGCACATGCTGATTTCCTTACATTACAATAAATTGCTTGAATGACACTCTGTGGGCTTCTTCAATTTCAGGACATGCTCAGGTCTCAATGTCAAAAGGTCCCAAAAGGAGTGTCAGAGCTGCATGACAGACTTGTAGGCTCGTGTGCAAACTGCACACTTCATAACGGTGCTGCACGTACTTGATTTGCATCATCTTTTTTTTAATCTATTACAAAAATCTTTCTGCAAGGGCAGAAAAATTTGCTTGGAGGGTGGTCGGATCAAGCTCCCAAATTGCGTATTTGTTACCCAGCAGAGATATTGAAATGGTTACAAACTAGGGGCAAAAATACCAGTTGCCTTCTATTAGAAGCAGCAGCAACACCCTTGGTTATCAGAGTAGTTTTGCAGGATCTGAGTGCATTAAAATCAATGGCAGGATAAGCATATGATTTTTTTTAAAAAGAGGAGAGGTCAAGTCATTCATCGGCAGAGCATGTCATCTGCATGGAAAACACCCCAACTTCAATCACCAACTTCTCCAATTAAAAGATCTTTGAAGAAGCCCCTAGACAGGCTGGGCTTCAGACCTTGGAAAGATGCTGCCAGTCAGAGCAGACAATACTGGCCTTTTTTGTGAAATACAAATTGGATATTTTGTTAAATAGAAATGCGGGATATCAATGTTTTAATCATAAAAACAGAAGGTAGACTAGAAGGGGATTTGAGGTACTGAAAAAAAATCCTAAAATTACATATAAATTTTAAATGTCTTTTCATCCAAGTAGGGAAACGGAGATTCTTACTGAGAGAGGTGATGAGATGATAATTCTCTTTCATGACTTCAGTATGCAGAGCCTTCTGGCCAGGATCCAGCAGGGCCCACTCCTCCTGGCTGAAATACACAGCCACATCCTCAAAGGACACGGGACCCTGCAAGAGGAGGAAGCATTTGCTTCTTTATAGGCAATAGCAAAATCCCGAAGACTCGTCGAGGAAAGGTGGCTGGGTATTTTCCTGCATGATTGAAATCTTCACTAGTGGCACCTGCAACCTTCCTGCTGGGCAGTTCTGAAAGGTGAGATTGATTCACTTAGGCCCAGGAAGGTGAGCAGAGGACAGAGGCACCCAGGCTTCCCCTTGGCAGTCTCCCCTGTGATTCTCCCCCTACCTGATCCGGTGCCAGAGCAGCTGCCTCCCCTGCAAAATGAAGAAGGGACGGCTGAGTAGATCTTGCCGGCATCATTCCCTCTCCTGTGAGACACAAAGGTGGTGGGAAGCCATCAGCACGTGCTCAGAGGTTAAGAGACACATGTCTAAGTACACCCTGACACTGCAACATGCCCCATCCACTGTATATATTTTTAATGTTCCTACACATTAAATAGTTAAGTTGTGTGAAAATGCAATTCGCCCCATTTAGGCCCGGGAGAGAAATCCAAGTACATGTTTAAGATGTCAAGTACAGGGATGTGAAGCCCCCACCCCCACCCCCACCCCCACCCCCCAAAAAACCCTGAAAGATTCAGGAGAAAAAAAAGTTTTTTTTCCTGGTGCCTTTTTTTTGTTTCTTTTTTTTCTGAAAATTTTGAAAAAGTTTAGATTATGAAATCATTTCTTTTAGAACGATGAATAAAATGTTGAGGTCAAAGTGTTGAGAAGTTTAGTCCTCCCAAATGAGTTCTAAAAACAATGCAAGAGGAAGACTTTTCTGTAAGACTCCATATAGCATCAGGTAGTTACAATTCCTATACAGTGAGGCCAAGCAACAGGGCGGTGGAGTCGATACGCCAAACCTTCGACTCCGACTCCTCCATTTTTCTACTGTCCGACTCCGACTCCACCCAGAATTGCTTCCGACTCCACAGCCCTGGAAAGGGCTGTAAATATCTTTTTAAATTGGAAGCTCTCATAGGAGCATTTTTATCGCTGCCAGAATATGCGCTGATCTTGGCATCACAGCATTTGTCTTCACCTGGGTCCTGTGTCATACACTGACACACAAAATGTTTTCTATCCTGAGTTATGGTGAAATGCTCAACTACAGCTGGCTTCATGGGAAGCTTCTTTGACATTTTGAATTTATATTTTAAAAAATTTGTCAGTCAAAATTTGTTTTGAAGCCGGAGTCGGAGTCAGTACATTTCTACCAACACCGACTCCAACTCCACCCAAAATTGCTTCCAACTCTGACTCCGACTCCACAGCCCTGCCAAGCAAGTCTTGAGCTCCATACTGAAAATGCAAGAGCAAGATGCATTTCTGCTTCTAGGAGGCACTGCTATTGACACAAGAGAGAAGAAGGATTTAGGGCCTTCTTTGCTTGTGGGCTCTCTCTTGTTGGCATCTGTTTCTGTTCTCTTGACTAGGCCTCAAGGGCCTATGAGTGGGAGAAAATACAAAGCAACACAAAGGAGCTGAACCTATCTTTAATTGAAAGGGAAGATATTTTAGCTGCATTCGTTTATCTTCATAACCCGTGTAAATAATTGAATTCCTACTATTCTGATGCTTTGTAGCAAAATCCCACCTACACAACCGTAGCTTAACGTTGCAAGCCAGCCACAAGGGCCGGCATCAGAGGGCGGCCAGGCTGGGCCATGGCAGATGGCCCCTGCAGCCCAGAGGAGCCCCTGGAGGGCCCCTCCTTACAGTGGGGGGGTAGAGCTCCTTTTCTCAACCCTGCCGCAGATCAGACAGGAAGCTCCCAGGCACTCCCCTCATATAGACCACGTGGGCTTTAGTAAGCACGTATGCCCCACCTACCTCTCCCATTGCTGTGAATGCGGTGCACGCATGTGTGCCATCACCAAGATGACGGTGGAGGTACCAGCCCTTATGGAAGCCCCTGCCGCCATCTTGGTTGATGGCACTGTATTGCCCCGGCCGATGGGCTTCCAGGTTTTGGAGATACCAAGGAGATGAATAAGGCAGATTCAGCAGGTTTACTTAAAAGGAGAGTTTTATTGAGTAACTCCCAACGCTCAGGTGTACCCAATAAAGTGGAACAAACTGCATGTCTCTGCACAAACATTGTCAGTCTGAACCATGAACTGGGTAACAAGAACATTTTTACAGGATACGTGTTTACAAGCACAGTGGTGAGCAACTAATTACTACAAAGGATTAAGTCATTGCTTTCCCAGCATAGCACTCCAGTGATTCAGGCTCTTTCCCAGCATAAGAACAGCTGATAAGCAAAGCCTCCAATTCCCCGGCAGAGAGTTAATTGCTGCAAGGTATAAACTATCCGGTTAAGGAGGCACTTTCCCAGCATCCCACAGCATCCCTGGCCGAGCATCAGAAGCTCCTGGAATGTAAGCTGGTTAGCAAGCTCAGGCAAGGCCCCAGGTGGCTCTGAGCTCACATTGCCCGTCCTTTTGACCCATCTTAAGCTGAATGCTAAACTCTAGAGACAACTAAGGCTGGAGGGGGAATACAGGCCCCCAAGCCTCAAGGCAGCCATTCCCTAGGCTATAGCAGCTATACTTTTGCTTGCAGGCCAGGTACAGGCACGCATGCATGCGCAGTGCGCACAGCATGCATGTGAGGCAACGGGAGAGGTAGGCAGGGCAAGCGGGTGAGCACTGTGGGCCTGGGGCAGGCTAGTGCCCAAGGGCCCAGTCATGCCTGGCGCCAGCCCTGCCAGCCAGTGTATTAATTCTTTCTTTCCACCTCACTCAGCAAAATAGTGAGACTAACATCTACAACAGAGGTCCGCAAACTGTGGTCCATGGACCACCGGTGGTCCGTAAGCTTCATTCAGGTGGTTTGTGGCATGTCCACATGAAGTATTCATTTTTATTGCTTCTTTAATTTCTTATATTGTATTTTATTGTAGTCAAATGTTGGATGATTCAGGTCAGATACTCCATAAATAAATCTATGGCATTCACTACCAAGAGGAGGCAGTGATGGCCATCAACTTGGATGGCTTTGAAAGAGGATTAGATAAATCGGATAAAGCTTCTGAATACCAGTTTCTGGAAACTGCAGGGGGCGAGAATGCTCTTGCTGTCAGGTCCTGAATGCTGGCTTCCCATTGGGGCATCTGGTTGGTCACTGTGAGAACAGGATGCTGGACAAGATGGGCCCCTTTTGGCCCGACCTAGCTCCAGAGTCCTTATTATGACCCCCCACCCCACTAGCCATTATTTTGAGCAGACTCTGGTTGATGGACCTTGGGGTTGTAGTAAAAATCAAAGTAGATCCTGATCCAGCAGTCTCTTCTTATTGTATTATAATTTGTATTCTGTGAGACGCAAATTGAAATGCAATATAAGAAATAAAAGAAGAAATAAAATACATTTTAAAACCATACAGCATCTAGCACAGTGCATTACAACTGCGACAACAGGCAGAAAAATCATGTAAGTGGTCCACCAAGGCCATCAGCAACTTTCAAGTGGTCTGTGGGGAAAAAACTTTGGGAACCACTGATCTACTATATGGGATCATTTCCACACTGCAAGCTCTTTTGAGGAAAAAAAATGTTTTGCAAACACTTTCAACTGAAATGTGCATTTCTGACTGCTACTCGGATAACAAAACACATCCTAGTGTGTAAGAAGTGTCCTATAGACATTAAAAATCCTTCATGGATGTGAGGAACATGATTATTATTTATTCAATTTATATCCGCCCTTCCTCTCAAGGGAGCCCAGGGTGGCAAACACATCAATAAAAATATCATTAAAAACATTCTAAAAAGAGTTTAAAATAATCATGTTCTCTCAGCCAATAATCTCAGAGTTGCCGGGAACAGTATCTTTCAGTCATTCAATGACTGGGCAGACAGGAAGGTTTTTACATTCTTCCTGAAAGTCAATAATAATAGGTCTCTCTCCTTCTGATCTGCTCTCCATGGAACTTGAAAGCGCTAAAGTGATTGTCAAACAAAGGCTAGTGGATACTGATATCCAAGAGCTCTCTGCAGCTGCACAAGGTCCCTGTTCCCCCCAGTCATTGGGTCTACCAGGTCTTCCTTGCAAAGATTCGATGCCCTACCTAAGTTGGTTATTTATTCCCAAGTATAGGAGGGCGTTCTCTCTGGCTCAATTTAATGTTTTACCTTCCATACTTCTGGATGGCAGATACAAAAAAATTCCAAGCAACAACAGATGTTGCCTCTGTGATAATGATGGAGTCTATCTCACATGTCTTGTTCAATTGTAGTTATTACGAAGGGGCCAGAAAAGATCTAATACACCCTATTACGCAGCTATTCCCAGGCCGTTCCTCTGAGTCCCTTCTGACTGTTTTACTTGAGGGGTCAGATAAGGAAATTACTGAGCAAGTGGCAAAATTCCTGAACTTGGCCATTTTGACCAGACCCCATATGATTGTTAATTGCAATTAAATTAACTGAGTTGTTTTTACAACCTAGTATACTGTTGGTTGTAGGTTGTGTTATTATGTAGCTTGTATTTCATAACATCTAATGTTATGTTCTGTATTTGTGGTCAGTTGACTGTAAATAAAGATTTGATTTGATCTTTCAGTCATTAAACGACTGGGCAGACAGGAAGGTTGTTACATTCTTCCTGAAAGTCAATAATGAAAGTAGCTTTTCCCAACATTTTCATGCCAAAACTCTTTCTGGTCCTTCTGTAACACACAGGGAAGGTCTGTAGCTCAGTGGTACAGCATCTACCTTGCACACAGAAGGTCCCAGGTTCAATCCCTGGCACCTCCAGGGAAGGCTGGGAAAGACTTCTGCCTGTACCTGGAGAATCGCTGCCAGTCAGTGCAGACAGTACTCAGCTAGATAGACCAATGGACTGACTCAGTATAAGGCAGCTTACTGTCTTATCGGCATCATGCCAAAGGTCTGTCCAACAAACAATCTCTATGGTGCGGCCACATTTGGAATACTGTGTACAGTGTACAGTTCTGGTCGCCTCATCTCAAAAAGGATATTATAGAGTTGGAAAAGGTTCAGAAGAGGGCAACCAGAATGATCAAGGGGATGGAGCGACTCCCTTACGAGGAAAGGTTGCAGCATTTGGGGCTTTTTAGTTTAGAGAAAAGGCGGGTCAGAGGAGACATGATAGAAGTGTATAAAATTATGCATGGCATTGAGAAAGTGGATAGAGAAAAGTTCTTCTCCCTCTCTCATAATACTAGAACTCGTGGACATTCAAAGAAGCTGAATGTTGGAAGATTCAGGACAGACAAAAGGAAGTACTTCTTTACTCAGCACATAGTTAAACTATGGAATTTGCTCCCACAAGATGCAGTAATGGCCACAAGCTTGGGTGGCTTTAAAAGAAGATTAGACAAATTCATGGAGGACAGGGCTACCAATGGCTACTAGCCATGATGGCTGTGCTGTGCCACCCTAGTCAGAGGCAGCATGCTTCTGAAAACCAGTTGCTGGAAGCCTCAGGAGGGGAGAGTGTTCTTGCACTCGGGTCCTGCTTGTGGGCTTCCCCCAGGCACCTGGTTGGCCACTGTGAGAACAGGACGCTGGACTAGATGGGCCACTGGCCTGATCCAGCAGGCTCTTCTTATGTTCTTAAGTTCAAGCAAAGAAATATTGCGGACTACTGTATTAAAAAAACCCACCTCTCTATAACTTCATTTGTAGACACCTGAAGATAAAAAAGCGACCTAGCTCTTGTAAGATCAATATATTAGCCCTGAACCCCGTTGTCAGTAACTGAAAATGCATGTCGGCAGGAAGCTTTTATATTACTAAGACCATCATACCGTTTCCTCTAAAGACATTCTTTGAGAAAGACTCTTTTAGAGTTAGAATATGAACAGGTAAACAGAAGGGAGTAGAAAAAGAGGAAGGCCAAAGAAGAGATGGATTGATTCCATAAAGGAAGCCACAGACCTGAACTTACAAGACCTGAACAGGGTGGTTTATAACAGATGCTATTGGAGATCGCAGATTCATAGGGTCGCCATAAGTCATCATCGACTTGAAGGCACATAACAATGGAATCTGCACAAGGAAGAACGCTATGTGCTGTTGTCCATCCAGATGGATGGACAAATGCAAGGGGGGGAAGGAATTATAAACTTTGCGGTAACACCTCAACCAGTTCTTGAACAGCAGCCATGAAACATGAAAGATCAGGCATGCTACAGAGCCCATCAGTTGTAAAATATGTGAAATCCTTCAAAAGACTGGGAGTAGTAAAGAATTTGCTTTGCTAAACTGACAATGCAAGTAATATTAAGAATGGCATGGGCGATCATAATAGATAAATGTCCACATTTTGCTGGGTTCTAAATATTGTCATCCACCAGGGAGGCAGAGAGTCTTACTGAAATACGTGACGAGATGATAATTTTCTGCCATGACTTCCCTATGCAGAGCTCTCTGGTCAGGATCCAGCAGGGCCCACTCCTCCTGGGTGAAATACACAGCCACATCCTCAAAGGACACCGGGCCCTAAAAGAGAAGGAAAACAGTTACCTCTTTATGGATCGCATAAAAATTATCTACTACCAACATCCAGAAGATTCACCAAAGAAACTGGCTGAGTATTATGCTGCATGATTCAAGCATTCTTGAGTGGCATGCACAACCTTCCTGGCGGGCAGTTTGGATAGAAGCAAAGAGAAGGAGGGAGATTCACCTAGGCCCGGGGGGGGGGGAGCAGGGGACAGAGGCACCTAGATAGAGGCTGTCCACTGACTGTCTCCCCAGTGATCCTTCTCCCTACCTGATCTGGTGCCACATCAGCTGCTTCCGCTCCAAAATAAAGAAGAAACGGCTGAGTAGGTCTTGCCAGCATCATTTCGTCACCTGCGAGAGACAACGGTGGTTGGAGGCCATCAATATGTGCTTGTCTAAGAGTTTTTAATATATATTTATATATATAGAACATTCCTACACATTGTATGCTTCAGTTGTATGAAAATGCAATCCACCCCATTTAGGCTCTTGGAGAGAAATCCAAGTACTGGTTTAAGTTGTCAAGTATTGAAAAGGAACTCCTTTTTGAACTGGGGAAAAGACGGAAAACAAGCATTCTCCTCCCCGAAAGATTCAGGAGAACATCATTTTTCATTATTATTGATTTATTTCATTTATCATTCACTTTTTACAATAAAAAGTCTCAAAGCGTCTTGACAAAAATAAAAATGCAACACATAAAAATAACTGAAAACGAGAAAGAATTTAAGACCCACCACACTAAAAGATAAGCACCACCAAAGGCCTGGGTAAACAGAAAGGGCTTCTCTTTTTATTGCTTATTATAATACAACATAAAAGCATCTGAAGGATTTCTTGCATAACAAAGAAAGAAAGAGCAATTTAATCTTACCTTGCACCTTCCCCTTCTGCAACGGACTCTTTCCACTGTCTGACGGAACCTTCTCTGCCTCGCGCAAATTGGAACTCGCTCCTGTGAACAGATCCTGTACCTGAAACAGCAGTAAGGGCCCCAAAGCCAATGAGTGGGGAGAAGGATGAAAAATGAATGATAGAGGCAAAGGCCTCGGCGGCTAGCAGCATTCCTGCTTATAGGACTTTCACAAAGAATTTGGCAATGATGCGCTCACCTGCTGCTCTGCCTGGTTCTTATCCTCTGCCTGACTCAGGAGGAACTGGCCTCCACTCTGCATTCCACATTCCCTGAGCCAGCTCTCCATCTCTGGTGGGAGGACAGTCAGGAGCTCCAGGTCCAGGATCTGAGTTCTCGTGTGTTGCTCTGGCTTCAGCCACTCACGGCGAAGATGGTGGAGTTGGCTGCAAACATCTCGGGGCCACTCACCCTCCTGGTATAGGAATTGCCTGAAGCGCTGCTGCACATCTGAGCTGTGGGTGTCCTCCTTACCCAGGATCTTTTCCTCTGTTCTTTCCCAGAATTCCCCACTACTCCCAGGCTGGATGCTACGGGGGCCTCTTCCTGCTTCAGGGATAGCTGATCCTTCCATCTGTGCTCTGTACTCCAAGGAAGCCTCCGACAGGGCCCAACAGCCTCTTCTGCCAAAGGGTACCCTGACTGGAAGGGCTACCAAGTCCTGAAAAGCCAAGACGTTGTTGGGTGAGTCAATTATTACACTATCAGGATTCCCTGAGGGAATGCGGATGACTCTGGCTAGCCACCAGGTCTCTGTCATGAACCGTTCCAGTCCCAGGACTCAATTTCCCAAACCCAGGCAATTGATCCTGACAAGGCACAAACCCGTCCCTCCCCTTACTAGTGCTGAGTAAACCAACAACAACCTTGTAAAGTAGGTAGACTGCCAGCACCCTTAATCTGGTCACCCGCTCTGGGCCAAGGGGAAACCCAAAGTGCCAGCAATAGAGCTGCCAAGAGCCAAACTACACTCCTTGTCTTGGAGCCTCAAGCAAAATATCCAAATATACGGTAGCCCATGATCAAATGGCCAAGGTGCTGGACTCAGAGCCAAATCCCTTCCTGCAATGAACACACACTTGTAAATAAGAAGCAGCTTTGTTAAATAAAATGTAAGTGCACAATTACAGCAGCAAAATGGTTCCTTAAAACCCACACTGCTGAGGGCTAGGTAAAATATACAGTCACAAAACAAAACAACAAAACTGTCTAGCCTAGTCTATATTTACAAAGAGGTAAACAGCAAAATAACTTTGTGGTTCCATATCTCCCCAGAGATGTATAGTCTGGATAGCGGGTGGAAGATGTAACGCCACCTAAGTAACATCAGCAACCATAGGAAACAGTGGGGAACAATGACCTAAGGTCTGAATCCTATTCTTATAGGAAAATGCCCAGCAACAGCCAGGAATTAATTAGCCAATCAGGGGTCTTTCAGATGATGAAACATTTCTGAAGTTTTCATGCCTAATGCTCACTCACTCCCGAACCTTCCCGGACTGTGGCCTAGAATATCAGTCTCCACTGATAAGCAGGTGTTCTTGCTTGCAGCCTAATTAACTAGCTTCAGCTAGGAGAACTGCAAAGTCATGCCTCTCAGAGGCCCCATCTCAGATAAAATGTGCCCCACAATTCTTTGCCTCAAAGCCATTTTAGAAATCAGGTGTTCTCGACAGTCTCTTCCCAAAAGGAAAGGCAGGTGCATGACAAGATTCAAGGAAAAACAAAAGATCTGTGGGGGAGGGCCATGGATGACAACTTTCCTTCGACATGCAGCATCCATCCACTGGTCCACCCCTTAAAATTCTTCCCCCCATCTTAGCTTTTCATTGACAAAGCATCCCCTTTTCACCCAAAGACCCCAGGCCACAACCCGTCTCTAAAGCCTTTTCTGTTGCTGGCACTTAAACCAATTTCAAAGGTAGATCAGTGTAAGTTAAGTCATGTTAGTTGAGTCAATATCTGACTTGCAGACAGTGTGGTGATCCACTGAACCCACGTGTGCAACAAAACACCCCTCCTACATTTCTGATGACTTTTATTTAAATATAAGTGGTATGTAAATGGACGCAATATAAATATGAAAACTTTTTTCTTTAGAAATATTTTTCATTATTGAATGTAAGTTGGAGTAACAGTTCTTTGCTGCATCTGAGAACAAGTAGACTACTTCTTCATCTGGAGGTTCTCTGTTGCACCTTTATATTCCTGCGTAACTATGTAGGACTGTTATCATTTGTGGTTCATAAGCTCCGTTTTGACCCCGTAAATGCCCGCAACTGATTCATTCAGCACTGAGGAGGAAACAAAGACGCTCTGGCCCCTGCTGTGGGTGTTGCGGGGGATCCTGGCCAGATCAGCTGAGCAGGCCACATCCTTTCGGGGTGAAATGGAAGGGAGTCTCATTTGCTCTTTTCAGCCCCTACACCCTAGCAATCAGTTGATCCCCTCCCTTGTTTCCAATCGCATCTCCTGAGGGGTTTCCTAGCCCACTCCTTACTGTCCGGCCTTGCTAGTCCTCCTAGGCAACCTCCCCAGCAGCTCTGGGACTGACTCCTCTTCACCCATATACACAAGACGGGAGGGAGAGACTGTGCCCAGCCTGGAAAACCGAGAAGGGGCCACCGAAGCAGCCTGTGGGAAAAACCGAGGCCGTTTCACGCCCCCCCCCCGGCATGCATGACACCTACAACCTTGCCCTGGCATGTCAGCAGGGCTTCTTTGGGCTGCAGAGAGGAGGAGGAGGGAGAAGCTTCGCTCCCTGTTGTTGTTGTTTTTTGGGGGGTGTCCCAAATGGACCAACCCATCTCCCCATAGGGGTGAAATGGGGCGAGGGCCTCGCTTGCTCTTCTCAAGCCCTCGGTACCCTAGCAATCGCCTGATTCCCCCCCACCCCAAATAGCTGCCTGGCTTGGAAACTGGGTCTCTTCCCCTTCCTCACTTGCCTGCCTTGAAGTTCCTCCGACACACCCTCCCCTGCACCCCAAATGCAGGAAATGGGGAGAGCAGCTTCACCGGATCCCAGAAAGGGCCGCAGACGCAGCGCTCGCGAGAGACAGGATCGGCTTCACCCCACGAGGAGCACGGTAGGGAAGGACTGTTTGGGGGAGGGAGGAGCATTTTCTTTGGAAGACCCCTCCTCCTCCTCCTCTCCCGAATTCCCTTACTTTCTAGGAATCGAGATGTGTTCATTTTAACCCTTAGAAGGCCAAGCAGCAACTCTCTCCAAGCAGATCTAAGGCGCAATTCGGCCCTGCACGGGGGGGGGGGGGGGGTCCTGGCATTTTCCCTCCCGGGGATGCCAAAGGAAGGGAGCCGGCGGGAAGGATGTGTTGCTTTCCCCCCTGCTGGACCCTGAAGTCCCGGGTTGCCTCCCTCTCTGATCGAGAATGCAGCTCTTTATTCCCCCCCCCGGAGAAAAGTGAAATTGGGTGGGTGGGATGAGACGGGGGAGGGGAGGAGTGAAACTGATTTTTGGTGAAAAGGGCGTGGGGGGGTTAGAGAGAAGACGCCAAACTCCCCTTTTCAAGCTTCTTCCTGCAACCTCAATGCAATTGCTAAGCGGATCCCAAACGCCCATTGTCTCCATTGCACGACCCCCCTGCAATCCCCCAAACCTCCAGTTTCTATCGGAGGAGGGCGTGCGTGTCAACCTTATTTGGGGGAGCGGAAGAAAGTAAATCCAAGACATGGAGAGTCACATCACAGTTTCACATCCTGCCTTCCTGACGTTTGGAATTCAGAGCCACAAAACTGTGGCGTTGGACACCAGCTCAGGTGGCTTGTAAAGGGAGAGGGGGTAGGCAAATTCCAGCAGCAGCAGGCGAGGTCCATAAACGGGTTGTAGTCACGATAGTCATACAGAACCTCCATGGTCAGAGGCAGTGTATCTCAAGTCCAGTTGCTGGGGAAGGGGGAACAGCCAGGGAAGGATATTGTCTTCAGACAAGCCCAGCTTATGAGCTTCTAAGCAGCACCTGGCTGGCCTCCATGGTGGGGATGGTATGGTAGACCACATAGACCTCTCGGATCTAATCCAGACCATTGCTCCTCTCATGCGTCACATCCACACGATACATTTAAAGCATGTGGCTTCCCCCTAAGACTCATGGGAACTGTAGTTTACCCCTCATGGAGCTGTTCCCAGCAAATTACAGTTCCCATGATTCTTTATTTTTTGGTTGGGAGCCATGTACTTTAAATATATGGTGTGGATGTGACCATGTTCTTATATGAGTTAGGACAGCTGAGATGGTCCCTTCTGTGTGAGCTCCAGAAGTATTTCCCCTTTCAGGGATTCTTTGTTTTGCTGGAACAGGGAGGGTGCCTTTAGGATCCTCTCAAGTAGACAGATTGGAAGGAGAGACAACAGCAAAGTGTTTGGTATTATCTCACTCCGTTAGTGGGATTTATTCTGATTTTACTGGGAAGATCAAACAATATCCCATTCCTTACCTGGGGTGTCGAATGTTGTCCCTTATAGAAACATTGGGGAAACAGTGAAGAAATGGCCAGGGAAAATCCATTTATTTTATTTTATTTGTAAGGAACGTGCTATAATGGGAAAATACAGTTAACTTATGTCCAAACAGAGCCCCAATCAACCAATGATAAGAGCACTGATGTCAGGCAATGCATTGTGGCAGATCTAATTTGACATCCTCCCTCCAATGAAGGACAGGAGCTGAATGTTCCCACAAAAAAGCACCACTACCTCAAGTGAGGCGGGGGGGGGGGCAGAGGGGAGCAGCAATTATTTTTCACTCCATATTGGAAGTGGAAAAGCCTAAAAAGAAAACGCTTGTTTCTTTGTTGTCTTTGCTCAAGATTTTTATATGGCTCTTTACTTAGAATCATAGAATAGTAGAGTTGGAAGGGGCCTATAAGGCCATCAAGTCCAACCTCCTGCTCAATGCAGGAATCCAAATCAAAGCATTCCCAACAGATGGCTGTCCAGCTGCCTCTTGAATGCCTCCAGTGTCAGAGAGCCCACTACCTCTCTAGGTCATTGGTTCCATTGTCTTATAGCTCTAACAGTTACAGAGTTTTTCCTGATGTTCAGTCGAAATCTGGCTTCCTGCAACTTGAGCCCATTATTCCGTGTCCTGCACTCTGGGACGATCGAGAAGAGATCCCGCCCTCCTCTGTGTGACAACTTTTCATGTACTTGAAGAGTGCTATCGTATCTCTCCTCAGTCTTCTCTTCTCAAGGCTAAACATGCCCAGTTCTTTCAGTCTCTCCTCATAGGGCTTTGTTTGCAGTCCCCTGATCATCCTTGTTGCCCTCCTCTGAACCTGTTCCGGTTTGTCTGCATCCTTCTTGAAGTGCAGGGACCAGAACTGGATGCAGTATTCAAGATGACACCAATGTTGAGTAGAGGGGAACTAATACTAAACACTATTTGGAAACTATACTTGTGTTAATACAGCCTAATATAGCATTTGCCTTTTTTGCAGCCACATCACACTGTCAGCTCATATTCAGCTTGTGATCAACGACAATTCCAAGGTCCTTCTCACATGTCGTATTGCTGAGCCAAGTATCCCCCATCTTATAACTGTGCATTTGGTTTCTTTTTCCTAAGTGTAGAACTTTGCACTTATCCCTGTTGAATTTCTTTCTGTTGTTTTCAGCCCAGTGCTCCAGCCTATCAAGGTCCCTTTGAATTTTGTTTCTGTCTTAGCATTCATCTGTGGATATGTGGATTCTCCAGGAGTTAAATTGTGAATCTTGTTGCATATTCAAAGCACATTTGTGAAGTCTTTGATTATTTTTATATTATTGTACTTGTTACCACACTTCCAAGGATTTATATACGTTGTCTCCTGTGTGAGTACTTTGATGCAAAGTAAGGCTTGCTCTTCTGCTGAAGCTCTTTCCCTACTCCAAGCATTTATATAGTTTCTCCCCTGTGTGAATTCTTTGATGGATAATAAGGCTTGATCTTTTAGTGAAGCTGTCTCCACATTCCAAGCATTTATATGATTTCTGCTCTATGTGAATTCTTTGATGAGAAGTAAGGCGTGATCTTCTAATGAAGCTCTTTCCACACTCCAAGCATGTATATGGTTTCTCCCCTGTGTGAATTCTTTGATGACAAGAAAGGCCTGATCTACTAATGAAGTTCTTTCCACACTCTAAACATGTATATGGTTTCTGCCCTGTATGAGATGTTTGATGATCAGCAAGACCTATCTTCTGTGTGAAGTCCTTTCCACATTCCAAGCATTTATATGGTTTCTCTACTCTGTGAATTCTTTGATGGGAAGTAAGGGTATAACGATGACTGAAGCTCTTTCCACATTTCATGCATTTATATGGTTTCTCCCCTGTGTGAATTTTCTGATGAGTAGTAAGGACCCTACGCTGACTGAAGCTCTTTCCACATTCCAAGCATTTATATGGTTTCTCCCCTGTGTGAATTCTCTGATGAGTTGTAAGGGCCCTACGCTGACTGAAGCTCTTTCCACATTCCATGCATTTATATGGTTTCTCCCCTGTGTGAATTCTTTGGTGAGAAGTAAGGCTACAACGATGACTGAAGCTCTTTCCACATTCCATGCACTGATACGGTTTCTCCCCTGTGTGAATTCTTTCATGAGAAGAAAGGCCTGATCTTCTAATGAAGCTCTTTCCACACTCCAAGCATGTATATGGTTTCTCTCCTGTATGAGATTTCTGATGGTCAGTGAAACTTATCTTCTGCATGAAGCCCTTTCCACATTCCAAGCATTTATATGGTTTCTCTACTCTGTGAATTCTTTGATGAGATGTAAGGGTATAACGATGACTGAAGGTATTTCCACATTCCATGCACTGATATGGTTTCTCCTTTGTGTGAGTTGTCTGATGCAAAGTGAGAGTCATCTTATGCGTGAAACTCTTTGCACATTGTAAGCATTTATATGGTTTTTCACCTGTGTGAATTCGTTGATGAGTAGTAAGGGCACTACACTGACTAAAGCTCTTTCCGCAGTCCATACACTGATATGGTTTCTCCCCTGTATGAATCCTTTGATGCAAAGTAAGGTTTGAACATCTAATGAAACTCTTTTCACATTGCTGGCATTTATATGGTTTCTCACCTGTGTGAATTATTTGATGTGAAGTAAGGTTTGAACTTCTAATGAAGCTCTTCCCACACTCCAAGCATTGGTATGGTTTCTCCCCTGTATGAATTCTTTGATGGAAAGTGAGGTGTATCTTCTGACGGAAGCCCTTTCCACATTCCAAGCATTCATATGGTTTGTCCCCGGTATGAATTCTTTGATGAGAAGTGAGATATATCTTCAGTCTGAAGCTCTTTCCACATGCCCTGCACTCATATGGTTTCTCCCCTGTGTGGAAGTTCCAGTGAGCTTCACATTCTGATTTACAATTGAAACTTTTCTGATACACACAGTATATACTCTTTTCCTGTATTTTTTCTGCTTTTTCTAAAATTGCAATTCCATGGTAGCTACTTTCCTGAGAAGCAGAGGATTTATTCCACCCATTCTGATCTGCTTCTGTTTTCCTGCTCTGTGGTTCCCTGTTTTTAGGTGTGTCTCTTTCCAGTTCTCCTTTATTCTTGGGTTCCCATTTGTCATTTCCTGCAATTGAGACAGAAAACTAATTAGAACCTGAGGAAGACATGGAGTCTCAGATCAAGTTGAATCAATGCTTGCAATGAAGAATTAAAAAGATGTATTAATTTTATTATTTATTAAATTCATATCCCGCCCTTCCTCCCAGAAGGACCCCAGGGCAGCAAACAGGTGATTAAATACTAAAAAACATCTTTTAAAAACAATGCATGTTAAAAACATCTTTAAAAAGAAAGTCTTTAAAAACATCTTCAAAAACAATTTCCAATACAGATGCAGACTGGGATAGTCTCTACTTAAAAGACTTGTTGAAAGAGTAATGTATTCAGTAGGCACCGAAAAGACAAAAGAGATGACACCTGTCTAATATTTAAGGGGAGTGAATTCCAAAGGCTAGGTGCCACAACACTAAAAGCACTTCCTTTGTCATGCAGTGTGGACCTCCTGATAAGATGATAATTAATATAGTTAATTAAAAGCACTTATATATCACTTTTTACTTAAAAAATTCTAATTTAGATGGAAGACACATTTTAATTGCAGTTTAATTGGCCTTAAGAGACAACTGGAATACTATAGTTTTGGACTTGGGCCATGGAGACCTGGGTTCAGCTCCCAGTTTACCTTGGGCCTAGCCTACCTCACAGAGTTGTTGAGTAGGTAAATGCAACAATCAAATGCATTCTCTCTTGAGCAATGAGGAAGTGAGAATTGCAAAAATGATAAGAATAAAGAAGGAAAAGTCTCAGGTTGCATGAAATACAATAAGTCATTTATGGAAAAGTGGGGGCATAGCAATATCTAATTTTTCATGATACTATTACATATGTACAATCTCTAATTTGATGGTGTGCTTAAATTTAGGGAATGTGGACGAATGTAAACAAATACATTTACATGCCCATGTGAAGGACATGATATAGCATTTTGTTGAAACAGGTATGATTGAGGCGTACCAAAATCCTTGAGTGCAAGAAATATCTGCAGTGTGGTGAAGCAGAAAGTAAACATTTGTCCAGGACTGAATAATATTAAACCAAAAACCAGGTATTAGTGCTCTTGTGTTATGTCCTTATTGTACTGATCGCTCAAATTATTCTTGTTACGTTTATTTTAGAGGATGGGGGTTCATTTGTTTTGCCTTCCTCTTTCAGTGGCATGGAATCTGCCCCATTTACATTGTTATGTTTATGTTTGGTTTTATGAAAATAAATAAAAATATATAAAAACAACAACAGATATGATATCCCAAATGAACCCATCAAAATATCACTGAAATATTTGGAAGGATGTGCAGAGAGTACAGATTAGGGATGGCTAAACCTTTTCGGCTCAAGGGCCGCAATCTCCCTCTGGAGGCCACATTTCAGTGGTAGATGTGGCCACCCCTTTCTCTCTCTTGTGCACGCTCTTATGTGCACAAAGACACACAATCCCTCTGCAGGTGATCCGTGACGTTTATTGCCCTCTCTTTACTCGTGAAATTATTCATCTGATGATTGGGGAAGGGGCAATTTGCATCTTCATCATGGCAGCGTGCTGTTGTGAGAACAACCCAAGTATTATTATTTTTTTATGGGTAGCCTATGCAGGGAATGGGGGCTGAAATTCTGGCCACAGAAAGAGTAGCAGCCTAAGCCATAAGCAAAAGCCAGGTGGAGTGCTTACTCTGACTCCATGAAGTGCCCATTTCAAGACACACTCAGGTCTTAATCTCAAAAGGTCCCCAAAGAAGTGTCAGGGTTGCAGGAAAGACCTGTAGGCTTGTGTGCAAACTGTACACTTCATAACAGTGCTGCATGTACTTGGTTCCTCGCCTCCATTGTTTGATCTACCACCAAAATCATTCTACAAGGGCAGAGGAATTTGCTGGGGCGGGGGTCAGATCAAGCTCCCAAACTGGATGTTTGTTACCCGAGCAGAGATCCGGAAAGGGTTATAAACTAGGGGCAAAAATCCTAATTGCCATCTGTTAGAAGAAGACGAAGCACCCTTGATTATCAGAGTTGTTTTACAGGATCTGCATCAATGAAGATCAATGGCAGAATTAAAGTACAATGTCTTAAAAGAGGAGAGGTCAAGCCGTTTAGTGGCAGACCATGTCATAAAAATGCAAAGACCCCAAGTTCAATCCCCGATTTCTCCAGCCAAAGATCTTGGAAGGAGCCCCTAGAAAGGCTGGGCATCAAACTTGGAAAGATGCTGCCAGTCAGAGCAGGCAATACTGGGCTTTTGTTAAACAGAGATTGGATTTTTGTTAAACAGAAATACTAAATGTTTTAATCCATAAAAATAGCTATCCGCTAGACGGCAAGGGGGATCTGAGCTACTGAAATTTTGGAATTCTGCAGAAAGATACTGAAGTTATATATAGTTTCTAAATAAATATTATCCACTAGGGAAACCGAGAGTCTTACTGAGATAGGCGACAAGATGGTAATTCTCCTCCATGACTTCCCTATGCAGAGCTCTCTGGTCAGGAGCCAGCATAGCCCACTCCTCTTCCGTGAAATACACAGCCACATCCTCAAAGGACAAGTGACCCTGAAAGAGAAGGAAACATTTTCCTCTTAATAGATAACATGAACTACTAGTAAAATCCAGAGGATTCGTCAAGGAAAGGTGGCTTGGTAGTATTCCACAGAACTTAAACCTTCTCAAGTGGCATTCATGGCTTTCCTGGTACACGGATTTGACAGGAGGAAAGAGAAGAGAGATTAGTTTAGGCCCAGGGAGGTAAGCAAGTGGGTCAGAGGCATCCAGGTTTCCACTCAGCAGTCTCCTTGTGATTCTCCCCCTACCTGATGTGGTGCCGCACCAGCTGCTTCCAATCCCAAAAAAAGAAGAGATGGCTGAATAGGTCTTGCCAGCATCGTTCTGTCTCCTGTGAGAGACAAAGATGGTGGAAAGCCATCAGTAGGCGCTTGCCTGACAGGTTAAGTAAACACTGACACTACAACACACCTCATCCCTAGTATATGTTTTGAATGTTTGTACTCATTATATAGTTCAGTTGTGTGAAAATGCAATACACCCCATTTGAGCTCTGGAAGGGAAATCCAAGTACTTGTTTAAGTTATCAAGTATAGAGATGGGGATGTGGTGGGAAACACTGAATAATTCATTTTTTTCCCAGACGCCTTTTCTGAAAATCAGAACAGACTATGAAATATTTTCTTTTGGAACAATGAAGAAATGTTCAAAACAAGTCCCTCGTATATTTCCTCCCCCCAAATGATTTGTAAAAACTATGGAACTGGAAGACTTTTGTTTAGGATTATGTACAGTATGAGACGATTACAATTCCTGTACGCTAAGTCATGTCCTGAGTTGTGCTCTGAGACAACAACACTCAAAGCAAGACGCCTTCCTGCCTCTAGGGGGCACTGCCACTATCAAAAGAGAAGGAAGAAGGATTCAGGGCCTTCTTAGCTTGTGGGCGTCCTCTTGTTGGTATTGCTGGTGCATCTGTTTCTGGGCCTTAGATTGGGTGTGGGAGACAGCACAAAGCAACACAAAGTAACAAAGTATACTTCAGATTTTAAATTTATCTGAGTTCAGAAAACTGAACTATATTTTAGCTAGATCTGTTTTCTCTTCATAACCCCAACATAATTCATAACTGACTTCCTACTATTACGATACTTTGCTGCAAAATCCCCACACACAACCGTAGCTCAATGTTGCAAGCTAGCCACTAAATCAATTCTTTTTCCCCCTTCACTCAGCAAAATGGTGAGACCAACATGTACCATATGGAAGCATTTCCACACTACAGGTTTTTCTGAGAGAAAAAAGTGATTTGCAAATACTGTCAAATGAAATATGCATTTTCAACTGATAAAAGGGTGACAAAACATATCCTTGAGTGTAAGAAGTGTCATGTAGACATTAAAAAAATCCTTTATGGATGAAAATAAGGAGGGCTATGATTATTGAATAACTATATTATTATTATTATTATTATTATTTTATATCCCACCCTTCTTCCCTAGGGAGCTCAGGGTGGCAAACATATATATAAAAAACTTTTTTAAACCAATCACATTCTGAGGTACTGAAATATTGGAATTCTACAAAAAGATATTAAAATTATGTATAATTTCTTTATAAATATTATCATCAATGATGCAAACGGAGCCTTACCAAGAGAGGTGATGATCTTGCAAATCTCCCACATAACTTCCCCATGCAGAGCTCTCTGGTCAGGATCCAGCAGAGCCCACTCCTCTTCTGTGAAATACACATCCACCTCCTCAAAGGACACTGGGCCCTAAAACAAAACATTTTCTTTTTTATGGATAATATAGACATTATCTATTAGCAAAATCCAGAAGACTCGTCAAGGAAAGGTAAGTGGGTGTTATCCCATAGAATGCAAGCTTTCTGGAGTGGCGTTCAAGCCTTCATAGAGGGCAAGTTTGACAAAGCAAAGCAAAGGAGATGGATTCATTTTGGCCCAGGGAGGTAAGCAGGAGAGGCTTTTCTTTCCCAGAGTTCCCCACTGCTCACAGCCTGGATGATATGGGGGCCTCCTCTTGCTTCAGGGTCAGGTGAGTCTTCCTCTTCCATCTTTGATCTGTGCTCCAGGGAAGCCTTCAACCGGGCACAAGAGCCACTTCTTCCAAAGGCTGCCCTGACAGGAGGTGCCACCAAGTCCTGAAAAGCCAAATACATTGTTGGATGAGTGAAATATTTTACCAGAGCAACCAAGTCTCCCAGAAGGAAAAGCAGGTTTCTTTGCTGCATTTGAGAGCGAGTAGACTGCTCCTGCCTATGGAGGGTCTTCAAAGTGCCATCATATTCCTCTACAACAGGGGTTCCTAAACTGTGGTCTGTGACTTTCATTCAGGTGGTCTGTGGCATGTTTGCATTAAATATGCATATTGAATTTTAGTTGTATTTTTATTGCTTCTTGTATTTCTCATATATATCTTACATTGTATTTTATGGCATTACAATTTGAATTCTATGCAATGCAATAAAATAAGCAATAAAAATGTATTATTTATTTATTATTTATCAATTACATTTACATACCGCCCCATAGCCGAAGCTCTCTGGGCGGTTTACAGCAATTAAATTAAAAACCATACAGCATCTAGCACAGCGCATTGCACTTGCTACAGCAGGCAGAAAAAATAACTAAGTAGTTCACCAAGAGCCTCAGTAATTTTCCAGTGGTCCGTTGGGGAGAGGTGAGAAGTTTGGGAACCACTGTTCTATCACTAAGTAAGGGCACAATGCAACTCGCATTTATACCAGGCTTAGGGGAGTCGGATGCAGCTGAGCAGGCTGGGTCCCGGCTCAGTCTGGCTATGCCGGCGTAAGTCCCTCAGCCCGGTTCAGTGTAGGTGAAGCCGGCGTAAGTCCCGAAAAAGGGGAGTTCCAGGGGCATGTCAGGAGAGGGCCCAAGGTGAGGGGACTTGGGACACATCCAACTTGTGTTCGGAGCACTCCTGCAGGTCCCAATTCAGACAAAAGTTACACTGGGAAAAGGTAGATCTATGAACATGGGCTCCCACTGGGAGAAAGGGCGGGATATAAATCTAATAATAAACAAACACAATAGAAGTCAATAGAGGGGGCTTACTCCCCAGTAGGGGTATTTGGGATAGCAGGCTTCTACCTTCTAGTCCCTGTGCACAGCACCCAGCTAAGCCAGCATTCAGACAACCCAGAGGCTCCTGAACGGTAACTGGATGCGGTAGAACTTTACGCTGGCTTCTCTTGCACCGGCACCACTTACGCCTGCTTCCCGAGCTGGATTCCTTCACCTGATTGTTATCATCTGTGGTTTGTTAGCTCTTTATTTTTTCTTTATTTAGAAATATTTTTCATTATTGAATGTAAATTGATGTAACAGTTCTCTGCTGCATCTGAGAACCAGCAGACTGCTTCTTCATCTGGAGGTTCTCTGTATATTTATTTATTTTATTACATTTCTATACCGCCCCATAGCCGAAGCTCTCTGGGCGGTTTACAGCAAAAAAACATTAAAAACAAATATACAAATTTAAAAACACATTTTTAAAAAACAATTTAAAAACACAATTTAGAAAATTTAAATTTAAACACCTATTCCTGTGAAACTAAGTAGGACTTTATCATTTGTGGTTGATAAGCTCCGTTTTGACCCCGTAAATGCCCGCAACCGTTTAATGTCCTGCCAGGACACTATTAACCCCCCTGCCTATTAACACCCATGCCTGATCAAAGTGGGCGCTAATTCTCATGGAAGTACAACTGTTGATTCATTCAGCACTGAGGAGGAAACAAAGACGCTCTGTCCCCTGCTGTGGGTGTTGCGGGGGATCCTGGCCAGATCAGCTGAGCAGGCCACAGCCTTTCGGGGTGAAATGGAAGGGAGTCTCATTTGCTCTTTTCAGCCCCTACACCCTAGCAATCAGTTGATCCCCTCCCTTGTTTCCAATCGCATCTCCTGAGGGGTCTCCTAGCCCACTCCTCACTGTCCGGCCTTCCTATTCCTCCTAGGCAACCTCCCCAGCAGCTCTGGGACTGACTCCCCTTCACCCAAATGCACAATTGGGGGGACGGGAGAGAGTGTGGCCAGCCTGGAAAACTCAGAAGGGGCCACCGAAGCAGCCTGTGGGAAAATCCGAGGCCTTTTTGCTCCAGTACAAGAACCAGGCAGGTAGAGGCTTGGGCAGAATTTATTAAGCCATTAATTCCTCCTATGCGTGACACCTACAACCTTCCCCTGGCATGTCAACTGGGCTTCCTGAGGTTGCAGAGAGGAGGGAGAAGCTCCGCTCCCTGTTTTTTTTGGGGGGGGTCCCAAATGGATTAGCCCACCTCCCCGTAGGGGTGAAATGGGGCGAGGGTCTCGCTTGCTCTTCTCAACCCTGGGCACGCCAGCAATCGCCTGATTCCCCCCAATAGCTGCCTAGCTTGGAAACTGGGCACCTCTTCCCCTTCCTCGCTTCCCTGCCTTGCAGTGCCTCCGATGCCCCCTTCCCTGCACCCCTGGGGCTCCCCTGCACCCCAAATGCACAAAAGAGGGGGTCTCACCAACCAGATCCCAGAAACGGCGACCGATGCAGCCGCCTGGGTAACACAGAAGCCGCTTCTCTCCACGTGAGGAGCCGGGCAGGAAAGGATTTGGGAGGGGGAGCCTTTCCTCTAGAAGCCCACCCCCGCTTCCTCTCCAAATTCCCTTCCTCTCTAGGAATCGAGTTGTTTATTTTAACCCCTAGAAGGCCGAGCAGCAACACTCGCCAAGCAGGAGGCAAGGAGGTCACGTGCATTCCATTCAGAAGGGTGTTTGGGGGGGAGGCACGCGAGGCGGCTCAGACATTTCCCCTCCCCGTGATGGCAATGGATGGGAGCCGGCCGGGAAGCATGCGTTGCTCCTCCCTCCCCAACCCACGGGTCCCTGAAGTCCTGGTCTGGGTCTTCTCTTTCCTTTCCTGCCTCTCTGGTTCACAGCGAATGTTGTTGTTGTTATGTGCCTTCAAGTCGATTACTACTGTTTCGCCCACTGAAGCAATTTAAGAACCTCATTTTCATGCCAGACTTTGTCACCTTTCTCCTGTACATTCTGGACCCCTGGATCGTATACTTTAATGTGCTGAGTTCCACTTTAAATCACACAAAAACATAGGTAGCTCTAAACAGCAAACATGCCAAGTCAAAAGACTCCCAGAGATACCAATGGATCAAAGTAGTAAGATCTAGTACTGACTTTTGGGGCCCGAAATAAAATAAATGAAAAGATTTAACATAGGCTTTCTCCAGAATTAAGCAGGGCTGGACTAGGAATAAAAACAAACAAGTAAATATTCAAAAGTAGTAGGAAACCAGTTCCTGCTCCAAGTTCTGCTAAAAACTAAGAGATAGAATACCATTCACTTTTACCCACCAGGACAATGCCCAAGAATAAAAGATGTTTGGGATTCAAACTATCTCTCTCCACTTAGCCAACAAGCATCCATTCCTGACATGGGCCGGTGCTGACCAGGTCATAAAACAAAACTCAGACACCATTAGACTTATGACTCAATATTTGATTTGATCCTGTGTTGTTCTGTCACAGGCTTGAAAGGGTCACAGAAATAAATTCTCTCCTTTCTTTTATTTGTTAATATAGGAGGGACCTGCATTTTCTAAGGATCCCTTTGGCACTGTTATTAGAGCTCTCCCCACCATTCAGACATCCCATTGGCAGGAAAATATAGGGCTTGCTTCTGGGTTTAATCTCAAAGTCCTATGGCAAGAAGAATAGCTCCTTGTGCTCAAGAACTCTTAGCAACCATCTTTTCAGCTCTGACAGCCTCTGGCCAAGGCACAGAAAATCATCTGGTTCAGTGCCCCAGTACCCAGAAGATAAGTTTTAAAAGGATGTAACACTCCCTTGTGGTTTTTTTTTTAAAATGGGATCCATCTTCCAACAAAAGCTCTTTCCATGTTCCAAGTATTATTACAGTATCAAGATCACAGGGTCCAAGAACCCTGGGAACCAGCTCTTGTAAGGCACCCAGCAGCTGCCAACTTACCACGGCTGAAAAAACAAAAACAAAACCAACCCTACAAGGCAGTAGGCTGCCACCACTCCTTCTGTCCACCAGTTGGGGCCAGCGGACTCTCAAACCTTAAGTTAAACGGATGTCCCTGGGATTCCAAAGCAGCAAAACCCTGACTCTTTACTTTCGGGAGCCCCAGGAAAGCCAGTTATGCAGTAGCAAGTAGCCAGGTTTGGCCAAGATGCTGGACTTAGTACCAAGACTTACCTGAAAGAACACACACCAGGGAATTTGAGGTAGCTTTATTAAAAATAGCTCATTAAGAGTTACAGCATAAAAAGACTCAGAGCACCCATAAAAGTTAGTTATAAAATGCCATCAATAAGAAAAGTATTGAGAATTATAGGAAAATATAAAACAACAAAACTAAGCCTAGCTCCATGGAAACCAGCATACCTTAGGAATGTTGACCCCGCTAGGAACAGCACAATGCATCACCCAGATGTTGCAAGAGTCAGGGAAGGGGTGAGGCAACATGCAAAGCATGATTAGACCAAGGAAAAGACTAATTCTTAATGAAAAAAGCGTAACAGATTCCCTGGCTAACACATTCCAGTACCTTTTCCTCACAGTGTGCATGCAGTCTCACAGCTAACAGGAGTGGAGGACCTTCAGTGCCACTCTCACCCAGATATCACAGGTGGCTTCAGTAATAACATCATGACATGGCTGATGAGAACAAACTGCTTCCCAGCAAGAAGATCTTACCCCCTAATTCAGCATGGCAGAGCCACATTCTTAGGCCAAAAAAACCTCAGGATTTCTTGACATATGGTTTCTCCCCTATGTCCATGTTTTGATCAGTAGTGGGGTCTTTGTTCAAATGGAAGGCTTTTCTGCACTCAAAGCTTTGATATATTTTTGCCCCAGGTGAATTATTTGATGACAAGTAAAAGTCACCTTCTCATAGAAGACCTTTCCACATTTCAAACATTTATATGATTTCTCCCATGTGAATTTTTTGATGATTAGCAAGATATGTCTTCCGACTGAAGCTCTTTCCACATTCCATGCACTGACATGGTTTCTCCCCTGTGTGAATTCTTTGATGAGAAGTGAGATCCGTCTTCTGTGTGAAGCTCCTTCCACACTCTAAACATCTAAACATCTCCCCTGTGTGAATTCTCTGATGACTATTAAGATGTGTCTTCCGCTTGTAACTCTTTCCACATTCCAAGCATTTGTATGGTTTCTCCCCTGTATGAATTCTCTGATGAGAAATGAGATCTGCCTTTTGTATGAAGTTCTTTCCACAGCCCAAGCATTTGTATGGCTTCTCACCTTTATGGATCCTTTTATGCCTTATAAATTGAGAACTCTGACCAAAGCTCTTTCCACATTCCAAGCATTTATATGGTTTCTCCCCTGTGTGAGTTCTTTGATGAGAAGTGAGACTTATCTTATGCCTGAAGCTCTTTTCACATTCCAAGCATTTGAATGGTTTCTCATCTGTATGGCTCCTTTTATGCATTATAAAATGAGAAGTGTTACCAAAGCTCCTTCCACATTCCAAGCATTTATATGGTTTCTCACCTGTATGAATTCTGTGATGAGTAGTGAGACTTGATTTCACTGTGAAGCCCTTTCCACACACCAAGCACTTATATGGTCTCTCCTCTGTGTGAATTCTTTGATGATTAGTGAGCTGTATCTTCTGAATAAAGTTCTTTCCACATTCCAAGCATGTATACGGTTTCTCTCCTGTGTGAATTCTTTCATGGTAAATGAGCTGTATCTTTTGACTGAAGCTCTTTCCGCATTCCAAGCACTGATATGGTTTCTCCCCTGTGTGAATTCTTTGATGACAAGTGAGATAAGTCTTCTTTCTGAAGCTCTTTCCACATTCTAAGCATTGATATGGTTTCTCACCTGTGTAGATTTTGGAAGTTTTCCAATTCACATGGTATTGAATTGTTTCCTTTCTTCCATCTTGGTTTTTTCGGATGGCAGTTTCACAGTAGTTACTGCCTTTGTAACCTTCTGCAATGAAGACAGGAAACTCATTAGAGCCTGAGGTAAAAACAGAGCCTCAAATAATTGAATAATCCAAATTAACACTTGGTTTAAAGCAGAGGAAAAACCTCTTTTGGTCCAAAGGCCAGATTCAAATTAGGCCAACCTTCTGAGAGTGAGAGAGTCCAAAGCAGAAGTGGGCATGGCTGAAGTGGGTATAACGGAAGACAAAATACTTTACAATATTTTTAAAAATGCACACACATGCAGGCAGCCTGTCTCTTATCTCTAACCTTACTACTGTGGGACGCCTCCTGCTCTTTACTTACTGTTATTTTAGCACTGTAGTGCTTACCACTAAAATAAGAGATAAGTGTTAGCACTATGGTGTTTAGATTGGAGATAGCAGATCTCCATTATGTCATATGATGTCAGGTGACTGACAGATGGGCATGGGCTAACCAAAATTGATTCATGTGAGCACACCAAGAGGCTTAACAAGGCTATTCACACTGTGGGCTGAAAGTTCCCCACCACTATCATAATGAAATGATAAGACTGAGATGAGAAGCAGATCTTTCCACTTGTCTGTCTGTCTCTCTTCCGTGGTGATAACTAACAGCAGGGATGCTATAGATTGCTGGAATGGGACCTCAGAGACCAGGCTCATGCTTAAACATGAAGTTCATTGGGTTGTCTTGGGCCACTCAGTTTCACCAAACCTAGCCTATCTCACAGGGATGTTGATCAGGTCAATGTAACAACCACATGCGTTCTCTTCTGAACTGTTCAGAGTGATGGAGGTATACAAGTATGACTAAATGAGGATTGTGCTAAATAGAAGGGGTGTGTTGGCCTCCATGCTGAAGTTGGTTTCTAGTTTCCAACTCATTTGCTCAATTTCTGGAAACTTAAAAACACTAAAAAAGAAAGAAACTCTGCAGCTCCCTGAACTCCATATGCCCTGGATGAGAGGCAAGACAGATGAGAGGCACACGTCTCTTAGCACATATCTAACCATCTCTGGTGGCTGGTGATAACTGATTGCTGGGATGCTATAGAATGCTGATATTGGACCATGGAGATCCTGATACATGCTCAGGCATTAAGTTCATTGGGTTGTCTTGGGCCAATTACTGATAAGATTGAGACGAGAAGCAGATCTTCTCACTTATCTGTCTCTCTTCCGTGGTGATAACTGACAGCTGGGATGCTACAGAAGGGGCTGGAATGTGACCACGGAGTCCAGGCTCATGCTTAAGCATGAAGTTCATTGGCTCATCTTGGGCAAATCTTTGTTTCTCCAAGCCTAGCCTAGCCAGCTTCACAGGATTGTTGATCAGGTCAATGTAACAATCGCATGCATTTTCTTCTGAACTGTTAGGTGTGATAAGAGGGATACAAATATGACTAAATGAAAAAGGAGAAGGCCATGGATTGTCCTAAATGCAATGTCTATGCAATTTATGAGAAAATGGGGACGAAACAGTGTCTAATTTTTCACATTACTATTTCACACACTGAATCTCTAATCTGAAGGAGTGGCCCTCTTGCTCAATATGAAAGAGATTTCACTGAAGAGAAAAACCCAGAAATCAAAGGGAGGACACAATTACTAAAAGGATCTGAAAATATGACCCACAATACATGAAACATAGGTTCATTAGTATTGGGAAAAAACAGCATGCTAATATCTCAATGTGTGAAATGTGGCAAGATGTTAACAAATGAAAGTTTTAAACCATTAAATCCTATAGAAGCATTTAGAAACAAAGCATGTTAGTGATAAAAAAGATCTGCTTGACTCCCCACCCCAAAGAATGGACAAGTTTTTGAAGAACAAAAAACAGCTTCATCATTGATAGGAGGGACTATTCCAGCTTTTTCACAAAGTCCCTGAACATGCAAAACAAATGAATTGCTTTCTCCACAGAGAAGCACTAGGTTCCAAACATATTGGTGAAGTTCTGCAATCTATTCTACAAAAATGTGTGAAAATTGTTAATTCCATCAAAGCTTCATGCAACTTCTCTACAAAGAAATGGATTCTTAACACAAAACTCTGTTGTTTACGTCTAGAATTAAATGATTGTCACATGCAAAAGTACTCACAAGGTTGTTCAAATTCCAACATGTCGTACTGGTGTGCTTTTGAAATACAATGTATGCTTATTCAAAGACTCATTCAGCCTCTTAAGGTTGTCATACCTTGCAGATATGCTTAGCTGTTTGAATAAAATATCTCAGCGCAGGGAAGAAATGTAGCTAATGTTGCCAAAGTTTTGAAGTTCAAGTAGTAAATAATATCTAGAATTGGCCAGTGAAACTATCATCCATCTGCTGCCACTGAGTACCACCTATCTTTGTGAGAAAGGCTTCTCAACAATGGTGACCCTCAAAACAAGACCAAAAAACCGGTTCAGCCAGATGAATTGAGATGTGAGCGAGCCTTTCTAATATCACCCCTCACTGGAATGACATCTGGAAGAACAAACATGCCCATTTGTCAAACTGAAATCATGACTCTTTTTTTAAAAAAATCACTGGTTTTCAATGCTTCTTGGCCTTTTGCTAAGATTGTGTAAAAACTACTGGGTTTCACTTATTAGCAATGCTATGTATGTTGCTCTGTGAATTATCATCTTAGGATTGATACTGTGCATCATTAGCACTACTAAGCATAAATCAAACGTGAAAATGTGAGAGGGGGTCCCACGTTATAGGTTGGGAGTCAGAGGTGGGTCTCGGGTCTGGACGAGCTGAGCTAGGGAAACAGGGAACCTTACTGAGAGAGGCCACGATCCCCCAATTCTCCTCCATGACTGCCCTATGCAGCGCTCTCTGGTCAGGATTCATCAGAGCCCACTCCTCTTCTGTGAAATGCACAACCACATCCTCAAAGGACACAGGACCCTGAAAGGCAAGAAAACGTTTTCCTTTTTATAGATAACAAACATTATGGGTCCAAGGGTAGACCCACTGAAATTAATGAACCTAAGTTAGTCACATCCATTAACTTGAATGGGTCTACTCTGATTAGGACTAGCATTGAATTCACTAATAAGCAAAAAAGAGGAGCTTTTTAGGGTGGTACGAGGGCTCTTACATTCTGCCCCTCATGATACTAAAGAAACATCAGAAGCCCGCTGCAATGAATTTGCAGAGCACTTCCAAGATAAGATTGCTTGCATCCGTCGGGACTTAGACTCTGATGTTATTACAGATGATTCCATTGGAGTGTCCATTGGAGTGTCTTGTCCTTCATTGTTGGATGAATTTCAGTTGGTGCAGCTTGAGGAAGTGGACAAGGTGCTTGGAATGGTGCGGGCGACCACGTCCGCCCTGGATCCTTGCCCATCTTGGCTGGTGAAGGCCGGCAGGGCTGTAACCACCGGCTGGGCCAAAGAGGTGATAAATGCCTCCTTGAGAGAGGGAGTAGTCCCTGGTAGTCTCAAGGAGGCAGTAGTGAGACCTCTTTTGAAGAAACCTTCTTTGGACCCAGATGTTCTGAGCAACTACAGGCCGGTGGCGAATGTCCCTTTTTGGGGCAAGGTCTTGGAACGGATGGTCGCCGG
This sequence comes from Rhineura floridana, assembly GCF_030035675.1. Classification (NCBI taxonomy): domain Eukaryota; kingdom Metazoa; phylum Chordata; class Lepidosauria; order Squamata; family Rhineuridae; genus Rhineura; species Rhineura floridana. The sequence goes on from NC_084482.1 coordinate 209,643,126, forward strand.
CCAGCTCCAGGCGCTTTTGGATGAAACCGATTATCTGGATCCGTTTCAATCCGGTTTTAGCACCGAAACAGCCTTGGTCGCCCTGTATGATGACCTTTGTCGGGAGAGGGACAGGGGGAGTGTGACTCTGTTGATTCTCCTTGATCTCTCAGTGGCGTTTGATACCATCGACCATGGTATCCTTCTGGGGAGGCTCGCGGAGTTGGGGGCACTGCTTGGCAGTGGCTCCGCTCCTACTTAGCGGATCGTCGCCAGAAGGTAGTGCTTGGGGAACACTGCTCGACACCCTGGACTCTCCATTGTGGAGTCCCTCAGGGGTCGGTCTTGTCCCCCATGCTTTTTAACATCTACATGCAGCCTCTGGGTGCGGTCATCAGGAGTTTTGGAGTGCGTTGCCATCAGTACGCTGATGACACGCAACTCTACTTCTCCTTTTCACCTTCTTCAGGTGAGGCTGTTGATGTGCTGAACCGTTGCCTGACCGCGATAATGGACTGGATGAGAGCTAATAAACTGAAACTCAATCCAGACAAGACTGAGACACTGTTGGTGAGCTCTTTACCTGCCCAGATGGTGGATGTTCAGCCTGTTCTAGATGGGGTTACACTCCCCTTGAAGGAACAGGTTCGTAGTTTGGGGGTCCTTTTGACCCTTCCTTGTCGCTTGAGGCTCAAGTGGCCTCGGTGGCGCGGAATGCGTTTTACCATCTTCGCTTAGTAGCCCAACTACGCCCCTATCTGGACAGTGAAGATCTCGCCTCTGTTGTTCACGCTCTGGTAACTTCTAGATTGGACTACTGTAATGCGCTCTACGTAGGGCTGCCCTTGAAGACCGTTCGGAAACTTCAGCTAGTGCAAAACGCGGCAGCCAGGTTGTTGACGGGGACCCATTGGTCCGCGCATATAACACCTGTCCTGGCCCGTTTGCACTGGCTACCTATTCATTTCCGAGCCAGATTCAAGGTGCTGGTTTTGACCTATAAAGCCTTACACGGTGTGGGACCGCAATATCTGATGGAACACCTCTCCTGCTATGAACCTACCTGTTCACTTCGTTCAGTATCTAAGGCCCTCCTCCGGGTACCAACCCATCAGGATGCCCGGAGGATTGTTATTAGATCCAGGGCCTTTTCTGTGGCAGCCCCCGAACTATGGAACAGCTTACCTGAGGAGATACGCCTGGCGCCTACGGTACTTTCTTTTAGGCGCCAGGTTAAGACCTGGTTATACTCCCAGGCATTTTAACGTTCATGTTTTATATTCAATGTTTTTTACTCTACCTTGTTGTGACCTTGTATGTTTTATTGTAACTTTGTATTTTAACTCTGCTGTTCACCGCCCAGAGAGCTATTCGCTATGGGCGGTCTATAAATAAAATAAAATAAATAAATAAATAAATTAAAAAACCTTGCAGTTTAAGAACATGCCTATAGTATAGCCAATAGATATTTCTATCAAACTTTAAAAAGCAGGGAGACTGGGCAGCTATAGTGAGTGCACCAGGGGAGCAAGAGACCTGACCTCCTCTCTGAGATACTGACTGCCCTATAAATCTCTAAAAATGCAAACAAAATTTGAGTTGGCCTTTCACAGTCCAATCCAATTCCTGTGTAGCTTGCAAAAATTTGGTAACAGGCAGGGCAGAGGGGAGGAGGGGAGATAGGAGCAGGCAGGAGGGGGGGAGTAGGAGGGGGGCTGGTTCAATCATTTGCATGCTTATTTGAATTCAGTGGGATTTACTCCCATGCAATCGTGCTTAGGATAGGTGAAACTGACTGGGGGAAGGGGAGGGGGAGAGGGAGAGGAGGAAGGGTAAGGGTAGAGAGAAAGGAGAGGGGAAAAGGGGAAGAGACTGGGTGGGTGGGCACTGGGCAAAGGGAAATACCCTTTCCAAAAGGAAAGCATTGTTAAAAAGTATTATTTGGGGGGGGGTCCCCCACCTTTTTATTCTACAACAGACACATGTAGTTTCCCACACAGATTTAAACCAAATATGTCACTGGCCATATCCACACCAGACATCTATTCCACTTTAAACAGGCATGGCTACCCCCAAAGAATCCTGGCAAATGTAGTTTATGAAGGGTGCTGAGAGTTGCTAGGAGACGTCCTATTCCTCTCACAGAACTACAATCACCAGAATTCTCTGGGAAGAGGGGCTGACTGTTAAAACACCCTGGCCACTGGAGCTCTGTCAAAACAACAGGAGTCTCCTAAAAACTCTCAGCACCCTTCACAAACCACACTTCCCAGGATTCTTTGGGGGAAGCCATGCCTGTTTAAAGAGGAATAAATGTCTGGTGTGGGCGTGACCCCCGATTAACCAAACCAAACAGCTGTTAGTTGCACTTTTAGAATACTGACAGTTGATTCTGAGTATGCCTGTGCTATCATAGCCTCCAAAGTTAATTTTCTTAAATTAACTAAAAATCAGTCATGCATTTTTCTAACTTTTAAACTGCAGAAGATGAAGGTCGGAGTATGGGACAAGGTTAGTAATAGGATTACAGACACTCTGTGAACATGGCTGATTTTTAGGGGGTATTTTCAATTTCACATGAGGAATGTTAAAAATCCATGCTGGCTATAGTATATAGCCATTCCTGTGGCTGTATAATACCACCCTATCTACTAGCCAGAAGACTCATAAAGGCAACATAGATAGGTATCATCCTGCAGACCTGAAACCTTCTTTAGTGGCTTTTTAGAGCCTCCCTACTGGGCAACTTTGACAGAAGGAGAAAAGGAAAAAGAAAACATTTCCCCCTCCAATAGAACAATGTTCCTACTAGCTGCATCAAAAAGGCCAGTTAAGGGGAGGTGGCTGGTCATTTTTCTCAGGGCTGAAGCCGTCTTGAGTGGCATGAAAAGCCTTTGGTGCAGGCAGGTTTGAAAGAAGCAAAAAGACTGGGAGACGCTCATTCATTCAAGAGGTGAGCAGGGGACAGAGGCACCCCAGCTGCCTCCAGCCTGTCTCTCTATGGTGATCCTTCCCCCTTACCTGATTTGATGCCACAGCAGCTGCCTCCCCTCTGCCAGAAAGAAGAGACGGCTGAGTAGGTCTTGCCGGCATCACTCCAACGGCTGTGAGAGACAAATGTGGTGGGAAGCCTTCAGCACGTGCTTGCCTCAGAGGTTAAGGCTGCTATCTTACCTCCACTTACCTAAGGTTAAACTCCATTGAATCCAATGGGATTCACTTCTGAGTAGACTTGCACAGGATTACAATTTACACAGTGCATGTCTAAACAGGTGCTACAAAATGCCCAGTTTTATATATTACTGATGTATATACCAATCTTGAAACAAATGCTGATGAAAGTTAAAGAGTAAAACACAAAAGCAGGACTACAGCTGAACATCAAGAAGACTAAAGTAATAACAGAAGAGTTATGTAACTTTAAAACTTGACAACAAGGACATGGAACTTGTCAAGGATTATCAATACTTGGCACACTCATTAACCAAAATGGAGACAATAGTCAAGAAATCAGGAGAAGGCTAGGACTGGGGAGGGCAGCTGTGAGAGAACTAGAAAAGGTCCTCAAATGCAAAGATGTATCACAGAACACTAAAGTCAGGATCATTCAGACCATGGTATTCCCGATCTCTATGTATGGATGTGAAAGTTGGACAGTGAAAAAAGCGGATAAGAGAAAAATAAACTCATTTGAAATGTGGTGTTGGAGGAGAATTTTGTGCATACCATGGACTGCGAAAAAGACAAATAATTGGGTGTTAGAACAAATTAAACCAAAACTATCACTAGAAGCTAAAAGGTTGAAACTGAGGTTATCATACTTTGGACACATCATGAGAAGATATGATTCACTAGAAAAGACAATAATACTGGGGAAAACAGAACAGAGTAGAAAAAGAGGAAGGCCAAACAACAGATGGATTGATTCCATAAAGGAAGCCACAGACCTGAACTTACATGATCTGAACAGGGTGGTCCATGACAGATGCTCTTGGAGGTCGCTGATTCATAGGGTCGCCATAAGCCATGATTGACTTGAAGGCACATAACAACATACCAATTTTATAATTCAGGTGTGTGAAAACCACAAATCAAAGTGCTGGTTTGTCCTTCCTTGCAGAATGATTCAGGAGAACATGAAAGCATCTCATGGATTTCCTGCATGCATCATGGAGGGAAACCATAGTGAGAGGCGCCCCATTCATTCTTACCATGCAAAGTGGCCCCTCCATCATTCTCCTGTACGATCCATCTGAAGTGTGGCTTCTGTCTGGGGTCTGATGGAGGCTTCTTGACCATGGAGAAGTCAGTGGCCACTTCTACAGGCAAATCCTGGAACCACAATTACGATCAACAACATGCAATGGAGAAGGATTCAAAAAAGGAATGACAGAGGCAATGGCCTTGAAGGTTTGGGACATCCCTGCCACAATGAGTTTGGCAATTAGTAGAACGTTTGGGGATACCCCCCCCACACACACACATTCTGAGCCCCTGGGAACTTTCAGGAGCAAATGCTCTCACCTGCTGCGCTTCCTGCTTCCTGTCTGCAGCCAGACTCAGGAGGAAACCTTCTGCCAGGGCCACCGCCTGGGAACTGGTCTCCGCTCCACATTCCCTCACCCAGCTTGCCATCTCCGGGGGAAGGACAGCCAGGAACCGCTCCAGGACCAAGAGGTCAAGGATCTGAGTCTTCGTGTGTCGCTCTGGCTTCAGCCACTGATGGCAGAGATGGTGGAGGCGGCTGCAAACCTCTCGGGGATCCTTGGCCCCCTGGTAGCGGAAATGCCTGAAAAAGTGGCGCTGCACATCTGACCTGAGGGTGTTCTCAACCGGAATCTTCCACACTGTTCTTTCCCAGAATTCCCCACTGCTTCCAGCCTGGATTATACAAGACCCTCTTCCAGCTGAGTCTTCCTCTTCCATCCCTGAACTGTTCTCCTGGAAAGTCTATAACGGGTTACAAGAGACTCCTTCCTTTTCTGCCAAAGAGCGCCCTGAGCCAAGACATTGGTGGGTAGGTGAATGCTGGGGCAAGAAGGCTTTGCCGGACCAAATATGGACGTGTCTGGCTAGCACCCAAGTTTCCTCCCAGAAAGAAAGGCAGGTGCATGACTAGAAACTTGTGGGGGAGGTTCCTTCATGTGGAACATTGAATTGTCCTGGGACCTTAGGGTGAACAGTGGGTAAGTAATCTTAAATACACAAATAAAATTTTGGGAGGTTTGTGGATCAAAATTTTTATTCAAAAGATGCAGCATCCATGCTCTAGTCTGTCTCTGAAAAATAATTCACCCCAATGTCTGCCTTCCATTGATACCACATCCCATCTTCACCCAAAGACCTCGTCCGCACCCCTGCCCTATCCCCTTTTCTGCTGCTGCCAAAATCTCCTTCAGCCTCACTGAAACTAAACTACCTGGACATTGGTTTAATTAAGGAATGTTACTTGAGTCAGTGTCTGGCTAGGATACAGCTTACAGAGCCATTGAATCCTCATCTACATAAAGTCTACATTTCTGATGAAAACGATTTTACTTTATAGTTGTATGACTGAGTGTAAAAGAAAGTCACAGCTCTTTGCTATGTTTGCGATGTGGTAGACTACTTCGGAATGCAGAGGTCTGCACTGCAGCATTATACTCAGGTATAATGAGTATAAACTGGGACTGTTACAGTACCATCTATATGGTCAATCAAGTCCCTTTTACAAAGGGAGATGCACGCAGCCATTTCACGCCTCACCGGGACACTTGGAAGAACTGGCACTTAAAATTAAAAAGGTAGCAGAGCAGCTTTTAAACTGACTGAGGGGGGAAACCCAACAGGAGCTGAGGAAGGTCCGGTTCGGAATAAACCTCCCCCCTGGGATAAAAACCAAAGAAATGATGAAATTTTAAAAGGGGTAGGCCTAGAAGTAGGCATTGTGAGAGCAGGGGCACAGGATATAAATTCAGAAGAGCAAAATTACCACAGGCCTAACCACAAGTGCCAAAGACACTTGAAGAGAGACACTGCTTACAAGTGCCTGTACGCTAATGCTAGGAGCCTCCGAACCAAGATGGGAGAACTGGAGTGCTTGGTCTTAGAGGAGAGCATTGATATAGTGAGCATAACGGAGACCTGGTGGAATGGAGAAAACCAGTGGGATACGGTTATCCCTGGATATAAACTATATCGGAAGGACAGGGAAGGACGTATTGGTGCCGGAGTCGCTCTATACGTGAAAGAAGGCATTGAATCCAGCAAGCTCGAAACCCCAAAAGAGGCAGACTCCTCCACAGAATCGTTGTGGGTGGTGATACCATGCCCCAGGAGGGATTTAATACTGGAAACGATCTATCATCCCCCTGATCAAAATGCTCAGGGAGACCTTGAGATGAGATATGAAATTGAGGAAGCATCCAAACTAGGAAATGTGGTAGTAATGGGTGACTTCAACTACCCGGACATAGACTGGCCACATATGTGTTCCAGTCATGACAAAGAAGCAAAGTTTCTAGATATTCTAAATGACTATTCCCTAGACCAGTTGGTCATGGAACCGACCAGAGGGACGGCAACCCTGGACTTAATCCTCAGTGGGGACCGGGACCTGGTGCGAGATGTAAGTGTTGTTGAACCGATTGGAAACAGTGACCACAGTGCTATTAAATTAAACATACATATAAATGGCCAATTGCCAAGAAAATCCAACATGGTCACATTTGACTTCAAAAGAGGAAACTTCACAAAAATGAGGGGATTGGTAAAAAGAAAGCTGAAAAACAAAGTCCAGAGGGTCACATCACTTGAAAATGTTTGGAAGTTGTTTAAAAACACTATATTAGAAGCTCAACTGGAGTGCATACCGCAGATCAGAAAAGGTACCGCCAGGGCCAAGAAGATGCCAGCATGGTTAACGAGCAAAGTCAAGGAAGCTCTTAGAAGCAAAAAGTCTTCCTTCAGAAAATGGAAGTCTTGTCCAAATGAAGAAAATAAAAAAGAACACAAACTCTGGCAAAAGAAATGCAAGAAGACAATAAGGGATGCTAAAAAAGAATTTGAGGAGCACATTGCTAAGAACATAAAAACCAACAACAAAAAATTCTATAAATACATTCAAAGCAGGAGACCATCTAGGGAGGCGATCGGACCCTTGGATGATAAGGGAGTCAAAGGTGTACTAAAGAACGATAAGGAGATTGCAGAGAAGCTAAATGAATTCTTTGCATCTGTCTTCACAGTGGAAGATATAGGGCAGATCCCTGAACCTGAACTAACATTTGCAGGAAGGGATTCTGAGGAACTGAGACAAATAGTGGTAACGAGAGAGGAAGTTCTAAGCTTAATGGACAATATAAAAACTGACAAATCACCGGGCCCGGATGGCATCCACCCGAGAGTTCTCAAAGAACTCAAAGGTGAAATTGCTGATCTGCTAACTAAAATATGTAACTTGTCCCTCGGGTCCTCCTCCGTGCCTGAGGACTGGAAAGTGGCAAATGTAACGCCAATCTTCAAAAAGGGATCCAGAGGGGATCCTGGAAATTACAGGCCAGTTAGCTTAACTTCTGTCCCTGGAAAACTGGTAGAAAGTATGATTAAAGCTAGATTAACTAAGCACATAGAAGAACAAGCCTTGCTGAAGCAGAGCCAGCATGGCTTCTGCAAGGGAAAGTCCTGTCTCAGTAACCTATTAGAATTCTTTGAGAGTTTCAACAAGCATATAGATAGAGGTGATCCAGTGGACATAGTGTACTTAGACTTTCAAAAAGCGTTTGACAAGGTACCTCACCAAAGACTTCTGAGGAAGCTTAGCAGTCATGGAATAAGAGGAGAGGCCCTCTTGTGGATAAGGAATTGGTTAAGAAGCAGAAAGCAGAGAGTAGGAATAAACGGACAGTTCTCCCAATGGAGGGCTGTAGAAAGTGGAGTCCCTCAAGGATCGGTATTGGGACCTGTACTTTTCAATTTGTTCATTAATGACCTAGAATTAGGAGTGAGCAGTGAAGTGGCCAAGTTTGCTGACGACACTAAACTGTTCAGGGTTGTTAAAACAAAACGGGATTGCGAAGAGCTCCAAAAAGACCTCTCCAAACTGAGTGAATGGGCGGAAAAATGGCAAATGCAATTCAATATAAACAAGTGTAAAATTATGCATATTGGAGCAAAAAATCTGAATTTCACATATACGCTCATGGGATCTGAACTGGCGATGACCGACCAGGAGAGAGACCTCAGGGTTATAGTGGACAGCATGATGAAAATTTGGCCCCAGTGTGCGGCAGCTGTGAAAAAGGCAAATTCCATGCTAGCGATAATTAGGAAAGGTATTGAAAATAAAACAGCCGATATCATAATGCCGTTGTATAAATCTATGGTGCGGCCGCATTTGGAATACTGTGTACAGTTCTGGTCGCCTCATCTCAAAAAGGATATTATAGAGTTGGAAAAGGTTCAGAAGAGGGCAACCAGAATGATCAAGGGGATGGAGCGACTCCCTTACGAGGAAAGGTTGCAGCATTTAGGGCTTTTTAGTTTAGAGAAAAGGCGGGTCAGAGGAGACATGATAGAAGTGTATAAAATTATGCATGGCATTGAGAAAGTGGCTAGAGAAAAGTTCTCTCTCTCTCATAATACTAGAACTCGTGGACATTCAAAGAAGCTGAATGTTGGAAGATTCAGGACAGACAAAAGGAAGTACTTCTTTACTCAGCGCATAGTCAAACTATGGAATTTGCTCCCACAAGATGCAGTAATGGCCACCAGCTTGGATGGCTTTAAAAGATTAGACAAATTCATGGAGGACAGGGCTATCAATGGCTACTAGCCATGATGGCTGTGCTCTGCCACCCTAGTCAGAGGCAGCACGCTTCTGAAAACCAGTTGCCGGAAGCCTCAGGAGGGGAGAGTGTTCTTGCACTCGGGTCCTGCTTGCGGGCTTCCCCCAGGCACCTGGTTGGCCACTGTGAGAACGGGATGCTGGACTAGATGGGCCACTGGCCTGATCCAGCAGGCTCTTCTTATGTTCTTATGTTCTTAACTCCCGCCGAATTAATGGGGTCACGAACACTAAATTCACTTCCGAGACTGAACCAGCGTTGCAGACCCACATGGAGTCCCTTTGGAGGGAGGGGGAAAGAAAGAGGCCTCGCCCCCGGGACTGTGTGGCGGGGAGCGAGGGTCTCACTTTCCCTCCTTTGCCCCTACGCTCTCCCCATCGGCCAGCCCCCCTTCTCTGGCTGGCATCCACATCTCCCCCAGGGTCTCCTCGCCCCCTCTGCCCCGCAGTCCCTCCCAGGCACCTTTCCCTGCACCCCTGGGCCTCCCCTGCACCCCAATGCAAAAGGAAAGGGGGGGCTCTCACCAGATCCCAGAAGAAGCCACCGATGGAGCCCTGGAGATAACTTCAGAAGCCCCTTCCCTCCACGTGAGGGGCTGGACCGGAAGAGGCTTTCAACGGAAGTGCCTTAGCTCGGGAGAGTCCTTCCCGCTCCTCAAATTTCCTCCCGCTCTAGGAATCCGGTGGAGCTCATTTTAACCCTAAGAAGGCCGAATCTCAGCTCTCAAAGCAAGAGCCGTGGAGGAGACGCGCAAGGCGCACAGAGGGATCTGTCGGCTGCGATGCTGAAATTGGTTTCTAGTTGTCAGCTCCTTATTTGCTGCTAAAATAGAAGGAAAGTTCACAGCTTCCTGAAGTCCTAAAGTTTATATGTCCCTGAACCCCAGAATGTTGGAATACCCCGTATCCTATATCTGCATAATTTGGGGACTCCCCTCTTCAAGCATGTCAATAAAGATATTCCTTCAAAATTATCCAGCTTGCAAAATGCTCATGGATGCATGACAACATCACAGAATAACAGAATCGTAGAGTTGGGAGGGGCCTGTAAGGCCATCGAGTCCAACCCCCTGCTCAGTGCAGGAGTCCAAGTTCAAGCATCCCCAACAGGTGGCTGTCCAGCTGCCTCTTGAAGGCCTCCAGCTTCCTATAACTTGAGCCTATTATTCCATGTCCTGAACTCCAGGATGATTGACAAGAGATCCTCTGTGTGACAACCTTTCAAGTACTTTGCAGAGTGCTATCATATCTCCCCTCAGTCTTCTCTTCTCAAGGCTGAACATGCCCAGTTCTTTCAGTCTCTCCTCATAGGGCTTGGTTTCCAGTCCCCTGATCATCCTTGTTGCCCTCCTCTGAACCTGTTCCAGTTTGTCTGCATCCTTCTTAAAGTGTGGTGACCAGAACTGGATGCAGTACTCAAGATGAGGCCTAACCAGTACCAAATAGAGGGGAGTGCCAATACTTCATGTGATTTTGAAACGATACTTCTGTTAATGCAACCTAAAATAGCATTTGCCTTTGCAGCCACATCACACTGTTGGCTCATATTCAGCTTGTGATCAACAACAATTCCAAGTTCCTTCTCGCACGTAGTATAGCTGAGCCAACTATAAATTCCTGGAACTCTGGAGAGTGTCATGCTACTGTACTGTGTGATGTAGTAACACTTGTCTGAATCTACGAGCTAGAGGGAGCCCCAGCTGACAAAGCGTCAAGGCGAGTTAAGCAGCAGAGCGAGTTCGGCAGCAGGGCGAGGAGGCCAGGGCCCCCTACTCTGCCCGTCTGTTCCCTGACCTCAACTAAACCGCAGTCTCCAACCCATTGACGTAATAAACCTTAAACAAAACTATGCAGGTAAGTAGCCAGCAGGGGTGTGGGGGCTTTCCAGTGTTTTGCACTGCCTGCAGCATGTACGACTATCTGCCTGTTGGACAGCAGTCGTGGGTGTGCTCTCGGTGCAATGAGCTCCTGGCTCTCCGGGAACGACTTCATTTCCTTGAGGCCAAGGTGGCAGATCTGGAAAAGCTGAGAGAGGCAGAGAGGTGTGTGGAGGAGGCCTTCAGGGACGTTATAGCTGTGTCCCACTCCAACGATGATAGCTCTCCTGCTATTATGGAGAATGATGGTCTCGGGGAAGGAGAGCATCCAGCTGAGGAAGAGGGAAACGATCCCTTAGAAGGGACCCATTCCTTGGGGGATGAGCAGCTATCCTCTCGTGCCGAGGATATATCTCCAGGGGTTGGAGGGATCCTTGTAGTGGGTGATTCGATCATTAGGAACATAGACAGTGGGGTGTGTGATGGGCGTGTAGACCGCAAGGTGTTTTGCCTGCCTGGTGCGAAGGTTGCGGATATCGCCCGTCGTTTAGATAGTTTGGTAGACAGTGCTGGGAAGGAGTCAGTGGTCGTGGTGCACGTTGGCACCAACGACATGGGGAAATGCAGCCGTGAGGTCCTGGAAGCAAAATTTAGGTTGCTAGGTAGGATGCTGAAAGCCAGGACCTCCAAGGTGGCTTTCTCTGAAATGCTACCGGTTCCACGCGCAGGACCAGCCAGACAGACCCAGCTTCGCAGTCTCAATGCGTGGATGAGACGATGGTGTCGGGTGGAAGGGTTTGGATTTGTTAGGCACTGGGGAACATTTTGGGACAAGCCGGGCCTGTACAAAAGGGACGGGCTCCACTTGAACCAGAATGGAACCAGACTGCTGGCACTTAAAATTAAAAAGGTAGCAGAGCAGCTTTTAAACTGACTGAGGGGGGAAACCCGACAGGAGCTGAGAAAGGTCCGGTTTGGAATAAACCTCCCCCCTGGGATAAAATCCAAAGAAATGATGAAATTTTAAAAGGGGTAGGCCTAGAAGTAGGCATTGTGAGAGCAGGGGCACAGGATATAAATTCAGAAGAGCAAAATTACCACAGGCCTAACCACAAGTGCCAAAGACACTTGAAGAGAGACACTGCTTACAAGTGCCTGTACGCTAATGCTAGGAGCCTCCGAACCAATATGGGAGAACTGGAGTGCTTGGTCTTAGAGAAGAGCATTGATATAGTGAGCATAACGGAGACCTGGTGGAATGGAGAAAACCAGTGGGATACGGTTATCCCTGGATATAAACTATATCGGAAGGACAGGGAAGGACGTATTGGTGGCGGAGTCGCTCTATACGTGAAAGAAGGCATTGAATCCAGCAAGCTCGAAACCCCAAAAGAGGCAGACTCCTCCACAGAATCGTTGTGGGTGGTGATACCATGCCCCAGGAGGGATTTAATACTGGAAACGATCTATCGTCCCCCTGATCAAAATGCTCAGGGAGACCTTGAGATGAGATATGAAATTGAGGAAGCATCCAAACTAGGAAATGTGGTAGTAATGGGTGACTTCAACTACCCGGACATAGACTGGCTGCATATGTGTTCCAGTCATGACAAAGAAGCAAAGTTTCTAGATATTCTAAATGACTATTCCCTAGATCAGTTGGTCATGGAACCGACCAGAGGGATGACAACCCTGGACTTAATCCTCAGTGGGGACCGGGACCTGGTGCGAGATGTAAGTGTTGTTGAACCGATTGGGAGCAGTGACCACAGTGCTATTAAATTAAACATACATGTAACTGGCCAATTGCCAAGAAAATCCAACACGGTCACATTTGACTTCAAAAGAGGAAACTTCACAAAAATGAGGGGATTGGTAAAAAGAAAGCTGAAAAACAAAGTCCAGAGGGTCACATCATTCGAAAATGCTTGAAAGTTGTTTAAAAACACTATATTAGAAGCTCAACTGGAGTGCATACCGCAGATCAGAAAAGGTACCGCCAGGGCCAAGAAGATGCCAGCATGGTTAACGAGCAAAGTCAAGGAAGCTCTTAGAGGCAAAAAGTCTTCCTTCAGAAAATGGAAGTCTTGTCCGAATGAAGAAAATAAAAAAGAACACAAACTCTGGCAAAATAAATGCAAGAAGACAATAAGGGATGCTAAAAAAGAATTTGAGGAGCACATTGCTAAGAACATAAAAACCAACAACAAAAAATTCTATAAATACATTCAAAGCAGGAGACCATCTAGGGAGACAATTGGACCCTTGGATGATAAGGGAGTCAAAGGTGTACTAAAGAACGATAAGGAGATTGCAGAGAAGCTAAATGAATTCTTTGCATCTGTCTTCACAGTGGAAGATATAGGGCAGATCCCTGAACCTGAACTAACATTTGCAGGAAGGGATTCTGAGGAACTGAGACAAATAGTGGTAACGAGAGAGGAAGTTCTAAGCTTAATGGACAATATAAAAACTGACAAATCACCGGGCCCGGATGGCATCCACCCGAGAGTTCTCAAAGAACTCAAAGGTGAAATTGCTGATCTGCTAACTAAAATATGTAACTTGTCCCTCGGGTCCTCCTCCGTGCCTGAGGACTGGAAAGTGGCAAATGTAACACCAATCTTCAAAAAGGGATCCAGAGGGGATCCTGGAAATTACAGGCCAGTTAGCTTAACTTCTGTCCCTGGAAAACTGGTAGAAAGTATGATTAAAGCTAGATTAACCAAGCACATAGAAGAACAAGCCTTGCTGAAGCAGAGCCAGCATGGCTTCTGCAAGGGAAAGTCCTGTCTCAGTAACCTATTAGAATTCTTTGAGAGTGTCAACAAGCATATAGATAGAGGTGATCCAGTGGACATAGTGTACTTAGACTTTCAAAAAGCGTTTGACAAGGTACCTCACCAAAGGCTTCTGAGGAAGCTTAGCAGTCATGGAATAAGAGGAGAGGTCCTCTTGTGGATAAGGAATTGGTTAAGAAGCAGAAAGCAGAGAGTAGGAATAAACGGACAGTTCTCCCAATGGAGGGCTGTAGAAAGTGGAGTCCCTCAAGGATCCATATTGGGACCTGTACTTTTCAACTTGTTCATTAATGACCTAGAATTAGGAGTGAGCAGTGAAGTGGCCAAGTTTGCTGACGATACTAAATTGTTCAGGGTTGTTAAAACAAAAAGGGATTGCGAAGAGCTCCAAAAAGACCTCTCCAAACTGAGTGAATGGGCGGAAAAATGGCAAATGCAATTCAATATAAACAAGTGTAAAATTATGCATATTGGAGCAAAAAATCTGAATTTCACATATACGCTCATGGGGTCTGAACTGGCGGTGACCGACCAGGAGAGAGACCTCGGGGTTGTAGTGGACAGCACGATGAAAATGTCGACCCAGTGTGCGGCAGCTGTGAAAAAGGCAAATTCCATGCTAGCGATAATTAGGAAAGGTATTGAAAATAAAACAGCCGATATCATAATGCCGTTGTATAAATCTATGGTGCGGCCACATTTGGAATACTGTGTACAGTTCTGGTCGCCTCATCTCAAAAAGGATATTATAGAATTGGAAAAGGTTCAGAAGAGGGCAACCAGAATGATCAAGGGGATGGAGCGACTCCCTTACGAGGAAAGGTTGCAGCATTTGGGGCTTTTTAGTTTAGAGAAAAGGCGGGTCAGAGGAGACATGATAGAAGTGTATAAAATTATGCATGGCATTGAGAAAGTGGATAGAGAAAAGTTCTTCTCCCTCTCTCATAATACTAGAACTCGTGGACATTCAAAGAAGCTGAATGTTGGAAGATTCAGGACAGACAAAAGGAAGTACTTCTTTACTCAGCGCATAGTCAAACTATGGAATTTGCTCCCACAAGATGCAGTAATGGCCACCAGCTTGGATGGCTTTAAAAGATTAGACAAATTCATGGAGGACAGGGCTATCAATGGCTACTAGCCATGATGGCTGTGCTCTGCCACCCTAGTCAGAGGCAGCACGCTTCTGAAAACCAGTTGCTGGAAGCCTCAGGAGGGGAGAGTGTTCTTGCACTCGGGTCCTGCTTGCGGGCTTCCCCCAGGCACCTGGTTGGCCACTGTGAGAACGGGATGCTGGACTAGATGGGCCACTGGCCTGATCCAGCAGGCTGTTCTTATGTTCTTATGTTCTTAATGGCTGAGTGAAATTAGAAACTGAAAGTCCAAGGGAGGGACTACCCAGAAACAACCTGGAGCTATGACATTTTTCTTCCTCTTCAAGCAATTGTTTCCTGCCCCCCGTCCCCCACCGGCTTGGGAACTGTTAATATGGTTGCCACCTCGGACGAAATGGTAGGGTGTAGTTCAAGAGCAGGGTATTTTTTTCAAATTATTATTATTCTAGCATTATCATGCCCTTCATAAGCAATGGCCTGAAATGAAATTCTTCAAGTATCCATGTGGACACCTGATGCTTCTTCCATTTCTGGAATACGAATAGTGCAGTTCATCTTCCAGTGACCTCTCATCCGTTAGTGGATGTACTGGTCTGGAGGCCATTCAGTCTGTCCTCACCTGACCCCTAAGGGTATTTTGAGTGACTGGGGAAACTTGCGGTAGACTGGAGAGGGTTGATTGACTATAATGGATTGCCTATTACAGGACACGCTCTGCTGATCCACACTCCTATTAGGCACTGTCATGTTCTTCACTAAGAATTCTGCTGACATCTCAGTCATTGTCCCACCAAATGGAAAGGCTGCGTTTGGGTGGCTCTGCTCCACTGAGGGCTCCAGAGAGCTGCGACCATGCCTCTTTGGCTGATATGCAAGGGGATTGTCAATCTTGATCCAGCGATGCGTAGCACTCACAAGTTGCTGAAGCATTGTTACTTCGGAAGGAAGTGACAGAAATAAAACTGAAGTGGCCTTGGGAGAGTTTTCCCTGGAAAGAAAACACTGGGAAAGGAGAGAAACGAAGGAAAGGATGAAATGCTGGATTTGGTTTTCAGTCCCTTATTTGCTCAAAAGTCTGAAACACTAAAAAGAAGGAAAGTTGACAGCTCCCTGATCTCCAAAGTAATACAGTCAAAATTATGCAGTTGAGTTTCTCGCATTTGGGGAAATCAAAGGGATCAGCACACCCAAATAAATGCTGGTATAGCCCATATCATATATCTCCATGATCGAGGTCTCCCAACTTCAAGCACATTGATAAAAGTTGTTGTATCAAAATTATCAAGCTTGTGAAACTTTTGAGAATGCATGATGACATCATAAAACCACAGGAAAAGAAGTAACTTGGTATGCCCACCACAAAATGTACTTTGGGCCGGGACAAATTTTACACTTAAGCAAACAGGAAGGGATCCTCTGTGAGATGCAAACGCATCTCGCCTAGTCCAGAGCTTCCAGTGGGCGCATGGCATGGACAAGGGTATCTATACACAACAAAAATAGCCCAAGGATATAGAAAAAAATGGGAGAGTCCACCTTAAAATGTGCTTTGGCCCAACACAAATCATACACCCAAGCCAATGGGAGGGTGTCCTCTGTGGATTCTGAGAAGCTCAGAGCTTCTGCTTGGGAGTATTATCTGTGCTGGCTCAAAGCCATATATATATACTGTATGTACACACACACACACACACACACACACGGAAGCACGTCCCATTCTTTTGGGTTACATCAGCCCTTCTGAGCCTCCAATCCTCTCCTCTTTCAGGACTGAGGAGGGAGAGAGGCAAACCTAAAAGAACATTGCCCAGAAGATGTGGGGGAAGTCCAAAGTAAGAACTGGGTGTTCCTTTCACTTGTACAAGGTTGAATTTATTTAATTAAACGCATGTACAGACCACTAAATATTTTAACACTCTCCAAGCAACGTACAGTACGTTTTAAAACAACATGATCATTAAAAATAGTCTAAAACCAACGGAACAGCAATATCAAAACATAAAACAGGAATTCAGGGTATTCAACCACGTAAAACAGGGTCCAATCTTATGAGTTAGGCAATGCCTGGGCACAAAGATTCTAGGTCTCAATATTTTTTAAGCAATTAATGTAAATAGCTTTAGATTTCTTCCATTCAGGGTTTGTAGCATAAATCCTTAATATTGGGATAAATATCAGAGCCTTGGAGAATAATGAGTAAATAAGAACATAAGAAGATTCTTGTGGATCAGGTCAATGGCCCATCTAGACTAGCAACTTGTTCTCACAGTGGCCATCCAGAGGCCTCTTCTGGCAAGCCCATAAGCAGGACCTGAGCGCAAGAGCACTCTCCCCTCCTGCGGCTTCCGGCAACTGGTTTTCAGAAGCACCCTGCCTCAACTGTGGAGGCAGAGCACAGCCATCATGGCTAGTAGCCACTGATAGCCTTTTCCTCCATGAATTTATCTAACCCTCTTTTAAAGCCACCCAAGTCGGTGGCTATCACTGCCTCTCGCGGGAGAGAATTCCACAGTTCAACTCTGCGCTGCATGAAGGGCTTTCTTTTATCTGTCCTGAATCTTCCAGCTTCAGCTTCATTGAACTCCAAAAGAGGCGCAACACAACAATGGGCCTTCTCAGTGGTGGCCCCTGTTTGTGGAACACTCTCTCCAGGGAGGTATGCCTGGTGCCATCATTATACATCTTTAGGTGCCACGCAAAAACATGTCTGTTCTCCCAGACATTTGCTTTTGAACTCTGGGAGGCTTTTGGAGGGCTTCTGTTGTATAGCCTTCCTAAGAGGGGTTGCTGCACCACATTATATACTGTTAAAAAAACTGTGTGTGTGTATATATGTATCTTTTAATTTTTATTAACTGTAAGTCACTTTGAGTGCACATATTTGTGTAGAAAAGCAACTATCAATTTAATAAATTAAAATAACATAAAAGTTTCTGCCTTTTGTAGCAACTGTAACGTGTTCTGCTAGCTCCTGGTTTTTATTTATTTTTTGATTTATATACCACACTTCCTCCAGGGTGGCAAACTATAGCTATATTTTATTGCTTCTTTTATTACTTGTATATTGTATTTCATTGCATTACAATTTAATTCCAGAATTCAGATTGTAATACAATAAAACTTCAGAAAGAAGCAATAAAAATTCAATTAAAATTCAATTATGAATATTTAATACCACGGATGTACAGCCTCCCATGTTCAGCCACAAATCCACAGGCATGCTCACACCACCTGAATGAAGCTCACAAATCACTGGTGGTCCATGAACCACTGTTTGGGAACCCCTGCCCTAATGTAACAAAGACAGTGTGAGCTTTATCAGAATTTTGGAAACACAACCTGATATAATCAGACTCCAGGCACCAAGAAGACCCCTTTATGGCTTTTTGATAGCAGCTACAACACAGGGGGTTTGCTGTCTGACTGTAGGGAAAAAAATCATATGTCTTTCTGTCGATACCCTTTCTAATACACTTTGTCCACAATTTCTGCTATTTGTCTGTTGACCTCCATAGCTGGAGCCAGGCTACAGGGAGCATAATGTGCTCACATTCCTAACTTCCTGTGTGCGTCCTTTAAAAAAATCATTGATATCCCAAATGACTACTGCATCACCCTTATCTTCCGGTTTAAAAAACATAAGCATCCCTCTTCTGCAGGTCGTTCAATGCTACCTTTTCCTGCTGGGTTAAGTTATGTCATGTTAATGAGCTCAATTTTGGGGGTAAATCTGCATGCATGGTGAAGGTGATCACCCAGAGACTATGGAATGGAAGAAAACTTTGGTCAAGAGACTCTGACTCATCACGGAAATAGGCCTGAATGTCGGTTTGGAGGACAGAAACGTTTTTCTGTCTGAAGTGTGCAAGGAGTCAAAATGCTGGCGAAGCCTGAGTTGAGCTAAGAGAATGCCCATGCACTTGTGTGAAGAAGGTACAAGATCTGTTACTTCATGTGGCTAACAGCGTTGGGTGTCCCTCATGAGTACCCCTGTGCCTTGATAAGGCTTCGAATCACATCAGCTCCCAAAACAATTTTTTCTGTACTGTTTCTGTAGGTGTTTGCCTTGTGACCTGCCATTTACCAATACAGAACCAGTGTGAGTTGTGAGCAAGGGAAGAATTTAAAAGGAGCCAATCAGCAAAAGGTTTTTGGGTTGTTGGGGAACAGAGAGACTCCAACTGAGCCTCATAACTTTCCCGCACAAACCGGTTTTTCTGATGTCTTTTTGTGCCGTAATTGATCTCTTCCCTGGAATGCACACATAGTGAAGAAAACTGCTTTTAGATTTCACTCGTTACTGCTTGTAGTAACTTTACACTGAGTGAATTTTTATCTGCTGAGTTTTCCATATCCTTTTTTTGTACAGCTCTTGATTCTTTTGTGGTGGGTGGGGTTTAATGTTACTCTTTTATTTTACCTGGGCTAATTCTCTAATTGGATTTTTTTCCCCTGGATCCTATATCCTGGACACCAGATTGAGCTCTACTATCATGCATCTAAGGCCACAGACGCCTGATTCCTGGAATGTCACTCTGGAATTGTAGCTGTCCTCTTCACTTACCCATAGCTAGGACAGCTGGCATAATGTAGAAAGCTTGAACTAGACGGCTGGTGGAGTTTAGGTGGCCCAATGTAGGATTCAGCAACTGGTAGTTAATTTCAATCTTGCATATTATTGTTCCGAGTAGTGTGTTGGCATGTGTGCGTTGTTGTGTGAAACAGCATACATTACGTTGGAGTTAAGTTGAGCAAGAAACTTCTTCAGAGCATGTTAAGAGTCTTTATTGAAAGACATTAAGGCCAGAGGCTTAAGAGTAAATACATGTAGAGATTCTTCAGTCACCCCCCTTCTGGTACATCTCTCTCCATAGATAAAACACAAAAGACAGCCTCTCAGCTCAGAGGCATAATTCAGAAGACGACAACACATAGACTCTGTTAGAACTTTCCCAGTCGCTATCAGATGGCTACCATAGCAACGGCCCTGGCAGTCCATTCCCAGACAGGTCAAAGACATAACTCCCCCTTAACCACAGTTACGTCTTCAAACTTGCAGGCTTCATGGAAAACTACTAGAGACAGTAATGCCTACTGGTCACCAGCCCAACATAGTGTTCAGTTTTAAGTTCCATATACTTACTATTTGCATATACAGTTCCTTATTTTTCCCTTCTCGAAGATACCCATATCTTTCATAAACTGAAATGTGTTCACTGGTCTCCTGTTGATGTATTTAAAATATTTTTTTCCAAATAGATTTTAGCCTCTTGAGCCTTGACTGGTCACTACTGTTTCGCCCATTGAAGCAATTTAAGAACCTCATTTTCATGCCAGACTTTGTCACCTTTCTCCTGTACATTCTGGACCTCTGGATCGTATACTTTAATGTGCTGAGTTCCACTTTAAATCACACAAAAACATAGGTAGCTCTAAACAGCAAACATGCCAAGTCAAAAGACTCCCAGAGATACCAATGGATCAAAGTAGTAAGATCTAGTACTGACTTACGGGGCCTGAAATAAAATAAATGAAAAGATTTAACATAGGCTTTCTCCAGAATTAAGCAGGGCTGGACTAGGAATAAAAACAAACAAGTAAATATTCAAAAGTAATAGGAAACCAGTTCCTGCTCCAAGTTCTGCTAAAAATGAAGAGATAGAATAATATAATTCACTTTCACCCATCAGGACAATGCCAAGAATAAAAGAGATATTTAGGGTTCAAACTATCTTTCTCCACTTAGCAAACGAGCATCCATTCCTGACATGAGCCAATGCTGACCAGGTCATAAAACAAAACTCAGATACCATTAGCCTTACGACTTAATATTTCATTTTCAATTAACGAAAAAATTATGTGTTCTTCTGACACAGTCTTGAAAGGATCACAGAGATAAATTCTCTCATTTCCTTTATCTGGAATACAGGAAGGACCTGCATTTTCTAAGAGTCCCTTTGCCACTGTTTCCATTGGCAGGAAAGGAGAGGGCCTGTTTCTATGTTTAATCTCAGTCTTACAGCAGGAATGACCCCATGCTCAAGAACGCTTGGCCAGCATCTTTTTTGCTCTGACGGTCTCTGGCCAAGGCCTGGAAGATGAGCTGGTTCACATTTTGGTGGGTTTGCTCTTCCTATATAGCACCCCAGAACACAGAAAATAAGTCCAAAAAGGACACAACACTCCCCTGGAAATTTTTTTTATGGGATGCATCTTCTAACAAAAACATTTTCCACATTCTAAGCATTTGTATGGTATGAAGATCACTGGGTCCAAGAACACTGGGAACCAGCTCTTGTAAGGCACCCGGTAATTGCCAACCTACCAGGGCTAGGGGAAAAAAGCCCAAAACCAACCCCGCAAGGCGGTAGGCTGCCACCACTCCTTCTGTCCATCTGGCCAACGGATTCCCAAACATTAAGTTAAACAGATGTCCCTGGGATTCCAAAGCAGCAAAACCCAGGCTCTTTACTTTCAGGAGCCCCAGGAAAGCCAGTTATGCAGTAGCAGGTAGCCAGGTTTGGACAAGATGCTGGACTTAGCAACAAGGCTTACAGTATCTGAAAGAACACACACCAGGGAATTAGAGATAGCTTTATTAAAAATAGCTCATTAAGAGTTACAGCATAAAAGACCCAGAACACCCATAAAAGTTAGTTATAAACAGCATAGTGGCAAATCCACAAGTGCAGAGGGCCTTCATCACTGTCATGCCATGCCCCCTTGTAAGATCACACAAGCTAAGATGATATAATAAAATTAGCTTTCAGTCTTTTAGAGAAAATTCCTAGCATTTTTATAGGCAGGTGGGAGTACTTCTGGAAACATACTTAAGAGAACCGATGGCATGAGACATCAAGTATTATTTATTATTACAGTTCTTTGCCATCTTTCCTCCAGAGAGCTCAAGGTGGCACACATTATCCCCACTTTCTATTTCACAAGAATCCTGCGACGTCAGCTAGGCTGAGACAATGTCTGGCCCAAGATCACCTCGTCAGTTTCATGGCTGAGTGAGGATTTGAATACAGGGCTCCTCTGCTCTGGACCAACACTCTAACCATTAGACCACACTGTCTTTCATATGGGAGGAATAGGCTAAAAAGATGTGGCTTTCTGCTTTTTGTTTTGGATTAAGTTTTAGAAGCAGAGTGTTATGTAAAGATGATTTATAGTTTGTTTTCTTTCTTCTTTTAATCCTCACTTTTGTGTGTTTCGGAACGGTTTGGTACATATTTTAGAATTGTACATTTCTATAGAAATGTAACGCTTTCAAAAATGCCTTGGGAACTGATGGCATTGAAACATTTTTAACAAAGGGTGCTTTCACACTGCACTTTATTCCGTTATTCTGATGATTTCTTACCTGGTAATTTGCACATTATATCTGAGCTTTCACACGACATACCGGGTAGCTCTGGAATTCTGGTGGAATGTAGTGCAAGTATAGCGCTAATTTCCACAATAAATGATACCAGAAATAATCTGTTAGCAAGGCTGGGAACCTGGAAGATCGCAGGAGTTTATTGCTAGCTGCAGCCGCTCATGTGACAGGCATCCCAGCATGCAGTGTGTTCCCGCCCTTTAGTCGTGTGGGTTTTGTTTGTTTTTTGCCTGACGAATGTTGTACCGGTATTCTGGCATCTGCACAGATAGCAGCAGCATTTCCCCCACACACCCGTCTTGATACAACTAAAACAATTTAAAAAGTCAGATCCTAAAGGGAGAGGGCTTGCATGGCGACGGGATGAGATCTTAGACCTCCTACACAGTGGGGAACAGTGGGCATGGGTGAGGGACAAAAACAAGCTGTGTGAAAGACAGTTGAGTGAAATGCCGCTATATCGGCTGAAAAAGTACTGCTCCTAATCGCAAGAGGCACTGCAGTGTGAAAGGGATTTTAGAAATCGGGACAGAAGCGTTACCTTTTTAATCTATTAAACTAGCGCCATTAGCCCCATGTGTGAAAGCAGCCAAAGCTGACACAGGGCAAACTGACATTCTGAGCTACAAAAGTGGACCAGCCCGCAGGCCCTTTTAATCCAACACCACGACGACTGACTGGACGCCTCTGGGAAGCCCACAAAGAAGGATCTCTCCTGCTTCATAAAAACGTAAGGACATAAGAAGAGCCTGCTGCATCAGGCCAAGGGCCCATCGAGTCCAGCATCCTCACAGTGGCCAGCCAGTTGGCCCAATGAGTAACCAGCTCCTAAGATGTGCGCTCATCTCTACATTTGAGGTTTGTCTTTTTGTGTGTGTCTATACCCTGTCCAAAACCAGCAGCGTGAATCCACTGGCCTTTGTGGAGATGTATCAGTTGTCAAGAGTCAAGAGACTTAGCATAACTCAGATGAACAGTGGCAGTCTTAAAACCCACCTAAAAACCAGCCTTCTGCCCCCGAAACCTTCTCTTCTTAATGTAGGTTGATGGGGAGCCAGTTGAAGTTATGACAGGTAGGTTAAGTTGGAAATCTTAGCTGAGCAGAGACTTGGGCCTGGGTTTCCAACATCAAAGTACACTAGAGAGTTCTGCGCCTTAATTCTGATCACATTATTTGGCAGCAAGAACCATCAGGTTCAATGGAACTCTTTGCCACAGACATGCACTCCCTCAGCCCCAAAATTATGGATTGGCTTTCCTTCTCCACAATCCTTTGTTATATCTCCCCATACACACCTCAAGAGAAACATCCAAATACCAACTTTGTTTTTCTCTCTTTCCCTCCCCTACTCAAACACACACATTTGAAGTCTTCAAAATATGATGCTCTAATTATTGCAGCCGGAGGATGTAGACAAGTTGCTTGAAGAAGTGTGGCTGACCACCTGACCCTTGCCCATCTTGGCTTCTTAGAACTAGCCATAGGGGGTTGACTGGGTGGGTCCAGGGAGTGATTAATGCTTCACTGGAGGAGGAGGTACCATCTGCCTTGAAGGAGGCGGTGGTGCGGGCCCTCCTTAAGAGGACCTGCCCGGACCCAGCAGTGTTAAACAACTATTGCCCAATGACAAATATCCCTTTTTGGAGCATGGTGCTTGAGAAGGTGGTGGCGGTTCAGCTTCAAGCATCCTTAGAGGAAACCGATTACTTGGATGCATTCCAGTCTGGCTTCAGGCCTAGCCATGGCACTGAAACTGCCTTTGATGAAGTGAGATAAGTCATCTTTCTGAAGCTCTTTCCACAGTGAGAGTTATCCTCTGTGTAAAGCTCTTTCCACAGTCCAAGCATTTGTATGGTTTTTCACCTGTATGGATCTTTTTATCCACAATACAGTAAGAACTGTGACGAAAGCTCTTTCCACGTTCCATGCTCTGATATAGTTTCTCCCCTTGGTGAATTCTTTGATGAAAATTGAGTGTCATCTTCTCACAGAAGCCCTTTCCACATTCCAAGGTTTTATATGATTTCTCTCGCCATGTGAATTCTTTGATGACTAGTAAGATGTGTCTTCCGACTGAAGCTCTTTCCACATTCCATGCACTGATATGGTTTCTCCCCTGTGTGAATTCTTTGATGGTAAGTGAGACGTATCTTCTGTGTGAAGCTCTTTCCACACTCTAAGCAACTAAACATCTCCCCCATGTGCATTCTTTGATGACTAGTAAGATGTGTCTTCCGAGTGAAGCTCGTTCCACATTCCATGCACTGATATGGTTTCTCCCCGGTGTGAATTCTTTGATGATATGTGAGACTCGTCTTATGTCTGAAGCTCTTTCCGCACTCTGCACATGTATGTGGTTTTTCTTCTGTGTGAATTTTTTGATGACTAGCAAGATGTGTCTTCCGATGGTAGCTCTTTCCACATTCCAAGCACTGATATGGTTTCTCCCCTGTGTGAATTCTATGATGAGAAGTGAGATCAGTCTTCTGTGTGAAGCACTTTCCACATTCCAAGCATATGTAAGGCTTCTCGCCTGTATGGATCCTTTTATGCCTAATACACTGAGAACTGTTAACAAAGCTCTTTCCACATTCCAGGCATTTATATGGTTTCTCCCCGGTGTGAATTCTTTGATGAGAAGTGAGTTCTGTCTTCTGTGTGAAGCTCTTTCCACATTCCAAGCATCTATATGGTTTCTCTCCCGTGTGAATTCTTTCATGGTAAATGAGCTGTATCTTCTGAATGAAGCACTTTCCACATTCCAAGCATATGTAAGGCTTCTCACCTGTATGGATCCTTTTGTGCCTAATTAAGTGAGAACTAGTAATAAAGCTCTTTCCACATTCCAAGCATTTATATGGTTTCTCCCCTGTGTGCGTTCTTTGATGAAAAGTGAATTCTGTCTTCTGTATAAAGCTCTTTCCACATTCCAAGCATTTATATGGTTTCTCTCCCGTGTGAATTCTTTCATGGTATATGAGATGTATCTTTTGACTGAAGCTCTTTCCACACTCCAAACACTGATATGGTTTCTCCCCTGTGTGAATTCTTTGATGACAAGTGAGATAACTCTTCTTTCTGAAGCTCTTACCGCATTCCAAGCATTGATATGGTTTCTCACCTGTGTAGATTTTGCAATGAGCTTTACATTCTGGTTTTGAATTGAAAGTTTTC
Organism: Rhineura floridana; assembly: GCF_030035675.1. Lineage (NCBI taxonomy): Eukaryota > Metazoa > Chordata > Lepidosauria > Squamata > Rhineuridae > Rhineura > Rhineura floridana. The sequence continues at coordinate 209,668,221 of NC_084482.1, forward strand.
CAAATCACATGGTATTGACTTGTTTCCTGTCTTCCATCTGGGTTTTTTTGGATGGCAATTTCATGGTAGCTACCGCCTTTGTCAACTTCTGCAATGAAGACAGGAAACCAATTAGAGCCTGAAGAAGAAACAGAGCCTCAGATCACTGAATAACTCAAATTAACAGTGTTAAAGCAGGGGTGGGAAACCTCTTTGGGCCTCAAGGCTGGATTCAAATTTGGCCAATCTTCTGAAGGTGGGAGGGTCAAAAGGTGGGCATGTCTGAAGTTTTGTTGTCGTTATATGCCTTCAAGTCGATTACGACATGTGGCGACCCTATGAATCTTTTTTGGATCTATTCATGCGTGTTCATGGTAAGAAGTATTCAGAGGTGGTTTACCATTGCCTTCCTAAGCCTACAGCACCCGGCATTCCCAGGTGGTCTCCCATCCAAGTACTAACCAGGTCTGACCCTGCTTAGCTTCCAAGATCAGACGAGTTTGGGCGTGTTCAGGGTAGTATGGCCGTAAGAATGGCTGAAGTGGGTGCGACCAAAGACAAAATATTTTATAATATTTCAAAATATGCACACACATGCAGCAGACATCTTTAAGAGTTAAAAGCAGCCTTTTTCTTATCTCTAATTATACTACTGTGGGATCCCTCTTGCTTTTTCCTTATCTTTAGTTTAGCCCTGTGGTACTTACCACTAAAACTGGAGATAAATGTTAGCACTATGGTGTTTTGGGGGGACATAGCAGATCTCCATGCCTGATGTCATATGATATCATGTGATTGATAGTTGGACATGGGTTAGTCAAAACCAATTCACGGGAGCTCACTGAGAGATGTGGCGGGGCTAATTAGGTCCATAGGCTGGAGGTTTCCCACCACTGTCATAACGAAAGAAATGATAAGACTTAGATGAGAGGCAGTTCTTACCATGTATCTAACTGCCTCTCTTGCCTACTGATAACTGATCACCGGGATGTTATAGACTCCTGGAACTGGACTATGGAGAACCTGATTCATGCTCAAATGTGACGTTCATTGGGTTGTCTTGGGCCGACCGCTCTCTCTCCAAGTCTAGCCAACTTCACAGAGTTGTTGATCAGGTCAATGTAACAACCGAATGCATTTTCTTCTGCACGGTTAGATGGAAGGATACAAATATGACTATACGAAAAAGGAAAGGGCCATGGATGGTGCTAAATGCAGTGTCTATGTAATTCATGAGAAAATGGGGAAGAAACAGCATCTAATTTTTCACATTACTGTTTCACACGTTGAATCTTCTTGTTTGTAATTTTTTAAAAGATTTTAAATAATATTTTATTATATTTTTTTTCTTTTTACTTTAGGGTTATACCTTTTAAGTTTTTATATTTTTTTGTTCTACCATGGTTAATTGTAAGAGTATCCATGAGGATGCCCCTTTATCTAATTACTTTTATCTGCTTAGGCTTGTAGGATGACTCCTAATTGTATGCTGTACTGTATTTGAATTGTATTGAATATTGTCTTGCGATTTATTTATTCATTGTACTGTTTTCTGGGTTTGGCTTGGTATATTGGTTTGTTTTCTTTTTGTACCATTATCTTTATTCTGTATATGTTTTTGAGATTTTTTTGTAAGTCACTTTGAGTTTCATTCTGAAAAAAAGTGACTAACAATTATCATCATCATCATCATCATTATTAATCTCTAATTTGAAGGAGTGGCCCTCTTGCTCAATATGAAAGACAGGGATCATTGAAGAGAAAAACCCAGAGAGCAAAAAGAGGACACAATTACTAAAAGGGTCTGAAAGTTTGACTAACAATACATGAAATATGGGTTCATTAGTACTGGGGGGAAATAGCATGCCAATATCTCACTGTGTGAAATGTGGCAAGACGCTACCAAATGAAAGTTTTAAACCATCAAACCCATAGAAGCACTAAGAAATAAAGCATTCTGTTATTTAAAAAAAGGAAGCTACTTGATTCTCTGCCCCACAGAACAGCCAACCTGTTTTGAAAAGCAAAAAAACCCTGCTTCGTCTCTGACAGGAGAGAGGAATGGACTGCTCCAACTTTTTCACAAAGTTTCTGAACATGCAAAATGGATTCTTTGCTTTCTCCACAGAGAAGCATTGGGTTCCAAATATATTGGTGATGTTCTGCAACAAAATGGGTTCTGGATATAAAACTCTACTGTTATGTACAGAATTAGATGACTGTCACGTGCAAAAGCAATCACAAGGCTGGTCGAACTTCAACATGAAGTCCTGGCGTTCTTGAGAAATAAATCACCAACATACACTTATTCGAAAACTCAGCCTCTTAAAGTTCCCGTACCTTGCAGATGTGTTCAGCTATTAGAATGAAATACCTCAGTGTAGGGAAGAATTTTTACAATGTTTGACTATGTTAAAAAGAAAAAATAAGCTGGAACTGTTTGAGATGTTAATCAGAAAATTCCACTGGCACGTTTCCAACTGTTCCACAGTTTTTTGAGGAACACTAAATTTTACTTCTGTGCACATATTATGTAACTTGTGGAATAGTTCATTGAACTATTCAACGCCTATTTCCCCCCCAAAATTGCATGAGGGTATACAGGGGACACAGTCGCCATCTACTGTGACAGCAGAGTCACTGTAGGTAACATACTGGGAGCAGAAACAAGCTTAAAAGCACAATTTCAAAAACTAGCATTACCAAAGTTTTGACATTCGGGTAGTAAAGAATGCCCAAAATTGGCGAGTGAAGCTATCATCCATCTGCTACCATTGGATTCCACCTATCTTTGTGAGCAAGCCTTCTCAACAATGGCGACCCTCAAACAAACAAACAAACAAACAAACAGTTCAGCTGAATGAAATGAGTTGCAAGTGAGCCTTTCTAATATCATATCACCCCTCATTGGAAGGAAACCTGAAAGAACAAACACACCCATTTGTCAAACAGAAATTAGTCTCTTTTTGAAAAAACATCACTGGTTACCAATCGCTTGTCAGCCATTTGGCTGATATCAAGTTGGAAAACTACTTATTGGCAATGCTATATATATTGCTTTGTGAATTATCATCTTAAGATTGATACTGTGCATTACTAGCACTGTTAAGCATAAATCAAAAGTGAAAATGTGAGAGGGGGTCCCACGTTGTAGGTTGGGAGTCAGAGGTAGGTCTCGGGTCTGGACCAGCTGAGCTAGGGAAACAGGGAGCCTTACCGAGAGAGGCCACGATCCCAGCAATCTCCTTCATGACTTCCGTATGCAGAGCTCTCTGGTCATGATCCATCAGAGCCCACTCCTCCTCGGTGAATTGCACAGCCACCTCCTCAAAGGACACGAGACCCTGATAGGCAAAAATACATTTTCCTCTTTGTGGACAACTTAAACACTACCTTGTAGCAAAATCCAGAAGATACACCAAGGCAACATGCATGGATGTTATCCTGCAGAACATTCTTGAGTGGCTTTTTAGAGCCTCCCTACTGGACAACTTTGACAGATGGAAAGAGAAGGAGAAAAGGGAAAAGAAAACATTTCCCCCTCCAATATATATTGGATATACTAGCTGCATGGAAAAGGCCAGTTAAGGAGAGGTGGCTGGTCATTTTTCTCAGGGCTGAAGCCGTCTGGAATGGCATGAAAAGCCTTTGGTGCAGGCAGGTTTGAAAGCAAGAAGACTGGGAGACATTCATTCATTCAAGAGGTGAGCAGGGGACAGAGGCACCCCAGCTGCCTCCAGCCTGTCTCCCCATGGTGATCCTTCCCCCTTACCTGATTTGATGCCACAGCAGCTGCCTCCCCTCTGCCAGAAAGAAGAGACGGCTGAGTAGGTCTTGTCGGCATCACTCCATCGGCTGTGAGAGACAAATGTGGTAGGAAGCCTTAAGCACGTGCTTGCCTCAGAGGTTAAGGCTGCAATCTTACCTCCACTCACCTAAGGTTAAATTCCACTGAATCCAGTGGGATTTACTTCTGAGTAGACTTGCACAGGATTACAATTTACACTGTGCATGTCTAAACAAGTGCTACAAAATGCCCAGTTTTATACCTTACTGATGCATATACCACCACACAAATCAAAGTGCTAGTTTCCATATATAAAGCCCTCAAATCTTGACAATAAAGAAATTTCTTTGAACTGTGGAAAGGACCAGAGACAAATGTACTTCCTTGCAGAATGATTCAGGAGAACATGAAAGCATCCCATGCACTTCTCCAATACCACCAGAGATGGGAACCAGATGAAAATTGCCCCATTCATTCTTACCATGCAAAGTGGCCCCTCCGTCATTCTCCTGTACGATCCATCTGAAGTGTGGCTTCTGTCTGGGGTCTGATGGAGCCTTCTCGACCATGGAGAAGTCAGTGGCCACTTCTGCAGGCAAATCCTGGAACCACAATTACAATCAACAACATGCAATGGAGAAGGATTCAAAAAAGGAATGACAGAGGCAATGGCCTTGAAGGTTTGGGACATCCCTGCCACAATGAGTTTGGCAATTAGTAGAACGTTTGGGGATACCCCCCCCACACACACACATTCTGAGCCCCTGGGAACTTTCAGGAGCAAATGCTCTCACCTGCTGCGCTTCCTGCTTCCTGTCTGCAGCCAGACTCAGGAGGAAACCTTCTGCCAGGGCCACCGCCTGGGAACTGGTCTCCGCTCCACATTCCCTCACCCAGCTTGCCATCTCCGGGGGAAGGACATTCAGGAACTGCTCCAGGATCACCAGGTCCAGGATCTGAGTCTTCGTGTGTCGCTCTGGCTTCAGCCACTGATGGCAGAGATGGTGGAGGCGGCTGCAAACCTCTCGGGGATCCTCGGCCCCCTGGTAGCGGAAATGCCTGAAAAAGTGGCGCTGCACATCTGACCTGAGGGTGTCCTCAACCGGAATCTTCCACACTGTTCTTTCCCAGAATTCTCCACTGCTTCCAGCCTGGATTATACAAGACCCTCTTCCAGCTGAGTCTTCCTCTTCCATCCCTGAACTGTTCTCCAGGAAAGTCTATAACGGGTTACAAGAGACTCCTTCCTCTTCTGCCAAAGAGCGCCCTGAGCCAAGACATTGGTGGGTAGGTGAATGCCGGGGCAAGAAGGTTTTGTCTGAAAAAACGTGGATGTGTCTGGCTAGCACCCAAGTCTCCTCCCAGAAAGGAAGGCAGGTGCATGACTAGAAACTTGTGGGGGAGGTTCCTTCATGTGGAACATTGAATTGTCCTGGGACCTTAGGGTGAACAGTGGGTAAGTAATCTTAAATACACAAATAAAATTTTGGGAGGTTCGTGGATCAAAATCTTTATTCAGAAGATGCAGCATCCATTCTCTGGTCTGTCACTTAAAAATTATTCACCCCAATATCTGCCTTCCATTGATACCGCATCCCATCTTCACCCAAAGACTTTGTCCGCACCCCTTCCCTATGCCCTTTTCTGCTGCTGTTACTCGACTCAGATACTGACTCAAGTTACGAAGCAAGAGCCAAAGAGGAAACAAGCACTGAGCGCAGATTTTAATTCTTTCCTGCATCTCTGGTTTCTAGTGAATGCAGCATTTTTTGCTATCCCGACCTTCTGGGAGATAAAAATGGAATTGGTTTCTGAGATTCTTTGGCAAGGAGACGGTGGGAAAAGATTGCGGGGAGGAGTGAAACCAGATGATGATGATGAAGGGTGTGAAAGAGGAAAGGAACTGCCAGGCTCCCATTTCCGAATCTGCAGGCTTCTCCTTGCATACCAGTGCAAACGAAGTGGTACCCAAACTCCTTCAGCATTTAACATTCTTACTCAAGTAACATTCCTTCACTTAAACCAATGTCCAGTTAGTTTAGTTTAAGTGAGGCTGAAGGAGAGTTGCAGGATCTTCGTACAACCCTCAAACCTTCATCTCTCCACTTTCTATGGGGTGAAGGAGGGATGTCCTTGTTCAAAGCACAATGTTACCTAAATCAGTATCTGGCTTGTACACAGCTTACTGACCCACTGAATCCACGTCTACATAAAGCCTACATTTCTGATAAAAACTATTTGTTTTACTTTATTTAGAAATATTTGTAATGACTGAGTGTAAAAGGAAGTCACAGTTCTTTGCTATGTTTGCGATATGGTAGACTACTTCGGTATGCAGGGGCTCTGCACTGCACCATAATACTCAGGTATAGGTAACTGGGACTGTTACTATCTATATGGCCAATCAAGTCCCTTTTATAAAGGGAGATGCACGCAGCCATTTCACGCCTCACTGGGACACTTGGAAAAACTCCCGCTGGATTAATGGGGGCACGAACACTAAATTCACTTCCGAGACTGAACCAGCGTTGCAGACCCACATGAACCTCCTGCCTTTGGAGGGAGGGGTAAAGAAAAAGGCCTCGCCCCCTGGACTGTGTGGCGGGGAGCGAGGGTCTCACTTTCCCTCCTCTGCCCCTGCACTCTCCCCATCGGCCAGCCCCCCTTCTCTGGCTGGCATCCACATCTCCCCCAGGGTCTCCTCGTCCCCTCCTCCCTCTTCTGCCCCGCAGTCCCTCCCAGGCACCCTCCCTTGTACCCCTGGGCCTCCCCTGCACCCCAATGCAAAAGGAAAGGGAGGCTCTCACCAGATTCCAGGAGGAGCCACTGATGGAGCCCTGGAGAGATCTTGAGAAGCCCCTTCCCTCCACGTGAGGGGCTGGACCGGAAGAGCCTTTGGACGGAAGTGCCTTAGCTCCGAAGCTCTCCTCCCGCTCTAGGAATCCTGTGGAGCTCATTTTAACCCTTAGAAGGCCGGATCTCAGCTCCCAAAGCAAGAGCCGCGGAGGAGACGCGCAAGGCGCACAGAGGGATCTGTTGGCTGCGATGCTGAAATTAGTTTCTTCCAGTTCCCAGCTCGTTTGCTCGAAAGTTCAAAACGCTTAAAAAAGAAGGAAAGGGAAACTTATATCTCCCTGAACCCCAAACTAAACGCTGGAATACCGCCATGTCGTATATCTCCATGATCGGGGTGGGGTGGGGCTCCTCTCTCCAAGCACATCGATAAAGTTAGTCAAAACGATTGCTCATGAATGCCTGATGGCATCATAAAGCCTTAAACAAGTGCTGACCCAATGCGCTTTTGCTCAAGACAAAGTCCCTTATGACATGCCAGTGCATCTTGACTGGCCCAAAGTGGAATATGCCCTTGTCCGTGTCATGTGCCCACAGGAAGGTCTGGGTCACATGGGATGAATTGGTATCTCACAGTGGACACTCTCCCCTTTGCTTGGGTGCATGATTTGTCCTGGACTAAAGCACATTTCTGGCTTTGTGGGCACATCCAGTTACTTAATTTTTACAGCTTTATGATGTTGTCATGCATTTATCAACATTTTGCAAGCCTGATTATTTTGATTCAATAACTTTATTAATGTGCTTGAAAGCAGGGAGTCCTCCGATCATAGAGATATCTGATATGGGGTCTCCCTAAATTTATTTGGGTTTGGCAAAGGCTAGAATGGCAAGAGGAGGTTGGCATCAAAACAGCAGGAAGAGCCCCTCTGCTGGATTAGCATCCAGGGTGTATGGCGTTCAGGGAGCTGTGAACTTTCCTTTTTTAGTGTTTTGAACATTCCAGACATGGAGCAAATGAGCTGGGAACTAGAAACCAACTTCAGCATGGAAACCAACACACCCCTTGTATTTAGCACAATCCTCATTTAGTCATACTTGACCACATCAAAGCATTTACACAGGGGTGAAACCATATCAGTGCTTGGAATATGGAAAGAGCTTCAGTCAGAAGATGCAGCTCATTTACCATTAAAGAATTCACCAAGAGAAACCAAACAAATGCTTGGAATGTGGAATTATGCCCATCTCCTTGAAAAAAGCGGTGGTGCAACCCTCTCAAAGAAGTCCTTCCTGGATCCAGAGGTTTTAGAAAACTACCATCCAGTATCTAATACTCCCTTCCTGGGCAAGGTGATCAAGAGGGGGGTGGCGGGCCAGCGGGCAGGCATGCCTGGAGGAAGCATATTATGTAGATCCATTCCAGTCTGTTTTCCGGCCTGCTTTTGGCACAGAAACATTCTTGGTGGCCCTGATTGGTGACCTTTATTGGGAGAGGGAGACAGGGGCAATGTGATCCTGTTGGTTCTCCTGGACCTCTCAGCAGCTTTTGACACCGTTGACCATGGTGTCCTTCTGGAGTGACTTCTATGAGGTGTGAGTTGGGAGATGTAATGTATTTGCAGTGGTTCCGCTCCTACCTACAAGGCCAGTACCAGAAAGCAGTGCTAGGAGATGGTTGTTTGGCTCCATGGCTTTTGGGCTGTGGGATCCTACCAGAGTCCATTCTGTTTCCTGAGCTATTTAACACCTATAAAAAACCGTTGGGAGCTGTCATCGGAAGATTTGGGTCGTGATGTCGTCAGTATACTGGAAGGCCTTGCATGCAGAAGGTCTCAGATTCAATCCCCAGCGGCATCTCCAGGTGGGGCTGGGAGAGACTCCTGCGTGAAATCCTTGGAGAGCCGCTGCCAGTCAGTGTAGACAATACTGAGCTAGATGGATAAGTGAGGATTTGAACTCTGGTTTCCCAGGTCCTAGTCCAACACCCTAACCATTACACCACACTGTTCTCAGTCACTTCACAAACTCAGGGCAGCTCTTTCTTCCTTCTCATTAGCCCGTCATTCCCACTCCTTGCCTCTCTCTCTCTTTTTCTGCCCCAAATGCCACTTCCCCCAACATTCCAGCAACGATTGCCGAGATGGCCCAGAGCAGCCTCACTTTTAATGATTTTTTTAAAAAAACATATCCCCTGTTTTTCCCAGGCACTCCACCTTATGAAATACATCAAAACGAAAAATAGAAACATTAAACAAACACATCATCACGAAGCTGCATGCTTACACATACACATCATCATCCACCACAACTCAACAGCCCCAGGCAGCTTGGCCAAGGATGAAGGGAGTTCAGGGTCCAACAACATCTGGGGGGGGGGCGCAGCTTTCCCTCTCCCCCACACAGAGCTTGGAAGTAACTAGTTACAAGTAACGAATTACTTGTAATTCATTACTTTTTTGAGTAACCAGTGGGTAATTCCTTTACATTTTGATTGTAATAGAACTAGGAGTAATCTTACTACTTTTGTGGAGTAATTGTAACATTTCCAGAATTACTTTTGGGCATTACTTGGGGGGGGAGCAGGGGAAGTCTTCTGCTCCTCTGATTTGTGGATGAAAATCATGTGCCTCAAACTGGGCTTCTGTGCAGTGTCGCTCTTTCCTCATGCTCTGTGGATGGGTAGGAGGCGACGAGGGAGGAGGCGGAGAGTGAGACGGGGTGGAGTGGAGAAAACAATTGTTTTAAAAAACGGATAGTGGTGGTGAAGAATGGAGTGGAGGGAAAAAGGATCCAGAGGTCAAGAACATGGATAAAGGAGGAGAAGGAGGCAGCAGCAGAATGGAGACAAAGAAGTGTGGAGGTGAAAGATGACAACATGTGTGTATGTGTGTTTGTACTTGGCACACAAAGTGGCCTGCACCACCACCCTCTCTGGGTACTGTGCTGCATTTGCAGTATTTTAACTTTTTTGCATCTCAGGGGAAAATGTTTGCTTGGGTGAGTGTCTCTTAGTTGGTGGCAGGGCAGGGTCTGGGAGGTGGTTGAGTGAGAGTGATTATGCTGGCTGGCTGAGTGGGGGGTGTTGCACTTGGTTTGACATGCAAAGATCTGAGTAGTGTCCTCAGCATCCCTTCCCACCACCCTTACCAGCGGAGAGACCACAATTGCTATCTTATGAATAAAAATAATTATACTACTACATCTGTATGTGTTTGTTTATTTTTAATGTTGTTTTAGGCTACTTAGATGTGCAGCAGCCAAGGCCAGCATCTTGTAGGCATTTTTTTAAAGAAACTGAAATGTAATTGTAGTGATTACTTTGGAGGAAAAGTAAAGTAATCAGTTACTTTCAGAGCAATTGTAATTGCAACGGTAATTACTACTTTTTTGGGCCATGTAACTGTAATTTATTACTTTTTAAAAGTAATCTTCCAAGCTCTGCCCCCACATAACAGGATTTTATAAACATGGGGGGGGGGAAGAGGAGAGAAAAATGAATTCTGCACAGCACACATGAAGCAATACACTTGGTCATCTATAGGGGGCGCTGTAAGACTATTAATTCAGGGGTCTAAACTCACCTAGCTGCTGCTGCGGAGAATCGAACTCCTTCCACGCCTCTTTGGTCCCCTGTCCGGTTTTACGCCGGCAGTTGCACTGACCATTGGGCACCTGAAGTGTCACCGAGTTTAAGGATCTCTGAGAGCCTTAACCCTTAGTGGATCAAGATGCAGAAAGATTTCTTTCTCTCCGTTCGGGAAGTCGAGCTTTGCGAATTGCGGTCGAACAAAAGGGCCCCGTAAGACCATCGATGCACGGCTCTAAAATTATCTAGGAGAGAAGCCAACCCCCTTCCCTTGCATGTCCATTGTCGATTGGGAACCTGAAGTGTCTCTGCATCGAAGGACACCGCCCCTAAAGGCCCTTTGACCCTTAGAGGATCAAGATGCAAAAACATTTTCTTCTCTCCATTGAGAAATCTAGGTGGTGGTGGTGGGGAGATGATCGGGTTTTTTTGCCCGTTGGAGGAAAAACTAGATAAATAAAGAATCAGAGACTTCACTATCACCCTCCTTCTATTTTCATTAAGGGGAGGGGAAATGTCAGAGCCCACCTCACCCACCCAAGAGAGGCCCAAACACCCTCGTGGTTGCCAATGCAGGTTTCCTTCTCAGCTCCTGATTTGGGGGACGCAGAAGGAGGGGACGCTGCAGCCTGGCCTTCTAAGGGTTAAAATGAACTAAGCTTGATTCCTAGAGAGGAAGGAAAAGGGAGGGCGGGTCCTCCAGAGCAAATGCACCTCCCCTCTCGCAAACTCTCTTCCTGCCCGCCTCCTCTCCCGCAGGAAAGGGGCTTCTCTTTTCCTCCCAAGTGGTGCATCGGTGCTCCCTTCTGGGATCTGGTGGTGAGGAGCTCCCCCCTCTTCTGGGCATTTGGATGCAAGGGAGCCGCAGGGGTGCAGAGGAGGCATTGCAAGGCAGGAAAGGGAGGAGGGGGCTTGGAGAGATGTCCAGATTCAAACGTCAGGCAGTGAAAAGTGTGGGGGTGTCCGTCGATTAAGGGCCGGGAAGTGCAAGCGGGACCCTCGCCCCATTTTTGCCTGATAGGAAGGTGGCTTGTGCGGCTGATACTTCTACACGAGGCAAGGGAGCGCCTTTCTTTCCTTCCTCCTCTCTGACAGGCTAGGAGGCCCCTTTGTTTATTTACTACATTATGTCCCACCTTTCCTCCAAGGAGCATAAGGTGGCATACAAACCATCTCCTGATTTTATCCTCACAGGAACCCTGTGAGGTAGTAGGTTTGAACCCAGGTCCCACTCTGACACTCTAACCATTACACCACACTGTCCTCTGTCCTGGTAGGGAATATAAAGTAGGTCTGCTATGCTAATTACCTAGGAAAATGAGGAGTAGAGCAGAGCTACTAACTGAGAAGATGAAGGGGCCCATTAATTGGGGGCTGGCCTCTGCCCCCCCCCCCGTACAAACCTGGGTCCTCTGGTGCATTGTTGCACATGGCCGAACCCTGATCAGTAGGGGAGACTATTCAAGCAGAACAGGAAAGCATTAGGAAGCAGCACAAAAAATTAAAAGGGGGGGATAGTGGGGAATGGGGGAGAGGAATGAAAAAACCCTCATCAGAGCAGAGATTGTGGATCCCAGTTCCTGGGCACAAAGCTTGCGGGGTGGTCACTGCTGTGAAACGGATGCTGCTCTGTGTGAATTTTTAATCTGCCCAGGAAAACAGCCCTCAGCTGTGAGAGGAGTGGAACCTCCATGTGTAGAGGAAGTATACCAGATCCTGCAGAGAAATGTTACTTTGTTTATACATTAAACAATTAAAATATGCCTGCACAAGGGTGGGAAATTCTGTTTAAGATAGAATGGAGGTTTTATGCATAAATGAGATCACCAGATTAGCTGTCTATAAGTCTGAAAATTAATCAACTATTATTTCTGTAGCTGAGTGACAGCTTTCATTTAAACCGACTTCATGATCGTTTAGTTTGGGCTTTTATTGTGGGGATTTCTTAACTTAGAAGGAAAGGAAAGGGGGGAATGATAGAGGTGGGTAAAATTATGGATGGTAGATAGACAGAATTTTTTTCTCCCTCATAACACTAGAAACCAGGGCCATTGGCTGAATGGTGAGATTCAGTATAGAAAAAAGTAATTCTTTACATGTTGCATATCTGAAACTATGGCGTTTGCATTTACTAACGGCCACCAACTTGGATGGCTTTTAAATGGGATTAGACAAATTCTTGAAGGACAAAGCTATCAATGGGTCTTAGTGATGATGGCTACATTAATGCCAGCATTTGGGGCTGGATGCCTCTGACCACCAGTTGATGAGGGTCACGAGCAGGCAAGTGTTGTTGTGCTCATGTCTTGCTTGGGGGCCTTCCAGTGGCATCTGATTGGCCTCTGTGAGCACTGGATGCTGGACTAGATACCTTTAGTGTGGTGACACCTACCCTTTGGAATTCACTGACCTGAAATATTAAGACAGGCGCTATCTCTGTTACCTTTCAGTGCCTACCTTCCTCTCTTTCAACAAGCCTTTTAAGTAGAGACCTTATCCCAGTCTGCATCTGTATTGGAATAGTTTTAAAGATTTTTTTTAAAAATGCTTTTAGTGTTTATTGCTTCTTTTTTGCTCAAACTAATCGATCATGACGCTGTCATTTCTTTCTTTTGGGAGGAAGGGTGGTATATAAAATTTAAATAATAATAGAAGAAGATTGGTTTTTGGTCTGATCCAGCAGGGCCCTTCTTATGTTCCCAATAAATTGTAGGGGACAGACCAGACCACTGGGAGGGATTTTGCAACTTTTGATCCTCAGCCAGATGAAAGGTTTAATCTATATCCCTCAAATACAGAAGCCTCCCACACAAGTCTCTAGTTTATCTCTGAATCTCAGCATTCCCCTGCCTTTTCCTTCTGGGACTCATTCACGTTCGCTCAGGAAAAATCTTCCTGTCCTGAAAGGTTAACTCACAAAACAATGTTTTGGCTTTGCAGAACTTGGTAGTATCTCCGCATAGGACAGTCTTTAGCAGAAAAGAGAGGAGTCTGTTGGGCCTGGTCTTGACGCAAAGATGAAAGAAGACGACTCAACTGGCCTTGAAGCAACTGTTCCGAATATCATCCAGGCTGGGAGCAGTGAGGGATTCTGGAAGAGAACAGGTTGGAACATTCTGGGTAAGGAGGCCCACAGTTCAGATGTGCAGTGCCAGCATTTCAGGGAGTTTTGCTACCAGGATGCCGAGGGCCCCCGAGAGGTCTGCAGCCGACTCCACCATCTCTGCCATCGGTGGCTGAAGCCTGAGAAGCACACAAAGAACCAGATCCTGGATTTGGTGATCCTGGAGCAGTTCCTGGCTGTCCTTCCAGCGGAGATAGTGAGCTGGGTGAGGGAATGTGGGGCGGAGACCAGTTCCCAGGCGGTGGCGCTGGCTGAAGGTTTCCTCCTGAGCCAGGCTGAGGAGAAGAAAGAGGAAGAGCAGCAGGTGAGAGGGTTTCATCTGGGTCGTTCTAAGGGACTCAGCATGTGAGGGAGGGTATCCTAACACTCGGTGGAGGCTGGTGGCTCCATGTCAGTGGGGCAATGGAATCTACTCCGGGTTTTCCTTGGACAGCTCCTGGGGAAAAAGCACTGCTATCACTCTATAATAGTCCAACCCTTTCTGGAAATCATCCAAGCAGCCCTTTTCCTCTATCTTTTCCTGTCTAATCTATTTCCCTATCAATTGTCTTTGGTATCTTCACTGCTATTGTCAGGGTCTGTTTGCAGAAGTGGCCACTGATTTCCGTGAGGCAGAGAAGTTTCCGTCGGATGCCGGGGAGGGTCCCCTGCAAAGCTGGAACACGCAGGAGAGCGGTGGAGGTGCCCCCTCCCTGGGTAAGGATTAAGTTGCTCTGTTGATTATGCAAGGAACTCATGGGATTCTTTTATGTTCTCCTGAATTTTTTGGTGGGAGATGCTTGTCCATGGCCTTTTCTACCGTTGAAAGAGGAGTTCATACTCAATCTGCGAGAACCAAAATCCGATGTAAAATGCATATGAACAGCCAGTATACAATGGATGCGACATTTTGTAACATCAGTGAGTACTTAGACAGGTGTCTAACCTCTGAGATAAGGACATGCTGACGGCTTCCCACCACCTTTTTTTCACACAGGTGATGGAATGATGCTGGCAAGACTTCCTCAGCAGTCTCTTCTGTATGGTGGAGGGGAAGCAGTGGTTGTGGCACCGGATCAGGTAGGGGGAAGGATTATTGCAGGAAGAGAGGCTGGAGCATTCTGGGTGCCTCCCTGGGAACTGAACAATTCTCCCTCCCTCTCTTTGCTTCTGTCAAACCTGCTCATCAGGAAGGCTGTGAATGCCATTCATGAAGGTTTAAATCACGCAGGATAATTCCCAGCTGTCTTTCCTTAGTGAATCTTCTGGATTTTGCTAGAGATAATGTTTATATTATATATAAAGAGGCAAATGTTTCCCATTCTTCCAGGGGCCCGTGTCCTTTGAGGAAGCGGCTGTGTATTTCACCGACGAGGAGTGGGCTCTGCTGGATCCTGACCAGAGAGCTCTGCATAAGGAAGTCACAGAGGAGATTTGTGAGATTGTCGCCTCTCTTGGTAAGTCTCCCTTTTTGCATAGTTGGTAATATCCATTAGAAAATACAAAACGAGACTTTTTGCACAGTGTCTGTATTTTAACAACTCAAATCTCTTGCTTCCCCTCTGCCAGGATTTATCTATTTACTTTATTTGTTTTTATTAAAATATTTATATTCTACTTTTTTATGTAACAAAAACGTACAAGGTGGCAAAAATTTTAAACCATAAGATAATGTAAACAACTTGACAGCAGCAGGAAACATGAAGAGTTGCAATAAATACAAAAACTAGCCAGTATTGTCTGTTCTGACCACCAGCAGCTCTCCAAGGCTTCAGCCCAGTATGCCCAAGGGCTCCTTCCAAGATCCTTCTGCTGGAAGAGGCTTGGATTGAACTTGGGATCCTCTGGGTGTGCGTGACATGCTCTGTCACTGAGTGTTTACATATTTGTATCCTGGTATTGCTCCAAGCAGTTCAGAAGAGAATGCATATGATTGCCCTGTGGTCTACCTGCATCACAATCCTGTGAGAAAGGCTGATCTGAGAAAAGAGGGATAGCCAAAGGCCTCCCAGTGAGCTTTATGTCTGAGCTGGGGCTCTCCAGGGATACGATCATGGTATTCTATAGGACACTGACTGTCAGTTGTGCAAACATAGAACAGAAAAATGGATGGTGAAAGCTGCCTCCCAGCTAAAGCTTTTCAGTTCCTCTTACATTATCACAAGCGTTCTTTGTGGTTGCTCAGTGATTTAGAGTTTCATTACTACAGTAGGGCCCCGCTTTATGGTGCTTTGCTTTACGGCGCTTCGCTAATGCAGCGGTCTCAATTAGACGAGCCCCACTCATATGGCGCTTGTTCCGCTTTTACGGCCGTTTTCGGGCATCGCATGCCATTCTATTCAATGAGTTCCGCTTTTCAGCGGTTTTTGCTTTTCACCGGGGGTCCGGAACGTAACCCGCCGTATGAGTGGGGCCCTACTGTACTTCAGGCTCCTAACAGCTTCCCCTCTTCTTTGCAACAGGCCATGAATGGAAAACCGAGAATATGACAGAACTACATGGGGTGTTCCCAGAAAGAGACACGTGTATAAAGAGGGAGCAGCAGAGTAGGAAAACAGAAGAAGAAGAAGAGAGGAGGAGGCATGAATCCCTTAATTCTCAGAGCCGTGACTACGATGAAATCCTGGTCCAAGAAAAAGTACAAGAAAGAAAAGAAACAAATACATGCTGTGTGTGTCAGAGAAGCTTCCATTCGAAGTCAAAATTGAAAGCTCAATGCAACTTCCACATGGTACAGAAACCATATAAGTGCTTGGAATGTGAAAACAGCTTCTGTCAGAAGACAGATGTCACCAGTGAAAGAATTCATACAGGGAAGAAACCATGTGAATACTTGGAGTGTGGAAACAGCTTTACTAAGAACACAAATCTTACTTTTCATGAAAAAATTTACATGGGAGAGAAACCATATAAATGCTTGGAGTGCGGAAAGAACTTTAGTACAAGCAAATGCCTTCGTCGTCATCAAAGAATTCACACAGGGGAGAAACCATATAAATGCTTGGAGTGCGGAAAGAGCTTCAGTTGGAAGACGGATCTCACTTCTCATCAAAGAATTCACACAGGGGAAAAACCACATAAATGCTTCGAATGTGGAAAGAGTTTCTGTCAGAAGACTGATCTCATTAGTCATCAAAGAATTCACACAGGGGAGAAACCACGTGAATGCTTGGAATGTGGAAAAAGGTTCCGTCAGAATTCTCACCTTATTGCCCATGAAAGGATCCATACAGGAGAAAAACCATATAAATGCTTGGAATGTGGAACGAGCTTTGCACAGAAGGCAGCCCTTACTTGTCATCAGAGAATTCACACTGGAGAGAAACCATATCAATGCTTGGAATGTGGAACCAGCTTCAGAAAAAAGTGTAATCTCTCTTCCCATCAAAGAATTCACACAAGGGAGAAACCATATCAATGCTTGGAGTGTGGAAAGACCTTCAGGCATAAGATAAGTCTCACATTTCATCAAAGAATTCACACAGGTGAAAAGCCATATAAATGCTTGGAATGCGGAAAGAGCTTTTGTCACAGATCTGACCTTACTACCCATAATAGGATCCATACAGGGGAGAAACCATATAAATGCTTAGAGTGTGGAAAGAGCTTCGCACATAGGGCAAGTCTCGGTTCTCATCAAAGAATTCACACAGGGGAGAAACCACATAAATGTTTGGAATGTGGGAAGAGCTTCAGTCAGAAGATACATCTCACTTGCCATCAAAGAGTTCACACAGGGGAGAAACCCTATCAATGCATAATATGTGGAAAGAGCTTTATTAGATGTTCAAACCTTACTTTGCATCAAAGAACTCACACAGGGGAGAAACCATATAAATGTTTGGAATGTGGCAAGAGCTTCAGTGCAAAGGCAACTCTCACTTCTCATAGAAGAACTCACAAAGAGGAGAAATATAAATGCTTGGAATGTGGAAAGGGCTTCAATAGTGAGATACATCTTGCTTATCATCAAAGAATTCACAGAAGTGCTTGGAATATGGAACGAGATTCTGTTACAATGTAACTTTTTCATATTGGGGAACCCTGAGCACAGGCAACAAAGAAACCTAACCTATTTTCTTTTAGATTTCTTTCTCCAATATGATGTGACAGATAATTGCTACTCCCTTCTGCCTGCTCCAGATTTTTTCACCTGACGGGGCAGTGGTGCTTTTATATGGGAGCATTCAGTTCCTATCCGTGTTCAGAGGTAGCCGTCTTAGATCTGCCAAAATTCATTGCCTGGCCTACAGATCAGTGTGGTGTAGTGGTTAGAGTATTGGAGTAGGGCCTGGGAGACCAGTGTTCAAATCCCCACTTGGGTATGAAGTTCACTGGGTGTCCTTGGGCCATCAGCCTAACCTACCTCCCAGGATTGCTGTCAAAATAAAATGGAGACAAGGAGAAGTATGTATGCCACCTTGAACTCCTTGGAGGAAAAGGTGGGATGTAAATGTGATAATAAAATAAAATAAATATTTTGGGAAATGTAAGGTGGCTGCTACCTGAAGAAGATGGTATCCAAGATGTCCCCATACAGTTCTGCCTGCTCAGGTGTATGTCCTGGGAGGAATGGAAATGGGGGGGGGAGTGGAAAAACAGAGGGAACGTGCTGCAGTACACATCTCCGTGTAAACAAAAGTGTACATACTTGAAATGGGTTGGGTGGATTTTCTCTTAAGTGTTTTTGCATTGAAAACATTTAATATTTCATTGGTTTTTGTGAATGGGCAAAAAAATTTTACATCGCTGCAAAAATACACATTTCAGTATCGAATATTGAGCAATTAACAAAAAATACCAATATGCCTATATACAGATACCATCTTAACAAAAAGAAAAGGAAGTTCTAATATATTTCCTGTTGTAATTGAGTTGTTCTTCACCTCTAATCTATCGTTTTTAGTTTTCCTCAAATGCATCTTCTGCTTGCGTTTTTAGTATATTTGAAGTCCTTTAATTATGATAAACAGCAAGTAATAACAATAAAAACAATAAATCAGCGTTTGTCATCTTTTTCTGATTTTCACTCCTGCTTTTAAATGTACATTTAACATATATTTTGGGGTAGAGGGATTGGAAATGGCAAGGTCAGAAGGAAATTAAATACAGAAAGTACAGATATTGATAATCACATTATTAACCATGGTTACTTGCAAAAACATTTGTTGATAACACAGACATCCTAGCGTTGGTTAAGTCAAGATTAACGTGCCCTGTTGATTTCGATGAGACTAAAAGATGACTAACCAATATTTCTTTTTTTTAATGAAATGCACAGTGAACAGTTGCAAGATTTATTTTGATAGGGGAACAGCCATTTCCTATTTATGAACAAGACCACAATGTTGGTGAAAATAAATGCTTTACAAGTCCATGAAATGATGAGGCAGTGCTTCAAAGAGAACAGCAACTTGGTTAGCCTTTGCTACTTTGAAAGAGGAGGGTGGCGGATCAGGATGCCTGTGCTCAAATGGGGCACCCAAACTGTGTAATCTCCACAAATTCACAACCAAACCTTCCTCCATCCGTCCGGTCCTTCTTACCCCCCAATCCTTATCAAAGGCAAGAAAGAAAAAAAGGGCAAGAGAAACAAAAGTAGAATTATGATGAAGGGTTAGAACTGCCAGAAATGAAAGTAAGGGACAATGTTTCGTTGAAAAAGGAGGGGAGAAATCAGCAGGAAGATTACTGGGCAAAAGATATTTATAAAGTTGGACGGGATTGGTCAATTATTGTCTCCCTACACCAGATGTACTCCAACAGGTCACATCTGCACCAATTTTAAAGCAAATAGCCCCCCGCAAAAAAAGGATCCTGGGAAGTATAAGTTAAGGGTGCTGGGAACTGGTGCTCTGTGAGGGGTAAACTACAGTTCCCAGGACTCTGGAGGAAGCCATGTGCTTGAAATGTATACCAGGCTATGGGGTGACCACATTTGGAATACTGTGTACATTTCTGGTTGCCTCATCTCAAAAAACAATACTGTAGAGTTGGGGAAGGTTCACAAAAGGGCAAGTAGAGTAATCGAGGGGATGGAGCAACTCCTATGAGGGAAGGTTGCAGCATTTGGGGCTTTTTAGTTTAGAGGTGAGTCAGAAATGACATGATACACAATTTTGGATGGCATGGAAAAAGTGGATAGAGAAAAGTTTTTCTCCCCATAACGCTAGAGCTCATGGACACTGAATGAAGACGAATTCAGGACAAAATATTTTCGTGCAGCGCAACTATAGTTAAAATACGGAATTCGCTCCTGCAGAAAACAGTGATGGCCGGCCAACTTGGATGGCTTTAAAAGATGATTAAATACATGGAAAAGGCTATCGGTGACTGCTCGCCATGATAGCTATGCTCTTCTTCCATGGTGGAAGGTAGGATGCTTCTGAATAGCAGTTGCTGGAAACTGCAGGAGAGTTTAGTTTTTCTGCTCAGGTCCCGCTTGCAGGCACCCTGTAGGCGTCTGGTTGCCCACTGTGAGAACAGGATGCTGGACTAGGTGGGCCTTTGGCCTGGTTCAGGCCTCTTCTTAACAGTGTGGCTGTAATCACAATTTCTTCTTCCTCACTATCCCACCATTCTTTTTTTAAAAAATATGTTTGTATCATTTCATAAGTGTATTGTAGTGGTTAAGGTGTTGGACTACGACCTGGGAGACCAGGGTTCAAATCCCCACATAGCCATGAAGCTCACTGGGTGACCTTGGGCCAGTCACTGCCTCTCAGACTCATGAAAACCCGATTCATAGGGTCGCCATAAGTTGGAATCGACTTGAAGGCAGTACATTGTTATATCACTGATATGCAGACCTGGGAAAAGTTACTTTTTTGAACTACAACTCCCATCAGCCCCAGCCAGCATGGCCACTGATTGGGCTGATGGGAGTTCAAAAAAGTAACTTTTCCAAGCTCTGCTGATATGTTAGCTGTGCTGGGCTCTACTGAGAGAAGTCAGGATATACAGGACATTGAATAAGTTAAAACGAACAAAATTTCTTTTCCCCTGGCCTAACTGCGACCCCAACTGCCCTCTCCCCAATGTTCCAAACCCCTTAGCAACAGCTGCCAAGACTGTCTTGCCCCTAACTAGTTACCTTTTTACTGATCCCCTGTTTCCACACACACATACATCCCAGGCATCTGGGCTTTTACCATATGTTAAATTCGAACCAGAAACCCACAGAGATGAATATCCATCATCTGCTACATTAAGGCTTGCTCTTTGAGAGACTCGGACCTTGCTGCTTGGCCGCCTAAAGATTAAAATGAAGTGACCTCAGTTCCTACAGAGGATGTGAATTTCGGGAGGAGGAAAAAGGCAGGGGTAATGCCAGCTTTTTATTTGTTTGTTTGAATTTGTTCCTTGCAAAGCAGCCCAAGGCAGTGAACACGGAAGCCACAAAACAACGATCACGTCTTAAAAACAGATCCCAGACTTCAGATACAGACTGGGCCTGTAAACACACTAGCGGCACACTAGATCAAAGCCATTTCCATTAGCCACACCTGGAGGAGGAACCAGTTGATCTGCCGATCAGTCGCGAAATCTTTGAAGCTGATTTTTTTTTAAATGCACTCAAGCTGCTCCCACCAGGTTTTACAGTTAAAAGGGGTGTGGGTTGACTAGCATCGTGTGCCCCCATTTTCAGAAGAGGGAGGTGGAGAGAGAGACACTGGAACCTGCAGAACAGGGAGTGTGTTTCTCTCCACCGATAAAGATCTCTACTTAGAAGGCTTGATGAAAGGTCTTCAGTAGAATACAGAGAGGGCACCTGTCTGACATTTAAGGGGAGGGCATTCCAAAGGGTAGGTGCCACCACGCCAAAGGCCCGATTCCTATATTGTGCTGAAGGGACTTCCTGGTGATGGTTTCTGCAGGTGGCAGTGCACAGTGATCGAGTGGATGAGCCTACCTTTTAAGGGGTGAGACAAATGAACCTCCCCCCATACCCACTTTCCGCTGGAAACCCGCACACGCACACCCCGGGGGAGAATGTCTTTTCTCTTTCCAAAAATTGATCTGATGCTCCAGGAGTTGCTCTGGTGAGTTGCCCTTTAGATGCATTTGGGGGACAGCTGCAGGGGAGGGTGATGGGTGGAAAGTCAGTGAATGGGGGTGGGTGGGAAGAAGTCGGGGCGAGACTAACCTGATGATTGGGAGTGGCTGAGAAGAGCAAGAGAGTCCCCCACCTTCATTTCACCCCACAGGGAGGTGCTCTGTGCAACTGACCCATCCAGCAGCCCCCCCAACAACATCCATGGGATGGGGGGTGTTTGCTCTTTTCTATCCTCTTCAAATCTAAGCGGCCTTTTTTAGGGAGCAAGGGAGATATAAAAGGAGATAAAAGCACAGGAAACTGCTTTGTACTGAGCCAGACCATTCGTCCACTCAGTATTGTTTACACTGATTGGCAGCAGCTCTCTGGGGTTTCAGACAGGGAATGTTTCCCAGTGCTACCTGGGGATTGGCCCTGGGACCTTTTACATGCAAAGCAGGCAGTCTGAGGGACTATGTCGCTCTACTTTGACAGGAACATATAAAGCTGTCTTATACTGAATCAGTGCATTGGTTCATCAAGCTCAGTATTGTCCACACTGACTGGCAGCGGCTCTCCAGGGTTACAGAGAGGAGACTCTCCCAGCCCTACCTGGAGATGTTGGGGATGGAATCCGGAACCTTCTGCATGCAAAGGAGGTGCTCTACCACTGTGCTACGGCCACTTCCCCAAATAACTGCTGGAGTCGTGGTGCCTGAGGGATGCATCAAATTCACCCAATGTGGGCTAGCCCAGCAGTGGCTCCCTCTGGGTCCAAAGTTTGCCCCAAGATAAATTCCTCCTTGAAATGTCAGGGTCTCCCTCATTCACGTGTTGGGGGAGTTGCTGTAAGTTGTTTTAAATGCTGTATTTTAAATTGCTGTGACCTGCCCTGGGACATCAGAGTGTAAGGCAGGTAATAAACTAACATAAGAATGTACTGAACACAGGTGCAAGTGACCTGTACACATGTAGAAGTGTTTGTAGGAGAGAGTGTACTCTCGTTGACTGAGACAGGTCAACTCTTGGGTATATAGGTACACAGACTGTATACTTGTTGAACTTTACATGTGAATAAATATATGGCTATACAGCTCAGCTATTTTTGTACACAGATGTACGCTTGTTGAAAGTACCGTGTGAACAACCTGCCACCCCATGCTATCTTTGACTGAACTCCACTTGCCAGGATCCAAACACAGAACCAGAAGACATGATCAATGAGGGTGCTTTTTGAGTTGCTAAACATGTGCTGCTCACTGTTAGTAGAGGAACTTGATTAAATCAGACAGGAGAAAATCCTGATAGAGGGTAACTGAACAAACACTATAGGCAGAAAGAAACGGAGAGGTTGTGTCTTTTAGATAGGCCCCTTTGAGAGCAGTGTTAGATTCAGCCCGACAGAGGAAAACTCACTCACAGCTAGGCAACCTATCAGAATATGTTTTACCTCAGCAAAGGTCATGCCACCTTCCTTGGTTGCTATGCAACACCTACATGCCCCTCCCATTGGCTAGTTGACAGAAACTGTGTACACATGATGTTATATCCTACATTCAATGCACAAAATATGCAATAGGTCTAGATTGTGTGGGAACTAGGCAGAAAAAACAAGATTGCCGTATGCAGTGAACATAGAATACGTCATGTGTCCACAATTCAAGTCCACATACAATCTAGATCTATTACATATTTTTTGCCCCTGAAATGCGTTTCTTGAGGAACTGGTTTCATTCTGAAAATAAAAGCTCATTGCAGATGGATTCTGTTACCTTGCAACGTGCCCATTTGAAAACTGACGTAGATGGTCCCGGCCATGGGGGGAGATAGAGACATGAAGGCCCATAAAAAACTGGAAAAAATTCAGGGAGGAAAACCATATTTCCCTCTCTTTTTTCCTAAACCTCACCCCCAGAATTGAAAAGTTTTGGATTATGAAGTATTTTCTTTTAGAACGATGAATAAAATGTTTAAGACAAGTTGTTCATAGATTTACTCCCCCAAAATGATTTCTAAAAAGTATGTTACAGGAAACTTTTTGTGTAAGACTCTGAACGGTATCAGATCATTACACTTCCTGCACATTGAGGACAAACAAGCCCTGAGCTGTCCACAGGGAGTACAACTCTGAACAGCTGTTGACACAAAAGAAAGGAGTCCAGCCTCCTTTGCTTGTGGAATTGCTCTTGTCGACATAGTTGATGGGTCTGTTTCTGTCCTCTTGACTAGGCCTCAAAGGAGGGGGGAAATGTACACACAAGCAGAACCTGATAGCGATGGCTCAGAATACATACATACATACACTAGTCTCAGACTGTTTGTGAGAGCTGTACTGAAGCCACCTATCAGCAATCCTGGGCAGGGCTGGCTCCAGGCATGCCGGGGCCCTTGGGCAACAGCTTGCCCTGGGCCCCAGCGTGTGTGCGGGTCCACGTGTGGCCCCTCCCATACCCCCACCTACCTGTCTCCTGTCTTTTACTATTGCCATTAACCAAGATGGCAGCCGTGGTTTCCCTAAGGGGATGAAGCCTCTGCCGCCATCTTTGTTGATGGCACGCGTGCATGCTACATGTGCGCATCTCTGCCATCAACTAAGATGGCAGCAGAGGCTTCAGTACTTTAGGGAAACCGCAGCCGCCATCTTCATTAAGGGCAATACTAAAAGGCAGGAGAAAGGTAAGTAGGAGGCGTGGGGGGGCCACAGATCGCCGCGGATCATGGAAGGAGAGCAGAGGGTCTGCTGAAGGGCCCCCTGTTCCCCTGTTGCTCCAGGGGCCCTCGGGCCAGTGCCCCACCAGGCCGCCCTTTAGAACCGGCCCTGATCCTGGGTCTCATCCTTGTCACTCCACATGCTGTATCACCTGTGTGTACCTCAGGGAGACAGCTACTTTCAAAAGCACTAGGACAGGCAGAACATATTACATCAAACAGAGCATCCCCTGCAGGTCCTAATCTATGCCACTGAATGCAAAAGGCCAGGATGTCATATCCAGTATGTAGGAAAAACCACAACTGACCTACGCACATGCTTCAGAAACCACAAATCGGCAATCTTGACAAAAAAAGTGGAGCAACCAGTTGCAAAACATTTCATTACTGAGGGCCACAGTCTGTTGGGCTTTTCTATAACAGCTATAGAAATGCCAACAGATCCAGCAGCACTGACTGGGAGGGAGAACTTTTGGATATTCATTCATTGGCGATCACTTGTGGCTGAGTAGGTTTCCAGATGGAAGATGGTCGCAGTGAGGATTTGTTTGATGTGCCTTCCGCTTAGCTTGTTTGTCCCGTTCGCCCTGTATTCATGCGTCTTTGAAGTCCATAGCACCTTAGATAATAGCCGACCACCATTTGGGACACTCATCGGCCAAGTCTTCCCAGTTCTCGATGCTCATGTTACATTTTTTTTAGCTTCGCTTTAAGAACATCTTTAAACCTCTTTTGCTGTCCATCGATATTCTGTTTTCCATCTTTAAGTTGAGAGTAAAGTAGCTACTTTGGAAGACAGTGATCACATGGATATACTCTCGGACGCATTGGCACCACATGGCCTTAACCTGGAGGACAGTACAACCTCTTCTGCAAATTAAGCCCCTCTGAGAGCATTCCATCCTCAAAGCTCTATAACAGCATTTGTATGTTAGCAGCTGATGAAGGCGGAAGCCGAAACGTTTTGGTAGAACAATAAAAACCTCTGTTTTGTTAATCACAGTTACGTGTGTATGTGTATATATATATATATATATATATATATCTGCAAACATGTAACAAAGAAAGAGAATCACTGCATCATGACCAAAAACCAGATACTCACATACACCATCCATCTGTGCACACGCATGCCTCATCAACACACACACAGAGAAACAAACAATATGGGGAGGGGATTTGCAGGACTTGGTAGCACCTCCAGTCAGGGCTGCCTTTTCCTTGAGGCAAAAGGAGGCTTCTTTGGAACACAGTTCAAAGATGGATGAACAAGACTCAGCTGGCCATGAAGAAGGAAGAGGCCTGGATGCCATCAAGACTGGGAGCAGTGGAGAATTCCGGGAAACAACTGTGCAGATGTTCTTGCGTGAGGAGGACGCCCAGGATTCAAATGCCGCCCTGGGCTCCTGCTAGAAGGAAGGGCGGCATATAAATCAAATAATAAATAAATGCACAGTGCCAGAAGTTCAGGTGTTTCTGCTACCAGGAGGCTGTGGGAGCCTGAGAAGTTTGTGGCCAACTCCACCTTCTTTGCTGTCAGTGGCTGAAGCCAGAGCGATGCACCAAGGCTGAGATCGTAGACCTGGTGATTCTGGAGCAGTTCCTGACTGTCCCTCCAGCGGAGATGGTGAGCTGGGTGAGGGAATGTGGAGCGGAGACCAGTTCCCGGCAGTGGCCCTGGCCGAAGGTTCCCTCCTTGAGCCAGGCAGAGGAGAAGAAGCAGGAAGAGCAGCAGGTGAGAGGGTTTCATCCCGGTAGTACCAAAGGACCAGAAATGTGAGGGAAGAGCTCTATTAATTGCCCAACTCATGCTGTAAATCATCCCAGGATGGATGTCTGAAACCCTTTACCATTGCCATTCATCTTCTATATCTTCTCTGCATTCCTCTTTTCTGTTACAGGAGCAGGGGCTGTTTGCAGAAGGGGCCACCAATTTCTCTGCTTCAGAGACGACTCCATCGGACACCAGAAAGAGTTCCCTGAGAAGGGGGGATGTGCAGGAAGTTGATGAATGTGCCACCTTGCAGGGTAAAGATTAAGGGAGCCTCTGTCAAATGGGTCGTCTATGGATTAATCTATTGGTTATGCAAGAAATTCGCTCAGTGGTAGCTAATCTGCTTTGCACGCAGTAGGTCCCAGGTTCAATCTCTGGAACCTCCACATAGGCCTAGGAACGTCCCATCTGAAATCCCAGAGAGCTGCTGTCAGTCACTGCAGAAGATACTGAGCTAAATGGACCACCTGTCTGGCTCAGTATAAGGCATTTTGCTGTGTACCTTTCATACATCTATTTCACTTACTTCTAGGTCACTTACTAGGCACAGATCTTGAAACAGTTTACAGTAAAGAAAAATCCAGATACATAAACACACAATATCCATATGCCTCTATGTAAACAGCCTGATAGATACTCCCAGCCAAAGTAAAAGCCCACTACTCACACAGCCACTCTTTAACAGTGTCATTCTGCCATTTATTTATTGTTGCATTTATATCCCACTTTTCCTCCAAGGAGCTCAAAGTGGCATACATGGTTCTCCCCCTCCTAATTTTAATCCCCACAACAACCCTGTGAGGTAGGTTGGGCTGAGAGGCAGTGACTGGCCCAAGGTCACCCAGTGTGCTTCATGGCTGAATGGGGATTTGAACCCTGGTCTCCCAGGTCCTAGTCCAACCCTCTATCCACTATACCACACTGGCTCTCTGCCATCCATTACCGTCCAGTCACACAACCACTACAGCCATTCGCCGCCACATACAATATCCCTGCTAACCTACCACTGATACCAAATCAACAATACCACAACCCACATGAACTCATTACAGTCATATCCTTCCTACAAAGGAGCGTTGCCAGGCATTCAGAAATAAAAGACTTTCCACATCTCTGCAGCGCTAATAGGATCCTGCCCCACACCTACAATATTAAAAAAAGCCCACCATCCCACTTCTCACCAATCTCCCAGAAACAGAATTGTACCACACACAAAGATTTATGTTCCCCTATATCTTGGAAGGAAGACTTGTCTCCAGCCTCTTCCACTGTCCAAAAATGACTTTATCCATGGAAGCCAACACTCTCATTTGTTGGCCAAGACCCTGGGTGAGGAGAGACGCCATGATAGCATGGGTATAAACACCCCAATGGTATACAGTCCTCTTCGGTTTGGCTAAGATCCCCAAAGTGATGAACAGATTAATACATAAAGAAAACGCAAAAGTAAAGCAATACAACAAACCAATGAAAATATAAAACGGCAAAAACCAGGCGCACCATGAACCACACTTTCTACATTCATGAGTTGCATTTGTGCTCCCACCACAAACGCAGCTGCCACCCACAAACAATGGCCCAGACTGTAGGCGTCTCCCTGGAAACACTGACGGCTGTGGCAATGGTCTTACAGTTGTTCTCCATGAGTGGAGCTCGCTGCTTCCACCGTCTGGCTCTTCAACAGGCTGCAGTTCTCCAGGTGCAGGAGCAGATGCAGTAAAGAAGGGTTTGGGGGAGGCTGAAGTTGGTATTCACAAATCAGCCAGCAATAATCGTGTTGCTGCGACCTGCCTCCTCTGCAATGGATACGTTATTTTGTAACCATCTGTACTTAGACATGCATTGCTTCCCCTGAGAGAAGCGCACGCTAATAGCTTCCCACCACCTTTGTCTCTTGTAGGCGATGGAACGATGCAGGCAAGACCTACTCAGCTGTTGCTTCTTTGTGGTGAGCAGCCTGGGCGCTTCTGTCTCCTGCCCACCTCTCTGGGCCTCAATGATTCTCTCTCCTCTTTCCATCTGAGAAAGCTGACTGCTTGAGAAGGTTTCAGTTCTGCAAGTTTTTTTTAAAATGCATTTTCTTACATGCGTATCCCACCTTTCTTTCATCAAGGAACCCAAGGCAGTCCTATCTCCAAGGTCATTTTCAGATAATAGCATTGGGTGATTGTCTTTCGGCCCCCTGGCAGTTGTGCTGTGGAGTGCCACAGGATACCATCTTGTCCCCCATGCTGTTTAACATCCATATGAAGCCCTTGGGAGCAGTCAGTGGGAGATTTGGGGTGAGCTGTCAGCAGTACGCTGACGATACCCAGCTCTATTTCTCTGTAACATCTGAATCAGGAGAGGCCATGCAAGCCCTGGACCACTGCCTGGACTCGGTGTGGGCTGGATGAGGGCCAATAAACTGAGTCTGAACCATAGCAAGATGGAGGTGCTGTAGGTTGGTTGTTCCCAAGTTCAGATAATTGGTCAGTTGCCTGCTTTGGATGGGGTCGTACTCACTCTGAAAGAGCAGGTCTGTAGTCTGGGGGTGCTCCTGGATCCATCATTGTCGCTAGAGGCTCAGGTGACCTGAGTGGCTAGGAGTGCCTATTACCAGCTTCGGCTGGTAAGACAGCTGCGGCTGTTTCTGGACCGGAATATATTTTCAGATGTTTATCAAGTAACCACACGCATTCTTGGGGGGGGGGGGAGGATCTAGAGTTGATCTAGATTGAAAGCAGTATATTGAGGACTTAAATATTCATTAATATTTATATTAATATCAATTAATACTAGTATTTTAATTTCATTGTTATTGCTTCTTTTATTTGAATTCTATACTTTGGATGAGACTGTGTTCCCCCTGAAGGAGCAGGTTTGTAGCAGGGTGTGCTCTTGTCACTAGAGTCCCAGCTGACCTCAGTGGCTAGGATTGTCTTACTAGTTTCAGCTGGTAAGACAGCTGTGGCCATTTCAGGACTGGGATAGTCTCTCTGCTGCCATCCATGCGCAGGTAACCTCCAAACTAACTGGATAACTGCAATGCACTTTATGTGGGGCTGACCCAGAAGTGCAGCTTGTGGAAAATGTGGCAGTTCCAACTGCTCCCTGGGGTGAAATATTGCCACTGCTGAAAGAATTGTACCAGCTGCCAATTAGCTACTGGGCTAGGTTCAAGGTACTGGTTTTGATGTGCAAAGCCCTATACAGCTTGGGACCAGGATACCTAAGAGTAGAGACATGCTTACTGTTGTGTCGGTTTCAATGCCTCTCCACCTCTCTTTTCTGAAAACAGGGGCACACAATGCTATTCAAACCCTGCTCCTTTTTAATTGCAAAACCTGGTGGGATTCACTTTTTTTGTTTTTTGTTTAATTCAGCTTCAAACATATTTCACAGCTGATTGGCAGATCAACCCTTTGCCCCTCCAGGTGTGGCCAATGGAAACACTTTGCTGTAGGTGACTACCGTGCCATGCCCATAGCCTAAGAGGGTCTCCTGCAGATACTGTCATTTTAGGAGGTGAGGGGTGATGGGAGTCAGAGTCCAACAACATCTGGAATGCCATAGGTCTCTCCCTGCCCCCCCCGACACTGAAGGGATGTGGAAGCATTAAAGGGAGGGGTAGAGAAAAGAAGAGAAATTTAAATTGTTTGCAAGACAGCCGGCCATCACAAGGGGGCTCTGTAAGGCCATTAATCTGGGGGGGTCTGAAAGTGAACTACCTGCCAAAGGAAGGGATTTACCTCCAGACATCCTACTTGGCTCCATCTCCTGCTTTCCCCCTGCATTTCCGTTATCAATCGCGAGCCTGCCTGAAGTGTCGCCAAGTCGAAGGACCGCCACAGAACGCCAGGAAACTAACCCCAACGGAGCCCCAAGATGTAGCATCGTTTTATTTTTGTTTTCCACCACTGAATTACGAGGCATTTTGGGTGACGATGGGCATCCTTGCTTTTGGGGTGGGGGGTGAAGGGTGGGGTGGGGACACAGGTACAAAGTATTTCAGCGCCAGCTTCTTTCTGTTTTCATCAAGGGGAGGAAAACCCTTTAATGAAAATGGGACCAATTGAAACTAATGACCTCGGGAAGCGGCGGGCTCTCTAACACTGGAGACCTTCAAGACGGAACTGGTCAGCCACCTGTCGGGGATGCTTCAGCGTGGATTCCTGCATTAAATGGGGTCGGACTCGATGACCTTAGAGGCCCCTTCCAACTCTACAATTCTGTAACCCCCAGGAGAGGCAAAAAAACAAACACAAACGCCTTCCGTGCGCAGTGCACGTTTTCTCCTTGGCTCCTGGTCGGCGAGACAGGCGGGAGGGGGGTCGGAGAGATCCTGCAGCTCGGCCTCCGAAGGGTTAAAATGAACCTTTACTAGCTTCCCAGAGAATTTGGTGGAGGGGGGGTGGCCTCCGGGGCAAATGGGGGTTCATCCCCTGGAGGAAAGCGGGGCGCCTTCAGCGGCCCCTTCTGGGATCTGGTGAGCCGGCCGCATATGGGTGAAGGGGAGTCCCAGGGCTGCAGGGGAGGGAGGGGGGTTAGGAGACCCCCGGGTCGTGCGGGTAGTGGTGGTGGGGAGACTGGAGGGGTTCAGCGCCCAACACCAGCCACTGGGGAAGGGGGCGGGTGTGGGGGCGGAGAAGAACAATGAGACCCTCCCCCGGTTCGCCCCATAAGGAGGTGGGCTGCTCGGCTGCTCCACCTGGGATCACCCCCCCACTCCACATCCGGGCGCCAAGCGTCTCTTTCTTCTGCAAAGCCTGTTTTGTTTTTCGTCCGAGGCGCGGTCAGGGGTTGCGTGTTTGCAAGCGGGTAGGAAGGGCAGTGAGGACGCAGGTTACACCGGTGTCTGACTGATCGCCGGTAGGGGAGTGGCAAATTCAGAAGTGCAGGGTCCCTTCGTGGTAGGTATGTCATGCCCCCTTTCCCTCATCGCCCCTTGTGAGTCCACACTCCGCTGCAGTAGAGGTTCCTTGGAGCCAATCAGCATGAGACTGTCTTTGCTACTGAGAAGAGCCTTCTCAGCGGGTGACTCACCTCCTTTCACTCTGGCTCCAACCAGCATGAAAGGACAAGGGGTCTTCTCAGTGGCTAACATGCTCCCTTTTCATGCTGATTGGCTCATACTTCGGGACCTGGCAGGGACCCCGCTCCAAAAGAAAGTAACCGGTCTATGACCTCACTCCCCCCATTACCCCAGATGACTACACCCCTGCTAATAGGGGGTTACTAATTGTAAGCAAAGTGCAATTGATGATTCACTTCCACCAGGCAACTCGATACTGGAGGCCCTCCTAGACCACATTCACACCATATACCTGTATTTATTCCACTATTATTCCATTTTAAACAGTCCTGGCTTCCCCCAAAGAATCCTGGGAAGTGCAGTTTGTGAAGGGTCCTGAGAGTTGCTAGGAGACCCCCTATTCCCCTCGCAGAGCTACAATTCCCAGAGTTCCCTGGGAAGAGGGACTGACTGTTAAACTCCTCTGGGAATTGTAGGTCTGTGAGGAGAATAGGGGGGTCTCCTAGCAACTCTCAGCACCCTGAACAAACTATACTTCCCAGGAATCTTTTGGGGAAGCCATGACTGTTTAAAGCAGAATAATAGTGGAATATATGTATGGTGTGGATGTGGCCCTAATTTAAATCTGCACCACCCCCTGCACATCAAAGGGGCCTCCCAAAATGGATTAAGGCCAGAGGTACCAAACTGTGGTCTGTGGACCACCAGTGGTCTGCGAGTTTCCTTTGGATGGTCCGCAGCATGTCTGCATTAAATACTCATTTTGATTTTTAATTCTATTTTCATCACTTCTTTTATGTCTTCTATTTTATTTTATTTTATTACAGTTTGAACTCTACGGAATGCAAATTGTAATACAGTAGGGCCCCGCTTATACGGCGGGTTAGGGACCAGGCCCCCGCCGTAAAGCAGAAATGGCCGTAAAGCGGAACCCATTGACTATAATGGGCCGCGTCGCACGAAAATGCCGCAAAATCGGCGTTAAAACGGGGAATTTCCCCAATTGAAAGCCGCCGCATCAGCGGAATGCCGGAAAACGGAATGCCGTCAAGCGGGGCCCTACTGTACAGTAAGGTACATTATATAAAAAATAAAAGAAGCAATAGAAATACAGTGAAAAATGATGCAGTACCTAGCACAGTGCGTTACAATTGCTACCACAGGCAAAAAAATCATAAAGTGGTACACCAAGGCCATCAGCCAATTTCTAGTGGTGTGTGTGTGGGGGGGAGTTTGGGAATCTCTGGATTAAGGCATTCAGTGGTTGCAGGCATTTACAGGGTTAAAAGTAGAGCTTAAGAACCATAGAGGATAACAATCTTAATGAGTGACACACTAATTTGGAAGGTAGCTGAATGGCGAAGTGGCATGTTTGTCTCTGATTGCTGAGTCTGTGCAATAGGGCATGGACCAAGAAAGAGGAGGAGAAAAAAAGATTCTCATCCAGGCCTCCTCTTGAGCTCTTGGCCTTGTGAGGATTGCTTGTTTTTGATGATGCTTTATGATTTGATGGTTTTATCATTGATAGGTTTATTATGCCTTTTTAAATGTAATTCATTGTAACACACTCTGAGATTGCTTTGAATGTTGAAGAAGGAGCTAGAAATATTTTAAATAAAAATTAATAAATTAGCATTTTTGGGCGGGGACATTGCAAATGGGTGTGAGAAGGCAACATGGGGTAACTGTGAGAGGAATGGAACTTCCATATGTAGAAGATCTCAGATACAGAGAAGACATGTTAGTTAATGTTTTGTATTTATTTTTAAAGTAATTACAATAATAACAGGCTCTCCGCATCTCTGCAGCACCAATAGCCTCACATCCACTGAACTGTCATATGCTATCAAACAACCACCTCCCACCAATAACTGCCAATCCAGAATTGTAGCACACATGGAAAGACTGATGTTTTCCGGAAAGAAACGAGACACGTATCTCCAGCCTCTTCCATGCTTTAAAAATGACTTTATACACTCTGACTTGTTGCCAAGAGCTCAAATGGGAAGAGACGACTTGAAAGATCAAATGCGATAAACACCCACAATGTATACAATGGGTAGGAAGTTTTGCAAGAGCTCTGTATACTTAGACACACATTGCTTAATCTCTAGCCAAACGCAAGCTACTAACTTCCTACTGCTTTTGTCTTTCGCAGATGAAATTATGCCCACTGTGGGACCAGGCCAGGGAGGGAGGGAAAGTTCATTGGGGAGATTGCTGGCTCTGAACAAATGTATCTCCCTTCTGTTTGCTACTCTCAAAGCTGCCTGCTAGGAAGGCTGTGAAAGCCACCCTAGGACGCTTAAATCATGCAGGATAATTCCCAGCCACCTTTCTTTGACTTCTGGATTTGCTAAGGTAGATAATCTGTATGTTATCTACGAAGAGGCAGCTGTTTCCTTTCTTTCAGCGTCTGGCATCCTTTGAGGATGTGGCTGTGTATTTCACGGAGGAAGAGTTGGCCCTGCTGGATCCTGACCAGAGAGCCCTGCATAGGGAAGTCATGGAGGACACCTGTAGAATCGTGGCCTCTCTCAGTAAGGCTCCCAGTTTCTCTCGTTCATCACAATATCTCTTTACAAGTTTATACTGTACATTTCCTGTATTTCAGTACCCCAAGTTGTCTTCTTCTGGTCTAGCAAGAATTCTTTTTGTACGATTAGAAGCTAAAATGATGAAACTGAGGTTACCATACTTTGGACACGTAATGAGAAGACACGATTCACTAGAAAAGACAATAATGCTGGGAAAAACAGCAGGGAGTAGAAAAAGAGGAAGGCCAAACAAGAGACGGATCGATTCCATCAAGGAAGCCACAGACCTGAACTTACAAGATCTGAACAGGGTGGTTCATGACAGACGCTCTTGGAGGTCACTGATTCAAAGGGTCGCCATAAGTCGTAATCGACTTGAAGGCACATAACAACAATAATAACAAGTCATTCATATCCAGCCTTTCCATTTAACAAAAAGCCACAAATGCGTTGACATTACAACCACAATATAATCTAAACAACCATTTCACCATCCAGAACGGAAACCTACAAGAGCCACAATAGATACAAATAAACAGAGTAAATGCAAATAGAAATACAGTACTGGAGCCATCATAGAAACCCAGAAGCCTGCTGGAACATCCCACCTTCTAACAGGCAACAATGCAGAGGGAGGGAGGTGATTATCCCTAGGGAGGGAGCTGGGCCATGTTAGCAAGCCTCCTCAGTAGATACATGTTTTA
Source organism: Rhineura floridana (assembly GCF_030035675.1). Taxonomy (NCBI): domain Eukaryota; kingdom Metazoa; phylum Chordata; class Lepidosauria; order Squamata; family Rhineuridae; genus Rhineura; species Rhineura floridana. The sequence goes on from NC_084482.1 coordinate 209,702,245, forward strand.
CTTACACATGTTCCAAGAGTCTTATGTCTTCGAATCATTTGACATTGCCAATAGTGCATCTTGGCAGATTTCTCCATGAGTTACACTAACAGGTCTGAAAATGGGGATAATGTTTAATGAAGACGCACACCGAATCAAAAATATACCCATTTCATACTGCAGCGGGGAATAGCCCAGCAACATATGCATATCTATTACAGCCATGGGGGAAAAGGAATTTTGTTTGCCACTGCAGCAAGGATTTCTGTTTCTGGAAGTGGGGATCCAGGGAGGCAGGAAAATGGAACCAGAGGAAAAAAAACAGGGAAAGAGGGTGGAATCCATGTGGGAGCTGATTGTTCAGGTAACACAAGAATAGCAGCACATGGAACAGGCAAGTGGGCTCCAGAACCTGGTTTATATACCTTTCTGGACAAAAGCTTCAAAGTAGTTTCCAAAATTGGTCAGATACAGAAAAGGCATTGTCCCTAGGCAGCCTCTCCTGTAAGTACTAGGCGGGATATTCTTAGTTTCTTTTGAGGAGATCAGTGGACATTTTGCAATACTTTTGGCCAATATAATTAAATGTAGACTTGATTACTGGGGGCATTTCCGGGGCGGGGAAGAGCACCTTGTCATAATGTTGGCTTGATCACTTGCATTAAGAACATAAGAACATAAGAAGAGCCTGCTGGATCAGGCCAGTGGCCCATCTAGTCCAGCATCCTGTTCTCACAGTGGCCAACCAGGTGCCTGGGGGAAGCCCGCAAGCAGGACCCGAGTGCAAGAACACTCTCCCCTCCTGAGGCTTCCGGCAACTGGTTTTCAGAAGCATGCTGCCTCTGACTAGGGTGGCAGAGCACAGCCATCACAGCTAGTAGCCATTGATAGCCCTGTCCTCCATGAATTTGTCTAATCTTCTTTTAAAGCCATCCAAGCTGGTGGCCATTACTGCATCTTGTGGGAGCAAATTCCATAGTTTAACTATGCGCTGAGTAAAGAAGTACTTCCTTTTGTCTGTCCTGAATCTTCTAACATTCAGCTTCTTTGAATGTCCATGAGTTCTAGTATTATGAGAGAGGGAGAAGAACTTTTCTCTATCCACTTTCTCAATGCCATGCATAATTTTATACACTTCTATCATGTCTCCTCTGACCCGCCTTTTCTCTAAACTAAAAAGACCCAAATGCTGCAACCTTTCCTCGTAAGGGAGTCGCTCCATCCCCTTGATCATTCTGGTTGCCCTCTTCTGAACCTTTTCAAACTCTATAATATCCTTTTTGAGATGAGGCGACCAGAACTGTACACAGTATTCCAAATGCGGCCGCACCATAGATTTATACAACGGCATTATGATATCGGCTGTTTTATTTTCAATACCTTTCCTAATTATCACTAGCATGGAATTTGCCTTTTTCACAGCTGCCGCACACTGGGCCGACATTTTCATCATGCTGTCCACTACAACCCCGAGGTCTCTCTCCTGGTCGGTCACCGCCAGTTCAGACCCCATGAGTGTATATGTGAAATTCAGATTTTTTGCTCCAATATGCATAATTTTACACTTGATTATATTGAATTGCATTTGCCATTTTTCTGCCCATTCACTCCGTTTGGAGAGGTCTTTTTGGAGCTCTTCGCAATCCCTTTTTGTTTTAACAACCCTGAACAATTTAGTGTCATCAGCAAACTTGGCCACTTCACTGCTCACTCCTAATTCTAGGTCATTAATGAACAAGTTGAAAACTACAGGTCCCAATACCGATCCTTGAGGGACTCCACTTTCTACAGCCCTCCATTGGGAGAACTGTCTGTTTATTCCTACTCTCTGCTTTCTGCTTCTTAACCAATTCCTTATCCACAAGAGGACCTCTCCTCTTATTCCATGACTGCTAAGCTTCCTCAGAAGCCTTTGGTGAGGTACCTTGTCAAACGCTTTTTGAAAGTCTAAGTACACTATGTCCACTGGATCACCTCTATCTATATGCTTGTTGACACTCTCAAAGAATTCTAATAGGTTACTGAGACAGGACTTTCCCTTGCAGAAGCCATGCTGGCTCTGCTTCAGCAAGGCTTGTTCTTCTATGTGCTTAGTTAATCTAGCTTTAATCATACTTTCTACCAGTTTTCCAGGGACAGAAGTTAAGCTAACTGGCCTGTAATTTCCGGGATCCTCTCTGGATCCCTTTTTGAAGATTGGCGTTACATTTGCCACTTTCCAGTCCTCAGGCACGGAGGAGGACCCGAGGGACAAGTTACATATTTTAGTTAGCAGATCAGCAATTTCACCTTTGAGTTCTTTGAGAACTCTCGGGTGGATGCCATCCGGGCCTGGTGATTTGTCAGTTTTTATATTGTCCATTAAGCTTAGAACTTCCTCTCTCGTTACCACTATTTGTCTCAGTTCCTCAGAATCCCTTCCTGCAAATGTTAGTTCAGGTTCAGGGATCTGCCCTATATCTTCCACTGTGAAGACAGATGCAAAGAATTCATTTAGCTTCTCTGCAAACTCCTTATCGTTCTTTAGTACACCTTTGACTCCCTTATCATCCAAGGGTCCAATCGTCTCCCTAGATGGTCTCCTGCCTTGAATGTATTTATAGAATTTTTTGTTGTTGGTTTTTATGTTCTTAGCAATGTGCTCCTCAAATTCTTTTTTAGCATCCCTTATTGTCTTCTTGCATTTCTTTTGCCAGAGTTTGTGTTCTTTTTTATTTTCTTCATTCGGACAAGACTTCCATTTTTTGAAGGAAGACTTTTTGCCTGTAACAAATCCAAACCCTTCCACCCGACACTATCATCTCATCCACGCATTGAGACTGCGAAGCTGGGCCTGTCTGGCTGGTCCTGCGCGTGGAACCGGTAGCATTTCAGAGAAAGCCACCTTGGAGGTCCTGGCTTTCAGCATCCTACCTAGCAACCTAAATTTTGCTTCCAGGACCTCACGGCTGCATTTCCCCATGTCGTTGGTGCCAACGTGCACCACGACCACTGACTCCTCCCCAGCACTGTCTACCAAACTATCTAAACGACGGGCGATATCCGCAACCTTCGCACCAGGCAGGCAAAACACCTTGCGGTCTACACGCCCATCACACACCCCACTGTCTATGTTCCTAATGATCGAATCACCCACTACAAGGATCCCTCCACCCCCTGGAGATATATCATCGGCACGAGAGGATAGCTGCTCATCCCCCAAGGAATGGGTCCCTTCTAAGGGGTTGTTTCCCTCTTCCTCAGCTGGATGCTCTCCTTCCCCGAGACCATCGTTCTCCATGATAGCAGGAGAGCTATCATCGTTGGAGTGGGACACAGCTATAACGTCCCTGAAGGCCTCCTCCACACACCTCTCTGCCTCTCTCAGCTTTTCCAGATCCGCCACCTTGGCCTCAAGGAAATGAAGTCGTTCCCGGAGAGCCAGGAGCTCATTGCACCGAGAGCACACCCACGACTTCTGTCCAACAGTACATGCTGCAGGTGGTGCAAAACACTGGAAAGCCCCCACACCCCTGCTGGCTTCTTACCTGCATAGTTTTGTTTAAGGTTTATTACGTCAATGGGTTGGAGACTGCGGTTTAGTTGAGCTCAGGGAACAGACGGGCAGAGTGGGGGGCCCTGGCCTCCTCGCCCTGCTGCCGAACTCGCTCTGCTGCTTAACTCGCCTTGCCGCTTCGTCAGCTGGGGCTCCCTCTAGCTCGTGGGCATTGCCTAAGCTATGCCCTATGCACATAACTAGCGACATCACCTCCCTTGAGGTCATCCATTTTACTCCTTTGACATGTTTTTCATGATGTTTCCCCCTTCCTGCTTTGCTTGCAAAGGAAATTATAGTGATGCCATTTTAGAATCATAGGCAATACTGGAGTAGAGCATCCTCCAAGGTCCTCTGACTAGCAGGCTACCAGCAGCCATTGGCCTATCTAGCCCATTACTATCTGCTCTGACTGGCAGCATGTCGACAAGGACTTATTCCAGCAATGATAATTCTAAGATTCTTTACCTGCAGAGGTAGGGAATTGAGCTTGGATTGATTTTGAAGCAGATGACGAAATGACATCCATAATACTTCTGTATGATATTGTTCCATGCTTTTATATTCCTATGATTAAGGTAGGTGAGTGTTGGGAGGGGGAATGACGGAACAGAATGCTAGAGTGTGCTGGATGGTGATTGGCTGAGGGACTGAGAGTGAGCGGTTTATATTTGTTTTGGCAGTTGGGATTGATGTGGGATTTGGGTTGGAGTAGAATTGTCTGGTGTGAGGAGAGTGGTAGGTAGTGTAGCTTCAACATTAGTTTATTATTTTGAATGTAGATGGTGAAAGGGTAGAGTTAGTGTGTAGGAATATTTTAGTGTGAGTAGGCTAGGTAGGATTTCAATATGTTTAAAGAACATACAGTAACTTAAGTGAAAGACCTAAAGACAATGAATGAAACCACATGCTTATGAACCCAGAGTGAACTTACACTTTTTATATACATCTGTTCTTAAATAAATATTGCTGTTTCACACACACACACATGCCTCATCATTTGGCTACACTAAAGGTGGAATCAGATACCTATCTATGGTGGCAGCAAGTACCTGAAGCAAGTAAACAGTATCAGGTTACAGGGGCTCAGCACATAGCTGTGAGCTTTAAAAGATAAAGTGTCACTTTTAGTTTGAGACTTGCCTGTTATAGACAAGCCATTATAGCAACAGGACTGGGGGGAATATAGGAAGGAATTCCTAACACGAACAAAAACATAACGTTTAAAAACAACACCAAACAATTGTTAAAACGACTGGCTCCTCAAAAAAACATTTTAAACAGCTGCATGGGCCTGTTGGCATAAAAAAAAAGTCTTCAAGAAAAGTCTGAAAGTCAAAAGCAAAGATGCCTGCAGACTTCCCAGGAGGATCCCTACGCCTGTGCAGCCTCTGAGACGAGCTCCGTCTTGGATGAAACTTATCCAGTTTAAATTCAGTCAGAAGGCTCTTTTCTGACTGGGAATAATTTCTTCCGGATAAGGAAGAAACGTGAGATTTCCCACACAGCTTTGCTTTGATTGTTGGAGTCTGGAATTCGTCAGAATTGTCTGTCTTCCAGCAGCTCAGCCAGAGCGAGGATTTTTATGCTAGCTCAGCTGGATAAGTGACCCGTTTTTTTTATACGGATTAACAGGCAAACATCCTCCTGTCTACATTCATCATTTTCTTATCTATACAGCTAAAGAGATTTGTCAAAGTAACAGCAATTGAGATAACCTAGGTGAGGTTTCCTTTTATTCACGGAACTAAGGGGGAAGAAAATATAAATAGCTTATCTTTTTTTTATTGCAAAAAGCTGACATGGAAAATAGCATTTTAAAGATTACAACGGACGAGAGATTTCTGATTGGGAGAGATAAGAAATCTTTTTGATTTATAAGACTTTTGTGTAATATATGGCTGGGGCTATTTTTCCTGATCTACTTTTTTTTTGACGAATCTGCTCATTCTCTCTGCTACTAGTTATTTGGACGCTGTGAACTAAAGCCGTTCTTACACTTCCAGGCAGATAAGAGATAAGGGCTGTCTAGCGTGTGACGTTAGTTGGTTGGAAAGATTAACTCCTTTGTAACTGGTTAAAGAAATAAGCTGCTCTTTGTTTGGGACATTGAAAATTGAAGGAGTTTTGTTCCTTTGGCTTTAAGAATGACAATTAAGCAGATCATGGATGTACAAGAAGGGACTTTATCTCTAGACATGTTTCAGAAAATAATGAATGGGATTAACTCAATAAAATAAGAACTGAGAAATAATAGACAAGCGTGGAGAATTGAATTTCATGAAATGAGACAGGAGCTGAAAGAAACTCAGGATTCTATGAGAAAGGAGAATAAAGATAGATCTGGAAAACAAAAAAAGGATGAAAGAGAAATTAAAGGCAAGGTTCAAACTATGGAGATTGGCTTAATTATGGACATGAAAAAAGATTTGGATTTCCTGGCTGTGATGGATCCTGGAGACAAATATTACAGTTTGGAATTCAGTGCTGTCCCTGAAGGAATTGAAGAGATTGGAGATAAAGATATTATCGATTTAAAAAAATTCCTGGACTGGAAGGATTTGATGGAACTTGAAATGGAGAAAGTTAACAGAATTAATCCCTGTTTTGTATCAATGGAAAAACCTTCAAGAGATGTACTAGTGTATCATGTGGAAAAGAGGAACAGAGATGCGGCTTTGCAACAATACTTCAGTGATACGTTTGGATTTGATGGCAAGAAAATATCTGTGATGGAGGAAATTCCTATCAGAGTTTTATTATATGACTATGACAGCAAGATTTTTGGGTGCGTAAAGATGGAAGATGGACCCAATATGGATAATGACAGAAGAGAGATTTAAAATTACTGGACTTAGTAGATTTGATGAGTTGGATTAATTGATATGTTTATTTAGTAAAAAAATTGATTGATATATATCTCAAGGATTGGAAACTTCTCTTTGACTTTTTGTGGAAGATTAAAATGATAGGATGTTAATGAGATTTGAAACCAACTAAGATAACCGCTGGAGGAAGGTGATTTTATAATCTATTAAGAGATAGGTTTGTTATATATTATAGATTTATAGCTGAATTATAGCGATTTGAAATTACTGGACTTAGTAGATTTGATGAGTTGGATTAATTGGCATGTTTATTTAGAAAAAAAATTGATTGACATGTATCTCAAGGATTGGAAACTTCTCTTTGACTTTTTGTGGAAGATTAAAATGATATGATGTTAATAAGATTTGAAACCAACTAAGATAACCGCTGGAGGAAGGTGATTTTATAATCTATTAAGAGACAGGTTTGTTATATATTATAGATTTATGGCTGAACTATGACAAATTGGAAGTCAATATTCTTTCTTTATATATATATATATATATTTCTTTTTGTATTGTACTAGTTATTGATTTGTGTTGTTTTCTTTTTGTATTGTTTTGGTTCTGAAAATTGGAATAAAAATTAATTGGGAAAAAAAAAAAAAAAAGCAAAGATGCCTGCCGAATTACTTCCAGAAGAGTGTTCTAACAGCATGGGAGCAGCAACGCTATATGCCCTACTTCTGGTTGAGGCCAGGTGGTCCTGTGTAAGATGGGGAAAAACTATCAGCGCTCCTCTGGATGATCTTAGTGATTGGCCTAGTGTATAAGCATCAGGCAGTCCTTAAGGTATCCTGGGCCCGGGTTACTAATAGAGAATGTTTATGTTATCGATGAGAAGGGAATGTTTCCTCCAGCCATGCCTGCCCCTCCCCTAGATCACTGAGATAGGCCATCCTGCTATGGCCCTTTTAAGATTCTCCCCCCAGGCACATTCTACCTACAATCTGCTCACTTGAAGATAGTCAGGGGTGCTTCGCCAAATAAAACCCTAGTCACAGACCTGTTGTAGCCAGTACATACAAAAAGTGCACAGCACAACACACTCAGCTGAACTCCTTTTACAGGCATTCCACTCCACCACTCACCTGGGGTATTACATAGAATCATAGAATAATAGAGTTGGAAGGGGCCTACAAGGCAGGAATCCAGATCAAAGCATTCCCAACAGATGGCTGTCCAGCTGCCTCTTGAATGCCTCCACTGTCAGAGAGCCCACTTCCTCTCTAGGTCATTGGTTCCATTGTCAAATGACTCTAACAGGAAGTTTTTCCTGATGTCTAGTCAAAATCTGGCTTCCTGCAACTTGAGCCCATTATTCCCTGTTCTGTACTCTGGGATGATTGAGAAGAGATCCCAGCCCTCCTCTGTGTGACAACCTTTCATGTACTTGAAGAGTGCTATCATATCTCCCCTCAGTCTTCTCTTCTCAAGGCTAAACATGCCCAGTTCTTTCAGTCTCTCCTCATAGGGCTTTTTTCCAGTCCCCTGATCATCCTTGTTGCCCTCCTCTGAACCTGTTCCAGTTTGTCTGCATCCTTCTTGAAGTGCGGAGACCAGAACTGGACGCAGTATTCAAGATGACAAGATGACAAACATACAACGTCCCCTGTCTCTCACCCAGGAGATGCTAAAAGATAAATGCATGGTAAGATCTGGCTCCCATCAAGTTTTTTTCCAGCTCTTCCATCACAAACGCTGATTAAAAGTGTGTAATAATTTGAAAGTTCCTTTCTTTCTCAGGCTCTAGTCAGTTTTCTGTCCTCATTGCAGAAGGTGATGAATGGGAAACCAAGAATAAGAGAGAACTATGCTGGGTGTCACTGGAAAGCGACTCACCTAAAAATAGGGAACCAACAAGAAGGACAACTGAAGCAAATCACATGAGGCAGAATAAATCCTGTGCTTTTCAGGACAGTAGCTACCATGAAAGCGTAGCCAAAGAAACAACAGATAAAAGAAATGAAAACATATATGTTGTGTGTATTGGGAATGTTTCATTTCTAAGTCAGAATGTGATGTTCATTGCAAAATCCACAGAGGTGAAAAACCGTATCAGTGTTTGAAGTGTGGAAAAAGTTTCGGTAAGAAGATCAATTTCACTATACATCAAAGTATTCACAATGGGGAGAAACCATATCAGTGCTTAGAGTATGGAAAGAGCTTCAGACTGAAGAGATATCTCACTTCCCATCAAGGAATTCACACAGGCAAGAAACCATATGAATGCTTGGAGTGTGGGAAGAGCTTCACTCAGAAGATAACTCCCACTTTGCATGAACAGGAGAGAAACCATATCAATGCTTGGAGTGTGGGAAGAGCTTCAGTCAGAAGACACATGTCATGTCACATCAAAGAATTCACACAGGGGAAAAGCCATATCAGTGCTTGGAATGTGGAAAGAGCTACAGAAGAAGGTCACACCTCTGTCATCATCAAAGAATTCACACAGGAAATTATGTAAATGTTTAGAAAGGGCAAACAGCTTGTGTAACGGAAGGTAAATATCACTAATCAAAAGAAAAGCACAACAGAGAAACCATATAAATGCTTGGAGTGTGAGAAGAGTTTAAGAAAAAGCTCACATTTGTCATCAGCAAAGAATAAACACAGGGCAGAACTGTATCTTTCTATACTATATTTGCACTGGTCTATCATCGCGCTAGGACTCTTGTGCACATGCGCAGCCAGCTGTGATGACAGCTTCCCCCATCTCTGTCTGCACATATGAGATGGCCTGTGAGAAGAGGGAAGCGCTCAGGCAGACGTGTGTGTGAGAAAGAGGAAAGGGCAGGAGCTAACATGGCCAGAGCAGAGCCTACCTGCCTACTATGGGTCTTCTTGCCGGCACATGGTTGCAGAGAGTAGTTGTGAAGGGATGGATAATGGCCAGAGTGCAATGGCCAGAGTGGTTTAACAGTCAGCCCCTGTGACTGAAGCTCTGTGAGGGACTCTCATAGAATCATAGAATAGTAGAGTTGGAAGGGGCCTATAAGGCCATCAAGTCCAACCTCCTGCTCAATGCAGGAATCCAAATCAAAGCATTCCCGACAGATGGTTGTCCAGCTGCCTCTTGAATGCCTCCAGTGTCGGAGAACCCACTACCCCTCTAGGTAATTGATTCCATTGTCGTATGGCTCTAACAGTTAGGAAGTTTTTCCTGATGTCCAGTGGAAATCTGGCTTCCTGCAACTTGAGCCCATTATTCCATGTCCTGCACTCTGGGACAATCGAGAAGAGATCCCGGCCCTCCTCTATGTGACAACCTTTCATGTACTTGAAGAGTGCTATCATATCTCCCCTCAGTCTTCTCTTCTCCAGGCTAAACATGCCCAGTTCTTTCAGTCTCTCCTCATAGAGCTTTGTTTCCAGTCCCCTGATCATCTTTGTTGCCCTCCTCTGAACCTGTTCCAGTTTGTCTGCATCCTTCTTGAAGTGCGGAGACCAGAACTGGATGCAGTATTCAAGATGAGGCCTAACCAGTGCTGAACAACTCTCAGCACCCTTCACAAACTACACTTCCCAGGATTATTTGAGGGAAGCCATGACTTTTTAAAGTGGAATAAAGGTTTGGTGTGGATGTGGCCAGGAACAGCTTTGGTTTAAATTTGGTGGGAGACTACATGGGCCTGATGTAGAATAAAAAAAGGTGGGGGAAACCCTGAAAAAAACTGATACTGTTCATAATGTTTTCCTTTTGGAAAGGAAAGGGGCTTTCCCTCTGCCCAGTGCCCACCCCATCTCTTTCCTCCCCCTTCCTCCTCCCCTTCCCCTTCCTGCCTTCCTCCCCCAGGTCAGTTTTTATCTATCCTAAGCATGATTGCATACAGCTGGTATAGTACAGTGGGGAGGAGGGCTGGGAGTCCAGAGTCTGTGAGTTCCGATCCCCGCGCATGTCTCCTGGGTGTCAAGGGCCAGCTAAAGATCACCCCCACAGTGAGTGGCTCAGGGGTTACATGCCCTGCCACCTGTGAAGACGTGGGCAAGCTGCATAGTCCCAAGGAGCCCAGTTGCCCCCCAGTTGGCCGTTGCGGACAAGGAAGGATCTGGTTTGTGCAGCTGTGGCAAGCTGAGCAGGCCCTAGCCAGCTGGGGAGGACTAGCCTCAGAGGGAGGCAATGGGAAACCCCCTCTGAATACTGCTTACCATGAAATCCCTAGTCATAGGGTCGCCATAAGTCAGGATCTCCTTGAAGGCAGTCCATTTCCATTTTCCATTTTAAGCATGATTGCATAAGTATGCAAATAATCAAATCTGCCCTCCTCCTCCTCTGCCTGCTCCCTTCCCCCCTCCCTCCTCCTCCCTTGTGGACACACATTCTCAGCAAACTTGCACCAAATCCCATTTGTTACCTCCTGGATTAAAAAGCAGAGAAATTCACTAATAGGCAAAAAAAAACCCTTGAGGATTAAGAACATACCTGTAGCCAACAGATACTTCTATCAAACTTTAAAAATCAGGGAATAGGCAGCTACAGTGAATGCACCAGGGGAGCAGGAGACCTGACCTCCTCTCTGAAATACTGTACTGCCCTACAAATTTGTAAAAATGCAAACACAATTTGGATTGGTATTTCAGAGTCCAATCCTCTTCCAGTGTAGCTTGGAAGAATTTGGTAACATGTGCCTCTGAGCATATGGTGAGTGGTGGCAACATCTGCAATCAGCCCAAATAATAGAAACAAGATATGTGCTTTGCTGATCTTATTTTAGCAGGGAGGAAGCAACAATATTAAGACAGTTGATATAGTTCAGATAGTCACTTTAAATATGTTTGATTTACTTTGCTATTTTGGTGAAGTTTCCTATGGCAAATTATTTTCTTTTGCTTCTGTTTTTATTGATATGTGAAGTACGGCAACACTTTGCATAATGTCCACTAAAAAAAACCTCCCAAACAATTGTGGAATAATGGCATTGACTATTCTGCAGAATAGTCTCCTGTGGACACAATGAGTGTCTCAGGTTGCACAAGATAAAATACTGGGAGGTGAAATATATTATAGCAAGTTTCTAGGTGTGCTCTATGTTTTTAATTGACCAGGCCCACTGTTCCTTAAGTGGAATGGTTTAAGCATATCAGGCTGAACACATGCATCTTGGGCAGGCCAAGTTTGTTTTTTCCAACAGCTAGATTCATTGCTTATAAACAACGTAATGTAATCAGTCTAATTTTACATCAAAGCTGCAGTTTCAGATTCAACTGTGAATGCACCCAAAATAGAAATAGAATATAGCCTCCAGTTTGAAACACAAAAGGCTTTCTTCACCATGATATTACATTGACCAATAAAAAGGCTTTGAAATTAATAAAAATAAATTTGACACAAATTTCTAGGATGAATAATGAGACAAATATAATTTTCTATGTTAGATTCTCTGTAGAAACAGTAGTAACATAGGAAAGAAGCGAAGTAAGAACACCAACAAACATATAAAAATGTAATTCTTCATCTCTGGAAATGTAGTCCTGATTGCAGATGTTGCCACCACTCACCATATGCTCAGAGGCACGTTACCAAATTCTTCCAAGGTACACAGGAAGTGGATTGGACTGTGAAAGACCAACTCAAATTGTGTTTGCATTTTTACAGATTTGTACGGCTGTACAATATCTCACAGAGGAGGTCAGGTCTCCTGCTCTCCGGGTACATTCACTATAGCTGCCTAATTTCCCTGCTTGTTAAAGTTTGATAGAAATATCTGTTGGCTATAAATACATTCTTAAACTGCAAGGGTTTTTTTTGCCTGTTAGTGAATCGTCAGCAGAAGAGAATCCATCTTGAGAGGTTTTTTCCTTAATTCTCTGACTTGTTTCTTTAGAAAACTAAAGGAGGCCTTGTCAGTTTCACAAGGTCACAAAAAGAAAGCCAAGTTGGCGGACAAGTTCTGGAGAGTGAGAATTCTGTAACTGCTGAAGAAGTGACAGTGAATCCAGAGGATAGTATCCCATCAGTAGTGCAGTGGCAAATTCAGAAGTGTTGTTGTTATGTGCCTCCAAGTCGATTATGACTTATGGAGACCCTATGAATCAGTGACCTCCAATAGCATCTGTCATGAGCCACCCTGTTCAGATCTTGTAAGTTCAGGACTGTGGCTTCCTTTATCCATCTCTTGCTTGGCCTTCCTCTTTTTCTACTCCCTTCCGTTTTTCCCAGCATTATTGTCTTTTCTAGTGAATCATGGCTTCTCATCATGTGTCCAAAGTATGATAACCTCAGTTTCATCATTTTAGCTTCTAGTGACAGTTCTGGTTTAATTTGTTCTAATGCCCAATTATTTGTCTTTTTCACAGTCCATGGTATGCGCAAAGCTCTCCTCCAACACCACATTTCTAATGAGTTGATTTTTCTCTTATCTGCTTTTTTCACTGTCCAACTTTCACATCCATACATAGAGATCGGGAATACCATGGTCTGAATGATGCGAACTTTAGTATAGGGTCCCTTTATGACAGTCACAGTCACACACCCTTCCCCCTTTTCTTGCTGCTGGGTTGAGAATGAGATACTTGTTAATGCCTTTTCCCACAACAGACATTTCTAGGAGCCAATAAACATGAAAGGGGAGATTGTTAGCTACTGAGAAGAGTCTTCTCAGCGGCTGACTCATCTCCTTTCATTCTGATTGGCTCCAATCAGCAGGAAAGGACAAGGAAGTGTGTTAGAAGACTCTTCTCAGTGGCTAACACATTCCCCTTTCAGGCCGATTAGCTATTACAATGCATGAGGCATAGGGACCCTGCTCCCAAAAAAGTAAGGGGGCTAAGCCCCCCCAAGACCCTTGACAACTACACTCCTGCATCCCATCTACATCGTCAAGTAGTGTGGTAGCAGCAGGAGATAAACATGTGGACACTAACCTCAGTATTTCAAGCAATATCTCTGAGTAAGAAAGGGCAGTCAAATGGGGACAGTGACAGAGGAGCAGAAAGCAGTAGTCAAGCCTGGCCAGATTATTCTATGATCTTGAAAAGGGGTGTGGCTCTGACTATCACGAAGGGACCCTGCACTTCTGAATTTGCCTCTACACTACTGTCCAGGACATTCCTCTCCCTGCCCCCCCCGCTAGGGGATGGAGGTTTGGGGTTTCCAGGGGCAGATCGTGGTATGGAGACGATGGAGGTTGGGCTCCGCTTTACATTTGGACTACAGGGAGAAGCCCCCAAATGCCTAAAGGGGAGCATGGAGGTTTATTCTCTCTTTCTCGCCCCTCTCAACCCCCTCCCCCATGGACTCCTCCCCCCCCCAGATCTTTTTTCCCACCATTAACATTTTTCTCCCCACACTTACCCAAGGAATCTCGCCAGACCACAACAGGGTGGTGCAGACACGACTGATCACAGAGGCAAAATGGAAGTGGGCTGCCTTCAAGTCGATTCCGACTTATGAATAGGGGTTTCACGGCCAGTGGTATTCAGAGGGGGTTTACCATTGCCTTCCTCTGAGGCTGAGAGGCAGTGACTGGCCCAAGGTCACCCAGGGAGCTTCATGGCTGGGTGGGGATTCGAACCCTGGTCTCCCGGATCGTAGTTCAACACTCTAACCACTACCCCAGGCAGGGAAAGAAAAAGGGGCAGGCGGGGCTCGATTCCGGGCCTCACTGAAGTGCTGCAGCCTGCAGGTCATGGAGCATCATGCGCCAGGTGAGGGGACACAGCTCTGCCCCCAAACCTCTTTGTCCCCCTTGCTCCATTTCTTTACATTGATGCCTTCCTTCCCCCTACCCTCGTGTTGCCATGAAAAAACACCAAAAGGGACCCGAGCCTTCGCTGGGAGCTTCCTTCCCTTTTCATCTACGGGAAGAGGCTCCCGCTTGGAAAGACGCAGAGAGAAGTGAGCCGGCTCTGTGGCCTTCGAAGAGTTAAAACAAACTGGCACAGATTCCTAGAGAGGAAGGGAATTGGGGGATTGAGGAGGCGGGGTCCTCCCGAGCTAATGCATTCTTTCCCCCCATTCCTTTCCTGCCTGGCTCCGCACTGGGAGGGAAGCGGCGTCTGGTTTTCCCAAGGGCTGAACCAGTGGCCCCTTCGGGGCTGCGGTAAGGTGCACCCGGCCGGCCGCTTTGCCCGTTTGGGGTAAGGGGAGTCCCGGCGTCGCAGGGAGGAGAGTGCATGCGGGGGGGGGGACTAAAAGGCTGGGAAGGGAGGAGGGGGTTAGCAGACCTCTGGGCGGGCGCGGTTGGGGGAGAGGCCCAGATTCCATCGCCAGCCGCTGAATGAAGAGCAAAGGCAGCCCAAATTGGGAGGGGGGAGGGGCCGAGAAGACGAAGCGAGACCCTGGACGGATTTTGCCCTCTGGGGAGGCGGCCTGTGCAAGTCGATCCGTCTGGAATCCCTCGCTGGTGTTATGGAATTCCCTTCCTTTGAAATTTTAGACTGGCGCCATCTCTGTTGTCTCTCTGGCGCCTACTGGAGACTTTAATCCTTCAACAAGCCTTTTAAGTAGAGATCTTATCCCAGCTGGCATCAGCGTTGGGATTGTGTTTTTTTTAAAGATGTTTTGCTTTTAAGGGTTTTCAAAAAGACAGCTTTTATTTTTGAGGTTTATTTTAAAGGGCCGGGTATAAATTAAACGTCGACATCAGGGAGCCAGAAGGTCCCTTTTTGATATGCCTGCGGTGGGGAAATTTAAGGTAGGTCTGCAGTGCTGAGTTGACTGCTGGCAGTGATTCATTGCTTCTGCTTCAGTTAGAATGTTGTGCCCCCTTTAATCAGGAGCTGTTATTACCAACCCTACCAGTGGGGACGTGCCTGTGTCCCAGACAGGAAACCTCTGGTATGTGGGAGGGGATCTTTCAATGGTGAACACACACAGTACAACTGAAAACTGGAGCCCTTTTCATCAAAAGCAAGAGACACTGACTGGAAGTAAACAACCTTGTGTAGATGTGGCTGGAGACTTTGGGCGAGGGGGGAAGGCTGTAAGAGAGGGAGAGTGTGCATGGAGGGGGAGGCGTTGCAAGGGACAGACCATCTTCTGATTCTCAACTAGACTGAAGGCTTTAATCCATCTTCACCTGCATGAAGGAACCTCTCTCTATCCCCCAGGATCTCTTTTGCATCTTGGCATTCGCTTGCAGTTTTGGAGAAGAGCCGCTTGGTACTTGGACTCATCCAGATTTCCTCAATGAAAACCTTTCAGCCCTGACAACGTAAGAAATCTCTAACAAGACAATATGTTGGTTTTGCAGGACTTGGGAGTGCCTCCAGTCAAGACAGTCCTTGCCTTGAGACAAAAGAGGAAGGCGTTTGAAGTGTCCCTGGAGTACAGGTCAAAGATGGAAGAGCAAGACTCAGCTGGCCCTGAAGGAGGAGGAGGCCCCAATACCATCAAGACTCGAAGCGGTGGGAAATTCTGGGAAAGAACCCTGCAGAAGATTCTGGGAGAGGAGGACACCCTCAGTTTAGAAGTACAGTGCCAGCGCTTCAGGCAGTTCGGCTACCAGGAGGCCAAGGGCCCCCGAGAGGTCTGCAGCCGACTCCACCATCTCTGCCATCAGTGGCTGAAGCCTGAGAAGCACACAAAGAACCAGATCCTGGACCTGGTGATCCTGGAGCAGTTCCTGGCTGTCCTTCCCCCGGAGATGGCGAGCTGGGTGAGGGAATGTGGAGCACAGACCAGTTCCCAGGCGGTGGCCCTGGCCGAAGGTTTCCTCCTGAGCCAGGCTGAGGACAGGAAGCAGGAAGAACAACAGGTGAGAGTTTTTTATTGTGGTGTTTCTAAACGGCCTAGAATGTTAGGGAGGTTATGCTGAAAACTTTGATTAATTCTCGATTCATTTTGTAAATCATTCAAGGAGGGATGTCCGAAATCCCCAAGGCCTGACCCTTCTTCCTCCAGAGATGGAGAACTGGGTTTCCTTCTGAGTCAGGCAGAGGAACAGAAGCAGGAACAGCAGCAGGTGAGAGGGTTTCATCTAGACACTTCAGAAGGGCTCAGGATGTAGAGAAGGGTGTCCTAAAGCTCTCTGTAGTTTTCAAACCTTTTCTGAAAATGTCTCAAATCCCTACAAATGTTGCTTTTATTGTATGGTTTCTAATAGTTCTCTCCACTGCCTTTTAGGTAAAGGGTCTGTTTGCAGAAGTGGCAACTGGTTTTCTTGATACCGAGAAGGCTCCATCATACCCCAGAGAGAGTTCACTGCAAAGGTGGACTGTGCAGGAGACTGCCGGAGGTGCCACCTTGCTGCGTAAGGATTAATGGGGCTTAAGGATTAATTGAACTTGGGTCTTCCTCCATTGATTATGGAAGAAATCCATGGAATGCTTTTGCGTTCTTCTAACTCGTTGTGGGGGGGGTGAGACATATTTTTATTTATTTATTTATTATTTTATTTATATCCCGCCCTTCCTTCCAGCAGGAGCCCAGGGCGGCAAACAAAAGTGCTAAAAACACTTTAAAACATCATAAAAGCAGACGTTAAAATACATTAAAACAAAACATCTTTAAAAACATTTTTTTAAAAAGCTGTCAAGACATCTTAAAGGTTAAAAACATTGTTTTTTTAATACAAAGGTTTAAAAACATATGCTTCCCTCTGGTCTGTTTCCACAGTTCAATATTGTGTTTATTTTCAACATTTGATCATGTGGAAGCCAACGCTTTTATTTCTTGCCAAGAGCCCAACCGGGGGGAGTGGTGATTGTGCAGTACTGAAATATAAAATGCATTTGAACAGCCAAAGTATATACAAGGGATGAGGCATATTACAGTGTCAGCATGCACTTAGACATGTGTTGCTTAACCTTTAAGACAAGCACTTGCTGATGGCTTCCTACCACCTTTGCCTTTCACAGGAGACGAAATTATGCCAGCAAGACCTGCTCAGCCATCTCTTCTGTGTGGTGGAGGGGAAGCAGCTGCTGTGACACCGGATCAGGTATGGGGAAGGATCAGTGGGGAGGCAAGCTGGGGACAGTTGGGGTGTCCTGTTATTAAAGAAAAGTTATGGGGGGAACCTCCCAGAATGGCTGCAGCGGTGGCTGGTGGGTCCAGTGTCAGTGGGGTGGAGAATCTGCTCCGGGTTTTAGTTCAAATGTTTGGACTAAAACCCAAAGTGAATTCCCTGCCCCGCTGACACTTTCCACTGAACAGCTGCAAATGACACTCAATGAGGTTTATTTATTTATTTATTTATTTATTTATTTATTTGATTTATATCCCACCCTTCCTCCCAGCAGGAGCCTAGGGAGGCAAACAAAAGCACTAAAGATACTTTAAAGCATCATAAAAACAGACTTTGAAATACATTAAAACAAAACATCTTTAAAAACATTTTTTTAAAGCTTTCAAAGTATCTTTAAAAGAAAAGAAAAAAGGTTAAAAACACACTAACACATATATACATACATACATAGAGAGAGAGAGAGAGTTTTGAAAGCAACAAACAGAACTTCACTCAAGCTTGCTATGGATCCCTATAAGGATTCTGTTAATCACCTAAAAATATATGAACGTAATTGTGATTAACAAAATAGAGGTTTTTATTGTATCAACAAAACATTTCAGCTTCCGCCTTTTATATATATAAAAAAAGGTTTAAAAACATGTTAAAAAGCAATTCCAACACAGACGCAGACTGGGATAAGGTCTCTGCTTAAAAGGCTTGTTGAAAGAGGAAGGTTTTCAGTAGGCTTAAATCAAGCATGGGGAGCCTCAGCCTGGGATGAGATGTGTGTGTGAGTCTATAGAGACCATTGATGCTTGTAAGGCTGGAATGTTGTCTTCTGTACAGTAGGGTCCCGCTTTTCGGCATTCCGCTTCTTGGTGTTCCACTAATGTGGCATTTTTCAGTTACAGCAGGGCCCCACTCATACGGTGCTTGTTCCGCTTTTCCGGCGCTTTTCAGCATGACGTGCTCAGAAACCGAGTCCGAGGTGCCATTTTATTGCCGGTGTTCTGCTTTTCGGCGGGGGGCTGGAATCTAACCCGCCGTATGAGTGGGGCCCTACTGTACAAGGGGAGAGACACATCTGTTGCTCCACCTCCTCTTGCCTGACTCCACCCACTTCAGGCAGGCAAAGGCAGAAAAATGTCCCCTGTCCCTGTTTTAAATCATGCAGGATATAATTCCCAGTCACCTTTCCTTGACTAGCATTCTGGATTTTGGTAGCAGATCAATCTTTATGTTATTTAGAAAGAGAAAAATGTTTCCTTTTTCTTTCAGGGTCCAGTGTCCTTTGAGGATGTGGCTGTGGATTTCACAGAAGATGAGTGGGCTCTGCTGACACCTGACCAGAGAGCTCTGCATGCAGAAGTCGTGGAGGAGAACTGTGGGATCATTGCCTCTCTTGGTGAGATTATCTATTGATAATATTTATTTAGAAATTCTATATAAATTTCAGGGTGTTTTTTTTTTTTTTTTTTGCAGAATTCCAGTATCTAAATACCTCAAATCCCCTTTTCCAGTCTAGCAGGATTTATCTGTTTTTATTGATTAAAACATGTATATCCTGCATTTCCATTTAACAGTAATGCACAAGTTGGCTAACAGTGCTTAGAACTTGATGGAGAACATTAATGCCATAGTATAATCAAAACAACAATTTAAAAATGAGCACCAGGAAATGCCAAGAACCACAAAAAATACAAATATATATTGGAGTGATTGTAGATTTTATTGTTTGTTTGTTATTGGTTCTTGATTTATTGTATTTATTGTATTTATACACTGTGCTTGTTTTATCTTTTATGTACACCGCCCAGAGAGCCTTCGGGCTTAGGGCGGTATATAAATTAAATTAAATAAATAAATAAATAGAATCCCACAGACCTGACACAACAGCCCATGTATTGATGGACATGAACTTGACCATTGGCCCATCTAGCCCAGTATTTGCTCTGACTGACTGGTAGCATCTTTCCAAGGTCTTATGCTCGGCATGTTCAAGGGCTGTTTCCAAGATCCTTGAGCTGGAGAAGCCGGGGATTAACTTGGGGATATTTTGCGTATGAATTGCATGCTGTCCCACTGAATGACAGGGGTGTCTCCTTTTTAAATTTGTATCCTGCAATTGCTCCAAACGCTTCAGAACAGGAGACATGTGGTTGTTCCATTTACCTGCACAACAACCTTGTGTGGTAGGCTAAGCTAAGAAACGGTGATTGGCCCCAAACCATCCAGTGATCTTCATGTTTTAGCTTTGAGCTGAATCCAGGTCTCTGTGGACCTAATCCAGCGTTGTACATGCCACATGCTGTCAGCTTCACGTCCATCAATACATGGAAATATCTCATCTAAGCATTTTAGTTCTTCCTTTATCACAACCATCCGTGGTTTGCTGGATCAGACCAAAGGCCCATCTAGTCTAGCATCCTGTTACACCTAGTCCCATGTTTTGGGCAGCGTTTAAAATGAAGTCCATGGTTGTCTAGGGCACTAGTAATTTAGCGCACCTAGAAATTGTACCTTTTTGTCAAGACTGGAACACACCTTTACTCAGCCTGTTTGAGGATAATAGAACTCGCCTGTTAGCACAACCCTTCCTCCTTTGGATGACTCCGTGATTTTATTCTCCATCTCAAGATCATCCTGGTCCAGGGGGGCAACAATATATCTCGAGTGCTAAATTCCTCTTGGAGCCTTCCCTTTTTTGGGACTTCATGCTTGCTTGACTGTATGTCTTCTTTGGACTCACTGACCTTACAGGACCCTTCCAGCTCTCCTATGTACAGAGTGACACCAGCTCCAATACAACCTTCCCAGCCTTTCCGACAGAGTTTGTTTTGTTAATATTTAACATACCAGACCTTTTTACACCCATCCCACTCTTGGTATAGAATAACCTATCAATGTGGCCCTCCAGGCCTCTCTGTCTGGCCCCTGGAACTCTCCTCAGGCCAACTTCCTCACCCCTCACTGGCCCTGTTAAACACACACTGTGTTTTTGCCTGGATGAAATGTGCCCTTTAACTCTGATAATGCATCTTGCTGGATAGATGATAGAGAGGAGTATGTGATTGTGTGTAGAAACTCGCCTACTGCAGATAGGTAACATTTACATTCATTGTCCCATGCAGCTTTGCCTCTGCCCCTGCCCATCACTGGCATGTGCCCCTTGAAAAGTTGCTCAGAAGGGAATGTGGCCCTCCGCCTGAAAAAAGTTCCTCATGCATGGTCTATCATGTCCTGTATAACTTTCAGTTTCACAGTATTGAGAAAATTTCATTTTCTCAATTCAAAAATACAGTACATGCATATAAACGGCATCTTACAATAATGTCCTTTATACTTTGATGGACATATTGTTAAATGAGATATATATCTTTACAAATCTCTTCTGCAATTTCAACCTGAACTATTATTTGCCACGGTGTTTTAAATGCACTACCTTCACAATCTTGTTTAGAAATCAGTATCTGATAAATCAAAATTAATATCAAAATATGTTACTCCTTTGACATGCACACTTGTCAAATAGTGTTAAGCCTATATTAATATTTCTAATTTGGAAATATTGATACTGTAAAGGTGGGTTAGAATTCATCTCATCTCTCATTTCAGTTAATGTCAAAATTCTACCATTACACAACAGATTTTATGTGCTTTTCCCCATAGTTGTACAATTTTCCACATATGTAAAAAGAATCATTCTTTTTTAGAAAAAGTGAGATTTGATTAGGCAGGGTTTTTTATATTTAACCCATATGCACAAAGAATACTAAATGTATAAATTGATGTATTTTATTTAATATTTTTCCAAATGCCCATGGTAAACATTTCAATCATATTTTCATGTAACTTTGCATTAAAGTTCAGATTGGTGAATTATATTCTACATCTTGCCATTGTGCGAGTGACTTAAGATGTAAAGCTGCATAACATATTTTCAAATTTGACCAATTCCTTCCTTCATGGGGCTTTGTTTTGTTAAATATTCAATAATATTTAAATTGCTTTTTTTCGTTCCAAAGAAACTGTATTAATATGTCTTCTGACAGCGATAACCATCTCCCCCTGGTTCTCCATTCCACCATGTTTCTGTCATGGCTGCTAAATCTGCTCTCCTTTAAAATCAAGAGCTCTGTCTCTTCAGTCTTATCTCAGAGGTTTCTATCATTAGAATATAGACACCTATATACAGTGTTTCTCAAAATGATTTCAGGCTGCATTTCTAACTCAGGTTCTCATCAGTTTCCTATCTACATTGCAGCAAGTGGAAAGAACTTTCATCATAGTTCTGGTCTTACTACTCATCAAAGAATCCATTCTGGGGAGAAACCATATCAATGCTTGGAGTGTGGAAAGTGCTTTCATCTGAACAGCACTTCTCATCAAAGAATTCACATAGGGGAGGAGCCGTATCAATGCTTGGAGTGTGAAAAGGCTTCCCGTGAGAAGAAAATGTTGGCTTTTTATCAAAGCCATCAAGAAATTTACATAGTGGAGAAACCACACACATCCTTGGAGTATGGAAAGAGCTTCAGACAGAATAGAACTCTCACTAATCGTCAAAGAATTCACACAGGGGAGAAACCATATCTGTGCCTGGAGTGTGGAAAAAGGTTCATTCGGAAGTGTGATCTCACTCAACACCAAAGAATTCACACAGGTGAGAAACCATATCAGTGCTTGGAGTGTGGAAAGAGATTTAGTGGAAAGACAAAGCTCACTGATCATCAGAGAATTCACACAGGGGAGAAACCATATCAGTGCTTGGAGTGTGGAAAGAGATTCAGTAAGAAAACACATCTCACCAGTCATCAAAGAATTCACACAGGGGAGAAACCATATCAATGCTTGCAGTGTGGAAAGACCTTCAGACAATATACAACTCTTGCTTATCATCAAAGAATTCACACAGGGGAGAAACCATATGAATGCTTGCAGTGTGGAAAGAGCTTCATTCGGAGGTGTGACCTCACTCATCACCAAAGAACTCACACAGGTGAGAAACCATATAAATGCCTGGAATGTGGAAAAAGCTTCATGCAAAAGACAAGTCTCACTTCTCATCAAGGAATTCACACAGGGAAGAAACTTTATAAGTGCACAGAATGTGGAAAGGTTTTCTATCTGAACAAAGACCTAATTCGCCATCAAAGAATTCACACTGGAGAGAAACCTTATAAATGCATGGAATGTGGAAAGTGTTTCACACAAAAGACAAATCTCACTTCTCATCAAAGAATTCACACTGGGGAAAAACCACATCAATGCTTGGAATGTGGAAAGAGCTTCACACAAAAGGTAAATCTCACTTATCATAAAGGAATTCACACAGGGGAAAAACCATATCAGTGCTTGGTGTGTGGAAAAGGCTTCTGTCTGAGAAGAGACCTCACTTCTCATCAAAGGATTCATACACAGGAGAATCCATACCAATGCAGTGTGGAAGATGCTTCAATGCAAAGGCAAACCTCCATAGTCATGGAAGAATTCATGCAAGGGCAAAACCATTTAAATACCTGGAGTGTGGAAATAACTTCAGATGAAATATAACTCATACTTGTCATCAAAGAATTCACACAGTGGAAAAGCATATGAATTCTGGGAGCGTGGAAAGAATCCATGTGAATTCAAGCCTAATTTCTTTCAAAAAATAAACATGGGGAAAACCATATAATGATTGGAGTATGGAAAGAGCTTCACTGTAGCTTAGTGGCAGATCATCAGCTTTGCATTCAGAAGGTCTCAGGCTCCAGGTAGGGCTGGGAGAGACCCTGTCTGAAACTTGGAGAGCTGCTGTCAGTCAGTAGAGACACTACTGAGCTTGATGGACCAATGGTCTGACTCAGTATGAGGCAGCTTCCTATGTTCATTTGGAAGATACTTCTCATCAAACAATTCACATGGGGAAGAAGGCATCATATTAGTATTATTGAATTTATATATGACTTACATGCCAAAATGGCTTCTAAGGAGTTTTCAGGTGCAACAGCCATTCCGTCAGGCTAGAGTAGGAGAGAAGGGACTGCAAAACGTCTACATGGGCTCACCTTTTTAGTCCTCCTCTCCTTGGACTGTTTCCTTTCCAGTTGGTTGTTCTAAGAACTCTGCAACTAAGAACTGGTGTCTGAATGTTTTTTTCTTCCCTCTCAATCCATTTACTTTTTGTGTCATGTCTTTTAGATTGTAAACCTGAGGGCAGGGACTGTCTTATTACTGATATTTGTAAACCACTAGGTGAGACTTTTCTCAGCTAGAGCAGGGTAAACATGCTTTGAGTAAGTAAGTAAATAAATGCATATATTTTATGCCCACATGCATTTGGAGTAAGTTTTCTCAGAATCTGTTTTGTCTCTTGCTCTCTCTTATTTGACAAACAATCCTAATTGTCCATATTTAAATCACACCAGAGTGCTATCTACCATTTTGTGTTTACAATTATTATTATTTAAATAGCTCCAGTCAGCAGGAAAGGACAAGGAAGCATGCTAGAAGATTCTTCTCAGTGGCTCACACACTCCTTTCATGCTGATTAGCTCATAGGACACTGGAGACATAGGGACTCAGCTTCCCAAAAAATAAGAGGTCTAAGTTCCCCCAAGATCCTGAATAGCACACCTGTTGCTTCCTTGTGCTTTCCTGCTGATAGGAGCCAATCAGAGTGAACGGAGGTGAGTCACTCCCCTTTCATGCTGATTGGCTGCTATGGATGCTTTGTGGGAGAAGGCGCGCACTGAAAAGTATGATGGAGAGCAAGTGGGAGATGGAGTTTGCACAGGAAGAGGGTGGACACAATCAGGATGATGGGGGGTGAGAAAAGGTGTGGGGGGAGAATTCGGGCTGAAGAGGGGTCTTTCTCACATGTCTGCACATCCTCCTGTTTGTTTACAAGAATCTCATTGTCAACCCAACAGCAAAAAAAGGGGGAGGGGAAGATGTGTGGTTTTGTTCCAGCCCAAAGCCTGGAGTGGGGGCGGGGGAAGGAAAAGAGAGAGCAAATATGTTCAGGGATAGGGGAGTGAGACTGAGATAGGGTTGCAAGATCTCTGGTTTCTGCCTAGAGACTCTGGATTTTTGGGGTCCTTGCCAAGTGAGTCACCCCAATCTCCAGACTTTCAGCTTTCATTTAATTTTTTTAAAAGTTTCTAGAGGGTCTGGCTCCAAAATGTCAGCTGCACCCCCTGCAACTTCTGTTAAATGAGCTTGTAGCTGGCTGCTCTCACCCCAACCTTTCAGGTTTGTAGCTAATAAGTGAAGTCAGGGTTGTGATTGACAAGGGATTTGTCGATCTCCAAGCAATAGCTAGAACCCATTGCTAATCCAGAAAATGTTTGTTTTTTCCTGCTTGTCTGAAAAACTTACAAACTGAGTAAATTTATAGCTTTCAGAAGTAGCAAAAGTCTCTCTGTGCTGGAGATCTAAATGCCATTACAATGTGTTACACTTTTCTAATTATGAGGAGTCAAACAAGTTTAAATTTTCCTGGGCTGTTGAAGAAGGCAGTATTTTGAAAACCTTCCCAGTATGAAGCTTTAATCCTGTACTCACTTTTCTGGGAAGAAAACTGCAGTGCTAATCCCACAAACCTGGAGTAATCCCCATTGAATGCATTAGGACTTACTTTTGATTAGACATGGTTAGGATTGTGCTGTAAATTAATGGGACTTTTGAGTGAACATAGCAAAGGATTGGGTTTGTGTTTTAAACTTTCTCTCCCCCTCCAGTCCTATTTTTAAAAGCAATTAGGCAGGGCTTACTTAGGTGTCACTGCTTTTATTTTGTAGGAAACTAATACTGATTTTTTTAATGTTCTGCAATAACCAACTGTTTTTGACAATAAACTATTATATCAGGTGTATGTATTTTACATCTCCAGTGTGTGTGTATATGGAGTCTTTCCAATATCCCTGTGAGGTAGGATTGCCAATTGGAAACCAAGGCAGCTCACAACAAGAAATAAATCCCTTTAAAATCCAATAACCATAAAAACAAGTATAAAACAGTTGCAAAGCAACTTAAAGTGGCATGATTATGAATTTTGTTGAGTGAGTGAAATTCCTTATCACTTGCAGTTCTGTGCATGCTTTCCTGTTTGAGTAAGCTCCATTAAATACATTAGGACTTGCTTCTGAGTAAACATGCATAGGATTGCACTATAAATATTATTACAGGTTGTGTAAATAATAAACATCTTTGACAGTCATGCTTATATAAATATTTCTTCATACTATGTCCTGATAAGTATCTGATTTCACACTATGGTTGTACATCATTTCCTCTACATTTTAAGTATGCTCTTCTTGGTTCCCCTCTGTTGTTTTCACCCTGGGGGGCAGATTAGGCTGAGAGATGGTGAGTAGCCCATGGTCACCCAGTAAAGTTTATACCTCATTCCATTTAAAAAATAATAATATGCTTTACATGCAGGCAAAGTTTATGAAGTAGATCCACACAATACATTTAAAGCACATCCAACTTGCATTTAAAGTGCATGTCTTCCCCCAAAGAATTCTGAGAAGTGTAGCTTCCCTCTCACAGTTATAGTTTCCACTATCCTTAACAAACTACAGTTCCAATGATTTTGTGGTGGGATTCATGTGCTTCAAATATATGTTGAATGTGCTTTAAATGAATGTTGCAGATCTGCCCTAGGTATGCTGTGCATTCATTAGTGAATTGAAAAGAACAATTTTAAAAGATACTTTTTTAAACGGGAAGGGCTGTAGCTCAGTGGTAGGGCATATGCTTTGCATGCAAAGGTCCTAAATTCAATCTCTGGAAAAGGCTATTGCCGGGAATCCAGGAGAGCCGATGCTACTCCATGTCATCAGTACTGAGCTAGATGGTATCAAATGCCTGAGTCGGTATAAGGCAGATTCCTTTGTTCCTAAAAGTGGAAAGAGACGCAAGGGCCACAGTGACTCCAAAATGTATGTATTTTATTTACAACATTTACAGTATGTCCCGCTTTATTGTAAAAAACCTCGAAGTGGTTTACAGAAGGAATTAAAACAATGAAATTATTGTTAAAGACAGGTATTTAAAAATATTCAAAATAATAAAACCAACAATGAGTTAAAAACAGATAAAAAACATAGTAGCTTCTACATGCCTAGGTAAGCTTGCCTAAACAAAAATGTTTTTAGCAGGTGCCAAAAAGAATACAATGCCTAATGTCAATAGGCAGGGAGTTCAAAATTTCTTACAAGAGCAGAACAAGTACTATGTGACCCCCAGAACATGGAAAGTTCACCTTGAATTTGGTCTGGTAGCAAATCAGTAATCAGTGCAGATTTCAGAGCAGAGGTATAATGTGCTGATAGGGTCTCACTCATGTCAGCAATCGTGCCACAGCATTCTTCACTAACTGCAGCCCCCGGGTCAGATTGTGTTGCATGGGCATTTTTGTGACCTTGGCTGACTGGCTGTCAGGATTTTTTTAGTTTTAGGTTTTGGTTAGGAATCCTGACTGGTTGTGGGATGCGGAGTTTTCTGCCTTACTCATAGGAATCTTGTTGTGGTTGGTATGGAATTGCATTTAGGAAATCATCACTGTCTTTTGTTTATCTTTTTCTGTTTGCATTTAATTTACCTTTATATATTTATTACATTTATACCCCGCCTTTTCATGATAGAAACCCAAGGCAGCTTGCATATGGTTCCCAGGCAGTCTCCCATCTAGACACTGACCAGACCTGACCCTGCTTATCTTCAGCAGGGTGCTGGCCTCATGTGCCTTCAGACCGTAGCCTGGGACCTTTAAACTCACTCCCTTACATCCACAGATAACATGCTATTGGAGGTCACTGATTCATAGGGTCGCCATAAGTCGTAATCAATTTGAAGGCATATAACAATAACAACATCCACAGAAGCAACAACAGTGATTCCATGCACTCAGCTCAACCCCTTTAAACCCACTGATGATTCACCTTGTTTGTTGCATGATGGTTTGTTTCTTGCTCAATAGGGTAAAAGAGAATTCACATACTGAGAAGTGTGGCAGCAATTGCTGTTGTTCCTAAGCTACTGCCTATGAAGGTAGACAAAACCATGTGTGTTTTCTCTGTCAATTGTTAATCACTGGAATTGGGTTAGCTGTCAAAGTGAGTTTATAGCAGCCCACAGGATAGGCAGAAAAGGGTAGAGAATCTTCTTAATTCTTACTCATTTCTCAAACATTTTTCTGAAGTGAAGGGTCAAGTCTGCAAATAAGTTTGGAGCAGCCATGTTAAAAGGCAGGGGCAGGGCATTCCAGGCAGGGGGTTGCCTAGTCAAGCTTTACCAACAGCAGGATCCCTAGTCAAGCTTTACCAACAGCAGAATCCAAACCATATCTCCTCAGAAGTAAGTGCTATTGAGTTCTGTGGGGTTTAATCCCTTAGTAAGTGTGTTTAGAATTGCAGCCTTCGGGGGTATCCATCTTTACTCCCGAGTGCTCCCATCCAACATCCACAACACTAGGCTCCTTTCTTCTTGCAACGGCTTTTGGTGCCTGGCCTGGCCTGAGAGCACTTAAACCATTCTTGCCAGAAGCAAGTAGACACGATTAAATGTTCCCTACCCAGGCTCCCTAAGCAGGTGAGAAGGAATGATTCCATCACTTCAGGTGGACCTGGGAACACCATCTTTTAGCTAAGATTTCTATCTTAATTTCGAATCAGAAAAATGTTTTTGTTTGAATTGTGTGCTCCAAGCAACTGTGGTTGATGCTTAATGTATCATGCTTAATGACATCACAAGGGCTTGCCCCTGTAACATCACCAGGTACCACCCTCATGACATAACTAAGGCCGTCCCTGAAATCTCATGGTTTGGGATGCTTCTGACCTGGCAACCCTAGCATGAGACTCTGTTTCAGCTTTTAATGATGTACAGATCTGTGTCGTGCATAATAAGGTGAAATGCAAATGAATGTGGCTAAGAGAGTGGAGAGGGTTTACAGTTACTCTTGAGTCTTAGTATGGCAGCCAAGAAGGGAAACTCATCAAATGTAGTTCCTTACCTTACAGCATGATGATGATGAAAAATTGCCAGAATGGCGTACAACTTCTGTCTTTTTCTAACATTCTTGGTAAGTGTGGAAGGAGGAGGGGGTGACACAGAGAGATTGGAGAAGGGGCTAGGAAAATCCCTTCGTACTTTCCAGAAGGTGGTGAAGTTGAAAAGGTTACATATTCCTGTGCAAAATGAGTGGCCTGCTGAGAGACTGTGAATTCCTTCATTTAGGAAAAACAGGCTTTATCTTAACCCAGCAGCAAAAAAGCTCCCAGAGAAAGGAGGGAAGGGGAGCCTTTATTACTGTAGGGCTTTCTGAGTGAGTTATGCAGGCCCAAGTGAGTTTCAACTGCAAGCAAGCCTTTATTAGTTCAAACTTCATAAAGCCAAGCTGTGGAGAGTGACAATTCTGTAACTTCAGAAGAGACAGTGAATCCTGATGACAGCATCTCATCTACATCATCAAGCAATTTGATAGCAGCAGGAGATAATTGTGTAGACCCTGGATTCAGTAATTCAAGCAATATCTGTGACAGTGAGAAAGGACAGTCAAATGGTGCCAGTGCCAGAGAAGCAGAAAGCATTAGTCAAGCCTGGCCAGATTATTCTAAAATTTTAGAAGGTTGTGTAGTCTTAGAAGGGGGTTGCGTGTGACTATCCTGAAGGGACCCTGCACTTCTGAATTTGCCACTACACTACTGAGGAAAGTCCTGGGGCCGCAGGGGAGAGTGCATTGGAAGAACGGCAAGGCAGGAAAATGAGGAAGGGGAGGGGCTAGGAGACTCCTGGAGAAATGCCCAGATTCCAACACAAGCCACTGAACGGAGAGAAAAGGGGAGTCCTTCACTGACTGGCTGGGCGTAGTAGCCAAGATGAACAAGTGAGACCCTCTGCCCATTTGACCCCACAGAGAGGTGGCCTATTCAGCTGATCCTTCTTGCTTCTCCTCCAGCACTCACACAGGGGAGCAAAGCTTTTTTCCCTCCTCTCTTCAGAGCCCCTTTAATATGCAGGGGGGTAAATGGGCAGTTTGTGATTTAAAATCTGCAGTGGCTGAGCAGATGGGTGGAAGTGACCCACCAATTGTGCTTCAGTTAGAATTAGTCCCCACCCTACACCCCGCCTGTTAATCAGGTATCATGAAGGGCCCCCGCTTCCCCCGGAGAACACTTGAACAACATTTGACAACCAAGGTCAGGAAAGGAATATTATTCCTGGTTAAAAACAAATCAGATCCAGAGGCTTCCTGTCGAAACTCCCAGCAGTGGTCTCTCTTGCTGTCCTGAGAATGGTAAAAATTCCTCTCCTGCTTCAGCAAAACCACAAAATCCTAGAACGGGGGAATTCTAGCTATGATGTCTTACAAACTCATGAGAATGTCACAGGAACAGTTTTCTGCCTCAAGGCCGGCCTTCTCCTGCTAGTCCAGCCTTCCCACATTTGGTGCCCTCCAGATCTTTTGGGCTATAATTCCCATCCACCCACACAACAGTCAGGAAAGCTGTCGCCCAAAATAATCCAGAGGATGCCATGTTCAGGAAGATGGGAATTCAGGATAATCGTACAGACGTTTTTCCATTTGGGGATTGAAATGGCTCCCAAAGTAGTTGTGCTGGTAATGGCAGGACCCTCACAAAAAGGAGAGAGAGTGTGTTATATGAATTCCAGGTGTTTTCTATGAATCTGTTAATGGGATAGTGGTGTTTATGGCTGTGAACACACTGTACATTTAAAGCATATTATTCCCACCCCCAAGAATCCTGGGAACTGTAGTTTTTAAAGAGTGCTGGAAATTGTAGCACTATGAGGGATACAGGAATACCATGCTATATGGACCTTCACTTTACGGACACTCGCGAGTATGGACATATCTATAGTAGCACCATTCCCCTGTTTACGTACGCTCGCTTCACAAGAATGGACATTTAATGGCATGATGCCACTGCCCGATCAGTTTCCAACTACAAACTTTTTCTTAAAATAAGGCCTACTGTGTTTATTTTAGTTATAAATGCGTTATTTACATCAGTTATGCCCGTATATGATGATTGCAGTGCAGTACATGCATCGATAAGTGAAAAAAGGTAGTGCTTCACTTTAAGTACATTTTCGGTTTACGTACTCGCTCTGGACCCATTGCGTACGTTAATGCGGGGTATTCCTATAAACTAGTTTCTGGGCCAAATTCATAGTATGAATTTATAAGGCTTTGACCTATAAAGCCTTATGTGGCTCAGGATCCCAATACCTCAAGGACCACCTCTCCGCATATGAACCCAGACCCTGCATCCAGTGCCTGAGACCCTTCTTTGTGTTCCCCCTCCGAGAGAGGCGTGGAGGGTAGGAAGAAGAGAATGGGCCTTCTCCGTGGTGGCTCCCCTTTTGTGGAATGCTGTCCCAGGGAGGCATGCCTGGCATCATCACTGTCTGTCTTGAGGTGCAAGGTAAAAGCAATTTTTATTCACCCAGCCCTATGGAATTTACTTTTCTGTTTGTCTTCAGCCCAATGGGGAGAAGTTGGATTTTGTGTTTATGTAACTTGAGCATTTTGTTTTTCTTTTTGATTTCATACCTGTTTTTAATGTAAGTCGCTTTGAGTTTTCGATGTAGAAAGAAAAGTGACTAACAATAACAACAGTTCCCAGGATTCTTTGGAGAAAATAATGTGCTTTTACATGGATGGTGTGTGCAGCAGCCCATCTACTGTAAGTTTCTTGGAGACCTTTGTTAGGCGAGTCTATTACAGACAAGTGTAATAATATCATAAAATGATGAAACTGAGGCTATCATACGTTGGACACATAATGAACAGACATGATTCATTAGAGAAGATAGTAATGCTGGGAAAAACAGAAGGGAGTAGAAAAAGAGGAAGGCCAAACAAGAGATGGATTGATTCCATAAAGGAAGCCACAGACCTGATCTTACAAGATCTGAACAGGGCGGTTCAGGACAGATGCAATTGGAGGTCGCTGATTCATAGGATCGCCATAAGTCGTGATCGACTTGAAGGCACATAACAACAAAACTAATACAGGGCACGCCTTAACCCCCCACTTTCCCAATGGCATACACACATTTCCTCAAAACGGTCTTCCTGAATCTGGCGTCCTCCAGATTTTGCTGACTACAGCTCTAATCGCTTCTGCTCCTGGGCCATGCTGGCTCTGTAGCCCGAACCATCGGAAGGGCGCTAGAGCATTTTTCGTTTTCTCAGGTTTCCTTACTTTGTCCTAAGAGAGGAACGGGGCAACCTGCGGCCTTCTTCAGCAACATCAACGGAGCTGAGGTCTCCCCAACCCCCCCCCAAAGGAAATTTAATAGAAGCAGCTGTAAAGCACGGGATGCTAATGGTGCTCTTCGCAACTGAAGTAATACACTTGACCATCTAAAGGGGTCGCCGAAAGATCATTAATTCAGGGGCGTCTACAATTTTCTAGGGGCGCCACTGGATGTTGTTATTTACAAGGAGGGAGCGGATCTACCTCCATACACCTTTCGCATTGGAGTTGTGTTCCCACACGCACGTACTCCCACAGTGCTGCAGCTCCTTAGTCCTTAAGAGCTCCAGGGATCGGTCCTCAGTGGAAGGCCCAGGATGCAGCAACGTTTTCTTCCAATATTCATCAATCCATTGGGAGGCGTGGAAGGTGGTTGCGTGGAAGGTGATGGGATTTCTGTCACTGCCACCTTCCTCCTGTTTTGGTCAAGGGGGGGCAAGTGTCAGCCCCCCCCCCGCCAGGAAAGGTCAACCCCACCCCCGTGTATTGCAACGCACGTTTCCTCCTTGGCGCCAGCTTGTGAGAGAAAGACAGGATCCTGCAGCTTGGCCTTCTAAGGGTTAAAACACAATAAATTCCTAGAGAGGAAAGCCATTTGGAGAGGAGGAGGGGATGATCTCCAGAGCAAACGCACCTCCCACCGTAGTCCCTTTCCTGACCGATACTCCTCCCCGACTCCCGAAGCAAAGCAGTTTCTGTCTCTCCCAAGAGCCGCATCTGTGGCCCCTTCTGGGATGCGGTGAGCCTCCCCAGCCCACTTTTGCATTTGGGTCAAGGGGAGGAGGGCGCCCAGGAGGAACTGCAAGACGGGAAACTGAGGAGGGAGATAGGAGACTTCTGGGGTGGGGAGAGATGCGCAGATTCCGGCGCCAGGCAATGAAAGGAGGGAAAAGAACAGATTGGGAGGGTGTAGGGGCTGAGAAGAGCAAGTGAGACCCTCTCCACATTTCACCCCATAGGGAGGTGGCTTGTTCAGCTGATCTGTGTAGAAGCACGCACGCACGCACAAAACACCCACACCAGGGACCCACATATTTCCTCCTCTCTGCAAAGCCAGGAGGCCCCTTTGATCCTCAGTGAATGCTTGGGGGAATTTAAAATAGGTCTGAGATGCTACCTTGATAGGCAGAAATGATTCATCAGCTCTACTTAGATTAGAATATGTGCCTCCCCCCCAAAAAAAACCAAACAAACCAGTCACCCAGTGGAGAAGCATGTGTGCACTTTCAGGCATGAAACCCTTTATAGGTGGAGCTGATCTTTTGGAGCCCTTTTCAGCAAAGGCAAGAAACGCAGATTGAAAGTAAACACGCTTCTGTGGCTGTGATGAGACTTTGGGGGAGGGATGCTGCGTCTTCTGGCCCCCAACCAGACTGAATGCTTCAACCTGTGGCCTTCACATGCGGGAATCTCCCCCTCAATTTCAAGTATCTCTCTTCCAGCCTTGGCAATGTAATAATTCTCTAACGAGACAATGTGTTACTTTGCAGGACTTGGGAGTGCCTCCAGTCGGGGCCATCTTTGCCTTGAGACAAAAACTGAACAAAGGACCAGCAGTGGGCTCCTTTGGAGCACAGATCCAAGATGGAAGAGCAAGCCTCAGCTGGCCCTGAAGGAGGAAGGGCCCCCGATACCATCAAGACTGAAGAAAGTGGGGAATTCTGGGAAAGAACCCTGCAGAAGATCCAGGGTGAGGAAAACATGAACTCAAATGTGCAGCACCAGCGTTTCAGGCAGTTCTGCTACGAGGAGGCCAAGGGGCCCCGAGAGGTTTGCAGCCGGCTCCACAATCTCTGCCATCAGTGGCTCAAGCCAGAGCAACACACAAAGATTCAGATCCTGGACTTGGTGATCCTGGAGCAGTTGCTGGCTGTCCTTCCAGCGGAGATGGCAGGCTGGGTGAGGGAATGTGGAGTGGAGACCAGTTCTCAGGCAGTGGCCCTGGCCGAAGGTTTCCTCCTGAGCCAGGCAGAGGAGAAGAAGCAGGAAGAGTGGCAGGTGAGAGTGTTTCATTCTCTAGCAGACAAGAATGTGAAGGTGGGTATCCCACAATTCTTGATAACTTTGTAATATTTTCTGAAATTGTCTGAAACCCCAAAGGCCTTTCCCTGTATCATTCCTTTTCTAATCCTTTTCCTGGTTCCCTCTTCGTGGTAAAGTGTCTCTTTGATAAAGGGCCTGTCAGGCAGAGGACAAGAAGCTGGAAAAGCAGGAAGCAAAACAATTCCTTCCTCGTTCCAAGGGTCCACGAATGTCAGGGAGATTGTATATTAATATGTTTTATTAATTGCTCGATTCACTCTGTATATCGTTCAAAGAGGGGTGTCCCAACCCCCTAAAGCCTTTTGCCTATCTCATGCCTTTACTAATCCTTTCCCCCCCTCCCCCGTTCCCTGTCTTGAATATTCTTTGCAGTTTCACGTAAAGGATCAGTTTGAAGAAATGGCTAATGATGATTTCCTTGAGGCAGAAAATGCTCCATCAGACACAGGAGAGAATCTTCCGCAAAGGGGAAATGTACAGGAGGGTGACGGAGGTTTCATCTCATTGGGTAAGGATTAACTTCGTCTCCCACTATTGATTATGCAAAAAAATTCATGTGATTCTTTTTGTGTTCTTCTGAATCTGTGGGGAAAGGACGCTTGTCTCCCATCTTTTTCACAGTTCAAAAATGAGTTTGTTTTCAATACAGCTGAAATATAAAATGCATCTGAACATCCAAAATATATACAACAGATGAGACATTTTGTCATGTCAATGGGTGCTTGGACATGTGCTGCAACTTCTGAGCCAAGCATGTGTTGATGGCTTCCCACCACCTTTGTCTTTCACAGGTGATGGAATGATGCCAGCAAGACCTCCTCAGCTGTCTCTTCTTTGTGCTGGAGGGGAACCCGTTGCTGTGGCACCAGATCAGGTAGGGGGAAGGATCATTGGGGAGACTGCCAGGAAGCAGGCTCTAACCAGATATCCTCTGCTCACCGCCCTGAGCCTCAAGAAATCTCTCTCCTTCTCTTTTGCCTCCATTGAAGCAGCCCACTAGGAAGGCTGTAAAAGGTCACTTGAAAA
This sequence comes from Rhineura floridana, assembly GCF_030035675.1. Taxonomy (NCBI): domain Eukaryota; kingdom Metazoa; phylum Chordata; class Lepidosauria; order Squamata; family Rhineuridae; genus Rhineura; species Rhineura floridana. The sequence continues at coordinate 209,736,866 of NC_084482.1, forward strand.
GGCTTAAGTTCTGTGGGATACCACCCAGCTGTCTTTCCTTGATCAGCCTTCTCTATTTCGCTGGCAGATACTCTTCAGGTTAAAGGCAGGTATTTCCTTTTCTCAGGGTCCGGTGTCCTCTGAGGATGTGGCTGTGTATTTCGCGCAGGAGGAGTGGGCCCTGCTGGATCCTGACCAGAGAGCGCTGCATAGGAACGTCATGGAGGAGAATGATCAGCTCGTTGCCTCTCTTGGTAAGGGTCTCTAGTGGATTTTATATATACATTTTAGCATTTGTCTATTTTAAAGTATTTATATTCTGCCTTTATATTTAATGAATATTCACAAGAGGGTTACCGATACTTACACCTCAATACAAAACATTAAAACCACAAGATAACCCAAACAACAATTTAACAATCACCAGCAGCAAATGTTAAGAGCTGGAATAAATGCAAATAAAGGCCGGAGCCATCGTAGAATCTCAGAAGCATGACAGAAGAGCCCTGCTGTAGCCACTTGCCCATATAGCCCAGTATTGCCTGCTCTGACTGGCAGCATCTCTCCAAGGTCTTGTGCCCACCATGTCCAAGGGCTCCTTCCAAGATCCTTTGTCTGGAGAAGTTGGGGATCGAAGTTGGGAATCATCTGCATACAGATAACATGCTCTGCCACTGAATGAGGGGGCTCCTCCGTTTTTATTATTATCACGTTTGTATCCTGATCTTCATTCATTCAGATCCTGTAAAACCTCTCTGACACGAGGGGGCGCCACCTTTTTCTTTCAATACATGGCTACTGGAATGTTTCCTGCTTGTAACCATCTCAACATCTCTATCAGATGGCTAACCCCCAGTTCAGAGGATTGATGTGGCCCTCTAAGCAAATATTTGTGCCCTCACATGTCCAAACCAATTTAATGACAATAGAAAAAAGTTTTTTAAAAATATATATGCAAAAACCAGAGAGTATCCAAGGTTGGCCCCAAAACCAAAACAGAACATATCTCAAGTTGCTGGAAAATGTGGTTTTTATTTTCAAAACAGGCTGTTTTGAAAATAAAATCTGCATGATACAATCCACATTTTTTTCAGCATCTTGAGACACATTCTTTGTTGTCTGGGAGTTTAAAAAATGTAGTTGCAGCACTAATGTGGGCAGAGCCCAGCACCCTACTGCTACAAAGCACCTCCTCCCAATTCTGAGTGATACTTTGCTGAGCAGAGAGGGAATGATACCCCCCCCTCATTAGCTGATCTCTGTGGATCACTTTTGGGGGAGCAACTGTGTGTCCGTATGCATGTGTTTGCAAGTGAGGTGGCAAAACCAACTTTTGGGCATCCCCAGCACTGGTATGCAGCTTCCATATCCTTTGAATTTAAGCACTCTTGTCAGTTGTAGTAATAGCCACGTGAAAAATTCAATGCTGCTACTTATTTTTCTGTGAATTTCACTGTATTTCATACAACCTGAAGCCTTTTCTTTGTGTTACATATATTAAAAATAATTCCATTGCTCCTATGACTGTTCATTTACCTGCACAACAACCCTGTCAGGTAGGCTATTGTGAGAGAGAATGATTGGCCCAATTCCCAGCTGGGAGTTGAAGACAGGTGCCTATGGTCCAAATTCAACAGTCTATAGTACCCAAGTTTTCATTTAACAGAATTCAATAGTTCTTAAATGTGTGGTAAGATCTGCCTCCCATCAAAGTCTTTTCAGTTCTTCCTTTGTCACAAGTGTTGATTGAAGTTGTTTAATGATTTGAGGCTCCATTTCTTTCTCAGTTTTTAATCAGTTTTCTATCTTCATGTAGAAAGTAACAAATGGGAAACCAAGGATAAGGGAGAAGTACAATTAGTGCCCCTGGAAAAAGGCAGACATAAAAACAGAGAACAGCAGAGAAGGAAAACTGAAGCAAATCAGAAGAGGTGGAATAAGCCCTCTGCTTCTCAGGTCAATAACGACCAAGAAATTTCAATCAAAGAAAAAGCAAATACGGAATCGTATAGGAAAAATTTCAATTCTAAGTCAGAAGGTAAATCTCATTACAAAATCCTCACAGCTGATAAATCAAACGATTGTTTGGAGTATGGTGAGAGCTTGAATCAGAGTTCTACCCTTACTTCCTGTCAGAGAAGTCAAACAGGGGAGAAATCGTATCAATGCTTGGTATGTACAAAGAGCTTCAGACAGAAGATAACTCTCCTTAATCATGAAAAAATTCACTCGGGGGAAAAACCATATGAATGTTTAGAATGTGGAAAGAGCTTCAGACAGAAGATACATCTCACTTATCATGAAAGAATTCACACAGGGGAGAAACCATATCAGTGCTTGGAATGTGGAAAGCGTTTTGGTCAAAGTTCTCACCTAACTTGCCATCAAAGAATTCATAAAGGGGAGAAACCATATAAATGCTTGGAATGTGGAAAGGGCTTCATTAGTAGTTCAAAACTTACTTCTCACCAAACAATTCATACAGGGGAGAAACCATTTCAATGCTTGGACTGTGGAAAGAGCTTCAATCAGAGTTCTTACCTTACTTCTCATCAAAGAATTCACACAGAGGAGAAACCATATCAATGCTTAGAATGTGGGAAGTGCTTCCGTTACAGTTCTCAACTAACTTGCCATCAAAGAATTCACAGAGGGGAGAAACAATATAAATGCTTGGAGTGTGAAAAGAGCTTCAGTCAGAAGATACATCTCATTTATCATCAAAGAATTCACACAGGGGAGAAACCATATAAATGCTTGGAGTGTGGAAAGAGCTTCATTAGTAGTTCAAAACTTACATATCATCAAAGAATTCACACAGGGGAGAAACCATATAAATGCTTGGAGTGTGGAAAGAGCTTCATTAGTAGTTCAAAACTAACATCCCATCAAACAATTCACACAGAGGAGAAACCATATAAATGTTTGGAATGTGGAAAGAACTTCCGTCAAAAGATGTATCTCACTTCCCATCAAAGAATTCATACAGGTGAGAAACCTTTTGAATGTGTGGAATGTGGGAAAAGCTTCAATCGAAAGATTCATCTCACTTTCCATGAAAGAATTCACACTGGTGAATATAAATGACTGGTGTGTAGAAACAGCTTCGGTCAGAATTAATTCACATATGTGACAAATCATATAAATGATGGAGGTCCGCAAAGAGCTTCCCTGTTACCACAAGCCTCGCTTCTCATCAGTGAATCCACAAAGTCGAAAACTAGAAATCATACAAATGCATGGAATGTAGAAAGAGCTTCAATTACCACTCTAACCTTCCTTCCCATCAATGACTTCACATGACAATAAACTATAAATGCTTGGCATATGGAAAGAGTTTGACTATGACCTCACTTCCCACCAAAGTATTCACACATGGGAACAATGATATACATTCTTGGGAGTGTGAAAAAAGCCTCACTCTGAAGAGCAACCTCATTTCTCATCAACAAATTCATGCAAATTATCCATGGGCCATTCCTGACTTACTAGATCTTGCAATTTTGAGACAGCCATCCCTGCCACAGCAGCCTCTTCATGATCTCTGCAGCAGGTATTTTATAGTGGATGCCCCTTTCTCTAAATTCCAAATGTGATGAAAGACCTAAAAAGATTGGAGACCCCTGCCATAGATATTGCCAGCCTGAAAAATATTCCGATCCTCTGCCTGTTTTATCAAGTAGAACTAAATGTGCTCCACTTCACGTCTCTATGTAATCAAAATTGTATTTACCTGAAATGGAGTTGTGGAGGGAGAAGGAGGGCAGGTGGATATTCTCCAATTAAGTGTTTCTGCACTGAAAATCTCAAGTGATTAATATTTTATTTTCATTTATTTTAAAGTCACCCTGGGCTCCTTTGGAAGGAAGTATGGGGTATAAAATTTAATAAATAAATACATATTTTATTTTTGTGAAAGAGTTAAACATTTACATAAATTTTAAAAATACATATTGCAGTAATGAATATATTCAATCAAGAAAACCAAGATCAATGTCCATGTGTATAGATCAGTGTACAGTCTGTATCTTGCAAAAAGGAGAGTTTAAATATTTCATTTTGGAATTGAGTTTTTCTTCTACCACAGAGTTTCTTACCTTCAAATGCATCTTCTGTTTGTGTTCTTTGGTGCATTTTAGGTGATGTATGATAAACTAATAATAACCACATATAATTTATTATTATTATTATTATTATTATCTTTTCCTGATTTTCAATGAATGGCACAGCTTGAGAGAAGATGTCCCCGGAGAATAGGTGGTGAGGACTTTACAAGTAACAGCCAAGTTTAGCTATTTCTGCAGACACACAAAAGCTACATTTCTCCAAAAGGAGCATGTTTTGCAGAACTTCTTCAAGTTGCCCAAGTCATGGGGAGGGACAGGCCCCTCTTTCTGACCTCTGGAGCTCTCTTTCGGCCATCTTTCTTTCTCGCTTCTCATATTTCACAGCCATAGTCCATCCTCTTTCAGGTGTCTGCTCTCCTTAAAGACTGGGAACTTGATTATTTTGAAAAGGAAAGCCGAGCATCCCAGGAAATTCAATTTTTTTCACCCAGGACCCCACGCTGTACTCTTACTGTGCTGCCCTAGAATTGCAGCATCTGCACAGCTTGTGGTCATAACCAGTCCTTTCCACTGAGCTTGGAAATCATCAGGTAGCCGTTGTGTGTGTCACTGACTGAGCTGAAGTGTAATCTGTTGTCTGGGGCTGGCTCATTTTATAGTGGCAAAAGCTTGTGGACCATTTTTTACAGGCATCCCAATGTCAGGAGTATTTGCCTTTTCACTTGGCCAGAGGTTGAAAGAGGAGATGGATGAAAGGGTGCTGTGCACCCGAAGACTGTTACAATGCAAATCTGATGTTCTGTGGGTCCCCGCAGGGAATCAGTCAGTGGGGATTTCTCCCCACTCAACCAAACAGGATAGTGTAGTGTTTATTTAACTGGCACTGTTTGAAGTCTGATGAGGCCTGAGGCTCTCTTTGGACCCAAGTGGACTGTAGTTTTGTTCCCCATTATTACATCAAAACTGGATTCCCTCTGGCCACTTCTTATCTGTTTCCCCGATCTTTCTATAATGGATGACAATATTGGACAATCAAGGTGAGACACGAGATATTATTCAATTTTCCGAGTAAATAATTTCTGCTAATAGAGTGACATCCTGCCAAGCTCCCCCTTTTGGTGTCCCCTGCCATCCTGTCCTGCGCTCTTTAACATGCGGGACAGAATCCTAAAACCTCCATCCATGCTCCTACAAAACACAAAATCACAGAAAGGGGAAATACTTCTGGGGTGGTAGAAACAAGGTCAAAAGCTCACAGGGCTCAGTCACACCGTGGGCTGATAGGACCAATCCAGCTGCCACAACTCATAAGAGAGGAGCAGTGCTGGGTGAGATCCAGGAGGTCCATCTGGTCTAGCATCCCATCCCCAACAGGAGGTCAACTCAGGTGCTTCTTGGAAACCCAGAAGCCGGGCATGAAAACAACGCCCTACAATAGGCATTCAGAGGTACACTGCCTCTGGCAATGGAGGCTTCATTCGCCGTCATGACAAATACTTGTTGATCTACCCTTCCTCCTCCTGGAATGTCTTAGACCCATTTTAAAGTCATTGGAGCCAGTGTCCACCGCCATGGTTTGTGGTTGTGAATACCATATTGGTTATGCATGGTGTGAAGACGTCTGTGGCGGACCCTTCATATCTTGATTTACTTTCCTCCTTGCCTCCCCTCTGTCCGTCTTCTTCAGGGATGGGGTACCGGTGGCCTTCCAGATGCTATGGAACTGCAACTCCCATCATCTCTGATCATTGGTCATGCTGGCTGGGGCTGATGGGAGTTGGGAATCCAACAATATCTGGAAGGCCACAGGGACTCCGTCCTTGCTCTACCTGGACAGGCCTTTCCTCTTCTTCCAGTCACCTCCCTCCCCTCTTTGGACTCTCCCTTCTCAGTTCAGTTCTGCAAAACCTTTCCTGACCCACCAAAATATCTGCTTTTCCTCCTGCAGTATTTATGTACCACAGCTATGGCTACTGGCCACAATATCTGTCTTCTATTTCCACTGTCAAAGGCAGCGTAGCACTTGGGTCCTACTTGCAGACTTCCCATTAGGGCATCTGGCTGGCCACAATGAGAAAGGGATGCTGGGTTATGTTGGGTGCTTGGCCTAATCCAGCAGGGCTGTTCTTCGGCCAACCTCCTGCTCTTCCAGCCTTCAACAGCCTGGTGCCCTCCAAGCATTTGGGGTACAACTGCCATCAGCCCCAGGCAGCATCTGGAGGACACTGGGCTGGGGATGGCTGGGCTATTCATTCATCAGTCCTGCTCCATATGCAACTGAAACATATGCAATAGTTTACTCTAAAGTCCCACTTTCTTCAGTGCAGCCTACTCCCAGGTCGGTAAATGCGTAGGATTGCAGGCTGAGAGAGTTGCGCATCTATGTGGACTCAGACAGTTTATAACTGGGGTTCCCTGCCCCACAAGTTAATGGGATACAGTATGCAATTAACAGTTGCCAATGTGCTGTTAATGTGCGAGCAAGGAAGAGAAGTAAACCCAAAGCGACCTTGGGGAGTTCTCCCCAGAAAATCTCAGAAATTAGGAAAGCTAGGAACAGGATCAACTTCCAAAGGTTAAGGGTGCTTGAGTCCTTAATTTATTATTTTGCCGTTTACATGCTCAATGAGCCGATTCCTAGAGAGGAATTAAATTTGGGGAGAAGAAAGGAGGGGGTGTCCTTCAAAGCAAATATACCCCATCCCCTCAAAGGAAGGAAATTGGAGTAAAAAAGGACCCTAAAGGTACAGAATCACAGGTGGGGGGGGCAAGGCTTGTGGGGCCCCTTGCTTCATCAAGGCAGCTGTTAGGTGTAGAAGTAGAACCTTTATATGCCGAAACACCCTGCCTGATCTCAGATGCTGCAAAGAAATCTCACTTTGGTAAATAGATCTTGCTTTGCCTTTATAAGTTTAATGTTTTCATCAGGTAAGCTTCATATGATCTCTCAGCTGCTTAATAAATGGTTAATAAGTCAGATAACTCATCCACTACAATTCTTTTAACCAAGCCATAATTTAAACCAGTTTCTTGATAGTTTAGTGCAACAGAGAACATAAGAACATAAGAAGAGCCTGCTGGATCAGGCCAGTGGCCCATCTAGTCCAGCATCCTGTTCTCACAGTGGCCAACCAGGTGCCTGGGGGAAGCCCGCAAGCAGGACCCGAGTGCAAGAACACTCTCCCCTCCTGAGGCTTCCAGCAACTGGTTTTCAGAAGCATGCTGCCTCTGACTAGGGTGGCACAGCACAGCCATCACGGCTAGTAGCCATTGATAGCCCTGTCCTCCATGAATTTGTCTAATCATCTTTTAAAGCTGTCCAAGCTGGTGGCCATTACTCCATCTTGTGGGAGCAAATTCCATAGTTTAACTATGCGCTGAGTAAAGAAGTACTTCCTTTTGTCTGTCCTGAATCTTCCAACATTCAGCTTCTTTGAATGTCCACGAGTTCTACTATTATGAGAGAGGGAGAAGAACTTTTCTCTATCCACTTTCTCCATGCCATGCATAATTTTATACACTTCTATCATGTCTCCTCTGACCCGCCTTTTCTCTAAACTAAAAAGCCCCAAATGCTGCAACCTTTCCTCGTAAGGGAGTCGCTCCATCCCCTTGATCATTCTGGTTGCCCTCTTCTGAACCTTTTCCAACTCTATAATATCCTTTTTGAGATGAGGCGACCAGAACTGTACACAGTATTCCAAATGCGGCCGCACCATAGATTTATACAACGGCATTATGATATCGGCTGTTTTATTTTCAATACCTTTCCTAATTATCGCTAGCATGGAATTTGCCTTTTTCACAGCTGCCGCACACTGGGTCGACATTTTCATCGTGCTGTCCACTACAACCCCAAGGTCTCTCTCCTGGTCGGTCACCGCCAGTTCAGACCCCATGAGCGTATATGTGAAATTCAGATTTTTTGCTCCAATATGCATAATTTTACACTTGTTTATATTGAATTGCATTTGCCATTTTTCCGCCCATTCACTCAGTTTGGAGAGATCTTTTTGGAGCTCTTCGCAATCCCTTTTTGTTTTAACAACCCTGAACAATTTAGTGTCATCAGCAAACTTGGCCACTTCACTGCTCTCTCCTAATTCTAGGTCATTAATGAACAAGTTGAAAAGTACAGGTCCCAATACCGATCCTTGAGGGACTCCACTTTCTACAGCCCTCCATTGGGAGAACTGTCTGTTTATTCCTACTCTCTGCTTTCTGCTTCTTAACCAATTCCTTATCCACAAGAGGACCTCTCCTCTTATTCCATGACTGCTAAGCTTCCTCAGAAGTCTTTGGTGAGGTACCTTGTCAAACACTTTTTGAAAGTCTAAGTACACTATGTCCACTGGATCACCTCTATCTATATGCTTGTTGACACTCTCAAAGAATTCTAATAGGTTACTGAGACAGGACTTTCCCTTGCAGAAGCCATGCTGGCTCTGCTTCAGCAAGGCTTGTTCTTCTATGTGCTTAGTTAATCTAGCTTTAATAATACTTTCTACCAGTTTTCCAGGGACAGAAGTTAAGCTAACTGGCCTGTAATTTCCAAGATCCCCTCTGGATCCCTTTTTGAATATTGGCGTTACATTTGCCACTTTCCAGTCCTCAGGCATGGAGGAGGACCCGAGGGACAAGTTACATATTTTAGTTAGCAGATCAGCAATTTCACCTTTGTGTTCTTTGAGAACTCTCGGGTGGATGCCATCCGGGCCCGGTGATTTGTCAGTTTTTATATTGTCCATTAAGCCTAGAACTTCCTCTCTCGTTACCACTATTTGTCTCAGTTCCTCAGAATCCCTTCCTGCAAATGTTAGTTCAGGTTCAGGGATCTGCCCTATATCTTCCACTGTGAAGACAGATGCAAAGAATTCATTTAGCTTCTCTGCAATCTCCTTATCGTTCTTTAGTACACCTTTGACTCCCTTATCATCCAAGGGTCCAATCGCCTCCCTAGATGGTCTCCTGCTTTGAATGTATTTATAGAATTTTTTGTTGTTGGTTTTTATGTTCTTAGCAATGTGCTTCTCAAATTCTTTTTTAGCATCCCTTACTGTCTTCTTGCATTTCTTTTGCCAGAGTTTGTGTTCTTTTTTATTTTCTTCATTCGGACAAGACTTCCATTTTCTGAAGGAACACTTTTTGCCTCTAAGAGCTTCCTTGACTTTGCTCGTTAACCATGCTGGCATCTTCTTGGCCCTGGCGGTACCTTTTCTGATCTGCGGTATGCACTCCAGTTGAGCTTCTAATATAGTGTTTTTAAACAACTTCCAAGCATTTTCGAGTGATGTGACCCTCTGGACTTTGTTTTTCAGCTTTCTTTTTACCAATCCCCTCATTTTTGTGAAGTTTCCTCTTTTGAAGTCAAATGTGACCGTGTTGGATTTTCTTGGCAATTGGCCATTTACATGTATGTTTAATTTAATAGCACTGTGGTCACTGCTCCCAATCGGTTCAACAACACTTACATCTCGCACCAGGTCCCGGTCCCCACTGAGGATTAAGTCCAGGGTTGCCGTCCCTCTGGTCGGTTCCATGACCAACTGGTCTAGGGAATAGTCATTTAGAATATCTAGAAACTTTGCTTCACTGGAACACATATGCCGCCCGTCTATGTCCGGGTAGTTGAAGTCACCCATTACTACCACATTTCCTAGTTTGGACGCTTCCTCAATTTCATATCTCATCTCAAGGTCTCCCTGAGCATTTTGATCAGGGGGACGATAGATCGTTCCCAGTATTAAGTCCCTCCTGGGGCATGGTATCACCACCCACAACGATTCTGTGGAGGAGTCTGCCTCTTTTGGGGTTTCGAGCTTGCTGGATTCAATGCCTTCTTTCACGTATAGAGCGACTCCGGCACCAGTATGTCCTTCCCTGTCCTTCCGATATAGTTTATATCCAGGGATAACCGTATCCCACTGGTTTTCTCCATTCCACCAGGTCTCCGTTATGCTCACTATATCAATGCTCTCCTCTAAGACCAAGCACTCCAGTTCTCCCATCTTGGTCCGGAGGCTCCTAGCATTAGCGTACAGGCACTTGTAAGCAGTGTCTCTCTTCAAGTGTCTTTGGCACTTGTGGTTTGGCCTGTGGTAATTTTGCCCTTCTGAATTGATATCCTGTGCCCCTGCTCTCACAATGCCTACTTCTAGGCCTACCCCTTTTAAAATTTCATCATTTCTTTGGTTTTTATCCCAGGGGGGAGGTTTATTCCGAACCGGACCTTTCTCAGCTCCTGTCGGGTTTCCCCCCTCAGTCAGTTTAAAAGCTGCTCTGCTACCTTTTTAATTTTAAGTGCCAGCAGTCTGGTTCCATTCTGGTTCAAGTGGAGCCCGTCCCTTTTGTACAGGCCCGGCTTGTCCCAAAATGTTCCCCAGTGCCTAACAAATCTAAACCCTTCCACCCGACACCATCGTCTCATCCACGCATTGAGACTGCAAAGCTGGGCCTGTCTGGCTGGTCCTGCGCGTGGAACCGGTAGCATTTCAGAGAAAGCCACCTTGGAGGTCCTGGCTTACAGCATCCTACCTAGCAACCTAAATTTTGCTTCCAGGACCTCACGGCTGCATTTCCCCATGTTGTTGGTGCCAACGTGCACCACGACCACTGACTCCTCCCCAGCACTGTCTACCAAACTATCTAAATGACGGGCGATATCCGCAACCTTCGCACCAGACAGGCAAAACACCTTGCGGTCTACACGCCCATCACACACCCCGCTGTCTATGTTCCTAATGATTGAATCACCCACTACAAGGATCCCTCCACCCCCTGGAGATATATCCTCGGCACAAGAGGATAGCTGCTCATCCCCCAAGGAATGGGTCCCTTCTAAGGGATCGTTTCCCTCTTCCTCAGCTGGATGCTCTCTTTCCCCGAGACCATCGTTCTCCATGATAGCAGGAGAGCTATCATCGCTGGAGTGGGACACAGCTATAACGTCCCTTGAGGCCTCCTCCACACACCTCTCTGCCTCTCTCAGCTTTTCCAGGTCTGCCACCTTGGCCTCAAGGAAATGAAGTCGTTCCTGGAGAGCCAGGAGCTCATTGCACCGAGAGCACACCCACGACTGCTGTCCAACAGGCAGATAGTCGTACATGCTGCAGGCTGTGCAAAACACTGGAAAGCCCCCACACGCCTGCTGGCTTCTTACCTGCATAGTTTTGTTTGAGGTTTATTACGTCAATAGGTTGGAGACTGTGGTTTAGTTGAGGTCAGGGAACAGAAGGGCAGAGTGGGGGGCCCTGGCCTCCTCGCCCTGCTGCCGAACTCGCTCTGCTGCTTAACTCGCCTTGATGCTTCGTCAGCTGGAGCTCCCTCTAGCTCGTGGCTCCAGGCTGAAGCAACGAGAGAAAAGGAGGTGTGGCTGACGAATTTGAGGTGGGAGGTGGGTGAAAGAGGACCAAGAAGGGCCGAGAGCTTAAAGGAAGCCAAGAAAGGGACTCGGGGGGGGGAATGGGAGGATCTGAAAGTGACAGGCCAGTGGGACCGATCCTGCTTCCTATGACCCTCCACCAAATTGCAGGCTCCTGGCTGTTGCCTGGAAGGGAAGGGAACTCCCTTCCACCAATCTATATTGCATTTTAAATTGTCGTAAATGGGTATAGTCATCTGGGGTCCTGGGGTGTGTGTCTTAGAACCCTTGCTTTTTTGTGAGTCAGGTCCCAGCAGTGTCCCCATGTGTCCCTTTCAGCATGAAAGGGGAGTGTGTTAGCCACTGAGAAAAGTCCCAATGAGTGTCAATTGCAAGCAAGCCTTTTTAGTTCCTACTTCAAAAAGCCAAGAGGGAGGATTCTACAAATGCAGAAGAAGAGACAGTGAATCCTGAGGATAGCATCCCAGCTACATTATCAAGCAGTTTAGTAGCAGCAGGAGATAAATGTGTAGTCACTGAATTCAGTAACACAAGCAATATCTCTGACAGTTAGAAAGGACAGCCAAATGGTGACAGTGATAGCGGAGCAGAAAGCAGCATTCAAGCCTGGCCAGATTATAATTTTAGAAGGTTGCATAATCTTAAAGAGGGGCATAGCTTTGACTACCAAGAAGGGATCCTGCACTTCTGAATTTGCCACTACACCCCTGGGACCTTAGGGTGAAGGGCGGGTAAGAAATCAATCAATCAAAAAATAGGGTCCCTTTGGGTTGTTTGCAGTGGAGGAGGGACAAGGTCTTTCCTTTTGCCTACCACCTTCTTCCAACTCCTTCCTCCATCCCCAATCAAACATTCATGGCTCTTTGTGGTGCTACTGGAGAGGTTTGTCGATCCCAATGACTCCAGAACTTTTAAAGAAAATGTATATACTGCTTGATTGTTAAAAAAAAAAAAAATGCCTCTAAGCGGTTTACAAGAAACATTAACATTATCAATAGAAACAGTTAAAAACAAGTAATCAAAAACATTTTAAAAACTATTAAAACATCAGTAAACTAAAAATAGATTAAAACACATCAACATCTATGTGTCTGGACAGGCTTGCCTAAACAGAAATGTTTTAAGAAGGTGCCAAAAAGAATACAGCAAAGGTGCCTACCTGATGTCAATAGGCAGGGAGTTCCAAAGTGTAGGTAGTGCCACACTAAAACTACAATTTCTTACAAACGCGGAATAAATATTATGTGGCACCTGTAACAGTGCCAGTTCTGCACATCAAAGCATTTGAGTGGGCACATATGGGGCAAGGCAGTCCCACAAGTAAAGATTATGATATAATAAGAACAGCAAAAGAGGTAGATTAGTAGGTTCAGGCAGGAGGAGGAAAATATTATTTCACTCCAGCCCTCCTACAGTAGATCAATGGAGAAGTGGGGCCAGGAGGTTTGGGCCTTCCAGGACATCACTGAAGAAGTGTCAGGCAAGTGTGGTGTTGGAAGGATTTTCTCATTTAAATATTTCTGGGCTACAAATCTCTCATAAATGCTTTATTAGTTTTTCGGAAAGGGTTAAGAAGAAATAAATACACACTGGAGTGCTGGATACATCTGCTATTAGCAAAACTATGACAAATAATACACATATTCTGCATCTCTCTCACACACATCAAAAATGGAAAAGGCTCAAGATATTTTAGGGGAAGTTGCTGTGGTTGCTTTCGTCTTCCCCAGTCATCAGCAGGGAATCAGCTGAGAGGCTTTTTCTCCACTCTCTATCTTATGACTTTAAGAACATAAGAAGAGCACTGCTGGATCAAAACAACGGCCCATCTAGTCCAACATCCTGTCCCCACAGCAGCTAACCAGATGCCTATGGGAAGCCCATAGGCAGGACATGAGTGCATCTGCACTCTCCATGCTTGTGATTCCCGGCAACTGGCATTGAGGCCAGTTATACTGCCTCCAACAGTGGATGTAGAAGACAGACAGGTGGGTAGTAGCCTTTTCCTCCATGAATTTGTCTAATCTTCTTTTAAAGCCATCCAAGTTGGTGGCCATCACTGCCTACCATGGGAGCAAATTCCATAGTTTAACTGTGCACTGTGTGAAGAAGTCCTTTCTTTTGTCTGTCCTGAATCTTCCAACTTTCAGCTTCTTTGAATGTCCATGAGTTCTAGTGTTATGAGAGAGGGGGAAAATGTTTTCTCTCTCTACTTTCTCCATGCCATGCATAATTTTATACACTTCTGTCACATCACCTCTGACTTGCCTTTTCTTTAAAGTAAAATGGCCCAAATGCCGCAACCTTTCCTCATAGGGGAGTTGCTTCATCCCCTTGATCATTCTGGTTGCTCTTTTCTGAACCTTTTCCTACTTGGCAATATCCCTGGCTCAGAGTGGTAAGTGGCGGTAACGCAGCCGAATGCTCTGTTCACGGCCGGAGTTCGATTCCAACGGAAGGAGGAAGTTGAATCTCCGGTAAAAGGGGTCGAGGTCCACTCAGCCTTCCATCCATCCGTGGTCGGTAAAATGAGTACCCGGCATATGCTGGGGGGTAAAGAAAGGCCGGGGACGGAACTGGCAATCCCACCCCATATATACGGTCTGCCTTGTAAACGTTGCAAGACATCACCCTAAGAGTCGGAAACGACTCGCACTGTAAGTGCGGAGACACCTTTACCTTTTTAGAAAGCTAAACATGGCTGAGTCAATATAGGTTGTTTTTAATTGTTTTAATGCTGTGTTTTAAAACTGTTGAAACCTGCACTGGGACCTTTGGGTAAAGGGTGGGTAAATAATAATAATAATAATAGTTATAATATTTCACAAGGACACAGGATGGAATCCCCTGCAGTTTAGGGAAGCAGAAGGGAAACTAATCAGCCCCTCTCAAAAAGCAAGCTAGGCTATTCCCACGTGCCCCTTTCAAGGCCGTTTCCTCTGAACAAGGGCATCCCTCCCTCGCCCAATCAAAGTGGAGAGATGAAGGGTTGCACGAAGATCCTGCAATGGAGTTTGGGTACCACTTAGTTTGCATTGGTGTGCAAGGAGAAGCCTGCAGATTCGGAAATGGGAGTCTGGAGGTTCCGGTCCTCTTTCACACCCTTCATCATCATCATCATCTCGTTTCACTCCTCCCCTGAAAACTGTTCTCACCTTCTCCTCGGCAAAGCTGCAGTCTCTAGAAACCAGAGACGCGGGAAAGAATGAAAATCTGCGCTCAGCGCTTGTTTCCTCTTTGGCTCCTAAACGGAGAGATAATCCAGCTGCTTGACCTTCTAAGGGTTAAAATGAGACGAGCTTGATTCCTAGAGAGGAAAACAATTGAGAGGGAAGGTCCTCCAGAGCAAGAACACTTCCCTGCCTGGTTCTCAGTGGAGGAAAAGTGGCATCTGCCTCCATCAAGGTCTGCATCAGGGCCCCTTCTGGGATCTGGTGAGCTCCCCTCCTTTGCGCATTTGGGCGAAGGGGAGTCGCAGGGCTGCAGGGCAGGGTGCAGAGGAGGAACTGCAAGGCAGGATAGTGAGGAGGGGGCTAGGAGACGGGGGGGGGAGAGATGCCCAGATTCCAATGCCTGCCAGTGGTTTGATAGGGGGAAGGGGGGGGGGTCGTTAGCCTGTTGGGAAGGCGTAGCGTGGGAGAAAACCAAGTAGGACCCTCATCCCATTTCCAGCCCGACAATGTATTAAATCAAATCTCATAACAATGTCTTGGTTTTGCAGGGCTTGGGAGCTCCTCCAGTCAGGGCAGCCTTTGCCTTGAGACAAAAAGTTGAGGGAGGTCTTGGGACTTCCTCTGAGCACAAATCAAAGATGGACAAGCAAGACTCAGCTAGCCGTGGAGAAGGAAGAGGCCCTGATGCCTTCAGCAAGGAGAGCACTGGAGAATTCTGGGGAAGAACTGTGCTTCTTCCCCAGCTTCCTCAGCTTCCTGAGCTGAGGGAGGGCACCCTCAGCTCAGATGTACACCGTCAGCATTTCAGGTATTTCTGCTACCAAGAGGCTGAGGGCCCCCGAGAGGCTTTCGGCAGACTCCACCATCTCTGCCATCGGTGGCTGAAGCCAGAGCAATACACGAAAAATCAGATCCTGGACCTGGTAATCCTGGAGCAGTTCCTGGCTGTCCTTCCCCCGGAGATGGCGAGCTGGGTGAGGGAATGTGGAGCGGAGACCAGTTCCCAGGCAGTGGCCCTGGCCGAAGGTTTCCTCCTGAGCCAGGCAGTGGAGAAGAATCAGGAAGAGCAGCAGGTGACAGAGTTTCATTCTGCTAATTTTTAGCAGATAAGAATGTGAGGGAGCATATCCCAAAAGTTGTGATAATTTTCTAATCTTTTCTGAAAAATGTCAGAAACTCCAAAGGCCTTTGCCTCCATCATCCCTTTTCTAATCGTTTTCCTGATTCCCTCTTTTTTGGTAAAGGGTCTGTTTGCAGAAGCGGTCACTAATTTCCCTGAGGCAAAGAAGGCTTCATCAGAACCCAGAGAGAGTGCACTGCAAAGGTGGACTGTGCAGGAGACTGATGGAGGTGCCACCTTACTTGGTAAGGGTTAATGGGGCAGCGACTTGAATTTGGTCTCCCTCTGTTGATTGTGCAAGAAATCTATGGGATGCTTTTAGGTTCTCCTGACACATTGTTTGGGGGGGGGGCACACTTCCCTCCAGTCTTTTTCCACAGTTCTATCATGTTTTATTTTCAACACTTGGAAGACTTTATATATGGAAGAGACCCCAAAAGGGAGATGAAATATAATATGGCTCTAAACATCAAAATGTATGAAGTGGATGAAACACTATGCATTGTCAACATGTACCTCTTAACCTCTGAGACAAGCATGTGCTACTGGCTTCCCACCATCTTTGTCTTTCACAGGCGATGGAATGATACCGTCAAGACCTACTCAGCCATCTTTTCCTTGCAATGGAGGAGAAGCAGCCGCCGTGGCACCGCATCAGGTAGGGGGGATCACTAGGGAAAGAGGCTGGGAGCAACTTGAGTGCCCCTTTCTCCTGCTCCCTCCCTGGGCCAAAACAAACCTCTTTCCTTTTTGCTTCTGTCAAAACTGCCCACAAAGAAGGTTGTGAAAGCCACTTAGGAAGTAGTATCTTACAGGTTTAATTTCTGCACAATAATACCCAGCCACTTTTCCTTGACTACCCTTCTGGATTTTGCTAGTAGATAACAAAAATATTATCTGTAAAGAGGAAAATATGTCCTTTTATTTTAGGGTCTAGTGTCCTTTGAGGATGTGGCTGTGTATTTCATGGAAGATGAATGGGTTCTGCTGGATCCTGCCCAGAGAGCTCTGCATAAGGAAGTCATGGAGGAGAACTGTGAGATTGTCGCCTCTCTCTGTAAGTCTCCACCTTTCCCTTCTTCAGGGGTGGAGAACCTGTAGTCCTCCAGATGTTGCTGGACTTCATCTCCTGTCATCTGAGATGACTGTTCACATTCCCTATCCTGCCCTAGCTTATATTTGTGTTAAAATTCTATATTATATTCTATATTGCATGCCTCCCTGGGCTCCTACTGGGAGGGGTAGGATATAAATTTAATTTAATAATAATAATAACAATAACAACAATAACAACAACAACAACAATAATAATAATAATAATAATAATAATAAAAAGACTGTCCATTTGCTACTGGGCCAAGTTCAAGGTTCTGGTTTTGGTTTATAAAGCCCTATATAGCTCGGGACCAGGATACCTGAAAGACCGTCTTATCCCTTATATACCCAGTCGATCCCTGCATTCTGCAGGTGAGGGCCTCCTGCGGATACCATCTTATCAGGAGGTCCGTTCTGTACAGCATAAGAAATGGACCTTTAGTGTGGCGGCACCTACCCTGTGGAATTCTGTCCCCTTGAATATTAGACAGGCACCATCTGTTATCTTTTCAGCACCTATTGAAGACCTTCCTCTTTCAACAAGCCTTTTAAGTTGAGACCTTATTCCAGTCTGCGTCTGTGTTGGAATTGCTTTTTAACATGTTTTTAAACCTTTTTTTTTTTGAAAAAACAATATTTTAACCTTTTTTTAAGATGCCTTGAAAGCTTTTTAAAAATTGTTTTTAAAGATCTTTTGTTTTAATGTATTTTAAAGTCTGTTTTATGATGTTTTAAAGTGTTTATAGTGCTTTGTTTGCCACCCTGGGCTCCTGCTGGGAGGAAGGGCAGGATATAAATCAAATAATAAATAAATAATATATGTTTTTAGCATTTTTTGGTCATTCATAGAGACATATAATAGAATCATAGAAAAGTAGAGTTGGAAGGGACCTATAAGACCATCGAGTCCAACCCCCTGCTCAGTGCAGGAATCCAAATCAAAGCATCCCCAATTTAAGTCCCTTTCTTTCCTTTCTAGCAGAGACTCACATATTTTAATTGGTTAAAAGCTTTATATCGCACCTATTCATTTAACAAAAATCCACAATCCTTATCTTTTTATCTTTTCATTTTATTTAACAAGATTTAATATATTGCTTAATCAACAAGAACTGTTTGCATAAAACAATACAAAATATTTGTAAGAAAATACCATTAAAACCAAACTTTAAAAACATATTGTTAGGGGAATATTCCCAATAAGAAAATACCATACATACATATCCTCCTCTATACATAAAAATGTAAGTGTAATGCTGCAGTTTGCTTGGCCACACACAGGTGGTGCTGCAAACTAGAGAGTGATAAGAGGTGGTGGATGGGCAACCCAGGCAAGCCGCAGAGGAACAGCCAGAATAGGCTACAGCAGCCACCACCCTGCTCCGCTGGCTCCTTGGCCTGCCAGCCTTGGGGCTCCTGCTTCTGGGATCCACATCCCCCAACCGGCTGGCACTGCTGCTGTCCACCTTCCTGCTCCCCAGCAAGCTTGGGGATCTGCTGCCTCTGCTGATTAGGGTAAATATATGGCCCAGCAGGAGAAGTAACAAGGTAAGGAGGAAGATGGCCAGAGCCAGCAGCCAGCTGATCTGGTAATCTGCTACCACAAGAGGATAAAAGACGGGGATTCTTCTCCGTCACTGTGCTGCAGAGGGGCCACTTGCAATGCTTCAAAGGGTTTTTTTCCCAGGCTGGCATGTGAAAGTTGGAGAGGCAATGGGGATGATTTCTCCAATCTCTTCGTTTCCTGCCTGTGTGCTGCTGAAAAGGCTGGTGGGCTCCTGCCAAGCCCTAAAGGGCTTTTTCTCTTAGCACTGGAAAAATGATTGGGAAGGCTTCCCTGATTGCTTCTATGCCAGTCTGCTAGCCTGGACAGGCTTGTGCAGGGGGGGGAGGGCGGGAGAGGTGTGTGTATGTTCTGGAAAAGAGAGAGAGAAATGCACTTGGGTGAAGGTGTGTGTGTATGTGTGTGTGCAAGCAGCAGAAGGTGAATCTTGCTGGGAGAGTGTTGTCAGCCTTGCTTGACTGCAGGACATTTGAATTCCCTCTCTGTCCCCTCTTCCCCTTTGTTTAGCTAAGTCTGGCTTGCTTGCGTTTTTCTTTTTCCTCTCCCACTTTCAGTCTTGGTAGCAGCAACCAGAATGCAATGCAACTGCTCCCCTGAACCTGTGCATGATCCTGTCCCCTTCATTCCTCTGCTGGCGCTTTCAGTCGATCCGATTCCTTCCCTCACCCCTGCCCTCCTTTTGCAGGCTACGATATGATGTGCATTAGTGAGTCACACACAAATGGACCAGGGGGAGGAAATGCTTCTGGGCTCTACTATCGCTGTATACGCAGCTTCATAAGAGGGGCTTGCTTCTCTTCTCTTATTGCAGCAGGTGGAGCTGCTCTTTCATAGTGAGTAAGACCCAAATAATGTAGCATTTAAAGCAAACCAAGCTCTGGAGGGGTGTGGCTGTGTCAGCCAGATTGGTTCAGCTATGGATAAGCTGGCTTCTTTCAGTGTGTTTCTTAGCAAACAGCAACACGACCGCTGAAGCCAGCAAACCAGGAGAAACATTTCTTGCAGAGTAAATCTATGCATGCTTATACAGAAGTAATTCCTACTGTATTAAGTGGGGCTTACCTCCAAGTAACGCCCTTTGGGGAGGAGCCCTTTTAGGCTGCAATCCTATGCTCACTTAGTAAGAGCTCCTGAACTCAGTGGAGCTTACTTCTGAGTAGACATATAGAAGACTCAAAGATTACAGTTATGCCAGTTCTCAGAAAAAAATGTGGAGAAATTAAATTAGAAAGATTAAACATTAGGGACTGGTGGAGGGAGGATTGATGTTGTCTGCATTCAGTTGAGAAGCTGTTCAATTGAGTAGGTCTTACTCTCAACTAAAGAAGTGTGTTGGATTGCAGCCTAAGGGCTGTACTCCTCCTCCTCCATTCATATCCCAACTTTTGCTCAAGCAGCTCAAGGCGGCATACATGGTTCTCCTTCCCATGATGTCCTCACAACAACCCTGTGAGGTAGGCTAGGCTGAGAGTCTGTAACTGGCTCAAACTCACCCAGTGAACTGAATGGTTAAGTGGGGATTTGAACCCCGGTCTGTGCTGATGCTGTGTTATATAGAAATAGTAGTATCCCCAATTTTGGTCGCATCACGGCCCCTCATGGCAGCCATGTGTCTGTGTCAAGCCACACCCCTGCAGCCTGGTGCCCCTGGTACTTCTCAAAATTCCCAGTGTATCCCTGGGCCCAAAAAACTTGGTGACCTCTGTTCTAAGAGGTTGGCAAGGGCTGGGGGACTGGAAGTAGTTCGCGAAGTCCAAAGGAGAACAGCTCTTGATATGGGGGTGCAAAGAGAAGGGAACAAGGATAGCAAAGGGCTTTGCAATCCCCTGCTCTTCTCCTTTGCACCTCCAGCATCAGTGTAGTCCTGTAAGTGAGGTTGGTAAGTGAAGCAAGCAGGGGTTCAGCCCCTTGCCATCAGAAATGTGAAAGAATTATCTGTCAAAATGGTTAGGATAGCTTTTCGCTATATGGTCTGGACTTTGGTACCAGCAATAAGGCATCTTATAATAATTTTCTTTTATAAATTGATACATAGGTAAATTAGTACTATATAGCTCTGAACCTCCTTTGCCATCTTGTTTTAAATTCATTACCTTTGGGTGGTATTCGGTGCTAATCCTACTCAGTGTAGAGCCATTCAAGTTGATGTATATGACTAACTTAGGTTCATTAATTTCAATTGGTCTACTTTAAATAGGACTAGCACTGGATACAACATAATATAAAATATGTCTATTACTTCTTGACATAAGTTCTTCAGACACTCTCATATCTGTACTAATACTTCTCTGATGTTTAAATAAATAAATTCTGATTTGGAAATAGTGATATCATAAAGGTGAGTTCGAATACATTTTATCTTTTATTCCAGGTAATGCTCTTTTCTATTTTCATTGCAGCATGTGGAAAGGACTTTCGTCATAGTTCTAGCCTTACTACCCATCAAAGGAACCATATACGAGAGAGACCATATAAATGCTTGGAGTGCGGAAAGAGTTTCGCTCACAAGTGGGTTCTCACTAATCATCAAAGAATGCACACAGGGGAGAAACCATATAAATGCCTGGAGTGTGGAAAGAGCTTCACCCGAAAGGTGAATCTCACTCCTCATCAAAGAATTCACACAGGGGAGAAACCATATAAATGCTTGGAATGCGGAAAGACCTTTGGACAGAAGAGATATCTGACTTTTCATCAAAGCAGCCACACAGAGGAGAAACCATTTCAGTGCTTGCAGTGTGGAAAGACCTTCAAACATAATGTGACTCTTACCAAGCATCAAAAAATTCACACAGGGGGGACAGCATATCAATGCTTGGAGTGTGGAAAGAGTTTCACTCAGAAGAGTCATCTCACTTCTCACCAAACTATTCACACAGGGGAGAAACCATATAAATGCTCTGAGTGTGGAAAGTGCTTCCGTCTGAACAGATATCTCACTTATCATCAAAGAATTCACACAGGAGAGAAACCATATCACTGTTTGGATTGTGGAAAGAACTTCAGTGACAAGAAAACTTTAACTTCCCACCAAAAACGAAACCATGTCAGTGAGTGAATGTGGAGTGTGGAATGAGCTTTACTTGGAAGATACATCTCATCAAAGAACACACTCAGTGGAAGCCATAGACGTTGTACAATATGTAATGAGGACTCACTTACGAGATGCACTGTGGAACTAAATGTCAGGCAAGGAGTCCTATTAATGTGCTGAGCTAAGATAACAAAAAAAAATTAACTGTTTTAAAATTTTGTTTTCTGTTTAAAAATACATAGAAATTATAGTCTGTAAGTAACTGATTGGTGGTACTGAATGTGGAATACTTGGGCACTGTGTCATAGTTCCTGCAAGACTCCCGCTATCTCACTGCCCCACCTCACCCTGCCTTGCTTGAGCAGATAGTTCAGCTTCTGTGTGGGAGCACTCGGCCCCCATTGTTGGCTGGAGGTAGTCATCTTGTATGGCCAAGTTTGCTGATGATATTAAATTGTTCAAGGTTGTTAAAACAAAAACTGGATTGCGAAGAGCTCGTAAAGGACCTCCCCAAACTAAGTGAATGAGTGGTAAAATGGCAAATGAAATTCAGTGTACACAAGGTTAAAGTTACGCATATTGGAACAAAATTTTTTAATTTCAAATATATACTCATGGGGTCTGAATTGGCAGTGACTGACCAGGAGTGAGAGCTTGGGGTTGTAGTGGATAGCTTGATGAAGATGTTGACTCAGTGTGCAGCAGCTGTGAACAAGGTGAATTCCATGCTAGGGATCATTAGGAAAGGTACTGAAAATAGAACTGCCAATATCATAATGCCATTATATAAATCTGTGGTGCGGCTCTATTTAGAATACTGTGTACATTAGTGTAGAGCTAGAAAAGGGTCAGAAAAGGGCAACCAATATGATTAAGGTGATGGAGCAACTCCCCTATAAGGAAAAGTTGCAGCATTTGGGGTTTTTTAGTTTAGAGAAAGGGCAAGTCAGAGGTGACATGATAGAAGTGTATAATATGATGCATGCAGGGAGAAAGTGGACAGAGAGAAGTTTTTCTCCCTATCTCATAACACTAGAACTCGTGGACATCCAATGAAGCTGAATGTTGGAAGATTCAGGACAGACAAAATACTTCTTCACACATGAATTTGCTCCCACATGAGGCAGTGATGGCCATCAACTTGGATGTCTTTAAAAGAGGATTAGACAAAATCATGGGGGGAAAGGCTATCGGTGACTGATTCCAAATACCAGTTGCTGGAAACCGCAGGAGAGGAGAGTACTCTTTGCATTCAGGTCCTGTTTGCAGGTTTTCCATGGACAACTTGTTGGCAACTCTGAGAGCAGGATGCTGGACTAGATGGGCCACTGGCCTGATCCAGCACGCTCTTTTTATGTTCTTATGATCTTGCCTTTGGGCTAGTTTAAGATGGGAGCTGTCAAAGATTGTGCCCCTGGGGTCCCTTGCCCTCAGCACCCCAAGGGGGGTTCTTTGCTTCTGAGAACAGTCCCAACTCCTGTGGGTTGCTGCTTCCCAGGCAAATTTCCCTCTTTCTTGAATAATTTTCCGGTAGAAACTGCCAACACCCCTCTTTCTTAGTTTTCTACTCCGAGGAAGGGGACCTCAGAGTGCTAACTGAGATCCTGGAGCAGATCTATTGTTATACCCTATGCTCTAGGGTATTAATTCACCTAATCAACAGTAGTCAGTAGCATGCAGCGATCAAGGACTAGATTTTAGAATCATTAGATCCAAGCAATACACACCATTTATAACAGGGTAGTTTATTTAGAAGAAAAGAAAAGTATATACAAAAGAAGAGCAGCATTTGTTTCCTTAAAGCTACTCACCCCCAGCCGGGCTAGGAGAGATACATTGGAATAACAAAGGTGAGAGATTCAATACAGACCAAAGAACATAACAAAAGCTTTCTAGCCTAAGATTTCCTACTCACAGTATAGTAGCCTGGTTCCCAACAGCTTTCACTGAAATCCTTAGACGAGTCAAGGTAGATGGTAATAGGGAACAAACAACTGAAGGATCATCCCTCATTTTTATGGAGTTTAGTGGTCAACAGGGAGGGGGGGCAATTAGCCATCCTAAGTGCCCCTTCCGTGACCATCTTTGAAGATACGGGGGCTAGACAGTCCCACCCAGGGGTCCTGTTGTGCAATACCCCCTCTTCCTGCCTTTTGATCTCAGGAAGCAGATAAGAGATAACATATGGTTCAGTTGCGTCTTCTTGACTTTTGCAAATTGCCTGTCTGGCACTGAGCCATGGATCTTCCTCAGCAGGGTGTCCCAGGGATCCACAAGGCTCCCAGAATTCTCTCTGGTTGAACCATTTTAGTTTGACCAAAGTTAGCTATTCTTGACACGCCCCCCCCCCTTTTTGGGAAAATGGAATCTGTGAGCATCACTCACAATTCCATCTTGGTGAGACTCCTAGAATAGCTACAAAAGCAGTATCCTGCATAAAAATACAGTTACATAGCTGTTTACATACACAAGTACAAAACCATCAGTCATCAGAAGTAAAAGCACAGGACAGACCATCTGCAACGATATTCTTTTTGCCCTGGATATGTTGAATGGAAAAATCAAAATCCTGCAAGGCTAAACTCCAATGTAAAAGTTTCTGGTTAGAGTTCTTCATTCTGGAAAACCAACAAAAGGGAGAATAGTCTGTCTGTAGCTGAAAGTGCCTTCCCCATAAATATGGGCGAAGTTTGTGTAATGCCCACACTATGGCTAAACATCCCTTTTCAATCGTGGCTGAAACCCTTTCTCTTTGGAGCAGTTTCCTGCTAAGGAAAGCAACAGGATGCAAATTACCTTCCTTGCATCAAGGCACAAGCAATTCCAGATTCTGATGCATCTGTTTGGACTATGAATGGAGCATCAGTTAGGTGCTCTCAAAATAGGATATTGAACCAACAAAGTTTTCAAAGTTTCAAAAGCTTTCTGACACTGGCCAGACCACTGAACTCTGTCAGGTTGACACTTTTTGCAAAAGTCAGTTAAAGGAGCGGCCACATTACTAAACTGAGGCACAAACTTCCTATAATAGCCAGCCAGACCTAAGAAGGCCTGGACTTGTTTCTTAGTCCGAGGCACAGGTCACTTCTGAATGGCTTCTATCTTTCCCTCCAGGGGTCTAACTTCTCCCCCACCTACATAAAGACCCAGATAAATGACCTGCCCCAAGCCAAAGTGGCATTTCTGAGCTTTGAGTAAGCCCACCATCTTTAATCCTTTTAAACACAGTTGACAAGTGTTGGACATGAGAATCCCAGTCAGGGCTAAAGATTGCTATGTCATCTATATAGGCACAAGCAAAATTACTTAGCCCATTAAACATTGTGTTAATTAGCCTTTGAAAGGCCATGGCCCCACCCTTAACTCCAAAAGGTAACACTTTAAATTGGAATAATCCCATGTGGGTCACAAAAGCAGATTTAAGAGCAGCATCCTGATCCATGGGCACCTGCCAGTACCCCTTGGTCAGATCCAGAGTTGTAATATATTTGGCACTTCCCAGCTGCTCGATTAGATGTTCCATGCAAGGCATAGGGTAAGGGTCATTCTGGGTAATGGAATTCAGCTTTCTGTAATCCACACAGAACTTGACCTCCCCCTCCTCCTTTTTGGACACCAACACAATAGGTGAAGACCAGGGGCTACTAGGTTCTATTACTCCCAGTTCCAGCATGGATTGAATCTCTTGCTCTACCCTTGCAGCGTGCTGTCCAGTATCCTGGTAAGTCTGAGACTGAATGGGTAGATGATCACCTGTATTAATTGAGAAAGTAGCAAGCTGGGTTCTGCCAGGTTTGCCTGAAAATACATCCTTGATTTCGTTCAAGACTTGAAACAATTGAGCCTGCTGTTCAGGGGTTAAAGACCCAGGGATGAGGGCTTGATCCACAAACCCCCTGCTCCTGACTCTCAGTCAGTAAATCTACAAAACCTCCTCCTCCTTCCATTGCAGCATAGTTTAACATGAGATTACCCCTAGACTTGTATTGTTTCATCATATTTACATGATAAACACGGGGCTTCTTTGTGGAATGGGGATAAGCCAACAAACAATTAGTGCTATTGAGCTTTGCAACCAAAGGACCCTCCCATTGTGAGGTTAATTTATTGCCTGGCACAGCTTTCAGGACAAGTACTTCAGTTCCAACAGGAAAATGATGGACCTTAGTCTTCGCATCATATATGGCTTTTTGCCTTGATTCGGCTCCCCTTAGATTTTCCTGAGCCACCTCCCAGGCACTTTTTAAAGAGTACCTTAGTCTCTGTAAGTAAGCAGCTACTGGAACTGGAGAGGAACTTATCTTACCTTCCCACTCCACCTTCAACAAAGATAAGGGCCCACATACCTCCCTCCCAAAAAGCGGAAAATTGGGGGTGTACCCAGTGCTCTCTTGATTTGCATCATTGTATGCATGCATAACATAAGGAATGCCCACATCCCAATCTCCACGGTGCCATATGACATATGCCTTCAATAGTCTGGTAATGGTTTGATTCAGTCTTTCACAAACTCTGTTGGTTTCATGGCAGCCTGCTACAGAAATCAGGTGTTCCACTTCAGCCACTTCCCACAGCTTCTTGATCGATTTGGCCACAAACCCTGGGCCTTGATCTGAGAGCAAAGTCTTTGGGAATTCTAGCTGAGAAAAAATTCCCAGCAAAGCTTTGGCTAGGTTACTGGCAGTGATGCTGGATAAAGGTATAGTTTCTCCATATCTGGTTGCATAATCTATGTAAGTTAAGATAATTTTTTTGCCAGATTTAGATATTGGTAGAGGACCTATAATGTCCACTGCCATGCGTTCAAAATGCTCAGTCATAATTTGAGACACTATGAAGAGAGACTGAAAGAACTGGGCATGTTTAGCCTGGAGAAGAGAAGACTGAGGGGAGATATGATAGCACTCTTCAAGTACAAGAAAGGTTGTCACACAGAGGAAGGCCAGAATCTCTTCTCGATCATCCCAGAGTGCAGGACACAGAATAATGGGCTCAAGTTGCAGGAAGCCAGATTTCGACTGAACATCAGGAAAAACTTCCTAACTGTTAGAGCCATACGGCAATGGAACCAATGACCTAGAGAGGAAGTGGGCTCTCCGACACTGGAGGCATTCAAGAGGCAGCTGGACAGCCATCTGTTGGGAATGCTTTGATTTGGATTCCTGCATTGAGCAGGGGGTTGGACTTGATGGCTTTATAGGCCCCTTCCAACTCTACTATTCTATGATTCTATGCCATCCTGTCCTGTGTTCTTTAACATGCGGGACAGAATCCTAAAACCTCCATCCGTGCTCCTACAAAACACAAAATCACAGAAAGGGGAAATACTTCTGGGGTGGTAGAAACAAGGTCAAAAGCTCACAGGGCTCAGCCACACCGTGGGCTGATAGGACCAATCCAGCTGCCACAACTCATAAGAGAGGAGCAGTGCTGGGTGAGATCCAGGAGGTCCATCTGGTCTAGCATCCCATCCCCAACAGGAGGTCAACTCAGGTGCTTCTTGGAAACCCAGAAGCCGGGCATGAAAACAACGCCCTACAATAGGCATTCAGAGGTACACTGCCTCTGGCAATGGAGGCTTCATTCGCCGTCATGACAAATACTTGTTGATCTACCCTTCCTCCTCCTGGAATGTCTTAGACCCATTTTAAAGTCATTGGAGTCAGTGTCCACCGCCATGGTTTGTGGTTGTGAATACCATATTGGTTATGCATGGTGTGAAGACGTCTGTGGCGGACCCTTCATATCTTGATTTACTTTTCTCCTTGCCTCCCCTCTGTCCGTCTTCTTCAGGGATGGGGTACCGGTGGCCTTCCAGATGCTATGGAACTGCAGCTCCCATCATCTCTGATCATTGGCCATGCTGGCTGGGGCTGATGGGAGTTGGGAATCCAACAATATCTGGAAGGCCACAGGGACTCCGTCCTTGCTCTACCTGGACAGGCCTTTCCTCTTCTTCCAGTCACCTCCCTCCCCTCTTTGGACTCTCCCTTCTCAGCTCAGTTCTGCAAAACCTTTCCTGACCCACCAAAAGATCTGCTTTTCCTCCTGCAGTATTTATGTACTGCCACTATGGCTACTGGCCACGATAGATGGAGACAATAGACAATCAGAAGAAGGTTAGGACAAGGGGGGGCAGCTATGAGAGAACTAGAAAAGGTCATAAAATGCAAAGTTGTATCACTGAAAAAGTCAGGATCATTCAGACCATGGTATTCCCGATCTCTATGTATGGATGTGAAAGTTGGACAGTGAAAAAAGCAGATAAGAGAAAAATCAACTCATTTGAAATGTGGTGCTGGAGGAGAGCTTTGCGGATACCATGGACTGCAAAAAAGAAAAATAATTGGGTGTTAGAACAAATTAAACCAGAACTATCACTAGAAGCTAAAATGATGAAACTGAGGTTATCATACTTTGGACACATAATGAGACATGATTCACTAGAAAAGACAATAATGCTGGGGAAAACAGAAGAGAGTAGAAAAAGAGGAAGACCAAACAAGAGATGGATTGATTCCATAAAGGAAGCCATAGACCTGAACTTACAAGATCTGAACAGGCTGGTTCACGACAGACGCTCTTTGAGGTCACTGATTCATAGGGTCGCCATAACTCGCAATCGACTTGAAGGCACATAACAACAACAATGGCTACTGGCCACAATATCTGTCTTCTACTTCCACTGTTGAAGGCAGCGTAGCACTTGGGTCCTACTTGCAGACTTCCCATTAGGGCATCTGGCTGGCCACAATGAGGAAGGGATGCTGGGTTATGTTGGGCGCTTGGCCTAATCCATAGAATCATAGAGTTGGAAGGGGCCTTGTATGCCATCGAGTCCAACCCCCTGCTCACAGCAGGAAATCCACAGCTAGAGCATCTCCCGCAGATAGCTGTCCAGACTCTGCTTGAAGACATCCAGCAAAGGGGATCCCACCACCTCCCTAGGCAGTCGGTTCCATTGCTGAACTGCCCTTACTGTCAAGAAGTTCCTTCTAATGTCCAATCTGAATCTACGCTCCTGCAACTTAAAACCATTAGACCTAGTCCTACCCTCTGGGGCAGCAGAGAACAAATCTGTACCCTCCTCTATGTGACAGCCCTTCAGGTACTTAAAGAGTGCAATCATGTCACCCCTCAGCCTTCTCTTCACCAGACTGAACATGCCAAGTTCCTTCAACCTTTCCTCATAAGACTTGTTCTCCATACCGGCTATCATCCTCGTC
The DNA here is from genome assembly GCF_030035675.1 of Rhineura floridana. Taxonomy (NCBI): domain Eukaryota; kingdom Metazoa; phylum Chordata; class Lepidosauria; order Squamata; family Rhineuridae; genus Rhineura; species Rhineura floridana. The sequence continues at coordinate 209,765,505 of NC_084482.1, forward strand.
ACCCTCTTCTGAACCCGCTCTAACTTGTCTATATCTTTCTTAAAATGAGGCGCCCAGAACTGAACGCAGTATTCCAGATGAGGCCTGACCAATGCAGAATATAGTGGGACTATTACTTCCCTCGACCTGGAAACTATAGCTCTGTTTATGCAGCCCAAAACCGTGTTTGCCTTTTTTGCCGCAGCATCACACTGCTGGTTCATGTTCAACTTGCGGTCCACTACAATTCCAAGGCCCTTCTCACACGCACTACTGCTAAGCCGGGTATTTCCCATCCTGTACCCATGCATTTTGTTTTTGTGGCCTAAATGCAGAATCTTGCATTTGTCTTTATTGAATGTCATTTTATTAATTTCAGCCCAATTTTCTAGTCTATCCAGGTCCCTTTGGATTTTATTCCTGTCTTCCATTGTGTTAGCTATCCCTCCCAGTTTTGTATCATCCGCAAACTTCATAAGGCTTCCCTCCACTCCATCATCTAAGTCATTGATAAAAATGTTGAAGAGTATCGGCCTCAGGACAGAACCCTGTGGCACTCCACTCGAGACCACCTTCCAGTCCGAAGCAGAGCCACCGACGACTACTCTTTGAGTACGGTTTTCCAACCAGTTGTGAATCCACCTGACAGTATTTCCATGTAGTCCGCATTTGACTAGTTTGCTAATCAAAAGGTCGTGGGGGACTTTGTCAAACGCCTTGCTGAAATCTAGATAGATGACATCTACAGCATTTCCACCATCTACTAAGCTAGTGACCTGATCAAAAAAAGAGATGAGATTAGTTTGACAGGATTTTTTCTTGGCAAATGTGATGTTCCTATATTAATGTATATATGGTAAGTTTTGGTTGTTTAGAAGATACATGGTAAGTGGAGTGAAAGAGGAGGGGGAGTGAATGGGCAGTAGAATGCTAGATGATTGGCTGAGTGTTTAAAATGGCTGAACGTATAAAAGGAAGAGTGAGAGTGGAATCTGGGGGGAGAAGAGAAAGAGTGGGTTGCTTGGTGGGGTTTGAGAGAGTTGTTTGCCAGGAGAGAGTGGAGAAGGAGGGGGGTGGAGTTCGGATTAGTATTGAGTAAAACCATATGCTTATGTGCCTTAAGAAGAAATCTTGTTAATCTTGTTAGCTTTGTTATCTTTAATAAATACTTAATTTGGTTTACCAAAGGCCTGATCCTTGGCTGGGGTTTCACAGACCAGAAGGGAGGGTAAGGTAATGACCAAGGCTGAAGGGAAACTGTAACAAATGGTGGCAGCGGTGAAGAGAATAACAATACCAGTATTCAGAGTCTCTGGGAATACTAGTATTAGGACGTGACTGGTGGTGCCTAGTGACAGGCAGTAGCCACGCGCAGGTAGGAACCTGACAGGGAGAGCCAGGGAAGGGCGTCACAGAGGTTCTGAGAGTACATCCGCAAGTTCCTTCAATACTCTGGGATGCAGTTCATCAGGCCCTGGAGATTTGAACTCGTTTAGGTTAACTAGGTATTTCCTGACTATCTCCTTATCAATCTTGAACTGCAATCCCGACCCCTTACTGAGATTGCTACCCATGCAAGGTTGCACACTGTTCCCTTTTGGGGAGAAAACGGAGGCAAAATAGGCGTTGAGCAGTTCTGCTTTTTCCTCGTTATCTGTCAACATTTTGCCATCCTCATTGAGCAGCAGTCCCACTGTTTCCTTGGTCTTTCTCTTGCTTCGAACATATCTGAAAAACCCCTTTTTGTTGTTCCTCGCTTCCCTCGCCAGCCTCAGCTCGTTCTGGGTTTTAGCTTTCCTTATGCTATTCCTGCAAGCCCGAGCCGCTCGTCGGTACTCTTCCTTGGTGATGCGTCCTTCCTTCCATTCTTTATACATGCTCTTTTTTACTTTTATCTCCTCCACCAGTCTTTCGTGTAGCCACATTGGCTTTTTCTGATGTCTTCCATTTTTCTTCCTCTTTGGAATCGTTTGCGATTGCACTTTTTGTAATACGTTCTTCATGAACTCCCACGCTTCTTGGGCTCCTTTTTTCTTTAGTCTAACTAGCCACGGGATCCTACCCATCATTTCCCTGAGCTTGCTAAAATCGGCTTTCCTGAAATCCAAGGTCCATGTTTGACTATATTCTTCTTTGGCTTTCCCCAGAATCCCGAATTCCAGCATTATGTGGTCACTTTCCCCCAAGGTATCGACCGCTTTAATTCCTGTGACCAATTCGTCCGTGTTAGTTAAGATCAGGTCCAGGATTGCCGATCCCCTTGTTCCTTCTTCTACTTTTTGAAAGAGGAAATTATCAGCAAGGCCCATCAGGAATTTGTTGGAGGCTTTGTGCTTCGCAGAGTTTGTCTCCCAGCAGATATCCGGGTAGTTGAAGTCCCCCATCACTACTACTTCTTGCCTCCTTGAGATTTCAGAGATTTGCTTGAGAAAGGCCTCGTCTACCACCTCTGCTTGGCCAGGGGGTCTGTAGTAGGCACCTACTACCATGTCGGTTTTATTTGTTTCTCCATTTATTTTTACCCAAATGGTCTCTACCAGACCCCTTTGTTCGCTCTCTTGGATTTCCATAGAGGTGTATTTGTCTTTGACGTATAACGCTACTCCCCCTCCTTTTCTGTTGCTTCTATTCTTTCTGTAGAGTTTATATCCTTGAATGGCTATATTCCAATCATGGGAGTCATCCCACCAAGTTTCTGTTATCCCTATGATGTCATATTTGCCTTGATGCACTAAGACTTCAAGCTCCCCTTGCTTGTTTCCCAAGCTCCGCACGTTGGTATATAGACACCAGAAGTCTCTTTTGTCCTGATTGGATTCCTCCGTTAATATACCGTGAGGTTTGCCGTGCATCCCTTTCTCTCTCCCAGTGTCTGCTGTACCCTTCAAATCGTTGCGTTTACAACCCGCTGTCTTTGGATTGGTAGTTAAGCTATCATCTCCATCCCCCAGAGGCTTTAGTTTAAAGCCCTCTTGATGAGTTTTGCCATACTTCTGCCAAAGAGATTCTTCCCAGTCCTCGTGAGGTGCAGCCCATCTCTTGCCAACAGTCCCCCCTCCAAGAAGCTTAGACCATGATCCCAGAATCCAAACCTCTCCCGTCGACACCATCTGCGTAACCAGTCGTCGACCTGCAGTATCTTCCTTTCCCTTTGTAGTCCTCTATCCTTCACGGGAAGAACTGACGAGAAGATCACCTGCGCCCCCAAATCCTTGACCTTCCTACCCAGAGCCTCATAGTCTGAAGTGATCTGTTCCAAGGTTTTTCTGGCCGTGTCGTTCGTGCCCACATGGATGAGGAGAAAGGGGTACCTATCTTGTTTCCCAATGAGCCTCGGCAGGTTGTCAGCGATGTCCCGGATACTCCCGGATGCGTGCCCCAGGGAGACAACAGACTTCCCGGATGCATGCCCCAGGGAGACAACAGACTTCCCGATTCATTTTGTCCAGCTGGCATACCGGTGCCTCTACCCCCCTGAGCAATGAGTCTCCAACCACCAGCACCCTCCTCTTTTTGCCACGAGCGGTGGTTGCATCAGCTTCTTTCTTCTGGGGTGTGGAGTCTTCCATTGCAGTCAGTGTCTCTTGATGCAGGTGAGTTTGTTGAGGCTCTTCTGCCAAGAGAGTCTGATAAGTCGCAGGGTGTCTATGCGTTGCTGCAGCCCCCTAACCTTTTCTTCTAGCAGCGCCACCAATCTGCACTTGCTGCGAGTGTAATTGTGTCTAGTTTCCGTTAAGAAGATGAACATAGCACACACACGTTGCATGTGACAACAACTGCTTGATCCCCCTCCATTTTATGTTTGTTGTTTCCTGTTTCTGTTGTCAGTCTTGATGTTTCTGTTGTCAGTGCCAGGAATTAGTTGAAAGGATTGTAGTTTAGTTTTTTGTTTTTGTTTATTTAAATCCCAAGTCCCTTCGCCCTCGCAGAGAGTGCCGCCGAGCCTGATGGGAAAGAAAGTATGCAGATGAGCTGCTTACCTCACCAGAGCTCCTCCTCCTCTCTTGGTCAGCTGCCTCCCAAGTCTCTCAGGTCTTTCAGGGTCAGGAATCCCGAGTCCCTTCCAGCAGGGCTGTTCTTCGGCCAACCTCCTGCTCTTCCAGCCTTCAACAGCCTGGTGCCCTCCAAGCATTTGGGGTACAACTGCCATCAACCCCAGGCAGCATCTGGAGGACACTGGGCTGGGGATGGCTGGGCTATTCATTCATCAGTCCTGCTCCATATGCAACCAAAACATATGCAATAGTTTACTCTGAAGTCCCACTTTCTTCAGTGCAGACTACTCCCAGGTCGGTAAATGCGTAGGATTGCAGGCTGAGAGAGTTGCGCATCTATGTGGACTCAGACAGTTTATAACTGGGGTTCCCTACCACACAAGTTAATGGAGGTGGGAATGGAAATGGACCGATTTATGGCACCCCTATGAATAGGGTTTTCATGGTAAGCAGTATTCGGAGAGGGTTTACCATTGCCTTCCTCTGAGGCTAAGAGGACGTGACTGGCCCAAGGTCACCCAATGAGCTTCATGGCTATGTGGCGATTTGAACTCTGGTCTCCCAGGTCGTAGTCCAGCACATTAACCACTATGCCACACTGGCTCTCAAAAAATGAAATGGGCTGCCTTCAAGTTGATCCCGACATATAGCGACCCTATGAATAGGATTTTAGTGGTAAGCAGTGTTCAGAAGGGGTTTACCATTGCTTTCCTCTGAGGCTGAGAGGCAGTTACTGGCCCATGGTCACCCACTGAGCATCATGGCTGTGTGAGGAATCGAACCCTGGTCTCCCAGGTCATAGTCCAACACTTTAACCATACCGTATGCAATTAACATTTGCCAGTGATCCATTAATGTGCGAGCAAGGAAGAGAAGTAAACCCAAAGCGACGTTGGAGAGTTCACAGAAAATCTTAGAAATTAGGAAAGCTAGGAACAGGATCAACTTCCAAAGGTTAAGGGTGTTTGAGTCCTTCATTTATTATTTTACCATTCACATAGAGAGGAATTAAATTTGGGGAGAGGAAAGAAGGGGGTGACCTCCAGAGCAAATATACCCCATCTCCCCAAAGGAATAAAAAAGGAGAAAAGGACCCTAAAGGAACAGAATCACAGGTGTGGGGGGGACAAGGCTTGTGGGGCCCCTTGCTTCATCAAGGCAGCTGTTAGGTGTAGAAGTAGAACCTCTACATGCTGAAACACCCTGTCTGATCTTAGATGCTGCAAAGAAATCTCGCTTTGGTAAATAGATCTTGCTTTGCCTTTATAAGTTTAATTTTTTAATCAGGTAAGCTTCATATGATATCTCAGCTGCTTAATAAATGGCTAATAAGTCAGATAATTCATCCGCTACAATTCTTGTAACCAAGCCATAATTTAAACCAGTTTCTTGATAGTTTAGTGCAATGGAAGCTGAAGCAACGAGAGAAAAGGTCTGGCTGACAGCTTTGAGGTGGGAGGTGGGTGAAAGAGGACCAAGAAGGGCCGAGAGCTTAAAGGAAGCCAAGAAAGGGACTCGGGGGGGGGAATGGGAGGATCTGAAAGTGACAGGCCAGTGGGACCGATCCTGCTTCCTATGACCCTCCACCAAATTGCAGGCTCCTGGCTGTTGCCTGGAAGGGAACTCCCTTCCACCAATCTATATTGCATTTTGTCGTAAATGGGTATAGTCATCTGGGGTCCTGGGATGTGTGTCTTAGAACCCTTGCTTTTTTGTGAGTCAGGTCCCAGCAGTGTCCCCATGTGTCCCTTTCAGCATGAAAGGGGAGTGTGTTAGCCACTGAGAAAAGTCCCAATGAGTGTCAATTGCAAGCAAGCCTTTTTAGTTCCTACTTCAAAAAGCCAAGAGGGAGGATTCTACAAATGCAGAAGAAGAGACAGTGAATCCTGAGGATAGCATCCCAGCTACATTATCAAGCAGTTTAGTAGCAGCAGGAGATAAATGTGTAGTCACTGAATTCAGTAACACAAGCAATATCTCTGACAGTTAGAAAGGACAGCCAAATAGTGACAGTGATAGCGGAGCAGAAAGCAGCATTCAAGCCTGGCCAGATTATAATTTTAGAAGGTTGCATAATCTTAGAGAGGGGCGTAGCTTTGACTACCAAGAAGGGATCCTGCACTTCTGAATTTGCCACTACACCCCTGGGACCTTAGGGTGAAGGGTGGGTAAGAAATCAATCAATCAAAAAATAGGGTCCCTTTGGGTTGTTTGCAGTGGAGGAGGGACAAGGTCCTTCCCTTTGCCCACCACCTTCTTCCAACTCCTTCCCCCATCCCCAATGAAACATTAATGGCTGAACCTTTTCCTACTCAGCAATATCCTTTTTTAAAGTGAAGTTAGAAAGCTAAACATGGCTGAGTCAATATAGGTTGTTTTTAATTTAATGCTGTAATTTAAAACCGTTGAAACCTGCACTGGGTAAAGGGTGGGTAAATAATAACAATAACAATAATAATTTCACAAGGACACAGGATGGAATCACCTGCAGTTCAGGAAAGCAGAAAGGAAACTAACCAGCCCCTCTCAAAAAGCAACCTAGGCTATTTCCACCTGCCCCATTTAAAGCCGTTTCCTCTGAACAAGGGCATCCCTTCCTCGCCCCATAGAAAGTGGAGAGATGAAGGGCTGCGTGAAGATCCTGCAGTGGAGTTTGGGTACCGCTTAGTTTGGATTGGTATGCACGGAGGAGCATGCAGATTCGGAAATGGGAGTCTGGAGGTTCCGGTCCTCTTTCACACCCTTCATCATCATTATCTGGTTTCACTCCTCCCCTGCAATCTTTTCCCACCGTCTCCTCGCCAAAGAATCTCAGAAACCAATCCCATCCTCCCCCCCGAAGGGCGGGACAGTAAACAAAGCTTCATTCACTAGAAACCAGAGACGCGGGAAAGAATGAAAATCTGTGCTCAGCGCTTGTTTCCTCTTTGGCTCCTAAACGGAGAGATAATCCAGCTGCTTGACCTTCTAAGGGTTAAAATGAGACGAGCTTGATTCCTAGAGAGGAAAGCAATTGAGAGGGAAGGTCCTGCAGAGCAAGAACACCTCCTTCCTGCCTGGTTCTTCCCTTGGAGGAAAAGTGGCATCTGCCTCCATCAAGGTCTGCATCAGGGCCCCTTCTGGGATCTGGTGAGCTCCCCTCCTTTGCGCATTTGGGCGAAGGGGAGTCGCAGGGCTGCAGGGCAGGGTGCAGAGGAGGAACTGCAAGGCAGGATAGTGAGGAGGGGGCTAGGAGACCCGGGGGGGGGAGAGATGCCCAGATTCCAATGCCTGCCAGTGGTTTGATAGGGGGGAAGGGGGGGTCGTTAGCCTGTTGGGAAGGCGTAGCGTGGGAGAAAAGCAAGTAGGACCCTCATCCCATTTACCCCATTGGGAGGTGAGTTGTGCAGCTGAGCCATCCGAGAACAGCCACCCCTTTTCCCTTTCCTCCTCTCTGCCAAACCAGAAGGCCCCTTTGATATGCAGGTTGGGTGGGCAGAGGGGATTTAAAGTCGGCCTGCAAAGATGAGAGTTCGCAGTGAAAGGGATTCATCAACCGTACTTCTATTAGAATTTGCCCCCCTCCCCTTAATCAGGCACAGGGTCCTGGTGGATCCGCCTGGATACACCTTTAGACATGCAACTCTGTGGTGGTGAACTGGAACCCTTTGAATCAAAGGCAAGGCACAGTGACTAAAAGTGAGCACACTTGTGCAGTTGTGGCTGGTGACACTGGGCGAAGAGAGGAGGAAGACCGAGAGAGGGAGCGTGGACCAAGGGGGAGGAGTTGTAAGGGGCAGATGGAGTGCTGCAGCTTCTGAATGTCAACAGAACTGACGATTTTAATCCCTGGTCCTCATGTGAAGGAATCTCTCTTCAGTTTCTAGTATTGTCACATTCACCTGCTTTTCCTTCCAGGAGAAGGGATGCTCTCTAGCCAGACTCATCCATATTTGCTTTGGGAATTTTTTTCCAGCCTGACAATGTATTAAATCAAATCTCATAACAAGACAATGTCTTGGTTTTGCAGGGCTTGGGAGCTCCTCCAGTCAGGGCAGCCTTTGCCTTGAGACAAAAAGTTGAGGGAGGTCTTGGGACTTCCTCTGAGCACAAATCAAAGATGGACAAGCAAGACTCAGCTAGCCGTGGAGAAGGAAGAGGCCCTGATGCCTTCAGCAAGGAGAGCACTGGAGAATTCTGGGGAAGAACTGTGCAGAAGATCCTGAGTGAGGAGGGCACCCTCAGCTCAGATGTACACCGTCAGCATTTCAGGTATTTCTGCTACCAAGAGGCTGAGGGCCCCCGAGAGGCTTTCGGCAGACTCCACCATCTCTGCCATCGGTGGCTGAAGCCAGAGCAATACACGAAAAATCAGATCCTGGACCTGGTAATCCTGGAGCAGTTCCTGGCTGTCCTTCCCCCGGAGATGGCGAGCTGGGTGAGGGAATGTGGAGCGGAGACCAGTTCCCAGGCAGTGGCCCTGGCCGAAGGTTTCCTCCTGAGCCAGGCAGTGGAGAAGAATCAGGAAGAGCAGCAGGTGACAGAGTTTCATTCTGCTAATTTTTAGCAGATAAGAATGTGAGGGAGCATATCCCAAAAGTTGTGATAATTTTCTAATCTTTTCTGAAAAATGTCAGAAACTCCAAAGGCCTTTGCCTCCATCATCCCTTTTCTAATCGTTTTCCTGATTCCCTCTTCTTTGGTAAAGGGTCTGTTTGCAGAAGCGGTCACTAATTTCCCTGAGGCAAAGAAGGCTTCATCAGAACACAGAGAGAGTGCACTGCAAAGGTGGACTGTGCAGGAGACTGATGGAGGTGCCACCTTACTTGGTAAGGGTTAATGGGGCAGCGACTTGAATTTGGTCTCCCTCTGTTGATTGTGCAAGAAATCTATGGGATGCTTTTAGGTTCTCCTGACACATTGTTTGGGGGGGGCACACTTCCCTCCAGTCTTTTTCCACAGTTCTATCATGTTTTATTTTCAACACTTGGAAGACTTTATATATGGAAGAGACCCCAAAAGGGAGATGAAATATAATATGGCTCTAAACATCAAAATGTATGAAGTGGATGAAACACTATGCATTGTCAACATGTACCTCTTAACCTCTGAGACAAGCATGTGCTACTGGCTTCCCACCATCTTTGTCTTTCACAGGCGATGGAATGATACCGTCAAGACCTACTCAGCCATCTTTTCCTTGCAATGGAGGAGAAGCAGCCGCCGTGGCACCGCATCAGGTAGGGGGGATCACTAGGGAAAGAGGCTGGGAGCAACTTGAGTGCCCCTTTCTCCTGCTCCCTCCCTGGGCCAAAACAAACCTCTTTCCTTTTTGCTTCTGTCAAAACTGCCCACAAAGAAGGTTGTGAAAGCCGCTTAGGAAGTAGTATCTTACAGGTTTAATTTCTGCACAATAATACCCAGCCACTTTTCCTTGACTACCCTTCTGGATTTTGCTAGTAGATAACATAAATATTATCTGTAAAGAGGAAAATATGTCCTTTTATTTTAGGGTCTAGTGTCCTTTGAGGATGTGGCTGTGTATTTCATGGAAGATGAATGGGTTCTGCTGGATCCTGACCAGAGAGCTCTGCATAAGGAAGTCATGGAGGAGAACTGTGAGATTGTCGCCTCTCTCTGTAAGTCTCCACCTTTCCCTTCTTCAGGGGTGGAGAACCTGTAGTCCTCCAGATGTTGCTGGACTTCAGCTCCTGTCATCTGAGATGACTGTTCACATTCCCTATCCTGCCCTAGCTTAAATTTGTGTTAAAATTCTATATTATATTCTATATTGCATGCCTCCCTGGGCTCCTACTGGGAGGGGTAGGATATAAATTTAATTTAATAATAATAATAATAATAACAATAATAACAACAATAATAACAATAACAACAACAACAACAACAACAATAATAATAATGATAATAAAAAGACTGTCCATTTGCTACTGGGCCAAGTTCAAGGTTCTGGTTTTGGTTTATAAAGCCCTATACAGCTTGGGACCAGGATACCTGGAAGACCGTCTTACCCCTTATATACCCAGTTGATCACTGCGCTGTGTGGGTGAGGGCTCCTGCAGATACCATCTTATTTATTTATATATTTATTATTTAATTTATATCCCGCCCTTCCTCCCAGCAGCTGCCCAGGGCGGCAAACAGAAATGGTAAAAACACTTTAAAACATCATAAACACAGAGCTTAAAATACATTAAAACAAAGCAACGTTAAAGACATTTTCTTAAAAAAACTTTAAAAACATCTTTTAGAAAAGGGTTAAAAACATTATTTAAAAAATTAACAAGTAATTCTAACACAGACACAGACTGGGATAGGTCTCAACTTAAAAGGCTTGTTGAAAGAGAAAGGTCTTCAATAGGTGCCGAAAAGATAGCAGAGATGGCTTATCAGGAGGTCCGTTCCACACAACATAGGAAACAGACATTTAATGTGGTGGCACCTAGCCTGTGGAATTCTCTCCCCTTTAATATTAGACAGGTGCTGTATCTGTTATCTTTTCAGCGCCTCTTTCAACAAGCCTTTTAATTTGAGACCCTATTTCCCAGTCTGAATCTGTGTTGGAATTGCTTGTTAATATGTTTTTAACCTTTTTTAAAAAGATGCCTTGAAAACTTAAAAAAAAATGTTTTTAAATATGTTTTGTTTTAATATATTTCAAAGTCTGTTTTTATGATGTTTTAAAGTGTTTTTAGTACTTTTGTTTGCTGCCCTGGGCTCCTGCTGGGAGGAAGGGTGGGATATAAATCAAATAATAAATATAAATAAATAAATAAATAAATGTTTTTAGCATTTTTTGGTCATTCATAGAATCATAGAATAGAATCACCAAATCATAGAGTTGAAAGGGACCTATAAGGCCATCGAGTCCAACCCCCTGTTCAATGCAGGAATCCAAGTCCCGATTCAAGTCCCTTTCTTTCCTTTCTAGCAGAGACTTCCATATTTTAATTGGTTAAAAGCTTTATATCACACCTTTTCATTTAACAAAAATCCACAATCCTTATCTTTTTATTTCATTTAACAAGATTTAATATATTGCTTAATCAACAAAAACCGTTTACATAAAACAATATAAAATATTTGTAAGAAAACACCATTAAAATCAAACTTTAAATACATATCGCTAGGGGAATATTCCCAATAAGAAAATACCATACATACTTATCCGCGTCTATACATAAAAATGTAAGTGTAATGCTGCAGTTTGCTTGGCCACACACAGGTGGTGCTGCAAACTAGAGAGTGGTAAGAGGTGGTGGATGGGCAGCCCAGGCAAGCCTCAGAGGAACAGCCAGAATAGGCTACAGCGGCCACCACCCTGCTCCGCTGGCTCTTTGGCCTGCCAGCCTTGGGGCCCCTGCTTCTGGGATCCACATCCCCCAACCGGCTGGCACTGCTGCTGTCCACCTTCCTGGAGGCCAGGCCTGGCAACCAAGAGGTCTTCTGTATCTTTAAAAGGTGTGCAGGGGGAAGGGAGAATTCCACCTTGTGTTTTTTCCCATTACAGGGTTGCAAGAGCACCTGCACTTGGCTGACTTTCTCTTCTCCTAGAGATACAGGATCAGTCTCAGGCCCTGAATCTGGCAACCCTAGCCTTGCTTGACTGCAGGACATTTGAATTCCCTCTCTGTCCCCTCTTCCCCTTTGTTTAGCTAAGTCTGGCTTGCTTGCGTTTTTCTTTTTCCTCTCCCACTTTCAGTCTTGGTAGCAGCAACCAGAATGCAATGCAACTGCTCCCCTGAACCTGTGCATGATCCTGTCCCCTTCATTCCTCTGCTGGCGCTTTCAGTCGATCCGATTCCTTCCCTCACCCCTGCCCTCCTTTTGCAGGCTACGATATGATGTGCATTAGTGAGTCACACACAAATGGACCAGGGGGAGGAAATGCTTCTGGGCTCTACTATCGCTGTATACGCAGCTTCATAAGAGGGGCTTGCTTCTCTTCTCTTATTGCAGCAGGTGGAGCTGCTCTTTCATAGTGAGTAAGACCCAAATAATGTAGCATTTAAAGCAAACCAAGCTCTGGAGGGGTGTGGCTGTGTCAGCCAGATTGGTTCAGCTATGGATAAGCTGGCTTCTTTCAGTGTGTTTCTTAGCAAACAGCAACACGACCGCTGAAGCCAGCAAACCAGGAGAAACATTTCCTGCAGAGAAAATCTGAGTAAAAAGGTAAAGGTGTCCCCGCACTTGTAGTGCGAGTCAGTCTTGCGACGTTTACTAGGCAGACCGTATATATGGGGTGGGATTGCCAATTCCTTCCCTGGCCTTTCTTTACCCCCACAGCATAGGCCGGGTACTCATTTTACCGACCACGGATGAATGGAAGGCTGAGTGGACCTCGACCCCTTTTACCGGAGATTTGACTTCCTCCTTCCGTTGGAATCGAACTCCGGCCGTGAGCAGAGCTTTCGGCTGCATTACCGCCGCTTACCACTCTGCGCCACGGAGGATCTTATGCATGCTTATACAGAAGTAATTCCTACTGTATTAAGTGGGGCTTACCACCAAGTAACACCCTTTGGGGAGGAGCCCTTTTAGGCTGCAATCCTATGCTCACTTAGTAAGAGCTCCTGAACTCAGTGGAGCTTACTTCTGAGTAGACATATAGAAGACTCAAAGATTACAATTATGCCAGTAGGGTGGGGGCCACAACAGAGAATGCCCTCTCTCTGGTCCGCACCAGCCTAGCTGTTCTCACCGGTGGGACCGAGAGAAGGTCTTGAGAGGCTGATCTCATCAGGCGGCACAATTGGTGATTCTGGAGGTGATCCCAACTTTTGCTCAAGCAGCTCAAGGCGGCATACATGGTTCTCCTTCCCATGATGTCCTCACAACAACCCTGTGAGGTAGGCTAGGCTGAGAGTCTGTAACTGGCTCAAACTCACCCAGTGAACTGAATGGTTAAGTGGGGATTTGAACCCCGGTCTGTGCTGATGCTGTGTTATATAGAAATAGTAGTATCCCCAATTTTGGTCGCACCACGGCCCCTCATGGCAGCCATTCTGTGTCAAGCCACACCCCTGCAGCGTGGTGCCCCTGGTACTTCTCAAAATTCCCAGTGTATCCCTGGGCCCAAAAAACTTGGTGACCTCTGTTCTAAGAGGTTGGCAAGGGCTGGGGGACTGGAAGTAGTTCGCGAAGTCCAAAGGAGAACAGCTCTTGATATGGGGGTGCAAAGAGAAGGGAACAAGGATAGCAAAGGGCTTTGCAATCCCCTGCTCTTCTCCTTTGCACCTCCAGCATCAGTGTAGCCCTGTAAGTGAGGTTGGTAAGTGAAGCAAGCAGGGGTTCAGCCCCTTGCCATCAGAAATGTGAAAGAATTATCTGTCAAAATGGTTAGGATAGCTTTTCGCTATATGGTCTGGACTTTGGTACCAGCAATAAAGCATCTTATAATAATTTTCTTTTATAAATTGATACATAGGTAAATTAGTACTATATAGCTCTGAACCTCCTTTGCCATCTTGTTTTAAATTCATTACCTTTGGGTGGTATTCGGTGCTAATCCTACTCAGCGTAGAGCCATTCAAGTTGATGTATATGACTAACTTAGGTTCATTAATTTCAATTGGTCTACTTTAAATAGGACTAGCACTGGATACAACATAATATAAAATATGTCTATTACTTCTTGACATAAGTTTTTCAGACACTCTCATATCTGTACTAATACTTCTCTGATGTTTAAATAAATAAATTCTGATTTGGAAATAGTGATATCATAAAGGTGAGTTCGAATACATTTTATCTTTTATTCCAGGTAATGCTCTTTTCTATTTTCATTGCAGCATGTGGAAAGGACTTTCGTCATAGTTCTAGCCTTACTACCCATCAAAGGAACCATATACGAGAGAGACCGTATCAATGCTTGGAGTGCGGAAAGAGTTTCGCTCACAAGTGGGTTCTCACTAATCATCAAAGAATGCACACAGGGGAGAAACCATATAAATGCCTGGAGTGTGGAAAGAGCTTCACCCGAAAGGTGAATCTCACTCCTCATCAAAGAATTCACACAGGGGAGAAACCATATAAATGCTTGGAATGCGGAAAGACCTTTAGACAGAAGAGGTATCTGACTTCTCATCAAAGCAGCCACACAGAGGAGAAACCATTTCAGTGCTTGCAGTGTGGAAAGACCTTCAGACATAATGTGACTCTTACTAACCATCAAAAATTTCACACAGGGGAGACACCGTATCAATGCCTGGAGTGTGGAAAGAGCTTCATTAGTATTTCTCACCTTACTTCCCATCAAACACTTCACACTGGGGAGAAACCATATCAGTGCTTGGAGTGTGGAAAGAGTTTCACTCAGAAGAGTCATCTCACTTCTCACCAAACTATTCACACAGGGGAGAAACCATATAAATGCTCTGAGTGTGGAAAGTGCTTCCGTCTGAACAGGTATCTCACTTCTCATCAAAGAATTCACACAGGAGAGAAACCATATCAGTGTTTGGATTGTGGAAAGAACTTCAGTGACAAGAAAACTTTAACTTCCCACCAAAAACTTCATATAGGGGAGAAACCATGTCAGTGAGTGAATGTGGAGTGGAATGAGCTTTACTCGGAAGATACATCTCATCAAAGAACACACTCAGTGGAAGCCATAGACATTGTACAATATGTAATGAGGACTCACTTATGAGATGCACTGTGGAACTAAATGCCAGGCAAGGAGTCCTATTGATGTGCTGAGCTAAGATAACAAAGAAATTTAACTGATTTAAAATTTTGTTTTCTGTTTAAAAATACATAGAAATTATAGTCTGTAAGTAACTGATTGGTGGTACTGAATGTGGAATACTTGGGCACTGTGTCATAGTTCCTGCAAGACTCCCGCTATCTCACTGCCCCACCTCACCCTGCCTTGCTTGAGCAGATAGTTCAGCTTCTGTGTGGGAGCACTCGGCTCCCATTGTTGGCTGGAGGTAGTCATCTTGTATGGCCAAGTTTGCTGATGATATTAAATTGTTCAAGGTTGTTAAAACAAAAAGGGATTGCGAAGAGCTCCTAAAGGACCTCTCCAAACTAAGTGAATGAGTGGTAAAATGGCAAATGAAATTCAATGTACACAAGTTTAAAGTTACGCATATTGGAGCAAAAATTGTAAATTTCACATATATGCTCATGGGGTCTGAATTGGCAGTGACTGACCAGGAGTGAGAGCTTGGGGTTGTAGTGGAAAGCTTGATGAAGATGTCGACTCAGTGTGCAGCAGCTGTGAACAAGGCGAATTCCATGCTAGGGATCATTAGGAAAGGTACTGAAAATAGAACTGCCAATATCATAATGCCATTATATAAATCTGTGGTGCAGCTTTATTTAGAATACTGTGTACATTTCTGGTCACCTCACCTAAACGAGGATAGCGTAGAGCTGGAAAAGGGTCAGAAAAGGGCAACTAATATGATTAAGGTGATGGAGCAACTCCCCTATAAGGAAAAGTTGCAGCATTTGGGGCTTTTTAGTTTAGAGAAAAGGCAAGTCAGAGGTGACATGATAGAAGTGTATAAAATGATGCATGCAGGGAGAAAGTGGACAGAGAGAAGTTTTTCTCCCTATCTCATAACACTAGAACTCGTGGACATCCAATGAAGCTGAATGTTGGAAGATTCAGGACAGACAAAATAAAATACTTCTTCAAACAACACATAGTTAAACTATGGAATTTGCTCCCACAAGAGGCAGTGATGGCCATCAACTTGGATGGCTTTAAAAGAGGATTAAAAGCATGGGGGGAAAGGCTATCAGTGACTGTATGCTTCCACATACCAATTGCTGGAAACCGCAGGAGAGGAGAGTACTCTTTGCATTCAGGTCCTGTTTGCAGGTTTTCCATGGGCAACTTGTTGGCAACTCTGAGAACAGTATGCTGGACTAGATGGGCCACTGCTTATTTAGGTGGAACCAGAGCCAATGAAAGGCAGAGCCAACTCACCCATGTTTTGTCCCCAGCTTCCTCCCTGGCTTAGTTTTGCAAGCTCAACTGAGGAAGAAGCTGACAGGCAGCAGGAAAGCAGGCAGCGGGGACTGGCTGAGGGCAGACTGAGACTGATGGGGTCATGCCCCACCTAGACACCTCTGGGCAGAACTGTCTTTTCTGTCGAGCTAGCACTGCAAAACAGCATACCTTGACACCACTATACACAGTTAACCGGAGGTGATAACAATAACTAGAATTCCTCCAAAAGAAATGAAGTTTGCTGTGGCCGCCCTGCTCTGAGGTTGCAGCCCCGAATCCAGCTGATTTCTCCACAAGGCTCCTGCCTTGTGAGGTGTTGTTGCTATGCGCCTTCAAGTCAATCACGACTTACGGCGACCCTATG
Organism: Rhineura floridana; assembly: GCF_030035675.1. NCBI lineage: Eukaryota > Metazoa > Chordata > Lepidosauria > Squamata > Rhineuridae > Rhineura > Rhineura floridana. The sequence goes on from NC_084482.1 coordinate 209,781,808, forward strand.
AATCAGTGACCTCCAAGAGCATCTGTCGTAAACCACCCTGTTCAGATCTTGTAAGTTCAGGTCTGTGGCTTCCTTTGCATGCAGAAGGTCCAGGGTTCAATCCCTGGTGTCTCCAGTCAGTGTAGACAATACTGAATACCCAGTATAAGGGAGCTATTTGGTTCTTTCAGGTTGTGAGCAAAAGTGTGTTGGGGAGGATTTGTGGGGGATTTGTTGTGTACCTTCAAGTCCATTATGACTTATGGCGACCCTATGAATCAGTGACCTCCAAGAGCATCTGTCGTAAACCACCCTGTTCAGATCTTGTAAGTTCAGGTCTATGGCTTCCTTTATGGGATCAATCCATCTCTTGTTTGGCCTTCTTTTTCTACTCCCTTCTGTTTTTCCCAGCATTATTGTTTCCAGTGAATCATGTCTTCTCATTATATGTCCAAAGTATGATAACACCAGTTTCATCATTTTAGCTTCTAATGATAGTTCTGGTTTAATTTGTTCTATGACCCAATTATTTGTCTTTTTCACAGTCCATGGTATGTGCAAAACTCTCCTCCAACACCACATGTGAGGAGTTGAGAAAGCTAAAAAGAGCCTGGGTCAATTCCACAAAGACCCTAGAAGGAACCCCATTTCAGTTCAGGGCAGCGGGAGAAGGGAAACTGAGGCATCTCTCACACACGCAGTGCAGCTGTTCTCCCTCCACCGCCCAGGGCGGGGTGGGTTCTGCCGCTTCCTTTACAGCACCATCGTGCTCCGGCTTTTGCAAGGGCTGCGTCCGTGTTTCCCTTCTGGGATCAGGTGAGCTCCGCGCTGTGGTTTTGAGTGAAGCGGAGTCCCAGGGCTGCAGAGGGGACGGTGGCTGGGAGGGAAGAGCAGCCAATCAAATGGGGAGACAAGAGGACTGGTGGGAGAAGGGTGGCAGGGGAGTTGCAGGAGGGTGGTGAAACGGACACAGTGGAGATGGGGTGCCACTGCAGCAATAAGCAGATCGCGGTGAGAAAAAACTAAACAAAGGCCAACCTGTGGGTCCCCGTTGTGGGGCGGAGGGAAGAGCATCTCACTTGCACCGTGCATCTTTCCCGCTTGGCTCCTCCTTTGAGAGTCCCACATAAACGGCTCTGCTGCTTGCAGAACTAGATTCCTAGAGAGGAAGGGACTTGGGGGTGGGTGCGAAGGGGGGGTAGTGTTCTCCATAGCAACTGCAAGCCCGAAAGCCGCTTCCTGCCCCGCCTTCTCTCTTGAGGGGTGTGTGTGTGTGGGGGGGGGGAAGCGGCCGTTCTCTTTTGCAAGGGCTCCGTCCGTGTTTCCCTTCTGGGATCAGGTGAGCTCCGCGCTGTGGTTTTGAGTGAAGCGGAGTCCCAGGGCTGCAGAGGGGAGGGTGGCTGGGAGGGAAGAGCAGCCAATCAAATGGGGAGACAAGAGGGCAAGATCTACTGCTTGGGAAGGGGAGAGGGTCCCATTAATCGGGCACAGATCTCTCCCTTAATGCCAAAATGTCTCTCCTGGTGCATTTTTGCATGTGTACCAGCCCTGATCAGAGGGGGAGACTTTTAAGTAAGGCATGAAAGCGTTCGAAAATGGGTGCCAAAAATGTAAAAGGACTAATCAGAGCACAACTGGTGACTTCCAGTTCCTGCTGGGCACAAAGCTTGTGGGCTCCTCAGAAGGAAAAGCTGGGCAGTGCAGGGGACAGGACGCTGCCCCATGTGAATCTTTGATCTGCCCTCAGCAAGGCAGCTCTTGCTTGAGAGAGGAGTGGAGCCTCCATGTGTAGAGGAAGTACACCGGCTATCAGTCACTATAGAGAAGTTACCTTGTTCTGACATTAATTAAAATTAATCAATTAAGCATTTATGTTTTAGCTAAAAGTGTGGCTTTATACATAAGTGAGCTTGATAGCTAAATAAGCTGTCTGCAAGCCTGAGAATTAATCAACTTACATTCTTTAGCTGATGTAAATGAATTTCTAAGCAGTTTAGCGTAAGTGAGGCTGAAGAAGGAAATGGCAGCAGCAGAAAGGGGCATGGAGAAGGCCTGTGGCTGGGAACTTTTGACTGATGAAACTACGGAATTCGCTCCCAAAAGATGTAGTGATGGCCACCATCTTGGATGGCTTTAAAAGATTTGACAGATTCATGGAGGATAAGGCCGTCAACAGCTACTTTCTGTGATGGCTATGTTAGAACTCCAGTATCTGAGGCAGTGTGTCTCTGAATATCAAGTACCGGGAATCACAAGAGGGGAGAGTGCTCTTGCACTCAGGTCCTGCTTGCAGGCTTCCCATAGGCACCTGGTTGGCCACTCTGAGAAACAGGAACCTAGACTAGATGGGTTTTGGTCTGATTTAGCAGGGATGTTGTTCTTACATTCCTATGAGTTCTGGGAGACAAACCACTGGGAGAGATGTTGCACCATCTGACCCTCAATCAGACTGAAGGTTTTAATCCAGGTGTGGAGAACCTTTGGTCTCCAGATGTTGCTGAAGTATATCTGGCATCATCCCTGTCCATTGGCTGTGCTTGCTGAGGGTGATGGGAATTGTAGTTCAGCAAATATCTAGAGGGCCAAAGGTTCCCCATCCCTGTTTTAATCCATAGCCTTCATATGAAGGAACCTCTCTACAAATCTCTCGTTCATCAAGAGTCCTCTCATTCACTCCCCTTTCTTTGTGGGAGAAGACCTGGTTGCTGGCTGGATTCATCCGCGTTCGCTCAGGGAAAATCTTCCTGTCCTGAAAGCATGACTCACAGAACAATGTCTTGGCTTTGCAGAACTTGGTAGTACCTCCAGTTAGAACAGTCTTTGGCAGAAGAGAGAGGAGTCTCTTGGGCCCAGTCAGAGGCTTCTTTGGAGCACAGATCAAAGATGGAAGACTCAGCTGGCCTTGAAACAGGAAGAGGCCTGCATAGCATCCAGGCTGGGAGCAGTGGGGAATTCTGGGAAAGAACAGTGCAGAAGATCCTGCATGAGGACACCCTTAGCACAGAGATACAGTGCCAGCATTTCAGGCAATTATGCTACCAGGATGCTGCTGGACCCCGAGAGGTTTGTAGCAAACTCCAACATCTTTGCCATGAGTGGCTGAAGCCTGAGCGACACACAAAAAATCAGATCCTGAACCTGGTGGTCCTTGAGCAGTTTCTGATGGTCCTTCCCTCAGAGATGGAAAACTGGGTGAGGGAATGTGGAGCGGAGACCACTTCCCAAGCAGTGGCCCTGGCTGAAGGTTTCCTCCTGAGCCAGGCAGAGGAGAAGAAGCAGGAAGAGCAGCAGGTGAGAGCATTTCATCTTGGAAGCCCCAAAAGGCCAAGCAAGTGAGGAAAGGTATCATAACACTTTGTATAACTGTCAAGGCATTTCTGGAAGTCATACAAGGAGGGATGTCCCAAATCCCCAAGTTCTTTGTCTCTGTGATGCCGTTCTTAATCCTTCCCCCCCTTATTCCTTACCTTGGATCTTCATTGCTGTTTCAGATAAAGGGTCTCTTTGCAAAAATAACCACTGATTTCCCTGACGCAGAGAAAGTTCCACTGGACACCAGTGGGAGTCCCCTGCAAAGGGATAAAGTGCAGAGGGATGACAGAGAGGGTTCCTTACTAGGTAAGAATTAAGTTGATTTCTCTGTACTGATTATGCAAGATATTTATGGGATGCTTTTATGTCCTCCTGAGTATTTTGGGTGGGGAGATGTTTGTCTCCAGCCTCCTCCAACAGTGATTTTATTTTTAACACTTGAGGACTAAAATGAGTACTTGGATTTCTGGCCAAGAACTCAAACTGGGGGCACAGAACTACAATAAAAATGTCAATGAATATTAAAAATATGTACATTGGATGACAATTTTGTAAAACAGAATCAGAGAATAGGTTCTATGAATAGGCCATCAAGTCCAGCTCCCTCCTCAGTGCAGGAATCCAAGTTAAAGCATATCCAACAGGTGGCTGTCCAGCTCCTCTTGAAAGCCACCAGTATTGGAGAGCCCACCACCTCCCTACGTAATTGGTTCTCTTGTTGTACTGCTATCACCGTTAGGAAGTTTTTCCTGATGTTCACTGATGTGTACAGTAGGGCCCCGTTTTACGGTGCTTCGCTAATGCGGCGGTGTCAATTAGACGCAATTAGACTAAAGCCCTACTCATACAGCGCTTGTTCCGCTTTTACGGCGTTTTTTGGGTGTTGCGCACCATTCTATTCAATGAGTTCCACTTTACAGCAGTTTTCGCTTTACGGCGGGGGTCCAGAACGTAACCCGCCGTATGAGTGGGGCCCTACTGTACTTAAGACGTGTGTCACTCACCCTCTGACACAAGCATGTACTACTGGCTGCCCACCACATTTGTCTCTCACAGGCAATGGAGTGATGCCAGCAAGACCTACTCAGTTGTCTCTTCTTTGTGGTGGAGGGGAAGCAGCTGCAGCAGCACCAGATCAGGTATGGGGACAGATCATTGGGGAGCCAGACAGGGACAGGCTCACTCTGGATGTCTCTACCCCCTGCTTACCTCCATGGGAACAAACAAATCTCTCTACTCTTTCCTTCTGTCAAAGCTGCTCATCAGGAAGACTGTGAAATCCACTCAAGAAGATTTAAATTCTGCAGAATAATATCCAGCCACCTTTTCTTGATGAGTTTTCTGGATTTTGGTAGCAGATAATGTTTATGTTATCCATAAAAAGGCAAATGTTTCCTTTTCTTTTAGGGTCGCATGTCCTTTGAGGAGGTTGCTGTGCATTTCACCACAGAGGAGTGGGCCCTGCTGGATCCTGACCAGAGAGCTCTGCATAGGGAAGTCATGGAGGAGAACTGTGCGATTGTCACCTCTCTAAGTAAGATTCCATGTTTCCCTAGTGGATAATATTTATTTAGGAATTATGTATAATTTTACCAGTTTTTGCACATCCCCAACTTTGTCAGGTCTATTAAGGGAGCCTCCAACATTAGTGCTGGCTCCATTCACCCTTTCCTGTCCAAACCTAAAATCAGAGAAATACAAATATGTGAAACTCCCCAGGATTGTCTGCTTTGACTTGCAGCATCTCACTAAGATATGCCCAGCACATCTAAGTACATCTCAGATTGGCCCAACAAGATCCTTTTAACTAGAAAAGTTGGGGATTGAACTTGGAATGTGTTTCATGCAAATGACATGCTCCGCCACTGAATAACAAGGCCTCTACTTTTCCTATTTAATATTCTGCCATTGTTCTAAAAGGTTCAAGACAGCATGCACATGGTTTTTCCATTTACTGTGACAACAACCCTATGAGATAGGCTAAGCTGAGAGAGAATGATGGGCCAAGACTATAAAATGAACTTCTTGTCTCAATTGGGAGGTCAACCCAGGTCTCCATGGACCCCATCCAACATCCTTTCAGACACCACACAGTCATCACAAGCTGTTAAACCATGCAGGCCATTTGTAAAACAGAATCATAGAATAGTAGAGTTGGAAGGGCCCTATAAGGCCATCAACAGGGATCAACATGGGCATTAATACAGGCATACCCCGCTTAACGTTGCCTCGCTATAACGTACATGCTCCATTCGTCCCCATACCCCGCTTAACGTTCACGCACTTCGCAATAACGTACTTTATTGGCATGACGGCACTGCCATCTAGTGGTGATTGCGTGCAGAACAAGTGAAGACAACTGCTTCACTTAAAGGTTATTTTCGCTTAAAGTATACTCTCCGGTCCCATTGCATATGTTAAAGCGGGGTATGCCTGTATTACCATCAATCATGCTAACAGAAAAATCCATCAGCCTCTAGAACGGGCCACCTTATTTCTCCCAGTGCTGGGTTTGGGGTTCCTTTTAAATTTAACTTCTCTCAGGTTATGTCTGAGCTGGGAGCTGAAACTAGGTCTCTGTGGTCCAGATCCAATGGTCTACAGCAGGGGTTCCAGTGGTATGTGAGCTTAATTCAGGTAGTCTGCAGCATGTCTGTGGATTTGTATTTGACGACAGGAGACGTTGCATTAAATATTCCTTATGGGCGGTATTTGGTGCTAGTCCTACTCAGAGTAGACCTACTGAAGTTAATGGACATGACTAACTTAGATTTTTTAATTTCAGTGGGAATGAGTTGAAGACAACCTGCTGATCTTTAACTGTATTGTTAAATGCTTCTGTGAAGGGCAATAGTCCAATTGCAGAACATCTGAGTTGCATGTAGAAGGACCCAGGTTCATTCCAAAGCATCAGTAGGTAGGGCTGGGACTGTCTGTTGCCTGAAACCCTGGACAGCTGCTGCCCGTCAGGGCAGACAGTACTGAATTAGATGGACTAATGGTCTGATTCAGTGTAAGGTAGCTTCCTATGTTTATTTCTTGTATTTTATTGTATTACAATTTGAATTCTGTGAAATACAAATTGTGATACAAGATACAATATATACAAAATTAAAAACCAATAAAAATGCAATTAAAAATTACACAGCACCTAGCACAGTGCACTACAACAGGCAGAAAAATCATTAAGTGGTCCACCACTTAGCAATTTTCAAGTGCTCCATAGGGAAAAAATTGGGAACTACTGTAGCTGTCAGGTAATGCCAGTCAACAGAGGCTGTTAAATGTGTGCTAAGATCTGCCTCCCACCTGAGTTTGTTCAGTTCTTTTATCACAAGCGTTAATTGAAATTGTTCAGTTATTTGAAGTTCTATTCCTACATTACACTCTTAATAGTTTCCTGTCTTTATTGCAGAAGGTGATGAATGGGAAGCTGAGGAAAACAGAGAACTATGTGCTGTGTCACTGGAAACAGACATCTGTAAAAAGAGGGAACAGCAGAGAACTGAAAATGAAGCAAGTCTGAAAAAGAATGAATTCCACAGTGACTGCTATGGAATTGCAGTCCAAGAAAATATAGATAGGGGAAATGAAACAAATAAATGCAGTGTGTCTCAGAGAAGTTTCAATTCTAAATCAAATTTTAAAGCTCACTGCAAAATCCATGCAGGGGACAAACCATATAAATGCTTTGAGCGTGGAAAAAGCTTCAGTTTGAACACAAGCTTCATGAGTCATCAAATAACTCTTACAGGGAACAAACTATATAAATGTTTAGAATGTGAAAAGAGCTTCAGTAAGAGCACAAACCCCAGTGAACATCAAAGAACTCACACTAAGGAGAAACCAAATGAATGCATGGAGTTTGGAAAGAACTTCAGTCTGGAAAAAGATCTCAGTTCTCATCAAACAATTCACACAGAAGAGAAACTATATAGATACCTGGAATGTAGAACAGACTCTGCCATTACTGCCCATCCAAGAATCCAAACAGGGGAAAGATATCAATGCTTGGAGTGTGGAAAGAGTTTCAATTTCAGCACAAACTCCATGGACCATCAAATAACTCATACAGGACAAAAACCATTTAAGTGTTTGGAATGCGGCAAGAGTTCCATCATAGTTCTCGCCTTATTACTCATCAAAGGATCCACACAGGGGAGAGGCCATATCAGTGCCCGGAGTGTGGAAAGAGATTCAGTCAGGGTTCTAACCTTACTTCTCATCAAAAGATTCACACAGGGGAGAAGCCGTATAAATGCTTGGAATGCGGAAAGAGTTTTAGCCAGAAGTCAAATCTCATTTCTCATCAAAGAATCCACACAGGGGAGAAACCATATCGGTGTTTGGAGTGTGGAAAGAGCTTTTGCAGAAGCTCATATCTCCATTGCCATCAAAAAATTCACACAGGGGAGAAGCCATATAAATGCTTGGAATGTGGAAACAGCTTCGGTAAGAAAATACACCTCACTTACCATCAAAGAATTCACACAGGTGAGAAACCATATCAATGCTTGGACTGTGGAAAAAGCTTCAGTTGCAAAGCAAACCTTACAAACCATCAAATAAATCATTCTGGGCAGAAACCACATGAGTGTTTGGAGTGTGAAAAGAGCTTCCATCACAGTTCTCACCTTGCTACTCATCAACGTACTCATACAGGGGAGAAACCATATAAATGCCTGGAATGTGGAAAGAGCTTCAGTCATAGTTCCAACCTTACCGCCCATCAAAGAATCCACACAGGGGACAAACCACACAAATGCCTGGAATGTGGTAAGAGCTTCAGTAAGAAGTCAAATCTTATTTCTCATAAAAGGATTCACATAGTGGAACTTTGGTAGAAGTGCTTGAAATGGACTGAGATTCTATCTATTTAAAATTTAGTTCACATTGGATAACCACTTATAAGATGCACCACATAAATGAATGCCAAGCTAGGAGCCGTATTAGTGAGCTGACTTAAGTAAATAAAGGAACTTTTTCTTTAAAAATTATTATTCATAGTAGCATGGTGGGTTACAGCCATTTAAAAATGCAACATTAAAAACAGTTTAAAACAAATTAGTCACAAGACTAGGGTGGGTCTTGAAAATATGTATCTCAGGCGTTAAAGGCCAGGGTGCAGAGCTGCATCTTCAGCATACGGTGGAAGCTACATAATGAAACTGCCACAAGCACCTATGTGGGGAGGGAATTCCACAACTTAGGGGCTGCTACAGAGAAGGCCCTCTCTCAAGCTGTCACCTTGAACTTCTGAGAGAGGTGGAACTACTAAGAGGGCTCCCTCTGCTGATCTTAACACCTAAGAGGGTCTGTGGGGAAGGAGATACTTGGGGCCTACGTTGTTAATACATAGTGAGAAATAATTACCTACAGATGATAGATCAGTGGTCCCAAACATGGCATACAAAGCAGCGTGCCCCCACTGCCTCACCTGATCAGTTGGTGGTGCTTTTTGTATGGAAGCCCACAGCTACTATCTTTGGTAGATGGCCATATTAGATACCCCAAATGCATTGCCTGACATCAAGATCAACCCATACATTTGGGGCAATTTACAAATGCATTGCCATAAATGGGATCTGATTGGCTCCCAGTAGAGGTGCTGCCTGCTCAGGTGAGAATGTCCTGAGGGGAATAGAAAGGAGGGGAAAGTAGAGCAATGGAATGAGAGAGCAAGCATACCTTGTACCTCACACAAATATACCAATGGCCCAGACATTAACTACTGAGTAGATCTTCTCTCATGCACAAACACAGAAAGCAGCCCATACAAACAGTCAGAAAGTACCCTCGTATCCAGACAGAACACATCCCGCACACAGAGGAGAGTGCAAGAACGCACACACAGAACCCACCCCTTCCTTTCATGACTTTTTCATGAGGTCTGGGTAAAAGACAGGTCTAAGAGAACCCACAGAGGGGAGAAACCACATAACTGCTTGGAATGTGAAAAGTTTCAGCTAGATCACAGAGAGCTTTACTTCACATAAAAGAATCCATACAATGGATAAAACATGTAAGTATTCAGACTAGCCTGAGCTTTTGTGAAAAAATGAGACTTACGAGACATCAAAGTACTCACACAGGTGAGAAATAGTGTAAATGTTTGAGATGTGGAAATAATTTCAATCATAAGGCACACTTTTTGTCTCATAAAAGAATCCACCAAGGAAAGAAACTGAAATAAGCAGAGGTGAAAAGAACTTTGCTTTTACCTGAACTCGATGTATCTTACTTTTGAGTTGACATATACAGGATTGCACTGTTGATCATGCACTTTACAAGATCAGCGAGAAGTGATCTAAATTGTTTCCTAAAATATGAATGATTGCATTACATTAGTTTAAAAATAATAATGCTAAAGCAAAGGACAGTATTACAAATGAAACTTAGATGTAAGTTAATTCCAAAAAAAATTAAAAAGTTTGAGATTCTAATATAAACTAGCAATTGGAAGTTTCTAGTTTTTAAGACACTAAAGGAGAATACTGTTCCAGCTCCCAAAACCAGGTAAGATAGTTTTGTCTGCTAACATATGCAGAGTGAAATTGGGTAAGCAGCTTGAAATGATACAAACTTGCCCTTCTTAAGGCGCCAGATAATAATCTAAAAAGCAGAAACTTATGGCCTCAAATACTCCGGTTTATTCAGAAATAGTTCCTAGTTGTCTCCTTGGAATCTAGTTGTGGAAGGATAACCAAAAGGTCATCCAGCTGTCACTTCAGTCTTAACATATGAAGAGCTTGGCTGCTCAATCAGATCAAAGGCCTATCTTAGTCCCACATTCCATTCTCACAGTAGCAAACCAGTTGCCACTAGAAAGCCTGGAAGCAGTACCTGAGGGTGCTGAGGAACACTTTGTCGCTATACACTGACCAAACGTTAGAGAAAAATAAGGTTAGTGACAAGGAGAAAATGAGGCACTCAATTTTTTGCAGCGTGGAAAAACTCTACTTAAAAAAAACACAGTAAATCAGAGATGGGAAACTCTCCTTCCCGGCCCACACCTCCTATCCGTCAGGATACACACCTTAACAGCACCACTCCAGGCCCTCCTCCAGTGCTTTTCCCTAGCTGGAATGTGTCCTGGAACTGTAATAATCTTGCTTGATGGGATGGAGAGATGTGCACGGGGTATGAGTGTTACGTTGAAATCTTATTTGTGCTGTGCAGACACACATCGTGCTCTACCCACTTTTCTCTCTGGCCCCACCCTCTACTGGCATCCCCCCTCCCCAAAGACTGCCCATAAGAGAATGTGGCGCTTGGGCTGAAAAAAAATCCCCCACTGTGGAGACCTCCAGATTCTTATACATAGATAAGAATTCTTGGATATCTGAAATGAAGGGGTGTACGAGTGGGAGCTCCTTAATTAATGAACCATCATCCCAGAGAGGCATGGCAGAGGTTCTTAACACTTCCTGAACCCCTGGGGTGGGGAGGTCACATGCTAGGAAGAGCTGCTGCTGCTGCTGCAGTTCTGCCTCTTATAGCAGAACTGGCCTCAGTAAGACATATGTTTTGCCACCCATAATGGGATCATCCTTGCCCAGGCCAACTTTACTATTAAGTGGCAGATTTGCTGGTTCAATGAAAGTGCAGCAAGGGGAGAATATACCTCTGAATGCCAATGGCTAGGAACCACAAGTGGAGAGAGTGCTGTTTGCAGGCTTCCTAGAGATACCTGGGAGAGTGTGTATGACAGAGAAAACTGAGTGGGGTGCAGAGCCTGTCTCTGGGATTCCGATGTGAGGTAGCAGTCTTGTAGCTGTGCCTCTTTGCTAATGGTCTAACTTAGGGTTGCCAGGCTCAGGGCCTGAGACTGATCCCATATCTTTAGGAGAAGAGAAAGTCAGCCAAGTGCAGGTGTTCTTGCAACACTGTAATGGGAAAAACCACAAGGTGGGATTCTCCCTTCCCCCTGCACAACTTTTAAAGATACAGAAGACCTCTTGGAGGCCGGGCCTGGCAACCAAGAGGTCTTCTGTATCTTTAAAAGTTGTGCAGGGGGAAGGGAGAATTTCACCTTGTGGTTTTTCCCATTAAAGTGTTGCAAGAAAACCTGCACTTGGCTGAATTATACAGAATCATTCTCAGGCCCTGAGCCTGGCAACCCTAGTCTAATTATATATTTGTAAATAAAACACTTTTTTTTCCAAAGCCATATCTTTCTAGGGTTGCATCCAACTAAGTCTTAACTTTATTTTATATCTAGTTACCGCAAATGTTATTTGTTATTTAATTTTGAGAATTGTATTATTTTATTGACGTATTATGTTTTATTGATGGATTGTTATGTTCGTGTTTTTTGCAAGCCGCCGTGAGGGCCTTTTGCCCATAAGGCGGGGCATAAATTTAATAAATAAATAATAAACTCAGAAGAGACCCACTGAAATTAGTGAAACTATGTTAGTCATATCCAATAGGTCTACTCTGAGTGGGACTACCACTGAATATCACCCTCATTCAAAGTGCTCTGTCATTCAAAGGACACTACACCTAATAGGGATTCTCTTCCCTTGAACTCTTCACTGTTTGTAAAATTGGGAAGCATGGAACCAGTAGTGTTGTGGCAAATTCAGAAGCGCCATGCCCCTTCATAGCCACACCCTTTTCTACTTTCCCTCATCTCTCTTGGTCTCCATGTCATCTCAGAGTCCACACTCCACCACAGCAGACTTCCCTAGGAGCCAATCAGCATGAAAGGGGAGTCTGTGTGTTAGCTACTGAGAAGAATCTTCTCAGTGGCTGACTCACCTCCTTTCACTCTGATTGGCTCCAATCAGCATGAATGGACAAGGAGTTTTCTCAGTGGCTACCACGCTCCCTTTGCATGTTGATTGGCTTATACATAGGGACCTTGCTGGGACCCTGCTTCCAAAAGGGTCTATGACCCCATGACCCTGGACAACTACACCCCTGCATGGAACATAATATTTACAAAAAGGAGCCAACTCTATCACCTCAGGACATGCTAAGCTAAGATCTAAACACCAACTAATTAGGGAGGAGCTCCCATGAATAATTATGCAGGAGTAAGGCCCATGCAACTCACTACTAGTTACGGTGATCACTTTTGCACTCATATCCTGCTTGTGGGCTTCCTATGGGTTGGCCACTTTGAGAACAGGATGCTGGACTAGATGGGGTTTTGGTCTAACCCAACAGGGCTCTTTCTTAACTTCCTTCAAATTCCTCCTCAAAAATCACCTTTTCCTTGAAGCCCTTGTCACCTCAATCAGTTCCTGCTGTTCGATGGAGAGCATGGCTAATGCGTTGAGGTTAGCCATGTCTTTGGGCACGGTGTTTCTCTGGAAAGCTTTTATTTTCTTCAGAGTGAAGGACGCTCGCTCGGTTTCTGCAGGAGTCATCAGAACGGTTGCCGTAATTTTCAACAACTTCACCGTCTCGGAAAAACATGCCACCAGATCCTTGTCTTGAAGTGTGCGCAGTAGCATCAAAGCATCATTGATCGACTGGAATTCTTGCCTCTGGTACAAGATCGACAGCTCTGTATTCAGTCTGTATTTCTGTAGCATTGGGTAGGCATCGACTGCTTCATGCAGAGCTTCCTCTGGGAACCGAGACTTATGCGCTTCAAACAAACTCCCATGTACCAAAGTGGCACTTACTAAATGTTTGGTGAATTCAAATCTTTCTATGGCGTGCGAAACTAGAATGTCACAAACGTCTCCTGCAAGCTGATCCAGGCTTTCCTTGCTTTTGCTGCTAGGCAGCCGAGATTGCTCAGGTAACGCAGAAACCAAGGCATCAACGGAATCTCTGGCTTCCTTGATGCCTCTAGCAAAATCAGTGATAGCTCTCCAAATGGCTGCAGAGTCCAAAGGACTTCTCTGGATTTCACTGCAAAGAACATCCACATGAGGCATTAGTCTATGAAACAGAGACAAGAAGTAGAGGAACTCCCCGTCTTCTTCCAGGAGTTGAATGAATCTGCGGGCTTTGTGGATGGCCCTGTGATCAAAACCCCAGGATCGTATTTTGTTAAAGCATTCAATGAGTTCCTCCCTCTTCTCAAACACAACATTCACCGTCCACACATTGATGTTCCAGTGTGTCTGAGATGATCTCGGGAGTCGCTTTCCCACCACTTCCTCTAATACTTTAGCCCTTTTTACTGAGCGTGCAAAGAAGGCAGAGAAACTGGAGAGGTCTGCAAAGAATGCCTTCACCTCCTTGATTTGGGATGCTGCTTGCTGCATTGTTAAATTCAATTGGTGAGCATAGCTATGAACATAATGGGCGTGTGGGTACACATCCCGGATCCTCTTCTGGACTCCTCCATCCTCTCCATACATCATGATTGCTCCATCGTAACTCTGAGCGATGAGCTTCTGCTTGTCAATCTCCTCAGGGAAAACTTCATCTAGATACTGATGCAAAACCGTGGCAATCGTCTCAGGACGGGAATCCGTCAGCTGTGTGAACCCATAGAAGTGTTCCACTGTAGAACCTTCATTGCTGATGTAGTGGAATATCAGTGCAATCTGACAGGGCGTTGACATATTAACCTCAATGGCCACAAACTGCGTACTTTTCAACTCCTGCTTAATGTAATCCCTGGCCACTAAGAGCATACAGTCAAGCAGGTCACTCTGAATTGTCTTTGAAAGATCTCCAAACACCGTGGCACTCTCCAGGTGCAGTTTCATGGCAGAATCGACTGAAGCGACTAGGTTCACCAGGCCTCCAAACATTCCTGGATTTGCTGAACACTCGGTCTCACAAAGCGCCAATTTAAAGGCACCACAGAACCTTATACAATCAATTATTTTTGAAAGTATGTACCTGTTGTTCTCCACTTCCCGGTTATGCTTTCTGACCTGTGCACGGCAGCCTGCGTCCATTTTTCTAGTGTTGTTGCCGCTGCCCAACACTGCCAGCTTCAGGCAATTCTCCATGTGTGTCTGGCATTCCTCATGCTTCTTTGTCTTTTCAGTAAGATGCTTCAAATCGCCCACTCCAGTAATTGTCCACGTTTTGTTACCCCCAAACAGCAAACAGGGGAAGCAGAACAGCGCATTTTTCGAGGCGCTCCCACATAGCCACTTCTTTCTGTCGTACCAGCCTCTCTTAAATCTCCGTGTGCAATTCTTGCCTCTGTCTTTTGCAGTTTGCTCAATGTACACATTGGGACAGTCAGGCCCAAGTTCTTTTATACGGCACTGGTCAGCCAAGCTCAGTCGCAGAAAGGTAGTTTGCAGCAGCGCATCCACAGAATTCATCTTCACGTTGTTGTGGTTGCGGCCTTTAGTTGGCCATTGTGAAAAGAAGGGTATTGGACCTTTGGGCTGGTCCAGGAGGGCTCTTCTCCTCGTCGCCCGTTTACGCTCTTTGGCGTACACTAAAGGCTTCGTTGCAACCAAAGCTCTTTCCATATTCCATGCGTTCATAGGGGCTCTCACCAGTGTGCCTGGTGTTACCACGATGGGTAACAAAGGCTGATGGAGAACCAAAATACTTGTTACCGAATTTGGGAGCTGTTGCGTGATGGGAGTTGGCTGCTCCTCATATTTCTTCTCACCCACCAAGCATTGACCTGTCGAAACATGGAGACGATAAAGACAGGTAGGGCCAGATCAAGCCATTTCGCTGGTTGAGGCAAAGGACAAGGTGGTGACCTCTTTCTCTCATTCCAAATACAGACGCTTTGGTCTATCTACCTCAGTATAGTCTGCACTGACTGTCAGCGGCTCTCCAGGGTTTGAGACGGGAGTCTCTCCCACCTCTATCCAGAGAATGAACCTGGGAGCTTCTGCACGCAAAGCAGGTACTCTACGCCACTGAGCCTCGTCTTTCTTCTTTCTACAAGCCTTTTAAGTTGAGACCTTATCCCAGTCTGTGTCTTGTGTTGGAATTGCTTTTTAAAATGTTTTTAATTTTTTTAAACAACAATATGTTTTTAACCTTTTTTAAGATGTCTTGAAAGCTTTTTAAAAATGTTTTTAAAGATATGTTGTTTTAATGTATTTTAAAGTCTGCTTTTATGATGTTTTAACGTGTTTTTAGGGCTTTTGTTTGCAGCCCTGGGCTCCTGCTGGGAGGAAGGGTGGGATATAAATCAAATAATAAATAAATAAATAAATCCCTTGTTTGGCCTTCCTCTTTTTCTACTCCCTTCTGTTCTTCCCAGCATTATTGTCTTTTCTAGTGAATCATGGGCCATACTCAACTAAATTGTTGCACTAGTGACAGTCAGTGCAAGGATTTGTGCTAGCACAATGGGGCTTTCCCTCCTTTCCTTACACCGCACACCCCCTCCCCAAAATCTGCCCTGGAGGATCAGAAGAACCCCTAGAACAGTGTGTGGGAAGAGGAGAGGGAAGATAGTTCCTTCAGGCAAGCAGATAATGTGTCTGCTGACAGACCAATCTCCTTAGCGCTCTACTGAATGCAACCCACTGTTTATCATATTTATGCTCCCGTTTTCAGCCAAGATGGGCGGCTTGCAACGACATGAACGACTGAGGGAAAGAGCCCTGGGACGTAAGGTGTTCCCTTGTCCCCTCCCCCTCATCAACATCTTCCCTCCTCATTGCATCCCTGGCTGGGATGGGATTAAGCGAGACTCGCATTCACCTTGAGATCCGGAGACCTCATCCTGAGGGAAGGAGGTTTGTTCTGAGACAGTGATGGGTCCTTGTGCGGGCTCCTGAATACCTTGGGGGAGGGAGGTCTGTACACCATGTGAAAGCTCCCTTATTGCATCCCTGACAAACCTGAAGCGAAGGATCCCTAATGTCTATTGGCAGTTTTTCATCAACAACTTGTTCCATACAGTTCAGCTGCTCTTGAATTGCCTAATCCTGGGAGTGGGGGGTGGGGAGAGAGAAAATGTGTTATTTCATCTACAATTTAAATCCATGTTCACATAGTCAAACATCCATTTATTTATTTGTTTTATGGAAAACGTTGATGAATCGCCTTCCCACTTAAAAGCAAAACACTCTGGATAACATGCAACAAGGTAAACAGTGCAAAGTCAAAATTTTAGAATTGGAAGGAAGCTGAGGGAGGGGGCGGCCATCTAGTCCTGATCCAACCCCTTGCTAAAAATGAAGTCAAGGTGCTCAATACATAAAATGTATGTCTGTACCATATATATATAAAACTAAACAAGGACAATTTTAAAGCCCAAATGGCCAACAGAATATTTATATACAGACAATAATATTAACAAACAATATCCAACTTCACATCAATAAAACACAAGAAATGCATGTAATCGCACAAAACATGTGTGGAATAATATGCAAATCTAAACATCATTGTTTTTTGTAGCAGGACCTGAGCCCAGCAGCATTACCCTTTCCACTTGATATTGTTGGACTCCAAATCCTACCATACCTGGTCATTGGCCATGCTGACCGCTGGGAGCTGGAGTTAACCAACATCCCGAGGTCCAGAGATGTTTCCCACCCCTGAGGTGACCTATTCTAATTTCCATTATACACAGACTGGGAGCTGAAGTGGAGAGAGATACAGCGCCCCAAAGCTCCCTAAAATAAGGGATCTAGGTTTGGCATCAGGGATCTTTTAGGGTGTGAACCCCAAGCCAATGCCTCCCCCCTGCATACAGCCCCCACCCCTGTGCCTTACGTGACTCGGCTGTGTTCCATCCATCTCCATTCTTCTTGATCATTCCCCCTCCTTCCCCAAGTGGGGTAAGATTTATTTTCATTAATTTTCTTACAGTTGAACCCCAGTATTCTTCTTTTTTCTTTAAGTAATTTTATTTGAAATTCTGTAAAACCCACACACAAAAACGTTAAAAATTATTATGCACAAGTATAAAAAAGCAATCATACGTAAAAAGTCAAAAGAAAAACTAACAGAACAGTAATAATACTATATTTTTTGACAAAAAGGGTATATTGCCTTATTGAAAAACAAAATTTATCAGTTTTTTATCACACAAATCAATGTAATAATCAAATTAAGATCAAATCATAGGCGTTTATAACTTCTTTACAATTCCAATAAAGAACAACAACGTAACAGAGAGAAGGTAAAGAAATGACATAAGTTTGTTAATACGGTATTTGAAGCGGTATCTGTGGGTCCACCTTCTCCTTTATTTTATTACCGAGAGCCCAGCTCTCAATGAAAAAATTATCCAATTGGCGTCCCTTTCTTATTCTGGCAAAGCTCCACCTTTGAAACATTTCCCCATGATTTTATCACCCAGTGGGGGATTTATTTTTTCCCAATATAGAGTAATTGTCAGTCTGTCTGGTGATTACTTATTTATATATTTAGTTATATTTATTTATTACATTTATATACCGCCCCATAGCCAAAGCTCTCTGATGATTGTCAAAAGGTAAATTACCAGTATTCTTCTGTCATCGTTCCCAGGTGGGACCCTCACCTGACCCAGACCTTGCTGAGCTTCTGCAAGGAGATGGCCCCCATAGGGGCCCACTGGGATTTTTTCAAGGGAGAAGGGGCAAAGTCAAACACAGAAAGCTAGTTCCTTATGCACACACACACACAAATACAGAATAATGCCTGTAACATTTCCCCTCATATCTCAGGTTCTACAAATGCTAGAAACTTACTTTTGTTTTTTTATGAAAGCTGGGAATCTGGAGATTATGGTTCATGGAGGGGGGGCAATTTCTTCCTTGCCCCCCCTCCTCTGCAGACATCCATCATGGCCTCATGTGTCTTCGCGCCACAGGAATACACAGGTATCTATGAAGCTGGAACGAAAGATCTGATGAACAGAAAGCAAAAAGATAAAGCGTTTTGAGCAGGTGTGGGGGAATCTGTGTGACCCTCCAGATGTTGGTGAACTACAACTCCCATCAGCCCCAGCAAGCGTGGCCAACGGTCAGCGACGATGGAAGTTGTGATTCAGCAACACCTCCAGGGCGAAAGATTCCCCATACCTAATTTAGAGAAAGAAGGGGGGTAGGGAAGAGCGAGGATAGGCAGATGAATGTTATGATCCTATATGCACAGTAATGCGGAAGCAAGTCTCAGTGAACTCAACGAGGTTTATTTCTGAGTAGATAAATACAGGATTAAAATAATCCGCCTTTCCCAACCTTTGGGTCCAGAGGTGTTGCTGGACTACAATTCCCATCATTCCTGGCCATTGGCCACGCTGGCTGGGACTGATGGGAGTTGTAGTGCAGCAACTTCAAGGGGCCCGAAGGTTGGAAAAGGCTGCAAGATTAGATTGCTGGCGAGGAATCCAGCAATGACTGCAGCGTTTTTTGGAGAGGGGTACCCGGTATCTCTTCTGCTGATGATGCTCCGTTTATGTCTGGGGCGGAGAGGACGGCGGGCGGGGGTGCAGTAACCCAGAGTCGCCTCCTTCCTTGCAAAGTTGGCTCAGGCTGAGCTGCCGCTGCTGGGCAAAGGGGAATCTTCTCCCGTCCAGCCTTGATGCTGCCAGCGGAAGAAGGCACCTCTCGGGGGTCTCCCCACGTCCCGCTTTTCCCTCCAAGGCTTCAGCTGCAGCCCCGGATACTTGGCTAAGAAGCTCAACCCCTTCCGCCCGCCGGCCCTCCTTTTCTCCCTGCAGAGCCAGACGGGAGCAGGCGGGCCGGGCCAGCCCACCTTTGGCGACTTCAGAGCCCCCTGCCAGCCGCTGCCACCCAGCGCGCAAAGATGCGGAGTGTCCTTGCCAGATTAGGTTTTTATTTTTTAAAGCTTGTGCAGAGTGCCTTTCTCTAGAGGACAATGCTTCCCCCACCTCCTTCTGTCACGGTAAACAACAACAAACAGCAATGGGAAAGCATGTGCGGAGTGCTTTTCCCACCACCACCAGAACCACGTTTTCACACTTTCTGGGGAAAAAGACCTATGGGCAAAAGGCCCTTGAGCATGGGCAGAGTGCCTTCCTCCAGACAGAAGCGGCTTTTTTTCTTGTAAAAAGGACCAATGGGAAAAACACTACTGATCATGTGTACAGTGCTTTTCTCTAGCAAGGAACCTTCTCCTGGAAAAAAAGACCTCAGCATGTACAGTGTGTGTCTTGCTCGAGGAATTGGTGCATATTTCCCCTTGGGGAGGGGGAAAGAACCATGGTCAAATCATCTTTGAGAAAAAAATTATATCCTGACCACCCACGGTAAAAAAAATTTAAAAACCTAACACGGGGTCAGGGTGACTCAGCATGCCTAGTGCTTTACAAATAAGAAGGCAGGTCAGTGGCCCTCACTGCCTCCTGTGGGAGCAAATTCCATTAGTTTAACCACACGCTGTGAGTAGTCCTTTCTTTTGCCTGTCCTGAATCTTCCAACATTCAGCTTCACTGAATGTCCACAAGGTTCTTGTGTTATGGGGGAGAAAAGCTTCACTCTATCCACTTTGTCTATGCCATGCATAACCTTATACACTTCTATCGTGTTGCCTCTTATTCATCTTTTCTCTAAACTGAAAAGCCCCGAATGCTGCAACCTTTCCTCACAAGGGAGTCGCTTTACCCCCTTGATAATTCTGGTTGCCCTTTTCTGAAACTTTTCCAGCTCTACAATGCCCTTTTTGAGGTGAGGCAACCAGAACTGTACACAGTATTCAAAATGCAGACGCGCCGTAGATTTGTATAACGGCCTGTATTGGCTCTTTTACTTTCAGTCCCTTTCCTAATGAACCGTAGCATGGGATTCTCCTTTTTTCACAGCTGCCGCTATTCGCTAAGACTCCACAGTCTCAGTCCTGGTCAGTCAATGCCAATTCAGGTCCTATGCATGCATTTGTAAAATCAGGAATGTTTGCCCCAACGTTCATCACATTACATTTGTTTACATTAAGGTACATTTACCATTTTGCTGCTGGCTTAGCAGTTTTGCTGCTAGTGTGGGGAGCGCCTTGGAATCTTTTCATTTTAACCAACCTGAACAACTTGGTATCATCAACAAACGTTAGCTACCTCTCTACTTGCTAGTAACCCCCGATCATTTCTGAAAAACTTAAATAAAAAACCACGGCCCCAATACCAATCCTCAGGGCGACGGTTTTCTACAATCCTCCATTGGGAAAGCTATCCATTTATTCCTACTCTCTCTTTCCTGTTACTTAACCAGTTACTTGATCCAGAAATGGCCTGTTCTCTTACCCCATCGCTGCTAAGTCTACTCAGGGACTTTAATGAGGTGCTTCATCAAAAGCTTTTTGAAAGTCCAAGCACACAATGTCAGCCAGATCACTTCCATGGGCTTATTGACACTCTCAAACAGCTCTGAAAGGTTAGCAAGATAGCAGCTGCCATTCTTTAGAACCTTTACTTGAAAGGTTGTCACGGAGGAGGGCCAGGATCTCTTCTCAATCATCCCAGAGTGGAGGACTTGGAACTTTCCTCTTTCAACAAGCTGTTTAGGTTGAGACATATCCCAGTGTGTGTTAGAACTGCTTAATATGTTTTTAATGTTTTTAACCCCTTTAAAAAGTTTTTTTTTAAATGTTTTTAATGCTGTTTCGTCTTAATGTATTTTAAGATCTGTTTTTATGATGTTTTAAAGTGTTTTTAGTGCTTTGTTTGCCGCCCTGGGCTCCTGCTGGGAGGAGCAGCGGGATACAAATTAAATAATAAATAAATAAATAAAATAATGGGCTCAAGTTACAGGAAGCCAGATTTCAACTGAACATCAGGAAAAACCTCCCAGCTGTTAAGAGTGGTACGACAAAGGAACCAGTTACCGATGGAGGTGGTGGGCTCTCCAACTCTGGAGGCATTCAAGAGGCAGCTGGAAGGCTATGCTTCAACTTGGATTCCTGCATTGGGGATGGACTCAATGGCCGTATAGGCCCCTTCCAACTCTACTATTCTATGATTGCAGAAGCCATGCTGCTTCTGCTTCAGCAAGACTCATTCTTCCATCATTATACTTGGTTATTCTATCCTTAATAATGATTTCCACTAGTTTACCTATAACTTCCTTGATTCCTTTTTTAAAAATTGGTTTTACATTGGACATTTTCCAGCCCTTAGGTATAGAGGTGGACTCTTCAGAATGTCATGGAGTTAAAGGTATCAATAGGGTGTTTTTTTTAAAAAAGGTTCCTTACTTAAAACAGGGTTGGTGGACCAGTGGGCAAACAGGGATGATGAGAGATGCAGTTAAGACTACAACACCCATCATCCTTGACTATTGACCATGCTTGCTGGGGCTGATGGGAACTGGAATCCAACAAGATCTGAAGGGGCAAATCCCCCGCTCCTTATTTGAAAACTACCAGAAATAAACAGTAGTGAACAATGGAATGAGAAAGAAATTTTCATAAAAATTATAGTTTTGAAGATTCCCTACAAAATAGTATATTGCCACCATTCCAGTTGACAACAAGAAGCAGCAAATATTGTCTCACTTTCTTAGCCACTGAATGAAGACTCCAGTGAATTTTTTGGGCTCTGTAAAATTTAAGAGTCTAACGTCACCTCTCCTTTGCGCCTGTTTGCAGCAGACTGAATCTTTCATGACAACATTTAGCTGATCTCCGATAGTGTTTCTCTGATGTATATTAAGATCTGATTTTATCCACCACAGTTTTTACTGCACTCTGAAAATTTCTCATTTTTATTCTCCATTGTAATTATCTGATGCCTTTAAAAACATATTCCAGAGGAAAAGCATACTATCGTCAGGATATTTGTATGCCTATTTAATATACCTTTAAGCTCTAATTATCACTGTGTATTTTTTGCAATTCACTCCATTCAATTCCCTCTTTACAATTATCTCCTCTAGATACACCTGCCAACTAAGATTTCACTTCATGTATCTAACAAAGTGGGCTTTAGTGCAAAAACCCTATACCATAACAAATTTGCTAGTATTTAAAGTGCCATAAGATTCTCTGTTTTTCATGTTAAAAAATGAGTGGACAAAGCTATCTTTATGCAACCAAATGGACTACCACAAGAAGAAAATATATTATTTGGGATCAGGATACCTGAAAGGTCATCTTACCCCTTATATACCCAGCTGATCACTACGCTTTGCAGGTGAGGGCCTCCTGCAATATCATCTTATCAGGAGGTCCGTTCTTCACAACATAGGAAGTGGACCTTTAGTGTAGTGGCCCTTTGGAATTCCCTTCCCTTACATATTAGACAGGCAACATCTCTGTTATCTTTTTGATGCCTACTGAAGACCTTCCTCTTTCAACAAGCCTTTTAAGTAGAGACTTTATCCCAGTCTGTGTTGGAATTGTTTTTAAAGCTTTTATTTATCTTTTATTTATTAAATTTATATCCCACCCTTCGTCCCACTAGGAGCCCAGGGAGGCAAACAAAAGCACTAAAACACTCTAGAACATCATAAAAACAGACTTTAAAATATATTAAAACAAAACATCCCCAAAAACATATTAAAACAAATCATCTTTAAAAACAAAACAAAAAATACATCTTTTTTTAAACAAAGCGTTAAAAACATATTAAAAAACAATTCCAACACAGACAAGGACTTAAAGATGCTTCTTTTTAAAGATGCTTTGTTTTAATGTGTTTTTAAAGATGTTTTGTTTTAATATCTTTTAATGTCTATTTTTATGATGTTTTAGAGTGTTTTCGCATTTTTGTTTGCTGCCATGGGCTCCTTCTGGGAGGAAGGGCGGGATACAAATTTAATAAATGATAAATAATAATATTTATTAAATTTCTATCCTGCCCTTCCTCCTAAAATTCAATAGAGGAACCAAAGCCCCAAGGTGTTTTCTGCCTTGGAGCTTAAGACGGCTCTATCAGATTAAAACAATTTGGACATACCTTTTCTCACATTCATTGCATCATACCAGTCTTTCATTCTGTTTTGAGGCCAGCCTTAAAGATCAACAAGTTCACTGGAGGATGAGCAGTCACAGGTAAGTCGCTTTGAGACATTTTATGTAAATAGGCAAGTCACTTCGAGATGTTTTGTAAAAAGCAATGAACAAATATAATAAATAATAATATACAAGCGCTGCCCACTGTGGCTGGCAGGGTAGAGAAGAGGGCTCCCAACAACACAGTTCAGTGAAGGAACTGTCCTGCGGTGCTGAAGTCTTTCCTGGGAAAAAGGGTTCCTTGCCAGGCCTCCGTATGCTCCCAGCCTCATTCCAGGGTGACGAAGGGCAGGGTTAGGGAGAGAGTGACACCACGGGTACATGTCCAAATCACACTGACGCATGACGTGAGCGCACAGAAAGACAGATCCTGCTCGCTTCTCAGATCTTCTGGGATGCTGACCGACGGCTTTCTCCCTTCCTGGTCTTTATCCTTCTTCTTTTTCACCTACTGCATATAGGCAAAGTTAGCCTGATGCTCTTTCCGGCTCGAAAAGAGTTCAATTGTCCTATGATTAAAGTCCGGGATGTCTTTAATCAGCTGCTGTTCGACGGAGAGCATGGCTAATGCGCTGAGCCTGTCTTCCGACACAGTATTTTTCTGAAAAGCTTTTAATTTCTTCAGAGTGGAGGATGCTCGCTCGGTTTCTGCAGGAGTCAGAGTGGTCGCTGTAATTCTCAACAACTTCACCGTTTCTGAAAAACAGGTTGACAGGCCCTTGTCTAAAAGTGCGGACAACAGTGTTGAAACATCCTGGATTTGGAGGAGCATTTTCCTCTTGTACAAGATAGAAAGCTCCATCTTCAGTCTGTCTTTTTTCAGCATCAGGTAGGCTTCTGTTGCTTCCTTCAGGGCTTCCACTGGAAACCGTGACTTTCGAGCTACAAACAAACTCTTTTGAACCAATGTGGCACTTACAAGGTGTTTGGTCAATTCAAATCGTTCTACGGCATAGGAAGTTATGATGTCACAAACCTCTTCCGCAAGCTGATCCAGGGTTTCCTTGCTTTTGCCGCTGGGCAGCCGAGATTGCTCAGGTAACTCTGGAAACAAGCCATTAATAGAATCTCTGACTTCCTTGATGCTTCCAGCAAAATCAGCGATAGCTCTCCAAATGGCTGCAGAGTCCATAGCTCTTATCTGGATTTCACTGCAGAGATTATCCACATGAGGCATTAGCCTATGGAAAAGCGACAAAAAGTAGAGGAACTCCCCATCTTCTTCCAGCAGTTGAATGAACCCCCTGGCCTCATGGACAGCACTATCATCAGAATCCCAGGATCGTATTTCCTTAAAGCATTCAATGAGTTCCTCCCTCTTCTCAAACACAACATTCACTGTCCACATGTTGATGTTCCAGTGTGTCTGAGATGATCCCAGGAGTCGCTTTTTCACCACTGCCTCCAGGACTTCAGTCCTTTTTGCTGAACATGCAAAGAACTCTGGGAAACCAGAAAGGTCTGCAAAGAATGCCCTCACCTCCTTGATTTTGGATGCTGCCTGCTGCATTATTAAATTCAGTTGGTGGGCGTAACTATGAACATAATGGGCATGTGGGTACACATCCCGGATTCTCTTCTGGACTCCACCATCCTCTCCATACATCATGCTTGATCCATCATAAATCTGAGCAATGAGTTTCTGCTTATCAGTCTCTTCAGGTAATACTTCATCCAGATGCTGACACAAAGCCACGGCAATTGCATCGGCATGAGAATCTGTCAACAGCGTGAACCCATAGAAGTGTCCCACCTTCAAGCCGTCCTCACCAAAGTAGCGGAAAATCAGTGCGGTTTGACAGCACGTTGACACATCTGTGATGTCATCAACCTCAATAGCCACAAACTGCACGCTTTTCAACTCCTGCTTAATGTAATCCCTGGCCACTAAGAGCATACAGTCAAGCAGGTCACTCTGAACTGTCTTTGAAAGATCTCTAAACACTGCGGCACTCTGCAGGTGGAGCCTCATGGCAGAATCGACTGAAGCGACTAGGTTCACCAGGCCTCAGAGCACTTCTGGATTTGCTGAACAGTCAGTGTCATTGTCACCACAAAGTGGCAATTCAAATGCACCACAGAACTTTATACAATCAATTATTTTTGAAAGTATGTACCTGTTGTTCTCCACTTCCCGGTTATGCTTTCTGATGTGTGCGTGGTAGCTGGTGTCCATCGGTTTAGCAATGTTGACACTGCCCAACATTGCGAGCTTCAGGCAATTCTCCATGTGTCTCGCACGCCCCTCATGCTTCTTAGCCCTTTCAGAGAGATGCTTCAAGTCTGCCACTCCAATCCGTGTCCAGATAACGTCACCCCCAAGAAGCAAACAGGGAAAGCATAAAAATGCATTTTTTAAGGTGCTCCCACATAGCCACTTCCTTCTGTCATACCAGACTCTGCTAAACCGTCGTGTAATCTCCCTTCCTTTCTCCGCCACAGTTTGTGCAATGCATAGATCGGGACGGTCAGGCCCGAGCTCTTTAATACGGCATTGGTCAGCCAAGCTCAGCCTTGAAAAAGGAGTGCGCAGAGACTTCCGGGAAGGGTGACTTCGCTTGTGCCTGCTTTTGGGACGGGCTCCCGCCTCAAAAGAAGCTTATTCAGATATAAATCAGTCAGAACTTTTTTTTTTGACTGATGAAATTTCTCCCGGGCAGGGAGAAACGTAGAGATCAACCTCAAAAGCCTGTTTTTGTTGGGAGGACTGGATTTCATTAATTTATGAGATAAGGTCCAGCTAACAATGCCGGACGGACTTCCGAACAAGCTCTATCTATTTAAGCGATACGTTTATCTTTTCTTTAAAGAGAGAACGGACTAACAGGCAAGCACCCTTCTTTCTATTATTTTTTTTACTTGGTCTAAATTGTTGCAGCAAAAGGAGATTTGTCAGATTGATCGGCTTTGGACAACTTCTGGGTGAGCTATAACTCTTCTCTGTTATTCATGAAATTAACAGCCTATCTCTGTTTCTGTCGCAAAAAGCTGTCCTGGAAGTGCATTCTAAAGATATAAATAGAAGAGGGATTTCTATTCCTGATTTCTATTCCGAGGAATATTATATTGTCTGGGACTATTCTCTTTTTGGTCTATTTTATTTTGACAAATCTGCTTCTTCACGACGCCACTAACTGTTTTGATGCTGGGAACTAAATTTGTTTTGCATTCTTGAACATAGAGAGATAAGGCAGGCTGCTCTGTTTATACTGTGATGTCATCAAGCCTGGAATATTAACCCAATTGTTGCTGAAATAAGAAGTGGTTCTTCTTTATTTTTGTTTTGCTTTGTTTTCGTGGTTTTAAAAATGGCAATCAAGAAAGTGGCTGAGAATCTGGAAGTAACTATGTTTCAGAAAATAATGGATGAGATTGAGATAACGAAACAAACCCTGCGACAGGGTAGTAAGGAGCTGAAAACTGAACTGAGCAAAATGACGCAGGAGCTTAAAGAAGTAGGGGATCCTGTGAGAGAGGAGAATGAGATCAGAGATGAGAAAAGAAAAAATAAAGGGAAGATACAAGCCCTGGAGATTGGAACAAATGTGGAATTGGAAAAAGATCTGGAGTTTATGGATTTTAGAAATAAAATCTACTGTTTGGAATTTAACGTTATCTCTGAAGAAATTAATGAAGATATTAGAGATAAAGTTATCAATGGCTTGGATAATCTTTTGGACTGGAATGACGTGATGGAGTTTGATATAGAGAAAATCTATGGAATTAACTGCAGCCATGTGACAATGGAAAAATTCTCAAGAGATGAGCCAGTGCATTTTGTAAAAAAGAAGAACAGAGATATGACTTTACAACAGCATTTCAGCAACTTATTCAGAATGGATGGCAAGAAAATATTTGGGATAGAGGAAATTCCCATCAGACTCTTATTATATGACTATGGCTACGACAGCAAGATTATTATGGAATACTGATAATGGAAGATTGGACACTGAAATTACTGGACTTAACAGGACTATTGGAGATGGAAGATGGAACTAATAGGGATAATGGAATAATGGCTATTGAAATTATTGAACCTAACAGATTTTGATGAGATGGATTAATCGAAATGTTTATTTGGATTATGGTTATGACAATAAGATTATTATAATTATTAACGAGATGGATTAATCGACATGTTTATTTGGAGAAAAATTGATAGATATATTTCTTAAAGAATTGAAACCTCTCTTTGACTTTTTGTGGAAAGAATAAAGTAATGTTTATGAGATTTGAGGATTAATTAAGATAACTACTGGAGGAAAGTGATTTTATAATATGATTTAAGAGACAGGATTGTTATATATTGTAGACCTATAACTGATTTGATCTGTGACAAATGGGAAGTCAATATTTTATTTTTTTTGTTTAATTATTTTTGTTTTGTTTTGTTTTTTGTCTTTGAATGTTTTATGATTTTGTTTTCTATGTTTTATGAAAATTTGAATAAAAATTATTGTAAAAAAAAAAGAAAAAGGAGTGCGCAGCAGGGCTTCTACAGAATTCATCTTCACACTGCTGCAGGAAGATCCTACGCTATGGATCTGCAAATAAATTAAAAAGTGACAACTAACTATGTATCCTATCTGACTGCATTTTTACATACTGACCATATTTTGCAAATGAAAGACACCAACTTCAACAAGGGCTTTCTGGCAGTGCTGACCAGCTGATCAGCACGGACAGCAAGATCATTTGAAGGTGCACTGTCAGCAATGATTGACACCGATAGTGAGCCTCGCTTTGTTCGTTTGTAGACGTGGTTTGGATTCAAACGGCACCTGCGAATGGACATTTTTCTTCTGAACTCTGGTAAAGCTGTTTGCAAAGATGGTCTGCAGAGGAAAAATGTCCATTTACAGGCACGAGTTGAATCCAAACAACGGGCGCAAATGGACAGCTTCAAAGGGGCTTGCTGTCAGTACCGATCAACCTGACTACCAAGGAACAATCAGGAGCACACTTAAAGCTTCTGATGGCTCCTTCTCAGCCGTGTCTTTACCTGCCGCACATCTCATATCACATAGGCCCACAGGCTGGAGGTTCCACACTGCTGGTTTAGGGTTTTAAACTTCTAAGCAAGCACCTTGATTTGGGCCCGGAAAACAATTGGCACCAGTCTAGCTGTTTTAAGATAGGGGTAATATGCTCAGGGCTAGTTCCAAGGGGCGGCCAGGTGGGGCACTGGCCCGAGGACCCCTGAGGCTACAGGAGCCCCTGGAGGGCCCCTCTGCTCCCCTTCCGCGATCCTGCCACGGATCGCAGGCTGAGAGCTTCGGAGCTCCGCCATTCCCTTGCTTAACTTACCTTGTTCTGCTGTTGCGCACGCAGCGGTGCCCTTAAGAAAGATGGCGGCTGAGGTTTTCCTAAGACACTGAAGCCTCTGCCGCCGTGCGCTTGCATCCCGGCCATGAACCAAGATGGCGACAGAGGCTTCAGCTCCTTAGGGAAACCTCAGCCGCCATCTTTCTTCAGGGCACCGCTGTGTGCGCAACCGCAGAACAAGGTAAGTTAAGGAAGGGAATGGCGGAGTCCCGAAGCTCTCGCAGTGTGCGAGTCGCAGAAGGGGAGTGCTGGGGCCTGGGGCAGGCTTTTGCCCAAGGGCTCCAGCGTGTCTGGGGCTGGCCCTGGGCGCACGCACGTGTGTATGTATGCGTGTGCACATGCGTGCCAGGGCCCAGGGCAAGCTGGTGCCCAAGGGCCCCGGCATGTCTGGGGCCGGCCCTGAATATGCTCATGGCCTGCTGTCCCTACCAGCTTTCTTGCTGCAGCATTCTGCACTACTTGCAATTTCTGGACTGTGTTCAAGAGCAGCCCAACATACAGTACTTTACAACTGTCTAGCTTGGAGGTTATCAGAGCATGAGTAATGCTCAACAACGCTATCTCTGTTCAGAAATGGCTGTAGCTAGTGGTGCACTAGCCAAAGTCAGACATAGGCTCTTCTAGCCACTGAGGCTATCTGGGCTTTGAGTGAAAATGATGGTTCCAGGAGCACCCTGGAACTATGCACCCATGCAGGTTTTAGACATTTCTAACTTACGCTTTCTTCCGGTTCAGGGCGTTTGGCTCTTTCTGCTGACAAGTTAGGCTGTATCCAGAGAAGTCCTATTGGCTTTTCACTTGTGTACATTCTCTAATAAGTAAGAAGAGTGGATTGGGAATCAAAATTCTTGCTATAGTCTGAGCAGCTACATGGCTTCTTAGTTGCATGCATTTTTTGACGTGAACTGGAGACAGTGCACTCACTGAAGCCCTTTCCACCCTTGAAACATTTAAAGTGGCTTCTTCCCAATGTGCTGAGCTCTGAGTGGAACTTTTCCCACCCACTGCACAGTTACTGCTTCTCCGTGTGGATTCTTTTGGAAGTATCTGAACACCTAACTTACAAATGAAGGCTTCTGCACAAATTAAATACTTCTGACTTACACCCTCTTCTGGCTCTGGATGCTTGGCACTTTCTGTCAACAATTTAGGCTGTATCCAACGAAGCCCGGCTGGCGTGAGGTTTTTTGCTTGCATGATGGAACGTCTCCTTCCTCTCCTTCCCCTACGGGCCCTCCAGATCTGCTCAGGGACTTTTGCCAACCCTCCGGAGCAGATTTGCGGGGGGCACAAGGGGCAGCCAAGAATTCTTACTTCAGTTTCAGTCTCCTGCTCCTCACTTCCTAGAAGAAAAAAAGAAAAGAGGACTTAAGTAAGAAATGGAGCCTGTAATGAAGGAACAAACCAGATTCACTGCTGCAGAGAAGGGAAGCAAAGGAGTTCCATCTCCAGACTCCATGCAGATATTCAATGGGAAGGCAGACCTTGCCATACATTAAATAAGCTCAACTGATAGGGTGTGTTTTAAACTAGCCACTCAATATTGAATATTGGTTAGCTGGAACTGTTGGGAGCTGTTAGCTATAGGGCGGTTTAGAAATGTAATTAAATAAATAAATAAATAAAATAAATGATGGCTCCATCACCCACTGGAGCCAGAAGCCCAACAATTCAGTCACATTCTGCAAAAACAAGCCACAGTTCTAGAAGGGGACAGCGTGAGGCCCGGAGCTGAGGGTTGTAGGAGAAGTCTATAAAAATACCAAATACACCATCGTAACAACTCCTGTTCAAAAGTTCCTATCCTTGGGGAACCTTACTGCAGAGGTGAGAAGCTGCAGCCCTCCAGATTTTGCTGGACTCCCAGCTCCCATCATCGCTGATCATTTGCCCAGGCTGACTGGGACTCAAGTCCCACAACATCTGGAGGACCACGGGATCTCCACCCTTCCTCTACTCCTTAATTCCCGCCATTGAGAGAGCTGGCCGTTTACTCCTGCTCTCTACTTTCCAATGACTAACCAGTTGCCAACTTGCAAGAGGCCTCATCCTCTTATCCCAAGAGTACAAGGCTTACAGAGGAGCCTCTGGGCCAGTGGTTTGGTCAAAAGCTTTTTGGAAGTTCATGAGAATACTGTCTACCAGATAAGCGCTGGAGGCTGGTCCTTTAGGGTGACACTGCCCCACCAACCCTAGCCTGCCCCCACCTGCCTGCCTTCTTACTTACAACCTGTCAGGGAGCGGCTCTGCCTCTCACTGGCTCTTGCTTCACCTACTGGGGTCTCCCTGTGTTCCGCCCCACCAGGCCAACGGGAACGAGCCACCACTGCAGATAACCTCCAATTCTCAGCCAAGAAAGAGTCCTTCCTCCTATCTCAGCAATTACCCGCAGTTGTGTTTCCTTCCATGAAGGGCAGAATATTTAGCTCTTCTAGCCAGCAGATGAGGTCAGGTTTGGGCATCAGAGCTGGTTCTTCTTCTCCTTCTTGGGAGAAAGCAAAAGTAGACCTGTTGCTGCTAATTACAGAAACATTTCCTTCTAAAATAGCCCTGTTTTTGTCTCCAACACCCTGCCTGCGGCAAAAGGAAAAAGTCTTTTAATTCCCACGCTTGAGAGCCCACGTCTGTTGTCCAGTTCAGACCGATATGCCAGTCAGGATCCTACCAGTTTAGCCGTAACTGGGTGCAACCTGTGATAGTTCCTTTAAGATGGCTAGATTAAATGACAGGTGGGAGAGACACTGAAATAAATGAGCACAACGACAAATAGTAAGAAATTCTCATCTCTTCCACGTCTACGAACCAAACGAAAGAGAGACCCTTACCTAGGGAGGCCACATTCCCATAATTCTCCAGCATGACTTCCTTGTACAGAGTCCTTTGGCCCGGATCCAGGAGATCCCACTCCTCTTTCATGAAATGCACAGCCACCTCCTCAAAGGATACTAGAGCCTGAAATGAAAAAAGAAAAGCACCTCTCCTCATAAAAA
The DNA here is from genome assembly GCF_030035675.1 of Rhineura floridana. Taxonomy (NCBI): domain Eukaryota; kingdom Metazoa; phylum Chordata; class Lepidosauria; order Squamata; family Rhineuridae; genus Rhineura; species Rhineura floridana. The sequence goes on from NC_084482.1 coordinate 209,813,220, forward strand.
AATCTGAAAGGAATGGGTGAAAAATTCCCCTGGGTGAAAATTCAATGGGAGTGCAGGAATTTGGGGGGTTTTGTACAGGATCCAAAGCTCATAGACTTCTTACAAGTCTGTTTGGACATGAAACAAGGTAATGTCCATCCCCCCCCCAGCCCCACAAGAAAGAAGGCACCGAAATATGCTTTCTTTGCACCTCCCCAGGGTTACCCCTCACCTACCTGAGCTGGCTCCATTTCAGCCATTTCTTCTCTTATAATAAAAAGGAGACTCTCTGGAAGGTGTCACCAATGGTCTTGCACAACCTGTGGGGTTTGAGATGTACGGTAAGAAAATCTTTAGCCTCATCACATATTTTACACATTGGTTCCCACATGTGGAAAAACAATATGGTGGGAGTGTGGAACTTCAGTCCCGGGGGCCAAATGCGGCCCTCCAGGCCTCTCTAAGCAGCCCTCGGAACTCTATCCAGGTCACACCACTCACTGGCTCAGCTTTGTACCCTGAGTGATTTTGCCCGGCTGGAACGTGACCTTCAACTCTGATAATCCCTCTTGGTTCTCTGGATGGAGAATGGGGTGTGAGAGTATATAGAAACTAGTTTGCTATACAACAGGTAAAAATTATGTTTGTTGCTCCAGCTACTTTTGTCTCTGACATATGGCCCCTGGAAAGTTGCCCAGAAGGGAATGTGGCCCTCCAGCGAAAAAGGTTCCACAACCCTGCAATACAGTAAGGGTGAGACCCAGATTAAAATTCCCATTTATCCATGAAGCTCACCGAGTCAATCACATGCTTTCATTTTGACATACCTCACAGGGTTGTCATGAGGATGACAAGGAGGGCAACACACACATAATTGAACTTCTTGGAGAAAAGGTACGCAAAACAGAATCCTACATGCTAGTAGTGTTGTACACACCTAAGGTCTGCTCAGAGCAGACCCACTGAAATTAATGAACCTAAATTAGTCATTCTATTAAGTCATTCTACAAGGATGATCAGGGGACTGGAAACAAAGCCCTATGAGGAGAGACTGAAAGAACTGGGCATGTTTAGCCCGGAGAAGAGAAGACTGAGGGGAGATATGACAACACTCTTCAAGTACATGAAAGGTTATCACATAGAGGAGGGCTGGGATCTCTTCTCGATCGTCCCAGAGTGCAGGACACAGAATAATGGGCTCAAGTTGCAGGAAGCCAGATTTCGACTGAACATCAGGAAAAACTCCGTAACTGTTAAAGCCATACGACAATGGAACCAATGACCTAGACAGGTAGTGGGCTCTCCAACACTGAAGGCATTCAAGAGGCAGCTGGACAGCCATCTGTCAGGAATGCTTTGATCTGGATTCCTGCATTGAGCAGGGGGTTGGATTTGATGACCTTATAGGCCCCTTCCAACTTGACTATTCTATGATTCTATTAATTTCATTTAGTCTACTCAGGTAGGACTAGCATTTGGATGGAAACCTTATTCTCCAAGTGCTAATCTTTATATAGTCAAAACAGCTCCATATATACATAAGAGTGAGACGGTCAGGAGGTATGGGGGAACCACAAAATTTGGAGATGTACTGAAAACCTTAGTTAAAGCCCGAAACTCTCCAGTGATGGTTGAACATAGTGAGCACAGGGGCTGATTTATAGGTATACACAGTAAGCATGGAAGTAGGGCCCCATGGGGCTGAAGGGCCCACAAGTTATTAGCATACATCAGTGGTTCCCAGACTGTGGTCCGTGAGTTTCATTCAGGTGCTCCACAGGATGCCCACATTAAATATACTTTTTTATTGCTGCGTTTATTACTTGTGTTTTGTTGTACTACAATTTGAATTCTGTAGAGCTCAAATTCAATATACAAAATAAAAGAAACAATAAAAAATAAACCAATATACATCCTGTAGCATGCAGCGCATTACAATGGCCACCACAGGTAAAACAATAATTAAGTGTTCCACCAAGATCAATTTTCAAATTGTCCATGGGAAAAACAGTTTAGGAACCACTGGCATATATCATTAACATAAAACGCACTTTCTGGCACTGGTTTGGGCAGTCTAATAATGTAAATTGATCGCATTCTGTCCAGAGCTTGGAAAAGTTACTTTTTTCAACTACAACTCCCTCAGCCCCAGGCAGCATGGCCACTGGATTGGGCTGATGGGAGTTGTAGCTCAAAAAAGTAACTTTCCAAGCTCTGATTCTGTCAATTACGACTTATGGCGACCCTATGAATCAGTGACCTCCAAGAGCATCTGTCATGAACCACCCTGTTCAGATCTTGTAAGTTCAGGTCTGTGGCTTCCTTTATGGGATCAATCCATCTCTTGTCCGGCCTTCCTCTTTTTCTACTGCCTTCTGTTTTTCCAAGCATTATTATCTTTTCTAGTGAATCATGTCTTCTCATTAGGTGTCCAAAGTATGATAACCTCAGTTTCATCCTTTTAGCTTCTAGTGATAGTTCTGGTTTAATTTGTTCTAACACCCAATTATTTGTCTTTTTCACAGCCCATGGTATGCACAAAGCTCTCCTCCAACACCACATTTCAAACGAGTTGATTTTTCTCTTATCAGCTTTCTTCACTGACCAACTTTCACATCCATACATAAAGATTGGAAATACCATGGTCTGAATGATCCTGACTTCGGTGTTCAGTGATACATCTTTGCATTTGAGGACCTTTTCTAGTTCTCTCAAAGCTGCCCTCGCTAGTCCTAGCCTTCTGATTTCTTGACTATTGTCTCCATTTTGATTAATGACTGTGCCAAGGTATTGATAATCCTTGACAAGTTCAATGTCCTCATTGTCAACTTTTAAGTTACATAACTCTTCTGTTATTACTTTAGTCTTCTTGACGTTCAGCTGTAGTCCTGCTTTTGTGCTTTCCTGTTTAACTTTCATCAGCATTCGTTTCAAATCATTACCGGTTTCTGCTAAGAGTATGGTATCATCTGCATATCTTAAATTATTGATATTTCTCCTTCCAATTTTCACACCTCCTTCATCTTGGTCCAATCCTGCTTTCCATATGAAATGTTCTGTGTATAAATTAAACAAATAGGGTGATAAAATACACCCATCTCACACCCTTCCAATGGGGAACCAATAGGTTTCTCCATATTCTGTCCTTACAGTAGCCTCTTGTCCAGAGTATAGTGTGTGTATCAGGACAATCAGATGCTGTGGCACCATTTCTTTTAAAGCATTCCAGTTTTTTGTAATCTACACAATGAAAGGCTTTGCTGTAATCTATAAAGCACAGGGTGATTTCCTTCTGAAATTCCTTGGTCCGTTCCATTACCCAACATATGTTTGTGATATGATCCCTGGTGCCTCTTCCCATTCTAAATCCAGCTTGGACGTCTGGCATCTCTCACTCAATATATGGTAAGAGCCTTTGTTGTAGAATCTTGAGCATTACTTTACTTGCATGGGATATTAAGAGAATAGTTCGATAATTACTGCGTTCCCTAGGATCCCCTTTCTTTGGAATAGGGATGTATATTGAACGCTTCCAGTCTCTGGGCCATTCACATTCTACCCTTACATAATTTGTATACATGCTGTCCCTGACACTGCCTGTCATTTAAGTGCTTAAGACTGCAATCCAATGCATACTTATCTGGGAGTAAGTCCCATTGAACCCAATGGAGCTTACCTGAGTAGGCATGTATTGGATTGCAGCCCAATAAACACATACACCTAAGGTGTCTAATTTCTCCCCCATTTTTCAACGTGCACATTATTCCAACTGCACACACACACACACAAAAAGACACTCCACATTTTTGTGTCCAACTGCAAACTAAAAAAAATTAATCTGGTTCTGGCATCTGTTCTTCTCCCCCAGCTTTTAAATACCTCAATCTCCCCTCAGTGATTGGTTAAGTTTCTGTCAAACACAGGACTCTCCTTCCTGCATTGCACACCTTTTTGGCCCCACTTTTGATCATTATTCCCCCGCCCCACCCCCAATCTCTCTGTATCTACCAACCGAGGATGTAATACCCACATCCTGTAGTCCATGAACACTTCTATCACAATAAATCTGTAACTCTTTAAGGTGGTAAGAAAATCTGGTTTTTTAATATATATATATATTGTACCAGGTGAATACATCCGCACCTGTGGAACTCTTCCTAAGATACTATACGCTACAGGAGAAATAAAAAATTCAAGCCATTTTTAAAACTTCTCCAACCTCAAAGGACCTTCCTCTTTCAACAAGCCTTTTAAGTAGAGACCTTATCCCAGGCTGCATCTGTGCTGGGATTGTTTTTAGATTTAAAGATGTTTTGTTTTGAAGATATTTTAAATACATTTTTGTTTTCCGCTCTGGGTTCCTTCCGGAAGGAAGGGCGGGATAAAAACTTAATAAATAAATGATAAATAAAGGATGCGTTCATCGTTTGAACCACTCCGACCCGCCGTGGGTACCTCTTAACTTTGCACAGAGAAGGAAGGAGAAAAAGTCATCTGCGTAGTCGTGGAAGGCATTTTTTCCCAGTCGGAGAAGTTATGGGGAGTTGGAAGTAAGAGGAGAGGATTTCTTTCTTTCTTTCTTGAGTTTTGGGCCGCCCCCTCACTCCCAAGCCCACGCGGAACTCACCCACCTGGGAGGCTCCTCGGGGATGGGGAGAAGGCGGGCGAGGGCGGCCGGCGCTTAATGGTCCTCTGCGGAAACTTCCGGGCTCCCAGCTGCAGCTGACAGAAAGCTTCCATGTGCGGGGCAAGAAGTGGGGGTGGAAATTCAGACGAGTTCATATTGGGGGAAAGAGAACCTCCAATAAAGCAGGCAGGCCCAAGGGAGTGGGGTCCTTCTGCACACCTGCTTTGAAATCATCAAGCTCTCCGACCAAAATCAGCAGCTGGATAACGAACGCATAAACCACAAAAGACACGCGTGCAACAAAATGTTGCAGTACATTCTCAGCGACTACTCGGGTGTGGCAGAATTTCGTGGATGGGAAGCTTGTAATCCCCCCCCCTTTAGAAATAACGGTATTTTTTTTAAAGGCTACTAGTCACGACGGCTTGCAGTATATGCAAGCCTCTGGGGGCGGGAGGGGAATTGCCCTGGAGGAGCATCTCCTGCTCTCGGCTCCCTCCGCCCAATTCTTCCGCAGCTGGAGGAGACGCAGCCAGGAAGGACCGCTACCTCTTCGTTGGTTAAAGCTCACTCTGCCTCTCTAGGAAGTGGAGCTCATTCTATTTAACTCTTAGCGAGCCAAGCAGAAGAGCTCTTGCTGATGTGAGTTTAGGCACCTCTCACCGGACTCATAATGTGCGTGGAAGGATTTTTCTATAGGAACAGGAGGCAAGCGAAGGCAGAGGACTGCGGCTGCATGCTACGTGAAGAATGACTGGATACAAGACTGCCAATATCGTGTTGCCCTCACTTTATTTGTCCAGTTATTTCATACCCCTTTTTAAAAATGCGTTTTAATCTCTTTTTTAGCTTACTGCCGTTTCAAAATTTTAATTACTCGTTTTAACTGTTTCATTGATAATTGTTAATGGTTCTTTGTCAATCAAGCCATATAAACATTTCTTTTAAATTAAGATATTAATTTCAGCAAACGTTTATGATCCTTGCCATGTTTTTCATGCTGGCCTTCGTCACTCCACACCATACATTTAAAGAACATCCCCACCCCCAAATCCTGGGAACAGTAATTTGTTAAGGGTGCTGGGAATTATAATTCTGTGAAAAATAAACTACAGTTCCTAGGATTTTGGGGGGGGAGAGGAAGCCGTTTAAATGGATGGCGTGGATGCGACCACAACTTTTGCAAGGGTGATGTACTGCCCGAATGAAATTGTCGCTTTTAATTGTCGCAAGCGGCCCTGCGTGGTGTATTTACACCAGAAGGGCAGGTTATACATGCTCTTGTTATTAGAAAACCTAATAGTAGAAACCTATTATGGGAAGACCCATTATTTCAATGTGGTGGCTCACTGTAGGATAGAGTATGCTGGATGAGGTGTGCTTCAGAGCTGATCCAGCATTGGCTGGTCCACTAGGGATGGTTGGGTGCTGTCCAATCAACCTCAGTCTGTCCTCCCCTGCCTGCCTGTTCACTTGCAACCAGTCCACTCTCAGCTTCCTGCTCCACTTTAGGCTGTGCGCACACCCACTGGGAGCACAAAATGTAGTTTTTCTCAGAACTTACGAGGAAAGGTTGCAGCATTTGGGGCTTTTTAGTTTAGAGAAAAGGTGGGTCAGAGGAGACATGATAGAAGTGTATAAAATTATGCACGGCATTGAGAAAGTGGATAGAGAAAAGTTCTTCTCCCTCTCCCATAATACTAGAACTCGTGGACATTCAAAGAAGCTGAATGTTGGAAGATTCAGGACAGACAAAAGGAAGTACTTCTTTACTCAGCGCATAGTTAAACTATGGAATTTGCTCCCACCAGACACAGCAATGGCCACCAGCTTGGATGGCTTTAAAAGAAGATTAGATAAATTTATGGAGGACAGGGCTATCAATGGCTACTAGCCATGATGGCTGTGCTCTGCCACCCTAGTCAGAGGCAGCCTGCTTCTGAAAATCAGTTGCCGGAAGCCTCAGGAGGGGAGAGTGTTCTTGCACTCGGGTCCTGCTTGCGGGCTTCCCCCAGGCACCTGGTTGGGCACTGTGAGAACACGATGCTGGGACTTCCTGGAAGGAGTGCTCTGCTGGTGGTGCCTCTGAGTGAGCTCTGTCTCAGAGGAAGCTTTTTTCAGTTAAAAACCAGTCAAGAGGAATTTTTGACTGGCGTAAATGTTCTCCAAGGCAAAGGTGAACCGAAGAGATTATCCACGGAACTTTGTTGAGCTGTAGATAGCTGGAATTGATCAGGAATCCCCTGAGATAAGAAGGCTTATCTAGCAGCGGAAGATGAAGTCAGGACTTCCAGCAAGCTGTGCTGAAAAAAAGTGATATGTTTTTTTCCCCTTAAAAACGTTCTATAACGAGCAAGCCTCCTTCTGTCTAAATCTTATCATTTGGTTTAAATTACTACAGTAAAAGAGACTTGTTTACGAATCAGCAATTGAGAAACCTGGGTGAGTCACACTTTTTTCCTTTTATATAAAATTAAAGAAGAAAGAAAATTTAAAGAACTTAATTTATAGTTTAATGACAAAAAGCTGGCTTGAATTTGGAATTATAAAGATTAAAACGGATGAGAGGCAATTTATCCGATAAGATGATTTGATTATTTGAAGGAAATATATCTGGGACTATTTTTTTTTCTTTTTTTTTTTGGACTATTCTCTTTGGACGAATCTGCTGTTCGTGTATATTACTGACGGTTGGGTGCTGTAAACCAAACTTGTTTTGCATTCCTGGACGTGCAGGAGATAAGAACTGTGCTGGCTAGATCATACTAACAGGCCTGGAATATTAACTCTTTTGTTGTTGGGGAAAAAAAAGAAACAGACTGCCTCTAGGTTTGGGAACATTGGTTAATAGCAGAAACTAAAGGTTTTTTTTTCAAGAATGACAACTAGGAAAGCAACTAAAGCCCTGGAGCGAAGAGGTTCAGCTGATGCACAGGAAGGGGCTGTCTCCCCAGACATGTTCCAGAAAATAATGGATGGGATTAGTGATCTTAAACAAGATCTCAAACAAGAGATGAAACAGGATAGACAAGAAATCAAAGATGAATTTGGCAAAATGAAGATGGAATTGAAAGATATAAAAGAACATATCAAAACAGAAGTGGATGAGATTAAAGGCACAATTGGGCAAATAACACAGGAGGTAAAAAACGTTAAAGGAAAGGTGCAAATCTTGGAGAACAGAACAGATATATTAAATATGGAATTGGAAAAAAATTTGGATCATATCGCTGTGATGGAATTGAGAGATAAAGAATATTGTTTGAGATTTCGTGCAATTCCTGAAGAAACAGGTGAAGATATCAGAGATAAAATGGTTAATGCTCTGGTAAAATTTTTGGATTGGAATGAAGATCTGATGGAATTTGAAATAGATAAAGTTTATAGAATCAATTCAAGATATGCAACAATGAAAAAAATTCCAAGAGATGTGCTTGTGCATTTTGTAAAAAAGAGGACCAGAGATATGGTACTACAACAACATTTCAATAATATCTTTAAAATTGATGGCAAGGAAATACTGGTGATGAAAGAAATCCCTATTAGACTTTTACGCAAGAGAAAAGAATATGCTTTCTTTACAGAAAAACTTAAAAAATGTAAAATTCAATTTAGGTGGGATGTTCCAGAAGGAGTGATTTTTACATTCAGACAACAAAAATATTGATTGAATACTGTTTAAAAAGCAAGGGACTTCTTGAGAAAAGCTTCAAAAGACATGGAAGAAGACAAACTCAAAGAAATGGATATAATTCCTGGGAAACAAAGACAACAGGAACATGCAGAGGAGGGAAAGGAAGATGATGGATTAAAGGGAGCATCAGGTACTTTTTAAAATACATGCTTAAAGATGGATTACAAATATCTAACTTGGAATATAAATGGATTAGATCTATTTATACATCTCAGAAGGCACAGATAATGGTTAATGGGGGGTTAACGGACTCATGTGAAATACAAAAGGGTACAAGACAGGGATGTCCATTATCTCCCCTTTTATTTATTTTGGTCTTGGAAGTGCTGCTTACAGATATAAGGCAAGATAAAAGGATTTCGGGAATAAAGGTAAAAAAAGAGGAATATAAATTGAGAGCATTTGCTGATGATTTGATAATTGTATTAGAAAACCCTTTGGAAGGAATTAATGCATTGATGGACAAATTAAAAGAATTTGGACTGTTAGCAGGATTTAAGATCAACAATAAAAAAACAAAGATGTTGGTGAAAAATTTATCTTCAAGGGAACAAAAAGAGTTGATGGACAAGACAGATTTTAAAATAGAGGAAAAGTTGAAATATTTAGGTATTATTATGACAAATAAAAATTCAAAGTTGTTTCATAATAATTATGAAAAACTATGGACAGAGATTAAGAAAGACTTGTTAAAATGGGATAAATTACAATTGTCATTAATGGGAAGAATATCCGTGATAAAAATGAATGTACTGCCGAGAATGATGTTTTTGTTTCAAACAATACCTGTAATATCCTCTGATTTACCTTTTAAACAATGGCAAAAAGATATTTCTAAATTTGTTTGGCAGGGAAAAAAACCAATAGTTAAATTTAAATTATTACAAGACGCCAAAGAAAGAGGACTGGGATTACCGAATTTGAGACTTTATTATGCTGCCTGTTGTTTAGTCTGGATAAAGGAATGGTTTTTATTGAGGAATAAAAGGCTATTGGATTTGGAGGGCCATAACCTGAAGTGGGGATGGCATGGATATCTATGGTATGATAAAGTAAAAGTTAATGTGGATTTTAATAATCATTTTATAAGACGTCCTCTGTTGAAAATATGGAATAGATATAAACCAAGGTTTTATTTGAAAATACCATTATGTGTCTCAAGTCAAGAAGCGTTTTATAGAAGAGAAATGGCTGGAAAAGAGAAATGGTTAACATATCAAGAACTATTAGAAAATGTACATGGAGAATATATAATGAAAGAGAGAGAACAACTGATAAAGGAAGGATATAGTTCTCAATGGTTTGCCTATTTACAATTGTTAGAAAGATATAAAATGGATAAGAAAATGTATGGGTTTGAAATAAATAAATCTGATTTTGAAATAGGTTTGTGTACAAATGATGAAAATATAATTGCGAAAATGTATAAACTCTTGCTGAAAATGGATATGGAAGAAGAACAAGTAAAAGAGTGTATGGTAAAGTGGGCAAAATTTTTTGGTTATAATATACAAATGGATCAATGGGAAAATATGTGGAAAAAAGGCTTGAGATTTACATTATGCTATAATCTTAAAGAAAATTTCTATAAAATGATGTATCGTTGGTACATGACTCCAGAAAAGTTGTCAAAAATGTATAGTAATGTTTCTAATGCTTGTTGGAAATGTAAACAACAAGAAGGATCATTTTATCATATGTGGTGGTTGTGTAAACAGGCAAAATTATTTTGGGCACAGATAGGTAGGATGATGCAAAAAATCCTAAAGATAAATATTCAGTCAAAACCAGAATTTTTTTTATTGGGTTTTATGGATAAACAAATAGAAAAGAAATATGGAAGAATAATATTATATATGATTACGGCAGCAAGATTATTATATGCACAAAAGTGGAAAATGGAATCAACACCAACAACGGAAGAATGGCTATTGAAATTAATGGACTTAGTAGAGATGGATAAATTGACATGTTTACTTAGAGAAAAATCGACAGATACATTTCTTAAGGAATGGAAGCCTCTCTTAGACTTTTTGTTGAAAGATCAAAATGAAATGATAATGGGATTTGACGATTAATTAAGATAGACTATGGAGAACAGTGATTTTGTATGTATTAATGGACAGGTTTGATGTATATTATATACTTATAGCTGATCTGTGACAAATCGGAAGTCAAATTTTTTATTTTTATTTTTATTGTTATTTTTTTATTTTTTTTGTTTTGTGAAAATTTGAATAAAAATTATTGTAAAAAAAAAAGAAAAGAACACGATGCTGGACTAGATGGGCCACTGGCCTGATCCAGCAGGCTCTTCTTATGTAACTGAATTGGTCATGCTTGTCCTTGTTTGTGAAAAAGCACTTTTCAGTGGCCTAACGTATTTGTTTATTTCTTTATCTCTACATTTATATCCCACCTTTCCTCCAAGGAGCTCAAGGTGGCATCAAAACATGGCTCTCCTCCTCCAAATTTTATCCTCAACAACCCTGTAAGGTAGGTTGCGATGAGAGATAATAACTGGCCCAACGTCATCCAGTGAGCTTCACGGCCAAGCTGGGATTTGAACCATGGTCTCACAGGTCCCAATACAACACTCTGACCGCTACACCACACTGGCACTATGCAATAGGTCCTGCTTGTGTGTGGATTAAGTAGGAAAAAACAGTGTGGATTGCATGCAGAATAAAGGAGCTTTATAAAGTTGTTCGGGGACTTTTACATTCTGGTCCTCAGAACGCAGTAATATCATCAACAGCTCGCTGTAATGAGTTTGCGAGACACTTCCAAGATAAGATCATGAACATCCGCCGGGACCTTGACTCCAATATTGTAGCAGTTGATCCTAATGAGGTGTCCAGAGCACAGTCCTGTCCTGTTTTATTGGATGAATTTCAGTTGGTACAGCTCGAGGATGTGGACAAGGTGCTTGGACAGGTGCGGGCGACCACGTCTGCTCCGGATCCTTGCCCCTCGTGGCTAATAAAAGCTAGCAAGAATGGAAGGAGGTGATCAATGCCTCTTTACGAGAGGGAGTGGTGCCACTCTGTCTGAAACAGGCGGTGGTGAAACCGCTCCTAAAAAAACCCTCCTTGGACCCTGAAAACCTAGATAACTATAGACCGGTAGCAAATGTCCCATTCCTGGGCAAGGTTTTAGAGCGTGTGGTCGCTCGCCAGCTCCAGGCTCTCCTGGATGAAACTGATTATCTGGATCCATTTCAATCGGGCTTTCGGCAGGGGTTTGGTACAGAAACAGCCTTGGTCGCCCTGTATGATGACCTATGTCGGGAGACAGAGGGAGTGTAACTCTGTTGGTTCTCCTGGACCTCTCTGCGGCTTTTGATACTATCGACCATGGTATCCTTCTGGGGCGACTTGCAGATTTAGGAGTTGGAGGCACTGCTTGGCAGTGGCTGTGCTCCTGCCTCGAGAATCGTCTCCAGAAGTTGGTGCTTGGGGAGCATTACTCGAATCCCTGGGTACTCCAATATGGGGTCCCACAGGGTTCGGTTCTGTCCCCCATGCTTTTCAATATCTATATGAAGCTGCTGGGTGAGGTCATAAGGAGATTTGGAGTGCGTTTCCAGCAATATGCTGATGATACGCAGCTCTACTTCTCCTTTTCATCTTCTTCAGGTGAGGCTGTTGATGTACTAAACCACTGCCTGGCCGCGATAATGGACTGGATGAGAGCTAATAAACTGAGACTCAATCCTGACAAGACTGAGATGCTGTTGGTGGGGGAGCTCTCTGCCCAGATGGTTGACGTTCGACCTGCCCTAGATGGGGTTACACTCCCCCTAAAGGAGCAGGTCCGTAGTTTGGGGGTCTTATTAGATCCGCTCCTGTCACTGGAGGCTCAGATAGCCTCGGTGGCACGGAATGCATTCTACCAGCTTCGGCTGGTAGCCCAACTACAACCCTATCTGGACACGGAGAACCTTGCCACAGTTATCCATGCTCTGGTAACCTCTAGATTGGACTACTGTAATGCACTCTACGTAGGGTTACCTCTGAAGACGGTTCGGAAACTTCAGCTAGTGCAGAATGCTGCGGCCAGAGTTCTTACTGGGACTAAAAAATACGATCATATAACTCCTGTCCTGGCCCAGCTGCACTGGCTACCAATATGTTTCCGGGCCAGATTCAAAGTGTTGGTTCTTACCTATAAAGCCCTTAATGGCATTGGACCACAATACCTGGTGGAACGCCTCTCCCGCTATGTACCAGCCCGTTCACTGCGCCTGATGTCGAAGGCCCTTCTCCGGGTTCCAAAGCATATGGAGGCCCGGAGAGTAATAACTAGAGCTAGGGCCTTCTCGGTGGTGGCCCCCGAGTTATGGAACGCCCTCCCTGACGAGATACGCCTGGTGCCTTCTTTGTCATCTTTTTGGCGCCAGGTAAAGACCTACCTCTTTGCCCAGGCATTTTAAAATTTTAAATTTTATTTTAATTTGTTTTTGTCCCATCTTGTTTATATCTTTTTATACTGTATTGTTTTCATGTTTATTTGTGTTTTAACCTGTTTTTATCTTTTGTACACCGCCCTGAGAGCTTGTATAATTAAATATAATTAAATAAATAAATAATATAACGTCATATGTAACTTCAGTGTTGCCCGTGTAGAACTCAGCAGGGAGGAGGATGGGGAGTAAACTGGAATGAGTTGGCTCCACCTGTCACTGGTTCTGGCTCCACCATCTGTGTGGGTTTGTCACATTTATTTATTTATTATTTAATTTGTATACTGCTTCATACTTGAAAAGCCTCTAAGCGGTTTACAGTGTTGAAAAAAATCAAACTAAATTACAAATTTAAAACAATACAAAGCATTTAAAAGAAACCATCTTAAACATTAACAATAAACATACACATTTAAGACAATGCAAAACATTTTTTTAAAAAATCTTAAACATTTAATATAACCTAAAATAACATAATAAATCATAATCAAACATGGCATCCCACTCTTGGTACCCAGACCCTGGACTGGGAACTTGGAGAGACCATGCTGGGAATCACCCCCACCCTCCATTATACATGGGCCCTCATTTCCCCCCCCCCCGGAAACAGATTTTTCTCTCTCTTCAAAGAGAGAGCCCACCTACAATGCAAACAGGATGATCCTGTCTCTACCACCCTTCAGGAGAAAACCCAATCCCCAACAAGGTATGATAGTGACCCCCAGCTAAGAGCTTCAAAGGAATTTTTTCAATGTTTTACCCCACAACAAGGGTGGAAAAAACCCCACCTGCTGGGAATCGTAGCTCTGTGAGGGGTCTCGTAACACCTCCCAGCACCCTTTGCAGACCACAGTTCCCAGGTTTCCTTGGGAGAAGACATGACTGTTTGAAGTGGGATGATATTGCTTTAAATGTATAGGTTGGTATTCAACTAAGTCCCACTCACAGTAGACCCTTTGAAATTAATATACTTAAGCTAGTCATGTCCATTAACGTCAATGAGTCTCCTCTGAGAAGCAGATTTGAAGGCCGCCCATGGTGCAGATGTGACAACAGACAACACTGAGCTAGCAGAGATGGGGAAACTGTGGCCCTCCAGGTGTTGCTGGACTATGACTCCCATCATAGGAGATGGGAGATGGAGTCCAACATCTGGATGGTCCATCCATGCTCCAAAGACACCTTCCTTTGTGCCTGTTTGCAGTAAATTGAACCTTTTGCCACAGTAAAATATTAACACAGCTGATCTTGGATATGGCTTCTCTGATTTATTTTAAGACCTAATTTTATCAGCCAAAGATGAACTGAAGTGTGGCCATTTATTGTTTCCTTTTTATTCATCTGATGCCAGTTAATCATAGTGGGGAATATCCAGTTAAGTCATACTCAGAGAAAACCCACTGAAATAAATGGACTTAAAATATATTCATGTCTATTGATTTCACTGGGTCTTCTCTGAGTATGGCTAATGTTGGATATCGCCCACTGTGTGGATAAAGCTATATCTGCGCAACCAAAGGGGCTATTGTGGAGTAGATACTACAAGGAGCGGACAAAATGCATGGGCAGTATCCAGTGAAACACTTCAGCTAGCGCAAGGATTTCCATTTGCACAATGGAACTTCCCCTCCCTCTCCTCTCCCTGCACCCTCCCCAAACCTGCTCAAGTGGATTGGGGGAGCCCTGGAACAGATTTAGGGGATTTGCGGGGAGAGGAAAGGGAGGGGAAATTCTCTTGTGCAGCCAGAAGTCCTTGCACTGACTAGAACAACTACTTTGTTGGATACTGCCCTTTGACTCCAACCGTGTCATCAAAGTCCCAAGGCATTTTTGTATCTTGGCGCCTAAGAGTGCATCACATCAGCTTTCCACGGGATTCTTCCGCTTTGAGGCTAACCTTAAAAGATGAACATGTTTATTGGGACATGAGTATTCACAAGATAGACACTTTTGAGACATTTTGTATAAGGATCAAATACGGTAAATAATAATGTTGATCAATCAAAAAAATAAGTAATAATATTCAAGCAGTGGTGCCTGATGCCCATTTGGGCTGGTGGGGTTAAGAGCAGGGCTCTCAACAGAAGGTGGAGCTCAAGCCAGCCAGTTCTGGCTATGTCCCCATCCTCTGCCGTTGCAGTGACAGCAAAAACACTACAGCACTGTAGGGGAATCCCTTAATATTTCATTGAATGTAATACTTTGCTGGGGAAAAGGTGTGGTCTCCCTTCCAGGCCTCCCTATATTCCTGGCTTTGTACCATTGTTAGAAAGGGTCAGGGAGAGAGTGGCATCTTGGGCACATATCCAAATCTCAAAGCTGCACACCCTCTCCATCACATGAGCGTCAATCTCCTCAGATCTTCTGGGATTTTGACCAATGGCTTCTCCACCTTCTCCCTTCCTGGTCTTTGTCCTTTTTCCTTCTCACCTACTGCATGTAGGCGAAGTTAGCCTGATGCTCTTTCCGGTTTGAAAAGAGTTCAATTGTCCTCTGATTAAAATCTGGGATGTTTTTAACCAGCTGCTGTTCGATGAAGAGCATTCCTAATGCGCTGAGCCAGTCTTTGGGCACACTGTTTCTCCGGAAAGTTTCTACTCTCCTTAAAGTGGAGGACGATGTTTCTCCGGGAGTCGTCAGAGTAGTGGTTGTAATTCTCAGCAACTTCACCGTTTCTGAAAAAGATTCCTCCATATCCCTGTCCAGAAGCGTGTGCAGTAGCGTCAGATCATCTTGGGTGCGAAGGGGCATTTGCCTCCTGTACAAGACTGAAAGCTCTGCCTTCAGCTTGTCCTTCCGCAGAATCGGATAGGCCTCGACAGCTTCCCGAAGAGCTTCATCTGGGAACTGCAACGTACGCGCTTTAAACGAGCTCACTGGTAACAACGTTGCGCTTACCAGGTGTTCAGTGAATTCAAATCTTTCCATGGCATGTGAAACTAGGATTTCACAAACCTCTTCTGCAAGCCGATTCAGGGTTTCCTTGCTTTTGCTGCTAGGCAGCTGAGATTGCTCTGGTAACTCAGAAAATAAACCATTAATAGAATCTCTGATTTCCTTGATGCCTCTTGCAAAATCAGTGATAGCTCCCCAAACGGCTTCAGAGTCCAAGGGACTTCTCTGGATTTCACTGCAAAGAATATCCACATGAGGCATTATTCTATGGAAGAGAGAGACAAAGTAGAGGAATTCCCTGTCTTCTTCCAGCAGCACAATAAATCCCCTGGCCTTGCAGACAGCACGGTGGTCAAAGTCCCAGGATCGTATTTTCTTAAAGCATTCAGTGAGCTCCCGTCTCTTCTCAAACACCGTCTTCACTGTCCAGACACTATCATTCCAGTGTGTCCGAGGTGATTTCGGGAGTCGCCTTTTCACCACTGCCTCCAAGACGTCAGTCCTTTTTGCTGAGCATGCAAAGAATGCCGGGAATAAGGAAAGGTTGGCAAAGAACACCTTCACCTCCTTGATTTGGGATGCTGCCTGCTGCATTACTGAATGCAGTTGCTGGGCATAACTATGAACATATTTGGCATTTGGATACACATCCTGGATCTTCTTGTGGACTCCACCCTCCTCTCCATGCACCATGCTGGCTCCGTCGTAACTCTGAGCAATGAGTTTCTGCTTGTCGGTCTCGGCAGGGAAAACTTCATCCAGAAGCTGAGACAAAGCCGCGGCGATCGTGTCGGCCTGAGAATCTGTCAACTGCATGAATCCGCAGAAGCGTCTCACTTTCACACCTTCCTGACTGATGTAGCGGCAAATCAGTGCAATTTGACACTCTGTTGACATATCAACCTCAATGGCCACAAACTGTGTGCTTTTCAACTCCTGCTTAATGCAATCCCTGGTTACCATGAGCATGCAGTCAAGCAGGTCGCCCTGAATAAACTTTGAAAAGCCTCCAAGCACTGTGGCACTCTGCATGTGGAGCTTCATGGCAGGATCAACTGAAGCGACTAGTTCCAACAGACCTCGGAGCACTCCTGGATTCGCTGAACACTCAGTGTCGCTGTCACCACAAAGTGCCACTTGAAATGCACCACAGAGCCGCAGACAATCAATTATTTTTGACAGTATGTACCTGTTGCTCTTCACTTCCTGGTTGTGCTTTCTGATGCGAGTACGGCAGCCGCTGTCCTTGTTTACAGTGACGTTGACTCTGCCCAACATTGCCAGTTTCAGGCAATTTGCCACATGTCTTTCACATCCCTCATGCGCCTTTAGTCTTTCAGAGAGATGCTCCAAGTCCCGCACTCCTGTCTGTGTCCAGGTCACGTCACCCCCAAACAGCAAACAGGGGAAGCAGAAAAACGCAGCTTTTGAAGTGCTCCCGCAGAGCCAGATCTTTCTGTCGTACCAGACTCTGCTAAACTTCTGTATCATCTCCCTTCCATTCTCCAACTTCGCTTGCACAATGCGTAGATCGGGACGGTCAGGCCCAAGCTCTTTAATACGGCACTGATCAGCCGAGCTCAGTGTTGAAAAAGGAGTGCGCAGCAGGGCTTCCACAGAATTCATCTTCACGCCATCGCAGAGAGATCCTACGCTGCCAATCTGCAAAATAAATAAGGAACGGAAAAGGCTAGACATCGTCCTCGGATTGTGCTTTGACACACTGACTCGACTCTGCAAACAGGAAGAGGAACATAGGAGACTACCTTGTACGAGTCAGACCATTGGTCCATCTTGCTCTATATTGTCTACACGGACTGGCAGCGGCTCTCCAGGTTTTCGGACAGGGAGTCTCTGCCAGTCATACCTGGGGATGCCAAGGACTGAACCTGGCACCTTCTGCATGCAAGGCAGATGCTCTCCCACTGAGCTACGGCCCTTCCCCATGAATGTAAGTTTAATGGATGGACTGATCTAACCCTGACAAACCAATGCTAACGTGGTACACAGGTTGAGTGAGCAGGACAACACCAGGAGCCAGAAAAAAGCAATGCAAGAGACAACTTGTTTATGGGTGAGATGCAGTATAGTACAGTGGCTAAATTGCTAGGCTTTAGCCAATCTACCTCACAGGGCTGTTGTCAGCCTAAAGTGGGGCAACCCTCATTTATGGATGCCACCTTGAACACCTTGGAAGAATGGTGGGCTACAAATGTGAACATTAATCATGGCTGCTTCCAGACTAGCTGTCTAGTCTGCCATTTCCATATTTTCGTCACTTTTTTACACGGAGAATCTGGCTGCTGCTGTTGCTGCCAACCCATTACATTCTAATGACTTCTGTGTCCCCAGACCTGATTAGTGGGGATTCCATGTGCCCTTGAAATGCAGCATGTGGAGCATCATTAAAGCTTTTGAGGGTACCTGTTCCTTTAAGGAGCATCACCCTATTCTGGAAGAAATAGCTTACTCTCCTGCTAATTACTCCCAGTTCAGAGCAGCTCAGGATTTCTCTGTAATTACCGTGTAATTAGTCAATTCTACTCCTGGGGAGGCTTTAATTACAACTTTCCACTAATTCCAAATTTCTTTTATTGTGAAATAGCATGACCGCTTCAAGGTGGAAGTTTCTAATTAAAGTTGCAGGGGATATTTGAGGAACCAGACTTACTCCAGAGTAAACATATATGAATCTGAGCCATGGAGGCTGGCATTGCTGTGTAATATACAGCGACATCAGATGCCATGTAGAATCACCATTTTAATTCTACCTTCAGCTGATTTCAGATAAACAGTACTAAAGGGCCCAAGTGTAAGAGAAACCAATAACGCAGCCAGCAGCATGATGACCCCAGAGGCTTTTTGTAAAGCAAAGCCAGAATAAACTTGTCAGCAGTTAAGGAATTTTTGTTGATTTTGCTTTTCTTGACTAATGAAGCTGCTTCATTTCTGCGAATTCATATATATGGCTCATACCTCATGACCATTCTTTGCTGTGAACTCTGTTCCCATTGAAAACACTTCTATACTTCAGACATGTTTCCCATTTCTTCTCTGGTGTGAATAGAGCTTCAAGGATCAAAAATACCCTCTCCGTCTCGACAAATGAATTATTTGATGTGCAGTAAGGTTTGCATTATAATGTAAGATCTTCTTGCACTACAAGCATTTCAATGGTTTTCCCTCTCTTTGGACTCTCACCTTGAGTAGTTATATGGTTTCTTCCCCTGTGAGAGTGTTGGTGTATAAGAAAAGATTTTGTTCTGGCTGAAACTCCACACCCCAAGCATTTATTTGGCTTCAAACTTGTGTGCATACTCTAACATGTAACAGATGATTCACTTGTTACAGCCTGAGTAGTTATGCAGTTAAAGTGCTGGACTATGACCTGGGAGACCAGGATTCGAATCTTCACACAGCCATGGAGCTCACTGGGTGACCTTGGGTCAGTCACTGCCTCTCAGCCTCAGAGGAAGGCAATGGTAAACCCCCTCTGAATACCGCTTACCATGAAAACCCTATTTGTAGGGTCGCCATAAGTCAGGATCGACTTGAAGGCAGTCCATTTTCAGCTACATACACCCTTTGATGAGAACTGAAGGCAGTGCACTCACTAAAGCACTTTCCACACTGGAAGCATTTAACTGCCTTCTTCCCACTTGGCATTCTTTGATGGGAGATAAACAGTGAGCTCTGACTGAGCTCTTTCCACACATTGTGGACTTACTGCAGCTGTGTGTGGGTTCCGAACACCTAATTTACAAATGAAGGATTCAGCACAGATTAGATATTTGTAACTTACACTCTCCCCCACCTCAGGATGCTTGGCTCTTTCTGCCAACAATTTAGGCTGTATCCATTGAAGTTGTCCTGTTGCCACAAGGATTTCTGCCTGCGCAATGGAATGTCCCCTCTGTTCTGCAGCTTTCACCAGCCCTCTAGAGCAGATTTGTGGGGGGTCCAAGGGACAGTTAAGAACTCTTACTTCAGTTTTAATGTCTGGCTCCTCACTTCCTGAAATAAAAAAGAAAAGAGCACTCAAGTGAAAAATGGAACCTCTAATGAAGGAACAAGCCAGAACAATTGCTGTGGAGAAGGGAAGGAGTTCCGTCTCCAGACTCCATCCAGATATTCAATGGAAAGGCAGACCTTGCCATACATTAAATAAGCTCAACTGATAGGGTGTGTTTTAAACTAGCCACTCAAGATTGAATATTGGTTAGCTGGAACTGTTGGCAGTTAGTGGCTCTGTCACCCACTGGAACAAGAAGCCCAACAATTCAGTCAGATTCTGCAAAAACAAGCCACAGCTCTGGAAGGAGAGAGAGGCCAGAGCTGAGGGTTGTAGGAGAAGTCTATAAAAAACAAAGGACACCATAGTAACAACCTGTTCAAAAGCATCTGTCCTTGTGGAACCTTACTGCAGGGGTGAAAAACTGCCCACGTTGCTACACTCCCAACTTGCACCATCCCTGATGATTTGGCCAGGCTGACTGGGGCTCAAGTCCCGCTACATCTGGAGGACCACTGGAACTCCGCCCTTCTTCTACTGTTTACTTCCCACCATTGGGAGAGCTGGCCATTTACTCCTGCTCTCTACGTCCTGATAGTTAACCAGTTACCAATTCGCAAGAGGATTCATTCTCTTATCCCAAGAGTTCTAGGCTTACAGAGGAGCCTCTGGGACAGCGGTTTTGTCAAAAGACTTTTGGAAATCCATGAGGACACTGACTACCTGATAACCATTGAAGGATAGATCACTAGGGCAAATGGGACACGGCTTCACCAACCCCAGTCTGCCCCCACCTGCCTGCCTTCTTACTTACAACCTGCCATGGAGTGGCTCTGCCTATCATTGGCTCTTACTTCACCTACTGGTGGGGCTCTCTGCATTCTGCCCCACCAGGCCAATGGGAACCAACCACCACTACAGATTTCTAATTCTCAGACAAGAAAATGTCCTCCTCCTATCATAGCAAATACCTGAAGGTGTACTCTCTTCCCTGGAGGGCAGAATATTTAATTCTTCTGGCCAGCAGATTAGTTCAGGTTTGGGCACCAGAGGTGGTTCTTCTGCTGCTTCTGCTTTATCTGCTGTTGCTTCTTTTTTGTCTGCTTCTCCTTCGTCTTCTCCTCCTTCATTGTCTCCTCCTCCCTCGTCTGCTGATTCTTCTTCTTCATCATCTTCTCCTTCGTCATTGTCATCTTCTTCTTCATCGTCATCTTCTCCTTCGTCATCGTCATCTTCTTCTTCGTCATCTTCTCCTTCTTCGTCATCGTCATCTTCTTCTTCGTCATCTTCTCCTTCTTCGTCATCGTCATCTTCTTCGTCGTCATCTTCTCCTTCTTCGTCATCTCCTCCTCCTCCTTCGTCTGATTCTTCTTCTTCTTCATCATCATCTTCTCCTCCTCCTTCATCTGATGACGCTTCTTCTTCATCTTCTTCATCTGTAGAAGCTTCATCTTCTCCGTCTGATGATGCTTCTTCATTTTCTCCTCCTCCTTCGTCTGATGCTACTGCTTCATCTCCTCCTTCGTTTTCTTCTTCATCGTCGTCTGATGCTTTTGCGTCTTCTTGGGAGAAAGCAAAAGCAGAGCAATTAATTTCTAATAACAAAAACATTTCTTTCTACAATCACCCAGTTTTTGTCTCCAGCACCCTGCTCCTGGAAAAGGAAGAAGTCTGTTAGGTCTTGCACCTGAGTGCCCACAACATCCATTGCCCAGTTCAGACCGATATGCCAGTCAGGATCCCATTGGTGCTTGGCTTAGTTGTAAGTGAGTGTAACCTCCAACGTGTCTCTCTCTCTGTCTCTGGAGGGTAGCAACATGAGAACGGGCCTTTTCAGGTGCCCCCTGAAGCCCCCCCCCATTTGTGGAATGCTGTCGCCAGGGAGGCACACTTGGCGCCACCTGTTTTTAGGCACCAGGAAAAGATTCCTTTTTACTCAGTCTTTTGACCCTTAATTTGAAGGGCTTCAAGTATTTGTGTCCTCTTTTAGTTGAGAGGGAACTGTAAGACCCATCTTTTAATCTGTATAGTTGTGTCTTTAGGCTTTTATTGGTTGTGTTTGTTTCAACTGCTTTTAATGTAAGCCACATTGGATCATATTTGTGAGGAAAGCAACTAACAAATACACTGAACAAAATACACACAATCGCACAGATGATCAATAAAAACATCTCCAGTATTTCAATTATATTACCTTTAATATGCATTTGTTCTGATCCTGTTACATTTAATAATTCCTGCAACAGCAGATCTTGTTACGTTTCACCGTAAAGATGTCTTGCCTCTGTGTTGTCCCTTTCTTACTTCTCAGATAATGAGTTCTTTCTGACTTCCGGGAAGGGTGTCTTAGCCTGTGCCTGCTTTTGAGACGGGCTCCTGCCTCAAAAGAAGCTTATTCAGATATATCAGTCAGATTTTTTTTTTTTTTTGACTGATTAAACTTCTCCCGGGTAGGGAGAAACGAAGAGATTAACCTCAAAGCCTATTTTTGTTGGGACGACCAGATCTCATTAATTTGTGGGACGAGGTCCAGCCGACGAAGGTGGGACGGATTTTCAACAATCAAGCTCTATCTGATAAAGCGAACGTTCATCTTTTCTTCAAAGAGAGAACGCACTAACAGGCAAGCACCCTTCTTTCTATATTTTTCTTTTACTTGACTTAAATTGTTGCTGTTTAAAAGAGATTTGCCAGATTGATCAGTTTTTGACATCTCACCGGGGAGCCATAACTTCTCTCTGCTATTCACTAATTAATAGCTTATCTCTGTTTTTGTTGCAAAAAGCTGTCCTGAATTTGCACCCTAAAGATATACACGGAAGAGGGATTTCTATTCCTGATTTTTATTCTGAAGAATATTATATTGTCTGAGATTACTTTTTTCCTAGTTCATTTTATTTTGACGAATCTGTTTTCTCACAACGCCATTAATTGTTTCGATCCTGGGAACTGCATTTTGTTTACTTAAGCATGGAGAGATAAGGCTGTCTGTTCTGTTTACGCTGTGATGTCACCAAGTTTGGAGTATTAACCCAATTGTTGCTGAAATAAGAAGTGGTTCTTTTATATTTTTCTTTTAAAATGGCAATTAAGAAAGTGGCTGAGAACCTGGAAGTATCTATGTTTCAGAAAATAATGGATGAAATTGAGATAACGAAACGAACCCTGCGACAGGGTTGTAAGGAGCTGAAAATTGAAATGAGCAAAATGATAGGGGTCCCTGTGAGAGAGGAGACTCTGGAGACTGGAACAAACGTGGAACAGGAAAAAGACCTGCGACAGGGTTGTAAGGAGCCGAAAATTGAATTGAGTAAAATGACACAGGAGCTTAAAGAAATAGGGGTCCCTGTGAGAGAGGAGACCCTGGAGACTGGAATAATTGAATTGAGCAAAATGTCACAGGAGCTTAAAGAAATAGGGGTCCCTGTGAGAGAGGAGACCCTGGAGACTGGAATAATTGAATTGAGCAAAATGTCACAGGAGCTTAAAGAAATAGGGGTCCCTGTGAGAGAGGAGACCCTGGAGACTGGAACAAACGTGGAACAGGAAAAAGATTTGAAGCTTATGGATTTTAGAAATAAAATCTATTGTTTGGAATTTAATGTTATCTCTGAAGAAACTAAGGAAGATTCTAGAGAGAAAGTTATCAATGGCATGGATAATCTTCTGGACTGGAATGATGTGATGGATGGAATTAACTGCAGCCATGTGACAATGGAAAAACTTTCAAGAGATGAGCCAGTGCATTTTGAAAAAAAGAACAGAGATATGATCTTACAGCAGTATTTCAGCAACCTATTCAGAATGGTTGGCAAGATAATATCTGGGATAGAGGTAATTCCCATCAGACTCTTATTGTATGACTATGGTTATGACAGCAAGATTATTATGGAATACTGATAATGGAAGATTGGACACTGAAATTACTGGATTTAACAGGACTATCGGAAGATTGGACACTGAAATTACTGGATTTAACAGGACTATCGAAGATGGAAGATGGAAATATTTGGGATAGAGGTAATTCCCATCAGACTCTTACTATATGACTATGGCTTTGACAGCAAGATTATTATGGAATACTGATAATGGAAGATTGGATACTGAAATTACTGGACTTAACAAGACTACTGAAGATGGAAGATGGAAAATGGAACTAATAGGGATAATAGAACAATGGCTACTGAAATTACTGAACCTAACAGATTCTGATGTGATGGATTAATTGAAATGTTTATTTTGACTATGGTTATGACAATAAGATTATCATAATTAGTAATGAGATGGATTAATCGATATGCTTATCTGGAAAAAAAAATTGATAGATATATTTCTTAAAGAATTGAAACCTCTCTTTGACTTTTTGTGGAAAGAATAAAGTAATGTTTATGAGATTTGATGATTAAGTAAGATAACTACTGGAGGAAAGTGATTTTATAATATGACTTAAGAGACAGGATTGTTATATATTATAGACTTATAACTGATTTGATCTTTGACAAATGGGAAGTCAATATTTTACTCTTTATTTTTTATTTTTGTTTTTTGTTTTTTTTCTTTTTTTCTTTTTGTTTAACTATTTTTGATTTTGTTTTTTGTCTTTGAATGTTTTATGATTTCGTCTTGTATGTTTTATGAAAATCTGAATAAAAATTATTGAAAAAAAAAAAAAAGATAATGAGTTCTTTCTGCCATTGTAACAAAGTTACATGAGCCAACCTGGACCCTGCTCTCATCATCTGAGGCCTTCTCCATGTGCCCCCTCTGAGGGAGATGCAGAGGGTGGCAACATGAGAATGAGCCTTCGTAGTAGTAGCTCCCCATTTACGGAATGCTTTCCCTGAGGTACACTTCATGCCACCCCTGTCACATAGGCACCAGGCAAAAGCATTCTTACCCGCCAAAGCCTTTGGACCTTAATTTTCTGCCTCTCTTTTAGAGGGGTGGGGTTGAGTTGGATCTGCTTTTTAACATATATTAGTGGTGTATTTCAGGAAGTTTTATCCTTATTCTTACCAAAAAAAACAATGAAAACAAGTGTAAGTCATTTTGAGTTCATCTTTATGGAAAATGACAGGTGTGAGATAGATTGAAATAAATAAATAAAATAGATTCCCAACTCCCATCATCCCTGCTCATTTTGCCAGGCTGATGGGGGTGAAGTCCCACAATATCTGGAGGACCACAGGATCTCTAGCTTTGCCCTACTGCTTACATCCCACCATGGTCAGAGCTGGCCATTTACTCCTGCTCTCTACTTCCTGATGCTGCTCTGGGCTCCTTCTGGGAGGAAGGGCAGGATATAAATTAAATTAATAAATAAATAGTTTAACCTGTTCCCAACTTGCAACTCATCCTCTGATTCCAAGAGCTGAAGGTTTACAGAGGAGCCTCTGGGCCAGGGGTTTCGCCCAAAGATTTTTAAAAATATGATATGACTTCTGTGAATGCCATGAGGCCTTGTTTTGGTACACTGTCGTAAGCCTGCTTGGCAGTGGTGGCCTGGTGATAGGTTCTGAGGGGAGAGAGACACGATCTCATGAAGACTCTAGTAGATGGGGCCTGGAAAAGATACACTATTTCTGACCGGCTGGAGGTTCCAGGCTGTGGGGAGTCAACTGACACGTAGCAGTTAGAGAGGGCAGTGGAGTTGGTGAGGGTTAGAGTGAGGAGATGGTTGGCAAAAACAGCTGAGGGAAGGACTGAGGCCTATATATCCTTACCCAGGGTGTCATGAAGAGTGGTCTGGCGAAGATTAGAAGGGGGCCGGTGACTGAGTTGAGTCTGAGGGGCTGCCCTGAAGAAAGATCTTGCCAGAGGGAAGTGACGCAAAGGGAGGGGGCATAACATTGGCTAAACTGTCCCACAGCGAGGAGCGCAACCAGAGGAGCTTTGGGGGCACAGAGGCAGCTTGGCCCCAGTTGCTGGACTGGGTTGTGGAAGTCATTGGTTGGGTTGGAGACTAGTCTGTGGAGAGAGCCACTCAAAGGCTAGTGGCAGCAATGGTGTCTCTGAAGACTTTAGAACCTGTCAGCAAGCACCTTTAAAGACCCCAAAATAAGCAACCCTATCTCCTTTTGTAAATAATATCCCTTTAATAAGCTTACAACAAAGTTCAAGATTTATACTTCTCAGTGGTGGCCCCCAAATTATGGAACAATCTCCCTGATGAGGTACATTGTTGTCTTTTCGGCGCCAGGTTAAGACCTACCTCTTCTCCCAGGCATTCTAGCATTTTAGCATTTCAGTATTGTAGCATTTAGCATTTTAGTATTTTTAGTATTTCCGTATTTTAGTTTAGTATAGGTTTATTTGGAAATTTAATGAGTTATGTTTTAAATTGATTAATGTGTGGTTTTAAATTGTATGTTGATATTTTGATGTTGTGAACCGCTCAGAGAGCTTCGGCTATGGGGCGGTATAAAAATTTAATAAATAATAAATAAATAATAATAATAATAATACCGTCTCTCTGTAGTGGTATCATCTCATACCTAAAGCCTTCCATGTAGGCTACTAGGAGGGTTTAAAGAAGTATTCCATGTAAACTGGTGGCAGTGAAAGTGTCCAGGTAGCCTGTTTTATGTGAAGTGAGGCTGAGGAACCAGGAGAATCCCTGACAGAAATCCACAAGGATACTGTCTACTAGATAGCCCTTGGATGCTGGTCCACTAGGGCAAATAGGGCATTGCCCCACCAACCCCGGCCCGCCTGCCTGCCTGCCTTCTGACTTATAGCCTGTCAGGCAGTGGCTCTGCCTATCATTGACTCTTGCTTCACTTACTGGTGGGTCTCCCTGCTTTCCGCCCCACCAGGCCACTGCAGCCGCCACTGCAGACAAGACTCTCATTCTCAGGCAGGAAAGAGTCCTTCCTCCTATCGTAGCAATTACCTGCAGGTTTCTTCTCTTCCCTGGACGGCAGAATATTTAGCTCTTCTAGCCAGCAGATGAGTTCAGGTTTGGGCATCAGAGGTGGTTCTCCTTCTTCTTCTTGGGAGAAAGCAAAACAGGCCTGTTGCTGCTAATTTCAGAAATATTTCCTTCTAACATAACTTTGATGTCTAACATGTTTTTATCTCTAAATCTGGAGGCTGGCAAATATTAACAGGCCTTTTCAGTAGCCCCATCCCCTGCCCCAGTTGTCGTCCATTTATTTCTAAGCACCAGGCAAAGACTTTCTCTTCACCCAGGCTTTTGGTTCTTAATTGGAAGGGTTTCAGGCTATTTGTGGCCTCTTTCAGAGGAGCTGGATCTGTAAGACCCTCCTTTTAATCTGTGAAGATGTGCTTTTAAGCTTTTATACATTGTTTTTGCTCCAGTTAGTTTTAATGTAAGTAGCTTTGGGTCACTTTTGTGAGGAAAGCGACTAACAAATATATTATCAATAATAATAATTATATATATGCATACACACATGCAATTTCTGGTATTTATATTCAATATTCTGTGAACCTATAATTTATATTATGTTTAATATCTATCTTTTCTGATCCTGTTACATTAAATAACTCCTGTTACCATGAATCCTTTACGCTTCATCATAAAAAAGTCTTGTCTGTGTTGTCCTTTTTTTATTTCTCAGACAAGTTCTTTTTGGCATTATAACAAAGTTACACAAGCCAACCTGGACCCAGCGTTCATCATCTGAGGCCCTTCTCTGCGTGCCCCCTCTGAGGAAGATGCAGAGGTTGGCAACATGAGAACGGGCCTCCTCGGTGGTGGCTCCCCATTTATGGAATACGCTTCCCAGGGAAGGATGCTTGGTGCAATCATTGTTTGTTTTTAGGCGCCAGGCAAAAACATCCTTACTCATCCAAGCCTTTGTAAGTGAATTTTCTGCCTCTCTTTTAGTGGGGTGGGGATGAGGCAGATCTGCTCTTTTATATACATTATTGGTGCATTTCAGAAAGTTTTATCCTTGTTCTTTCGAAAACAAACATTAAAAGCAAGTATTAGTTGTTTTGAGCTCACCTTTGTGGAAAAAGTGACTAATAATTAATTAATAATTAATAACGTGAAAGTTGGACAGTGAAAAAGGTGGACAAGAGAAAAATCAACTCATTTGAAATGTGGAGTTGGAGGAGAGCTTTGTGCATACCATGGACTGCAAAAAAGACAAATAATTGGGTGTTAGAACAAATTAAACCAGAACTGTCACTAGAAGCTAAAAGGATGAAACTGAGGCCATCATACTTTGGACACATAATGGGAAGATATGATTCACTAGAAAATATAATAATGCTGGGAAAAACAGAAGGGAGTAGAAAAAGAGGAAGGCCAAACAAGAGATGGATGGATTCGATAAAGGAGGCCACAGACCTGAACTTACAAGATCTGAATAGGGTGGTTCATGACAGATGCTCGTGGAGGTCACTGATTCATAGGGTCGCCATAAGTCATAAACGACTTGAAGGCACATAATAACAACAATTAATAATAATTAATAATAAAATTCCAGACTCCTCACACTATTCTTTAATAGCAGGGATACCCAATTGCCACCATTATTTTGCATACATCACCCAAGCAGCTGTTACCACCTTGGATACTAACTCTCTATGCTCTCTGCAAGGAGGAGAATTCCCATGGCTTCTTCTCTGGGACTGGTCTGTTGGTTGCACAAACTGTGCTGGGCCTCAAACATTGGGAGCTGCCTTATACAGAGTCAAGCAGTTGGTCCATCTAACTCAGGACTGTCCACACTGACTGGCAGCAGTAGGTCTCCATACCTGGAGATGCAGGGGATTCAATCCCCTGCATCTCCAGAGACCTTCTGCATGCAAAGCAGGTGTTCTACGATGGAGCTACAGCTGATAGCAATTGTGTCCTAGCAAAAAGGGGCCAGCCACTGCCTTCCTGAATGGACTGCAAATCAATTGTGTGTTGGCCTGATGTTTTCGTATGTTTTTATCCTTGTTTTTAGTTGTGTTTTTTACCTTCTTCATAACCCTACGCTCAGATCACCAACTGATGACGAGCAGGGTAGAAACTGAAATAAATAAATGAGGGCAACGACAAAGAGTAAAAAATTCTGCTCTCTTCCACCTCTACGAACAAAGCAAATGAGAGATCCTTACCCAGGGAGGCCACATTCCCATAATTCTCCAGCATGACTTCCTTGTACAGAGCCCTTTGGCCCGGATCCAGGAGATCCCACTCCCCTTTCGTGAAATGCACAGCCACCTCCTCAAAGGACACCGGAGCCTGAAATGAAAAAAGAAAAGTTCCTCTCCTCGCAAAGAATCCCAAGGGCGTGGGTGAAAAATTCACTTGCTTCACCCGCAATGTGAAAGCAGTAATTCTGAGAATTTCATACAGGATCCAATGCTCATAAGCCTTCTTGAAAGGCAGCTTGGACGTCAAAAAAGGCAAGGTTTCCCCGCCCCCCCCAGCCAATAACAAAGGCACCGAAAGATGATTCCTTTGCACCTCTCCAAGATTACCCCTCTCCAAGATTACCCCTGTCCCAGGCTACGGTCTGAAGGCACATGAGGTCACAACCTTGCTGAAGCTAAGCAGGTTTGGGGTTGGTCAGTGCCTGGATGGGAGACTGCCTGGAACATGTATGCCTCCTTGAGTTCCATGGTGAAAGAAAGGCGGGGTATAAATGTAATCAATAAATAATAAATACCTGTGCTGGCTCCATTTCAGTCATATCCTCTCTCATCACAGACTCTCTGGAAGTTGTCACTGATAGTCTTCCACAACCTGAGTGGGGGTGAGACATATGGTCAGAAGATCTTTATCCTTTCCACATATTTTACACTTTCGTCCATGTCGAAAGACCATACGGTAAAGGGGAAACCCCCAGGTTAAAATCCCCACTCACCCATAGAGCTCACTGAACCCAATCACACACCCTCAGTCCATCACACTTTGCTGGCCTGTTGTGGGCATAACAAAGAGATAGTGGAAGGCAACATTCACATTCCTGAACTTCCTCATAAATAAAATAAACAAAAACGACGTTTTGCTGCAGGCGTCACATGTAAAAGACAAACAGCTGCCTCCATATTGGCTCTCGGGCAGAATTCAACAGGGGTAAGACCTTAATTGCCAGTGAGGGCCACAGGCCGAAACCCTCTTGTGGTCTCGCACTTCTAGGAGGGGCCACGTAGCAGGTGTTGTACATGGAGAAGGTCACAGGTCTGGTTCCCAGCATTTTCTGTTAAAAAGGATGAGGCAGGCCAGAAGAGACCCTTTCTTTGCCTGAGACTCTGGAGTGCTGTAGAGGAGACCATTCTGGGGCTAGAAGGGCAAATAGCAGAGCTTGGAAGAGTTACTTTTTTAAAACTACAACTCCCATCAGCCCCAGCCAGCATGGCCACTGGGATGGGCTGATGGGAGTTGTAGTTCGGAAAAATAACTTTTCCAAGCTCTGGCAAATAGTTGGGCCTGGCATTTAATTATTTAATTTATACTCCACCGTCCCTCCAAAGGCTCAAGGTGATGTACATGGGTCTTCCCTCTCCCCATTTCATCCTGCAACGACTCAGCGAGGTAGGTTATGCTGAGGGACTGAGACTGCCTTAAGGTCAGGAAGTGAGCTGTGGTGTAATGGTCAGAGTGTTGGATGGTGACCCGGGAGATCAAGGTTCAAATCCCCATGGAAGCTCACTGGGAGACCTCAGGCCAGTCACTGTCTCCCAGACTAACCTACCTCACAGGATTGTTGTGAGGATAAAATGGGGAGGGAGAAGACCCCTGTACACCACTTTGAGCTCCTAGGAGTAAAGGTTGAGATAGAAATGTAATGATAAATAGGAATGAGTGGGGATTTACACTCTTGCTTCCCAGGCCTTAGTCCAACACTCTAACTATTATACCACACTGGCTCTGATATAAGGGTAGGTTCCAAGATCTCCACCACTACCCCTCTTCCTTCATTAATTAGGCACACCACTCTCTCAGCCCCCCCAAAATACCTCCACCTTCTCTCCACAATCTATGAAGTTTCTGCCAAATGTGAGACTCTCCTTCCTACGTTTTACAGCCTTTGAGCCCCTCTTGATGATTCTCCCACCCGCATCTTCTCTGTATATCTACTAATGGAGAATATATTTCATGCATCCAACAAAGTGGGCTCTGTTATTATTATTGTTAGTAGTAATATTTAACTCAAAGTTATTTACAAAAAACAAACATTAAAAGTGAGTGTAAAAATAAGGATGATATTAGTAATAAAAAACATTATTATTCATAAACTGCCAAACAGTTAAAAAAACTATCATGGAAATACTCAACACAATCATTAACAGCACACTCCGATATATGTTTACTCGGTAGTAAGTCCTGTGGAGTTCAGTGGGACGTACTCTCAGGTAAGTGTACGGGATTGAAGCCTAAAACCTCATAAAATTATAAGTTTGTAAAATGCAGAAGAAATGATCAGCACTGAATCAAATGGATTCTCTAAGAATGCTTTGTTGTTGTTATGTACCTTCAAGTCAATTTTGACTTATGGCGACCCAATAAATCAGCAACCTCCATTAGCATCTGCCATGAACCACCCTGTTCAGATCTTGTAAGTTCAGGTCTTTGGCTTCCTTTATGGAATCAATCCGTCACTTGTTTGGCCTTCCTCTTTTTCTACTCCCTTCTGTTTTCCACAGCATTATGGTATTTTCTAGTGAATCATGTCTTCTCATGATGTGTCCAAAGTATGATAACCTCTGTTTCATCATTTTCAGCAGGCCACGAGATATCAGAATTGGAGGTGCCCCTCTGATTTCAGTGGGGACAGTGCTTCAAATTACTGGTGCTACTATGGTTGCATAGAAACTGCAAAAATATAACTATGGGACAGTCCCGAGGGTTTGTCCAGTTGGGTCATAGTGATCTGGCCAGTATATACGAGACAAGGTGGTTTTTCAGGTAACCCAGTCCATCCTAGGCCGGTTAGGGTTAAGAACATAAGAAGAGCCTGCTGGATCAGGCCAGTGGCCCATCTAGTCCAGCATCCTGTTCTCACAGTGCCCAACCAGGTGCCTGGGGGAAGCCCGCAAGCAGGACCCGAGTGCAAGAACACTCTCCCCTCCTGAGGCTTCCGGCAACTGGTTTTCAGAAGCATGCTGCCTCTGACTAGGGTGACAGAGAACAGCCATCACGGCTAGTAGCCATTGATAGCCCTGTCCTCCATGAATTTGTCTAATCTTCTTTTAAAGCCGTCCAAGCTGGTGGCCATTACTGCATCTTGTGGGAGCAAATTCCATAGTTTAACTATGCGCTGAGTAAAAAAGTACTTCCTTTTGTCTGTCCTGAATCTTCCAACATTCAGCTTCTTTGAATGTCCACGAGTTCTAGTATTATGGGAGAGGGAGAAGAACTTTTCTCTATCCACTTTCTCAATGCCATGCATAATTTTATACACTTCTATCATGTCTCCTCTGACCCGCCTTTTCTCTAAACTAAAAAGCCCCAAATGCTGCAACCTTTCCTTGTAAGGGAGTCGCTCCATCCCCTTGATCATTCTGGTTGCCCTCTTCTGAACCTTTTCCAACTCTAGAATATCCTTTTTGAGATGAGGCGACCAGAACTGTACACAGTATTCCAAATGCGGCCGCACCATAGATTTATACAACGGCATTATAATATCGGCTGTTTTATTTTCAATACCTTTCCTAATTATCGCTAGCATGGAATTTGCCTTTTTCACAGCTGCCGCACACTGGGTTGACATTTTCATCGTGCTGTCCACTACAACCCCGAGGTCTCTCTCCTGGTCATAAGTGTACCCTAAGTGTAATACCATGCACTTAGCTCAGTAATATTTTTTATTCATTCATTCATTCAATTAATTTCTGTCCCATCCTTTCTCCCAGAAGGAGCCCAGGGTGGCAAACAAGCAATAAAACACTAAAAACATCTTTAAAGCGTCTCAGAACCATCATTTAAAAAAAAATCCTTATAATTCCAACCCAGATGCAGACTGTTAGCCAGTGCGAATCTTTCAGCGTCTGTATAGGACTTGTATTTTATTCTATGTATAAGGTTTCTTACAGGGCTGCTGCTGAGCTTTCCCAGGAAACCTGCACAAGAGGTTCGATCACCAAAAGCCCGCAAACTTGGCAAGAGGCTTGTAAGAGGTTTGGCAAGAGGTGGACAGAACTAACTACCCCAGCGGAATTCCCTCCTCGGGGAAGAGGAAACTTTGGCCCAAATCAGAACTGGTTTCAACCCATCTCGCAACCTCTCCAACTTATCTTGGGGCGCTCTAGGCCGCTGTGGGGACCCCAAAGTTTTGCACAGAGGAGGAGGGGGAGAAAAAGTCACCTGCGTAGTCGTGGAAAGCAGATTTCCACAGTCGGGAAAGTTATGGGGGGCTCGATGTACGAGGAGGGGGTCCACTCCCTTCTTCCTTTTTTTTTTCTTGGAGTTTTGGGCCTCCCTCTCCCCCCGCCTCCCTCTCCCCCCGCCTCCCTCTCCCCCCACCCAAGCCCACGCGGAACTCACGCAACAGCAACAGGCAAGGAGGTTCCTTGGTGAAGGGGGTAAAAAACGGACGACGGCGGAGGGCACTTAATAGTTATCCGCCGAAACTTCCGGGCTCCCAACTGCAGCTGACAGAAAGCTTCCATGTGCGGGGCAAGAAGGGGTGGTGGTCACACAGAGGAGTTCATATTGGGGGAGAGAGAGAACCTCCAGTAAAGCAGGCAGGCCAATGGGGTCCTTTTGCGTTTGTTGTTATGTGCCTTCAAGTCGATTACGACTTATGGCGACCCTATGAATCAGCGACCTCCAACAGCATCTGTCCTGTTCAGATCTTGTAAGTTCAGGTTTGTGGCTTCCTTTATGGAATCAGTTCATCTCTTGTTTGGCCTTCCTCTTTTTCTACTCCCTTCTGTTTTTCCCAGCATTATTGTCTTTTCTAGTGAATCATGTCTTCTCATTATGTTTCCAAAGTATGATAACCTCAGTTTCATCATTTTAGCTTCTAGTGACAGTTCTGGTTTAATTTGTTCCAACACACAATTATTTGTCTTTTTCGCAGTCCATGGTATGCGCAAAGCTCTGCTCCAACAGCACCAACACTTTTGCGCATCCGCTTTGAAATAAGCAGCCTTATCCCAGTCTGCATCCGTGTTGGGACTTTTTTTGGAGATGTTTGGGTTCTAAGTTTTTTTTTAAAGATGTTTTGTTGTTCTAAAGATGTTTTAAAGATGCTTTTAGTGTTTCATCGCCTGTTTGCCGGCCTGATCTCCTTCTGGGAAGAAGGGTGGGGTAGAAATTCAAACAATGAGAGCAACAGTGTGCTCTGACCAAAACCAGCAACTGGACGGCAAATATGTAAAGCCCCGTACACACACAAGCTGCAACAAAATGTTGCAGTCATTCGGTGGGGGGGGTTTACATGGACGTACGCCTCTAAATAGCCAGCCTCTGGGAGAGGGAGGGGAATTGCCCTGAGGAGCATCTCCCCCTCTCGGCTCCCCCCTGCCCCATTCATCCGCAGCTGGAGGAGACGCAGCCCTGAAGGACCGGTTCATCTTCGTTTAAGGCTCCCCATTCATCTCCCTCTTCCTCTCTAGGAAGTGGAGCTCATTTATTTAACCCTTAGCGAGCCAGGCCGAAGAGCTCTTGCTGATGGGAGTTTTGGCTCCTCTCAAAAAGGAAAAAAAATGATTTTTCTATAGGAACAGGAGGCAAGCAAAGGCAGAGGGCTGCGGGGTACATGCCGTGTGCAGAATCTCTAGGAAAAGGATCAGATCAGAGCTTGGAAGTTACTTTTGGCCACTGGTTTGGGCTGATGGGAGTTGTAGTTCAAAAAAGGAACTTTTCCAAGCTCTGGATCAGATACAAGACTCCCAAATATCGTGATGCCTTCACTGTATTTGCCTGGTTATTTAATGCCATT
Organism: Rhineura floridana; assembly: GCF_030035675.1. NCBI lineage: Eukaryota > Metazoa > Chordata > Lepidosauria > Squamata > Rhineuridae > Rhineura > Rhineura floridana. Next base: position 209,847,747 of record NC_084482.1, read on the forward strand.
TTAAAATGTATTTTAATCTCTTTTTAGCTCACTGCCATTTTACTTGGTTTTAATTACTTGTTTTAAGTGTTTTTATCGGTAATTGTAATATTTCTTGTCAATCAGGCACTATGTAAATTCTGTGAAATTGAAAAATAATTAATAAACTCCAGCTTTTACATTAAGAGCCTGGCAATGTTTTTCATGAGTTCTTAAGTACTGGCTTTGGTCCCGTCCACACCATACATTTAAAGCACTGCCACGCAAAGAATCCTGGGAGCCGTAGTTTGTTAGGGTGCTGAGAATTATAGCTCTGTGAAGGGCAGATTACAGTTCCCAGGATTCTTGGAAGCCACGTGCTTTCAACGTGTTGTTGTTATGTGCCTTCAAGTCGATTACAACTTATGGCAACCCTATGAATCAGTGACCTCCAAGAGCTTTAAATGTATGGTGTGGATATTGTGAGAAACAACGGTTCTTAAGAGACCCACCACGAGATCATTAGTGAAGCAGTAATATAACTTTATTATACGTTCTTGCAAGACCGGGTGTCCAGTGACATTGGTACAGTTCTTTTATCCTATAGCCCGACGCTGCATTCCCTTCCCTGTTTCCTCACTGGTCGAGTACTTCAGGGTTTACAGCCTATCCGTGCCGCCTATTCATGTTACAGGAAGTCCCGCCTCTGTTTACATCTCCCACTACTCATATTTTAGCTCCCCCATACTCATATTTATTATTACCCATATATGGTATATCTCCCTCCCCCTTTGGTATGTTCTTCTTCGTTGTTGGCAGACAGAGTGGAACCTAACCACAACTGTCTCTGTCGCACCTGTTTCCTGACATCTGTCTATTTTAGCTTGTTTTCCTTGCTTCACTAACTACGTTTCACCCCTCCCAAACAACAACCATCATTTACACAAAGTCACACATCTACACAATTTGAGCACCCTGCAAAAGCAACACACTTTATACTTATCACAATCCCTCCTCTTTTTATTTTATACTGTTCTGTTGCTTTTTCATGCAGTTCTCATATTTCTGTGTGATTTCCTGGAAAGATAGATGGTCTTCTTCGTGTTCTCCTAAGAGCAACATATTTTCATTATAAGGAGGTGGTTTTAAAGGCACTTGTTTGAATACAGTTGTTTCTATTAAGCTTTGTGCTAAACCCCATACACATGATATGATACAACATCATACTGTAGTTAATACTCCTGCTACTACTATTAGAGAAGTGAGTATTGAGATTACCATCCCTTTCCATTTTCCAAACCAAGAATCCAACCACCCGGTGAGTGAGTCATCTATTCCTGAGTTTTCGGCTAGTTCCTCTACTAAAGTAGTAAGACCCTGTAATGCCTTGGTGATGGTTCCATCTGGGGCGGTGTTATTTGGGATAAATGTACAACAACTTCCCCAAGCATTACACATATTCCTCCCTTTTTGGTTAAGATCATATCCAATATCATCCTGTTTTCCCAGGCCATTCTACTTGTTGCATCTAATTGTTATGCAATTCCTTTTACAGCATCTCTAGTATAATTAATGAACCGCTGTTGGTTGTAATATATAACTAATCCAATCCACATTTTTATTTATGGTTGCCCACCAGAATAGAGCTGATTCAAAACCTGCTGCAATCTGATCCCTAGCTTTAAATTTGTTAAATACTCCTCGTGGAACTCCGTCAGAATCTATATAAATTCTGTCATCAAATGAGGAGTCTATTATATCCCTTTTAGTTCTCCTATTTAAAGTCTTTTTCTGTTCGAATGCAAGGGTGAATGGTATGGCCAATAGCACATGATGGTACAATAGCACATACTCCCCTCCAATTTCTCGGGAGGGTAGTTCTTCCTCCACAGTACCACCACAAGTCTGCTCGGGCTACAGTTAAGCGAGAATAATTGCCTGAGACATCTCCTGTTACATCTGGACACAAGTACCGAGTATTCCCACTGGTCGAGTCAACCCATCATCCTGTCTTGAGAGACAAGAAGAGTGATTCTTACTGACCTGGGAAAATGTTGGTGGAGTTCTTATGTCCTTGGGTTTTAAGGCTGGACAGAAGAGAGAGAGTGTCCGGCATGTCTCATTCTTCCAAGCGTCCTCGCTTTGGTATAGAGCCACTAAGCAACTCATTTCGGTGGGGTGACTTTCCCATCCATTGGGAAGGGAGGTTATCTGTGCTATTGGCCTTCCGGCCGCACAAGCATAACAATTGCTTTTGTTTAAGTTTTTCACTGTATATTTAATCCATTCTACCCAAGCATTTACTTCTCCATATCCTGTTTCTACTTCAAATGTTTGTGTCAAATCCTGAACTTCTATGACTTTTACCCTATGAGGGTCAATCTAGGGTGGACTAAATTGTTTTACCTGGGGCATTTTTGAGTCTGTGTTTTCAGTTTTTGGGGTTGGTGATGGGAGCGTCACCATCCTGAAACAACACTCCACGCAATTTGTTCCAGATAATGAGATTCCCATCCCAAAGAGAGTATTATTTATTATTATCAAATCTTTCCTTATCTGTCCAATTCTGGTCCTCTAATTCAAGTCTGTGGTTCTCTTCTGAAGAAGCAGTCATAGTGCTTGTCTTTCTGCACCGTGCTTGTCCACATGTCGGGAGGGAATCCTTCCTTTATAATAACACGAGGTAGGACCGCCCCAGTCAGGCTGCAGCTTAGATTCTTTCCAACTTTTTATGAACATCCAGTCTCCTGGCTTTGTCTTATGAACAGCAAACTCCAACGGTGGGGTTTGGGCCAGAGGCCCCTTTTCCCTTAGAGAGAATATAGAAGAAGATAGTGCCAGTATATAATTTTTCAGAAACTGATCTTTGGTCTCAAAGGTGCGTTTCCCACACCCCCAAATATGGTAGTCCACAATTCCCAACCACTACATATATTATAACAGTTACAAAATGTATAATAGTCATAGTATACGAACACGCAAAAAAAGGGTCAAACTGCAATCAACCCTGAAACACTGGGCCATGAAGTGAACGTACACCCTCCTTGTCATGACCCAAAACAAAACTGAAATGTTCTTTTGCCCAATACCTGTTGTTTATCATATATTGAGGCAATGAATGTGTACTATTCTTAACATAAAAATACAAATAATTTTAATACAATGATTCTGATATTATCCTAAAATACCCTTTAAATATACATATTCTTATTGCGCAGTCTATATGTGGACAGAAACCAATATCCAAGTACTCCATTTTACCTTATCCCTAAGCAAAGCGGAGAATTCCCTTAGAGTGAAATTCTCACATAAATAACCAGACACTGTTTTGCCATGAAATTTATATGTCCTCACATATACCTCCCCTTTTCCTGGCAAAACAATATAAGCATAAGAATCCATTTGAATGGGTAACATCAGTCTAGGTCCACTGGTCACGGCAGTTGGCCACCTGCCACAACCATCGGGCCAGACACAATGACTTTCCCTCTGTAGAAGACCCCAATACTCAATACTTATTATTATCAAACTTAAGACCCACACTGGTTTTATGATTATATTGTCCCTTATCTTATGGCGTTGTCACAAAGAAACAGGCACTAGAGAAACCACTTCCTCCCGTTCCATAAATAGGAATCCGTCTGTGTTAACACAGAAACTGTTCCTTTGTGGGCAGTTTCTGGCAAAAACTTGCTCCTTTCAGCCTATGGTGGAACAACTTATCAAACTACGAGTCTCCCCATATTAACTATAAAAAGCTGACAACAAAGTGACATTCTCCCCATCTCAACGCCCTTCTGATTTTAGTGTTGAAATAAGGTAAGTCTCCACCAAAGGAGTGGCAGCAGCAATAATCCAAACCAACTAGTATAAAACAGCAGGAATACCTTTTAGCTTCTTAAATATCACTCCCTACTTATTATAAACTAATATTAATATGATCCTATCAAATGATTAAAGTATACGCATGCGCCAATTCTATATACAGAATTCCTCAATCAGTGATTTTCAACTAACAATTTGCCTTAAAATCATGGTTGATTTAACAACACTCATGACACCACCCCCTAACTAAATCAGGCAAATTCATTTTTACATTTACATATATATCTCATTTTCCTTCTTATATGTAACTACTATAGTCATGACTCCCCCTTTCTCCTTCCATGCCCTTGTTCACTTCTTTCCTGGGAGTAGTTACTTATGCAACCAAATACTGCCTATCCCAATTATTTTTAATCTTGGGTGAACGTCCCCAAAGCCCAAAGGTACTTATGAGACGGGGCCCAGGTCCTCTGTTAGAGGAAAAATCCTCCTTACTCATTAGACAACAAAGGAGTATGATAGGGTAACCCCCCCCAAATTGATCCAATTGTTCTGCTATGATAGACAGGAGGGAGGCATTTTAAAGGATCCCAGGGTTGATTTTCCTCTTCATCTTCTGTTTCTTTTTGCTTTTTATCTTCTGATCTATTAGTCTGTGGCATGACTTGACTCTTACTTCTTGTGATTCTTAAGGGGGATAGGTTCCCGCCTATTACTCCCTTCCAACATGTTGCATAATCTGATTTTTCCTGTGAAAATGGCTCCTTGTCATTAACAAATAAATTTAACCGTTGACAAAGTCAAGCCTCAAAAGTCCCAAACTTTGGCCAGAATATGGCCGGGGATTGTAAGGGTTGACTTGGCCACACAAAACAACAATATTTAATCATCTTTTTCTTATTTTTGTTTCTTGTATAAGATAAATCTTTTCCAATTTCTTAACATTATTCCCAAGGGACTTTCAGGAGGTATATTTATAATCTCCTTATCTTGAATCTTATTCTTTTTGGTATTTTTATTTCCCATTTTTGTTCTATTTTCCAGTTATTCTTTTTAAACCAGACCTTCCTTTCACTCATTTCTTTTCGCTTCGTCCTTCTCCAGCCGTATTCCTCACGGAATATACGGAACTGTGAATCCGGACTCCACACTCACTTCGTGTTGAAAACACGTCTCAATCACTCTCATTCAGGTCTGACAAATCCCCACACAAAACTCCCACCAAGATAATACATTGTCTCTGCCACAGACACGTATCTGCCAAGGGACTCTAACCCCTCAAGGGACTTCCACCCTTTCTAATACAGTGCCTCTGCCACAGACACGTATCTGCCAAGGGACTCTAACCCCAGACAGTCCAGAAGGGACTCTAACCCTTCTTACCTTGGGTTCAGAAGGGACTCTAACCCCTCTTACTTACCAAGGTAGTACGTTATTCTCAGGGGACTCGAACCCCAACAACGTATCTCCCAAGGGACTCTAACCCCTGGGACTTCAGAAGGGACTCTAACCCTCCATACTTACCAAGGTACCAAGGGACTCTAACCCCTGGGACTTCCGAAGGGACTCTAACCCTTCCTACCTTGGTTACCAAGGTACCAAGGGACTCTAACCCCTGGGACTTCCAAAGGGACTCTAACCCCTCTAGGACTTCAGAAGGGACTCTAACCCTTCCTACCTTGGTTATCTGACCATCAAGACAATACTCACACCAATCTCCAGTGTTTTCTTACCTTGATCCATGCACGGAGTTGCCTGGTCAATTTCACGCGTGCCTACCGTCCCAAGAGACCTTTAACTCTCAGGACCTTCCTCTGGTTCACAATATCTCATCTATTAAATTGGGTCCTGGGACCTTTTGTCAGTTGAAGAACCGGATCGTCCCCCTTACCACTTAGGACCGTTGAAAAGACAACGGGACGCGTCTTCCCACAGTGCAATTGGGACTAGCAGTCACTTCAAAGACTTGATCCCGGACGAGCCCCCATTTGTGAGAAACAACGGTTCTTAAGAGACCCACCACAAGATCATTAGTGAAGCAGTAATATAAGTTTATTATACGTTCTTGCAAGACTGGGTGTCCACAAGGTAGGCACACCCAAGTGACATTGGTACAGTTCTTTTATCCCATAGCCCAACGCTTCGTTCCCTCCCCTGTTTCCTCATTGGTCGAGTACTTCAGGGTTTACAGCCTATCCGTGCCGCCTATTCATGTTACAGGAAGTCCCGCCTCTGTTTACATCTCCCACTACTCATATTTTAGCTCCCCCATACTCATATTTATTATTACCCATATATGGTATATCTCCCTCCCCCTTTGGTATGTTCTTCTTCGTTGTTGGCAGACAGAGTGGAACCTAACCACAACTGTCTCTGTCGCACCTGTTTCCTGACATCTGTCTATTTTAGCTTGTTTTCCTTGCTTCACTAACTACGTTTCACCCCTCCCAAACAACAACCATCATTTACACAAAGTCACACATCTACACAATTTGAGCACCCTGCAAAAGCAACACACTTTATACTTATCACAATATCTCTGTCAGCTTCCTCCTCCTCCTCCTCCTCCGGCTGCGTACACACTTACCCATTGGTAACACAAAAATGTAGTTTTTCTCAATACTGAATGGTTCATGCTTGTCCTTGTTTGTGAAAAACGTCTTTTCAGAGGCATAAAATGCACAGCAGGTCCAGGTATGGGGAAGGGCCCTAGCTCAGTGGCAGAGCATCTGCTTTGCATGCAGAAGGTCCCAGGTTCAACCCTTGGCATCTCCAGGCAGGGCTGGGAGAGACTCCCTGGACAGCCACTGCCAGTCAGTGTAGACAGTACTGACCTAGATGGGGCAGCGGTCTGACTTCCAACGCTACTATGTTCCAGACCATGCGTAGATTCAGTAGGGGGAAAAAAGCAAGATCTCAGTGTGCACTGAATGCAGAAAATGTCATGTGTAGCTTCAGTGTTGCCCTTGTAGAACTCAGCAGGGAGTTGGATGGGGAGTAAACTGGAATGAGTTGGCTCCGCCTATCATTGGCTCTGGCTTGTCTGTATGGGCTTGTCACATTTATTTATTTATTTGTTATTTAATTTGTATACTGCTTCCTACTTGAAAAGAAGCCTCTACGCAGTTTACGGTGTTGGGAAAAAAATCAAATCAAATTACAAATTTAAAACAATACAAAACATTTAAAAGAAACCATCTTAAACATTAACATTAACAATAAACATACACATTTAAGACAATGCAAAACATTTTTTAAAAAAATATTAAACATTTAGTATAACCCAAAATAACATAATAAATCATAATCAAACATGGCAGCCCACTCTTGGTCATCATTCATTGACGATCACTCGTGGCCGAGTAAGATTGTCTTCCAGGGTAAGGTCTTTAACAGTGGGTCCGTAAGTGACTGTGGAGGCCAATTCTGGATCCACACGGCCTCCCACAGTGAGGACATCGGTTTCCAGATGGAAGATGGTCGCGATGAGGATTTGTTTGACGTGCCTTCTGCTTAGCTCGTTTGTTCCTTTTGCCCTGTATTCGTGCTTCTTCAAAGTCCATAGCACTTTTGATAATGGCTGGCTTCCAATTGGGACACTCCTGGGCCAAGGCTTCCCAGTTCTCAATGCTCATGTTACGTTTTTTTAGATTAGCTTTAAGAACATCTTTAAACCTCTTCTGCTGTCCACTGATATTCCGTTTTCCATCCTTAAGTTGGGCGTTTGGAAGACGGTGATCAGGCATTCGAACAACATGGCCGGTCCAGTGAAGTTGATGCTGGAGGATCATTGTTTCAACACTGGTGGTCTTTGCTTCTTCCAATACGCTAACATTAGTCCGTCTATCTTTCCAAGTAATTTGCAGAATTTTCCGGAGGCAGCGTTGGTGGAAGCTTTCAAGAAGTTGGGAGTGGTGTTTATAGATGGTCCATGTAGTACAGTGGCTTTGTAAATAAGCATTTTGGTCTCCCTGCGAATGTCCCGATCCTCGAACACTATAAGCTTCATTTGGGAGAATGCGGCACTCGCAGAGCTCAGACGATGCTGAATTTCAGCGTTGATGTCAGCTTTTACAGAGAGATGGCTGCCAAGATAAGAAAAGTGATCGACATCCTCCAGCATCACATCATTAAGCTGGATTGAGAGGGATTGGTTCACACTGGCTGATGAAGCACTTTGGTTTTTTTGATATTAAGTGAGAGGCCAATCTTTCCATATGCTTCCGCAAAGACATTTAGGATAGTTTGAAGATCTTCCTCTGAATGAGACTACATTATCATCGGCATATTGAAGTTCTACGACAGAGGTTGTAATGACCTTACTTTTTGTTTTCAGCCTAAAGGTAAAGGTGTCCCTGCACTTACAGTGCGAGTCGTTTCTGACTCTTAGGGTGATGTCTTGCGACGTTCACTAGGCAGACCATATATATGGGGTGGGATTGCCAGTTCCTTCCCCGGCCTTTCTTTACCCCCCAGCGTATGCCAGGTACTTATTTTACCGACCACGGATGGATGGGAGGCTGAGTGGACCTTGACCCCTTTTACCAGAGATTTGACTTCCTCCTTCTGTTGGAATCGAACTCCGGCTGTGAGCAGAGCTTTCGGCTGCATTACCGCCGCTTACCACTCTGTGCCACGGAGGGTCTACTGAGATTAAAAAGCTTTCCACGCCAGTGGGAAGTTTCCCCTCAAGAAAGTGTAGAATCATGGCGATGAAAATAGCAAATAAGGTTGGAGCAATGACGCATCCCTGTTTGACACCTGATCCCACTTTGAATGGATCACTTTGAGAGCCATTGTTATCCAAAATTGTTGCCGTCATGTTATCATGGAGGAGTTGCAAAATATTCACAAATTTATCAGGGCATCCAATTTGCAGAAGGATGGTCCAGATAACAGTTCAATTTACAGTATCAAAGGCCTTAGTCAGATCAATAAACGCCATATACAGAGGTCAGTTTTGCTCCCTGCATTTTTCTTGAAGCTGTCATGCAGTGAAGATCATGTCCACTGTGCCCCTGGAAGGGCGGAAACGATTTTCGGATTCAGGGATGATGTCTTCTGAGATAGGTAGGAGGCGATTTGCGAGGATCCTTACAAGGATTTTACCTGCGGTAGCTAGAGCCCCCCCCCCCCCCCGGAAACAGATTTTTCTCTCTTTTCGAAGAGAGAGCCCACCTACAATGCAAACAGGATGATCCTGTCTCCGCCACCCTTCAGGAGAAAACCCAATCCCCAATAAGAGGATCCCCCCAACAAGATATGATAGTGATCTCCACTCCAGCCAAGAGCTTCAAAGGAATTTTTTATTATTTAATTTGTATACTGCTTCCTACTCGAAAAGAAGCCTCTAAGCAGTTTACAGTGTTGAAAAAAAAATCAAACCAAATTACACGTTTACGACACAAAACATTTAAAAGAAACCATCTTAAACATTAACATCAAAAATAAACATCACAAAAACCAAATTACACATTTCAGACAATACAAAACATTTTTAAAAAAAATCTTAAACATTAATATAACCTGAAATAACATAATAAATCATAATCACACATGGCAGCCCACTCTTGGTACCCAGACCCTGGACTGGGAACCTGGGGAGACCAGCCAGGCATGCTGGGAATCACCCCCACCCCCCACTGCACATGGGCACGAATCCTGGCTCCGGCCCTCTGCTCAGGGATGTTGCAACAGAACCAGAAGGGGTAAGAATTAGCACAACAAAAGGTCAAACTCCTCAGCAGATAATCCCATCACCCCAGGAAACAGATATTTCTCTTTTCAAAGACAAAGCCCACCTACAATGCAAACTTGGGCAAACAGGATGATCCTGTCTCCACCACCCTTCCGGAGAACACCAGGATCCCCCCAATAAGGCAGGATAGGGATCTCCAGCCAAGAGCTTCAAAGGCATTTTTTCAATGTTTCACCCCTTTGCAAGAAGGGTGGAGAAAACCCCCACATGCTGGGAATCGTAGCTCTGTGAGGGGTCTCCTACCAGCACCCTTTGCAGACCACAGTTCCCAGCTTTCTTGTTTATATAAGAGTGCTTTAAATGTTTCGGGTGGTATTCAACTAATACTGAGTATCCTGCTCAAAGTAGACCCATTGACATTAATGAACCTAAGTTAGTCATGTCCATTAACTTCAACAGGTCTCCTCTGAGTAGAAACTGCATCGAATGCCACCCATGCTGCAGATGTGACCATAGAGGGTATACTGAGCTTTATGGACCATTGTTCTGGCCTGATATTATACTGAGTCAGGCCACTGGTCCATCTAGCCCAGTACTGTCCACACTGACTGGGAGCAACTCTCCAGGCTTTCAGGCAGGGGTCTTTTCCCAGACCTACCTGGAGATGCCACTCAGGATTGAATCAGGAGGGCCCTTCCCCTAATCCTTGTGGGATTTCCCAGGAGATCCGCAATTCAGGTGATCCACAATGTGTCTGAAGAACCAGATGTCCACACTGATGGACCGGAAGTGTCAGGTGGGAGGAGGGGACTTGAAAGAGGAGGAGGGGACGGAGACTGACTGTATTTTATTGTCTTACAATTCGGATTCTTGGAACTCAAATTGTTATCCAAAAATCGTATAGCATGTGGCACAACACGTTACCTTTGCTACAACAGGCAGAACAATCATTAAGCAGTCTGCCAAGACCCTTAGCAATTTTCTCCCGCTAGGTTTGATGGGACGGCCTGTGTCTGTTCTGGGTTTGAAGTTGAATGTATATATGAAATAATTTTTAATTGTTAGTATGAGTGTATATATTTAAAAAAAGATTCATAGGGTCGCCATAAGTCGTAATCGACTTGAAGGCATATAACAACAAAAGTAATCATAAGAATTTAAGAAATGCCTACTGTAATCAGGCCAGTAGCCCATCTTGTCTAACTAGCACACAGTGGCCAACTAGAATTCCCTCTGGGTTTTAGTCCAAACTTTCAAGGACAGCTCTTTCAAAGACAGCTTTAGTTCAGACTAAGAGCAGATTCCACTGCCCCACTGACATGGAGCCAGCCACCACTGACAGGGGAATGTTTTGCTTGTGAGCTTTCCAAAAGGCATTTGGAACCTGCTGTAATCATAAGGCCTACAGCCATACTACCCTGAACATGCCCGATCTCATCTGATCTTGGAAGCTAAGCAGGGACAGACCTGGTCAGTACTTGGATGGGCAACCGCCTGGGAATACTGGGTGCCATAGGCTTAGAGGCAGGAAATGGGAAACCACCTCTGAATACCTCTTACCATGAAAACCCAGAAAAGATTCATAGGGTCGCCATACGTCGTAATCAACTTGAAGGCATATAACAACAACAAAATGTGACTGAGTAGAGGCCGGCTAGCTGGACCCCATCCATCCTGAGGGTGTGTTTCAGGATGGGGGACAGATGAAGCCAGGCACACTGCGGGCAGTGACCCAGAAGCTGTTTGGCAGCCAGAGAGGTTCCAGCAGCCAGGTTATAGAGAAAGAAAGGTGAGATGGTCTCGCTTCTTGCCCTTCCTAGCTGCAGCGACTCTGTATGGCTCTTTTTACATTAATTACCAGCAAGTCGATGCACGGGACAGTGTTCAGCAGCTGCTGTTACGTACAGGCAGTTCACCTGGACTTCTCCTTTCCTGAAGGTGTGTTTCGGGATATGAAGAGAGAAGCTGGATGTATTGCGCAGCGATGGGTTGATGTCCAGGAGGATCATCCCAAGGAGGAGACACCAAAGGGGGAGGATCCCTTGAGTGTCTCCCCTTCTGGGGGCCGTAAGGGGGCAAAGACTGCAACACCCCAGCGAGAATGTGGCAGAAAGAGAGTGGAAGGACCTTGAGTGAGAGGCGGGGAAGTGGGGACATTCCAGGGTGAGAAACTTGGAGAGGAAAGGAAGAGAGCTGTTGAGGTCTGTCATTTTTTCTCTCTCTGTCTATGTCGGGGTGGTGAGTGGGATTAAGAGCTAGTTTGGTACAGCAGGGAGAGGTACGTACACATTGTACCCTGTTTCTGCACTTTAGCTGTGCTGATGCTGATTTCCCCCTCCCCCCTTTTTTTATCCGAAGGCTGCTGCTGTTAGACCGGTGTTATGTTTTAGAGTCGCACCAGAGATAACCAGGTGATAAGTTATGTTATGATCCACAGTTCCCAGGATCCTTTGAAGGGGGAAGTCATATGCTTTAAGGTTATGGTGTGTACACAGCTGTTCTGTGTGCCGTGTTCCTGCTAAAACTAGCTTTCTTGCTAAGGTCACTTCTTTCACTGCTCAGCCCTCCCTTTCATCTAAAAAATGTAAATGTACTGCCTCCAATCGATCCCGACTTATGGCGACCCTATGAATAGGGTTTTCATGGTAAGTGGTATGCAGAGGTGGTTTACCTTCCCCTGAGGCTGGAAGGCAATGACTGGCCCAAGGTCACCCAGGGAGCTTCATGGCTGTGTGGGGATTCGAACCCTGGTCTCCCAGGTCATAGTCCAACACCTTAACCACTACACCACACTGGCTCTCCTATCTTGCTTTTTATGGCTCCTTTGAGGAGCCAATGTGGCATAATGGTCAGAGTGTTGGACTACGACCTGGGAGACCAGGGTTCGAATCCCCACACAGCCACCCTTGGGCCAGTCACTGCCTCTCAGCCTCAGAGGAAGGCAATGGTAAGCCCCCTCTGAATACCATTTACCATGAAAACCCTCTTCATAGGGCAGCCATAAGTCAGGATTGACTTGAAGGCAGTCCATTTCCATTTTGGGGAAGCACTTGCCAAATCTTCTTGGCCTCTCCCTCTGTTTGCTATCCTTGAACGTATTTATGCCTCCCCTTATGGGACAGGCGTCTTTTGTTTTTTAGTGAGCAGTTGGATACAAACGGTGGAGTGGGAGAAAATATTGTTCAGCTGGAAGGCTGATAACGGACAGTTTAAAAAATGAGGGGGTAAAATTAGACACATTAGGCGTATGTGCTTATTAACCGCTTAAATGACAAGCAATGTCAGGGACAGCAAGTACACAAATCACATATGAGTAGAATGCACTTGGTTTCCATACTTAAAACAACCTGCCTATCCGTATAAAAACACCCTCTGCACCTTCATCTTCAGACAGGCAATGTTGCATTGCATCCTTGTAAATACCTATTCGTCTTTTGCCCTTGTTAGTTACTGAGCTAAGGGAGCAATCCTAACAGTGGGAAGCCAGAGTAATTTACGCTGGTGTGGTTAGAGTGTTGGACTACAACCTGGGAGACCAGGGTTTAAATCCCCACATAGCCATGAAGCTCACTGGGTGACCTATGGAGAAACTGCCATGGGTACAGAGTGTCTGCAAGGAGCAAAGCACACTCTGCATTTGTTTGACTTTTCTTTTTTTAGTGTGGGGTGCCTGATAGGGAATTTCTGCAGCTGGAAAATCTGTTTGTTCGTGTTTTTAAAAAAAACTGCTTCAAGGTGCCTCTAACTCAGTAGCAACTAATCTCCCCTTCCTGTGTCACCTGCCTGTCACCCAGAGGTATTTTTATGGCCTTATCTTGCAGCTGATAGCAAGTGGCACAGCGCATTCTCTCTCTCTCTCTCTGGAGCAGAATGCAAAGCTCTGAGTGCCTGACCTGCAGCTCCTCCTTACATATGTATTGCTTATTATTACAAATGGTATTTAGATAACAGTTTTGATTTCTTGTAACTCTATATTTAGAATTATATTATGGGTATTATGTGGCTTATTTATTTTTAAATGTTATTTATAAAAGTATTTCTGTGCCATCATATCATAATGTATCAGGGCAGCGTACAATAACAAAAATGCAATTTAAAAACCATACAAATAATCATTCAAGTGACTGACTAATGAAAAATTAATGTTAACGAGCTGCATTCATCCATGTTACGTATTGTATTCAACCTGGTGCTAAGTCGAAGGTTCCATCAGTGCAAAGGTTCCTCCTTGTGCAAGTGTTCTCCTCCCCCTCCTGTTCTTGGTTTTTCCCCAATCCTTTGAAGCAGGCTCGGGGATGGTGCAAGGCACCTGAGAGGAGGAGAGAAGTCCCATTTTGCTAGCAGTAATCCATACACTTATTTATTTATTATTTGATTTATATCCCACCCTTCCTCCCAGCAGGAGCCCAGGGCAGCAAATGCAACCATTTAGTTGAACAGCGCCCATTATTTTGCTCGTTACGTCCTATATTGTAAACCTTGATGTCTTTTGGCAAAGGGCAGTGTGTACATTCTAAAAACAAATACAATAAATAAATAACATATTCATTGTAGCACTGTTTTTACATATGGAAGTTCTTAACTGTTTTATTATTGATGTTACTGTGGAATCGCTTGGGAGATATTTTGTGGAGGCGCGGTTTATAAACGGAATCAAATAGAGAACTTCCAGACGCAAGAGGAGAGGGGCCCTGCCCCTTTCACAGTAGACGAGGCTTGCCCTCCACTGTTGGAGGCAGTAAATGCCTTTGAGGGCCAGTTGCTGGGAAGCACAAGTGAGGAGTGTGTCGCTTCTTATTTATTTCTTATTTGATTTATTTTCCGCCCTTTCTCCCAGCAGGAGCCCAGGGTGACTCAGGTCCTTCTGCGCTCAGGTCCTGTTTGCTGGGCTTCCTAGAGTCCTCCGGCTGGCCACTGTGACAGCAGGATGCTGGACTTGAAGGGCTCTCATTAGGCTGGCTAAATGGAGCCTCCATCTTCAGACGCAGTATATCTTGGAACAACAGTTGCTAAGGAATCACAAGTGGGGAGTTGCTGCTGTCCTCGGGGCCTGCTTGTGGGCTTCCCACGAGGGCATCTGGTTGGCCACTGTGAGGACGACATGCTGGACAAGAGGGAACCCCTTTTGGCCTGATCCAGGAGCCCGAGCTCTTCTGATCCTTAGGCGTCGGCTGCGGGGCTCCTTGTGCCCCCTCCACCCCCTGGAGCCTTTTCCTCCCGTCACAAGTCTTCGCAAGCGGCAACTGCTATCCCAAATGCGCCCGAAAGGGATTGACTTCCCGACAAAACCAAGCCGCCACTTTTCCCGCCGCGGGAAAGGAAGGAGGTGGGACCAGAAGTGACGTTACAAGCCCCACCCCCTCCCTCCAAAGAGGACAGCGGGAGCTACCGAGAAACTGAGAGAGATTCCCGGTTCCCAATCGAGCGCGAAGAAGCAGGACACCCCCCTCCAGTGTGAGCCTGAAGAAACAAGGAAGCCGCCTGCTACCTTGGTCCATCCAGGTCAGTGTTGCCCGCACGAACTGGTAGCAGCTCTCCAGGGTTCCAGGAAGGGAGCCTGTCCCAGTCACCTGGGGATGCCATGGGGATGACCCGGGCGCTTCTGCATGCCAAGCAGATGCTCTGTCACGGGGGCCGCGGTCCTTTCCCTGAGGGCAGACGCTGGGAAGAAGGAAGAGAAGCAGCCGGCTGTGTGGCGCCTGGGCGCGAAAGGGAGCCTCTCTTTCAAAGCTCGGGCATTGCCGGGGGGGGGGGCTGCCCTCGGAGACAAAAGTTTTTGCGAGCCTCGAGGGAGGCTTTCTGATGAGCAGTGAATTAAACAATCCATTAATTACACGGGGTGCCCGCAGCTGCGGCAATGAAGCCTTTCCTCCGTCCTTGACACGCCAGAAAACTCAGAGGAGGAAGAGCTCCAGGTGGGGCATTTAGGAACCTAGGAAGCTGCCATATACGGAATCGGACCATTGGTTCTTCTCGCTCAATATTGCCTACACTGACTGGCAGCGGATCTCTAGGGCTTCAGGCAAGAGGCTCTCCCAGCCCTTACCTGGAGATGCCGGGACTGAAACACGTGTAACCTTCTGCATGCAGGGCAGAAGCTCTGCCACTGAGCTATGGCCCGTGGGTGGGAAAAATAAGATGTGATTTCTGCCCTCCCCCCCATCTGTTCCTAGTTTGGGTGAAATCTTACCAGGCCATCTTTAAGGAGATGTCAATTGCCTGGGGCTCTCTGGATTGCTGCCTCCAGCCCTTGGAATGCTCTCCCCCACCGGACTGCTGCTCTTCCAAAACCTTTTCAACACCAGAATGTGGCGGGAAGGTGTGGGAGGAGATTTAAGATCTGTGGGCATTTCTGGATTGACAGTTATTTATTTATAAATTCCATTTTGTCAAGCGCTTGCTATCACCCCAGCAAGAAGAAGAAAAGCATCTGTTTAATAAAACAATTTCATGTAATGCGACAACTGAAGCCATTTCGTATCATTGTTCACCACATTGCAGGGGCCCGACTGGCCTCAACCAAAAGTCGGGGGTGGGGTAGTGTTGCCCCTCTCATGCTGTGAAACACTCTCCCTGCTGAGATTTGGCAGGCGACCCTCACTGTTTATTTATTTATTTTATTTATTTATTATATTTGTATACCACCCCATAGCCGAAGCTCTCTGGGCGGTTTACAACAATTAAAAACATTAAAAACAAATATACAAATTTAAAAGCACATTTTTAAAAAAAATGTTGACTTTGAGGAGTCTCCTGAAGACCTCTTTTGGTCAGCAGGCCTTTGCAGCTATTTAAAATGGGGATTTTTTTAAAGTAGCCAGTCATTTTAATAATTGTTCTGTATTGCTTTTAAATGTTTTTATGGAGCTATATGCTACCCTGATGTTTTGTGAGAAGACGGTATATAAATACTTTCATAAATAAATAAGATGGGAGCACAGCATTTTTTATTTTGATTAGATAGTCATTTTCATTATTGTTTTGCCTTTAATGGTGTTTTATGCCTTATCGTTATACACTGCCCAGGTATTTTTTGACATGGCAGTACAGAAATACTTTTTACAAATAAACAAATAATTAACACAAAATCTAATACAGCAATTAGTAACCTCAGGGTTGGATTGCTGTGATTCGCTCTGTGTGGGGCTACCCTTGAGGTTGGTCTGGAGGCAGTGCAGAGGCTGGTTGGTCTGGGGGTTGGTCTGGAGGCTGGTGCAGAATGTTGTCTCTCTCGTAGGCCATGAATAGCACACGGTCGACGTGGCACGCTAGATCATCTCCTCTTTCTCTTCCAGTGGAAATGGCTACTATGATGACGCTTTCTCAGGTAAGCAGCCAAATACTGGCCACCTCTTCATTTGAATGCATTCCCATATATTGTCAAGATTCATCAAAGTCGAGAATGCCCTTGTTTTTATTTGCCTCATGGGATCATTGGGTAGGTGGGAGGCCAGATCCCTAGTTCCCCACCCCTCCAAGAAAGTGTGGCAATTGTGCAAGCAACTTCTGCATTCCCTGTAACTTTGTCCAGTTTCCGGATCGTAGTTCAGTGTCAGAGCAGCTGCTTTGCATGTAGAAGGTCCCGAGTTCAATTCCCAGCATCTCCAGTCAGTGTAGACAATACTGAATACTCAGTATAAGGGAGCTGTTCGGTTCTTCTTTTGGGTTGTGAGCAAAAGTCTATTGGGGAGGACTTATGGGGGATTTGTTGTTGTGTGCCTTCAAGTCCATTACGACTTATGGTGACCCTATGAATCAGCAACCTCCAAGAGCATCTGTCATGAGCCACCCTGTTCAGATTTTGTAAGATCAGGTCTGTAGCTTTCTTTATGGAATCAATCCATCTCTTGTTTGGTCTTCCTCTTTTTCTACTCCCTTCTGTTTTTCCCAGCATTATGGTCTTTTCTAGTGAATCATGTCTTCTCATTAGGTGTCCAAAGTATGATAACCTCAGTTTCATCATTTTAGCTTCTAGTGACAGTTCTGGTTTAATTTGCTCTAACACCCAGTTATATTGACTCTTCCTTTAAGCATCTGGTCTCCTTTGAGGAAGTGTCTGTGTGTTTCACAGAGGAGGAATGGGCTCTGCTGGATCCAGGCCAAAGGGCTACCTATCGGGAAGTCATGCTGGAGAACTATGGGCTCGTGGTCTCTCTGGGTAAGGATGCTGTTGCTCTGAGTGGGTAGATGTGAAAGGTATGGATATTCTGGTTCTTTATCACTGCAAAGATTCCACCGTGGAAGAGGGAGGCTTCATCATGTGCCCTGCACATGCCACCCCATTCTGGGGAAGGGCTGTAGCTCAGTGGCAGAGCATCTGCTTTGCATGCAGAAGGTCTCAGGTTCAATCCCCAGCACCTCCAGTAAAGGCTGGGAAGGAGCCCTGTCTCTGAAACCTTGGGGAGTTGCTGTGAAATATATATTTTTTATTTATAAGATTTCTTACCTGCCCTTCACCAGAAGGTCCCAGGATGGTTTACACTAACAGAATATTCAGTTCCAAAAACAAATAATTTTACAACAATAAATACGCTTAAAACTGTTCCAAATGGAACAGAACAGTATAAATAGTATAACAGCCAGTACTGCGCTAAATGGACTAATGGTCTAATTCGGTACAAAGACGGCTTCCTACGTTTCAGAGCGGAAGGGTCATAGTTCAGTGGTAGAGGTGTTATTACCTTGTGATGCTTCATATGGATGATATTGGGGAAGCCTGGAGCCCCAGAATATGCTCTATGATGAGACCTCTAAATAAAAGGATAATGGATAAAATACCAGCTTGGGGAAAAGCCTGATTCCTATGCAATGGGAAGCCCTCAGTGAGTGAAACAGCAACACTCTTCGCGCTTGTGATTCCCAGCAACTGGCATTCAGAGGCTGCCTCTTCAAAGGTCACCAGCTCCTGAAGGAAGGAAAGATTCTCTATTCACAAGTAATCCCCTCCTCGCATAGAAACTGCCTCTGATGGTGGAGGCAGGACAGTCAAATGAGGGTGACGAACCAAGCTTTTCCCATCTCTCTTTTGCAGGGAGTGGGATGAAATTGGTGCCACATGCTGATTCGTCTCCTTTTTGGCATGGAAGAGAAAAAGCTACTATGAAGGGATGGATTGCCAGGGAAGCACAGAAGGAGCAGCTTGGGTGCTGCCTCTGTTGAAGGGACCTTTGGCTGCTGCAGAATGTCAGTTCTACCCACTGAGACGGTTGTGAGGTCATAGAACAGAGTCATAGGTCCATTAATCTTCCCAGGTACCCAACCTCCATTCCCCCCTTCCAGATTATGAGCAACACTTTCTGGCAAGGAGGGCATTACTTGTGAATAGAGAATCTTTTCCTCCTTTGGGGGCTGGTGGCCTTTGAAGAGGTGGCTGTGTGTTTCACCGAGGAGGAGTGACCTCTGTTGAATTTGGGCCAAAGGCTTTTTTACGTGGAAGTGATGTTTGAGAATTATCAGAATGTGGCCTCTCTGGATGTCCTTGCTCTGGGTTGATAGATACTAAAAAGGGATGAATATCTCACCGGGTTATTTATCCGTAACAAGAGTGCTTTTAATGTATAGTGCAAATGGGGCTTGAGAGAATCTGAAACGGACAGATTTGTCTGTCCCTTGCTGAAGGAAACATGGCTAGGGATTTGGGTGGGCGGGGGAGGCACAGATCTAAGCCGTCTAGTAATGACTGTGTGCTTTGTAGTCGGATGGTGACTAGGTTATCTTGCCTTCTCTAATCAGTTCCCAAACCTGATCTCATTTCGCGACTGGAAGAAGGGGAAGATCCATTTTTTCCAGACCCCGAGGAAGAGCAGGAATTGACAGGTAGCTGCTGTCTTGCCTGGGAATGTTCAGGGTTTCCTTGGAGGCGATGGCGAATTCTTTGGGTGGTGTGTGTGGGTAAGTGTATCTGGGGCATACTTGGCCCATTGGACCCACTTTTTAACACCACATAGCTATGAATGGGGATGAGATTTGAGGAGAGAGGCGGCGGTTGGCATGAGTGGGGGAAGGGGGTGCTGCTATGCTGGAAATAAAGCACCAGTAGGCGAAGGTCCTGTTTAGAAATGTGTTTCTTGCTCTATTGCTCTAAGGCTACATCACACCATACATTTATTCTACTCTTATTGCACTTTAAACAGCCGTGGCTTCTCCCAAAGAATCCTGGGAAGGTTAGTTTCTTAAGGGTGCTGAGAATTTTTAGGAAAGTCCTATTCCTCTCACAGAGGTACAATTCCCAGAGTGGATTTAACAGTCAATCCCTCTTCCTAGGGAGCTCTGGGAATTATAGCCCTGTGAGGGGGAATACGAGTCTCTCCTTTCAGTACCCTTCACAACTACAGGTCCCAGGATTCTTTGTGGGAAGCCATGACTGTTTAAAGTGCAAAAAGAATGGAATAAACGTATGGCATGAATGTGGTCTAGGTAGGCCGAGACAGCCCACAAGGCCCTCAGACTAGGCCCACATTCACACCATAGGTTTATTCCACTTTAAACAGTCATGACTTTCCACAAAGAATCCTGGGACCTTAGTTTGAGAAGGGCGCTTAGAGTTTTTAGGACAGCCCCCTATTCCCCTCACAAAGTTCCAGTTCCCAGAGTCCTCTGGGAAGAGGGACTGACTGTTAAGCCATTCTGACAATTGTAGCTCTGTGAGGGGAACTGGGGTCTCCAAAACCTCTCAGCACCTTTCACAAACAACCCTTCCCAGGATTTTTGGGGGGAAGCTGTGCCTGTTTGAAGTGGAATAACAGTGGAATAAATGTCTGGTATGAATGTGGTCTAAGACAACATTTCCGAACCTGGGGGTCGTGACACCTGTGCAAGTGGGCTGAGGGCTTCGGTGCTTTTTTTTTTTTTTCCCCTGTCGGAGCTTTCCAGTAAGGAGTAGTAGCGTCTTTGTTGACAGTGCAGCTTCCTGCCAGCCACGTAATGTTTTTAAAAAAAGAATGGTTGGAGAGGGAAGGAAGAAGCAGCAGGGGTGCCCCTGCACACTCAGGCTGCTGCCTCCTGCCAGCAAGCAGTGAGCACCTCCTTCGTCCCATCCTGGGGCTAGCTGGGGAGGAGGGAGGAGTAGCAGGGATATGACATCTTCTTCCTCTGCTTTCTCTTTCCTCCTCAAAGGGACTTATTTGTTTATTACATTTCTGTCCTGCCCTTTCCTCCCAAAGGAGCCCAAGGCATCAAAAAGCAAAAACAGTTCAGTTTGCTATAAAATAAAAGCGCCTTTTAAAACAGTAAAGAACAGTTTAAAAGCCAGCTGAAGAGATGTCTGACCAATAAAGAAGAAAAAGTTCTACCAATATTTCAAAAAGTTTAGAACATCTAAAAACAATGGCATCTATAAGCAATCACATGCTGTCCCAGTTGCTAAGTTTAAGGCAGCCAGCGCCGGTATCTTCTTACACCATCAAATGCCTGGGTCAAGAGGCATGTTTAGGCATTCTTCCTAAAAGTTAGTAATGAGGGAGACAGACGCACCTCACCAGGGAGAGCATTTCACAAATAGGGAACAGCCACCAAGTAGGCCTTGTCATGGGTCAGCGCTAGCAAGGCAGTAACCAGAGTCAGTACCACCAAGAGGGTCTCTCCCAATCGTTTATAAGTGATTGAATATATGTGAAGGTATGAAACGGTCCCATCCATCCTCCGCTATGCTGATGAGCATCTGCACCTTTGGACTTGGAACTGTAGAGCTGGAAGTGTCTTCCGAGGAGGCACTGGGTCAACCGGGGACACCTTTGAGACTGCCTTGCCCCCTATGGGCCTGCCTGCCCCTTGTGTTCAGAGGATGAGGCCTTGTTAGTGGCGTCGTAAGTTAGCTGTGTGGCTACCAGTGACAGGGCCTTTAGTGTGGTTGCACCAACTGAGGTGCAACAACAGCTGGTGCTCATTGGGACTGGTGGGGCAGAAGGCAGGGAGCCCTACAGTAGGTGGAGCCCGAGCCAATGACAGACAGAGCCAACTAATCCTAGTTTTGTCCCCGTCCTTCTTCCTGCTGAGTTCTGCAAGGGCAACACTGAGACTGAGGAGGAGGAAGAAGCGGAGAGCCAGGACCATCCCTTGAACCGGTTATCAGTAAGAGGGCAGGGAGGTGGAGGGCAGACTGAGGTTTGTGGGGCAGCACCCCACTAGCCCCAGTGGACCGGTCTCCATTGGGTACCAGTGGTGGCAGTGTAGAGCGAGGGAGCCGTGTTTAGAGTGTGGACAAGTAGCTGGAGGAACACACAGAGAAAGAGGCTATGGATGTGACTGGCCTGGCAATCCTAGAGGACATGGGAGAAAGGAAGCTGGATGGTGGGGACAGAGGCAACGGACGGGGATAAGATTTGAAGAGAGAGGCAGGATGTCGGTGCCATTATGCTGGAAATAAGCACTGATAGTCTAGGGAAAACAACTCCTGTCCTGTTTAGAAAAGTGTCTCCTGCTTTATTGCCCGAAAAGGTCCCTGGAGCAGAGGAGTCGGCTGATGATGTTGTAAGTTGCTTAGAGACCTTTAAGTAACAAGCAACAAACCAATCTAACAAATAATAATATTCTGCTTTAGGCATGTTCCAGCAGGAGGTCCAGAGTGGCAGCACTCTGGATTGGGTGTTCTCCAGTTCAAATGTCCCAGGAAGCCAAAGGACAGGAGAGCTGAGTGCGGTTCTGATTTCAGGCAAGTTCTGTTAGTTGATTCACAGCATCAAAATCTGCCAAAAGGTCTAACAGAGCCAACAGAGAGGCACCCTCACCCCCCAAAGTCAAAGCTCTAGGCACCAGATCTGGAATGGGGCAAAGAATGATCTTTGGGTGTGGGTTTTTCTCCATAAAAGCCAGTTAATTTGATCATTGATTAGAGCCTCCATTTTTTAATTGCACTCCTAAATCAGGATTTTTATTTTATTATAGAGAGCTATAGGGAGCCACATGTAATATCATCAGAAACAGCCAATCACAAAGTGGTTGAAAAGGTCTTTTGTAAAAGAGGAAGAATTAAGCACCCTGTGGATGGAAATTTATTCAGTTCCAAATCAACCATGAGGAAGAAACTATTCAATTGCAAGGAGTGTGGAAAGAACTTCAAACGGCGTTCAAATTTCAATCAACACCAGGGAATCCATGAAGAGAAGAAATCCTATGAATGTCTGAAGTGTGGAGAAATATTTCTTTCTAGAGCAGGCCTCACTTCACATTGGAAAACCCACAAAGCAGTGAAATTATATCAATGCTTGGAATGTGGAGAGAGTTTCAATTGTGGGTCAACCCTTAATTCACATCAAAGACTCCACTCTGGGGAGAAACCTTTTGGATGCCTGGAGTGTGGGGAGAGCTTTGTTCATAGGACACACCTTGCCTCACATAAAAAAACTCACACAAATAGTAAGCACTATATATGCTTTGAATGTGGAAAGAGATTCAGTACTACTGCAGGCTTAACTGTACATGAAAGAATCCACACAGGGAAGAAACCATATAAATGCATGGAGTGTGGAAAGAGCTTTTGTCAGATGTCCACTTTTGCTGGACATCTAAGAACCCACACAGGGGAGAAACCTTTTAAATGCCTGGAGTGTGGAAAGGGCTTCAATCAGAGCACAACCCTTACTGCGCACCAAAGAATTCACACAGGGGAGAAACCATATAAGTGTTCAGAGTGTGGTGAGTGCTTTGCTTTGAGCACAAGCCTCAGTTCACATCAACGAAGCCACACAGGGGAGAAACCATTTAAATGCTTCGAATGTGGCATGAGCTTCTCTTACAGGACAAACCTTACTTCCCATAAAAAAATCCACACAGGGGAGAAAGCATACACATGCTCAGAGTGTGGCAAGAGCTTCAATCGGAGCACAACCCTTTCTGCACATAAAAGAATCCATACAGGGGAGAAGCCATACACATGCTCTGAATGTGGACGAAGTTTCAATTATAGCACTCACCTTACTAAACATAAACAAACTCACACGGCCTGAGAAGCTTCAGTAATAGCACCAGCCTCACTTCACATCCAAAAATCAATATGAGAATTCTTTTTTGTGGAGGGGTGGCAGTGCCTAGGGATTCCCTATTTTCTTGACTTGGAAGGCAGGGTAGACATTTTGAGATAAAATGAAAGACTAGATAGTAAGGTTCTTGTTGTGAGAGACCTCACAGAGGTATTGATAATTGTTAATTAATACTTTTATTCTTTGACTTTTGTTTTAACCGCTGCTGTTTATTCCAAACAATAAGCAAAACTGCAATGATATAACACAATAACATTGGCATACAAATGTTAGCTCTGTCATTTTGGGGGTTATTTTCTGGGTTCTGGGCTGCTGTACAGAAGGAGCGGAAAACCAAAGTTTAGTTTCAAGAAGCGATGATGATCCACAAGGCCTTGGCTGAAGATGCTGGCCAAGCATTCTTGAACACAGAGGGGACATTCTTCCTGCCATAAAACGTTCAGATAAGTACAGAAACCTGCTGTTCATTTTCCACCGCTATGATCTAACAAAATGGTCCTAACTAGGCAAAGATGCAGAGCCCTGGAAGATAGTCAGCAACTGCAGTCCCATCTAACACCACAACGAGCTCACCAGGCGAAAATCACTTCGTTTTTTTCACAAGATCCTGTCCTGGATACACAAGACCTAAGAAGTCCAATAGTAGTCTCGGTCCCAAAGACGACTCCGCCAATAATGGATTGGTCTCTAAATTACCTTAAGGAACCAGCTTTGGTAAGAGATGACTCCTATTCTACTCCACTTAGCGTGGAATTGGCTGACGCCGATTCATCATCCAGAGGGACTTCAACCAGCTGTCTACAACCGTGTCAGCACTCGGTGCCGTTCTCCCCCTCTGCTTCTACTTCGCGCTCCACACTAAATAACAGCACGATGACTGAAGAATTCGGATCAAATATACAGCCTGGCAGCAATTTGGATCTCTCTCTATTGATCCTCGATGAACTCAATCTAATGAAGTCTTTTTTTGAGGAGTCCAATGCCCTCTTAAAGTTCCTGACAATAACAGCAAAAAAATTCCTGCCAAATAATCCATCGCCTTCAGCCCTTGGTACAACTAAAGTCAACAACGAGGATCACCTAAAGCCTGCTGTTTCGACCATTCATGCAACCCAGCAAAAAAAATCCAAGAAGCGTAAGAAAGAAGTGAGAAAACTCAAGAAATCTAAGAATATGAAAAACTGCAAACACTCCATCCGGAAGAAATTTAATTTCAAGCCTCTATTTGAGATCTTGAAATCATTAGACTCTATTCCTTCCTCGCCTCCCAGCAGGCCTGCTCATTCTGAGCCGGGACTAGCACAGATTTCAAACTGTCTAAATGGCAGCAAACAAAGTGCACCCCTCACTCTTATGTCTTCCGCTCAAGACTCCTCCCATAGTATAAATGCTGAGACTGCATTGTTGGTCAGTGAAGCATGCTGTGAGACTCACAGACAGGGTTTTTAGCAAAGAGAGTGAAACCTGAAGTAGAAGGGTTAAGCTGTGAGAACAGAGCGCCAGGTTTGCCAAGGTCAGTAGCTGGCTGGGAAGCCTGATAAGGTGGGATGCTTGGAAAAACTCAGTGTGGGGGAAAAGCTGTCTGTGAAGAGAACTGTGTCTAATGTCTTTGCCTAGTAAAGACTCTTACAAGAAACTTGCCTGGCCTGGCTTATTCCTGTTCTATGCAACTCTTGGATTCCATCCTGGTATGATCTATACACGCAACATGCATCGCTTGAAAGTAAGAAGTTGGCAACACTGACAGCTGTGAAATCTTCTTCCCAAAAGGTGATTGAAACCAACTTTTCCAAGAGCCACATGAAGCTTGTCCTGGAACAAACTAAAGTACCGTAGTCCTCCTTAACTTTCCCAATTTTTCAAGGAAACGCGGACAATATCCTGATAAATACCAGTTTTGTAAGTTTTTAACTTCTGCTGCACCAATTTATCTTTCTGCCCCTGATATAAGTAACCTTTTTTTCCTTTACAGCAATTCTTCCACTACTGGGGTAGTAATAACTTTTATAAACAAGGAGGTTTCGCAGCGGTTTTATTCTTTAAAACTCCTCCTGGCGGATTATGGATTATTTATTGTCCATTATTTTAACAATGTAGCTTCTCCCCTCCCATTGGTGGTCATACCTCTCTGTCCACACAATCCTGCAAGCAAGCCTACTAATCCCCCTTTTGATTCGACTGCCCCCCCCAAACCGCCCATCCCTGAGCTTCTATGTTCTCCTAAAGACTTCTGCAACGAATCACGTGAGTCGGAAGATTTACAACTCATTGAAGTTTTTCCCGATCTCCCTCGTGAGGAACAAACAAAAATTATTATCAGAATAGATCGTCCCAAGGCTGACTTACAGCAGCAGCAACAGTTGTCCCCCCGTATCCCTTGCAGTTAAATCTTCTAAGGTCCCCTTTTTACTCCAAAATGGAGTTTTTACTCCAGCTCCTGTTTCTTGGACAGAGAGGCGTTTTTTGGCCCCAAGCGAGACTGGTTCACCCCCTCAGCCCCTCCAGGTTCCCTGGTTCACTATTCAAGGGGATAAATTGCCAATCACAAATGTAAGTGTAATTAGACCTGAATTAGATCGCATTCTTTCTTTAGATGAATTAAACCCCTGAACTTTCCCATTATGTGGTACTGATAAGAAATCACAGCCAGCCCCGGCCAATCTGCCTGTTTTTATGTCCTCTTCAGTTTTTAATCTATTATTTTGGAATATAGCCGGATGGAACAACAAAGCAAATGACCCGGAGTTATTATCTTTCCTCCACTCTTTTGACATTGTATGTCTCCAAGAAACATGGCTAACTGAAGATCAATTTTTGCATGTAAATCCTGGGTAAATCCAGCTAAACGCCTGGCTCAGAAAGGCCGAGCTAGTGGAGGATTAGCGTTCCTAATTTCCACCGATGTAAATGCCACAATATTGGAAATACCATATCCACCTCCAGAAAACTGCCAAGCCTTAATTATTTCCCCCAAAACATTCCCTTTACAACCCTCTCCCTCCCATTTTTTGCTTATATGCATCAATGTGTATTTCCCCCCCCCATTGGCTCAAGGTTAAGTCTTCAAAGATGGCATGACTTTACTGAATTCATCGATTTAATTCAACAAAAATATCCACTTCATAATTTAATCATAGGTGGAGATTTTAATGCCAGGATGGGCTCTAGTTTCCCTACACCTCCTGACTTTCTTGACTCCTGCCTAGGTGATTATTCATTTCTTCCCCGTACCTCCCGGGATAAAATAATAAATAGAAAAGGGCATGCTTTATTCAAGATGCTACTTGGCGCCCGCCTTTTGTGCCTCAATGGTTCAAAATATGATCTGTCCAAGGGGTTTTTTACTTTTATTAACAAAAGAGGAGCTAGTGTGGTGGATTATATTTTAATTTCTCCACAACTTCTTGACCTTGTAAAGAATCTGTCTATTGCAGATAGACCACCTCCCACTACTGTTGTCTTTGTCCTCTTCTTTTAGTTATTTGAAAGCTCCACCCGACAACGACGTTCACCAGGGCCTAATACGTCGAAGGTGGTCTCCCTTCTTACTGGAAGAAGTTAAAACAATTCTAACATCCCCTCCGCTGATAGATTTAAGACAAAAAGCCGCTCTGCCAACAAATGACATTAGGGAGATATTCGAGCAGATCATTAACCATCTCCACCCAGTTGTTACTACATCTAAGGCGCATTTAGGCAAGTCCCAC
This sequence comes from Rhineura floridana, assembly GCF_030035675.1. Classification (NCBI taxonomy): domain Eukaryota; kingdom Metazoa; phylum Chordata; class Lepidosauria; order Squamata; family Rhineuridae; genus Rhineura; species Rhineura floridana. The sequence continues at coordinate 209,874,911 of NC_084482.1, forward strand.
TATAGCGACAAACCGTGGTTTGACAAGTTCTGCATGGCTAAAAAAAAAGCAAGTCTGTTATCAAACACGCTTCACCAGGCAACATTATTCGGAAACGGCCATAGCCAAACTCTTAACTCTTAAAAAAGAATATAACAACTTATTGAAATTTAAAAAATCAGCTTATATCACCACATTTTGGCAACGCCTTGGCCACGCAGCCCTCCATGGCAATCAGGGGGACTTCTGGAGATTAGTTCACGGTTCCTTATCCAACAACCCCTTTATTTCAAGTCCTCAAATTCTCCCAGAAACATGGATTTCCCACTTCCAATCTATCTTTTCTGATTCATCTCCTCCATGCCAGTCTTTACCTATTTTACCTCCAAATTGCCCACAATGGCCCCCAGTGACCAACGCTGATATTGGCAATTTAATTTCACTACTACGCTCGGGGAAAGCCCCTGGCCAGGACAAGGTTCCAGCAGACTTGTATCAATCTTTTCCCTCCTGGTGGTGTCCCATTCTTGCAGCCCTATTTTCGAAAATAAACGAATCTGGTTGCATCCCCACCGGTTGGACAACGAGCATAGTAGTTCCCATATTCAAAAAAGGTGATCCCGCTTTACCGACCAACTATAGACCTATAAGCCTTTTGGACGTAGCGTCAAAGCTATATGGATGCTATCTCCTAAATAAACTTTTGGATTGGGACAAAGAACAAACCATCATATCAGATGCCCAGGCAGGTTTTAGGGAAGGAGCCTCTACGCTAGACCAATTGTTTATTTTACACCATCTTGCGCAAACAAAGTTGAAACCCCCTCAACTCATTATACTTAGCGTTTATCGATTTAACGGCCGCCTTTGATTCAATCAATCGCCATCTACTCTGGAGCAAATTAGATAAGGCAGGGATCAACAAAAGATTGCTTTGGCTCCTTCAAATTCTACACCGTAATACTGCCATAAGAATCCGTTTAGGTTATAATGGTCTCTTATCACAAAAAATCTCAATGGAAAAAGGCGTTAAACAGGGATGTATACTGGCCCCTTTCCTATTTAATTTCTTCATTAACGACGTTGTTCCAGCAATGTCTTCCCCTGCATTTTTTCCACCTTCAATTAAAGATAGGAAAATTCCGGTCTTACTCTATGCGGATGATCTACTCCTGCTCTTGCAAAACAAAATTGGCCTTAAACGAATGCTAGCCCGCCTTCAAGATTATTGCGATTCCCAATCCCTGCAAATCAACTATAAAAAATCTAAAATAATGATATGCGGGAAACATAGCAAAGCCAATCATACCTGGCGATTAAATGGCCATATTATAGACTAGGTCCATACCTTCAAATATTTGGGGATTCACATCAATAATAAACTGTCCTGGTCATTTCAATTGGCACATATCAAATTGCAAGCTCTCAGGGCTCTTGGCCTGTTGAAGAATTTTTTCTACTCTAAGGGAGGCCAACTGTTGAGACCTATGGCTAAACTATATACAATAAAAATTATCCCGACTATCTTGTATGGATGTGAGATCTGGGGCCCTTCCTTGCGATCTTCCCTCGATCCAATTCAAAACACCTTCTATAAACAAATTTTGGGTCTACCCAAGGGTACCCCGGTGGCCCACGTAAGAGCTGAACTCAATTCCCCCTCTTTAATGGCTAGGGTCGATTTAGCGTATTTACACCTATGGAAGAAATATTCGGTTGCTGATCCTCCTTCTCTGGCTAAACTTTGTTGGGAGGATCAAATGGAAAAAGGGGGTTGGGCTAAAAACTTTGCTGCTTTGGGCGTCCAATATCTTTTGACCCCCCCCCTTGCTTGCCAACCTAACTCCAAAGGCTTTGCGACAGCAGATTTATGAACATGATGCTAAACAGGATAGTGTAGTGATCACCACTTCTAAATTCTCTAAATGGTTTGCCCTGATTCAATCTAACCAAGTGTGGCCTCACTACCTCGACATCCTAACAAGTGCTCCCCTTCGAAAAGCATACACTGAGCTTCGTTTTCAGGTGATGCCTTCAGCGTACCTTCACGGCAGATACTCCGGTATCCCCTACGCCGAACGTCTTTGCATAGTAGGGTGCAAAGTTCCAGAAGATCTAATACATTATATGTTAGATTGTCCTTTGTTCTCTCTTCCCAGAGCCAGATTCATTTTACCATTAATCCAATCAAATAACAACGACGGCAGGACTCAGGCAGTGATCTTTTTATTATCTTCCAATCAGCCACATGTAATACTTTCTATCGCCAACTTTGCCTTGGCAGCAAAGAAACTCAGAGCTACTTATGTTATGAACAGATGTTGTAACTAAATTGGTTGAATGTTATCTATTTCACCCAGAATGGGCATTTTATTTTCTACCTTTCCTGTATAAACGCTTGTTTTTTTGTAACAGCCTTTGGCTATATGCAAATATTAAGTAAAGTAAAGTAAAGTACAGAAACAAGCCCTATATTTTTCCTGACAAGGGGTGTTGTCAGGACCCTACCTGTGGGGATCCCACCTCAGGCCACTACCTTCTAGGATCCCGCCTGTGGCTACCGCCTTGTCACGGTCCCACTGCTGGGTCCTGGTTTTTAAATGTTCTCTCACAGGCTCTAGCAAAGATCTCTCAAGACCCCACTGCTAGGCAGCAGCACCAGTCACTCCCAGTAATTCAATATTGCCTTGAGACTGTGCCTTAGTCTCCTCCAGGCCTATTGCTACTTTGTGTCTGGGTGCACGTGCAGGCCACAACCCCCCAGTATCTTTGTGCCTATAAAGATTACAGCCTTGGGTTGCTCTGGATACCTGATGATGTTACACTATCTCTTCACCACTGCCACCCTTGATACTGTTTTCCAACCTTGGTATATGCCCTGCCCACCCTTCTGGTCTGTGTAAACCCAGCCAAGGATCAGGCGTTTTGGTAAACCAAGAAATATTTATTTATATACACAGGAATAACAAGATTACTTAAAGGTATAGTTTAACAAGCGTATGGTTTCACCAGATGTGTTACTCTTTATGTTACTAGTAATCAATAACCTGCCTCACTACCAGCCTAATCCAATCCAACGCACAAAACCAACCAACAGCCTCCCTCAGAACTCCCACCAACTGACTCCCCAAAACCAACAGACTCAACCTTTATACCTACAGACACTCAAACGCTCAGCCAATCATCATACAACACTCTCCAGCATTCCAGCCCATGTACTCCCCCCTCTCACTCAGTCCACTTACCATATAAGTATTATTATTATTATTACAGCACATTACAATTCCTACAACAGGCAGAAAAATTCACCAAGACCATCAGCTGTTTTGAAGTGGACTGTGGGGGGAAAAACTTTGTGAGCTACTGGTCTAGGCCTCAGCTTCTCCAAAGAATCACTTCACCTTCTGCAGAATTACTTACAGTCCCTCTCCTGAAGCAACTTAGACAAGGTTACCCAAGGCAGTGGGTGACACAGCAGGCAACGCTCTGCCCATGGTGCTACTAATGCAAACAGCGGTATATTTCTTCTGTTCAGTGTTTGTGGTACCCTTGTAATTCTTTCACCTTTTATATTTTGATGTTAATGTAATTCTCTGTTCATTTTGTATCATGCCTGCACCGTTTTAACTACACTGCCTGTGTGCTTTCCAGAGGCAACTGGTTGGCCACTGGGGACCAGATGCTGGACCAGATGGGCCACTGGCCTGATCCAGCACGGCTGCTCTTCTGTGAAATGAATATGTACAGTCTTTCAAACTTTGTTAGTTACTTTTGAAATATTTCAAATTGACTTTCTTTTTGGCGTGGTTCTGGCTCTTTAGTCACTGCCCATATGACCACTGGAGCAAATTAAGGTAGCCTGAGTTCAGAGTCCAGAGTTTCAGATATATAAACAGGTGTCTGATCATTAAAATACAGAAACAAAATCTATAAACACTAACTCCATTATTATGTTTAACCTTTCAAAAACCAATAAACTGCTCCAATATGTTAACCATTTTTTTAAAAGGTTTGTTCGTTTTGTGGTCTTCCATCTCTTAGGACACTAATAGACAACATGATGCTCTCTTGCAGGCTTGATTGAGATTTCTAATATACGTTTCAGCTGCATGTGTGGACACAAACCAGGTCAGGGCCATAGAGAAAAGGGCCTGATCCTCCCCTCTTGCATAATTTTCTTATTAAAAATTGACACACCCCCCAACCTGTAGTTTGCCCCTTAAGGATCTGTGATCTCTCACTGTGTTCACTTTTTAAATTATTACTCATTTTTAAGTTGCTGGGAGCCGTCTTATGAAAGTGGTTTTAGGCGCTGCATTCAGATTGTTGTTGTGCTGGCTGTTTGAGTATTACGAGTAGTGAATGTTTTTAAATTTCATTTGTATTGGGTGGTGGTAGTTTTAAATGGTATCTGTATGCTGCTTTGGGGAGAATTGTTCTTAAAAGGCTGGTTATAAATAAATATAAATAGCACACATGATGGAGGAGGAAATATGAGCGCATCTCCCTGGATGCTTTTAAGAGGAAGAACCTGTTAGCGCTTAGTCACAGCTACCCCATATATTTAAAAGCACATTTATACCATTTTAAGCAGTCATGGCTTCCCTCAAAGAATCTGGGGAAACTACGGTTTCCCAGAGTTACAGTTCCCAACACCCTTAACAAATTACAATTCTGAGGATTCTTTTGCGGGAAGCCATGTGCTTTAAATGCATTGTGTGGATGTGACCCTTGAGCTTTGGAGGTTAGTATGATGTCTACAGCGCATAAATCTAGATCTCAGTGTTATGAAAATGTGTCCCACAATAGCAGGGGTATTAAGGGGTAGCCTTAAAGAGTATCATTGGATTGGGTCCAGTTTGTGGGTCTAGGGAGCTGGTTCTCCCTTTGGGTATAAGCAGGCCTCTCCTATACCATGAAAGAGAAAAGAAAGGGGGAAACCCCAAGATGCTAGAAAAATATATTTAATTTTGAACAAAAGGCCAACGCGTTTCGGCCAGTCTGTGTCCCCTTTGTCAGGGGAACAGCTGGTGTGAAATATCCTTCTGTGAGCAGAATTGCTTGCACTAGTACAACTACCACCAGTGTTGCTTTTGTTCAAAATTAAATACTTTTTCTAGCATCTTGAGGTTGCCACCTTTCTTTTCTCTTTCCTGGTTTTTGGATGCTAGCCACTTTTTGCTGTTCCTCTCCTATACCACGTCAGATCCACTGGTCCAACTAGCTCAGTACTGTCAATACTGACTCAGCAGCAGCTTTCCAGGGTTTCAGGCAGGCAGTGGTGTAGTCCAGAGTCTCGGGCGGTCTTAGACCCCTTACTTTTTTCAGGTTCATCATTTCAGGTTCTAGTGGTAGTTCTGGTTTAATTTGTTCTGACACCTAATTATTTGTCTTTTTCGCAGTCCATGGTATGCACAAAGCTCTCCTCCAACACCACATTTCAAATGAGCTGATTTTTCTCTTATCTGCTTTTACTGTCCAACTTTCACATCCATACATAGAGATTGGGAATACCATGGTTTGAATGATCGTGACTTTAGTGTTCAGTGATACATCTCTGCATTTGAGGTCCTTTTCTAGTTCTCTAATAGCTGCCCTCCCCAGTCCTAGCCTTCTTCTGTTTTCTTGACTATTGTCTCCATTTTGATTAAGGACTATGCCAAGGTATTGATAATCCTTGACAAGTTCCAATGTCCTCGTTGTCAACTTAAAGTTACATAACTCTTCTGTTGTTGTTACTTTAGTCTTTTTAACATTCAGCTGTAGTCCTGCTTTTGCACACATACACACACACACACATATCCTGAGCTATATAACACTTCATAGCTCCGATGAAGTGACCTCTAGGCAAAAAAGCTGAAGCCATAAATACTTTTGAGAGCCTTCCAGGTGTCACAAGAGACTCTTTGTTTTTCTGGAATTCTCTGAGCTCAACGGGGCACTTCAGCTTCCCAATCAAACGCACCAACGCAAAGGAGGGAGCAACACCAAGATATGGAGGATATTGCATTAGAACCTGCTCAGCACAGGGTGGTGTTCTAACAAGAACCGGACGTTGAAGCTAAACTCAATTGTTCTCTTTGGGCATCCCAGTGGTCTGTAGTAGACGCACTTTCGTATCATAGATCTTGAAAAGTGTAGAGTGACATTGATGGTGACCTTCCAGTAAAGTTGGAAAACTCACCACTGCTCATGATTCTCTATCGGCGCTGAAGCCTTAATTTAAAACAAAACAAAACAAAGTTTCCACACAATTTGGAGAAGATGGCCGGATGGGTGGGTGGGAACGCCAGTTGCCGAAATCCTGGAGTTATCCATTGATTTCTATGGGTCGTTCTCATTTCTGCCTGTGGGAATATGGCTTCCAAACTAAACTCGAAATTTGCGTACCTAAATAATGAGATGGGTCTCTCTTCCATATTCTTATCTTTCTGCTTCGTATTCCACACATCTGGGAAAGTGAAAAGTGGCCCGGTGGAATTTCCTTCGCTAGGAAAAAAAAGTGCAAAATGTGGCCGGTGAGTAGCTGTTGTTTGGGTAGAAAAAAAGGGGGAGGGAATAAAGAGGGTGCTTTAATTTGGATTCCTGAGCAGGGGGTTGGACTCCTGAGCATGGGGTTGGACTCGATGGCCTTACAGGTCCCTTCCAACACTACAAGTGTATGATCCTAAGAAAAGTCCCCTTCTCATGATTTGCGGGCCTTACCCTGCAAACCTAGTCCCATAGGAGAACCCTAACTGCGTTGTATTTTCGGTTATAAAAAAGGATTATAGGGAAGTAGAAAATTATGGACGGTGTGGAGACGACGGTCAGACATTTTCCTCCTTCGTAATGCTCGAAGCCAACGGGGTCGTCCAATCAAGGTGAGAGATTCAATGGCAGACAAAAAAGAAAAGACTTCTTTACCTGGGGAAGGGAAGGGCCTTAGAATATCCCCGGCATTTCCAGGTAGGGCTGGGAATGGCTGCTGCCCCAAACCCTGCAGAGCTGCTGTCAGTCAGCACAGACCAGGGGTGGGCAACCTTAGGCCTGGGACTGGGAAGGAGCTGGATGTGGCTCTCTAATCGTTTTTGTGTGGCCCTCGGGACTCTTCCCAGGCTTCACCCCTTCTCCGGTTGCACCCTCCTTGAGTGTTCCCCCCCCCACCGCTGCAAAGCATCCTTGAAATCTGATAAAGCCTCTGTGCAAATTTATATTCATTGCTCCACCCACTTTTGACTCTGGCCCCGCCCACCTCAGGTGGCCTCCAGAAGATTTCCTAGAAAGGAATTCGGCCCTCGGGCTGAAAAATCAGATATATGTATATGGTTGTTGTAAACTGTTTTGATTTTCTTTTTTTAATGATTAATGGGGGGGGGCTGCCTTCAAGTCAATCCAGACTCATGGCGATCCTATGAATAGGGATTTCATGGTAAGTGGTATTCAGAGGGGGTTTCCCATTGCCTCCCTCTGAGGCTAGTCCTCCACAGCTGGCTAGGGCCTGCTCAGCTTGCCACAGCTGCACAAGCCAGCCCCTTCCTTGTCTACAACTGCCAGCTGGGGGACAACTGGGCTCCTTGGGACTCTGCAGCTTGCCCACGGCTGCACAAGTGGCAGGGCACGTAACCCCTGAGCCACTCCCTGTGGGGGTGACCTTGACACCCAGGAGACACGAGCGGGGATTTGAACTCACAGACTCTGGACTCCCAGCCAGGCTGTCCTCCTCACTGTGCTACACCAGCTGTGTCTTTTAATGAGTATACATATGTTATAAATAAATTGTTTCCTCATCTCAGTTGTGGACTGAACTAGGTGGCCTGGGATGGTATAAGGCAGCTTCACCCCTTCAGAATAGCATGTATGTTCATCGCTGCTGGTAAACATAAAGCGGATAAGAGAAAACTCAACTCATTTGAAATGTGGTGCTGGAGGAGAGCTTTGCGCATACCATGGACTACGAAAAAGACAAATAATTGGGTGTTAATTGGAAGCTAAAATGATTAAACTAAGGTTATCATACTTTGGAAACATAATGAGAAGACCTGATTCACTAGAAAAGACAATAAAGCTGGGAAAAACAGCAGGGAGTAGAAAAAGAGGAAGGCCAAACAAGAGATGGATTGATTCCATCAAGGAAGCCACAGACCTGAACTTACAAGATCTGAACAGGGCGGTTCATGACAGATGCTCTTGGAGATCCCTGATTCATAGAGTTGCCATAAGTCATAATCGACTTGATGGCATATAACAGCAACAATAACAGTGAAACCAGCAAGAATTTCTCCCAGTCTTCCCAGTTTCATTGGAGACCCTGGCAGAAATGGCAGAAAGGCACAGGTCTACTACTGTGCTAATGCCTCACCTTCTTTCTCCACCCCATACCCAGCCCAAGTCGCTTGGAGCTGCCATTTGAAATTACCCATGATGCACTGGAGTGATGCTGCATTGGAACCATTGTGGGAAATTTTTTTAAATGGCAGCTCCAAGCTGCCCACTGTCAATCACAGGGCTGGTGCTGGATGCCTCTGCCATATACACTTCATCCAGTCAGCTGTCTTGAGCCACCCTGTCCTCCTGGCTTGGACGCCACGTGCTTTGCTCCTGGATCTGTTCTGGGGGAAGATGAGACCTTCAAGGGAGGGACTGTTCTTTGTCAAGGACCAGACAGTTGGAACTGCCACTGATACGGGCCATAACTTTTAAGAACGATAATTTTAAGAACTTGCGCTTGCGCTTGCTTCTTTCCTTCTCCCTCCCATTCCTGTTTTCCTCATGTGTTATGTCTTTTTAGATTAGATCAGAACAAGTATAGTGTAATGATAACGGTGTTGGGCCCATGACCTGAGAAACCAGGGTTCAAATCCGCACTCAGCCATGAAGCTCACTGGGTGACCTTGAGCCAGTCGCTGCCTCTCAGCCTACCCGCTTCACAGGGTCACTGTGAGGATAAAATGGAGAGCAAGAGAACTATATATGCCATCTTGAGCTCCTTGGAGAAGAAGGGTGGTTGGACTTGATGGCCTTATAGGCTCCTTCCAACCCTAACCTTCTATGATTCTATATGGTGATGATGATTCTGAGATCAGGGACTGAGAGCCGTATTGGCAAAAGGGCAGGGTATAATCCCTGTTAAGTAAATAAATCATAAGCTTGCCAGGGATGGTACTGTGCCAAGGGACCCCTGGAACTTGGAGTCAGCCCTGGCCAAGCAGGTAATGCAGAAAATAGAGGACAAGGAGAGTTTCACATGAGTCGGTGGTCATCTCTGGGTTAGGTGGGGGGAGGAACTTCAAACTAACTGGAGGAGGGGTATAGTGACGTTTTAAACAGGAAACGCACGTGCAGTTGCCTTCGTAACTGTGGAACCCTGACAGCAGGATCATTCCAAAGCAGTTAAAGTCAGTTGGGAGAGTCAGTTTGGAAAGAAGAGGATTAGCGAGAGGAGAGTGAGCAAGAAAGGGCTGTCACAGAGACTTAGTTTATAGGTAATGCTTGAATTATGTGTAGACAATTCAGAATTCTTCTAGACAAATTCATAGAAGTTAAGGCTATCAGTGGCTACTAGTCACAATGGCTATGCTCTCCCTCCATGGTTGGAGGCAGTATTCCTCTGAATACACATTTTGGGGGATCGCAGGAGGAGAGAGTGTTTATTATTAACATGATATGGAAATAACAGAGTACTAAGTCTGCATCCTGTTGAACCAGGGGTTGGGCAACCTGTGGTCCTCCAGATGTTGCCAGACTCTCAACTGTCATAAACCCTGAGTTCTGCTGAGCCGGCTGGGGCTGATGGGACTTAGGAATCAAACAACCTCTGCAGGGCTATAGATTCCCTCCCCTGTTGTTACCTAACAGCGAAACCCTAAGCAAACATGCTTATTATGTCTGTATTACAACCAGGATGAATGCCTGTTGCTGGAATCCGCAGGAGGGGAGAGCTCTGTTGCACTCAGATCCCTCTTTGGGGCACCTGGTTGGCCACTGTGAGAACAGGATGCTGGACTAGATGGGCCCTTGGCCTGATCCAGCAGGGCTCTTCTTATGTTCTGGCCTTGCAAAGCATGCCAAAGTTACTAGCCTGCTTTTCCATGCAGTCCATGGAAGAGCGAAGCCTTCTCCCCTGTAGTCAGTAGAAGAACACAGGCTGCTAGCCTCTTATCAGGCCAGCAAAATAATCATCATTGCCCACTGTTACCAGGGCTGGCAGAGGAGGGATGGAGCAATCATTCCCTGATCTGCCACCCCAAATGGTTTCCGTGCTGGTTGTAAATGAAGAGCCTTTTCTTCCTCTGTGGCAAGCAGGCTGATGGAGAATGCGTGGGTCTGTACTTCCCTTCCCACCAGCCCCCCGTTTATTTCCATGCTGACCACAAGAGGATGGGAACTCTCACTTGTTATGGTGCCCGCAGCGTGCAGGCATTTCCAGATCGGAACCAGCACCTTGCAACCAATGGGAAGATGGATGAAACTGAACAGGTCCTGCTTCCAGGCTTCTTAGGGATGTCTGGTTAGCTACTGTGAGATCAGGATGCTGGATAGGTAGGCCCTGGGCTTGATACAGCAGCCAGACTCTTCTCATCATCTGACTTAAGCAAGGGAAGCTCCAGCTAGTACAAAATGCTGCACTAGACTGCTGATGGGGGCAGGCAGCATGTGCCGTCCCTGTCTTATATTCATATACCTAACCCTGAATAATTTGTGTCTAGGATATCTTAAGACCACCTGAGCCCTGACAGCCTAGCCGATCACTGAGATCATCTGAAGGAGAGCTGCTAGTTGTCCCCTGGGTTAAAAAAAGGCCTGCCTGGCCTCAGCTAGATGTTGGGCATTCAGTGTCGCAGTGGAACACCCTTCCAGCAGAGATTTGGCAGGCAGGCATCCTTGCTGCTGATTTTCAGATGGCTCTTGAAGACCTTTTTATGCTGACAGGTCTATTCACAGTTGTTTAACTCCCCCTCCCCCCAGGATGAGACACTTTTTTTCATTACTCTTTTGTGTTGGCTTCATGGTGTTTTATGTTTTGTGGAATATTGTCAATTTTGTTGTATAATGCCCTGATATATTTCTTATCTAAATATTTCTTACCAATAAAGATTTCTTATCAATAAATAAATGTGTGTGAAGGAGAGGTAATGACTTGCCATTCCTCACGTTCTGTCTCCCTTCCAGAAAATGGAGCAGCATCAGTCCGACGTTCTAGATCATCTCCTCTACGGGGTGGCGTGGAAACTGTTATGACATGGCCTTCTCAGGTAAGAGGGTGGTTTCCATGCAGGGAACAGCTGGGTTGCTGCCTCCTTTGTTAGGGTTGTGTGTGAAGTGTGACTTACCCCCACCCCACCTCACCCTAGTGCTGCCAGATTATCAAAGCCACCCACTCAGAAGGCAGCGGGGTCCTCTGATCTTCTTACATGCAGCAAGGGCTGGAATATTTTGCCAGCCCAATCCTGTCAGTTGTCTGTCTGTTACGGAGGTGGGGAACCTTTTTCCAGACCAAGGGTTGCCTTCTCTTCGGAGCAACCTCCCAAGGGCCACAGGCTCGTGGTGGGAAGAGGCAGAAGCAAGCACGGGTGGAGCAACAAACATATGGGTTGTATTAAAGTGAGCCTTACCCATTGAAATAAACGGAAGTTAGTCATGTTTATTCATTTCAGTGGGTCTACTCTGAGTAGGACGAACTTTAAATACAAGCCTAATTTCTTACAGGAGGCTAGTTTCTAGACACACTGAGACTCAGATAGAGGGGCCTGGAGGGCCGCATTTGGCCCATAGGCATAAGAGTGGCAGCCTCTCTTTCGAATGGCCTGATGGGGACATCGGACAGCACCGGCAGGGATGAGAAACAGGCTTCGGCCCTGCAGGAGGCCAAGCCGCATGTCCAAGGCCTTCCCTAGAAAGCAGGTCTATAAGCCTGGCAAATCTTCATGGGCAAAAGTTTGCCCTCTCTTCTCCCGATTCAGCCACGTGCCCTTAGCTGCTCCAACTGGGCCTTTGCTTAAGTAAGGGGTGAGGAACCTTTGACCTTCCAGATGTTGCTGAACCACAACTCCCATCAGCCCCAGCAAGCCCGGTGAATGGCCTCGGATGATGGGAGTTGTAGTTTGGCAACATCTGGAGGACCAAAGCTTCAGTGCTGGTATCTGCATAAAGCAACAGGCACACACCTTCCTGTCCCAGGGGCTGTCTTTCCGGCCCCTCAAAGGACCCTCCCCAGCACACACCCCTTTCCTCGGGCCATATCCTTTGCCACCTCTGCTGTCGCTGTGTGCTTTTGCCTGGCTGGAATGTGCCCCTGAGCTGTGATAACGCTTCTTGTTTTCCCAGATGGAGAACAGAGAGATGTGTGCGTATAGAAACCTTTGACTTCACACGATTGGAATGTAGCCTCCAATACAAAAATTAAGAGCTGTATTCATTGCTCCACCCACTTTTGCATCTGGCCACACCCACCACTGACAGGTGGCCTCCGGAAAGTTGCTCTGGAGAGAATGTGGCTCTTGGATAGAAAAATGTTCCCTGCTACTGCTGCAGATAACTTGATTTGACCAGTCGATTGACTATCAATGGGTGCACGTGTAGAGCTTATCAGTTGCTCTGCCTGTTTTAGCATCTGGCCAGACTCGTCACTGGCGCATGGCCCCCAGAAACTTGCCAATGGGGGCATGTGGCCCTTGGGTGGAAAAAACATTTCCTGCGATAGATTTTTGACTATTATTTGACCAGTCAATTGACTATGTGTGTGTTTGTGTGTATGTGTGTGAGTGTATGAAACCTTCTACATCCTCCTGGAAAATATCTGCATCCCCTACTTTCAGTCTGTGTGCAAAAGTGGGGACGGGATAAGAAGTGGATGGAATTATTCACGGGGAGAGACTATTTTTCTCTTTCAGGCTCCAGTGAGCTTTGAGGAGGTGGCTGTGTATTTCTTGGAGCGGCTCTGCTGGATCCAGGCCCGAGAGCTTTGCCCAAGGAAGTCATGAAGGAAAACTGTGGGAACATAACTTCTCTGGGTAAGGACACCTGTTTGTGGGCTTCCCACCAGGGCACTTGGTTGGCCACTGTGGTCACCGGAGCTCGGTTAGATAGGTCTTTGGCCTGATACTGCAGCCAGGCTTGTCTTACGTTCTTAAATTCTTATCTTCTGAAGTCTTTGCTCTGGATTGCGATGCATTCTTGTCACTAGAGATGCGCGGACTACCCCGTGGAAATGTGCGGCTGAGCCATGTGTACCAGCTTATTGTTACAGACCTGACCTTGACCTGCACGAAGCCCATTTTTAAAAGTACAGAATTCCAATTTTGGGGGCCTTTGGGGAAGGGCAGTAGCTCCGTGATAAAGCAGGTGCTTTGCATGCAGAAGGCTCAGTCCCCAGCATCTTCAGATAGAGCTTGGGATGTCCCCTTTCTGAAATCGTGGAGAGATGCCGGCAGTCAAGTGTAGACGATGCTGCCCTAGATGGACCGATGGTCTCACTCCGGATAAGGCAGCTTCCTGGGTTCTAAGTATTTGGAGTGTGGAAAGGACTTCTGCTGCTGCGAGAAAACGTTCACTTGCCATCAAAGAAATCACACCGGAGAGAAATCATATAAAAGCTTGGAAAGTAGAAAGAGCTTGAGCTGCAAGAAAAGTTTCTCTTCCCGTCAGAGAATTCACACAAGAGAGAACCTGTTAAAAAGTGCTTGGAGGCATTCAAGAGGCAGCTGAACAGCCACCTGTTGGGTATGCTTGAAGTTGGATTCCTGCCTTGAGCAGGGGGTTGGACTTGATGGCCTTAGGAGCCCCTTCCAACTCTACTGTTCTATGATTCTATTGCCTTAGGAGGCCAAGGGCAAAATCATAATGTTACTCACGTCGTCACTAATCAGATGCAAATCTCAAGAGTTCATTTCAGGGCCCAGCTCAAGGTGCTCACGCTAGTATCTGAAGCCCTAAACTACTTAGGCCCCAAATATCTAAGAGACCATCTCCTTCTCTACACACCCTCTAGGGGGTTAAGATCAGCAACTTTTGGCAATTCTGCCAAGCTCAGAAGTTTGGGTGGTAGCAGCTGGGGAGAGGGCATTCTTTGTGGCGACCTTAAGTTGTGGAACTCCCCACTGAGGTTCGTCTGGCAACTTCGCTGTACGGGTTTGATGAATGCTAAAAACACACCTCTTTACTGTGGTCTTTAACTCCTGATGTATGGTTGCAGGACCCATCCTATTCCTGTAAAGGTAATGTGTTTTCATCGTTTTAACACTGTACTTTAAATTTCTGTAACCCGCCGTGGGACCAGCTGGCGGTGGTGGTAACAATAACAATAATATAGCAATAGAGATGCAATATATAAAAACGTGGTAAATACACAATACTTACAACCAGTGGCAACCAATGAGCAGCGCAGGTGGGGCACTGTTGCTCTCTGTGGCTTCCAAACACAGCGGAGGGGCGTTGCTAAAGATGGAGAAGGGGAGGAGCGTGGAGTTCAGTGTGTACGGCCAGAGCATCAGATTGGCCCCGCTGCACCGCACCAAGCTCCCTCGCCCCTCTCAGTCAGCGGCAGCGACCCACTGTGCTTGGGAGCCGAGGCAGCAGCAGTACCTCACTGACCGATAAAGCTTATAACTGATTATTTTAATGCTACATTGAGTCTCCTTGGACTGTCTTTTCCAGTTTTGTAGTACAATCAATGGGCCGTCTGGCACCAGGCCCTGCTGGGAAAAGATTGAGTGTATTCCACTTGTGCCACCTTTTTGCCCACTGGGAAGGTGAAACAGCCAGGCCTCCAGTTAGACCCAGTTCTTGTGCCTAATGTCGTTTTCTGGGATCTTGGGGGGCGGGTGGGGTGTTATATCCCTTACTTTTTTGGGAGCTGGATCCCTACGTCTCCAGCATCCTATGAGTCAATCAGCATGAATAGGGAGTGTGTTAGCCACTGAGAAGAGTCTTCTAATGTGCTTCCTTGTCCTTTCCCGCTGATTGGAGCCAATCGGAGCGAAAGGAGATGAGTCAGGGACTCCTAGGATTGTCTGTTGTTGTGGGAAAAGGCTTGCGTGGGAAGGAGTGAGGAGATGACGACGGTGAGCCAGCAAGCGAGTGAGGGCGTGGCTGTGAGGGGGCGTGGCATGACTATCATGAAGGGACCCTGCACTTCTGCATTCACCATTACTGATTACTAGTGACACACTGAATTGTGATTAGGCTGCTGTACCGGGGTGCGTAAAGGACTGTGGCTGATACCACTTAGGAACTGATACGTAACAAGGCCTTTTGAACCTGGATGTTCACTTGCCATCGTCAGCCACACCAAAGGAAAAGTTCACCTTCGGTCATTCTTCATTTAGGTTACTTTTACTAACTGGGTCATGAAGCATTTTCTTATTATTTGGAATAGACGAAGCTGCCTTATACTGAGTCAAATTGTTGGTCCATCTAGGTCAATAGTGCCCACGCTGACCGCCAGCAGCTCTTTAGGGTTTCAGGCACAGGACATTCCCAGCCCGACCTGGAGAAGCCAAGGATTGACTCCTGGGACCTTCTGCATGCAAAGCAGATGCTCCATCGTCTGAGCTCTTCCCTTACAGATGATATTCCAGTCCTCATGATTCTAAATGAAGAGTTGCTTACACAGAAATTCACATTGTTGGTCCATCTAGCTCACTGACGGCCAGCAGCACTCCAGGGTCTCAGACAGGGGCCGTTCCCAGTCCTGCTTGGACATGCTGGGGATTGAATCTGGGACCTTCTGCACGCAAGCAAGGGGCTCTACCACTAAAGGACTTTCCCTGTAAGTTTTTAGGTTAAATGGGAAACTGTTCTGTTAACTTGAAGCCTTATCCCAGACATGCCAAAGGGGCCCCAGAGTGGTGCAAACAGGGCGATCTCAAGCCTTGAAGCATTTCTCCTTCCCCTTATGCTAGCTTTGGGCTATGTTCAGAGGCCCACAACTTTTCTTGTGGCAGCTGTTAAGAAAGACCATGGTTCCAGCTCCAGATTTTGCTGAATGCCATCCCGAGGGAGCGAAAGGGCTCGAGAACATACATGTCCCACATGCTTCTATACATGCCACCCCATCTCACCTCACCAGGCACACAGGTCTCTTCTCAAAATGGGAGCCACCTTTGAAGGAGGAAGAATGGCCTCCTCGTAGGAGCTTCCCGTCCAAGTGAACTGATGAAAGAAAAAGAGTTTCCCTATTGAGGGTTCAATCCAAGTTCTATGAGCTATGGGCTTGTACTAAAATAAGAAAAGAAAAAAGACCAGACTGTTCCTTTCAGGGTTGCATGGCTCACCTTATACTGAATCAGATCACTGGATGGCACAGACTGAGTGGCCATCTTTCAGGGAGGCCATAGCTACATGCTGCATTGCAGCTCCTGCATAGAGCAGGGGGTTGGACTAGATGACTTCTTGAGGACCCTTCCCACTCTGTGATTCTCTGAATTCTCCGCATTAGTGAATTCTGCTTGACTATTAGGGACTCTCAACAGCTAACAGCGAACATTCCATTCTCCTTGTGCGACAGAACACTTCCCCCTCTCTTCCCTCCATGTGCTGTCTAAATCTGTTCTGGGTTTTTCCCCAACCCTACGGAGCAGATTGGGAGATGGGGGGAGGGGAGCATGCATGGGGGTAGGGGGAAGTGTGTTGTGCAAGTGGAAGTCACTCTGCTCGTGCAGTTATTTAGTTGAATACCACCTAATATTTCTCCATTACACACCTAATTAGGATTCTTTCTCTCCCCCCCCCGTAGCTATTGGGCAGGGCAGTGAGGATTCTGAAGAGCCAGCTAGAGTGTCTTTGGAAACAATCAAGCATGAAGTGGAAGAAGAGACCTTTGGGGATCAAGACCTGTTGAGGAGGCAGGACAGAAACCAAGTAGACTTCTGTGAAGTTTCAGTCCAAAGAATACAGATGGAGGAGAAGCCATTTAAGTGTTTGATGTCTGAAAATAGCTTCAGTCATAGCACAAGCCAAATTTCCCACCAGACAATCCACACTGGGGAGAAAAAAAATAACTGTCTGGAATTTGGAAAGGACTTGGGACAGAGCACACAGCAAAGTTCACATCGGTTAATTTGTGCAAGGAAGAAGCTGTGTAAATGCCTGGAATGTGGAAAGAGCTTCAGTCGAAGTACAAACCTTACAAAACATCAAAGAACTCACACAGGAGAGAAACCATTTAAATGCTTGGAGTGTGGAAAAAGCTTTAGTCAGAGTTCAAACCTTATTTCCCATCAAATAATTCACA
Source organism: Rhineura floridana (assembly GCF_030035675.1). Classification (NCBI taxonomy): domain Eukaryota; kingdom Metazoa; phylum Chordata; class Lepidosauria; order Squamata; family Rhineuridae; genus Rhineura; species Rhineura floridana. Next base: position 209,892,102 of record NC_084482.1, read on the forward strand.
CAGGGGAGAAGCCATATCAATGTCTGGAGTGTGGAAAGAGCTTTAGTCAGAACACAAACCTTACTAAACATGGAAGAATTCACACAGGGAAGAAACCTTTTAAATGCCTGGAGTGTGGAAAGAGCTTCAGTCAAAGCTCAGATCTTATTTCCCATCAAAGAATTCACACAGGTGAAAAACCATTTAAATGTCTGAAGTGTGGAATGTGTTTCAGCCAGAGCACAGCCCTCACGAAACATGAAAAAATTCACACAGGAGAAAAACCATATAAATGCCTGGAGTGTGGAAAGAGCTTCAGTTGGAGAAAAAACCTTACTTCACATCAAAGAATCCACACACGGGAGAGACCATATAAATGCTTGGAGTGTGGAAAGAGCTTTAGTCAGAGCACAAACCTTATTAAGCATGAAAGGATTCACACAGGGGAGAAACCATATAAATGCTTGCAGTGTGGGAAGACTTTTACTGTGAGCACAACCCTTACTTCACATCAAAAAATTCACACAGAGGGGAAACCATATAAATGCCTGGAGTGTGGCAAGAGCTTCAGTCGAACCACAAGCCTTATTAAGCATGAAAGAATTCACACGGGAGAACCATTTAAGAGTCTGGAGTGTAAAAAGACCTTCTGTTGAAGCACAGACTTTGCTTCCTATCAAAGAATTCACCCAGGATATATGCCATTTAAATGTCTGGAGTCCAGAATGAGCTCCAGTCAGAGCACAACCTTTACTAAACATGAAAGAATTCACACAGGGAGAAAACCATATAAATGCCTAGAATGTGAAAAAGCTTTAGTGCAAGGACAATGCTTGCTAAGTATCTAACAATTAACACAGAGGAGAAAAACTAGAGTGTGGACAGAGTTTTAGCCAGTGTTCATCCCTTCTTTTCCATCCAATTGTTCACAGGGAGCTTCAGTCAGTGGAAACACCATAGGTCAGGGGTGAGGAATCTCTGGCCGTGGACCAATCCTGGCCCACCAGGGGGTCCAATTTGGCCCATAAGGCCATTTCTCCCAAACCACACCCACCTGTCAATCAGCTGATGTCAGTGGGTTACAAAAGCTGATGGGCGGGAGGATGGGGTTCAGTCCTGTTGGGTGCTGCATTACCAGCACATTCCCTATAGGAATGTACTAGCGAAGTAGACGCCTGCAGAGAGCAGGACTGAAGTCTCCGCTCATTAGCTGGTGAGCAGAGAGTTCAGTCTTGCTTAGTGCTGCTTCCCCCGTGCGTTCCCTGCGACTGCTGCCCAACCCTGCAGGCGATTGGCAGGTGGGTTGCCCTGCCCACCTGTCAAGAGTTGGTCCACAGGGTTGGGGGAGATAAAGATCTGGCTTGCCGAGCTAAAACGGTTCCCCACCCCGCCTTAGGTGCTTTCAAAGAGTGCAGACAGTGAAGACAACATAAAATGCTCAGACTGCTGGCTGGTGTCCATTGGGACTGGTGGGGCAGAGGGTGACCAGCGGTAGGTGCAGCCAGAGCCGATGAGAAGCAAAGCCACCCCTTGACTGGTTGTAAGACAGCAGGCAAGTGAGGGCTGTCGGAAGGCAGGTTGAGGTTGGTGGGCCAGTGCCCCATTGGCCTCAGTGGGCCAGACTTCACTGCTAAGAGCTTTCTTAGTATATCAAGCCTTGATAAAACATCCAGAAAAGCACACATGGGAGGAAATATGTGTTGATGTTAGGTGGGGAACTAACTTCAGTGAGTGTTCAAACCTTAATTAACCTCAAAGAACCTACCATGGGAAAGAACACAGACATGCATTCTCTATAGCCTTTGTCGTAAGTATGACCACATTATATAGTTGTTATTCGTTATTTTTAAGCTGCCAACAAGGGTTCAGCGTCATACAGGTTAAAATGGCAAAAGCACCATCTCTTATGGAGATAAATTCAAAAGGCAGAAACTGCAGTGATATCCATCTCCCATACAACAACATATTCCATTTGTCAGAAAGACCACTTCTTTTGGAATATGCCTATGAAAATGTAGCCCAAATTGTCATCTGGCTGTAGCTTTCCATTTTTGATATCAAGAAGCCAAATCTGTCATCTTCGCTCATGCCTAACTACCTTTTCCTGCATTGGATTGAGCCACACATTGAATGACATTGTGACATTTAAGTAAAACAGCCTTGAGTGTCTGTGAACCATTCCCTCTAGGCGGGGAATCGACTGTCTTGAGATTCTCTCATATGCAGTAGTGTCTGTAGCCCATTAAGGCTGGTAGACTACTGGACAGGGCATGGAACAGGAGATGGACACTTAAGCAACTCAGCAGTGCAGCTACTTGGCATGTGTCTTATACATCCACTGTTTTAAGATCTCGCCTTTATTTTGAAAGCAAACTGAAGAATATAGTTGCATTTTGCCTGCCCTAAAATCTGCTGCAATTAAGAAATGACAAGAGGGAGAAAAGGGTGGCGGTGGCCAGCCTGCAAGAAGGAGATGTCATTGTGAGCTTGCTAAGGAACAGAATTAGAAGGAAAAGAAAGGAGAAAAGTAAATGAAAGAAAGCAAGGAGATGAAGGCACAAATAGCTGTTGGGGCATTTCATTATCTGAGACCGAATTTCAATCTCCAGATGATACAATGTCCCAGAACAAATTCATGTATGTGGTGTCTGAAGAAGGGAACATAAATTTGCTTCCCTGAATCAGTTTTTGTTGGGGAGGGGAAACCCCATGGAATAGTGAAGGTGTGGGGAACCTTTGTACCTTCAGATGTTGCTGAACTACAACTCCCAGCAGCCCCAACAAGCATGGGCAATGGCCAGGGATGATGGGATAGTAGTCCAGCAACATCTTGGAGGGCCACAGGTTCCCTACACCTAGCATAGTGTTTATCTCAGGGGGCCCAATGGTAAAAACCAACAGATTTCTTGGGATGTGTTACGTTCAAGGTGCTTTTCATTGTTTAACACTGGCATGGGGAACCTTCTGGTCTGCAGACCTATTTATTTATTTATTTATTATTTCAATTTATATACCGCCTTTAGCAGAATAGCTCTCAGGGCGGTGAACAAACAAGATAAAATACAATATATCATAGTAAAAAATCACAAAAACATGTACAAACAAACAACAGAAAGCACAACAAAAATGAAATGCAACACAAATTAAGAAGGATACATGTTAAAAGTAGAAAGATTAAGAAAATTAAAAGATTAAAATGCCTGGGAGCATAAAAAGGTCTTTACCTGGCGCCGGAAAGATAGAAGTGTAGGCGCCAGGCGTACCTCTTCAGGGAGGCTGTTCCACAACTCAGGGGCCACCACAGAAAAGGCCCTAGATCTTGTAACCACCCTCCGGGCTTCCCGGTGAGTTGGTACCCAGAGGAGGGCCTTAGATTCTGAACGAAGTGAACGGGTAGGTTCATAGCGAGAGAGGCGTTCCACAAGGTATTGAGGTCCCACGCCGTGTAAGGCTTTATAGGTCAAAACCAGCACCTTGAATCTCGCCCGGAAGCAAATAGGGAGCCAGTGCAGACGCGCCAGAATAGGTGTTATATGCGAAGACCGACTGGTCCTCGTCAATAGTCTGGCAGCCGCGTTCTGCACCAACTGAAGCTTCCGAACTGTCTTCAAGGGCAGCCCTACGTAGAGTGCATTACAGTAATCCAATCTTGAAGTTACCAGAGCATGAACAATGGAGGCGAGGTCGTCCCTGTCCAGATAGGGGCGTAGTTGGGCTACCAGACGAAGATGGTAAAATGCATTCCGTGCCACCGAGGCCACTTGGGCCTCGAGAGACAAGGAAGAATCGAAAAGAACCCCCAAACTACGTACCTGTTCTTTCAGGGGGAGTGTAACCCCATCCAGAACAGGGTGAACATCCACCATCTGAGCAGGGAAGGCGTTCACCAGCAGTGTCTCGGTCTTGTCTGGATTGAGTCTCAGTTTATTAGCTCTCATCCAGTCCATTATCGCGGTCAGGCAACGGTTCAGCACATCAACAGACTCACCTGAAGAAGATGAAAAGGAGAAATAGAGCTGCGTGTCGTCAGCATATTGATGGCAACGCACTCCAAAACTCCTGATGACCGCACCCAGCGGCTGCATGTAGATGTTGAAAAGCATGGGGGACAAGACCGACCCCTGAGGGACTCCACAATGGAGAGTCCATGGTGTCGAGTGATGTTCCCCAAGCACTACCTTCTGGTGATGGTCCGCGAAGTAGGAGCGGAACCACTGCCAAGCAGTGCCCCTGACACCCAACTCCGCGAGTCTCCCCAGAAGGATACCATGGTCGATGGTATCAAACGCCGCTGAGAGATCAAGGAGAATCAACAGAGTCACACTCCCCCTGTCCCTCTCCCGACAAAGGTCATCATACAGGGCGACCAAGGCTGTTTCGGTGCCAAAACCGGGCCTAAAACCGGATTGAAACAGATCTAGATAATCGGTTTCATCCAAGAGCGCCTGGAGCTGGCCGGCAACCACCCGTTCCAAAACCTTGCCCAAAAAAGGGACATTCGCCACCGGTCTATAGTTGTTCAAGTTATCTGGGTCCAAGGAGGGTTTCTTTAAAAGAGGTCTCACTACTGCCTCCTTGAGGCTACCAGGGACTACTCCCTCCCTCAAGGAGGCATTAACCACTTCCTTGGCCCAACCGGTGGTCCCAGCCCTACTAGCTTTCACTAGCCAAGATGGGCAAGGATCCAGAACAGACGTGGTTGCCCGAACCATTCCAAGCACCTTGTCCACTTCCTCGAGCTGAACCAACTGAAACTCATCCAATAATGAAGGACAAGGCCGTGCTCCGGACACTTCAATGGATTCATCTGTCGCAACATCAGAGTCAAGATCCCTGCGGATACATGCGATCTTATCTTGAAAGTGTCCAGCAATTTCGTTGCAGCGGGTCTCAGATGTTTCCATAGTATCGTGGGGGCCAGAGTGTAAGAGCCCACACACGACTTTAAAAAGCTCCGCTGGGCGGCATAGGGATGATCTAATAGAGGCAGCAAAATAGAGCTTCTTTGCTGTCCTTACCGCTTTTGTATACAACTTATTGGTGGCACTTACCAAGGCATGATTGTATCCACTGGGAGTTTTCCTCCATCTGCACTCCAGCCTCCTCCTCTCATGTTTCATCGCTCTCAGCTCCGGGGTATACCACGGAGCTGTATGAGCTCTACAGTGGAGGGGGCGCGCGGGAGCGATCGTGTCAATAGCCCGGGTCATTTCCGTATTCCACAGTGCGACCAGGGCCTCGACAGGAGCACCAGTCCTATCAGCCGGAAAATCTCCCAGAGCCCTCTGAAAACCTGCGGGATCCATCCAGCTCTGGGAGCGGATCAACTTAATAGATCCTCCACCTTTGCAGAGGGAAAGAGCCGCTGTAAGTCTAAATCTCAGCAAGCGGTGATCTGTCCATGACAATGGGGTAGATGAAAAACACCCCACCGCCAGATTACCATCTCCATGTCCAGTGGCGAAGATCAAATCAAGAGTATGTCCCGACACATGCGTTGGGCCGGTAGAAAATTGAGACAGCCCAATTGTTGTCATGGAGGCAATGAAGTACTGAGCTGCGCCAGATAAGACAGCCTCGGCATGGACGTTGAAATCCCCCAGTACCAAAAGTCTAGGGGATCTCAAGAGCACCTCCAAGACTATCTCTGTCAGCTCAGCTAAGGAAGCTGTTGGGCAGCAAGGTGGACAGTACACCAACAGTATTCCTAGTCTGTCTCCCTGGCCCAATACAAGGTGGAGACATTCCAGACCAGTCGCCATCTGGACAGGGTGCTTGGTGAGAGGGAAAGAACTCCTATAGACCACAGCGACCCCCCCTCCCCGGCCCTCAGATCTACCACAGTGCTGAACCAAATACCCGGGTGGACAAAGCTGGGAAAGAGCAACTCCTCCCTGATCAGCCACCCAGGTTTCGGTTATACATGCCAGGTCGGCACCCTCCTCCAGAATTAAATCATGGACAAGTGAGGTTTTATTATGTACCGACCTGGCATTCAAAAGCAGCACTTGGAGATCTGAGAGCTGGCTGATAGGACAACCAACAAACCTGTGGGTATGAGGAGAACCGGAACAAGGCACAAACACCTGGGGCCCTAATTTGGCCCACAAGGCCGTTTCCCCCCCAACCACATCTATCTGCACAACACCTGATGTCACACCTGACATCAGATGTTGGGGGTAAAACTGGCTGCAAAGAAACAAGCAGGAGCATTAAAAGTGTGCTCCAATTGGTTCCTCTGTGAGCAGTGCCTGCATTTGGCACCTTTTAAATTTGGCACTGGATACAAGTCTGTTGGGATTGGCTCCGCTCAGATTGGATCAGCTCCACTTGCAGCAGGGATCTTCCTGTGCAGATGCCATGCTCCCCATTCTGTCCTTTGGGATTAAGTTTCCCTGATGACATACTGATGTCAGGTGACATATATATATATGTAATGCTCCTTGTGGTTCAAACCCATCAGCAAGTCTGACTCTGACCTTTCCATGGCGCTCAGGGAGTCTCACTTCCTGAGAGTAAAAGAGGCTGCCTATGCTGGCGTGGCTGTTCCTCTCTGCAGCTCTATCTCTTGACAAGGGATTTATGTGGTGCCACACAGGCTGAATCTCCATCTGCCATCCTTTCTCAGGTATCCAGTCAAAGACCCCCTTTCACCACAGGTGGGCTTCAGACATGCCAGAATGGGAGAAACAGCAGAAGAGAGTGAAAATGGACTTCATTGAAGTTTTTCACCATACTTGTTGCAGGTCCTATCCTCTATTTACAGTATGCTCACCATGAAAGGGTGCGTGTGCATGTGCAGAGAGAGAGAGAGAGAGAACTATTGTTAGGGAACCACCACAGGTACCTTTCCAATGAAGCGTGCAGAGCATCAGTGGTAAGCTACAAGTAGTAGTATAAAGATATTAAGGTTATGTTCCACAGAGATATTTGTAACTGCTAGATTTGTAACTGCTAGATTTCTGCTACGTTGGTTTTTGATAATTGCAGTGCTTTAGTTTATGTTTATTTAGATGCTATTTTAAATAAAACTGAACTTACTTGCATTACCTGTCTCCGATCATTGATAATTGTTTTTATGGACTTCCGGGAAGGGTGACTTAGCCTGTGCCTGCTTTTGAGACGGGCTCCTGCCTCAAAAGAAGCTTATTCAGATATACCAGTCAGATTTTTTTTTTTTTGACTGATTAAACTTCTCCCGGGTAGGGAGAAACGAAGAGATTAACCTCAAAGCCTATTTTTGTTGGGATGACCAGATCTCATTAATTTATGGGACGAGGTCCAGCCGACGAAGGTGGGACGGATTTTCAACAACAAGCTCTATCTGATAAAGCGAACGTTCATCTTATCTTCTAAGAGAGAACGCACTAACAGGCAAGCACCCTTCTTTCTATATTTTTCTTTTACTTGACTTAAATTGTTGCTGTTTAAAAGAGATTTGCCAGATTGATCGGTTTTTGACATCTCACTGGGGAGCCATAACTTCTCTCTGCTACTCACTAATTAATAGCTTATCTCTGTTTTTGTTGCAAAAAGCTGTCCTGGATTTGCATTCTAAAGATATACACAGAAGAGGGATTTCTATTCCAGATTTTTATTTTGAAGAATATTATATTGTCTGAGACTACTCTCTTTTTGGTCTATTTTATTTTGACGAATCTGTTTCCTGACGACCGCCATTAATTGTTTCGATCCTGGGAACTGCATTTTGTTTACTTAAGCATGGAGAGATAAGGCTGTCTGCTCTGTTTATACTGTGATGTCACCAAGTTTGGAGTATTAACCCAATTGTTGCTGAAATAAGAAGTGGTTTTCCTATATTTTTCTTTTAAAATGGCAATTAAGAAAGTGGCTGAGAATCTGGAAATAACTATGTTTCAGAAAATAATGGATGAGATTGAGATAACGAAACAAAACCTGCGACAGGGTTGTAAGGAGCTGAAAATTGAATTGAGTAAAATGAAGCAGGAGATTAAAGATATAGGGGTCCCTGTGAGAGAGGTGACCCTGGAGATTGGAACAAACGTGGAACAGGAAAAAGATTTGGAGTCTATGGACTTTAGAAACAAAATCTATTGTTTGGAGACACAGGAGATTAAAGACATAGGGGTCCTTGTGAGAGAGGAGACCCTGGAGACTGGAACAGGGGTCCCTGTGAGAGAGGAGACCCTGGAGACTGGAACAGGGGTCCCTGTGAGAGAGGAGATCCCGGAGATTGGAACAATCGTGGAACAGGAACAAGATTTGGAGTCTATGGACTTTAGAAATAAAATCTATTGTTTGGAACTCAATGTTATCTCTGAAGAAATTAATGAAGATTCTAGAGATAAAGTTATCAATGGCATGGATAATCTTCTGGACTGGAATGATGTGATGGAGCCCAATATAGAGAAAATCTATGGAATTAACTGCAGCCATGTGACAATGGAAAAACTTTCAAGAGATGACCCAGTGTATTTTGAAAAAAAGAACAGAGATATGATTTTACAGCAGTATTTCAGCAACCTATTCAGAATGGATGGCAAGAAAATATTTGGGATAGAGGTAATTCCCATCAGACTCTTACTATATGACTATGGCTTTGACAGCAAGATTATTATGGAATACTGATAATGGAAGATTGGATACTGAAATTACTGGACTTAACAAGACTACTGAAGATGGAAGATGGAAAATGGAACTAATAGGGATAATAGAACAATGGCTACTGAAATTACTGAACCTAACAGATTCTGATGTGATGGATTAATTGAAATGTTTATTTTGACTATGGTTATGACAATAAGATTATCATAATTAGTAATGAGATGGATTAATCGATATGCTTATCTGGAAAAAAAATTGATAGATATATTTCTTAAAGAATTGAAACCTCTCTTTGACTTTTTGTGGAAAGAATAAAGTAATGTTTATGAGATTTGATGATTAAGTAAGATAACTACTGGAGGAAAGTGATTTTATAATATGACTTAAGAGACAGGATTGTTATATATTATAGACTTATAACTGATTTGATCTTTGACAAATGGGAAGTCAATATTTTACTCTTTATTTTTTATTTTTGTTTTTTTTTTCTTTTTTTCTTTTTGTTTAACTATTTTTGATTTTGTTTTTTGTCTTTGAATGTTTTATGATTTCGTCTTGTATGTTTTATGAAAATCTGAATAAAAATTATTGAAAAAAAAAAGATAATTGTTTTTATGAAGTTTTATAGTGTTTTTAGTGTTTTTTGTTTGCCGCCATGGGCTGCTACTGGGAGGGAGGATGGATATAAATGTTATTATTATTATTATTATTATTAATAATAATAATAATAATAATAATGTGAATATTTAGAAAAATAACAACTATTCTTATTACTACTATTATTTCAGATTTAATTTGTGAGGAATCCAGGTCAGAGAAGCCACATAGCCAATTGCGAGAGAGATTTAAATTGATGCAAAGCGTAACGACGATAAACTTTTTCACATGAATATTTCTTAAAGTTTCCCAGGTTTCTTTAGCTGTTACTGCGTCACGCACGTGCAGTAATTGTGTATCATCAATAGGAAGAACAATTAACGCCTTAGCCCTCTCGTCCAGCCTTCTCCATTCTGCTGAAAGTGGCACCACGGCGGGTGGGACATCTGCGATAGCTTTCCACAGGTCTTCCTTTACTAGCAGCGCCTGCATTCTCTGTTTCCAAGTGCCATAATTTTTCCCTGTCAGCCTTTCCAAGGGAATCCCGGTCGATAACGTAACAGACATACTTTCACTTTACACAGTTCACCGCCTTTGTAATTAGAGCTTCTCACCTCCGTCCTTCAGTCAGTTTTTCCCACGGCTCTCTCACAGCTTTCAGCTCAGCTTTCGGTTTCGCCGTCTATTGCTCTTTACACACTGTTCTCTTGTTCTGGCTTTTCTCTGCTACCACTTGTCTGCAACCGTCCGCTCCAGGTAATCAACAGCACCAGGTAACCATCCTCTGCTACCACTTGTTGGATCGATATGCTGGGCCTGCTGGACAAAACATGCACAGGATAAAGCCACTGATAGTTGCAAGCTAGGTCCTGTTTCAAGTAATCAGCCAGACACTCAAATAAGTATTAAGAGTCACTTTACTGACAAGAAGTTTTAGGATACACTTTACACGCTCTTTCTCTCCACTACAAAGTGCTCGACCCCCCCACTCTCTGATGACTGCATGCCAGCTATATACAGATAAGACAGCTGGTTGTCCTGGCAACGTGTCCTTGAGGAGTGCACGTCCACTCCAGCCTTGTGAGCTCCAGCCTTGTAACTTTGCCATGGAAAAATACTCTGAGGTCTTGACTGTCCAACAGGGACTGCATTCTGCAGAACCACCACCTCAGTGTTGCTGAGGTCCACTCTGCACAATACATTTAAAGCACTATTGTGCCACTTCAAACAGTCATGGCAAAAACAAAAAAAAAGCCATGGCTTTCCCCAAAGTATCATGGGGGCTAGTTCGATAAGGGGGCTGAGAGCTGTTAGGAGAGACACCCCCCTTCCCTTCACAGATGTACAATTCCCAGAGTCTCTGGGAAGAGGGATTGATTGTTAAAAGGCTCTGGAAATTGCTAAAACGATGAAACTGAGGTTATACTTTGGACACATCATGAGAAGACATGATTCACTAGAAGACAATATGCTGGGAAAAACAGAAGGGAGTAGAAAAAGAGGAAGACCAAACAAGAGATGGATTGATTCCATAAAGGAAGCCACAGACCTGAACTTACTGTTCAATTAATTTTTATTCCAATTTTCAAAACCAAAACAATACAAAAAGAAAACAACACAAATCAATAACTAGTACAATACAAAAAGAAATATATATATATATATAAAAAAGAAAGAATATTGACTTCCGATTTGTCATAGTTCAGCTATAAATCTATAATATATAACAAACCTATCTCTTAATAGATTATAAAATCACCTTCCTCCAACGGTTATCTTAGTTGGTTTCAAATCTCATTAACATCATATCATTTTAATCTTCCACAAAAAGTCAAAGAGAAGTTTCCAATCCTTGAGATATATGTCAATCAAATTTTTTTTCTAAATGAACATGTCAATTAATCCAACTCATCAAATCTACTAAGTCCAGTAATTTTAAATCGCTCTTCTGTCATTATCCATATTGGGTCCATCTTCCATCTTCCATCTTTACGCACCCAAAAATCTTGCTGTCATAGTCATATAATAAAAGTCTGATAGGAATTTCCTCCATCACAGATATTTTCTTGCCATCAAATCCAAACGTATCACTGAAGTATTGTTGCAAAGCCGCATCTCTGTTCCTCTTTTCCACATGATACACTAGTACATCTCTTGAAGGTTTTTCCATTGACACAAAACAGGGATTAATTCTGTTAACTTTCTCCATTTCAAGTTCCATCAAATCCTTCCAGTCCAAGAATTTTTTGGAACCGATAATATCTTTATCTCCAATCTCTTCAACTCCTTCAGGGACAGCGCTGAATTCCAAACTGTAATATTTGTCTCCAGGATCCATCACAGCCAGAAAATCCAAATCTTTTTTCATGTCCATAATTAAGCCAATCTCCATAGTTTGAACCTTGCCTTTAATTTCTCTTTCATCCTTTTTTTGTTTTCCAGATCTATCTTTATTCTCCTTTCTCATAGAATCCTGAGTTTCTTTCAGCTCCTGTCTCATTTCGTGAAATTCAATTCTCCACGCTTGTCTATTATTTCTCAGTTCTTGTTTTATTGAGTTAATCCCATTCATTATTTTCTGAAACATGTCTAAAGATAAAGTCCCTTCTTGTACATCCATGATCTTCTTAATTGTCATTCTTAAAGCCAAAGGAACAAAACTCCTTCAATTTTCAATGTCCCAAACAAAGAGCAGCTTATTTCTTTAACCAGTTACAAAGGAGTTAATCTTTCCAACAAACTAACGTCACACGCTAGACAGCCCTTATCTCTTATCTGCCTGGAAGTGTAAGAACGGCTTTAGTTCACAGCGTCGAAATAGCTAGTAGCAGACAGAATGAGCAGATTCGTCAAAAAAAAAAGTAGATCAGAAAAAATAGTCCCAGCCATACATCAAAAAGATTTCTTATCTCTTCCAATCAGAAATCTCCCGTCCGTTGTAACCTTTAAAATGCTATTTTCCATGTCAGCTTTTTGCAATAAAAAAAAAGATAAGCTAGTTATATTTTCTTCCCCCTTAGTTCCGTGAATAAAAAAAGGAAAGTCTTACCTCACCTAGGTTATCTCAATTGCTGTTACTTTGACAAATCTCTTTAGCTGTATAGATAAGAAAATGATGAATGTAGACAGGAGGGTTTGCCTGTTAGTCCGTATAAAAAAAAACGGGTCACTTATCCAGCTGAGCTAGCATAAAAATCCTCGCTCTGTCTGAGCTGCTGGAAGACAGACAATTCTGACGAATTCCAGACTCCAACAATCAAAACAAAGCTATGTGGGAAATCTCACGTTTCTTCTTTAACCGGAAGAAATTATTCCCAGTTCTGACTGAATTTAATCTGGATAAGTTTCATCCAAGACGGAGCTCGTCTCAGAGGCTGCACAGGCGTAGGGATCCTCCTGGGAAGTTCAGACCTGAACTTACAAGATCTGAACAGGGTGGTTCATGACAGATACTCTTGGAGGTCGCTGATTCATAGGGTTGCCATAAGTCGTAATCGACTTGAAGGTACATAACAACAACAGGTATGTAGCTAAGATTAGTTCTTGCAATATATATATACAGTATGTATTTATTTAGTTTCCTTTACAAATCACTTCCCCATGGAGGCTAGCCCATTAGGGCCAGTAGACCACTGCCCCACTAAACTCAGCCTGCCCTCAGCCAGCCCCCACCAGCTTGCCTTCTTACTTACAACCAATCCAAGGGGTGTCCCTGGATGTCCCCTTCCTTCCTCCTTAGTCTCAGGGTTGCCCTTGTAGAACTCAGCAAGGAGGAGAAAGGCGGGCAAAACTAGAATTAGTTGGCTCCACCCATCATTGGCTCTGGCTCCACCCACGGTAGTGCTCCCTGCCTCCTGCCCCGCCAGCCCCAATGGGCACCAGCCACCATTGCCACTTCCCGTGAAAGTCCCCTCACAAAGAACGCCGATGGGAACAAAAAGCAGAGTCCCCTGGCCCTCAAGCTGGCCTTGGTGAAGGAACCCTTTCCCAGGAAGAGAGCTGGAGGGCTGCAGAGATGGAGAATGGGAGAGAAGCCGGCCAGGATGAAACCAGCAGTGGAGCATCATCGCTAACTGATCCTAGGCTAATGATGACTGATTCTGTGTCTATAATTATTATTTTAGGCTGTTTTGGCAGAAATAGGATCAGGTCAAGATCTGGAATTCATTTACTATTTATTAATGGGGGAAGGGCTGTAGCTAAGTGGTAGAGCATCTGCCTTGCATGCAGAAGGCCCCCGGTTCAGTCCCCAATGGCATCTCCAGGTAGGGCTGGGAGAGACCCTTGCCTGAAACCTTGGAGAGATGCTGTCAGTCAGTGTAGACAAGGTGGACCAGTGGTCTGACTCCATGTAAGGCAGCTTGCTATGCTCCTGTGGAATGGGTGAGAGCATTCTAGTGGCACAACGCCCAGGCCAAAAGGATTTGAAAAAGGAAATGGACTGCCTTCAAGTTGATCCCGACGTGGCCACACTATGAATAGGGATTTCAAGATAAGCGGTATTCAGAAGGGGTTTGCCATTGCCTCCCTCTGAGGCTAGTCCTTCCCAGCCGGCTAGGGCCTGCTCAGCTGGCCCCTTCCTTGTCTGCAACTGCCAGCTGGGGGACAACTGGGCTCTTCGGGACTCTGCAGCTTGCCCACAGCTGCACAGGTGGCAGGGCACGTAACCCCTGAGCCACTCAATGTGGGGTGATCTTTAGCTGGCCCTTGACACCCAGAAGAGACGATTTGAACTCACAGACTCTGGACTCCCAGCCAGGCTCAGTAAAAACCTAACATGGAAATGGACTGCCTTCAAGTCGATCCCAACTTATGGCGACCCTATGAATAGGGATTTCATGGTAAGCAGCATTCAGAAGGGGTTTACCATTGCCTCCACCTAAAACCATCAAATAACAAAAAAGAGTAACTAGGATAGCACACACCAAGGGCCAAAGGCGAAGAGTAAGGTCTTTGGTGCCTGAAGAACGGTATCCACATGATGCTGATGTCTGTAAGAAATATATTCCAACCCAGCCAGGGCAGTGAGGTCTTCGGACGATTGCATAATAGATGGTGGGTGTTTAGCCTCCCAGGCTTGAAAGTATCTTAGCGACCATAAGGACTTGCAAAGTCCACTTTTGTGGTCCTGCTGTTAATCCTCATACTAAATGTAAATGTACTGCCTTCAAGTCGATTCCGACTTATGGCAACCCTATGAATAGGGTTTTTGTGAGGCTGAGAGGCAGTGACTGGCCCAAGGTCACCCAGTGAGCTTCATGGCTATGTGGAGACTCATATCCTGGTCTCCCAGGTCATAGTCTAACACCTTAACCTACAGGAGTACAATGTAAAAGTACACGATTTCTCCAATACAAAATTAAAATGGACAACAACTTCAGCCCAAAAAAGAATGCATCACTGGTCAGTCCTCTGCTTTCTCTTCAGATCATGTGAATATTTCTCCTTTAACAACTGGTTGATCCAACATCCATTGTTTAACCTCCCGGCGAGTAAATCAGAACAAATGCTTAATAAAGAGCCAACGTCGCCTAACCACCCTGTAAACTTTGTGCAGGCAAATCAGGATGAATGTGCAATAACCGGGTTGTCTAGAAGCAACCAGAGATGGCCAAGCTACTGCTTGCCATGTTGTTGTTGTTATGTGTCTTCAAGTCGATTATGACTTATGGCGACCCTATGCAGTGGCATCACTAGGGGGGTGCGGGGGGTGCGGGGGGTGCGGACCGCACCAGTGACACCATCAGAGGGGGGTGACTCTCAGCTTTAATTAAAAAAAAAAAGTTTCTAGGTGGTCCGGTTCTCTAGATATACATAAGAACATCAGCCGCCCCCAGTGGCGTCACTAGGGGGTGCGGGGGTTGCGGAACACACCAGGTGACACCATCAGAGGGGGGTGATTCTCAGCTTTAATTTAAAAAAAAATTAAGTTTCTAGGTGGTCCGGTTCTCGAGATATACATAAAAACGTCAGCCACCCCCGTTAAATCTTTTTTTAAACTACTGTATAGCACTTCGTAGCTTTAACCCTGCCCGTTCAGGATTGCAGCCAATCAGTGAAGTGTTTGTTTGACCTGTGGCAGTGTCTAGTAAACCTCATTGCAAGGCCAGAAAATGGTGGTTTCCCCCCCGTTTATCTGAAAATCTCATAAATTGGGTAAGTATATATATTTCAGTTTTTTCCCCTCTTGTGTGTAGGAGTCAGATCCTGGGCAGTGTTTTCAAAACCTTCCCAATACTTGCTTTTGTGGGGGTAAAAGCATTGCTAATCCCATATCTCCAGAGTAAATCCCATTGAATTCAGTAGGATTTACTTTTGAGTAGACATGGTTATGAATGTGCTGAAAATCAATGGGACTTTGGAGTGGATGTAAAAAAGAATTGTGTTTGTGTTCTCTTTCTGTCCCCCCGTCCTCCAGTCCTATTTTAAAGCAAGTAGGCAGGGCTTACTTAGGTATTACAGTTTTTATTCTGTAGGAAACGAATACTGATTTTTCTGCAATGACCAACTGGTTTGACAATAAACTATTATATGGGCTGTATGTATTTATACATCTGCAGTGTGTGTGTGTAGTCTTTCCAACAACCCTGTGAGGTAGGGTTGGAAACCAAGCCAGCTCACAAGAAGAAATAAAGCCATTTAAAATCAATAACCACAAAGCAAGAATAAACAGTTGGAAAACAGCCTAAAGAGGCATGATTCTGAATTTTGGGTTGGGTGAATGAAGTTTATTTATTTATTATTTGATTTATATCCCGCCCTTCCTCCCAGTAGGAGCCCAGGGTGGCAAACAAAAGCACTAAAAGCACTTTAAAACATCATAAAAACAGACTTTAAAATATATGAAAACATCTTTGAAAATATTTTTTAAAAGCTTTAAAAAAAACATTTTTTTTAAAAAAAGAAAAGGCTTAAAAACATATTAAAAAGCAATTCCAACACAGACTCAGACTTGGATAAGGTCTCAACTTAAAAGAACAAGTTGAAAGAACAAGTTCCTTATCACTTGAGGCTGTAGTTCTCTGCACACTTCCCAGTTTGAGTAAGCCCCATTGAATACATTGGGACTTGCTTCTGAGTAAACAAACATCGGATTGCACTATAAATATATTTACAGATTGTGTAATTCATAAACATATTTGAGAGTCATGTTTATATAAATATTTCTTCATACTGTGTCCCAATAAGTATTTGATTTCACACTATGGTTGTAGATGATTTTTTCCTCTACATTTTAAGTGTTCCCTTCTTCCTGAGGGTGGTCATGGTTCTCCATTGTTTTCATCCTGAGGGGAGGACAGGCTGAGAGATGGTGAGTAGCACATTTAAGGTCTCTTCACCTCCCCCCCTTTTTTTATTTGTATTTATTTTATATTTCTCAAATATCTTCCCCTGGCTGTTTTTATGTATTTTAAATATTTTTAGATTAAATAAATAGGAAATCATAATTGTGAACCTCCCTAAAAGCAATTTACCTATCCTTATGTTTTGACAAAGTGATGGTGTGAAGGCATGCTGGTAGAACAAGAGACCATGTTTGAGGCATGTTACAAGGTGTTTGAGGACTTTGTCACACATTACTTTTTGAGACCTGTAGATTCATGTTGGAAAGAACATGTGCACGTATTGAATGGTGGCTTGGGTGCTGTTTTTTCAGTCTACGCTGCATGCGTAGGGAAGGTGATACATCATCTGGCAGCTAGCTTCATAACGTGAGAATGAAAAACATTTGGATCACCATTCACTTGTTTACTTTTCTCACTATTGAGACCACTTCATATATTACTTTTTCATACACAGAAATTTAATCTTTGTATAGGAAAAAGTATTTTGTAAAATGTGAAGGACAGTGGCTGTCTAGTCAGTATAACCACTGTACAAGATCTACTCAGCCACTGTAATTACCTTTTTGTTTTGAGTGCCCTTTTGTCTGGGTCTTGGTTCAGGTGTGTATCCAACTTTGATGTGCTTATGGAAGGGGTGTGCAAGTAGTGCCCCCCCAAGTGTGGTGGCTTGGACAAACATTGTGTTATGGAAAACCAAAGTCTGTGTGAAAGTACATATTTGGGAATGCCATCAGTGTAATCCTAAACACACTTAATAAATAATGTCGAACTTGCACGTCACAAAATATATTACGGTCATGTCCATAAGCACCAGGAGGGTAGTCGCCCAGGGGATCTTAGTCCCTCTGCTGTTTTGGGAGCAAGGTCCCTATGTCTCCAAGCAACCTACAGTCAGCATGAAAAGGGAGTGTGTTAGTCACTGAGAAGAGTCTTCTAATATGCTTCCTTGTCTTTTCTGCAGATTGGAGCCAATCAGAGTGAAAGGAGGTGAGTCAGCCACTGAGAAGACTCTTCTCAGTTGCTAACGCTCTCCAGTTTCATGCTGATTGGCTCCTAGAGATGTTTGTTGTTGTGAGAGAATGCATTAACAAAGATCTCATTCTTAATCCAGGAGCAAAAAAGGGTGTATGTGGCTGTAACTATCATGAAGGGACCCTGCAGCTCTGAATTTTCTACCAAACAACTGATAAATACATATGTAACTTTGTGACTGGAGACTTATTATTAAGAATCACTTTCCATAATTGTAAGGAGGTGTGTCCACACACATGCATCCCAGGCACCTAAATGAGGGGAGAGAGCAGCATAGGGACATAAGCAGGTGTCTTATTCCAGGAGTTCCCAAACCTTTCTTCTACATAGACCACTTGAAAATTGCTGAGGGTCTGAAAGTATCTGAAAATTTACTATGGGCATATGCAAGATAATTAACTCCCATTAGTAATAAGAGCAAGAATTTGGGCTGTGCGTATGATAATTGTAATTTAAAGGCGTAATTTTAATTTTGCTAGTTGTTTATGTCACTACTATTGCCATTACATTCAGTGATATATGGGAATTACGATTTACAAGTAACATTAGTACAAAAAACATTACTAAGGATTCTGTATGGTCTGATACGGGAGGAGGTCCATGGGGGTGATACCATGAGTTACTGCACCAGGTGACACCAACCCTAGTGACGCCACTGGGACCCTATGAATCAGTGACTCCAAGAGCATCTGTCGTGAACCACCCTGTTCACATCTTGTAAGTTCAGGTCTGTGGCTTCCTGTATGGAATCAATCCATCTCGTTTGGCCTTCCTCTTTTTCTACTCCCTTCTGTTTTTCTTGTTTTCCTGCCATGTAGCAGGTCACAAGTTCAATCCCCGGCAGCTCCAGGCTGGTCTCAGAACCCGTTTGCAAGTCTGGAGAGCCACTGCCAGCCAGTGTCGACAATACTGAGCTAGATGGACCAATGGCCTGACCCAGTAGAGTGCCGCTTCCTGTGCTCCTGTTCAGGTTGAGAGGGCCATAGCTCAGTGGAAGAGCATCTCTTGCATGCAGAAGGCCCCAGATGCAGGCCCCAACGGCATCTCCAGGTAGGGCTGGGAAAGTTTCCTTGTCTGAAAACCCGGCAAGGCACTGCCAGTCAGAGTTGATAGTGCTGAGTTAGCTGGAGCAACAGTCTGACTCAGTACAAGGCAGCTTCCTGTGTTCATTCTAAATATGTTAAATCAGCTTATTGGGCCAAGAGTTGGGAGAGAAGACGTAGAAACTGGAGGAAAATGAATTGTTGATACCTTAGTTCAACCTTATAGAACTGGTTCACAGTCCTATCCACACTACACATTTGGAGCGCATGGATTTCATAGAATCGTAACACAGTAGAGTTGGAAGGGGTCTCTAAGGCCATCTAGTCCAACCCCCTGCTCAATGCAGGAATCCAACTTAAAGCATCCCCGACAGGTGGCTGTCCAGCTGCCTCTTGAAGGCCTCGAGTGTTGGAGAGCCCACCACCTCCCGAGGTCATTGGCTCCATTGTTGTAACTCTCTAACAGTTAGGATGTTGTTCCTGATGTTCAGCCCCTGGGAACTGTGGTTTATGCTTCACAGAGCTGCAGTTCTCAGCACCCTTAACAAACTACAGTTCTCTGGATTCTTTGGGGAAAGCCATGCACTTTAAATGCATGGCGTGGATGTGACCTAGTTGCAATGAACTGAATTCCAATTGTGGTCATTCACTTTGAATGTAGATGGTAGAAGTTATTTGTGCACCACTGAAGAATTTCTGGATCAAGCGGTTTGTAAATGGTCTAAATAAATAAACAAATGCTAATTATTATGGCCTGTATCCAGCTAAGTTGTACTCGGAGTAGACCCACTGAAATTGATGGAACTGGGTCTATTCACTTCAATGGGTCTGCTTTGAGTAACAGTTAGCTGCAGTCCCAGAGGATAAAATCAAGTATGTTTTACTCAGAGTAGACCCACTGAAATTAATGAATCTAAGTTATTCATTTCAATGTTTCTACTCTTGAGTAGGACTAGCATCGAATCCTGCCCAATGTGTACAGGGGACTTTATTTTTCTTCTCTATTAAGATTATGTAACTAATCAGCAACTGCTGTGATCATGCTTGTGCGTTCAGGATAAATTTTGCATGGATCGATTTGGAAACCTAGCTAGACCCTTGCATCCATTATATCAAAGTGAGATTCAATTAGGTCTCTCCTCCCCCTGCCTTATTATTCAACATTCAAAGTTCAAACACACCACAGTGATTTTATTAGGGGCAAGGAAATGGGGGGGGGGAGAGAGAGGAATATAAAAAGTATTTTACAGTACAATATCTGAAGCAAAGAATTTCAAACACTGCTTTGCTAGTGGGTTAAAGATCCGCATCATCTGGGAACGTCCTTGGCAGACTTCTTTGGAAAATCTTAACGCTGATTTCCCTCTTGGTGATTTCTCAGGAACATTAAAATTGAAACCCAGTAATCAAAAACACTATTAACAGACATTCTCAGAGAAAAGAGATGATGCAACCCCAACTCTGTATAGTTCTATTAATGGGACCACGACGTAGATCAGGGGTCGAGATGAGTCTGCAGATCTCCAGATGTTGTTACACTACACGCCCATCATCCCTCACCACTGGCTGTGCCAGATGAGGCTGATGCGAGGTGGAATCCCAACAACATCTGGAGGGCCACAGGTTGACTCTCTTGCTGAAAAGATATGATCACAACGACCATTAAGCAGACTTCTTTTGTAGACTTGCTTGTTGTCAGTGATGATCAGCTGATTTTTCTACACAAGGTGTGGAGAAACTTTTTCAGACTGAAGATCACATTTCCTTCTGGGACATCTTCCAGGGACCACATGCCAGCAGTGGGTGGGACCAGAAGAAAAAGTGGGAGGAGCAACAAATATAAATTTTTCCTAGGCTAGTTTCTACACACACTCACACCTCTCTCTCCTTGTCCTCCATCTAGTCACGTGTAGGGCATATTTGAATACAAACCAGAGTGGGGTGGTGGTTTCTGCCCCGCTCCCAATATGGTGTCTTTTTTTTTTTTAACAACCATCTCTGTGTTGAACAGTTGTCTGTAGAGGAAGGCTAAAGTGTGAGTGCCTCCTCGTGTGCAGAGGCTCTGCACATTCAGGACTCCTGGTTGTGCAGGTAACCTGAGGATACTCTTGTCCTCCTTTATGCTGATGAATTTTCATTAGGATTTAAAAAAAAGAAATTCACAAACTGCTGCCGAAATTTGGAGAACTGAATTTTGGAATATGAGCAACTGAGAGAAGTGAAACTGATAGATCCTTCCATCCCTACAGGTAAGTAATGTGTGCATAGGGCTATAGTTTTCATTCTTTTATGGATCCAAGCAATTTCCTCCTTACAAACGTTTAAAGTTTGTCTCATCTATGAGTTCTCTGTTGATTTTCAGCTATCACAAAAGGTCATGCTACAGTGCAACCATTCATATTGTTTCACCCTTGCATGCATTTTTTGATGTGAAGTAAGGTTTGAGTCCTTACAGAAGGTCTTGCCACATTCCCAGCATTTGTATGGTTTCTCCCCAGTATGAATCCTCTGATGTGAAGTGAGATGTGTACCCCGGCTGAAACTGTTTCCGCACTCCAAGCATTCATACGGTTTCTCCCCTGTGTGCATTCTTCGGTGTCTAATAGAGGTGTGAATTCCGACTAAAGGTTTTTCCACACTCTGAACATTCATATGGTTTCTCCCCTGTGTGAATTCTTTGATGTGAACTAAGGCTTGCAGTTTGATGAAAGGTCTTTCCACACTCCAAACATTCATATGGCTTCTCCCCTGTGTGAATTCTTTGATGTGAACTAAGGCTTGCAGTTTGACGAAAGGTCTTTCCACACTCCAAACATTCATATGGCTTCTCACCTGTGTGAGTTCTTTGATGTAAAGTAAGGCTGTGGCTAAAACTGAAATTCTTTCCACATTCTGAGCACCAATACGGCTTCTCCCCTGTGTGAATTTTTTGATGTGAAATAAGGTGTGCACTCTGCCTGAAACTCTTTCCACACACCAAACACTTATATGGTTTCTCCCCTGTGTGAATCCTTCGATGGGAAGTAAGATCTATCTTCTGAATGAAACATTTTCCACACTCCAAGCAACTATATGGTTTCTCCCGTGTATGAATCCTTTCGTGCCTAATAAGTTTTTCCTTCTGACAAAAGCTCTTGCCACACTCTAAGCATTTAAATGGTTTCTCTCCAGTGTGGATTTTCCAGTGAACATTAAGACTTGACTTACTGCTGAAGCTTTTCTCACACATGGGGCATGTATTCCTTTCCTTTCCTTTGTCTAGTTGTCCTTGGACTGAGATTTCATGGAAGTCACCACCCTGAAAATTAGCAGACTGATTGGTTTCTTCCTGTTCTTCCATTTTCCAACTCTGTTGTCCGCCCTCTTCACAACCAGCTCTTTCGAATGACACCCCAGGTGGCTCTCCTTTACCCTCTCTCTCCCACTTATCAGCTGCTGGAATAAAGAGAGAGAAAATAACAAAGTAAGAGCCCAAGGGAGAAGTGGCATTTCAAATCAGGAACAGAGCCAATGAAACCTGTTATAAATGACAGAATGGAAAAGATTTAGATGAGAGGTGTTAACTATAACCAATGTGATGTAGAGCATTCAACTTGGATAGCTGGTTCAGCTCCCAGCTCAGCCATGCAGTTCATAGGGCGGCCTTGAACCTACCTCGCAGGGCTGTTGTGCAAATGAGTGAAGTAACCACATGCCTGCTACTCTGAACTCCTTGGAGGGAGGGTGGGATACTGACATGATAAGCAAACAGTATAAATATCCAAAGAAGGGGAGGTCCATAGTTCAGAAGCAGCATATGTGCTTTGCAAACAGAAGGTCCCAGGTTTGATTCCTCACATCTCTAGTTAATGGGTAAGGTCTAACATGGAAAGGTCAACAGAAAAGTTTAAATTACAGGAAAAGGATTTGAACGAAACATTAAGAACACAGGAAGCTGCCTTACACTGAGACCATTGGTCCGTCTACCTCAGTATTAGTGACACTGACTGGCAGCGGCTCTCCAGGGTTTCAGGCAAGGAGTCTCCTATCCCTACCTGGAACCTTCTGTATGCAAAGCTCTACCACGGAGTTACTCCCCTTCCCGCTTAAATAGAAACATCCTGATGGTACGTGCTGTTGGACAGTGGAGCAGTTAGGGTTGCCAGGCTAAGGGCCTGAGACTGATCTTGTATCTTTAGGAGAAGAGAAAGTCAGCCAAGTGCAGGTGCTCTTGCAACTCTGTAATGGGAAAAACCACAAGGTGGAATTCTCCCTTCCCCTGCACAACTTTTAAAGATACAGAAGACCTCTGGGAGGCCAGGCCTGGCAACCAAGAGGTCTTTTGTATCTTTAAACGTTGTGCAGGGGGAAGGGAGAATTCCACCTTGTGGTTTTTCCCATTACAGTGTTGCAAGAACGCCTGCACTTGGCTGACTTTCTCTTCTCCTAAAGATACAGGATCAGTCTGAGGCCCTGAACCTGGCAACCCTAGGAGCAGTCCCTACAGTTCGAGCGCAAGAGAGGTGTCATTTTTGTTCCCTATTATAACCTACCTTCCATAGTTTTTTTCTTAGCTTTATGCTCCATTTTCGTTCATCAGGCCCTCAAAGCATCTTACAAGGTATGCAAATACAATGTTAACTTCTCCTTCACCCCTTCCCCACCGCTCATGCTGAGTAACACACACACAGAGGGCTCACGATGTACTAAGAGAGCTCATGCTTTACATTAGGGTGCTGATGACATACACTGTGGCCCTCCAGATGTTGCTGGACTCCAACTCCCAGTGTCCCCAACCATTGGTCATGTTGGCTAGGGCTGATGGGGCGGAGTCCAACAGCATCTGGAAGGACACAGCCTGCCCCTGCAAAGTTTCCATGTTTATTCAGTGGCATCTGAAAGGAAAAATTATCAGCTAGCATGGATGACAGTTTCACAAACTCACAGCTTGATAAAGGCCCCCTCCTTCTAAAGAGAGCCCACAATCCTGCGAGCAGAATTGGCTGAAAGAGGGTTCAGGGTACTGTGAGAAATAACAAAAATAGGAATTTCTTCCATCAAGATTCATGAGCCAAAGGAAAAGAACAGGATTATCTGCATCTGCAAGGGGTTGGTACAGATGACCTTTGAGGTCCTTCCAACACTTATGATTCTGTGTCTTATCCAAAGAGGTCACGTTCCCACAGTTCTCCACCATGACTTCGCTGTGCAGGGCCTTTTGGCTGGCATCCAGCAGAGCCCACTCCTCCTTGGTGAAATGCACAGCCACCTCCTCAAAGGTCACCAGATCCTGAAAGAAGGAAGTGGTGTCCTCTGTAGAGATCCTGTAACAGCTCTTCCCTTTCTGAGTACAACCAGAAAGTATAATCAAGAGAACTGCAACAAAATGCTGTAGTGTAAAGTACCACTTTTCAGGATTCCAGCAATCTTTTCATATTTCATCCACTGGCATTGCACCTCTACCTGCACCCGAAATGTCAACGTTCTGTAGCCACAGAGCACGATCAGTACACATTGGCTGCTTTGGGTTCTCCCCCCCCACACACACACACAACTTTTAGGGCGGTTGAAGAGGAAGGGATGACAGAGCCAAGGATGTCCCCTAACCATCTCCCACACAACCCTACCTGATCAGGCTCTGCAGCACCTGTTTCTACTCCACCAAGGTCTTAGAGCAGGTGGTTGCTAACCAGCTCCAGACACTCCTGGATGAAACCAATTATCTAGATCCATTTCAATCCAGTTTCAGGCCCGGTTTTGGTACTGAGACAGCCTTGGTCGCCCTGTATGATGACCTGTGTCGGGAGAGGGATGGGGGGAGTGTAACCCTGTTGATTCTCCTTGATCTCTCAGCTGCTTTTGATACCATCGACCATGGTATCCTTCTGGAGCAACTTATCGAGTTGGGAGTGGGAGGTACTGCTTGGCAGTGGCTCTGCTCCTATTTGGTAGGTCGGCTCCAGAAGGTAGTGCTTGGGGAGCATTGCTCGACACCCTGGGTTCTCCAGTATGGGGTCCTGCAGGGGTCAATTCTGTCCCCCATGCTCTTTAATATCTATATGAAGCCGCTGGGGGCGGTCATCAGGAGTTTTGGAGTGCGTAGTCATCAGTATGCTGATGACACGCAGCTCTACTTCTCCTTTTCATCTTCTTCAGGTGAGGCTGTCAATGTACTGAACCGTTGCCTGGCCGCCATAATGGACTGGATGAGAGCTAATAAATTGAAGCTCAATCCAGACAAGACTGAGATGCTGTTAGTGAGCGGTTTCTCTGATCAGATGGTGGATATTCAACCTGTTCTGGACGGGGTTACACTCCCCCTGAAGGAGCAGGTTCGTAGTCTGGGAGTTCTTCTAGATCCTTCATTGTCACTTGAGGCCCAGGTAGCCTCGGTGGCACGAAGTGCGTTCTATCAACTTCGGTTGGTAGCTCAGCTACGTCCCTATCTGGACAGCGACGACCTTGCTTCAGTTATCCATGCTCTGGTAACCTCAGGATTGGACTACTGCAATGCGCTTTACGTGGGGCTACCTTTGAAGACGGTTCGGAAACTGCAGCTCGTGCAAAACGCTGCGGCCCGATTGTTGACTAGGACCAAACGATCCAAACATATAACACCTGTTCTGGCCCGTTTGCACTGGCTGCCTATATGTTTCCGGGCCAGATTCAAAGTGTTGGTTTTGACCTATAAAGCCTTACACGGCGCGGGCCCGCAATACCTGATGGAACGCCTCTCCCGATATGAAACTACCCGTACACTGCGTGCAACATCGAAGGCCCTCCTCCGGGTACCGACTCATAAAGAGTCCCGGAGGATGACGACAAGATCTAGGGCCTTCTCAGTGGTGGCCCCCGAACTATGGAATGGTGTTGCTGACGAGGTGCGCCTGGCACCAACTTTGCTCTCTTTCTGGCGCCAGGTTAAAACGTACCTCTTTTCCCAGGCATTTTAATATTTTAATATTTTAATATATTTATTACATCTTAGTATACTAGAACAATTATGTAATATGTTTTTAGTCTTTGGAATTTTGTTATGTGTGTGGTATTGATATGTGATTTTATTATATTGTATTTTAAATTTATGCTGTTCATCGCCCAGACAGCCGTTGGCTGTGGGCGGTATAGAAATTGAATAAAATAATAAATAATAATAATAGTGCATAATGCAAGTGTCATTCCCCCACCTATGAGAGAAACATATTATTATTGGTTGTGTCCAATGGTAGTCCTATAACAACTCATTGAAACTAATGAACATGGCCAACTTAAGTCTATCAATTTCAATGGGTTTACTCTGAGTAAGACTTAGTTGACAATGACCCAGTATTATTATTACTACTACTTTTATATTATTACTGTCATTAATTATTGTTGTTTTTCAGTTTACATCCCCCCTTTCCCCCAAAAGGTGCCCAGAGTGGCAAATGCACCAATATTTTTTAAATGTTCTACAGACAGATAAAATCGTTCTGAAAACAGTTCAAAACATTGCCTCAGGCAATGATCTCAGGGTTGCCAGGAACAGTCTCTTTCAGCCATCAAATGCCTGGGGAAACAGGAATGTTTTTACATTCCTCTTGAAAGTCAACAATTAATTGCATCCATTTCCCACTTTTTCAAAGCGACTTACAAAATGTATAAACCAAAAAACTGGTCAGTCGTTTAAAACCAAATACTTAGAATAAAAATACGAGACCAAAAATTCTAAAGATGTTGAGAAGATTGAGGTTGCAAGAACAAGTTTTATCCTTGGCACGCATTCTTCATTCTTACATTCACTGTGAATTTCAGTTCCTTGGACCAAATCAATAAACCTCCCCGCACTGACTCTTGGCCTACGATGCAAAGTGATGGTTTCGATTCCCACAGGATGCAATGATGACCACCAACCCGGACGGCGATAAAGAGGGTTTAGAGCACAAGAGGAGAACTTGCGGCACTCTAGATGTTATTGGCTTTCTACTCCCATCAGCCTCAACCTACGGCCAATACAATAGCAAGAGATGATGGAAATTGGTAGTCCAGCAACAACTGGAGGGCCAGACGTTCCTCACCTCTGGTTTAGACAAACACATGGAGGATAAGGCTATCAATGGCTTCCAGCCTCGATGGCTTTGGCATGGTCCAGCTGTAGGGCTCCTCTGTTTATTTTATTTATTTATTTATTTAATTACATTTCTAGACCGCCCTATAGCAGAAAGCTCTCAGGGCGGTGTACAACAAATAAAATCACAATTAAAATATGAGCAAGTGTGGAAAAAAAAAATATATAGTACAATTATAAAACATTAATAAAATTGCCATTGAGATTTAAATTAAGATCATATTAAGTTTAAAATGTTAAATTAAAATATTTAAAAATTTACAAAATTTAAAAAGCCTGGGCGAAAAGGTAAGTTTTTACCTGGCGCCGAAAAGATAACAGAGGCGTATCTTGTCTGGGAGGGCATTCCATAGTTCGGGGGCCACCACCGAGAAGGCCCTAGATCTAGTTGTTGCTCTTAGGGAGATGCATTCTTAAAAGAGTTGGAATGAAACTCACTTTTAAATGTGGAGGAGACTTCTGTAGCTCTCTCGCACAAATTCAGGGGAACAACAGCAACAAAGGGCAGGCCACAGATCCCAGGGATGCCACATGAAAGAGGGACACTACGTCTGCCCCAGGAATCCTCACCCACCTCGATCGCCTTCCTGCACAATCCACTTGAAGAGTGGGCTCTCTCCGGGGTCCAACGGAACATTCTCTGCCTCGTGAAAATCGGCGCCCCCTTCTGCCAATGGCCCCTGCAACTGAAACAGCAGCGAGGACCCCGAGGGCACAGAGAGGGATGAGGAAAGGAATGCAGGAAGCAAAGGTGGGGTTTTTTGTTACTTAATTCAGGACAATTCTGCCCAATACATGTCAAGCACTCTTATACCACAACAGTCATGGCTTCCTGCGAAGGATCCTGGGAACTGTTGTTTGTTAAGGGTGCCAAGAGTTGTTAGGAGACCCCTATGCCCCTCACAGAGCTACAGTTCTCAGAGTAGTTTAACAACAAATCCCTCTTTCCAGGGAACTCTGAGAATGATAGCCCTCTGAAGTCAATCGGGGTCTCCAAAAAAACTCTCAGCACCCTTAACAAATCACTCTCCCCAGGATTCATTGGGGGAAGCTATGACTGGTGAAAGGGGTATGTGTTATGTGCCTTCAAGTCGATTACGGCTTATGGCGACCCTATGAATCAGCGACCTCCAATAGCATCTGTCATGGACCACCCTGTTCAGATCTTGTAAGTGCAGGCTAAAGTGGTATCATATTGCTTAAAATGTATGGTGCAGATGCAGCTCTGGATATTAATTCAATTTTGTTGTTGTTGTTACATGCCTTCAAGTTGATTAAGACTTATGGCGACCCTATGAATCCTTTTTGGATGTATTCATGGGTTTTCATGGTAAGAGGTATTCAGAGGTGGTTTCCCATTGCCTTCCTCTAAGCCTACGGCACCCAGTAGTCCCAGGCGGTCTCCCATCCAAGTACTAACCAGGCCTGACCCTGCTTAGCTTCCGAGATCAGAAGAGATTGGGAGCGTTCAGGGTACTATGGCCGTAGCAATTCAATTTTATGAGTTGTCTAATACAAAACATTCTCTAGGCAACATTGGATGTCAACGTAAGGCAGAGATGGGGAGGGTGTGTCCCTCCAGATGTTGCTGGACTACCATTCCTATCATCTCTGGCCATTGGCCATAGTGGCTTGGCCTGATGAGAGTTGGAGTCCAAGAACATCTGCAGGGCCACAGGTTCCTCATCCTTCACACAGGGTGCTGAGCTATCTCATGTTTGGACAATTTCCAAAGGAAAAAATGGGACAACCGGATGTGATTTTAAAGATACTCTTGGATATAAGCCCCTTGAACCTACCCTGATAAAAATGCTCTCACCTGCTGCTCTTCCTGCTTCTTGTCCTCTGCCTGGCTCAGGAGGAAAATTTCTGCCAGGGCCACTGCCTGGGAAGTGGTCTCCGCTCCACATTCCCTCACCCAGCTTGCCATCTCCGGGGGAAGGACAGCCAGGAACTGCTCCAGGATCACAGGTCCAGGATCTGGCTCTTTGTGTGTCGCTCTGGCCTGAGCCACTGATGGCAGAGATGGTGGAGTCGGCTGCAAGCCTCTCGGGGGCCCTCAGCTTCCTGGTAGTGGAACTGCCTGAAGCATTGGTGCTGTGTATCTGAGCTGAGGGTGTCCTCTTTACCCAGGATCTTCCGCATGGTTCTTTCCCAGAATTCCCCTCGGCTCCCAGCTTGGAGGGCACCAAAGCCAATTAAATCTGGCTCTTCCATCTTTGATGTAGGCTTCAAAGCAACCTCCAATGTGCCAAGGAACCTCCTGGACTTGCTCACAGGCTTTCTCCAGGCACAAACCACCCAAACTGGTGAGGCCGCCACAGCCTGCAAAGCCCACGAGATATTCTGACCTGTGAATACACATTCCAGGTTGGAAAGTAGTTTACAGTCAAATTCCAGCTAACAAGCGGATCCTCTTCCTATAGGTAAGGCAGGGAAATGCCCCAAGATCAGTGAAAACCCAGAGGCTGGGGAAGGGGTCTTTTTTCCTCTGAAGGGTCATTTCATTTAATTGCCCTATTGCTCCCCACAAGACATCCCTCAAGCGATTTAACAATTAAAAAATCAACAATTTAAAAAATACATCAAAACTATTCAAATTAAATGACAGATGACTGGGATAAAAATCTCCACTTAAAAGGCTTTTTGAAATTGGAAGGTCTGAAAAAGGACCTTTTCTCAGCCCAAGGGCCACATTCTCCTCTGGGCAACCTCCTGGGGGCCACATGCCAGTGGTGTGCAGAGTCAGAGGCAAAGGTGTGCAGAGCATCCAATGTAAATTCTATTTTTGTACCCTAAGCTAGTTTCTAGATACACACCTCTTCACCCCCCATCCTGGCATGATCAGAGTTCCAAGACACATCCCGGCCAGGCAACAACATCCCTGTGAAGCAGGGTCAGTGTGGGATGTGCTCTGGGGAGGGACTTGGAGGTCTGCATTTGGCCCGAGGTTCCTCACCTTTGGTTTAAATCATCCTTCCCCAACCTGGTGCCATTCAGATGTTGCTGGACTAGAACTCCCACCATTTCTGACCATTGGCCCTGCTGGCTGGTGTTGATGAGAGTTGGAGTCCAGCAACATCTGGAGGGCCACAGGTTCCCCACCCCAGGTCTCAATCTACCCACAGTGATGGGGCAGACTGACTTGGCAGAGAAAAAGAAGGGATAACTTAGGAAGCAACCTTACATCAAGTTGGGCTGTTGGCCTGTCTCAGTGGTGGACCTTGGACAGTTCCTTGGAAGTTCGGACTAAAACCTGAAGTGGATTCCGCTCCCCCCCCCCCCGGCATGGAGCCACAGCCACCACTGGCTCATCTAGCTCAATTTCATCTAAAGCAGCTGCGAGGAGCCTTTGGTGAACCACAAATGCCACTATCCCCAGTCATTGTGCATTGTCTGTGCTTGCTGGGGCCGATGGGAGTTCTAGTTCAGCATCATCTGGAGGGCCAAAAGTTTGTTTATTTATTTATTATATTTATATCTCACCTTCCCTCCGAGCAGCTCAAGGTGGCATACAAACACGGTTCTCCCCCTCCCAATTTGATCCTCGTAACACCCGTGAGATGGGTTAGGTTGAGAGAGTTAGAGTTAGGCAAGTGGCCCAAGGTCACCCAGGGAACCCACTCCTGGTCTACGCTTCCTGGCTGACAGCCGCTCTCCAGGGTTTCAGACAGGGGAAACTGCCAGCCCTCCCTGGAGATGCCGCTGGGGATTGAGCCTAGGACCTCCTGCATGCAAAGCAGATGCTCTACCATTGAGCTACAGCCCTTCCTCCAGGAAGACAGGAGGCTGCCTTATACTGAGTCAAACCATTGGTCCATCTAGCTCAGTACTACCTGCACCGACTGGCAGCAGCTCTCCACGGTTATAGACACCAGCCTTCCCCAGCCTTACGTGGAGATGATGGGGATGGGACCTGGGACCTTCTGCGTGCAAAGCAGACGCTCTGCCCAGAAGCTATGGCCCTTCTGATCCCTTCCAAGGACTGTACTGGGAACACCACAGCGTTGTGGGGGAACCTGGAATCAGCCAGCTGCATGGGACATCTCCCTTTCAGGGAAAGCTCAGCACCCCTCCTCCCATCAGCAGCTGCCTTTTGCCTCCCTGGCTCTGATCTGAGGTTAGGAGACTCCATCTGAGGACACACATTTTCCTGTCTTTTCCACTAATCCTCCATTGCAGTCTTGCCTCCCTCTGCATCCATCAGTCAGTGAGAACTCACCAGACTCCCCCTGGATGGAAAAGACAAAGGGCTACTCCCCCCTCCCTCTAGAGAAAGAGGCGGGGCAGGAAGCCACTGTCACACTCCACGCACACTCTCCCTTCTTCCCAGACAGCCCAGTCTCTCCCTTTAACCCTTAGACTGAACCTCGCTAGGAAAGCTAAGGGAAGAAGGCATTCATTACCTTGGCTGGCGTTCAAGCAATGCCTCAAGCATCAAGGCATTTATAGTCAAGCTCTCGCTCCCAATTCAGCAAGCTGGATTCGGCCATCTCTGGTTGCTTCCAGACAACCCGGTTATTGCGCATTCATCCTGATTTGCCAGCACAAAGTTTACGGGGTGGGTAGGCGACGTTGGCTCTTTATTAAACATTTGTTCTCATTTATTCGCCGGGAGGTTAAACAATGGATGTCGGATCAACCAGTTGTTAGGCGAAAGATTCACACGGTCTGAAGAGAAAGCAGAGGACTGTGATGCATTCTTTTTTGGGTTGAAGTCGTCCTCCATTTTAATTTTGTATTGGTGAAATCGTGTACTTTTAAATTGTACTCCTGTAGGTTAAGGTGTTAGACTACGACCTGGGAGACCAGGGTTCGAGTCCCCACGTAGCCATGAAGCTCACTGGATGACCTTGGACCAGTCACTGCCTCTCAGCCTCATGAAAACCCTATTCATAGGGTGCTATAAGTCGGAATCGACTTGAAGGCAGTACATTTACAGTTAGTATGAGGATTAACAACAGGACCACAAAAGTGATCTTCGCAAGTCTTTACGGTCGCTAAGATACTTTCAAGCCTGGGAGGCTAAACACCCACCATCTATTACACAATCGTCTGAAGACCTCACTGCCCTGGCTGGGTTGGAATATATTTCTTACAGACATCAGCGTCGTGTGGATACCATTCTTCAGGCACCAAACACCTTACTCTTCGCTCAGGCATTTGGCCCTTGATGTGTGCTGTTCTAGTTACTCCTTTTTGCTATTTGGTGGGTGTTAGGTTTTTACTGATTTATTATGTATGGCTTTTAACATACAGTACTAATGAATTTTATTGATAAATGTGTGCATGTTTTCATTCTGTTGTAAGTCGCCAAAAACCATTTGCTATTAGGTGACTAACCAATGAAATAATAAAATAATGATAATAATACACACTTCCTCTCCATTCTCCATCTAAGCAACCAAGAGGCATTACTACAATTCAGAGACGCATTCCAGAAAGGCAAAAGTACTTGAGGAGCGCAAAGAGAGCCTCGGGAGAGTCCCAAGGGCCGGCTAGGCCTTGAGGGCCACATTTGGGCCCCTGGCCTGAGGTTCCCTTCTCCTGCTTTGTGTTGTGGTACATATGTCAGGTCCAAGCAGAAAGACTCACACATAGTTATGTTTATTAATAAACAGAACTTCCTTACGGACAAACTTCGGCTACAATAGTTAGGTCTACAGACTCCCAGTGAGTGCAGAGTGCAACAGATATCAAGCTGAAAGGCAAGAAATCTAACAGGATACAGGTAGGTGCTCCATGAGAAAGGAAAAATAATTTTTAAACTTTTTTTAAAAAAATGAATGATCAGAGGGATCATCACCTCACCCCTACAGACACAAACACACACACTCTTTAAACAGATTGTTTCAACAATCATTTTAACATGAAGTAATAATCCAGGATCAATGCATTTTCTGTTTTCCTCCATTCCTCTCCTCTCCAGCTCCCAAAACACATTTTAGGCATTTCTGACGAGTACCTTGACCAATAAAAATATTAATGCCAGGACACAGTAGCACAAACAATATCAATCGCAGTATGCAATTCCTTTCTAAGTTTTACCAGGGCAGCAGCATTTGGTCAATTAACCAGTTAGATTAAGATGCGCTCCTGGTACATAGGGCATCATAAGTTGAGAGACACCAGTCTGAATCCAGACTAAATTACCTGAACTTAGGTCCTGTTGAAATCAGTGTGAATGGGAGTTCATCATGACTTAAATCCTACTGCTTTCAGTGGGAACGTTTTCCCAGAGGGTAGCTGTGTTACAAAAATCTTGTGGCACCTTGAAGACTAATCTTTCATAGAGGAGTAGCCTCTTGTCTATAGGAACTTGTACCATAATAAAAATGTGTTAGGCTTGGGAAGGCACCACAAGACTCTTTGCTGATTTCAATACAACACACATAATGCAGCCACCCCTCTGGATATGAATACGATGAACCAGATTAAGATGTTATGTATTAACTTCATGAAGAAACTTTCCCAGATAAATGGGAACTAAGTGCAATAATATAATTTACAGTGCAAGCCTATGCATACCTACACAGAAGTAAGTCCCTCTCATTTTAGTGGGGCTCACTGCCGGGTAAGTATCTATAGGACTGCAATCTTAGCCTAGATCAAGGTTGGGGAATGAGTGGCTCTCTAGATCTTGCCGGACTTCAACTCCCATCAGCCTCAGCTGCCAGCATTGGCAATGGGAGCTGTAGTCCAGCAACACCTATTGTTTATTATTTACTTATTAAATGTATATCCTGACCTTTCTCCCAGAAAGAGCCCAAGGTGGCCAACAAAAACACTAAAAACCATTATAAAAATTTAAAAAGCAAAAGACTTTCAAACATATCAAAACAAAACACATTTAAAAACATATTAAAACAAAGTATCTTTTAAAAAAACTTTTTAAAAAAGCTTTAAAAACATCTCAAAAAGTAATTCCAACACAGACGCAGAATGGAGGCTCACACATTCCCCACCTCTGGTCTAGATTGAACCCATCGTAACTACCTTTCATTTTTAAAGTACTTAATGCCCCACCTTACAAGAGGGGGGTGTTTCTCCTTCTCATACACACAAAAGTCTTTTCTATGATGGTGCCTGGCGTTCACACACATTTGTGTCACAATAAAAACAAAAAGCGTACCCCTCTGTCCTTAGAACTGTTTTTCCTCTTATGCAAACATACACAGGACTTGACAATTAAAACCGATCTGATGAATGAACTATGGACTTCTTCCACTGAGCGATACCCCTGCTTATCACACTTGCTAAGCGGTAGCCTAACGTGAGCATTTTAAATGTTCTCAAATGGAACATTTAACACAGCAGTCCCCAAGCTGTAGCCCTCCAAAGGTTGCTGGACTACAATTCCTATCTTCCCTGACCATTGGTCCTGCTGGCTGGGGCGGATGGGAGTCGGGAGTCCAACAACGCTTGGAAGATATGAGGTTGGGGAAAGCTGCCTTAACAGAAATGGCTGGTGAAGGGTGGCTGCCAAGCCAAGAGTGGGGAATGTCTGTGGCCTTCAAGGTGTTGTCAGACTACTCCACAACTCCCAGCAGCTTGCAGAGCCAGTGGTCACGGAAGTTGGGAGTCCCAATAACATCTGGAGGGCCATTGGTTCCAAATCCCTGTGCTAAATTTTTCTGGGCCTGGAATAGCTTCGGTCGCAGCTAAACCCAAACTAGAACTGTACCAAAAGAAATGTCACGGGATGACTCTCTTCTTTTGTTTCCTTCCCTTGTGAGATAAGGTGGATTCTCTGGTATGGCTTCACTTCAATGTGGGTCTTTGTCTTTCCTTCACGGTCCCGTAAAAAGCTAGCTCAAGACAAAGGTTTTCCCGGAGCGTCCCATCTGCGGCTTCTCAGTGCCGTGATTCCTCCGGTGCCTGATCAAGTGCGACTTGCTAATGAAACCCTTCTCGCACACGGCGCACTTGTACGGCTTCTCCCCCGTGTGGGTCCTCCCGTGCGCCAGGAGGTTGGACGTGCTACTGAAGCTCTTCCCGCAGGCGCAGCACTTGTAGGGCTTCTCCCCCGTGTGGGTCCGTTCGTGGAGGATCAGGTGGGAGCTCTGGATGAAGCTCTTCCCACAGTAGGAGCATTCGTAGGGCTTCTCCCCCGTGTGGGTCCTCTCGTGCGTGACCAGGTGCGACCTGCGGCTGAAGGTCTTCCCACAGTAAGAGCACTGGTAGGGTTTCCCCACAGTGTGGACCTGCTGATGCCTCAGAAGGTGCTCTGGGCAACCAAGGCCTGCCCCGTCCTCGCAATGATCGGTTGGCTCCTGGATTTTAACTTGTTCGTATTTTATGAACCCCAAGTCCTGTTCAAAGCTTTGCATGGCTGCTTGGGGCTGCTGCAGCGGACCTTCATCAAGAGACTTCTCGCTAGCCTCGCAGGAAACAGATTCCCCCACCCTATTCCTTGGGTGGCTCTCTCGTCGCCTCTTTGGTTCGCTCTGATCCTCAGAGGATTCGCCCTCTTTGCAAGTCCTGGCAATGGTTTCCATTCCTCTTCTCTGGGACAGTTCTACTTCCTCATGGCTTTCCTGGGGGCAGCTCTGCCCGTCGCACACCTCCACTTGCATGTAATCTGTCAAAATTATTTAAAAGAAAGAAAATAATGTTGGATGCAATTCAAACCTGAAAGATGGCCTGCCTCTGTAAAGACCTGTAAGATAGCTTACATCATGCATAGACATTTGCTGTTGTTGTTTCTGTACTGGGGAACTTATTATTAATTTTACTTATCACTACATTTATATACCACCTTTACTCCTAGGAGCTCAAGGTGACATACAGGAATGATTCTCCCTCTCCCGATTTAATCCTCACAAAAACCCTGTGAGGTAGGTTAGGCTGAGAGACAGTGACTGGGCCCAAGGTCACCCAGTGAGCTTCATGGCTGAGCGGGGATTTGAACCCTCATCTTCTGGGTTCCAGTCCGACACTCTGACCACTATACTACACTGGCTCTGCCCTTCCCCCTGCCATATGTGAAAGAGCTTCAGACGTCTTTCAAATATATAATAGGCAAAAAACCCTTGCGGTTTAAGAACGTATCTATAGCCAACAGATATTTCTATCAAACTTTAAAAAGCAGGGAAATTGGGCAGCTATAGCGAATGCACCAGGGGAGCAGGAGACCTGACCTCCTCTCTGAGATATTGGACTGCCCTACAAATTTGTCAAAATGCAAACACAATTTGGGTTGGTCTATCACAGTCCAATCCACTTCCTGTGTAGCTTGGAAGAATGTGGTAACACGTGCCTCTGAGCCACTCTGCTGAAAGAACAACTTTTAACTCCTCTCCTTGAAATCTTTTCTGCAGTGAAGAAACTGTGCCCAAGTTTGCTTTTATTTCCTTCTCCCTCCCAACCCCTTTCCCTTTTGTATCATGCCTTTTTGATTGTAAACCTGAGATTTGGCATCAGCCTTACCTTGTAGGCTCACCTCTCCAGAGTCCCCCTCCTGCTTTGTCTCCCTGTACTGCTGCCTCTGACCCGTGTCAGTCAGAACCTGTGCTGGTTCAGAGAACCTGGAGGCTGCCTCCTCAAACGATGCTGGTATCTAGAACAACACCCAAGATTCCTTGTTCAACTGCACTGCCATTTTGCTGGATGGGGGAACCACAGCTCAATGGCAAGAGGGCATGCTTTGCAATACAGAAAGTCTCAGGTTCCATCTCCAGCATATCCAGTTGTATTATTAATTATTATTATTATTTCTTAAAAATGAACCCAAGGCAACTTACAATAAAAAAATATTAAAACCAATATAAAGCGAACACAAATAAAAAGTTTTTTAAAAGGATCAGGGTGAGCAGGGTAACGGGACAGGCACCTGAGAGCTGCTGCTTGTTACCTAGCAGCAGCTATTCCATCTGACTACAGCAGAGGGAGAGAAGGGGAGCAGGGCCACTCCATCAGCTCTGCTAAGGCAGAAGCATCACTGGGCTCCACTGTCAACTCTTCCTAGCAGTAGATATTCCATCAGGCAGTAGCAGAGGGGGAGAAGGGGAGCAAGGCCACTCCATCAGCTCTGCTAAGGCAGAAGCATCACTGGGCTCCACTGTCAACTCTTCCTAGCAGTAGATATTCCATCAGGCAGTAGCAGAGGGGGAGAAGGGGAGCAGGGCCACTCCATCAGCTCTGCTAAGGCAGAAGCATCACTGGGCTCCACTGTCAACTCTTCCTAGCAGTAGATATTCCATCAGGCAGTAGCAGAGGGGGAGAAGGGGAGCAGGGCCACTCCATCAGCTCTGCTAAGGCAGAAGCATCACTGGGCTCCACTGTCAACTCTTCCTAGCAGTAGATATTCCATCAGGCAGTAGCAGAGGGGGAGAAGGGGAGCAGGGCCACTCCCTCAGCTCTGCTAAGGCAGAAGCTCCACTGGGCTCCTCCCTCAACTGTCACCTAGCAGCAGCTATTCCATCAGGCTATAACAAAAGGAGAGATGGGAAGCAAGACTACTAAATCGTGTCTGTTGAAAGACCAGATCCTTTTGGTTCCTGCTCTCTGTCAAATGTCTCCATCCCAGCTGGTCCTTATAAGAACTCAAACATGAGTTGACGAACTTTCTTTCAACGTAGGAAGCCACCTCATACTAAGACCACTGCTCCATCTAGCTTCAGTATTGTCTTCACTGACTGGCAGTGGCTCTCTAGGATTTCAGACAGGATTCTCCCCTAGCCCCACCTGGAGATGCCAAGGATCCAACCTGGGACATTTTGCATGCCAAGCAGATGCTCTCTATAGCCCTTCTTTCTTCATATTTGCAAAATAACAAATATTTATTTTATAAATATATATATAAACACACACATATATACACGATACAGGAAAAGTGGGCAAGGGACTCCCTTTTCTGACCCTTTGAAGGGCAGAGATATCCTCACCCCACATTCTGTCCCTCTACGCAGCCCACAGAACTCACGACACAAACAGGCTCACCTGCTTTTCCTGCCTTTTGGCGTCTTGCTGCCTCAGCAAGAATTCCTCGGCCAGGGCCACCGCCTGGGAGCAAGTCTCAGGCCCGGCCTCCCTCAGCCAGCTCTGGATCTCCGGCGGGAGGATGGTGAGGAACTGCTCCAGGATCAACAGCTCCAAGATCTGCTCCTTGGAGTGCCTTGTGACTTTGAGCCACCGATGGCAAACGTCCCGGAGGTGGCTGTAAGCCCCTCTTGGCCCTTCGGCCTCCTGATAGCAGAAATGCCTGAAGTGGTGGCACCACCTCTCCTGGGCCAGGGCATCCTGCCGCAAAATGGCCGCTTTCACTTTCCCATAATCCTGTCTGTCTTGGACATCCAGCCTGCTGAAGACCAGCTCGGCTTCTCCACAGAGGGCCGGCAGGAGTCGGGCCGCCCACTCTTCCTTGGGCCACCGGCAGGCTTTGGCCACTTGCTCAAAGGAGGCCAGGAAGCCCTTGGCATCCTCCCATGGGGTGGGCTCTTCTGTCAGAGGTGGGATCGCCCAGTGTGCGTGGGGGGACTCCATTGTCTTCAAGAACTCTTGCCACTGGGCCTCCCAGTGCTGAAGCAGCCCCTCCTCTGGCTCCTGTTTCACTTTTTCTCCTGGTTTGCTTGGTAGGAAGTCCCCAATCCTCTCAAGTTGGGTGGCCGGCAGGGCTGTCCCTTCTCCTACTAATTCCTTCCGCAGGACAGGCCCGCCTTTGTCTTGCGCCTCTGTTTTCATGCCTGAGGATGCCCGCTGCTTAAGTGCAGCCTGGCCCTGGAAGTCTGGTTGGTTCCTCTGATCTCCATCCATATCCTCTCTTTGTTCCTCTACCGGCCTGCAGGAGCCCAGCCGTAGGCCCTCTGGGATAGCAGAGGTTTAACAGCAGAGCATTAGGCTTTCTCCCTCAGTCTTCTAGCCTGTCAAGGATTATGAGGATAATTAATCCATTTATAGTCCACTTAACGCCAAAACAGGCTTTGAAGTAGTTTACAAAGCAGAAAACTAGTTACCCAAAAATTCAGGTGCAAACCTCCACAATTAAAATACACCATTTATTTATTTATTTATTTGTTATTTTATTTACATCCTGCCCTTCCTCCCAGCAGGAGCTCAGGATGGCAAACAAAAGCACTAAAAACACTTTAAAACATCATAAAAACAGACCTTGAAATACATTACATTAAAACAAAACAACATTAAAAAACATTTTTTAAAAAGGTTTGAAGACAGCTTTTAAAAAGGGTTAAAAACATACTGTTTTTTTTTTTAATTAAAAACATATGAAAAAGCAATTCCAACAAAGACGCAGACTGGGATAGGTCTCAACTTAAAAGGCTTGTTAAAACAGGAAAGTCTTCAATAGGTGCCAAAAAGATAACAGAGATGGCACCTGCCTAATATCTAAGGGGAGGGAATTCCACCATAAACTAGTGCCATTAAAACACTAAAATATAAAAACCCATAAAATAAGTAAACTAATGGAATTAGAAATACCCACACCCAACCAAATGTTGCTATACTCCAGTTCCCATCAGGCCCAGCCAGCAGGGCCAATGGTCAGGGACAATGATGGGAGTTATAGCTAATGTTGGTCAAGCCGGCTGGCATGAAGCAGAGTTTGAGTCCAACAACATCTGGAAGGCCACAGTATGTTGGCCCATCCCTCCTCTATAAGGTCTCAGGCAAAGGGAGTTCCCGCTCACCAGCCCTGTCACAAAAATCTTATGTAACTATCATTTATTTGTCTTATATTTACATCCCACCTTTTCTCCAAGGAGCCCGTGGTGCACACATTTCTCCCCTCCCTAGTTTATCCTCAAAACAACCCTGTGAGGCAGGTTGAGCTGAGAGACCCTGACTGGCCCAAGGCCACCTTGTGAGCTTCATGGGTGATGCAGGGGTCAGACCTCAGATCTTCTGCATGTGTTCTCCCAAAGCACCGCATACAACTCATATAGGGGATAATTGTGTTGGTTGATTTTTTTTTTCCATTCTATGTAGCTTTTTAAATAACGCAGCTTATAGCGCAATCCTATGTGCTTCTACACCAAATTAAGTCTCACTGATTTCAGCAGGGGTTATTCCTAAATAACTGGATATAGAGTTGCATCCTTAATTTTTTTAAAAAAATCTCATTGCTTTTCCAACTTGTTTTGACCTGCTCTTGTTGACAGCCAGTGTGGTGTAGTGGTTAGAGTGTTGGACTATGACCTGGGAGACCAGGGTTCGAATCCCCACATAGCCATGAAGTGCATTGGGTGACCTTGGGCCAGTCACTGCCTCTCAGCCTCATGAAAACCCTATTCATAGGGTCGCCATAAGTCGGAATCGACTTGAAGGCAGTACATTTACATTACATTTTGTTTACACAATGCCATTTTGTTGTTGTTGTTGTTAGTAATATTTCCCCCCCCCATAATTTTTGTTGGTTTGTTCGGTTTGTTGCTTTCGTTACTGCACAGATCGCACCCAATGCGTTTTGGCAGTTTTGCAAGCCACTTTGGATTCATTTAGAAAGAAGAGAAAGGCAGACGTGGTAAAATGAAATCAAATGATCCCAGTGTACACAGCTGGAAAAGGCTCCCTGCCTACAACTGGCACTGCCAGTCAGTGTGGAGGGTACTGAGTTAGATGGACCAATGGTCTGATTGGGTAATTTGCTACTGATGGAGGCAATCAATGTCTCTGAATCCTAGCTGCTGAGAATTGCAGGTGGGGAGAGTTGCTGTTGCAGCTCAGGTCCTGCTTGCGGGCTTCCCATTGGGGCATCTGGTTGGCCACTGTGAAAAAAGGATGCTAGATGGGATGGGCCACTGACCTGATCCAGCAAGACTCTCCTTATGTTTTTTTTAATGATTTCACTGAGTTTCCAATAGCAACAGCAAATACATAAATATAAATGAAAATCGCTTTTAGCATCTAAACAAGAACCAAAGCCAAACCAATGTTAGTAATATGAAAGGGAGAAAAGGAAGAAATTTACATTTTCTCTTGTAGAAACTCAGATTTGTCCTTTGCGTTTTATTTCCCACACATTCATTCTGAGGCATCAAGTAGTTTCAAAGTCATTCAAATCTGGAAATTTAAAGGCTACATCAGTTACTCATGAAGAATTCCAGAAGCTTGCATATCTTGTTGGCATTCCAGGGGCCAGACCAAGCTAAATGAAACAAATCTTTCTTTGATATGGCTCTGTATAAATAAATCTTTTGGGTTAATTTTTCTGATCTTGCCAAGAACCAAACTTTACTATATCAGTTTTCCAAATTTGCCTTTACTTCCAATACCTCATTGTAGTTAACCTAGCTGCTAACAAAAATGAAATGGACTGCCTTCAAGTCGATCCCGACTTATGGCGACCCTATGACTAGAGATTTCATGGTAAGGGGTATTCAGAGGGGGTTTCCCATTGCCTCCCTCTGAGGCTAGTCCTCCCCAGCTGGCTAGGGCCTGCTCAGATTTCCACAGCTGCCCGACTTATGGCGACCCTATGACTAGAGATTTCATGGTAAGGGGTATTCAGAGGGGGTTTCCCATTGCCTCCCTCTGAGGCTAGTCCTCCCCAGCTGGCTAGGGCCTGCTCAGATTTCCACAGCTGCACGAGCCAGCCCATTCTGGTCTGCAACTGCCAGCTGGGGGCAACTGGGCTTCTTGGGACTCTGCAGCTTGCCCACAGCTGCACAGGTGGCAGGGCATGTAACCCCTGAGCCACTCCTTGTGGGGGTGATCTTTAGCTGGTCCTTGACACACAGGAGACACAAGCAGGGATTTGAACTCACTGACTCTGGACTCCCAGCCAGGCTCTCCTCCCCACTGTGCTATACCAGCTGTGTGCTGCTAACAATAAAAAGCTAATTTAATTCTTTGTTTTTTGCAATCAATATGTGGCTCTCCCACACGTCCAGAATTGCAAAGGATGGGATCAGAAGAACAGTCTGATGTGTGACTCGCTGTTTCTCGCCAAAGGCCTGGCACCAAAAGTTGCTACTGATGTTATTAAAGCAGCCTTCCTGTGGTCCTATTTACCTGGAGGGCCGTAGCTCAGGGGCAGAGCATCTGCTTTGCATGCAGAAGGTCCCAGGTTCCATCTAACGTATGGTTAGAAAAAGCATCCTGCCTGAAACTCTGGATAGCTGCTGCCAGTCAGTGTAGACAGTACTGAGCTAGATGGACCACTGGCCTCACTCGGACGCACAAGGCAACTAAAACGATCTTGGCGGGACTGGGAAATCCCTCCCCCTCCCCGTGACCTTGGACAGGGGGAGAAGACAGCGCTAAACTGGGGGGGGTCCAATAATCTGACTCCGAATGAGGCAGCTTCATAGGATTATCCGCAATAATGAAAAGCAATATCCAAAAGCAAGATACCTAAGTGGGCATTTCTTACCCGGAGCAAGCTGCCTCCCTTCACCCCCGCCCGTCCCATCCCGCCCCTTCCAGCCAGAGATTTCCCTCCCTCTGGGCGTGTGCAAAAACCTTCCTTCCCACTTACCCAGATCCGCCCCCCTCCCCCCTCCCCAAAGGGGATCGCTCTCTCCAGATTCCAGCCACTCCCGGGAAAAAAGTACATTCAAAAGAGCCAGTTTCCGGGGGGAGGGGACACGGCCGGAAAAGGGCTGGCTCCGACTGGGAGAGGCGCCTTTCTAGGAATCCGGGCTTGGTTGTTGCCAGCCTTTCCCACTGGAGCCAGTGAACTGGGGACGGAGCCCGCAGGGGATTTACTGATGCATTTATTCTTCCCTTCCGGTCCTCCGTTTCCGGACTGGTCCTCTTCCCTGTTGAATCTGCATTTGATCTTTAAAAATAATAACAACAAAAGCTTCTCTTTCCTTGCAAGCAAAAGGGGTTTGCAACGGGCCGGTAGCTTTTTGTTCCACTCGCAAAGGCTCGCGGGAACGGTCATTCGCAGTTCGAGAGAGCCGTGCTCTGA
This sequence comes from Rhineura floridana, assembly GCF_030035675.1. Lineage (NCBI taxonomy): Eukaryota > Metazoa > Chordata > Lepidosauria > Squamata > Rhineuridae > Rhineura > Rhineura floridana. The sequence goes on from NC_084482.1 coordinate 209,934,645, forward strand.
CTCAAGGAATTGGGAATGACTATCCTATTTTCGTTCTGTCGGGTGGGAAACCTGTAGCCCTAGAGGTTGCTGGACTTCCAACTCACATCAGCCCAAGGGAGCCTGGCCAATGGTCAGAGATGATGGGAGTTGGAGTCCAGCAACGTCAGGAGCCACACAGGTTCCCCCACCCCTGATTTGCAAACTCTGGTGCAGTGGGTAGAGGGTCCTAAGAAGATAAGAGCTTGCTGGATCAGGCCAGTGGCCCATCTAGCCCAGCATCCTGTTCTCACAGCAGCCAACCAGTTGCCCATCAGAAACCCGCAAGCAGGACCTGAGTGCAAGAGCGCTCTCCCCTCTTGCTGCTTCCAGCAACTGGTTTTTGGAAGCATACCGCCTCCTGCAATGAAGAGCATAAGGATAGCCATCATGGCTAGTAGCCATTGACAGCCTTTTCCTCTATGAAGTTGTCTAATCCTCTTTTAAAGCTATCCAAGTTGGTGGCCATTGCTGCTTCTTGTCGAAGCGAATTCCATAGTTTTAACTATGCGCTGAACCATTTAGTATCAGTCTTCTATATGCCTGATTATTTTGTCTTTCATAATACTTTCTACCAGTTTTCCCAGGACAAACTTGAAGCTAACTGGCCTGTAATTTCCAGGATCCCTCCTGTTGGGTTAGGACCCAAAGAAAAAATGGGTTCAAATCCTTTCCTTGCTACAACAAACTCACTGGTGGACCTTGCGTCTGTTACCAACTCAATGAGGGCTCCCTGTCTGTGGAATGCCCTCCCCAGTGAGGCGTCTCTGGAATAATGTTCTTAACTGTAATTGTGGTTTTAGAATGTTTTTAGCTGTAACTGTTTTTAGCATGTTTTTAATTGTAATTGTGATTTTAGAATGTTTTTAAGTGTTGTTGAATGCTTTTCCTTTTGTTGTTGTTAAATTGTTTTATTGATGTGGTTGCCGCCCTGGGATCCTTCTGGAAGAAGGGTGGGATAAAAGTTTAATAATAGCAACTCTCAGCGTAACCCACCTCCCAGGGTTGTTCTGAGGATAAAAGGGCCATGTACACCACCTTGAGCTCCGTGCAGGAACTGCATGCTAGAAATGTAATTAAGTAAATAAAATAAGAGAATAAATGCTTTTCTGGTCTTGCACTCAAACCAATGACTTCTTAAAAATATGCGTTTAATGCATGTTAAATTTATTATTATTTTATTTATTAGTCTTTTTTCAGAAAGGTGAACTCAAAGCAACATACTAAAACAATCTGATCATTAACTCTGATATATATATATATATATATATATATATATATATATATATATATATATATATATATATATATATATATATATATATATATATATATAATTTAGATACTAACAGTGCAATTCTGTACATATCCACTTAGAACTAAGTCCCACTGAGCCCAATGAAGCGTACTCCCTGGTAAGCGTCTCTAGGAGTACAGTCTTACATCAAATATAAACTTATTAAGAAAAGCCCTTTAAAGCTATTAATGTATGGCAATATAAAAAGACTTTGATCCTATGTCCTCGGTTAACATAAGATCAATGACTTTTCATTTTTTTAAATTCCATTTCTCTATTTTGATGCATGTTCAGTTTTTTAAACCCAGATTTGCTAAGACTCCTACTTTGATCAATTGTGTTGTGTGGCATAAGCACCACAAAATTTCTGGCCAGCGTGAGAAAAAAACAACCCTTTCTGATTTCCCCGCCCCCTTTTTATTCATCTGTCTAAAATGTCCCGATTGACTCCAGTTGTTAAATATATATGTCTATTTAAAAATGTATTCCTGTAGCCGTAGGAATATAGGAATCTGTTTTAGACCGAGTCAGACTTTTGATCCATCTAGCTCAGTACTGAATATACTGGAAGTGGGGGCTCTGGCCTGCAGGCCTCTCCACCAGGCCCTTTTGGGAAGCCACACCCACCCTACACCTGTCATCATCACACATGACATCAGATGGGGGTGGCTAAGGGCGGGGCTTCTCACCCAATAGTTGGGGGAGGGGTTTCCATTTAATGAAAACAGTGTCTCCCTTCCTCAAACTTCTCTGGGGCTTTCTTTGATTCACCAAACCTGAATAAGCTGCCAAAAAAACCCCACCTTTTCATTTCTCTGACCACTTCCTGTTTTGCTTTCTGCACTTTGTGCTAAGATTTTGACAAAACTTTATTTACCCTCTAGGGATGGGGTGTCTGCTGTGGCTTTCCAGATAATGCTGGATGCCACCTCCCAGGAGCCAACGTTGGCCAAATGGGAGTAGTTCAGGGCCACGGGCTCTGCTTCCCTGCTCTAGACTCCCAAAGCCACCACCTTGCTCCAGATCCCCTCCAGAGAAACCTCTGCTAGACTGGGATGCCTATAATATAAATTAGGTGGCACCTATGGGTGCGTATGCACACACAGAGGCCTTCTCTGGCAACCTTGGGATCCCCTCCACATACCCCCCCTCTTGCTGAAATTAGGCTTGAAAGAACATTATATTGTTCCATGGACTAGATTGCGGCGTGTGCTTGGTTGCAGCGTCTGTGTGGTGCCCGCAACAGTTTCTCCAGTTTGCAAATGTGTCCGCATGACCCCAAAGGTTGGCTATTGTGGTTTTATAAATTATTACACAGGGTTGTATTCAGTGTAGCGGTAAGGAAAACTTTACGTCTGCACAAGGATTTCTCCTTGCACAATGGAACGGTCCCTCTCTTCTCCCTCCCCCCCTACATCCCCCCAATCTGTGCTAGGGAGTTCCCCAACCTCTCCGGAAAAGATTTGGGAAGGGTGCGGGGCTCGCACAGGGGGAGGAGCAGAGGCGTTCCATTGTGCAAGCAGAGATCCTTGTGCTGTGGGATGCACTCCCGCCTTCACCTTAACTGCAATTAGCTTTGGGGATGGCATTCACCATTGTACTGATTCGCCATAAGGCATGGTATACATTTAGTAAAAAACAAGAATTACCTGAGCCTGTGATCTTACGCAGTTTTTAAAAAATTACATCTTACCTCTTTTATCCCCTTCACTCTTAAAAACGTAGTATCTGGTTCAGTCACTAATAAAGTCTTGCCTCTCTCGCAAAGCTGCAGCGGTTGTGAAAAGCTGTGCCACAAGCTTTTCAAACGACTCCAACAGACAAACTGAGGAATATTCTATTCTATGCTGTTCTGTTCCTTTCTCCAGAACAACAGCCTCAGACTCCTCGCCATCGTTTCTTGTTCTACTTCAAATGGTCTCAGTGTCATTTAAAAATAGATAAATAAATCTTGGTTGCTGCTTTTAGACTGCATTATTTTATATTTGCACTTTCTTTTGATAATGGTTTTTAACTGGGTTGTATTTCTTCTGGATTCTGAGCTGGTCTGGGCGTCCTATGAGGAGAAGACCTGAGTGTGGTATTAGTAACAGTAGTAGTAGTAGTAGCAACAACATCATCATAAACTATATCTTTATTTTGGAAAGTTGTCCATCTGTCATCTATTCATTCAGACACCCCTTAAGATATTGTAACCAAATTTGCATGAGATCAATGAGCGGTTTTTGTCTATATTTTGATAGAGTTGGACACCATTTTGATTCAAGATGGCAGGCTTAACCTTTCAAAACTGCTCTGATTTTAACCACCGATTTCAAAGCCACTCTGATTTTTTTTTAATTAGAATTCCCTAGTACTTGGCTTCTAGTAATAATGTAACTTGGGGCAGGGAACCTGTGGCCCTCTAGATTTCTTTGGACTCCCAATTCCCATCATACTATTGGTCCCTGATCAAGATTCATACCCACAATCTCGATAAATTAACCAATGGCCTGCGAACCTGGCAATAGGAAAGCTTCCAGCCAAACCAGCCCATGTGGTTATCCCCACCAAAATCAAGCAGACATTTACAGGTAACAGCGGCATGTTTTCTCTCTCTGCTCCAAACTTGAACTGCTCCACCTTTGATTCATATCTTCGTAAGAAATTGGACAACATCCATTCTGTGGTGCAGCCACCATTTTGTTTCCGTGGCGCCTTCATAGGAGGCCTGAAACTCAACCCACACCTGACAGGAGACTCCGAGTTTGAACATCATACCCTTCCGAGAACACAAGACTGACCGCCCTCCTCCTCCCCAAAGTGCCAAATGACCAGCACCTCAGCAGATCTAATCGTTTTCATCTAGACTGCAGCTGCTTTAACGGTTTCCCCCTCCCCTCCCTGTTTTGGAAAGAAACTTTGGCTTCTCATTTGCTCCTTGCCCAATTCAAGAAGGAAATAAGTTCAACATTTGGGAGGTACCAGTTGGGTCTGCAAAAAAAAGTTGCAGCGTGGGTGCTTTCGTTTTAGGTTCCATTTCCACCCACCCTCCACCATAGTCAGTCAGAATTCCATGACCAATGCGCTAGAAGTGGTTTTTGTTTTTTGAGTGGAGGGCAGGAGATTCCTTGCCCATAGGGATTTTCCTGTGTCATAAGATAAGAATGAGCCCGCTGGATGAGGCCAAGGGTCCATCTGATCCAACATCCTGTCTCCACAGTAGCTAACCAAATGCTCCAATGGAAAGCCTGCAAGCAAGACCAGACCACAAGAGCACTCCTCTCTGGCCCTCTAGTGGGAGGACAGCTTGCCTCTTCAGTCAGCATTTCTCTCCTAGTTGGATGGTATTTCTAGTAACATTTCTTGGAGCAGGAGGAAAAATTGTGTCAATCTCCTTGGCATTTTTTGTGTGTGTGTGTGTGTGGAGGGCAGTGATGGCCAACAGCTTGGACGTCTTTAAGAGGATTAGACACATTCATGCAGGATAAGGCTATCAATGGCTATCAATCTGTCTCCACTGTCTGAGACAGTAAATGCCTCTCAGTGCATTTAGGGGAGAGTGTTGCTGTTGCGCTCAGATCCTGCTTGCAGGCTTTCTGTTGCGGCTACTGGTTGGGCACTGTGAGAACAGGATGCTGGACTAGATGGGTCACTGGCCTAATCCAGCAGGGCTCTTCTGATGTGGTATTTATAGGCCCAGAGGGAAGAGTAACCAGGAGGGTTTCTCAGCAAATATGGTAAGAACATAAGAAGAGCCTCCTGGATCTGGCCAGTGGTCCATCTAGTCCAGCATCCTGTTCTCACAGTGGCCAACCAGATGCCCCAATGGGTAGCCTGCAAGCAGGACCTGAGTGCTAGAGCACTCTTCCTGTCATTTCCAGCAACTGAACATACAGCCTCTGACTGTGTTTCCGTAGCTCAGGGACAGAGCACACACGTTGTAGGCAGAAGGTCCCAAGTGCAGTCCTTGGCATCTGCAGATAAAAAGGAGTCAAGACCCCTGTGGCTTAAGACCCCAAAGAGCTGCTTCCACTCAGAGGCGGCAATGCTGGTTTCAATAGACCAACAGCGAAAGTTGGAAGATTCAGGACAGACAGAAGGAGGTACTTCTTCACACTACAGATAGTTGAAACCGTGGATGCAAGATGGAGTAGTGATGGCCACCAACTTGGCTCTAAGGGAGGGTTAGACAAAATTCATAGAGGATAAGGGTGCCAACGGCTACTGGCCACAATGGCTACGGTTGACTTCCATTGTCGGAAACAGCAGATGCCTCTGCAGGCCAATTGCTGAAAATCACAAGTGGGAAGAGTGTTACTGTTGTGCTCAAGTCCTGCTTGGGGGCTTCCCTTTGGGGCATCTGGTTGCCCACTGTGGCCATTGGCTTGATCCAGCAGCCGGGCTCTTCTTAAGACTGACCTGGTGCAAGGGAGCCATCTGAGTTCTGCCAGCGTCCCCAGATGCTTTGGATCCCGTCAGACCCAGCCAGCACCTGCCTGGGGATCAGGTTGGGGGAAGCTGTATGGGCTCTTGACCAAATATGTCATTGATATATTTGGATATAGGAGGAAACTGTCCACAGAAGTGTTTCTCAGCAACAGTACCATATTCCTATATCCCCCCACCCCATACTGGTACAATGGGGATAGGAGAGAGTGAGATGCTTCCTGGTAGGTCAAGAAGAGCAGAGGGGGTAGGGAGATCTCAAAGCAGCCATCTTGCCAAAATTATCTGCGAAATTAGAAAAACATAGACGGTCAAGGGCAAAGAGAGAGAAAACACAGCAGACAGCTGCCTTATACCAAGTCAGGCCATTGGTCCATCTTAGCTATCGACAATGGCTGGCAGTGACTCTCCAGCATTTCAGACAGGGGACATTCCCAGTCCTATCAGCAGAGGCAGGGCATCGAAACTTTGGCATGCAAAGCAGCTGCGGCTACCACAGAGCTACAGGGCGCCTTCAGAAAGCCTTAGTGGCAGTGAAATCAGGATATCTGAAACTACAAAAACAATAAAAACACTGTCCCCATACAGCCTCTAACTCAGGGATAGCCAACATGGGGCCCTCCGGACTGTATTGGACTACAGCTCCCATCAGCCACAGTTAATATGTCCAATCATTGGGGATGATGGGAGCTGCAGCCCAGCAACATCTGGAGGGCACTGTGTTGGCTATCCCTGCTCTAACTGGTTACACAAGAAGAGCCTGCTGGATCAGGCCAGTGGCCCATCTAGTCCAGCATCCTGTTCTCACAGTGGCCAACCAGGTGCCTGGGGGAAGCCCGCAAGTAGGACCCGAGTGCAAGAACACTCTCCCCTCCTGAGGCTTCCGGCAACTGGTTTTCAGAAGCATACTGCCTCTGACTAGGGTGGCAGAGCACAGCCATCACAGCTAGTAGCCATTGATAGCCCTGTCCTCCATGAATTTGTCTAATCTTCTTTTAAAGCCATCCAAGCTGGTGGCCATTACTGCATCTTGTGGGAGCAAATTCCATAGTTTAACTATGCGCTGAGTAAAGAAGTACTTCCTTTTGTCTGTCCTGAATCTTCCAACATTCAGCTTCTTTGAATGTCCACAAGTTCTAGTATTATGAGAGAGGGAGAAGAACTTTTCTCTATCCACTTTCTCAATGCCATGCATAATTTTATACACTTCTATCATGTCTCCTCTGACCCGCCTTTTCTCTAAACTAAAAAGCCCCAAATGCTGCAACCTTTCCTCGTAAGGGAGTCGCTCCATCCCCTTGATCATTCTGGTTGCCCTCTTCTGAACCTTTTCCAACTCTATAATATCCTTTTTGAGATGAGGCGACCAGAACTGTACACAGTATTCCAAATGCAGCCGCACCATAGATTTATACAACGGCATTATGATATTGGCTGTTTTATTTTCAATACCTTTCCTAATTATCGCTAGCATGGAATTTGCCTTTTTCACAGCTGCCGCACACTGGGTCGACATTTTCATCGTGCTGTCCACTACAACCCCGAGGTCTCTCTCCTAGTCGGTCACCGCCAGTTCAGACCCCATGAGCGTATATGTGAAATTCAGATTTTTTGCTCCAATATGCATAATTTTACACTTGTTTATATTGAATTGCATTTGCCATTTTTCTGCCCATTCACTCAGTTTGGAGAGGTCTTTTTGGAGCTCTTTGCAATCCCTTTTTGTTTTAACAACCCTGAACAATTTAGTGTCATCAGCAAACTTGGCCACTTCACTGCTCACTCCTAATTCCAGGTCATTAATGAACAAGTTGAAAAGTACAGGTCCCAATACCGATCCTTGAGGGACTCCACTTTCTACAGCCCTCCATTGGGAGAACTGTCCGTTTATTCCTACTCTCTGCTTTCTGCTTCTTAACCAATTTCTTATCCACAAGAGGACCTCTCCTCTTATTCCATGACTGCTAAGCTTCCTCAGAAGCCTTTGGTGAGGTACCTTGTCAAACGCTTTTTGAAAGTTTAAGTACACTATGTCCACTGGATCACCTCTATCTATATGCTTGTTGACACTCTCAAAGAATTCTAATAGGTTACTGAGACAGGACTTTCCCTTGCAGAAGCCATGCTGGCTCTGCTTCAGCAAGGCTTGTTCTTCTATGCGCTTAGTTAATCTAGCATTAATAATACTTTCTACCAGTTTTCCAGGGACAGAAGTTAAGCTAACTGGCCTGTAATTTCCGGGATCCCCTCTGGATCCCTTTTTGAAGATTGGCGTTACATTTGCCACTTTCCAGTCCTCAGGCACGGAGGAGGACCCAAGGGACAAGTTACATATTTTAGTTAGCAGATCAGCAATTTCACCTTTGAGTTCTTTGAGAACTCTCGGGTGGATGCCATCCGGGCCCGGTGATTTGTCAGTTTTTATATTGTCCATTAAGCTTAGAACTTCCTCTCTCGTTACCACTATTTGTCTCAGTTCCTCAGAATCCCTTCCCGCAAATGTTAGTTCAGGTTCAGGGATATGCCCTATATCTTTCACTGTGAAGACAGATGCAAAGAATTCATTTAGCTTCTCTGCAATCTCCTTATCGTTCTTTAGTACACCTTTGACTCCCTTATCATCCAAGGGTCCAATTGTCTCCCTAGATGGTCTCCTGCTTTGAATGTATTGATAGAATTTTTTGTTGTTGGTTTTTATGTTCTTAGCAATGTGCTCCTCAAATTCTTTTTTAGCATCCTTTATTGTCTTCTTGCATTTCTTTTGCCAGAGTTTGTGTTCTTTTTTATTTTCTTCATTCGGACAAGACTTCCATTTTCTGAAGGAAGACTTTTTGCCTCTAAGAGCTTCCTTGACTTTGCTCGTTAACCATGCTGGCATCTTCTTGGCCCTGGCGCTACCTTTTCTGATCTGCGGTATGCACTCCAGTTGAGCTTCTAATATAGTGTTTTTAAACAACTTCCAAGCATTTTCGAGTGATGTGACCCTCTGGACTTTGTTTTTCAGCTTTCTTTTTACCAATCCCCTCATTTTTGTGAAGTTTCCTCTTTTGAAGTCAAATGTGACCGTGTTGGATTTTCTTGGCAATTGGCCAGTTACATGTATGTTTAATTTAATAGCACTGTGGTCACTGCTCCCAATCGGTTCAACAACACTTACATCTTGCACCAGGTCCCAGTCCCCACTGAGGATTAAGTCCAGGGTTGCCGTCCCTCTGGTCGGTTCCATGACCAACTGGTCTAGGGAATAGTCATTTAGAATATCTAGAAACTTTGCTTCTTTGTCATGACTGGAACACATATGCAGCCAGTCTATGTCCGGGTAGTTGAAGTCACCCATTACTACCACATTTCCTAGTTTGGATGCTTCCTCAATTTCATATCTCATCTCAAGGTCTCCCTGAGCATTTTGATCAGGGGGACGATAGATCGTTCCCAGTATTAAGTCCCTCCTGGGGCATGGTATCACCACCCACAACGATTCTGTGGAGGAGTCTGCCTCTTTTGGGGTTTCGAGCTTGCTGGATTCAATGCCTTCTTTCACGTATAGAGCGACTCCGCCACCAATATGTCCTTCCCTGTCCTTCCGATATAGTTTATATCCAGGGATAACCGTATCCCACTGGTTTTCTCCATTCCACCAGGTCTCCGTTATGCTCACTATATCAATGCTCTCCTCTAAGACCAAGCACTCCAGTTCTCCCATCTTGGTTCGCAGGCTCCTAGCATTAGCGTACAGGCACTTGTAAGCAGTGTCTCTCTTCAAGTGTCTTTGGCACTTGTGGTTAGGCCTGTGGTAATTTTGCTCTTCTGAATTTATATGCTGTGCCCCTGCTCTCACAATGCCTACTTCTAGGCCTACCCCTTTTAAAATTTCATCATTTCTTTGGTTTTTATCCCAGGGGGAGGTTTATTCCAAACCGGACCTTTCTCAGCTCCTGTCGGGTTTCCCCCCTCAGTCAGTTTAAAAGCTGCTCTGCTACCTTTTTAATTTTAAGTGCCAGCAGTCTGGTTCCATTCTGGTTCAAGTGGAGCCCGTCCCTTTTGTACAGGCCCGGCTTGTCCCAAAATGTTCCCCAGTGCCTAACAAATCCAAACCCTTCCACCCGACACCATCGTCTCATCCACGCATTGAGACTGCGAAGCTGGGCCTGTCTGGCTGGTCCTGCGTGTGGAACCGGTAGCATTTCAGAGAAAGCCACCTTGGTTCTGGGAACTCAGTGGGAACACAGTGGGTAGAAACCCCTTCCAGACCTGTTTTTTCCCTCTTAAAACAACAGTCCGGACTGTGGCCTGGTTCATTTGTTGATACATTTTTCTCCTGCCCAAGGGTATCCAGAACGTGTAGAGAGGTTTCACATCACGTTGCAGCTTCCCCCTCCGTTTGAGAATTGACATGCTTCTTACATCTATGTGTTCTACGATGCCTGTTAAAGTAAATCTCTTGACAAAACTCTTTCCTGTACTCCACGCTTTTACATCATTTCTCCCCAGTGTGAATTCTCTAATCCTTTCCCTCCATAGGAGCACTTATAAGGCTTCTATCCTGTATGGATTCTGTGATGAACCTGAAGCTGCCAACGGTATCAGAATGCATTCCTGAATTCCAGACATTTGTATGATTTCTCACCTGCGTTGGATTCTTTGATGCTTATGGAGGTTAAATTTTTTACTGAAATGTCCTCCCCCACTCCAGGCATTTATATGTTCTCTCTTTGGCATGAGTTCTCTGATGAATAAATGCAGAACAGGCTCTCCTGTGGTATTCCTTGTATGAGAATTCTCTAATTTTTAGAAGGTCTAAACTTGGGAGTGAAGATTTTTCCTAAAGCATGGGTGGTGTTTCGCCTCTTACCAGTGTAAATTCTTTGTTGCCCTATATTTTTCCAAAGGTATGTTGTAACCACTTCCACAATGAAGAGTTTCACCCACTGTCTCTGTAGGGTGAGCTTCCTACTTCCATTCATTCTCCTCACCCTCCAAAGCATGTTTCTGTGCATAACAGTGGAAAACTTAGTCTTCCATTTGCCATCTAACAGGATCCCACTGGTTCTGAGTCTTCTGGAACATCTTGCTTCCCCTCATCTACAATCAAGCACCCCTTGACCTGTTGGAGAAGCAACAGAATCCCAAACACAACTCATTCTGGGATATGGAACTTGAAAGCACAAAATGAAGCTAATTAAATGGAAAAAGGTGATGGAGAAGGAGAGCGCAGAAGTGGGGACACGAAACGTGTTAAGTCGTAAGTATCTTGGCCAACAATATAATCAAACTAGAATGTACCTAATACAATTTAACATAGCACTGTTAGAACACCATTGGTATTTTCAGCTCACACTGAAACTTTCCCCATATTCTGGACACTGATATGATTTCTCTCCCATATGAATTCTACGATGCCTATTAAGGTGGACCTTTTGACTGAACCTTTTCCCACAGTCCAAGCATAAATATGGTTTCTCCCCGGTGTGGATTCTCTGATGACGATTACGATCTGAACTGCAACTGAATCTTTTCCCACAATCCAGGCACTCATAGGGTCTCTCTCCAGTGTGGATTCTCTGATGAATGATGAGGTCTGAGCTATAAAGGAAGCATTTCCCACAGACCAGGCATTTGTATAGCTTTTCTTGGGTGTGGATTCTCTGATGACGATTGCGATCGGAGCCTCGACTGAATCTTTTGCCGCAATCAGGACATTCATATGGTCTCTCACCAGTGTGGATTCCATGATGAATGATGAGGTCTGAGCTATAAAGGAAGGATTTCCCGCAAATCAAGCATTTGTTCTGCGATTTTCCTCCTGTGTGGGCTCTTTGGCTAATAAGGAGGCCTGGACTACAGCTTTTCCCACAAACACTGTATGTATTTTGCCTCTTACCAGTGTGGACTGCTTGCTGGTCTGTGGTTTCACTGAAGTCCTTGTAATCACTCCCACAGGAACCAGATTCATGCACTTGTTCTGCTGTGTGGGTTTCATTTTGCCAGTCATGAGTCTCAGGGGCATTTTCCTGTTCGCTACATGAGGAAAAATTTTCTTCTGCTCTCCCTCCAGACAATCCGTATGGTCCCACTTGCTCACAATCTTCTGGCGTATATTTCTCCCCTTCAAATATGCCCATCCACCTTTTACCTGCGGAAGGAACAAGAAAAATAAGACCGATCACGTCTTGTTAAAGAATGAGGAATCCCACAGAGGACCAGGACAAATTATACACTTTCCTAAGTTACTACTTGGCCCTGGACTTGATATCTTCTTTTCTGATGATGGAGATCGAGGCCATTTTGACCAGGGCCAGAGATCATCAAATAGGCTAAGTACCAACAGGAGAGATGAAATCAGCGTTGACATAAGAACATAAGAAGAGCCTGCTGGATCAGGCCAGTGGCCCATCTAGTCCAGCATCCTGTTCTCACAGTGCCCAACCAGGTGCCTGGGGGAAGCCCGCAAGCAGGACCCGAGTGCAAGAACACTCTCCCCTCCTGAGGCTTCCGGCAACTGGTTTTCAGAAGCATGCTGCCTCTGACTAGGGTGGCACAGCACAGCCATCACGGCTAGTAGCCATTGATAGCCCTGTCCTCCATGAATTTGTCTAATCTTCTTTTAAAGCCGTCCAAGCTGGTGGCCATTACTGCATCTTGTGGGAGCAAATTCCATAGTTTAACTATGCGCTGAGTAAAGAAGTACTTCCTTTTGTCTGTCCTGAATCTTCCAATATTCAGCTTCTTTGAATGTCCACGAGTTCTAGTATTATGAGAGAGGGAGAAGAACTTTTCTCTATCCACTTTCTCAATGCCATGCATAATTTTATACACTTCTATCATGTCTCCTCTGACCCGCCTTTTCTCTAAACTAAAAAGCCCCAAATGCTGCAACCTTTCCTCGTAAGGGAGTCGCTCCATCCTCTTGATCATTCTGGTTGCCCTCTTCTGAACCTTTTCCAACTCTATAATATCCTTTTTGAGATGAGACGACCAGAACTGTACACAGTATTCCAAATGCGGCCGCACCATAGATTGACACTTCAGAGCAGTCAAGAAAGGCAAATGGTATCCCTGCTTACCTGCTAGTCTGGCCTCTGTCGCATCCTCCTGCTTGGCCTCCACAGACAGGTGCCTCTGTTCCGCATCAGATAACGCCTGGCCTTCCTCAGAGACATCCGCACCTGCCCCCTCAAATCCCACCTGCAACATCAGATGGGAACCCATTCAGGACACAGCCCCAGGGCACAGAGGGGAAGGGCTAGATGCAAGGGCCTGAGCCTCCTTCAGACCCCATGCTGAAGCAATCACCTGGCAAGGGTATAGGGATCAGAATTTCACTTAGATTAGGTCTCAATGGAAAAGAGAGATCCATGGCACTTAAAAGATGCATTGGTTTATACAATGACAAGGTCAAGGGCCTCCATCAGATACACAACAACATAAGGAGTTAAACTGTGGAATTCACTCCTAAGAACATCAGAGAGTCTGCTGGATCAGGCCGGTGGCCCATCTAGTCCAGCATCCTGTTCTCACAGTGACCAACCAGGTGCCTGGGGGAAGCCCACAAGAAGGACCCGAGCGCCACAGCATCGCTCCCCTCCTGCGGTTTCCAGCAGCTGGTACTCGGAAGCATACTTCCTCTGACTGTGGAGGCAGAGCGTAGCCATCATGGCTAGTAGCCACTGATAGCCTTGTCCTCCATGAATATGTCTGATCCTCTTTTAAAGCCATCCAAGTTGGTGGTCGTCGCTGCCTCTTGTGGGAGCAAACTCCATACAAGGTAGCGTTGGCCACCAGCACAGATAGCTTTTAGAGAGGATTAGACGAATTCCTAGATAAGGCTATCAATGGCTGCTAGCCACAGTGGCTATGCTCTGCCTCCACAGTCAGAGGAAGTATGCTTCCAAGTACCAGCTACTGGAAACTGCAGGAGGGGAGAGATGCTGTTGCGTTCAGGTCCAGTTGCTGGGAATCCCAAACGGGGAGAGTGCTCTTTGCACTCAGGTCCTGCCTTTGGACTTCCCATTTGGGCATCTGGTTGGCCACTGTGAGAACAGGAGGCTGGACTAGATGGGCCACTGAACCAATCCAGCCTCAGGGCCCTCTTCATGTTCTTGTGAGCCATAACATGGACAGACTTAACTATCTTGGTTAGACATCTAGGGAGAGGCAAGCAGCAGACCCAGACCCACCTGGCACGGAGCACCCCTTTCCAGCCCTGGAACCCATCCCCACAACTGCAGGAGGCGCACGGATGCGGTACGATGCAAGGGTCTCTCACCTGTTGCTCCTGCCCATCAGCTTCTCCCTGGGTCTGCAAATATCCCTCAGCCAGGGCCACCGCCTGGGAGCAAGTCTCAGGGCCGACCTCCCTCAGCCAGCTCTGGATCTCCGGCGGGAGGATGGTGAGGAACTGCTCCAGGATCAACAGCTCCAAGATCTGCTCCTTGGAGTGCCGGTCAACTTTTAGCCAGCCGCGGCAAAGTTCCTGGAGGCGGCAGTAGGCCCCTCTCGGCCCCTCGGCCTCCTGGTAGCAGAAGCGCCTGAAATGCTGCCGCCGCTTCTCCCGGGCTGCAGCGTCCCCCCACAAGATGGCGGCCTTCACTTTCCCATAATCCTCTTGGTCACCGGCCTCCAGCTGCCTAAAGGCCTGCTCGGCCCCTCCACTGAGAGCTGGCCGGAGCCGGGACGCCCACTCTTCCTTGGGCCAACGGCAGGCCTCAGCCACTTGCTCAAAGGAGGCCAGGAAGCCCTTGGCGTCCTCCCACGGGGCCGCCTCTTCTTGCTTCCGCAGGGTCTCCCGTCCTGGGTGAGGCAACTCCACCGTCTTCAGGAACTCCTGCCACTGGGCCTCCCAGTGCTGAAGCAGCAGCCCTTCCCCTGGTTCCTGCTTCACCTTCTGTTGCGCCATCGCCTGTCGCAGGCAGTCCCCGGAACTGGCGGCCTGGACGACCCGGGGGGCTTTTTCTGGTCTTCGCAATCTTGCTGCTGCCATAAGGCCTGCTGAGTCCTGCTCCTCCATTTCCATCCCTCCCGGATCCCACAGTAATAATTTCGGAGGGTCAAAAGCTCGGGGGAGAAAAGGAGGGTGGTGAAAGGGAGAGAGATATTGGTGCTTTCAGTGTTCCAAGATGGATGTCTGTCTCCCTGAGAAGAAAAACAGGAAGGAGGGAATTAGATCAAGCATTCCATTTCTGAGTATTGTCTGGAGATGTACTGAGGATGCTTTGAGAAGAGAGATGTTAATATTTTTTTTTAATTAAAAATTTATTACCCAAATAGACTCCTTCTGGATCAGACCAAAGGGTCATCCACCCTATTTTCACAGTGAGAAATCAGGAAGGCACTGAACTCCCCTCCATTCAGTTATCATGGCTCAGAGCAGTCAAGAGGCATCCACTCTGTGAATTTGTCTCATCAGAACATAACAGCCACGCGGGATCAGGGCAACGGCCCATCTAGCCCAGCATCCTGTCCTCACAGCGGCCAACCATACGCCTATTCTGGGAAGCCCACAAGCGGGACCTGAGTGCAACAGCCCTCTCTCCTCCTGTGATTCCCAGCAACTGGTATTCAGAACCATATTGCCTCCAGCAGTGGAGGGACAGCACAGCCATGACGGATACTTGCCTTTGTCCTCCATGAATTTGTCTTTATTGTTAGGTGCCTTCAAGTCAATTTCGACTTATGGTGACCCTATGAATCAGCGACCTCCAATAGCATCTGTCATGAACCACCCTATTCAGATCTTGAAAGTTCAGGTCTGTGGCTTCCTACATGGAATCAATCCATCTCTTGTTTGGACTTCCTCTTTTTCTACTTCCTTCTCTTTTTCCCAGCATTATGGCCTTTTCTAGTGAATCATGTCTTCACATTATGTGTCCAAAGTATGATAACCTCAGTTTCATCATTTTAGCTTCTAGTGATAGTTCTGGTTTAATTTGTTCTAACACCCAATTATTTGTCTCTTTCGCGGACCACGGTATAGGCAAAGCTCTCCTCCAACACCACATTTCAAATGAGTTGATTTTTCTCTTATCCGCCTTTTTCACTGTCCAACTTTCACATCCATACATAGAGATCGGGAATATCATGGTCTGAATGATTCTGGCGTTGGTGTTCAGTGATACCTCTTTGCATTTGAGGACCTTTTCTAGTTCTCTCATAGCTGCCCTCCCCAGTCCTAGCCTTCTTGAATTTTCTAATCCACTTTTAAAAGCATCCAGGTTGGTGGCAAGACGCATCTCCTTTTCTCTGTCCCGAATCTTCCAACATTCAGCAACATTCCTACTTGAACTATCTGCTGAGTGAAGAAGTACTTTCTTTCCTTTGTCTGCCCTGAATCTTTCAGCTTCGTTGGATGGACCCCCAGCTCTAGTATTATGAAAGACAGAAAAAAAGTTCCCGCTCTTCAATTTATCCTTGTCAATACATGATGTTATACACCACCATCATGTCTCCCCTTAATTGTCTTTCTTTCTTAAATAAGAAGCCCCAAATGTTGTAGCCTGTCCTCATAGGGGAGTCACTCCATCCCTTTGGTCATTTTGCTTGCCTTTTTCTGAAACTTCTCCAACTCTGCAGCATGTTTTCTGAGGTGAGGCAACCAGAACTGTACACAGGATTCCATGTGTGCTTGCACCATAGATTTTGAACAATGGCATCATGAGCATCCCCTTTTTAAAGTCATCCAAACTCGTGGCAGAGAGTTCCATAAGGCCATTAAGCATGGTGGGATAAAATGGCGTGCTTTGTTCAGTCCAGAGCAAAACCCTTTCCACAAAAGTAATCTTTCTCACAAAGCCTTTGGCTAAACTCTCACTCCTCATATCATCCTTTTAACAGATCCCCCCCCCAAGTATGTGCAACTGAAATAAAGGCCACAGGCGCACCATATATTTCAAACACAAGGATGCCCCCAAAGGCTCCTGGGAACTGTAGTCTGCCCATCACAGAGCTGCAAGTCTCAGCACTCTTAACAAACTACAGTTCCTAGGATTCTTTCGGGAGGAAGCCACGCACTTCAAATGTATGGTGTGGATGTGACCAGAGTTATCTTCTCCTGCATCTTACCCCTGCCTTCCATTTCTTCTGTTGTCTCTCCTTCTGTCACATTTTAGACTGTATGCTCCTTGGGGCAGAGTTCCAGCTGTCTTGGAAATTAAGTCCCAGGGGAGTAGCTGCGCTTGTTGCTTTTCCTATGACACGCTAAGGTCCCACCTGCGCTATACATTTACAGCAGTATCATAACACTTTAAACAGTGATGGCTTCTCCAAAAGAATTCTGGGAGTTGTAGTTTGTTCAGATGATGAGCATTGTTAGGAGATTCCCATTCTCCTCACACAGCTCTATCTCCCAGAGTCCCCTGGGAAGAGGAATTGATAGTTAAACCACTCTGAGAATCATAACTCTGTGAAGGGAATAGGGGATCTCCTAACAACTCTCTGTATCCTTAACAAACTACAATTCCCAAGGATTCTTTGGGGTGAGCCATGATTGTTTAAAAGTGGATTAATACCACTTTAAATGTTTAGTGCAGATAGGGTCTTATGGAAACTTAATGACCAACCAATTTGACATCATATCCACAGCATACCTTTAAAGCACTTTTGTACCAATTCGAACAGCCATGGCTTCCCCCAAAGGATCCTGGGAACTGCCGTTGGATAAGGTACTGGCAACTGTAACTCTGCAAGGGGTCTTCTAACAACTCTCATCACCGTTAACAAACTACAGTTCTCAGGATTGGGGAGGGGATGACTCCTAGAGTGGTATAAAAGTACCTTAAATGTATGGTGCAGATATGGAATTAGCCTGATCCTATTCTACAAGCACAAAATCATAGAGTTGGGAGGGACTTTGGAGGTCATCTACACTGACCCACTGCTCAAGGTCTGCAATGCAAGAAGCAACTACAGCATCCCTGACAGAGTGCATCCACCCTCTCCTTAAACCCCCCCAGCGATGTTCCTGCCCCTTCCACCTCTTCTTCCCTCTGATATCTTACCAATTGTAATACTAATAATAATTGGAAGCTTCTGGGGGCAGGGACTTGTCACAAGTGCTTATAGGTGAAGACAGATCATTTTCAGCACGGTGGCCTGAACAGACATTTGCTGCAATCCAAAGCAGCTCGTTTCCAGAAAAAGGTGCATACAAAATTCAAAACCGTATCCATTACACTCAAAAACACACACCATACATTTAAAGCACACACGCCCCTCAAGAACCTTGGGAACTGTAGTTTACCCTTCACAGAGCTACAAATCCCAGCACCCTTAGCAAACTACCGTTCCCGGGATTCTTCGGGGAGAGGGAATGTGCTTTACACGTATGGTGCATACGCAGATGCTCTGCAAAATCACCACAGACATCCATCCCGCAATTATATCTATGAAAAAGTGAACCTAGGAACTCAGGAAGCTGCCTCATACCAAGTCAGACCATGGGCCCATCTTGTCCAGTATTGTCTACACTGACTGGCAGCGGCTCTCCAAGGTTTCAGGAAGAGGTCTTTCCCCAGCCCTACCTGGAGACGGAAAGCACAAAAGCAGGACTACATCTGAACGTCAAAAAGACTAAAGTAATGACAACAGAAGATTTATGTAACTTTACAGTTGACAATGAGGACATTGAACTTGTCAAGGATTATCCATAACTCGGCACAGTCATTAACCAAAATGGAGACAATAGTCAAGAAATCAGAAGAAGGCTAGGACTGGGGAGGGCAGCTATGAGAGAACTAGAAAAGGTCCTCAAATGCAAAGATGTATCACTGAAGAACCGAAGTCAGGATCATTCAGACCATGGTATTTCTGATCTCTACGTATGGATGTGAAAGTTGGACAGTGAAAAAGGCGGATAAGAGAAAAATCAACTCATTTGAGATGTGGTGTTGGAGAAGAGCTTTGTGCATACCATGGACTGCGAAAAAGACAAATAATTGGGTGTTAGAACAAATTAAACCAGAACTGTCACTAGAAGCTAAAATAATGAAACTGAGATTATCATACTTTGGACACATAATGAGAAGACAGGATTCACTAGAAAAGGCAATACTGCTGGGGAAAAGAGAAGGGAGTAGAAAAAGAGGAAGGCCAAACGAGATGGATTGATTCCATAAAGGAAGCCACAGACCTGAACTTAGAAGATCTGAACAGGGCGGTTCATGACAGATGCTCTTGGAGGTCACTGATTCATAGGGTCACCATAAGTCGTAGTCTACTTGGAAGCACATAACAACAACAACACCTGGAGATATCAAGGATTGAAAGGGGGACCTTCTGCATGCAAGGCAGATGCTCTCCCACTGAGTTACAGCCCTCCTCCGTTTTAGGAGGGCCTCCACCATGCCATCTCTCCCTCACCCCGCTCCCCGCCTAGTGCCCCATGGCAAAATCCCCAACCTACCTAGGAAAAAGTTGCAGGGAGGTCCACGTACCCTTTGACCCTATGAGACACTGGTTGTGATGGGATGGGGGGAAATAGTTGCTAAGAGAGTTTGCGTCTTATCATCCGGAAGGAACTGATTACGAGAGAACCAGCAGCATAAATACCCCCTTTGGTGCTAGTCAAAGGAGGGAGAGGAATGGGGGGGTCTCCTTCACCCCCTACAATTTCCTGCCTCTCCTGCGGAGTCCCTCCACGCACCCCCTTAGTCATCAAAGCACCTCTCTCCCCTCCCCCTTTCTTTTTCTCCTTCCTCCTCCTCCTCTTCTGCAGCAGCAGGGAAATTCAAAACCAAACCCCACCCCTTGCAGGGAAGCCCCCGCCAAATCCCTTCCTGACTTTCACGCGCCTCCCTCGGCAGCTCTAGTAAGTAGGGCTCTGTGGGTTTAACCCTTTCGCCGTGTCCGAAGAAAGGTGTGAATGGGAACTGGGATCAAGAAGGGTGCCTCCAGCTGGCCTGTTTGATTGAGCAGTCCTCCTGATGTGTTGGCACAAAGCTTGAGCAAAGATGGTGATGATGGTTTGAATTTATATTCTCCCTACCTCCCAAAGGAGCCCAGAGGAGCAAACACATCAACAAAACAAAACACTCTTAAGAACACTTTTATGTGCCTTCAATTCGATTTTGACTTATGGCGACCCTATGAATCAGCGACCTCCAAGAGCATCTGTCATGAACCGCCCTGTTCAGATCTTGTAAGTTCAGGTCTATGGCTTCCTTTATGGAATCAATCCATCTCGTTTGGCCTTCCTCTTTCTCTACTCCCTTATGTTTTTCCCAGCATTATTGTCTTTTCTAGTGAATCAGGTCTTCTCATTATGTGTCCAAAGTATGATAACCTCAGTTTCATCATTTTAGCTTCTAGTGATAGTTCTGGTTTAATTTGTTCTAACACCCAATTATTTGTTTCTTTCGCGGTCCATGGTATAGGCAAGGCTCTCCTCCAACACCACATTTCAAATGAGTTGATTTTTCTCTTATCCGCCTTTTTCACTGTCCAACTTTCACATCCATACATAGAGATCGGGAATACCATGGTCTGAATGATCCTACCTTCTAAAAACAGTGGTTGTTAAATTGATTCCCCACCCTCCTCCCACAAGGAGCCCAGGGCAGCAAATAACACATGCTAAAACAACAACAAAGAACATATATATATATATATATATATGTTTTAAAACTTAAAAACAAAACACGTTAAAAAAAATCTTTAAAAACACTCCAATAACAGGTGCAGGCACGGTATCCACTTATAAAAGGCTTGTTGAAAGGTAAGAACATTCTTTCATCTGGACTCCCTGAGGAGGAAGGGCGGGATATCAATTCAATTAAAAATAAAATACACGATCTCCGCTGTTTGTTGATTCCCCTTGATTTGTTTGTTATAGTACAGTTCTCAAATAATATGTATCATCACAAGTATCACTATACTTGTGTGATGACAAGTGACAGGAACGTCTTGTTATAATAAGTATTATTTGAGGACAAATTGCTGTCGGTATGGTTATTGCTGTACTTTAAAAGAGGAATAGTTTTTTCCTCCCCCGTATCTACCAAAGAGCCTCGTTGAATCAGGTGACGTCAAGGTTGGATTACTGAAATGTGCTCTATGTGGGGTTTCCCTTCTTCTAGACATCACCTTATTTAAAAACGGTGTTATTTAGACAGACCTTTGTGATGAGATTTTTTACCAAGCAGTATTCACTGATGATTTTTTACTCATATTCATATGGTCATTTTGTAAGTTGCATACTGCCTTACTGTATTTTTTTATTAAGATCCAGTCTGCAAATATTTTAATTAATAAGTAAAGGGCTTGTTTTAATGTATATTTTAAATGTGGATGTTTTAATATTTTGATGGAATTGTTTTATTGTGCATTTTAAATATGTGTTTCTATTTGTTTTGTAATTGGTTTTATACTTGCAAACCACCTTTAAGCCACTTTGACAATTAAGCCGCATATCAATCAATCAATAATAATGATGCTATTAATTTAGTTAGTGGATTGCTTAATTGTATTGTCCATATTAGCTAATTATTACATTTATATCCTACCTTTCCTCCAGGGAGTTCGAGTTGGTATTCATGGGTCTCTTCCCCCCCCAATTTTATCCTCACAACGTCCCTGTGAGGTAGGTGAGAGAGTGACTGGGCCAAGGTCACCCAGTGCATTTCATGCCTGAGTGAAAACTGGAATCGTGGTCTTGGGGGTGCAAATTAGAGAAGCTAACTAGGAAAAAATGAGAGGGGGGAGTTTTTTTCCCCCTGGGGTTTCCAAAAAGGGCTTTGGAAAAGCCTATTTTTGTGTTTTTCTGTTTTCTTTCTGGGCCTTCAGCTCTCTAGACTTCTGTCTGAAACCCTGGAGAGCCACTGCTAGCAGAACAGACAGCATTGAGGTAGATCGTCTAATGGTCAGACTCAGGCAGCAAGCCAATAATGTTTACTCAGAAGTAAGCTCCACTGGGTTCAATGGGACTCCCAGGTAAGTACTGGATTGCAGCCTGTTTCAGGCAGCTTCCAACAGGGACAGGTGCTATTGTTATAGCCAGCACATGCATAGTCACTCGCTCTTTAACCTGAATAACTTGTCTTTCCTCCATTGTATAACATCATTGTCATTTATTTGTAAACTGCCCAAACTATGGCAAAAGTTTGAAAGAGCAAGACTTCTGCCCGCAGTTATAAAAAAGACAATTACATCAAGGAGAGGTAGGGAATCAGAAATCACACCAGAGGAGAGCTCTGAGCAAGAAACATCAACATTCAAAAGGGAAATGCAAAGACAAATGAGAGCCACCTTTACACATTTTCCAAAAGGGGATTAAAACAACAGCAACAGAGGTAAGGCGGATACTGGCGGATAGTCAAGTATTCCAGGAATCGTAGCTCAGTGGTAGAGTGCAAGCCTTGCATGCAGAAGGTCTGAGGGTCAATCCCCGGAATCTCCGTTAAAAAAAAAAAAGATGAGGTAAGCAGGTGATGGGAAAGCACTTCTTCCACATGAGATCCCGGAGAGTCGCTCTCTGCAGACAATACTTGAGATGGCCGAATAATCTGACCTTGTATAAGGCAGCTTCCCATAGAGACAGAAGGTCAGAATGTAAGCTGGTTCACACATTCACTAACAGCACATCTTATACGTGTCTGCACAGAAATCAGTCCCACTAAGTTCAACAGAACTTATTGATTTATCATTATTTTAGTTATTTATTAAATTTATTTCCTGCCAGGAAGAGCCCAGGGCAGCAAACGTATTCCCAAGTAAGGGATGTACAACTGGATTGCAGCCCAGGGCAATAACCCTCTACATGTGTGGATTCAGTGGACACGCACCCCGCTGGCCCACACGTTAGGAAGGGGCTGTAGCTCAGTGGGCAGAGCACCTCCTTTGCATGCCAGAAGGTCCCAGGTCCAATCCCCAGTGGCCTCTCCAGGTAGGGCCGGGAGAGAATTCTGTACGAAACCCCAGACAGGGCTGCCAGTCAGTGCACAGTCAATACTGAGCCACACGGACCGATGGCCTGACTCAGTGTAAGGCGCCTCTTGCGTTCCTATTCACTGTTATGTGTGGCACAAGCGATGGGCTTGTATGTCCCTGTTTGCATATTCTCTCCTCCACCCAGGAGAATTTAAAGAGCACAAATGAGGAATACCCTCCCTCCCCGCTTTGCCGGGTGCATAAACTACCCCCTCAGATCCGAGTGTCCAAAAAACATAAGGCATGGGATGAAGCATATGGAGACTCGGGGCCAAATCCAGCCCTTCCAGATCTCTCTTCTCTGGCTGTTGGGGCTCTCTTTAGTTTAGAGCGGGGGAAAGGCAAGCAATGGGTGACAAGATAGAAGTGTATAAAATTATGCACAGTGTGGAGAAAGTGAATAGAGATTTTTCTTCCTCTTTCATAACATGAGAACCCAACAGGGGCCATCCAATGAAGCTGGAAGACTCAGGACAGACAAAAAGGGAATACTGCTTCACTCGACGCACCGTCATGGAATCCACTTCCACAAGATGTAGGCATGGTCACCACCTTCAACAGCTTTCGAAGGGGGAGTAGAGAAATACACAGAGGATAAGACTACCAATGGCTACTAGTCAGGATAGCTATATTACTTCCAGTAGTGGGATGCCTCTGAATATCATAAGAGCATCAGAGGAGCCTGCTGGAAAAGGCCAGTGGCCCATCTAGTCCAGCATCCTGTTCTCACAGTGGCCAACCAGATGCCCCAATGGGAAGCCCACAAGCAGGACCGAGTGGTTTTCCAGTAACTGGCATTCCAAGATATGCTGCTACTAAACATGGAGGTTCTATTTAGCCAAAATAAGAAAGGTCTGGCTGCTGTCAGACAAGTGGCCCATCTAGCCCAACATCCTGTTCTCATAGTGGCCAACCAGATCCCCATGGGAAGCCCACAAGCAGGACCTGAGTGCAGCACACTCTCCCCTCCTGCGGTTTCCAGCGACTGGTATTCAGAAGCATGCTGCCTCCGACCGTGGAGGCAGGGCACGCAGTAGTAGAACCTGGCTAGTCGTAGATCAGTTGCTGGGAAGAACAAGTGGACAGCACACCACTGTCCTCCATTCATATTCTGATTACAAGATTCCTGTTGGGGCATCTGACTGGCCACTGTGAGAACAGAATGCTGGACTAGGTGAGCCTTTGAATTGATCCAGCAGATCTCTTCTTATGTTAATCAAGCTCGTTATGTATTGTGCTGAGTGACAGTTGGAAATCATACGTTTGGGCTATTGTGGCAGAAGATCTCTCCAACCCATCCGTCACCCTCAACAGACAATTTGTGGACACTGCAAAGCAAATGAAGAAGCACAGTTTATATACACAGAAATTAGACCATTGAGGGTTGGATGTGGATTCTCTGATGTCTGATAAGATGTTTGCTCCGGTAGAAGCTTTCGTCACACTTGGAACATTTAAAGGGTTTCTTCCCAATGTGACTCCTTTGATGTCTAAAAAGGGTGGATTTGTCGCAAAAACATTTGTTGCACTGTGAGCATTCAAAAGGCTTTTCTCCAGTGTGGTTTCTCTGGTGGGTGATCAGATGCTGGCTCTGGCTGAAGCTTTTCCCGCACTCAGAGCAGGTAAATGGTTTCTCTCCAGTGTGGTTCCGCTGGTGCGTGATAAGATGCTGCCTCTGGCTGAAGCTCTTCCCACATTCCAAACAAGCATACGGTTTTTCTCCTGTGTGGGTTCTCCGATGCCTTATCAGGCCAGATTTGTGACAAAAGTTTTTGCCACAGTCTGCGCATTTATAGGGCTTCTCTCCTGTGTGGATTCTTTTATGTGAAATAAGGTTTGTGCTCCGATTGAATCTCTTCCCACAGTTCAAGCACACATAGGGTTTCTCTCCTGTATGGGTTCTCTGATGGCTATTAAGGTCTGAGCGTCGGCGGAATATCTTCCCACAGACTGAACATTCATGCGGTTTCTCTCCAGCGTGAATTCTATTAAGGTTGGATTCATCCCAGAAAAGCTTCTTGCTCACTGTAACTTTGCTCCTTTTCCTCCTTTTGAGTATCCCTTGGGCTGATATTTCGCAGACCTCACCATCCTGGCAAGGGATGAATTTATTCCTCCACTTCTCCATTTCATGGCTTTGAAGCTTCTCTGGCCTCTCTCGCGTTCCATTTTTTGCTTCCTGCTCCTGACCTATGGCTCTGCCTGATGGCATCCAGAGCAGTTCACCCTCATTCCCACACTGCTCCCCTTCACCTGCTGGAATAAGAGACAAGACGGTTAAGAATGCGCTGGAGAACCTACCCTATCATATTAACCCAATTTGGAGAAGAGGGCTATAACAGGTTCAATTGCAGAAATTGCCTATCATTTGCGAGACTGTATCTGGTGTTTGTTCTACCCAGACTCAGGGGGTAGCCAATTTAGAACCCTCCAGGTTTGGTTGGACCCAACTCCCATCATCCCTGATTATTGGCCATGCAGATTAGGGCTCATGGGAATTGGGTATCTAGAGGGCATCACGGTGGCAATCCCTGCTCTACTGATTTGCCTTCCTAGAGATAAAAGAACTCCCATAAGGAATGCAAGAGGCCCCACCAGTACTGGCATTCTGCTGGATCTTGAAGCCACACCTCTTTAGGAAAACATTCCTCTGAACTTGACCTTCCTGATCTAATTGTTTTTTGTTTTAATTGTTATGCTTTTTAGCTAGGTTGTTTTATTATATATTTTAATTATGGATGTTTTTAAGAACATAAGAACATAAGAAGAGCCTGCTGGATCAGGCCAGTGGCCCATCTAGTCCAGCATCCTGTTCTCACAGTGCCCAACCAGGTGCCTGGGGGAAGCCCGCAAGTAGGACCTGAGTGCAAGAACACTCTACCCTCCTGAGGCTTCCGGCAACTGGTTTTCAGAAGCATGCTGCCTCTGACTAGGGTGGCAGAGCACAGCCATCACGGCTAGTAGCCATTGATAGCCCTGTCCTCCATGAATTTGTCTAATCTTCTTTTAAAGCCATCCAAGCTGGTGGCCATTACTGCATCTTGTGGGAGCAAATTCCATAGTTTAACTATGCGCTGAGTAAAGAAGTACTTCCTTTTGTCTGTCCTGAATCTTCCAACATTCAGCTTCTTTGAATGTCCACAAGTTCTAGTATTATGAGAGAGGGAGAAAAACTTTTCTCTATCCACTGTCTCAATGCCATGCATAATTTTATACACTTCTATCATGTCTCCTCTGACCCGCCTTTTCTCTAAACTAAAAAGCCCCAAATGCTGCAACCTTTCCTCGTAAGGGAGTCGCTCCATCCCCTTGATCATTCTGGTTGCCCTCTTCTGAACCTTTTCCAACTCTATAATATCCTTTTTGAGATGAGGCGACCAGAACTGTACACAGTATTCCAAATGCGGCCGCACCATAGATTTATACAACGGCATTATGATATCGGCTGTTTTATTTTCAAAACCTTTCCTAATTATCGCTAGCATGGAATTTGCCTTTTTCACAGCTGCCGCACACTGGGTCGACATTTTCATCGTGCTGTCCACTACAACCCCGAGGTCTCTCTCCTGGTTGGTCACCGCCAGTTCAGACCCCATGAGCGTATATGTGAAATTAAGATTTTTTGCTCCAATATGCATAATTTTACACTTGTTTATATTGAATTGCATTTGCCATTTTTCCGCCCATTCACTCAGTTTGGAGAGGTCTTTTTGGAGCTCTTCGCAATCCCTTTTTGTTTTAACAACCCTGAACAATTTAGTGTCGTCAGCAAACTTGGCCACTTCACTGCTCACTCCTAATTCTAGGTCATTAATGAACAAGTTGAAAAGTACAGGTCCCAATACCGATCCTTGAGGGACTCCACTTTCTACAGCCCTCCATTGGGAGAACTGTCCGTTTATTCCTACTCTCTGCTTTCTGCTTCTTAACCAATTCCTTATCCACAAGAGGGCCTGTCCTCTTATTCCATGACTGCTAAGCTTCCTCAGAAGCCTTTGGTGAGGTACCTTGTCAAACGCTTTTTGAAAGTCTAAGTACACTATGTCCACTGGATCACCTCTATCTATATGCTTGTTGACATTCTCAAAGAATTCTAATAGGTTACTGAGACAGGACTTTCCCTTGCAGAAGCCATGCTGGCTCTGCTTCAGCAAGGCTTGTTCTTCTATGTGCTTAGTTAATCTAGCTTTAATAATACTTTCTACCAGTTTTCCAGGGACAGAAGTTAAGCTAACTGGTCTGTAATTTCCGGGATCCCCTCTGGATCCCTTTTTGAAGATTGGCGTTACATTTGCCACTTTCCAGTCCTCAGGCACGGAGGAGGACCCAAGGGACAAGTTACATATTTTAGTTAGCAGATCAGCAATTTCACCTTTGAGTTCTTTGAGAACTCTCGGGTGGATGCCATCCGGGCCCGGTGATTTGTCAGTTTTTATATTGTCCATTAAGCTTAGAACTTCCTCTCTCGTTACCACTATTTGTCTCAGTTCCTCAGAATCCCTTCCTGCAAATGTTAGTTCAGGTTCAGGGATCTGCCCTATATCTTCCACTGTGAAGACAGATGCAAAGAATTCATTTAGCTTCTCTGCAATCTCCTTATCGTTCTTTAGTACACCTTTGACTCCCTTATCATCCAAGGGTCCAATTGTCTCCCTAGATGGTCTCCTGCTTTGAATGTATTGATAGAATTTTTTGTTGTTGGTTTTTATGTTCTTAGCAATGTGCTCCTCAAATTCTTTTTTAGCATCCCTTATTGTCTTCTTGCATTTCTTTTGCCAGAGTTTGTGTTCTTTTTTATTTTCTTCATTCGGACAAGACTTCCATTTTCTGAAGGAAGACTTTTTGCCTCTAAGAGCTTCCTTGACTTTGCTCGTTAACCATGCTGGCATCTTCTTGGCCCTGGCGCTACCTTTTCTGATCTGCGGTATGCACTCCAGTTGAGCTTCTAATATAGTGTTTTTAAACAACTTCCAAGCATTTTCGAGTGATGTGACCCTCTGGACTTTGTTTTTCAGCTTTCTTTTTACCAATCCCCTCATTTTTGTGAAGTTTCCTCTTTTGAAGTCAAATGTGACCGTGTTGGATTTTCTTGGCAATTGGCCAGTTACATGTATGTTTAATTTAATAGCACTGTGGTCACTGCTCCCAATCGGTTCAACAACACTTACATCTTGCACCAGGTCCCGGTCCCCACTGAGGATTAAGTCCAGGGTTGCCATCCCTCTGGTCGGTTCCATGACCAACTGGTCTAGGGAATAGTCATTTAGAATATCTAGAAACTTTGCTTCTTTGTCATGACTGGAACACATATGCAGCCAGTCTATGTCCAGGTAGTTGAAGTCACCCATTACTACCACATTTCCTAGTTTGGATGCTTCCTCAATTTCATATCTCATCTCAAGGTCTCCCTGAGCATTTTGATCAGGGGGACGATAGATCGTTCCCAGTATTAAGTCCCTCCTGGGGCATGGTATCACCACCCACAACGATTCTGTGGAGGAGTCTGCCTCTTTGGGGGTTTCGAGCTTGCTGGATTCAATGCCGTCTTTCACGTATAGAGCGACTCCGCCACCAATACGTCCTTCCCTGTCCTTCCGATATAGTTTATATCCAGGGATAACCGTATCCCACTGGTTTTCTCCATTCCACCAGGTCTCCGTTATGCTCACTATATCAATGCTCTCCTCTAAGACCAAGCAGTCCAGTTCTCCCATCTTGGTTCGGAGGCTCCTAGCATTAGCGTACAGGCACTTGTAAGCAGTGTCTCTCTTCAAGTGTCTTTGGCACTTGTGGTTTGGCCTGTGGTAATTTTGCTCTTCTGAATTTATATCCTGTGCCCCTGCTCTCACAATGCCTACTTCTAGGCCTACCCCTTTTAAAATTTCATCATTTCTTTGGTTTTTATCCCAGGGGGGAGGTTTATTCCGAACCGGACCTTTCTCAGCTCCTGTCGGGTTTCCCCCCTCAGTCAGTTTAAAAGCTGCTCTGCTACCTTTTTAATTTTAAGTGCCAGCAGTCTGGTTCCATTCTGGTTCAAGTGGAGCCCGTCCCTTTTGTACAGGCCCGGCTTGTACCAAAATGTTCCCCAGTGCCTAACAAATCCGAACCCTTCCACCCGACACCATCGTCTCATCCACGCATTGAGACTGCGAAGCTGGGCCTGTCTGGCTGGTCCTGCGCGTGGAACCGGTAGCATTTCAGAGAAAGCCACCTTGGAGGTCCTGGCTTTCAGCATCCTACCTAGCAACCTAAATTTTGCTTCCAGGACCTCACGGCTGCATTTCCCCATGTCGTTGGTGCCAACGTGCACCACGACCACTGACTCCTCCCCAGCACTGTCTACCAAACTATCTAAACGACGGGCGATATCCGCAACCTTCGCACCAGGCAGGCAAAACACCTTACGGTCTACACGCCCATCACACACCCCACTGTCTATGTTCCTAATGATCGAATCACCCACTACAAGGATCCCTCCACCCCCTGGAGATATATCCTCGGCACGAGAGGATAGCTGCTCATCCCCCAAGGAATGGGTCCCTTCTAAGGGGTCGTTTCCCTCTTCCTCAGCTGGATGCTCTCCTTCCCCGAGACCATCGTTCTCCATGATAGCAGGAGAGCTATCATCGTTGGAGTGGGACACAGCTATAACATCCCTGAAGGCCTCCTCCACACACCTCTCTGCCTCTCTCAGCTTTTCCAGGTCCGCCACCTTGGCCTCAAGGAAATGAAGTCGTTCCCGGAGAGCCAGGAGCTCATTGCACCGAGAGCACACCCACGACTTCTGTCCAACAGGCAGATAGTCGTACATGCTGCAGGCGGTGCAAAACACTGGAAACCCCCCACACCCCTGCTGGCTTCTTACCTGCATAGTTTTGTTTAAGGTTTATTACATCAATGGGTTGGAGACTGCGGTTTAGTTGAGGTCAGGGAACAGACGGGCAGAGTAGGGGGCCCTGGCCTCCTCGCCCTGCTGCCGAACTCGCTCTGCTGCTTAACTCGCCTTGACGCTTTGTCAGCTGGGGCCTTGATACTTTGTCAGCTGGGGCTCCCTCTAGCTCGTGGAGCAGGCCAATGGTTTGATGGAGTTGTTTTATTGTGTATTTTAACTATGAACAGATTTCATAATTGATTTTATACTTGTAAACTGCTTACAAGCCATTTATAAGTGGTATAGACACTAATTTAATTCCCAGAGTCGTTTAACAGTCAATCCTTCTTCCAGAGAACACTGGGAATTGTAGCTCTGTGAAATGAACAGGGAGGTCTCCTAGCAACTTCACAAATACACTTTCCCAGGGTTCTTTGGGGAAAGCCATGACTGTTTAAAGTGGTACCATAGTGCTCTAAATGTATGATGCAAATGAGGCCAGTCTAATTTATCGAGACCTTTCATGGACTGGTGGGCAGACAGGCACCAAGTTGGCGACCCCTAAGGTAAGGCATTATACATACTTCAAACTGGACAGCAATTCAGGGATGAGTAGTCCTTACCCAGTGCACTGGCAATCCCCTCATCTTCTCGCTTAAACTCCCCGCTGAGCTGCCTCTGAGGGGTTTCCAGCAGCGATGCCCCTACATTTCCCGCAACGGTCACAGCAACCTCCTGCAAGGCCCCCAGCACCTGAAATACCCGTCAACATTTTAGTCAGGACATAAAAAGGCTAGTGGAAGGAAGACAATTATTTCAAAGAACTACAGGAAGAGGGAAGAACCGGATCTGACAGGCAGACCAGAACCGTACCTCCCCCACCCACACGGCGGTCCAAGTTTGAGAGGGAGGCGGGGCCACTCATCTGACCTCACAGTGATGTCAGGTGACCAGGTTTTGCCCTCATAAGAACCTAAGAGGAGCCTGGCTGCTGAATCAGGCCAAAGGCCCATTCTATACCAGCATCCTGTTCTCAACAGGCTCATCCATGAATTTGTCTAATCTTTTTTTAAAGCCATCCAAGTTGGTGGCCATCACTGCTTTCTGTGGGAGCGATAATTCCATAATTTAACTAAGCACTGTGTGGAAGAAGGACTTTCTTTTGTTTATCTTGAATCCTCCAACATTCAGCTTCACTGGATATCCTCGTCAAGTTCTAGTTTTATGAACTTCCACCATGGTTTTTCTTCCACCATGCATGATTTTATCTACCTCTATCATGTCCCTCTCTTACTGGTTTAACAATCAATGCTTCTTCCCAGGGAACTCTGGGAATTGTAGTTCTATGAGAGGAATGTCCCCTAACAACTCTCAGTGCCAGGAACAAACTACAGTTCCCAGGATGCTCTGGGGGAAGCCATGACTGTTGAAAGTGGTATAAGAGGGCTTTAAATGTATGGTGTGGATGTGGCCCAAGTCCTGCCCTCTGGCGCAGCGGAGGGCAAGTCTGCTCCATCTTTCCTGTGACAGCCCCCTTCATGTCTTTGCAGAGGGCTATCATGTCTGCAGGAAAACATACTCAGTTCCTTCCATCTTTCCGTTCCTTCCATCTTTCCTCATGGGACTAATTCTTTCTTCTATATATCCCTGACCATGGTTGTTGCCCTCCCCTGAACCCATTCAGATTCATCCGGAATCAAGGGTGGGGCCCATTTTTCAGTCTAAGGGCCATGATCCTTTGTGGGAAACCTTCCACGGGGCAATGGTGGGTGGGGCCAGAGGCAAAAGTGGGCAGGGCAACAGATGTGATTTTTAGGTTTGCACAGGAAGCTACATTCTAGCCACAGCAAAGCCAGAGGTTTCTACATGCGTACACCCCACACTCTGACCTGAGGGCCAGATAGAGGCCTGGAGGGCCACATTTGGCCCTCAGACCTGAAATTCCCCATTCTGGTCCATATTCTTCTTAAAGTATGACATTCAGTTATTTGCACCATAACACCTGGCAACAGACTCCAGACCACGGAGAGGATGAGATGTCCTCACCTGGCCTTCCCGTTTCTCGGCCTCCTGGTGCCTCAGAAGGAAATCCTCTGCAACGGCCACAGCATGGAAACAGCTATCGGAGTCTCGCTCCTTCACCCAGCTCCCCATTTCCAAGGGCAGGACAGCCAGGAATTGCTCCAGAATCACCAGGTCCAGGATCTGCTCCTTTGTGTGCCTCTCTGGCTTCAGCCACTGCACACAAAGCTCCCGGAGTCGGCCATAGACTTCTCGGGGGCCCTGGGCGTCCTGGTAGCAGAGCTGCCTGAAGAGCCGGCGCTGGGCCTCTGAACCAATAGCACCCTCCATCTTGATCTCCTTCGTTTGCTTGACGTCTCCCCTGCCAGCGGCATCTGGCCTGCTATCGGCTTGCTGTTCTGTTCTGTTAAGAGCAGGTGTGCAAATAGCCTTGCTCTGCTCTTGAGTCCCCTGGCTAATGGCTGCTGTTCCTTCAAAGTGGGGCAGGGCACATTTCGTCTCGCCCCACGGCGCTGTCTCTGGCAGCTGTGGGTTGCCCTCGCCAGAGTGAGGGGTCTGCACCGCGTTCAGGAACTCCTGCCATTGGGCTTCCCATCGGAGCGACGATGGACCCTCTTCTGGTTCTTGTTTAATGCGCTGCTGCTCGTCCCAACTCATGAGCTGCCCGACAGTCCCCATCTGAGCACTGGGCAAGTCGTCTCCTGTTTCACTCGGCCCCGTTGCTGGTTTGAGGCCCGGCAGCTCATCTTGCTCCATCTTCATTTCTGGGTCCCCACTTTCCTCAAGCACAGTCTGCAGCCGGAGGCCCAGATCTGGGAATCTTATCTCTTGATCTGCAGCCATTCCCACTCGCAGGCAAGGTTCCCAGCTTAGCTCAGGCCCTCTGTCCTTGTTCTGCAAAACTTTTGGGAATGAGAGCTCGCCAGCTCGCCGTGGGCCTGCGGTTGCATCAACGCAACAGGTAAGCAGCGACGGGGGCAGAGGGGTGGAAAAGCTCCTTCAGTGACACCTCATTGCATCACGTCCCCGAGAGTCATTCAGGAGCTGATGGCTTTCCCCAGTGGCCTACAAGCCGAATGTTCACCGCCCAGAGAGCTGTTGCTAGTCGGGCGGTATATAAGCTTAATTAAATAAAATAAAATAAAAAAAATTCACCCTGAAAGAAAAGAGACATAAACAGCAGTGAGGAAGGGGGGGGGGAAGGGGATGCACAGACTGGTGTGATTCTGAGCAATTTGTTCTTTTGCAGAGAATTTTTTTTTGCAGGGAAAATGCTTCCCTTGGAAACATCAGAAGGAAGATGTCCAAGGGCCTCTTATTCCTTTGACTTGGACCTTCCTCTTCCAACAAGCCTTTTATAGAGATACCTTTCCCAGTTTGCATCTGCATTGGAATTGTTTTTAAGATGTTTTTATTGTTTAATCACTTATTGTTTGCCACCCTGGGCTCCTTCGGGAGGGATATAAATTCAGATAATAAATAACAGAAGATAATAAATAACAGAAGAGGGATTTTGGAGCAAGTGCACTTTATTTATTATTTATTTATTTGATTTGTATCCTGCCCTTCCTCCCAGCAGGAGCCCAGGGCGGCAAACAAAGCACTAAAAACACTTTAAAACATCATAAAAACAGATCTTAAAATACATTAAAACAAAACAGCATTAAAAACATTTTTTTAAAAAAAACAACAACTTTAAAAAAGGGTTAAAAACATTATTGAAAAACATATTAAACAATTCTGACACAGATGCAGACTGGGATAAAAGGCTTGTTGAAAGAGGAAAGTCACTTGGTCACACTTTACAGCAGGAGTGGGGAACCTTTTTCAGCCCACCAGGCCTCACTCCCTTCTGGCAACCTTCCCCAGGAAAGGGGGACAAGCCAGGAGTGAGCAGGGCCAGAGGCAAAAACGGGCAGAACAACACATGTCAGTTTTGCCTTTGTAAAATAGGCCAAGTTCTACACACCTCTCTATGCAAGAGGCATCGTCAGAATTCAAGGACACATTCAAGAGCCAGTGAGGGATGTGGCCTAGGGGTAGGGGTGTGGCCTGCAGAGAGTTCCAAGGGGCAGATATAAAGGCCTGAAGGCTTCATTAGGTTCCTGGGCCTCAGGTCGCCCACCCCTGCTTTATAGGTCCAGGACTTTGGCAGTCTTTCTCGATGGTTTGACCACCCTAATAACCCCTGTCCTCTCCCTCAAACAGCATCATCATCATCATCATCATAACCCACCCTCCACCTTAAGGTCCCAGGCAGATAACAACAATTTTAAAATATGTCATTAAAAACAATTTAAAAACAACCTGAAAGCGAAGGGATCAGAGGATCCACATGGCTCTCTTTTGGGTGGATTTCTTCCTCTTCCTTTTCCTGCAAGTAATGCTGTTTTGGTTAAAAAAATGAGGTGTTGGTATTCATACCTTGATAAAAGGGATGTGGGTACCAGCACATTATGTTTGCCATAGGCAACAACAACAACAACAACAAAGGTTCTGGTACTCAGTACCAGTGAGTACCAGGGCTGTGGAGTCGGAGTCATGGAGTCGGAGTCAGAAGCAATTTTGGGTGGAGTCGGAAGAAATGTTCCGACTCCGACTTCAAAATAAATTTAGATTGACAAATTTTTTAAAATATAAATTCAAAATGTCAAAGAAGCTTCCCATGAAGTCAGCTGTAGTTCAGCATTTCACCATAACTCAAGATGGAAAACATTTTGTGTTGTCAGTGTGTGACACAAGACCCAGATGAAGACAAATGGTGTGATGCCAAGATCAGTGCATATTCAGGCAGCGATAAAAATGCTCCTACGAGAGCTTCCAATGTAAAAAGACATTTACAGCCCTTTCCAGGGCTGTGGAGTCGGAACCATTTTTGGGTGGAGTCGGAGTCGGACAGTAGAAAAATAGAAGAGTCGGAGTCGAAGGTTTGGCGTACCGACTCCACAGCCCTGTACTGTCTACACTGACTGGCAGTGGCTCTCCAGGGTTTAAGGCAAGGAATCTTTCCCAGCCCTACCAGGATTGAAATGTGGGCAGGGGGCAAGCAGCCCCTCCTGATGCAAGGAGGAAAGAGGGTCCTTGGGAGGGAGTCTCCTCTCTTCCTCTCCACAGGCAATTTGTATTCTCTCTCCCAACACGAGATAGTGCTGGAAGATGAGACCCCCAGGTCAGAAGGCACTCACCAAGCTACTGGGGAAGAACAAAGGACAAGTACGAGAAGCGCTGTGACTAATGACGCAGCTAGGTCAAAGCCGAAAGGAAACCCAGAGGCTGATGCGCACAGATGCGAAAGGAGAGTCCGGAGTTGTACAACGCACACAATAGGAACATGGAATGTGAGAAGCATGAACCAGGGAAAGTTAGAAGTTGTCAAGCAAAAAATGGAATGTATCAACATTACAATACTTGGCGTGAGCAAACTAAAATGGACGGGAATAGGACATTTTCAATCAGGCAACTACAAAATATTTTATGCAGGAAATGAGAAATCAAGAAGAAACGGGGTTGCTTTAATAGTGAGAAGTGATGTAGCAAAAGCAATTAGGAGCTACAACGCAAGGTCTCAGCGAGTGATATCAATGAGATTAAATGGGAAACCTATTAACATAACCATCATCCAAGTCTACGCTCCAACATCAAACGCAGAAGATGAAGAACCAGAGAGATTTTACGCAGAAGTACAGGAGGAAATTGATCACACACCAAAACAAGATATGATTATTATCATGGGGGACTGGAATGCAAATGTGGGGAACAGAGAAGAACTAGGAAATGTGGGGAAATGGGGCTTACGTGACAGAAATGAAGCAGGAGAAAGACTTATTGAATTCTGTGAAGCCAATAATTTGTTTCTTGTGAACACTTTTTTTGAGCAACCCAAAAGACGACTATACACGTGGACATCACCAGATAGTCAGTATAGGAATCAAATTGATTATATAATTGGAAACAGAAGATGGAGAAGTTCCATACTTTCTGCAAAAACAAGACCAGGAGCAGACTGCGGTACAGATCATGAACTGATCATATTGAAAATCAGAGTAAAGCTAAAGAAGAAGAACAAAGCACTCATAATGCCAAAATACAATTTAAATAACATCTAAGAAGAATATAAAGATCAAATAAGGAACAAGTTTGAGGCTTTAAACTTAGTTGACAGAGAACCAGAAGAACTATGGACTGAAGTCAGGGACATTATCAGGGAAGAATGCAAAAAGGCAATACCTCTTGTTAAAAAGAAAGAAAGACCTCAATGGATGACTGAAGAAACTCTTCAAATGGTTAAAGAGAGAAGGAAAGCAAAAGCAAAAGGAGAGAAAAACACAGTCAGAACCCTAAATGCAACTATACAACCACTAGTACGTACGGACAAAGAGAACTATTACAATAGTTACTGTATAGAAATAGAAGAGAACAACAAAATGGGAAGAACAAGAGCCCTGTTCCAAAAGATTAGAGAAATGAAAGGAAATTTAAACCAAGAGTAGGGATGTTGAATAATCAACAGGGGAACACACCGACTGACTGAGATGAAATAAAAGGAAGATGGAAGCAATACACTGAAGAACTCTATAAAAGAGATGCCAGGATGACAGTTTCATTCACGGAGGAACCATATGATGAAGAACCAGAAATTTTAGAATGTTAGGTGAAAGCTGCTCTTAAAATTCTTGGAAGAAACAAATCACCAGGAATAGGTGGCATATCAATAGAGTTGCTACAAGCTACTGAGACTGAATCTGTCCAACTTTTGACAAAAATTTGTCAAGAAATATGGAAAACTAAACAATGGCCCACAGGCTGGAAGCGTTCCATATATATCCCACTTCCAAAGAAAGGGGATCCCAGTGAACGCAGTAATTACCGAACTATTGCCTTAATATCCCATGCAAGTAAAGTAATGCTCAAGATTCTACAACAAAGGCTCTTACCATATATGGAGTGAGAAATGCCAGACATCCAAGCTGGATTTAGAAAGGGAAGAGGCACCAGAGATCATATCGCAAACATACGTTGTTGGATAATGGAACAGACCAAGGAATTTCAGAAGAAAATCAAACTGTGCTTTATAGACTACAGCAAAGCCTTTGACTGTGTAGATCATGAAAAACTATGGAATGCTTTAAAAGAAATGGTACCACAGCATCTGATTGTCCTGGTGCACACACTATACTCTGGACAAGAGGCTACTGTAAGGACAGAATATGGAGAAACCGATGGGTTCCCCATCGGAAAGGGTGTGAGACAGGGGTGTATTTTATCACCCTGTTTGTTTAATCTGTATGCAGAACATATCATACGGAAAGCAGGATTGGACCAAGATGAAGGTGTGAAAATTGGAGGGAGAAACATCAATAATTTAAGATATGCAGACGATACCATACTCTCAGCAGAAACCAGTAATGATTTGAAACAAATGCTGATGCAAGTTAAAGAGGAAAGCACAAAAGCAGGACTACAGCTGAACGTCAAGAAGACTAAAGTAATGACAACAGAAGATTTATGTAACTTTACAGTTGACAATGAGGACATTGAACTTGTCAAGGATTATCAATACCTCGGCACAGTCATTAACCAAAATGGAGACAATAGTCAAGAAATCAGAAGAAGGCTAGGACTGGGAAGGGCAGCTGTGAGAGAACTAGGAAAGGTCCTCAAATGCAAAGATGTATCACTGAACACCAAAGTCAGGATCATTCAGACCATGGTATTCCCGATCTCTATGTATGGATGTGAAAGTTGGACAGTGAAAAAGGCGGATAAGAGAAAAATCAACTCATTTGAAATGTGGTGCTGGAGAAGAGCTTTGCGCATACGATGGACTGCAAAAAAGACAAATAATTGGGTGTTAGAACAAATTAAACCAGAACTGTAACTAGAAGCTAAAATGATGTAACTGAGGTTATCATACTTTGGACACATAATGAGAAGACATGATTCACTGGAAAAAATAATGCTGGGAAAAACAGAAGGGAGTAGAAAGAGAGGAAGGCCAAACAAGAGATGGATTGATTCCATAAAGGAAGCCACAGACCTGAACTTACAAGATCTGAACAGGGTGGTTCATGACAGATGCTCTTGGAGGTCGCTGATTCATAGGGTCGCCATAAGTCATAATCGACTTGAAGGCACATAACAACAACAACACTCCCATTGTACCTGCCCCTCTCCCCCAAAACACCAAATCCCTCCCTCTCTCCCGACTTTTAAATGCACCTTTAATTAGCTCTTGCAAAGAACCTCTAACCTACCTTTTTGCAGAAATACATGGGAGGAACGGAAGGAGGAGGAGAATGTATGGCAGGAAGTTGCGCTCACTACTGACATCCCCCTTGTACCGCATTTCCTGCCTCTCTAGGAACTCTCGTGCCCTTTCTCTGCTGGTTTAACTCCTACAGCGCCAAACGGTAAAACAGAGCACGACCTGTCTTCTTGTTCTATGCAGAATGCATACATGGATTCTGGCTAGCCGCTGTGAGTTCGCAGAGCCGGGGATGGATGGATGCACGTTCGCTTGGGAGGAAAGCCCTGTTGGCCTTAGGTAGCCCAGAGCCAGAGTGGTTTTATATAGAGGGTCAGGCTAGGACCTGGGAGACCTGGGTTCAAATCCCCACTCACTCAGCTGTGGAGCTCACTGGGTGACTTTGGGCCAGCCACAGTCTTTCAACTTCGCCTACTTATTATTATTATTATTTAGACAATTTATATACCGCCTATATTTAAATGAAACTCTGAGGGGCGTACAATCTAAGTTAAACATCTTAAACAGCAAATATGACAACAAAAATTACAAAGTCCATAAAATACAACTGATAACTGAACATTTGGTATAAATATTGCATGTAAAAATGAATTACAAAATAAAACAAGAAAAATTGTAGCAAACAGAGTAGGCTGAACAAAATATCTCCTAGGCGTCAATTTTTAAAAATTGAATAAAAGTCAAGTGGAAAAACATCACAAGGTT
Source organism: Rhineura floridana (assembly GCF_030035675.1). Taxonomy (NCBI): domain Eukaryota; kingdom Metazoa; phylum Chordata; class Lepidosauria; order Squamata; family Rhineuridae; genus Rhineura; species Rhineura floridana. The sequence continues at coordinate 209,973,168 of NC_084482.1, forward strand.
GTGGTGTGAGGATAAAAATGGACGGGAGGGGGTGGGAGGAAACCCATACATGCGTCCCCTTGAGCTCCTTGGAAGAAAGGTGGGATGTGAATGTAATAATAAATAAATAAATAATAAAAATAAATCTCAATTTGATTCATTTCCCAATCCAGATGCAATAGGATTGGGCTGCATTTGGGAGGGGGCAGTGAGGGAAGGGTTCCTTTTTCTGTCTGTGTTATTCCCTGGAATCAGGAGCCAACTGAACCTAACCTGGCAATGTGTGATTATTATTGTTATTTCCCCTCCTCACTTTTTTTTAAAGTGAAGTGCGGAGAGGTAGTATATTCAACTAAGTCTTACTCTGAGTGGAAGACACAATGAGATTAACCAAACCTAAGTTAGTCATGCCTATTAACTTTAATGAGACTAGCACTGAATACCACTCAGAGATCCACAGACCATGCTTCTTTGTCCTGAAACAGTTGTTAAGAGTTGGAAAAGATTTAGAAAGGGGGGGGGGGACAACCAATAATCAAGGGGATGACTCCCTTATGAGGAAAGGTTGCAGGATTTGGGGCTTTTAAGTTTAGAGAAAAGGCAAGTCAGAGGCAACATGATAGAAGTGTATAAAATGATGCATGGCATGGAGAAAGTGGATAGAGAAAAGTTTTTCTCTCACTCTGATAACACTAGAACTTGTGGACATCCAATGAAGCTGAATGGTGGAAGATTCTGGACAGACAAATGGAAGGGATTCTTCACGCAGCGCATGGTTAAACTATGGAACTCACCCCCACAAGAGGAAGTGATGGCCACCAACTTGAGGATTAGATAGATATATGGAGGATAAGGCTATCAGTGGCTCTCCCACCATTGTCAGAGGCAGTACGCTTCTGAAAACCAGTTGCTGGAAGCTGCAGGAGGGGAGTGTGCTCCTGCACTCAGGTCCTGCTTGCAGGCTTCCGATAGATGTCATCTATCTAGATTTCAGCAAGGCGTTTGACAAAGTCCCCCACGACCTTTTGATTAGCAAACTAGTCAAATGCGGACTACATGGAAATACTGTCAGGTGGATTCACAACTGGTTGGAAAACCGTACTCAAAGAGTGGTCGTCGGTGGCTTTGCTTCGGACTGGAAGGAGGTCTCGAGTGGAGTGCCACAGGGTTCTGTCCTGGGGCCGATACTCTTCAACATTTTTATCAATGACTTAGATGATGGGGTGGAGGGAAGCCTTATGAAGTTTGCGAATGATACGAAACTGGGAGGGATAGCTAACACAATGGAAGACAGGAATAAAATCCAAAGGGACCTGGATAGACTAGAAAATTGGGCTGAAATTAATAAAATGACATTCAATAAAGACAAATGCAGGATTCTGCATTTAGGCCACAAAAACAAAATGCATGAGTACAGGATGGGAAATACCTGGCTTAGCAGTAGTGCGTGTGAGAAGGACCTTGGAATTGTAGTGGATCGCAAGTTGAACATGACCCAGCAGTGTGATGCTGCGGCAAAAAAGGCAAACACGGTTTTGGGCTGCATAAACAGAGCTATAGTTTCCAGGTCGAGGGAAGTAATAGTCCCACTATATTCTGCATTGGTCAGGCCTCATCTGGAATACTGCGTTCAGTTCTGGGTGCCTCATTTTAAGAAAGATATAGACAAGTTAGAGCGGGTTCAGAAGAGGGCGACAAGGATGATAGCCGGTATGGAGAACAAGTCTTATGAGGAAAGGTTGAAGGAACTTGGCATATTCACTCTGGTGAAGAGAAGGCTGAGGGGTGACATGATTGCACTCTTTAAGTACCTGAAGGGCTGTCACATAGAGGAGGGTACAGATTTGTTCTCTGCTGCCCCAGAGGGTAGGACTAGGTCTAATGGTTTTAAGTTGCAGGAGCGTAGATTCAGATTGGATATTAGAAGGAACTTCTTGACAGTAAGGGCGGTTCGGCAATGGAACCGACTGCCTAGGGAGGTGGTGGGATCCCCTTCTCTGGATGTCTTCAAGCAGAGGCTGGACAGCTATCTGCGGGAGATGCTCTAGCTGTGGATTTCCTGCTGTGAGCAGGGGGTTGGACTCGATGGCCTACAAGGCCCCTTCCAACTCTATGATTCTATGATGAGCATCTGGTTGGCCACTGTGAGAACGGGATGCTGGACTAGATGGGCCACAGGGCTGATCCAGCAAGCTCTTCTTATGTTCTTAAAACAAATTGAAGAGTTTCTCCAGTTTATAGAGAGGCAGAAAACACTTGGGGGGGGGACAGATCCAGTCCTGGGGAGGGAAATTGCCTCCCCTGAAATCCTCAAGCAGAGGAAGCTGCTACATCAAAGGGAAAAAAATCACTGCATGGTGAAGCTCAGCAGGTACGTCTAGAGAGGCCAGCCTGGCTGGGTGGTTCTTTTTCAGTGACATTTTACGATACATGTACAAGTAACAACCGTTAACAGGAGTTCACAGCTTTCAAGCTCTACCAATGAAAGAGAAAAAGGATCCTTACTCAGAGAAGCCACATTCCCATAATACTTGAGCATGACTTCCCTATAGAGAACCCTTTGGTATGGATCCTGCAGAGCCCACTCCCTCTTTGAGAAATATACCACCACTTCCTCAAAGGACACTGGGACCTACAAAAAAAGAATCCCTTATCATTAGAGCTTTGCAGATATCATAGACTCTGAAAAAGACAAATGGGTGTTAGAACAAATTAAACCAGAACTATTACTAGAAGCTAAAATGATGAAACTGAGGTTATCATACTTTGGACACATAACGAGAAGACATGATTCACTGGAAAAGATAATAATGTTGGGAAAAACAGAAGGGAGTAGAAAAAGAGGAAGGCCAAACAAGAAGCCACAGACCTGAGCTTATAAGATCTGAACAGGGCGGTTTGTAACAGATGCGATTGGAGGTTGCTGATTCATAGGGTTGCCGTAAGTCGACTTGAAGGTACATAACAACAACAGCAAATCATCATCACCCTTCTTGTAAATGGCACCAGGGAGGGTGTGAAAAATTCACTCCCAACCTCAAAGATCAGGGCAGGGTATTTGGGTTCTTCCCCACATTTTTATCTGACAAAAATAAGCAGCGCTTACAGCTTCCATTTGCGATTGGTTTTCAGGAAGATAGTCGACTTGGGATTTTTGACCAACTGAAAGGCAGGGGTAAATATTTCATAAGTAAGAACATAGGAAGAGCTCTACTGGATCAGAGCAAGTGCCCATCTAATCTACCATCCTGTTCTCACAGTGTATATATAAACAATTTTTTAAAAATTATAAATACAAAAACAGTTTAAAACAACAGGGCATACAGAAAAACAGGTAGATATCAACTGGGATAAAGTTTTTAGAAAGCCTGTTGAAAGAGATTGCTCTTTGAAGCTGGTTCCAGGAGGATCTACTAACTTCAATGGATCTATTCTGAATAGGACTAGGATTGAATACCACCCCAAGAGATTTTTGAGTTGCCTGTTCTTTTGGAGCTCGCATCCAGAATGTGCCACACAACACATTGGTCTAGCCTCACTTTAACCGTTTGCTCTTTCCCTGCTTGCTGTCCCTTGGATCTGACACAGCAGAAAGGATCCCATACAAGGACAAGGGAGAGGAAGTGAAGTGGTTTGGGCACAGCCTAAAGATGGGTGATTTCCCTTCTTCCCCAATTCTGCAACCCTGTTCTGCAATCAGCCAGACCCAGAATCATGCTGGACCTTCCCCGGCATCCTGGATGGTTATCTGGAAGAGGCAGGGAAGCCACAGAGCTGCCTAGAGGGGTCCTGAAACACCAGCGATGGCCACCAACTTGGGTGGCTTTAGAAGAGGATTAGATAAATTCATGGAGGATCATAAGGCCATTGATGGCTCCCAGCCACCACTGCTTGGCTCTGCCTCTATGTTCGGAGGCAGTATGCGTCTGAATACCAGTTGCTATCAACCACAGGAGGGGAGAGATGCTGTTGCCCGCAGGTACTGCTTGCGGGTTTATCATGGGGGCATCTGGTTGGCCACGGTGAGGACGGGATGCTGGCCGAGGTGGGCCACTGGCCTGATCTGCTGTCCCGTCCAGAGCCGAAATAATGAGGCTGGAGTGTGTGTGCAAGTAAATCTCGTTTTATTAGAGTAATGGATACATCAAAGGCATTGCGCTTCATAGGAAACCCTATGCTAACTCACTAGATTCCCTAACTATACTCTAGACATGCTCTGCAGCGTGTGAAGGAAGTTGACTCAACGACCCCCCACTGGGAGCGGCAGGCTTATATAGGAAATGTTTTCGAACGTAATCTCTGACTCCTTCGTAATTCCTGTCTTTACCCTGTCCGTTTCTCGCGGGGGATGGGAAAGAGGAGACAGGGGACGCGCATCCAACGGCTCATCTGAAGACACCTGCTCCCGAGCAACGGGCTTGAGGTCAGGGGGCGGTGCCACACTGGAATCCTCCTGGGAACTGCTTGGTAAAGGAGGAGCTGGCACTGACTCTGAAGCTTCCCCCCACAAGTCCTCTGCATCAACTGGGGGTGGTGCGCTCGGCTCCTCGGAAAGGTCGTTACTCATGGGAACTGGCTGGAGAGCAGGCTGCCCCCCTCCCGCACGATCCTGCTCAGACACAACAATCCCCAACTCTGCTTCTTCTGGCTGCGGAGGTGACTGAAACTCATGCCTCCCCCCTTCCTGTCCCTTCTGAATTGGCTGCAGCGCAACATCTGCCAGCCAGGCTCTTCTTATGGACACTTCTCATGGAGTGCACAACCAGTTTGCAGCAGAGCTGCAGGACTCCTTGCCCGGACTCTCCCTGCAGGAAACACTCTCACCTCCTGCTTCTCATCCTCTGCCAGACTTGGGGGGAAATCTTCTGCCAGGGTCAGCCCCTGGGGATCGCACTCTTCAAGCCCACCTGTCCTCACCCGGCTCTGCATTTCATGGGACGGTCCCCAGATCTAGGACCTTCTTCTTTGCGACCCTCCCCAGACTCTTTCACTGGCTGTAAGCAGAGTTCTTTGCTCTTGGGACCTCCTTGCAAAGACTTTACGGTGCCACAAAACTCTTTGCTGCCTTTGGCCGTCAAAGGGTCAGACCAGATTCCATCCCCTCCACCTCCCTTCCCAGCTTTCCCCAAGGTGTGTGTGGGGGGGCAGGACAGAAAGTGACTTCATCAGTGGGTTCACATCATAGATTTTTGGATGACAGAGTTAGAAAAGATCGCAGCTTCTGGGTTTGATTTGGAATTACCCTTCTACACACTGCGTGAGGCTGTGCAAAAGCACAGCGGGACTGCATGGGACATCAATGAATTGCAAGGTAGTGTGCATTTAATTGAGCCCTGGCTTTGGGCTGGGGTCCTGAGCAGAAGTGTATTCGTCCAGGGTCCTGTGGGGTCTTAGAGCCCTTACTTTCTTGGGAGCTAGGGCCCAGCAGAGTCCCTATGTCTCAGGCATTATATGAGCCAATCAGCATGAAAGGGGGAGTATACTTGCCATAAGGAGAGTCTTCTGACTTGCTTCTTTGTCCTTTCTTGTGGTTTGGAGCCAATCAGAGTGAAAGGAGGTGAGTCAGCCACTGAGAAGACTCTTCTCAGTAGCCAACACACATGCCTCTTTCATGCTGATTAGCTCCTAGGAACATCTGTTGTTGTGGGCAAAGGCATTAACAAGGATAGAGAAGCAGAAAGCAGTATTCAACCCTGGTCAATTATTCTATAATCGTAGAAGGTTGTATAATCTTAGAAGGGGTGTGGCTGTGACTATCATGAAAGGACCCTGCGCTTCTGGATTTGCCACCACAATTCTGGCTCTTGGACCCTTACTGCCTCTGGTAAAGTGCTTTGCTTCAGGTAGGGCTGGGAAAGACCCCCTGCCTGAAATCCTGGAGAGCTGCTGCCAGTCAGTGTAGAGAGTACTAAGCTAGATGGAGCAATGGTCTGGCTTGGTATAAGGCAGCTTCCTGCATTCTTAATGTCAGGAGCCCCCAATCCAGCTTGTGTAGGGGAAGGACCATAGCTGGGTAGAAGAGCACACCCTCTGCATACCGAAGGTCCCAGGTTCAAATCCCTGATAGGTAGGACTGGGAACATCCCCCGTCTGAAACCCTGAAGAGTTGCTGCCAGTCAGTGTAGACTAAGCAATAATAAGATAGATGGACCAATGGTCTGATTCAGTGTACGGCAGTTTTCTATGTTCCTAATTATTTTAATGGAGAAAGCGGGATTGGACCAAGATGAAGGAGGTGTGAAAACTGGAGGGAGAAACATCAATAATTTAACATATGCAGATGACACCATACTACTAGCAGAAACCAGTAATGATTTGAAACGAATGCTGATGCAAGTTAAAGAGGAAAGCACAAAAGCAGGACTACAGCTCAACGTCAAGAAGACTAAAGTAATGACAACAGAAGATTTATGTAACTTTAAAGTTGGCAGTGAGGATATTGAACTTGTCAAGGATTATGAATACCTTGGCACGGTCATTAATAAAAATGGAGACAATAGTCAAGAAATCAGAAGGCTAGAACTGGGGACGGCAGTTATGAGAGAACTAAAAAAGGTCCTCAAATGCAAAGATGTATCACTCAACACTAAAGTCAGGATCATTCAGACCATGGTATTCCCGATCTCTATGTATGGATGTGAAAGTTGGACAGTGAAAAAAGTGGATAAGAGAAAAATCAACTCATTTGAATTGTGATGTTCGGCATACCATGAACTGCGAAAAAGACAAATAATTGGGTGTTAGAACAAATTACACAGAATTGTCACTAGAAGCTAAAATGATGAAACTGAGGTTATCATACTTTGGACACATCATGATTCAGCAGAAGAGACAATAATGCTGGGAAAAACAGAAAGGAGTTTTTTTGATTGGGTAACCTCCCTTGTAGACTGTGGGAATGCTGTGGACATAATATATCTCAACTTCAGCAAAGGTTTTGACAAAGTGACCCATGATATTCTGATTAGTAAGATAGCTAAATGTGGGCCGGATGGAACAACTATCAGGTGGATCCACAGTTGGCTACAGAATTGTACTCAAACAGTGCTTATCAATGGTTCCTTCTCAAACTTGGGGAAGGTAATGAGCGGGGTACCGCAGGGCTCAGTCCTGGGCCCAGTGCTCTTCAACATTTTTATTAATGACTTTGATGAAAAGGTGCAGGGAATGCTTATCAGATTTGAAGATGATACAAAATTGGAAGGGATAGCTAAGACCTTGGAAGACAGAAACAAAGTTCAAAGGGATCTTGATAGGCTGGACCATTAGGCTGAAAACAATAATGAAATTTAACAGGGATAAGGGCAAAGTTCTACACCTAGGAAAAAGAAACCAAATGCACAGTTATAAGATGGGGGATACTTGGCTCAGCAATACGACATGTGAGAAGGATCTTGGGAGTGTTGTTAATCACAAGCTGAATATGAGCCAACAGTGTGATGTGGCTGGAAAAAAAGGCAAATACTACTTTAGGCTGCATTAACAGAAGTATAGTTTCCAAATCGTGTGAAGTATTGGTTCCCTTCTGTTCAGCACTGGTTAGGCCTCCTTTTGAGTACTGCATCCAGTTCTGGTCACCACACTTTAAGAAGGATGCAGACAAACTGGAACAGGTTCAGAGGAGGGCAACAAGGATGATCAGGGGACTGGAAACCAAGCCCTATGAGGAGAGACTGAAAGAACTGGGCATGTTTAGCCTGGAGAAGAGAAGACTGAGGGGAGATATGATAGCACTCTTCAAGTACATGAAAGGTTGTCACATAGAGGAGCGCCGGGATCTCTTCTTGATCATCCCAGAGTGCAGGACACGGAATAATGGGCTCAAGTTGCAGGAAGCCAGATTTAGACTGGACATCAGGAAAAACTTCCTAACTGTTAGAGCCATACGACAATGGAGCCAATGACCTAGGGAGGTGGTGAGCTCTCCCACACTGGAGGCTGCTGGACAGCCACCTGTCAGGTATGCTTTGATTTGGATTCCTGCATTGAGCAGGGGGTTGGACTCAATGGCCTTAGAGGCCCCTTTGCAACTCTATGATTCTATGTTTCTTCTGGAATTTTAGGCTAGAATCCTGTAGCTGGGACTAAACCCAGTTGGGCTCAATGTCACTCACTATTGAGCAGGTCTGTATAGCCTTGCACTGTTAATATTGCTGCCTTTTGATCTGTTAATTGTTGGATGTATCATATTTTAATTTGGTGGGGTTTTTTTTGCTGTGTTTGTAAGCCGCTTTGGTTATTATTTTTAATAATAACAAACAGTGGGATGCACATAACGGTGCAGGATGATCCATTAGGGTGGATGGGGCACTGCCCCGCCAACCTTAGCCAGCCCCTCCCTGCCCGCCTGCTTTCATAACATACAAGCACTCAGGGAGTTGCTCTGCTTGTCATTGCCTCTGATTCTACCTACTGCAGGGTCTTTCGCCCCACCAGCCCCCAGCACGCACCAGCCACCACTGACACATCACAATCTAAACATTTATTTTTCAGGAGCAACCCTCAAAATCTGGCACAGTGTACTCTATAGCGCTGCAATCCAAAGCTTGCTAGGACAGCAGGTCTCAAACTTCCCCAGCCTCCCGGTGGCCCACTTGAGAATTGCTGAGGATCGTGGCGGCCCACTTAACAATTTTCCTGCCAGCAAGGAACTCCAAAATCTGTCTCCAGTACAGTTACAGCTCTGCTCTGCCCTTGAAGAACTTCTTCCTCAGCTCTTCAGCAGAATGTAGTCCTGGTTCTGCTAAGTTCTGACAGTGACGATTCACTGTTAGTTCTCTCAGTTTAGAAAAAATGTCAGAGGACAGGCCTCAACTCTTTTTTCAGGGCCTCCAAGTTTCTCCTCTGTTCTTTACAAATCCTTCTCTTCTCACTTTATAGTAGGCGCAGGAGCACAAGCTCGGAGAGAGTCTGACAGTAAATAGGCGCAACAGATTCAGCTAGGTAGGCTGAGGCAGCACCCAAGGCCACATTCACACCATACATTTATTCCACTCTTATATCACTTTTTCACTAGAAAAGACAATAATGCCAGGGAAAACAGAAGGGAGTAGAAAAAGAGGAAGGCCAAACAAGAGATGGATTGATTCCATAAAGGAAGCCACAGACCTGAACTTACAAGATCTGAACAGGGTGGTTCACGACAGATGCTCTCGGAGGTCGCTGATTCATAGGCTCGCTATAAGTTGTAATCGACTTGAACGCACATAATAACAACAAATATCACTTTAAACAGTAATGGCTTCCCCTGAAGAATCCTGGGACGTGTAGTTTGTGAAGTGTGCTGAGAATTGTTGGGAAATCCCCTATTCCTGTCACAGAGCTACAATTCCCAGAGTTCCCTGGGAAGAGGGACTGACTGATAAACCACCCTGACAACTGTAGCTGTGTGAAGAGAAAAGGAGTTTCCTAACATCTCCCTGCACCTTTCACAAACTACACTTCCCAGGATTCTTTGGTGGGAAGCCATGATTCTATACAATAAGAGTGGAATAAATGTATGGTGTGAATCTGCCCAAACTGAAGATAGTGAGATATGTTTGTGTCCTGAACCTATTCTGATATTGCAGGTCTACTAAAAACTCAATAGATCTACTGAAATATATACTGAACTAACAGATTATCTGAAAAATACCTTTCAGTGAGACAAAACTACTGATATTTGACCTTTTGTGGATTAAAAAAAAATAGTACAGCAAAGCAGCAATAAACTCTACACCAGTTGCTTCTTCAGCCAGGTGACTCAATGCAGTAACAGCCAAGCCAGAGCCAGGTTGGTAGTTGGGTTCAGTGGGTACTCTGCAATGGGCAGGATGGTCTCCCCAGCTCCCTCTGCTGGTGTATTTTGTCTTGTTGGCCCAATCAACTTGTTGCCAATCAATAAAGCTTTTTCAGAGGGTTTCTCAATGGTCTAGCTCAGACTCAGTCCAGGCCTGTGATTGGTCTGGTTTGGGACAGCTAGTTTTAAGTATGGAAACTGAGAGCATTCTACCCTTACATAATTTGAGTACTTGCTGTCCCTGTCGTTGCCTGTCATTTAAGTGCTTAATAAACCCATATTAACCAAATGGAGACAACAGTCAAGAAATTAGAAGAAGGCTAGGACTGGAGACAGGACAGCTATGAGAGAACTAGAAAAGGTCCTCAAATGCAAAGATGTATCACTGAACACTACAGTCAGGATCATGGTATTCCCGATCTCTATGTTTGGATGTGAATGTTGGACAGTGAAAAAAGCGGATAAGAGAAAAATAAACTCATTTGAAATGTGGTGTTGGAGGAGAGCTTTGTGCGCACCATGGACTGCGAAAAAGACAAATAATTGGGTGTTAGAACAAATGAAACCAGAACTATCACTAGAAGCTGAAATGATGAAACTGAGGTGATCATATTTTGGACACATCATGAGAAGACATGATTCCTTAGAAAAGACAATAATGCTGGGAAAAACAGAAGGGAGTAGAAAAAGAGGAAGGCCAAACAAGAGACGGATTGATTCCATACAGGAAGCCACAGACCTGACCTTATAAGATCTGAACAGGGTGGTTCATGACAGATGCTCTTGGAGGTCGCTGATTCATAGGGTCGCCATAAGTCGTAATTGACCTGAAGGCACATAACAACCACCACCACCAAAACACCTAAGGTGTCTAGTTTCCTCCCCATTATTCCAACTGCACATTTTCTGGCCAGTTGCTCACTAAAGAAAACCCAAACAAATGCTGGCTTTCAGCGCAGCTCCCATTTTCTTCCCATGAAGCAGCTGCCAGTGTGATCCTATACATGTCTACTCAGAAGCAATTCCGGTGGTAGCTGGTGCCCATTCAGACTGGTGGGGTGGAAGGTGGGGAGCCCCCAGTTGGTGAAGCCAGAGCCAATGACAGGCAGAGCCGATTAATACTAGTTTTGTCTTCATCCCACGTGAGGGTTGTACAACTAAGTCCTACTCAGAGCAGACCCACTGAAAATGAACCTAAGTTAACCATGCCTATTCACTTCAGTTTGTTGATTCTGAGTAAGGCCTCATTCACATTATACATTTAAAGCACAGTTATTCCACTTTAAATAGTGATGGTTTCTCTCAAAGAATCTCAGCAGCTGTAGTTTGTTAAGGATGCTGATGTTAGACGACCCCTCCCCCCATCTGTTCATGGAGATATAGTCCTCAGAGCTCCCTGAAAGAGAGACTGACTGTTAAACCACTCTGAGAAGTGCAGCTCTGTGAAGAGAACGGGTTCTTCTTTCAACTTTCAGCACCAAGGGTGTAGTCGTCTGAGGTCTCAGGGTCCAGGGTCTCAGGCTCCCTATATCTCCAGCATCGTATGAGCCAATCAGTATGAAAGAGGAGTGTATTGGTCACTGAGAAGAGTCTTCTAACTTGCTTCCTTGTCATTTCCTGTTGATTGGAGCCAGGTTTCTATTAGTTCCTACTTCAAAAGGCCACATTGTTGAGAGTGAGAATTCTGTAACTGCAGAAGAAGAGACGGTGAATCCTGCTGATAGTATCCCCTCTACATCATCAAGTAGTTTGGTGGTAGCAGGAAATAAACATGTAGATGCTAAATTCAGTAATATAAGCAATATCTCTGACAGTGAGAAAGGACAGTCATATGCTGACAGTGACAGAGAAGCAGAAAGCAGGATTCAAGCCTGGCCAGATTATTCTATAATTTTATAAGGGGGGGCATGACTGTGAGGGGATGTGGCTGTGAGTATTATGAAGGTACACTGCACTTCCAAGTTTGCCACTACACTATTGCTCAGCACCCTTCACAAACTACCCTTCCCAAGATTCTTTGGGGAAAACCATAGCCACATTCACACCAAACATTTATTCCACTATTATTCCACTTGAAAGTCACAGCTTCCCCCAAAGAATCCTGGGAAGTGTAGTTTGTGAAGGGTGCTGAGAGTTGTTAGAAGACCCCCTAGTCCCCTGGGAAGAGGGACTGACTCTTAAACCACTTGGGAAATTGTGGCACTATGAGGGGAATAGAGGTCTCCTAACCACTCCCGGCAACCTTCACAAACTGCAGTTCCCAGGCTTGTTTGGGGGAAGCCATGGCTGTTTCTAGTGGAATAGTGCAATAAATGTCTGGTGTGAATGTGGCCCATGATGGTTTAAAGTGACACAATAGCGTTTTAAATGTGTGGTGCAAATGTGGCCTTAGACTAGCATTTAATACCATCCCGAGCTCAACAAGGGCAGAACTGAGACTGACAGCTGGGGGCATCCTCTGGACTGGTGCTTGTAAGGAAGAAGGCAAGCAGGTGGGGACTGGCTAAGGGCAGGCGGAGATGGGCAGGGCAGTTCCCAGTTGGCCCTAATGGAGCAGCTGCCAGTAAGTCCAGTGGGGTTTACACCAAGGTAAGTGGGTGTGGGACTGCAGCCTAAGTAGCATGTGCAGTCTTTCCCCGTTTACCAGGGCCTTTCCTTCTACAGTTGTCTCCCCTATAGCTGATTGTAGGCTTCTTGGGGCAGGGACCTGCCCCATTTACTCTTCTGAAAGCACCAGGCACACCCATGTTGCATAATTAGTGCTGGGAGCCAGCCTGAGTGCTTTTTTTAAAAAAAAACTGTGGATGGGTATATATTTTTTTTAGTTTTCAAAATGAGTTAAAATATAAATTTCTCAGAGGTTTTTCGACATAGCTCCTTTTTTCATCCCAGGAGAAAATGAAACAAACAGTTCCTCTATTAGCAAAAGGCATTCTGTACACAGGCAGGCTCTTTTTCCAGAAAGAAAGAAAAAAAGGTCCCTTGCTCGCGCAAGACACTCTCCCTGTGTTCAGTGGTGTTTTGCATATTGGCCTTTTTCCAGGAGAAAAAACACAGCTTCTGACTAGAGCAAGGCTCTCTGCACATGCTCGAAGCCCTTTTGGCCATAGATTCTCCCCCCCCAAAGGGTAAACGTGATTTTGCTGCTGGGAAAAAAGGCACTTTGCACATGCTGGAAACCATTATGCCCACAGGTCCGTTTATTTTCCCAGAAAGGAAGAAAAATAGCAGTTCCTCATTTGGAGAAAGGCACTCTTCACATGCTTACTAGGTCCATTGTCCATTACTGTTACTTTTTTGTTTATCCAGACAGAAAGGGGGTGGAGGAAGCATTGCCCTCTGGAGAAAGGCACTCTGCATAAGCTCAGAAGACCTCCCCCCCTTTTTTTTTAAACAAACAAACCAAATCTGGCAAGAACGCTCCGCATCTTTGCGCGCCCAGCGGCTACGACCAGCAGAGGGCTCTGAGGCTGGCTGGCCCTGGCCCGACCCTGCAGGGAGGACGGGCAGGCGGAAGGGGCTGAACCTCTCGCCAGGTGGGGGGGTTTGCATCCGGGGCTGCCGCTGAAAGTGGGGCGGGGGAGATCGCCGAGGGGCGCCGATATCCGTGGAGCGTTTTGTGCCCCTGGCAGCAACGAGGCTGGACGGGAGAAGATTCGCCTTTGCCCCGGAGCAGCGGCTCAGCCACCGCCGGCTCTGTAAGGAAGGAGCCGGCTCTGGATTATCTCTCCCTCACCCCATTCAGACATAAACGGGGCACCTGGAGCTTCGGAGATAACGAGGTAACACACCGTCCAAAATAGCCGCAGTTCCTGATGCGCCTTTTCTGTCTCTACATTAGAGCGATCTGTTCTGCAGCGCCAACCTAAACAGAGGTGTAGCGGGGGGGGGGGGTCTTATGTTTTTTGAAGCAGAGTCCCTGTGTCCCCTGCGTCCTACGAGCCAATCCGCAAGTGTGTTCGCTGCTGAGAGGAGCCTTCTAACGCGCTTCTTTGTCCTTTCCTGTTGGCTGGAGTTGATCAGAGTGAAAGGAGGCCAGTCGGCCACCGAGAAGACTCTTCTCAGTAGCTAACACACTCCCCTGTAATGCAGATGGGCTCTTAGGGACATCTGTTGTTGTGGGAGAAGGCATGAACAAGGATCTCATTCTCAACTCAGCAGCAAAAAAAGGGGGGAGGGGCTGTGACTGTCACGAAGGCGCCCTGCACTTCTCAGTTGGCCGCTACACTACTGCCCAGAAGCAAGCCCCCTGGAGATAAATCAATGGGACTTCGTTCGCAGATTGGAACCTAAGAGGCTGCTTTATAGCGAGTTCGACAATAGGCCAGCTGTTGTCTGCACCGACTGGCAGCCTTTTTCCAGTTTTTCAGGCAGGGGACACTCCCAGTCTGCTTTGGAGATGTCGCGGATTGACCCTAGTTCTGTGAGGGGAATAGGGGTCTCTTAACAACCCTCAGCACCCTTCACAAACGACACTTTCCAGGGTAGCCATGACTGTTTAAAGGGGAATAATAGTGGGATAAATGTATAGTGTGCATGTGGCCTAGCTCAATATTGTATACACTGACAGGCCACAGCTCTCCTGGCTTTCAGGCAGGGAGTTTTCCCCGACTCCGCACGCAAAGAAGACTTTCAGCCACCGAGCTAGGGTCCGTCCCCATTTAAAAAGCTGCTTTATTTAATAAAAATATTTTTAGATGGCTTATTAATTTTAAAAAAGAAAGCCATGGGCAATGTACAGAATAAAACCGTATACAAAAAGAAAAGTGGAAGCCATGCACTAGTTATTGCAGAAAGACCTCTTTCTTACGTCAGACCCGCTGCCCATCCGGCTTGGTGTTGTCCACACGGGTTGGCAGCAGCACTGCAGGGTTTTCAGAAAGGGAGCCTCCCCCAGCGATGCCAGTGGGGATTGAACCTGGGACCTTCTGTATTCAAAGCGGGTGCCCTGCCTCTGAGCTACGGCCCGTCCCCAATCACTGTACATAGCATTGCAGCCATCATCTGTCTGTTGTTCTCTCTTCATTTATATAATCTCTCTTTTTTCCCCTTCTGATTTAATCTGCCTTTTCTTCCACATGCACAGACCTCGTACCCCTGTTGGGTCCAAGCATCCAGGAAAGGAGGTGAACAAGAGCAATGGATGGCAAACAGCTGAGTCAAGTAAGGAATCGTGCGTGTGGCTGGGGGAGATACTTATTCACAGATGTTGACTTGGGATTCCTACCCCCCAAAATATCCAGAAACTCAGACCAGACCTGTTTTTGTTTTTTAAAAAAGGTTTCTCTGAGTTGCCTTTTGTCTTTCTGCCCCAACTTCTAATCTAGATGAGTCTGTGTTTATTGGGGTTAACAATCGTTCAACAGCTTGTTGGAAAGATAGATAACATAATTCAAGTAAGGAATTTTACACGCTGCAAAGCACTGTGGAATTAGTTTTAAATTGTTTAAAATTAAATTTATTTAACTAGAGTACAGTCGATAATTAAAAGCACACATGCACATAATGGACAAATATAAATGCAGATCAAATGGCAGCACCTTAAATAACAAATAATACAAAAACTTTATAACTGTTACAGGGTCTTCCTTTGAAGGTGAGCTGTTGGTGCCAAACACCTGCCTGTGATGGAATGGGGGGAGCCCTCCAGCTGAAAAAAGGCTCCTCACCCCTGCTGTCTGTAGAATTGGATCCTCACTGTTCAGGACTTGAGTGGTGCAGCTGGGATGTCTTCAGGTCCACCTGAGCCCTATCCCAGCTTGATCACCCAAAATCATCCAGAGGAGTGCTGCTAGTTGTCCCCCATGTTACAGAGGCCCGAGTGGTCTCTGCTAGAAGTTGGGCATTCAGTGCTGCCGGTCCCATGCTGTGGAACACTTTTCCAGCCGAGATTCAAGAGGCAACCTTGCTTTTGACTTTGAGATCTCTCTTGAAGGCTTTTTAATGCCAACAGGCCTTTACAGCTGTTTACATTTTTCGAATAGCCCATCCCTTTAGCTGATAGTCTGTTCTGTTTTAATGGTATATATATTAGGGTTGCCAGGCTCAGGGCCTGAGACTGATCCTGTATCTTTAGGAGAAGAGAAAGTCAGCCAAGTGCAGGTGTTTTTGCAACACCATAATGGGAAAAACCACAAGGTGAAATTCTCCCTTCCCCCTGCACGACTTTTAAAAATATAGAAGACCTCTTGGTTGCCAGGCCCAGCCTCCAAGAGGTCTTCTGTATCTTTAAAAGTTGTGCAGGGGAAGGGAGAATCCCACCTTGTGGTTTTTCCCATTACAGGGTTGGAAGAACACCTGCATTTGGCTGACTTTCTCTTCTTCTAAAGATACAGGATCAGTTTCAGGCCGTGAGCCTGGCAAAAAACAACAACCCCACACACAGCCTAGAAATTACCCCCCCACATTGAGAAGTAAGCAGTTCAGTCTGTAAATTAATTCCTAGAAGTACACCCCCACACCCCAAAAAGTGTTCCAACTTTCTTCGCAGCCATCAGTAATTCTCCTGACAACTTTTCTTGTTCTTTCTAGGGTGTTGAAGCCCTAGGAGACAGGTGAGTTTAACGTCAGCGATGTGCGCATGGGTCCTTCTTGCTGATATCATCTTTAAGCAAAGCTGAAAAAAGGCTTTGAACGTGGGTGCGTGTATATGTAGGGGCAGGTCTCATAATTCAGGCCTCCTGTCTTAGTCATCTCCTGAGACCTTTTTCCTAGTCTACATCTGTACTGGGATTGTTTTTAAGATTTTTGTTTTTTATTGTTTTCGCGCTTGTTGATTGCTGTCCTGGGCTCCTTTGGGAGGAGGGGCAGGATATAAAGTTAAATAAATAAATAGCAGGTAGGAACAGCAGCCCCATCCTGTAAGGTCCACAGCAGGATGGGAGCTTGGCTCCCTATTCTCCTCCACAGGAGAAGATAGGATGAGGACAGACAGACAGACATTGTAGAAGGAGTTGGGAACCTCAGGGCCCAGGGGCTGAATTCGGCCCTCTAGCCCTGACTATCTAGCCCTCATAGGGTTGCCAGGTTTATGGCCTGAGACTGATCCTGTATCTTTAGGAGAAGAGAAAGTCAGCCAAGTGCAGGTGTTCTTGCAACACTGTAATGGGAAAAACCACAAGGTGGAATTCTCCTTTCCCCCTGCATGACTTTTAAAGATACAGAAGACCCCTTTGAGGCCAGGCCTGGTAACCAAGAGGTCCTCTGTATTGCATCCAAAGTAAAAGTGGGTAGAGCAATGGAGTAGATTTTCCCCTTGTACAGTGGGCTAGTTTATTATTTATCTGTTACATTTCAATCTGACCTTTCCTCCAAAGAGCGTACATGGTCCTCTTCCCTCTCCATTTAATACCCACAACAACCCTGTGAGGTAGGTTAGGCTGAGAGACAGTGACCGGCCCAAGGTCGCCCGTTGAGCTTCATGGCTGATATGGGATTTGAACCCTGGTGTCTCAGGTCCCAGTCCAGCTCTCTAACCGCTATGCCACACAGGCCGTCTCTGCTTTCTACATGGGCTCACACACCCTTCTGTAGCTTCAAGACAGGCAAGCATTATCAGAGTTCAAGGACATATCCCAGGTAGGCAAAAAAACACTCGAGGGGGCAAAGCAAGGTCGGTGAGCGGGTGTGGTCTGGGGAGAGTGCCAGGGGCCAGACAGAGAGGCCTGGAGGGCCGGCCCAAAGTTCACCACCCGTCAGTCGCAGTTGCTTGGATGGCCACTTACCCATAGCCAAAAAGAGAGAGAGAGAAAGGAAATGCATCACCAAAAAAAGGACACAGGTTGGCATTGCTGGCATGTGTTAATTTGTAAGTGTACATGCACATTTATTAATTTTAAATAGAAGACCTGTGACCAGGTCACCTGGGTGGCCGGTCAGTTTGCTGTCTAGGTGCTAACGGGTGGATGGGGACCTGTTCTCCCTTCTTAGGGGACCTTATCTTTAACCAGCCTGGGGCCAAATAACCCTTCAACGAGAAGGCACACCTTTGAACAAAGGCACCCTTGCAGTTGGCAACAGGAGTGACTGGGAGGGGAGAGGTCAGGATAGCATCTTGAAGGAAGAACGGCCTGATTGACAGTGTTTTTTAAAAAATCCTTCTTACTTTTTTCTAGGAAGGAAGGCAACGCTGATCCCAAAACCGAACCAGTTTTGGTGGAGTTCAAACAGGGACTCGGTGCTCTCCCGGAGGAAATGTCCGCCCTTGGGGATGAGCTCCCTGGAGGCAAAAGTGAGTGTGAGCTTTCCTTAATTCTCCTCCAGCCATGATGCAAAAGCTTGGGGGGGGGGGAGGAAGGATCTCACTTTCCCTCCATCGTCCTATTCCCCACCCCTGCAACCTCCCAATTTTGCTTGAAGAGCGTGGTGCTAGTTATATTTATGTACAGTGCCTTGCAAAAGTATTCCGAGCCCTGACCAACACTCTCATATTACTGAATTAGAAATGGTACATTGCAATTTCCTTCTGTGCGGTATTTTATGTTGAAACACTGAAACTCAAAATCAATTATTGTAAGGTGACAGTGGTTTTATTTATATATTTATATATTTAAAATATTTCTATCCCGCCCTTCTACCCCATAATAGGGCACTCAGGGCAGCTTCCAAAAACAAAATCAAACACGTACATAATACAATTGTAAAATTGTAAACAGTAAATGTGATTCCACTTGTAATTCAGTAATATGAGAGCATTGGTCAGGGGTCTGAATACTTTTGCAAGGCACTGTATATTAAATTACTGTATGTCATTTCTGGTACATCTCCAGTGAGGCTGATCTCTGTCTTCTAGCTATCTCTATATTTTCAGGGGGGCTTTTTTATGGTAAATGGACATGCCACATTGGACTGTGATTTGTCTCCCCTGCCTTCTTGCAGAGTTGGGATGGGGTTAGGGTTAGGGTAAAGACGGATTAATCAGATTACTCATGCGGCACCTGAGGCTGGCAAATGGGGCACTGCCCCACCAACCTCCATCAGCCCTTAGCCAGCCCCCCCCCACCTGCCTGCCTTCTTACAACCACCAGTCCGGAGGGTGACCCTGCCTGTCAGTTTCCTCCTCCACGGTCTCAGTCCTGTCCTTGTTGAACTTTTTTGTGTTTAGAGAAAAGGCGAATCGGAGGCGACATGATGCATGTGTATAAAATTATGCATGACATGGAGAAAGTGGATAGAGAAACGTTTTTCTCCCTCTCTCACAACACTAGAACTGCGCAGTCTGAGGGGTCAATACTTTGCACTTCGGCCACATGCAACAGAGCCTTGGTGGGCACTTGATGCGACCAGCATGTCAAAGAAAAGGCTTCTAGCACTGCTGTCTTTCTGATTTGCTAGACTTCTGTGTGCAAGGAACAGGGACAGGGTGGAAAGTTTTGTCTGAAATCGCATTCCGTCAGGTGAGTCCTCACCTGCAATCTGGCGGTACGGCCCAGGCACAGGTTTGCTATCCCAGGTAGAACTAGGCCTTACACATTGCGTCATAACAAGGGTGGGGGGCCTGTGGCCCTCCAAGTGCTGTTAGACTCCAGCTCCCATCATCCCCCTGACCATTTGCCTGGTTGACTGAGGCTGTTGGGACTTCGAGTCCTGCAACATCTGGAGGACTACAGGTCTCCTGCCTTAGAAAACTGAAAATATAAATGATCTAGGGCCTGTCCTCTTCTGCTTATTTGGATTAAATGAAGAATCCAGCTAGGTAGTATGGCAGCATAGCCTTCCTTTTTGGTGGCCCCAGTCTGCTCAAAGTGGTCTCCCATGGCTCAGATGCGTGGCCCATGACTACCAGAAGCTGTACATTCAGTGTTGTGGGCACAAGCCTGTGGAACTCCCTCTTGATTGAGATTAAATAGGCAGTCTCCATGCTGAACTTCAGGCCCATGAGAAAGACTTTCTTTCAGCAGACATTTTAAAGTAGTGTTCGAGTTTCTGTTTTGTTTGATTTTTTGAATTTTGTTCTGTATGGGGTTATTTTATGTATGCTGCTTATAAATGCAAATGATTCAGTGGTATATAAATGTCAGAAATAAATAAATAAATATCCCTTTATCTTGTCATTTGCCTCAGGCAGCAGAATGTCTTGGGCCAGCCCTGCTTGACTTTATCACCTCCTTGTTTCAACAGGTCAAGGCTGGGTGGCTGAGAAGGAAGAGGACAGTGATGAAGTGACTCCCAGCATAGACAGTTCTGAACAACTGGATAAACTTGGGAAATTGTTAGGAAAAGCAAAAAGAAAAGTTTTTCAGGTTCCTCAGCAGGAAGAGACTTTGGGAAACGAGCAAAACAAAGAAAAGCAAGAGAGAATTATTTCAGGAAAAGGCCTAAATAAGCTAGTTCTTTGTGCAGCTGGCAACAAAGACACTGTAAACAAGTGCAAGAGACAACTAATATGCGTCAAGTGTGGCAAAAGCTTCAGTAACAGCTCCAATCTTATTGCTCATGAGAGAATCCACACAGGCGAAAAACCCTACAAGTGCCTGAGCTGTGGGAAGAGCTTTGGTAAGAAATCGACTCTTATTGCTCACGAAAGAATCCACACAGAGGAGAAACCCTATGAATGCTTAGTGTGTGGAAGAAGCTTCAGCCAGACTTCAAGCCTTATCGCTCATGAGAGAATCCACACAGAAGAGAAGCCCTATGAGTGTTCAGAGTGTGGGAGGAACTTCAGTTTGAAATCGAGCCTGATTGCCCACGAGAGAACCCACACAGGAGAGAAGCCCTACAAGTGCTCGGATTGTGGGAAAAGCTTCAGCCAGAAATCTGCCCTTATTGCACACGTGAGGACTCACAAAGGAGAAAAACCCTACACCTGCTCAGTCTGTGGGAAGAGCTTCAGCCAGAGCTCAAACCTTATTGCACATGAAAGAATTCATACAGGAGAGAAACCTTACCAGTGTGCGGACTGTGGAAGAAGTTTCAACTGCAGCTCAAGTCTTATTAGGCACCAGAGGATCCACACGGAGGACAAACCATATGAATGTTCAGACTGTGGGAAAAGCTTCAGCTGCAGCTCAAGCCTTATTAGACATCAGAGGACTCACACAGGAGAAAAACCCTATGAATGTTCTGACTGTGGCAAAACCTTCAGTGTGAGCTCCCAACTTAGTGTGCATCAGAGAACCCATACAGGAGAGAAGCCATACGAATGCTCAGACTGTGGGAAAAGCTTTAGTGTAAGATCGAGCCTTAATGCTCATGAAAGAATCCACACAGGTAAGAAACCTTACAAATGTACAGACTGTCCCAAAAGTGTCTACTTGCGATCCAGTCTCAATGCACACAAGAGACTGCACAGAGGAGAAAAGCCGTACGACTGTGCAGAGTGTGGAAAAACCTTTCCTTGCAGCTCAAGCCTCCTTAGACATCAGAGAATTCATACAGGAGAGAAACCATACAACTGTGCAGACTGTGGGAAAAGCTTCACTTTGAGCTCAAACCTTATTACCCATCAGAGAACTCATACAGGAGAAAAACCATACCAGTGCCTGGATTGTGGCAAATTCTTCAGTGTGAGTTCACAGCTCAATGTACACCAGAGAACCCACACAGGAGAAAAGCCATATGAATGCTCAGACTGTAGCAAGAGCTTCACTTGTAGCTCAGGCCTTATTAGACATCAGAGGACCCATACAGGAGAGAAACCATATCAGTGTTCAGAGTGTGGGAAAAGATTCAACCTGAGTTCAAATCTTATTGCTCATCAGAAAACTCATACAGGAGATAAACCATATAAATGTGTGTATTGTGAGGAAAGTTTCTATACAAGGGCAAATTTTGTTGAGCATCATAAAGCCAGCCACATAGGAGCTACAGATATGAAAACAGATGACAACAAAGTTAATCATGACTCCCAGTCTATTAATTACCAAATAAACTATGTAGGATGGGATTGACAAAACTTACTGAGGAGAGCATAATATATTGGAAAGTTCTTTAGCCATACATCACTGGGGCTGGTGGAAGTTGTGGTCCAAAGCTGGAAGACACTAGGTTGGCAAATGCTGCTGTAAGCCATTCTCTTGGATGTGTCCAATTTTTTTTTTAAAAAAACCATGTTTCATTCTATATCTGACATGCTGAAAAGTGTGAAAAGGAATTATTTTACTTGATAATTTCAGATGTATCAGTTTCTAGACATCTAATAAAGGTTGTGGAAACGGTTTTTTTTTTTTAAAGGGGGCAGGCTCTGGTCTTTTTATTAGAAACTTGTTTGGAAGTATCAAGAAACAGAATTTTCTGAACAGATTAGTGGAGTAGGGCAAGGATGATCAGGGGACTAGAAACAAAACCTTATGAGGAGAAATTGAAAGATCTGGGCATGTTTAGCCTTGAGAAGAGAAGACTGAGGGGAGATAAAGATAGAGCTCTTCAAGTACTTGAAAAGTTGTCACACGGAGGAGAGCCAGAATGCAGTTCACAGAATAATGTGTTCGAGCTGTAGGAAGCCAGATTTGGGATGAACATCAGGAAAAACTTCCTAATTCTTAGAGCAGTAAAACAATGGAACCAATGACCTTGGCAGGAGGTGGGCTCTCCATCCCTGGAGGCATTCAAGAGGCAGCTGGACAGCCACCTGTCAGGGATGCTTTAAGTTAGATTCCTGCGTTGAGCAGGGGGTTCGACTCGATATCTGTAGAGGCCCCTTCCAACTCTATGATTCTATGATTGGGGGGAGGGAAAGGTTGAAGTATCTCTATGAAAAATTGTTATGGGAACTTAAGGCACAGTCCCATAGTCCCTGGGAAGGCATCCCAGGGGCCATAGGAATCAATGAGAGAACTAGAAAAGGTCCTCAAATGCAAAGATGTATCAATGAACACCAAAGTCATTCAGACCATGGTATTCCTGATCTCTATGTATGGATGTGAAAGTTGGACAGTGAAAAAAGTGGATAAGAGAAAAATCAACTCATTTGAAATGTGGTTTTGGAGGAGAGCTTTGTGCATACCATGGACTGCGAAAAAGACAAATAATTGGGTGTTAGAACAAATTAAACAGGAACTGTCACTAGAAGCTGAAATGATGAGACTGAGGTTATACTTTGGACACATCATGAGAAGACATGAGTCACTAGAAAAGACAATAATGCTGGGAAAAACAGAAGGGAGTAGAAAAAGAGGAAGGCCAAACAAGAGATGGATTGATTCCATAAAGGAAGCCACATACCTGAACTTACAAGATCTGAACAGGATGGTTCATGACAGATGCTCTTGGAGGTCACTGATTCATAGGGTCGCCATAAGTCGTAATCAACTTGAAGGCACATAACAACAACAAATTTTATTTTGAAACACTGAAATTCAAAATAAATTATTGTAAAGTGACTTTGGTTTTATTTTGGGAAAAGTTTGTAAAAAACATAAAAAATGGAAATATTGCTTGCGTAAGTATTCAGTTCCCACACATTAATAGTTGCGAGAGCCACCTTTCGCTGCAATAACTGCTTTAAGTCTTTGGGGGTAGGTATGTACCAGCTTTGCACACAGTGTCGGAGGGATTTTGGTCCATTCTTCTTGGCAGATTTGCTCCAGGTCATTTAGGCTGGTTGGACATCTCTTGTGGAATGCAATTTTCAAAGAGCGCCACAGACTCTCAATGGGATTGAGATTAGGACTTTGACTAGGCCACTGTAGGACATTCATATTTTTGCTCTTGAGCCACTCCAGTGTTGCTTTGGCCTTGTGCTTGGGATCATTTTTCTGCTGAAAAGTGAATTTCCTCCCAAGTTTCAGTTTTTTAGTGGACTGAAGCAGGTCCTCTTACAGTATTTCCCTCCATTTTGCTCCATCCATGCTTCTGTTTTAACAAGATGACAAGTCCCTGCTGATGAGAAGCATCCCCACAGCATGATGCTTGTCACCACCGTACTTCACTGTAGGGATGGTGTGTCTTGAGGCATGGGCAGTGTGAGGTTTGCACCACACATAACGCTTTGAGTTTTGGCCCAAAAGCTCTACCTTGATCTCGTCTGGCCACAAAACCTTTTTCCACATCACAGCTGGGGCGCTCTCATGCTTTCTGGCAAACTCCAGATGTGTTTTCAGATGGTACTTTTTGAGTCACAGCTTCTTTCTTGCTACCTTCCCATACAGGCCAGTGTTATGCAGAGCTCTTGATATGATTGACAGGTGCAATATTACTTCACTCTGAATCGTTCCCTCTAGTTAGAAGGCTGGAAGGGGCAGGGGGGAGGTTTGCAAAAGTACACCAAAACGTAAGGGAAAAAAACCTTAGTTGGGGGAACTCTGCAAAATTGCCCAGTTAGGATGGAGTATACTATAGAATGTTCATTGGCTGTTTTTCAGGTGGGAGAGACAGAAAATGGGAGAATGGAATGGAATGGATTGAATCGGGTTTCAGGACTGGTCATGGAACGGAAACAGCCTTGGTCGCTCTGGTAGATGATATGTGGAGGGCATTGGATAGGGGTGAATACACCTTCCTTGTCCTCCTGGACCTCTCAGCGGCTTTCGATACCGTTGACCACGGTATCCTTTTAAATCGCCTAGAGGGATTAGGAATAGGAGGCACTGTCTTGCAGTGGTTCCGTTCCTATCTCTCGGATAGGCAGCAACGGGTGGCATTGGGAGATGAGGTTTCAGACCCTTGGCCTCTTCATTGTGGAGTGCCACAGGGTTCTATCCTCTCTCCCATGCTATTCAACATCTGTGTGAAACCGCTGGGAGCAATCATCAGGAGTTTTGGGTTGCAGTGCCATCAGTACACCGATGACACTCAGCTCTATCTCTCCTTTAAGTCCTCACCGGAGTTGGCTGTGAACACCATGTCCAAGTGCCTGAAATCCGTAAGTGGATGGATGGGAGAGAATAGGCTGAAGCTGAACCCCGACAAGACTGAGGTATTACTTGTGGGAGATAAAAGGAAATTAGGAATTACTGACCTGATGCTTGATGGAGTAAGTTTGCCCCTGAAGGACCAGGTCCGCAGTCTTGGGGTCATACTTGACTCCCAGCTGTCCATGGAGGCTCAGATTACAGCAGTGAGCCGGGCAGCTTGGTATCAATTACATCTGATACGGAGACTGCGTCCCTATCTTCCTGTTCATCTGCTCCCTCAGGTGATACATGCCCTGGTCTCCTCTCGCTTAGACTACTGCAATGCGCTCTGCGTGGGGTTACCCTTGAAAACGGTCCAGAAATTACAGCTGGTACAGAATGCGGCGGCATGCTTGATTACGCATAGCCGTCGCTGGGAGCATATCACCCCAGTGTTATTAGATCTTCACTGGTTACCAGTTGTCTACCGGGCCCAATTCAAGGTGTTGGTGTTGACCTTTAAAACCCTATACGGTTTCGGCCCAGTATATCTGAAGGAACGCCTCCAGAATCACCGATTGTGCCGCCTGATGAGATCAGCCTCGCAAGACCTTCTCTCGGTCCCACCGGTGAGAACAGCTAGGCTGGTGCGGACCAGAGAGAGGGCATTCTCTGTTGTGGCCCCCACCCTCTGGAACTCCCTCCCTTTTGATCTCAGACATGCTCCCTCCTTGTCCAGCTATCGCCGAGCCTTGAAGACCTGGCTGTTCAGGCAGGCCTACAAGATTGGGACAGATTAATTTATGTTATAATTGAATTAACGGATGGTTTCTTTCGCTTAAAATTTGATTATGTTGATGTATATGTATTGCTTTATTCTGTTGTTCGTCGCCTAGAGTGTCCCTAACCCGGACAGATAGGCGGCTGAAAAATAAAATTTATTATTATTTATTATTAAGACTCTACACTGCAACATTCTGTTGCAGGTCCCATTTCTTATCAATAATTCTGTCGTCCGTGCACTGGTAGTCTCTAGGTTGAATTACTGCAACGTGCTCTATGTGGGGCTGCCATTGAGGTTTGTCCGGAAGCTGCAGCTAGTGTACAGCATGGTGGCTCAACTACTCACTGGGGCAGAATATTGCCAACATATCACCCCACTGCTGAAAGAATTGCACTGGCAACCCATTAGCAAGCAGGCTAAGTTCACAGTGCTGGTTTTGGTGCATAAAACCCTACACAGCTTGGGACCAGGATACCTGAAAGATCATCTTACCCCTTATACACCCAGTCGATCACTGAGCTCTGCAAGCGAGGGCCTCCTGCAGATCCCATCTTGTCAGAAGGTCCGTTCCACACAACATAGGAAGCGGACCTTTAGTGCAGTGGCACCGACCCTTTGGAATTCCCTCCCCTTAAATATTAGACAGGCGTCGTCTCTGTTATCTTTTTGGTGCCAACTGAAGACCTTCCTCTTTCAGCAAGCCTTTTAAGTAGAGGCCTTATCCCAGATTGCATCTGCATTGGAATTGTTTTTTATATGTTTTTAAAAGATTTTAGATGTTTTAATTATTTTATCATTTATGTCTTCGCTGCCCTGGGCTCCTTTGGGAGGAAAGGTGGGATATATACATTTAATAAACAAGCAATTACATAAAAATAATAGGACAGCAACAGAAATAGTAAGCACGTGTGGATCAGTTCGAATTAAAATCTGGGTGCAGAACATTTTCTAACCCAGTGCACACTTACTCGGAAGGTAAGAAGAGCCTGGCTCCTGGGTCAGGACAAAACTCCTGTCGGAGAGTGGCGAAATTGGGAATGGAGAGACCTTTAAGTGTGTTTGAATCTTTGCTAAAGATTATACCTTCCCTGCAAATTAGTCAGAGACTTTTAAGCTTTAAAATAAGAAATAACTACTTTATTCTGGAAATTGATAGGAAAGAGTTCTACATCTAGCTAACTAGCTAAGTTGGAGATGCAAACTCTAAGCCTAGTGTTTGCCCTCATGCTTGGAGAGGGAGAGACAAAGAGAAGATAGGGCCTTTTCGGTGGCTGCCCCTAGGCTCTGGAACTCCCTCCCTAGGGAGGCAAGAATGACCTCCTCTGTGCAGTCTTTCCGCCAACAGCTAAAGACTTTTTTCTTCCGGTAGGCCTTTGGAACTGAAGGTTTTAAGGGTAGTGACTGAAGAGGATGCTGTATGTTATTGTTTTACTTGTATGCTCCTAAACTGGGCTGCAGTTTTTTAAGAGTAACTGGTTTTAACATCTTAATAGTTTAATCCTGTTTTAATGTTGATTTTATATGTTTATATGTTTTATATTTTTATAGGTTCTTAATGATATGTACTATTTTTATCTGGAAGCCGCCTTGAGTTCCAGTTTGGAAAAAAGGGTGGGGTATAAATAAAGATAATAATAATAATAATAATAATAATAATAATGTCTGCTCTCCCTTTCAAGAGAAAGGAGGAGGAGGAGGAAGGAGATGTGGTCAACATCCTTTGCATATCAGTCTAGCAGGAAGGGAGAGACAGCAGGAGATCAAAGGACAGGTATTAGCCTAGCAACCAGGAGGTCTCCTCTCTAGCTACCCTTTTAAACCCCATGCAGCCTCAATCCACAAGTTGGAGTTGAACCACATATTCCAACAAGTCCATCATAGTCCAGCCAAACCGATGCCCAATGGGAAAACCACAAACAGGACCTGAACACAAGAGCATTCTCCCCTCGTCACTTCTGGCAACTGGTTATTCAGAAGCATTTCATTCATTCATTTGCTCCCACAAGATGCAGTAATGGCCACCAGCTTGGATGGCTTTAAAAGAAGATTAGACAAATTCATGGAGGACAGGGCTATCAATGGCTACTAGCTGTGATGGCTGTGCTCTGCCACCCTAGTCAGAGGCAGCACGCTTCTGAAAACCAGTTGCTGGAAGCCTCAGGAGGGGAGAGTGTTCTTGCACTCGGGTCCTGCTTGCGGGCTTCCCCCAGGCACCTGGTTGGGCACTGTGAGAACAGGATGCTGGACTAGATGGGCCACTGGCCTGATCCAGCAGGCTCTTCTTATGTTCTTATTCGTGGCCAAAAGTCTTTAACAGTGGGTCCGTAAGTGACTGTGGAGACCAATTCTGGATCCACACAGCCTCCTACAGTGAGGACATAGGCTTATAGCCTTATAGTTCATGGCAAATAGCCATTGATAGCCTTTTCCTCCATGAATTTATCTAATACTCTATTAAAGCCATCCAAGTTGGTGGCCGTCACGGCCTCTTGTAAGAGCGAATGCCATAGTTCAGCTATGCGCTGTGTGAAGGACTTCATCTGTCCTGAATCTTACAACATTCAGCTTCATTGGATGTCCACAAGGGGGAAAGTTTCCCTATCCACTTTCTCCATGCCATGCATAATTTGATACACTTCTCCAGTGTCACCTCTTACTCTCCTTTTCTCTAAACTAAAAAAATTGGTTCTCTAAACTTTTCAGCTGGCCACTGTAGCTGTGCCTTTAATGGACATTTATTCACCCGTTTATTATGTTACTGTGACATTTACACCCCACCTTTCATCCAAGGAGCTCAAAGGGGTGTTTGTGGCTCTTTTCCCCCCTCCCCATTTTATCCTCACAACAACTCTGTGACGTAGATTAGGCTGAGAGAGAGAGTGACTGGCCCAGTGAGTGTTGGATGTTGGATTGGGCACAAGCAGAT
This sequence comes from Rhineura floridana, assembly GCF_030035675.1. Taxonomy (NCBI): domain Eukaryota; kingdom Metazoa; phylum Chordata; class Lepidosauria; order Squamata; family Rhineuridae; genus Rhineura; species Rhineura floridana. The sequence continues at coordinate 210,001,406 of NC_084482.1, forward strand.
GCCCAGGATGCAGAACAGAATAGTGACAGGCTAGATCCCAGTTGAATCACTCAGCCAGACAAGACATAGGTTTTAAGAGTCACTTTTACTGACATTAGAGGTTTTTAGAATACAGTACAAGCTCTCTCTATATACAAGCGCTTTTCTCCTTTCTCTTGCCCCCACACCAACTGGCCAGATCTGCCAAGTCTTATAGATAAGGCCAGCTGGTTGCCTTGGATACTTGTCCTTGAGATCTGCACAGACTCTGAGCGTCTTGGCCTTGTAACTCTGCCATGGAAAAAATACTCTCAGGAACCCTTCACTTGCCAACAGTGAGCTTTGTGGCTTAGTGGGGATTTGAATTCAGGTCTCCCAGAGCTGAGTCCAGCACTCTACATCACGATGTCTCAGTGTGTGTGTGTGTGTTAATCTCTCTGTTGTGAAAAGCTTTGCCAGTTGACGTCTGCACATCAAACTACCTTAAAGGCTTAAGAGCGATCTAGGCTGTTTTTTTCTGGTCAGTTGGCAACCCGGCTCCTTGCAACTCTCCCATTCCTTCTGCTTTCCCCCCAAACAAAGCTGAATGTTGGGAGATTCAGGACAGACAAAAGGAAGGCCTTCTTCATGCAGCACATAGTCAAACCACAGAAATCGCTCCTACAGGAGACAGTGATGGGCACCAAGTCCAATGGCTTTAAAAGAGGATTAGACAAATGCATGGAGGAGACAATAACACTGGGAAAAACAGAAGGGAGTACAAAAAGAGGAAGGCCAAACAAGAGATGGATTGATTCCATAAAGGAAGCCACAGACCTGAACTTACAAGATCTGAACAGGGTGGTTTATAACAGATGCTACTGGAAGTCGCTGATTCATAGGGTCGCTGTCGACTTGAAGGCATATAACAACAACATGGAGGCGGCGGCTAAATCGATGGCTACTAGCCACGACGGCTATGCCTCCACAGAGGCAGCATGCTTTGGAATACCAGTTGCTTGCTGAAAACCACAGGAGGAGAGTCGGGCTTCCCATAGAGGCATTCGTTTGGCCACTGTGATAACAGGACGCTGGGCTCTGATGGGCCACTGGCCCGATCCAGTAGCCAGGACTCTCCTTACGCCGATGCCCGCAAGAGGGCTCTGGGGACCCCGGAGAGAGCGGGGGGGGGGAGCGGCACGCACGCGCGCGCTCTCCACCGCGGTCTCTCTGCTGGCGGGCGGAGCTTCTCCCGGCGGCGCCCAATCGCCGCAGAGGCTGGAAGGAAGGAGGCACATCAAAGAGAGAGGGGAGATCAAAGTCCTTCTTGGCGGCTCCTTCTGCGCGGAGACAAAAGCAGGGCAGGGAGAGGGCGAGCAGCTGGAACAGCTGGACTGAGGGGGGGGACAGTTTTTGCTCGCCCCCACACGCAGCCAGGGTACCTGCCTGGGGGCGGGTCTGGGCTAGACCCCCCCAATAGGCGCGGAAGGGCTGCCTCAAGATGGGGGAAGCCCCTTTGGGACAAGGCAGCCATTGAGCGGCTTGACCTCCTTCAAACAAACCGCCCCTGCTCCATCCTTTTAGGCCTCCTCTGCCAGCCGCCTAAGGCGTCATTCGAGACCGGGGGAGTAGAGGGGGCGGCCACCCCGGAAGCTGCTCGGGTAAGCGAGGTTTGGACCGAGGTGATGCATTTGCGCTTGCCGCCCCTTTGGATGCCTTTTCTCGTTTGCTACGTTTTGAACCCTCCCCTTTTTGGGGGGGGAGGGAGGGGAGGGAGGGCGGAGCGAGCCTGCCACTGTTCTTATGCTCTTTATTTTTAATTTTTATCTTTTGAGTCCTTTCAGTATCACTCCCCCATATATCTATGCCTATATATACATGTATGTTTGTATGTATATGTATGCATACAGTAGGGCCCCGCCTTTCGGCGTTCCGCTTCTCGGCGTTCCACTAATACGGCGGTTTTCAATTATATCCATGTTCATTATGTTTGGCGGTTGTTCCGCTTTTTTGGCGTTTTTGCGGCATGATGCACAGAGCCTGGAAAAGTTACTTTTTTAAACTACAGTAGGGCTGATGGGAGTTGTAGTTCAAAAAAGTAACTTTTCCAAGCTCTGACGACACACTCAGCAGCTGAGTCCGAGAAGGGCGTCAGGCGCCATTTTATTGTCGGTGATTCAGTCTGTTTACAGCATTTGTCCTCTGCATCTCTCTGTATTCTGGCAATTTTCCAAACTTTCAAAAGTTAAGGTTATTATATTATATTATATTATACAATACTATTTATATATCTGTATATAAATATATATATATAAATATATTAATTGCAATGGCATCTCAGTGTAGTACTAGTGATAAAAAAAGGAGTCGCAAGCCTCTTACTTTAAGTGCCAAGTTAGAAATGATTAAACTGAGTGAGCAAGGCCTGTCCATGGCTGAGATAGGCCGACAGCTAGGCTTGGCTCGCCAAACAGTTAGTACAATTGTGAACGCTAAGGAGAAAGTGTTGAAGGAAATTAAAAGTGCTACACCAGTGAACACTAAAGTTATAAGAAAACGTGATAGCCTTATTGCTGACATGGAAAAAATTTTAGTGGTGTGGATCAAAGATCAAACCAGTCACAACGTGCCTTTAAGCCGAGCCATCATCCAGGGCAAGGCCTTAAGTCTCTTCAATGCTATGAAGGCTAAGAGAGGCGAGGAAGCTGCTAAGGATAAATTCGAAGCTAGCAGAGGCTGGTTTAATAGGTTTAAGGAAAGAAGCCGTCTCTACACCATCAAAGTGAAGGGTGAAGCAGCTAGTCCTGATGCAGTAGCTGCAGAAAGTTATCCACGTGAACTTTCAAAGATCATCGAAGATGGTGGATATACTAAGCAGCAGATTTTCAACGTGGATGAAACGGGCCTATATTGGAAGAAGATGCCGTCTAGGACTTTTATTGCTAAAGAGGAGAAGTCAATGCCTGGCTTCAAAGCTGCAAAAGACAGGCTAACTCTCTTGTTAGGGGCTAACGCAGCTGGTGATTGCAAGTTAAAACCTATGATGATTTATCACTCAGAAAATCCTAGGGCCCTAAAGAACTATGCAAAAGCTAGCCTCCCTGTTTATTATAAATCCAATTCAAAAGCATGGATGACTGGCGATCTTTTCTCAAATTGGTTCACGGACTATTTTAAGCCTACAGTTGAGGCTTACTGCAAGGAAAAGAACATTCCTTTTAAGATTTTACTTCTTGCAGACAATGCCCCTGGCCATCCTAAAGCTCTAATTGGTTTGTACAAGGAGATAAATGTTATTTTTCTACCTGCAAATATAACTTCATTGCTGCAGCCTATGGACCAAGGTGTAATTGCAGCGTTTAAATCCTATTACCTAAGAAGAACTTTTGCTAAGGCTATAAATGTCTTAGACAGCGATACAGTAGCTGGGCAAAGAGAAAATAAATTAAAAGCATTTTGGAAAGGCTTCACGATTTTGGATGGTATAAAAACTATTAGAGATGCGTGGGAGGAAGTTAAAGAAACAACATTGAAAGGTGTTTGGAAGAAGCTAATTCCCACACTTATGGACGATTTTGAAGGCTTTGAGAATCCAGTGGAGGAAGTCACTACAAATGTTATGGAAATGGCAAGGGAATTAGAATTGGAAGTCGAGCCTGAGGATGTTGCAGAATTGCTTGTATCTCATGACAAGACCCTAACAGATGAAGATCTTCTTCTGACTGAAGAGCAAAGAAGGATGTTTTGCGAAGAGGAGTCCCATCCTGATGATAGTCCTGCTGCGCCTAGAGAAATGACAACCAAGGAATTGGAAGAAGCTATCAACTGTATAGAAACAGGGATGGCAGCTTTTGAAAGGATTGATCCAAATTTCGAAAGAAGTTCTAAAGTGAGTGCAAGCCTTCTAAATGCTATTGCATGCTATAAAGAAATTCTAAGGGAAAGGAGACGGGAATTCATGAGGCACAGTTCATTGCTTTCCTACTTTAAGAAAGTACCATTGCAACCTTCAACAGCAACAGCTAGCCTTGAACAATCTTCAGCGTCAACATTGGAGCTGGACGCGGCGGTGCGGAGAATCACAGTCCAAGGAAGCTCCTTCTCTAACCTTTGCGTGCGCAGGAATAACACCTGCATCAGCCCCAACCTGCTCCTCAGCGCCGTGCCAGGAGACCCAGCAAGAATAGAAGCGCTGCAGCCAACACTCAAATATTTTAAGGTAAGCAATGTGTGAACTGTATACTGTATTCATTTTACTTTCGTATCTTTTTTTTAGGCCTAGCTCTATTGCGTATTGTGTAAACATGTTATCAGGCATTCGCAAGTGGGGAAAAAGGCTATGTTCCACTTTTTGGCAATTTTCACTTTTCGGCGGGGGTCTGGAACCTAACCCGCCGTATGAGTGGGACCCTACTGTATTATATTTTATGTATTTTAATCGTACTTTATGTATTTTAATTTACTGTAATGTTTTCTGTTTTTATTGTGTATAGTTTTATTATGTATGTGTGTGATTTTATTGTAAGCCACCTGGAGTGCCCTATTGTAGGGTAGAAGGGCGGGATAGAAATATTTTAAAGAAATAAAATAAATAAATAGTGGCAAATCCGGAAGCAAAGGGTTCCTTCAGGATAGTCACAGCCACGCCCCCTTCCAAGATTAAACAACCTTCAAGATTATAGAATAATCTGGCCAGACTTGAATCCTGATTTCTGCTTCTCCATGGCTGGGTCACCTTCTTTTGCTCTGATTGGTTCCAATCAGCAGGCAAGGACAAGCAAGCTAATTAGAAGACTCTTCTCAGTGGCTAATATATACTCCTTTCATGCTGATTGGCTCATAGGCTGCTGGAAGCATAGGGACCACCCTGGGACCTGGCCCTCAAAAAAGTAAGGGATGAAACCCCTCCGAGACCCTAGACGGCTACACCCCAGCTAGGAATGTCCCCTTTCTAAAACTGTGGAGAAATGCTGCCAGTTACTGGAGGCAGTATTGAGCTGGATGGCCTGACAGTATAAGGTAGCTTGCTTAGCCCTCTGGGCGCTCTCAGAGGCACTCTCATTGTCAATATATCACACGTTCTAGTGCTGATCCCTGGCATTCAAAGCAAATTCTGGGTGTGTGGAGTCCCAATATGATAGCCAACATGGTGCCCGCTAGATGTTGCTGGGCTACAACTCCCATCATCCTCTCCAACCTATAGGAATGATCAGGGTGGTGGTGGTATGCTTCTGGAAACCGCAGGAGAGGAAAGTGCTCTTGTCCTGAGGTCCTGCTTGTGGGCCATCTGGTTGGCCACTGTGAGGACAGGATGCTGGACTAGATAGGCCAAATATTGTTGTTATGTGCCTTCAAGTCGATTACGACTTATGGCGACCCTATGAATAGGGTTTTCATGAGGCTGAGAGGCAGTGACTGGCCCAAAGTCACCCAGTGAGCTTCATGGCTGTGTCGGGATTCAAACCCTGGTTTCCCAGGTCGTAGTCCAACACCTTAACCACTATACCACACTGGTTCTTATTACATTCTTATGTCTTCCTCCTTCTGAAACCTTGGAGAGCCACTGCCAGTCAGTGTAAGCAGCACTGAGCTAAATGGACGAATGTTCTGACTCTGGATAAGGCAGCTTCCTGTGTTCAAATGTGTTCAAATGAATAGGCTTCCAAAAAGGGTTGGGGATGGTATAGGATCAAAGAACTTGGTAAGGGTAGTTTATTTAAAAAGGGCCAGAGCACTGCAGGTATATTTTCAGAACCTGGTATCCTTGTTGTTACATGCCTTCAAGTCGATTTTGACTTATGGCGACCCTATGAATCACTGGCCTCCAAGAGCATCTGTCATGAACCACCCTGTTCAGATCTTGTAAGTTCAGGTCTGTGGCTTCCTTTATGGAATCAATCCATCTCTTGTTTGGCCTTCCTCTTTTTCTTCGCCCTTCTGTTTTTCCCAGCATTATTGTCTTTTCTAGGGAATCATGTCTTCTCATTATGTGTCCAAAGTATGATAGCCTCAGTTTCATCATTTTAGCTTCTAGGGATAGGTCTGGTTTAATTTATTCTAACACCCAATTATTTGTCTTTTTCACAGTCCATGGTATGCGCAAAGCTCTCCTCCAACGACACATTTCAAATTAGTTAATTTTTCTCTCATCTGCTTTTTTCACTGTCCAACTTTCACATCCATACATAGAGATTGGGAATACCATGGTCTGAATGATCCTGACTTTGGTGTTCAGTGATACATCTTTGCATTTGAGGACCTTTTCTAGTTCTCTCACAGCTGCCTTCCGCTTTCCTACCCACCTTCTGATTTCTTGACTATTGTCTCCATTTTGGTTAATGACTGTGCCAAGGTATTGATAATCCTCTTTAAAGTTACATAAATCTTCTGTTGTCATTACTTTAGTCTTTTTGTGCTTTCCTCTTTAACTTTCATCAGCATTCATTTTAAATCATTACTGGTTTCTGCTAGTGGTATGGTATTGTCTGCATATCTTAAATTATTTGTATTTCTCCCTCCAATTTTCACACCTCCTTCATATTGGTCCAATCCTGCTTTCCGTATGATATGTTCTGCGTATAAATTAAACAAATAGGGTGATAAAATACACCCCTGTCTCCAGGGCCCGCTCCAGGCATGCAAACGTGCAGCCCCCCACGCCCCCCTATTGTCTCCTGTCTTTTACCATTGCCCGTAATAAAGATGGTGGCCGCGGTTTCACTAAGGGGATGACGCCTCCGCCGCCACCTTTGTTGATGGCACAAGTGCGGGCTATGTACGCGCATCTCTGCCATCAGCTAAGATGGCGGCAGCGGCTTCAGTACCTTAGGGAAGCTGCAGCTGCCATCTTCATTAAGGGCAATGCTAAAAGGCAGGAGACAGGTAGGTGGGCAAGGGAATGGCGGGCAGGTGGAAGCTCCTACCCTGTGATCTGCAGATGGTGCCGCAGATGGCAGATGGGGAACGGAGAGCCCCTCAGGGGCTCCTGTAGTTCTGGGGCCCCGGGCCAGTGCTCCACCTGGCCGCCCTTTAGAACCGGCCCTGCCTGTCTCACACCCTTCCTGATTGGGAACCAATCAGTTTCTCCATATTCTGTCCTTACAGTAGCTTCTCATCCAGAGTATAGGTTGCACATCAGGACAATCAGATGCTGTGGCACCCCCATTTCTTTAAAGCATTCCATATTTTTTCATGATCTACACAGTCAAAGGCTTTGCTGTAGTCTATAAAGCACAGGGTGATTTTTTTCTGAAATTCCTTGCTCCGTTCCATTATCCAACTTATGTTTGTGATATGATCTCTGGTGCCTCTTCCCTTTCTAAATCCAGCTTGGACATCTGGCATTTCTCGCTGCATATATGGTAAGAGCCGTTGTTGTAGAATCTTGAGCATTATGCTAGCAGTTAATAAAATGTTAGACTGCGGACAATGATGTGGGTGGGTGTGGCTTTTTAGTGGGCACTGTGGATTACTGAATACCAGTTGCTGGGAATCGCAGGCGGGAAGAGTGTTGCTCTTGTGCCCCGGTCCTGCTTGCAACTTTCCCATTGGGTCCTGTAGTAGACCACTGTGAGAACAGGATGCTGGACTATATGGGCCATTGGTCTCATCAAGCAGCCAGACTCTACTTACGTTGTTAGCCAAGGTCCTTAAAGGACTCGGTTAATCAACCCATGTCACAAATTTGCATCAAACTGGCAGAGGCTAATGTGCATGTCTAGATACAAAATGCATATTTTGGAGTAAATTGAGATGGTGGGTGGTTGGGGGTCTCATCGGCCTTGCGCTTTTCAGAAAGCCCAGCTACCTGTGAGCAAAGTAAATATATATTATTTATTTAACCATTTTTTTTATCCCAGCTCTTCAGTCAAAAAGGGCTTCCAGATCAGCTTATAGATATCAGTTCCTGCTCTCAGGCGTACAGTCTAAAAGATACAGCACAAAAGGAAAGAGGGGTTGGAAAGGAAGAGGAAAACAAGCAAGCTCAGGCAAGCATTAGATCTTTGTACCCGAGTTCTAGTAATGGAATGATTTAGAGAGGAGAAATGAAACATTTGCCCCTTGTTCTTTCTGGGAGGGACACACTGCACCTTTAACCACTATGTGACAGGCAGAACTACATCAGGAGAAGCCTTTCCCTCTTGCTGTACCTCCATGCTGAGCAGTATTGCTTATTTCCCTTTGAACAGATGTGGGAGACTCTGCCTTGTCCAGGAAGACCAAGAGAAGATGCTGATAAGGAGCAAAGGATGAGTGAGGAACTGCTGGTAGGCCCTTTGTTCTGCCTCCATCTCCTTTATATTTTGGAAAGTTTGTTTGTTTGCTATGCATTTGGACACCTTTTAAGCTATTGTAACCAAATGTAGCATGAGGACTCCTGAGATGGAGGATCTTGTCTATGTCTGGATACTATCAGACGCCACTTTGAATCAAGATGGCGGAGCAAACCTTTCAAAATTGTGCTGGTTTTAACCACTGATTTCAAAACTGCACAGATTTTTGAGGGTTCTTAAAACTCCTGAACAATACCCCGTACAAGGCAGCTTAACAATATATTTTGTAAAGTTGTTTGTTTTGCATTTGGACACCTCTTAAGATATTGTTATCAACTTTGGCATGATGGTTCCTGAGATCAAGGACCAGGTTTTCATCCATGTTTGGATGCTATTGGACACCATTTTGAATCAAGATGGCAGATGGAATCATTAAAAACTGCACTTTAGGAGGGGGTCTAGATACAAAATGCAGATCTCAGAGAGAATTCCTGAGCAACTCTGGATACAAGGCTGCTTATGCATAATTGAAGTCTTGTTTGAAAATAACAATCCATAACATTTTTTTATATAATGCTTTATTTAAGTCCCTGCAAAGAGACCCAGTCTGGTGTAGTGGTCAGAGTGTTGGACTACGACCTGGGAGACCAGGATCCGAATCCCCACACAGCCATGAAGCTCCCTGGGTGACCTAAAGTGCCTGCAGAGACACGTTTGAGCTGGCAAGCCTCATGCAGAAGCATTTGCTGCACTATTTGTTATTGATAGACCAACTAATGTCAAAACAGACTTCTAAGCAGTTTACAAAGGACAAAAACCAACTGTGTGATAATTAAAAAGTGCAATAATGAAAAAGTGCAATAAAACATTGCTAATTTACTGCTCTGAATCCTTTTTAAAGGTATCTCTGGTGATGCCATTTTGAGTATTTAAAGCTCTTTCACAGAAATGTCTAAGCCAGCCTTCCTTAGCCTTTGGGTCCCCAGATGTTGCTGGACTACAGTTCCCATAATTCCTGATTATTGGCCAGGCTGGCTGGGGCTGATGGGAGTGTAGTCCAGTGACATCTGGGGGCCCAAAGGTTGGACAAGACTAGTCTAAGCAACAGGTCTGAGAGGAGCTAAGTGTGGAATTTGGCACTTTTACACGAGCCACATAATGTTTGTCTGCGCTTGTGAGAAATTGATCTTTTAATGTGGCAGCAACTGTTCTCTGGGACTCCCTGCCCATTGATACCAGGCAGGCATCTTCGCTGTATTGTTTTTGACGCCTGCTGAAAACTTTCTTCTTTAGGCCAGCCTTCCTAGACACGTCACTTTATTATATATGTTTGTTTTTGAAAAACATTGATTTTGGGTTATATTCAGCTGCTCAGAGCAGACCCATTGAAATGAATGAACCTACGTTAGCCATGTCCATTAATTTCAACGGGCCTATTCTGAGTTGGACTAGCACTGACACAAACCTTTACCTATGTTTGGATAATTTTATTGCCTCTGGTTTTTAGTCATATTGTCCTATGATGTAAATCTCTTTAGGATATTTTTTAATGTCAGTTTAATCTATTTTAGGATTGACCAGACCAGCCTTCGCTATCCGGGTGTCCTCCAGGGGCCTCATGGGAGTTGTAGTCCAGAACATCTGGAGGACACACGGTTGGCGAAGGCTATTGTTGGTGGGACGTTGTTTCTTCAAGCCACATTTCATTCTCCTGTTCGATCGCAGAGGAGGACAGCCGTGGAGAGGGAGAAAATTGTCCAGGAATGGGAGGATCTTTGTGGATTTCTGGAAGAGCAGAAGCAGCACTTGATGAGGTGGCTCGAAGGCCTGGCCAGGGATATTGGCAGGAGAAGGGAGGAGAGCCCATCTGCAGAGATCCATCTGCGTAGCAAAGTGGGAGGTGTGAAGGAGCAATTTGAATGCCTGCAGGTGAGGCTTGGCTAATCCAGTTGGCTAATTGGGGGAGGGCTGTAGTTCACTGGGCAGAGTGTCTGCTTTGCATGTGGAAAGCTGCAGGTTCAATCCCTGGCATCTCCAGGTAGGGCTGGGAATGTCTCCTGCCTTGAATCATGGAGAGCCGCTGCCAGTCAGTGTAGACAATACTGAGATAGATGGACTAGTGGCTTGACTTGGTGTAAGGCGGCTTCTTATGTTCCAGTTAGAAAATTGGGGGGGGGCTAGCTCATGTATTAGTTTCCTATGGCAACCCCCCCCAACAAACCCTATTTTGGGGGGCATTTTTGGCATTGAGCCACGGTCAACCCCCTTGGGATTACATGCCAGTGAGGGCTTGGCCAAAGTGTAAAAGTGCCCGGGGTGTGTGTGAGTGGAAGTACAACCCCCCCCCCTTTTTGGCACAGGAGCAGGGGTCCTATTGGGTGGTTAACAACTTTTTTTAAAAAAGCTTAAAATAGACCAAGAAATTTATGTATTTATATATATATGTATGAGAGAGTCTTATGGGGGGGAACAGGTTTTTTTAAAGGGGGGGCAGATACACGCTGACAGCCACAGGTTAGTCCTCCCTGACTTAAAGGGTTGTATCTTTGTCTATGTCTAAGGAAGGCCGCATGTTAGGAGAGCCTGGGTATGAGCCATAAGACTGACTTGGGCATCTGTGTAACCCTTTGTTTGTCTCTGGATGAAGAGAGACTGAATATAAAACAAGCGCCATAGAAGGGCCGGCCCCACCACTGGGCAGAGCGAAGCGGCTGTCTTGGGAAGCTCATTCGGGATGTTACGAAATGGCAGCAAATTGTTGTTTGGTTATTAATAATGTTCCCGCCCTGGATCCCTTCGGGAAGAAAGGCAGGATACAAATTCGATGAACAAATAAATGTTATCTTTGTTTTATCATCTATCAGTTCATTGTCTCATAATACCATTAAGCTTTGCACATCAATAAACCTGGTTTCAGTTACAGTTTTGAATTTGTGGTTTTCCTGTGGTCGTGCATTGCTCCCTGTTCCCCTGGGTTACTGCTGGGCAAATTCAACCAGGATTGAAGGATCCAATGAAGGTTAATGCACAGGCTGGAATTTGGCATGATGTACATGTGTCTGTGTGGTGTCGTGGCTAGAGTGTCAGACTGGAACTTGGGAGACCTGGGTATCAAATCCCCACTCGGCCACGAAGCTCACTGGGTGACCTTGGGCCAGCCACAGTCTCTCAGCCTAACCCGCCTCACGCAGTTGTTATGAGGATAAAAACAGGAGGGGGAGAACAGTGTTCGCACATCACCCTGAGCTCCTTGGAGGAAAGGTGTGATATAAATGTAATAAATAAATAAGCCCTGATTGGATTTCCTGATTAACGATCGTTACTATTTATTTATTGCTCCATCCCTGGTGTAGGCAGTTACCGAGTCAGATGGGCCAGTGGTATGACTCAGCAAGAGGCAGCTTCCTATGTGAGCCAAAACGGCTCCAAGCACAAGAGAAAGTTATCGGGCGGGTTGGAGGGAACCCCAAGGACTGCAGAAACTTTGGAGGGGAGAAAATGCCCTAGTGAGACCTGGATGTGCTCAGTGGCCATAGGATGCTGGCTGGCTGATTCACGGGGGGGAGGTACGACCTGAAAACCAAGGTGAAGTTCAAGGTGGGGGTGGGAATGGCGTGGAACAGTTCTAATCATGAATGGAAGCCCTCCACAATTTGTTGCACGAGCCACCTGTCTAACCCATTCAGTTGCCACAGCTGTGACTCTCAAGGCGTGTTACTCTCAAGGCCTGTTACTGTTGCTCTCAAGGCCTGTTACTGTCGAGGCCTGTTACTGTTACTCTCAAGGCCTCCCTCTTTTCCTCTCTTCCCTCTAGGCTCTCCGTAGCTCCAGCGGTAGGAAAGAGACTGCGTTTCCAGCAAGGCAAGGCTGCTTCCTGGAAGTGGAGCTGAGGCTTTGCCGTTTCTCTGAGAGGAGGAGCACCATCTTGGGGGAGGCACTGAACCGCTTCAAAGGTGAGCAGGAGCCTCGCGGAGTCTCTCCTGGGTGGGGAGACGCCCATAAAATCTCTAGCGATGACTGGGGTGGGGGGACGCGGCGCTTTGCACCCCCAGCAGGGCACTGGGCTCCACCCGCCCCAGTGCTGTGTCTACTTTTAATTCCTTGCCGCTGTCAACAAAAGTGGGGTTTTGGCAGGCCAGATCAGGCCCCAAACTGGAACATAGGATTCCAGTTTTTGCAGTATATGGAGTCAGACCATTGGTCTCTCTTGCTTAGTATTGTCTGTACTGATTGGCAGCAGCTCTCCGGGATTTCAGGCAGAGAGGCTTTCCCCACCCTACCTGGAGATGCTGAGGATTGAACCTGGGACCTTCTGCATGCAAAGCAGATGCCGTACCACTGAACCACAGCCCTTCCCCAAGAGGGGTATCTACCCTGTTTTCGAGGGCTGACACATTTTTGAGCCTTATTGAGATACCTGGAGGCCCATGAAGGTCACCTTGAGGTGACATCTGTAAAGGAGCACTAAATCCTGTATTGGTCTTCTCACTGGTAACAGTCATAGCTCAAACTAAGGCATAGTTAGGCACATTCCTGGTATATTTGTGTTTTAATCTGTTAGTAGTGATTATGATTTATTATGTTAGTTATTTTAGGTTATATTAATGTCTAAGACTTTTTAAAAAAAATGTTTTGTATTGTCTTAAATATGTAATTTGCTTTCTGTGTTGTTTATTGTTAATGTTAAGACGTTAATGTTTAAGATGACTTCTTTTAAATGTTTTGTATAGTGAACAAATGAATGAATGTATAATGAATGAAGTCTTTATTGTTCAGAGCCATAGGCTACCACAGTTAAACAGATATAAAAAGAAGACACAAAATACGGATTAAAAAAACAGATCATATTACAATAGAATGTTTGTATTGCTTTAAATGTGTAATTTGGTTTGATTTTTTTTTTTATCCCAACACTGTAAACCACTTAGAGGCTTCTTTTCAAGTAGGAAGCAGTATACAAATTAAGTAAAATAAATAGGCCTTGTCAGCATGTTTGTTTCCCATATTCCAGAGTCTAAACAGAGAAAGAGAGTCATTTCTGTCCTCAAGACAGACACTCAGGCCTGTTTAAGCCATGAGCCAGAGTTCCTTGACCCATATTTGATCCCATAACACTCTAGGGAAATTGCCTTCACCATGCAGAGAAAAGAAAGTCCTCCTTCACACAGGGCATAGCTGAACTACAGAATTCGCTCCCCTAAGAGGCAGTGACAGCCACCAACCTGGATGGCTTTAAGAAAGGATGAGGCACATTTGTGGGAGGATAAAGTTACCAGTTGCTGCTAGCCATGATGGCTGTGCTCTGCCTCCATGGTTAGAGGCAGCGTGTTTCTGAATACTAACTGCTGGAAACCACAGAAGGGGAGCGTGCTGTTGCACACAAGTCTCGCCTGCGGGCTTCCTATGGATGCTGGACTAGATGGGCCGTTGGCTTGATCCAGCAGGTTTTTCTCACATTCTTAGATTTATCCTGGACCATCCACACATCATTCTGCATTATTATGGCTATGTTCCCCCTCCACTGTCGGAGGCAGTAAATGCCTCTGAAGGCCATTTGCTGGGAATTACAAGTCAGACAGTATTGCAATTGCATTCAGGTCCTGCTTCCAGGTTTTGCAGAAGTAGCCTCTGGCTGGCCACTGTGAGAACAGGACGCTGGACTAGATGGCTCTTCCTATGCCCACAGACTCCACCCCACCCCCCCAAATGAACTAAGAAACACCCCTCAGCCACGAAGCTCGCAGCGTGACCTCAGGCACTTTGCTGTTTCTGAGCCTAACCTACCTCACAGGGGTATTGTAAGGATCAAATGGGGGGAGGGGGGAAGAGGAGATTCATATCTCTTGCCCTGCCCTGGGGTCCTTAGAGGATTGGTGGAATAAAATGTAAAAAATAAATTACATGCCTTTCTCTTGTTTTCCCTAACCTTGTTTGTTTTGTAGAGTCCCTGAAGATGGAGCTGGAAAACCTAACAGGTATGTCTTTGGCTCTGACAGGACCACAGGGGCAGTTTCATTTCAGTTTAAAACAGCTTGGGAGGATAATTGTTCTTAATGGGCCCCACTGAGCCCAACTCTTGAATTTCCTTGCAGCTTCTCCATTGCTTCCCAAGCCACCTCTTAAAGCCTCCAGAACTCCCACCTCGTTTGGCTTGGAAGCATTTCCTCTGAAGCAAGGTGAAATGGAAGCAGATATGGTACAGGTGGCTCAGGTAAGGGTGTTGTTTTGTCTTATGCTACTGGGCAACCAAAATTATCAAGGGGTTAGAATGACTCCCCTGTGAGGAAAGGATGCAGCGTTTGGGGCTTTTCAGTTTAGAGAAAAGGCAAGTCAGAACCGACATGATAGACCTGTATAAACTATGTATGGCATGGAGAAAGTGGATAGAGACATTTTTTTCTCCCTCTCTCATAAGAAGAACTCAGGGACATCTAGTGAATTTGAATTTTGATAGATTCGGGACAGACAAAAGGAAGTACTTTGATAAGAGCATGCTTATCAAATTGGCAGATGATACAAAATTGGGGGGCACAGCTAATACCATGAAAGACAGAAACAAAATTCAAAGGGATCTTGATAGGCTGGAGTGTTGAGCTGAAAACAACAGAATGAAATTCAACAGGGATAAATGCAAAGTTTTACACTTAGGAAAAAGAAACCAAATGCACAGTTATAAGATGGGTGATACTTGGCTCAGCAATACAACATGTGAGAAGGATCTTGGAATTGTCGTTGATCACAAGCTGAATATGAGCCAACAGTGTGATGTGGGTGCAAAAAAGGCAAATGCTATTTTAGGCTGCATTAACAGACGTATAGTTTCCAAATTGCGTGAAGTATAAGTTCCCCTCTATTCAGCACTGCTTAGGCCTCAACTTGAGTACTGCGTCCAGTTCTGGTCTCTGCACTTCAAGAAAGATGCAGACAAACTGGAACAGGTTCAGAGGAGGGTAACAAGGATGATCAGGGGACTGGAAAGAAAGCCCTATGAGGAGAGACTGAAAGAACTGGGCATGTTTAGCCTGGAGAAGATTAGACTGAGGGGAGATATGATAGCACTCTTCAAGTACATGAAAAGTTGTCACACAGAGGAGGGCCAGGATTTCTTTTCAATCATCCCAGAGTGCCCTTGCCCCCCTTCCTTTGCTCCTCAAAGCACACTCCTCTTCCCTCTTGGCCCCACCCCTTTAAAGTAAAACAAATCTTGACCAATAGGAGAACCCTCTGTTGTCAAAGAAAAAAAATACAAACTTTTGAACTTTTGGAATGATCAGGTGCCACTTCTTCATTACTCAATGGATACACCACTCCCACACATCTAAAATTAAACCTTGGGTCTCTCTACTATAACCTCGTTTCACAGTTCCTTTTTTCTTTTTCTTTTTTTTAAATAAAAATATAACACTTTTGTACAGGCAAGACACATAAATAAATAATTGATATTATAGCAGCATCCATAAGCTATATCTGCAGGCAAGGTTGGGCTGGGGCCAGTGAGGGGCCCCTCTGAGCTCCTGGGCCCTCAGCCAGTGCCCTTTATGGCCCACTGCTGGAGCTGGAGCTCCGCAGGATGCAGAATGCAAAGAAAGAGCTTGTCTGTTTCCCAAATCTTCTAAATATCACCCCAGCCTGGTTACCTGAGACTAGGGTTACCAACCGTACTCTTTTAGAGATGGTGCAACAGCATACTCTTACTTTTCACTTATTGAAGCCAAATGTACTCTTTTTGAAATGACATAATGATGGTAACCCTACCTGAGACTAACCATGAATGCTGATTTTTCTTCTTTCTCTAGAATCTGCTGATGTTTGAGGATGTGGCTATACATTTTACAGAGAGCGAGTGGGCCCTTCTGGATGGCCCTCAGAGAACTCTCTACAAGGATGTCATGCGAGAGAATTATGAGAATACAACCTCTCTGTGTAAGGCGCAGATCTGGGTTTTAAACCAGGGACTGGGGAACCTTTCTTGTATTAATTGACAAGGCCCTTAAAAATGTCGGTCCAGGATACCACCTGATCCCTTATATCCTGGCCCAATCACTGAGACCTTTGGGGGAGTTGTTTGGCGGCCCCACCTGGCTCAGATTTTCAGCTCATAACTGCTAGAAACCGCACATTCGGTGTGGTGGGCCCAAGCGTGAGAACTCCCTCCCACCTGAGATCCTATTGGTGGTATACCTTTAAACCAGTAGCATACCACTTTAAACAGTTGTGAGGAGATCCCTATTCTCTCCATAGAGCTACAATTTTCAGAGTGGTTTAACTCTCAGGAACTCTGAGAATTTTAGCTCTGTGAGGGGAAACAACAGACTACAGTTACCAGGATTCTTTGGGAGAAGCCATGACTGTTTAAAGTGCTATAATACTGCTTTAAACGTATCATGCAGATGGGATCTGAGGTTGGATGGGCAATTTACTTGCTGAACTTCAAGCGCATGACTAAGACTTTTTTGTTCCAGCAGGCATTTTAAGGTAGTGTTTGGGTTTATGATAACTGGGTATGGTTTTATTATTTTGTTTTTCTGGATGGTTTGTTTTTATGTCTGCTTAGAAATGCAAATGATTTAGCGATAAATACGTAAATATTTTTACTTCAGCTAGAGGGCCTCATTTCCTCCTGGCAACTTTGCAGGGGCCATATGGCCACTACAGGGGATGGCAGAATTTTTGGAGCCACTTTGCGTGCAGAAGCCATGGTCCACCCCTTGGATGTGGCCCTTGGTAAGTTGTCTAGACAGGATTGCGGCCCTCAGGGTGAAAAAAGATTCCCTGCTCCTGCTCTACAGTTACTGACAGAAGAGCAGAATCGTTGTTCATTGGTCAACGTTGCGATCTCAAGTTAAAGTTTATTTCTGTGCCACCTTTCAGTTAAGAAAGCACCCTCCCCCAAGGCAGCTCACAAAAGGTAATTCAACCCCCAAAATAAATAAAAACTTAGAAAACTAACAAAAGCAAAGGGGCACAAGAAATACACCAGAGAGAGAAGCAGCAGCTTTTCCTTCTAAGGGTCCCAGGCAGGTGGGGAGGGTGAGGGGGCAGGTGGGAAACTTGCCCCCTTGATGGTCTCCCCTGGAGCAGATCGCCCTTTCTCAAAAAGAGCTGGGGGCTCTGCATATCAGGGGTGGGGAAACTTTTCCAGCTCAAGGGTCGCATTCCCTTCTGTGCAACCTTCCGAGAACCATATGCCATTGGTGGGCGGGGCCAGAGACATAAGTGGGTGGAGCCATGGTTGTACATTTTACCTTTGTACGGTAGGCTAGTTTCTAGACACCCTCTCAAACTCCTCCCTATCCTCCTTCTAGGCAAGGAAGCGGCATGATCAGGGTTCAAGGGCATGTTCCACACTGGGGGTGCGAAGCAGAGCCAATAAGGAATGTGGCCAGTGGGGAGGGAGTGTGGCGGGAGAGTTCTGAAGGCCAAAGAGGGAGGCATGGAGGGCTGCATTTGGTCTGCAGACCTGAAGTTTCCCACCTGCCCTTGTTATATGCCTTCAAGTCGATGGAGACCCTATGAATCAGCGACTTCCAATAGCATCTGTTATACCACCCTGTTCAGATCTTGTAAGTTCAGGTCTGTGGCTTCCTTTATGGAATCAATCCATCTCTTGTTTGGCCTTCCTCTTTTGCTACTCCCTTCTGTTTTTCCAAACATTATTGTCTTTTCTAGTGAATCCTGTCTTCTCATGATGTGTCCAAAGTATGATAACCTCAGTTTCATCATTGTAGCTTCTAGTGAAAGTTCTGGGTTAATTTGCTCTAACACCCAATTATTTGTCTTTTTCACGGTCCATGGTATGCACAACGTTCTCCTTCAACACCACATTTCAAATGAGTTGATTTTTCTCTTACCCACGTTTTTCACTTAAATGTGTGCAAGCTTTTTTTAAAAAAAGAAATAAATCAGTGGTTCCCAACCTGGGGGCTGGGACCCCCAGGGGGGCTGCAAAGTAATCCAGAGGGGGCCGTGAACATTAAAGAAATGAATTATTTATTAATTTTTTAAAAAGTCTTCACTCCTACACTGTCTGCTTCCTGCTGGCGCTGCAGATGACACCTCCCCCTTGCTCCAAACAAGAGGGGAGGCCTTTTGCTGAAGCACCAGAGCATCTTGCAGGTGCACTAAGGGCAGGCATCTGCCTATAAAATACATGGCAGATGCCAAAGGAGGCTGAGGGTGGAGCTACCAGGAAGAAGAGGGGATTACTATCACTGATTCCCGTCTCCTTGCACTGCCGCTACTGGCGACGCCCTTGCTTAGAATGAGAGGAGAGGGCTTTTTGTGAAGCAAAAGAAACAAGCCTGCA